>NC_030830.1:12208998-14708998 GCF_001704415.2 Capra hircus | reverse complement strand
ATTACCCCGGCTTAAAATTAAAGGGTGTGCGTGTGTACATATGCACGTACACTTCTATTTCACCTTTACTTACATTTACCTTGATGTTTACCTGGACTTTCGTAATGGCATTTATACCTAACAATTTATCCTTAACACAAACCCTACAATTTTATTCTCAAAAGAAACTCTTAGTAAATATTGGTCACGGATAAGGAATCTGACAGGGAAGCTAATATTGGCTTTGACTTTTAACATTTTTTTTCTCATTTCTATATAAAAGAGAAATCAGAAATCATTAGCATTCAGGATTTAAGCTTTAGTATGCTTCTTATGAACAATCCTGGAATGATATCAGAGCTATGGCAAACATCTGAATAATATTATTGTAGTTTGGTGTGAGATATGATTTACTAAAATCACTTAGCTACATTTCACACACCAGATACTCCTACTCACAACCCTGAAGATTATAGGTTGGAATCCTGGATAGCCCCCCCTAAAAGTCACAAAGTTAATGTATTTATTTGACAAAAAGGTATTGAGCGTCTCTTATTGCTAGATTGTCTCCTTGTTAGAAAGTGAACAAGATAGATATGTCCCCTGGCTCATAGAGCTCACAGGTTAGTGAAGAATATAGATAAATAAACGGCCAAATACAATACAGTGTGTTAGTATTTACTAAATGATGATTCACGATCGTGCAGCATCAAAATCACCCAAGGGTTTTTTATAAATACATATTCTCAGAACTCTGCTCCAGGCATCCTGAATCAGAACCATGCTTTAGCAAGCCAGGAAGGTCAGGAGAGACAGCTCATTTCCCAGAGGAAACCAGTCTCGAAAAACTCCGGGAAGTGATCAAGGAGAGGCGAGTGTGCGGCTACTGTTGGGCGGGTCAAGGCCAGGGCTGGTGGGCCGAATACAATGAGGGTGGGAGAAGGCCGTTACAACCTGAAGGAGCAGCACGCATGACACCTTAAATGTGAGTAAGCATTTATGACAATCACGGCATAGCATACAGTGTGGAGCGAGGCAGGCCTAGGGACACAGTCGAGAGAAATAAAACTAGTGATGTGAGCTCTAGCTCATGCAGGACCTCTGTTTTAAGGAGTTTAGACTAATTCAGTAGCAGTTAGCAGAGGAGGAATTTGCTCAGGGTCAGCGTTACAATGTTTCTGGCTTGAGAATGGTGTAGATGTTATAAAGATTTCTCCAAGTATGGAGCACAGAAGGAAAAAGGAGTCCTGGGGGTAGGTTAGAGATTCCATTTTGAACACAGTTTTGAGATCCCTGTCTTACCATCTACAATAATTAACAGTTGTCAATTCCAGGGGAAAGTTAGGAGTCACCAATCATTTACTGAACAAACAGTCACTGAGCACTTCCTCTGTGCTACACCTTGTGCTCAATCTAGAGAAACAACAGTGAAAGGGGAAGGTGGGGTCCCCTGGACCTCCTTGTGGATAATTACTGAAACCCTAGGAGTGCAAGAGATCATCCCAGAAGGGGGGTGTAGTTAAAATGGGTAAAGATTGAGAAGATGAGTGGCACGCACTCTATAAATGTTAACTACTGACCAAATGAGCAAAAATCAACAGCAGTCATTGCAGAGAATTAAAATGCGATCAGATCAAGTACTGCCGGTAAAGAAGTCTGAGCACTGAATGATACTAACAAAGAAAAAGCCATCCATCTGAAGATCAGGGAGAACAATGAGAGACTGAGGGCATCGCTAAGGTGCAGACCCTGAGATAGGAGAGAGTGCACACAAGGCTCTGTCTCACGTTGGGCTCTGAAGGCCTGGTAAATGCACTTGGATTTTAGCCTAAATGGAAGGGGAAAAGGTTACATGGTTTTAAGCCTGAGAGTGACTTGATGCCATGTATAATTTTTAAAGATATTACTCTGGCTGTCTCGTGGAGAACTGATTTTGAAAGAGGAAGAGAGAAAGCTGGGAGATGCTTCAGGATGTTGTTTTAGGCATCCAGGCCAGAGACGATGATGATGCCAGCTTGGTCTCATGGTGATTGGATTTCATTTGTTTTCCTAGAGCAGCAAGAATGGACTTGCCGATGAAGTAAATGTAGGAAAATGAGAAGAAAGAAACAAGTATAACTCCTAATTTGGGGGAGCAAGGGTGGACGGTATACCAATTACCGAGTTACATTTTAAAAAAAGAGAGAAAGAGGTTGGGATTTTTGACTTCTTCAGGAACTCTCATATTGGATACCGGTTTGTTGTTTTCCTACGTATAATGTAAGTTACTTGAGGAGAAAGAGCATAGTTCCTACCACAAATGGTTTACTCTCCCTACCCTTGTTTTTTCAAATGGTCTGAAAATGTCTGAAATGTTTTCAGACAGTCTGAAAACAAGGAATGCTTTTTGAACAAATGAGTAAATGAGAGAACATGTCCTCAAGTGGAAAATGAAACCGCTACTATCATAAGTTGTTTTTCTACTGCTTAATTTTACTGTGCTCTCCTAGAGCATTAATCTCTATTGTGGAGTGTGTGTGTGTGTGTGTGTGTGTGTGTGTGCATGTACACACTCAGTCTGTCAGTTATGTTCGACTTTTTGTGACCCCCATGGACTGTAGCCCGCCAAGCTCCTCTGTCCATGGAATTTTCCAGGCAAGAATACTGGAGTGGATTGCCATTTCCTCCTCCAGGGGATCTTCCCGACCCAGTGGTAGAACCTGCATCTCTCATGTCTCCTGAATTAGCAAGTGGATTCTGTAGCACTGAACCACCTGTGAAGCCCTGTCGTGGGGTCCTTGATCTTTATTTACTAAAATATGGATAAAAATAAGTTGTAGCACTTCCTTATACTTTTAAGAAAAGAAACATGCAAAATAAAGGAAAATATCATAAAAAAGGCTTTTCAGAGACAGCAGATTTACCCCTGGAGAGGCTACTCAGCATCTGGAGCTATTTGACTTCAGAAGGGATGAATGGTGGTTGTGAAAAAAACTCACATTAAGTAAGTACCTATATACGCCAGATATCATTTAGATGTGTTTTACACCTCACAACAACACAAAAGGGAGATGACATATTATTATTACTATTATTTGCATTTCATAGATGTGGAAGCTGAGCTCTCAAAGAGGAAATGACTTGTATAAGGTTTTTTAATAACAAGGTGCCTAGTCAGGAGTCAAACTAGGCCAGTCCATGCTCACAGTTTTTGTTCTTTTGCATCTGAGGTTTCCCGAGGCAGAGACCAATAAGACTTGTGTCTGAGAAGTCAGTGGAGACCTAGGAGAGACCTATACACAAGTTCATGGACACTTAGGAGCCATTCCACCCCCCGCCCCAGGTTTCACAGATGAGCAGTGCAAGGGTTCTCCAGGAAGACCTGCCAAGCATATTTACAACTACCTCAGGGTAATCAAAGATCTGGAAGACCTTTCCTAATTGGGCAACACACACCTGGAGATAAGAAAGCTGAATTGAATGAATGTGGTCTCTCAGATTTTTTTCCCAGTCAGATGAAACCCAGACACTGGGATGGCCAATCTGAAACCTTCAAGTCTGTGAACCTGGATCACAGCTCTTAAAGCTGGAGCTGTTTGACTATCTCTCCCATCCCAAGTGCCTGTTTAGCTCACAAGCCTCTTGGCCCACAGAAAGAGATGTTGAGGCAGGAGAAAGTTTAGGCTAAGGGTCTTAATAAATGGTTCCTATGAAATTCGCTTCTTCCATTGTACAAACTGGAAAAGAGATCTTCAAGTAAATCATTCCAATAACTCCATTCTTATTGTATCCTCTGCCTCTCCTGGAAGCCCTCTACTAGCTGTGTTTATTCTTACATTCTGTTTGACACCTCAAACCCAACCTCTTGTACACACACACACACACACTATTCACTTATTTCTAAGACATCACAGAAACAAGGAAATATTTCAAGCAGCTAGGTTTCATTTTAGCAAGAGGAAAATTTGGCATTGAAGGAACTTTCTAGGACAGAGGTTCTTAACCATTTTTGTAGCATGAAACCCTTTCACAGTCTGGTATTGCCATCGACCCATTCTCCAAATAATGTTTTTAAATGCATAAGATGAAATACACAGGATTAAAAAGTGCATGCTTATGTGCTCAATTGCTCAGTTATGTTCAACTCTTTGTGACTCCATGGACTATAGCCCATCAGGCTACTCTGTCCATGAAATTTTCCAGGCAAGAATACTGGAATGGGTTGCCGTTTCCTTCTCCAAGGGATCTTCCTGACCCAGGGATCAAATGTGCACCTCCTGCATTGACAGGTGGATTCTTTACCACTGCGCTACATGGGAAAAGCCCAGGATTAAAAAGAAAGTCAATTATATTGAAACAAAGTTTCAAAATACAAAAAAATACAATATAAAATACAAAAAAATTTTTTTAAGTTTCAAAAAACAGGGCTCTGATATAGTTATTTATGCAGTTCTGTATTGATACATTAAATAAAAAGATCTAGCAGTTGGTCTAATAGCTACCATTATTTTTAAGTGGTGACAATCCTAAATGATATTCAGAGCTATCTGCAACCAACATAAAGTGATAAAAGAAAGAACTGTGATTCCTATTAGTACCAAAATCATGGGTATGCTGAAATGCAATTTGTCTACATTCAAAAATGAAGGGAAATAAATTCTTAGTGGTTAAGGAAACTAAAAATGTAGTGTTTCCACCTCCAGGTTATGAGCCTCTTAAGTTTATGTTAAGAATCGCTGTTTTATAGAATACTATAAAGATCATAAATTAAGCGCAACTTGATAAATAAAGTGCAAATAAAATAGCTCTGACTCTTTTAGTCTTCACATGTTTGTTTTTGTTGTTTAGTCCCTAAGCCGTGTCCCACCCTTTTGCAACCCCATGGACTGTAGCCCCCCAGGTTCCTCTGTCTATGGGATTTCCCATGCAAGAACACTGGAGTGGGTTGCCATTTTCTTTCTCCAGGAGATCTTCCTGACCCAGGGAATGAATCCTCTCTAGCACTGCAAGCAGATTCTCTACTACTGAGCCACCAGGGAAACCCCTTCAATGTGGTATTTCCGCTTAACTTCATTATAAGAATAATCTGATGACTGTTTCAAAGTGGCCTAAGACAGTTTGGACAAGAACAACTCTTTGGTGGAGAAAGTTAATTATAGAATAGTTTGAGGTGAGAGGAAGTTAGCTAGAGAATCTTATACCAAGTTATAAACAAAATAATTTTTAGAGAAAATTCTGTTGTTATAAATATAGAAAATATTAAACATTTACATGCAATCAAATCTCTATTTTGTAAGCTGGATGAAACCTCACTTTCCTGCCTACCATCTTGCATGAATCTTTCTCTCCAGGTAAGTGTTTTAACATTTGGGGGATGTAAAACTGTGACTTTAATAGTTATCATCAGGCCATCAAGGACCAGCCACAAAGTCATTAAGGGTTCAAGCATCAGAGGCCATCCCTGAGAACCACAGGCTATGAGCCTCCTTGAATTACACCCTCTGTCCATGCACATCTATGCAACATCACTAAAATATTTCAGCCAGGCCACGTCTCCAGAACAGTTTTCATTTTATCTCACCAGACTACGGTTCTATTCAAGATCATGCCAAAAACCAAGTCACTAATTTCACTGAGTAAACCCTTGTCTGACCTTCATTATGCTGATTAGAAAATCCTCAGATGTTGATTGAGCTATAGATAGTTAAAGGCTTTTAGTAGTCACCTTTGGAATTAGCCTTTTTCCTATGATGTTAAGCACCTTCCTTGGAGTGTAGATTCTTGATTAGAGATACTGAATGGCCCTAGAGTTGAAGCTTACACTAACTAGCATGCACATAATATTGTACAGTGTGTGCCAGTGTTTTAAAGTAAATCATCACAGACACTTGTAATAGTCCCCCATTCAGCTTGAAAGTAACAAGTGTGATACTTTAATTCTCTCACCGAGTATTTCTGGATGCCTGACAGAATGCTCACATGTCCTCAGATCTACCATGTTGTCATTTGGTACCTCAAGTGAGGTACTATCACTGAAACTTTCTGCATCTTCTCTTGTCACTCTTCCTCATCCCCTCCTTTTTCCAAATACCAGCACTTTAAAAACATAAGATTGAACTCCAGGATTGAAATGAGATCCTTCTCTAACAAATTGTTTAGTTTCTGTTCTCTTCAGTTCAGTTCAGTCGTGTCCAACTCTTTGCGACCCCATGAATTGCAGCATGCCAGGCCTCCTTGTCCATCACCAACTCCCGGTTATCTTACATTGTCTTATTTACTAAGATGGCCGGTAAAGTATGAGCTGTTTATTTATTAGTTTAGTTGTGTACTTTCAGCTCCTTACAGGGAAGGGAAATAAGAGGTCCCATTAATTCCCGTTATTATTGCAAAAGTCTAAGCATCTTTTTTCTATACAATGCAGAGATGAATCGTTCGTTCTAAAGGAACTAGAAAATGTATGCTCATGGCACTTGCAAGTTATTACAGTCTAATTGTAGTTAATTTTATTTTATTCTCTGGGACAACTAATCTCTCGATAACATTTGCAGTGACTGATTAAAATCCACTCCTTGCTAAAATCAAGGTCTTTAGATAATTGATGTGCTAATAGACCCGCAATTATTTGAGGCTGTGCTTCCTCACGGAGAGCAAGTCAAGGAAAGGATAAAGCGCACATAAAGCACCTATTTTGCAACAGGAGCTCTGATAATTGCCAGGAGACAGCCTGCTTATCAGTTGTGAGAGGTTTTCATCCTTCATTAATATGGAGTTCAGTTGGACATCAGAGAAACTGGCCCCCATGGGAATATGCTTTGAATCTCCCATTATCTCATTTTCCATACATTTGGCTTGACCCACTTTTTATCTACATTCACAGAGAGATCTGGCTTTTCACATATGGGCTTTTTAAACAATCAGCTAGCCATGAACCTGGAGTCCCTAAAGCTCCACGCAGTGTCGGTTGCTATAAATTTGGACAAGTGTGTCCACCAATAAAGTATCAGTTTAAACGGTTCAGACTAAATATTTTAGAAGTAGACAAAATAAATATTCTGAAGTGCTAAGCTGTGAGTTCTCCATGCGGTGGCTCGTGCTTGCGTGGCTTCCTGCGGTGGGTTCTCAATGGAGGCTGTAGGTCTGGACTGTTGGAGAGCCGCCCTGTTCTGCTTTAGGTTTCTTGCACAGCAGGCTGAGCCCTCTACTGAGTCGAAACATACCTGTGAAGAGATTGGGAGTAATGCTTTAAGATTCCATTTAGTGAGGAAAGAACTACAGTCCTGGGCTTGGAAAAGAATGTGTAAGTGGATCACAATTCTTTACGGCTTTGGCTCTCTTTATCTTTGGCCTCATAAAGAATATTCTTTCCTGGGAATTTATAACTGAGGTTCGTTAAAGATGATTCTTTACAATTATGAGTTTGTTTTTTGACTCCATCGTCATTATGGCGCAAAACAAATATCCAAGGTGGTCAATTATTGTGGATGATTATCAAGAAAAATCAGTTGTTCAGTTATTAGTAGAGTATACTTTTCAGGTACTACACTAATGGTTGACATATGTTTTGAGTTTAGTGCGTGTCCGTCTCTGTGTTAAGTGTTTTATCCCCAGCATATCATTTAACCCTTACAAGAAGTATTATTTCTATATTACATCCCAACAAGTACCATTCTCCTCCCCATTTTACAGATGAGTACACTGAGGAAGGGAAACGTTAACTCAACTAGGGTCCTACATGTAATAAGTAGCAGATCCCAGGCCAAAACCAGAATAGTAATTGACTGTTTGATGAGAACCCTGTTAGGTATAACCTGTGGTCTTCTGAACAAAGTTGAACGAGGGAGAACTGGCCATCCATCATCTTAACCAAGTTTAACTTTTGTTGTTGATATTTAAGCATAATTTTGTCCTGGGAAATTCACAGTGAGTGATTGTGATTGCATTTTCCTCATCGACATGCCTCTGACACTCTTGTTGAGGATCCTAATCTTGTGCAGAGCTGTCTTTGGAGCTGACGATGCTGCCACATCCCACTCCTGTGGGAAATGGAGAGATGACATGCATAAAATTGAATAAAATGTATTAGGGCCAAGTTAAACTGCTAATAAGATAATCACAGTAATAGATCCAAAAATTATTTTAAATCTAGTTTTAATTACGTAAGTTCATTCCAGAAGTCCTACTGATGTGATGAGAAATTCACAAAATCTATACAAATTGAAAACAGAAATTATACTGCTTATTAAAATACTATCTCTATATTATCACATATGTAAATTTATGCACATATACATAAATTATACATTTACATGTATAAACTTTAATTTATCAGGACTACTCAATTTCATCTCCTAGTTAATAATTTAGTACTTATTAAAGTTCAATATTCCCATCAAAATATATTTGCCCATCAATGATGAGAAAACATAAAAGCATTACAGAATGTATTTTCTAAACAAAACTCGCTTCCCATTTTAGAAACTTGATGTCACCAAGGCATTACCATCAAATTTAACTTCTGTATTTTACTTTAAGATAAAAATAGAGAAGAAAGCTTTCAAATCTGTAAGTCCAAGAAAAACTATAATTAGAATCCCTGGCTCTGGCTTAAGATGTATTCTACATCTTATTTCAGCTTGACAGTAGGCAGGAGATTTCTCATTCAATTTCAAGTTGAAGCCAGAATGAAAAATGCTTAAAAAAAAATGCTCTGGTTTCTGTCCTTATAATTCCCTCCTCCCCATGAAATGAACCTATGCCGAATATTTGAAATAGCATCCCAAATATACCCAGCTCTTGTCTATTTGTCATTAAAGAAGTTGGATGACTGAGTCTTGAGGGGTCCATGGTGGATCCAATTGGAAACTCATGTCTACAGGGCTTTCCCACCAATGGGTTTCCAGGAGACTCAAAACACTGTTATTTGTGGAGCAGTTCCTGTGGCTCATGGCTGGTGTTAGATATTGCATAAGCCTTGGGATTTGAAACTCAAGACAGGCTCCCGTGGATTCTCAGCTTTCTTTTTAGTTAAGGACAGAAGACTATCTATCTATCTCTGTGGCTGAGCTGTCAAAAATGCCTGCTCTGAAAATGGATAGGCCTGTAGCTGGGAAATTACTGGCCAGGAAACCTACAGTGGCAGGGCTCAAAACCTCCTCTGAAGATATGATATGGAAATAAATGAGGGGGGTTGAATCGGAAGGTCAGGCTAGAGGTCAAAACATTATCCAGACAGAAAGAGACCAGTTTCCTAACTGGTCTTACTGTCTTTAATGGAGTGATCTTTCTCAAGAGAAGTGTTGGATTCCCTTGCTTAAGACATATCAGTAATCAAGGCCTGGGGCAAGAGTACAAATAGGATCCCATATACATATGGTTAAATATATAAAAACTATTCAATTTAATAAATTGATAAATAGAATATGTTCTGGGAAAAATATACCTTTATATTACATTGTCTTATATATAACATGTAAAATTATTTTTTTTTAATATGAAGTCAGGAAAATAGCAAAAATGACTAAAGTGTGTGTCACTATTCTGCATAATTTAGTATTCTGTTTAGTCTGGTGAGTTTAGAATGGGTAATAAAAGCACACAAATATAGATTTTATATATGTCTATAATATTGACTTCCCTGGTGGCTCAGATGGTAAAGCGTCTGCCTACAGTGCAGGAGACCCGGGTTCGATCCCTGGGTTGGGAAGATCCCCTGGAGAGGGAAATGGCAACCCACTCCAGTATTCTTGCCTGGAGAATTCCATGGACGGAGGAGCCTGGTTGGCTATTGTCCACGGGGTCACAAAGAGTTGGACACAACTGAGCAACTTCACGAATTCACTGTAATGTTGTCAGGTGAGGGTATGTTCCTTGGTTCTTTGTCTCGTCACAAAGATTTGGAGTGATGGACATTAAAGCCCCCTCGGCCCCTCTCACCTGAGACTATGAGCAATTATGTCAATAGCTATCCTGATCTTTACACTAAAATTCATATATTTCAAACACAATAGAGAAGACAAGGGTTTTTATGCGCAAACTTGCTTTTCTTTTTTCCACTTGATGCTTTCCTCATTCTTCCATGTTCTCATCCCCAACCAAAGGAAAGAAAACAAATTATTCTTGTTTTTCATTTTTTATAATGTTGGGTGCTTTGAAAAACTCTAGTCCTTTTGCTTTCAAACCCTTTCACTTCACTCCTTCCTGATTAATTCGCCATTAAAGACTGAAACACAGATATCACCATATATGGGAAACCCTTCTCATACCCATCTGAGTAAGGGTCCCTTCCAGGTACTTCTCCAGCACCCTGGGTCTCCTTCCATTATAGAATTGGCCACACTGTAGTGTAATCTTCTAATGAGAAGACTGCTCCTAATTATTTGCATGTTAAGGACAAGAACTGCATTTAATTTGATTTTATAATCCCCTCCACCTTGTACATCATCAATTGATGTATTGTAGCTGATTAATAAACATCTGCTAAAAATAAGCTATTAAATAAGTAAAGACACTTAACTGCTGAATTCTTGCCAGTGTAGGGTGATATCAACTCTTATTTATATCCATTTGTTTGATTTTGCCAGAGAGCCAAAGCATGGTCAAATCAAAGCCCATCCCTGGGATGTCCACCCAGAACAAGGCCTTTATGGGGGTCATAAAACAAGGCACTTCCCTCAAGGTACACAGACTTCTCTTCAAATAGAAACTGAGGTGGCTGGCATCAAGCCTTGCCTCTATTCCGCTTACTCCTTATAAGCCTCAACTTCATCCCTTTGTCACCACATGTGTGAAAAGACAGCTGATGTCAGTGTTCCAGGCAGAGTTTTCAAAAAAGGTCAACCAGCATTCAGATTTATGCTGCTAAAATTCATCCCTTCTCTTTCAAAAATTTAATGAGAAAGGACAGCTTTGTGAAATGGAGGAGCAAGAACAATATTGCTTAAATAAATTGGAATTTGCACTTTGATTACCCTGCAGTTTCTGCCATACTTTACTGGAAATGCTCCCTGCGGTGCAGGCTTTCTCTGGAATGACATCATCATATGAAGCCATCCTCACTATAATTATTTCCATCCATATTTGTAGAGCACATAGCAAGAACATTCGGTAAGGAATATTTGATGCATAGAGAACCATTTAAAACTGTAGAGTCACCAGAAAGCCCCATTAAAAGGCAAATGATATATCTTTATGCATGCCTTGAACCCCAAAGGAGATATTTCACATTCACATTTAGAAGAAGAAAAAAAGAATCTCTTTCAAACAATGAGACTCTGATAAGAGCAAATATCCTATGCCATGAAATAACAAACAAGTATAGCTTCAGTTTCTTTTCTTGGAATAACACTGTTAAAAAACTGCGACATTGCAGGAGCTGGCATATTTTAGTTCACATTGTCAAATTGAGATCCTTTTGGAACTTAGGCTCTGTCAGTGCTAATACCAAGTATTGGGATTTTAAATTTTTATTCTTGGGAATCCTGGTTTAGAAATTGATTGTTCTCTTTTGAATGTATTATTTTCAGTTTTAATAAAAGTGAAAACACCAATGTATTAATTTTCTCAAAAATCAAATAGTTAGAAAACCAAGATGCTTTCACACTGTACATGATATACATGTAAAAGCTGAGATGGCTACCCTCACAATTTGCAATTCCCTGATTTCCTGGGGCTAACTGTAGTAGAGGTGGGGGTGGGGGAGTGCAGCCTCCCGCTGTTGTGATGTTAAAAATATGTGGGCAGGTTCTTTGTCTTCTAGAAAAGAAAAGCTTCTACCATCTGCTCACCGAGGCTCTGATTTTGTTTTAAATGTAGAAAAACACGTGTTGAACTCTGCAGTTAGTGATAAGGCCCAAATTCATGCGTTCATCCACTCATCCATTCAACATAACAACAAGGGAAAAGAAAAAAGGTATTGAATATGAAGTTGAATTGAGAAGTGTACTTAACAGGACGGAAAGGAGATTCTTCTATTTCTCTCTAACCACTGTTTTCAAACCTGCTCCGTAAAATCTCCCTTCCATGTCCTTTAATGTCATCTCGATCAAATGCTATCATTTTTAACTAGAATCAGTTGCTTAAAAGTTCAGACTAATCTCTGCTTGAAATTTCTGTCTGCAGCAGTATACTGCTTTTGCTTCTCCCCCTCCAAGGTGGTCTTCAACCTTGTTGGCCACCACCTGCTAGCTTCTTCTCTCTTCTGAGCTCTCCCACCCTGGCCTTGTCCCACCAGGAGGATGGTTGTGCTGCTTTGGGTCATCTTTAGACTCTGGCCCCAGCCCTGTGTCACAGGTAGATGGCTATTTTCTATGGTATGGGGAGAATCATGGTCCCTCAAGTCTCCCCAGAAGCTCCACTCCCCATGAGCCTTGTGACTGAGTGTAAGCTCCCTCCGCAGCGCCCCTCGGCCCTGGCCTACCACAATACATCCTCAGTCTCTCGATGTTGGGGTCTCCTCAAAGGGCACACTGACCACCTGCCTTCATAGCTCTTCACTATGTTCCCAGACTCCCAGGGACAGATGTTGTCAAGCACGGCTTTTATTGACATCTATTTTGGCTGCCTGAAGATTGTTCTCTTTCATATTTTTGGCTTTACTATTTTACTCTGAATGATGATGTATTTCATAAAAACTCAGATGTGAAATGAAGTCAGTATTATATATTCATCCAAGCAACAGAAGATCACCCATGTTTACGGGTCAGTATCAGAGACCCATCTAAACCAGTGGTCAGACACCCACCCTGGTTTGTGCTGCAGTGCAAAGCCTGCCATGAGACAAAGTCTCATTTGTCTGGACATAAGCCACTCTGGGGGCTGAGCTTCAAGGGTTGCTACTATGCTTTCATTTGCACATGGCACAAAAGACATTGGTCAAGTTGACTGTCTATGATAACACTGTCAAGAGTTGTCAAACACATCAATTTTCTCTATTCTTATACTTTCCTGTTTCCTTGATGGAAATTTGTGATGGTAAGTGGCAGCAAGTGGCTCCAACTAAGTTCTGACCACATTCATAGCAGAATGAAATAGTTCTGTTAAAATGTTTTACATTTTCCATTGTTTCTTAGGGTACTTGCTCTGTAAGGAAAGTAAAACCACAGTATCCTGACAGTGGATGGTTTTCTTCTCACTAGCTTTAAACTCCTGAGAACCTCATCACTTTTTTGAGTTCATAATCAGAAACTAGAAACGCTGACTCTCACGGAAAACTCTATTTGTAGGATTTGGGTAAGGAGTTATCCCAGTCACTAAATAAAGCTCTACGTGCCAGAAAAGAAACAGTTACATTAAACAAGTCTGCCAAATACTTTAAATACAGAGGGGCCATTAGGGGATTTAGATTAAATACTGATGTTTTCTACCATCACAACAATGAGCCCGTACCATTCTGCTTGACCAAGAAGGGTTTTAAATAAGCCATTTATACCTACAACCTTCATAAATCTTATGCTTCTTTCACACGTGTTTAAAGAAACTTAACACCTCTTCAACTATACATTGTAAATAATATTGACCAGGAGGCAAGTAACAGATAAGACTGTGGATAACTGCTTTAGAATTTGTTTTAAATCATTGCACTTTCTTCATTTTTCAAAGAACATTGAATTAACACTCATAATCCATCCTTAGATCTCACTAAATAGCCCTCTTCTCCATTAATGCAAAAATATTCAAATGTTGAGCTGTTTAAAATTTTTCTGTGAAGTTATAAATGCTAATCTACAGTTTTCAGAAATTCTTTCTCATAAATTTCCAATGTAAATTTATAACTTGCTACCATGACGGGGGGAAAAAAACCAACTTCTTACTATTATCATCTTAGAAAGGGAGGTGAAAGTATTTTATCATAAAGAAAGCTGGGCCTTTAAAAAAATTTGTTTTGAAACTATCTAAATGCCTTCTGCTAGGTGTGTGTAGGGAAATTTGTTCTTCTTGAGGAACAGGGCATGATTTTACATAAAAATACTTCTGTGGTTGATTTCCCCAAATTTCTTAATAAGTGTCTCTGGTGAGTTTACTTGAAAATGCTGATAGAATCCCTGGGTCAGGCATGAGGCAATGAGTGGCTGCTCACCAGGGTTCATCATGTGCTTTCACATTCAAACTAAATAAAATCTGATTGTTTTGCTTGGTTCTGAAAAATGACTCCAGGTCCCCTTTTCCTCTTTTCTTTACAACAATTCTTTCATTTTCTTTCTGGTTAGGCTCAATTTTTGCCTATGATCATAACTGTTCATCATCCAATAAGGCTTGAAAGGCTGATAATACTAGGGAGAAAAACAAAGGTATTTATGGGCTGAGGGTAAAACCTAATTAGGAAATTAATTATCATTTCTGTGCATATTTTCATTAAAATGCAATTTGGTTCCATTCCAAACAAATTTAAATTCCAGGGAAACCATGCTTGCATGTCTAGATTAAGAAAGCTGAATAAAGTTTCATTTTTAATAGAAGAGATCATAAGACATACAGATGTTAACCAAATGAAAATGTAAACAATTCATAAATGTTTCAATGGTTATAACTCCTCTGTGTCTGTGTTAGTAGTTCAATGTCTGTGTACAATCCCGTGGGCTGTAGCCCACCAGGCTATCTATCCATGGAATTCTCCAGGCAAGAATAGTGAAGTGGGTAGCCATTGCCCTTCTCCAGGGGATCTTCCTGACCCAGGGATCAAATCCAGGTCTCCTGCATTACAGGTGAATTCTTTACCATCTGAGCCACCAGGGAAACCCTCTAACTTGTCTACCTTAATCTTAAGCTCTGGAATTTATGCCACCCAAAGTTTCCTGATTTTATCTCTAAAATGAACTTTTCCCTTGAAACATCATCCCTGGCTATTTTCAGAAAGGCAGGGTTCAAAGCAGAGTCCAGTTACTAATGCCTATTAATATCTTCTTTAGTAACAATAAAATAACCCCTGAAATAAAGTCCTAAGTAAAATGCAACTATTTTATATATTTAGGTGCTGCTTGCACAGTAATTAAGCCAAAACTGAAAAGAAGCCATTGAATTTTGCCTCCCCTGGTAAGTATTCTTTAGGTGTGCAGGATTAGGCAATCGTCTATTGTTCAATTTCTATTAAAAATAATAATTCATTGAAAGATCACAAGTGATGTTCTCTTATTCAATCATTTATTAATTAATTCATTAGGCATTTATTTTGTGCCTACTGAACCCTAGTACGTATATTAAATATTAGAAATGTATTGCAATGTAGAACTCCATCAATGCACTTGAAATCTCAGAGACAGTGACTAACAGAGAGGAAGACCAGGAGATTCAGCTAATATTTGATGCATTTCATCAGGCTTCAGGAACACAACAGGGAACCATGGTCTTTGGTGACTGACTGCATGTATAATGAGCAGGGCAGCAAGGTTAAAAAGGCAGCCGCACAGCCACAGTGAATTCAGCAAACTACATCTCACTAACACATTTGGGTTGCTTTTTTTTAATGTATGAATTTTGAGCTACCTTGAATCACTAGCAGGCTCCTTCTAATTACTAACAATGACAGGTCTGCCCTCTCAGCTGCAGCTGGATGCCCCAGGCATCTTTAGAGCAAAACCAACAAATGATTGGAATACTATGATTTTAAACTCAAAACCAAAGCACAGTTGGAGATTTTTTTTTACAAGGCTGCTTGAAAGTCTTGCATCCAGGGTTTGCCAGATCATAGAAGATGCAGAAGGACAACACAAGGTCAAATCTACATCTCAAATACAAAGAACAAACTGGTTTTCTAATCCGTTTGCCGTAGCTCATAACCTAGAGGACACATTGGATGAATAGCGGGGTCCCGGGCGCAGAGACCACACCAGTGACCCCAAGTGCCCTGCTATGAATAATGGCCATTATGAGAGGGAGGTGATGGCAGCAGGAGCAATATACCATCATCTGTCCTCCTGAATCAGAGAGGGAAAGTGCAGAAAAAGTAGCCTGCAGATATACACTATGCTAATTATTTTTGCGATGTAATTCTTGGGGGCATCTCTATGTGAACAGCCAAAACAGCCCTTCAAGTGTAGCAAGAGACACCTTGCCATTAACCATCTGTGGCTTGAGGTCTGTTTTGTTTTTTTTTTAATTTGATAAATATGTGGTATCCATTTTGGTCTCATAAGATCACTAAAAAAAAAAAAATTCAATTTGCAGCTTCTATGAAGGAAGTTTCTCTTTGATCTCCTTGATAACACATATGGTTATGCTGTCAACAAAAGAGTTTGGGGGCCATTTTCCATCCACCATTTTTAACATGTTAGTTATTATTTATATTCACTGGTGGCTCAGATGGTAAAGAACCCGCCTGCAATGCAGAAGACCCAGGTTCACTCCCTAGGTTGGGAAGATTCCCTGGAGAAGGGCATGAGAGCTCACACCAGTACTCTTGTGTGGGGCATCCCATGGACAGAGGAACTTGGCAGGCTACAGTTCATGGCGTTGTACAGAGTCAGACACGACTGAGTGACTAACACTTTCACTTGCAGTAATCTCTTTAAACAGTTCCCAAGGTGAGCACAATCAAAGGACCAGAGAGTTTGTCCCCTGCATGAGGTAATATTTGTTTCTGGGAGCTGAGAGAGGTGATGTTTTCCAGGGCGAGGGAGGAGGACTGAGGGGAAGACAAGAGAAAGTGGACTGTGTTTTGTTTTGGGTGTTTTTGTTCTACGCTTAGCACTTGGGATGTAAAATGTCATTTTCCTCATCTCTCTCTTTTTAAGCCACGGAGTCAGAAATATTACAGAGTACCTGCACTGCTTGTACTGCTTGTATGGTGACATCTGCTTGGCATTCAAATACATATAAATCAACGTGATTAAAATATAGTTAGAATGTCCATTTCTCATGACAGTCGTAAGAAACACAAGAAGGTGCATACTCAGCTGCCTCATTCATTGATGCAGCCCCGCCCTTTTCTGTCTCACTGAGGAACCTGACTGTGGATGTTTCCACAAGGCCATGCGTGCTACAGGTGAGCCATAGTTACAAAAGATAGTCGAGGGGAAAGAGTTAAAACTATTGGTTTTCTCTCTAGTGTGAAAGGAGGCTTTTAACTTCTCCTAAACCCATCTCTGCACCCTCCGTACCATCACCCAATCCAGGCTTATATTGTTAATTTCAAAGATTAGCATTTCAAGAAACCCCGGAGGCTACAAGGCCTCTCTGTGGGAGACCAAATGCAAAATAGGACCCCAGAAACGTATTTCATTTATATCTATTATATTGATTGTAAACTCTGCTCCTGAAACAACAATTCAGATTCTGGACCAGAAGAAAAAAAATGGCTTTCAAAATCTAAAATGATTTAACACTAAGAAATTCAACCTATCTTTATGCAATCTAAGTAAAAAAATTGACCTTGAGAGTTACAATAAAAATTTGTCTCTGGAATATTCTCCACCTGCACACATACTTCCCTCACTATGCATACTCCAATATGAATCACTCAGGGAAATTAGCTAGTAAAGACTGGGGTAGGGAGCCATTCCAGCAAAAATACCCACACTGCAAACCTTAATCTGTAGGCAGGCAGTCACCATGTGCCTCACGCATATCCCATCAGATTACACCAACATCCAGACCTGACCTTATCTGGCATCACATGTGAAGCTTATCTCACATGTGCACAGAATTCTCAGGATACTGTGGTATACTGCTGACATCTACTTTGATTCCATTAGGTTATAATTGGCTATTTACAGTAGCCAGGACATGGAAGCAACCTAAATGTCCATTGACAAAGGAATGAATAAAGAAGATGTGGATATACAATGGAATATTACTCAGCCATAAAAAGGAATAACATTGTGCCATTTCCAGAGAGATGGATGGGCCTAGAGACTACCATACAAAGTGTAAGTCAGAAAGAGAAAAACAAATACCATATATTAATGCATGTATGTGGAATCTAGAAAAGCGGTGCAGATAAACATTTTGCAAAGAAGAAACAGAGACACAGAGAACAAACTTATGAACACTAAGTGGGCAAAAGGGATGGGATGAACTGGGAGATTGGGACTGACATACATACACTGCTGCTGCTGCTGCTGCTGCTAAGTCACTTCAGTTGTGTCCGACTCTGTGCAACCCCATAGACGGCAGCCCACCAGGCTCCCCAGTCCCTGGGATTCTCCAGGCAAGAATACTGGAGTGGGATGCCATTTGCTTCTCCAATGCATGAAAGTGAAAAGTGAAAGTGCAGTCGCTCAGTCGTGAACGACTCTGTCAATGGGATTTTCCAGGCAAGAGTACTGGAGTGGGTTGGCATTGCCTTCTCCAGACATATATACACGACTATATATGAAATAGGTAACTAATGAGAATCTACTGTATAGCACACGGAAAAGAAAAACTGCCATCTGTATGTAGGACATACATTAAGCTCGCCTTAAAAATGTATTCTAGTAAACATTAGGTGCAAATATTGTTTGCTTCCACTTATATGAAGTACCTAGAATAGTGAAATTTAGAGAGTCAGAAAATACATGGTAGATGCCATGGGATGGAGGGTAGGGGTGGGGGGTGGGGAGGGCAAATGGGAAGTTAGTGTTTAATGAGGACAGAATTTTAGTTTAAGAAGGTAAAAAATTCGGGAGAAATGGATGATGGTGAGAGCTGCACAATAGGAATGTACTTAGTGCCACTGAACTGTATAGTTAAATATGGTTAAAATAGTATGTTTTATATCATGTAATTTTTACCACAATAAAAACATTTTTTTAAACGGATTATTCCTTGTGAAGTGCTCTCCTAGGTATTGCAGAAGATATGGAATATTTTATGGCCCCTGTGGTTGAGCAGTTTCTATTTGGGGAGGAAAAAAAAAACCACATAAAATGTTAAATGTCACAAAGACAAAATCTTGGTCTATATCACAGAGCAAAGAAGATCACATAGATGTGTCTGATAAATACACACAACAATGCTTTGGGGCAATAATTCCCATTTCAAATATTAGAGAATCTGTGTGTCTTCTCTGCTGTAAGTTGTGTCACCTGTAACTTATTATAAGTAATGAGCATTTTGAGTTTGTGATTTCATAATTATATCAATTCAAGGCCACTTTTATAAGAATGCCATTCTATGCACTTACATTCCAATGCAACACATGGAAGGATGGGGAAAGTGAAAGATCCAAGTGTACACCTACACCTGGCCACCAGCCCTCACTGCCCTATTTAACATTACACCATTTCCCTCGTGGAGTCCTTCTTATCCTGCTCTGTTCTTATTCAACAGCATTTATAACTTTCTAACATACAGTATAATTTTCTTATTTGTGACGTGTCAGTCAGTTCAGTGGCTCAGTCGTGTCCGACTCTGTGACCCCACGGACTGCAGCACACCAGGCCTCCCTGTCCATCACCAACTCCTGGAGTTCACCCAAACTCATGTCCATTGAGTCGGTGATGCCATCCAGCCAACTCATCCTCTGTCGTCCCCTTGTTAAGTGTAGTCTTGTTAAGTTTAGTCCCTTTGTTAAGTGTAGTCTTTCTTTAAGGTTTTTTTTTTTAATTTTTATTTAGTTTTACTTATTTATTTTGGCTGTGCTGGGTCTTGGGATCTTGGGTGCTGAATGGGCTTTCTTCTAGTGGCAGTGCTGGGTCTTCTCACTGAGGTGGCCTCTCCTGTTGTGGAGCATGGGCTCAAAAGTATGTAGGCTTCAGTAGTTGCAGTTCCCGGGCCTCAGAGCACAGGCTGAGTAGCTGGGCACATGGGCTTAGTAGTTGCTCCCTGGTATGTGGGATCTTCCCCCAAACTTTGAAAGCCAAGCAGTTATTCCATTTCTGATCATTCAGCAGACTGTAATTTAAAACACACACACACACACACACACACACAAAGTGATTCACACTATGGAACAGCGACTCATCTTTTTCAATTTTTTGTTTTTAAAGTATATTTGAGGTGCAGTCATCAAAGCATTCACTGACTAAAATCAGTGCTTTGGGGTCCTCCCTGGTTGTCCAGAGGTTAAGACTTCACCTCCCAAAGCAGGGGGTGTGGGTTCCATCACTGGTCAGGGAGCTAAGGTGCCAGGAGCTAACATGCCTCTTGACCAACAAACCAAATCAAACCAAAATGAACAAAAAACAGAAGCAACAATGCAAGAAATTCAATGAAGTTTTTTTTTTTAATGGTCCAAATAAAAAAATAAATTTAAAAAAGTCAATGCTTTTGTCTCAGCCTCTCAGGGTAAAACAAAGATGAAAAAAAAAAGTGATGATAAGCCTAGGGCTGAAATACAAACATCACAGAGGAAAGGCACATTAAAAAAACTGCACCAAGAGCAGAAGGAATGACTGAAATATACTAAGCACCAGGAGAATCACAAGTGGAAGGGGACAAGCAGGCCTTGCTGACAAGTGATGAGCAGTGAGAAAGTAGCTGAGTTGAACATATTTTTTAATGAGGTGTTAAGTAGATCACCAAGAGAGGTAGGTAATGACTGTGATGAAGAGTTGACCAGGGTGCGAAAAAAAAAAAAGCAAAATTAAGTGACACTTGGTAAATCACAGGAGGACATGAAACCTAAGAGAGCTTCTGAAAAGAATGGTCCATCCCTCGTTACACTCCGATGCCTTTTAGTAATCAAATTGGGCAGCTCATTAAAATTATGTGTGAATAGATAGATACTCTGGCAAAAAGGCAAAGGAGCGAGACAAAACTAGAGCAATACAATGGCTATATCCAAAGATGCAGAAAACCAGCACTGGAAGATTCTGGAGGAGATGGACTGGAGAGATGCTCATTGGAAAACAGTGAGTGGATCCCCTGGGAATAATAGGAGCAATGAAACTGGCCGCAGGAGGGATGTGTCATGCCAAAAGATAAGTTTAAAATTGGATGTGCTTGCATGAAATAATTCAGTTAACATCAAGGGAATTTAAAGAAACTAGTTGAAGGAGTCATGTGAGTAAATGCGAGGATAAAATTTGTTTCTCTCTGTGTATGGACAGGATAAATACAGGATTTTTCCCAACCAGGAAACTGGGCATTGGTCAGTGGCTTCCAGTGTTTTCCTAAATAAAAGTGATGCACTGGGCCATAATTATTTCAAATGGTATGGTTAGTTCTCTGGATGACACAGAAAGGAAGTGAATTTACTTGTACAGAATGCTGATTTTGTGTTGGGTCCCCTTTGATATTTTAACGTATATGAAGTCTTTGGCTTCACACAACAAAACTGTCACACAAAGGGCATGATCACCACATGTAACTGGAGGAACCTGAAATCACACAGTTCTCAACAGCTCAGAATCACATCTAAGCATGGGTGGCTCCAAAGCCAGGAGCCATCAAGCTGCTTGCTGCATCAAAGGAAGTTGAGAATAAAGTATCAAATTATTAAAGAGAAAATATAACTTAAGGAACTGGATATTGCATGCAATATGCTTATTCACACTCAGAGTCAGATGGCCAACTTGGATAATTTGATTTATCCTCCTACGGTCTTGCTAAGGCTTGTTATTTAATGAGACCAACGCATACCTCTATATAATAACAAAAAAAAAATCTTAAAAAATGGTACACACATCCACTTAAAAAATCCGTAGTGTGTTTTACTAAGCATAACAGAATTCCCCATTTTTCCTCAAAGGGCTGGGATGAGGGTGAGCAGCAGGACTTATTCATTCATTTATTTCTTTATTAACAACCATTTATTGACTGCCTGGTCTTCCCTAGTGGCTCAGATGGCAAAGAATTTGCCTGCAATGCAGGAGACCCAGGTTTGATCCCTGGGTTGGAAAGATCCCTTGGAGAAGGGAATGGAAACCCACTCCAGTGTTCTAGCCTGAACAACTCCATGGACAGAGGAGCCCGGCGAGCTACAGTTCATGGGGTCACAAAGAGTCCAGCACAACTGAACAACTAACACATACACACATTGTGTGCCTAATGTGAACCAGGAACCTTGCTAGATTCTTAGAATAAGCAAAATGATCATAGTTCCTGTCTGCTGAGAAGGTACAGCCTATTGGTTGATACAAACCAGTAAATAAGTTTTACTGATTTACCGAGAGTAAGAGAGCATATTTTCTTTCTCCTCTAGTCTAGCGGAAGGGTAAAAAGTAGACAGGAAAGTAGAATATGATCAGTATGGATATAAAGTTCTCCAGGAACACGCAGAGTGGCTCTTGCCTTGAGTACTTGGCCAGGCTCAAAGAAGGCGGCAAAGTCATTTAAACACAAGGACAGCATGCGTGCATAGCATGTGTAGCAGAAACTTCTTTTACTAAAGTGATGACAGTGAAGCAAAGAGAAGTTGCCCTATGTACCCTGAACACCTACTACAGTTTCAGGAAACTTAAAATGGATGTATGAACCACAAGGAAGAATGTGTACTGTGGATGAGAATCTGCAGAGGCGTGAGAGCTGAAAGAAACAAAATTTACAACCCTCAGTGGCATCTTAGTCCCCTGCCAAAGTGATGTAATCACTGATGCTTGTGTGAAATACCAAATACTTGGAAAGCCTCACAGAAACCAGAACGCTAAATATGTCTGCAGATCACTGACAATGTGATGAACACACATTTACTTGGAATGCTTGAACACGATCTTCAGAACATTCATGAATGCATCTGACTGAATACCCCCAACAAAGCATCAGTAAAAGGCCAGGAGGTGCCCTTTGTTCAGTAAAGTAGCTAATTCTTGATCAGTAATTTTGTCACTGAGACATGCTTGAGAAAATAAAAAATAGCACCAGAATTATGGGAGATTTTAAAATCAAAGAAATTTTTAGAAAGCAGTGTCTTTTTCAGTCCACACAACATTCCCTGGTCACCAAAGCATACATATAGGGCCTCCTGCCCAGAAGAAGGGTAAGAACACAGATTTTCCATGTCTCCCTTTCTTTATTGGGTTTTTGTATGTGTGTGTGTTTACTAACTCTTGTGAATCATTCTTTAGGTGCACTATTACTTAGGTCACCATTTTAACTACAATATTATACTTACCAAGAAGGCTGCTTCCTAATAAACACTAAAGTTTTCTATCTTCAACATTTAAACAAAAAAAGAAAGAAAGAAAGAATACAAAGAGAAAGACTCAGATGGTATAATAGTAATTTCACGTGATGTCATTCAGGTTATTGAATCATTTCAGAAGATGTACCTCCACAAAAACCTTATCAAACCTGCATGCCTGCCTGTGGCAAATAGTTATCCATATTCAGAATTCCTATAGTCATATACTTCTTGAAAAATACTGAATGTGCAATTGTGTTCATCATTTCACAAAGTCATTTAATGACAAAACAATTGTCAAATGTCCCAAATGGTTTTTCCTGCACACCCACAAGCAATGTTTGCTAATATATTATTTGCCATACAAATTTCTAAATGGTCACTTCAAAACAGTAGAGCATGAGTACTTCCATTTTATTCAATAAGAAATTTTATACAATAGGGAATGATAAAAACAAAGCACCCATGATTTACAAGAAGAGACACCTGCCTTTGAATTTTGGTTCATTGTCTAGTTGTCTGACCTTGGGAAAATAACAACTCTGACCCTCATCTCTCTCAGCTTTGCTGATTAGGTACCTAACTGGGTAGTTGTATTAATAAAGACATTATGTATAGAATACAGTATACTGGCCTGACTCATGTTTAGAGACTCAGTACTAGCTACTCTCATGATTACTTGTTACTGATATGAAAATAACATTTTTTTAAACCTCTGATTTCATGGTATTGTTTTTCTGAAGGGCTTCCCTGATAGCTTAGCTGGTTAAAGAATTCCCCTGCAATGCAGAAGACCCTGGTTCGATTCCTGGGTCAGGTAGATCCTCTGGAGAAGGGATAAGCTATCGTGGGCTTCCCTTGTGGCTCAGCTGGTAAAGAATCCATCTGCAATGAGGGAGACCTAGGGTTCAATTTCTGGGTTGGGAAGATCCCCTGGAGAAGGGAAAGGATACCCACTCCAATATTCTGACCTGGAGAATTCCATGGACTGTGTGGTTATGGCGTCGCTTTTCTGAATGTGCAACTCGGGGGAGAAGCTTAGGCTTGGACTAGCAAAATTTGTATTTGCAACCTGAGTGTTCTGTGAAGTGCAAGAAAAGCCAGAGTTGCTCTCTGAATCAGAGTTGCTTCCAGTGGGAAATTTGAATACTAATACCTACTTGCCAGATTACAATAGTTGAATGGGGCCATTCCTCTCAGTACATAGTAAACGTTCACTGAATAGTAACTCTTAGTGTTAATATTATCGTAAACAGAAATTACTTTGCCAACAAAGGTCCATCTAATCAAGGCTATGGTTTTTCCTGTGGTCATATATGGATGTGAGAGTTGGACTATAAAGAAAGCCGAACGCCGAAGAATTGATGGTTTTGAACTGTGGTGTTGGAGAAGACTCTTGAGAGTCCCTTGGACTGCAAGGAGATCCAACCAGTGCATTCTGAAAGAGATCAGCCCTGGGATTTCTTTGGAGGGAATGATGCTGAAGCTGAAACTCTAGTACTTTGGCCACCTCATGCAAAGAGTTGACTCATTGGCAAAGACTCTGATGCTGGGAGGGATTGAGGGCAGGAGGAGAAGGGGATGACAGAGGATGAGATGGCTGGATGGCATCACTGACTCAATGGACATGAGTCTGAGTGAACTCCAGGAGTTGGTGATGGACAGGGAGGCCTGGCGTGCTGCGATTCATGGGTCCACAAAGAGTTGGACACGACTGAGCGACTGAACTGAACTGAACTGAAACAGAAATAGTTGAAAAGCAAGGAATCATCTGCTGTATCTGCCTTGGAATAAAACATGCGTGTGTGCTAAGCTGCTTGTCATGTCCAACTCTTTGCAGCCCCATGGACTGTAGTTCGCCAGGCTCTTCTGTCTAGGGGGGATTCTCTAGGCAAGAATACTGGAGTGGGTTGCCATTTCCTCCTCCAGGGCATCTTCCAGATCCAGAGATTGAATCCCCTTCTCTTCTGCCTTCTGCATTGGCAGGCCAGTTCTTTAACACTAGCGCCATCTGGGAAGCCCTGGAATAAAATAATACCATTTATACAGGGACAAAAAAAATAGGACTGTCTTCAGTTGCTAACCAGTAAGGTTAGCAATGGTCTGGCAGGTTCTATGAGAAGGACTTGAGTATTTACTAAGTCCTTGTATGCATGCAGTGTTGACCAATACTGAAACTGGAACCCAGCATGAGTACCATTAAGTAGATCCTCATAACCCCAGATACTTGCACAAAGCATTGAAAAGACACAAAGTATTCTGCAGATACTACATTAAGAACTGGAAATAAAAAGTAACTGCTTCCCCCCTCCCCCCACCTCCATAAAAGTGTTGGGAGTAGTGAGATCTGGGAGAGCAGCAAGAACAAAAGAAAGACTGAATCTGTTTTTTGGCAAAGCCTGTAGAATATTAGAAACTCAGCTGCTGTCCCAGGTGTCACCATTCCAGCATTTTAAGTTCACTTCTTTCTACTCATTCTATTTTTTTTTTTTTTAGGAGTCTCAGAAAAATAAAGATATTTTTTGATGTTCTAATTACAGAGGTTTTGCTTGGATGCACTAGAAACAAACAAACAAAAACCCTAAAACTTAGTTCCCAATTTGACAGAGAAATTCATAGTAAAATCCTATTTAATAACTCCTTCTAGAGTTGTTAGTCAACATGCCTGTTCACTATCCTTAGAACTGTGAGAAAATGTATGCCCTATTCAGACAGGTGCCTCTTTCGTAGGCATTTGTAACAATATGCTGACACCTAAGATGTGGGTAGCTTGAACTTTGAGTAATAAGGGATTAAACTGTTAATATATCTACCCGTGGGCATTCATTTATTAGAAGTTGAGCTTAACATTTTATTAAGTTATAAGCTTTCCAAAATTGCCCATATTTTGAGCATTTTCCATCTATCTTGGTGGTTTTTTTTTTTTAGATTTAAAATGTTTAATTTTTTATTTTTATTTTTTTTTTAATTTTAAAATCTTTAATTCTTACATGCGTTCCCAAACATGAACCCCCCTCCCACCTCCCTCCCCATAACATCTCTCTGGGTCATCCCCATGCACCAGCTCCAAGCATGCTGTATCCTGCATCAGACATAGACTGGCAATTCAATTCTTACATGATAGTATACATGTTAGAATGTCATTCTCCCAAATCATCCCACCCTCTCCCTCTCCCTCTGAGTCCAAAAGTCCATTATACACATCTGTGTCTCTTTCCCTGTCTTGCATACAGGGTCGTCATTGCCATCTTCCTAAATTCCATATATATGTGTTAGTATACTGTATTGGTGTTTTTCTTTCTGGCTTATTTCACTCTGTATAATCGGCTCCAGTTTCATCCATCTCATCAGAACTGATTCAAATGAATTCTTTTTAACCGCTGAGTAATACTCCATTGTGTATATGTACCACAGCTTTCTTATCCATTCATCTGCTGATGGACATCTAGGTTGTTTCCATGTCCTAGCTATTATAAACAGTGCTGCGATGAACATTGGGGTACATGTGTCTCTTTCAATTCTGGTTTCCTCGGTGTGTATGCCCAGCAGTGGGATTGCTGGGTCATAAGGTAGTTCTATTTGCAATTTTTTAAGGAATCTCCACACTGTTCTCCATAGTGGCTGTACTAGTTTGCATCATTCTAATCAGTGGCAGTAATTATTATAGACAGTGAACTGTAAATACCTTAACAGAAGTTTATCGAGAGTGATTCTAAAGGAGCCCTGTATATTACAAATAATTGCTTTTAACATAGGATGTATAGAAAACAAAGAGGAACATTAAAGGGCAAATTCTTCAGAAACCAAAGGAACAGACTTGAGATTTGTTAAAGTAATCAACGGGTTTTATTTCCTCAGAACTGAAAATATTCAGATCTAAACTTCGAAAGCTACTGTCAACAATATTTCCTCAGAGCCCAAGGGAGAAGGGCATGGGTGAGAGACAAAAGATGGAGGAAGGCAGAGAGACCACCAGGAAGAGGTGGGGGAGGGGCCCCTTGTTTTCCTGACTTAGTCGGTTACACATCAGATCTGGTGACAATACTGAGGGGACCAGGTCCGGGGAAGTGGGTGGGAAAAAAAGGAACAGCGAAGCTTAACTACATAAATGAGCCATGAAACTCCAGGTAGAAAGGGAACCGCCTAGTTCATCTCAGAAACGGGTAACTGCAACGGTAAAACGAGGAGAGTGGAGGTGCCCAGTTCTTTTATACCTGGGTGATGTTTACGACTTGCAGTGGCCTTGAGGCTGGGGGAGGAGCGAAAGGGGTGGCCAGGGGTCTTCCCAGAACATCCCGTGAGCCTCTAAAAGATCTAAATGGGGACAGATGTTCCTCAGCCTTACAACCCAAGAAGCTGGGCGAAGCTAAGCTTCCGCTCACGCTGACAACCTGGAAGTGCCACCTTATCTGATGAAAAACTACAACTCCCATAACTCCCTGGGTCAGCAAAAAGGAGGCCCTCCCGCCAAAGCCGTTCACTTTCTCAGAATCTAGGCCTCAGATACCGTGGGCCTGGGAGGAGTGGACGCTAGCTCAGGAAGACACCACCCTCCTGCCATCCCCACCACCACAGCTTGAGGGTTGCCCCTGCCAGGCCCCTGGACGTGCCCCCCTACCCGGCTCCTTATACTTCACCCCTTCCGAAACTACCGGCTCTGATTCCAACGTGGACTCCAGAATGCCTAGGAGGGGAGGGACAGAGGGGCATCAGGAGGTGGAAAACGGCCGGTCTGGGCTCCAACAGAAGCCTTGGCAAACAGTTCCAGGCAGGGAGGGGACACGGTGGTTTCACTCGCCCCAGGGAGCAGAGGCGCTGGCTCACATCCCAGGGTGTGGGGCGCAGAGGTGAAGGCCTGGTGGGCTGCCAGCTCCGGGTCAATCCCCGAGGGCCGGGCAGGAGAGGCAGAGAGGGCGGTGGAGAGCAGGTGGGGTGGGGGAGGCGGTCCCAGTTTGCAGGCCGTGGCCAGTTCCCCCTGTGACAGCCAGGCCGCAGCAGGAATAGGGTGGGGGGCTCTTCTGGAAACTTTGGTGACTATTGGCTCTCGTGGCCGCCTCCGACGCCTGGGGCCTGGGCCTCTCTCTCGGTGGACTCTTCCTCTGGCTCCTGCTCCATCGCGGGCAGCCCCCAGGCTGGGCCCGGCCCGGAGGCGGGGTCGTTCTCCGCCTCCACAAGGAGCGGCCTCGCATCCTCGGCCTCCTCGGCGACAGCGGCCGCCTCCTTCATCTCCTCTCCTTCTTCCGCATCAGCCTCCTTGGGACGCTTGGCGACGTCCTCTGGCGGGTCCTCGGCGGTCCTCTTCAGCGGCTCCTTCTCGTTCTCCTCCTCAGCTGGCGGGTCGATGCCCAGCTCCCCTTGATCATCGCCGTCGCCGCCGTTGGTGTGGCTCTTCAGGTCCTCGCCGCCCTCGGCGGCCTCGGGCTCGGGCTCGGGCTCGGGCTCCTCAGGGCAGCTCTTCTCCAGGGCGCACTGGTAATCGGAAGCCTGGACCGTGGGGTTGTTCTCGATCTCCCACAGGCCCTCGCTGAAGCCCCTCCTCTTATTCGGTTTGCCAAACTTCTCCTTGGACTCCTCGTACGGGAAGAGGTGCCTGGGGCCCAGGAAGGCCGTCTCGTGGGTCCCGAAGAAAAACACCTGGTAGCGGTTGGCCTCGGCCGTCTGCTCGATCCTGGCGGGCCAGTGGGCGTAGCCCTTTAATTTGGCGAACACCAGGTCCCCGCACTTGTACTTGCGACGGTAGAATCGCGACATGGCTGTGGGACGCGGCCTCAGCGGCCGAGAAAGGCGACCCACCGTGGCAAGCACGGCGGCGGCCGCTGGGCTGAGGCTGCGCGCGCCTCGCCTCGAGGGGCCCCCACGCCCCCACGCGCCTCTGTGGGCTCAACGCTCCGGCGCCCTGAGAAGGTTCTAGTGCGAAGAGTGCAGTATCTCGGAGAGCCTAAGCCTGTTTGGGCCCAGCATCGACGCTGGGTTTTTTCCTAGAATGAGAGCTTGAGGAGCTTCGGTGTCCCGGGTGGCAGCTCTGCTGTGCCGATCCATCACTAGGCCTCGTTTATTGTGATAGCCAGAGGGGCCTAGAAAGGGAGACATGAGGCAATGTGGCGAGACAACGCAGTGACAGGATGAGCACCCATTTCCATGAAACTAGTCACAGGTTAGGGCACATTTGCAGGATTGTTGGGGATCCCGATCTGCTCATGACAGAAAACTCCACTCTCGCCTCAGGAGATTCCCTAAGTCAGTGCTTTCACCCCGTTTCTGATTTCCTTGAGAGCTAATGCTGGTTGCCTGCAAGGGGATTCAAAAACAGTGGAGTCAGCCACCTTGATAGGATGTCTAGAGGGCAACTATTTTGGAAACCAGTGTCCTAAAGGTGTAGTACTTTTGGGGAGGAGGCGGTGCCGGGGAGGGGGCGTAAGGATGGGGTTACAAATGTAGAGAGGCATCATGACCATGTCCAAACTGGCCATGTACTTTAGATGGGATGCTGGTCATGACTTTTTACCCTTTCAACTATCCTTGCATATTTTAAGAGATAAGTCTGTGTATAACATGGAAAGGATGTCAACTGCTCTTAGTATTTTTCTAGGAGAAAATTGAGCTGAAGAATTAGATAGAGGTCTGTTCAGATCAAATATCTTGTTGGTATCTGGAACTTCTTGGCTGGGGAGTAGGGGGTGGGCCCAGACTAAAGAAAGAGCGTGTCTATAAAGGATAGACTTTTCTCCTTCACTGATATTTATGGGAGTTTCCGTGTAACTGCCCTTGTTACACGTTTGTCTACACTTTTTTTTTTTTGAGCCCTGCTAGCTAGCTATGAGTTTGCACTCTGAAACCTAGCCAAATTTTTTTATAAGGGCTGTTATGACAAAGATCTTTCAGTGTCAATTACACAATTTAACTACAAAAGTTTTTTCTTTCTTTCTTTCTTTTTTTGTTTTGTTTTTTTTTTTTTTTAAGGTAACCAACAGTGATTAGTGGAGAATTAGAACCACTGCCCGCCCTAGTTGAACATGACTTTCAGCAAGAGGATCACAGGGGTATAAGCCAAACATCAAAGACTGTTGGAGAGCTGGATCACTGCAGGTGAACAGGTAGGCATTTGAGACAAAAACAAAAACTAAGGAAGGAGAAGTGAAAAGATCTAGTAAAGAAGGATCCCAAAGGGTAATAGATTTTCTGTTAGGCAAAAGGGTGTAATTTCTGTACTGCTACCCGTTGCCCACAATTGGCACAAAAGATGCTGATTTTGAGGACTTTATAACTTAAGAGCAAAGCATCAGGGACTTCATTAGGAGAAATGCAAGCTAGTCTTCAAGTGTTAAATCATGTGTTCTTACATAAATATTGAAGGCATTCCAGGAGAAACCAGTGGCAATGTGGTATCCTTCACTTGTTTACCAGCCTTGTAAAGCTTGGAATAGATATAATCTTTCCGAGCTTCTATTATAAGATCTTAAGGTGTTTAAAGTAATATTTAGAATTTCCCTCAGGATTTTAAAATATTTATTAATGAGATTATGGGTATTAAAGTACAGACAATTGGTATAAAGTTCTAGAATGTACTAAAGAGTATGTCATAGAATTTCATTATGGATGAATTGGGCTATTATTATTATTAGGCTAAATGAAGGAAAACGTATGTCAAAAAGAATAGAGTCATAACTATAAGGACACTGAAGAATGAAGAAAGGTTACCTACCAACCATATTCTCTATTAAGCTTGGAATTCCATATGGCATTATATATCAGCACAATTTCTATACGAAACAACATAAAAGTTTTTCCTATATGGAAATATTGTTTTTTTTAAGCAGTGTTCTTTAAATTTATCACCTGCATATGTGCTAAGTCACTTCATTTGTGTCTGACTCTTTGTGACCCTATGGTCTGTAGCCCGCCAGGTTCCTCTGTCTGTAAAATCTCCAGTGGGTTGTCATGCCCTCCTCCAGGGGCTCTTCCTGACCCAGGGACTGAACCTGCATCTCTTACAACTCTTGCACTGGCAGGAAGGTTCTTTACCACTAGCACCACCTGGGAAGCCCAAATTTATTTCCTAATGGTAGCTAATTCCTAAAAGGGGAGGATAAGAGGAAGGTTGAGCAAAGTTGAATGCATTTACAGAGTTGATATCATTTTGACAGATACCCCATTCCTTTTGTGCCTGCATGCTCCCTGATGGAATTAAATAACAGGATCTTGGCTTCTTTTACCCTTGAAACCAACTTGTTCTCAAAGTTATTGTCTGTCTTTTGCTCAAAGTGAGGAGACTACATAAGTAGTAGTCATGATAATTTGGTTAGGTCTATATTTGGCTATTATATAAACAAAGTACTCATGAGCAACTCTCATTATTTTCAGAAACTAGATCTCCATGAGCTCACATATTTCTAATAAAATCGAATGTACCAAGAACATCTATTTGTAGAAAGGACCTAATTGCAGCAGCAGCAGCAAACCTATCAAAACACCTTAGATTCCAGAACAGATAACACATAACAGTTTCCTTTTCTGGAAAACTAATGATAGGATTTAAAAGCTGCTTGGTAACAATTATGAAACATGGGCAATAAAACAATGTAATTGTACAAGAGAGAAAATAGATATCTAATTGATGTTTTCTTGTTTAATTAGTTTTAAATTCAATTACTTTGGTGTAAACTATGATTTAAAATAAATGTAATTGTCTTCTACATGCTTTTGTCTTCATTAAAAAATATTAACTGCCTCTGGGTTTATACAATAGAAGTATTTATACACAGTTGGTATTTGGGATCAAGGGTTTTCTTTTTGAAATGTTCTAGCAGACATAATGACACAGAAAATAAGCCCCTTACTCCACCATGGGTAGAAAATCCCCCACCCTGCTTTCTTTAAAAGTCATAGGAGGTGAGCTACCTCTGTATTTATTCACTTCTTTTTATCAGGGTGAAGTGAAAGTCACTCAGTCATGTCCAACTCATTGCAACCCCATGGACTATACAGTCTATGGAATTCTCCAGGCCAGATACTAGAGTGGGTAGCCTTTCCCTTCTCCAGGAGATCTTCCCAACCCAGGTCTCCCGCATTGCAGGCGGATTCTTTACCAGCTGAGCCACAAGGGAAGCACACTTAGCCTAAACTTTAAAGCCTCAGGGATTTCTGAAATCCACAGGATCTGCTGGGGGTGGATAAATTCTGGATCTGTGGGGATGTCCCGCAACTAACGGATAATTTAAGGAATGTTCCTAAGGAGCTGTATCATTATCAATTTGAATGGTGTGTCAAGTCTGTGTCTAATTTGATGATGAGTTTGGGATCGTGGGGAGAGATGGGAGTGCCGATTTTCCAAGTGATGTATGTGTTTATGTGTACTGGTGATTCAGGCCCACTAGGCTAGTCATAAATATCACAGGGTGGAGTGTCAGAAGGGCCATATAGAGAGATCAGAATTTAGTGACCTTGGAGAGAAAATGACCACTATAAAATGAATAAATGTGGCTGGTTTGGAATATGTCATAATGATTTTAGGGCTTCCCTGGGGGATCAATGTTCAAGAATCCACCTGCCAATGTAGGAGACACGGGTTCAGTCCCTGGGTCGAGAAGATGCCCTGGAGAAGGAAATGGCAACCCACTGCAGTATTCTTGCTGGGAGAATCCCCTGGACAGAGGAGACTGGCAGGCCACAGTAAATGGGATCCCAAAGAGTCGGATATGACTTAGCAACTACACACCAGCACAACAACATACTGATTTTGGGATCACTTAAAGATTTTAAAAATTACTCTTTGGAAAATGTTTTAAATGAAATGTATCAAATAATATTTATTTTTGAGCTCTGCTATGTGAAAATATATGAGGGTTTTTTCTTTTATTTACATAATTAGCAAAGTTTAAACAAGTATCAATGCTGGTGAATATTCAATAATTAGGTACTGGATGTATATAACATCGGAGAAGGCAATGGCACCCCAATCCAGTACTCTTGCCTGGAAAATCCCATGGACGGAGGAGCCTGGAAAGCTGCAGTCCATGGGGTCTTGAAGAGTCGGCCACTACTGAGCAGCTTCACTTTCACTTTTCGCTTTCATGCATTGGAGAAGGAAATGGCAACCCGCTCCAGTGTTCTTGCCTTGAGAATCCCAGGGATGGGGGAGCCTGGTGGGCTGCCGTCTATGGGGTCACACAGAGTCGGACACAACGGAAGCAACTTAGCAGCAGCAGCAGTATACAACATCATCTGTTTATGCGATAATTATATCATTAAATGGCCATCTTCTGTGTTTAGAGTTTTTAAAGTATAATTTAGTTACTTGGAAATTCTTACAATATGAAGTTGAGTGAAAAGACAGGACAAAATATATAACATAAATAATTTATTAGCCTACATGAAACCCAGTTCCTTAAATCTAAAATGTGGATAATCTTGAGAGAAACACTGCTTAAAATAAGCAGAACAGTGTGTCAAGTATGATGTCTGGCACCTATTAAGTATTTAGTTACTATTAGCCATTGCTATTAAAATAGCCATTTCTAGCTCTATCTTGGGTATCCCAGGTGGCTCAGTAGTAAAGAATTGGCCTGCCATGCAGGAGATATAGGTTCAATCCCTGGGTTAGAATATCCGTTGGAGAAGGAAATGGCAACCACTCTGGTATTCTTGCCTGGGAGATCCCATGGACAGAGGAGCCTGGCGGCTCCATGGGGTTGCAAAGAGAGTCAGATGTGACTTAGCAATTAAACAACAATAACAACATGCTCTATTTTGTTTTGTTAAAGTATAATTTTTTTTGCAGTATATGATACATATTTTTTCTTTTAACTATTATTTTCTCCTGTTCAAGTTGTTTCTTTAATTTTATTATCATATTTTTTTCTTATTTTTTGGAAAGGATGCATTCTTCATAAAATAAAAATACATTTTCAAAGATTTAAGATCAACAATGTCATATCTATAACTAAATATGGAACTTGGTTTTACAATTTCAATTTTTTACTTCTTGCCATTACATTAAAATATTACACAAATTTGGTTAAAACAGCCAAAGTTTTCAGAAAGTCAGGCTAAAGTTTTTGATGATGGAACTTCAGTCTTTACCTCAATTGTTTCTCAGTGGTTTCCTAGCTTTCATATATTGAAATATTATATGAAATAATATTACTAAAATGTTAGTCTTTGGGAATAAATAATTATAAAAGTTAAGGAAGTCATCAACAAGGTGAATAATAATAAAAAGGAGGAAAATTTTAAACTAAGATGTCTAATTTTGAATTAATGATAATGGTATGTGGAGCTGGACAATCATTTTGACTTATCAAGGTTTTGCTATTTCATTATTACAAAATGACTTTGACTTTTCACTTAATTTTCGTTTAGTGATATCTGTATTGAGTTGATAGTTATCTTTTAACCAGAGGATTATTGGAGGTGGGTGACTTTCTCCTTTTAAACATTATGAGGGAAATATTTGGCCACCTGAAGAGATTAGGATTTTCTGTATTAGGGAACATGTATATTATTTATTGGAATAAATATTACAATATAAATATTATAGATAAAATGTACTTCTTTTTAAAAAATGTCCCACCCTTCTTTTTCTCTTCAGATATTTATAACTTTAACCATGTAAGAGAACTTTTCTGAAGTTTTCAAAAGGCATATATTCTGAGCTTTTTATCAGCTACTAATTTGTTTCATGATGGCTGAACCAAGCCTTTTGCTCTTTGAGTAAAAGCAAAATCAACAGTTTTCATTGAACAGATAAATTAAAAAATGCATAACTATTAAATTAAACAATGTTATGCTAATTAATAATAATTAATTAATGATGCATAGGAGAATGCTTTGGAAAGAGAAGCCTGGCAGGCTACAGTCCATGGGGTTGCAAGAGTCGGCCATGACTTAACGACTAAACCACCACAATGACGCTTCAGTTGATTATAATTTTGAAGTAGTTGAGTTATTTTGTCTTCATTAATTTTAGCTGTTTCACACTTTTAAATATAACTGGAAGAAATAAAAGAATGAAAGCATATAGCTTTTTCATATTGGGAAAGACTAATCTGGTTTTGTTCAGTTTTTTCTTCTGTTCACTTTATAGGACTCCTGTAAGTTGACAGGCAGTTTGTAGGCTGCGTATATAGAAAACAGTGAAAACTGAAATCTAGACTGTAATGTATCTTTTAGGACATTAGTTCAGGCAATCCAGTTTATGAGTACTTACTATGTGGCCACCAGCTAATGCTATGAGAAATATATCATGAGTGTAGAATATTTTAACCACACTAGGTGGTCTGTGTTTTATCAGTCCTTTGATATATTTTCAAACATTATTTGTGATGTTTTATAATTTACACACTTTTAAAATATATACATTTTCAATATGCATAAAGAATCTCATTGTTAATAGTTCTATGTGATTACTAATATTTTATCTATTTTATTTAATTAAGAACATATTTTAAAATTTTCTGTGGTTTATTTCTAGATTTGTCCTTTTTCCTTCCAATTAGGTTTATTTCTGCTTTGTGCATTTCAAGGCTTTATTACTGTTACTTCAGTTCAGTTCAGTTCAGTAGGTCAGTCATGTCCGACTCTTTGTGACCCCATGAATTGAAGTGTGCCAGGGCTCCCTGTCCATCACCAACACCCGGAGTTCACTCAGACTCACGTCCATTGAGTCAGTGATGCCATCCAGCCATCTCATCCTCTGTCATCCCCTTCTCCTCCTGCCCCCAATCCCTCCCAGCATCAGAGTCTTTTCCAGTGAGTCAACTCTTTGTATGAGGTGGCCAAAGTACTGGAGTTTCAGCTTTAGCATCATTCCCTCCAAAGAAATCCCAGGGCTGATCTCCTTCAGAATGAATTGGCTGGATCTCCTTGCAGTCCAAGGGACTCTCAAGAGAGAGTCTCAAGAATCTTCTCCAACACCACGGTTCAAAAGCATCAATTCTTCAGCACTCAGCTTCCTTCACAGTCCAACTCTCACATCCATACATGGCCACTGGAAAAACCATAGCCTTGACTAGATGGACCTTTGTTGGCAAAGTAATGTCTCTGCTTTTGAATATGCTGTCTAGGTTGGCCATAACTTTCCTTCCAAGGAGTAAGCATATTTTAATTTCATGGCTACAGTCACCATCTGCAGTGATTTTGCAGACCAAAAAAATAAAGTCTGACACTGTTTCCACTCTTTCCCCGTCTATTTCCCATGAAGTGATGGGACCAGACGCCATAATCTTTGTTTTCTGAATGTTGAGCTTTAAGCCAACTTTTTCACTCTCCTCTTGCACTTTCATCAAGAGGCTTTTTAGTTCCTCTTCACTTTCTGCCATAAGGGTGGTGTCATCTGAATATCTGAGGTTATTGATATTTCTCCCGGCAATCTTGATTCCAGCTTGTGCTTCTTCCAGCCCAGGGTTTCTCATGATGTACTCTGCATATAAGTTAAATAAGCAGGGTGACAATATACAGCCTTGATGTACTCCTTTTCCTATTTGGCCAGTCTGTTGTTCCACGTCCAGTTCTAACTGTTGCTTCCTGACCTGCATACAGGTTTCTCAAGAGGCAGGTCAGGTGGTCTGGTATTCCCATCTCTTTCAGAATTTTCCACAGTTTATTGTGATCCACACAGTCAAAGGCTTTGGCATAGTCAATAAAACAGAAATAGATGTTTTTCTGGAACTCTCTTGCTTTTTCCATGATCCAGTGGATGTTGGCAATTTGATCTCTGGTTCCTCTGCCTTTTCTAAAAGCGGCTTGAACATCAGGAAGTTTACTGTTCACGTATTGCTGAAGCCTGGCTTGGAGAATTTTGAGCATTACTTTACTAGCATGTGAGAAGAGTGCAATTGTGCGGTAGTTTGAGCATCCTTTGGCATTGCCTTTCTTAGAGATTGGAATGAAAACTGACCTTTTCCAGTCCTGTGGCCACTGCTGAGTTTTCCAAATTTGCTGGCATATTGAGTGCAGTACTTTTACAGCCTCATCTTTCAGGATTTGAAACAGCTCAACTGGAATTCCATCACCTCCACTAGCTTTGTTCATAGTGATGCTTTCTAAGGCCCACTTGACTTCACATTCCAGGATGTCTGGCTCTAGGTGAGTGATCACACCATCATGATTATCCGGGTCGTGAAGATCTTTTTTGTACAGTTCTTCTGTGTATTCTTGCCACCTCTTCTTAATATCTTCTGCTTCTGTTAGGTCCATACCATTTCTGTCCTTTATTGAGCCCATTTTTGCATGAAATGTTCCCTAGGTATCTCTAATTTTCTTGAAGAGATCTCTAGTCTTTCCCATTCTATTTCTATTTCTTTGCAATGATCGCTGAGGAAGGCTTTCTTATCTCTTCTTGCTATTCTTTGGAACTCTGCATTCAGATGCTATCTTTCCTTTTCTCCTTTGCTTTTCGCTTCTCTTATTTTCACAGCTATTTGTAAGGCCTCCCCAGACAGCCATTTTGCTTTAAGTACCTGCATATTCTTTATTTTGATATTGTTTTACTTTTGTTCGAATCTTCATTTTGTTAGAATGAAATGATTGCCTTATTGAAGGTTGTTGCTTTAATTTCTGCTTTGTTTATTAGCATGCTGCTTTTACTTTTTTTGATTAGCATTTCTGTGTTAACAGTTCTTTAAGTTTCCTTTGTCATTTTGTTTAGTTATACCCTTGAAACCAGGATATGGTCAGCCCTCTGTATAGGCAGGTATTGGTTCCAAGATAGTATCCACCCATCTTCCCTGATACCAAAAGTCCCCCACTGCTCAAGTCCATTATATAAAATGGCAGAGTACAGTAGCCCCTCCCCCAATGCCCCCCCTCACCCCGGCATCGCTGGTTCCACCTCTGTGGATTCAACTAGTGAAGTGAAAGTCACTCAGTCTGACTGAGTCATGTCTGACTCTTTGCGACCCCATGGACCATACAGTCCATGGAATTTTCCAGGCCAGAATACTGAAGTGGGTAGCCTATCCCTTCTCCAGTGGATCTTCCCAACCCAGGAATCAAACCAGGGTCTCCTGCATTGCAGGCGGAGTCTTTACCAACTATGGATCAAATCCATAGACCCTAAACCCTTGGATACAGAAGGCCAACTGTGTAAGTAAACTGTCTTTAATATTTTATCAAGAGAATTTAACTTTCTTAACGTGATGAATTAATTCTGTGTCTACCACCTCATTTTGTGTTTTTGACTTACAACTTTGTAGGATTTCCTTTTTCCCTTTCTGCTTTTCTGCCTTCATGTAGGTCAGTAAAGTTTGTAATATAATCATTGTGTGCTGTGTGCTAAATCCCTTCAGTTATGTCCTACTGTTTGTGACCCTATGGGCTGTAGCCGACCAAGCTCCTCTTTCCTTGGGTTTCTCCAGGCAAGAATACTAGAGTGGGTAGCCAAAATCATTATCATCATCATTATTATTGTTTTCCTTTTTGCTGGTTCCTCTTTGCTGGTTGGTAACTCTTCCTTCATTATTTTCAGTAATTATTATTTAACATGCAGAAGAATAAAATTTTAAACCAAATTTAAAGACTTGAGCATATTTTAAGTAGCCCTAACACTCAACTTTGCAATTGCCTAAAATTTTACATTTTAAAAAGTTCATAATAGGTATTTTTGCAATTATTTATTATATTTATTCACATATTTATCATTAATTTCTTACACATTCTTCACTTACTTTCAATAAAGGTAATATGTCACATAGTAATTGTTTTAGTGATGGTGTGGAGTAGTAGATATACTCTCTTAGCTTCATATAGTTGAAGATATATTTATTACAACCTCATTATAAAAAGTATATTAGCTGGGTATATAATTTATATTTAAAATTTTATTCCTTTAATATTACGAGGGCATTATGTGTTCTAGCATTTATTACTGCTTCTGAGAAGTCTCCCATCATGTGATTGTTATTCCTTGCCAAGTGTCATGTCTTCTTCTTTATCCTTGATATACTTCAGTTTCTTTAAGACAGGTATCATTATCAACTTATTTTCATCCATTATAGTTGGTGGAGACTTTGAATTCATGTTTGACTTCAAAGGTGGCTCAGCCGTAAAGAATCCACCTGCAAGGCAGGAGCCACAGGAAATGCAGGTTTGATCCCCGGGTCTGGAAGATCCCCTGGAGGGAGGGCATGGCAATCCACTCCAGTATCCTTGCTTGGAGAATCCCATGGACAGAGGAGCCTGGCAGGCTACAGTCCATGGGGTGGCAAAGAGTCGGACACTACTGCGACTTAGCACACATCCTTAATTCAGAAAATTCTTATATTTTTAAATACAGCCTCAGACATTTTCTCTGCTGGAACACTTATATAATTACATTAAATTATCCCAATCCATAGCCCATACTTCTTATACATCTTTTATGTCTCTATCTACTGTGCTACATTCTGTAAAACTTCCCCCAAACTGTATTTCCATTTATTTATCCTCCATGTCTCATTTAAAGGTTAATCTAATTATGACCATTTCAGAAACAATAATTTTCGTTTTAAGAATCTCTTATTTTTTTTTATATTTCTCCTTCCTTATTACATTTATATCTGTTTTGGTTTCATAATTTTTCATTCTTGAGTTACTCATTTCTCATTCCCTTTAGAGATTCTAAACATACTTATTTTAAAACCACTATTGATGTTCTTCTCTTATTTTCATTTAATCTGTCATGAGTTCATTTCCTGCTGCCAAGTGGTGGCTTGGCTCAAGGTTGCCTGGCTGCAAGGCTGTCTGCTTCTTTGTGGCTCTATAAGAGGCAGTGTTATAAGCACTGTGTCCCCTCAAAGTAGTAAATCAGGGATTTTTTTCAGCTCCTTTTCAGTGTCAAGAAGCTCCACAGTGAGACCAGCTCTAGCGCCCCATTGCACCCACGGAACCACATTTCCTTCTGCTCCAAGAAATCTGCCTTTCCTTGCTGCTAGTCTCAGATCCTAACAGACCTGCAATGTTAGTTTCTCTCAGTATTTTGCATTTCCTCCCATTTCTGGTCTTTCAATATGTCAAAGATATTTAATTGTATCTTTTATATTTTATCTGCTTTCTGCCATATGTTGGATCAAAAAGGGAAGGTCTCAAAGCATGAATTTATAACATCTTAATTAGGTATCAGGAAGTTATAAAATGTCATGCATGCCCTTCCCCTTAGCAGTCTGCAAGTTAATTGAGGAGAAAAGATTCTCACATGAAACATTCTAGCAAGAAACATTTAGAGAATACAAAAGAAACTCTAATGAAAATAAAAACTTGTACCCATTTATACCAAAATAATCAGGGAAGGCTTTTTGAACACAGCAGAAGGAGTTGAGATTTTTCTTACAGAATGAGTAAGATCTGTAGGAAATATATGAATTTTAATTCTTTACAGATTCACTTTATTATGTGCCCAGAAGATGCAATATGTGTAACTTCCATTAGTGGCTTTTCAGGAACTTCCATTAGAAAGACAGTGTGTTAAATTGTAAACCTCTGGGTACACACTCAAGTGGGAATATTAGATAATTTTAAAGGGGCCCTAAAAGTTTCACATAAAACCTTGTCCCAGTAGTCACTCAGTTTTGCAGAAGCTGATGCAAGAGGTTGAAATGTGTGCACACATCTATGTCCTCTAAGAAATGCTAAGACTATAACTACTATGTTATTGCATTTAAAGGAATAGTCTTCCAGGAAAGTATTAGCAACAACTAATTGGATCAGTATTGACTCATTTCCCAGAGAAATCCAGTACCTAATGTTGAGTGTCTCTTACTCCTCCTACTCCTTCTGCCTGAATTTTCAGCTTTAAGCTACTTCATAAACTGTTCATATCTTCAGAAAAGCCTAAAAATAATTACATTACATAATTCCCTAGTATACCTCTGATGCCTGCTCATCAGGGCCCATACTAGGGGTTCAGCACACAAGCCAAGAGCCAGTAAATGAACAGTAACCAAAGGCAGGGCTTTTCACAAATAGGCTCACGGTTTATTTAATGCCTCTGTTTAAGCCTTATTCATGCTGCACCGAAGTTCACCCAGCCATTTTACAGAAATAATGGATATATTTGGCCCTGTGCCTTGTTAGTTCTGATGGTTAGTCTGACTCAGACGAATAACATTCCAGGCAAAAAAACACTATGTAGCTCTTCTAGTGTATGGAAATGAGCAACTGCAGGCTTCAGCCACGGGCTATGGCAAGGTCTGCAAATAGATGACTAAATAGGTTCAAAGTAGGTGATGGAAATCAGGAGACAGGAAGATTAACCCACAGACTGGTCTGTTTTAAGTCAGCTTGACTTCCATTTATTGCAACCCTGACATTGGAATAAACCTATTAAATATATTTTCAAAATGTAACCAAGTGGTAAAACATGATACCTTACTTTAAAACTTTTTAAATTGAATGCACCTGGTGAGGCTCTCTATCAATTTATGTTAATACCACACACCAGCAAGCCAGGACCTAATTACCAATTAAGCAATAAAACTGTTTATAAAAGCGAATGTTCTCTGGGTCAAGTCCATGATATATATATATATATATAACATGTATGTATAAATATAAATGTAAATATATATACCCCTATGCATGCTTGCATGCTCAGTCACAACCAACTCTTTGCGACCTCATAGACTATAGCCCACCAGGCTCGTCTGTCCATGGAATTTTCCAAGCAATGATATTGGAGTGGCTTGCCATTTCCTTCTACAATATATACGTGTATACACACACTATATTTCTTAACCTTTGTTATAATTCTCAATATGTTATTGAATATATGTTTCATAGAGATAAATTCTATGCAGTGATTTGATCATCCTAAACAATGAGAGGCATCCCATAATTATATAAAGTTTAGGGTCTTTGTAAGTCCAAAACAAAAATTCTTTAAAATGCATGAAAAATAATTGTTTCTTGAATGGTCATTGGCTGAGTCCCCTCATTCTAAATGTGGCTGTTTATTATCACAAGCATCCACAAAGAGACAGAGTTCTGACTGAACTCACCCCAATCCACCCAATAAACCTTTCTCTAGAGAGCTGGTGTAAAAGCTGAAGGTCAAGAAGCAGAGGGGCTCCCTGGAGGCTCAGCTGTAAAGAATCCACCTGCCAATGCAGGAGATGGAAGAGATGCAGGTTTGATCCCTGGGTCTAGAAGATACCGTGGAGTAGGAAATAGCAATCCACTCCAGTATTTCTTGCCTGAAAAATCCCATGAACAGAAGAGCCTGGAGGGCTGCAGTCCAAAGGGTCTCAAAGAGTCAGACACAGCTGAACTACTAAACACTCACACACATACACACATATAGGTTGTGATTCCAACAGATACATGTTAATATGCAGCACTATTTCCACAGTGTTTCACTTACTAATTTCTCTAGTGATAAACACCTGTACTAATCTCTGTCTAGGTATCCATCCATTCATCCATATTCTGTCTTTTTAAACAGTTCAGTCATCATGTTTTTTGATGATTTTTCCCTCCCATGTAATAGAGTGTTAATGCAATTTTTAATCTCTGTGAGTAAAACACAATGAAATCTGCTCCAGCATCCGAGAACAATCGTCTTCAAATGTGAAGAAATAAGTGCTGGAGTGAGTTTCTTGGTCATCCAGGTTATACTCATTTAAATATCTTCAATATGGTTACAAACTGGATCAGAAGTCTATTTGGAATTGAAAGGCTGCCTTTGTCACACATGGATGTGCTAAAATCTCTTACATACTGTGGGCTAATTTCAAGTTTATATCCAAAGAATTCTTATTTCTTCCAAATATTATTCACACTTCCAAATGTCAATTTCACATACTTCTCTTCTGAATTTGCCACTGAATGTATTATTTTGATTAGTGTTGTCAGGAAGTACCTAAACATTTTTCCTTCTTGATTGGTATTCAACAAATTCTTTATTAGTCCCAGGCTGCTTTAGTACATTCAGGAAAGTGTAAAGAAGTATGGGTTCTAGATCTTGCCATCTTTCCTACTCTCTAAATCAGGTGTCCCCAACCTGTGAGGTCTAATACCTGATGATCCCAGGTGGAGATCATGTATGAATAATAGAAATAAAGTACACAATAAATGTAATATGCTTGAATCATCCTGAAACTATTCCCCATTTTTGGTCTTTGGAAAAATTGTCTTCCACAATACCGGTCACTGGTGCCAAAAAGGTTGCTGCTCTAAATTACTCTTGGGTCACTTCCCTGGTGGTCCCCTTTCAATGTAGGGGGCCTGGGTTCTATCCCTGGCCAGGGAGCTAGATCCCACATGCTTAAGCTAAGACCTGGATCAGTTTAATAAATAAATATTTTTTAAAAATTACTCTTGGCCTCAAGTTTTCTCATCTGTACAAAAAAGGGGCAGGACTAAATCACTGATTCTAGTAGGAGATGGATATAACAAAATCACTGATGAGACAATATGAGCATGTCTGTCAATAGTGGTTGTGACATGGACTCAAGAGTCAAATCTCAGCTGTTCCACTTATTTGGTTTTGCGATTATTATTTAATTTTTGCAGCATAGCATGTCATCATGTAAATGAGGGAGAAATTATGGTAGTAAAAATATAATAAAAAATCTCACTCATATGCCTTTATGTGAGTGTGTAAAAATTAAATGTAATAAATTCTGTAAGGCATTTAGTTCATGCTTCAAATGCAGTGAGTACCCAGTAAACATCAGCAACAACTATAAAATGCCAGCATTACTGTTGCATCAAAATGGTGTGCAGGACTGCAGAGCTAAAACTATCATATAATTTATTCAGATATTTGACATTTATTGAGCACCTCCTAAGTGCCTGACATTGTTCCAAACACTCGTTATACAATACCTCCACCCACAGAGTTTACTTACATTTTAGTGGGAAACACAACAAAAATATGATATGACAAGACATAATGGAATATTGCCAACATGACATAGAGTGAAAAAGGCCACAAAGGAAAATGAAGTAGGATAAAGGAATGCAGAATGATTTAGGATGGTCAGTGTTCCTTTCTATAAGGTAGCAGGCAAGGTTTCTCTGAGGAGGAAATGTTTGAATAGAGGAGACTATACAGATACCCGAGGGAAGAGTTTTCCCAGCAGTGGGATCAGGATATGCAAAGACCCTGCATGTGAGCAAACTAGCTGTGTTAGAAAGAAAGCAAGAAAGTGACTACCGATAGGGAGGGGGTAACCTGATACAGAGTGGGTAACTGTAGGATATAAAGGCAGAGGTGTAGACAGAGGCCAGAGAGCTAAGACCTTGTAGAACATGGTGGACTTGGGAGTTTAAGTATAGTGAGAAACCATCAGGGTGCCATGAATAGGGAATTATCATGACTTAAGTTTTAAACCCACCTGAGTTTAAATCCTCTGCAGGAAAGTTGTGAACCCCTATGGCATGTTTCTTCACTTGTTATTGGAAAGTGTAACAGAAGCACTGGGTGTGAAAGCAATAGACACAGTGTTTGGCACAAAGGATATGCTTGAGATCCTTAAACATTAGAAATTCTTCTTCACCTTGAAAGTCTTAGGCGAGAAGAGACACAAGATGGATTTCAACCCATGCTTTCCCACTGTTATTCCCAGCTCCTGACATGACCTCCATCATAGCCACTCTTTTGGATAAAAGCTTTTCCCTTAAAAGACTCTTGTAATAACGTATGTGTTACATAAGATGAATTAGTTTCACTGGCCTTTACTAACAAGAGTCCTAGTTACTATTATAGTTGGTGATACTTTGAGCAAATGGGGAACAAGGTGTGCGTGAAGCAGAGAGAGGCTCCTTCATGGCCCAAGGAGAACAGCATGATCACTGGTCCTGGGATTGGAAAGAGGAAATTAGATAACAGCACCCTGTGAGGGGGTGCCAGGGGTGGTTGATGAATGAGATGCTATCTTTAGACAGCCTTCCACTCCAGGTTGGAATTTGTTTTCTTTTTCCACACTTGAGGAGTATATGTCACATGGAGCCACACAGAGAGTAACAGATACACTCATATACTGGAGGCCAAGATTTCAGACCCAAGCTCTTCTCAGGTTCAAGATTAACACTTGAGGGTTTCCTGGACTCAGTGTTTCATTTTGGAAACAGCATTTTCCATTTGATCTTTGCCTCTTATTTGCTCCTTCTTAGTTTCATCTTTTATTATGATATTTGTATTGGGCCATTGCCTTTGAGTGAGTCAGTTAGTTGGTATTCAGCGCTGTGGATTTTTCTACCTAAGGCAATCAGCTGTGAAAATATAAGGCGAGAAGAGGGACTTCCAAAATACATGCTTTCTGGCCAATGATTCAAAGAAGGCCTACCTGCCTTGGATATTATTTAACTTGAATATTCTACAGTATTTTAAGTCTTGGGAAAAAATTTTTTCTAACACAATTATACCAGGAATGCTAATGAAGACTGTAGCAAATTCTAATTATAAAATGTTCTCTAGGTCTGCTTCATATAGAAATTCACGTGATATTTTGCATGACATGATTCAGCATCTTGATAGCAAATATGATACCATGTTTTGAATTTTCTGCATAGACTGAAACTCGACACTGAGTCCCCTGGTCTTCAAAGCTGAGCTGAAAATGAAAGGAAAATCAGTCCAGACTTGGGCCCAACTCTTGTCTTCACCTAATTATAAGGATAGGGATGTTTCCACTCTGGTCTCAGGAAAGACTCACAATGTTTCCCTTGGAATCTCAAATCTTAGGTCTAAAGAAACCTCTGCCAGTCTGGTAAGTGTGACAACTATTACACAATCAAAGTTTTGTGTCCTGCACCTCTCAGATGACAGTGCTAAATGAAAATAAATGAGAGTATAGATATTTTTTTATGGGCCTGTTTCCCAAATCCTTTTTCTCTGTCACCTTTTCATGTGGAATTCAGTGTTAGCTATCTATAAATTCTCTTGCAGCTGTCCAAAATAAATTATTCAGGATGCATTTTCTTGACCTTTTACCAGCATTCCACATGCTTCTAATCCTTTTTTATGTAATAGGTGGGAAATACATTATAAATAAATGAGAAAACCATTTTCATCAGGTAAAAACTCCCCTTCCTTTTCTTGTCCCTTAACTGAACTTTATTACCATCTATTCTTTTTTCTCTATTCTGTTTTGAAGTTCACCATTCTTATTCCTGATCACATACTTTTAATCCTTCTCAGTGAACTTGTTCCATCAATTATTCACCCTTTCTTTTTTTATTTTTGGCCATGCTGCACAGCTTGCAGGATCTTAGTTCTCCAGTCAGGCACTGAGCCTGCACCCTCGGTGATGAAAGCTCAAAGTCCTAACCAGTGGACTGTTAGAGAATTCCCTCTTTCTTTAATTCTTCAATCTTTATCAGATCTTCCCACTCTTAAGTTCTGATTAAAGATCTTTCATAGAAAAAATGTTATTTTCTCAAAAGGAATGTTATTTTCTTAATCTTCCCTTCCCATCAGTCTCCCCCGTCCACCTTTTTTTCCCATCATCTTCACACTCTACTTGGAGAAGCCACTTCACCATTTAACTCCGACTCCTCTGCTCATCCCTCTACTCTGTTTCCCTCTACCACCTGCAAACTGTTCTTTCCAGTTTACCTCCTACTGTCTGTGCCCAGTGGCCGCTCCTGGCCCTGGGTCGTACATTCCAGTGCCTCTGAACACCTCACTCCTTTTAAAAAGTCGCACTAACTGTATTTTCCTTTGGCCACACTCCTTAAAACCTCAAGACCCCTTGATATGTATTTTTCATATCAGATGATATGCTGGGTCAAGGGAATCAAAAATCACTAAAATAGAGTCTCAGATGAGATAAAGTTTGCAGTCTGGGAGGGTAAACAAACACATACAAAGACAGAATACACAAATCCTTGTCACACTGCCTTTTCTGGTAAAAAGGGAGACTAGAGTTCCAGAAACTATCCTAACAAAACACACTTCAATTGATCCAAAACTATTTTGTGTTAACTTATCTTCAAAAGCTGTGCTTAACTGGCAGAAAAGCAAAGGAAATCTTCAAAGTTTGAGGGGAAAATGTGAAAAGGTGAAGCAGGAGAGGTAAGCAAACTCTAGAAATAGTGCTTTCCTTGAGAGCTGCTAGGTCCTGAACTGTACTGGGGACAGAAGCATAATTAGGAAATAAAACAAAACAAAACATGGTACCCAATCAAAGTAGATATCTGAGCAGAGAAAGCCCTGTCCGTCTCATCTTTCTTTCCTCCAATTTTCCACAAAACTTTGAATTATGAAGGACAACTTTCTCAGAAATAACACAGTGAGAAGGGAAAAAAAAAAAGAAAAACCATAGGGCATAAACGACTAAAATATCAGCAGTAAAAGTCAGAAGTCAATGAAACAATATCTGTAGGTCCTGGGAGAGAGAACTCACAATCTAGAGTTATACACCCAGTTAAACTACCTTTCAAATGTTATGGCAAAGTAAAGACATTTGGAGGATTTTATGCCAAAAACGATCCCTCACAAATATTCCTTCTGAAGGCCCATGTAAAAAGAAAAAAGTATGTCAGAAGAAGCGGTGAAGAAAGAAAATGTTAAATGTCTGGGTAAATGTAAACAAACATCAGTTGTATAAAACAGTAATAACCACTACTTTGTATGGATAATAAAAACAATATTGGATTTCTGAATACTTGGAATAACATAGCTTACAAATAAGAAAGAGGCAGTTGATTTTTCTATTTAATTCATTTCTGCTATTATATATTCTTCCTTTTATTTCTTTGATATTCACTTACTGTTTTTTCTAATTTCTTAAAATAGTAAGATCACCAATTTCCAGCCTTTCAAATTTTCTAATATATGAATAGAAGACTACATTTTCTTTTAAACTCAGCTTGCAGTTCAGTTCAGTTCAGTCGCTCAGTCGTGTCCGACTCTTCGCGACCCCATGAATCACAGCACACCAGGCCTCCCTGTCCATCACCATCTCCCGGAGTTCACTCAGACTAGCATCCATCGATCAGTGATGCCATCCAGCCATCTCATCCTCGGTCGTCCCCTTCTCCTCCTGCCACCAATCCCTCCCAGCATCAGAGTCTTTTCCAATGAGTCAACTCTTCGCATGAGGTGGCCAAAGTACTGGAGTTTCAGCTTTAGCATCATTCCTTCCAAAGAAATCCCAAGGCTGATCTCCTTCAGAATGGACTGGTTGGATCTCCTTGCCGTCCAAGGGACTCTCAAGAATCTTCTCCAACACCACAGTTCAAAAGCATCAATTCTTTGGTGCTCAGCCTTCTTCACAGTCCAACTCTCACATCCATACATGACCACTGGAAAAACCATAGCCTTGACTAGATGGACCTTAGTCAGCAAAGTAATGTCTCTGCTTTTGAATATGCTATCTAGGTTGGTCATAACTTTTCTTCCAAGGAGTAAGCTGCATCCTAATGATCTGATATCTAATTTTCATTATCACACAAAAATATTTCTTTTAAATTTCCCTTTGATATCTTATTTGACCAATATATTATTTAGAAATGTAAAGCTTAGTTTTCCAAAAGTTGAGTACTTTTTGTTATTTTCGTTACTGATTTTTTACTTAATTAGGGTCTGTGAGGCTGTAATTTTGGTCTCTGTTCCTGCAAGATTGCCAAAATCTCTACTTATTATTCTGCCTCTTAGTAGGAGTTTTCTGTCCAACACTTTGGATCCTAAATCTTTTCCCCTGTATCCAGAATCGACAAAAGTTATGAAGTTAAAGTTGAATTCTTTCCTCTCTATGTGGTTTCCTATCGTCAGATTGTTTGCCCTAAAGTCTTGTTTGCCACAACAGTTTCCTAGTTTCTTTTAACAGATCCCTTTTAAAGAAAACTTTCTCAGCTTTAATGGTTGTTCTCAGTGACAACCTAGGTCTGGCTGAAATTATAGCAAAAGTGAAAAACCCTCATATTTAATTTTATGTTTGTAACTTGTTCTTAAAAATTGTCACCAAAATTATGTGTTTTGCCACCTTAAACATGCAACTTCCTCCATTTCCATTACTCCTATGTTGTTAATATTAGTCTACTTTATAATGTTATGCAACTAGAATGTAAGTTATTGAAGGCAGCAACCAATATCCAATATATGACTACACTTTTCTGTAGAAATCTTAATTGGTATCTTTTTTTTTTTTTTGGCTGTCCAGTGCACAGCATATGGGATCTTAGTTCCCTGACCAAGGATTAAACCAGCGCCCCCTGCAGTGAAGGCACTGGAAGCTTAGAGTCAACCACTAGACCTCCAGGGAAGTCCCTTAGTTGGTATCTTTGAGCAAGAAGTTTTAAAAGAAGTGGAAAGAAGCACTGGAAGACAGTTAGCATAGAATAAACACAAATGAAAATAGGAAAATGTGATCAATTTTTCAGAAAAAGGCTTTTTAAAAACTTTAATGGAGGAAACAAGTAAAGTCTCATTCCCCAATTTATACAGACCTCCATAATTTTATATCTTGCCATTACATCTATTGCTTGATTAATTAAAAACAGTTGGGACATTTCTGATTATTTTTTCTCTGGATTTCATTTGTCAACAATGCTTCTTTCTTCCATCATTATACATAACAGAAAAATATTGAATTGCATTTCTTACCAAAAGGAAGTTTTTACTGGAATATTCTCATTGAGTAGCAGAGATTGATATATTTTTATCAGCACTTCCCCACTAGTTACATTACATTACTTTGCATACTGTTCCCATTGACAGTGATATTATGAAAAGCCACAGTGCATGCTGGGTAATACAGACTTTAAGCATTCACACTCCATTAATTAATTCATCACCTAAAAGCTAAGTATTGATTTTTTAATGGTTTTACAAATCTATTTAAGTTTCTGTGATGTGATTAAGAGGATGTGTGTTTACTGTAAATTATCCAACAAGTACAATGGTATTAGTCTCAGAAATAGCAAACAATTTAGCTTCTGAGAAAGGAAGGGAAAAGATTAGTTAAAATATTTTTCCAAATACTGATTATTTATTCAATAGCTATTATAACTTTCTATTTTAAAAAAAACCCTGCTATTTCAAACCATGGTACTATGTTTTTTGATTTGTGATGATAATGAAATCATATACCAGTAACTTTTCCCCCTAGATCCTATTGAAAATTATAGTGGATTAAATATTGTTTAATTGCTAGAGTTGGTCAGAAGTTTTTCACTGTAGTTATTTGGAATATTGTAGAGCATGTGGAATTATTTTGTATATTTCCAACTTCGTTCCTAAAAATTTTAGCTCACAAAACCATGCAGACTATTCTATAATTCTTAGAGTAAGAAGATTTACCTTGTCAACTTACAAAAACTAGAAATCAAGTCATTTATAGGATAAATTGATTCTTAATAGCAAAATAGAAAAATAAAAGACTTTGGAAATGATGTGATTGCATTTAGAAGACATGATTTTTTAAGTACAGTTGGAAAAGATAAGAGTCATTTATGTATCTGCACAAAGTCAAGTGTATCCTCTAATGATATTCTACATGAAGTATCATATAGAATGTGACAGTAACATGTAAGCTTTGGCTTATCCTCTTAAAGGAATTTTATTGCAAAGATCCTGGAGATGTTTTACAAAAAATCCTATATCATGTTTTCCTGTAGTATAGTGCAATATAATCCTAAAACTAATTCACCTTGAAGCATTTCAGACATTGCTAATATACACAACTAAGGAAAGCAAAGAACATTTCTTTCTAAAATTAAAATGATGAGCAAGAATTATGTGTGAGTGTGGGTGGTGTGTGTATAGAAAAAAAGAGTATGGAAATAATTACATGAAAGAGTTTCAAGTAAAGATGTTTTTTGTTTTTTGCTTACTGTCAAAGCAGAAAAATATTCTGGTGTTACTTTCCCAGCTAATCTTGACCTTACAACTACCTTGGAAAAAACCTGGTCATTAGATAAGTACGTGCTGCCCATTTTCTTTTACTTTATATTCTAGAGGAAGTGGCTGCAGTATTTTTCCTAAGAACAGTTGCCGCTATTATTCAGTTTTTAGATGACATCCAACTGGTAAGGGGAGATGGGAGCTATTTGAAGACACTCATCATGCAGAGATTAAAAGGCTGCAGAAACTCCTGCTAGGTCTTTTGATAGCATTAATTAGCAGCAGAGTTAAGGTTGGTATATATCTGTGACTTTCTTAAGACAAAGTTAATGTTTTATTCTCAGTGTGGAAAGAAGAAGGAAAAAAAAAAACCCAACATCCGAATGCTCCATATTTTATGAATAAGGAAATGAGACTATTTTGTAATGAAAGCTAAATAAGTGCATGTGCAGTCAATTTGGACTTAGGGAAGGACATGCCCTTTTTCTAGGTTTGGTTCCTTTCTAGCTCTTTCCAAATCATCACCATTTGGCACTTCTTAAACAGTGTGCATAATTAGGATTTCTAAAAGGCTTTTTATAGGTTATGAAGCAGTTCTCTCATTTGTGGTTAACTTCAAGTAAGTTTTTGGACTCTGAAAAGGAAATTAAGCGTTACTTATTTACGTATTTCTGCACACAGCCCATCCGTTCTGCATCTGTGTACTTCAATAACTACAGACCCACAGTTCTAAAGTATGCCACCTACAGAGGGTCATCAGAGATTTCTACTACCTAAGTTCTCATTTCTGAAAATGTACTCCATATGACATCAGCTTCCCAAATGGCTGAGTGGTAATGAATCTGCCTGCCAATGCAGGAGACACAGGAGACATGGGTTCAATCCCTGGGTCAGGAAGATCTCCTGGAGGAGGAAATGGCACTCTACTCCAGTATCTATGCCTGAAAACTCCCATGAACAGAGGAGTCTGGCAGGCTACTGTCCATGGGATCACAAAGACCCAGATATGACTGAGCAACTGAGCACAAATAGGACTGATAATAGTAACTCCTTTTTAATCAGGCTTTCAGTGCTGGGAAACATTGATGTTCTGTTGAGGAAATTTGATGCTATTCCAAAACATGTTGAGTAATACATGATTGACTGTCTTCCAGTGAGGGTAGTAAAAAGTCAATTTCTTGACAATGAAATCATTTTGATGACAGTACAGTTTTTAGAAATCCTGATAGTCTTGCACTTGGAACCATGATTGTTTGATTCTGAAGTATTAGGTTATGTTGACAGAATCTTGACTTTTTGTTTGGCATTATCAACCACCTAAAGAAAAAAATTTTTAAATAACTTTTCTCTTGCCCCCATTGGATATTTACATGAGTACCTTTCCTTGACAATCAGCATTCTGTAGCATAGATGTGTATATGATGCTGGAAAAACGTATCTTTAGAGGCAAAATTTGATTGTATTTTCAATTTTAATTCTTTTCTTCACCACTGAATCAAAATTCAAAGACATATTATCAACTTCCCAACTGTTTCCTCTAATTAATGTGGTAAGTGGATTGTCATCTTTGTGCAGCTTCTTTTGTTCATGTGACAATGCCTGTCCTTGTTGATCAGATAGCTGGAACTATGCCAGTTAGGAACCAAATGCTATTTCAAGTTTATATTGTTTTTTAGAATAATCATTATTTAAATGAAAAGCCAATTGTTTTATCCAACTACAATATAAAAATATCTGCTAGTACATAGATAGTAATTAAACCTCCACTTTGTATGCCACTGAGACAATCTCCAAGTGTGCCTTCAGATTAGAGAATATTGCCAATTGATTATTCTGCTGTCTCTCTGAAAAAATTAGTATGAAGTGTGCAGGTTGTACAACTTAGCAATACCCTGACTTGCATCTAGTTGTGTACTGTTGAATGACACCTTTTCACACTGAAAGGAGTATTTTGCCCTGTTCTGGAAATGCTCCTTACAATAGAAGAAAGGTCACTGTACTTTGAAAATGACAAGAAATCTCATCACTCATTTATGAATGAATTTATGTGATTCATTGACATAGCTTCATAATAAATAACACTCTGAAGAATTAAAGTAAAATGGATTGAGTCTCCATTAAAATCTTATTTTCAGTTATTTGAAATTTGAAAATAAAAGGATATATGTAATAAATACAAAATAATTTTATATAATAAGAATAAAAGGAATATTGATTCCTTTTACATTTTAGTGAATATATTATAAAACATTATTTTTATGACATTTTGATAAAATTCAATATAATAGTAATAATCAAATAAATTTAGCACATAAAAAGAATAGCATTTTATTTATAAAAATTAGTTAGGACAAACTCTACCCTAACAGTATGTTAGTCAAGATAAATTGACCACATTATTCTTTACAGCTTATGTTAAACCTTAAAAATGTAACATAAAAATATGTCTGTGAAAATCATAATTAATTTACATTTCACATTTGTGAAAGGTATACTGTGATACAAAATATTCTAATGTGTTTTCCAGGAAAGCATCAAACTGCCAGCAGAGGACTTATTATCCAAATGTGTATTTACTATCCAGCAGTGTGTTGCCAACATTTAGAAAGACTTTTAGAAAAGATGGAATCTGTCTTATTCATCAGTATGTCCTTAGTGTTGAATACAATGTCAGACACACAGCAAGTGCATAATAAACCTCATTTAGATGATGTTAATAAGTCAATATGAGACTGCATGACACTGAGAACCCAATATTATGGTGTCTAAAATGAGGACTTCCAATAGCTTGCCTTTCATATGAGTAGTTGGTTTGGATTGAGTGAGCCTGCCTGATGGGCTCTGTAGAGTTTATCATGTTCCTGGATCTGGGCTGCATTTCTGGAATGGCATGGTCTTGGCAGGACTTCCTAGGTGGTACAATATTGGAGTGGGTTGCCATGCCCTCCTCCAGGAGATCTTCCTAACCCAGGGATTGAACTCCCGTGTCCTGTTTGGCAGAGGGATTCTTTACCACTGCACCACCTAGAAAGCCCATGTGTGTGTGTGTGTGTGTGTGTGTGTGTGTGTGTAAACAATGCAATTATGATGCTAGTTTCAGTATTTACTAAATGGCTAGCACTTGGTTCAGAAATTTTAATTCTAGTCCAAAGAAAGTGACAGTCACCATCTCAATTCAAATAACGGCAACCATTGCAAAATTTAAAGACAGGAGCAGCATAACCAAAAAAGAGTTTTAGAAAACTTGCAGATAACTAAAACTGTGTATGTGAGAGAAAAAGTGTGATACTGACAGTTCGTAAATTTATGCTATGCACCCCCTAGGGCTTTGGTGTCATTTTGAGATGATGTTGGAATTGAGAATATCAACAATACTTCACAGGCAGAGATGATCCATGCAGTGATCAGATTTCTCATTTAATCTCTCATTAGCTAAGAAACATCAGATAGTCTGCCGAGAAAAAAAAAATATGGTACTCTTACACCCTGTGTATGTTTATAAATATCTATTAATACATTAAGATGAGCATTGAAAATAATTCACTAAATGATAGCTGTAATGAAGTGTGAAATAAATTATTGTCTTTGTTGGTGATAGAGAGATTATTGTGCTGGGCACAAAACATATTTATCATTGGAGCCTTGACAGTACAGACCTGCTATAATAAAGGAACTATAAAATAAGCTACAAGCCAAACATATGAAATTAATTTGCTGTTTAAATCTATATGGTAGATATGACTAAGACGCCTATCACCAGGGTCAGAAGGTGCCTTTGAGGATGTTTGGATTCCCAGACAGTAGCTGAGGGATCCATTGAAACCGTGCAGACTTGCAGCTGCTTCCCAAGATCTGAGGCAGAAACTTTAAGTGAAGGGATTTTCTTAGGAGTATGTCTCAAATGTGAGCACCATGATGATTTGGTTAAATTCATATCCAGCTCATCAAAATGTTGCAGTGTTTTTAGGTCACTATCGAAATTCAGTTATTTTCAGGTAAAAGAAAATCATACCGTCTTCAGAAAGTTTCTTGTAACTATTTCACATGGCACCTATACATCTGCTACCAACACTCCTTCTTATCACAAAAAAAAAAATCTTACTCCAAAGCCTAACGTGTTATCTCTAAAGAACTATTCTGACATTTTGCAAAGGGAGGAAAGGATGGTCATTGTGAATAACAATTTTGAAATGGTTTGCCATTTGGAGACATTTCTCTTTACATTAATTTTAGTACATGCTAATTTATAAGTAGGGCTTCCTGGTGGTTTAGAGGTAAAGAATCCGCATGCCAATCCAGGAGATACAGGTTCAATCCCTGAGTTGTGAAGATTCCCTGGAGAAGGAAATGCCTACCCACTCCAGTATTCTTGTTTGGAAAATTGCATGGACAGAGGAGCCTGGTGGGCTACAGTCTCAGTTCAGTTCAATTTAGTCGTTCAGTCGTGTCCAACTCTTTGCGACTCCATGAATTGTAGCACGTCAGGCCTCCCTGTCCATCACCAACTCCCATAGTTCACTCAAACTCACGTCCATCGAGTCAGTGATGCCATCCATCCATCTCATCCTCTGTCATCCCCTTCTCCTCCTGTCCCCAATCCCTCCCAGCATCAGAGTCTTTTCCAATGAGTCAACTCTTCACATGAGGTGGCCAAAGTTTTGGAGTTTCAGCTTCAGCATCAGTCCTTCCAATGAATACCCAGGACTGGTCTCCTTTAAGATGGACTGGTTAGATCTCCTTGCAGTCCAAGGGACTCTCAAGAGTCTTCTCCAACACCACAGTTCAAAAGCATCAATTCTTTGGTGATCAGCTTTCTTCACAGTCCAACTCTCACATCCATACATGACCACTGGAAAAACCATAGCCTTGACCTGACAGACTTTTGTTAGCAAAGTAATATCTCTGCTTTTGAATATGCTATCTAGGTTGGTCATAACTTTCCTTCCAAGGAGTAAGCGTCTTTTAATTTCATGGCTACAATCACCAATCACCATCTGCAGTGATTTTGGAGTCCCCAAAAATGAAGTCTGACACTGTTTCCACTGTTTCCCCATCTATTTCCCATGAAATTATGGGACCAGATGCCATGACCTTAGTTTTCTGAATGTTGATCTTTAAGCCAACTTTTTCACTCTCTCTTGCACTTTCATCAAGAGGCTTTTTAGTTCCTCTTCACTTTCTGCCATAAGGGTGGTGTCATCTGAATATCTGAGGTTATTGATATTTCTCCTGGCAATCTTGAATCCAGCTTGTGCTTCCAGCCCAATGCTTCTCATGATGTACTCTGCATAGAAGTTAAATTAGCAGGGTAACAATATACAGCCTTGACGTACTCCTTTTCCTATTTGGAATCAGTCTGTTGTTCCATGTCCAGTTCCAACTGTTGCTTCCTGACCTGCATATAGGTTTCTCAAGAGGCAGGTCAAGTGGTCTGGTATTCCCATCTCTTTCAGAATTTTCCACAGTTTATTGTGATCCACACAGTCAAAAGCTTTGGCATAGTCAATAAAGCAGAAATAGATCTTTTCCTGGAACTCTCTTGCTTTTTCGATGATCCTACAGTTTATGGGGTCGCAAAAGAGTGGACATGACCTAGCGACTAAATAATAACAACAAATTTATAAGTAGTATTTGTATCATTAATAAGACAGTACACTACTCAAGGCAAGTAGAATATATATGTTGTTCCTGTTTATTTTAACTGAAATTGACTTTGAACTGTGCACCATAATGTATTTTTGACCACTTACTACACGTTGACTCTTACTTAAAATTAATTTATCACTATAAATCTCAGTTAAGTTGCATATTAGTTACATTACATATTTTTTTTCATTTTCAGAATAATGAGACAGGAAGATATATGTACACCATAATTCCTCTTAGGGAGAACACTGCCTTTGGGAAAATTATTTAATCCATGCTTTGTGCAGCCTGGGAGTTCTTGTCTTTTCCCTCCCTGGAGCCTAAGAGCTGTCTCACACTAAGATGTCAGAACATGTGCTAAACTCTTCTGCATAATAGGAGGAGAAAAATGGGCAGTTCTTGAGGGAAATCCAGAATAGAAAAGTAGGGAATCAGGATGTTGGGTATGACATATTATGAAAAAATGTATTTGTTTTAGTACTGAGTGAAAACACACAGTGGCCTAAAAAGCCACTTTAAAATATTTTAAAACTTAGCACCAGTTGAATAGAACAAAATAGTTTACATGTGTTGATGGTGGTTATTTTAAATGGTGGGATTAGATGACTATTCTTTTCTCTTTATAATTTTTGTGCATTTTCTATGTTTTCATAATAGGCTTATATTATTTTTAGATCTTTCACTGCAAAATGCTAACTGTTACCAAGCTGCATAAAATGTGTGTGTGGTGTCTAGGTAAGTGTGTTAGTATGTATATGTGGGTCTGGGAATTTCCGTGTGTGTGTGTGACTTTCTTTTATTTACCAAATGCAAGTTATGTGACACTGAAAAAAGTTATTTAACTTTTCTGTATCTCAGTTTTCTCTTCTTTAAAATAGGGATAATACTATTTCTTTACAATACTACAATAATACTACTTTTTAATATCATTTTTTTCACAGAAATACATGAAGAATAAATTAGTTAATATTAGCTTTCATTATTGCCATTATTCTTGTTATTGTATGGGCAGTTTATAGATAGGTATGTATACATAGACAGACAGACTCCAAATAAATTGAATAAAACATTAACATCTGTTAACATTCACTGATGGGATTAAAGGACATTATTTTCCTACTTTATATAACTTTTTTATTTCCAGAATAAACATCTATTATTTCCACAATTAGAAAAAAATATTTTGAAATGTGTGTTCCTTTTCTTTGAGAAATTTGGTTATCTTATTCTTTTGAAGAGAGTATAGTATTTTGCTTGCCTGAAATGGTATAAAATATCTGAGACACATTTTAAGAGCAAGATGCTGAAGTGCAGGGGAAATACCATTTATGGAGATTTCTTCTTTGCTTTCTCTAGCTGTGCCCTTAGGAGATGGAGTTACCTTCTGGGTGAACTGTTTTAACTTCTTGATTTATTAGGTCTCTAGGAACAACACACTCTTCTTGTGATACTTGCTAGCAAAAGCAAAAAGAGACACATCCTCAATATAGCACATATATTACATTGACTATCTTCAGTTTTGTGTCCAAATTTCAATGATATTTCAGTAATCACAGACTATGGAGAATCAGGAAGCTGATACTAGAGTTCTGGCACTGGCTTGACGCTAAAAGAATTATTGTCTGTGGAGTCAGATAGAGTCAGAGAAGGGAGGTGTGTCCTGGGTCCATCCAAGAAGAAGACTGGATCAGACATACATTTGCTCTTTGGATGGGAACTTCTGACCATGAAGCTGTTGCTTGCACACACCAAGGCTGATGGGAGATTCACTAAACTACAGGGTAGCCCTTTCTGCTTCCCTGTCATTACCGAAGAGGCTGTGGGGTATTGAAAAGCTCATGAGATCTCGAGAATGTTTCTACAGACACCAAATGAACGTAAGCCATGGAATTCTGAGAGAAGACCATAGACACAGCATCTCTCTAGTTCAGAGAAAATCTCCATGCATCTTAAAATATACATGTATTTTGATATGTGGCTACTCATATGGGGTGGTTGTGTTTCACTAATACATTTCCAGAGAATGACTGCCCCAAAAGGGTCAATAACAGCAACAACAACCAAAATAATAATGCATGTGCTAGCTCATTGGGAAACCTGCAACAGCATCCATCTTAAGCTACCTCCAGATTCAAATTCTGCCCTCAGCAGTTACCAGTCTCCAAAGGATGACTGGGAAGACTTACTAACAGTTTGCACCAAAATAGTTCTTATTATCCTCCAGAGGATTTTCATCTATAAAAGTAATGGAGATGATAAGCAAATGGCCATTATTGAGATTGCATCCAAGTGCTGCATTTAGGACTCTTCTGTTGACCATGATGGCTCCTCCATTTCTTCTGAGGGATTCCTGCCCACAGTAGTAGATATAATGGTCATCTGAGTTAAATTCACCCATTCCAGTCCATTTTAGTTTGCTGATTCCTAGAATGTCAACGTTCACTCTTGCCATCTCTTGTTTGACCACTTCCAATTTGCCTTGATTCATGGACCTGACATTCCAGGTTCCTATGCAATATTGCTCTTTACAGCATCGGACTTTGTTTCTATCACCAGTCACATCCACAGCTGGGTATTGTTTTTTCTTTGGCTCCATCCCTTCTTTCTTTCTGGAGTTATTTCTCCACTGACCTCCAGTAGCATATTGGGCACCTACTGACCTGGGGAGTACCTCTTTCAGTATCCTATCATTTTGCCTTATCATACTGTTCATGGGGTTCTCAAGGCAAGAATACTGAAGTGGAGCTGAAACTCCAGTACTTTGGACACCTCGTGCGAAGAGTTGACTCATTGGAAAAGACTTTGATGCTGGGAGGGATTGGGGGCAGGAGAAGAAGGGGACGACCGAGAATGAGATGGCTGGATGGCATCACTGACTCGATGGACGTGAGTCTGAGTGAACTCCAGGAGATGGTGATGGACAGGGAGGCCTGGCGTGCTGCAATTCATGGGGTTGCAGAGTCGGACATGACTGAGTGACTGAAATGAACTGAACTGAACTGAATGTAAATGGTCTCTGCCTTAACAAGCTACTGCTTTGAAACAGCTGCATTTAAGCCTAACTTAAGGCTACCAGCTAAAGAGACTGATCAGTTTCCTGGAAGATAACTCTATGGTAACAGAAAACCTACAGACCAATGTAGGTCCAGTAAGAAAGCCTAATTAGCAGTGGGGAGAGCTGTTCCTAGGGTCATTTGTTGTGTGTGTGCATGTATGCTCAGTTGTGTCCGGCTCTTGGTGGCCCCATGGATTGTAGCTTGTCAGGTTCCTATGTCCACGGAATTCTACAGGCAAGAATACTGGAGTGGGTTGCCATTTCCATCTCCAGGGGATCATCCCAACCCAGGGATTGAATGCTTGTCTCCTGCCTTGATAAGTGGATTCTTTACCACTGCACCACCTTAAACCATAAGTCCCAGGCCAAGTTCCACTTAATGGAGTAGTAGGAGCCTTGGAAATGTTTGAAGGGGAGGGTCTATCATTTTTTAAGGGTTATTTTGAAAATGACCATTATGGACATATGAAACACTAGGTTGTTGAAACTGATTTTCCAAACCACTGCTTAGAATACAACCTGCCTTTATACTTGGACAACCCCAGAGAATTGAGCAATAAGCCATGTCAATGGGTCTTAGAAGCACAGACTTTCTAACAGTGCAGGAGAATTGAGTAGAAGAGGAGGAAAATGGAATGATACTGCATAGGAACTGACTAGACCTGCTTCGTGGTACATCTAAGATATCTTCTGGGTAGTATTTTAAGATACTGTAGTTCCTGAAAATGTTGTGTATATATTGGTAGACATGGGTAGAGCACAGAATTTGCCAGCTATAGGTTATAAAAGATTCAGGTTCTACCAGGTGTCTCACCAAACTTAGCTTGTTGATAGAGCTTTCAGAGATTGACATGGTTCCATTTTATCTACTACAGAAAAATTTTTTCTAGACATTATTTGATTTAAAAAGAGAAGAAGTTTCACCACTATTATTTATGTTGAAAGGTCTTTCCAGGTGGCACTAGTGGTAAAGAATCTGCCTGCCAATGCAGGAGACACAGGTTCGATCCCTGGGTCAGGAAGATCCCCTGGAGAAGAAAATGGTAACCCACTCCAGTACTGTTGCCCAGAGAATTCCATGGACAGAGGAGCCTGACGGACTACAGTATATAGGGTCTCAAAGAGTCAGTCAGAAACTACTAAAGCGACTTAGCACACATAACAAAATGTAGACATTATCTGAAACAAATTGCCTCCATGGAAAATTAAACCAAGAATTACTATCAATCAACAGTTATATCAAGGAAGGAAATATGAAAGGTCCTAGCTATTTTCTTTGATACAAAAAGATAGAAAAAATAATTTTTAAAAATAAGCCCAAATCATCCAAACTTTTTTTCAATCAAGGTGGCAAACTAACACATTAATTGACATTAAGGTACACCTTGAACTTACTACTAAATTGGGTCAGAGTCATCCAGCTTCCTCAGAAGTTATCATGAATAGACAGAGATAAAAGCAAAAATACTTAGTTCAAAGAGATCTGATGCCTATCTGTCAAAGTCCTGCTGCCTAATTCTCCATGGCTGTTAGGCTCAAGATTATTTTTTCCAATAACAATTAGACTGCCAGACACATTAACCTACTCCCATCTTGTGATCTTTTAAGTGCAGTTCTACTCACCTACTAATAGTTCTCTAAAAGCTACTCATTTTTAAGCTATTCAATCATTTACACTTAAAACTGATCAAAATCGACAGAGGTTCAACACAGCACCACAGGTGATGGTATCTTCTGCTACTAATGCTTCATGCGAGTGGTTGGTTGCAGTGCATTGGTGTCAAGACAGAAAAATGGTATCAGAACAGTTTCAAAGACCTAGGGAAACTTTCAAACTAAACTACAATTACATATCCAATTTTGCATAACACTCTAAGGATAGTTTAAATAGTTTATTTTCTGTCTGGTGGAAGATATTTTTCCAGGCCCTATTTTTTTGTTTTGTTGTTATGAAGTCTTATGTTTTACTTTCCCTCTTTTTTTAGCTCCTATCTCTGCTCATGCAGGGTCTCATATGTACAGGTTTATTTTACATTTTCTGTAGCATCATATATTAAACAAAAATAGAGAGGTCATTTCTTCAAGGTAATACAAGCATCATTTTAATATATTGCTAACTCAACATCATTGAAAATATCAACTTTTAAAATCCTTTTGGTTCATGATGTGAGATTAAATTCCACTTGTTAGAGAAATCCTATCCATCCTTAATTCAATGGCCTGTCCTCAATGGTGGGCTGTAATTCCTTTAGACACCAGAAATGGGTTTATACACATAAGTTTATTGAAAAAAAAAAAAGGCAGATCAGTGTGATTTAATGATATGAATACCTTCTCTTTTAATTTATCTTCAGTAGAAAACATCATACCAGAGATGTATTTTGGATGGTATAGAAGAAAAGATTGATCTTATAAGATGATAATCTGTTGAGCTTTATGGCATTAGGAAAGCAGACTAGGCTTCATAGGAAATGTAAGAAAAACTGAGATAAACCATTTTGTTATATTACTTTACTATTAACAGCTTTTTGTTCTCATTAAGTTTGAGTCTGTCTTTAATGAAGATGAGGGGCTGGACATATGAATTGCCCTTGAGGTTATTCTATGAACAGACATAGCAGTGGAACCCAGTTTCTATTCTGAGGATGAAAGGGGTGCTCTGGGTATTTACTAAAGAGTATAGCTCTGTTTGAGCATCAAGAGTTAACTAAAAGGAAAATGTTAAGGCATAAGTAGTATTCGCCAGGTCTCTATTGATATCTGTATATGTTTTTCTAAGGTTTGAAATTCACACCATAGAATTACTCCTACATTTGTGAGTTTAGCATTAATAGCAATAGGCTGTCTTTTAAACCTCTCAGCATAAGTCATTGTGAAATTATCAAGATTTTCTTAATTCTGAAATTTTACTTCCAGAAGCATGTATAGTTGGGATATCCAACTGCCATCAACTCCAGTTTTGATCTTAAGCAAAACACTTAACAATTATGCCTCAGTCCTTGTTGTCCTAGCTTTATCTACCAAGTCAACTGGCATGAACTTGATTGGACCCAAGTCAATTCCTAAGACTATCTTTACAATTGCTCCTTATAGAAAATAATTGATGTAACATTCACAGCATCCAGTCCCATCACTTCATGGGAAATAGATGGAGAAACAGTAGAAACAGTGTCAGACTTTATTTTTGGGGGGCTCCAAAATCACTGCAGATGGTGACTGCAGCCATGAAATTAAAAGATGCTTACTCCTTAGAAGAAAAGTAATGACCAACCTAGATAGTATATTCAAAAGCAGAGACATTACTTTGCCAACTAAGGTCCATCTAGTCAAGGCTATGGTTTTTCCTGTGGTCATGTATGGATATGAGAGTTGGACTGTGAAGAAGGCTGAGTGCCAAAGAATTGATGCTTTTGAACTGTGGTGTTGCAGAAGACTCTTGAGAGTCCCTTGGACTGCAAGGAGATCCAACCAGTCCATTCTGAAGGAGATCAACCCTGGGATTTCTTTGGAAGGAATGATGCTAAAGCTGAAACTCCAGTACTTTGGCCACTTCATGCAAAGAGTTGACTCATTGGCAAAGACTCTGATGCTGGGAGGGATTAGGGGCAGGAGGAGAAGGGAACGACAGAGGATGAGATGGATGGATGGCATCACTGACTCAATGGACGTGAGTCTGAGTGAACTCCGGGAGTTGGTGATGGACAGGGAGGCCTGGCACGCTTCAATTCATGGGGTCGCAAAGAGTCAGACATGACTGAGCGACTGAACTGAACTGAACTGAGCATTCCTACCTCCAGGATACTTTAGTTTCAGTATCAGAATATAATACCAATACTTCCTGATTGTACTTCGACATGCAATTTGGGGTTGAGACATCCTTCTCTTTTTTAAATATCATAGACTAAAATCTAAAATATGTTCCACTTTCCCATCCTAATTTTATCTTTATGTGTACATTTGAATTTTAGTGTACAGCTGAAGAGCTGAGTTGCGTGCATGTGCCAGAATAAAAGAATCTTATTTCTCTTGTTTAATTCACTACTTAAAATTAATGGCATACTGTAATACCGAACTCTAGAGCAACACACTGAAAAACTGTGCCAGTGGACATTCAAACATTATTTCCCAGTTTAGTCCTTTGCTGGACAGATTTCCTGTGCCTGCCTCATTTGAACACATTTAGTCATTTGTCATCAGACTCCAAATTTAACTGAGTTAACATATTTTATTTAATCTCCCCCAAAGGAAATATATTGAACTTCCCTAAAATAGCAGGGCTTTTTTGGGCAAAGAGGCTTCACAATAAATCACACACACACAGCTAACACTTTAATATCCTGCATATATATAAGGAAAACAACTGCCAAAGTAGTTTAAAGTATAATGAAACATCACCTTCCTCCCACGCATGAGTACTTGCATTTCTATTTTCTTGTTATATCTTTTTGAAGAAAGGTAAAAATATCTTCTTTATTTTAACACATCACTTTTAATATTTATGAAAATATTATGTAAATATAGTTTGTTCTTTCCATATATGTTGGGAATAGAGGTTTCTTATCTCACAAAGTGGCACATATTCAAGCAAGTATTTAGTAGAAATGCAACAACAGCCTCAAAAACTTATGACTTGACATAAGGAGGAAAAGAAAGCAGTGACTACTGCCCAAAGGGAGAACTACAACCAAATATATTTATTCTACTGAATAATCTGAGTGGAGTATTTATATGTCAAAGTCGGGGCTAAGGTTTGCAATAGGTGTTTGACAGCCCCTAAATGTTTCTGTTTAAGAAGCTCATTAAGTTCTGAATAGTGGAACAGGCTGGTTTCAGACAAGAAGACCTAAACACATATCCCAGGGATATAAATTATTAAAATAGAAGATGAACTATATAAATAGAAGATCAGTACTTTAGAATAAACAGTAATAAGAAAAAGACTTTTTGCCCCAGAACAAGATTGAAAGGGAAAAAGTCTGTAAGTCAACCACTGATTTTTACTCTTCAGCATTGAGCATATTTTTGATTAGAATGGAAGAGGTTTAGTTCTAAAATAAGATGAATTTTTCATTTTTTGACATATCCTATATTGAAACATCAGTTCTCATGTGAGTTGACTCATGTGATATTTCTGTATATTCCTCCTCATTGATTATTATCAACTCTTAGTTACTGTCTCTAAACTTTAGACATCAAATTTTCATCAATATTCAAGCTAAATTGTCAGCCAAGTAAAAAATAGTTGAGATCATTATTAATATTTCAAGCAAGAGGTTGCTATATTTGAATTTTATGCTGTGACCTCTTTTCCACAATCATATATTATTTAGGAGGTATAATGTCAAGTTTTCGTCATACATATTTTGACAGATTTTCTTCATTCAGGCCATTGTAATAAAGCATCCAATAGTATCATGGTTTTCACTTTATTAGGCATGGTAGAGGATATAAGCATGACTCTGCCCTCAAGATGCTTACATAAGAGTAGGAAAAATGGAAAATATACACCATAAAATAAACTCACATTAAGCTTCATGAGGCTGCTTTCATTTGAAGACATACTATGTTGATTTTTGTGATGAAAAGAGTTTTGACTTTAACATCCAATGACCATAGTGAGTCCTGACTCTAACACTGGTAACTTTGTAGCTTTGGGCATGTGATTTTAACTTTTCCTCTTTGCCTGCAAAACTGGACTAGTAATATCTACATTACACAGTTACGGCTAGGATTGGAGATACTGTAGATGATGTGCCTGACATGTAGTTGGAGGAAGACAATTCTCCATGATTGTCCCATATTTCAAGCCCTCTGAGAAAAGGCATTTATAGCCAATGTTTATATAAGGAGATATTTCAGGAAAGTAAAGCTGAATATATCCCCTCCCTGAAGACATCCTGGGACAATAAAGGTAAAGAAATTCCCCTCCCTTCCATTCCAGGGTAATCATCCTAAAGATGCCTTTACCCTCTTCTCCTGGGAACATTTGCTTACAATTTAGCTCAATGATTTCTCTTCCTTTCTAGAGGAGAGAATGGGCATGTTAACAGCAGCCCTGTATACGATCAGAGTTTCCTAATTTTGGAGTTCCTTTCCTTTGATGGACAAGCAGCATCTGGCACTCACAACATCACCTTGTGGGAACTGGAGCATTAAGGAATCCATGCAAAATATTGCTCTTGCTGCTGCTTTGTTGTGTGTAATAAATGGCCTGTGTCTCTGACCCAGATACATATAGTTGGTGGATGTGTTTATGTATGCACAGATAGACAGACAGATAAACAGACATAAACTGTCAGGTTAAGTTTTTAGCTTGCAAGTACTCTAAACTTTCAGACTATTTACATCTTACTCGTAGTTCCTTGGAGAAGGCAATGGCAACCCACTCCAGTACTCTTGCCTGGAAAATCCCATGGATGGAGGAGCCTGGTAGGCTGCAGTCCATGGGGTCGCTGGGAGTCAGACATGACTGAGTGACTTCACTTTCACTTTTCCTTTCATGCGTTGGAGAAGGAAATGGCAACCCACTCCAGTGTTCTTGCCTGGAGAATCCCAGGGATGGAGGAGGCTGGTGGGCTGCCGTCTATGGGGTCGCACAGAGTTGGACACGACTGAAGCGACTTAGCAGCAGCAGTAGTTCCTTAGGCTTCCCAGGTGGCACTAGTGGTAAAGAACCCACTTGCCCAGTGCAGGAGACATAAGAGACACTGGTTCAATCCCTGGGTGGGGAAGATCCCCTGGGGTAGGGCATGGCAAGCCACTCTAGTATTCATGTCTGGAGAATCCTATGGACAGAGGAGGCTGGTGGGCTATGGTTCATTGTGTCTCAAAAAGTTGGACACAACTGAAGTGGCTTAGCACGCAAGCAGTAGTTCCTTAAAATTTAGTCATTATTATTATTAAACTATTATACCCATAATTTAAAAGGCATTACTATTATCAAAGAAAGTATCAAATAAGAGAGAGTATTAGAGCTGAGTCTTTAAGGATGGGTAGAATGAAACCCCTGACAAATGGTGTGAGAAAGCTTTGCAAATATCAGGAATAATATGGATAAGACTATGTGCAGGAGCTGAATCATTGCTGGGCTCATCATAGAAACAACCATATATTCTGATGAAGTACATGGCACATGGAAGAATAGACAGGAACAAACCAAAGAAAGCTTGATTCGAGAGCATGTGTTGCCTCCCTGGATAAGTAGTTTGAAAAACATTAAATAGCAATGGAAAAAAAAATTTACACTTTAGCAAACAGCAGGACATTCAAAAATCAATACTTGAAAAGATAACTCCATTAGTAGTATATATTAGGGAGAACTGAAGAAGGAGAAACTGAACAAGAGGCCTTTCAAGGAATCCAAAAGAGGAATAATGTGGCCTAAAATCAGACATGGCTGTGGAAGCAGGTCTGGGAAAGGTCAGAGGAGTGTAATGCTTGGGGTCCTGGTTTTAGGTCAGTGTTCTTCTGGTCTTTGTCTCAAAGAGTCTGATCTGTGCATGATCTTTCAGAACACACACACTAGACTCAGGGTTCTGCTGCATATCATTTTCTAATGGTTTGGGAATGAACTAAGTTCACAGTTCTTGGATTAGTAGAAGTGAACCAGGCTTTACAGAGCATATGAGAAGTAAGTTTGGCTGCATGTGACCCAAATGCTAACATAAAAATGTAACTAAACTTTTCACCTCCCCTAATCTCTACATTACTGTACAGCTCTCTCCGAATGGTCCAAGGTGGCTGTTTGGACCATTATCCAGTCCAGCCTCCTTATGCCAAAGAGCAAGATGAAAAAAGGAGCTAAAGAAGCACACTTTAGAAATAGTTCATGAAGGAAACTTTCATTTAACATCTTTTGAATAAAACACAGGCCTACATAAAACTTCAAGGGAAGAAGGGATATGTAGTATTTTAGCTGGCAGCAAGGTACCCAGATAAAAACTGGTTCTGTTATTCAATGCAAGGGAAAGAGGGCTATCTCCTAGGCGACTACACAGAGCGGTGCTATGGAAACCTAGTTTCCCTCAGTGTTTATGAGCTGCTTCAGATCAAAGCTCAGGGTTTGGGTCTTCCCTGGTGGCCCAGTAGTTAAGAATTGCCTTCAAATGCAGGGGACGCAAGTTCAGTCCCTGATCAGGGAACTAGGATTCTGCTTGCGTTGGGGCCAGCCAATGCAGCACAACTACTGAGCCTTTGTGCTAGAAAGCCTGTGCTCCACAGTGAGAAGTCTGAGCTCTGCAACCAGAGGAAGCCTGCTTGCAACAATGAAGACCTAGTGAAGCCAACAATTAAAAAATAAATTAAAACTTTTTTTAAATTCATTTTTATAAAATCTCAAGATTTCCCCCAATAAAGATTGGACTTGCTCAAACTAGATTTCCCCCAATAAAGATTGGACTTGCTCAAACTAGATTTCCGTAATATGACACTCACTGTCATAGTGGCCTCTTGACTCAGAATCTACCTTCACTGAAGAATATTGTCCAGAGAGCTCGAAGCCATCATTTTAGCCAGTGGTATACTTCTCAACCAAATAAAATATAAAGAGAAAGCTTGGAGTTTGTTGCTATCTTCATTTCATAGTTTAACAAGGTTGGTTTGTTGGTTTGTTTTTCTGAATTTCCTTGGCAAATGAGACATACCACAAGATGAGATCGAAGGTGATGAATGTCAGAGAGATTATCAAGGATCTTCCAAAGGTATGAACAATGAAAAAGGATAGAGGGCTGAGGACAGTTTTTAGAAGTATCTGGAAGTTGACCAAGGCCCTGAAGAATAGCAGAATTTAGAATACGTAGAGATAGAAGGAAGAGAGAAGGAGTATTTAAGGGGAGGAGAATAAAGCTAGAGGGATGAAAGCACAAGGCAAGAATGTAACATGTGACTCCTGAAGGCAGGGCTACTCGAAGGGAAATGGGGAAGGCAGGCAACACAGTTCCTGATGAGATCACGGAGGGTTTTTAATTCTGAGTTCCAGCATCTGTAATTTATTCTAAGCATTAGACGACCATTTCCTGTGGAAGGCATCTCACTGCTCTCTGTTCAGAGTCAATGTGGACACACAGGAAAAGAAACAGGGGAAAGAGTTAAGTAGTGAGATGAGCAGAACAGGGGTAAGGTGGAACATTCTGCTGACATCCAGCCTCAGGACTGCTCTTAGGGCTAGAGAAAGCATATCACCTCCTGGGGATGGGCAGACCTTTCTGTAGGAGAGAACCTCAGGCAGAGAGAGGAGAGGGGCACCCCCAGGCTGCTTTCTCTCTCCCTTAAGCAGAGAGAAACTGTCCTTTCGGTTCCCAAACAACCAAATTCCCATGACTGATATAACTCAGAGAACCCAAGTTCAACAAATGTTTTGGCTGTTAAGAGAGCTATACAGCCACGGACATTGTGAAACAGCAATAAAATATTTATTGGGCACATAATGAAATCTAACTATATTTAAAGCAAAACAAAACTGTGTTCTCAAGACCACCATGAGCTTTCATGTAAATTTAGACCTTGACCTGACTCTATAAAAGCTATTAACTGTTCTTGGGCATGGCTAAAGTAAAATTAAAGGTGCTATTTTCACATAAATACCTATAAATACAGCTTTGAATGTATAAGAATAGGAGAAACGTACATGAAAATCAAGTCTATCTTGACATAGAATTGTATTTTTTAAATTCGTGTAATTTAAACAGAATGCTACAGTGTAGTTAAATGCTTGATTAAGCCAAACCACATCACTGGAAAACTTTATTTTGATTTGATTGTGTTTAATTTGACTTTGCATTCCCAGGTTAATTGTGATGAGAATTTAAAATCATTCAAACTCAATTTAAAGCATTTCTCTTGTTTTACTTTTCTGTCTCTCATAAAATCTTTTGGTGATAGGAAAACCTAGAAACACAAGTAAAACTGCCTCATCCCTAACCCATTCCTGTTTCTCTAACGTCCAAAGGTCCTTAAAAAGTGCAGAGCAGTTTAATTTGGTCCTAGGAAATTAAGAATGCTATCAATGACCATCAATAACTTCAGATTTTCTGTCATATCTATCCCCACACTTAGTTTAGAGGAATCTGTTCATTTTAAGTATCCTTTCTAAGCCTAGATGTAAGCCTAGATGAAACTAACATCACAGTAGAAGGTCAGGAAGCTCTAGACTCTAAAGACCTTGATTCTCATATTCAAAAATGTGTTTTGTTTTAAACTCTCCAACCTCAGTTACGCTTTTCCTAATACAAGACCCACTATTAGTTTTCAACTCCTGACTTCTGGTCTTGGTTTTGGCTGTTCATTCTCAATGGTCCAATCACTCTGATAGTTGAAAATCAGTCCCCCTCAACAACTGGCCATATTCAGATATGAATATTTATGTAATATACATAAATATACACCAGATATAAAAATAATATTGTGAATATAAATTGTATACATTTTACATATATGTAAATATATATAAAATATATACACGTTTTCTATGTATATACATATATATGTAAATATATAGATTTTGCATATATATTGTATATATACATAAATTGTATATATAACATATAAATGTACACTATATATATATAATAAACATATAGACATTTTTATATTTCCCCCTATGAGTATGGTCCATATCCTTTGCTCTATCCTTCCTTCCTTCCTTTCTCTCTCCCTCCCTCCTTTCCTTCCTCCTTTTATCCTTCCTTGGATTTCTAATGTTTTTAAGCAGCTCTTTCTTCATTGTAAATATTAACCATTTGTTATATATGGTGTAAATATTTTAGTCTGCAAGTTATCTTTTAACCTTGTTTATAGAGTTGCTATTTAGCACTTCATTATTTCTTAATTTTTTTATGACTTTTGCCTTTTGTACCTTGATGAAAAATATACTCAAATGAGGATGAAATTTGCGAGCACGTTCTCCTACATGTGATCCTATGGTTTTTATATTTTTGTTCTTTTACATTTCAAATTTTGTGAATGTCAGGATTCTAAGTTTTGGGGGGGTGGCAAGGACAGTGAACTGTCACCATCCTGTAGAATATTTCAAGTTTTCCCCATTTTAATATTCTAAATTAGCAAATTAAATAGATGGGTGGAGACACCACTACTAACAGTTTCTTGACCATTCCCAGGCCACAATGACAGAGTTTTAACATCCATTCTTTAAAATGTTCTGTTATCACACAGAACAAACCTCTCCCTACCCCCTGCCCTGGCACTGCCTTCTGCACTGGACTTTCACAATTGCCTTGGATAATCTTGTGCTTTCTCTCATCCAAATGAATTTTAGTATCCAACCTATAAGGTCACCCAAATAAACCTTCAGGGATATTATCTGAGGTTGCTTTTATTAAAAGGTTAATTGTGGGGACAATTGGTCTAACAGATCTACTATGCACAATCCATATAATCCAAACAAATCTACTGCCGCGGCCAGCACAAGCAAGAGTCGCACCTGCACAGGGAGAGAACGGAGCGTCCCCGCTAAGAAAAATAAGAGAGAGACAAAAGATGGGGTTGAGAGGATCAGACCAAAATGGCTGATGCCTTCCTTTATTGTGCTGCAGTATATATAGGATAAAGTACGTGACTTCTGACATTCACAAGATTGTTCTTAATCTCCAAATACAATCACAAGACCCTTACCGTTGTGTACATCACAAATAGATAATCTATCTTCTATCAATAAGCTAATCTATCTTCTATGAAATGTTGCAAGAACCAAACGTCCTGGAGCCTTAAGGGTAATAAATTCTTCAGGGGAGCAGGACAGGGAGCTTAGGAACATGTCCTAGGGCTCTGCATAACGCCGAGCAGCTCCCAAGACTTAACCCTTCACGGGCAGTCCCCCGCAGCTCCCCTCTCTTTATTTTTTAAAAGCTCCATAAGATGTCGGTGTTGCAACATATTTTTATGTATTAAAACTCTCATATGTAGAAATTCTTTAACAATGCTACGAATAAGGCAAGGAGCTAAACAAATCAATATAAGCACAACAGTCAGAACCGCGCCCACAGCAATTATGCTTCGCCACAGTGAATGAAGGCTAGGGAAGTTAGAAAATAAATTTTGTAAAAAATTATCAACAGTATTAGCTATATTCAAAGTAGCTTTTGGAGAATTTTCAATATTAAGAATTTCATTATGCAATTGCAATAGATCTAGAGAAACATTAGTATTAAACCATACTCCTTGTAGATGTTTTTTCACCTTATCCCACGGGAAATCAGATGCATTATAAGCCTTTTTTGTAACACAAATCCACTTATAATTAGCATGACATTGGATTTTCATGCGGAAACTAATGCTCTGAACTTGTTCTCCTAGAACTCTAACCACATCATATAAAGCTGATAATCTATCTTTCATTTTTCTATCTATATCTTCTTGTGTTCCCAATACTTTAGTAACATTATATGACAAGGAATCTACAGTATGAGCAGCTTGAATGGATTGTGCTAAAGATACAGAAGCGGTGACAGCATTTGCTATAAGGGTGATTAAAGATACTATACCCAGAACAATCAGGCTCACACTTCTTTCAGTGCGGCTAAGAGCCGTGTTAATGCGTTGTAGTAATTCTAAAGCAGTCTCGTCATACCAAGCTTCAGTTATTTCAACAGGTAACATTACAAAAGCAGGTTGTTTTACTATTATAACTTGTTTTCCTTTGGCAACACCTCTTATGCAATTGGTAAGTATGCAATTAGAACAATTTAAATGATAAATATTCAATGACAGTGTTATTTCCACATGGCCTTGTATCAACATGAATGGGTAAGGAACACAAGCTCGGGGATATAAAAACCCTGTAACTCATACATTACCATATTTACTCCCACTAATATTGGGTTGTAAATATAGACTATTGCCATGACCAAAAGCAGCCAAAAGTTTCCACAGTTCTGTTTGATATACTTGAGCAGTGTTTACAGAGAAAATGGGTGGATGCTGTCCTCGATATTCAGGGAAATCATGTTTTCCCCCAGGTGCCCAGTCCCATAAAAGGGTGGCATTGGCATTGTTGATGTTGTACACTGATGCAACCCGTGCTCGACATAAAGTCCAAGGAGTGTCTATTCCTATGCCGATGCTTAAATGTTTGTCACAAAACGGAATGTCGAGAGGTCCGGTTCCGTCACGGTACGATCTCTTTCCGGTTTTTTCATCAATGCCTGAAATAGTCACTCGAGGATAGGATATATCAGCTGACACCTGTATACAGTGAGGATGCTGTGATTGATAAGAAAAGCACATAGGATATTGTGTAGTAAGACCATAAAAAGAGATATTAGCTTGCTGGGGAGAAATATGAATATCTGATTTTCCTCCCAAAAGACTTGTATCATTGACATAGACAGGTACTACTTCTTTATCCCATCCTAATGATTGAATCGTAGGTGGATCTGGAATGTATGCCCAAAAAGCCGCAGCCGCCCCGTTTTGTATCCGCTGTAACAATAATAATAACATGATCAGTATATTGGTAGGCGTCACCGGAGGTTGTACATGAGCCTCATTCTGAGCATATCGCATCAACGCCTCAATCTGCCTTTGGGTAGGCAGCTCACTCGTGGGCTCGCTCAGTGTCATGCGATGCATTTGATATGTCAGGGAGTTCCTCCGTCGCGCGTACCAGCCTCTCCGGGATCCAGTGCGGCGCTTCAGCATCCTTACGAAGGTCTTGTAGCAATCTCCATTTTCCAGACTTCTTTTTAATAACAAAAATTGGGGAATTCCACGCAGAGGTAGAGGGTTCAATATGCCCAAGTCTCAGCTGTTCCTGCACCAGCTGTTGTGCAGCAGAAAGTTTCTCTTGTGTTAGGGGCCACTGATCGACCCATACCGGTTCCTCAGATTTCCAATCAATAGGATCGGCATGTGTCACAGGAGAATCAGAGGTCCCTAGGGAAAACACCCCAAGCCCTTTCGACTTTGATTAGATTTTAAATCAAGGGGTAAAATGATGCCTTGATGTTGTTTACCCAAACCTTGGTTTGGGAGTAAGCCCTGATCCAACATCAATTCTGTTACGGTGGGCGAAGGACTATATAAATAAACACCCATTTTGCTTAATATATCACGCCCCCATAGATTAACTGGAAGATGGGGCAGAATATAAGGTTTAAATTGGCCTGTATGGCCATCTTTATCCCTCCAAGTAAGAAGGGACGAACTTTGTTCTGGATTGGTAGTTTGGCCAATACCCTGAAGAGTGGAAATAGCTATTTGTTTAGGCCATGTAGTAGGCCAGTATTTTTCAGAAATAACGCTAATATCGGCCCCTGTATCAAGCACTCCGCGGAAAAGCTTACCATCAATGCGTAGCTCAAGTTCTGGTCGTGCCTCGGTAACATTTTGCACCCAATAGGCGTCAGAGGACCCGAAGCCTCTTTCTTGACGATCTCGGTTAATTGTTTTTCCTTGTATAACTAATGGAACTAAAAGGAGTTGAGCTATACGTTGTCCTGCATTGATTACAATAATTCTGTTAGGAGCGGAGGCTAATATTTTTATCTCTCCTGTATAATCAGACTCAATCACACCAGGATGAATAAGCATTCCTTTTAAAGACGCACTGCTGCTCCCCAAAAGCAATCCAGCAGTTCCTGGAGGTAAAGGCCCAAACACTCCTGTGGCAAGGGTTTGAACCCCCATCTCGGGTGTTAATACTGTGTAGGAGGTGGCACAGAGGTCCAATCCTGCGCTGCCTCTTGTGGCTCGACAGAGGTCTGCAATGGTTCTTTTGGAACCTGCAGTGTTGCCCCATAACATTGTTTCGGGGCCAGGGGCTGGCCCCTCACCCAGTTTCCCGAAACCGGGGGTAAAGGATTACCTTGAACATCCGTTTTGGAACGACAATCCCGTGCCCAATGCTTTCCTTTTTTACATCGTGGGCACAAATTAGGAGTGTTAGCAGGGATTTGTTGTTTTTGAGGGCACACTGCAGCCCGATGGCCAGGTTGACCACAAACAAAGCAACCCGAATTACCTGACTTTTGATATCCTTTCTTGTTCTTGGCTTGTTGCTGAAAAAGTACCTCTTTAATGCTTTTTCCTTGTAATGCCGCTGCCATAGCAATACCTTGCATGTAGGAGGGTCCAATGTCAGCACAAATGCGAATAAAATCAGACAGATCTCCCTTTTTTCTATAAGGTCGTAAAGCAGCTTGACAGGCAGAATTAGCGTTTTCAAAAGCCAATTGTTTTGCAAATACCATCCCAGCCTTTTCATCTGACATTATCTTACCTATAGCGTCTAAGAGCCATGCCACGAAGTCCTGATAAGGCTCATCAGGTCCCTGTCGGACTTTTGAGAGATCTTCTGTCTTAATACTGGAGCTAGGAAGTTTTTTCCATGCCTGTCGAGCCGCGTTTGATATTTGTGCATATGCACCAGGTAAGAAGTTAAGTTGAGTATTAGTAGCCTGGAAAGCACCTTCACCAGCCAACATTTCGTAGGAAGTCTGTATACCTTGTTGCCGATTGACATCGGCTATATGAGCACACTGTTCAGCATATTCAGATTTCCATAGTAAATAATCTCCCCCGGAAAGACAGGCCCTAGCTATTTGTTTCCAATCATTTGGGGGTAGATTTTGAGTACCCAAATTTTCTATCATAGCAATAGTGAATGGAGCGGTAGGACCGTATTGTGAGCAAGCAATCTTTAACTCTTTTAATTGTTTAAAAGGCAGCACTTCATAAAAACGCTGGTTGTTATTTTCAAAGACAGGAAAAGCAAAAGAAAAGTCGGAGACGACCTCACCAAGTCGTTGTGCTTGTTTCAATGCCTTTTGCAGCGGAGACACAATCTCAGATGGAGGAGGAGGAGGAGGAGGCCCCGGAGGGGGATCGAGACCTGCTATAATGGAAGGAGCATAGGCAGGGGGCAGAGGCGGAGCAGAAGGAGATTTAGAGTTGCTAATGGGAAGCTTAATTCCTGAACTCTGTAAAGCAACAGTGAGGTTTTTTAAACATTCAATCAAATCATCTTTAGATGTTGACGCCCCCTTTTCTTGTGCTAAAAAACCCCAGTCTTCTTGATGGTATTTAGCAGCTTCTTCGTCTAATTCCGCCTCATCTGTGGATGAAAGTGAATCATCATTATCTGAAGGACGTGATAATTTAGAAAACGGAGGGTCGCCTTCAACTCCCTTGGGAACAGCATACCTGGGTTCCGGATCAGGAACATGTAGAGGATTTTCTTCCTGTTTTAATAAATTTTCTAAACGTTTTAATTCATCGTTATCAAAGTCCAGACAATCACGAATTAGTGTCCAAAAGGATAAAGTTTCAACAGGCACCTTTTCAGGGCCATGTAGAGTATAATGAGCCCGAATTTGTTCCCCTACCTTTTTCCATGTTTCTAAATTTACTGTACCTTCTCTGGGGAACCAAGGGCAAACTTCCTCAATAAATGAAAGAAAATTGATTAATTTAGGTTTGGAAACAGTAATTCCCCGATGTTTCAACATTACAGATAACATATGTACAAACAATTGACGACTATGCATCTGTCCCATATTTATACTCTCAACTATATACCTTACTACTCCTCCTCAATTTAAATTCACTTGTATACGTATATACTCACTCTTTTTAGCTAATAAGAGTAGTGGCGAGGAAAACTGTCGAAATCGAGCCCCACGTTGGGCGCCACCTGCCGCGGCCAGCACAAGCAAGAGTCGCACCTGCACAGGGAGAGAACGGCGCGTCCCCGCTAAGAAAAATAAGAGAAAGACAAAGATGGGGTTGAGAGGATCAGACCAAAATGGCTGATGCCTTCCTTTATTGTGCTGCAGTATATATAGGATAAAGTACGTGACTTCTGACATTCACAAGATTGTTCTTAATCTCCAAATACAATCACAAGACCCTTACCGTTGTGTACATCACAAATAGATAATCTATCTTCTATCAATAAGCTAATCTATCTTCTATGAAATGTTGCAAGAACCAAATGTCCTGGAGCCTTAAGGGTAATAAATTCTTCAGGGGGGCGGGACAGGGAGCTTAGGAACATGTCCTAGGGCTCTGCATAATGCCGAGCAGCTCCCAAGACTTAACCCTTCACGGGCAGTCCCCCACAATCTACTACGTATTTTCCTGGTAGACCTAAAAGTGCTGTGGCCCTAAGCCCAATGCAACTGCATAGCCTCTCAGTATCTATAGGTTAATGATGCCATGTGAGCAAACCCGCACAGACCACAGGACACTTATATTTTTACAGTTCTTTGTTATCCTTTTATGCTATTTGATCAATGTTCTTTTGTACATATTATTGCATCTTGATCCAGCAACTGGAAGAGTTTATGAAAATTCACGTGTTGCCGTTACAGAAAATGTGGTCAACAATGTTTGATGAAATTACCAGACACAAACCTAAGTTTTATGTTTTCTGGTAACTTTTCCTACTCCACAAACCTGTTAGATCACCCTCTTAAGATATCATCAAAATAATTTATTTTCTTTTTATTGAAAAACTGGATCAGCCACTGTGTGGAGATAATATGCATGCTCTAGAAAATGCTATCTTTAAAAGCAATGTAATATTTGAATTGGAAAGACTTGCAGAAAGTATTGAGTAGCATTACTTTGATTTATAGTTGAAGAAATTGAGGTTAGGAGAGTAAAGCCTTTTTCAAGATTGCCTAGCTCTAGCGGGTGGTTACACTGTATCTGTTGTTTTTTTTTTTTTTAAGCCCATGTCCAGGCTTTGATCCCTTGGCATTTCTTCCTGCTGAAAGATATCATGCTATAACAAAATAAAATAAATCTGCTAATCTCCATGTTCAGAAACTTTCAGAATCAGAGTGATCTCAAATATCAAGAGATATTCCTATTCTGGTGTTGCCAAGGTTTGCATTATCCATTTGAGATATCCTTTCAGATCTCTATTAACAACAGCACATCCTTCATGGTCACCAGAACTTATAATGTTTTGTTAGACTAAATCTGTAATCATATTAAGTGACTGTTCTATTGTGCTTAATTAAAATTTGAAAGGACACAGAGTAGAACCTGTTTTCTACCTCCTTGTAATAAACAAAGTTCAGTTCAGTCGCTCAGTCATGTCCGACTCTGCAACCCCATGAACTGCAACACGCCAGGCCTCCCTGTCCATCACCAGCTCCCAGAGTTCACCCAAACTCATGTGCATCCAGTCGGGGATGCTGTTCAGCCATCTCATCCTCTGTCATCCCCTTCTCCTCTGCCCCTAATCCCTCCCAGCATCAGGGTCTTTTCCAATGAGTCAACTCTTTGCATAGGTGGCCAAAGTATTGGAGTTTCAGCCTCAGCATCAGTCCTTCCAATGAACACCCAGGACTGGTCTCCTTTAGGATGAACTGGTTGGATCTCCTTGCAGTCCAAGGGACTCGCAAGAGTCTTCTCCAACACCACAGTTCAAAAGCATCAATTCCTCAGTGCTCAGCTTTCTTCACAGTCCAACTCTCACATCCATACATGAATACTGGAGAAACCATAGCCTTGACTAGATGGACCTTTGTTGGCAAAGTAATGTCTCTGCTTTTGAATATGCTATCTAGGTTGGTCATAACTTTCCTTCCAAGAAGTGTCTTTTAATTTCATGGCTGCAGTCGCCATCTGCAGTGAATTTGGAGCTCCTCCCAGAAAAGTCTGACACTGTTTCCCCTGTTTCTCCATCTATTTCCCATGAAGTGATGGGACCAGGTGGCCATGATCTTCGTTTTATGAATGTTGAGCTTTAAGCCAACTTTTTCACTCTCCTCTTTCACGTTCATCAAGAAGCTCTTTAGTTCCTCTTCACTTTCTGCCATAAGGGTGGTGTCATCTGCATATCTGAGGTCATTGATATTTCTCCTGGCAATCTTGAATCCAGCTTGTGCTTCTTCCAGCCCAGCGCTTCTCATGATATACTCTGCATAGAAGTTAAATAAGCAGGGTAACAATATACAGCCTTGACGTACTCCTTTTCCTATTTGGTACCAGTCTGTTGTTCCATGTCCAGTTCTAACTGTTGCCTCCTGACCTGCATATAGGTTTCTCAAGAGGCAGGTCAGGTGGTCTGGTATTCCCATCTCTTTCAGAATTTTCCACAGTTTATTGTGATCCACACAGTCAAAGGCTTTGGTATAGTCGATAAAGCAGAAATAGATGTTTTTCTGGAACTGTTTCACTTTTTCCATGATCCAGCAGATGTTGTCAATTTGATCTCTGGTTCCTCTGCCTTTTCTAAAACCAGCTTGAACATCTGGAAGTTCACAGTTCATGTATTGCTGAAGCCTGGCTTGGAGAATTTTGAGCATCACTTTACTAGCGTGTGAGATGAGGGCAATTGTGCAGTAGTTTGAGCATTCTTTGGCATTGCCTTTCTTTGGGATTAGAATGAAAACTGACCTTTTCCAGTTCTGTGGCCACTGCTGAGTTTTCCAAATTTACTAGCATATCATGTGCAGCACTTTCACAGCATCGTCTTTCAGGATTTGAAACAGCTCAATTGGAATTCCATCACCTCCACTAGCTTTATTCATAGTGATGTCTTCTAAGGCCTACTTGACTTCGCATTCCAGGATGTCTGGCTCTAGGTGAGTGATCACACCATCGTGATTATCTGGGTTGTGAAAATCTTTTTTGTGCAGTTGTTCTGTGTATTCTTGCCACCTCTTCTTAATATCTTCTGCTTCTGTTAGGTCCAAACCATTTCTGTCCTTTATCGAGCCCATCTTTGCATGAAATGTTCCCTTGGTATATCTAATTTTCTTGAAGATATCTCTAGTCTTTCCCATTCTGTTGTTTTCCTCTATTTCTTTGCATTGATCACTGAGGAAGGCTTTCTTATCTCTCCTTGCTATTCTTTGGAACTCTGCATTAAAATGGGTATATCTTTCCTTTTCTCCTTTGCTTTTCGCTTCTCTTCATTCCACAGCTATTTGCAGGCCTCGCCAGACAGCCATTTTGCTGTTTTGCATTTCTTTCCCATGGGGGTGGTCTTGATCCCTGTTTCCTATACAATGTCACAAACCTCTGTCAATAGTTCATCAGGCACTCTATCTATCAGATCTAGGCCCTTAAATCTATTTCTCACTTCCACTGTATAATCATAAGGGATTTGATTTAGGTCATACCTGAATGGTCTAGTGGTTTTCCCTACTTTCTTCAATCTAAGTCTGAATTTGGCAGTAAGGAGTTCATGATCTGAGCCACAGTCAGCTCCCAGTCTTGTTTTAGCTGACTGTATAGAGCTTCTGCATCTTTGGCTGCAAAGAATATAATCAATCTGATTTCAGTGTTGACCATCTGGTGATGTCCATGTGTAGAGTCTTCTTTTGTGTTGTTGGAAGAGGGTGTTTGCTATGACCAGTGCGTCTTCTTGGCAAAACTCTATTAGCCTTTGCTGTGCTTCATTCTGTACTCCAAGGCCAAATTTGCCTGTTACTCCAGGTATAATAAACAAATGCTAATAAAAACTTAGAAAAGTGGAAGCGTTAGTCACTTGGTCATGTCCAACTCTGTCCATGGAATTTTCTAGGCAGGAATACTGGAGGGGATTGCCATTCCCTTTTCCGGGGGATCTTCCCGACCCAAGGATCAAACCCAGCTCTCCCGTATTGCAGGCAGCCTCTTTACCGTCCAAGTCATCAGAGAAGCCTAAAAACTTAGAAACCAGACTTAGTGTTTTTACTCTTTGTGTTTGCTTTGGACACCAAGTGTGTATTCTGAGATAAGACAATTTGCCACAGATTATGTTTAATGCTTTTTGTTTTAGCTTTTCTTTAAATATCTTGACAAGTATTTCTCTGTGCATTAATGAGGTGGAGCTTAAGTCATGGTCCCATCAAACCTTTCTTATTTTCTAGCATATTCATTGCTAAAAAGGTCAACTTTTGTCTAGCAACTTCTTCTCAAATTATCCAGTTTTGTAGCTATTAAATATTTTTGTAGACTCAAATAAAAAAGAAGAGTATCCAAAAGCTTTCAAAGCATCTATCTTGCACACAATTTTCTTTTGATTTCTAATTGAAGCTGTTTTTACAAAGCAAAATTAATAGCATTCAACTAGTAGAAGGTTGCTCCAGTTATTGTTGAGTAGGGTGGTTGTTCTTCAATCTCGAAAGTTTAAATGTACTGAACAAAAGGTTTCTATATAGTGTCAACATTTAATTTTGCAACAGTCCAATTAACTCTCTTTTCCAGTGTCCTCATGTCTTGAATTTTCTTTCATTCAGACTAATTCAACAAACTCAATCATGGATGAATCTAATCTGGGTGGTTGCAAATGGCTAAGAATACCATAAAATTAACCCACATTGGTTCACTGTAATGATTTTCAACCCCAACTGGTCTTAGTTGTGTTTCCATCCTCATCTCTCTTACTCTGGTCTTTGCACTCTCCATAGATCTTCAAATTTTGGCTACCTCCTCACTCACAGTAGGTGATATTGTCAGTTTTTCACCTAGGAAAAATCAATTCCCCCTTTATTATTGATTTATTTATTATCAGTAATAAATGGTGGTGGTTTAGTCACTCAGTTGTGTCTGACTCTTTGTGACCCCAAGGACTATATAGTCCTTGGAATTCTCCAGGCCACAGTACTGGAGTGGGTAGTCTTTCCCTTCTCCAGGGCATCTTTCCAACCCAGGGATCCAACCCAGGTTTCCCGCATTGCAGGTGGATTCTTTACCCACCCACAAGGGAAGCCCCAATAATAAATAAATCCTTTATTTATTGTTAATAATAATATTATTTATAATATTTACAATATACTTATAATACAAAGTATATTATATATTATTGATATTATTATTTTATTATTATAAACCTTTTATTCTGTGTCATATTTTACAATGGAAGAGTCCCTGCTTTTTTGGGATACCAAATCCTTCACCTGTGTACCAAATCCAATCAACTTGAAATTGAAGTACATGAGTCTATATAATTATATATACTTTCACATATGTCATTTTCTATCATTAGCTCCCTGTGGACAGTGCCATTGCCTGTCATGTTCTCATTAGCCTAGTCACAAAAAGGGTGTTTAATAATGTGAAAGGTAGGAAGTTGAATAATTTTGACCTGTTAACTATCTTTAAAAATTGTATCACTGAATTCAGTGAACAGCTACTCTATGCTGAGTATCAGTCCACATCCCCAGTATTTTTAACTTGCATGAGAGGCTGATAATATCCCATCTCCAACTTGTGTGGATTATTTTGTCCTTGCCCTTTCTACTTTTTGTATTTTTCACACCTGATTTCTTGGCTTTGATTCTCCCCAGTAGCCGTGCCTTCAAAATTTGACTTGATCCACATTTATTACCTACTATGAACTTAATGTGTAATGAATTATATAGTTTTCTAGGCTCATTTTGATATTTGCTTATCAAGCCCACATACACCCAAGGAAGCCCTGACTCAGGCTCTCACCAAGCTGAATTTATCTACCTGCCACCAAACACACACACACACACACACACACACACACACACACACATAAACACACACAAGTCCTTGAAATATTACAGAGTAAAACATGCAATGCAGGAAGTAACAAGGGTGGCAGCAACATGACAAGTATGAAAACTCTGGAGAAACTGAAGGCTGTTTGTCATCACAACCAGGAAAGCAGGGCAATGGGTGGCCACTCTGAGATGAGAAAGATGGAAAGAGGGCATCAGCTCTGCTCCTCCCTTATCTTGGACCATTGCCTTAGGACTTCACTGAAGGCCCAGGCCAAGGTATCCTTGGGAATAACATCCAGACAATGCAAGGAGGTGAAAAAAAGGAAATACAGGTGAAGAGTCACGAACATCTAACACTCTGCTCTCTGCCCCCTTCTAAACAACTGGGGTTGGGGGAACACGTGTCTCCTCTCTAATAAGTTCTTCCCTGAGGGTTTTACGTTGAAACTGAGGGAAGAACTGCTTGATGGGATAAAACGAAATGGGAGTTTTTAGCTGTGTTTTTCCATCCTGGGGATTTCCACTCTGGGACTCATCCCTTCCCCAGCTGCCTTAGACCTGGGTCTAACCTCAGGTTCTTTCTCAATTCATCAAGCAGATTAGATGATCCCTCAGCCAAATACATGTTTAAGAAATTCCCAAACTTTCTTAAGGTTGAGTGTGACCTACTGATTAGTATGGGGTCCAGGAAGTTATTCTAGGCTAGTCCAGTACTTTCTGCCTATGCCTTGTCTTGCTAGAGCACACAACATAAGGCGCAGGGTATGGTACTGAAGAGTCAGTTGGGTCCTCAGAAATTCTGCATAGTTCCCATGGAAGATGGCTCTTTTTTGCACTCTGGGGATATGGAGTAAATATGGGGGAAAAATATATAGGAGACATGCCAAAGAATATGAGCAACCCAATCAAGGACAAGAATTATGAGCTCAAATCTTAAGCAAGCCCAAACTATCAAAAAAGAGGAACTTTTTGTCCTAACTGATATGATTCTTTTGCAAACACATTAGGCTAAAACAATCATTTTAAAATTCTGATTCAAGACCTCTAATTTTAATCTACGGACACTGGGTTGAAGAGACGGAATATAAATGTGATTAAGGAGATGGGGTTAAAAATTGAAAATTTCTGATTAGATTTAAAAAGTCAAATATGTTTGCGTGTGATACTGTGAATTCTTCCTTGGAAGATTTGGTATAAATCAGTATAAAGAGCTAATAATATTGCATTTTAAAGATTTAATTTTATTGTGAAAACAATGCATGTAAGAAAATGTGTACAAAATAGAAACACACCAGAACTACCTGGGTCAAAAAATATAATATTACCAGTCCCCAGACACTCTCTAAATCTTCTTCTTAATCCCACCTCCTCCCTCCTCCTTAAAGATAACTCCTACCTCAACTTTTATACCGATCATTTTATTGCTTTACTACTTAAATATCTCTCCTTGTACAATGCAGTTAAGGCTTTTTATAATCAAAATCATACAGTGCTTGTTCATTTATGTGTGGTTTCTTCGGTTCAACTTTATGTTTTCTTTTGTTCAGCTTTATGTATTCCATTGATGCTGTTGTTTATAACTGAAGTTCAATCACTTTTGTTAATTCATACATGGCCCATCCTCCCATTGGTGATATTAGCATTATTTTTGCCTTGGGATTGTTTTGAATGATATTTCTACAAACTTTGTTTTTCTTATCCTCTGTCACATATATACATGCCTTTTTTTAGGACCTATACTTAAAATCGGAACTGTTGGATTATATGACCATGCCTATACATACCTTCACTAGAGAATGGAAAACTGCTTTTTAAAGTGGTTTCACCATTTTGAAATTCCACCAGAAATTGATAAGAGTTACTACACTATTGGCAGGCTTTCTAATATTAGCCATTCTCTGGACTGCATTGTGGTATTACATTAGATACTACCTTAATTTTCCCTGATGGTCACAGGCCATCTGAACATCTTCTTTTGGGACGTTCCTATTCAAATTATCTGCTCATTTTTCTACAGAATTGCCCATTTTTTCTTACTAATTGGTAGTTTAAACAATTTTTATCAAAATCATGTATATAGTAAGTAGCAAAACTACATCTGAAATTCTGATCTGAGTTAAATGTTCTTAATTGTCATTCCCTTCATCCCCCTGCCCTCAGATAACTACAGAATAACTTATGGAAAAAGCCAAGTAATTGCATTTATTAATAAAATAATTCTGTTTTTAAATATTTTAAGTTTTCGAGTAAGACACATTAGGAGATATATATATATATATATATATATATATATACACATATACACACACATAGTGAGTAAGTAAGTATTAGTCACTCAGTCATGTCCAACTCTTTTCAGTCCCATGGAATGTATCTTGCCAGGTTCCTCTGGTTTATGGAATTCTCCAGACAAGAATACTAGAGTTGGTAACGATTACCTTCTCTGGGGGATCTTTCCAACTCAGGGATCGAACCCAGGTCTCCTACAGTGGCAGACAGATTCTTTACCATCTGAGCCTCAGTGGTAATGCTTCCTTACTGAAGCATCCCCTTCAGTAAGGGGATGAAGGGAATGACAATTAAGAATATTTGACTCAGATCAGAGTTTCAGATGTATTTTTGTTACTTACTTTATATGTGATTCTTTAACACCATGGCTCAGACAGTAAAGAATAGGCCTGCAGTGCAGGAGACGCAGGAGACAAGGGTTTGATCCCTGGATCAGGAAGATCCCCTCGGGTAGGAAATGGCAACCCACTTCAGTATTTTTGCCTGGAAAATTTCATGGACAGAGAAGCCTGGCGGGCTGCAGTCCTTGAGTCGCAAAGAGTCAGACGTGACTAAGAGACTAAGTATTCACGTATATATTAAACTAAGGAAACAAATTTTCATTCATGGATTGTGGAAATAACCTCACTTATTAAACAGAGCAAATGAGCAGTTATTGAATGTCCACGGCACACCAAGTATGGCTAGTTGTATAAATGTGTATTATATGTAACAGCACTATGTACATGTAAGTTTGTACTTACAAGGAATGGTAGGTAAGAAACGTAGTCAGCTGACCCTTTTTGATCTCATTTGAAAATCATAATAGATAACTCAGACTCATTGGTATGAGTAAGTCTTTTATTCCTACAGTTGTACTTACAGACATGATGTTAACACAAAGCTATTGCTTCTAAGGCTTCTAAACTAATAAAACTGAAAGGAAGAAGTACATGAGCAGAAAAAATGCTCTGAAAACATAGTATAAAAATCATGAGATTTCATTTAAATGAGTTCTAATATTTGTTCTCTTTTCCTTTCTCCCATCATACTTCTTCCTTTTCTCATTATTTTTCTTCCTCCTATCCTCACTCACTCTTTGCTCTTCTCTATATTCTGTAGGACTTAGAATTTCAATGTATTAGAGGTAAGGAGATACAAGAGAGTGGCCGAAGGGAAACAGGAATAGAGAAAGAAGAAGAGATTTTTCTTCGGATGCTGACTGGCAGGTCCGTTGCCCTCCTCCAACTGCTCATTCTGGGAGATGGTGACTGCCTCTCAGGACATCGGACATGGGGAATGAGGCCCCATGCTCCTGCTGGTAGAGAAGCAGGACTGTCAAGCTGCAGGTGCAGGCCCTCAATTAGGATGTGTCGTTCATCTCTGTCAACACTAATGAAATTCAGAACCCTAAAGTGACAGGTACAGCAACTGGCTTGGGAATTTTAAAGTTCATAACTTCATATTTAATTTTCTCATTCCTCCCAGCCTCAGCATCTTCCATTGGGAAGGTGAGCAGAAGGAGCCCCATCTAGCCAACATGTCCATGCCCCGGAGTTGGGGCCAAAATCCAAGTGGCATTGTGGAATCATTTTGAAAAGCAAGGAAGGGGAGGGGACCCAGGGATAAAACTTGTGTGCCCTTTGGAACTCCAACAAAACAAATGAACCCTCTGTCATGCTGTTTCAGACCAGAACTGACAACTTCAGGAGGCACAAATCTGATTGCAAGTGCAGCCTGTCTATAGGAATCCACCAAGAAGAGTAACAAAAGAAAGCTGAGATGTCACCACAGCCCTGTGCAGCATGCTTCTAGACAAAGCAGATGGAGAACTTGTTGTTGTTTAGTCACTAAGTTGTGTTCAACTCTTTTGTGACCACATGAAGCCCACTAGGCTCCTCTGTTCATGGGATTTCCTGGGCAAGAATACTGGAGTGGGTAGCCATTTCCTTCTGTGGGGGATATTCCCGAGTCAGGGATCGAACCCGTGTCTCCTGTATTGACAGGCAGATTCTTCACTGCTGAGTGGGGCTACATAATTTTTTTTTTTTACAAGTGAAACAAACCATTACATATAAATGACACTGCAAATGAGAGGAACTGAAGACCTCTTTAGGAATGTAATAGTACATGGGCTGATTTTACATATATATACACACATACATATATATATGTATATATATATGAGAAAGAGGAGATTTTTAAATGATTCTTTTTCCTTTTAAGATTTGAAAACATGCTTTGTCAACTCCTTGTATATGTATGTTCTCTGAGTTAATCTGAAAGTTTCCTATAAATGATGTGAAAAGTTGCCATGAATCAGAACTGAAACACTCAACAGCAAATCCCTTGCTGAAATCTGAGAGCCTACATTGAGCATATTTCTGTAGGATAACTGAAACATCGCCAAAAATTTTTTTAAGAGCTATGATGTCTCGGAGGAAACATACAAACAGTTTCTTGATTCCTTTAACCCATATAGCCGAACTTTGGCTGATGATAGGGCCAGCATACCACTTATGCTCCTTGCTTCTCTTCCCCTTACAGGTTCCCAGCTTCATCCATCTTCGATCTCTGATCCTTGGTTTGTAGCATCTATGCCTCAGTTTGAACTCAGTCTAATTTAGCAACTGCTTCCTTTCCACAGTGAGCAGTAGCTCAGGTCAAGTGCAGGCTAGTTGGTTCCATGCTCTCTTCTTTGAAATCCGTTTCTCTGGTTTTCCTTAGTCACGTACAACTTCCTGTCTTTAGCCCAGTGTGGTGCCTATTATAAATTCATCAACTTCAGCTCATCCTCACGCTTCACTGAACATCATCTAAGGTGGGACCTGCAAACATTGTGAGGCCATCTCAGAGCAAACACATTTCCATCCAAATCACAAAATTCAGCCCGTTAATAAAAGTGCCTGTGGGCTTTTATCGTAGGGGAATCTTCAACAACACATGGTTGAAATATTACAGAGTGTTTCCTTTTAGTTTCTATTTTAAAAAATTCATTTCGACAGGAGGCAGTATAGGTGAAGTAACCATATAATTTATCATCAAAACCAGGACACTTTTGAGAGTGAAAGGGAGTAACTCCTCATCATTAATCCAGGACAAAAGGCATAAAATGGAACTGTCTCAGGCAAAACTGGTTGTGTGTCATCTTAAGCAAGGTCAGTTGGCCCACAAAGTGGCTCTAACTAGTAAAAAACAAACAAACAAATAAACAAAAACAGGTAGCTGGCTGGAGGAAAGTCAGCCATTTTGCCTCAGTGGTATTTAATCGACACCTTTTCACCTAGGAATTTAAGAAGCTTGTATTTGTTTTCCAGTCACTAAGAACCACACTTAACTTTTTTTTTTTTTTTTAATTCAGATGAGAGTGAAAAATTGAGATTAGGAGAAGAAATTTACTGAAGAAGGCATAATTGGATGAGCAAGCTCCAATCTGTAAAATCAGTTAAAATATTCTTAGTAATCACCCAGTATGGTATAGAGCACTCTCCTAGGCACTGAAGGGTATTAAAAAATAACAAGTATGTAGCAGGCTATAGTCCATAAGGTTGCAAAGAGTCAGAAATGACTGAAGCAACTAAGTATTAACATACGTAGATTAAAGTCAAGGTTAAATTTGGATCTTTAGAAGTGATTATATTTAAAGTGATGATCAAAATTGGAGAAAGTAAATGTGATCTCTGTGATTAAGTAGACATTAAACAAGAAAAGTGTGTTTGGAAGGAGAGGCAAGGTGGAATGAGGAAATAACCTTCGAATAGAGGCAAGGAGAGATAAGGTGGTTAGGTGAAGAACTAGAATTTTGTTCTTTTATAAAACCTAGATGAAGAGATCTTAAGAAGAAGAGAGGCAATTTTATTATTAAAAGGCAAAGATAAAACAAGAACAACTTTACAAAAACCTTCAGATTTTGTGGTTAAATTATTGTTGTTAATCGAGAATTCCACTTAATTGGAATAGCTGAATTTACAAGTGACCAGATACCAAGAAAATAAAAGCATCAGATATACTAAGCTCATTGAAGCATTTTATAGTGTAAACAAAGCAAAACATAGTACAGATGGCAGCAACTGGGGGCATCAATAGATATCAAAATAGACTTCAAGAAGACACTGGAGATGCTTTAAAAAAGAAAAGGAAACATTTTTGGAATAATTAATAAGTAGAAGGAGTGACATGATTGAAAGAAGAAGCCAATTAGAATTTCCTGAAATGGAGGCAGGACACATGCCCTCTGCATCTAGAAAGGATGGTAGTAGGTAGCATCCGTTAAGTAAGAAAAGATATTTAAATAAGAAAGTGTAGTATAGCACAGTGAGGCTTAACATCACATTAAAGAAGGCTATATCCAGGGTTGTCTCGGCTTCCTTTTTTATAAAGGTTAAAAAGTTCTCTATTTCATATTTTTGAGATAAATTTTAAATCTTCCATACTTCCTTATCCATCATGTTTATTTACTTGCTTATTTGATTGTGCATCTTTTTTGGTGTCCCCATTCAACTAGTGATACATAATATTAAAATACACAGATATACTTTTTATTTATAGTATAACATATATTTTATGTTTTCTTTTCATGGTTCATAATTTTTCTCCCATGGCTTTCAATTAAAAATAAATTTTTAAACATCTCTGTTCTAGCAAATGTACACATCATATAAGTCATGAAGCTATTTCAGTAAAAGGATTTTAAATATAAAGATGTTTAATTTTTCCATATTTAAAAAGTGACTGATTTAAACTATTCATAATTTTATATTGCAGATTCTTAAAACATAGAAAATAGCATAAAGATTGAACTTCAGATAAAGCTCTATTTTCTCAATAGTGAAATGGGTTACAGTTTAGTTAAACTCATACCAAATTCAAGGAAAAGTGCATGTGCCAATTATAAAGGGACCTGAGGCTGATTTGTGCACTGAGTACAATTTTAAAATGGTGAAACACTAAATAAATACTTAGATTTTAAATTTTAGATGCATCATATTTATTCTTATGTCTTAAAACGTCTTAGTTGGGGTCAAAACAGGAATTATATAACTGCTAGGTAGGCTGTGGGCTATTGACATGGCTCCAAATGTGTGAATAAAAACTAAAAAAACAGTAAGTTAATTATCTAGACATTTATGAATGCCTAGATTTTTGAAACTATGTAAAAAACATATCTGGATTCAATTTTTATTCAAATATTGGGTTCCTCAGTTCAGTTGCTCAGTCATGTCTGACTCTTTGCGACCCCATGAATCGCAGCACGCCAGGCCTCCCTGTCCATCACCAACTCCTGGAGTTCACTCAGACTCGCATCCATCGATCAGTGATGCCATCCAGCCATCTCATCCTCTGTTGTCCCCTTCTCCTCCTGCCCCCAATCCCTCCTAGCATCAGAGTCTTTTCCAATGAGTCAGCTCTTCACATGAGATGGCCAAAGTACTGGAGTTTCAGCTTTAGCATCATTCCTTCCAAAGAAATCCCAGGGATGATCTCCTTCAGAATGGACTGATTGGATCTCCTTGCAGTCCAAGGGACTCTCAAGAGTCTTCTCCAACACCACAGTTCAAAACCATCAATTCTTTGGTGCTCAGCCTTCTTCACAGTCCAACTCTCACATCCATACATGACCACAGGAAATACCATAGCCTTGACTAGATGGACCTTAGTCGGCAAAGTAATGTCTCTGCTTTTGAATATGCTATCTAGGTTGGTCATAACTTTTCTTCCAAGCAGTAAGCAATTTCATGGCTTCAGTCACCATCTGCAGTGATTTTGGAGCCCAGAAAAATAAAGTCTGACACTGTTTCCACTGTTTCCCCATCTATTTCCCATGAAGTGATGGGACCGGATGCCATGATCTTCATTTTCTGAATATTGAGCTTTAAGCCAACTTTTTCACTCTCCTCTTTCACTTTCATCAAGAGGCTTTTTAGTTCCTCTTCACTCCTACAGTTCCTGAAATACAATCTTCTGTACTTCAAAAGTAGAGTCAATTATCAAGTAATCTTCATTCTATTTTTCACATAGAAGCATCATATACCCCTAACTTTCACTCCCCATGCCCACCAGTCTAACATTTGGTCAGCAATAATTATGTACCAGGAACTGCAAAGGTATTTCCATATACTATCTGCAGTCCTCCCAACAACCCTGCAAAGTAGACTCACAAAATTATAATAAGTTATCACTGAAGCTCCTAGTCAGCATAGGTTTGTGTGATTCAAAGTCTATAGTCTTTTCACTGCTACACTAAGCTGCCTTTTCCCCATCACATCAGGTATAAATCCCTCTTTACCTGTAACTGAATTAATTCAATAGTTCTCTAAATATGTCTTTCTGCTTCAGATCTTACCATTGGTCAATCCAGTATCATACTGTTAATCTCCTTTAGTTACATCCCTTACAATAACTTTCAATTATCCCTCTTCCACAAAAAACAAGAGCCTCACAAGATAGCTTATTCAGTAAAGGATAGAAAGATAAAAAAAAAATTCTACTGTGAAATGTACAGCATTAGACTGCATGTTACCTGTTCACTGAAACTTGTCAAGATATTCTTTGTGATTCATTATGGGATCAATATTTGCAAATGTTCCATGTGTACTGTAAAAGTATAACCAAGACATGGAAGCAACCTAAATGTCCATCAACGGATGAATGGATAAAAAATATGTGGTGTATATATATATATATATATATATATATATGTATGTATGTATATACTTAGTAATAATTACCCAGCCATAAAAAATAATGAAATAATGCCATCTGGAGCAACATCGATACACACAGAGATAATCATACTCAGTGAACTAAGTCAGACAGAGAAAGACAAATATCATATGATATCACTTATATGTGAAATATAAAAAAATGATAGAAGTGAACTTATTTACAAAACAGAAATAGACTCATAGACATAGAACATAAAGATGGTTACCAAAGGGGAAAAGTGGATGAGGGATAAATTTAGAAGTTTGGGATTAAAATATACACACTACCACACATAACCAGCAAGCAGTCACTGTGTTACCCAGGGAACTATATTCAATATCTTGTAATTATAATGGAAGATAATGTTAAAAAAAAAAGAGCATATATATATATATATATCACTTTGCAGTACACCTGAAGCTAACACAACATTGTAAATTGACTGTTTCAATAAAAACAGAAAAACAAAAAATTATTTTATATTCTTAAATGGAAGTGAGTGTGTATCATATATCTATCAGATCAAGCTTATAAGATTAAGACTTCCAATTCTTTAGTCCCATTCTTTCATACCCTTATTCTATTTTTATTTCTCTTCTTGCTGAATTCTTGGTTTTATTGATGTTGCTATTTTTAAATTATCTCTGTTCATCCACATCTCTTTGCCCTCATTCCAGAAGCAGGTTTTAGAACCATGGATTAAAGTCTTTGCAGTGACACTGAGGACATTTCAGGACCCACTGTTGAACAACTGTTGACCTGTTTTAGTTCCAGGTCACCTAGATCAGCTATGTTATCTAGAACCAAAGACAGTGATTTAGCAGCAGTTTCCTTGCTTGCTTGCTCAGTCATGTCTGACTCTTTGTGACCCCATGGACTATACCCTGCCAGGCTCTTCTATCCGTGGGATTTCCTAAGCAAAAATACTGGAGTGGGTTGCCACGTGCTCCTCCATGAGGGGATCGAACCTGCATCTCCCACATCTCCTGCACTGCAGGAGAATTCTTATCTGCTGAGCCATCTGGGAAGCCCTTGGTGGCAGTTTACTTGGTAGCCTTTTGTATATCTTTAGGGAGGGGATAAGGTGCTCTTTGAGGACCAGAGTCTCTGGTAGGTCCTGACTTCTACCTGTGGAACTCTTTCTTCTGAGCGCTTTCAGGCCCCTTGTGAACAGAACTTCTCAAGTCTACTACCTACCTTGGAACTCAGACTCCAGCAAACTCTTCTCTTCACTCCTCTCTCTTTACATTTCTATTCCACTTCTGGGCCTTTTAGTTACTATCACATCTTCTCAGCCTTGACTCTAACTGCTTAATTTTCTCCTTTCATATTTTATCTACTCTTGGTACCAGTTTGGAGAAAAAGAGCAGCATGAATATGCATACAACCTTGACCAAAAGTTGGAAAATCACATTTACAACCCTGTGCAATTTCTGATACATATGAATCTCAATATGTATTATAATTTACCTGCATAAGGGTGCCAATAACTGGCAGAGCCTCCTTTCATGGTGAACGGAGAGGAGCTTCATTCCTATGGAAGGAGAAAGAAACGCACCTTTAAGCCCAGGGAACAGATGTGAACCACAGAAATCCAGCCAGGTTTCCTCTGAACACCTTTCTGTGACTTCCAGACAGAAAGCCCCTCTTCAGCTGGGTAGAGTTACATTGGAATTCACATTGAAAAGAGTCCTTTCTCTTTTCAGACCAGAGTGAGGTAAGGACTAAGGTTAAGTCTCAGAGAGCTCCCAGCACATTGCAGACTCTAAGACTTCCTCCAGCTCTATGATTTTATGGGTCTGTCATTAAGGAACAAAATCCAGGTGGTGAGCATGGTGTATCCATTCCTCACAGGACTAGATATGATAGTGTAGGGAAAATGATGTGCTCTTAAAGATGTTAAAACTGAAAATACTGTCAGAAATAAGAACAGTATGTTAAGATCACACTCAAACTTATGAAATCTCGAACTGCTGCCAGGGCACGGAGAATGGCTCAAACTATGTCCAAGTTGATAAAAATGAACACATCAAATAAATAAATTGAAATATAGATGGTGTCCTTACAAATTTTAAGTCTACATTTCAATTCCACAATGCCACAATTTTCAAATTAACCTACGTTTTCAAAAGTGAAATTAAGGTCAATACTCTTGGAAATGCTAAGATACGTTTTCTAAAAGCATACCTTCAATTTAATTAAGCACAGTTTGAAGAAGAATTCTGTAATTAAACAACACATATTTCCCCAATATTTAATGAACATAATGAACAGATAAAGTCTCAAGTAAGAAACGTTCAAGATATTCTGTAAAATTAACTTTTTAATGTGGACTGAAAAAAATCTCATAAATAGAATTATGGAAAGAAACAATACAGGAAAATGTATGTAAGGGAAAAAGCCAAAGGAAATGAAGTTGTAATGAAATTTTTATGTGTGTGTATATCTTTCTATTTTCTGGCACCATAAAAGTACTGATAGGAAAAAATCTTTCCATTCCTAACATGTACATCTTAGGAAAGAACTGTACATGCTTGACCATCCTTAGAAGAATTGGCCACAGAGCTGTCAAGTTATTTTAAAGTTTTTATTTTAATAATATACATATTAATTATTACTAGATTTTAGCTAATTCAATATAGAGGACACATAGGAGATTTTCATCTTGATCTTCTGGCTAGACATTCAATTTCTGTTTTACTAAAAGAAAGCCTCCAACTGCCCTTTTCTCGGGAGGGTAAATTCATTTAATTAAAAAAAAATACCAACAATTGTCTGCCTTGAATATCGCTTATATAAAGTTAGTCTTTCTGAGCTGAGTGTTTCCTTTCAGTCTTTCAGTGAATTTTCTTTTCCATTTTTTTTTCCTTTGAGGACATAAGGATCAAGGCCTGGCAGAGCCAATCAACACAAAACTGTTCTGAAATTTGTACAGGATCATAAATTGCTATTGTTCAGTTGCTAAGTCATGTCTGCCTCTCTGTGACCCCATGGACTGTAGCATGCAGGGCTTCCCTGTCCTTCACCAACTTCTGGAGCTTGCTCAAACTCATGTCCCTTGAGTTGTGATGCCATCCAAGCCTTCTACATAGCAAGTACCTAGCAACCACTGGGTTTGACAAAGCTATGTGTTCTTAATTCAGTGATGGCATTTAGACATTTAAAATAAAAATGAATGGGAATAAAATATCAAACAAGAAATTTGAGGTGATGTAGAGTTGCAGACTTTCTTGAAAACTGCCAGGTAGTATTTAAAAAGTAACTCAGGCTGTCACACAACTTTCATATTAGTGGTAACCGAACACCATTTATGTAGCTATCTAATAAATCATTAATGCTATAGGGAATTCTCAGGGTGATGAGGAAGATGTGTCAGTGGCTCGGTAATTTTAACACGCAAAACCTAAAAAATGCCTTTGTTATTATTTCAGCATAAACTATGTAAATAATTCATTTAAAGGAAATTTTTCACCATAAATTCAGTAATAATTTTATCAATTGGGCACTGAGAATAATGAATCAATCAACAAAACAGTTTGCTTTTGCTAATCTCTGACAGAATGACATATTGGCCTGTTTTTAAAGCACAGCATACCATTTATAAAATAGGATTTATGTATAATTTGTTATGTTCTGACAAAACAAATGCCAGTAGAATACATAAGAAAATAATTCCTGCCCCACTCTGGGATCAGTTATCTCAAAAAAAAAAAAAAATACCATTCATGCTGGCATGCATGCAGCCATCTTACTGTGATTATGTCTTTCAAATGTCACTGAATCAGAGATGTGTCCAACTGCTTTGACCTACAAGCTAGTTACACTGCATTTGCCACTACCAAACCCTGTTTTTAAAAAGTCCTTCATTTTGCTAGCATAGTGCCTCTTTATTCTTTTTATACCAATTGAAAGCTGTGGTGTCCATTATTGTTGCTCAGTTGTGTTTGACTCTTTGCAACCCCATGGACTGCAACATGCCAGGCTTCCCTGTCCTTCATTATTTCCCAGAGTTTGCTCAAACTCATGTCTATTGACTCAGTGATACCATCCAACCATCTCATCCTCTACTGCCCCCTTCTCCTCCTGCCCTCAATCTTTCCCAGCATCAGGGTCTTTTCCAATGAGTTGGCTTTTCACATAAGGTAACCAAAGTATTGGAACTTCAGTTTCAGCATCCATTCTTGCAGTGAATATTCAGGACTGATTTCCTTTAAGACTGCTTTAAGTCTCCTTGCTGCCCAAGGGACTTTCAAGAGTCTTCTCCAGCAACACAGTTTGAACGCATCAATTCTTTGGTGTTCAAGTCTTATTTATGGTCCAACATATCCATACATCCATACATGACTACTGGAAAAACCATAGCTTTGACTATACAAACCTTTGTCAGCAAAGCGAGGTCTCTGCTTCTTATAGCTGCATTTAAAAAAACATGAAAGTAATTAAAAAATGAAAATATCAATCCATCATTTGTGAGGTAGGGGTTGTAAGAGGGCAGTTGGACTTCTCATGACGACAGGAGAAACAAAGGAGTGAGAAGGAGAAAAGATCAGGCACAAAACCCATCCTAAAATAGAAGTCTGTCTATTTTGTCTACACCAAAGACAAATGACAAGGTCAAAGTTTCAAAACATTAACAGACGTAGCACAACAAATATGACCACTAACCAAGAAGAATGGACACCAGTTATAGAAGAAATAGTATGCCATATGTTTCCTGGTATGCCAGGGTCCCACCCTTCAGCTGCTGAATAATATATTCCAGTCTGGGAGTCCTGCAAGAGAGGCTGTAATAGCTGAGGGAACTGAGGAACACTTGGGGGTGAGAGGAGGTCCTGGCATCTAGAGCTCATTACCAACTGCTGGGAAGCATCTCACTCCTTGAGCAACTGATATGTCCTCACTGCTTCATACTCTCTGAATAGCAATCGTAAGACAAACCCTGGTCTTACAGTCAGACCAGGAGTTCCAGACCAGAAAACAGCAGGTTCTAAGGAGCTAGAAGAATGTTTTGGTAACATTTCTCTGGAGAGTGGTATGTGAGTAACATGTTAGTAAGAAGTTATCATCATTGGGTCTGAATACAGGACAGAACCTTATCCCTGGGCTGAAATTTATAAGCACAGTCCCCGTCCCAATCAAGATCTCCAGGGTAAGAAGGTCTCTAACAGGGAAGCAGGAAACACTGAGTTAGACAACATTACAGGATGCCAGAAGGTTTGCATTGGGATCCCCAAATTCCAGAGAGCAGAGCATGACTAATGTGAAGTCTCAATAGACAACTGGTCTAGAATGAATTAAATGTGCCTCGTCCAGGTGGTTCAGGAATCCCAGGTAAGGCTGAAGCCTCAGATATGGAGGTCAGTGTACACAGCCAGAACAGATATGGTTTGATCAATTTTTCCTCAGCCTGTGGAAGTTATCAGCAAGTTTTTGTAAAAGCATATATGTCTGCCTTACCCCAGCAGGTTTACAAATATTTATTTCATAACAGAAATTATCCAAAAGAATAAATATAGCAATACAAACATGAAAGGATTATTCTGAGCCTCAAATGATACTGTTATATAATTTCAATGCTGACAGGTATCATATATCTTGTAATTGTTATATAATATACATAATTGTTATATAATATGTAATATACTTGTCATACATATATGTATGTCTAGACATCTAATAATTAGATTGCAAGTGTATGTGTATGTATTTCTCAGAATGCTCATTTTTACCATACAAAAGTTCTAAACATGTAGTTGGTTGACCTAAATTTTAAAACATTGCTTTGATGATAACATACTTGATGAACTTGCACATATTAGTAACACAGTAATCCCTAAGTAAGTAATTCCTAAGTTCCATGCCTTTGCATCATGCTGCCTACATACTTCAAACATGGCAAAACTGTCAGTATCACTAATTCTGGAGATAATGTGTGCAGTGTTGCATGTCATTCAACTGACAAACAATTGGCAGGTACCTTTTTTAACAGCAAGATGGATTCTTGTATGGGCTGTGTTGATTGCTTATGTCAGTCCCTTTGAAGTTTAACAGCAGTTGTAATTAGAGCTGTAAATCTCTTCTAACTATAATTAGATTAATATTTACACCCATTGTCATTTTTTAAAACAGTCTGAGATGCTACTAGGAAGTAAGAAAGGTAAAGGTATTTCTTTGGGGGGGAGGGGAAGGAGCACTGTGGTGTCTGGTGGGCAATATGGTTTCTTTAAAACAGTAACCATTATTAAGAATTATCTGCATGCAGCTTTGTGAGTTTAAATACTGGGTCCCAAGGACAATCTTTCAGAGAAATGGCTCCATGAATCCTCAGTCTCTACAAAGCAAGTGTATTCCCCAAAGAAACAGATCTAGTCTTTTCATGGGTTTCTTGAAAATGGACCATATTAATCGATGAGACTAGAGAATGTCTGTGTCATAGAAAACTGAGTTCTGCAATCTCCATCTCACTAAATCTCAGTCCCCTCTGAAAGCATCCTTTGGCTAACTTGGTGGTCCAGTAAGACTACAGAATGACACAGGCGAACAACATTCTGCTGATTTAGGATACTGTGATATTGCTGAAGGCAGTTAATGGATTCTCAACTCTTTACTCAGAGAAGGCAATGGCAACCAACCCCAGTACTCTTGCCTGGAAAATCCCATGGATGGAGGAGCCTGGTAGGCTGCAGTCCATGGGGTCACTAAGCGTGGACATGACTGAGCGACTTCACTTTGACTTTTCACTTTCATGCATTGGAGAAGGAAATGGCAACCCACTCCAGCGTTCTTGCCTGGAGAATACCAGGGATGGGGGAGCCTGGTGGGCTGCCATCTATGGGGTCGCACAGAGTCGGACATGATTGAAGCAACTTAGCAGCAGCAGCAACTCTTCACTCTCCTCTTCTCAACCTTATTACAAGTGCCAAATAAAATCAGATTTGTTTCACATAGACTTCATAATAACCAGTGACAATATTCTAAATCTGAACAAGAAGTAAAATATGTGCAATTTGACACTTGAGATGTACTAGGTTCCCAAACCTCTCCTCCAAAAAGCTTACCTGGAGTACATTTTATCCTCTTAAACTGAACAAACTGATCAATAAATGTGGCCAACTAAAATCATGTGATGCTCAGATCATGATTTGCTCATTAAATGCTGGCAAAGTGGAGGAATGAATGCAATAAGAAGCCACCTCATGAGCATGGAAAGAGATCTTCCTTTTGGCACCTGACACTGCAGGCCCCTAAGTAAGATATTTTACTCTGCTGGCATTCTTTACATTCATGTCCCCTTCCCCACCTTGAAAAGGAAAACATCTGACTAGATGATCTTCACAGCCTATTCTTCCTCTAAAACCTAATTATTATCTCTGTAGTCTGCAAATTCTTATTTCCAGATTTAATATATGGTAAAAGTCCTCAAGCTATTTTCAGCAAATTAGCTAGCTGTGATAGGATTTCTCCACAGCTCAACTGGGGCACAGGTGCCAAGTACTGACATTAAAAAAAGTAAACCATGAAAGTACTAGAAGAAAACATGCATTATTTCTAAAAATAGGATCCTGGAAAAGAGAAAACATTTCTATGTGTGGCATACAACTCAAAAGACATAAAAGGAAAGTGGTCAAAATTTATAACACGAACAAATCTGCTTCCTAAGATTGGACTGTGGAAAGCTCAGGCTTAGTGTTGGTTTAATTCTGAAGAGGGATGTCACATTTAGATCATTAAAGGGTTTAGATTTGCCATACTTAGAATCTCAGAACCGCTCATCAGTACATCCATTAGCTCTCAGATGTGCTCAATACAATTAATTATTAATAACTGAATCAGAATGTGGATGATTACAGGTTTGAATACAAATTAGTGCAATGATGAGAGTATCTGTATATTTTTATTATCATAAACTTGCATTCTTATATGCATAACTTTTTTGAGCAGGAAAAATGTGGGAGAGTTTCAGCTACAACACTGGGAACTTCACATCAAAAAGTGTCACCTAATGAATACCATTCAATTTGTGTATCATGATGGGAAAAAAAAAAAAAGAGTGCTGTTGTTTCGATACATTATCCTGCATTAACTTCTTTAACAGGAGAGAGGTTTTATATATAACAAGATATGCTCAGGCTCATTCTATGAGGCAGATGCTTACCAGGTGTGCTTACTTTGGATTTGGTATTCACTCAATTCGGAATATACACATACAAATCAGCACCTCGTTTTGCATGAGGCATATGTTTCTGGAAATGGCATCACTAACTGGCCCAGCTCTATGTGGTGTCATGATAGTATATTCCCTAAAAGAACACACTATGTCCAGGCATAGATATTCCCAGATATAGTTCGTATAACTCCAGGCAAATTTTTCTATGCTGCAGTGATAAGAATGAAGCACATTGGAATGTCAGTGAAGTTCTAGCAGTCCCTTATTGGCTACTGATTGTTCCCTCTGCATAATGGGCCATTTCTTAAAGGTATTTCAAGGTACTAAGTAAATTGCATATTAGCAACTACAGTGCTAATAATCTCTTTGTTGTAGGTTCAGCACTGTTGCGTTTATCCAATTAATGGATCAAAACTGCCAGAGCACAAATCATTGGCAGAAAGAGAGATCACAGCAGGAAAACTTTTTTTTCTACAAAATATACTTAACTCAGAAAATCCTGTTAAGTATTGACTGGCTGAGAATATACAAACAAACCTTAGAGATTTTTTTTTGGCGAGGAGCAATAGCTATGATATAATACATACATATCTAAACATAAATGTGTTTATACATGTATATTTATGCTATATATAAAATTTATATTCTACATATAAATGTACATGTAAGGGTTTTAGAACATATACCATTGTAATAAATCCATCTGGTGTGTGGTAATGTTAAAGAGAGACTTATCTTCAGTAACACCCAGAGAACTTTCTATAACAAAAGGATTAACTGAATATGGGATTTTAGAATGAGTTAATGCAAACAGCAAATGGTTAATTTAAGTGAAAGAAAGTGAATGTGAAATCGCACAGTGGTATCCAACACTTTGCAACCCCACAGACTATAGCCTACCACGCTCCTCCATCCATGGCATTTTCCAGGTAAGAGTACTGAAGTGGGTTGCCATTTCCTTCTCCAGAGGATCTTCCCGACCCAGGGTTCGAACCTGGGTCTCCCACATTGTAGGCAGACACTTTACTGTCTGAGCCACCAGGGAAGTCACCAGGTTAATTTAAGTATAAAATAATTAACAGTACTCCATAAATAATATACACCAGGTAGATGATTTTAATTCTTCTTCTCCTAGGTTTAGGAAAATACTTAAGTAGATGTATTTTAAAGAAATATTCAAATAGGATTACCCATGTTGACCACTTTGACATCCTGGTTTTCATTAAAACAATCTGAAAAGTCCATGTAGAGAGTACAGGTAGGAATACTTTTATCTAAGAACCTTTTGACAGCAATCATATTTAGTGAGAATACCTAGTATACATTATCACTACCTACACTTTGCCTGGCATTTTAATAGGCCACATAGTAACCTAGTTCAGTTCAGTTCAGTCACTCAGCCGTGTCCGGCTCTTTGCAACCCCATGATTTGCAGCACACCAGGCCTCCCTGTTCATCACCAACTCCCGGAGTTTACCCAAACTCATGTCCATCGAGTCAGTGATGCCATCCAGCCATCTCATCCTCTGTCGTCCCCTTCTCCTCCTGCCCCCAATCCCTCCCAGCATCAGAATATTTTCCGATGAGTCAACTCTTCACATGAGGTGGCCAAAGTATTGGAGTTTCAGCTTTAGCATCAGTCCTTCCAATGAACACCCAGGACTGGTCTCCTTCAGAATGGACTGGTTGGATCTCCTTGCAGTCCAAAGGACTCTCAGGATTCTTCACCACAGTTCAAAAGTATCAATTCTTCAGCACTCAGCTTCCTTTACAGTCCAATCTCACATCCATACATGACCACTGGAAAAACCATAGCCTTGACTAGACAGACCTTTGTTGGCAAAGTAATGTCTCTGCTTTTTAATAAGCAAAACCAAAACAAATGACCCCTGTGAGCACACCCATTTCTCCAGAATATGACACCACCATATTCCAAGTTGCTAAAGGCAGACAAGGAGTCACCTGGCTGTATTGTTTCTCCACCATGAAGTCTGTCACCAGGTCCAGTGGATTCTGTCTTCAGAATACAATAGGAATCTGTTCATTTTTCTTTTCCTTAACTTAGCTCCTAGCACCATTGGCCAAATCACCATCATCTCTTTCTAAACTTCTCCAGGAACCACCTAACTGGTCTTACTTTTTATGCCATTGCTTTTCTGTGATCCATTCTCCATAGAGCAACCCAAGTGATCTTGGAAGCATCAATTGAATGCTTCACTCCTCTGCCTAAAATCCATAAGCAGTTTCCCATCATAGCTAAACCAAATCTAAACTCCTTCTCACAGCCTAAAGTGGACAGCATGGACTGATTCCTGCCTACCTTCTTGATTTCATGGTAGATATTCCCTTTCCCTTTTGCTTAATAACATGTTCCCCCCACTCCTTTTGAGAAACAACAGTAAAATCTGAATTTTGCTATCATAAAAGTTTCCATCTCTGCAGAAAAGGCAAAATTCTTCCACCTATCTATAATTTTCCAATCTCATAAAAATAAAAAACCTAAAAATGGAGAATTTGCTTGTGAACCAAAGAGCTACACAGATATCTTTTTTCTCTGAGTCAAGTACTTTAAAAGCACTTGTTTTTCCCTAGAGAATGCTCTTGGCCAACACTATATTTTACATATTCCTTGAGTTTTTATCACTCTAAGTAGAGTAATAATGTCTCTGTTGCTTTATCAAGCCTCCTTTTTTAAAAAGTCTGTTTCTTGTTCCCTATTTTTTCTTTTCTTGTCCAGTTTTATTAAAAATAAGTAACAGATAACACTATATAAGTTTAAAGTGTATTAGGTGATGATATACATATATTGTGGAATGATTAACACAGTAAGTTTAATTAACACATGGACCACCTCACAAAATATTTTGTTTGTTTGGTTTTTGATGAGAACAATTCAAATCTACACTCTTGGAAAATTTCAAGTATACAACATAGTATTATTAACTATAGTCACCATACTGAACTACTTCTTTTATGTCATCATACTAGACTATTTTTAAAACATTTTTGTTAAAAGCAAAGGAAATATTACTTTTAATGATCAAGTCTCGCTACTATGTTCTTTAATCACTGCCACTCAAGACATCAAGTATTAGTCATTCTGTAGTAACCTAATTGTTTTAACACTAGAAAGTTCACTTCTTAGAAGTTGATTTCTTTTATCATCCCTGTCTTAAAAGAGTAATTGCTTAATAAGAGAGATCAGGTATCTTACGGCTTTAAATCTACTGTATCTTTTATGTTTTCAAGTTTTAGAAAATTTTAAAAAAGCAAAAATTCAAGTGGTTTGACCAAAAGCATCTTCCTGGTTCTAAGGAGTAAAAAAAACTTTAAAAATAAATCCACATAGATTAAGAAGCCTGTTGGATACCCAATAGCGCTTAGCAAACATTATTTTGATGAGTTAAGTGTAAATGAATCACAAACACACGGACTAAATTTCCCTCAAAGAATGGAAGGAGCAAGGCTTTTGGAAAAATATATTATGCTTTCTACCACAACCCAAACATTTACATAATAGCCTGAGCTGTTTCACAATCTCAAAGTACATCTGGATTCATCCAACTCTATGAAATTTTTTCCCCAATAAATAAGTGCCTCAGCATCACTTAGATTAATCCAATACACAAAATCTCTCATTTTCTCATCAGAAGAAATTCTCAGATTCTCGAGTATACAAATGATCTTCACTATTTATAGGATATAAACTACTATATATTTATTAACATATGATCAAGGATGCCTGTTCATTTATCCTTAAGAAAAAGTAATATACACACACATATGCAAGCCCTTGCCAGAGACAGAGATTAACCTTTAAAAGAGATGAACAGACATGTACTATTTTAAAACACTGGGCAGTGAAAAAATCATACAGAGAAAAATTAAAGATAATTCGACAAACTACCATATTTCAGAATCTGGACAATTTTGTTTGAATTTGTAGTAAGTGTAAAGGTTGCCTGTGTATACCAAGCTTAGAAAAAAAGTAACATTTTAGTGAGCTTAAGTAATGAAATGGAAAAGTTTGCCAGAAAGAATTTATTTGCCATAAATAAATTTGCCGTAGTCCTTTTGAAAGCTAAACTGAAGTTTTTCTTTGTCGCAGTGCTAAGGCTTCCCAGAGTTCCTAGAGAAAGGCCTGGTCACCTTACAGGCCTGTAGCCCATCTCATTCTATTAAAATAGACTTGGTGAGTCTTGGACACTATGAGCTTCCAGCTTCCTTTGGGATAACCTCAAGAAGGGTAGATAATTTCATCTTCTCTCACTCATTCAAACATGGATCCATTTTCATGCAGTATTTGCTTTTCTCCCCATTTTTTTCCAAAACCATTTTTTTCCATCTTTGTGTTCTTTTTCATAAAAAATGTTTTATCTTGAAATATGAGAACTATGGAAAATAAAATTATTATTTTTAGGTCTATTGATCTCCCAACCTACTGAAATGCCAGGAAGGCAGGAAACCATTTTTTATTGTTTGTCTCATTTCCCACTCTACCATGCCCATGGTAGGAAAATAATGAGACTTTTGAAGGTAACCTCAAATCAGCAAGCCATGGTAAGTGAAATTAATTTTTTTTGGGAAATAGAGTTATGCAGGAAAGGAGAAAGAGCCACCATTTTCTCTTTCCTGTATCTCTTTCTTCCCTTCCTTTCTTTCTTTGTCTTCCAACATCAAAGATAGAAATTGCCTTCTTATGTTGTGCCTTCTTGTAAATCTCTGAACTTTATAAAGAAATACATTCATGAATCTATTAGAGCTTAAGGCCTTGACTGCTGATCTAATTCTACTCTCATTTGTCAGGCAAGGAGTTTGAAGTATTTATTTTAATGAATTCCTTGCCTTATGTCCATGGAGAAACTTGAAGTTAATCCTACTTAGAGTGTTATCTAGTAGGGATTTATTCAAAAGATCTGCATATTTGTCAAATTAAAGACCATGCTTCAGACCATTTTTACTACTTAGATGTTAGCCCACAAATCAGAAGCAAGTCTAATTTCTGTATGAAAGAAAGTAGATTTAATTTCATAATAAAAACTGATTTTCCCAGCAATTCTAATGCTGCTAAACTTCAAACCATAAGTGGAATGGTGTCTAAAGTTTGTAAATCTGCTTTCATTAAAAAAAAAAAGGCTGAACTTGAGAAATGATAAGTTGTGGGGGGATCAGCAATTTGTAATGTTAGGGAATATATACCCTTGGCAATTTCATGCTGAAAATTTAGCAATTGCCAGTGGAAATTGATTCCATTGTATAAAAACCAACACAGAGCTTCCACACACAAATGTTGATTAGTTGATTGTGAATATATTTCTGTGTCTGCTTAACTTAGGTAACATACACCCTGAACTGACTCTCTCAGTGTGTACACACAGAGAATTAGGGTAACAAATAATGGATGCCATATTTCTAACAGCTTTATTATCAGAGAATGTGAAGGTTAATGCTTAATTCTAATCAATCTTATTTCTCTAATCATAATAGCATGTTTTAGGTGAAAAATTAATTTAAAATGTCAATAGGTTAATTAGTTAAGTAGGAAATTTTCTCTGGGAAAACTTCAAGAAATAAAAAAGACAAAAATTGGTTAAAATCAAAGAAATGGATCATTTTGGGGCCAAAATTCTAATTCATTTATTGATATAAACACCTATCTTTTTCACTTTATTAATTAACTATTATCAATAGAATTAAAACAAGCATGCCAAATAGTTACACCCATAGGTATTAACTCAAAGCAAAATATAACGTAAAGAAATGAAAACTAAATTAGACTTAGAAGGAAGAAATATTGAAATAGGGTTAATGACCATAATGTTCCATATAGATACAAATGTAAGTAGCTTACTGTTAAAACTGTTAAGAGTTCCTCCTCAATCTGGTTCTTAAAAGGCTTATACATATGCACACATACACAAATATGGAACTGCTACACATTAAAAATTAAAACTATGCTTAGAAATTTGGAATTAAATTCTCCCCAGATTCTTTTTATTTTCTCTTTTTTTTCTTTTTTTATCTAAATTAAAATTTATACACGTGTTCCCCATCCTGAACCCCCCCTCCCTCCTCCTGATTAAGCAAATCCTTAGAGTTGGGTAACCAGCTGCCCCACTCCAGACAAACTAGACTCCATGACAAAAAGCCTCTGCCAGGGGTTTTCAATCTTGAATATAATCAGTCCTGCTGATTTCTCCTGGGATATACTAATTTGATCCAGGCATCTAAGATCTAAGCAAAGCCAGGTATAAGGCTTGGAAAGACAGCAAACCTCTCCCACAACACATATTCCTTGATTTTTCTAAACATAACATATTTTTGTGATTATCTCAGGCAGTACATGTTTTTCCTTTAGTTACATTGCACACCAACTATTTTGCAACTTCTTTCAGACATTTTAAGAAATGGACATTAAGAGATATTTGTTCTGTGTTAGTAAATTTTTTAAAAAATCAGCAGTTTTACAGTACAGTAGGGGCCTATAATTGGAAATGTCACCATATGTTAGCACCCAAGCTCCTTATGAACCTATCTGTTCAGTTAAAATGTCAGCTGTCTATTGGCTATGAAGATGCCACACAAATAATCGTGTCCATTTTTGTGTTTATAATGCTCATGCATATGAGAGAAATAAAACTTTCCAACTGAATCCATTGTTCTTGTTACCCAGTTATTCTGGCAGTGAGAAGCATAAAGGAACTTATCAAGTTACTGATATGTAATTCTGAGGCTCTGCTGGGTCTAGCTTCTTTTAATACATCTCAAAATAACATGCATAGTATATCATTGAAAGGATTTCTCACACTGGATTTTAGTTTCTATATGGCCTCTAGAGGATGCTAAGATAAGTTAAACCAAGTGTAATTCGGCAGAGTATTACATCAGAAAGGTCTTGGCATCAGCTTAAAAATGTTGGGTAGCTTTGAAGTATCAGTCATAGCTATTAGCTTAAAAAACCCTCATCATTGAACAACTTCTTTATTCGAAATATCTGCTGGCCACAGAATATTAAAGTAGAATTTTTTTTTTCCATCCTGAAGATGATTAATTCATTACAGCCCACCACTAAAATGCGATTTCTCAGACTATAAAATTTGGTAGTTGTTCCAGAGTCAAAATTAGAGGCATGTGATCCTCTTTTACCCCTCAAGGGGAAGAATTACAATTCTGCTTTAATTAGTGATAATCCAATAAAAAGAGGTGACGGCGCAGTTGTGTATAATACAGAAACATGAGTAAGTATCTCTCCTATGACAAAAGTCAGTTGAGAAAAGGAGGCACAGTGCTATTCGTGCCAGCACAAACTACTCACCCTTTTTAAAAGCTCATGAAACTAAGTAAGGATGCCTACATATATTAATTATTGATACACAGTCATTGGAAAAGAACATGGCAACTCACTTCTGTATTCTTGCCTGGAGAATCCCATGGACAGAGGAGCCTGGTGGGCTATAGTCCATAGGGTCGAAAAGAGTTGGACATGACTAAAGTGACTTAGCACACACACACATAGTCATAGGCCATTGGAAGTGAACATTGTACACTATTGTTTTCATTACTGTATTGAAGTAAATCTTAGTTAAGAAGTGCCCTTTTCTTCTACTTAACATGAAACATTTGTACATGAGTAAACAAGCATACAATCACTTATAATCCATAAGGCATATTTATAGCAACTCCAACTCCAGTTTTAGAATATTTAATGAATAATAGCTTAGGCAAGAAAATAACAAGTTGGGCTTCCCTGGTGGCTCAGATGGTAAAGAATCTGCCTGCAATGTGGGAGACCCAGGTACGATCCCTGGGTCAGGAAGATGCCCTGGAGAAGGGAATGGCAACCCACTCCAGTATTCTTGCCTGGAGAATTTCATGGACAGATGAGCCTGGCAGGCTATATAGTCCATGGGGTCACAAAGAGTTGGACACTACTAAGCGACTAACAGTTTGTTTGTTTGTTTTCAAGACAGTTCTTATCCTCAAAAACCTAGAGTAGTCTCCAAAATAAACTACAAGATTCTGAATACTTTGGCTCTCCTACTTTGGCAAAAGCCAGTGTAAATCAACTTGTTAGATGTTGCATTGGACAAATACAGATAAAAAGACTAGATTTGCCTCCATCCTACAATACCATGAATTATATTTTGCAATTTGAAGAAAAAATAAGAGACAAATGTAATTTGGGGCCTATGTTGTATCTGTATCTGTTTAAAAACAAAACAAAAACAAAAATTCATGCTTCATGGAAATGCAGCACCTAAAGTAAAAGTATTGGAGAGAACTAAGTGACTTAAGACTTGCAAAGCATTTAGAACAAAGCTTGGCTTGTTCATAGTTAGATCTCAATAAATATAAGCTGATTTTATTATAATTACAAGACAGAGGCTACAAAATCATTTTACCTAAAGCAATTCAGATTTCCAGTAAAGACCAAAATGGCACCACGGTACAAAGAAATGTCCATTTGAAACGTTGAAACATTTTTAATATACATTTCTCACTCAGGAGACTAACGATAAATAAGGGGACAACAGTCTGGCTCTTAACTCCATCAAAGTCTATCATGAGACATTACTTTCACATCACTCGTGACAGTTCACCAGTGTATAAAAACTCTGGTCCCCAAAGGACAGCAGGCTGATAGTGTAGTGAAAAAGAACGCAAACCCCATTGACCTGCTATAAAACAATTCAGCGTGGGTCAGGAAAAAAGGCATAGAATTTTCATGCAGACTTTATGGAGTGAACTTATCTTGAACCCATGGAAATTTCTGAATTTCATTTCAAGAATCACAGCATAACAGCATCACTTTAAGAATTTTCATTAACCATTCAGCCTGTATCCTCCTTTTAAAGCAGTTATTGGTGTATTATTTATGATGATCAGCTGGCATCAAAAACTGCCCTCCATTGGAGCTGGTTGACCTTGATTTAAAAAGCTAAAGCCAAAATGCTAGGGAGAAAGTCCCCAGAGTTCAATTCAGCAATACAATTGATTTGACTTGGAGTTCAGAGATTGTGGCCAAAGCAGAGACACAGTTATGTTAGCATGTTTTAAATAAAGGATCCCTATTTGACTCTGGACCCAGACCTTCACTCCCAAGATGGTTCAATAAACCTCACTTACTATTCTCTTCAACCTTACAGATTACATTCTAAAACTCAAAATGGAAACATAGAAAGCCAAATCTTCTAGTCATCGGCACTAAGGAGATAAGAGAACAGGACTACATGATACAGTAACAAAAGGAAAAAACCATAAAGTAGCTTTCTAACATCTAATATCTGCAGAAACACAGACAGGTATATACAAATGTTACCATATGAAACTCTCTAAAATAACCTCTTAAAGATAGATATTGTTTTAGAAATTAAGAAAACTGAGCTCAAAGAAATTGAGTAACATGGATAATTTCACAGAACCAGATTCTGGCTCAAGTACTGGCTTGAAATTAAAGGGTGGAGCATCTACTCTTAGTTCTTCAACCAAGCAGCTATATCTTCGGAAAGCCAAGTCATCCCTCTGGGCCTGTTTCTTCATCCTTAAAATAAGGAGGTTTGGCAAACAGACTCTGGAGTTGCCCCATGATCAAGCTCTCATGTGATCCTCTGCCCTAGAGTGTGGGCAGGATCTGAGACTTACTTCTAACCAACAGAACGCAGCACAGGTAACAAGGAGGACATGATACATTACATAGGACCATAACAGCCATCTTTGAAGAGACTCTTTCTTGATGGTTTTGAAGAAGCAAACTGAGATGTGGGCTGACACATAGAAAAGGCCATGTAGTGAGGAGCTGAGTACAGCCTCTGGCCAACAGATAGCAAAAAAGTGAAGACCCCAGGTAGACTACAAAGAACTGAATGCTACCAACAATCATGAGTATGGAATTGGATCCTTCCTCAGGGGCTTCCAGCTCAGAACCCAGCCTCAGCTTACCCCCTGATTATAGCTTTGCAGAGGACCCAGTCAAGTCATGTGAAACTCCTAATTTGGTTGGCTTTAAAACTAAGCAAATGTGGACTTCCCTGGTGGTCCATTAGTTAGGAAGCCACCTGCCAATGAAGGGGATACAGGTTCATCCCCCAGTCTGGGAAGATTCCATGTGCCAGGGAGCAATTAAGCCCATGTGCCTAGAGTCCATGCTCCTCAACAGGAGAAGCCACCACAATGAGAAGCCGTGCACCGCAATGAAGAGTAGCCTCTGCTCACCACAACTAGAGAAAGCCCAGGTGCACAGTGAAGACCCAGCACAGCAAAAAAAAAAAAAAAAAAGGAAATGTATTAGTGCCCATAACCAAAATATGTAGATATGGGGCAGATTTCAGGGTCGGTCAGTTAAGAAGCTCAACATCAAAGACTATATATCTGTCCCAACTCTCTACCCTCAGTGTTTCCAAAATGGCTATAGAAGCTCTAGACTTCATATCCAGACATAGGAATCAGTTCAGTTCAGTCGCTCAGTCGTGTCCGAGTCTGTGAGCCCATGGGCTGCAGAATGCCAGGCCTCCCTGTCCATCGCCAACTCCTGGAGTTTACTCAAACTTATGTCCATTGAGCCAGTGATGCCATCCAACATCTCATCCTCTGACATCCCCTTCTCCTCCTGCCTTCAACCTTTCCCGGCATCAGGGTCTTTTCAAATGAGTCAGTTCTTCGCATCAGGTGGCCAAAGTATTGGAGTTTCAGCTTTAGCATCAGTCCTTCCAAAGAATATTCAGGACTGATTTCCTTTAGGATGGACTAGTTGGATCTCCTTGCAGTCCAAGGGACATAGGAATAACTTGAAGTAAAAAGATAGGCCAACTGTTTCTTATATTCCTTTTAAGAGTCAAGCTTTCCTCAGAAAATTCCTGGAAGAAAACTCGCACAAATTACTGGTCAGATCTAGGTTACATGTTCACCCTTGAATGGATTATTGCCAAGGGAATTGAACCAGACAGGCATGACTTGTTTATATCAATCAGGATTTACCCATAGAGTTGGGAAGAAAGGGCCACATTTCACTGAGTAATGGTGACAAGGCATGAACACCCTGATATCACTGGCTTTTGCCAGCCAGAGTTAAGAGCTAAAAAAATGATTTAGGGTAGGCAACGGGGGGATGCTGCAGTAACAAAAACCCTTTTGGCTTTGGTATTTTTTCACCCTGAAGATAATCCATATGGAAAACTGTTTTTCAACAGACATTTTTCAAGTACTTGATAAGAAATTGCAGTCTGTACTCCGTACATACTGGTGCATAAGAGAAATCAACCCCTCTTTCCTTTTCCCCCAGAGTATACAGTTAAGTGGGGAATATGTAAACAAATAGGTAATTTAAATGCCAAGAGGGGATAAGCATTGGGTTGGCCAAAACGTTTCTTTGGGTTTTCTGTAAGATGTTAGGGAGCCCAGCCTGGTGCTCTGTGAAAACCTAGAAGGGTGGGATAGAGGAGAGGGAGGGAGGCAACATATATATAATTATGATTTATTCGCATTGAATTTGCATTGATGTACAGCAGGGACCACATTATTGTAAAGTAATTATCATCCAATTTGAAAAAAAAAAAAAAGGAAAAACCTGAACAAACTTTCTATGAAAGCATTCAGTTGTAGGAAGATTTCCTAAAGGGAAGATAAGTTTCATGCCTAAAGGCTTCTCACTGATGACCTTGGTGATGCTAGTGTCCTTAATTTGGTTTGCATATCGCAGGAAATGAGATGCAAACATGGGCTACCGAGAATGTTTGATGCAATGGACAGTCTGGAACTGCACTGTCCAATACACAAGCTGATAGTGTGTGTGATTATTTAAATTTCTGTGTATATTTATTAAAATTTAAAAGGAAAATTTTTAGTTCTTCAATCACACTATACAGATTTCAAATGTTCTCGAAGGTCTAGACCTTTGAGGAAGGTCAAAAAAGCCTCAATAAAACATACACGCATAGCATCTCACATATCACTTTACTCTAGCACTTGTAATACTATGCTGTAATTGCCAATATTTTTCAGCCTCCCTCAAAGAACCGTCAAACCCAATGATGGCTTCCATTATGGATTTTTGCCCTCCTTATACTTGAGGCCCCCCCTAGGTACTATCAACTAACAAGATTGTATTTCTTCCAGATTAAAAAAAAAAAAAAAGGGCCAGTCAAGCCCTTTGTTCATTTACTTATTTATTTATTCTTAGTGGCACTGGGTCTTCGTGGCTGCCCGCAGGTCCTCTCTAGATGTGGTGCATGGGCTTCTCATTGCAGTGGCTTCTCTCGTTGCAGACCACAGGCTCTCGGGCATGCAGGCTTCAGTAGCTGTGGCACAGGGGTTTAGTTGTCTTGTGGCATGTGGAATCTTCCTAGGCAAGGGACTGAACCCGTGTCCCCTGCATTGGCAGGCAGATTCTTAATCCCTGGACCACCAGGGGAAGTCCCAGTCCTTTTGTTCTTTAAGTGCCCATGGACTGGCACTTTAAAAAAAAGGCAGGTTATTGTGACAATGTCACAGAAATCCCAAGGAGGGGTAGGGAATAAACAATCCTGAGTTCTTTGGAAGATTTCTCTTACGGATGCATTTTTGGCAACTTCATAGATGAGTTAGTTATATGTAGGGGCCAGTTTGATGGTCCACAGAGGCTCTCCTCCAGCTGGGACCCTAGTTAGTGAAGAAAGGTCATCTATTTGCTGCTCTTCATCCTGAACTCAGAAGGAAAAACCCAACTTACATATGTCCTGACAGTGTTGACCAGTGTCATAGGTGGGAGAAGGGGTACAGGGAAGGAATTGTTGCTTCTTATCTAAATTAAGTCATTTAGGTTAAAACAGAGTGAAAAGGGAGCAACCAGCCTGAAGGGTCATAGGGAACAAACTGGTTGCTTAACAATGTCTCCATTAACTTTAATTAAGGTTTTTAGATATCATGAGTTTGATTACTTCTTTAGCATTTGGGAAATTTAGAGATTATGAAGTTCTCTAATCATCCCTGTTAGTGACCCAGAGCAGGATATGATAGAATTAAATAATTTCATAAATTTGTCTTCACAGCTGCTTAGCTCAAAAGAATGTTCAAATGAAGATGCAAATGAGAAAGATTAAAAAGTGACAATGCCTTTTGATCAGAGAAGCTAGCAGCTTAAAAACCTGAGCCAGATGACAAGTGTTAAATGAAAGTTATACAAATATCTGCCGGAAATGGGCAAAGGATGAGGAAGCCATGCTGTGGAAAGTGGGACGTAAGACCCGGTGGATGAGCCTCCACGGAAGTCTCTAGCACATACACATCTGCTAAACTTCTGGCCTATGAGAGTCAGGAAAACAATCAAAGAAGGAGAAAGAGAAAATAACTGAGTAGGCAGACTGCCAGTAGGCAGAAAAAATAAAATGGTCTGTTGGGCACTCTTTTTGCCACAGTCTCGGGGGTTCAAATGGATAGCTGATGCAAAGAAGTACCAAAACAAAAATAGGAACAGAAATAATAAATAATGGAATAAAGAAAAAAAAGAAGCCCTATTTATTTTTATTAATTTTCTTGAGTTGTTGGTGACCAAAATTAAAACCAGGTGGAAAAAAAATAACTATTACATTCAGGGTCATGTTGGCACATTTCACACTCAGTGGCTCGTGTGGCCCATATAATCTGAAAAACAACTCTGGCTGCAGGACGCTTGAAAGGTGATCTCGGGGGTCATGAATCCCCTTGTTGGTAAAGAACGCTGCCCCAGGCAGCTTTACACCTCTCTCTGCATTTTCTCCTGTTTCAGTGAACTCAGCTAACCCTTGTCCTATGATGGAACATATATCTTTATTAGATAAAAAGTTTAACCATAAACTGAAACAATAGCACTGATAGAAGTGGACGCTGCCAGGGCACATATGCAAAAACTACAATCATCTGGAGCTAGGATAACCTGGGGGTGTGTTTGTTTTGGCTCACTGTCCATCTGCAGGCTGCCTGAGGTCGCCAACGACATTTCTGTCAACAGTAAGAAACTACTATAACAAAGTCCGTGTTGAGCAGGAAGTGTGACCACAGTGAGGGACACTAAGGAAGTGCTGTGTTTATAATGCCTTCTGAAAGGGTGTCCCAGGCCCATCAGTGACACCAGGAAAAGTCCCACTCCGTCCCTGCATTCCCCTGCACAGCCCAAAGAGGGAGGCTGACCTGCCTGTGGAACTCTTCTTCTCGTAGGCTCATTAACGTTCTCAAAGCACTTTCAGAGTTTGAGTGTGGCCGGCAACCCCTCTTTTGTTGTTGTTTGTCAATGGCTAAGTTGTGTCTGACTCTTAAGCAATCCCATGGACCACAGCATGTCAGGCTCCTCTGTCCTCCACTATGTCCCAGAGTCTGCTCAAATTCATGTCCATTGAGTCAGTGATGCTATGTAACCATCTAACCCCCTTTTTGCTGCCTTCTTAATCTTCTCTCTCTTATATTTAAATTTCTTGATTGCTGACTTATGTTTTCCCTGTTCAGTTCTTATACCGGACAGGCACCTATTTTGCACTGAATGTGTGATGATGTCCATGTGTTAATATAATGCTATCAAATAATATACAAATCAAGCTAAAGGGAGAAAGTCTCCCTGAACACCGGCTGCCTTCTTCCTGCTTCCAGAACATTCCTTGACATCAGAGCTTCCAGGCCTCTGGCCATCAGGAACATGTGACCCTCAACCAGTCCACCCATCCCTTCAACTCCTTTCCACAGTGACAGCACTGCCCTGGTGAAGTCTGTGGATGGAACTAAAAGGATGGAGTGGTCTTTGCCCTCAAGATCACCCTGACACAAAGTGCACAGGGTCAGCCTGACTTGTAAGTGAGCAGAGTCATTTGACAACTTAGAACATGGGTTTTACATGTGTTCCCTATTTTCATCCTCCAACAGACCTGCATTGTTGGTTATTTCTCTCCTTTGCAGATGTGGAAACTTAGGCCCACATATCATGTGACTTGCCTGAGTTTACATAGCCAATATCTGCAATATCTGACAGAGGTGGGATCTGGACTTTGGATTACATTCTAGCAGTATAGACACCCATGCTCTTTTTTATTTTAGTGTAGTCACTTTACAATGTTATGTTAGTTCCTGCTGTATAATAGAGTGAAACAACTATATGTATACACATATCCCCTCCTTCTCGGACCTACCTCCCACCACCTCCCCCACTCAACCACTTTAGGTCGTGACAGAGCACTGAGCTGAGCTCCCTGTGCTAAACAGCAGCTTCCCACTGGCTATCTATTGTACACATGGTGTGCATATATGTATCAACGCTACTCTCTCAATCCATCTCACCCTCTCCTTCCTGCCCTACGTCCATATGTCCATTCTCGATGTCTGAGTCTCAATTCCTGCCCTGCAAGTAGACTCATCTGCACTGTCTTTCTAGATGCCATGAAGTGAAGTGTAAATCACTCAGTTGTGTCCAGCTCTTTGCAACCCCATGGACTGCATAGTCCATGGAGTTCTCCAGGCCAGAATACTAGAGTGGGTAGCCATTCCCTTCTCCAGGGGATCTTCCCAACCCAGGGATCAAACCCAGGTCTCCCGCATGCAGCCAGATTCTTTACCAGCTGAGCCACTAGGGAAACCCCATATACTTGTGTTAATATATGATACTTGTTTTTTCTCTTTCTGACTTACTTCACTCTATATGTCAGACCCTAGGTCCATCCACTTCACTACAAATGACTGAGTTTTGTTCCTTTTTAACTTATGCTCTTTAAAGCAGTGCTTCTCACTGTGCAGATGAATGGCTGAAGGCTCTGTTAAAACACAGACTCTGGCTCAGTAGGTCTTGGGTGTGGGAGTCAAGAATGTTATTTGGTGGGGTCTCCCAGGTGAAGACTGGGTGGCCCTGGCACCACCTTTTGAATACCAAAGTTTTAAAGAAACAAATTAGGCCTAAGACTGGGTAACCTCCGATTGTGGATTGCTCACTAATAATCTTGGAAACTTTTGTACAAAGATCTGGATGGAGGGACCACTCTTAACTCTCTGGGAAATTTTCTCTCTCTCAGTAGTCCTCTGCCAGGAGGCCACAGAGAGACGAACTTGCCTTCTAGTCATCTTGATGTCAAAACTCAGTCCTAAGATAAAGACTGGGGCAGGGATCTAACAGGAGAAGACTTCCAGTGTGTTTCTCCAATATGAATTCTACCACCCAAAGAAGGATACAAAACAAAACTTATCAATCACTGAAATAATGTAGATTATTGTAATGTGAAGATCAACAGATAATTCCCTACAAGAAGAAACACACAACCATCACACTTTAGGTTTGCAAAGAAGCAATAGAACCCTAGCCATATTCTCATCTCTAACTCTAAAGTACAATATTTAAGAGTTCTTTTTTAATTCACTGGTCAACTTTGAAGAACCTGAAAGAAATTGAAATTCTTCAGTCTTCTCATCCACAAATGGAGACAATAATGGTATTTGCCATAAGGGTTGTTATTCACATCAATACAGTGACATATTTTAAAGCATCTAAGAGAGTTCATTCAGTTCAGTTCAGTCGCTCAGTCGTGTCTGACTCTTTGCGACCCCATGAATTGCAGCATGCCAGGCCTCCCTGTCCATCACCAACTCCCGGAGTTCACTCAAACTCATGTCCATTGACTCAGTGATGCCATCCAGCCATCTCATCCTCTGTCGTCCTCTTCTCCTCCTGCCCCCAATCCCTCCCAGCATCAGAGTCTTTTCCAATGAGTCTACTCTTCACATGAGGTGGCCAAAGTTTTGGAGTTTCAGCTTTAGCATCAGTCCTTCCAATGAACACCCAGGACTAATCTCCTTTAGAATGGACTGGTTGGATCTCCTTGCAGTCCAAGGGACTCTCAAGAGTCTTCTGCAACACCACAGTTCAAAAGCATCAATTCTTCAGCACTCAGCCTTCTTCACAGTCCAACTCTCACATCCATACATGACCACTGGAAAAACCATAGCCTTGACTAGATGGACCTTAGTCAGCAAAGCAATATCTCTGCTTTTCAATATGCTATCTAGGTTGGTCATAACTTTCCTTCCGAGGAGTAAGCATCTTTTAATTTCATGGCTGGAATCACCATCTGCAGTGATTTTGGAGCCCAAAAAAGTAGTCTGACACTGTTTCCACTGTTTCCCCATCTATTTCCCATGAAGTGATGTGACCAGATGGCATGATCTTAGTTTTCTGAATGTTACCTTACAGGGAACTAATTCCTCACCTTGGTCTAAAAACTTTAGGAGCTGAATAGCCATCATACAAGGAAACTAAGTTGATGTTAAATGCCAGTTTCACTATTTCTAAGAACACAGAGATTCACAATGGACTAGAATTTCTCTTCTATGTTGGGTAAGATGAAAACAAAGTAACATCTTTCATGTACAAACAGGATCAACTTCATAATTACAGTAAAAACCAACAGCACTCAAGACTAGATGCATGAAAACTTTGCCTAAAATAATTTCAGTAGCGTATGTATTTTCATCTTATTTCACCTTTTCAAGTTCTCCCATCATGATTCAATTCTCACTTGCCATATTTAGCATATACATAGCTCCTTTTAAGAATACTATAAAAGCAGCTTTGTGATATAGTAAATGTTTAAAACCAAGGAAAGCCTTTAAAATGTGAGCATTTATTTTCTTCATTAAAATCTAAAATACCAAATAGATGCAAACACATACACATTTAACCCAATTTTTTCCCCCAAGGAAACACTAAGAAAAATGTGTGTAGTTTTACATAAAAATGTTTGCTACAAGGGAAATCTTTAAGCTAAAAAAAAGGCAAGATAAAAGGAATTTATTATTATGCTGCCCAACATTACTATATGAGATTACTACAGTGATGAAAGATGTTGTCATAATACATGCAGCCAAGTAAGCTGAATTCAAGTATTGTTGGGAGTTTTCCATCCCCTCTTCTAATGCACAGTCCTGTCAGTCTGAAGCCTCAAGGGATATACAGAATGTAATTACCAAGGTTCATGATAAGGAATGAACCAAACCAATAGGCAGAGACCAATTTTAAAATGCCAGCCAGTCTTCAATGTCTTTCCTGAAACGTGTCTTCCACACACCACTCTTCATTTTACAATGAAGAAAACCCTGCCATGTCTATGTTCTACCTTCTGGTGGAATTTTCTATCAGGTTTAATGTTGACATGGAAACTAATTTATTGCAGGGAGTTGACAGGTATAACGCTTCCAGTCCAGTGAAGATCTACACAGGTGCCTCGAATATGGGTTTTGCTGAATTTATCTCAGGCCTGTGCTGGACTGTCCCAAACCTGAATTCAGCCTGGGACACGTATAGCATGTAAGAGCAGGGCTCAGTGCTTCCTCCATCCCCTTTGGATCAATGGCTTTGCCACCAAAGCTGCCAGCTGGCATAGGTCTGCTGGCTTCAGTATCAAGGGTAGTGCTTGTATGATGGACAGTTGGCAGGTGACATGAAGTGCCATGGCATTCCATTGCAACTAGGTCAATAAACTCTGCTCACCAACATTAATTTAGTTTGAATGATTGCATCAGTTATTAAAGAGTTCCAGTTTATAAAAATTGAATATCTCAGAAGGTTTAGTTTTATATATTCGTAATTTTTTTTATCTCAGTTCTGAAATCAGATAGAAAAGTCAGATGACTCCACTGGGCTGAAGTACCGCCAGTGCTCTTCTTTTTGCTCAGCACTCGCAGCAGCGTCATGGGTTCTCAGTTTCAAGCTCAATTTAACTGAGACTTTTGGGCTCTAAGTTTCATTTACTCCAGGCCAAACAAAACTTCCTCATGGCAAAAAAAAAAAAAAAAAAAAAATTTAAAGAAGAAAAAAACCCCAGTGAAGGAAGAATATCTACACGAAGATTTCTGAATATTAAGAAGTTTCCAATAAAACAGTGTCTTCATGCAACATATTAATATAACACATATGGGGCTGATTAGAATTGAGAATGGATTTCTAAGACTCTTTGGCCTAAATACCTTCTATTTAGCCTATAATCAGACTGCCTCCACATTATAACTAATTTTTCTCCATTCTCATTTTCCTCCCATTCTCTTCATATTACCAATCTCTGAACATCTGCTAGGCCCCAAACAATGCCAATTTATCAAGCCCTAACACACTGTCTGATCAGGACCACTTACCAGTTTGAACCACTGAACAAAGTAAAAATGACTAAGGTGTCCCATGGAAGAGGAATGAATAGAATGAGAGGATAATCAAGCCAGAACAACTCTCAAAGGTTTAGTTCAGGAGATTAAAATCCCAACGCAGGTGACTGAAGGCAAAGAATCACACACAATGAGTCCAGTTCTTTGCTACATGTTGACACAAAGCTCCCATTGACTCTCCTGAAGGGCTCAGAAGAAGGCCCGAGGTGTAATGAGTGTGCTGGTATGGTTGGTATGCACCCACCACTCTTTCCTAAGCACTCAGTCAAACACAAGAGTTTGTGACATGATCAATGGTCTTCTTTAGTTTTTGACCTGAATTTTAGGTAAACAAGGAATCTAAAAGCATTTTTGAAAACAAAGAGCAAATCTTAATTGTTAAGTGGCTTTCTCCTTCATGGTAAGAAAAGCGTCCTAAGATTATTAATGAGCAGGCTGCATTTCTTCCCAAGTCTTCTCTCCCTCAGCCATGTCCCCCACCATCCATGTCCCCTGCTCCACTCAGCAGAAACAAGGAGACAGCTGGGGAAGAAGCAAGACTGTTCTGATGTTCAAATGGTATGCACTACATGTCTGGATTAAAAAGGTCCCAGAGCTTGGGCAACAGGCTGCATCTTGCCAGGTGGAATTGGCTAATAGGGACCTGATTGTTTCCAGCTATCAGTGCACTACACAAAATGCACAATACTCCTTTCAGGTATCAGACGAAGAGTCCACCGGAGTCGGATGTAACCTGGAAGCGTAAATTGAGTCTCAATACGGTGTAGCACAGGGAACTCAGCTCAGCGCTCTGTGCTGACTTAGACGGGTAGGATGAGGGGAGGGGTGTCTAAGAAAGAGGGGATAATATGTATACATATAGCTGATTCCATTTTTGTACAGGAGAAATTAACACAACATTGTAAAACTACTATTACCCACCTAAAAATAATAACAATACTTAAAAATAAAAATAGAGAAACCATCTTTACTGTGAAGGACAAAAAACAAATAAACAAATATGAATAAGAAAAAGACTGGATGGCAAATCCACAAACATAATTTAAATTCAGGAATGTCAAATGAAGAAAGAAAAAAATTGGTATTAAAAAAATAGGCAGAGTGATTTTTCTGAGGCCTGATAGAAATTCTAAAAACAGATCCTGGCTTTTCAGAGGGTTTTTATTTATTAATTTTGTTATGTTTTAGCTTTGGCATAACATATGGAAAAGGTTTAACTAGCAGGGCTGCAAACAAAGATGTGTTGCTCCACTCGGTGAAATGCCAAGTATACAGATAATATGGAGCTCTGCATTTTTTTTCATTTATGTTAAACAATTATTCTTCCATTCTTGACTCATTAAATACAAACAATCATTTTCATTTTCTTCAGCTGTCAGAACCGTTTAATAATAAGATTTGATCTACTTTATGTTTTCAGTAGAAAATATTCAGCAAAGCTTAAAGATTATGAGGTGATTATGCAAACCAAGGGGAAAAAAACCATATTGGGGAAGAGACAACAATGGTAAAAGTTTCACAACTATATACTTTCTGGATTTATAGTCTACTGGAACCTCTATAAAAAGATTTTAAAGCACCTCCAATCTCAAGGTTAAAAACAACATAGGCAATTAACCTTGAGATGGCAGATTTATTACCTGGTTCCCTTGCAATTAGGCTTTCAGACCACTTAGAGTCCATTTGAGCACATTCTAGAACAGTCAGAATCTCCCTAGCCTGCTACCTGTAGGATGAATTACAGGTTGGTGATTATCAAGGTATGGTCTCAGAACCAGGAGCATTAGCCTCACCTGGGAACTTATTACAAATGCAGATTTTCACACACATTTCTCCTCTTTCTGAATCAGACTTTAGAGTTGTAACTCAGTCCTCTGTGTTTCCCAAACCTTCTAAATGACTGTGATAATGTACATTCAAGTTTAAGAACCATATAGACAATGGAATATTACCCAGCCATAAAATAGAATGAATGTGAGTCAGTCATAGTGAGGCGGATGAACCCAGAGCCTGATGTACAGACTGAAGCAAGTCAGAAAGAGAAAAACAAATATTATATATATTAAGGCATATATGTATGATCTAGAAAAATAGTCATGATGAACCTATTTTCATGGAAGGAATAGAGAGAGACGTACAGAAGGGACTTGTGGACACAGCGGGGAAAGGAGAGGCAAGGGCAAATGAGAAAACAACATTGACATGTGTACACTATAATGTGTAAAAGAGATAGCTAGTGGGAAGTTACTATATAACACAGGGAGCCCAGCCTGGTGCTCTTGTGATAATCTAGAGGGGTGAGCTGGGAGGGGGCAGGGAGGCTCAAGAAGGAGGGGACACATACATAATTATGACCGATTCAAGTTGTATGGCAAAAACCAATACATCATTGCAAAGCAGTTATCCTCCAATTAAAAAACAAAGTTATTTTAAAAAAGAAACATCTATTCAAACAGGGAATATGGCAACTTTACAAGCTAGGGAATATGAATGAACAAAGCAAAATGTGAAAAAAAGACATGGATTATGAAAGATGGAAAGAAAAAATAAAGAGTACTATGAAAGAGAGAGAACATAAAGATATTTATATCTTATGAAAAAGAAAAAAAACAACAAATCCCTTGTTTTTACTTCCATGACCTCAGTACCCTAGGCTATTTAGCTAGCTTTGAAGAAATAAGACTTGCTTTTTCTTAGAGACCAAAAAAAAAAATCATTTTTTCTGTTAATGCAACCTAAATAACATTGATTCCAAATTGATATGATCAGAGATGTTGTTTTAAAATCAATTGCTATGAATGAGAACACTTCTGTTATTTGATTGTACCTAAGAACCAAATTGTTTATAATAATATACATGTTCTATATTCTTAGAAAATGGATATATCAAGCAGTCTGGTAAAGTGAACTAGGAATAGTCTAGAGAGATCTGAGATTTTCCTATTACTACAGAGCTTTAAAAATGTTATAAAGCTTTTCTCCAGGCCTGGTGTTTATTTATTTGAGAACAATATGCATGGTAAGAACAGAGGGAGATCATCCCAAATTTTACCTCTAAGTCGGTCTAGCACTCAAAAGCTATCCTGCCATATGTGATGCAGTCACCAGATCAACCAGGTCTCATTGTGAGCAGTGGCGGTTACTATTTACTCACAGACCTGGGATCCCCAGATAATCCATTATGCCCCATCACTACATCAATTCAACTCATGTATTGCCTGGCAATTCCCTTATAATTCATTTGGAAAGTTATTCTCTGCCTCATTCAATTTTCTCCTAATTGTTAAGTATACACAAATGAACATGATATGGTGGCCAAGGCTCAATACATCTAGTCTTGTGATCAACTTCATGTTCATACCATTGTCCATTTCCTTACTACATCTCACTAGAGAGGAAAGCTTTTTGCAATGCAGTTCTGACCCCTTGGCATTGGGGTATATCCTGGCACAAATCTGCAAAGCTATGTGGGCTGAAGCATAGAAAGCCAGTAGCCAGATGGTACAGAATTTTGAAGATCTTGATCTTCAGGTTTCCACTTGCTATCTTTACCTCTAAAAAGTCTTCCCTTATCCCATAAATCTGATATCAATAGTCTCTCTACATGGTCCTGTGAGTCATGTGCTCAGTCATGTCTGATTCTTTGTGACCCCAAGGACTTTAGCCCACCAGCCTCCTCTGTCCATGGGATTTCCCAAGCAAGAATACTAGAGCAGGTAGCCATTTCCTCCTCCAGGGGATTATCCCAATCCAGGGATCGAACCCACGTCTCCTGTGTCTTCTGCATTGGCAGGCAGATTCTTTACCACTGCACCATCTGGGAAGCCCCAGAGGGGCAGTTCTGGACATTATATTCCATGAGCCCAATTAACTAAATCAACTAAACTGCAGTTCTTTCAGTACCAAGTTGTGTTTACATTGATGCAGTTACAAGTGGCCTTAATTGCAAGACCTTTGCTCATATAATTAGTTAAGTGAATAAGTGGGTGAGTATATAAATACATAGTAAGTGGCATTGTGGTTCAGAAAGTTTCTTTAAAACTGGGTTTAAACAGTCCATTTAACCTGACAGCAAACTTCCATACTGTTTCCTAAATGGCTGTATTATTGAACTTTATCATCAGCTTTGTATATTTCCAGTTGTTCTATATCAACACCAGCACTTAGCATTTGGGGTCTTTTTAATTTTAGTAGTTTCAGAATGTATGTAGAGGTATCACATTGTAGTTTTAATTTACATTTTACTATTAACTAACAATGCTGAACACCTTGTATTTATTAACCATTCATACATATTCATTGGTGGAGTATTTAATTCTTTTGCTTTTCCTTTTTTTTTTCTTTTTTTCTTGTCAGTTGTTGGATTTCTAGTTATTGAGTTATAAATGTTCTTTACCTACTCTGGATTCAAATCCTTTATCAAATACATGTTTTGTAAGTATTTTCTCCCATTCCATGTCTGGCCTTTTCATTTTTTTAATGGTGATTTTTGGAGAGCAAAACTTCTTAATTTGATGAAGTCCAACATACCATTTTTGCTTTTATGTACAAGCTCTTTGAGTAGATCTAAGAAATCTTGTCACCCAAGATGACAAATGTTTCCTTCTAGAAATTTTATAGTTGTGGCTCCTGCAAGTAAGTCTATGAGTCTTCTCTGTGATCTAAGACTTCTTTGTCTAACTTAAGGTCATAAAATTTTTCTCCTGTTTCTTTCTGTAGTTTGTGGCTTGGGCTTATACATTTAGGTATATGATCCAAACTGAATTAAACTTTGTATATAGTGTGAGGTAAGATTTGAGGCCCATGTTTCTGCTATGGATGATTTGTTCCAGCCTCATCTGATGAAAAGATTCTTCTCCAGTCTACTGTATTACCTTGAAAACTGAACTTCTAGACTCTTTTATTTCATTAATTTATATATCAACCTTAATACTGTATTTTTGTAAATGCATGGTAATTCTTGAAATCAAGTAATTCAAGTCCTTCAGTTTTGTTTGTTTTTCACTATGTTGGTAATTCTAGGCCCTTTGCATTTAAGTTGTTCTTGTATATTTGAATTTTTGGTAACGTCACTAATGAAAACAATTACAACTATATTTTCTTTGTGAGATGAATTTTTACTATTAATTCAGTGATATAAAGCTATTTCTGTTACTTCTTCCTCTGTGGCTAAGCTTGTATCTGTCTTTCAAGGAATCTATTTCATTATGTGTCACAATCAGCATAAACTTGTTATAACGCTTCCTCATTTTTTTTTTAATCATTTGTAGGGTCTATACTTATGTTCTAAGCTTCATTTCTTATATTGGTAACTTGAAGTTTTTCCTTTTCTAGACTAATCTTGTTAAACATTTAGTAATTTTAATAATCTCTGTAAAGAACTTTTTTGTTATTTTTAACTTTTTGCTTTTCCATAGTCTATTTCACTGGTGCCTTATCTTTACTGTTTCCTTCTTATTTCTTACTTTGAGCTTAATCTGATATTTTTCCCTTTAAATAGAAGCTTAAATCATTCATTTTAGGCCATTTTCTTTTCTTATTTGAGTATTTAAATTTCTGATATGAGGCTTTATCATTTTCATCAAATTGGGAAGATTTTTATCATTTGTTCAAGTATTACTTGACTCACCATCTTTGCATCCAATTAAACATATATTATACCACTGAATATTATCCAGTGGGTCTCTGAGACTTTATTTTTTAATGCACCGTACTTTAATTTTGAATTTTTCCTGTTGCTGTCACTTTAATTCCACTGGCATTTTTATTTCCAGTGTGGAATCTGCTATAATTTCCATTTATGGTATTTTTAAATTTCAGATATTATGCTTTTTATCTCTACAAGTTATATTTGTATTATTTTTCATATTTTCCATTTTTCTCTTCATCATCTTCATAATGAAGAACATGTTACCTTTTATCTTGTGCATAAGAGGCATATTTTCTTTTCTGTTAATTTCTTCACTCTCTAATTTCTGGATGTTTTATTGAATTATTTCCTGATGGTTATGTGTTATAGCTTCTGTTTTTTCCAATTTTTAGTAATTTTCTGGAGACAGTATATTTCATTTTTTCTGCTTTTAAGCAATTAATTTTGTTGTATTTCTTTAAAGAACACTGGAATTTCTCTAGCAGATAATTAAGTTAATTGTGGGCTAGTTTGATCCATTTGTTAAATGCCTAGAGCAGTTTTATTGAGTGCTAATTTAGCCCCAGTTCTTTTTTAAATAATATTTATTTATTTGACTGTGCCAGGTCTTAGTTGCTGCGTGTGGGATCTAGTTCCCTGACCAGGAATTGAACCCAGGCCCCTGTATTGGGAGCACAGAGACTTAGTCAGTGGACCATCAGGGAAGTCCTATAGCCCACTTCTAAGTTATAGCTTTGCTAGGATGTCTACTGAATGCCCCAGGTCTCCTTCCTTGGATTCAGTTAGAAGGAACATAATTTCCAGACCTGTGTCACCATTTGTGTTACAGCGCCAAGTAATAGTTAACGTATTTGGAAGGTTGTTTTTATCTGGCCTTGAGGAGTTTCCACCCAGGCACTTGCAAACCATATTCAACAGGTCTCAAGGGGTCTCATGCATATTTCAGGACCTCTTTCTCAAATAGCTCCCTCCTCCCAGTACTTTGCCTTGAAAATTCTAGACATCTTGGACTTCAGAAACCTAGTGTCCATCTCCTCAACTCTGCAAGACTGCTGGATTCCACCTGGATCCCTGCTCCCTGCGCTGTAGGATGAGACATGACTGAGCAACTAAACAATGAAGTGATATGAGTTTTCTCTGGGCAGAAAGCACTCATCTCACTTACAATCAGAAATATTATATGTATAAACACCGATATATGCTCACAAAGACAACTGATCTTTTTAATCATAATAAACAGCATGCATAATATTCAGTGGCATCAAAGGTGTTTTTTTGTGGAGGGGGCAGTTTTCTTTGTGTAGGGGAGGTAGAGTAGAGGGCATAGGGATTCTATAAGAACTCTGCCATAACTTTGGAAACCAGCAGATGATTTTCTGAAACTTCATTTCTCAGCTTTCTGATAAACTAAGTTCACAAAAAAGCTTCACCTTGCTTCAGTCGCTGTTAAGCAATGCAAATAAAACATTAATAAAGTACTTTTCCTGATGTATCTAGGGCAGTGAGTATTAAGTTTCTTCCAGTGATAGGGAATCTGTGGCACAGAGCATTAAAAGACTTGTCAAAAGTCACACAGCCAATACATTATCTGAGTCAAGAACAATCCCAGACATTAATTTTTATCCAAGCATTTAACTTATGGGCTATAATCCACAAGTGGAAAAAAATTCAGAATATATTATTTCGCTGGAAGGCTTCTTTTTCATTTAAAAAAAATCAGGATTTTTTATTAATATATCTTCTTGATGCCAATGACTCAGTGTCTAAAATTCAACCTTCAGAATATGATACTTACATAGAATTCTGAACTACTAAAATACTCATTATCTTAATTGTTAAAGTAAAACAATGTTGCCCAAAGCTTTTCTGGTCTCACAAGCTTGTGAGAAAAATGAAATTGTTGACCTTACCATCTGGATTTCCCTGATTTACCTCTGAGACCTGACAATTGATTATAGGATCTCAGACCACCGCTGAGGTGTCTCCAAGTATCCTGGGAGTCCCTAGAGGCTCCTCACATGCGAGTGTCAGAATCAGAATCAGCTCTGAGTACAGGAGAGGAAGCAGACACTGTCTGTCCTCCAGTTCCCTATCTTTCCTGTCACTTGGAGAGGGTAAGAGCACCTCCCTCTCTCCAAACTTCTTCCATGAGTGCACACATGCAGACACACACACATTACATATCAGATCATGAAAAAAGCCCTTTGGGGAGAGAGAAATCTTTGCATTTACTTAAACAGACCACTCAGCTACAAATACTTTAAGTCAATGGCTTCAAGTCCATCACTTTCTCCTAGCATGATGACATGAGTGACAGAGTTTCACCATAGAATCACTCCTCAAGTAGGCAAGCATGTTTTTTGAATCCCAGCACTCAATTCAAGCCTCCTTCCCAGAGATTCTGATATACCATTTCTTCTACTTCACTAGGGCTTCCCATGTGGCTACTTTGATCCATTTGTTAAATGGTTTTAAACCATTTGGCATAAGGCCTAGAGTAGTTTTATCTGAGTGCTAATTTAGCCCCACTTCTTTTAAAAATAATATTTATTTATTTGGCTGTGCTAGGTCTTATAGTAGCTGCACATGGGATCTAGTTCCATGACCAGGGATTGAACCAGGGCCCCTGTACTGGGAGCACAGAGACTTAACTGGACCAGTGGCTCAATGGAAAGGAATCTTCCTGCCAATGCTGGAGACGCAGGAGATGCAGGTTGGATCCCTGGGTCAGGAAGATCCCCTGGAGGAGGAAATGGCAACCTACTCCAGTATTCTTGCCTGGAACTTCCCATGGACAGAGAGGCCTGGTGGGCTACAGCCCATGGGGTTGCAGAGTTGGACATGACGTAGTGACTGAGTACGCATGTTACTTCACCCTGTATCCCCATCCTTGATAACTGCTGCTCTGAATGAATGCCACGGCTCGGCTAAGGACTAAACATAAAAAACTGTCAATGGCGGGGAGAGCAATTAAAAGCTTTCACTCAGTTATTATAATTGCATATATTCTTCTACTATTTAGACTATAAAGTATAAAATGATTCCAGTACAGAGTTGAACTGAAAAAGAATGGTTTAATTCAACCTTTGGCTTCGATGCTCAAATCAGGAACAAAACCCATGTTCGACACACAGAAGTCTTTTGGTTTCATGTGGCTCAAGCTCAGGAAGGAAACACACTTGGATTTATAGTATAGCCCTTTGGCGGGATTACCCAGCAAAACGCCAGTGAGTGTCAGAATCCAGCATAAACTAACAGATTCTGGATTACTAAAATGTCACCCCCACCTAGTCAGGTTTTAATGGCTCTGGAGACATTAGATTGGGTTAATAATCTCTTAAGTAATCAAACTATGGATCATTTTACAATGAAGTAACAGGTTATATGACTTACTAAATGATTATAAGAAGTTTGTTCGAAAACACAATAACTATCTTTCTTGTGAGAGATAATTTGCCTAGAAATCTCTGATTACTTGTAATTATTAATAATTTTTAAAAGTCAATAATACATTTTAATCATTATAAGTTTTCTTAATATCCATCTGTGATTATAAATATTTAAATTTTCATAGTGTTTGGATTTCATGCATCACATATTTTTAAGTAGATTCAGTCGATGTTTTCAAATGCTGATGCCTGTAATCAACTTAAAGTCTTAGAATAGCACTTGATTATCCTTCAAAATTAAACTATACATTAATCTTTAACTTTCAAATCAACAAATAGGTAGATGCATTTTTATGAATTACTAGTATTCTGTCTTTAGCTGCAATATATGCTCATGAAAATATATTAATATATATTTTTATTATATATGTTATAATATAATATATTATTAAATAAATGCTCTTTCTATCAAACCCTAAACCTAATTTTACTGGAATTCTAATAATAGATCAGATAATCTCTAGCAGCCCATTATGACATTTGATTCTACCATTTATGTTATTTATAAAAGCAACACATAGCATTTGCAATGGTGCTTCCATTCAGCAAAGCAGAAATGGACACATTCCGTGTGAACTTTATTACTGTAAAAGAGCAATGCTTCCATACATTATGTATAATGATGGTAGTTCATTTAAAAGAAAAACTATAGAATTAGTCACTGCTAATTAAGGAAAGTATGTTCTCAAAGACATCAGGTTGTTTAAAAAAAAAAAAAAACCTCTCAGCTTTTTTTTTTAACTATTCAAATCCTAGAATTACTCAGTGTACCTCCACAGTGTCCAAAGACTGCTGCTCCAAGCTAGATTTTATAGAAGAATGTGCAGCATGTCAAGTGATTCAGAATGTACACAGACTTAGGAAGAGTAAATACACAGAATCCAGAAGCAACACAATAGACTGACCCTTTCACCAACCTTTTCCCCTCCCCTTTCCTTAATCATGCAAAGTCAAAAAGTAAAAGCATCAGAAGAAATAATAAGTGAAAAACGACCCTCCGTAATTGTGGTTTCTCAGTGCCTGATTACCCTCCTATCCCCTCGCACACATCAAAGAGCAAAGGGCAGGAGAGACAGAGTAGAGGAGAAGAAAGAAAGAAAGAAAAACGAGAGATTATTTACTGGCCGTTTGAGATCTGGTTACCAGCCTGAAAAACAAGAACAGATGTATTTGCATGATTATAAAATAAAATGCCTTTCAAATAACTTAATCTCTGGGAATATTATGGTATATACATTTGTTTTTAATTCCCCAGGGATAGGCAACAGACCATGCGCTCCTTTGTTTACCCTCGGGTATAAGGACGGAAGATTCTTACATACATCTCTGAATGCGGGCTAGTGAATAACATGTGTGAGAACCAAGAGGATTACGGTATTATCCTGCTATTGTTTTCTGCACTGCATCCACTTCAATCTTCAGGAAAATGAAAACAGAAATGGGCCCAGGAGATTATAAACAGGCTGCTGCCACTGAAGTCTGCCCCTGGAAGGTCGATGTAGCTCAGGAAGCAGGTTTGTTTCTTTAGGTTTTATCAAAACCCCCTCTATGAATATGAAAAGAATTAGTGGAGGTGAAATCACCCAAAAGGCAATTACTGTCTTCTCTCCCAGAGGAGGAGATTTCAGCCAAGCAGACATAACATCTCAAGTTTCCATCATAGGTGATGAGTTCAAAGCCATGAGGCAGAGTCCATGGGCTTTGAAATGTTTGCGGTTAGTGGTAGGTAATAAAGGATTTAAGTGTAGCAGCTCAGACCAAATGTGAGTTTGGGGGAAAAAGAAGAGGGTGCACCGCTGCCCGTGCCGTGTTTGCCCAGGCCGAGTTTCCATCTGGCATGAAAAGAACCTGGATCTGCCCCAGCCGAATCATTCAAAGAACCCTCAAAGTGTTGGGTCCACAGGGCCCATTTTTGCTCTGAACTGGATGACCCTGGGCCAGCTGTCAAAAGCCTGAGCCTCATCAGGTAGCACGAGGCCCTCAGGGTCAGATGGGAAAGAAAGCTGACTGGCTCACAGGGTTGTGATCACGTCAGTCAAGGTCGGCTCACTTTTTCCATTCCAAGCCTAGGGCTGGCCTGTAATGGTGATCCAGTAATATTAATAACAACAGGGACAACCAACACCTTTCAGGGAATGCTTTCAAAAGGCTTTGCAAGGTAAGGCCAGTTCTTAATTCCCCAAATGACAGATAAGAAAACTCAAGCAGAAAGAAGGAACATGATTAGGCCAGGAGCGGGCATGTGATTTGGGGCACGGCTGAAAGAAAGAGCTGAGGCCCGCCTTCCTGGATGATGTTTTGTCCTCCAGAATTATCTGACCCTCCAGACCTGCTCTCTGCACAGACTGACTGCTCTGCCCAGGAGCTGCCCAGATGGGGCAGACTCTCTGCACTGCACATACCATTTCCAAATCTTCTTATCCCATCAACTCACCTCCTTATTTAAACAGGTACAGATGTTGTCTGCACTGTTATTTTTTTGTAATATGAGTTGAGAAAGTGCTGTATATGCAAAATAAGAATCAGAACAAAATCAGAGTGAAAAAATGCACGGGCATGTTTACTTCCCCTAATAGCACAGAAATATACTCATCCCCAAGGTGCAACGACTCACGTTCCCCTGAGTAAGGCAAACAATAATTATTCATTTGCTTGTGATTTATCATTTAAAGTGAGATCAATTTTTCAAACTTTTCTATCAAACTTGTCAGATATAATGACTCTTCTCCATTTTCAGTCTGTGATGGTTCTGAAATCACAAAAATATCAGGGGCTTCTTTTTGATTGATCAGTGAACACTGACTAGGCACCTTAGTATTAATATTATAGAAGAGCAGACAAGGGTAATTAGAGCAGCAAAGCTCTACTCTTCATGAGTCATATGACTTTGGCAAGGGCCTTAACTTCTCTCCCAGTTTTCTTGTTGGTAAAATGGGAACAAGGACTATCTGGTTTTGATGGCTGTCAAGAGGATGACTAAGAAGAGGGCTTAAGACAGGGCCCAGCACATAGTTAGCAATTGCATGGATTTTCCTCCACCGCAGAGCTTTCACTTTACAGTAAAAATGAAAAGTTCTATGCAGTAATTCCTGCCCAGGGAGCACTACCAAAATGAGTAGGTGTAGGCATTTGGCATAGCTTTGGCTAAATGACAGTAGGTAATGAAGGTAGTTGGGCTTCCCTGGTGGCTCAGACAATAAAGAATCTGCCTGCAATGCAGGAGACCTGTCGCTTCCCGGGTTGGGAGGATCCCCTGGAGGAGGGCATGGCAACCCACTCCAGTACTCTTGTCTGCAGAACCCTATGGACAGAGGAGCCTGGTGGGCTATAGTTCATAGGGTCACAAAGAGTCAGACACAACTGAGCAACTAAGCACAGCACAGTGAAGGCAATTAAGCAGAACAGTAGTTGCAGTAATCAAGAAAGACTTCCTGGAGGAAAGGAATGAAGTTTTCATCAATGTGAAACTGCTTCCTTTATTTTCTTTGTCATTTACAGTCTCTCTCACATCACATAGTGTTACTCCAGGGAAACACTGCATTCAGAAATAATTACACTTCCATAACAACAGGAACAAAAGGACACAAAGCAATTAAGAAACAATCCAAAGGTTATCAACTGAATAAAAAAATAATAGTTCCTAGATCTCACAAAGTTCTTGGTATTCTACCATAAGGATGATAGTAACTATTTTTTTTTAATTCCTGCTTCCTAGGTGGCGCTAGTGGCAAAGAATTTTCCTGCCAATGCAGGAGATAAAAGAGACAGGGGTTTGATCCCTGGGTTGCAAAGATCCCCTAGAGAAGGAAATGGCAACCCACTCCAGTTTTCTTGCCTGGAAAAATCCCATGGACAGAGAAGCCTGGTGGGCTACAGTGCATTGGCCACAAACAGACACAACTGAGTGCTCCTATAACTATTTTTTTTTAATATAATTGCTTCACAAGGTTGTGTTAGTTTCTGCTATATAACGAAGTGAATCGGTTATATGTATATATACATCCCCTCCCTCTTGGACCTCCCTCCCTCTCCCATCCCACCCACCTAGGTCATCACTGAGCCCTGTGCTCAGCTCCCTATGCTATATAACAGCTTCCGACTAGCTATGTATTTTACACAGGGTAGTACTCTTGCCTGGAAAATCCCATGGACGGAGGAGCCTGGTGGGCTGCAGTTCATGGGTCGCTAAGAGTCAGACATGACTGAGCGACTTCACTTTCACTTTTCACTTTCATACATTGGAGAAGGAAATGGCAACCCACTCCAGTGTTCTTGCCTGGAGAATCCCAGGGATGGGGAAGCCTGGTGGGCTGCCATCTCTGGGGTCACACAGAGTCAGACACGACTGAAGAGACTTAGCAGCAGCAGCAGTGTATTTATATCAAACCTAATCTCTCAATTCATCCCATTCTCTCCTTCTCCCACCTGTGTCTATACATCTGTTCTCTACATCTGTGTCTCTATTCCTGCCCTGGAACTAGGTTCATCTGTACCATTTTTCTAGATTCCACATATATGCATTAATGTTAAAGAAACAGAATCTCTGCCTTCTTATAACAGTACCTTAAAATAGCCTTGGTGTTCTGCTTTATTAACCAAGGCCCTATTCTGCCTACTGGACCCTGGTCTAAGGTCTCCTTTCTTCAGTTTCCCCCCTACAACATTCCAAGCACTAGGTGCTAGTTCAGTTCAGTTCAGTCGCTCAGTCGTGTCCGACTCTTTGTGACCCCATGGACTGCAGCATGCCAGGCTTCCCTGTCCATCACCAACTCCTGGAGCTTGCTCAAACTCATCTCCATCAAGTCAGTGATGCCATCCAACCATCTCATCCTCTGTCACCCTCTTTTCCTCCTGCATTCAATCGTCCCCATAATCAGGGTCTTTTCACATCAAGTGGCCAAAGTATTGGAGCTTCAGCTTCAGCATCAGTCATTCCAATGAATATTCAGGGCTGATTTCCTTTAGGATTGACTGGTTTGATCTCCTTGCTGTTCAAGGGACTCTCTCGGGACTAGGTGCCATAATACTAGAATTTGGGGGGAAAAAAGACACATCCCTTGTCTTTCAAAATGCTCCTAAACCAGCATATTTTAATTAATACATTAATTTCTCTAATCATAAATGTCATATCATCATTTTTTAATTGAAAAATAAAAAAGTATGACAGATTAAAAATAATCATAAATCCATCACATAGAGATAATCATTCTGGTGTACTTCCTTCTGGCATTTTTCATATTATAAATAGATAAATACAGATGTACATAATTATGACTATATTACATGCCCAGTTTTAAAATTGGCCTTTTTCTTCTACATATAGAGCATTTTTTAAGCCATTAACATTTTCTTTAAATGTATCATGTTTAGTATTGTATAATATTTCATTTTATGGATAGCCAATACAATAATCATTTCAACATTATCTAAAGATGAAAGTAAATCTACAACTAGTGGAAATCGCTATGGAAATCACATCCATAGAGATGGTGTGCTAGCTAAAGGAATGAAACTTCTGAAAAACATGTCAAGCATGACAGCTGGCTTTATGCAGTCAATTGTCATGACCTACACAGTATGAGCTATGTTAAAATAAAGCAGTCCTTTTTAGGGCTGAGTAATATTCCATCATATATATGTACCACACTCCTTTATTCATTCATCTGTTGAAGGACATTTATTAATAGGTGTCCTGGATCATATAAATAGTGCTTCTATGAACACTGAGGCCCATGTGTCTTTTGGAGTTACAGTTTTCTCAGCAGATATGCCCTGTAGTGGGATTGCTGGGTCATGGAACCTCCATGCTCTTCTCCACAGTGATTGTATCTATTTATATTCCTGTTAACAGTGTAGGAGGGTTCCTTTTTCTCCACACCCCCTCTAGCATTTATTGTCAGTAGCTTCTTGATGATGGCTGTTCTGACTGGCCGTATGAGATGATACCTCATTGAAGTTTCAATTTACATTTCTCTAATAACTAGTGATACTGAGCATCTTTTCATGTGTGTCTTGGCCATCTGTATGTCTTCTTTGGAGCAATGTCTATTTAGGTCTTCTGCCCAGTTTTTGATTGGGTTGTTTTTTCTGTCGCATACTGATTTCCACAACTGATTTACACTGTTGTACAGCAGAAACTAACACAACATTGTCAAGCAATTATACTTCAATTTAAAAAATGACATAATAAATAAAGCCTTCCCTAGAGCAGGCCAGGACCTCTCAAGGGCCCTATGGCCTTCTTCCACAATATTCCCATTCTGTATCCTTTTCCCCAAGACTGGGAAGCTTCATTGGTTAGATAGTTTTCCCATCTTCTGAACTTTTGGCAGGAAGAAGGCAAGAGTAGCTGGGAAAAAAACAGTCCAAATCCAACCTAAATTACTTTTAATAACCTCACAACTTCCTTGAATATAAACTACCTAGCAATGTACATAATCCTTCGTGTGTATCTCTACAACTATATACAACACCCTAACTTACATATCTCAAGGTCTTCCCATTTGTTTGCTTTTCAAATAACTTCCTTTCAGGGACGTGGAATTAAGTGGTTATCCAGAATCAGCAGTGAAACTAGGCAGTGCAGTCACATTTCCACGCCTAAGAAGGCACGCACATTTCTAAGGAGTAGGGATCGAAGAAAGTTTCTTTGCAACTAATAAAATTAACATGAGTTTATATACAGTAAAACTCCAAACCAGCATAGTTTTATGCATCTCTCATAATAAAATGAATGGCCATGATCTTCATACACACTTTGGTTTCTAGACCATAGTCGTGTGGTGACCTGAATTTCTTCATAGATAAAGAAAATAAATGTTATTTGGACAAATTGACTACATATTTCATTATATTTATAGAAAAAAAAGTTTTCCCCCCCATACTTCCAGTATCTAACTAAAGGCATACCCCACTTCACAGAATACAAATCTTCCTGAAAGGTTGTGCTTGCATGCTAAGTCGCTTCAGTCGTGTTCAACTCTGCATGACCCTATGAACTGTAGCCTGCCAGGCTCCTCTGTCCATAGGAATCTCCAGGCAAGAATAATGGAGTAAGTTCAGTTCAGTTCAGTTCAGTCGCTTAGTCGTGTCCGACTCTTTGCGACCCCATGAATCACAGCATGCCAGGCCTCCCCTGTCCATCCCGGAGTTTACCCAGACTCATGTCCATCGAGTTGGTGATGCCATCCAGCCATCTCATCCTGTCATCCCCTTCTCCTCCTGCCCCCAATCCCTCCCAGCATCAGAGTCTTTTCCAATGACTCAACTCTTCACATGAGGTGGCCAAAGTATTAGAGTTTCAGCTTTAGCATCAGTCCTTCCAAAGAAGACCCAGGATGGACTGGTTGGGTCTCCTCGCAGTCCAAGGGACTCTCAAGAGTCTACTCCAACACCACAGTTCAAAAGCATCAATTCTTTGGCGCTCAGCTTTCTTCACAGTCCAACTCTCATATCCATACATGACCACTGGAAAAACCATAGCCTTGACTAGATGGACCTTTGTTGCAAAGTAATGTCTCTGTTTTCAATATGCTATCCAGGTTGGTCATAACTTTTCTTCCAAGGAATAAGCGTCTTTTAATTTCATGGCTACAATCACCATCTGCAGTAAGTTATTTATAGCCAAATATCTATTTTATAATTGTCTTATTGGCTTCCATTAGAAAATCAAATATGGGTCAATGAAGTAATCTACAAAGAAATAATAAAGTTACAAATGAGAGTTTCTTTGTGTATCAGTTTTCTACTGCCACAGAAACATGGTATGATAAACCACCCCAAACTCAGTGGCTTAAAACAATACGCATCTGTTTTGTTCGTAAGTCCCCAGGTCAGTGACTCTGGTGGCTCAGCTGGGCTTGGCTGGACTGTTCTGGTCTGGGCTCACCCAGCTCTTGCTGATGAGGACGGCATCAGCCATGACAACAGAGATGATCTGGCTTCCCTCCACCTGTCTGTCTCATCTTCCAGGAGGCTTGCCAGGGCATGTTCTCAAGACAATTTCAGAAGAGCCAAAGCAAGCAGAAGCACACAAAGGCTTTTTCCAGCCTCTGCTTGTGCTATCTCTGCTGACAGCTCATTAACGGAAGCAAGTTCCAAGTTCCACTCAGATCCAAAAGGACAGGGCAGCAGACTCTACTGCATTAGTAAGAAAAGCTGTGAAGTCATACAACCAAATGCATCTCAATGGAGAAGATTGAAGAATTAGAATCTTTAATTCACCCAGTGTACCACAACCCTGATTTTTAAAGGACAACAACAATAATAAACAAGATAATTCAGGTTTGGGGAAGGTAACTGGGTTTAATATAATCAAGTACTGCAGAAAAGCAAAAGAAGACCATAAATGAATGGAGCAAATCAGATGTGGAAAAATCGAGAGGCTTGTCTTAAAAACTTTTCTTCAATTCCTATGGCAGAATGGTACACTTCTTAATTTCTTAACTCCTTTTTCCTAATGGCTAAAGGTAGAAGCTCTAGGTGAGTGATCATACCATCGTGATTATCTTGGATGTGAAGATCTTTTTTGTACAGTTCTTCTGTGTATTCTTGCCACCACTTCTTAATATCTTCTGCTTCTGTTAGGTCCATACCATTTTTGTCCTTTATCGAGCCCATCTTTGCATGAAATATTCCCTCGGTATCTCTAATTTTCTTGAAGAGATCTCTAGTCTTTCCCATTCTGTTGTTTTCCTCTATTTCTTTGCATTGATCGCTGAAGAAGTCTTTCTTATCTCTTCTTGCTATTCTTTGAGAAACCTATATACAGCTCAGGAAGCAACAGTTAGAATTGGACATGGAACAACAGACTGGTTCCAAATAGGAAAAGGAGTACGTCAAGGCTGTATATTGTCTCCCTGCTTATTTAACTTATATGCAGAGTACATCATGAGAAATGCTGGTCTGGAAGAAGCATAAGCTGGAATCAAGATTGCCGGGAGAAATATCAATAACCTCAGATATGCAGATGACACCACCCTTATGGCAGAAAGTGAAGAGGAACTCAAAAGCCTCTTGATGAAAGTGAAAGAGGAGAGTGAAAAAGTTGGCTTAAAGCTCAACATTCAGAAAACTAAGATCATGGCATCTGGTCCCATCACTTCATGGGAAATAGATGGAGAAACAGTGGAAACAGTGTCAGACTTGATTTTGGGGGGCTCCAAAATCCCTGGAGATGGTGAGTGCAGCCATGAAATTAAAAGATGCTTACTCCTTGGAAGGAAAGTTATAACCAACCTAGATAGCATTTTGAAAAGCAGAGATACTACTTTGCCAACAAAGGTCCATCTAGTCAAGGCTATGGTTTTTCCAGTAGACATGTATGGATGTGAGATTTGGACTGTGCAGAAAGCTGACTTCCGAAGAATTGATGCTTTTGAGCTGTAGTGTTGGAGAAGACTCTTGAGAGTCCCATGGACTGCAAGGAGATCCAAGCAGCCCATTCTAAAGGAGATCAGTCCTGGGATTTCTTTGGAAGGAATGATGCTAAAGCTGAAACTCCAGTACTTTAGCCACCTCATGTGAAGAGTTGACTCATTGGAAAAGACTCTGATGCTGGGAGGGATTGGAGGCAGGAGGAAAAGGGGATGACAGAGGATAAGATGGCTGGATAGCATCATCGACTCGATGGACATGAGTTTGAGTGAACTCCGGGAGTTGGTGATGGACAGGGAGGCCTGGCGTGCTGCAATTTGTGGGGTCAGCAAGAGTCGGACATGACTGAGCGACTGAACTGAACTGAACTGAAAGCTAGAGGCTTACATTTAGAACAGGTGATAGAAATAAAGCAGGTAAGACAAAAAAAGGCAAAGAAATAAAACAAATTTTAGTTAAAAAAATAAATATTTTTAAATAAATAATATTTTAAAACTAGTCACATTAATTTCATTATTATCTTTACGAAAAGCCACAGGGGTATGTTTTATCTCTGGGTACAAAATTAAACCAAGGCCACCCAGGTGGAATAAACATTGAAATTAAATGTAGGGCTAATTTTCAGGGGATGTAATATACAGTATGGTGACTAGAGTTATCAATACTATATTGCATATTTGAAAGCTATTAAGAGAGTAGATCACCTTAAGAGTTCTCCCCACAAGAAAAAACATTGTAACTATATGTGCTGAAAGATAAATAAACTTGCTGTGATGTTCATTTATATATATATAATATATAATATATATATGATGATGCTATACATGTAAAACTAATACAATTTATATGTCAAACATATCTTAATTTTAAAAAGAAAAAACTTAGGCCTAACAAACACAAATGTTTCCATGTTACATCAGAAACAACTTTTGAAACAATAAATTCTGTTCCTTATAACTAAAACACTTTTCCCTCTCTCACCACCTAGTTAATTCTCTTCAGTTAAAAATTCACTTATTTGTAGATATCATCTTGATCTTCCTGATCTTCTCATACACTTTTCTTTGAGCCATTTATTTCTTCCAACAGAAGCATGGTTTTACATTTGTTCAAGAGATATTTGATTGCATCTCTCTCTCACTAGACTGTCAGATCCATGAAGGCAAATACTTTTTTTTTCTGGTTTGGCTCAGTTCCATCTGTGGACCCAGAATACTGCTGCCATATGATAGCTCTAATACATAAACAACAAATGAAGGAATAAATAACACATAATCAATGGGGGAGCATGTTTATTGAAAAGATGCACTCGTCATATAGATGACAGAGCACACACATACATGGCTGATGAGTCCTAAAATGTTCTTCACAGCGAAGTTCAAGGTAATCCATTTCTAAAAGAAGGAACTACATCTAAAATACATATTTTGACATTGCTATGTTGAACGTTCAATACATGAATGTTTCAGCACAAACAACTGCATTTCATGTTTTTCTTAGTAAGAACCAGAGAAAGTCAATGTCAGAAACTTATCAAGCAAATGCAGCTCTTCCCATAGGATAAGCTTTTTTTCCCATCATTTTCAGTAAGCAAGGAAGATAAAAGGGAGGATGTATATTTCATATGTGATTCTGAGTTCGCTGATACAAAACCAAAGGCTTTACTAAGATGCTTTGCAAGTGTGTAATATCACCTGGAGATAATTTAGAATTGTCTGTGTTGTCTAACCACTTACTTGCTGGTGTTATAGTACCTCCTGTACAGGACAGGACTCACCTACTGCCACCTTGCTTGCCAAGGAATATAACTTTTTCTGGTTGCAAACCAGAAGATTTGAAGCATGGAAGTAATATAATATTATTTTCATTAAAAATACAAACTACCAACAATATAGAAGACAGACATGGAGAAATCGTAGAGAGAAAGATCGATCAGGAAATCCTTAAAACAGCCCACAAGAGAGAGCTGAGGAAGACCTGAAATAGGGCATTAGCACTGGGGTTGGAGAAGTGTTGACTGATTGAGAGATGTTAAGTAAGGAGAACCTATAATATCGAGTAACTAGATGAATATGAGAGATCAGGGATTGGCAGAAAGGGAGAAATTTGTAATTATGTCCAGATTTTTGGTATATACACAACATCAGAGCAAGTCAAGGGAGAAAGATAACAATTTTGGTCTTAAATATGTTGGATTTTTCTTGTAGGATATCCTGTTAGTAATTAATAGCAGGGAGTTAATGGAAAAAAAGAGAGAGAGAAGAGAAGAGAGCTAAAGAAAATCAAGAGTGGAGATACTGATTCACAGTCATCAGAATCCAGGTAGCATTAGATGCAGTGAGCACTGGAAAGGTTGCTGCGGGGTGCACAGAATTGAAAAGCGAGACTGGCTAAACCCAAGGAAATGCCACCATGACTGGATACATAAATGAAGAGGAGATTATGAAAGGAAGAAAGAGGGGAAACAGGAGAAAATGGTGTCAGATAAGACAGTGCAGGAAAGACTTTCGTGGATAAGGTAGCACTCACTAATGAAGCCACAGAATTTAGGCAGTTAGCTTTATCTAGTGTGGACATCATATGCTGTTTGAGTTTTTATTTACAAACTGAATTTAGAGACTACTTTGGAACCTAAGTTTTTGGCCATTATAGTCCCTTTGGGTTAAACCGAATTAAGTACTCTAGGAACCAGGACAGTTTCCTATTGAGGTTTCCACACCAAGCAGAATCTGCCAACAAAACATTCATCAAAACTACGCACATGATGCTTGAATGTGAATGTTGCTGAAGAAAGGAATTCACAGATTCTCAGGTTTTAGTGAACTTGTATCTTCATTCTGACAGTGGATATGTTTTTCAGTTGTTTAAAACCTTAATATGTACATGACTCTGAGAGAAAGACACAGAGACAGAGAGAGTCCCCAGGTTTGAAGACAATCATTCATTTGCTCTGTGTGAATCACACATTCTATCATGTCTAGCAGGAAAATGTACTTCCGACAGTTCAGTTCAGTTCAGTTCAGTCACTCAGTCATGTCCGACTCTTTGCGACCCCATGAATCACAGCACACCAGGCCTCCCTGTTCATCACCATCTCCCGGAGTTCACTCAGACTCTCGTCCATCAAGTCCGTGATGCCATCCAGCCATCTCATCCTCAGTCGTCCCCTTCTCCTCCTGCCCCCAATCCCTCCCAGCATCAGAGTCTTTTCCAGTGAGTCAACTCTTCTCATGAGGTGGCCAAAGTACTGGAGTTTCAGCTTTAGCGTCATTCCTTCCAAAGAAATCCCAGGGTTAATCTCCTTCAGAATGGACTGGTTGGATCTCCTTGCAGTCCAACGGACTCTCAAGAGTCTTCTCCAACACCACAGTTCAAAAGCATCAGTTTTCAGTGCTCAGCCTTCTTCACAGTCCAACTCTCACATCCATACATGACCGCAGGAAAAATAATAGCCTTGACTAGATGGACCTTAGTCGGTAAAGTAATGTCTCTGCTTTTGAATATGCTATCTAGGTTGGTCATAACTTTTCTTCCAAGGAGTAAGCATCTTTTAATTTCATGGCTACAGTCACCATCTGCAGTGATTTTGGAGCCCCCCAAAAATAAAGTCTGACACTGTTTCCCCATCTATTTCCCATGAAGTGATGGGACCGGATGCCATGATCTTCGTTTTCTGAATGTTGAGCTTTAGGCCAACTTTTTCACTCTCCTCTTTCACTTTCATCAAGAGGCTTTTTAGTTCCTCTTTCTGCCATAAGGGTGGTGTCATCTGCATATCTGAGGTTATTGATATTTCTCCCGGCAATCTTGATTCCAGCTTGTGTTTCTTCCAGTCCAGCGTTTCTCATGATGTACTCTGCATAGAAGTTAAATAAGCAGGGTGACAATATACAGCCTTGACGTACTCCTTTTCCTATTTGGAACCAGTCTGTTGTTCCATGTCTAGTTCTGTTGCTTCTTGACCTGCATACAGATTTCTCAAGAGGCAGGTCAGGTGGTCTGGTATTCCCATCTCTTTCAGAATTTTCCAGTTTACTGTGATCCACACAGTCAAAGGCTTTGGCATAGTCAATAAAGCAGAAATAGATGTTTTTCTGGAACTCTCTTGCTTTTTCGATGATCCAGCAGATGTTGGCAATTTGATCTCTGGTTCCTCTGCCTTTTTGAAAACCAGCTTGAACGTCAGGGAGTTCACAGTTCACGTATTGCTGAAGCCTGGCTTGGAGAGTTTTGAGCATTAATGAGTGCAATTGTGCAGTAGTTTGAGCATTCTTTTGCATAGCATTTCTTTGGAATTGGAATAAAAACTGACCTTTTCCAGTCCTGTGGCCACTGCTGAGTTTTCCAAATTTGCTGGCATATTGAGGGCAGCACTTTCACAGCATCATCTTTCAGGATTTGAAACAGCTCAATTGGAATTCCATCACCTCTACTAGCTTTGTTTGTAGTGATGCTTTCTAAGGCTCACTTGACTTCACATTCCAAGATGTCTGGTTCTAGATTAGTGATCACATTATCATGACTATCTGGGTCGTGAAGATCTTTTTTGTACAGTTTTTCCTTGTATTCTTGCCACCTCTTCTTAATATCTTCTGCTTCTGTTAGGTCCATACCATTTCTGTCCTTTATTGAGCCCATCTTTGCATGAAATGTTCCCTTGGTATCTCTAATTTTCTTGAAGAGATCTCTAGTCTTGGGCAACCCAAGATGGACAGGTCATGGTGGAGAGGTCTGACAGAATGTGGTCCGCTGGAGAAAGGAATGGCAAGCCACTTCAGTATTCTTGCCTTGAGAACCCCATGAACAGTATGAAAAGGCAAAATGATAGGATACCAAAATAGGAACTCCCCAGGTCAGTAGGTGCCCAATATGCTACTGGAGATCAGAGGAGAAATAACTACAGAAAGAATGAAGGGATGGAGCCAAAGCAAAAGCAATACCCAGTTGTGGATGTGACTGGTGATAGAAGCAAGATCCGATGCTGTAAAGAGCAATATTGCATAGGAACCTGGAATGTCAGGTCCATGAATCAAGGCAAATTGGAAGTGGTCAAACAAGAGATGGCAAGGGTGAACGTCAAGATTCTAGGAATCAGCGAACTAAAATGGACTGGAATGGGTGAATTTAACTCAGATGACCATTATATCTACTACTGTGGGCAGGAATCCCTCAGAAGGAATGGAGTAGCCATCATGGTCAACAAAAGAATCCGAAATGCAGTACTTAGATGCAATCTCGAAAATGACAGAATGATCTCTGTACGTCTCCAAGGCAAACCATTCAATATCACAGTTATCCAAGTCTATGCCCCAACCAGTAATGCTGAAGAAGCTGAGGTTGAATGGTTTTATGAAGACCTATAAGACCTTTTAGAACTAACACCCAAAAAAGATGTCCTTTTCATTATAGGGGACTGGAATGCAAAAGTATGAAGTCAAGAAACACCTGGAGTAACAGGCAAATTTGGCCTTGGAATACAGAAAGAAGCAGGGCAAAGACTAATAGAGTTTTGCCAAGAAAATGCACTGGTCATAGCAAACACCCTCTTCCAACAACACAAGACTCTACACATGGACATCACCAGGTGGTCAACACCAAAATCAGATTGATTATATTCTATGCAGCCAAAGATGGAGAAGCTCTATACAGTCAACAAAAACAAGACCAGGAGCTGACTATGGCTCAGATCATGAACTCCTTATTACCAAATTCAGACTCAAACTGAAGAAAGTAGGGAAAACCACTAGACCATTCAGGTATGACCTAAATCAAATCCCTTATGATTATACAGTGGAAGTGAGAAATAGATTTAAGGGACTAGATCTGATAGATAGAGTGCCTGATGAACTATGGGATGAAGTTCATGACATTGTACAAGAGACAGGGATCAAGACCATCCCCATGGAAAAGAAATGCAAAAAAGCAAAATGGCTGTCTGGGGAGGCCTTACAAATAGCTGTGAAAAGAAGAGAGGCGAAAAGCAAAGGAGAAAAGGAAAGATATAAGCATCTGAATGCAGAGTTCCAAAGAATAGCCAGAAGAGATAAGAAAGCCTTCCTCAGTGATCAATGCAAAGAAATAGAGGAAAACAACAGATTGGGAAAGATTAGACATCTCTTCAAGAAAATTAGAGATACCAAGGGAACATTTCATGCAAAGATGGGCTCGATAAAGGACAGAAATGGTATGGACCTAACAGAAGCAGAAGATATTAAGAAGAGGTGGCAAGAATACATGGAAAAACTGTACAAAAACTTCCGACAGGTCTGGGCAAGTTGAATTTGCCTAGCTTCCTCTCTTCCAATCTTGCTTCGATGGATCTGTATTTTTGCCATTTGATGTCTACCTCCATCTTTCATCAGATTTTGCTGTATTTCCAGCCTCCAATTTGCTACTTTGGCAGAGTGAAAGAGATTCCAAGCTCGGTATTGACGCATTTTTTATTCCTTGAAATAACAGAAAGTCTCATTTCTCTTACCATTTGTACCATGTGAAAATAAAAAACCAATTGCACTGGTCACCCAGCTAGCTAAGCTAAGTGGACATGAATTTCAGTGTCAGTAGATGGGACTGAGATGTTGTTTGTTCAACTGGACATCCCTCAACCTGTGGCAGGTTAAGACTTACTGATAATCTGAAGGATCCGTTACTACCAATGGATAGTTAAATCATATGGTGGTCAGTTCTCAGCCTCTCAGCTGCTCCAAAAGGAAGCACAGGAACCAACAGTAAACTACACCATCTCCCTCCCTCCATTCTCAATAAAGCCCGTCACCTGCAAAGTTTGGAATACACCCCCTCGAGAATTATTGTGGGGATCAAGGCATGTTAATAAGCTTATAAATGACAACAATATAAAATGTCATTCATGGCTTGCTTGCCCAAATCCATCGTAACTCCAGGTGCTGTGTAGAACAAGAGCATGGAGATGGGGTTGGAAGAAGGGGAAGGTCCCAGGAGCTGAACGTACAAGTGGAGTAACACAAGCTAATGGGATAAACAGAGAGGCTGACGTTCAGAAGACCAAAGGGGTATGATCGCCAACACTGAAAACAGAGGTGAGCCGCTGGTGATAAGAAACCCAGTAGTTTCTGACAGGCACGGCCCTATGGAGACTCAGGAACATCCTAGTCAGAGTAAGAATGTAATGCCCTGTGAAAGCCTTTATTAAACATCTATGTAGAGGACTGGAAGAAACTGATCTTCTATAAAATATTTCATCTTCAAAATAAGGAAATCATGAGGGGCATCTAATGTAAGGTAACATTTTATTAAGTATTGCCCTAGAACTATGGTTTCGTGCAACAGACAAATATGTGAAAGGTCCTTAAAATGACTTGAATAATAGAGAAATCACTTAATTGTGGCAAATCATGGCAAGTCAAGTGTTGTTTGGTTTCAGAATTTCACATGATTTCAGGGGCCAGTTAAGTTGCTGGTCTCAAAGGAGGTAGAATCACCACTTGCAACGCTTACCTGTGCACTGAAAAATTAATTCACATAACCAGGCCTAGACAGATGAAGAACTTTCAAGAATTTTCATTAGAGGTTGTTCTAACTACATTTCAATTATCACATAAAAGTCACGTGTGAAAATTTCATTTCACAAGTATCATATTTCTGATTAATTCAGGGATGCTTAGCTCTGCTTAGAGGTCTCTGCCCCATCCAGTGACCTGTCCAGTCATCAAATGGGCAAAGATAAGAAAACAAGATGTCAGAGAAACAGCTCCAAGAAATCCACACAAGTGGCCTTCAGGTTAAAGAAAATTGTTCCCAGATGTGGTCAACACACTGTAACTGACTCTCACCAATGAGTCATGCCCTTGAATAATCCTCTCCCCCTGAATCCTGGCAAAACCTGTGTCTTGCTTCTAACCAACAGAATTTGGCCAAAGTGACAGGCACATCATTCCCACAATTCCATTACCTTATATAAGACTCTGTCTAAACAAACGGAGCAACAGACTCCCACCAACTGGCTTTGAAGTCAGTTTTCATGTTGAGAGAGGGCATACCAGGAGGGTCACAGCAAAGAACTGAAGATGACCTTTAAGAGCTTAAAGTTGCCCCCAGCCAAGACAACCAAGTTAAAAAAAAAAAAAAAGACCAAAAAAAAAAAAAAAAAAAAAAAAACCCTGTGATCTCAACCCTACAACTGTAAGGAAATGAATTCTGCCAACACACTGATACTGCCCAGGAGTGGAGCTCTCCCCAGTTGAGCCTCTGATGAGAACATGGATCTGGCCAATACCAAAACTGCAGCCTGGTAAGACCCTGAAGCATCCAAAGCCTAGACTTCTGACCTACCAAAAGTCTGAGCTAAAATATGTGTGTTGCTTTAAGTCGCTAAATTTGCAGTAATTGGTTACACAGCATAGAGAAGCAAAGCAACAGGAAGCAGAGTCCGGCTGCTTGTCAGCACGTCACTCAGCAGCACTAGTGCAGGAGATTTCAGAGCGAGAAAGGCCCAAGCTATAGACAAGAACTGGATAATTGGCAGGAAGTCAAAACACACTAATTTAGGCAAAGGTGTGTGTCAGAGGCGGGAGGGCAACAGGGCACAGTTGGGTGCAGGGGAGGAGGGTTTGGAGGGAGATTGCACCTGAGGGGTGAGGCATGTGATGCAAACCCAGTACAAGACAGGAATCCATCAGCAACCAAAGTTGAGGTGTTAGAGGCTGGACAGGACTTAGTCTGCAAATGGGGTGCCTATTTATCGGAGATTACCATAGTCAATCATGAGAATTAGGCCAGGTATTTCCATACTTTTTTGAGGTAGAACGAAGAGAAACTCCAGTTCCAAATAACACTGAATGGCTGAAACCTCCCCAGCAGCTATACACTCCTGTTTAAAGCAATACTTTTGATATAATGATACTCATTAACTATAACAGTACAGAATAAAATAATTATTGAGTCCAATAATTGGACTTCCCTGGCAGTCTGGTGGTTGGGACTTTGCCTTCCAATACAGGGGGTATGGGTTTGATCCCTGGTCGGGGAGCTAAGACCCTCACAGCCAAAAAACCAAAACATAAAACAGAAACAATATTGCAACAAATTCAATAAAGACTTGTAAAAGTCTTTATTGACTTTACTGACACACACACATACACACACAGTATTTTAAAAGAATTACTGGATTATGTTCCTTAATGAAAGCTCCAATTTGGGGACCACTGAACAATACTTGGTATCAGACCCACAATTAATGAGAGATAGCAAACACAAACTTTGATTATTACACAAATTTAATAGCGGCTGTCTTTTCCCTAAAGCAAGCACAATCTTTGGAGTTAGAACTGGATTGACACCCTAGCTCCTGTCTTTCCTTTCTGATTTAGGCAAACCACTGCACTTCTCTAAACCTTTGTCTATTCACTTGGAAAAACAGACTAATAACTCCTCCTCCTGATTGTCACAGGGCCAACGAGGTAACAAAATGGGAAAATGAAATGATTAAAATAGTCTCCACCAGAGTAAAAAGGGTAAACTGAAGTGTTACAAAAGTTCAACAGCACAGAGAGTTTAAGGCTTTGTTTTTGAGTCAGCCTGTGCGAATTTTAATTTCAGTTCAGTGGTATATTATCTCTATGACCTTTTGCTAGTTACTTCACCTTCTAGGAGTCCATTTAGCCATCTAAAGGCATGAAAATAATATCTACTTACTATATTAGGCAGATATTAAATGAGACAATGTATGTGAAATGCTCTAATTTTTCCCTAAATAGTAGGTTGCTGCACTACCTGATTAAGACTGCTCAGCTTTGGAGCTAGCCAGCATTTTGTGGTTGGGTATGATATGACAACTCCCTATGTGCCCTTTCATCTTCATTTCCACTGCTCTTCATACTTCTAATTATAACAATTAATGGGTTATAGTATCATTATACAATTCTGTTAATACAACTATAATTTCTAGGGCTAAGCTCTTCAATAAGTGTTTGTTGCATTGAATTGACCCCAAATTTGCAGACTGAGGAAGAGTTGGTGGGGTACAGGTTATGGGGCTTCCTCTCTATAATGTTGCTTGGCCTCAATAATAACCTCACAACCAAATGTGTGAGCATATTTGCCTTTCAGTGGATGAGATAATACCTTTTAGGTTAATAGAAGTGGTTGATTTAATGCAGGATGTTAGATTTGGTATCAGGCTAAATCATATCAGCACCAAATATAGTGGGCACCACTGCCTGCTCAGAATTATGCTACAGGCTTTCCCAGTTCCATTTAAGTCCCTCTATATCACTGTACACAAAGCACATTACAAGGACAAGATATTTATACTCCAAGTTAAACGTCTATACCATAAAAGTGATCTATGTAAGATCAATGTAACTCTAATTTAGCAATACTGGATGGGAATGGAAAACTTTTCATGGATGTAAATGTGAATTTAATAGGCCAAGATGGTTACCCTAGAAAATGACACATAAATTGCTTTAGACAGTTCTGGCAGACTTGTGGAAAACAACTTGCTACTTGACCAGCTGGAGTCATAGGTGATTGCTAAAAGGTTACTTAAAAGTGATAACTTTATCTCCTTACTGGCCTTACTGAATAGTGTAACTAAAATGTCCCACATGTCCTGAGTTATCTTTGTACTTTAATGGGTCTACCTGGAAGAATATTCTATACTTTCCTTTAGCAAAACTTTCTTGTATCTCATAATAAGCCATACATAAGCATTACCAGGTAGACAGTTTTCCATGTGATGGTTTAGAAGTCCAGAAATGCCCAATCAAAAATAGTCCACAGTTCAGTTTATAATTATAAATACTTTGACCATCATTTATTATAGTCTAGGCACTATTCTAAGCCTTTATGGATACCAACTCATTTAATCTTCACAGAGTCATCCTATGGAGTATTTCTGGTCTTTATTACCATGTTCATTTTACACTAGAGGAAACTGGGGCTCAGAGATATTAAGTAACTTGTACAAGGTCACACAGCTAACTAGCAGCAAAGTCAGTATCAAACCAAGTTAACATAACTCCAGATTCATGCTCTTAACCATTAGGCTATACTTAACCCTCAACATAGATATATCACCAAACTGGGAGTTATAGGAACTAATTTTGAAGCTCAACTCCTCACTACATAGCTACATGAAAATGTGTAACTTCACTTAAAGAATACAAATACCCGTATTACCAGGTGGGAAAGATTCACAGATATACACAAAATCTCCTTCCATGGTGTCTCTTTCATTAAGAAGTACTTCAGTAAATATTCTCTGTATCTAAATTTGATTCCTTCAGATTTTTCATTAGGCCTCCAATTAACCTACAAATAAATTACTGGGATCTGTGATGCTTTTAGCAATAACCCCATGAGTACCTAAAGAGAAGGCAATGGCAACCCACTCCAGTGCTCTTGCATGGAAAATCCCATGGATGGTGGAGTCTGGTGGGCTGCAGTCCATGGGGTTGCAAAGAGTCAGACACGACTGAGCGACTTCACTTTCACTTTTCACTTTCATGCACTGGAGAAGGAAATGGCAACCCACTCCAGTGTACTCACTTGGAGAATCCCAGGGACGTGGGAGCTTGGTGGGCTGCCATTTATGGGGTCACACAGAATCAGACATGACTGAAGTGACTTAGCAGCAGCAGCAGCCATGAATACCTGAGTATAATTTGGTTTAACTGGTTAACTCTCCTAGAGCAAACTATTGAGGGGAATTGAAAGAAAAAGCAATTCTATTTGGTTGGGTCCTGTAAAAAAGTCAATTTGAGGGCATCGGGCACCACTGAACAGGGCAGGCCTAGGCTGGTGACTGTGGAGTTGTTTTGGCAGCCAGAGGTCACTGTCAGCTAAAAGGTAGATGATGAGACAAGAAATGCCAAAGAAACCCCGAAAGGGTGGAACCCATTTTACCTGGGGCAGGAACTTCTTTAATGGCTGCAATTTACCCTCTGGCCCAATGCCAAACTGGAGCATTTGCCTAGTATCATACCAGCAGTCATATATGGATGTGAGAGTTGGACTATGAAGTTAGCTGAGCACTGAAGAATTGATGCTTTTGAACTGTGGTGTTGGAGAAGACTCTTGAGAGTCCCTTGGACTGCAAGGAGATCCAACCAGTCCATCCTAAAGGAGATCAGTCCTGAGTATTCATTTCGAAGGACTGATGTTGAAGCTGAAACTCCAATACTTTGGCCACCTGATGCGAAGAGCTGACTCATTTGGAAAGACCCTGATGCTGGGAAAGAATGAGGGCAGGAGGAGAAGGGGATGACAGAGGATGAGATCATTGGATGGCATCACCGACTCAATGGACATGAGTTTAGGTAAACTCCAGGAGTTGGTGATGGACAGGGAGGCCTGGCATGCTGCAGTTCATGGGGTCACAAAGAGTCAAACAAGACTGAGCAACTGAACTGAACTGAACTGATACCAGCAGTGGGGTTCACAAAGGATTTCTCTTATTTCCTCCTAAAGACATTAATGACGATGATGTACTTGAACTATCTGAGTACTTTTCCCAATTTTCCATAGTGGTATATAAGGAAAACGTCAGAGAGCAGACACTCAAGCTTTGGTACTGCCATCTGAGCTCTGTGTGGAGAAGAAAGCTCTGGGCACTGGGAGTGGGCAGAACTACCGTGATGGACAGAGAACTCCTCAGACACACAGAGTCCAGGTTCAGCCCGCTATCCTTCACAGTGGATGCATTAGGCATTTCATGCTACGATAAACAGAGGAGCAATCAGGTACCTTAAGTCACCAACTTTTGCTTTGAGTCTTCCCTGAAAGTGACAAATCTTGGCCATCACACATGGAATCTCACAGAAAGCTAGTACATGTTTATTACTGCTGCATGTCAGAAAGGCAAAAGCTTTTCCAGACACCTTGTAGTACTTTCCTCCAGAGCCAGAACTGTGTCATGTGACCCCTAAACGCCACTAAAAGGGGTTGTGAGAGTATTTAGCTTTTCTTACAACCATAGTAGAAGTAAGTTAGGTTACCCTATCTAACATAAGCAGAAATCCATAGCCTAGACGAAGGTAGCAGATGTCAATGAAAGGTGGAATTTTAGGTATAAAGAAACACAAAGGAGTGAAAAGCGAAATGTAAATTTTTTGAGTGGGGAGGGACAAAGTGAAGGGGGAAGATGGAGCTGCCATTCTGATAAAGTTAGACTGATATTCCTATGAACAATGGGTGAACAATGAGCTCAAAACTTCATCTCTGGAACTTCTTATCAACATTGATAAGGTGCTTTTTGAGGAAGAAATTTGAAGGAAAAATGAATTATTGATTACTCATGTTAAATGTGGCAAACAAAAATGTGAAATACTCCCAATATTAAATGTGGAGGTGAATGTAAAATGCAAATATGCACAAATAATTTAAAACCTAATTTAATATTGATAAATAAAAATCAGCTTTCTTTGGTAGCTGATGCAATCCTCATGATTTTTCCCTGCAATTAGTCTTTCTCTGTTCTATCCTTAATATGTACTGTTAGCATCATGTCTTACCAGGGATCAGTAAATATTTGGTGAATAAATGAATGAGTAAAATGCATTATATAAGATTGAACAGTAAATGGAAATGACTAAAAAAATTGTTTAAGAAGCTATTTAAAGATTTATGTAGGTATTACATTTATCCAGAGAGCAATGATCTAGAATATCTAGTTTAAGTTAAGCAAGAAAGTGTGTGAAGACAAAGAAAATAACTGCAGTTATTAAGGTAATTTTACAATTTATCCTAATCCTCTAACAAATGAGTTTTTGACCCATCTAATTGTGATGAGAAAAAATTCAATTTAACTTGACTCAATAGTACTATAGGAAAAAGGGTGAGATGAATTAAGGTTAATGAGTCTATATAGATATTTATATTCTTATTATATTGAACACTTTTTACTATTTAGTATATATTTTTCTAAGAGTAACATAAAAAATTATAAGAATTATATCTGTTGTCACACAGGGTCAGAATAAAGTAGGAGGAAAGAAATCATTCATCTAAATATCAGGAAGAATTTGCTGACAGTGGGAAATGTCAGATTGAGAAAGGGCATAATATGTAGAGTTATACTATTAGGTTAGACAAAGAATTAAAACATTCATCACTGAAATCAGCCTTCACCTCCAGAGACGTAGACTAGCCAACATAAAGGACGATAGTGATATACACTGCTTGGGTAATAGGTGAGACCAGTCAAGGAAAAGATGAATATTTCCAATGTTATAACTTATATGATACTAAGACCCAGTTCAGTTAACTTCAGTTCAGTTGCTCAGTCATATCCCACTCTTTGCAACCCCATGAACCACAGCACGCCAGGCCTCCCTGTCCATCACCAACTCCCGGAGTCCACCCAAACCCATGACAATTGAGTCGGTGATGCCATCCAACCATCTCATCCTCTGTCATCCCCTTCTCCTCCTGCCCTCAATCTTTCCTGTCCTTTCAAATGAGTCAGCTCTTTGCATGAGGTGGACAAAGTATTGGAGTTGCAGCTTCAAAATCAGTCCTACCAATGAACACCCAGGACTGATCTCCTTTAGGATGGACTGGTTGGATCTCCTTGCAGTCCAAGGGACTCTCAAGAGTCTTCTCCAACACCACAGTTCAAAAGCATCAATTCTTTGGCACTCAGCTATCTTTATAGTCCAACTCTCACATCCATACATGACCACTGGAAAAACCATAGCCTTGACTAGAGGACCTTTGTTGGCAAAGTAATGTCTCTGCTTTTGAATATACTATCTAGGTTGGTCATAACTTTTCTTCCAAGGAGTAAGCATCTTTTAATTTCATGACTACAATCACCATCTGCAGTGATTTTGGAGCCCCCCAAAATAAAGTCAGCCACTGTTTCCACTGTTTCCCCATCTATTTCCCATGAAGTGATGGGACCGGATGCCATGATCTTTGTTTTCTGAATGTTGAGCTTTAAGCCAACTTTTTCACTCTCCTCTTTCACTTTCATCAAGAGGCTCTTTAGCTCTTCTTTGCTTTCTGCCATAAGGGTGGTGTCATCTGCATATCTGAGATTATTGATATTTCTCCTGGCAATCTTGATTCCAGCTTGTGCTTCCTCCAGCCTAGCGTTTCTCATGATGACTAAGACCCAGGATTGACATAAATAGCAAATTACCATAATCCTGAAAACAAAGCACATACTCTTTTGTTTGTGTCTACCCTTCACTTCCTACCAACATGTCCTACTGGTATATAAAAATTAGATTTCCAACAAGAAAGTAAAGCACTGAATATATTCATTTGTTAGGATGAAGTGTGATCTATGAATTACAGAATATAATATGCAATGGGATCCTCTGGTAATTTTTGTGGAAGACAGATAAAGTCAGCTACCCATTATAATGATCTTCCCCTCTTCTTATTCACCTATTTCATCAATTCTACAAATATTTATTATTTACTACATTCTAGGCATTATGCTAAAAACTAGATGGTCTCTGCTGTCTTGGAGTGTATAGTCTGCTAGTTGATGGAGGGCAGGCATAAAATAACCTACTGCTAAATTATCTTCTATTCATTTGTCCATCTTCCTCATTGAAGTGAGAGATTTTGGGGTGAGAACAATGCCTTATTTATCATGATAATCCCCAAAACTAACAAAGTGCATGATACATAGTAGAAATATGGGCATGCAAAAATGATGGGATAATTGTGTGATTGAAAGGAAGAATGAAGGAAGGAAGCTTAATGAAAAGGGAAGAAAATGGTTGGTAAAGGTAAGTGATTGAAGTTAAAAGAGGATGTCCTCACGTTAAGAGAATGCCACCATTTCAACGGTTAAAATTAGACCTTTAGAAATAAAACCTTCATAAAAATGATGTTTCCATCAAAAGTTGACAAAAAGAGTTTTAGAAAAGATGTGTTTCCACTAAAGACCAAACATATACTTACACTTTAAGCTAAGTTTCAGGAAGTCAGTATTTCATTCCTAGGTCCACTTTGAAGTTACCTCGTATGGTGGAACCATGAAGCATATGTTTGCCTAGTTTTTTCCACTTGTTGACAGTAATCATTTTTTCTTAGGCACGGGTATGCAAGATTAATTGAAACACGTAATTTCAATTTTAGGTGAAAAACATTAGCCCAACTGGTATATTCATTTTCCAATGAGGAACATGATGTACATATTCATTTTGAATAGACTCAGGAGAGAGTTAGGCAAAATGACTCTCTTAAAGAAACAGAATCTAATTTCTTTTCCAACAGCCTAGAAATACTGGTCCTTTTATGACCCTGTGACTCCAAGACCTGAGGAAGGTAGAGAGAGTCCTCAGTCACTTCCTGGACTCAGTCTCCTACCCCAGGAAAAGTAGATCTTGGCCAAGTCACCCAAAGGAGACACAAAGAGATTGTTTCAAAACCACAGAAATATAATTAGGAACTCATCCACAAAATTTCCTCAACTTTGACCTAAAACATTGATTTGGGATTTCCAAGTTACTCTGTGATCTGTATTTATGACATTTCTAATGACATCTTCTTATGCATTTGGTGCAGCATGCCAATTTGAGAACCACATCCTCATCCTGAACAAGAATCCAGAAGCTACTGCTTTCCTCCAAGGAATAAACAGCCTTTAGGAAATCAATAGAGGAAGCTGTAAAAGGTCATTTGGTCTAGCTCATTGCACTAATCAGGTAAATAATTAATCCAGCCAAGACAAAATATTTTTGGCAGGATCTAATTGAAACCAACTATGCTGATAGACTGATGAAAATAATACCCGGCATTTACCAAGTGTAGACTATGAGCCAAGGCCCAAACACTTTTCAAATTATCTCATTTAATCCTCAAATCTTCTAAGAAAGGCACGTTTTTTAAAATTGGAGTATAACTGCTTTACAATATTGTCTTAGTTCCTGAGGTACAACAATGTGAATCAGCTATTAGTGCACATATATCCCCTCTCTCTAGAGCCCCCCTCTCGCCCCCTCCTCCCACTCATCTGGGCCATCACAGAGCACTGAGCTGAACTTCCTGTGCTATGCAGCTGCTTTCCACCAGCGATCTGTTCTACACATGGTACTGAATGTACTGAATTCATTCAGTAGGTGCAATCTTTAATCTCTGCTTCATTGATGAAAAGAATGTAGTACAGATAAATCAGGGGGGAATCTGGCTAATTTAATCAGAAATTGGGCAACTGAAAGCATTTCTGGTAATGGTAAAAAAAAAATCAGACTTGAGGAAGAATGGAGAAGGGCAGAACACAGCCCAGATACTTTTACAGAAAGGATGCTGACTCTACCCTCTGTTCCACAACCAGACTCCCAACTCCAAATTGTGTCAGAAAAAGTCTCTATCTGACCCTGCACCTTGGGTCATTTCCTCAAACCTCAGAGTCCCAGGGAGGAGCTGGACTTAGGTCAAGCATCTCTGTATTAGCTGGCAGGAGCCCGGAAAATGCTAAAGCTATTCAACCCATTCATCCACCTTTGGCTTCCTTTGTGGGGAAATACAATCCTCCTTTCTTGAAATAACCTTCAGATTTTCTCCCAAATGGGAAACCAGATTTGACCATGAAAATGTCACCTACACCACTCTCAAAAGTTTATAGGCAAGAATATTATTGCACTGTGCTTTTTAGCCCTATAAACACAAACTTCTAATGTACTCATGCTGCAGCTCTTTTATTATAATAATTTTGATCCTACTGCTGCTGCTGCTGCTGCTAAGTCACTTCAGTCGTGTCCAACTCTGTGCGACCCCATAGACGGCAGCCCACCAGGCTCCCTCGTCCCTGGGATTCTCCAGGCAAGAACACTGGAGTGGGTAGCCATTTCCTTCTCCAATGCATGAAGGTGAAAAGAGAAAGTGAAGTCGCTCAGTCATGTCTGACTCTTAGTGACCCCATGGACTGCAGCCTACCAGGCTCCTCCGTCCATGGGATTTTCCAGGCAAGAGTACTGGAGTGGGGTGCCATTGCCTTCTCCGAATTTTGATCCTTAGAGCAAAATAAGTCTTGCCCTAAAAGACTCCAGAAGTGTGGCTGCTGCTGCTGCTGTTAAGTCGCTCAGTCGTGTCCAACTCTGTGCGACCCCATAGACGGGAGCCCACCAGGCTCCCCCGTCCGTGGGATTCTCCAGGCAAGAACACTGGAGCGGGTTGCCATTTCCTTCTAAGAAATAAAACTTCAGCCACTTATTTCTAACCTATATCTTTCTTTCAAATGAAATAATTGAGATTAATAATGGGTCTCTCATTCTCTCAATCTTTTCTATTCCTCAGCTAAATGGTAATTTCTCAGGAATGAATTACAATATTGTTTCTACCTGCTCATTTCCATGTTGGTAAAATACTTCTAATCTTAATGAATGATCCTCCATTAAATGAATTATTCATTTTTTAAATATTTTATGTTTCCCACTCTATAGATCTATTATTAACTTATAAATGTTAACATGGGAAGATGCCACCATTGAGCTTCATCAATAATGGATTGTTTTATTTTTTGAATGATTTTTTTGTACTATTGATTGTTAGTGGGTTTGACCTGAAGGGCCTTATGCTTTTTCCATTAAAAATGGAAGTAAGCAAAGGTTCAGTGTGGAATAACACTTAAAATATGCTAGACTGTACCCTGATAGTCTTAATGAATTGAAGTGGATTTTACCAGTCTAACCATTTGGAAAATGGTCCAATTGATGAATTTTGATAGTATATGAAAAGTCCTTCTAAAATTGAGAGTCAGTAATTAGGAATAATGATGTAAAAAAAAAAAACAACTAATCATCTTCACCACAAACTCCCTGTTGGACTCTGCTAAAATGAATCCATGCTGCAAGTCAAATCTAAAAACAGTCTCATATAATGAGGAAAAGACAGAAAAGTGCATAGTAAATCATTATATATTTAGTACATTGAAATAAAAGACTATCATGAAAATAAAACATGTTGACCAAGGAAAAGAACAAAATGCTTGATAACTATGAATAGAAAAAAATTAGTCCGAGTTATGTTTAGATATTTCACTGTGAAAAAAAAAAGTTAACATCAATCAACCAGAAAAGCTAGTCCTTTATCTACAGTATAGGTATTTGCTCCATTTTACCTTTATCATCATATATATCTTTTTTAAAGGGGAAAACAGTAAGTTTATATTTAGCAAGAAGATGTTTCTTTCATGTATTCATTAATGCATCAAACATTTATGGAGCAAATGTTTATGGGAAAACACTGGGATAACTCACATGGGGGTCATTTATATGGTTGTCTCTGCTTTCAGAATGATTATAGTCAATTAACAAAAATATAAAATATAAGTAATTATATAAGTAATAAAGGTATAACGGCAATATTAAAGATACAGGTAAGTGCCAGGGAAGTTTAAAAGCAAAAAATAATATTAAACTAGGAGCAAGATTTTCATTTCAATTTTTAAATTAAAACCAAACTCTACATTGTGTTGTAAAATGATATTTTCTCTTCTATGGAAATGATTTGGATCTGGGTTTTGCATTAACTTGCTATAAAACATCAGAAATGATCAATCTAGGGAGATGGAAAATCACATAAATTCTAAAGGTCTTAAAAACAATTCTCAAGGGTGAAATCTCCTGTATTATGACTTCACACACCACTTTATGGCATGTAAATCTTAGGAACTATAAGAGAAGGTTATAAATTGCTCGATCCCATAAGATAGCCAGGTGTCCTTGGGTAGACCTTTCTATGTCTCAGTTTCTCAACCGTAACATAAAGGGGTGAAGCTCAGAATCTCTACGATCCTTTCAAGGTCTAATATCCTGAGATTCTAAGACTTTTTTCATGGGCCATTTTTCATGCAACCAATTTTTAATCCATGAATAAATGTTGTTAGGTTACCAGTTCCACATAAAGGGACCATACAGAAGTAATTAGATCCCCATGGAAAAGCAATGCCCTATGTGTGTCCCATGGCTCATAAATAGTATACTATGAACATTTGTGAATCCTATGCAAAGTAAGGAAAGACTTGAAATCTCCTTATTTATTTGGAAACAATATTTTTTCTTATTAGAGACACTCAGACTATACTCATTTGCACAAAATAGAGAACACAGTCTTATAAACATACCACTTTTTGATGAAAATGGTACTTGTATACAAGGACTGGATGGATATCAAGAGAGCAGAGCTGCCAAATAAATTTCAATAAAAGGGATCCTAATATGAAATTTAAGGATTTGTTGATTTACATGATATATTCCAGTCTCCATCTCCACCAAACCTTCAACCTATCTGCCAAGTCTGTGTAAGTACTTTTATTCTTCTTGTTGGTTGTATACTTGCTGTGAAAATCACAGATGAGGCTAAACCTCATATTGAGTTGACAATGTAGAAAAACCACTGAACAGCAATATAAGGAGCCGCCAGGTATCTGCAAGAACTCTTTTAATAACACCCACTACTTTCCACTTCTTTTTTATGTTGTGGACTTTCTTCTCTTACATTGTAAGTTAGTAGGGAGAGGGATCCATGTCTGATTTATCTTATATCTGTCACTAAGTCTCTAGCATTGCTATTTCTCAGCCAGTGGGTGCCTGATAAATATTTCCTAAATGATTCATTAGACATAGATATATCTAAAGCAAAGGAGAATCAATGAATTCCCCTGGTGACAACCCAATCTAAATATATAGTTTTCATGAATTGTGTCCTTGAGGTCTGAATCCCTTTGGTTGTCCATGAGATATTTTGATTCCTTTGACGTTAGTCTTCTGTTTAGGCCTTGTGTGTTTATTAAACTTGTCTATCAGACAATGAAGCTTTAAGGCTTGGACTGTTTCTCCTATTTAACTCAAAGTTGGAGACTGACACTAAACAGAGAAACTTTGGATGCTGATGCAATTCTGGTGGTCTCCACACTAACAATGCCTCTTGTCTGAATAAATAATACAATCAGTGACACACTAATTGTTCATTTCTCTCCTGTTTCTTCTACATGATACAAAAGGATTCCTTTCACTTAAAGAAAACGGGTATGAAAATACTTTTATCTTCAATTTTATAGGTTAAGGAAATTTCTAATAAACTATTTTAAATATAAAGAAAAGATATCACTGAAGATTTGGCATGTTGGCAGAGAAATTTGGAAAATTTTTGTGCTTTGTGTTGATCATAATTTAAGTGGTAGGGACACAACAGCACATGTTCCATTCAATTTGGGCTATGGACCAGGAAGAATGTGACTGAAAATACCATCATCACTTCTCAGAGGACAGAAAACAAACATCATACATTCACACTATGATCCCCCTAGATCATGGAAAAGTTACCCTTCTTTCTCTGAATTAGTTTATCTACCATCCCCAGGGACTATCCGTAGGATTTTTCCTAAACATTAAGATCATAAACTTTTCTCTTTTTCCCAAATGTGGGACTTTTCTCTCCAGTGTGGGAAGTGGAGACCTGTAAGAATTTAATTTGCTTAAGGTTAAGCAGAGTCATGATTGTAAAACTCCTGACAATCCATTTTGGCTAAGAGTAGATATCTAACTGCTGCTACTGCTACTGCTACTGCTGCTAAGTCGCTTCAGTCGTGTCTGACCCTGTGCGACCCCATAGACGGCAGCCTACCAGGCTCCCCTGTCCCTGGGATTCTCCAGGCAAGAACACTGGAGTGGGTTGCCATGTCTTTCTCCAAAGCATGAAAGTGATATCTAACTAGGTGGCTCTTTTCTTTAGAACATCTACAGCATGGTGTGTCCATAATATAGAAAAAGAGGAGAGGGGTTAAGTTGCAAAATAAAACACTCATCTTCCATTTTTTTAAGTATTTATTTGCCTCTTCTGTGCAATAAATCCGATTATCACATATCAGATCTTTGATCTTCCTTGTAGAATTTTTGGTTGTGGCTTGTGGGATCTAGTTCCCTAACCAGGGATCAAACTCAGGCCCCCTGCATTGGGAGTGCAGAGTCCTAGCCACTGGGCCAAGAGGGAAGTCCCCAGGTATCTTCCAATTTTAAGATGGCAATTTATTATCATCTCTATTTCCTCCTCTCCAATTATTATTTAAGTTAACATTAAGATCTTGGAAGTTAACATAAATGACAAGGAACTTTGAACACAGTTTAGTTGGGTAAGGGTGAAAATGATACAAAGCATAGGCACCCAGAACTGTGCTCCTAGAAAACAGTGTGTGAGGCACAGATTTCTTTAGCTTGATGGATGTGATGAAGGACAAAAACAAAATTTTCTCACTGAGAGAAAAAAAACTAAGATAAAAGCATTGGCTACAGAGGCATCTTATATCACATTTGACTTCCTCAAAGTGGCAGGAATGCAAGGACAAAGCCTTATTACTCATTTAAAAATAAGTAATAGGACATCCTGTACCCAGAGCAGCAGGTAAGGAGCTTGGAAGTCATCACTCCATCCTAAAAACAGATGAAAACTGAACAAACTGAAAAATCAACAACTCTTCTAAGATCTGTAAGTGAGGTCTGTCCCCCTGTTTTGCCAAAAGTTACTTTCATTTTAGGTTCAAAAGACTGGATAACTAAAGAAACCACTAGTTACTCACAAATAAAGAATTTCAACTTTTTACATGAGATTATTTGACTTAATCTCATACAGTCACTGAAAGAAAAGAAATAGAAACAATAGAGAGAAGTAAGAGGGTCTATATCACCAAACTGGACTGACCTACATCCAGACTTGAACAACACTGGGAAGTCCCTGGTTAACAGCAATCTGGAGTCCCAGGTGGGAAAAGGTCCCAGGCAGTGCATCCACCACATAGGTGAGACTTCAAATTGCAGTTTCGGGGCTTCCATTTATAATCCAGGCCACAAACTGATATCATCCTCAGTTTGTGTGCAAAAATGCAACTCTGATTTAACTTTTGGACCCCCAGGGCAGGGTGGTACTGTCCAGGCCCTCAGGGGCTTAAGAGATTCCCAGATCCACTCCCTTTCTTACACGAAGTACTGCCTGACTTTCTGTGCTTGCAGGCAGGCACAGAATCAGGGCAGTGTCCAAGCAGGTCAGAAGCCTGAACAAGACTTCCTTCGATTTCTCTAATATCCCCAGTGAAGAGAATATTCCTATTCACTGGAAGGACTGATGATGAAACTGAAGCTCCAATACTTTGGCCACCTGATGCAAAGAACTGACTCTTAGAAAAGACCCTGATGCTGGGAAAGATTGAATGCAGGAGGAGAAGGGGATGGCAGAGGATGAGATGGTTGGATGGCGTCACTGACCCAAAGGACATGAGTTTGAGCAAGCTCCAGAGTTGGTGATGGACTGGGAAGCCTGGTGTGCTGTAGTCCACGGGGTCGCAAAGAGTCGGACGTGACTGAATGACTGAATTGAACTGAACTGAACATCTCCAAATGCGAGAGACAAACAGGTGAATCCAGAGAATCAGAGCAGTGTCTGTGGGAATCAGTGTGGGTAGGGATACCTGAACTGTCCTTAATGAATAATTCTGGGGAAAAAAACACCAATAGAAAATTCTGTACCCTGTGAATGTATCCTTTAACAGTGAAGAAGAAATAAAAACTTTCTCAGACAAACAAAAGTTGAAATTTTGTTGCTGGTGAACCTGCCTTACAAGGAAGTTTAAAAGAAAATTCTTTAGAAAGAAGGGACATATGTCAGAAACCTGATAGGAAGTATATCAGTGAAGGAATGAATAAACAATAAACCATTGTTTCTGAGATAGTACATAAATTAAAAATTGCTATATAGATAGACTCCTATGTCATTAATTAACCTAAGGCTAAAAATGAGGCCTAAAGACAATCATTGCTATTTTTAAATATTATTTTGTTTAATCCCTATAAGCTTGTCAGTCAATGTGGAAAACATTCTGACACTCTTTTTATGTGACCTTATTTGTTCCCCCATACAATTTAGGCTCATTTTAGCTATTAAATTTTGTATGTTGTATACTTTAAAAGATGGCTAATAATCAGAGAGAAACAAATGCAGCATATTTTAAACTCTCTTCAAAAAGCAATAAAGGAATAAGGAAAACAAACCACAAAGAACACCTCTGAAAACATGTTTCTACAGATTAAACTTCATGACCTCAGCCATTTCCAAGAATTTAATGAAATTTAAAAAAAATACCAAGTCTATAAAATAAGAGATCACAAGAGAGATATGGATTGAAGAAATGAGGAAACATCAGATTAGGAAATGAAAAATGATTTGGCAGAACTTAAGAGAGAAAATGCAAATAATAAAACTGTCACAAAATGAAGTCTGCATTGGAAGCAGCAAAATAGAAAAGAAGATGGATGTGCAAGGAAAGCTTAAGAGAAGTGAACAAATGATCCAAGAATTTCTAAAGAAAATGGAATGCATGTAATACGAATGTGATTCAACTTAGGCACGATTGGTGTCTCCAAAAGGTGAGGAAAGAAAAAAAAACAAACAGATTTTTTTAATTATTTGTCATTCAAAGAAACTTCAGAAACTGAAGACAATTGACTCTGCAGTTTTAAGAAGTACTTAGTGTTTCAGGAGGAAAAAAGTTACTATCTGTTTACCAACCAGACCCAAGAGTAAAATAATTGACCTACTAGACTTTAAAGAAATAATGTCAAAAATCAAAGCAGAGAAACCATGGCAGTTTATAGAGGAAAATAATCAGACAGTTCTCAGAATGTCTTTGAGCAGGTAAGCTACACACATGAAGCCCCAAGGAAAGGAAGTGAGGCCACAAATTTGTGTACCCAGCCAAAATATCATTCAAGTATAAGATGGACATTTTCAGTTACATGAATCAGATCATAGATTTCATAAGCCTTTCTTAAAGAATCAACTTGATCTGACGTATTGATGAGAGGGTGAACTAGACATGGAACTAGGTAGCCTCCTCAAATCACAATACAGTACTGGAGATATTACAGAAGTGAGAAAGAAACAGATGGATGTGAGAAAATATCATAGAAACCTTGACAATCCTTTGGGGGAAAATAGAAGGAGCCTGAGTTCTGGCATATATGCTGAGGGCAGGAACAGTAATAGAGTTCAAAGGCTAGGGGTCACATTTGGCAATAGAGAAAAAGAAGAGTTTTGTAGTCATTCTTTGCTATTCCTTCCCTCTTTACATCCTTTATCACACTGTTTACCATTCCACTGGCTCTGTGGGATTGAAAAAATACATACATACAGAATATAAAATAAAATCCACAATCGTATGAGGCTGTGATATATCCACAGTCTTGTGCTAGTACCAGCCTGGAATGACCAGGTAACTTGAGATCAGTGTTCTGGCCAGATAGGGAATGGACAAGAACAAGCATAGGCCCATGGTAGACCCTGAGCATTTCCCCTCTATGCTAAAATATCTTGAGGACTAGACAATTACAACTCAGAGAACCAGCATTTGGGAAAGAGCAGAGACCAAACTAAAGATATAAGGACATTTACTAGGGAAAGGGAATACAGCAGAGGCAGGGAATGAGAATGGTTCATCCCAATGGATCACAGTCCCAAAGAATCTTCTCCCAGAAACATGTTCCCCTTCTGAAATATTCCAAGAGGGATGTAATCTAGTATGTTGCCAGTACTTCTTCCCAATGCATTACTAGACCCAGAGAATGATCTCATGAGGGAAAAGGAGACATCTAAACATACATGCTATTTTAAAAATTCAATAAATTAACAAACCTATAACAAAGCTGAATTAATATAATACATTAGAAAAGAAGAATTTTAAATAAGTGTAATAAATGTACTTGAAGAGATAAGGGAAGATATTGAAGATAAGATACAGAAATGGATTGTCATTTGGAAAAAAAACAAGTAGAGATTCACGGTATGAAAATTAAAAGGCAATCTACCGAACAGGAGAAGATACTTATAAACTGTATATTTAACAAGAGATTAATATCCAAAATATATAAAGAACTCAAATAGCATTAAAAAAAACCCCAAACAATCCAATTAAAAAACAGACAGAGGACCTCAAATTTATACAATGTTACATGTCAAATTTTTCAATTAGAACAGTGTTCTCAGAAGTAGATGAAAGAATTATACCTACCAATATAATTTTACTTCAACGATGTTCTTAGATAGTAATTATAGAAGCAAAAAAAGAAAAGAAAAGAAAGAAGAAAAAAAAAAACTAAAGGCCAACATTGGATTTAAGACAAATTTCAATTGAGGAAGAAAGAAATATTAAAAATTCTAGAGAAATACAATAATTCCATGGTTACATAATAACTTGTAATCATTTTGACCTAAGGTTAGCAAACTATGGACCCATGGGCCAAATCTAACCCTCAGCCAATGTTTGTTAATAAACTTTTACAGAAACACAGCAAGACTTACTTATTCACATACCATTTATGGCCACTTCAGTGACAGAGTTGAGTAGATGTGAAAAGACTCAGGCCCATAAGCCTGAAATATTTACCTTCTGGCACTTGCAGAGCAGGTGTGCTCAACCCCAGATTTAGATGATGAGGAAGGAAAAATTCTTATGCTATAATATTATATAAGAAATTATATGAATACACTAATAATAAATAGGAAGGAAGACTGGCAGGAAATAGCAGTTATATTTGGATGGTAGCAATATGGCTGCTCTCTCTCCTCTTTTTTTTTTAAATGGGAGAAATTGTGGTTGTAATACGTTTGTGTTACTTTTATTTTTATCTTATGATATTATTTTTCTGCTTTGTAAGAATATGGCAACCACAAAATCAGGAAGAAGCAATATGAAAACAGAAAAAATGTGAATTAAAGTTCAATTTCAAGATATGGACAAATCTGTTATATGGAAAGCATGACCAGCTTGCCTGTACAAAAGTGGTTTTTTAAATTCCACAAAAGTAAAGGAAAATTATCATAGCCTGTAAGAGACCATTTATGGTCACTAACCAACAGAATGACAGTGCTACCTTATATTTGCATAAAATATTTTAATTTATAGACATTAGTTCATTCAACCATAAACTAAAAAGATTGATAAATTTCTATATCCTTTTCAAAATGGAGAAAGGAGAGTAAGAGATTAAGCACCTTTGCCAGGGTCAAGGAGATTTCAAGTGTATGACAGAGGAACAGAAAACAGAATTTTCATGAACATCACAGTTGCATCCACCTTTAGTAATAAATGGGCTTCCCTGGGGGCTCAGAGGTTAAAGCATCTGCCTGCAGTGCGGGAGACCTGGGTTTGATTCCTGGGTTGGGAAGACCCCCTAGAGAAGGAAATGGCAACCCACTCCAGTATTCTTGCCTGGAGAATCCCTTGGATGGAGGAGCCTGGTGGGCTACAGTCCACGGGGTTGCAAAGAGTTGGACACGACTGAGTGACTTCACTTTCTTTTTTTCTTTAGTAATAAATAAAGGCTTTTTGGATTCTCGTAAAGTGACTAGACTTTAAACATTGTTTTTCTTTCATTACAAATTATTTTTTCTTACTGGTTTGTTGAAATAATACTGAAGAAGCTTGTGATCCCCTTTTTGTTATCACTATCTTCAATTAAGTAATCACAAATTCAGTTTAACAAGTGACACTTGTTACTGAATGCCTCTGAAGTAATCATTTTCAAATAAAAAGATTATCAATCAGTCCCTAAAAATTAAAGTCCATGTGGGCCATGAACAAGAGGAACTTAAATTAATCATTACAGTTGCATATCTCTCTTGGTTTCATGTTAGAATAATGTTTTATTTAACTACGTGTAGTTTTATAATGGGCTTCCCTGGTGGCTCAGCTGTAAAGAATCCACCTGCAATGAAGGAGACCTGGGTTCGATCCCTGGGTTGGGAATATACCCTGGAGAGGGGAACAGCTATCTACTTCAGTATTCTTGCCTGGAGGATTCCATGAACTGTATATAGTCCAAGGGGCCGCAAAGAGTTGGACACGACTGGGGTTCAGTCTGTAAAGAATCTGCCTGCAATGCAGGAGACTGCCTGCAATGCAGGAGATCCAGTTTTAATCCTTGGGTTGGGAAGATCCCCTGCAGAAGGAATACCCACTCCAGTATTCTTGCCTGGAAAATTCCGTGGACAGAGGAGCCTGGTGGACTACAGCCCATGGGGTTGCAAGATTCAGACACAACTTAGCAATTAAACTGCCATTATATGAAATGTCATTTTTCAGTGTGACAAAAGTGCCTAGATCTAAGTCATCAACTCTTCATACCTCCTGGAATATCTGTTAGGGGGCATATGTCTGCCTTCAGGACTGCCTAAGTCTCAATTTCCAAAACATAATACAAAACTCTACTGGACTGTTTCATATGACAAAGGATCCTTTTATTCTACTCCTTAACCTTGATAAACACAATATAGTAGTATAATGGATGAGGCTACCAATATTAATAACAAACTTTAATTATTTTGATGGACATATTTCTTATTGTTGCAGTAAAAAAAGAAGTTAAACTTTATTTCATTGTAAATAATAGCTTTATTTTTTTTTCATTATCTTGTTTTGGAAGTCAGTAATACATCACAATTCAGGAAACTTTCATAAGCCCCTGTGCTAAAGAGGCCTCAATGACCAAGGAAATCAAAGGCAAACAAACCCACTGAGGCTCTGGGTGTGTAGCCCTCAACTTCAGCTTCATTAGAGAATTTTCTTTGAAATTTTGAAGTTTAGTCTCTAAAATGAACGTTTGTTTTCTAGTTCTTACATCTTTCATAAGATGTAACAGAAAAACCCAAATGAACTTTTTGGCCATACAATACATATGTGTGTCAATAAAAATTTCAAATTACTGAAGTTTAAGCTGTTCAAAGAACATGCTGCTTGCTTGGATATACAGCAACCTCAAGTATCCACAGACGTGGTCATGTTTAAACCCAAGTTTAAATTAAGCCTGTGTTGGGAAACAAGTGCAACATGACTAAATCTCATCATTTTAGCCTTAAATGAGAAAAAAAATTATATTGGTCTGACTTATATGGAAGTTGTTCTGTCTCAACTTCCTCAACTGTAAAACCTGCTGCTGCTGCTAAGTCACATCAGTCGTGTCCCACTCTGTGCGACCCCATAGACGGCAGCCCACCAGGCTCCCGTCCCTGGGATTCCCCAGGCAAGAATACTGGAGTGGGTTGCCATTTCCTTCTCCAGTGCATGAAAGTGAAGTCACTCAATCGTGTCTGACTCTTCACAACCCCATGGACTGTAGTCTGCCAGGCTTCTCTGTCCATGGGATTTTCCAGGCAAGAACACTGGAGTGGGTTGCCATTGCCTTCTCCTGACTGTAAAACCTACTAGCCCCCAAATGCTTCCAATACCTCCCATAGCACTGGCTCTCCCATCCTCCATGCCTTAATCCTGTGCTGCCTTTGTCTAAAATAGTCTCCCCACCCATCTGCTCCTAGGACATAAGAACAAATTCCAGTGCATCCTCTGATTTTCCCTGAAGTCTTTTAATTACCTTCTCTATGAAATATTGTCATCCAGGTAGATGCTGGTAATCCATTTTTAAAAATTAATTTTTATTGATCTATAGTTGCTTCACAATGTGCTACTTTCTACTGCACAGCAAAGTGAATCAGCCATACATGTACATGTATCACCTCCCTTTTGGACTTGCTTTCCACTCAGATCACCATGGTGTGTTAAGTAGAGTTTGCTGGACTATTCAGTATGTTCTCATTAGCTATCTCTGTTATATACAGTATCAATAGTACATATATGTCAGTCCCAATCACCCATCCCCCCTTGCTTCCCTTGGTATCCATACATTTGTTATCTATGTCTATGTCCCTAGTTTTGCTTTGCAAATAAGATTATCTATACCATTTTTCTAGATTCCACATACATGCATTAACATATGATACTTATTTTTCTCTTTCTGACTTACTCCACTTTGTATGATCCACTCTAGGTCCATCCACATCTCTACAGATAACCCAAGTTTGTTCTTTTTTATGGGTGGGTAATATTCCATTGTATATATCCACATCTTCTTTATTCATTTCTCTGTTGATGGACATTTAGGCTGCTTCCATTTTCTATTCTATTACTGCAACTTCCTCCACCATAACAAGTATATTCAGCTGCAATAATTTGTCTGAATGTCTGTTTCTCACAGTCCCTGTACAACCCTTCAGGGAAATCCATTTCACATCTGTTTTATTCACTAATGTAGTGCCTGGTTGAGTACCAATAGGAACTCAAAAGATATTGGGGATAGATAAATGAAGTAAACAAGTTAATTTAAGCACTGCTTCTTTGGAACTTCACATACATCAGGTCATTCAGTGAAAAAGTTCTTTATTCTTGGAATTCATTAACTGCATCAGGAAGAATTTAAGCTAAGAAAATGAGTAGGAACACACTATTGGAAGGTGCCACATTCTGTCAGTCTTTCCTGGGATAAGAAATCCATTCTACTAGGGAGGCAAAAAAGTTAACAGTTTATATAATATGCCACTTGTCTTCTATTTCGAATTAAGTCACTTTTTTTAAAATTTTTTTAATTTTTTTTTTTTTTACTTTATTTCACTTTACAATACTGTATTGGTTTTGCCATACACTGACATGAATCCACCACGGGTGTACACGCAATCCCAAACATGAACCCCCCTCCCACCTCCCTCCCCACAACATCCCTCTGGGTCATCCCCGTGCACCAGCCCCAAGCATGCTGTATCCTGCATCGGACATAGACTGGTGATTCGATTCTTACATGATAGTATACATGTTTCAATGCAATTCTCCCAAATCATCCCACCCTCTCCCTCTCCCTATGAGTCCAAAAGTCTGTTATACACATCTGTGTCTTTTTGAAACACAACTCTGAGGCAAATAATGAGCCCTTAGCATGATTTGGCAGCCTGCAATATTAAATAGTGTTTAGACTCCACACAATTTTCTGTACTATGTATCACAAGTCAACGTTAAAAAAAGAGTTGAATAAATCCGCAGCCATCCATATGATCCGACTATAACTTCCTCAAGAAATCTGACCTCAAAGTAAAAATAAAGTCATTGCTACTTTATCTAGAATGTTGCTGGGCATTAATATTATGTAAGTTAGCTTTTTCTTTAATAGAGTTTTAATATAAAAACAAAGTTCAGTTGGCCATCTTTTCTGGTTCAAATTTCATTCTTCAACAGCTGTAACATAATTCTGGAGATACTTATTTCAAACTAGGTGTTGTTGCCATTTATTTGTTTCTATAGAAATGAACTGGACATTTCAGAAAGATTCAATTTCAGATCTAACTGATATCATGTGAATCCTGCATATTACAGATGAGAAAACTGAGGGCTGATAAAGCGGTGACAAGATCCAGGTCACCTAGGTACACACTTAAAACCAGAACCAGGCTGGGAATTCCCTGGTGGTCCAGTGACTCAGACTCCAAGCTCCCAGTGCAGGGGGGTCCAGATTCAATCCATGGTCAGGGAACTAGGTCCCAAATGTGGCAACTGAGAGTAGGTATGCTGCAAATAAGAACCTGTATAGCAAATAAATAGTTTTTTTAAATCAGTAATAAGTTTTATACTTAAATCTTCTACTGCTGTTGCTAAGTCACTTCAGTCGTGTCCCACTGTGCAACCCCATAGATGGCAGCCCACCAGGCTACCCTGTCCCTGGGATTCTCCAGACAAGAACATTGGAGTGGGTTGCCATTTCCTTCTCCAATGCATCAAAGTGAAAAGTGAAAGTGAAGTCACTCAGTCGTGTCCGACCCTCAGTAACCCCATGGACTGCAGCCTTCCAGGCTCCTCCACCCATGGGATTTTCCAAGCAAGAGTACTGGAGTGGGGTACCATTGCCTTCTCCGAAATCTTCTACAACACATCATTTTTTACGATAATATGCCATCCTATTCTTTCACTCTTTTTGATTTATCCTCCCTATTAAAGTGTTGATCTTCAATAATAAAATTTTATAATTTTGAGTTTTATAATAAAATTTTTTCATTTGCTAAGCGATTGCCCTTCCTTAAACATAGTGTTTTAAACAGTGAAATTGACTTTTCTACCAAAGTTTCTAGAGGTTTTAACATTAAAGACATCGAAAGGACTCAGGAATGTTCTTACATTAGCATGACTTTCAGTAGGGGGTAAAAGGATCATATATAGAGGAAAGTTGACTTGGCCTTCATTAGGACAAGATACAATTTGCTGCACACAGAAACAAAGTACAGCAAATTCTCAGTCAAAAGGACTGACAATTCTAATTTATTAAATATTTGCCAATTTATGCAACACTTTTTCAGAGTCAACTATTTTATAGATTGTTGGTGGTGTTATAGTTGCTCAGTTTTGTCTGACTCTTTGGGACCCCACAGATTTTCACTCCAGGCTTCTCTGTCCATTGGATTTCTGAGGCAAGAATACTGAAATGATTTGCCATTTCCTTCTCCAGCGGATCTTCCTGACCCAGGAATCCAACCCAGGTGTCCTGCATTGCAGGTGGATTCTTTACCAGCAAGGCCACCAGGGAAGCCCCATTTTATAGATTAGATTAATATAATCCCACTCATCTGGAGTGATACTGTGTTTCCCAGGGAGCATCAAGAAATATGTGGAAAGGAGTAGGTTTCTAGTGGTCAGAATGCCTGGAGAAAGCTTATTGCAGGCAGTGGATTACAGTCCTACAGTAACTAAACATTCTGCCAAAGAGGTCTCTTCCCACCCACATGTCAACAGGACTTTCCCCAAGAACCCCTGAGCCAGAAGGAAAGCACATTTGATTCTCTCGTCTTAGCATTCAAAAACACCATGTTTTTAAGCTACTGAATTAAGCAGTCAGTTAATACTGAGCAAATTTACTAATTTCTTACAAATCTTTGATGATAGATTCATACTGCTAAACTATTACAAGCATACCTCTTTTCACTGTGCTTCACTTTATTGTGACTTACAGATTCTTTTTTAACAAATTGAAGGTTTTTGGCAACCCTGCATCGAGCAAGGGTATGGGTACCGTTTTTCCAACAGCATTTGTTCACTTTTTGTCTTTGTGTCACATTTTGGTAATTCTTGCAATATTTCAAGCTTTTTCATTATTATTATTATTATATGTGTTATGGTCATCTGTGATCGGTGATCTTTGATGTCACTCTTGTGTTTATTTTGGGGCCTGCAAATGGTACCCATATAAGATAGCAAACAATGAATAAACATTTGTGTGATCAGACTGCTCCATCAATCAACCAATCCCTGCCCCTCTCCCCTTCCTCATATGCTGAGACACCACAATACTGAAATTGGGCCAATCAATAACCCTGCAATGGCTTCTAAGTGTCAAAGTGAAAGAAAGGATCACTTCAAATCAAAAGCTAGAAATGATTCAACTTAGTGAGCAAGGCATTTTGAAAACTGATATAAGATGAAAGCTAGGACTCTTGAGGCAAATACTTAGCCAAGTTGTGAACACGATGGAAAAGTTCTTGAAGGAAATTAAAAGTGCTCCTCCAGTGAGCGCATGAACGGTAAGTGAAACTGCCTTATTGATGATATGGAGAAAGTTTTAGTGGTCTGGATAGAAGGTCATCCCCTTAAAACAACCTTCCCCTTAAAACAAAGCCTAACTATCTTCAATTTTATGAAGGTTGAGAGAACTAAGGATGTTGCAGAAGAAAATTTTTAAGGTAGCAGATGAGATTTAAGAAAAGAAACTGCCTCCATAAATAAAAATGTAAGGTGAAGCAGCATGTGCTACTGCAGAAGCTGTAGCAAGTTATTCTGAAGATCTAGCTAAGATAATGAATGAAGGTGACTATACTGAACAACAAATTTTCAGTGTAGATGAAACAGCTTTCCATTGGAAGATGATGCCATTTAAAACTTTCATAGTTAGAAGTCAAAGCCTGGCTTCAAAGTTTCAAAGGAAAGGCTAACTCTCTCATTAGGGGTTAATTCAGCTGGTGACATGAATCTGAAGCCATTGCTCATTTACCATTCTGAAAAGACCCTAAAGAATGACTGACGTCAAATCTACTTTCCTTATGCTCTATAAATGGAACAGTAAAGCCTGGGTGAAAACACATTTGTTTACAACATGGTTTACTGAATATTTGAAGCCAAATGTTGAGACTTAATGCTCAGAAAAAAAACATACCTTTCAAACTATTACTTCTCATTGACAATGCACCTGGCCACCCAAGAGCTCTAAACAGAGATGTACAATGAGATTAATGTTGTCTTTAATGCCTGCTAACACTACATCCATTCTACAGCCCATGGATCAAGGAGTGATTTCAAGTCTCATTATTTAAGAAATACATTTTGTGAGGCTTTAGCTGCCATAGATAGTGAGTTTTCTGATGGGCCTGAACAAATTGAAAACCTATAAAAAGATTCACTATTCTAGGCACCATTAAGAAGACCTAAGATTCACAGAAAGAGTTTAAAATATAGTCATTAAAAGGAGCTAGGAAAAAGTTGATTCCAACTCTCATGAATGACTTTGAAGGATTCAAGACTTCAGTGAAGGAAGGTGCAGAGCTGGTGAAAACAGCAAGTGAATTAGAATTAGAAATAGAGCCCGAAGGTATGACTGAATTGCTGCAATCTCATGATAAAATATTAATAGATGAAGAGTTGCTTCTTATGAGCAAAGAAAGTGGCTTCTTGAGGTAGAATCTACTCCTGGTGAAGATGCTGTGAAGATTGTTGAAATGACAACAAAGGATTCAGAATATGTCATAAACTTAGTTGATAAAGCAGTGGCAGGATTAGAGATGATTGGCTCAAATTTTGAAAGTTCTTCTCTGGGAAAAACACTATCAAACAGCATTTTGGGCTACAGAGAAACTGTCTGTGAAAGGAAGAGTCAATCGATGAGGCAAACTTCACTGTTGTCTTACTTTAAGAAACTGCCAAAACCACCCAAACTTCAGAAACCACTACCCTAATCAGTCAGTAGCCATCAACATGGAAGCAAGACCAACCAGCAACCAAAAGATTATACTTCTCAGGGTATATGCCCAGTAGTGGGAGTAGAAACCAACACAACATTGTAAAGCAACTATACCCCAATGTAAAAAATATATATATGACTTGCTGAAGCCTCACATGATGGTTAACATTTTTTAGCAATAAATTATTTTTTTTATTTAGGTTGTACATCACTTTTTTAGATACAATGCTATTGCATATGTAGACAACAGGAGAGTATAAATATGCCTTTTATATGCACTGGGAAACCAGAAAATTAGTATGACTCACTTCATTGTGATATTTGCTTAATTGAGGTGGTCTAAAACCAAACCTGCAGTACCTTCGAGGTACATCTGCACTAAAGTAATTTTCCTTACTGTATTTTTTTTGCATTTGTTGTGTTTTTCTTAAGGGATAAGGTAATGAGATAAAAATAAAAAAACAGTTAACTATTGAAAGCTTTGTTTAAAACAAAAACAAAATTAATCTTGCTTTTGTCAGCTACTGTTAACAAACAAAAATGCTACCTTGGAGTTATGTTAAACTTTGCTTTACCAAGGACTATACAGAAATACTTGAGCAAATGTAGTGTAAGGACCAGCTGCTGATGGTACTATACAAGTAAAGAAGCAATGAGACTCTAAGGAGACAGAAGCCAGTGAAAAGTGTCATTGCTTGTGTCTACTGCTTTTTTGTGACACTTCGGTAAAAAGTCAGGTCTCAGGCAAGCATCTGAGGTGAGAGCCCAGTGGAGTAAGCTAAAATCCTAGATAGGTCATTAACATCACATCCCAGGACAATGATATCCTAAGAAAGGGCCCTCAAATCATAAGGACACCATCCTTGGGATACAGGGAGAAGAGAGGATAATAGTAATACCTTCTTCTTTCTCCATCTCCCCAGTAAAGCATGGGGAATATATTAAAAAATATTGCATTAATTTTTTATGGTTACAGATGATAACTAGATTTATTGTGGTGATCATTTCTCAAGGTAGTCAAATGTTGACTCACTAGGCTGTACATATGAAACTAATGTAATATTGTATGTCAATTATACATCAATACAATTTTTAATAATAAATAAATATAAAATAAAAACTAAAACAGATAGCCTCCCTTTCTCAAATGCCAGTATTTATTTATCTATTCATTTATTATTGAATTTTTTTATGTGATGTGGACCATTTTTTAAAGTCTTTATTGAATTTGTTACAATATTGTTTCTGTTTTATGTTTTAATGTTTTTATTAAATTTAATGTGGTTGCCATGGAGGCCAAAGAATCTAGAATGACTCAATCAGGTAAAAAGCAAAAATCTTTTCTACATTTCATGCACTTTGTCCACAGTCTTCATTAAGTGACTTTTCAATTAAACTCATTATCCTTAAGATCATATATCCTCCAAGTTATGCTTTGCATTTCTATTACTAACTCAAGGATTCTATGGAAAACCTGTACTCCTAATTAAAAGTGATAAATCCATTAAAGTAAATTTTGATATCAAGAAATGTCAAACGCACTAAAATATATGTAAAAGAGATAAGCAACAAGGATTTATTGTACAGCACAAGGAACTATATTCACTGTCTTGTAATAACCTATAATAGAAAAGAATCAGAAAATATATGTGTGTATGTAACTGAATCACTTCTCTGTAAAACTAACACAATATTGTAAATCAACTATACTTCAATTTAAAAAAAGAAATGTCAAATTTGGCTATCAGTGATATTTTAGGGATTTTTTTGTGCGTATTTGCTCTTCTCTGAAATAAAACTGGCTTTCCTATCTGTCGGTAATAATTCTACGAAAAAAGGAAATGCATCTGAAGAATTTCCTGGCCATTGAGATATCTGGTATCAGTAGTGCTGCGATTATCCACCCATGTGCAAAAGCTTTTGCTGACCTATTTTTTACGTGAAATGTGCTTAGAGCATAAAGTTTCTATAAATCCATTATATTTCCCAACGATCTTGTTCTTTCATCTTCATTCAACTTATGCCTCCATTAGAAGAGAGAAAAAGAGGTTCCTCTTCATGTTTTGAAAACGTATAAGCTTGTCACTTTTTTTAATACACTATTTTTAAAAGCAGTTTTAGGCTTACAGCAAAATTGAGTGGAAGGTATAGTTCCAAGAACCACATATACACAGCCTCCCCACTATCAACATCCCACCCCTGAGGTATACATTTGTTATAACTGATAAACCTGCATTGATATATCATTATCACTCAAAGTCCATTAGGGTCCACTCTTGGTGTTATACATTCAGTGGGTTTTGACAAATGTATAATGACATGTATCTACCAATAGAGTATCATACAGATTCATTTTGCCACCCTAAAAATCCTCTGTGCTTGTCACTTTTTATGCTGAATTTTGATTAAAAACATGTTATGATTAAAAACATATCTTATACTATTAATCAAAGGTATGATAAGGCAATAATTTTTAGTTAGATATGTTGATCCAGTATAGGTTTAAGGATTCTGTTAAATGGTGTATTATTTTGTTTAGCAAATGTGATTATACATATTGTAATAGACTCTTCATTCAAATGACCTTCAAGTTCACATCATGTGTTGAGATAGCAAACTATCAGGGATATAAGTATTGTCTGTGTGTATGATAGTTATTGGTAAGAAATATCTGCTCATTTGGGGATAGTAGTGTCACCTGAGAGGGCATTCGGTTGCCAAAAATAAAGCCATTTTCATTATTTCCACTCTAGCAACATAGGACCAGATGTCATAAACTCTCAGAATGTTTCACAGGACTTGAGTCCCAAGGTAGGTTTCCTTCAAATAGGATTCTGAGGGCAAATACATTTGAGAAATGGTGCATACTATAGTATTCTTAGGGCAATTTTCAAAGTATATCTGTCATTTAAAAAATCTGTGATGTCTCACACCAAATAATTTGTTTAATTTCACTTAACCCAGCATCTTGCAAACTTATTTAGTCATGGAACAGTTTAGGGATTTCAAAAAGCATCACATAGGCTGGCTGCATCAAAATTCTCAAAGGAGTTTTTGGAAATGTAGGTTCTAGTTAAATAAAATAGAATAAGACAATTCATGTCATTAATATTTTAAAAATATAATGCATATGTAATTTATTGTTTTATAGTTTACTTTTCCCTATATTATATTTTAGTATTAGGCATGATATTTTAAAATACTGAATTTGAAAGACCATGTTCTGTGCTTAATGGAATTCTTCAGAAGTTTCACCAATTATTTTTATTAATACTTGTATAAATTCAGGATAGTATACATTTCTAAATTATGAGCAAAAACTCAAAAGCAATAACCTCAAATTCTTCTTACACTAAGATATACTAATAGATATAAAGAGAGTTCGTGATTATCTAAAATGCATATGACGCAAGAAAAACAATTCCATTGTGCCAAATAAGTATATAAAACAATCATAGGACTTAGAAGATTACAGATTCTAATTACATATTTTTAAAATAAAGGTGACGACAAAAGATAATTCATCTATGAGCAAACAATTTATTTTCATCATTCCCATTACAATGGGAATACCTTAAATGGTTAATAGGAGAATTAAGTGACATGTTATGTAAAGTATCTAGTCCCATACTTCATATTTAATAATGTTTCAAAATTAATAAATGTTATTAAAATTTTCTGTCAAAAAATCATTGCAAAATTTGGTTTCATATATATTGCTAATCATATGTATACAAATATATTTAATAGTCTAAGGAACATGCAATGGTCATAGTGAAATGGAAATGATTGATATATTCTCAATGTTTAAATTACCCCTTCTATTCCAAAATGTAACTATTCACATAAAGGCTTTGATTATAGCTTTTAATCCACAAAAGATGTTTTCTGTGGGTTATCATAATTAAAGTTTGTATCCTAATTTTCTGGTATGGTGGTAAAGTCTAATTCCAACAAACATGTTCAAATGAAATTTTATGATTGTCTACAATATTTATAACCAAAGCATATATCAGTAGTTATGCAAAAGCTTTAAAAGAACTTAAAAGTACAGAATAGGTTTCTTCCCTCATGCATCCTCTCCTTCCCAATTCATGGATATATTTCAACAGTTAAGGATAAATTCAGAGTCTGGGCAAGTCAATCCAGCCTCCATCAGAGAATTAGAGCTACATACACACATCCAATTTCTCAACATTACACACTGGGTGGCTCAGATGGTAAAGAATCTGCCTGCAATGTGGGAGACCCAGGTTCAATCCCTGGGTCAGGAAGACCCCCCTGGAGAAGGAAATGGCACCCCACTCCAGGATTCTTGCCTGGGAAATCCTATGGACAGAGAAGCCTGGCAGGCTATAGTCCCTGGGGCTGCAGAAGAGTCAGACAGGACTGAGTGACTAACACTTCCACTTTTAGGAAACAACTAATACAGCTATAAAAACTATAGTGAACTATATTTCAGAATAGTGTGAAATGAAGAGAATGACTTTTATATATATCGGTTACAAATTACTAGACAAACTTTATTGATTTTTAATAATACATTCATTAAAGTAATGTAAGAATTATAGAAAGGACAATAAAAAATCATCAATAATAGTAGTACAGGTCAATATCCTAGTAAGAATTTTGCTGTATATATGTGTGTGTGCACACACAGAGTAAAAATGCACATATGTATTTGCTTTTAATTTATGTTCAATCCCTGGGTTGGGAAGAACACCTGGAAAAGGGAAAGGCTACCCACTCCAGTATTCTGGCCTGGAGAATTCCAAGGACTGTATAGTCCATGGGGTCGCAAAGAGTTGGACACGACTGAGCGACTTTCCCTTTCACTATAACATATATGAGTTATGAGTATAATCATCCCTCAGTATCCATGGGTGACAGGTTCCAGGACCGCAGTGGATACCAAAATCTTCAGGTGCTCAAGCTACAAATACAATGTAAATGCATATAAATAGTTGTCAGGGTACACTACAAATTCAAGTTTTGCTTTTTGGAACATTCTGGATTGTTTTTTTTTTTTTTCTGAATATATTCCATTTGTGGTTGGCTGAATTCTCTGATGAGGAACCCATGGATACCAAGGGTCAACTGTACGTTCAGAGTTGCAAAACTATGAATACCCTAATCTATATTACCAATTTGTCCTCTAGAAATATCATTCCCTTTCTTGATCCCAGTCAACAGTTCTTATTTATACATAATTTTTGACAGCCTTGGATATTTTAAAAACATTTGCCTGTCTGAAAAATAAAACATCTTATTCTTGTCTTATTTGCTTAATTTTGACTACTTGTAATGATGAACATATTTTAATGTGATTATTACCCTTTTTAATTTTGTGAATTGTTATAATCTTTGCTCATTTTTATGGGATTTTTGTCTTTTATCTTTTTACTTATCAGATTTTTATATTAAAAATATTAATTTTTGTATGAAGCATGTTCTGAAAATATTTCCTTGTCTAAATTCTGATTTTTTCCCAAATTTATTATCATAGCACTTATTTATCAGCATTTGTAATTTAAAAGATCTTTATCTCCAAAAGCCATGTCCACAAGTATTCATAGTGACTTTCATCTTATGAACACTTCATTCTTAAATTTTTTGTTCTTTTAAGTCTGTAACATTTTAGTTCAAAAGAAACTTTAAAACAGCTTAATAAGTGAGATTCCTAAAATATAACAATTTGAATAAAAAGAAAAACTGTAAACTTTAGAAAGGAACAGAAAAATAAAAAGTGCTTTAAACATATGGAAATATGCTTATTGATTAAGCATAATTTTGGTTCTAAGTTTCCTGGCAACAGAGACAAAATAACAGAAAACAGAGTGCTACAGCTGTTCTAATATTTTATTTTTAAAATGAAAAGCATACTAGTTTATCTGGGATGACAGTTTTTCCTATAACTTAACTCTAAATGATCATCTGGTTTTTGGTCCATATTCCATAGCATGGGGTTATGGAATTCATCAATTAATTCATTCAGTTCATGATGCTTGAATGTTTAACATGTGCTATGCTGAGGCTTTGGTCTTAGCTATAATACTGTTATTCTTGGGTCCTAAGCAAGTCTTTCCTTCATCACTGTACCTTGTGTTGATCCATATTCTCCAACTGCTTTACCCAAAGTAGAAAACTTGAAAAACTGACTTTGTATAATATTTGTGTTTCTTTTGGTTGTAAAGGTAGTTAGTTTTTTTTTTTTTAATTGAGTTACTAGGATGGTATTAGAGTGCCTGTAATCCAATAAATTGTTAAACAAGCAAGCTTCAGAAATAGCAGAAGTCAAGGCAATTCCAGAAACCTCAATTCTGGAAGTTTGGGGGGTTTGTATATCTTTATTTAAGAGCAGTGGATGAGGGACTCTAGCTACAACCTAGAACCAACAGATAAGACTGCTTTAAAGTACCATATGCAGGCCCCATCTCAAACCAATTAAATTGGTTTCAGGGGCCCAGGCCTATTCAGCAGTATGTTTTAAGTGTCCCAGGCGATTTTAACATGTATTTGATGTGGAACTGCTCTGAAGAACTGCATTTAATATAATAATGCTGCAAAACAACCCTTAGTCTCCTAGTGAATTTCTCTCAGTTCAGCATTCAGAATCTCAACAGCAGAGGTGACCGGTCCACTTTCAGAACAACAAGGACCATGGGCTGTGTCAGTCATGGTCCTAGGGGAGGTCACGAACCAGAACATGGCTCCAGGGTAGGTAGACCAGTTGTCCTGGTTGCCTGGGACTAAGAAGTTTCCTGGGACATGAGACTTTGGGTATTAAAATTGGGAGAAGTCCAGGGCTTCCCTCATAGCTCAGTTGGTAAAGAATCTGCCTACAATGCAGGAGACCCTGGATTGGGAAGATCCCCTGGAGAAGGGATAGGCTACACACTCCAGTATTCTTGGGCTTCCCTTGTGGCTCAGCTGGTAAAAAAAATCTGTCTGCAATGCAGGAGACCTGGGTTTGATCCCTGGGTTAGGAAGATCCCCTGGAAAAGAGAAAGGCTACCTTCTCCAGTATTCTGGCCTGGAGAATTCCATGGACTGCATAGTCCATGGGGTCACAAACAGTTGGACACAACTGAGTGACTTTCACTTTCAGGCAAATGGAAGCAGATGGTCACCCTTGCAGGGAGCCACACCCGCAGGGCAGGGTAAGGAGGGATCCTCAGGAGTGGGATGGGGCAGTTGAGAAGGTCAACAGTGCTGCATCACATTATACAATCTCCATGTTTGCAGAGCTCACACCATCTGAAGTGTCCTGTCATTGACTTTCTTGCCACTGACATTTCCAGTGGGAGGAGGGGATATGGATTTGGTGATTTACCTGTGGTGCTTCAGGAAGTACATGTTTCATACCATCTCACCATATTTAATGCAGGTATTTCAAAGAACTGGTCTTCCCAGGTGGCTCAGTGATAAAGAAGCTGCCTGCGATTCAGGAGACATGGGTTTGATCCCTGGCTTGGGAAGAACCCCTGGAGGAGAAAATGGCAACCCACTCCAGTATTCTTGCCTGGAAAATTCCATGGACAGAGGAGCCTGGTGGGCTACAGTCCATGGTGTCTCAAAGAGCCAGGCACGATTTAGCAACTAAAGAACAATTGCAAAGAATAGATAAAACTGAAATAAGTTTGGTGATTTAGATTACAGAAACTCTTTTATGATTTTTGTACACCTGGCAGTAAAAATATTAAGTATATACAGTAAAGGAATTCAATTTTTCTTTTATAAATCCTGTACTGATGCTCTAAGATGCTTTAAGTCAACGTCACAACTGAAATTTAAAATCCCAAATATAGAAATGCAAAAGTGTCAGGAATGTTATCTCTGACAGCCAAGTGTCACCCTTTTCCACATTTTAAAATGAAAACATACAAAAAGTTAGACACTTTAACTTTAAAATGGCATGCTATTTCCAGTATCTTTGCTCCCTGCTAGTCAGACATGGCCAGATGACTTTTTAAAAATCTCTATTGTTTCTAATTCAGTGGGCCAAGGGACCATTGTGCCATAAGGTGATGGCAAGCGGGGAAGTCCAAACATTCATATGGGTGATTTTTCAGACCGTAATAGCATACCTGGATAAAGAAGTCCACAACAACCTCTTAAATTATAAACTCTATGATGAATGTACCTCTTCATACAATACAACAGGCATTCTGGAAATCCACTGTACAGCTTCTAGGGGAAGTAGTAAGATCCAGAGGTCCCTAGGACTCCCAAACCAAAATAAACAATGCCAATGATACAAGACATTTGGGAACACAAAATGTAACTTGTTATATATATATATATAGGAGTGCTGGGTGAGTTGGAAATTCTCTCCAACCATAGAAAGGAGAGGTCTACAATAGATTTAACACTGAAAGTTCAACACTGACTCAAGATATATTCTGCAAAGGAAAAACAGTGTCCTTGGAGTATGGAAGGAAGAACTGATCAATATAATGCTGAATCAACCTAACAAACGCTCTCCTACTGACAGAAACCACAGCTACAAAACTTCCAATTGAAACAAGTACAAATCAGTGCCTGTGATATATATTTTGAGAAATCCATTCTCAGAAATAATCTTGCTTTGAGAGTCTGAAAATAAGATATGGCTCATGATTCTGGTGCCCCCGTCCCCACCCCCACCCCTCCACCAAAGAGATGATAACTTCCCAGGTGATGCTAGTGGTAAAGAACCCGCTAGCCAATGCAGGAGAGACTCGGTTCAATCTCCAGATCAGGAAGGTCGTCTGGAGGAAGGTAACAGCTACCCCCTCCAGTATTCTTGCCTGGAGAATCCCATGGACAGAAGAGCCTGATGGGCAGCAGTCTACAGGGCTGCAGAGAGTTGGACACAACTAAAGTGACTTAGCACACACGCAAAGAAATTATAATCATGTGGACAATAAATGTTAAAATTTCAGACAAAGACTACAAGTAAAGAAACACAAAAAGAAAAAGGACAACTTTCTTTCCAAGGAGACCAAGTGGCTTTTCTGAGCTACAATTTTCTGGTTTGCCTACGTTCTAAAAATGTACTTCTTTACTTAGAAGATGGGAAATGGTTTATATTCCTCAAAATATTCAAATAATCAATAGTAAGCCAAAAAACAAAGAGAGAAACCAGAAACCAGCAACAACTAGAGTGCTGCTGCTGCTGCTGCTAAGTCGCTTCAGTCGTGTCCGACTCTGTGCAACCCCATAGACAGCAGCCCGTCAGGCTCCCCCGTCCCTGGGATTCTCCAGGCAAGAATACTGGAGTGGGTTGCCATTTCCTTCTCCAATGCATGAAAGTGAAAAGTGAAAGTGAAGTCACTCAATCGTGTCCAACTCTTAGCGACCCCATGGACTGCAGCCTACCAGGCTCCTCCATCCATGGGATTTTCCAGGCAAGAGTACTGGAGTGGGGTGCCATTGCCTTCTCCATACAACTAGAGTATTGCTCTACTAATCCAGTTAATATTGAAAGGAGAAAACTAAAATAACTCAAATTAAGTGTAAATGGAAGGGCCTGAAATAACATGTTTGGTTGGATTTCCCCTAATATGTAATGTTTATGACCTCAGCATTTACACCAACTCTACTCTGTCAATAGCACAAGCCTCTGTTAAAATAAGCTTCTTACAGGCAGTACAAGATGGCAGAGGAGTAGGTGGACATGGAGTACATCTCTCTCCATGGATACATCAGGAATGCACCTTAAGACACATAAGTCCATGAAGAATGCCAGCCAAGAGCAGACAGGAGGACCTGACCAGTGGAAAAGAATATATAGAGCCAGGCAAAACTCGGTAGGATGAAGGAACTAGGGGGGAAAATGGGAGTGTTAGTAGGACTGGACCTGCCCTCGGCCAGTGGGGGAACTGAAGCAGGGGTCCAATCCCCACGTTGGGGCAACGGTCTGAGTCAGAAGAGACACATTTAAGGCTGAGAGTGAAATAGCAGATCTGTGGCAGGCTAAATAGAATGACAATCAGACAGTCCTTCCTTGCCGTGCCCATACATATCACGAATAGGGACGCAGATCCCCTGGAAGGTGCAGCTGCTGGGAGCTGGAGTTTAGGGAAAGTGGAGCAATCCCAGGGTGAGGGCTGCCGCTGACTGTGGAGAGAAGGATTGAGGGGATGTGAGAGAGGAGATCACGGTGGGAAATGCCTGTGGAGGAAAGCTGGGCAGACATGGAAGCAAGGGGATCCTGCTGAGTCATGCGTAGGGGGTGGAGCCATCACCATAGCCTCTCACTTCCCACAGGCCAGCATCAGCAGCCGAACAATAAAGAGGCTGGCCCATCAAACGCCTGATGTGCCAATCTACAGAGTGGGACCCTAGAATGGGGGCCCTTCTATGTGCCTGACTTGCCAAACAACAGAGAAGGACCCCAGGCAGTGGAACCCTCTAAGTGCCTGAATGGGTGGAGCTATGGAGAAAGACGGGCCAAAGAGGCCTTCTGATCGTCAACTACAAGAGGCTCGAAAAAAGACTCTGATAGGGCCATAACTCCTGCAGCGGAAACAGTCCACATCCTTGCACACTTGGTGCTGCCAGGGTCCCTGCAAGCAAGCAGCTGCACTACCTTCATGCTCAACTCTCACGGGGCAGAGCTGCCACAGGCAAAAAAAGTCTTGCATCTATGCACGCAGGGTTGCTTTGGTAGTGTCTGACTTCTTGCAACCTTGTAGACTGTGGCCTGCCAGGCTTCTCTATCAGGGAGGGGGCTTCTTCAGGCAAGAATGTTGAAGCGCATTGGCCAGTACTGGTTGCCATACCCTTCTAGAGCACTGTATTTCCTGCTGCCCTAGCTGCCAACTCCCCTGAGTACCTAATGCTGCCAGAACCCCTGCAACCCAAGCAGCTGCACCACCTCCACACCTGGCCCTCACAGAGGCAAACCAAAGTCCTCCAGGGCAGCCTCAGCAGCAAACCCCAGTGGACAGCCCATATCCAGAGGTGGGAATAAAACCACAATTGAAACCCAGGAGCAGTGTGGCTAAAGAAGAAGACCCAACAGCTTCCCACCAGCTGTACAAGCTGCAGATTAAATCCATAAGATCAACGAGGCAGACTCTGTGCCTATGGAATATATAAAAGGACATTGAGAGTTCCCACAAGAGAAAATGCACTAGCTCTGATAGCTGCGGACATTGGAGGCAAGAACACACAGGAACAGGACAAGATGAGAATCTGAGCGCCCCCAGGGCAGGTCCAGAGATCAGGACAGGACAGTGTTGGAGGGCCTCTTGGGAAGGTGAGACGGACTATGACTCCCAGCAAGGGAAAGAACTCTGACAGCAATAACTCAAGAAAAACATTTATTATTCTTATGTTTTCACTTGTTGTGTAGATTCTTTCATATTTTTTCCTTTTTTCCCCCCTTGGTGTAGTCGATTTTATTGGCACTATGAAGTCTAATTAAGCATTTGAGCTTTCTTTTTCCTTCAGTATATTTTTTCCACTGTTGTTATAAACCTCTGCCTCTACATTGAGCTTTTGCAGTTCTGTGGAGTTTTCCTTTTTTTCTTTTCTCTTTTTTTAATTTTAATTTTTTAAACCTATTATTTTTTCTACATTTATTCCTTTGTTTATTTTTCCTACTTTTCTTTTCCCCTTGCAGTTAACCTTTAATGTATATAAATCTTCTTTATCTATCTCTATTTAACTTTGCATGTCTCTTCTTTCTTTTTTCCCTTTCCTCTAAAAATATTTGTTATTTTATTTTCAGTGCTTTATTCCCCAATTGGCACCTTGTTTTAGTTTTCTTTTCCAGTTTGTGCTTTAGTTAGTTTTTTTCTGGTAGATGTAATCTTTGCTTTCCTTTGTTTGCCAGGTCAATCTATTGTACTTTATTTTTGTTGGATTTTGATTTTGCTTATGGGTATATACGTATATGTGTTTATTCAGTCACACTTTTTATTGTTATAAAACTCTACATTGAGCTTTGGCAGTTCTGTGGAGGTTTCCTTTTTTTTTTTCTTCCTTTTTTCTTTACTCTTTCATTTTTCTTTCTTTTTTATAATTTTTAATTTTTTAAGCCTATTATATTTTTTCTACATTTATTCCTTTGTTTGCCTTTCCTACTCTTCCTTTCCCCTTGCAGTTCATCTTTAATGTATATAAATCTTCATCTACCTCTATTTAACTTTGCATATCTATTCTTTCTTTTCTTTCTTCTCAACATACTTGTTAGTTTTGTTTTCAAGGTACCACATGGCACCTTGCTTATTTTTGTTTTCCAGGTTGTGCTTTGGTTAGTTTTGTTCTTAACTAGTAAGTATAATTTTTTATTTCCTTTGTTCGCCAGGTCAATCTACTGTACTTTATTTTTGTTGGACTGTTTTGACTTTGTTCATGGGTGTAAATGTATATGTATATATTCCATTATTTTAATTATTATTTGCCTGATTTTGTAACTTCCATTTGTCTGGGGTTGATCTTCAGGTTCATGTTTTTGGATATTTGCTTTAATCTCACTTAATGCCATAACAAACCACTTGTGGAATCTTCATTCCTGACCAGAGATCAAGCCCTGAGCCTTTGGAGTGGGAGCACTGACTCCAAGACCCTAGACTACGAGAGAACTAACCCTCAGTTCAGTTCAGTCACTCAGTCATGTCCGACTCTTTGTGACCCCATGAATCGCAGCACGCCAGGCCTCCCTGTCCATCACCAACTCCCAGAGTTCACTCAGACTCACATCCATCGAGTCAGTGATGCCATCCATCCATCTCATCCTCTGTTGTCCTCTTCTCAGGGTCCGTCTAGTCAAGGCTGTGGTTTTTCCTATGGTCATGTATGGATGTGAGAGTTGGACTATGAAGAAGGCTGAGCGCCAAAGAATTGATGCTTTTGAACTGTCGTATTGGAGAAGACTCTTGAGAGTCCCTTGGACTGCAAGGAGATCCAACCAGTCCATTCTGAAGGAGATCAGCCCTGGGATTTCTTTGGAGGGAATGATGCTAAAGCTGAAACTCCAGTACTTTGGCCACCTCATGAGCAGAGTTGACTCATTGGAAAAGACTCTGATGCTGGGAGGGATTGGGGTCAGGAGGAGACTGGGACGACAGAGGATGAGTATCAAATAGTGAGAATTCACATAAAAGAAACCACTTGAATATAAGATCCAGCATCACCCAACCACCAGTAGCACCCTGTGCAGGACCTCTCATCTAAACAACAAACAAAACAAAAATACAAACCCAATCATCAGCAGACAGGATTACCACCTCACTCAGCCTTGCGCATCAGAGGAAAAACAAACAAACAAAGAAACAAAAATTCAGCACAAGTCTCACCCTATAAAAAGTTTTCACAAACCACTGGACCAACATTAGAGGGCAGAAATCAAAAGGAAGAAAGGATTCAACCTTGAAGCCTGGGAAAAGGAGACCTCAAACATAATAAGTTAAAAAAAAAGAATGAAAAGGCAGAGCAGTACTACATAAATTAAGGAAGAAACTAGGAGCACAGAAGTCCAAATAAATGAGGAGGAAATAGGCAAACTACCTGAAAAAGAATTCAGAATAATGATAGTAAAAATGATACAAACCTTGAGAAGAAAATGGAGAAAATGCAAGAATTAATTAACAAAGATCTAGACGAATTAAAGAATAAACATAAACATACAGAGACAAACAATAAAATTACTGAAATTAAAAATACTCTAGAAGGAATCAGTAGCAGAATATATGAAGGAGAGGAACGAATCAGTGAGCTGTAAGAGAAAATGGTGGAAATAACTTCTGAAGAGCAGAATAAAATAAACATAAAGAAAAGAACTGAAGATAGTCTCAGAGACATCTGGGACAATATCAAATGCATCAACGTTCAAATTATAGGGGTCCCAGAAGAAGAAGAGAAAAAGAAAAGGTATGAAAAATTTTTTGAACAGATTATAGTTGAAAATTTCCCCAACATGGAAAAGGAAATAGTCAATCAAATCCATGAGGCACAAAGAGTCCCATACAGGATAAACCCAAGGAGAAACACGTCAAGACACATACTAATCAAACTAACAGAGACTAAACACAAAGAAAGAATATTAAAAGCAGCAAGAGAGAAGCAACAAGTATAATACAAGGGAAACCCTATGCACTTAACAGCTGATCTTTCAGCAGAAATGCTGCAGGCCAGAAGGGAATGGCAAGATATATTTAAAGTACTCAAAGGGAAAAATCTGCAACCAAGATTACTGTATCCAGCAAGGATCTCATTAAAAATTGAAGGAAAACTAAAAAGCTTTTTGGAGAAGGAAATGGCAACCCACTCCAGTGTTCTTGCCTGGAGAATCCCAGGGGCGGCAGAGCCTGGTGGGCTGCCGTCTATGGGGTTGCACAGAGTTGGACGTGACTGAAGCGACTTAGCAGCAGCAGCAGCAGCAGACAAGCAAAAGTTAAGAGAAATCAGTACTACCAAACCAGCTTTACAACAAATGTTAAAGGGACTTACATAGTCAAGAAATACAAGAGAATCAAAAGGATCTACAAAATCAACCCCAAACAATTAAGGAAATAGCAATAGGAACATATATAGATCAATAATTACTTTAAATGTAAACGGATTAAATCCTCCAACCAAAAGACACAGACTGGCTGAATGGATACAAAAACAAGACCCATGTATATAATGTCTATAAGAAACCCCTTTCAGACCTAAAGATACAGATAGACTGAAAGTGAGAGGATGGGGAAATCTATTCCATGCAAATGGAAAGCAAAAGAAAGCTGGAGTAGCAATCCTCATATCAGACAAAATAGACCTTAAAACAAAGACTACAAGAGATAAGGAAGAACACTACATAGTAATCAAGGGACTAATCCAAGAGGAAGGCATAACAATTGTAAATATCTATGCACCCAACATAGGAACACCTCAATACATAAGACAAACACTAACAGACACTAAAAGAGAAATTGAAATAACACAATAATAGTAGAAGAGTTTAATATCCCACTCACACCAATAGACAGATCATCAATACAGAAAATTAATAAGGAAACACAAGTCTTAAATGATACATTAGACAAGATGGATCTCATTGATACCTTCAGGGCATTCCATCAAAATGGAGAAGAATACGTCTTCTTCTCAAGTGCACATGGAACATTCTCCAGGATAGACCACATCTTGGGCCACAAATCAAACCTCAGTAAATTTAAGAAAATTGAAATCCTATCAAGCATTTTCTCTGACCACAACACTATAAGACTAGATATCACCTACAAGAAAAAACCTGTAAGAATCACAAACACAGAGAGATTAAACAACACATTTCTAAATAACCAACAGGTTACTGAAGAAATAAAAAGGGAAATAAAAAAATTTCTAGAAACAAACGACAATGAAAACACAACAATTCAAAACCTATGGGATGCAGCAAAAGCAGTTCTAAGAGGGAAGTTTATAGCAATACAATCCTACCTCAAGAAACAAGAAAAACATTGAATAGACAACCTAACTTTACACCTAAAACAACTGGAAAAAAAGAACAAAAATACCTCAAAAGTTGTAGAAGGAAAGAACACATAAAGATCCGAGCAGAAATAAATGAAAAAGAAATGAAAGAAACAAAAGTAAAGATTAATAAGACTAAAGGCTGGTTCTTTGAAAAGATAAAGAAAATTGACAAATCTTTAGCCAGATTCTTCAAGAAAAAAAAGAGAGATGAATCAAATCAACAAAATGAGAAATGAAAAACGAGAGGTTACAACAGACAATGCAGAAATACAAAGGATTATGAGACTATTATGAACAACTATATGGCAATAAAATGGATAACCTGGAAGAAATGGACAGATGCATAGAAAAGTTAAATCTTCCAAGACTGAACCAGGAAGAAATAGAAATTATGAATAACCCAATTATAATCACTGAAACTGAAGCTGTGATTAAAAAAAAAATCTCCCAAAAAACAGAAGCCCAGGACCAGATGACATCACAGGAGAATTCTATTAAACATTTAAAGAAGAGCTAATGCCTCTCCTTCTAAAAGTCTTTCAAAAAATTGCGCTTCCAAACTCATTCGATGAGGCCACCATCACCCTGATACCAAAACCAGATGCAGACAACACAAAAAAAGAAAACTACAGGCCAATATCACTGATGAACATAGAAGCAAAAATCCTCAACAAAATTTTAGCAAACAGAATTCAGCAACACATCAAAAAGCTCATACACCATGATCACATTGGGTTTATTCTATAAGCAAGGTGAAAAGACAACCCTCAGAATGGGAGAAAATAATAGCAAATAAAACAACTGACAAAGGATTAATTTCCAAAATGTACAAGCAACTCATACAACTCAATACCAGAAAAACAAACAGCCCAATCAAAAAGGAGGAAAAAGACGTAGACAGACATTTCTCCAAAGAAGACATACAGATGGCTAACAAACACATGAAAAGATGCTCAACATCACTCATTATCAGAGAAATGTAAGTCAAAACTACAATGAGATATCACCTCACACCGGTCAGAATGGCCATCATCAAAAAGTCTACAAACAATAAATGCTGGAGAGGGTGTGGAGAAAAAGGAACACTCTTGCACTGTTGGTAGGAATGTAAATTGATACAGCCACTATGGAAGACAGTATAGAGATTCCTTAAAAACCTAGAATGAAACCACCATATGACCCAGCAATCCCACTCCTAGGCATATACCCTGAGGAAACCAGGCTTGAAAAAGACACATGTATCCCATTGTTCCTTGCAGCACTATTTACAACAGCTAGAACATGCAGGCAACCTAGATGTCCATCGACAGATGAATGGATAAAGAATTGTGGTACATATACACAATGGAATATTACTCAGTCATAAACTGGAATGCATTTGAGTCAGTTCTGATGAGGTGGATGAACCTAGAACCTATTATACAGAGTGAAGTAAGTCAGAAAGAGAAAGATAGATACCATATTCTAACACATATATATGGAATCGAGAAGAATGGTACTGAAGAACTTATATACAGGGCAGCAATGGAGAAATAGACATGGAGAATAGACTGATGGACATGGGGAGAGGGGAGGAGAGGGTGACATGCATGGAAAGAGTAACATGGAAACTTATATTACCATATGTAAAATAGATAGCCAATGGGAATTTGCTGTATGGCTCAGGAAACTCAAACAGGGGCTCTGTATCAACCTAGAGGGGTGGGATGGAGAGGGAGATGGAGGGAGGTTCAAAAGGGAGGGGTATATGTATACCTATGGCTGATTCATATTGAGGTTTGACAGAAAACAACAAAATTCTGTAAAGCTATTATCCTTCAATAAAAAAAGAAAAAGAAAAAATAACCATCTTATAGAAAAATCAGAGATTCAAGTTACTGGGGGAAATTATAAGGCAGTTGATGAAAGTGAAAGAGGAAAGCGAAAAAGTTGGCTTAAAGCTCAACATTCAGAAAACAAAGATCATGGCATCCGGTCCCATCACTTCATGGGAAATAGATGGGGAAACAGTGGAAACAGTATCAGACTTTATTTTGGGGGGCTCCAAAATCACTGCAGATGGTGACTGAAGCCATGAAATTAAAAGACGCTAACTCCTTGGAAGAAAAGTTACGACCAACCTAGATAGTATATTCAAAAGCAGAGACATTACTTTGTCAACTAATGTCCGTCTAGTCAAGGCTATGGTTTTTCCTGTGGTCATGTATGGATGTGAGAGTTGGACTGTGAAGAAGGCTGAGTGCCAAAGAATTGATGCTTTTGAACTGTGGTGTTGGAGAAGACTCTTGAGGGTCCCTTGGACTGCAAGGAGATCCAACCAGTCCATTCTGAAGGAGATCAACCCTGGGATTTCTTTGGAAGGAATGATGCTAAAGCTGAAACTCCAGTACGTTGGCCACCTCATGAGCAGAGTTGACTCATTGGAAAAGACTCTGATGCTGAGAAGGATTGGGGGCAGAAGGAGAAGGGGACGACAGAGGATGAGATGGCTGGATGGCATCACTGACTCGATGGACGTGAGTCTGAGTGAACTCTGGGAGTTGGTGATGGACAGGGAGGCCTGGCGTGCTGCGATTTATGGGGTCTCAAAGAGTCAGACATGACTGAGTGACTGAACTGAACTGAATAAGGAAGTTTCCCAGCTATTTCTTTGTCTCATTTGCCTGAAGTGATGCTCTGATGATCACTGACTCAATGTTTTGCCCCGTGTGTGTTAGTTGCTCAGTCATGACAGTCTCTTTGTGACCCCATGGACTGTAGCCCACCAGCACCCTCTATCCATGGGATTTTCCAGGCAAGGATACTGGAGTGCATTGCCATTTCATTCTCCCTACCTTCCTCATTTTTCTGGAAAGGAGTTCCTTGATGGAGCAGTCATCTGAATTCTCGTGTTAGAGAGTTCCTCTCCTTCCTTCTTGGTTTCTTTCATTTCTAAGCATACACTCAACTTACTGCTAAGTCACTTCAGTCGTGTCCAACTCTGTGTGACCCAGAGATGGCAGCCCACCAGGCTCCCCCATCCCTGGGATTCTCCAGGCAAGAACACTGGAGTGGGTTGCCATTTCCTTCTCCAATGCATGAAAGTGAAAAGTGAAAGTGAAATTGCTCAGTCATGTCCGACTCCTAGCAACCCCATGGACTGCAGCCTACCAGGCTCCTCCATCCATGGGATTTTCCAGGCAAGAGTACTGGCGTGAGGTGCCATTGCCTTCTCCCAACACTCAACTTGCTTCCTATGAAATCCTGTACAGAATCCCGCTGGGTTGTACCACACCTAAAACCACCACAGCTGGGTGACACTGAGGTTACCTCTGTTCTCTGAGTAGCACATGTTTGTGACCATCTGAGGTCCATGTCAAATGAAAGGAAAGATCCCACAGTCTTAATAGAGGTTCTGCAGAGACCATGTGGCTGAATGTAAGTTTTGTTTCCCTGATTCTTTTGTACTTAGACACACAATGACGAGTGCATGCCTGGAGCAAGGGTCGTCAAGGTGACCCCATCTCAAAGCTCAGTCCCTTCTGTCTCTGTCTCCAAGCTCTGGTAGCTCAGATTCATCTCACCCTTTGATCCCAATCCCATCACCTCTATAGCCTCTGGATACACATATCCATAGGTAAACTGTTTAGAATTGAGAAAGCAAACAAAATGGCTTTTTCTTTTTCACATTTATCGCTAGGTTAAAAACAAAGGAATTGTTTGAAATTTTAGCACTCTTGTTCAGAAAAGCCCTTTACTCACTTGCATGGACAAACCTAAAGGTCTAACACTCCTGCATTTATGAGATCCTAGGGCACATCTCATGGTTAACATCTGAAAACTCATAAGGAAGAGGATGACATAGCCACAGGAACTCATCCACTGTTTATTTACAAACTTGATTCATTTTTTGACTGGTCAATATTTTGCAAATGGGTAATATAGTGTGGAATGTTTGAAGGGCTTTTCTAAGCCTGAAAAGTCAACTCAGGAGGTATAGTCCAGCAGGGTGCCTCTCTCAGCATGCACACTGGTACAAGCTATTTCAGTGGTCTTTCTGGGAAAAAGATGAGACTGGCCTCTACATTAAGTGATGCTGCTGACGGACCAGCATGGAAAGGCAGGGCTGCTGGCTTCTGGCTGATACTTGGCAGGAACTTAAAGATTCCAATCCAAGGATCTTAAGACAAAACCCTAAACATTCTCAAATGCATGCCCAAACAAAACCCTAAGACATACAGAAAGAAGAGAAAACAGTTTTGAGAAATGCAAGAAGGAAAAATCTGAGACTGTGAACTTGCTGTAACTCATCAGGAACAAATTCGAGTTAGACACTGGATCTGGGAAAGGGAGGATGAAGTTTAATCACAGACACTGTCTTCAGAAGACCAGAAATCAACCAAGTTAAATTTTTAAAAATCTGCTCACATCCTAGAGAAAGGAAATGGAAGCTGAATAATTGAATCAATGTTGTCATTAAGACACATCACACATGGTTTAACTGACTATACTTTCAGGGTCTATCTAAATACTTGGGACTGTGATAAACTCCCAACCTTGCAACAGTATAGTGAAACTACATTTTCATAAGGCAACACAAAATCTACTGAGGGGCTGAAATCATACCGGCCATATAATTAAACTCTCTCAAACTACTGGAAAGCATTTTCAAAGAGTGCTGTGCAATGCCCAAAACAGAGGAATATGGCTTGTGAAAGTTACGCTCATCCCAACATGGGGTTCAGGAAAGCAGTTGTTTTCAGAAAGGAACTGGGGCAAATTTAAACAGAGGAAAATATATACTAGGAAAAGATCAGACAGGAAATCATTATTTTTTTTTTAAGTCCAATGTTCAAATCTTAGGATCACAGGTCAGCACGACCTGGAATGTGTACTTAGCTGACCCTGCCTTTTTCCTAACGCATAGAGAACAGACCTTTAGGTCAGGCAGGACCCCTAGACTGACCAGGACTGAATGGCCTAGCAGTGACTCACTTAGCGTAGGAAGGGTTTAGTTGCTATGATTCTCTGACTTCAGCAAGATGACTTTGCGAGGCCCTGGGCAGGTGGAATGGTCCCATCTGTCCTCACCTCACTCCCTGGAAATGAGCTGCCCTTGGGGTATACAAGTGGGAAAACATAAACCCCCAAACTGATGGAGTTACTTTCACTTTTCACACAATATTGGATGCGTGTGAATGTTTAGTTAGTCATGTCGGACTCCTTGCAGTCCCATGCACTGTAGCCCGGCAGGATTCTGTCCATGGAATTTTCCAGGCAAGAATACTGGAGCAGGTTGCCATTTCCTACTCCAGGGGATCTTCCCAAACCAGGGATAGAACCTGCCTCTCCTGCATTGGCCATTGGGAGGTGGATTCTTTACCACTGAGTTACCTGTGAAGCCCTAATATTGGATGAGTCCCACTAAATACCAACAGACTTTGTAGTCTTTATGGTGAAATTCAAAATGACTAACTCAGAGTCAGTCTTAATAAAGCTCTCCAATACACTGGAGTACTAATACAATTTCACTTTTTTCTGCAGGGTAACAATGGCCTTTAAATATGAGTCTGGAATCCAACTCCAATTGTCTATTAAAGCAATTGTTTAGCTTTTATTTTGGGGTATAGCTCATTAACAATATTGTGATAGTTTCAGGTAGACAGCAAAAGGACTCAGGCATACATATACATGTATTCATTTTCCCCTAAACTCCTCTCTCATCCAAGCTGCCATATAACTTTGAGCAGAGTACCCTGTGCTATACAGTAGGTCCTTGTTGGTTGTCCAGTTTAAATATAGCAGTGTGTACATGTCAATCCCAAACTCTCTAATTATCCCTTCCCCTCATTCTCTACTAAACAATTTTTTAAAAGAATCTGAAATTATTTAAAAATTTTAAATAGGATTAAGTTCACCCCAAAGATGGTCTGTCTATACTTTGTATAGTAATTCGAGTTGCTATAAATGAGATCAAGCCTCTTTCTTTCGAGCCTCAACTTGGAAAACAGCACCACTTTCTTACTGCCCTCATAGTTATGTTTGTGTTACTGTTTTGGGGGAAGTTCTCACTTCATACATTTAATTTTCAATGCCAGAGGATGCCAATGTCACGTGGGATAAGAGTCACTCTCTGGCTTTCTAAATCCTTTCGGAATGACATATTCCACAAGTCCATAACACCACTGGTGTATAAGTGATGACAACTCACCAGCTTCGGCAGACCAAAGCTGTGATTTTCTGTCCAAAACATATTGAAACAGAGTCCCCTGTCATCACCTGCTATCGCTGGGACAGATTCTCACCCCATGTCCCTCCGTGGGGATTCTCATTGTGCTGAACTCTATCAGAAGATTCAAAAAATTCACCACCTCATTTCCAAGGTGTGAATATATCCTATCATTATCCATTAGTTACTGAGCACTAGCTGTGCATCTGGCACCTATTATGACAGAGGGCATCTTCATAGCAACTCTGCACATAACTAGAGCCCACCCCCCACACACCTTGGGAAAGAAAAGACCACAGGTGTCAACATGTGTTGGAAAAGTTATTAGAATTCTGCCTTCAATCCATCACAAACCTACAGGTAGGAGACAACCTCTCTAGTACCACAAATGAGCTTTGCAAAAAAGAGTATTTTACTTTTATACACAAAGAAGACCAAGTATCTTCTTTCTCCATGTCTCCACATTTCTACCCTCATAAGACTATTAGAAGTATATGTATTAGAATAAAATAAGTGAAATGTGATTAACATTACCCAGTATAGTTAAGACATACTATATTACTTCTCCTTCTTTCCAGACCACTCAAATAAATGATGACAGGTAACACTCATATTTAAGAGTTAGGAAGAGTTTGGTGATGACAAATTGACCACCTGATGCTGACATGCATGGGACACAACTCACTGCTATCTTATCCACCTCATTCTGCCATATTTCCTGATCTCAACCCTTGATTCTATGTTTAGGAGATTTTTAACAAATCTCTAAACATTCTTGCCATTTGAAAAAGCTTAATCCAGTTCAATATGGAAGATGCAAGCATATCTAATTTTATCATGCTTCATTTTGTACTTTGCAGATATTTCATTTTTTACAAATTGAAGGTTTGTGGCAGACCTCTCCCAGCAAGTCTATTGGAACCATCTTTCCAACAGCATTTGCTCACCTTATTTTTCTTTGTCACAGTGTGGTAATTCTTACAACAGTGTGGGAGATAGTGAAGGACATTACTGCCGTGCTGCCGATCATGGGGTCACAAACAGTGAGACATGACTTACCAACTGAACAACAACGACAACACATCAGTGTTAAAAATTAAAACTTTTTAAATCGCATACACTGTTAGTAAGGTAGAACTGCATTCTTTATTTATATTTCCATGTAAGTATTGTATAAATGCATTAGAACAAGCCCCATTTGTCAAGGACACTAAAAGATTAACTGGAATGTGAAATGGCAGATTCATATGTCTATCTGTATACACTCTTCCCATCTTCAAGGAAACTTGTTTTATTTCTAATTTTTTGAAACTCATCTTAAATTATTTTTCTAAATTTAAAAATTATTTTATTTCAATTACTTGCTGCCATTTTTTTCCATGACTCACCTATAAGCTAACTGAAGGGAAAAGATATGTGAAAAAAATACACAAAATAAGAAACAGGGTGGGATAGTCACAAATATAGATAAAATTCAAAGAAGTATATGGAACTAGCTTACTGAATCTGGCACAAACAAAAAAAAAATGAACACACGGAATCTACAATTTTCAAAAATATAAAATTTACTCTGCTGCTGCTGCTGCTAAGTCACTTCAGTCGTGTCCGACTCTGTGCGACCCCATAGATGGCAGCCCACCAGACTCCACCGTTCCTAGGATTCTCCAGGCAAAAACACTGGAGTGGGTTGCCATTTCCTTCTCCAATGCATGAAAGTGAAAGTGAAAGGGAAGTCGTTCAGTCATGCCCGACTCTTCTCGACCCCATGGACTGCAGCCCACCAGGCTCCTCCGTCCATGGGACTTTACAGGCAGGAGTACTGGAGTGGGTTGCCATTACCTTCTCCAAAAATAAGTGATAAAAATAGCCAACAAGGTCAAATACAAATAAAAGAAAAACAGAGGAATTGCTCAAAGATCTAGTCTCCCTTTTATCAAAATGATCAGGTCCACTTTGTCTCATAGGGGGATTTTACAAACTTTTAAAAGCAGTTAATTCTAAGGCAACTTAGTCTGCTCTGTAGCATAGAAAGGGAAGAAAGACATATGTAACATGGCTATTAAAACCCAGGAAAGAGTACACAAGAAAGGAATTTTCAGACTAGTCTCACTTGTGAACATAAGGCTTGAGTGGGTAAGGCTAGTTATTTTCCCACAGGTAGGAAACAACCTCTCTAGTTCTACAAATGAGCAGTTATTTCAGAGAAGCAAAGAGGATTTTAGGGGAATTTAACTTAGTTGAAAGGCCAACCCCAAAAGAATGCCCAGAAGCTATAACAAAAATGCCCCCTCCCCCAAACAACAGTACCTAGGGCCCATGAATTACTTACGGTTTGAATCTTCTGAGCAGGGACAAAGCAGTAAACATTCCAAGAAATGTTTTTCCAAGTTGCAGACGCAGATCACCTGCCCAACAATCACCTGAAATACAAATTACAGATGCAGGTTCAGGAAGCTGACCCCAGACTTGCTGAACGAGGATCCTTTAGTGAGAACGACCAGAAATCAGACTTTTAACAACTTTCACAACTGAGTCTCCCAACCACTAAAATTTAACCGTTGTCAATAAATAGTGGCTCTGCTTACAGTTCCTAATGCATAGAATAACAACGTTACTTAAAATATTGACTTTATATCCAGTTAACTAAGAGACATTTTTTCATTTGACCAGGATTCATTGGTTCATTGATCATTATGAGTCTATCCTAGTTATTTTGCAATTATTTTTTAAATAAAAAGTTTATAAGTATGAACTAAAATTATTCTTTTAATATGCTTATTTCTTTTAGAAATCACCTTTTCTGATCCTGACTCATCTTCATCTTGATATAATACAAGCAAACCATTTTCTTCATTCAATAACAAGTATTTATAAAGTGCTTAGGATCTAATTTACCTTATACTGAGTGGTGTTTAAAATAATGCACTGTTTCTATCCCTACCATTTTCTGGCTTTTTACTTTATATAAGAGCATGAATTTTAGTAACAATCATGCACTCTCAAATTTTAACAAAATAATCTTTCAGTCACTTTTAAAATATTGTCTTAAATAAATTACAGCTAAATGAACCAAAGAAGTAGCTGAGAATCTTAAGTTTGCTTTGCTTATGTTAAGATTTCCTAGATTTACTGTCAGGTAGGTTACACTCAGTCAAGTTGTAATAGTATAAAACAGCATTTTACTAGAAAGGTCTTAGTCAAAAATGGTAACATTTTCTGTAGAAGTAATTTCTGATTTTTGTTCATGCCATTTATTTCTTCTCCCAATTTTCATATGGTAATGCTTCTCAATATGGAATCATTCATTCATGCAATCAGGCATTCAACATTATGCTAATAACTGTTGAGTGGTTAGGAGAGAGAAGAGAACAACATAAAGTTTCTGCCCTCATGCAACTTACATTTATTTGTATTATTTTTCTTTTATTAGCATATGAGTAATTTTAGTTACATATACTATGAGTAATATTAGTAAATATATTAATATTGTTTAGAATATAAATTTTACTGCCCAGGTGGTTGGTATTAACTATCTCATCTTTACCAAATAGCAAGCAGTAAACTGAATGCAGTAAGAGAAAGCTTGGTTTCTTTCACTTTGGGAAAGAGCCAGAAATACAGAAATTCTGGAGCTGATCTCACTGTGAACAATGTGTTCTTTAGAGGGTATCTTGTATTATTTCCTTGCTCACCAACTTCTGAAATTCCCACGCCACCATTCCCTGTAGGACAAATATATCACAGCTGTCACTGACTACCTCTATGGGTTTATTTAGATCCTGTGCAGATTTTAATGGCATCTTTGATGGTGATGGTGGTTTAGTCACTAAGTTGTGTCCGACCCTTTAAGAGAGCTTTTTAAGAACCAATGCCTTCTCCTACTTTGCCAGTGTCTCTTGACTGTATTACCATTTTCAAATTCAAAACTCAATAAAACTTTTAAGACCTTATCATACTTACCAAAATTAGAAAAAATAACAAAGATAAAAACCAGACTGTCTTCTAATTATATTATGTCCATTCTTACCATGAAATTATTGATTGGGACTGGTTAATCCTCATTCAACTCATTGTTCAAGCTCCTAATGAAGCTTCAGTTACTATATGAAGTCTACCTAACTCTGGTCAGCATCCCCATACATGTTTTTACCCTTTGATTCTGTGTAACACTTCATTTAAGGAATATTTTGTTTTAAAATTAATTCTAGTGTTTTTCAGTAATAAGAGTTAGCAAAAACATATTATAAAAGTACTATATATAACAGCATATCTCTATTATAAAGTATTACAAGTACTATATGTTATCTATTATATATATGGTTACATATATATCAAATCCTTCCATACAGATACACATATTAAAATCTGGAATGAGATCCATCGAAATGTCAACAGTGGTACACCTGAATTGCACAATCCAAGGTGTGGGTGTTCTTTAGTTTCTACATTTTCCAACATCCTAAAATAAATGTCTTTTTCATATTGAAAGTGGCATGACATGTTTTTCATTGAAGATTAAATAATATGTCTCCAATAATATTAGCTCCTGCTTGAGGGCAGGGTGCATATTACGTTTCTACAGTTCTACAACGACTTGCATTGAGAGAAACACAGAGGATCTAGGTACTCAGTAAGAACTTTGAGTTGTATGGCTTGGAACAGAACAGACACTAGTCATTTCATTATTACCTGCATCTATACAGCCCACCCATGGGGCTTCCCTGGTGGCTCAGCAGTAAAGAATCCACCTGCGATGGAGAAGATACAGGAGACCTGAGTCCGATCCCTGGGTGGGGAAGATCCCCTGCAGGAGGGTCTGGCAACCCACTCCAGTAGCCTTGCCTGGAGAATCCCATGGACAGAGGAGCCTGGTGGGCTACAGCCCATAGGGTCGCAAAGGGTCAGATGTGACTAAAGCAACTAAGCACGCACACACATGCATAAGCCCACACAGTAACCTGATTATAACCTCTCTAGGAAATCTACCATCTTAAGACATTAGGTCTACGGTTTTGTCTGGGAGAAGTACCAACTGCTCCACCACAGAGAGTTTTGAAATGTTTTAGATTGTGTTTTTATTGTCCAATGATAGGGGTAAAGGCACCGATGGCATTTAGTGGATGCTGGATATGAAATACCCTATGACTTTTAGCATACACCCATGCAAAGAACTGCCTCATTCAAAATGCCAGTTAAATGCTGTTAAGAAAGTTGTTTGGACTATTTGTTTCCTTCTCATAAAAACCAAACATATGAAAATCATGGCATTATGATTTCACATTAGACCACATGCCTCAAAGAGTGTATGGCAAATGAAAGATGACTTCAATTCTTTGATACTCTTTCCATCTAGAGGAATGTTCTCTATGACAGCTTTGGCTAATGGAATAAAATATTTTCCTGGACCTAACCTTTGAGAGAATGTTTAAGTAATGTTTTGCCCTCTTAGAATAGATAAAAAGTAAAACTACTCAAGATCATTTGGCCATGAGGAGCTCAACCTACACAGAGAGACCTTGAAAAACGATACTCCATATGGAGAAAGATAAAGAACAAGGAGATGAAATGATACTTCATGAAGAAGCATTGTAGAAGCAGGTCCCCAAGTGATCTCATATGGATAAAGATGACCTGCCCAGATGAGTTCTTCTTACATCAGTGACCCACACACAACTGCAAGCAAACTGAAATGGTTGTTTAAAGCCACTAAACTACCTCCTTTTATCATGAGTGCATCTTCTTTGCTTCTTGGAAGATTCAAAATGGAGGATGTGTTGGGTTTTAATGCTTTGCTAGAGAATACATAAAACATTCTCTTTGCAGTAAACAAGTAGACCACAAATCTCCAAATAGAATGCTGGCAATTATTTCAGGCATTGTTTTCCTCTCCAAAAACGATCCTAACTTTGATGCGGCAAGCAACTGTAATTCTCTACCAAACTATAGCTAACTAAAATGGACATAAGCCAGCCATTGTGCTGATTGTGACTCCATTATGACATCAGTTAATTTTATTTAATCCTATGACATAATGTTACTTATAAACATGTCTCCACTACTGAATTGAAAACTCCTTTAGGGCAGGAACAATGTCGGCTGCATTTTTTTTGTTCCACCCTAATGCACAGTGACATGCATATGGAATGTGTTCAACAAACATTTGCAAACATTATAATACAGTCTACTGCTAGAAATTAATTATTTAGTTAAATTCAGCATCACCTCCTTCTGGTCTTCTATTTGAAAGCCCTAATGCTCTTGACATGATTTCTGGTTAGCCATACAATCCTCACCCTTGAATGGTTTTATAATATGTCATCCAGTCAAATGTCATTATTTTACAGATGAGGAAATACACCAAGAGGTGACTGTCTTGCTCAAATTCATGCACTTATTTAGTGTGTGATAAAGTCATTACAAACTTAAAATGATTTCCTTCAACAGACTGCTGGCAGGTTGACCAGGACAGCCAGAGGGGGTTGGAGTTCCTGAGAAATAGAAGGCCTAAAGTGTAGGAAGCTGGGAAAAAAGTTAATCATGGAGATTTAAGAGAATCCAGTTACATCTTTTTTTGAAAAAATATTTATTTATATATTTATTTATGGCTGTGTTGGGTCTTATAGTTGCAACATGTGGGATCTTTCATTATGGTGTGTGGGCTTCTATCCAGTTGCGGTGCAGGCTTAATTGCCCCATGCCATGTGGGATATTAGGGATCAAGCCTACATCCCCTGCATTGGCAGGAGGATTCTTAAGCCATTGGATTGGCAGGAAAGTCCCTCCAGTTACATCTTAATCCATCTGGAACACAAGACAATGTGGGCCAATATCACTCATAAAATTTGAAGAATCCTAAATGACATAAGAGCCTCTTGATGAGGCTTTCACCCCTTGATAAGGGTGAAAGAGGAAAGTGAAAGAGCCATCTTAAGACTAAATATTTAAAAAAACTAAGATCATGGTGGTCTCATTACTGCATGGCAAATAGAAGGGGAAAATTTGGAAGTAGTGATAGACTTCCTCTTTTGGGGCTCCAAAATCACTGTGGATGGTGACTGCAGCCATGAAATCATAAGATATTTGCTTCTTGGCAAGAAAGTGATGACAAACCTAGACAGCATGTTGAAAAGCAGAGACATTATCCTGCCGAGAAAGGTCCATACAGTCAAGGCTATGGCCTTACCAGTGGTCACATACAATTGTGAGTGCTGGACCATAAAAAAGGCAGAATGCCAAAGAATTGATGCCTTCAAACTATGGTGTTAGAGAAGACTCCTGAAAGTCCCTTGGACAGCAAGGAGATCAAACCAGTCAACCTTAAGGGAGATCAACCCTGAATATTCACTGGAAAGACTGATGCTAAAGCTGAAGCTCTAGTATTTTGGTCAACTGATGTGCACAGATGACTCACTGGAAAAGTCCCCAGTGCTGGGAAAGATCAAGGGCAGAAGCAGAAGAGGGCGTCAGAGGATGAGATGGCTGAACGGCATCACTAATGCAATGAACATGAACTTGGACAAACTCTGGGAGATGGTGAGGGACAGGGAAACCTGTCATGCTGCAGTCCATGGGGTTGCAAAGAGTTGGACACAACTGGGCAACTGAACAACATCAACAATAACAAAATGACATAAATGTAAAGGGGCTAGATGAACAGAAGAAGCAATAAAGATATATGTTTTAAAGAGTTGTATAGGGCAAATCATAAAACCAGTATCTCTGCTTTGAGACTCTTCATTAACAGCTGTTTACTGTATGTGAATCACTGCAAGATAATGTATGCAAGATTCCAGCTTGATATTTGTGCTTCTACTTCTCAAATCTTCTCTAATGAACTTGACTGCCTAAAACATCAAGAATGGAAAGGCTGGCAGCAGACTCAGGAGAACAAACTATCTCACATTTCCATTGTATGTGTGGTTTTTTTTTTTTCTTTTTTCTTTTTTCTTTTTTAGCGAAAATAGATTAGGATGGTTTGGAAAACTAACTAGTGAAAGTACAAAAGTAGACAATGTGTAAGTTTTCTTGAAAGCCTCAAGAAAATCCAAACTAGGTTTTATCTCTATGACATCATAGTCCCAGAATGAGAATATACTTGAAGCCTATTTCTCTCCATGCAGAATCCAAAATGATCATGAAAAGCTATCCATTAAAACATTGTACAATGGGGCTTAAGCACAACATTTGCACCACCATACCGAGCAGCAAAAGGAAACTCTTTGGCTCTCCATGGAGCCTTGGGTCAGAGAAACTCATCATGCTCTTAATCAGAGATTAAGCCCCTGGTGATACCAATATGAAGAGTAAATCCCAATGAGTCTGTTCATCAAGTCAATGTAGGGATCATGATTTATTGAGAATTTAGCATGTGCCAGCCAACACAGAACATATACACTCTCCTTAATCCTTACTACAACCCCTCAATAGGGGGAGGTAGGTATTGCTTCTACCTTAAAACAAAAAACCCCTCACGCTCACAAAAGTGAAGTATCTCTCTCAAGGTCACACAGCCTGTTAATGGTGAAAACAAAACCCAATGAGTTTTATTATGAATGATGCATATGCCAATACATTCTCTCACCAAATCTATCAAGTAGTAAAATAGAGATTATTACCCTTATTTCAAAGATGATGTAACTGAGACTCAGAAAGTAAATTACAAAGTTCAAAGAAATAGAGGTAATAAGAGACAGACTGGGAGTCTCATCCAGGGCAATCTTATTTCAACATGATTACTTTTTCCAACGTGGCACCTTGTCTTCAATATATACCTTATTCTACTTTACCCTTTGGTTGAATGGGACTAGGAGACAAATGAGAAATTAGGAGCCTTCTATCCAAAAAAAAAAAAAAAACTAGGGTTCTCAGCTCAAAACTGTTGTTTACATAGTTACAAAATAAGTGAGCCACAAGGATGAAATATACAACATGGAGAATATAGTTGATAATATTTTAATATCTTTGTACATGGTAGATTAGAGAAGGAAATGGCAACCCACTCCAGTCCTCTTGCCTGGAAAATCCCATGGATGGAGGAGCCTGGCGGACCATAGTCCATGGGGTCACAGAGGGTCAGACATGACTGAAGTGACTAAGCAGCAACATGGTGACAGATGGTAACTAGACATATTGTGAATCTTCTGTCATGTATAGAAATGTCGAGTTACTATGTTATGTACCTGAAACTAATATAGCGTCAATTACACTTCAATTTTTAAAAAGAGCATTTCAAAAAGTTTGTATCCTGTGTGATTCCATCACATAGCACTCTTGAAATGACAAAGAAGAAGAAATGAAGGACAGATTAGTGGTTACCTATGGTGAGAGATCTTCCCTGGTAGCTCAGATGGTAAAGCATCTGCCTACAATGCAGGAAACCTGGGTTCAATCCCTGGGTTGGGAAGATCTCCTGGAGAAAGAAATGGCAACCCACTCCAGTATTCTTGCCTGGAAAATCCCATGGACGGAAGAGCCTGGTAGGCTACAGTCCATGGGGTCGCAAAGAGTAGGACACGACTGAGCAACTTTCACTTTCAATTTCGCTTTCATGGTGAGAGAAGAATAAGGAAGAGGAATAAGAGAGGAATAAGGAAGATACCTGTGCCTGTGGTAGGAGGGCATGAGGGATCCTTGCAAAGGACCGATTCTATATCTGAACTGTGACAATAGCCTCATAAATCTGCATGTGATAAAAATAAAATTGTGTAGAATCAAACGAATCAGTGCATGTAAAACTAAGTCTCAATAAAATTGATGCTTATTTTTAAAAACCAGTTGTTTTTTTAAGAGACTCTTGTTTATGGCCCATGTGATCACCAGTGATGAAACAGAGATGCTCACAGGGGAGTGGGAAAGCATTCCTACTACACCCTTTCAGTATCAGCTAGAATAGGCTGGGCTTATGCTGTGTAAGGAACAACCCAGTAATCTTAGTTGTTTAACAGAAGAGATGTAAAGTCTGCAGTGAGACCAGGCCATTCTCCTCCACACAGCAACCCAGCCATCCAAGTGACTTTGATCTTGAGGCTGTTCCATCTCAACACGAGGCCTCCATATTCTCCTTGGCAGGGATGAAACTGACCAAAAAAGAATCCTACAAGGGTTTCTCACAGTCTCAGTCCAGAACTGACACGTGTTGTTTGCTTTCACATTTCATTAGCCAGGATACGTCAACTGCCTCCACATAACTGAGAGGGCCTGGGAAGTGTATTTATATACAGGGACGGGGAAGCCTGGTGGGCTGCCATCTATGGGGTCACACAGAGTCGGACACGACTGAAGTGACTTAGTAGCAGCAGCAGCACCAAGGAAGAGGAAAAGTCAAATGACATTTGGTGAACACACAACATTATCTCTGCCACCTCATTCTTAAGAAGTAGATCTAGACTACATAGGAAAATCACAAAAACTGAGGAAGCAGGAAAAGAGAAATTCACAATTTAGGAAAACCACAAAAACTTAGGAACTAGAAAATGAGGAACTAGTAAATTGATTTTAAGTCTAACCCTAGAATGGAAATGAATTTATTAGAGGAAGAGACATAAAGCCTCACTATAAATGTATTAACTCACTAAGAAAAGTGGAGGAAAGAGAAACTACAGATGCCAGAAAAAACTTTTTCAAAAATATAGTAATTACAGAAAGGAAAGCTTACATATAAACATGAAAAGTGATCTTAAGTATTTTAGTTAAATATCAAAAGTGAAAGAAAATCTGGGACTATCTTGCTCTAGGACAAAAGATAATGTATTTATTTCCATCATTCACTTTACAATCCAATTTCTCAAGTTCTATAGAGTATTTCCTTTCTTCAAAGCACTGAACAAAGTTCTATGGCAAGGCTGAAGAAGCCCAGAGACATTCCAAACCTCTAAAAGATGACACTCTAATAGATGAAAAAAGCAGACGTGGCTGAAATAAAAGGACAAGGTCATTTATGATGGAATCTCAAAGTCAACCATGAAAACCCCAGGGCTCGAAAGAGCCACTGGGGTCTCCCACAAAGGCATATGCTGTTTTCCTGGTGGTTTGTGGCGTGTCCAGCACACAATACATTCTCTCCCGGCTGCTCCCTTTAATTTCTGCCTGGCAGTGTGGTCATTCAATCTTTTATGCCGGCTTGAAAGCCTGCCTGAAATAATCCAGAGCAGAATAACCCAGAATGAAGAAAGTAGGTAACACAGAGGCTTGTCAGCTCCATTCATCAAGTACGGCGGCGACAGCAACATACAAGACCTTTCAGACGAGCTGCTTTCAGGCTGTGTCAGCCCACCTTGTAAGGAAGTGACACCTGCCAAGACTGCCAGCACCCTCTGTGTGGGAAACCATCTCTTCCTCACGTGGCCCTAATGAACATTCTTATGTGTAAAACATAAAGATGGAGAAGACAGAAATGTACTGATTAATTTCAATAAGCCTTTCAAAAGTCATAGTCCATGCTGAGCAAAGTGATTTTCAGCTGACTTTATCTTATTAGGGAGGACTCTGGGGAAATGTTGCGGGGTGAATCCTTTTCTGCTTTACCATGCAGAGGAAACAGTTTTCATCTTTAAAGCTCTGCAAGCTTTCTTTTTTCTTTTTTTTCCCAGAGCCTAAACCTGGCCTCAGAGAAAGTTCTTCATAGAGAGATCTCATTAATTCCAGAAGTCTGATTTGTTCATAGACAATTGTGTGGTTCATTTATTTCTGCCAGCTTCTTTCCTCATATAAAAAGAAAGGAGACAGGAAAAAAAAATCTATACCCCCTTTTCCCCGGTATCAACATTTTCAGGGCAAAAATGAATTCTATTCCCTCGTAGTTAATTATGGATCAAAGCATTATGTATTATTTTCTATCCCAGAAAACAGGACAATAAGAGAACATAGGAAGTTTTTGCCTTAAAGAAGTTAATGAGTCACAGGTTTTGAGCAAATTAATTGTACTATTTGGGAGTGGGAGGGTAGTTCTTAATGACTAAAAAGCCCTGATCTTAGACGATTTGGAAGTGGGACTTTCACCCCTTTTTTACTAGGGTGATAGGAAAAGTAGGGGAAAAGGAAACACAATAGGAATTTTGCAAGCACCCAATTTTGTAAGTTTTCCTCGTTTATAAATAGTAGTAATTCAAATTCACCTAACTTGTAGGCCCTCATTTTTAAAGAAAGAATATAACTGGAAAGTCTGAATGCAGTGTCCTTGGGTACCTTATTAAATTCCTTATTAAATTTAAGCAAGCAACTTCCTTCAAGAGTCTATAATCTTCCCTCTACCATCTCTCTTCCTTCATTATACTGTAATCATCAATGTCTGCTCCAGAGATTTTTAATGACACCTAATTGTATGATGAATGCATTAAACAACCTAATGCTTACATCCAAGTAATAACTTAGCCAATATTATATTCTCTCCTGATGTCATTGCCATCAGGCCTTGTTCCAAATTTTCTGAAATCATACATTGATGTGGCCGCTTATCTTTCATAGTTTGCCGCTTTGTAATTCTCCACCTACCTAAATTTCAAAAAGGAAAGAGAGAAATTAAGTAGTATATTGCTTGATTTTGTTGTGCGTCATTTTTTTTCTCTCAACATCAACATTCACATAGAGGTATTACAATCACTGGTTACAATGATCATTCTGGAGTTTTATTTTAAGCATATAAAGAAACATGTCAAGGGTCTTACAGCGGTCTCTGGAGTTGTTTGCACATTCTTTCTGTGACTTGTAAGACAAAAGGTACACTTTAGTGCTGTCCCCAGATGGCTGGGAGCAGTCAAATGCAGCTTCTTTTTGTCTAGGGAACTGATAAGTGCAATGTCCTTGCCTTATGCGCAATGCAATCCAGAGCCAGGGGAATTTTTACACCAAAGAACTGTCCTCCCTCTTTGTTCTTTCAGCACACAAAACAATCCCAAATTTTGCAGGGCACCCAATGTGGTGCCAAGCAAGAATGGGCAGGTCACTCTTTTTTTTTTTTTTTTTTTTTTAGTTTTTTATTTTTTTTTAATTTTAAAATCTTTAATTCTTAGATGCGTTCCCAAAATGAACCCCCCTCCCACCTCCCTCCCCATAACATCTCTCTGGGTCATCCCCATGCACCAGCCCCAAGCATGCTGTATCCTGCGTCAGACATAGACTGGCGATTCAATTCTTACATGATAGTATACATGTTAGAATGCCATTCTCCCAAATCATCCCACCCTCTCCCTCTCCCTCTGAGTCCAAAAGTCCGTTATACACATCTGTGTCTTTTTTGCTGTCTTGCATACAGGGTCGTCATTGCCATCTTTCTAAATTCCATATATATGTGTTAGTATACTGTATTGGTGTTTTTCTGGCAGGTCACTCTTAAAAAACTCAAACTTCCTGACAACTTTCAGGGAAGAGATTCCTGGTTTTGCCTTTTAATTGTATGTATTTACTTTTATTGACTAAAAGTCTTTCAATTCTTTACTGCTTTACAGTTTTCAAAAGTCTCACATACATGAATTCATATAATCCTATCTTAACTCCCCTTTCCCCCCTCCCCTCTCCCCACCAGTAACCACTACTTTGTTCTCTATATCTGTGAGTCCACTTCTTTTTTTATATCATTCACTAGTGTGTTGTATCTTTTTTAGATTCCACATATAAGGGATATCATAGAATCTTTGTCTTTCTCTGTCTGAATTATTTCCCTCAGTCTAATGCCCTCCAAATCCAACCATGTTGCAGCAAATGGTAAAATTTATTTCTTCTTCATGACTGAGTAGTATTCCACATTTTCTTTATCCATTCATCTATGGATTGACACTTTAAAGGCGAGGTGAGGGAGAGGGTCATAGGGTGACTGGTCAATTTGTGGATATCCTTCTGATTTGTTGGCGTTGAAGTAACAGGGTGGTATTTCAGGTGTTAACATCATCAAGCTTCTGGTTCTAACAGTTTGGGATCTAGATTCTGGTGGTCAGCATGCTGTTACCTCCTTCCACCTGGTGGAGGTTTTAGTAGCTGCAAAATATTTCACGGATATGATTCAGGATATTATCTATAGTCCTTGAGGAACCAAGGATCCTTGACTTTATGTCCAAACCATCATTACATTGTATTGCGTGATTGTTCTCCTTTGTTTCTGCATTTTTCTCACTTTGTTTTCTCAATTTAAATCTGTTCTTTGGAACTCAGGGAAGGCCTAGAAGGCTAAACCTTCTCCATAAACAAGAAGTGGGTGGACACAGGTTGGGGTGGGGGTGGGGACAGGGTGTATGTCCCTGGGGAAAGGCCTGTGGGGTTTCAGTTCCTTAGGTTTGGGAAAAGTCCAATGGAACAAAGAAAAGGCCCTCTTATATTTGCATGGACACGGAAAGTGTTCTAAGGTTTCTCAGTTACACTGAGGGCTCACCTTTAGTTTGGCTGGATGATCATTTCTCATCTGCCATGTTCCAAGTACCAAACTAAGATACCAGAAAACATCAACAAATATAATCTTGCCACCATGCTAATAATCTGGAAAGGGCTAAGTTAACTTGGCAAACAGTCTCAGCATCGATGAAGTGCTATAAAAGACCACAGTAAACTCCTAATGAATAGGGAGGGACCTGGGGGGCCTTCCTGCAGATAGATGATCAGTGAGTCTAATCTGGAAGGATGAGTGGGGATTATCACATAAAATCCATGGGAAAGGGTCATGTGGGAAGAGGAAACAATGTAGCCTGGATAGAGACAAGCAGGATGAGAGATGTGAAGGATGGGAGACGCTGGTACATTTCATGTAATATGTCAGTCTTTAGACAAAGTCAAAACAGAAAGAGTTGTGCATGGTCTGACAAATATTTTATACTTATTCTCTAACCAATGGAAAGCCATGGAAGAGTTTTTACAGAGGAGTGAAATCGACTGTTTGGTGATTGAGAGATTAATTCAACATCTGTTCTGTTTTGTTTTTCTCTCTCTTTTATAGGCCACGCCATGTAGCACTTGGGATCTTAGTTCCCTGAGCAGGGATCAAAGCCATGCCCCCAGCATTGGGAGTATGGAGTCTTAACCACAAGACTTCGAGGGAAGACCCCAAAAACAAATTTTTGAAAGCCTAGAGTGTGAGAGTTTGAAATACAAATATAAGCTAAGTCTGACCTTGTCTTTCCATTGCTTCCAGTCCAGCCACTGTACAGCGCAATGAATGGGAGAATGAAGGAAGAGAGGAGTCGAAAACGAACACAGTGTGTCTGACGTGGGCAACTGTTAAGTAGTGGTGCTATTTACAGAAAGAGGGCACAGAGGGAAGAAGGTAATAATGAGTTCAGTTTGGAACATGCTTTAAAGTGCCTGCCAAGTAGCTAAGAGGAAATGCACAAAAGAGAGCTGGAGCTCATACCAGAGATAAAGATTTGGGAGTCATCAGTATCTAGGTATTTGTTGAACCAAAAGTCGGCAAACTATAGCCAGGGGACCAAATCCAGACCCAAGCTTATTTTTGAATGACCCTTGGGCACTGGCCCCGTGTGCTAATACTGTGAGTCACAGAGGCTAAACTAGAGGGTTTCCTTCTACCCCAGGTCCCCCTTTGGCTCCCAGTGCCTGCCCCCTGGTTGGTGACCACTCGCCCTCCCCATTCCCAGCTCCTGAGCCCCACACACTCCTGCCAGCCCACTGGAACTACAGAATGTCTCAAGCTGACAACAACTGTGAGCAGTGTGCCCACTGCCTGGAAGGACCCAAATGTAGACAACCAGGGCTACAGTGAGAGAAGAGCTTTCTTTCTTCTCATATAAGTACCTAAACGGTATCTTCAATTTTGCTCTTGGTCCACAAATCCTGGGCTTCCCTGGTGGCTCAGCGGTGAAGAACCCACTTCCCAATGCAGGAGATGCAGGTTTGATTCCTGGTTCAGGAAGATCCCCTGGAGAAGGAAATGGCAACCCACTCCTGTATTCTTGCCTGGGAAATCCCATGGACAGAAGGACCCTGGCAGGCTACAGCCCAAGAGGTCGCGAAGAGTTAGTTTCGACTTAGCGACTAAAACAACAATCACCACAAATCCTAAATCACTTACTATTTGGCCTTTCTCTTTTTTTTTTTCCCCCCCAGAGAACAAGAAAGGTTCTCCAACCCCAGCTTTCAACTAAACTGTGATAAGGAAAATAACTCAACTTTGGATGTTATGCCACTGGAATTCAATTCAGATTAACAAAGCTTGTCTCAACCTATTCAGAGATTTCAAGCTGGAAATAATGAAATTGAAAACATGCATGACACGCCACGGAAGTGTTTTACCCCACCCCCCTCTCTCGCTTTTAATCTGGAGAAAGGAAAATGAAAGCTAACTCATCAAGATAACCTAATCCCTCCTTGAAGATACTACAGGATGATCTGTTCTGAATTCTTCATCTTTGGGTTTGTACTTTCAGAGATTCATCAGTGTCCATGGTTCAGTGTCTTAATTTGTTTATAAAAGAAATACATTGAGGCAATCTGTGCTGTGTATGGTACCAAATTACTTAAAAAGTTAAAAAAAAAAAAAAAACCCACAACTCATTATATCTCTGCTTGCTTGGTTTCTACACTTCCAGACACCCAGTGCAGCCAGTGTGGTCATCTGGAAACACGGATGGCTTTGGTCTGGTAGAGAAAGAACCAGTGGCAGCAGCTCTACCAGCTCACACACACATGATTTTTTTTTAAACAAAAACAATTTTTTTGGACATCGTAATAGCTAAGTTGTGCAGACTAAGAAGTAGAAGAGTCTGAGAAGCGTGTGGGAGGTAATTAAATGCTATTAGAAGCAAACGGAACCTAATTTGACCGAATAGCCAAGTGCAGTGTGGTCTTTTGAAAACATTTCCAAATACAGGAACCAAGTCTGATCCTTTAAGTCCTCCTTCTCTTTAGGATGCATGTTTATTCAAAGAACAGATGGGGAGGAAAATCAGAAAAAGACTTTGGTCGACCCACATAAAACAGCATATTTGAGTGTGGGCATGAAGGGAGATGAGTTTTGGAAGGATTTTCATTTGTTTGATGTGTGGAGATAGACTTGGGAAGTGGGAAAACACTGACTTTATTTAATCTCTCCTAGGGAGGAGCTTCAGAAGGCTCTTTAAAAGAAAGAAAGAAAGAAAGAAAGTTCCCTTAGTAAGCACATACTTCTATGCTCTCAGATCTCTGGCATTTTCCAGTGTGATAAAAGGAAGTATTTATAAGTCTGCAGTTATTGGGTACCATGGATAGGAAAAAAAAAATTAAGAATGGATATAAATTGGCATCCACAAATGGAGGTTTTTCAGGGTTTGAAAATTTTCAATGAATTTTCTCTGGATGAGGTCAGGCCTGTGTGTGTTACATATACCCCTAGTTGGTAAACACTGATCTGGAAATTAACAGAGAGCACTAGACTGACAGTACGTATGATCTACCTACTTAATCCCACAGGTCTGCCTGGTCTCACAAGAAAATTGTGCTTCTCTTCAGATGCCCTAGTTGTCACTGCATATCAGGAAAACTTGCGTATAAACAGGTACTTAAATCTAAATGTAAGTTGTGATGGCTACTTAAAGTAAATTGAGCTTTTGAACCCAATGAGGCATGTGCCTTTGAAATACCAGCATCAATCTGGAGGCCAACACAAATAAGAAACAACAAGGGGAAAGACTATGGATGAGAAATCCTCCAAAGGAATTGCCCCCTAGTTGGTAACATTTCCATATGGATGCAAGCAGCAAAACAACAAGAGATCAAAGAGCAACCCAAAGGGGAAGGGGCCGTTCAGGCTCATAATTGTTTATGTGTGTGAACACACAGCCTTCTGTAAGGATAATAGCAGAAACATGTTTTTGCAAGTGAGTTCAATGTTCGCCAACCAATGGGGGTGCCTGGCTGAACCTCAACAGGCAAAAATCTACTCCTTTGTAAAAGATGCTACTGATGAATGGCCTCTCAAATCTGTAAGAACAGCTAACAGATGCACAAGGGGGAAATGTTCTCAAAGAATAGAAAAATTCTGTATGCTTCCCAATCTCAACTGTACTTAACTTCATTTGGGGTCCAGCACAACCAAATCATCTTGTGGTCAAAATCCAAGGGAAAAAGAAATTGGCAACCCCTACACTGAGTCAGAAGCTGAGGTGAGAATGAAATACTCACCATGCCAAACTTGAAGTCTCAGTGCTAAATATGAAATTTAGTGGGGTTATTTTTCATGAGGAACAGTTTCAATCTTCCCAAGAGAACAGCTTTCTCTAGGCATTACTAATTCTTGAAATCATTCATTTTCCTGTTTAGAAGAGTTAACAAACCTTTCAAAAAGGCAGGCTCACTCTTATCATATATGGCCTCAACTGAAAAGTTTTAAACAAATTTAATATTTGTTAATAATATTGTCAGCCACTATTAACACAAAGGGAAAAAGCAACCACGAATAGAAAGATATTAGAAACTGTGGAAAAAGTATGGTACGTCTCAAAATATATAATTGTTCAAGACAGCATTAGTCCAAATCACCATTTTTTTTTCCAAGCTATTCAATGACTTCCTTGGGAAAATTACTAGAACAAGCTTTGAAGGAGTCCTTTCCTGCATTCAGAAAACAAAATGACCAAGACACAACCTTCAACACCTAATTATGTTATTAGATTTAATGTTTGCAATTACCTGGCATTTTATAGTCTCAAAGTGCTTTGTAACCTTTAATTAGTCCTTCTTCCCAACTCCAGCTCCACGTTTAGGTGAGAATACAGAGGCACACAGGTTGTGATTTTCCTTCCTGTGTCCAAACAGGTCATAAGTAGAGTTCAGAAAAACGCAGTAAGGCTCAAAAACAGAATCAATACATGGGCGCTGGGCTCAGGATCTGCCTTTCATTCTACAGCTGGGCTGCTCATTGGCATTTTTTTTTCTCCCAGTGTGAGAGTACATAATATTTTATCATCAGATGTAGGGTTTTGGGTTAATCCATTTTTCATTATATTTTTCCTTTTGCTGGAACTGCCAGCCAAACTTAAGTATAATAAATATTTTCCCTTTGTTGTATTCCTTACCTTCCAGTTTTCTGCTTATTTCCCCTCATTTGGGGATACCATTTTAGAGGATTTCCTTAGTGTCTGTAGAATTAATATGATTAAGAGTGAGCGTGAGTGGTGTGTGTGTGTGTGTGCGCGCACGTAGGGCAAGTGTGGTTAAGAATAGTATCAAGTTCAAGAATGCCAGCTTAAGCAATTTTATAAAACTTAAAAATGTCATTTAAATCACTCATAGGAAGTTTTAAGAAACAGTGTGGCAGAGAGAGACAGTGGCTTCTTTCACATGTCTTTTTCTGGTTCACCTTCCAGCCGCCGTGCAGGGGGATGGAGGTGGTGAGCGGCTTACCCCAAGCCCTGGGGCACTGGATCCCAGCTGCCAATATCCTTCTAGGGTCAGTGAGCAGGCATATAGCTCATTCCATTTGTAACCATGAGAAATAGAGCCCCCCCGGGAAAATATGCACTCTCCATATGTTCAGCCCTGTGCAGTGGTCTAGGTGAATCACAGTCGGGGAGAGACTGGGAGAGGGATGCATCCTGACACTTTATTTCCTCAGAGATATCAGAACGTCATTTGCAGGGCTAGTACAATGCCTTAAACGGACCACTAATCTGATCCAGCCAGGGAGAAGTGACGCTTTTAGGAGCTTTCCATTAAGTGCATCTGAATTCTATTGCTCAGGCTTCCACCAAGCTATCAGAAAGAAAGGCTTTGATGTGTATCCCCTCTGAGCTGAACACAATTCAGAACCTCCTCCCTGGAGCTCCCGCCCTCTCCCTCTCGTTTCCTGGCTGGTCCCACCCTCTCCCCAGCCCCCACCCTTCCCAGCTCCCCTGACCCCCCACCCCCCCACTTCTGAGCCCCCCTGCAACCCGGCCATGCTGGATTGCCTTCCTGCTCATATGAACCACAGTTGCTGAAAAAGTGAAGCCAAAAGAGTGAGCCAATAAAAACAGAAACAGCTGTAACAATTTTGCACAGCATGGTCTTGATTTCCTTGAGTTTTGTGTTTGCCTCTTTTTTTTCCCCTCCCTCTCTCTCTCTCTCCAGTCCCCTTTTCCATACACACCACCTTCAGTGTTGGGGCCTGAAATGGAATAAGAAATTCTCTCCCCTTCTGCACAGCCCTATGATTCCGACATAAGGTTGGAGTTCATTTTGAATAACCGGCTCCAAAACAGGCAGAGCCTGAAACCAGGAGCATGAGTTGAGAATCTTGCCACCAAAGACAGGTGCAAAGTTTTTTTTTTTCCAATAAAAATAACAGACGCGGCTCTCAAATTTGCTCCTTCTCAGGCCGCTGTCAGTCGGGCACGCCTGCTGGTAGTGGAACCACTAGAAGTCACTCTCATCATTCAGCTCTCTGTCTGCACTCGCCTCTTCAAAGGGAACCTGCCCTGAAGTCTTTACAGGACTGTTATTTGCAGTAGCCTCATTCTACACCTATCTCCTCAAAACCAAGGCCTGTAAAAGGGAGCTTGTAAACCCTAAGTTACAGGAGGAACGGTATTAGTGGTTTCAGAAAAGAAGACAAAGACCAACTCAAGTCAGTAAGCAAATATAAAAGGCAAGACTAACAGCAGATTGCGATCAGCGCCTTGCTTCCTGTCCAGGCAGGCTCAGGAACCCTGGGAATATTTATCTTCCCCAGAATGTATAAAGAATCAAAGATAAATCCTCCTTTAGGTCCTGTCTTCAGGAGGTGCTGTGTCCCAAACCCACCTTCTCACTGAAATGCTTGCAGTGGGTGGCGCTGATCTCTGACGGTTATGAAAGCCTCCTTTGGCACTTGTATTTTTTCAATGTATTGGGCGGTATATGTTGTTTTGTTTCTCTCCAGCTGCTGCTTTTTTTCCCTCACATTCTGGGACTAGCCCCAGTCTGAGGCTGAGCTGGATCTAGGCTAAATATAATGGAGAACCGGTGGAAATAAAAGTCCTTTCATGGGGGCACAGCCCTGTTTTTCAGATGGTGTGAAGCAGATCTGTAGTTTATTATTAATAATAGCACATGCGTGACACACATCTTCAAAGGACGGCTCGAACATTAATTCTTTTGTGCTGTGAAAAGAGCAGCAGCAGCGTCTCTTTCAAATGAATCTCCTAGTCTTCTGGAGAGGGGCGAGAAAACCTAGTTTCGGCTAGAGATGAATGGATCGCCACCCCGGAGGTCTGGGATCTGGGTCCAATTGAGGAGCACTTTGAAAAAAAAATCAGGAGTTTTATCTGAACTATATAGCATGTTCCAAATTCTACTCTCTTTCAAACTCACATGGAAGTCTTTCGAAGAGAAGCTGGGGTATCTTTTGTTCCAGGAATAAAACAAACTGAATAAAAGAGAGAAGAATAAACGTGTGTTTTCTACATGGATGAAATTTGATCTGAGGTCCCCAGAAGAAAGAGAGAATTATTCTCACCACTTTAGCAAAGTGCACCCTTCAGTTTCTATTAATAAATGATTATTTTTTTGGTCAAAGTCACCATCTTCTTTTAAAAAGTGACAGTATTCCATTTTTCAGAAACTCAAAAAGAGAATTCAGTGACCCCCATTTCCACGGACTTCCTAAATTGGCCCTTCAGTTTTTATCATCATTGAAGAACCCAAAAATATTTTTTAAAGTATAGCATGTGATGCTTACAGAAGTATGCATGTAAGATATATGCAAGTTACAAAGCATAATAGAAAATAAGACCTAGTAAAATGTCACCTCAGTTAAGAACTACAATACAAACTAGGATACATTGCCTGTAACCTGGGAGCTGGCTGTGTATTCTTTGTCCTGTCTACCCCCACCTTCCTGACAGCGGTCATTGTGATCCTGAATTCTACGGTGTGTGTTCTTGCGGCAGATGGATTGCATTCATAGCCCCATTAAGGTCCTCCCCTGGCCTTTGGCCTATAACATTATTGTCCCTTTCCATTCTGATGCCAGGCTGGGTCATGTGATTTGCTTTTGCACATAGGGTGTAAGCAAATGAGATGCAAATAGAGCTTTGGAAAGCACATGCAGATTCCTGCGGCACCTTTGCAGGATGGCACTTGCTTGTCTTTTCCCTCCGGGGCTTGACATGAGAACATGGCCAGGCTAGCCCACTGGATGTTGACAGACATGTGAAGCAAAGCTGTTCACACTACATCATGGCTATCTGAGATCAGTCAATAGCCAAGCTGAGAACAGGTGTCAGCCATGATGACCACAATGACTTGGATGACCTCTAGCTCCCACTGAAGCATAAGCAAGCCTAGCCAAGATCAGCTGAACAGGGCAAGATCAAGTGAACGCAGTACACTTGTGAGCTAGATAAAGAATACATGTTTCTTTCTTTAAGCTAATACATTTTGAGGTTGTTCTCTGAAATATTATTTTGGGAATGCTTTGCTTACACAGTTCTCTTCCTCTTAAAAAAAAATGCAGGTGCCTATGGTGCTAAAATCTATATCACTGAGTCCAGATTTTTTGGGGGGGAGGCGGTTTAAAGTTTTTTTTTTTATAATTTTATCATACGTCCTTTCCTTTGTGATCTGTTATTTTCATTAACCGTTTTATTTCTTGCTCTCATCTATGTAGTTCCACATAGATATGGGGATTACTTTTCACTGTTATTTAATTTTGTGTAACTATAAATTTTCTCCATTCTTCTATCAATGGGTATTTGGTTTTCCAGTTAATGAACATCTGTGTTGTTTTCAGTTTGAAGTTATTATAAACAATAAACCCACACATAGATGTCTCCTAAAGCATATTTGCAGTATCTCTAGAGCAAATATATGTAGGAGTACCATCGCAGGACTATGAAGTATGAGACTGTTCAAACTTTGAGTTATTGCCAAGTCATTTTCCCAATTAGTAGTAACAATGAGAAAAGCCATCAATATATATTTTCCAAGGTTCCCCCCACCCACCCACCCACATGCATCAAGCCAGCAGAAACAGAAGGAGCATGGAGAGCCCTAGGGGGAGGTCTCCATGGTTGCGTCGGAAGTGGTACCTAACACCTCTGGGCATTGTCACTGGTTCAAACTAGGATACGTGGCTATCTCATTGGAAGGGTCACCAAGAAATATAGTGTAAGAAGAGGAAATGGGCAGTCCACCTGGTCAGGGTCTAATACAGCTTCTAATCTTTTTAATACTAAAATAGTACCTTCTATTAGGTTAGAACTCCAGATATGAAACACATTTGTGTAAAATGTGTCGAGAGGGAAACAGGTGGAATACCATGTGTCCATATAACAAGGAGACCTAAGCTGTGTCAGAGCTAGGAAAGGCTGCTTTGTGGAAGTGGTTTTTACTGAGATCTGAAAGATGTTAGGGAAGTAATCAGGTCAAAAAGAGAGGGTCTTGGTATTCCACGTGTTTCCCTCTTACTTCTGCCAACTCTCTAGAGAAATGAGATCAATTATCATTATCCTCATTTTATAAGTGAGGAAACTAGGGCTCAGAGTGGTTAGTTAAAAGACTTGCCCAAGGTCACAAAGTTAGTAATTTGCTAGAACCAGAGGATAATCTCAACTCTTTTCCCCAAAGTCTTGTCCTATTTCAAGCATAATTAACCTTTTTTCCCCTAAATATTCATTCATTCAACAAATGAAATTAACTTTGGTATAACTACTACAAGACTATTGTATTAGGTTTCCTTCCAAAAACACAAAAATGATGATCACAGGTATCCTGCCATTGAATCTGACAACTTGCCACCTCCTCTTCGCTCTGTTTCCTCACTTTATAATCTCAGCTTCTACCACTCAGGCTAAGTTCACCAATGTCTTCCGCTTCAGTAAATACAGCAGATGCAATTTAGTCCATATTATTTGAACTCTGTTAACATTCCAAATCGTGATCTATCTTTGTAATGCAATCTTTCTTTAATTCCTAGGACCTCACTTTCTCCTGATTCTCCTCATACCTTTCTGTTGGTAATTTAACTGACCCATCCCTTCTCCTTCTCTAACCAGTGTTCGTATACTGAGAACCCCCTAACTCTGCCTGCGAAAACTCAATCTTACTTTAGAGACCCAATCGAAATGGCATTTTCTTGATGAATCTTTACCAAATTCCCCCGGCGAAAAAAAATATCTCCTATGCTCTGCAAAACTTCATTCTTATCTCTTTCACAGCACTGGCCACATTCCATTTTGTATTTGTTTCTGGTTATCATAATTTTTACCAATCAAACTACATTCCTTTAAGGTTCAATCCTCTCATGTGTTTTCTTCTCACACAATATTCTTATATATGGCTAGTAAAAGTGTTAGTCACTAAGTCATGTCCAACTCTTTTGTGACCCCATGGACTGTAGACCATCAGGTTCCTCTATTCATGGGATTTTCCAGGCATGAATACTGGAGTTGGTTGCCATTCACTTCTCCAGGGATCTTCCCAATCCAGGGATCGAACCTGGGTCTCCTGCATTGCAGGCAGATTCTTTACCACTGAATCACCTGGGCTAAAGTGCTTTATAAATGCTGTTTCCTCTACTTGGAAGACCCTCTCTTTTTGACCTGATTACTTCCCTAACATCTTTCAGATCTCAGTAAAAACCACTTCCACAAAGCAGCCTTTCCTAGCTCTGACACAGCTCAGGTCTCCTTGTTATATGGACACATGGTATTCCATGTGTTTCCCTCTTGACATTTATCCCAGTTGTTCGGCAGCATTTAACTTTGAGATGTATCTCATTTCTGCTTTTCTATTAAAGTTTAAGTCCTGAGTTAAAATATCCACAATTATACTCTTCACTGCTGTCCATTCTTTGCATCCAGCAGGCCTTCATTAGACGTTTGTAGAATGAAACAATTTTATTCCTAACGTAAAATTTCAATGCATTTTGAGATGCTACCTCCCACACCTTACAGTGAACTAAAATTACTGAATTTTTTCCCACCCAACCCTTATGCCTGATTATTTGCACATAATTACAGAACTGTAAATGCATTTGCTTTTAATCATCACCTTATTAGATGGAAACCATTGACTTTGCAGCCTGTTATTCCACATACGCTAGCCTTCCCACTTCATGTCCTAAGATAATATGATAATCAAGTGATTGACAAAAAGACTGAACAGGACAGAACTTGAGACAGAACTAGTGGTTCCGAACCTGCCACTTGAATCTACCTCTTACCATAGGATTATTATACTCCAACACGGAAGTTCAATTTCTCAGCTATACTTTCTGATCATGACTGATACTTTAAGGAGAGTCTACAAATCAAATATTCTTACACTGCACACAAACACCTAATCTCTCTTCCAAGGTACAAAAGAAATTCATCTCCTTGATGAATTGTTACCTACTTTTTTTCTAGACAAAAAAAAAAGTACCATCTTCCTCCTTGCGGCTTCCTAAATTCATTCTCACCATTTTTATCTCACTGACCACATTTTGGCTTATAGTTAATTATCTGAACAATGTCAATTCCCACTACTTAAATTCAGTTCCCTAAGGGCTACAAAGGCTACACCAGCTGCACTGAAGTTACTATTTAGTATCTCAACCATGCCAGAAACCGGTCTTTTACACATACCATCTTCATAGTGCTTTTTGAGGTAATTTCAGAGATGAGGAAACTGACTTTCAGAGAAGTTGCTTTTCTTTATATTCCTCTGTAGCATGACTCTTTGCACATAGCACATTTTAAATGAGTGACTGTCAAATTGATGTTAGTGACATTTACATGGGAATTCCACCCTCCTGGGGACAATGGTCCTACAATGAGATTAATATTTTGGATTAGATGACTGGAGAAAATCGTAACTGCTACTCCAGATGAAAGTTCCCTTTTTGTTAATTTTCTCTTTCAAACAGAGAATGCATTCTATACGAAAGTGAAAGTGTTAGTCGCTAAGTCATGTCCAACTCTCTGTGATCTCATGGACTATAAAACACGAGGCTACTCTGTCCATGGAATTCTCCAGGCAAGAATACTGGAGTGGGTAGCCATTCCTTTCTCCAGAGGATCTTCTTAACCCAGGGATGGAACCCAGGTCTCCTACATGCAAGGCAGATTCTTTTACCATCTGAGCCACCAACCCACCTGCATTTGATATAGCTTCAGGCAAACAGAAACAGAATAGATATGTTATTTGGGGGTGGGGGTGGGCAAGACAGTTGCAGGAAACAAAAGCATGCGAATCATGCCTCTTCTGTGTACTTCAAGACCCATTTTTAAACTGGTAAACTTCTCCAAGGTGACATGCTGACGTTTTGAAATAATTTATCTCACTAGAGTGCACTGACTACAACTCAGGCTTTCACATGAAGACTAAGGAGATAAAAATAGAATTCCATAACAGTCAGGTAATTATTTCTATCAAGGATTTCTTTCTAAAGCTAAGCTAGAGAAATACAGTGTGAGACAGAACAGATAATGAGGAGTATAAGAGATCAAAACAGGGAAGCTGCACAACCAAGCGGTAATTTTCTTTTTGAGAAAGCCACAAATAAAACCTCAGCTTGGCGTCATGTTTCATACAGAGATGTGCATCATCTTTGGAAATGTAAAGGATTTTCAAATCTAATTTCCTTGGGTAGTTGAGAAAACTTAGGTCTGCTGCTGCTGCTGCTAAGTCGCGTCAGTCGTGTCTGACTCTGTGCGACCCCATAGACAGAAGCTCACCAGGCTCCTCCGTCCCTGGGATTCTCCAGGCAAGAACACTGGAGTGGGTTGCCATTTCCTTCTCCAGTGCATGAAAGTGAAAAGTGAAAGTGAAGTCGCTCAGTCGTGTCCGACTCTTAGCGACCCCATGGACTGTAGCCTACCAGGCTCCTCCACCCATGGGATTTCCCAGGCAAGAGTACTGGAGTGAGGTGCCATTGCCGTCTCCAAGGTCTAGAGAAGTGAAAATAAGTTTTTTAAATCAAAGAGCATTTATTTTAGGACTCAGATGAGAGCCCAGTGACAGGCCTTAGTGTCTAGTTGCTCCATCTCTGTGGACTAGGCTGACAGGATGGAGATTCAGGTGCAGTCTTGAAGCTGAATTGCTTTTATTTTGGGAAACCTCAATCATTGCTCTTAAGGCCCTCAACTGATTGCATAAAGCCCACCCACATTATAGAAGGTAATTTGTTTTACTCAGAACCTCTTGGTTTAAATGTTAATTACATCTAAGAAAATGCCTTCCCAGCTGAGCATGTCAGAGATCTACAAAAAGAAATTTACAGTTCCATGGATTATGTTACCATGTGCCACTTTATTTGGAATTGAACATCTATGCTACCTGCTCCACCTCATGACTGTTGAAGGGAAAGCAAGGCTGACAATTATTTTTTCCCCATTGAATCATGTCCAGTGTCTTAGGCCATTCAGGCTGCTATTACAAAATACCAGAGTCTGGGTGGTTTACACACAACATTATTTATCACAGTTCTAGAGGCTAGAAGTCCAAGATCAGGGTGCCAGCGTAGCCAAGTGAGTGAGGGTCTGTTCCAGGACACAGACATTTCTTCCACCCCTAGATAGAAGGGATGAGCAAGTATTTCAGGCCTCTTTCAAAAAAACGCTAATCCCATTCATGTGGGCTCTGCCCTTATGACCTAGTCATTTTCCAACGGTCCCACCTCGTAAAACCATCACTTTGGGCATTAGGTTTTCAACATATGAATCTTCAGAGAACACAAGCATTTAGACCACAGCACCTTGTGAGGAGACCTACTAGTCTAAGGTAACCCAATACTATATCCATCGTTAAAACTCTGTGGTGCTGATTGGAAGGCCAGTACTAAGAAAGCTGCGTAAGGCAATCCCAGGTGGACAGTCTGAGAAGGCGAACTCCTTGATGGAGTTCACAACAATATATGAGTATCTCTATGGTCTTCCTTGGTTATCATTCACTGAAATTCTACCCCCATACATGTTCTATTTGGAATACAAGAGTTAATTACTGAGTTCCTAGACTAAGTATCACAGTATTCTAGGTGACCGATATGAAAACATCAAGCTTATGGATACAAAGAAAAGGGATTCTGGCAGATGCAATTTTATAGTAAAAAGTCCACAAGATTTTATTCGTTTCTGACAGTAATCACAAGTTCAGGGATCCCTGAGACCATTCTTGGGTTTGATAATCAGCGAGGAGTACAAGAACTCACTGAAAGCTGTTATGGGTTTATTGCAGCTCTTTGTTTTATTTTTATTTAAGTTTTTATTTTTAGTGGAGTATAGTTTATTTACAGTGTTGCAAATGTCAGCTTATCTTGTACAGCAAAGTGAATCAGTTATATATATATATATATCTCCACTGTTTTCTAGATTCTTTTCCATGTAGGTCATTACAGAGTATTGAGTAGAGTTTCCTATGCTATATAGTAGGTCCTTATTAGTTACCTATTTTATATATATATATTATACATAATATACAGATATTATGTATACATAATATACAGATATTATGTATACATAATATACAGATATTATGTATACATAATATACATATATACATAATATATACATATATACATATATACATAATATACATATATACATAGTGTATAGATATATAGATACATAATATATATACATAATATATAGATATATAGATAATATACATATATACATAATATATATTATACATTTTATATATATATATATAGTATTGTATACGTGTCGATCCCAATCTCACAGTTTATCCTTCCCCACTTCTCCCCTGGTAACCGTAAGATTGTTTTACATCTGTGACTCTATTTCTGCTTGTAAATTGGTACCATTTATTCACTGTAAATGCATTCATTCGTACCATTTTTTACATTCCACATATAAGCAATATCATATGATAGTTGTCTCTGACTTATTCACTCAGTATGCCACTCATGTTGATGCAAATGGCATTTTGTTCTCTCTGATGGCTGAGTAATATTCCACTGTATATCTGAACTACATCTTCTTTATCCATCCTCTGATGATGGACATCTAGTTTGCTTCCATGTCCTGGCTATCGTAATCAGTGCCGCAATGAACACTGAGGTACATGTATCTTCTCAAATTATGGTTTTCTCCTGGTATATGCCCAGGAGTTTGCAGCTCTTTAAAGGATACAGATTAAAAGTGGCCTAGGGAAAAGGTATACAGGGCAGAGTCAAAGAAACTGTGAAATGTGGAGCTTCTGGTTGTCCTCCTCCAGGGGAGTCACAGGCAGCTTTATGGTCCCAGCACTTACGTACCAGCAAAGAGCACTTGCAGACACGGGAGCTCACTCCAGGCTCCGTGTCCAGAGTTTTTACTGGGGCTCCATCGCCTAGGCATGAGTGACTGTCTATACGGCTGATCTCAGGCTCAAACCTCTCCAGAGACCCAGCTGATACTGCATGACCAAAAACCCCATCCTAAATCACATTGTTAGTGCAGCCCAAAGTTTTTACTCTAAATCACACTGTTTACATCCCTATCTCCTGGGCCAAGGCCTTCAATGTAAACAAAAGCACTTTTCTCAGTGTCAACTTTTGACAACTTTCGCCACCTTTTCTCAAAGAAAACAAGCTACAGGTTTAGAGAGGAGCTCCCAGGAGACAAGGGCAAAGTGCACACGTCCCCCTGGTTGAGGCTGAGCCCTTCACTATACAGCCAGGTGGCTGGATTTGCTTGACAAGGCTCCCTCGTTGTAACTTCACACTAAGAAAATGTGAAGTGACAAACACTGGTCAAGCATTTATCTTCTTCTGGTCTTTCCCTGAAATGTTTTTCCTGCATTATCTTCATTAACCCTTATGCAGTCCCTGAGGTGGACACTATTTTTAATGGCATTATGGAGAGAAGGAAAACAAAGCTTGCCTAAAACTTCAGAGCTATTGAGTGGTTGGAGAGGGAGTATGTACAAGGGCTACAGGTCTCTAGGGTTTATACTTACAACTACTATATTTCTATTATACCACCATTTCCATTTGTTTTTCTTTAGTATTTTCATTTATTTGGCTGTGCTGGATCTTAATTGTGGCACATCGGGAATCTTTGGTCTCTCTTGTGACATAGGGGCTTTAGTTCCCTGACCAAGGATTGAACCCCGGTCTCCTGCACTAGGAGCACAGAGTCTAAGCCACTGGACCACCAAGAAAGTTTCACCACCATTTCCATTTGGAGTAACATCCACTAGGCTAGTGCACAGCCAAAGAAATTTGCTGAATGAATACTGTCCAGACCAGCCATTCTGTTCTACAATATATATGAATTAAGAATGTTATAACATGAAACTCTTCTTGCTATCCATTTAACAGAAATAAATATAAGCCAGAAAGACATGAAGACTTACCATGAGCTCATGATGCCTTGATCAAAGGAGGTTTAGATGACCAGAGTATTTCAAATGATCTTTTTTGTCTGGCATCCCAGAGGTCTGCACACCCTGGGGCGCCACACAATAATAAGATTCCGATAGTGAAAGGCATGCCTTTCTTTATAAAAGAGGGCAAGGGCAATTCTGAAAGGGGAGATGGGAAAGAAGACCTGTATTTGAGTCTTCAAATACAAATTGTTTCTCAGAGAGAAAAAGTTAGAAAAGAGAACACATGGATGTTGAGAGTCTGAAAACTGTTTCTCTTAAAACTCTCCATGTGAGCATACACTATGGAAAGCTTCATGGACCCTAGAATACCTTGGTTTGGTAACAGAGAGTGTGACTGATCCAGTATTTTAATGATTTTAATTTTGGATGAAATTTCCATTAATTTACCATGTAACCAATGGTACTGATAATTAATAAATAAAATGGAACAGGGTTCCTGAAAAAGGAGTGGACAGATGAGGAATGTAACCTGAAGCCTAAGTGAAGGGAGTTCAATACACAGAGGGAGAAGGGAGTTTTAACTTTTTTGAGGAATAATGGTTGGTGACATGTGGTCCTCAAGGTGCCATGTAAAGAGCCCCACGCCCCCACAACAACTCAGGACAGGGGAAAGTGTAGAGTCATGGTGTCATGATGGAGGAATGTTTCAGCCCACAGCCCTTCATTAATGATGGCATGAGCTCTCTGTAGCATGTTCAGTTCAGTTCAGTCGCTCAGTCATGTCTGACTCTTTGCAACCCCATGAACTGCAGCACACCAGACCTCCCTGTCCATCACCAACTCCCGGAGTTCACTCAAATTCATCATGTCCATCGAGTCAGTGATGCCATCCAGCTATCTCATCTTCTGTCGTCCCCTTCTCCTCCTGCCCCCAATCCCTCCCAGCATCGGAGTCTTTTCCAATGAGTCAACTCTTCGCATCAGGTGGCCAAAGTATTGGAGTTTCTGCTGTAGCCAAGGGTATCCAAAATAGGATGCCAGCAACAGCCATACAAATGACCACGCAATAAGAGAGCAACACAGACCAGCTCTAAGCAACAAAAGCTGTTCTTAGTGGGAAAATATTGATGACCCCCATTACTTCTTAATTCTACCTTCGTATGAGAGAAAGATTCCTGGAAGAAGAAGGATAGGAGCTCAAACTCCTTCCAGGAAGCCAACTGAGGAGCCTAAGCCACGGAATTTCCATTTGGGTCTAGAGTCACTTTTATGGCCAAACTGTGTCTCCTACCCCCAAAGTGGGTAGCCTTGGAAACAGCAGTTACAGTTGTGATTTTTACGGAAATATTAATACAGACATTATTCTATTTTACTGCCTGTAAATTCTAGAAACAGATAATTGTGAAATTTAATATGTAAAGCTGCCCTACTCAGAGGATTATTTTACACTGATCAGAAAATAAATGACCCTTCAAGAAATTTGGCCAAAATATAGTCAGTGCTTCATTGTACCTACACTGTACAAATACTCCAAAGTAGTATTTTAATAAACAAGAGAAATACTGAATTCACACCAGTAGAATGAGTTGAAAAGTGAAAATCTTAATTAAGCAATTGTACAATTCTTACTAAAAAATAAAAAATATTCTGTATATCAAGGGCATTTGTTTCAGTTTGGGGCTATTTATCCCACTGAATTGACAGTCTCTTGACCTTCTGGTTTTACTTTCTTGTTGCTATGCTACTTAAACTTGTGAATTGTATGGTCCAGAAGAAGCATGGACCCTCTCCTGGTTTTGTTCTATGAGGCAACTTGGTTTTACTTTCTTGTTGCTATGCTACTTAAACTTGTGAATTGTATGGTCCAGAAGAAGCATGGACCCTCTCCTGGTATTGTTCTATGAGGCAACTTTTCAAACTTTTAATTGAGAGCAGGCAGTAGGCTCCCCATTTTCAGAATTGGAAACTTCCAGTGCCAGCAGGACACCTCACATGAGGTGGGTAATAAACAAAAAGGACTGACGGACAGCATGCTTCTTAAAAGAACGGGTGTGTATTCAGCTTCCTTTTTATTGTCACTTATAATTAATTATTGAGGAGAAAGGTATGGCAGGGTGGGATAATGGGTCTTGAGGTCAAAGATAAAGTCTCTGGGGAGGGGCAAGTAGGAGGGTCTCAACTTTCGTTGAAAGAATTTGCCTTTGTTTCCAATTCCATGGCCTTCTTCAGCCATCACATAGCATAAATAGAAGATGGAACTTAAAAAAATAATAATTAAAGAAGGCAGGATGGTTTTGTTTCTATAAATGCCTTGAACAAAACATGTGTTTCTGTTTAATACTGGATAAGCTCCAGTTGATGTCTAGATCCTTGTCAAAATGTTTACTTTTCTGTGGGATTTTTTTCTTTCCAGTGGGTCATTCTGAAGCCATGGCTACAGCTCTGGACTTCAAAGTTTCTGTCAGCTTCACTGGAAAAGCCATTGTGTTAGCCCTCTCCCATTCTCACTGGAACGAAATCTCAATTTTTTAAAACTCATTTTGGGCCAGAAAATGATCAATCTTTGTACAAAAAAAAAAAAAAAAACCAGAAAAATTTGATGAAGAGTTGAAGGAAATTCACCAAAGTAACTACAAAGACAATAAATACTGAAAAAATGGGATACTCTGCATTGCACAAGAAAGAGCTTGGTGTCATGTAAAACAACATCAGCAACAATAATGTTTTCTTCTTGGGCAGTTGTGAATGACTGATGTGAGTCTAAAACCATGGCAAAAGAAGGTTTGAAAATAAAAGATGTTACTTTACACTACCCTTGGTTATTTTATTCAACTGCATAGGACTGCAGAAGTTACAATACATATGCCATGATTAATAAATATGTCAAGACAACGAATGAATACATGTGAATGATTATATCTTACATTTTTACTAGAAAACTTAACTCATAGTAACAAGTATATACTATGATACCAGATACTGCATGACAACTACAAATGCAGGCTAAAAAAAATAGTGTGTGTAGATCACAGCTATTTAACTGAAAAAATAACTTTGTAAAAGTCAACTAAAAGTAAGGCCTCTGATAGTACTCTAAAAGGATTTGATTTCTCCCTTTTCAATTTTTAAAATCCTTTAGACAATTTTCTTCAACATCTGAGTAAAACACTCACTCCTCCCCAGCATTTCCCAAGCAGTGCAGAAATTGAACCACAAAGATCTGGGTTTTGGTCCTGAGTCTACCACCTTCCAATGCTAGGTTTATAAGTTGGCATTTGCTGTGTAACAAATCACCCCAAAACACAGCGCCTTAAAACAACAATCGCTGATTGGTGCACAATTCTATGGGTTATCTGGTGGTTCTACCGCCTGGACTGGCTTGCTGGGACTGACTGATGTAGAATGACCTCATCACATGTCTCAGGCCTCATCTGGGCCTCCAGGAGTCCAGCCCAGGTCTCATCACCCCAGAGCAGTTAGATATCCAGCAGGTAGAAAGGGCAAGTGCAATGCACAGCACTTAGCAGGGATCTGTTAGCACCACATTAGCTGCTGTTTGATCAGTGAAAGCAATCATATGAGTAAGCTCAGTCAGAGCACAAGGGGATGCATAGGGAATAAAACGAGGAGATGTGAACAGCAGCAGGAGGAAAGGGGTATTACTGTAACCATCTACCAGTTAAACTCTCAGGGACTCATTTTCTTCATCCCTAAACTGGAGAACATAATAATGTGAATTTCTTTAAAAAGTTGGATTTAAACGAGAAAATATATATGGAAGCTTTGAAAAATGCAAAGAACTCCATAATTGTTAAGTATTACCATATTGCTAGAGAAATCTCTCTTGTCTGGGTAGCCTTTTTTTCCCCCTCTGTACCTGTTAAGTTGCTTTAGTCGTGTCTGACTCTTTGTGACCCTATAGACTGTAGCCCATCAGGCTCCTCTGTCCATGGGGTTCTCCAGGCAAGAATACTAGAGCGGGTTGCCATACTCTCCTCCAGGGGATTTTCCCAACCCAGGGATGGAACCAGCATCTCTTAGGTCTCCTGCACTGGCAAGTGGGTTCTTTACCACTTAGCTCCACCTGGGATCTAAGGATTATTATAATTATTATTGTTATATTTTTAGTTTTTATATAATATCGCCAAACAAATTAAAAACAGACTGACCCCTGGGAATTCCTTAGTGGTCCAGGGGTTAGGACCCTGCTCGTTCACCGTGGAGGACCCAGGTTCAATCCCTGGTTGGGGAACTAAGATCCCACAAGCTGTGAGGCTCAACTTAAAAGACACTCACACACACACAAAACCAGATTGACTCCAATAGAAAACAATTTAAATTTTCTGTATATTTGAAAAGCAAAATCACTACTTTTTAAAAGTGAAAGCAAAAGTTGCTTTGTGACCCCATGGATAGTCCATGGAGTTCTCCAGGCCAGAATACTGGAGTGGGTAGCCTTTCCCTTCTCCAGGGGATCTTCTCAACCCAGGAATCAAACCCAGGTCCCCTGCATTGCAGGCAGACTCTTTACCAGCTGAGCTACCAAGGAAGCACATTCAGCCAGTCATCTAGGTAGTATTCAACAGTAGAAAACATCTGACATCTTACTTATTCTCTGTAGAATGAAGACTTTTACATATTTTGCCAAAATAGCTGGCCAATTAAACAAAGCTGGTTTTTATATGATATCTGGATGTTTCATCTACCTAAAACTAAAGATTTGAATCTCTATTGATCAGTTAAATTCCTTTTGTTTTTGACTTCATTTTGTTTTTATTTTTTTATTTTTTTTTTAAATTTTTTAAATTTTACATTTTATTTTATTTTTTTTTTAATTTTTTAATTTTTTTTTTATTTTTTTTTATTTTTTAAATTTTAAAATCTTTAATTCTTACATGCGTTCCCAAACATGAACCCCCCTCCCACCTCCCTCCCCATAACATCTCTCTGGGTCATCCCCATGCACCAGCCCCAAGCATGCTGCACCCTACGTCAGACATGGACTGGCGATTCAATTCTTACATGACAGTATACATGTTAGAATTCCCATTCTCCCAAATCATCCCACCCTCTCCCTCTCCCTCTGAGTCCAAAAGTCCGTTATATACATCTGTGTCTTTTTTGCTGTCTTGCATACAGGGTCGTCATTGCCATCTTCCTAAACTCCATATATATGTGTTAGTATACTGTATTGGTGTTTTTCTTTCTGGCTTACTTCACTCTGTATAATTGGCTCCAGTTTCATCCATCTCATCAGAACTGATTCAAATGAATTCTTTTTAATGGCTGAGTAATACTCCATTGTGTATATGTACCACACAGCTTTCTTATCCATTCATCTGCTGATGGACATCTAGGTTGTTTCCATGTCCTGGCTATTATAAACAGTGCTGCGATGAACATTGGGGTACATGTGTCTCTTTCAATTCTGGTTTCCTCAGTGTGTATGCCCAGCAGTGGGATTGCTGGGTCATAAGGTAGTTCTATTTGCAATTTTTTAAGGAATCTCCACACTGTTCTCCATAGTGGCTGTACTAGTTTGCATTCCCACCAACAGTGTAGGAGGGTTCCCTTTTCTCCACACCCTCTCCAGCATTTATTGCTTGCAGATTTTTGGATCGCAGCCATTCTGACTGGTGTGAAGTGGTACCTCATTGTGGTTTTGATTTGCATTTCTCTAATAATGAGTGATGTTGAGCATCTTCTCATGTGTTTGTTAGCCATCTGTATGTCTTCTTTGGAGAAATGTCTATTTAGTTCTTTGGCCCATTTTTTGATTGGGTCGTTTATTTTTCTGGAATTGAGCTGCAGAAGTTGCTTGTATATTTTTGAGATTAGTTGTTTGTCAGTTGCTTCATTTGCTATTATTTTCTCCCATTCATTTTGTTTTTAAAAGATAGTACAATGGCCTGTTTTTTAATAACTTTGATTATTGTAGAATAAATTGTCTAATTTATTAGATAAGATTGAAATGTCTTTTACTGAGAAAAGTTTTCCTTACCACATCCCAGTGTATCTCTTCACTAAATTTCCTAATTTTGTGCTAATTTTTACTTTCTCAATACTCACTGTCCTCAGGAAGCAGAAGCTTTATAGAAAAATTGGTACTCTGTCTTAATATGAGGTGTCCCTATATGGCTACTGTTCATAGAGAGGCACCAGACCATTCACACCTACCACCGAGCACTTCATTCAGTGCTCATTTTTAAATTCCTTTTTGTTTTCTTTTTCTCCAGTCCCAGTTTTACCCACCTTGTTTTTGTTTTTTTATTCTATTCCCTTATTGTGTCATTGTAGTTTCCAAGATGGCTCAGCGGTAAAGAATCTGCCTGCCAAGCAAGAGAAATGTGTCCAATCTCTAGGTTGCCAAGATCCCTTGGAGAAGGAAAGAGAAACCCACTCTAGTATTCTTGCCTGAGAAATCCCCATGGACAGAGGAGCCTGGCAGGGTACAGAGACGGGGTCACAAAAGCTGGACAAAACGACTAAAGAACAACAAAAATTGTGTCATTAGCCACAAGATTTCTTAGCAAACACAGTAGATTCACTGTAAATTTGAGTCATTTTCTACAATAAAGAATACTTTGAGACATAAATCATAATTATTAAAAGAAACATAGTAATTGGTAAAAAAAAAAAAGGAAAACCCTTGGAATATATTTATCACTGTTTATAAAAATATAGAACAAGTAAATCTAGCTGAGATACTATCCAAAATGGAAAAAGATGAGACCCTTTGCCAATTTAGTTGGCAAAGAATATCACACTAATAAAATTTAATTAAATTATTAAGTATTTAAAATGAATTTCTAACTCTAGCTTATTGAGTGGTTCCCTTTTATGTATTTGAAGCCCTATTATGAAGTCTATGCATAAAGAAACTTCAAATGTAAAAGCACCCTATTTAATGTATTCATCTTGATGAAAAATTGCATTTCATTTATCCTTCCGAAATTTACATCACCTCAGAACACTACATCTCAATTTATATTTCCCTCCCATCAGGAAACACATAAGAAAGCACTGTTATAAATATATCCCCCACAAAGTGGCTGTGCTTTATAAATACAACTCATTTATTTCAAATGTTTCATTTCAATAATAATGTATAATAATATTGTCCAATTTACAATGAATGTCAAATTTCTGGTAGATGATATAATGGATATTTACTAACTTCACTTTTTACATCACTCACAACCAACTATATAGCCATATGTCTTCAACGTTTTTCAGAAAATCATTTCTTACAGTGAGGCATGGAAATTTGCCTTTGTAAGAAAGACAGAATTAGGTACATTCTTTGGAAACATACTTTCTTTGGAAAAGAAAATGACTTTCTTTGGAAAAACACAATATACTAGCATATTACTATATGGATTTGAAAACACCAATAGGGTAATCACATTTCCTATATTATACTACATATACTAAAATCCACCAAAAAAACAAATACCAATAAACAACCCAACATATTACAAAAAAAACACAAGTATACTCCTGGGTTGCTTTACCTCGGCCAAACAACAGTGGAAGACAGCACTCACTCATTTGTTGGCATGTACTGCGCTAAAACTCTCATTAGGCAGCTTCTGCAGGAAGCTAGGCCCATGGGTCTTGCTACGTATGGAGATGTTTTCCCCCTTTGAAACTCTCAAACACTCTCAGAATGACAGAGAAAGGTTTTAGACTCCTCAGTCTGGAAGCACAAACCCAGACTTTCTACTTTCAAGCCACTGACCTCACTTCTCTCTCATCTGACTAGTCGTCTCCTCTCACCATCCAGTTTGTTGCCTGAATCAAACACTGGAATCAGTTCACAATCATCCAAGTCTGTCCGTTCTCCCTGACATCTTTCAACCTCTCCACATGGCCCCCCAGTACTGGTCCCTCACTCCAGCCTGCCTGATCCCCCATGCTGGCACTGCAAGCCTCCTCCTGGTCTCTCCCTGGCTTTGTCTTTCTCCAGGTCATATTAGGTTGACCAAAAAGTTCGTTCTGGTTTTTCTGCACAATCTTATAAAAACCCAAACGACCTTTCTGACCAAGCCGATATCTCAGACCCACTTAACAGCCTGTTTTAAACTTGCCTTTTCTTAAGCTTCTCAATATTCTCTTGGTCTCTCTTGCAGAAAAAGCAACAGAAACCTTTCAGAACAGGAGAAATATCTCAGAGCATAACAATCTGCCTCAGTGAAGCTTCTCGCCAAATGTACCACTTCAAGTAGCTGCTTTACTTTTAAAATGAACAATTAAAATATGAGAAGAGCTATACACAGTTTCCTTTTCCTCTTGTGTATTCTTAGCAGGCACTTTAGTTATACCTAAGGCAGCGGCCTTCCTTTGTGGCTCAGCTGGTAAAGAATCTGCCTGCAGTGAGGGAGACCTGGGTTCCACCCCTGAATTGGGAAGATCTCCTGGAGAAGGGAACTGCTACTCACTCCAGTATTCTGGCCTGGAGAATTCCATGGACTGTATAGTCCATAGGGTTGCAAAGAGTCAGACACAACTGAGCAACTTTCACTTCACTTCACTTCAAGGCAGCAGTAGACTAGATGTCTGCTTTACAACCAAAAAATTCATGGTTTGTAGATGATATGTTAGACTATCCTTACCTGGTAGATACGTTAGGAACAAAAATCTTTTGCTTTCATATTCTTCCCAGAAGTCTTCTCTAACTTCACACCTCCTCAAAGTTAACATTCCTTAAGAATACAATCCAAATTTATCAACACATCATCAAATCCCTTGACAATTTGACTTTAAATTATTTTACATACCCCAACTACACACCAATGCTCCAGGCAAAATGGACTATAGGGAACAATCAACCTTCAGCTGCTCTCTGGACAACTTCATGCACTCAAAGCCAAGCTTTTGACATGACATGCCTACTACTCTGCCCATTATTCAGGCATTTCTCAGATTTCACTCCAGCAAATAAGGAGATATTTATGTCTTATGCTTAAGGCACAGGAAGTATACTTAGATCCGCAAACTAAAGAAGCATTATGAGATAAACAGAGGAAAAAAGGGCCAAAAGGGAAAGTTATGAAATACTAAAATATTCAAGTGTGTCATTTCTAAACACAGTATATCACTTACAATGACAAGGGTGTAGTATAAAATTAGTTGCCATATGAGGAAACAGGAAAATATAACTGATTATCTTTTCAAAAGACAATTAGCAAAGTTCTACCTTAAGACTGACTGACGTATTTGAGCAAACAAGAATTTTAAAACAATTCTTTTAACAATGATCAATGATATGAAAATAAGTATGTTAATAATAAGTAAAAGGAAGGACTCTCAGCAGAGAAACTGAAAGAAAAAGAACCAAACAAAAATTTCCAGAAAAGTACATTACCTAAATTAAAAAAAAAAAAAAATCACACATTGGAGTTGACAGAGTCAGTGACCTTGAAGGATAAATACTAGAAATTATCTAATCTGAAGAACAATGAAAACATAAAAGAAAAATAAACAGAGCCTCAGGTGCATATGGCAAAATTTTTAAATTTACATTTTAATATTCAATATAAATATTAATTAATATTTACATTTAGCTGGTATCTCAGAAAGAGAGAATATGGGGCAAAAGTACCTGAATAAATGGCAGCCAAAATGCTTCCAAATTGGTGAAAATAATAAGCATACAAATATAAGAATCTGAATGATATACATGGAGTACAAATTCATATCATATCTAAGCATAGTATAGTCCAACTATCTTAAACCCTAAAGAGAAAAATCCCTGAAAGCAACAAGAAAACAAATATGCATTAAACACAGAAGAATAGTGATTAGCTAACAAGTGACTTCCCAACTATAATTATGAATGCCAGAAAACATTCAAATGCATATTCAAAGTCCTGAAGAGAAAACAAAATAAAAAAATAATAAAATAAAAACTAAGAATTTTATAGTAAGCATAGCTATTCCTCAAAAATAAATGCAAAGGAGAGATATTTTAGATTTTTTAATGAGAGAATTTGTCATGAGGAAAAATATAATATAAAAAATGGTAGAGAAACTTTCCAATCTAATGGAAAACAATACCAGAGGTAAACCTGGACTTCTAGGAAGCAAGGGAGAACACCAGAAATGGTAAGTTTCCTGATAAACATAGAGTAATATATTCTTTCCTAATATCTGTGTAATACATGTAACCATTTAAAGCAAAATTTATAACATTGTTTTTTGAGTTGTATAATGTATGGGCATGTAACACAGAAGACAACTATAGCATAAAAGATGGAGAGGGAAGAAATGAACTTATGTGGTTATAAGGTTTCTATATTTTATGTGAACTAAAACATTACTAATCCACCTAGTTTTGTTAAAAGCTATAGGTATTTATTATACTCTCTAGAGCAACTACTAAAATATTAGAAGAACTCAGATACCATAATAACTCATTTTCAAGACAGTGACTATCGCCTTGATCAAATCCAAGGAAGTAAACAAATTTAACTCCAGTAGAATAATCATCGGCATTGTACTTTTTAATTGAAGTGTAATTCACTTATAATTATATTATATTAATATTATATTAGTTTCAGGTGTACAACATAATGATTCATTATTTTTATATATTACAAAATAATAACCACAGTAATCTAGTTACCATCTGTCATCATACTGATTCCAGTTGCTGACTGCAGGGTAGAAGGGGTCCCAGGACTGGTGCGACCCTGCTGGTGACTAGGTAGGCCCCCAGCTCTGATAGGCTAAAGAGAGAATTCCTAAACAGTGCCTGTCGGCACAGAGTCCTTGTGGTAGAACAAACTCCCTAAAGTGTTAGATGTTACCAGCATCTATGTCCCCAGGGTGTCCTATTGTCTCGAGTCTCTCCAGGGGGCTCTCCAAGATCAGCAAGTGGGTTTGACCAGGATTCTTTCAAATGATTTCCCCCACGCTGGGTCTCAGAGCATGTGAGATAGCGTGCATGCCCTTTGAGAGCAGACTTTCTGTCTCCTACAGCCCTCTGACCTTCAAAGCCATTCTGGGGGCTTGTCTTCTCAGTGCATGACCTGGAGCTGGGGAGCCTAAGGTGGGGCTCAGACTCCTTCTTCCTTGGCGAGGGCCTCTGTAATATAATAGTGTTTATCCTCCCATCTATGGGTCACCTACCCAGAAGTGTCAGTCTTGACTATACACAGCCTGACCCTACTTCGCGTCTTGTTGCAGAGCCTTCTTTGCACCTTGCGAATTTTTTTCCTGCTAGTCCTCAGGTCGATTTCATAGATAGATACTTCATAAACAGCTGTAATTTTGGTGATCCCCACGGGAAGATATGAGCTCAGGGTCTTCCTCTTTCACCATGGTGGCCACCAAGAACTAACATTATAATTCTAAATGAAATTTTTATTGCATGGTTTCTTTCCAAACTATTCAGTGAGTGTTACAATTGTGTGGTATGACAGAAGTTATAATAGTTTAAAAGAAAATGTAAAGCACTGATTTACTCACAACAATAATTAGGTTCCTAATTCCAATTGTATCGGGAAGAGAATTTCCTATCACTAGTTCATGTAAAGGCATTTAAAGGCAAATATTTATCATGGTATTTGTCTTATAGAGGAAGGGGGAGTAAATGGAATCTGATAAGTTGGGTAAGTCAAAGATGGAAGCAGTCAATGAAGTATTATAAAAGAGTTACAGAGTAGATGTACACATAGAAACATGAATGTCATTGAAACATGTATAACATCATATAAGAAACGAATCGCCAGTCTAGGTTCGATACAGGGTACAGGCTGCTTGGGGCTGGTGCACTGGGATGACCCAGAGAGATGGTATGGGGAGGGAGGAGGGAGGGGAGTTCAGGATTGGGAACACATGTACACCTGTGGCAGATTCATGTCAATGTATGGCAAAAGCAATACAGTATTGTAAAGTAAAATAAAGTTAAAAAAAAAGAAACATGAATGTATCTTCGAAACATAACTGAGTAAATAAAAACCAAGCAAAGATCAGATTGAAATCTCTAAAACCATACATTTTAGGTAAATTAAAAATGCATGCTCTCTCAACAACCCTACACATCTCCAGGAACAAATACAAAATAATTCTTATAAACATGTTAGAATGAGTGTTTCTTGAGAAAGGAATGGAAAGAAAAGAGTACAGAAGAGGATAAGAAATGATAGATAATAGGTGGCTGGATGGATGAATGGATGGAAGGAAGGAAAGACAGATTGATTGACAGATTAAAAGTAATGGGAGTAGCTATTCACTGAGCAATAATGATAATGTGTAATAAAATGAAGAGAATGAATAACTCCCCCTTTGTACCTAACTAAGGTCCATCTGAAAGAGGAAAGAAAAAGGAAAGGAAACTGGGTTTTCTGAATATCACTTGGTTTTTTCTCTCTTTATTTTTCTGCTTGGGACAGTTATGATTTAGTTTCACACTTGTTTTATAACTTAAACTGATGGACAGGTTTTATGAAAGACCCATCAAACTACTGTTACAGTAATTCTTAGCAATTAAAAGTATTAGGCAGAACATTTGCAGTGACCACTGTAGACATAAAGTTAGATTTTTAACATCTATACACTCTTAAAAGCAAATGAAAACTAGTTTGGTTTGTTTTGATGTGTACCACTGTCTAATGATCTAGGCCAGACAATAGCTTGCATACCAACTCCAACAGAACAAGCTGTTTTTGTACTGCTCATTGAGCTAAGAATATCATTTACATTTTAAAATCGATTTGTAAGTACCTACATAGCATCCTGCATACTGCCTCTTGGCTAGCAGAGCCTAAAATATTTACAATTTACGGTAAAACATCTGTCTACAATGCGGGAGACCCAGGATCAATCTCTGGGTTGGGAAGATCCCCTGGAGAAGGAAATGGCAATCCACTCCAGGACTACTGCCTGGAAAATTCCATGGACAGAGGAGCCTGTTAGGCTACAGTCCACGGGGTTGCAAAGAGTCGGACACAACTGAACGACTTCACTTCCTTCATACTGCCTCTTGGCTAGTAGAGCCTAAAATATTTACAATCATGATCTTTAAGAAACTGTTTGCCAACCCCCTATCTAGATCAGACAAAAAATAACATTTCTGATATTCTTTCCATTTTATGGCTTGTATCTCAGGTTATAAGAAAATGTTACAGAAACAGTTTGGGGAAATGAAGGAGAAATCATTGTTTGCCAACCCCTGAAGTAGAATATGGGAAAATGTACTGCTGGTTGTAAAAAAATATTAATTATAGGTAGATATCTAAGATCCTTTGGAGAATAATTTATGAAATAAACACAGCATCAGTACAAGAGTATAATGATTATCATAGATTATGTTTTCCAAGGTGAGTATGACAGAATTTTCCATTCCACAGTTTTCTTTTAATGACCTATTGACATCCCTCTCACTGATAGATGGGCATTTGGGTATGTTGGTGACCATGAAGGCAGTGAGGCTACAGACTCAGTAAGCCAGAAATGGATCGACAGTATAATTCAAAATTCCCCTTTTGTGTTCAATGATTTATGCATAAGTCTGTTTCTTAAGAATCACAAACAATGTGGTCCAAAGAATAAGCGTAATTTTTCATCTTGAATGTTGGAGTTTGGTCTGACATAACCGTTTCTAAAAAATAAGGCTTAAGATACACACTTGTAATTCGTGTTTGTAATGAAAAGTAATACAGCTTGATTGTCATTTTTTGTTACCTGTGCTAAAACGTGTCAGCCAAAATGAAGAATATATATAAATTATTTCATAACATTATAAAAATATATTTGATCTATATTTGGGATGATGAAATTTCCTGTGCTTGGAATGACAGCAATGTAAACTTCAAGAAAAGACTTTTTTTTGTTGTTTTTTTTGACGAGGACAAACATGACATTTTCACAAAGCCTTTGGTCTTAACCTTAGAAATCTGGCTGCTCAGGATAAAGGCAGAGAAAATAAGCAAGAAAGCTCTAAAGGTGGGCTCCTATTATTAAATGCAAATATATTCATAAAGGAATTGGCCAAACAGGAGGTATATTTCACTTTTAATGAATTTTTTAAACACACAAATATTCTGCAGGTGTGCGTTTATAATTTAATTAGCCTTTAAAGGAAGCAGTGGTTATCACTGGTTATGGGCCTGGGGTGATTAGATGTTATCTAGACCTAAGTTTTCATCTTTTATCTTGCATACATGTTATATAAAATTTTAAATCCATCAAAAGCTACCTCATTTCTCCTTTCATAACTTTGATTTTTTCTGCAGAGTCACTGAAAGCTCTAAAGGCACCATGTTTATGGTTTTGAGTTGTGTTGCTAGAAATGCTTCTGTATGATGAAAATGCTACATGTACTTTTAAAGACACATTTTTCTAAAAAAAACTTTAAAACACTGATGAGGAATTAAAATACATTTTTCACGTAATATATTCTTGTGGTACACGGTCAGATGATGACAATTATCTGAGTAATTCAGAACAGACATGCACAAGCATCAATGGCTCAACCCCTAAATACAGTGAATAAAAGTGTCTTACTGAATTTTTAATGTTAAAATACTCAAATAACATTGACAAAATCTACCCTATGGGTGTATACTATAGGATGTTGATCAGAGCACTAAAAAAGCTGGTGAGTGAGTGAGTGAGTTCACTCGCTCAGTCGTGTCCAACTCCTTGCAACCCTATGGACTGCAGCACGCCAGGCCTCCCTGTTCATCACCAACTCCTGGAGCTTAACTCAGGAGTTAAGTTTGAGTTGGTGATGCGATCCAACCATCTCATCCTCTGTCATCCCCTTCTCCTCCTGCCTTCAATCCTTCACAGCATCAGGGTCTTTTCCAACGAGTCAGTTCTTCGCATCAGGTGGCCAAAGTATTGGAGTTTCAACTTCAACAACAGTCCTTCCAGTGAATATTCAGGACTGATTTCCTTTAGGATGGACTGGTTGGATCTCCTTGCTGTCCGAGGGACTCTCAAGAGTCTTCTCCAATACCACAGTTCAAAAGTATCAATTCTTTGGTGCTCAGCTTTCTTTATAGTCCAACTCTCACATCCACACATGACTACTGGAAAAACCACAGCTTTGACTAAATGGACCTTTGTTGGCAAAGTAATGTCTCTGCTTTTTAATATGCTGTCTGCTGCTGCTGCTGCTGCTAAGTCGCTTCAGTCATGTCCGACTCTGTGCGACCCCATAGACGGCAGCCCACCAGGCTCCCCCATCCCTGGGATTCTCCAGGCAAGAACACTGGAGTGGGTTGCCATTTCCTTCTGCTGTCTAGTTGGTCATAAAACTCAACATTCAGAAAACTAAGATCATGGCATCTGGTCCCATCACTTCATGGCAAATAGATGGGGAAACAACGGAAACAGTGACAGACTTTATTTTTTTGGGCTCCAAAATCACTGCAGATGGTGACTGCAGCCATGAAATTAAAAGACTCTCGCTCCTTCGAAGAAAAAAAGGTGGGTTCACTCTTTTAATCATCGTTTGGGTAATCAAGGTATTTGAAAAGTCAAAATTATTAATGATTTCACTAACAGTTGCTTAGAAGCTACAAAGCCCACCAAGCATTTGCTTGGCTGTTTTAACTATTTAATTTGCTCATGTGTAAAGTAAACAAAAATTTTAAAGTTTCTGCACAAAAATAAGATACAGGTCTAGACAAGCACATGCAACAAATTCAATTGGACCTCCATAGCTGGATGCAGAATCTGCAGATTTGCAGGGCCAATTCTATTTCAACACCATTTTACACAGGTATGTGACCACCTGTGGATCTTCTATCCATTGGGGTCCTAAAACCAGTGCCCCCTGCATAACGAAGGACGACTGTACTTTTTGAGATGGCTTGAAAAAAATAACAAGAGCAAACTCTCTGTCTGGATATTTGAGATTAAAGTTCTCTTTAGATGGATCCATATGAGCCTTATTTAATTTTTTAAACTTCACTTATGCACACAAGTGTTTGGAAGATGTAATTATTTCATAGAATTATCTTCAAAAAATATTCTTAAATGACAAAATACGTGTTCCTATATGCTTTATGGGACCTAGAATGAGAACACTTTATATAAACCAAACTTGAAAACATTTTCACAGTTTCATAGCTGTTGCCCACATATGCATCCATGATTTTCTACTGATACAAATGAACATGATCCCTTTTGTCAGGTACAGCTGAAAGTAAAGTCGAGCTGTTATTCTGCAGTTACTAAAAGAAACTTATAGCTTATACTCATTTTCTGTCTTTCTCTAGGAAGTGAAACTCCGTTTCTGGAAGAAACATCCTATTTTTCTTCTACTAAGTTAATTTATAAGATATGAGTACAAAATGGCCAGTAAAAAAGAGGACATTCAAATGCCACATCACCTATAATGGCAATAATACTATTGCTTCTGTCAAGTGGCCGACAGATAACCTTCTATTTTTTTTTTAAGAATTCTCTGACTTTCACTGTACTAATGATGTAGAATTGTCAAATGAAAAAGTTAAATGAAGGTTTTATATCACATATGCAAGACTTGCATTAATAAAAGAATAATAGAGACCAAAATGGCAGATAAACCAAAGACCAATTTGAAGAAGAAATAAAATCACTAGCTTTTCATCCCTTATCTACATAACTCATTAAGACATATTCAAACAAATGGATTGTTTTATAATATAATTTAGAATCATTCTCAAATTTTCCTTGGCAGTGGTAACGTTTCCTTAGTGACTCCAAAGTGTCAACATGCTATTTCTCTCTCTCCCTATCTCTCTCTCTTTGGGAACCCAGTTACCTTGGCATTTTCCCTTGAAGTAATGTGTTTCTTAATTTGCCTTCAATGTCACATCTATATCTCTTCAGCAAGACTCACCATCAGCTACTTAAGAAGCTCAGTGGGTACAGGTATGATTATAGAAGGAAAAAAAAATATTAATGGTATGACAAAAAAAACTAGGGTTCCTGTGCCAGTTCTGTTAATAACTACATATGGTCAACACATTTTCTTCACCTGCAAAATGAGATATTGGTTAGATGAACTCTATGGGTCCTCTGATCTCAAATACTATGATTTAGACAAATTACAGATTGTTCAGAAGTTGTCCTTCAGGATGATTAGTCTTCCTGATGGATAAACAGACTGAAATTGAAATGGACATAATCAGGAGAAAATGGAAGAGAAGCTATTATAAATATTCAGGTCAAGACAACCTAGAGAGAGGAGAAAAGAAAATGCTATGGATGTTAGGGAGGAAGAATTGCAACATACCAACTGGTTGAGTGTGAGTCAAGAGAGACAGGAAAGAGAAAGAAAAGGGAAGAGACACAACTCTGAGAGGTTAAGTGTAGGTGACTGAGACGAGAGTAGTTTAAAAGATTTAAAGGTTTTCTTTCAATAATTCAGCATATCTTGATTGAAGACATATAGGTTGAAATATCTCACAAGTAGATGGCAGCTCAGAAGAGAGTCAGGAAAAGAAAAATAGAGTTTGGATCATCTTCATGGATATGACAGGTAAACTCATGACACTGAGCGTGCCAGCCAGTGGGAAGAATGCCAGTGGCAGGACTGAGTGCCAAGCAAAGGTTTATATTGCAAAGGACTCAGGTTATTTAGATTCAGCAGTTTAAAAATCACAGGTGACTAGTAAGGAAACACAAAACAAAACAAAACAAAACCCTCAACTACTTATATATTCTGTCCTACATTCTAACTTTTAGAAAACTGTAACATTTTCATTATGGTCAAGAATAATGTCATTTATCATATATGTTTCACAGCTGTTTGAACTACATACACACATATCAACTCCTGCTCTTAAATCTTTGTTCATTTCCCTCACACTTTCTTAGTATATGCTTTTATTTATTTTTTATTCATTTATTTTAATTGGAGGCTAATTACTTTACAATATTGTAGTGATTTTTACCATACATTTACATGAATCAGCCATGGGTATAGATCCTGCCATAAAATGCATAAAGACAGTTGACAGCTTTTGTTTCCATTGAAGACTGTACTCAAAACATCACAAAGTATGCCCCTTCGCTGCAACATGTTTTGCCTTACATTTAACCTTGCCTGTTAGTCAGTTTATTACTCTAGCAATTTTTTTTTCATTTTTGTGGATCAAACAGAACTTTAATATAGAGAAGTGTCAAGCTATAATAAATGTATAAGAAGCTTGAGATTGACAGATGCACATTGCTATATGTAAAATAACCAACAAGAAGCTACTGTAGAGCACTGGGAATGCTGTCCAGCAATTTTAAATAATCTGCTTGCTGTGGCTTTTTTGTACTTACATTTTAACTTTTCTTAGCCATTTCATTTTAGGTCTTAATGTTAGGCTTCTCAGCATTGGAGCTACTGACATTTTGGATGGCATAGTGATTTGATCTGGGGGCTTTGTGGTGTGTTGCGGGATATTTAGTAGCATCTCTGGCCTCCACCCAGTAGATGCCAGGAGCACTGCCATCTTCAGTTGCAACAATCAGAAATGTCCAAACACAGGTGAATGTCCTCTACGGGGAGAGGCCAAAATCAACCCCTAAATTCATGGTTTTTTTCCTTTAATATGTAAACTTATCCCATAAGGTATTGTATCTTTGATTCTATTCTGATCTCTAATTTTATGGGGGTTTTGGCTTATTTTTCTATCTTTTGTCAAATGGAAAATATATTCTGTGTGTGCCAGTGTGTTTGTGTGTGTGTGTGATAGTTCCTTTTTTCTGAGAAACTAAATGGTTCATAATCTGTTCTCCGTTTTCCAGTGATTGTGATGATAACTTTACATCATTCATTGACATCTTTTCTTTTTAAAAAATCAGCTTGACTGTATATATTGATTCCCTGCTCTGAACCATGAAATGAGTAACATGTTCATACCTCTTTTCACCTTTGACAGATGTGCAATTTTGCTAGCTTTTTAAATAAAGTTTGTTTCATTGCTCATTTTATTAGAATTAGGGAGAAATTTGTTACCCTCACTTCCCAAGCACTCTGACTACTCTTGATGGTTTCAGCCCCTCCTCTGAACCCCCACTGTCTCACCACAATGGAACAATTAAAGAAATGAAATACATCAGATGAGGGAGCCTCAAGGACCCAGGTCTATTGCTATAGCTTCCTGTTCTGTTTGGTGGTACCCAGACTAATTATAAAATTTTAAATTATCCTTGGAAAAGACATGGCTCAGAGTCCCATTTCCTATTACACAATCTCTTTCTTTCCCTCTCTCTCTCACTGGAAGTAGGCATGCTTCAAATCCATTTGCCAATAGACAAGGAATACATGCACACAATATCTAGTGAAGAATGGTTTACAAGGTAATTATCTGCCCCACATAACATTAGCATTCAGCCAAATATGTGATGCTTTTACTGGAAAAAAAATTTAATCTGAAGAAGAGACTCTGTGAAGTCTCTAGCCACATCACTCTTGGATCTGGCATTGGTTTTATATCAGGCATTAAAATTTGTCCAGAGGTATGTTGTGCGTAGGCATTCAGTCATGTCCAACTCTTTGCAACCCCATGGACTATAGCCCGCCAGACACCTCTGTCCATGGAGATTCTCCAGGCAAGAATACCGGAGTGGTTTGCCATATCTTCTCCAGGGGACCTTGCCAACCCAGGGATCAAACCCAGATCTCCGGCATTGCCGGAGGATTCTTTACCAGCTGAACTATCAGGGAAATCCAAAAGTATAGATGCTTCAAAACAAACGTGATAAGAAACTCATAGAATAAGTAATACAAAGAACTCAGGGATCCCGCTCAGAAGATGTGAATATTCTGTCAGTGAGAAAGAGAAAAAAAGGAATTACAGAGGAAATTTTCAAATGCTACTACTACTGTATTCTAATATTAAGGAGCAAATGCCCTCAAGACACTGTTGAGATTAAGAACTTGGGTTCTAGAGTTATTTAGGGAAGGTGATGATTTGCAAAGCCCTAACAAAGAGTTAAGCAATGTATGTCTTAACAAAAAAGAAGGTAATGTAAATAGCAGGATGTAATCAAATAATTACTTTTGTTTATTCGGAAAACAGTGTAATTCAAGAAAGCCCCATCACGTCCATCTTTTCTCCAGTGTACCCTTTATATTTTCTGATATTTCAAATCAGAAACCACACAGGGAACTCTACTCAATACTCTGCAATGCTATATAGGAAAAGAATCTAAAAAAAAAAGACTGGACATCTGTTTATGGGTAACTGATTCACTTTGCTGTACACCTGAAACACAACACTGTAAATCAACAATAACAAAAATCGTAAAAAACAACAACAACAACAACAACAACAAAAACGGGGAGGGGGGAAGAACAAACTCAAACAACACATATCTGATTTTTCTTTAAGGTAAGAACTGGATTTACTTAGGGAGAAATGCAATCCACACAGCGGACCATCTCAGAAGGTGAGATGCTCAGATATAGGGACTGGTTAGTTTTTATGGTCTAGGTAATTTCATAGGATAAAGAGTGGGAGGATTATTCTAACTATTTGGGAGAAGGGACAGACTTCCAGGAACTGGGCCACTGCCCACTTCCGGCCTTTGATGTTGGCCTCAGCACTGACACGGTGCTGGCGGGTGTGTCACTAACTTGCTAATGCACTACAACGAACAGAGTCCAGATTGGATTTCCTGCCTGATCTTTTAGTCCAAGTTTTGAAATTTATAAATCCATAAACACTATGCCTGTAGTCATTTCCAAATTTAACTTTACTAAAAACCATCACTCCACATATAAGTGAAAACATATAGAGCAAATATAGCAAAACAGAAACAGATTCACAGACACAGAGAACAAACTAATAGTTGCCAGAGAGGAGGGGTTGGGGGAATAAGCAAAACTGGTGAAGGGGATTTGGAGGTACAAACTCCAAATATTATTTATTTCAGTATAAAGTAAATAAGTCACAAGGATGTAACACATAGCACAGGGACTATAGCAATAATATAATCATTTTTTGTATGGTGCATAACTTAAAAAAATCTAATCACTATGTTGTACACCTGAAAGTAATTTTGTACATCAACTATATTTAAACCAGAAAGTAGTAATAAAAAAATTCATTACTAATCTAAGTTGAAACATCCTTTTGATCCATTTATTCCAATGATTTAAAAACTTAATTTCTTTAGCTCTTCAATATTCCCACTATATCCAGTGGCAGACAACCTTCAAGTTATGTAAAGTATTTTAAATATTGTTACATCATTAAGGACAGGAGAAAAATATTATTCCAAACTTTAAAAATGATAAACAAAAGAAAATATAAAGAATATACAAGCTCCCTTCCTACTTACATATGAAACCCAATATGATATTCCTTAGTATTAAAAATTAGAGTCATTTAGAAAAAAAAGGCAAAATTGTCTATTAGTTTCAGGTACTAAAAATATCATGAAGCATTGAACATCATTTGATCTATTTATGTAGCTTTTGACAGAAATCAGTCTTCAGGTTTAATCCTAAACCCTCAGACCAAAAATGGCAATGAATGAATTTTTTAAGTAGAAACAGACAAGTCCATTCTTACTAAACTTCTTGACTGCTCTAAAGTAAGGGCAGGTTTTGATACAGAGAAAAGTTTGCAAAAGAGCACATACAAAATTTAAGGTGGAAAGGGGGTGACATATGGGAAAAAAGATAGCCATGATTTCTTACATAAAATATGCCTTTAGGGTTATTTAGATATTGCAATATCCCTTTAACAAGAAACATGGGGCTGTGAAGCAGCAAGAACGCACACAAGAAATTTTACAGAGACACAAGTACTTCTTTGGAGTCAAATAAATTAGTTGGCCCCCACTGAATAAACACAAGTTACGCTTTTTTAGATTACTCTTTTCCTGGCTATCTACAAAAAGGGCAACACCTTTAAATTTTAAGATTAAGTTGTCAGTTCTTAGGGCAGATTCTCCTACTTGTAAGTTTCCAGAAGAGGAGGGACAGTTGGGGCAGCGTTAACTTCTTTACCACATGGAACTGTTTGCAACAACTCAGATTTTCACTGTCTGGGGGAAAAAACTGGATGCTGAGCATGAGTGAAGAAAATCCTGACAAGCACGTAAATCAAGTACGATACTATATATTGAATCACATGAATGAAGTATGAGCCTATATAGCATCATATAGTTTCATCATATAGCATTTTCCTCATTGCTTAGCTTTGCCATACTAGATTTTGAATTAAATGAGTCGCTCATACTTGATTCATTTGATGCAAAATCTAGTCTTGCAAAGCTAAGGCAATTAGGGAGATAGTTTTTAAGTGATGTTAGTCTTTGTCAAGATTTCTAAGTCCCCTAAGAGCATTTAGTTAGAAAACTGCTAAAGCGTAAGTATAGCAAGAGCAACTACAGAAAAAGTGAATGCCATAGAAAGACATAATTTTTAAAAAATCACCTCACCTGTCAGTTTACTCTGCGAACATGTGGTAAAATTGAAACTAAAGGTCACAGGCTGCTTTAGATGCACAGACTTAAAAATTAAAGAAAGTCATCACAACTTGGTTTATATTCATGACAGTCATTTCATTCAGGAAATCTCTAAAAGGCAAGTGGAAATTTTGAGCCATGAAAGATGAATTTTTGTCACCTTGGCCCTAAAGTGGCTTGAGGTCAGAGAATTAAAGCTATCATAAGTTGATAACAGTTTGTGCACCCCTGTTCTTGAGGAAAGTGGACATGACTGTCTAGAATTTTGTTCTACTGCTTTATAAACCAGGGTGTGTGTGTGTGTGTGTGTCTATATGTCTGTTTGTCGTTGAAAATTACTGTGTCTCTTCATCAGAGTAAACTCCCTACAGCTGTTGTTCAGCCACTCAGACATGTCTGGCTCTTTGCAACCCCGTGGACTGCAGCATGCCAGGCATCCCAGTCCTTCACCAGCTCCCAGAGCTTACTCAAATTCATGTCCATCAAGTAGGTGATGCCACCCAACCACCTCGCCCTCTGTCATCCCCTTCTCCTCCTGTCTTTAATCTTTCCCAGAATCAGGGTCTTTTCTAATGAATCAGCTCTACGCACCTGGTGGCCAAAGTACTGGAGCTTCAGCTTCATCATCAGTCCTTCCAAAGAATATTCACGACTGATTTCCTTCAGGATGGACTTGTTTGATCTCCTTGCAATCCAAGGGACTCTCAAGAGTCCTTTCCAACACCACTGTTCAGAAGCATCAATTCTTCGGCACTCAGCTTTCTGTATAGTCCAACTCTCATATCCATACATGACTACTGGAAAAACCATAGCTTTGACTAGACAGACATTTGTCAGCCAAGTGATGTCTCTGCTTTTTAATATGTTATCTAGGTTGGTCATGGAGAAGGCAATGGCACCCCATTCCAGTATTCTTGCCTGGAAAATCCCATGGACAGAGGAGCCTGGTAGGCTGCAGTCTATGATGTCACTAAGAGTCGGATACGACTGAGCAACTTCACTTTCACTTTTCACTTTCATGCATTGGAGAAGGAAATAGCAACCCACTCCAGCGTTCTTGCCTGGAGAATCCCAGGGACAGAGGAGCCTGGTAGGAGCCGTCTATGGGGTCGCACAGAGTCAGACACGACTGAAGCGACTTAGCAGCAGCAGCAGCAGCAGGCTGGTCATGGCTTTTCTTCCAAGGAGCAAGCATCTTTTATTGTCTTCATTCTCCATCTGCAGTGATTTTAGAGCCCAAAAATAAAGTCAGTCACTGTTTCTATTATTTCCCCATCTATTTGCTATGAAGTGATGGGACTGGATGCCATGATCTTTGTTTTTTGAATGTTGAGTTTTAAGCCACCTTTTTCACTCTCCTCTTTCACTTTCATCAAGAGGTTCTTTAGTTCCTCTTTGCTTTCTGCCATAAGGATGGTGTCATCTGCATATCTGAGGTTATTGATATTTCTCCTGACAATCTTGATTCCAGCTTGTGTTTCATCCAATCTGGCATTTCTCATGGTGTACTTGTATTTAAGTTGAATAGGCAGGGTAACAATATACAGCCTTGACATATTCTGTTCCCAATTTTGAACCAGTCTGCCTTTCCATGTCCAATTCGAACTGTTGCCTCTTGACTTGCATACAGAAGACAAGTAAGGTGATCTGGTATTTCCATCTCTTAAAGAATTTTCCACAGTCTGTTGTGCCACACAGTCAAAGGCTTTAGCATAATCAATGAAGCAGAAGCAGATGTTTTTCTGGAATTTTCTTGCTTTTTCTATGATTCAACAGATGTTGGCAATTTGATCTCTGGTTTCTCTGCCTTTTCTAAATCTAGTTTGAGCATCTGGGAGTTCTCAGTTCACATACTATTGAAGCCTAGCTTAGAGAATTCTGAGCATTACTTTGCTAGCATGGGAAATGAGTGCAATTGCGCAGTAACTTCAACATTCTTTGGCACTGCCCTTCTTTGGGATTGGAATGAAAACTGACCTTTTCCAGTCCTGTGGCCTGCTGAAAACACTGCAGAGTTTTCCAAATCTTCTGGTATATTGAGTGTACTACTTTAACAGTATCATCTTTTAGGATTCAAAATAGTTCAGTTGGAATTCCATTACCTCCACTAGCTTTGTCTGTAGTGATGCTTCCTAAGCCCCATTTGACTTTACACTCCAAGATGTCTGGCTCTAGGTGAGTGATCACACCATCACGGTTATCTGGGTCATGAAGATCTTTTTTGTACAGTTCTTCTGTGTATTCTTGCCACCTCTCCTTAATATCTTCTGCTTCTGTTAGGTCCATACCGTTTCTGTCCTTTGTTGTGCCCATCTTTTCATGAAGTGTTCCCATGGTATCTCTAATTTTCTTGAGGAGATTGCTAGGTTAGGGGTGACTATTTTGTGCATCATAGAAAATGGGGCAACGTATGTTAAAGGATTCATTTTCCAGCTCTCTTCACATCCCTCCTGATTCCTCTTGAAATGATAAACCTTTCAGTATCTAACTTGACTAATTACTTCCTCTATATCCTTGACATTGAATCTCTCCAATCCTTTGTTTTTCTATCTGTAAACTGGGGATGAAAATATAACTTTACATACATGTTAAAATCAAAAGCGACAAATGAAAATGTACATTTTGCTGCCAAGATACATCATTTTAAAAGGACAAAACTGAATGTGTAAAAATCAAGGAAAAATGAGGGAAATGTATTAAGAGAATAACATGAATTGAAAATCTTTCTTCCTCATCATTATTCTATATTTCTTGCTATGTAGCACATAAGTTTTCAAATCTTAACCTCACCCGGCAATTCTGAAAGAGAAAAAAATACTTTGATAATACATGAAACATCTACATGAAAGATAATGCTATATCCAAGAAACCGCAGAGAAATGAAGGTAAATGTTACAGTAAATGACTGCTCTAATTTTATAGGTCCTCTAACCCAAACTAGACTCCAGATCTCAGCTTCATTATCTCTCATTTCCTTTTGGTCTAACTAATCAAAATCCTTCCTAGGTATTCATTTCTGGCCAGTATGTCTTCCTGAATATGAATAAGAAATAGAATAGCATTCGATGTTTGAAATTATGGGGGTAATCTCAACGACGGAAATGGATGACTGGCAAAAGGGAAGGGAATGCCTGTTAAATAAATTCATGCAGATGTCAAAGCCTTATAAAGCCAGTATCTGGGGAAGAGAAAGATGTAGGACGAGATCTTCTCTGGCGAAGTGTGTTTCTCCAAATCATCGCCACCATGGACAACAAAGGTTCGTCACAGAACGGTACGTGCTAATTAGAAATTTTAGGAAATATTCTCTTAGCCGGAAGTTTCAAGATTACAGAGTTTGGAAGAAGTAGCTAATCGCTGCTCTAGAAGTCAACTGTATAAGACAGTGGTTCTATGTACAATAAGACAGTGGTTCTCAAATGGAGGAATGTCTTCCAGAGACAATTGGTTAATGTCTGGAGATGGCTTTGGTTGTCTTAATATGGGGCAGGGGTGCTAGTGGTACCCAGTGGGCAGAGAACAAAGATGTTGCTAAACATCTAATGCACAAGTCAGCCCCCAGAACAATACTTATCCAGCTCAAAATGCCAGCCATGCCAAAGCTGAAAAACCTTGGTCAAAAATAAGACCAAAAGTGTCTCTTGAGTCCAATTCATCACAACAACAGAAAGTAGAAACAAACATTTTCTAGTTCCCTCGTCTCTTATGTGGTGTGGCCAAGAAGAGTCAATCTGATGAAACTTTTAACTCTGAAGCCATAATACAGACAATGACAGTCGAGTTGTCTCCTATAACACTTTGTCAACTGGGTTTAGGCCAAATGACATCTTACAAGTAAAAACAGGCTCGTAATAGCTAATTGCCTTTACTTTCTCAGTTGACATTTCCAAGAAAAAGAAATTGCAGATAATGCATGAGAACTTGGGAGGTTCTCAGGTGACTCAGTGGTAAAGAATCCATCTGCAGTGCAGGAGACTCAGGAGACACAAGTTTGATCCCTGGATTGAGATAGTGTCCTGGGGAAGGACATGGCAACCCACTTCAGTATTCTTGGCTGGGAAATGAAATGAACAGAGGAGACTGGTGGGTTACAGTCTAGGGGGTCATAAAAGTGCCTGACATGACTTAGTGACTAAACAACAATGAGAACTTACTGTATAACACACAGAACTCTAATTAATGCTATGTGGTGACCTAAATGGAAAGGAAATCCCCAAAAGAGGGGAGTTTATCCATCCATCCATCTATCTACCTTTCTATATATTTACACACATATATCGGATTCACTTTGATGTACAGCAGAAACTAACACAAAATTGTAAAGCAACTCCAGTCCAATACACATTAATAAAAAGGAAAAAACTGCAAGACAAAGAAAGTATTAAAACAATTTTATGAAACAACAAAAACATTTCTCTTTTATCTCATCTTAAGCTGTGAAAAGCCCTTCAGATGATAAAGATACAGATATCCCAATTTCTCTATCTGCAGAGTACTTTTTATTTATACTTGGAGATAAAACATCTAATCAGCTATGTTACATGACTGTAAAGTGCCTAAAATAAACTCTTTGGAAACATGTTTTTGAATAATTGAAAGTCTGCTACATGAATCATCTTATTTTGCTGCTAAAACCTTTGTTAGTTACATTTTATGCTGAAGAGTCTTGTACATATTTTCAGGTATTTGGGGTTAGGTATGTTTTTGCTATAAATCTTTAGTACTTGCCTACTTTTCAATTGGACAATTATATTTATTGAAGATCCCATAGGAAAGGAGTTTTTTCATAAACACATTTTAATATTTTATATTCCTTCTGTTCTTTTGGAGCAGTAATAGTGATGAAAGTTATTTTAATTATTGTTTCTTCCTTTTGTAAGTGTAAATTATTGATTTGTTAATGGTTCATATCTGTCCATCTGCTGAGATAGTAAATTGGTGACTATGTCATCTCTGATAATTGCAAAAGACTTCAAAAGTGAATATTTTATAGATAGAGGAGAGCAAGTGGATAAAGTCAACTTTCTAGAGTCACTGTTGTCATGCAATAAAAGACACTTTTTTTTTGTTCTGCTAGTAATGGCAATGACCTCTGTAAGCATGGAGTCATCACAGCTCCTGATGTGGGCCCTGTAACACACATGAAGACTAAGAGCCCACGTGTATGTGTGGTGTGACATAGTGGAGTGAAAAGATAACAGTACTAGCACCCAGTCACCTCCATCTGCTAATAAGGGGACTAGGGGAATATCATTCACCCTCTGTAAGTGGTTGCTTCTTCATTAATATAATTTGATGACAACACTGAAGGTCAAGTCTATCTCATAGGGTCATTATGAAACACAAATTTTTAAAATATTTTAAAGCTTTTGGCAAAGTATCAAGGAAATACATGGGGTTATTAAGGTGAGTTAGCAGATCCAAGCTACAGTATCCTTTTTCTCTTAGTATTCTCTTTTTATCAACAGTAGCGATCAATCCCTCAACCACACAGATCCACTGTACCTTTCTGGTCGTTTTGGTGTCTAAAATTGAAGCATTAATCAATGTAGAGTGAAAAATTTGCAGACTCCTAGAGAGCCTCATTGCTGAGAATCTGCAGAGTCTCAACATTAAACTATCTTAAAAGAAGGACCTAAACACTCTGGCTCAAAATTAATTTAAGCTCCAAATGTTTGCAGAACACAGAAGCACTTCTGGGAGCAATACAAAAATGCAGGGAGTAATCTAGCTCTCCAACTATATCTGTGAAAATACACTCATCCATCTAAATTTACACAGTGGAAGATGTTGCTTCTTCCCCACCCCAGCTACTACAACACCAAATCCTGCTCAGGGCAATAAGGAGAAATAAGGCTTCCCTGGACCGGATAGCTTTAGATAACCGCGGGTGAACAGAACATCCCAAAGTGGCTCGTGCTTGTATTTGAGCAGGGTCCCGTCTGCTCCTGCTCCTGGTGGTGTCAAATCTGCTCTTGTACCAGGATGTGGTCTCCACGCCTGTCTCTCCTAGCAGGGATGACAACTGCCTGAAGCCCCTTTGAGACCTATTTTCCTAAGCTGTCGGACTGTCCCACAATGCCTATAGGCACTCCAGGGAAATGTTCCTCAAATTTTTAAGTACTGTACATCTTGTTTATTTCCAGAAGGAACCTTCATATAAGTGACTGGGCTATACTATCCTTTAAAAAACAAGGCTGTATCAGCCAAACTTCAAATAATACACTTTCTAGATCAAAGAAGGTGTCAGCATACGAGATACAGAAATAAAAGAAAGGGTCAGTTTTAGGGAAATCTCAAAGATTATTAAAGTGTGCAATAGCTTTTCAATTTTCTTTTTTAAATCTCCAAAACAAATGTTAAGCACCTGTATTTGTCAACCTAGAGTGCTGTGATAGAATACAATAGACTATGTGAATTAAAAAACAGAAATTTATTTCCTCACAGTTCTGGGGGCTAGAGGTTCCGGATCAGAGTGCTGGCAAGGTCAGGTTTTGGTAAGAACTCTCTCTTCCCAGCTTGGCTTCACAGAGTGGGGCATGGGGAAGAGAAACAGATGGAAAGACACAGAGACAAAGAGAAAACTCTGGTGTTTTTCCTCATAAAGACACTAATCCTACTGGATCAGTGTTCCACGCTGAACTTATTTAACCTTAATTACCTCTATAATCCTTCAAGCTAGGCTTAAGCAATACATGAACCGAAAACTTCCAGATGTATAAGCTGTATTTAGAAAAGGAAGAGGAACCAGACGTAAAATTGCAAAAATCCACTGGATCATAGAGAAAGCAAGAGAATTCCAGAAAAACAGCTTATTCTGCTTCATTGACTATGGTAAAGCCTTTGTGTTGATCACAACAAACTGTAGAAAATTCTTAAGGAGATGGGAATACCAGACCACGTTTCTCACCTGTCTCCTGAGAAACCCCTACGCAGGTCAAGAAGTAACAGTTCGAACCAGACGTGGAACAATAAACTAGTTCAAAATTGGGAAAGGAGTACATCAAGGCTGCATATTGTCACCCTGCTGATATAACTTACATGCAGAGCACACATGTGAAATGCTGGGCTGGATGAATCACAAGCTGGAATCAAGACTTCTGGGAGAAACATGAATAACCTCAAATAAGCAGATGACACTATTCTAATGGTAGAAAGCAAAGAGGAACTAAAGAGACTCTTGATGAGAGAGAAAGAGGAGAGTGAAAAGCTGGCTTAAAACTCAACATTCAAAAAGCTAAGATCATGCCATCTGGTCCCATCACTTCATGGCAAATAGATGGGCAAACAATGAAAACAGTGATAGACTTTATTTTCATGGGCTCCAAAGTCACTGCTGATGGTGACTACCACTGTGAAATTAAAAGATGCTTGCACCTTAGAAGAAAAGCTATGACAAACTTAGACAGCATAGTAAAAAGCAGAGACATCACTTTGCTGACAAAGGTCCATAGAGCCAAAGCTATGGTTTTCTCAGGAGTGAAAGCTGGACCATATAGAAGGCTAAGTGCTGAAGAATTGATGCTTTTGAATTGTGGTGCCTGAGAAGATTCTTAAAGTCCCTGGGACAGCAGGGAGATCAAATTTGTCAATCCTAAAGGAAATCAACCCTAAATATTCAATGGAAGGACTGATGCTGAAGCTGAAGCTGAAGCTCCAATATTTTGGCCACCTGATGCAAAGAGCCAACTCACTAGAAAAGACTCTGATGCAGGAAAAGATTGAAGGAAGGAGGAGAAGGGGGCAACAGAGGATAAAATTGTTGGACAGTATCACTGACTCAAAAGACATGAACTTGCAAACACCAGGAGATAGTGAAGGACAGGGAAGCCTGGCATGCTGCAGTCCATGGGGTCACAAAGATTCGGAAGCAGCCTAGCGACTGACCAACAACAAGAACCCTCATAAAGAACAGTTTCCAAACACAGAATGTTTGGGATTGAGGCTTTAGCACTTGAATCTGAGAAAGACACATTTAGTCCATTAACCACCTGACATAAAGCACTCTTAGGTGGAATGGGGAAAACGAAGCATGTTTGATATTTTGGTCCTTCAATGTCTTTCTGGGCATTTTTCACCCAGCCCACAGTAAATAGTCAATAAATGAGAACTATGCCTCAGTTCTGAACTAGGTGGATGGAATACGTTAAACAAAGTTGATTCCATGACACAAAAACAAATAATGATAGTTTTTAAATGCTACAACTTATTGTTCTAAGATTTAGGTTTAGAACTACCAGAGAATGGTTGGTTTAGAATTGGAAGCAATTATTCTCTTTCTGATGAAGGTACATTGAAAGTTGTATGTTAATACTTCTAGGTCAATCAAGGAGCCCACAATAGAGCAGCCAACTGATGAAAAATGGTGCTCAGTGTTTCTATTAAATTCATGTAGTTCTTTTTACTCACTAGTTTTTCTTTCATCCTCCATTTTAACTGTTCCTCTTTTTTCCCAAAAGTTCCAAATAAGCTCTTTAAATGTTCATGACGTTTGCTAAAACTAGTTTTTTTACCAATGCATTATCTAGATTTTCCTACTCTTATTCTCAGTCCATTGCTTAGTATTTTGTAGAATTTATGCCAAGTTTTTCTGACTTACCATTTTATAAGCATCAACAACATTGTACTCTGCATTCATGATGAACACTAAGTTATAAGCGAGTGGATTAAGAGATTAGTCAAAGAAAAGTTAAAAGTTTATAATTCCTACTTAGGGAATATATTGGTTCCAATCCACAATAAGAAATTAAATGGGGGGGTTCATGGTTGGGATCACATGTACACTCGTGGTGGATTCATGTCAATGTATGGCAAAACCAATACAGTATTGTAAAGTAAAATAAAGTAAAAATAAAAATTAAAAAAATAAAAATTAAAAAAAATTAAATTAAATTAAAAAAAAAGAAATTAAATGGCTAAATATAGCTAAATATATGTGCTATATTTGGTTTCAAAACCAAAAGAGATGACATAATAAAACACTTAGGGATGGGATGGGGAGGGAGGTGGGAGGCGGGATTCAGGATGGGGAACACATGTACACCCATGGCTGATTCATGTCAATGTATGGCAAGAACCACTACAATATTGTAAAGCAATTAGCCTCCAATTAAAATAAACAAATGAATTTTTAAAAATACATAAAACACTTTAATAGTTCATATTTGGGGCATTTTCAGTGTTTGCTATCCAAATAATAACTTGTGGGAAGGGTAAAATTAAACAAGAGAAGAGCAAAGAAGAGAAGAGGTTGAACTTAGAAAAGTTGGATGAGAAAACTTTGTTCCTAGAGATTATGGAAGGAAAAAGTCGAAAAAGTCAGAAAAAGAATGACTCCATTTTTACATGTCCCTCATTAAAAAAAATTATATATCTATCAAACATGTTAATATTCTGGTAATGCGTACATTTATTGAATGTCCAAATAAGTCTAATTCTGAATTTGTTTGATCACTTCAAGAATAAACAGTATGCCCAGGGCAAAGTGTACTATATCAGTGCCACCGACAGCTGCCACAACTCCGGCCTCTCTCTCCTTGAAGAAAAAGAACAAGTGAAACACACCCACGGGAGCTTTTTATCTGGGTTTTTCACCCGAGTAACTGAGATAGCACACTTGTGTGATCAGACTGCAGATTATTAGAGTAATGGTAACCACGCATGCAGAGAAAGGCAGATGAACAGTAAGCAACTGAAGAGAAATTACATTATGTAGCTGATGAAGTATGAGTAAAATCAAGGGATGACTAAAGGTTTGTAGCAGCAAAAATCAGTAACAGATCTATAAATTGTCCATGCAGACAACCTTAGTGCAAGCAATGCATTAGAGCCAGGATGGCAGCTATTTTACTGTATGAAGGCATGGACTCAATGGAATCTCTATCTGTGAAAAAATGAGATTTGCAAAATTCATGGATATGTAAGAAACACCCCAGTTTTGAGTAATCCCTGTTACTGGAGACTCCTACATGGGCATCACATCTACACTCCACCACTTGAGCCATCACTTCCAACTTTCAAGGCTCACCTGATTCTGCTCCTACTTCTCTGAAACTACTTATTCTTCATTTTTCAATGATTCCTCTGTCACCTGATACTCTTAATTATAAATTTCCTTCCTAAAATGTCCTACAAAATATTATGTTTTACACCTCAAGGTTGCAATGATTGCCTCTGTTGTGATGACAACATAGTCTACATATCAAGTCTCAATCATTTATCCCAGCTCCAACTTTTTATCATTATAATCTTTCCCTTCTGATTCCTGATGCTAACCACAGTCCTAATATTACTTAAAATATTTTCACATGTATCTCCCCTCAGACACAATCTGTTCTCTGCCTACAACTTGGTTAATGATACCAGCATTCTTTTCCTCTGCTAAGCTCATTAATAATGAGGATGATAAAAGGAAGGAAGGAGGAGGCAGAGGACTTATTTTAATGAGTTTAAAATAAATTTAAAATTTATTGAGAGCTATTACAGTGCCACACAATTTGCAAAGCACTTGATGTGAAATACTATATTCAATCCTGAGATAAGGAAACCAAGGCTCATAGAAGTGATGGAATTTACACCAGTCACACAGGTAGTAAGCACTGAGTCTGAGTCTCATCTAACTCAGAGCTCTCACTGTTAACTGTTAAGCTACAATGCCCCCAAGAAAACGATGCTGCCACTCACTATACAGTCTGACTTTCTTTACAGCTCCTTACTCTCATGTCCCATCCAATTTCTTTTGCAATGTCTATCCACCTCTTCTGCATTCTTCATTTCCTTTACCACTAGACTAGTTCATAGACTTCAAGAAAGCAAGTATTTTAGTTAGAGAGGCTCAGCTGCTGGGAGTTTAATGCCTAATGCTCGTAGCAGTGAACTAGGGGGCAAAACCCTCCATTGTGAATCCCACTGATGCTATTACTAAAGACAACACTGTGCCATTTTCTGCCCAGACACATGTCAACAAAATAGACTGCTCTGATATCAGCTTAGGGGATGCTGTTGGGATGGATTGAGGAAAGCATGTTTAGGAGTGTCGTGACTTCTCCATTGCTGCTTTGTTCTAATATCATAAAACAAACTACTATTCAAAACTGAACACATTGATGACTGATCTGATTCATTAATATGAATGAAACATTGGGTGAAAATAATGAGGCACAAGTGGAAACCATCTTTCCTGGGTCAGGCTCTCCAGGCACATACTGAGTTCCAACAAAATACTTAGATTTCTTTCCCTGGGCAAGCAAAGCATTCAAATATAAAATAACTCATTGAGTAAATGGCCGCATTTCAGAGGGATAAATAAAATTCTTCATGTTAAATTAGAACCCATCAGAAGGATTAGTTATTAAATATGCCAGATTTTTTAATAATTCACAAAGTATAAGCAATAGCCTACATTCTATAACTTTGCAACTTTTACTACCTTCAAAAATAGTTGCATACACAAATGAATAGCCAGGAATTTTTGAGGCCAGCTACTTTGGCCACCTCATGCGAAGAGTTGACTCATTGGAAAAGACTTTGATGCTGGGAGGGATTGGGGGCAGGAGGAGAAGGGGACGACAGAGGATGAGATGGCTGGATGGCATCACTGATTCGGTGGACGTGAGCCTGAGTGAACTCCGGGAGTTGGTGATGGACAGGGAGGCCTGGCATGCTGCGATTCATGGGGTCGCAAAGAGTCGGACATGACTGAGCGACTGAACTGAACTGAACTGAACTCTGAGCAAAAATCACATATTACCAAATGCACTGAATTATGCTGATTTTAATGAGATTATTTCCTATGGTTGCTTAGCATGAAGTCCTTAAGAGTTTGATACTCATGTTATAGTGTACTCCTGAAATGACCCTTTGCATCACCTAGTCATGGACCTGCAGAGTATGAAATATCTCAGATGCTATCCTATCAAGGGCCAAGGAGAATGTGAAAAAACTGAAAGAACTTGAAGCAGTCATAAAGAGGGCAGTCTGCAAGGTGAGCACCCTGCTGAGGGCTTCCTTGCTTTTCTCCTGAATGAAAGAGGTGAACTCTGCAATGAGGAATGGGTTTTGAAATATCTCACTTTGTCAGAACAAAATTACAGCCTCCTATATCCTAGACTGCTATTACATAAAGCAAGAGCCTAGTCATTCACACTGATAGATTCTACTGTAAGTGGATCAGAATTCTGCTGCAATATTTGACATGTGCAGCCTTCCCTGCATTGCACACAATTCCACCAAAAGCTTTTCTCTTCCTGGGCACAGGTGGTTGAAACATTTTCAAGGGTGAGAGAACTACAGAATAGAATTTCCAAGATGAGCGCTTTCTTCAAAGTATATCCCAGTACATTCACTAGTAAAATTCCACTCATATCCTTTCTGTTCTCCTGAAAACAAAGGATGAGAGTTCAAAGAAAGAAAAGAGAAAGTCAAAACCAAAATGGAGTTATGTTTATAGTTTTTAGATTCCTAACAGGTTTCTTTTAGGCTGACTCCAAAATCTATATCTAGAGAGCTTTATATTCATGTATATTCCTCAAAACTTAATTTGATAATTAGAAGGAACAAAGAAGAGCAAATACTAGTAAAACTCATAAGAAGTCATTGTCTTTTGGGTGTTTAGGTTCATCCTGAAATCAAGACAAACAAGATCTACCCTGACTTTGTGTGGGTCAGGACCCCCATGCCTGCAGACGGACAATGAAGATACACATCATTCTGCATTTTTATTCTGTTCCACTGCCTGCGCAGGGATTCACATAAAATTGACATTTATACCAAGCTCCTGGTGTGCCGAGTCTACAACAAAAAGTGCTAGGCCCACATCCATCCCATTCATTTCTGAGATGGTTCTAGTGATCCATCCCACTGCAAGCTTCATTGAGCTTTATAGCTTTTTAATGCATGCCTGGGTGTAATGGATCTCATTTTAATAAAAACAAATAGACTTTGTAGCGATGTCAAAATCTAAGAACAATTTGTCAATGTTTCTTATCTTCCTTTAATATAAATTCAAAAGAAAACCCCTTCCTACCATTGAGAGAAAGAAGTTCTTATTAAAATTTGTCACAAATAGCAGAAGCTGGCATTACAAAGAAGACCATTAACAGCTTACATTAGAATCACAGTCAATTATTCTGGGTCAAGTTATTAGAATCAAAGAATTAGATAATTAGTCTTCATGCTAGTTACACTACCAAGAAGACTGAATTCTCAAGATTCTTTATGAAAGCCAGTCACGAACTATCAGCCAACTATCACAGTGTTACACCAGACAGTATAAATGCTTTCCAACTAGTATACCCAAATAGCATGAAGTTTACTGAACTGTCTAAAGATTGTCAGGATGGTGTCTTAGTCCTTCTGGGCTGCTATAACAAAAGATCGCAGACTTATAAACAATGGAAATAGATTTCCACAGCGTGGTCAGGCAGGGCCCTTTCTGGTCACACACTTCTCATCGTATCTTCACATGGGGGGAGGGCTAGGGAACTCTGTGTGTCTCTTACATATAAAAGCAGTCATCTCATTCAGGAAGCTCCATCCTTATAAGTCTATCACCCCTCAAATGCCCCACCTACAGATACCATAACCACAGGAATCAGAATTTCATCATATCAAATTTCTGGGGGACACAAAGGTTGAGACCATAGCAGACACAAACATGAACTGGCTCATCCTCCTCCAGTGGCCTTCAGCCACACTCCACTGCATCTTCATCTCCTGCTTCACCTCGCAACCATTCCATACTTTCTGTCTCTCTGGGTTCAACAAGGCCCACTCAGTAAGTTATCAACCCCATCTCGTATTCAGCCTAATGTTTCCCTCTCCCCTACTGAGCCCCAGGGAACCTACCAGGGAAAGCAGATATGTCCATTTCTGCAAGGCTCTTTCCACCTCCCTCTCTGGATCTTCATTCCTCCGGCCATGTTGGAAGCAGGATAGAGGGTGAAAAGATGGAAGAGTTCTGACATCACTGACTTACATGGTGCTACTGGAGCCTTTTCATGACCAAGAGGGACTTATCTGGAATTCCCCCTGATGGACAAGTGTCTCTCATGTGGGGTACCCTTGGATTTCCCAGGGATATTCACAAGTTGGCACCTCTTCAGCTCAGAATCCAGGGTAATTTTCTTCTGTCATGCAAAGAAACCTTTCACACTCATAGAGGAACACTGTCCAGCAAAACAATCCTCCTCCTTCATAAAGTAAAAGAAAGTGAAGTCACTCAGTCATGTCCAGCTCTTTGCGACCCCATGGACTGTAGCCTACCAGGCTCCTCCACCCATGGGATTTTCCAGGCAAGAACACTGGAATGGGTTACCATTTCCTTCTCCAGGAGATCTTCCCAGGGTTATTTTTGCCTGAGTCCTGCTTCTGCCCCTAGCTGTGATGACCCAAACCTTTCAGAACATGACAGAATACTCTGCCCCAAACCAATCTATCAATCTCCCCTTTGGCCCCTGCATGCATGCAAAATGTCAGCTTTCTCCTATTTTTCACTTTCTTCTTTTAAAAGGCAGAAGACCATGGGAAAACCTGCATGCACTTTCTTTCCAAATCATTTACTGTTGAAAACATCTAATTCTACTCTGTTACCTGCTTAACTTTCTTTCCTTCAATGTCTAGATATTTCCAGCAGAGAGGATGGTATTTATTAGAGAGGAAATTAGGCAAAAAGAGGGACAATGCAATTATAGGAAACATAGACTCACCATTAGCCCACACTCATCTTCATGTATTTGTCTGCTATAAAGTTTATTCCAAGCACAAACTTAAAGCTTTAGATCAAGGACAGAGGTAGTGATATTGAAAGACCTCTCTGTGCTTGACCATGACATATAAACAGGATACAAGAGATTTCTGAAAATACTGAGCTGAGTCACAGGTGTTCTGTAGATTCAGCAAGGAGTAGCTGAAAAGAAGATATTCATGAAACTTTTAACAATCACTCCCTTTTCATCCAGAGTGCATTATTTTATCCTCTCCCTCAGATTTTCATAAGATTACATTTGAAGAAATGGCTCTGCTACAGCAAGAATAGTAACAGTGGTTACCGAATGGAAACAAACAAATGAAAAACCCTTGAAGTTCACTGACCTCATAGATTAGTAAATCATGTTTCAGAGAAACATCAACTTACATTTGAGGTTTAAGTAAATCTCTATTTTCCAGAAGTTGGTTCTCAATTTTTGGAAAAAGAGAGGATGACTTAAACACACAAATTATTATATTATAAAGTAGAGTAAAGTAAGGATTAAGCTGCTGCTGCTAAGTCACTTCAGTTGTGTCTGACTCTGTGTGACCCCATAGACGGCAGCCCACCTGGCTCCCCCATCCCTGGGATTCTCCAGGCAAGAACACTGCAGTGGGTTGCCATTTCCCTCTCCAATGCATGAAAGTGAAAAGTGAAAGTGAAGTCGCTTAGTCGTGTCCGACTCTTCGCGACCCCATGGACTGCAGCCTACCAGGCTCCTCCGTCCATGGGATCCTCCAAGCAAAAGCACTGGAGTGGGGTGCCATCGATTAAGAGGTGAAGCCAAAGAAGGTGCTACAGTGCATTGAAGTACAGTTAGAAGCCATCTGGATGTAAGAACAAGGATTTTTTTGGAGTTACATAACTGCATTGGCTTGTTGATGGAGATTTGAAAGGCTGATAGGATATTAATATGCAAAAGGAGGAAGACAGCATGTCTGTCAATTCATTTAGGATCATCTTATGATGTATGTATTGCCTACATCCTGGACCAAGGGGACTGAGATATTAATACATATAGCATTATAAAATATCAGTGAATATTCAAGTTTGACTAAAACACAAGAAATGTTCATTTTCTAATAAACATGTAGTATCTCTCATGATTATACTCCCATGATATGCTATATACATTACTGTAAGGTTAGAATGGAGAAAATCTTGTACAGATTACTCATGCATTACATTAGGGGGGATAATTTATGACAATTTGGAGAGTTTACATTTATTCTAAAGGCAACAGGGAACCAGGAAATTTTAGTGCAAGAGAGCAGTATGTTCAGAATCAGATAAGAGAAATCTTACCCTGGATTGAGGGGTTGTGGGTGTTGGAGCTGGTAAGAAAAAGCGGCAGCCTAGAAACAGCTGGGAATATTATGACACTAAAAGAAAATCGAAAAGGGCTCTGCCAAGGGAAAGAAGCAAAGGGTGTAGAGATACAGGAAAAGAATTAGGCCTTGACCACACAGAAGGAATAAGGCAGACGTAAGAGTCAAAAAGGCATTCAAGAACATGGGCCTAGATGAGGAAATAAATGACTGCAAAGTCAGAGAAAAGGGAGCGGATAATTAAGGTTCTGTCCAAAAGCATCCGAACTTGTTTTTCCGTACTTCATTAACTTTGTACCAGAAATCATCAAAAAATGTTAAGTCACTGCAGCAAATCACAGCAATAAGTACACTCAAGTCTCTGCTAGACTCTACCGAAAACCAGAACCAAAGCAGGACTACCCAGTGATAACAAGCAGTAAGTCACTGGTCCCTTTCAACACTTAAATAAGACATACATTGTAAAGCACACAGGATGAATGGGAATAAAATGAAAACAACCCATTCCGTTACGGAGCCAGCCTGACCGCCAAACCTAAACAAAACATAAGTAATGTTTCCTTAAACATGTGTCCACTTCCTCCAAGAGTTTCTCATTCCTTTTGCTAGAATCCACCCTTGTTTACTACCCCTTCATTGTCTTATTCTCAGCAGGTCAGCTAATCACTAATCAAATAAATAATTTAAAAGTGTTCAGTCCTAAGATAATTTTCATATTGATGGACTCTTGAAACTGAAAAGCTTTCTAATCCCCTAAAAGTAAAACTCTAATATTGAAAGGACTCCTCCTGAGCCTCTTTCCAAAACGCCCAGTAGGCAGCAGAAGCGACTCTAGCTACTTAGATGTCTGCCGTAATTATAACCTATTTGGTAGTGAAGACAGGAAAGACAAATGAGGCAATGAAAGATGTTGAGGAAGAAATGCATGGACAAGTGGGGAGGGGGGAGATAATGTTTTAAACACAAATCTCTGCCTGCACACCAGACCAAGTGTGATGGCAGCCAGGTGGAACCAGTCGGGAGTGGATTTTCAAGAAGCTCTGTATGAACTGGCACTGAGAAGTCTTATTCAGCTTTATAGTTTAAGTGCTAAGATTCAGAGCCACTTGTCCCATTTAACTACACTAAGTCAAAAAAGGAAAATGCTTATCGCCTATTTGAATGTTGCTAAGAATCTTAAAAGTTCTCATCAGAAGAAAAAAAAGATTGTAAATGTATAGTGATGGATGGTAACCAGACTTACTGTGGTGATCATTTTGCAATATATACATACAATATATACATATATGCTGTACACCCGTTATATGTAACATGTTATATGTCAATGTTATATATGTATAATGGGCATATTACCATTATGTTTTATATATATAATATATAATGTGAAAGTGAAAGTGAAGTCGCTAAGTTGGGACTCCATGGACTGTAGCCTACCAGGCTCCTCTGTCCATGGGATTCTCTAGGCAAGAGTACTGGAGTGGGTTGCCATTTTCTTCTCCAGGGGATCTTCCCAACCTGGGGATCGAACCCGGGTCTCCCACATTGTAGGCAGACGCTTTAGCCTCTGAGCCATCAGGGAAGCCTAAGTTACATATAAACAATTATATATACATACACATATATATGGAAAGTTTTTTTTTTAAGGAATATACTAATATTTTGGATAAAGAAAGCAAATCAACTAAAAGTTACTGGCTTTATTTTCAAAGGTACGTTCTACTTAGCATATTGGGTCTAAATGCATCTTCATGTTTATCTTTACCTCCAAATGTACTTTATGCTGATATACAAATGGAAAAGCATCCTAACCTTGTAATATTAACTGCAGAACAGTTTAGTTACAATAGCTAATGCTGCTGCTGCTGCTAAGTCACTTCAGTCGTGTCCAACTCTGTGTGACCCCAGAGATGGCAGCCCACCAGGCTCCCCCGTCCCTGGGATTCTCCAGGCAAGAACACTGGAGTGGGTTGCCATTTCCTTCTCCAGTGCATGAAAGTGAAAAGTGAAAGTGAAGTCGCTCAGTCGTGTCCGACTCTTAGCGACACCATGGACTGTAGCCTACCAGGCTCCTCCATCCATAGATTTTCCAGGCAAGAGTACTGGAGTGGGGTGCCACAATAAAAACCACTAAATTCTGAAACCTACATGTCAGCAAGGTACTCTGCCATTGTTGGTCATTTAACAAATATTCACTTAATTCCTCCTTGACTCAGGAACTCTTACAGGTCCTTGGTTTACATCAGTAAACAAAGCAGGCAGACACTTGTCCTCATGGAACTTATATTCTAGGTGGGGGGAGACAGATAATCCACAATAAACATAAATCAAATTATACGGTATGTTAACATTATATGGTATGTTAACAGGTGATCGGTATTATGGGAAAAGAAATGGTAAAGCAGAGCAAGGGGTTTAGGGAGTAAAGGTGAAGAAAAGGAGGTGATTTAAAGATCACCTAACATGTTAGAGCCTCCTGAGGGTAGCAAACGTGCTTTCTTGCATCCCAAATCCAAGGTTTCCCCTGTCCAGTCAGATCTCTTGCTCTTCTGCCCAAACTCAAAAATGTTTCCATCTCTCAGGCTCTATGAAAACTCATACAAACATGAATATTCTGAACATTCTGCCTCCCTTCAGTTGAACCGATTTCACAAATGATTTGGGATAAATTCCCTCAAATTAAGTAACATTTAATGTAACAAATTTTGATAATTTTCTGTTTACTGACAACACACTATCAGCGCCCCAAATTATAATATGTAGAAATATTATATATGCATTGTTCTTCTAATATATTATGACATTTAAAAATATACATAAAATATAAGTTAATGACAGTAAGCTAAAAATAAATAGCAATGCTAACATTTCCTTCCCAAAAGAATAAGGACACTCATTTTTAAGGCCACTGGAATAATGGATTCCGAATGTACAGACATAGTTATACCACAGTAGCTTATCATAATAAAATAATTTATTTTATATATCATTTACTTCAAAGCTCTCAGAATACCACAAGGGACCAGGAATGAAATTATCTGTGAATATTTCTCTTCATGTTAGAGTTTGTTGCTCACCTGTGTCCAACTCTTTGCAACCCCATGGACTGTAGCTCGCCAGGCTCCTCTGTCCATGAAATTCTCTGGGCAAGAATACTGGAATGGGTAGCTATTACCTTCTCCAGGAAATCTTCCTGACTCGGGGATTGAACCCAGGTGTCCTCCATGGCAGGAAGATTCTTTAGTATCTGAGCTACCAAGAAAGTCCATCTCTCTTCATATGCATGTATGAAATTTTGTAAGCTCAAGTAATCATCATTGGTCATTTTATTATTCCATCAATTCATCTATTGCTAAATAATCCAAATGGATTTCTTTTTTCATCGGTTTAAGTCTCAAGTCATAATTTGAACAATTGACCTAGAAGAATAAATGTAGTATGGGGATCATTATACATACCCATTTGTAAGGAAAATTAATGAAAAAATAAAGAAGACTCACAGTTTGCTGAAACAGAAAGTGTACTCAGAATCGAATGTACATATCACCTAGAATAAATACTTTCTGAGCTTCCTGTGACTTCCAAAGAAAAGGGTGACGTGACTTTCATCTCCTGCCTACTGTGGACTCTCTTCCACTTTCCTCCATAACTTCCCTCACTGAAATCTCTTCCCTGGGTTATAAAACAGACCTTGTATTTCTGGTTCAGACATGATGAACTTGATCTCTCTGTGCCCACTCCTCTGTTTGTTCCAGAAATAACAAGAGGCCACTAAAGGAGACCTTTGATAGTTAGTAAGAAGAGGGTAAACTAGTTTATTAGGGCCTGAAGACAAGAGCAACACAGCAGCACCCAACAGAAGAAAGCGACCCGGGCCCCGCATTCCTGACCTCCAACCTAGCATCAGAAGGCAGCCTGAGAAGGGCCCTTCCTCCCCAGGAATGAACATGAAGGAACACCAGATGGGTTGGGCCAAGTCATCAGAAGGATGGATAGGGAGTAGTGTCCTGGGGGAGCATTCCATTCAAGGCTGCCATGCAGCACGGCAAGAGACATGATAAAACAACCAGGTTTTGGAAGCCTTTTTGCCCCCATTGCCTGTGTGCCCCCTCCAGTGAGTGAAGTTGCTCAGTCGTGTCTGACTCTTTGCGACCCCATGGACTGTAGCCTACCAGGCTCCTCTGTCCATGGGATTTTCCAGGCAACAGTACTGGAGTGGATTGCCATTTCCTTCTCCAGGGGATCTTCCCGACCCAGGGATCGAACCCGAGTCTCCCGCATTGTAGACAGGCGCTTAACCGTCTGAGCCACCAGGGAAGCCCCCTCCAGAGAGCACCTGTAATGTGACCACATCACAAACCGCAGACCAGCCTCAGAAGCACTCATGGTCCCCCAGAGCAGGGGCAATTCTGTTAGAACATGTACCTGGCCAGGGAAGCCTCCACGAGATTGAAACTCCCTTTTGCACTGGAAATACAAGAGGGGGTGTGTAGAACCAGCAGGAGGGACTCAACCATACAGGCAGAGTGCATGGAAAATCTTTGTTTTCAAGTGCCTAAAAGTTCCTGCCTCTGTCCAGAAACATTGAGCAGCTAGGAGGCACTAGGAGGGGAGATCCTGCACCACCAAGTCTGGCCCAAGAAGCCCCTTTTTCCCTAAATACCCTGAACTGCCTTGTTTCATCTACAGAAACCCAATGGCCTAGACTGGGGAAACCCATTTTTCTTCCTCAGACACATCCAAGCAGCATTAGATTAGTTAAACGAATCAAAATAACATGGCAAAGGCTTAAAAAAAAAAAAAAAGTTTATAGAAACAGACCCCTCAAACTAAGTCTGGAAAGCCACAATAAACCTAAACAGGATGACTTTCTGGTAAAACAAGATTTAAATAGGATCCCAGATTCATCTAACATAGGACAAAATATCAAAGCAAAAACTGAAAGTGAGTTGTCATATCAAGAATCAAGAAACTGAAAACTGGACTGAGAAAAGACAACCAACCAACATCAACACTGAAATTAATCAGATATAATTATCTGATAAAAGTCTTAAAGCAGTTATCATTAATACACACAAGATAAATTACAAATTCTCTTCAAATAATGAGAAAAAATCTCATCAAAGAAACAGAAGTTATAAAAAAGAATCAAATGAAAATTACATACATAAAAGTTACAATATTGGACTTTGTGGGAGAGAGAGTGGGGGACAATTTGGGAGAATGGCATTGAAACATGTATACTATCATGTAAGAAACTAATTGCTAGTCTAGGTTTGATACAGGATACAGGATGCTTGAGGCTGGTGCACTGGGATGACCCATAGAGATGATATGGGGAGGGTGGTGGGAGGGGGTTCAGGGTTGGGAACTCATGTACACCTGTGGTGGATTCATGTCAATGTATGGCAAAACCAATACAGTATTGTAAAGTAAAAAAAATAAAATTTAAATAAAAAAAATAAATTCCATATACATGCATTAAAAAAGAAATTTGCAGAATGGGGATGACAAAAGGTAAGAATCACTGAATTTCAGGATAGATTAATAGAATTCATATAATCTGAATAATAAATAGAATACAGATTGAAAAAAAAAAAAAGAATAGAACCCTAGTGACCTGTCAGTTCAGTCACTCAGTCGTGTCCGACTCTTTGTGAGCCCATGGACTGCAGCATGCCAGGCCTCCCTGTCCATCACCAACTCCTGGAGTTTACTCAAACTCATATCCATTGAGTCGGTGATGCCATCCAACCATCTTATCCTCTGTCATCCCCTTCTCCTCCTGCCTTTAATCTTTCCCAACATCAGGGTCTTTTCCAATGAGGCAGCAATGAGGCAGTTCTTCGCATCAGGTGGCCAAAGTATTGGAGTTGCATTTCAACATCAGTCCTTCCAATAAATATTCAGGACTCATTCCTTGAGAATGGACTGATTAGATCTCCTTGCAGTCCAAGGACTCTCAAGAGTCCTCAATTCTTCAGTGCTCAGCTTTCTTTATAGTCCAACGCTCACATCCATACGTGACTACCGGAAAAACCACATCTTGACTAGATGGACTTTGGTTGGCAAAGTAATGTCTCTGCTTTTTAATATGCTGACTAGGTTGGTCATAACTTTCTTTCCAAGGAGTAAGCATCTTTAAAATAGTGATCTGTCAGATAACAATAAAAAATCCAAAACTCATCTCATCGCATTCCCAGAATAAAAAAAAAAATTGAAAGAAAGCAGGTCTGAAGATTACAAAAAGAAATAATGGCTGAAAACGTTCTTAATGTGGAAAAGATACAAACATGCAGATTTAAAAAGCACAGCAACTCAAAATAGGATAAACCCAAAGGAACCCACACCAAGGCACATCCTAATTATATTTCAGAAAATCAAAGACAAAGGAAAAATCTTGAAAGCAGCCAGGGAGAAATTATGTATTACCTGTAGGGAAACATCAACTCCTATATCAGTGAATGTCTCTTATGAACTCTGGATGCTTTATGAAAGTCATAAGTCCTTAAAGAAAAGAACTGTCGATTACAAGTTCTTTACATGGCTAAATTATCCATTAGGAATGAAGGAGAAATAAAAGCATTCTCAAATAAAGAAAAAAACTAAAAGAATTTGTCACTAGCATCTCTACCCTTAAAACTGGCTAAAGAAAGTCTTCACAGAGAAAGGGAAAAGCAAAAGAAAGACTCTCAGAACACTGGGAGAAGAGAACAATGGAAAGAACTGAGTATATACAATAGACTGTCCTTTTCCTCATATTTGTTAATCATACTTAAGGACTGCAGCAAAAATTATATCATCTGTAACTCACAAGAATGGTATTTAAAAGTAAGGAAGGCCCTAAATGGAAGGAAGTCTCCATTCCTCATCAAGGAATGTAAAATACTGATACCAATAGGCTATGATAAATCATAGATACGACTGAAAGATTGACAGAGAAATAGACCCGTAGAACAGAGAGACACTCAAAAGCACAGAAATAAATTAAAATCTTAAAAAGGGTTCAAGCAACACAAAATATAAAATATAAACAGAGAAACAAGAACCAGAACAAACAAAACCAAATAATAAAATGTCAGACTTAAGCAATAACATATCATTAATCACCTAACATATAAATGGTCTAAACATACTGATCAAAAGATAGAGTTGGCAGAGTGAATAAAAGAAGAACATGAGGCCCTGCATACTGTTTCAAAGAAACTCACTAATGACATGGATATGCTGAAAATAAAAGGATAAAAAGGATAGATTAATATCAGATAAAGTAGACTTCAAAGCAAAGACAATTCCTAGAGACAAAGAGGAACACAAAGGAATTACGTAAGAATAAAAGACTCAATCCAACAGGCATACATAATAATCCTATGTATGCATCAAACAACACAGTCTTAAAATAAATGAGCAAATATGGATAGAACTCAAAAGAGAAATAAATAAATCTGTAATTATAATTTAGAACATTAACATTCCTCTCAGAAACTAAGAGAATAGAGAACTACTAAACAGAAAATCAGCAAGGATATTGAAGATCTGAAGGTCACAAGGAAACAGGACCTAAATGACACATACACGTATATATAAACATGAACACACACACATACATATAATGCTATCCCCAACATTGGCAAAATACACGCTTTTACTCAAGAAACATTCGCCAAGATAGACCATATTCTGAGCCACAAAACAAAGCTCAACAGATTTAAAAGTGTTGAAATAAAACAATGTATTCTAAGTATGATATGGGAAAAAAAATCAATAATGTAAGGACAATAAGAAAATCTCTAAACGTGTAAATTAAACAACAGATTTCTAAAAATCCACTGGTCAAAAAGAAAATATCAATAGAATTCAGCAATACACAGAGCTGTAATGAAAACAAAAACACAACATATCAACATATATGAAATGTAGCTAAAGCAGCACTGAGAAATTTTTTAGCACTAAATGGTTACATCCATAAGAAATCGGGGTTTGAAATTAATAATAAAATTTCACACCTCAAGAAACTAAAAAAGAAGAGTTAAATAAACCCAACACAATCGCAAAGAGTCGGACATGACTGAGTGACTGAACTGAACTGAACTGAACACAATCACAAAGAAGGAAATAACAAAAAGTAAAAATTAATGAAACTGAAAACAGGAAAACAAAAAAAAAAGTCAATAAAACAAAAAGCTGCTGCTTTGAAAAAATGAAATTAATAAAATTCTAGCAAAACTGACAAAAAGAAAGACTACATGAACAGCTAATATTAGGAATGAAACAGGGGATATCATATAGATCTTACAAAAATTAAGAATTTTAGCGAGAGAATATTATAAATAATTTTATATTCATGGGGGTGACAAGTTAGAAGAAATGAACAGTTACTCAAAATTCATAAATTATCACAACCCATCCAAGTAGATCATCTGAATAGTCCTATAACCTTTAATGACACTGAAACTGTAACATTAAAAATTTCAAAAAAGAAATCTTTAATCCAAGATGGTTTTACTGGAGAATTCTAACAAGCATTTTAAAAATTAAGACCAAGCTGACATAATCTGTTAGAGAAAACAAAAGGGAGGAAACCCTTCTAAAATAATTCCGTGGGGCCAGTATTGCCCTGCACCAAAACAAGACAAAGGCAGCATGAAAACAGAAAATTACAGATCAGTAACTCACAAACTTGGACTTAAAAGTCCTCACTCTCACACATGTAAGTTAGCCAAATGAAGCCAACAGTGTATAAAAACACATCTTGATAGCTTCTAGTCCCTTCCTAAGTCAGGTTACACTACCTATTTTTTCAAAGGGTTTAAGTAAATCAGCATTACAGTCAGTTGGGGTCCCAGTAACAGCGTTATGTTAACAGCACTATTGTGGCAAATGTCCAAATTTAGGTCAGATCAGAAACTGACTGTTAAAGTTAACAGTTAAGTTAACCCTTAAAGTTAAGGGTTATTAACCCTTAAGTTAATAATGCCAAGAGCCATTCTAAATGTCTATGAAGAACAACTACAACTACATTTATAGGATAATGAAAACATTTATACCATGTAGAAATGATGGGTACATTGGATACTCCTTATATGCCCATCTAGAACCACCCTTGATCCTTTTCATTCATGTTATGAACCTTTGGAGATTGACCAGACCAGACTGCATCCCTCTGGCTTTCCTGGGCTCTGACTTCACCTTGAGTTTGGCCAAGGAGAGACACTAGCAAGAGATTGGAGAATCAGTGGAGAAAGAGATTAGTTATTTGATTGTTTCCTCTGACTCCTTTTCTGCTGGGAGGTGACCAAGTTTCTTCACTGAAGACCAGAGCTCTGGTCAGAGGCTCTCGCCTTCAGCTGCAGCTATATACAAGTCTCTCTAGAGGTTGCAAGGTCCACTCTCTTCCTTTGCCCTGTGGGCATAAATGTGTTCATCGCTCCCTGTTCTTGCAAGTTTCTGCTATTCCTTTTCAGTTATCCTTAACTCTGATACAACTTCCAATAACTGCTTAAGTTCACTAAGCTCTCTTTATTTTCCTTACCTGTGTAAATCTTCTTGTTTTCAGACAATGATACAAGTGATCGTGGAGTTGCTAGATAAAGATGGTTCCATAAGGACCTATCACTAAAGTGTTTACAACAGCAAGGGGATATCCTTTTTCCTGAATTCAAAACCATAAACACAAGAATATGTCTCAGATCACATAAAAATAAATGCTAAAAAATCAATGAGAAAGGAAAGAATTTAGTAAAAGAGTACAAACTTTAACCTCTAAGATGAATAAGGTCTGAGGATCTAGTGTATTACATAGTGACTATAGTTTGTAATGTATTATTGACATTTGTTAAAAGAGTAAAGGGCTTTCCAGGTTGTGCTATGGGTAAAGAACCCATCTGCCAATGCAGGACACATAAAAGAAATGTGTTTGATCCATGAGTTTGGAAGATCCCCTGGAGGAGGGCATGGCAACCCACTCCAGTATTCTTGCCTGAAGAATTTCCATGGACAGAGGTGACTGGCAGGCATTCCACGGGGTCATAAAGAGCCAGACAACACTGAAGTGACTTAGCAGGCATGCAAGAAAGTAAAACTTTAATGTTCTTACCAAGAAAGATCTCAAAAAGGTAAATATGTGAGGTGATATTAATAGATGTATAATTAACCTGATGGGGGAATTCTTTAATAATATATACATGCTTAAATCATCATGTATACTTTAAATATCCTACAAGTTTGTTCATTATATTTCAATGAAACTGAAAAAAGAAAAAAAAATCAATGATTTCAATACTTTTTTATATAATTTCTTTTTTTAGCTACATCAGTCATTACTCTTGGCAGGTAAAAGGGGCTTTTATTCCAGATAATTGCCCAGTGGGATTAACTGGATATTCAGAAAATGAAAAACCTTGGAAATCAACTAGACAATCCTCCCATTTTAGAGATATATAAATAAAGCCAAGAATGATTAAGTCACTTTTCTAAACTCATAAAACTGAATGGCAAAAGCAGAAACCAAGTTGCCTAAGTTTAACTGAATCTCTACCAAATTCCCAGACAAATGGAATATCTCCTATGCTCTGAAAAATTTCATTCTTATCTCTTTCACAGCACTGACCATATTCCACCTTGTATTCGTTGTCTAGTTATCATAAGTTTTACCCAGCAGACTAAATTACTTGAAGGTTCAATTCTCATGTGTCTTTTCTTCTCACTCTCTATTTTCACATATGGCTAAAGCTCTTTATAAATGCCCTTTCCTCTACTTGGAAGACCCTCTGTCTTTGACCTGACTCCTTCCCTGACATCTTTCAGATCTCAGTAAAAACCACTTCTACAAAGCAGCCTTTCCTTTCCTGACTCCAACACAGCTCAGGTCTCCTTGTTATGTGAACATATGGCATTCTGTGTTTCTCCCAATTGTGGTGCAACATTGAACTTTGAAGTTTATCTCATGTCTGCTTTTCTATTAAAATTTAAGTCCTGAGTTACAGTGTCCACATGTGTACTCTTCACTGCTGTCCATTCTTCGCATTCAGCAGACCTTCATTAGACGCTTGTTGAATGAATCCATTTTATTCCTTCGGAGTAAAATTTCCATGAATTTTTAGATGCTGCCTCCCATACCTTACAGTGAACCAAAATCACTGAGTTTTTTTTTTCTTTTTTCCCACCCAAACCATTAAGCCTGATCATTTGGACATAATTACAGAACTGTGGATGCACTTTTTTTTTTGTTTGTTTGTTTGTTAATTTTTTTTAATTTTTTAAATTTTAAAATATTTAATTCTTACATGCGTTCCCAAACATGAACCCCCCTCCCACCTCCCTCCCCATAACATCTCTCTGGGTCATCCCCATGCAGCAGCCCCAAGCATGCTGTATCCTGCGTCAGACATAGACTGGCGATTCGATTCTTACATGATAGTATACATGTTAGAATGCCATTCTCCCAAATCATCCCACCCTCTCCCTCTCCCTCTGAATCCAGAAGTCCGTTATATACATCTGTGTCTTTTTTGCTGTCTTGCATACAGGGTCGTCATTGCCATCTTTCTAAACTCCATATATATGTGTTAATATACTGTATTGGTGTTTTTCTTTCTGGCTTACTTCACTCTGTATAATCGGCTCCAGTTTCATCCATCTCATCAGAACGGATTCAAATGAATTCTTTTTAATGGCTGAGTAATACTCCATTGTGTATATGTGCCACAGCTTTCTTATCCATTCATCTGCTGATGGACATCTAGGTTGCTTCCATGTCCTGGCTATTATAAACAGTGCTGCAATGAACATTGGGGTACATGTGTCTCTTTCAATTCTGGTTTCCTCGGTGTGTATGCTCAGCAGTGGGATTGCTGGGTCATAAGGTAGTTCTATTTGCAATTTTTTAAGGAATCTCCACACTGTTCTCCATAGTGGCTGTACTAGTTTGCATTCCCACCAACAGTGTAGGAGGGTTCCCTTTTCTCCACACCCTCTCCAGCATTTATCGCTTGTAGATTTTTGGATCGCAGCCATTCTGACTGGTGTGAAGTGGTACCTCACTGTGGTTTTGATTTGCATTTCTCTAATAATGAGTGATGTTGAGCATCTTCTCATGTGTTTGTTAGCCATCCATATGTCTTCTTTGGAGAAGTGTCTATTTAGTTCTTTGGCCCATTTTTTGATTGGGTCGTTTATTTTTCTGGAATTGAGCTGCATAAGTTGCTTGTATATTTTTGAGATTAGTTGTTTGTCAGTTGCTTCATTTGCTATTATTTTCTGCCATTCTGAAGGCTGTCTTTTCACCTTGCTTATATTTTCCTTTGTTGTGCAGAAGCTTTTAATTTTAATTAGATCCCATTTATTTATTTTTGCTTTTATTTCCAGAATTCTGGGAGGTGGATCATAGAGAATCCTGCTGTGATTTATGTCTGAGAGTGTTTTGCCTATGTTCTCCTCTAGGAGTTTTATAGTTTCTGGTCTTACATTTAGATCTTTAATCCACTTTGAGTTTATTTTTGTGTGTGGTGTTAGAAAGTGATCTAGTTTCATTCTTTTACAAGTGGTTGACCAGTTTTCCCAGCACCACTTTTTAAAGAGATTGTCTTTACTCCATTGTATATTCTTGCCTCCTTTGTCAAAGATAAGGTGTCCATATGTGTGTGGATTTATCTCTGGGCTTTCTATTTTGTTCCATTGATCTATATGTCTGTCTTTGTGCCAGTACCATACTGTTTTGATGACTGTGGCTTTGTAGTAGAGCCTGAAGTCAGGCAAGTTGATTCCTCCAATTGTCACCTTATTAAATGGAAACCATTGGATTTGCAGTCTCTTATTCCACATACCTGGTGGCTCTGATGGTAAAGGATTTGCCTGCATGAAGGAGACCTGGGATCAAATCCCTGGGACAGGAAGATTCCCTGGAAAAAGGGAATGGCTACTCACTCTGGTACTCTTGCCTGGAGAATCCCATGGACAGAGGAACCTGGCAGACTACAGTCCATGGGGTCGCAAAGAGTCGGACATGACTGAGCAACTAACACTTTCACTTCCACATTTCATATACACTAGATTTCCCACTTTCACATCCTAAGATAATGTGATAATCGAGTCACTGTCAAAAAGGCTGAACAGGACAGAATAGAGACAGTGCTCTGAATCTGCCACTTGAATCTACTTTTTACCATAGGATTCTTATACTTTACCACAGGAGTTCAATTTCTTAGCTGTACTCTCGGATCATGACTGATAAAAATACTTTAATGAGAGCCTACAAATCAAATATTCCTACACTGCACACAAACACCTAACCTCTCTTCCGCGGTCCAAAAGAAATTCACTTCCTTGATGAACTATTATCTACTTTTCCTAGATGAAAAGTACCATCCCTCCTTATGGCTTCCTAATTTCATTCTCATCATTTTTATCTCACTGACCACATTCTGGCTTATATCACAGTTAATGATCTGAACAACACCTATTCCCACTACTTTAGTTCAGTTCCCTTAGGGCTACAAAGGCCACACCAGCTGTACTGAAATTACTATTTACTGAGTATCTCAACCATGCCAGAAACTGGTATTTTTCACAGACCAGCTTATTTAGTTCTTTCTGAAGTAAATATTATAACTAAAAGCACTTCAGAGATGAGGAATCTGAATCTCAAAGAAGTCATAATTCTTTATATTCCTCTGTAACATGAGCATTTCAATGGAGCATGTATCAAACGAATGATGGCCAAACTGATGTTAGGGAAAATTTATGTGGGAATTTCACCTTCCTAGGGATGATGGTCCCACAGTGAGATTTATATTTTGGATTAGATGACAACTGGACAAAATCTTAACTACTATTCCAGATAAAAGTTCCTTTTTTAATCAATTTTCCCTTTCAAAAAGCGTTATGTACTCTATATAACTTCAGGCAAATAAGAAAAGGACAGATATGTTATTTGGGAAAAAAACACTGTTGCAAGAAACAAAACTATGCAAATCATACCTCTTCTGTATACACCAAGACCCATTTTTAAACTAGTAAACTTCAAGTTGACACGCTGACATTTTCAACCAATTTCTCTCACTGCTGCTGCTGCTGCTGCTAAGTCGCTTCAGTCGTGTCCAACTCTGTGCGACCCCAGAGACGGCAGCCCACTAGGCTCCCTCGTCCCTGGAATTCTCCAGGCAAGAACACTGGACTGGGTTGGCATTTCCTTCTCCAATGCATGAAAGTGAAAGTTAAGTCGCTCAGTCGTGTCCGACTCTCAGCGACCCCATGGACTGCAGCCTTCTAGGCTCCTCCGTCCCTGAGATTCTCCAGGCAAGAGTACTGGAGTGGGGTGCCATTTCTCTCACTAGAGTGCATTAATTACAACTCATGCTTTTCGTGGAAGACCAAAGAGATAAAAATAGTATTCCATAACAATCAAGTTATTATTTCTATCAAGGGAATTTTCTTAAAGCTAAGCTAGAGAAATACGCTATGAGATAGAGCACATAATAAGGAGTGTAAGAGTTCTTAACAGGGAAGCTGCACTAGAAATAATTTTCTTTTCAAGAGAGGCACAAATAAATCTTCAGCTTGCGATCATGTTTTATACAGATATTTGCATAATCTTTGGAAATGTAAAGGATTTTCTAATCTAATTTCCTGTGTAGCTGAGAAAACTTAGGCCTAGAGAAGTAAAAATAAGTTTTTAAAATCAAGAGCAGTTATGTTAGGACTTAGATGAGAGCCCAGTGACAGGCCTTAGTGTCTAGTTGCTCCATCTCTGTGGACTAGGCTGGAGATTTGGGTACCAGTTAGCGGTATACTCTTGAGGCTGAGTTGCTTTTATTTTGGGAAACCTCAATCTTTGTTCTTCAGGCCCACAACTGATTGCATAAAGCCCACCCACATTATAGAAGGTGATTTGTTTTATTCACAATCTTTTGGTTTAAATGTCAATTACATCTAAGAAAATGCCTTCCCAGGTGAGCATGTCACAGGACTACAAAAGGAAATTTACAGCTCTATGGAGTATGTTATCATGTGCCACTTTATCTGGAATTGACTATCTATGCTACCTCTTCCACTTTCACGACTATGGAAGAGAAAACAAGCTTGACAATTCCCCCCCCCCATTTAATCATGTCTAGTGTCTTAGTCCATTTTGGCTGCTTTTACAAAATACCAAAGGCTGGGGGGAATTATAAACAATGTTATTTATCACAGTTCTGGAGGCTAGAAGTCCAAGATCAGGGTGCCAGCATGGTTAAGTGAGAGCCTCTTCAAGGACACAGATATTTTTCCCACCCCTGGACAGAAGGGATGAGCGAGTATTTCAGGCCTCTTTCAAAAGAACGCTAATCTCATTCATGGGGGCTCTGCCCTCATAACCTAATCATTTTCCAATGATTCCACCTCCTAAAACCATCACCTTGGGCATTAGGTTTTCAACGTAAGAATTTTCAGAAAACACAAGAACTGGGTTCATAGCACCCAATGAGGAAACTAATTCATCTAATGTAACCCAAAGCTTCATCCATACTAAATGCTATCTAACTACAACCTAAATAATAATTGTGAGTCTAGTCATGACTTTTCTTGTCTCCCACCCAAGAATTGTGGATCTTCTGTTTCGAATGATAGTAAGAAGCAATAGAGTTGCCCCATATGTAGTAGCATGAAAATCACTCATTTCTATATTCATGGGGAAATATCCTGAGAAAACCTGTCTACAGTGGCTGTCATAAAAATAATGATGTGAATAACTTCATTGTTCTAGTTATGTTTCATGATCAATTCACACATCTGCTTTGTTCTGTCTCTTCATTGTCAGATTTCTACAACATGCATATTTGCTTCAAAAACAAAGTTGTCTATTACAGGGAGCACTCATGTGACTATCCCTATGAGTAAAATCATTTGGTCCACCAAACAAATTAAGAATACTAAAAATGTCACTGCAGTAGAAACACAGTGGAAGTTTGTTCCAGGCAATTGGAATTCACAACTTAGAATTTTCACCTCCCCCCCCCAAAAAAAAAATATATATATATATATTTCACATTTTTGAGAACTGATTTGTGAAACATACTGAAAGTCTTTGTAAAGAGTATCCCATCCAACATCTTTACTTATTTGAAAATAAACTAACTCTTCACTGCTTAGTGAAAATGACACTTTCAGTGGGTTTTTCCCTCTGAAGAATATTCCTCCTAGATCTAAAACTGCAAAAGACATGAATTAATGAAAGAAATTACAGAATCTCATTGAGTATCTCAAAGGTTTAAAATTCCATTGCTGATACTCAAAACCAAGTTCATCTTTCAAGTGAACTACAACAGAAAATGTTCTTCTACATTTGTGAGTCATTTGAAACATTGCAGCATTTCTCAAATTTCTAGTTCTGCAGTCTTTACCTAAGAAATTCTTTCTTAAGAGTTAGTGAGAGATTGAAGAAAGCTCTAAGTTCACATATGGTTACAAATGCAATCATAACTGGTCAGTTTTATGAGCAAAGAGCACTAGCACTGGGATTAATTTTTTCACTATCAAAAATCAAACAATGCAAAGACTGTCACTGCTACTGTTGCACAATAAACACCACAAATTCTACATCGAGGATGATGAAATTAATTTGGAAACCATACAGTGTCCAAAGGAAAGTTACAAAATATATGCTGGTTACCAGGAAAAAAACAATTCCACTAATATTGTATTTGAAAGAAGATCTCCACAGCTACTGTTTTTCAAACTTTCACTGATGAGAAAGCTAGGTTCATGGGATTTCAAAAACCCGCTCTGTCTGCAACCTCCCTCCAGAGTAGAACTGGCACCAAACAGAAGCAGGTAAGTGCCAGGCAGCACATATCAAAAGTCAATGACTCCTGAAAATTTAAAGCAAACAAATACCTACTCTCCCACCATGAGCCAGCCTTAGATGTTTGCTTCTATGTCTTCAGGAAATTCTCATCTTATAAGAGATGCCTGAAAAAATAAAGTCTGGAGGAGAAATGAAGGGATGTGTGCACATCCCTCACATTCTTTGGTTTCAAGAAATCTGTAATCTGTAAATTGCTAATGACTGGATCTTCCCTCATAGCTCAGTTGGTAAAGAATCTGCCTGCAATGCGGGAGACCCCAGTTTGATTCCTGGGTCAGGAAGATCCGCTGGAGAAGGGATAGGCTACCCACTCCAGTATTCTGGCCTGGAGAATTCCATGGACTATATAGTTCATGCGGTCACAAAGAGTTGGACACGACTGAGCGACTTTCACTTTCAAAGAGGTATTTATAAATATCAGCAGAAATAAGCTAAACAAAACCAGAGCCAAGGTTTGCACTGCTATTACTCACCATTGTTTGGATTTGGAATTAATAAATTTCATAGATCACTCAAACCAGGAACCAGACTTACCTGCCACATGCCAAAGGCTTGTCAACAAATGAATTTCTCCCCTCATCAACAAAAACAAATACTGTTATATGGCAACAACTTACCTCTCTCCACTTGGTATTCCACATGCAAAAGGAAATACCGAAGTAATATTGTGATTTATAAGCAATATTTCAGGAAAAACTGTACTTAAGAAAGATTGTGCTGTGCTGTGTTGAGTTGCTCAGTCATGTCTGACTCTGTGACCCCATGGACTGTAGCCCACCAGGCTCCTCTGTCCATCAGGATTCTCCAGACAAGAATACTGGAGTGGGTTGCCATGCCCTCCTCCAGGAGATCTTCCCAACCAGGGATAGAACTCAGGTCTCCTTCATTGCAGGTGGATTCTTTCACATCTGAGCCACCAAGGAAGCCCTGAGAAGATGATTAAAAAAAAAGAAAAACTTACTTTAAATTTTAACATAAAATTCAAGATGAAAATTCAAAGTAGTTAATAATAGATTTCACAAGAAGGTTTTAGATTATATAACTTTCTAAAACATGTAGAAATATCACTAAGCAGGCATCTATAATTTTAAAATACTATTTTAAAGTATACAGTCTATTATCACAAAGATCTTAGAAACTTCCATTATATAAAACTGGATCCAAAACACTGTTCCAAGGGCAGAAAACAGGAAACAGTATAAATGAACCTTTCCAGTCACACCAGCCCTTCCACAAGATAGCAGTCAAATGGAGGAAAAGCTGGACTCTCTTGATAAACACACATGGGTTCTAATCCAGGTAAGGCCAGAGGTATAACTTATATGACTCAGGGCAGGAGATTCAACCTCTCCAGTCTTCTGTTTTCTTAAAAATCTTTATGTATTTGACAACTGTTTACTGAATGCTTCCCCAGCACCAGATTCTACATTACAGAAAGAAAATACTTTGATAAATGGGACAGATGAGGTCACTGATTTCATTAGGATTATATTCGAGTGGAAAAGACAGGTATTTGAACAAGTAATCGCAAACATGAAGAGATGGGGAAACAGGAAGGATTCACACTGTGGGAGCAGAGAGCAAGGGAACTTGGCTCCTAGTCTAAAGGGTTAGGAGTCACTGTCCAAGGAACTGAAGCAGAAGCTAACAGTCTAAAAGATACATGGGAGGAAGCTGAACAAACTATAGGAAAAAACGTTCTCAGCAGAGCAAATCAAGGCAAAGAAGATTGTGCAGGACCATGGTATGTTCAGGGAACTGGTCAGGTCTGGTGTAGCTGGACTGGAGAGAGGAGAGGACGGGGCAGGAGTGGAACTGAAGCCCAGGCAAGGGCCAGATCTAAAAGAGACCCAGGAACAGCAGGAATAAAAGTAGGCTCTCTCTAGGGAAAAGGGTAGCCTTCCAAGGGTTTAGGAGCAGAAACACGATTATACATCTATGTTTAAAACAAAGTTCCACTGAAGAACAGAGCCATTATTAGAGGGAGCAGAAGGGGATTCCAGGGATATTAATTTGGGGACTGGGGATCACCCAGGAGATTGATGGAGCAGTTTGTGGTAGAAGGTCTGGAAAGGAAAAGAAGAAATCTGTAAAAGATTTAAGAAAAAGAATGCTTAGAACTTACAACAAAGTCTAATATATAGGAGGGATAAGGAAAGCAAGAGAGAAAGAAATTCTCTAGCTATAAGATAACTAGAGAATCACCCCTGCCATGTACGCTCGTGTGAATAAAAATATAAATGTGACAATGTAGACTACATCAAGCATCTCTCAGATTGCCTAGTGCATAGCAGAAACTCAAAAAAATGAAAATGGCTACCTTTAGCGTGAAATAACAATTCACACTTCTTACAAGTGATGTGAGGTTGAATTTTTTTCTGGGTCAAATCCCTTCTCTTTGCACTCTACCATTGGACTCAAAGACTGCAGTTCACCAATGCAAATAGAAATGAATGTGGCAGGAAGCTGTGTATGTGGAAACAGTCTACACTGTGATCTCCAGATTATGAATGCTCCACCTTTACATGCTGGCAGCCAATAAAAAATGTTATTTGAGAATATATATCAATCCGTTTGGTGAGATTTTTCTCTTAAATTTATGAAGATGTTCAAGACCATGATCTTGATCACGGTTTGTATTCTTTTCCAGGGAGTCTGTTTTTATTCCTATGGGGTATATCTTTCTGATGAAACACTTTGGGATGGAATAAAATCTTGAGACTCTGCAGTCTGCACCTCCAGTGGCCAAGACAAAGTTCCGGGGGTGCTATAGAACTGCAGTTGACACACAGACAAGATACCCATAGATGGAGATGGCCTTGGTAGGCAAGGCACAGGAGAACCATCCCACAATAGAAGCAGCCTGTTTTACTTCCCTAACTATAGACACAGACCATCACTATCACCAAGGAGGAGGGTGGTGTTTCTGTATTATAGGTTAACATGCATACATTTAGATTTCGTATCTACAAGGATGCAGTTCTAACAAAAGAACCGGAGTTGAATGGGCTTTTTTCTAAATTTGTAAGACCTCCATATCTTTATACAAAATTATTCTCTCTGAATATTCTGAAACACAGGGGAGTCTGCATGCTATAGTCTGTAGAGTCGCAAATAGTTGGACACAATTTAGGATGGAACAACAACTCTAAATATTCTATTGTGCCATTACAATGGAGCTCTATGTTATTCAGGAATTAAATAAGTGGGGAAAATTTTTATGGCGAAAAACTTACTCTTGAACATTCTTTAAATCACACACAAAGAATGGTATCTGTGGTTTTATACGTACTTTGTGGTCTTGCAATAAGCCTAACATGGTCAGGCTTTATGAAGCATTTAGACAAATTCCTACCTCTTTAGTGGAGAAACCAGATGAAACACTAGGGCTCCATTTAGTGGTGACTTTTTAAAAATAAATTTTTGTATGTCTTCTGCTTTAAATATATATATATATATATACATACAATGTTTAAAGGTTGCTATTTATATTTACTACAAAATGTTGGCTACATTACCCATGTTATGCAAAACATCCTTCAGCCTTATATCCAATAGTTTGTAACCCCCCCATCCCTAAAAAACCCCCCACCTACTACTGACCACTAGTTTGTTCTCCACATCTGTGAGTCTACTTTTTCTGATTTTTTTTTCAAGCACATGTTAAAGATATGCAACTCTACTACATACAAAAGAAAAGTGGCAAAACCTATACAGTATTGTAAAGTAAAATAAAGTAAAAAGAAAAAGAAAAAAAAAAGAAAAGTACTTTTCTAAATCTATTTTCAAAATCAACACTCAAAGTCCTATTCTAATTTTTAAAATCAACTTTCAAGAATAATTTGAATTAATTTATTGTCTAATTTAACTAGTAAATTACCTAACTCTTTTGCCATGTCATTGAAAACAGTAAAACATCATTGGCCTAATTAGTCATGCTTTTAATGAACTGGAATAATAAATGTGCAGAAAAAAAGGGGGGGTGTAAGATTTCCCTCCTCTTTTCTCACTCATATGTGTACATTAATTCAAACGAATCCCAATCTCATGTCCTTCTAGAGTTTTATTCATTCTCATTTAATTTTAGAACTGAAAGAAAAGTCCAAGGTTATCTGCCATGCCAGATAGCTTGTCTTTGCCCTTCTGGATATACTTTCTTCCTTCTCCACCATGTTTATGGCCTCTGTGGGATGGCCTAGGGACCACATCAACAGGCCCCCTCACTTTCTGTCTTCCTGTTGGGATCAACAAATGGGAAGCCCTGGCAGGAGATGGATGGAAAGAAACAGAATAAGATCCGTGAACTTATTCCCCTGGCTCCCTCCTCTTAAATTTTCCAGATACAATCACAGTTTCTTCAAGGTGTCCTCCTCTGCAGGACTCTGCTTAAGTTCCACAGATGCCCCCTTCTCCCATTTCTTTGGATCTAGGCTGAAAACAACTCATTTAATAGCACCCAACTCCCATAACTTGATAACACTCCTGAAATATTTTCACTTCTGTATACTGTTTATTTGATTTCTAAATGCTTCAATTTATTTTTACACATGAAAACACTGAACCTGAGGAAACATGGCTGCCAAGTTCCACGTAACACAAACACTAGGCAGCCAGTGAATGACGATGGGAAGAAACCAGAATATTCCATTGACAGGAACAGAAGCTTCTCTGAAGCAAATTAAACAGACAAAAAGATGGAGATGTTCTTTGGACCACAGAGCAGGGAGTTCAGTGGGACTGACTTGGAGAATGGGAGGAGGCAGAGTCCAACCTTTATTATCAGGAATGTGTCTCTTTTCTCCACCCTCTCCTTAGCTCCTGGTTGACAGGCAGGCTGTCCCCACAGAACAGAAAATGCAACTACTAGAAGCTGTATCTTTACTCATCCCAAAAGTTCTAGCAAAGTCCCAGAGGCAAGTATAGTTAAGTTAGCACTACTCACAAGCCCACCACAAACAAATTAAGTGAATCCTGAGCGGTCAGATCAAAACAGCTGGCCATCCCTGGAGTGAGGAAATAGGGTCAGCCCCATCCCCAAAACATAGACTCAGGTGGGGAATAGATTATTTCTAAGAGAAAGAGACAGAAAGAAAGCAGAAGAAAGAAACATTCCCCAGAAAGAGGGGCAGAAGGACTGTAGAACCAACAGACAACTGGTTTAACAAAGCAAGAACAGAATCAGTTATCTGAACCTAATTCAATTTATGTTTCACTATGACACATACAGAAACCAAATAATCTGACCTAACCTAATTCTTATTCCATGGAACCTAAAGAAAATAATCAAACTGTACATACCAATGATCAACATCAGTCTGGTAGTTACAAGTCACAGAGAATTATCACATACATTATCTCATTTAATTCAGTTATTCTGGATTCCGAATTCCATATAATTTGCCTGTGGCCTTTTTCAAGGTCAGACAAATGTTTGTGAACTTTGAGAATCCAAAGATTATTTATAAATGCTTCAGTGGTGTTCACATGTGGTTAAGAAACTACAGTATAAACATTTCAGAAAAACTCATGGTTGTCAGTTTTATTGTGCTAAGAATCACTGTAGAAATTCAGCCAGAGACCCATTAGGATATATTTCTGGGTCAAAGGCCAAAGTTCTTGGAATGGTCATGTCTTCTTTTCTGCAATCTGCATTTTACCCAGGCCCCAGGGGTCACTCTAATACTAAAATATAGCTTCCCCACTCCCTGTGAAAACCACTGACCAAGGCTTTTGCCATAATATTGCAGAAAAGCATGGATATATGTGTCTACTTACCCAGAAATGCGTGGTTAGTATAAAAATCTCAAACAAATGATCAAGAGGCCAAGGCTGGCAGACTCTCATGATGGTTTTGAGGCAAACTGTGGGTTTGCTCTGGTGAAATTTAGAGGTCAGAAAATACATGAAGATGACCCTATGATGAAGTATTTAATAAGCTGAGGGAGAAACCAAACTTGGTGTGGATTCCACTCAATTTAGAGTGAAAACTAGAACTTGATTCAGAAGGTTAAGAGGAAAGACCAAACACAATAACATGAAAGACTGAATTTGTTTTGCCCTTTCTTGATAAAGGTAAAAAGTATTTAATACAAAAAAACTTTGCAATTTATATATATATATGCATCAGTTCAGTTCAGATGCTCAATCATGTCTGACTCTTTGCAACCCCATGGACTGCAGCACGCCAGGTCTCCCTGTCCATCACCAACTCCTGGAGTTTATCCAAACTCATATCCATTGAGTTGGTGATGCCATCCAACCATCTCATCCTGTGTCACCATCCCCTTCTCCTCCTGCCTTCAATCTTTCCCAGAATCAGGGTCTTTTCAAATCAGTCAGTTCTTCGCATCAGGTGGCCAAAGTATTGGAGTTTCAGCTTCAACATCAGTCCTCCCAATGAACACTCAGGACTGATCTTTAGGATGGACTGTTTGGGTCTCCTTGCAGTCCAAGGAACCTTCAAGAGTCTTCTCTGACACCACAGTTCAAAAGCATCAATTCTTCAGCACTCAGCTTTCTTTAAAGTCCAACTCTCACATCCATATATGTTTAAGTTTATATTTATAAATTATACCTATATGTAAAACAGTACATAAAATTGCATATATACAGTTTCAAACATTTTCTAAATTTCTCAGTTATGACAACAGATGGATTGAAGACTCCCAAATTTGCAATTGAAACTCACATCATGTGATATATTCAAATATACTTTTCTAAATGGTGATGGCAACCATGGATCAACCCGTTGTCAAACATGAGGTTAGTAATCTCCAGGTCAGAATGTATTTGGTGCTGCTAGTTAGAAAAAGTGAAGTTGATATGTCTGTCAAAGCTCAAAACTATTTTCAGTGCATTTTGCATCAGAGGCAGGTGGAAACGCCCACTCTCTGGAGAAACTGTCTCAGAAAACTGGTGACAGATATGATATGAGGACAGGAAAGGAGAAGTGAGTAAGCAAAAGGTGACTCTAAAATCTTGAGCCTCTAGCTGTGTATTCACTCAACTATGCTTACAGAGCCCTTTGCTTTTATACTGACTACAAAACAGTAGGAAAGAAAGCAGCCCAAGTCAGCCTGCTTTCTTACACCAATCAGTCACTGAGCAATACAAGGAGGCACCATTTTAGGGGATGCAATTTCATTCTGCAAAGTGTTGGGAGGTTCCCCTTAGTCTATAAACTGTGTCTAAGGGGATTAACTAAAAGTAAATTCAAAAGAACCTAATCAAAATCTCCGACGCACTTTTGGAGTTTAAGTAGAAATGAAATGCACGTCTGGTAACCAAGATTCAGTCACAGATGAGTCAGATCCAGAACCAGTTTAGACAAATATCTGTGTATCATATCTGCTCAATCTGGAGTCTCCCCATTTTCCAAACAAATGACTGTGTAGTATCATTTAAGATCCACAATTCAGTTTTCATCTCAGTCTACATATGAACTTTGACATGTTAGCACTGTGTTGGAAAGAGGATGCAAACAAGTAGATTTATCAGAGGTTGAGAAGCAAAATAAGAGCTACTGTTGTGGAAGGAAAAATGTTGCCTTGCCTAACAGCTGACATAATGTGTAATGGGTTAAGGCAAAGTTAAGGAACAGATCAGACTTCAAGATTCAATCTCTGAGTCTCACGTTTTGAGCTTTACATTCTGAACATAGACTTCCACAATATTATAGTTCACCATCATCATTTCAGAAAAGAAGATGGGGAAAGAAAGAGTTGTCGGGAGAGTTAATTTTCACCACAATATGGTTAATATTTAGTTTCTAGCAAATTAGATAGTGTATGTAAGACACATACGTCAAGTAAGCACCAATATAATACGTTAAAACATTTGCATGCATAGATGCACACAGAAGACTTTTTCTAATGTTATCATAAAGCATGTTGAACATGCAAAGAAAAAAAGCAGTCCTATCCCTAAAATGTTGTGTAATCTAAAGATACAATTACATTGTACCTAGGAGAATGACAGACACCCATAAAATGGGTACTCAACAAATACTATAACAACAACAGAAAAAAAAATCCTATGAATACAACTAATTTTCTGGGACTAAAGGTATTTAAAGGGCTAATCCACATTATCTCTGTTTCTCATTTTATTTTCTTCCCTAAAATGCTATTCCTTTAATAAAGTGTAACTAATTTGCATTCCAAAAGTGTGAGGTGGATCAAAGTTTGTCACCCTTGTAATCTAAGTGTACAAGATTATCACAGGTACAGGCAATTAATAAGCAGATTGCCCTACACCCAGAGTCCTTCGGGACTTGTCACTAGCAGTAAAGGGATAGTTGAGATTTCACTGTACTTACAAACAGAATTAAGCACAGAAAACTTATACACCCTGTTCTCATTTTCTCCATTTTCTTTTGAAATTGAGAACACACTTGAGTCACTTTGAAGTGATATTATTGACTTGCATAACATTTTTTTTTTTTTTGGCTCTGCAATGTGAATGTGCATTTTTCAAATATCAAGCCTTTGATCTGACTTGCTCCACCAGAACACTCTGTAGAGGCTGAAAACCATTTCTATATAAGGGTTTGCTATCCTGAGGGGAAGATTGCTCTAGCTTGGAAGAGGTTGGAAATAGCCCATCTGAAAGCTCTTTTCAGTCCTCCTTAGCCTAAACACTTTACTGAGAGGGGTCAAAGTCACCAACTGCCAAAACAAAACCCAAATTACGCAGTGCTCCCACAAGGAAGCTAAGCTAAGTGAAAACTCAGAGTTCACCAACTGGACTCCTTAATACAGCAAGGGACAAACAGTAAAAATGCCCTTAAAAAGCAACAGGTACATTCTCCTAAATCCTACTGATTTTTACAAGTTGTCCAATAAGTTTAAAAGACTAGCTTCTTAGGTATCATTGTAGAAACGAAATTGAACTATTCAGGAAGGAGGAGGGAGTGGTAACAATAGTGGTGTGGTCAGTCCAAACTTTGAACTCTCAAAGCAACCAGCCTGCAAACTACAAAGCACCAGATGGTTTTATAAACCCGAAGGTCCATAAATCTTTCCTTACAGTTTCCAATTTCAAAAAAAAAAAGGTTGCTTTCTTTGTGGGATTGGGGAAAATGTTTGCCATTGAGTATCTGAGCCCCCCAAACCCTAATAGCTTTTTAAGTTTTCTTGCTCTGCATGCAGGAGACGAGCAGAACAGAGGCCAAGAGAACAAGCTCAGAGCACAGCGTCATCTGGCAGCTGTCTTGCTGGGGAGAGAAGGCTGAGCTTTTATTTCTCAACCTTGACTGTCTCACTGTAGTCATCACAACTTAATGAAGTTCTAAGATTTTAAACATTCATGGACTGAGTTAACAGATTCCTCCTTCAATTGGAAAATTAATATATATTTCTGATTTTCAAATACAACTCCAAATCTCCAGTTTTTAAATCATATTCAGCAGTGATCAGAAGGAGGAAATGATGGGGGAAAGACTTCCCTGATTTTGTTATTTAGTCACTAATTTGTGTCTGATTCTTTTGCAACCCCATGGACCGTAACCAACCAGGCTCCTCTGTCCATGGGATTTCCCTGGCATGAATACTGGAGTGGGTTGCCATTTCCTTGTCCAGGGGATCTTCACTACTCAGGAAATTGAACCCGGGTCCCCTGCATTGGCAGGTGGGTTCTTTATGGCTGAACCAGCAGTATAACTTTAATTTGTAATGGAGTCAACTTTATCCCTACAATTTTTAATGTGTGTGTTGGAGCTACCCATTTCCCACATCCTACCTGGTAGAACATGCAGGAAGAGTACAGAAAATTGGAGGGAAAGAGGGACAGACCAAAGAGCAATTGGTAGCCACAATGCAAATCAGCTCATTTCACTTGTCAAGGTCTGTGTACACACCTATGTGCGGAGGTGTGTGCCAACTTTGTCAGGATGGGATTCAATCAGGCAAGAGCCTGCAAAAAATATGAGGCTTTGATGTTGCTACAAAAATTAGTGAATCAGAAAAGGGCAACTATTCTTGGCAGACCCATCTATCTTACATAGTTTGGCCACTGAAATACGTAAGCATCCCATTATTTCATGTTCTTACATCCATTTCCTGCTCTATTCAACCCTTCATTACACATCACCTTAACTTCCTTCCTTACTTCCCAGGTTTCTTTCTTCCCTAAGTGCATGAAACCCTTGTCTCCTTGTTTATCACAATGAGACTAAGACCAGCATGGATATAAAAATTGCTTTGTAAATTAAGAAGCTTTGAAATAATTTCAATCATGATTATTTATTCATATGCTGAAACATACAAAAGACAGAGTGGAAAGGAAGACATGAGAAATGCTAAATGCTTAAGATGGCTTACCTTTAGAAAATTAGTTATTAGACTCAAGAGGTTTCAAATTCCATGGATAATGGAAAAAAAAAAAAAACATGGAATGACTTCAAGCTTCAAGGTATATATAATAAGAAATTTCAACAATCTGGGTTGTTGAGTCCTGGGGTGGATCATTAAAGGAGACTGTGGACTGACTTCCCAGGAATTGTATAAGGAGCAGAATGATCACTGTCTGATGTGGTTCACACTCTGTAACCAAGCAAAAGGATTGAGAGAAATCAGGTCACCCCAATCCTATTTTCCAGTTACAAAATTTGATCAAAGCATTAATTTTTTAAAACTCTTATGCAAAGTCCCTATAACTAATACAAACACTGACATTTTAAAATGTAAAACTTCCTACAGAAAGGAAAAGCAGTCGAAAATTCCAGCCATTATGGTAACAAATAATAAAAGTATCTTTCCAAATGCAACACATGGACATTTTAACAGCAGCCATTTCAGATGAGACTTCTGTTGATAAGACACCCCCAGAGGTTCAAAAATCAGAGGTGGTGATAGCAAAACAAGAGCAAGTTTCTCGGTTTTTGCTGTAGCCCCACAAAGGCTTTATGATCTGCAGTGTCCAAAAGGAAAACCATATTCAGCCCCATGAAAAATGTCAAACCTTTCAGTGACTGGTAATCATAGCACTGTCAGAGACCTTCCACACCAAACTTACTGACATCCTGGTTAGAAGATCCTTCAGCTACCCTGTATGTACATCTGTATGAATATATTGATGTCTATGTATTTATATTTGTTGAATATTTTTTAAGATAATGAAGGAGGAAAGTTAAAATTCTCTTCTGATTTGAAGGTTTTGTGTGGGATTTTCACTTTTTTTATTCACATTTTACTCTGAAAAGAAGAGAATTAGGGCAACAAGATAAGTCTAAATTTTTTATCTTCAGTCACTGGAAAACAGGAACCTAACTTTCCTCTGCATGCCAGTCATTTATTGTGTGGGGTGTGTTGTGTGTGGGGGGTGTGTGTGTTTGTGTGTGTGTGTGTGTGTGTGTGTGTGTGTGTGTATGATGGGCATATGTATGCAAGCATAAGACAGCCACTGTTGCTCAAGCAGCCTGAAAAATTTCACACACCCCTGATCTAGTCCTGACAAGAGGATCCAGCTTGGAAAACAAAACCTCCCCCTCAGTGCTACCCTCAGCCTCTTGGATCTCCTTAAAAACATGAATGATACTGGGAGGCTTTTATTTCACACAGGCAGGTTCAGTTATAAGGGACTTTGTCACCTCTGGGGACTAAGCACCCAGTTATAACATTTGTATGGAAGCTGACTTGTTAAATTTGCCCTCAAAGATAAGGAACCTACCAAAGCACTAGAAAGAGGAGAAGAGGGTCCAGTTAAAAGTGAGGCCAGAGGCTGAGGGGCTATTCGTCCACTGATAACTACTTAATTATTAATCCTTTTGCTTAAGTGATATTTAAGCATCGAAAAAGTCTCCATTTTGCCTTTCTCAGCAGATACTGCAAAGTTTTTCTTTTTCCTATGTAGACACTGACATATATAAATCAAATGTCATGAATAGTGACTAGCAAGCAGAGTATTTTTTGAGACAGAATTGGCAAATAAAACTGTAAGATATTTAAAGTACATAACATGATAATTTGATATATGTATATATTATTTTTTAAATTTACTTTTAATTGGAGTATAATTGCTTTACAATGTGTTGGTTTGTGCTGTACAATGATGTGAATCAGCCATAAGTATACATGTATTCCCTCCCGCTTGAATCCCCCCACCACGCACACCATCCCACTTCTCTAGGTTGTCACAGAGCACTGGGTAAGCTTCCTGTGTCACACAGCCACTTCCCACTAGCTATCTATTAATATTTTACAGTTGGTAATGTACTATGTGTCAACGCTACTCTCTCAATTCAACTTGCCCTCTCCTTCCCCCATTGTATCCACAAATGTCTTTTCTGTCTGTGTCTCTCTTTCTGCCCTGAAAATAGGTTAACCAGTGCCATTTTTCTAGATTCCATATATACATTAATATACAATATTTGGTTTTCTCTTTCTGACTTACTTCACTCTGTATAACAGGCAGTAGATTCATCCACCTCAGCTCAAGTGACCCAAATGCGCTCCTTTTTAACATTAATTAAAATTCCCTTGTACAGATGTACCACAACTTCTTTATCCATCCCTCTCTCAATGCACATCTAGATTGCTTCCATGTCCTGGCTATTGTAAACACCGTTGCAATGAATTTTGGGTACACATGTCTTTATGGATTATGGTTTTCTCAGGGTATATGCCCAATAGTAGAATTTCTAGGACATATGGTAGTTTTGTTAGGACTTCCCTGATGGCTCAGCAGCTAAAGAATCTGCCTGCAATGCAGGAGACACAGGAGATGGTTCAATCCCTAGGTCGGGAAGCTCCTTGGAGGAGGAAATGGCAACCCACTCCAGTATACTTGCCATTTCCACCTACCCCTCGGCCATAGTGCTGACCCTCATTTATGTATGTATTAGAAAAGAATTTACCTTTCTATTAACTTAAGTTGGAGAAGGAAATAGCAACCCATTCCAGTACTCTTGCCTGGAAAATCCCATGGACGGAGAAGCGTGGTGGGCTACAGTCCATGGGGTTGCAAAGAGTGGGACACGACTGAGCAACTTCACTTGTCACTTGTCATTAACTTAAGTAACATAGCTATCATTTGACATGTTTACCTTTTATTTTTTGAAGAGAATACAGGTAAGTTCCACTCTCTTGCTGCTGCTGCTGCTAAGTCGATTCAGTCATGTCCAACTCTATGCAACCCCATAGATGGCAGCCCACCAGGCTCCCCGATCCCTGGGATTCTCCAGGCAAGAACACTGGAGTGGGTTGCCATTTCCTTCTCCAATGCATGAAAGTGAAAAATGAACGTGAAGTCGCTCAGTCGTGTCCAACTCTTAGCGACCCCATGGACTACAGCCTACCAGGCTCCTCCATCCATGGGATTTTCCAGGCAAGAGTACTGGAGTGGGGTGCCATTGCCTTCTCCGTCCAGTCTCCTAGACAGCATCAATTATACAACACAATTTCATCAGTTATAGTCATCATGCCATACATTGGGTCCTCAGACCATATAATTTTCATATGTTAAAATGTATAACCTTTTACAAACCTCTCCCTATTTTCCCCACCCTCCAGGCCTTGGCAATCACTTTCCTATCTGTATCTGAGTACCACATTTTTTTAGATTCCTTACAATTGAGATCATACAGTGTATTTCTCTAACTTATTTCACTTAGCATAAGGCCCTCCATGCTGCCACAAATGGAAGAATTTGTTTCTGTTTGTAATGGCTAAATAAAATTCACATGTATTGTTTTAATCTCTTCACCTGTTGACAGATACTTGTTCCCATAATAGGTTGTTTCTAGGCTACTATGAATATTGCGACAATGAACATGGGAGTACAGATTTCCTTTGAGATCATTATTTCACTTCCTTTGAATACATATTCAGAAGTGAATATATATCCAGAAGTGGGAATTAATGGCCACATAACAGTTCTTTTTTAAATTTCATGAGAAACTTCCAGAAGGTATTCCAAGGTAGTTGCACCAATATACATTCCCACTAATAATCCAGTAAGACCTCCATTTTCTACACATCCTCAACAACACTTATTTCTTACTTTTTGGTAAAAGCCATTTAAACAGGAATGAGGTGATATCTGTTGTACTATTGATTTGCACTTCACTGATAGTGCTTGTCATATACTTCTTGAGCATTCTGTATGTATTATTGGGGGGAAAATTGTCTATTCTATAAAAAATAGCATGCATTTTGTATACTGTATTTGAATACATAAAACTCAATTACTTATCCATACACCAACAACAAATTAGAAATAGAAATAATCCCATTTACAATTGCATCAAAAAAATAAAATACTTAGAAATAAGTTTAAGCAAAGTGTTGAAATATCTATGTATGAAAACATTCAAGACACTCATGAAAGAAATTTTTAAAAGACACAAAAGGAAACATATTTTATATTTACTGACTGGAAGAATTAATATTGTTAATACATCCATACTATCCAAAGCTATCTTACATATTCACTGCAGTCTGTTTCAAAATTCCAAGGTGTTTTTCACAAAACAGAAAAAAAAATTCTACAACTTGTATAAAACTGTTGTTTTGTTCAGTTGACAAGTCATGTCTGACTCTTTGTGATCCCATGACTGCAGCACGCCAGCCTTCCCTGTCACTTACCATCTCCTAGAATTTGCCCAAGTTCATGCCCATTGAATTGGTGATGCCATCCAACCATCTCATCCTCTGTCAGCCTCTTTTTCTTCTGCCTTCAATCTTTCCAAGCATCAGGGTCTTTTCCAGTGACTCAGCTATTCACATTAGGTGCCCAAAGTATTGGAGATTTAGCTTCAGCATCAGTCCTTCTGAAGAGTATATGGGGTTGATTTTCTTTAAGGTTGACTGGTTCGATCTCCTTGGTGCCCAGGGACTCTCAAGAGTCTTCTACAGCACCACTTTTCGAAAACATCAGTTCTTCAGCACTCTGCCTTCTTTATTGTCTGTCCAGCTCATACATGCGTACATGACTACTGGAAAGAGCATAGCCTTGACTATACAGACCTCTGTCGGCAAAGTGATGTTTTTGCTTTTAACACACTGTCTAGGTTTGTCACAGCTTTCCTCCCAAGAAGCAGTCGTCTTCTACTTTCATGGCTGCAGTCACTATCCACAGTGATTTTAGAGCCCAAGAAGAGGAAACCTGTCACTGCTTCCATCTTTTCCCCTTCTATTTGCATGTAAGTGATGGGACCAGATGCCATGATCTTAGCCTTTTTGATATTGAGTTTTTTTTTTATAGCACAGTTAACTATATTTATTTATTTTTTTAAGCTTTATATTAGAGTTTATTCACCTTTTTTTTTAATTTTTAATTTTTATTTATTTATTTTTTAAATTTTAAAATCTTTAATTCTTACATGCGTTCCCAAACATGAACCCCCCTCCCACCTCCCTCCCCACAACATCCCTCTGGGTCATCCCCGTGCAACAGCTCCAAGCATGCTGTATCCTGCATCAGACATAGACTGGCGATTCAATTCTTACATGATAGTATACATGTTAGAATGTCATTCTCCCAAATCATCCCACCCTCTCCCTCCCTCTGAGTCCAAAAGTCCATTATACACATCTGTGTCTTTTTCCCTGTCTTGCATACAGGGTCATCATTGCCATCTTCCTAAATTCCATATATATGTGTTAGTATACTGTATTGGTGTTTTTCTTTCTGGCTTACTTCACTCTGTATAATCGGCTCCAGTTTCGTCCATCTCATCAGAACTGATTCAAATGAATTCTTTTTTACGGCTGAGTAATACTCCATTGTGTATATGTGCCACAGCTTTCCTATCCATTCATCTGCTGATGGACATCTAGGTTGTTTCCATGTCCTAGCTATTATAAACAGTGCTGCGATGAACATTGGGGTACATGTGTCTCTTTCAATTCTGGTTTCCTCGGTGTGTATGCCCAGAAGTGGGATTGCTGGGTCATAAGGTAGTTCTATTTGCAATTTTTTAAGGAATCTCCACACTGTTCTCCATAGTGGCTGTACTAGTTTGCATTCCCACCAACAGTGTAGGAGGGTTCCCTTTTCTCCACACCCTCTCCAGCATTTATTGCTTGCAGATTTTTGGATCACAGCCATTCTGACTGGTGTGAAGTGGTACCTCATTGTGGTTTTGATTTGCCACTCTAATAATGAGTGATGTTGAGCATCTTTTCATGTGTTTGTTAGCCATCCGTATGTCTTCTTTGGAGAAATGTCTATTTAGTTCTTTGGCCCATTTTTTGATTGGGTCGTTTATTTTTCTGGAATTGAGCTGCAGAAGTTGTTTGTATATTTTTGAGATTAGTTGTTTGTCAGTTGCTTCATTTGCTATTATTTTCTCCCATTCAGAAGGCTTTCTTTTCACCTTGCTTATATTTTCCTTTGTTGTGCAGAAGCTTTTAATTTTAATTAGATTCCATTTGTTTATTTTTGCTTTTATTTCCAGAATTCTGGGAGGTGGATCATAGAGGATCCTGCTGTGATTTATGTCTGAGAGTGTTTTGCCTATGTTCTCCTCTAGGAGTTTTATAGTTTCTGGTCTTACATTTAGATCTTTAATCCATTTTGAGTTTATTTTTGTGTGGGGTGTTAGAAAGTGATCTAGTTTCATTCTTTTACAAGTGGTTGACCAGTTTTCCCAGCACCACTTGTTAAAGAGATTGTCTTTACTCCATTGTATATTCTTGCCTCCTTTGTCAAAGATAAGGTGTCCATATGTGTGTGGATTTATCTCTGGGCTTTCTATTTTGTTCCATTGATCTATATGTCTGTCTTTGTGCCAGTACCATACTGTCTTGATGACTGTGGCTTTGTAGTAGAGCCTGAAGTCAGGCAAGTTGATTCCTCCAGTTCCATTCTTCTTTCTCAAGATTGCTTTGGCTATTCGAGGTTTTTTGTATTTCCATACAAATCTTGAAATTATTTGTTCTAGTTCTGTGAAAAATGTTGCTGGTAGCTTGATAGGGATTGCATTGAATTTGTAAATTGCTTTGGGTAGTATACTCATTTTCACTATATTGATTCTTCCGATCCATGAACATGGTATATTTCTCCATCTATTAGTGTCCTCTTTGATTTCTTTCATCAGTGTTTTATATGCATAGAAACTAATGAAAATGAAAACACAACAACCCAAAACCTGTGGGACACTATAAAAGCAGTGCTAAGAGGAAAGTTCATAGCAATACAGGCATACCTCAAGAAACAAGAAAAAAGTCAAATAAATAACCTAACTCTACAACTAAAGCAACTAGAAAAGGAAGAGTTGGAGAACCCCAGAGTTAGTAGAAGGAAAGAAATCTTAAAAATTAGGGCAGAAATAAATGCAAAAGAAACAAAAGAGACCATAGCAAAAATCAACAAAGCCAAAAGCTGGTTCTTTGAAAGGATAAATAAAATTGACAAACCATTAGCCAGACTCATCAAGAAGCAAAGAGAGAAAAATCAAATCAATAAAATTAGAAATGAAAATGGAGAGATCACAACAGACAACACAGAAATACAAAAGATCATAAGAGACTACTATCAGCAATTGTATGCCAATAAAATGGACAACGTGGAAGAAATGGACAAATTCTTAGAAAAGTACAATTTTCCAAAACTGAACCAGGAAGAAATAGAAAATCTTAACAGACCCATCACAAGCATGGAAATTGAAACTGTAATCAGAAATCTTCCAGCAAACAAAAGCCCAGGTCCAGATGGCTTCACAGCTGAATTCTACCAAAAATTTCGAGAAGAGCTAACACCTATCCTCCTCAAACTCTTCCAGAAAATTGCAGAGGAAGGTAAACTTCCAAACTCATTCTATGAGGCCACCATCACCCTAATACCAAAACCTGACAAAGATGTTACAAAAAAAGAAAACTACAGGCCAATATCACTGATGAACATAGATGCAAAAATCCTCAACAAAATTCTAGCAATCAGAATCCAACAACACATTAAAAAGATCATACACCATGACCAAGTGGGCTTTATCCCAGGGATGCAAGGATTCTTCAATATCCGCAAATCAATCAATGTAATTCACCACATTAACAAATTGAAAAATAAAAACCATATGATTATCTCAATAGATGCAGAGAAGGCCTTTGACAAAATTCAACATCCATTTATGATAAAAACTCTCCAGAAAGCAGGAATAGAAGGAACATACCTCAACATAATAAAAGCTATCTATGACAAACCCACAGCAAACATTATCCTCAATGGTGAAAAATTGAAAGCATTTCCTCTAAAGTCAGGAACAAGACAAGGGTGTCCACTTTCACCGCTACTATTCAACATAGTTCTGGAAGTTTTGGCCACAGCAATTAGAGCAGAAAAAGAAATAAAAGGAATCCAAATTGGAAAAGAAGAAGTAAAACTCTCACTGTTTGCAGATGACATGATCCTCTACATGGAAAACCCTAAAGACTCCACCAGAAAATTACTAGAGCTAATCAATGAATATAGTAAAGTTGCAGGATATAAAATCAACACACAGAAATCCCTTGCATTCCTATACACGAATAATGAGAAAGTAGAAAAAGAAATTAAGGAAACAATTCCATTCACCATTGCAACGAAAAGAATAAAATACTTAGGAATATATCTACCTAAAGAAACTAAAGACCTATATATAGAAAACTATAAAACACTGATATTGAGTTTTAAGCCAGCTTTTTCACTCTCCTCTTTCACCCTCATCAAGAGGCTCTTTAGTTCCTCTTTGCTTTCTGCCATTAGAGTGGTATCATTCACATATCTGAGGTTGTTGATATTTCTCCCAGAAATCTTGATTTCTGCTTTTAGGACTCATCCAGTCCAGCATTTCGCATGACATGCTCTGCATATAAGTTAAATCAGCAGGGTGACAATATTCAGCCTCAACAGACTCCTTCACCAATTCTGAACCAGTTTATTGTTCCTTGTCTGCTTCTAACTGTTGTTCTTTGAACTGTGCACAGGTTTCTCAGAAGACAGGTAAGGTTGGTCTGGTATGCCCATCTCCTCAAGAATTTTCCACTTTGTTATGATCCACACAGTTTGGTGAGATCAATGAAGCAGATGTTTTTCTGGAATTCCCTTGCTTTCTCTATGTTCCAGCAAATGTTGGCAATTTGATCTTTAGTTCCTCTGCCTTTTCTAAACCTAGCTTGAACATCTGGAAGTTCTGGGTTCACATAATGCTGAAGCCTAGCCTGAAGGATTTTGATCATAACCTTACTAGCATGGGAGATGAGTTCAGCTGTTCAGTGGCTTGAACATTCGTTAGTATTGCTCTTCTTGGGAATTGGGAAAAGGTTGACCTCTTCCTGTCCTCTGGCCACTCACTGCTGGCTTTTCCAAATTTCCCGACACATTGAATGGAGCACTTTAAATGCATCATCTTTTAGGATTTTAAATAGCTCTGCTGGAATTCCATCACCTCCACTAGCATTATTGGCAGCAGGGCTTCCTAAGGCCCACTTGACTTCACATTCTAGAATGTCTGGCTCTGAGTGAGAAACTACACCATTGTAGTTTGGTGTCATTAAGATATTTTTTTGTATGGTTCTTCTGTGTACTCTTTCCATCTCTTCTTGGTCTATTCTGCTTTATTAAATCACCAAAGAGTCAAAGTGATCTTGAGAAAGAAGAATAAAGTTCAAGACTAGGGTTGCTGATTTCAAATTGTATTAGAAAGCTATAGTAATCAAAACAGAATGATTTGCTTCTGGCACGAAAACAGACACATAGATCAACAGAGCAGAACAGAGAAGCCAGAAAGAAACACACACCTGTATATTGTCTGTGAGCTTATGAAAGAGGAGCCAAGACAATCCAGTGGGGAAAGGACAAGCTTGTCAAAAATGGCCCTGGGAAAACTGGATAGTCCTATGAAAAAATGAAACTGTACCCCTGTCTTTTACCATACACGAAAATCAACTAAAAATGGATTAAAAGTTGAACATAAGACTTTAAGCAATTAAACTCCCAGGAAAAAACATCAAGGTAATCTTCCTTGACACCAGTCTCTGCAATGAGTTTTTGGGTTTCACACCAAAAGCAAAGGCAACAGCTGCAAAAATAAACAAGTGGGACCACATCAAACTCAAAACAAAGGAACATCAACAAAATCAAATGGCAACCTATGGACTGAGAGAAAATATTTCCAAATCACATATCTGATAAGGGCTTAACATTCAAAAATACATGACACTCATACAACTCAAGGGCAAAAAACAGAAATAATCCAAATTTTTAATGGAGTATAAGAAAAGTAAGTTTCGATAAATCTGAAGATTAGACTGTAGATGAAAGACACAGCAAGGTTCTCCTTCCAGAACAACAACAGCCTGTGCCTTCCTGGCATTACTTTCTTCATCTCCACGACAATTACAGTTCACAGTGTACATTCTTCAATTCATAGCAATCACCGCACAGTAAGCTATGATATGTGCTAAGAATAGTCCCACTTGGGGAAAAAAAACACTAATATTTGCATACTTACTATTTAGGCATATAAAAAGGAAGGTAATGTTCAGAGTTTACCATTTCATTATTTTCTATATTTCATTTCAAAATTGAGCCATCTAGTAAAGAAAAATGAGTTAAGAGACTCAATAATATACACACAGAAAATCATTTTTAAATGGGAGCTTTAATGGATTATAATTTGGAGGTAATTTATTATTACTATTGTAAGTGTATTCTTTTTGATTCTCTGCTGCATCAGGTTAGTAATTTATTACAAATATTAATACCAACATAAGGACAAATACTACTAAAAGTTATTGTGAATAGAGAGAGACATAGATTATATTAGGCAAGAAATCAAAGTATGGGAAGTCAGCAATGGTATTAAAATAAAGGGCGGTATTGCCTTGAGACAAAGTAAGGTTCTCAAAGTTTCTTGAAACACCAAGAACAAGTCAGATGTGAGAAATTAGCTTAATTTGTATACCAGAAACTCAACCTGAAGAAATTTATGTTCATAAAAACATTATGATGCTAAAAACCAAAATTTGGCCAGAGAATAGGGTAGGGGTGGGTATATAGACATTCACAATTCTCCATTGCTTAGTGCATCAGGCTCTCAAGGACCACCCTCACTGAAGTCTTTCTCTATTGCTCAACCTGCAGGTACCAGCATGGAGAAAGAGATAGCTCTACTCCACAGGCAGTGGAACCCTACTTTTATGGCCTCCTGGCTTTCCTTAAGAAGCATCCCATGCAGCAGATTTCCTCCATCCCATCCCATCCAGCTGACTCCCCATGGTCAACAGGAGTCCTTACCCTGGGGTCATTCCTCAATCCCCATGGCTCCAGCTCCCAGCTTCCGTGGACACCAGTGGACTTACAACCCTGTCCAAGGTATGAAAGGCTGCAGCATGGCATGTCTATGTGGTTCTCACTCCGTTCAGACTGTCACAGATTAGTTAGTTCACTCCCCAACTGTTTTAAATGCCTCCCCCGTCCCAGTGGATGGCCATGGACACAGGGATCTCTCCCCTGTGCTTCAGCTCCCTCACCCCCAGGTGCAGGCTGGTCCCACTTGCTCTCCTCCTTTCCCCTTCCTCCTTGTCCCTTCTTTCCTTTGTCCTACTGAGTTCTGTATGGATCCAGATATTCCTGGTCTTCTGTAAGAACTGCTGCGTCTTCAGACGTTCTTGATGCATCCGTGGAGAGAGGTGTACCCCACTTCCACCTACCTCTCCATCATCTTGTCCACCCCCATTTGTGCATGTATTAGAAACGAGTTTCCCTGTCTATTAAGTAACACTGCCATCACCACACATGTTTAACTTTTGCTTTTTGAGAACACAAGTTCCTCTCTCTTTAGTTCAGTTCAGTCGCTCCGTCATGTCCAACTCTTTGTGACCCCCTGGACTGCAGCACGCCAGGCTTCCCTGTCCATCACTGATTCCCAGAGCTTACTCAAACTCATGTCCATCAAGTCCAGTGATGCCATTCGATGATGTCTACTCTCTTAGACAATTTCAAATATACAACACAATCTTATTAGTAACAGTAACCATGCTATACATTAGATCCTTGGTTCAGTTGCTCAATCATGTCCAACTCTTCGTGACCCTGTGGACTGCAGCAAGACAGGCTTCCTGTCTATCACCAACTCCCAAAGCTTGCTCAAACTCATGATTAGATCTCATGATTAGATCATGAGGCTCAAACATTAGATCCTCAGAGCTTACTAATTTTTTATACATGAAAATGTGTAACCTCTAAAAATCCCTTATTTCCCCCACCCTCCAGGCTCTGGCAATCATTTTTCTACTCTGAGTTCCTTTTTTTTTTTTTTTCTTGAGATTTCTTATAATTGACATCATATGGTATTTGTCTTTCTCTGACTTAGTTCACTTAGCATAATGCCCTCCAGTTTCATCCATGTTGCCACAAATGGAAGGATTTCTTTCTTTTTCTGATGGCTAAATAATATTTACCTATATATGTCACATGGAGAGGGCAATAGCACCCCACTCCAGTACTCTTGCCTGGAAAATCCCATGGATGGAGGAGTCTGGAAGGCTGCAGTCCATGGGGTCGCTGAGGGTCGAACACGACTGAGCGACTTCACTTTCACTTTTCCCTTTCATGCACTGGAGAAGGAAATGGCAACCTACTCCAGTGTTCTTGCCTGGAGAATCCCAGGGACGGGGGAGCCTGGTGGGCTACCGTCTATGGGGTCACACAGAGTCGGACACGACTGAAGTGACTTAGCAGCATATATGTCACGTCACATTGTTTTAATCCAGTCACCTGTTGAAAGATACTCAGGTTCTGCCTACACCAAGGCTACTGTGAATAATGCTGCAGTGAACATGGGAATACAGATCTCTCTTTGAGACAATGATTTCATTTCCTTGAGTATATATCCAGAAGTGGGATAATGGGTCACATAACAGTTCTCTTTCAAATTTCTTGAGGAACCTCCACAGTACTTTTCCATGGACATGCATCCCTACCAACAGTGCATAAGCACTTCTTTTTCTCCACATCCTCAATAACAGCTATCATTTCATACATTTTTAGTACTAGCCATTCAAAAACATATGAGTTGATATCTCTTCTGCTTTTGTTCTGCATTTCCTTGATTATTAGTGATGCTGAGCCTCTTGTCATATACCTCTTGATCATCTTGATCATCTATGTCTTATTAGTAGAAAAATTTCTATACTTTAAAGATGTAGCATACGTTTTGTTAACTATATTCCAATATATAAAACTCAGTTGCCTACCTATATATCAACAACGAACTAACAGAAAATGGAATAAAGAGAACAATCCCATTTACTATTACTATCAAAAAAAGATAAAACACTTAGAAATAAACTTAAGCAACGTGTTGAAAGATTTATACAAAACCTTTAAGACATTGATAAGAGAAATTCTTAAAAAGATAAATATATGTAAAGTTAGGTTGTCTATTCAATGTGTTTCTTGTTTCTTGAAGTAGGATTTGTATTGCTATACTTTGCCGACTAAGGTCCGTCTAGTCAAGGCTATGGTTTTTTCCAGTGGTCATTAATGGATGTGAGAGTTGGACCGTGAAGAAGGCTGAGCACCAAAGAATTGATGCTTTTGAACTGTGGTGTTGGAGAAGACTCTTGACAGTCCCTTGGACTGCAAGGAGATCCAACCAGTCCATTCTGAAGGAGATCAGCCCTGGGATTTCTTTGGAAGGAATGATGCTGAAGCTGAAACTCCAGTACTTTGGCCACCTCATGGAAGAGCTGACTCATTGGAAAAGGCTCTGATGCTGGGAAGGATTGGGGGCAGGAGGAGAAGGGGATGACAGAGGATGAGATGGCTGGATGGCATCACGGACTCGATGGACGTGAGTCTGAGTGAACTCCGGGAGATGGTGATGGACAGGGAGGCCTGGCGTGCTGCAATTCATGGGGTCACAAAGAGTCGGACACGACTGAGCGACTGAACTGAACTGAACTGAAACTTCCCTCTTAGAACTGTTTCTGTTGCATCCTATAGGTTTAGATCATGTTTTCATTGTTCTTTGTTTCTAGGAATTTTTTTATTTCCCTTATTTCTTCAGTAACCTGCTCATTATTTAGAAATGTGTTGTTTAATCTCCATGTGTTTGTGTACTTTAAAGTTTTTTTTTTTCTCTAATTGATATCTAGTCTCACAGTGTTGTGGTCAGAGAAAATGCTTGATATAATTACAATTTTCTTAAATTTACTGAGGTTTGATTTGTGACCCAAGATGAGGAAAGCATTCCATGTGCACTTAAGAAGAAAGTATATTCTTCTGCATTTGGATGGAATGTGCTGAAGATATCAATTAGGTCCATTTGGTCTAATATTTCCCTTTAGGCTTATGTTTCCTTATTAATTTTCTGTTTTATTGATCTGTCCATTGGTATAGGTGCGGTGTTAACTTGTCCTACTATTATTGTGTTACTGTCAATTTCCTCTTTTATGTCAGTTAGTGTTTACCTTATGTATTGAGGTGTTCATGCTGGGTATGTAAATATTTACAATTGCTATGTCTTTTTCTTGGACTGATCCCTTGATCATTTGGTAGTTTCCTTCTTTATCTCTTATAATAGTTTTGATTTCAAGGCCTATTTTTTCTGATACAAGAATTGCCAATCCAACTTTCTTTTGATTTCCTTTTGCATGGAATATCTTTTTCCATCCTCTCACTTTCAGTCTGTATGTGTCTCTAGGACTGAAGTGGGTCTCTTGTAGACAGCATATATATGGGTTTCGTCTTTGTATCCATTCAGCCAGTCTGTGTCTTTGGTAAAAATGGAAGATAATAGCAAGTAAAACAACTGATAAAGGATTGCTTTCCAAAATATGCAAGTAGTTCATACAACTCAATCATTAAAAGCAAAGGCAAGAGCTGCAAAAATAAACTAGTGGGACCACATCAAACTCAAAACCTTCTGCATAGTAAAAGAAGCCATCAATAAAATGAAATGGCAACCTATAGAATGAAAAAAATATTTGCAAATCACATATTTTGCTGGGGTCCAGCCCCAGTGGATCCAGGGAATTCGAAGCGGGGATGGAGTCAGTGAGGGAAAACTTTTTTATTTAGAAATATAAAGAGAGACTAGGGAAGAATAGTGTAGTAGGATAATTAGTGAAGAAAAGATGCTGAATAACTTGGTTTACGTGGAAAACCAATAAAGTTCCAAGACAAGGAACTTGCATTATCTATGTAGGCCACCAGCGCCCGCTTGAATAGCAGAGGGTGCCCCGCCACGGGCTCCCTCTTGCCTTGGTCTTAGAAGCCAGGGCAAATAAGTAGACTCGGTGAGCCTCCACACTCCAGATGGGAATTCAGCCAGAAAAGGGAGAAAGGAACGACATGCGGGAGACAAGCATCAGTGCCAGATCCACAACTTTATTTTCAAAAGCAGCTTATATACCCCAAGTTGTACATAAAGAAATAATGGAATATGCAGAGTTATGCAGGGGCAGCAGTCCTGACCCTTATGGAGACCAGACTTTATTTTTGCATACCTTCCCGTATACAAAAGGTCTCAGGTGGTTTACATTATCTTCTGGCCAGGGGGCCTGTAAACATTTTTATGGCTCTTTTCCTAGATAAATGTCTATCAACCAGAAAATTCATTTTCCCCTGAAGTGTTTTTTCTTTAATCTGCATAACCCTCAAAGTACTAAATAAAGTTACATTCCTGTAGAACAAAGGTGCAGTGGGTTATAACAAAGAAAGTACTTAACTCAAAGATCTAATGTTGCTAATGCCAGGGCTACTACCTGTTTTTTCTATATACCAACTATATCTACAAATAAAAGATATGAAAACTTGGCAGCAAGTATTGGCTCAACAAATGAAACCCTTAATCAGTCCTATTCTAATGATTTTGATTCCTCGGAAGCCCCTACATTCCTAGGATGTTTTAAGCTTCCTGTGCCTCTCGCAGTGGGGAGGCCGCAAACAATCACATGTGCAGCTGTAAGAGTCTGGCAGGCAGGCTAGAAAGCCATCAGAGGGGTTTTTGGATTGAAACACTTATTATGCCCAGGAGACTTATTATCTAAAAGCTCTAAATTAACTTTTTCCAGAAAAAGGTGGTGGGGGGACAGCCCCCTGTTAATGTCAGAAGAGTACGTGGAAAGCATAACACAGTAAAGCAGGCAGACTCTGGTTTTGGGGCAGATGCACAAGCAGACCCAGCAAGGCTCCCTTATGGCCCAACTCGCCTTTGCCTGTCGGGCCCCTTAACCTCATGACCTTTGCCATGGGTGGGACTCCTCGTGCTGGCTCCCAGCAATATTTGGTAAGGGCTTCATATCCATGTACATATAAGAGACTCATACAACTCAGTAGGAATAAAAAAAGTAAATAACCCAAATTATTAAATGAGCAAAGTAAGAGTAAGTATTTTGAAAAATCTGAAGATGAGACTGCAGATGACAGACACTGTAAGGTTTTCCTTCCAGAACAAATGCCTGTGTCTTCCTGGCATTGCTTTCTTTATTTCCAATCACCTGTTTGGTGATTACAGTTCACAGTATACACCCTTCACTCAATAACAATCACCCTACACTGAGCTATATGTGCTAAGAATAGCCCTACTAACTATAAAAAACTAATAATTACATACTTAATCTTGAGGAATATAAAATACAGGGTGATTTGCAGAATCTTCCACTCCATTGTTTTCTACATTCTATGTCAAAATTGAAATATCTAGTAAGGAAAAATGAGTTAGGGGACCTCAACAACACATGGACAGAAACTCATTTAAAACTGGGAGCATTACTGGATTATAATTCAGGGGAATGTATTATTACTAATAGTACTGTAATTTTATTTCCTTTAATTCTCTGCTATACTAGGTTGATATTTATTTAAAATATTAATACCAACATAGAGACACACAGTACTCAAGTAACAGTAGATTGAGAAAGACAAAGCTTATGAGGCAGGAACGGAAATTATAGAAAGTTAGCAATGGTATCAAAACCAGGGGCAGTATTGCCTAGAAAGAAAGCAGAGTTCTCTAGTTTCTGCGACAACACAAACAAGCAAGATGTGAGCCAACCAACTTAAGCTGTATATCAGAAACCTCACCAGAAGGAAAATGAAGTTCATAAAAATATGACAATGCTAAAAGCCAAAATCCAGACAGTAGAATAGGGTAGTGTATATGTAGATACTGAAAATCACGAACAGAGGTAGACATGGAAGGAAATAAAATAATGAGCAAAGACTAATAGAGTTTTGCCAAGAAAATGCACTAGTCATAGCAAACACCCTCTTCCAAAAACACAAGAGAAGACTCTACACATGGACATCACCAGGTGGTCAACACCAAAATCAGATTGATTATATTCTTTGCAGCCAAAGATGGAGAAGCTCTATACAGTCAACAAAAACAAGACCAGGAGCTGACTGTGGCTCAGATCATGAACTCCTTATTGCCAAGTTCAGACTCAAATTGAAGAAAGTAGGGAAAACTGCTAGACCATTCAGGTATGACCTAAATCAAATCCCTTATGATTATACAGTGGAAGTGAGAAATAGATTTAAGAGCCTAGATCTGAGAGATAAAGTGCCTGATGAACTATGGAATGAGGTTCGTGACACTGTACAGGAGACAGAGATCAAGACCATCCCCATGGGAAAGAAATGCAAAAAAGCAAAATGGCTGTCTGGGGAGGCCTTACAAATAACTGTGAAAAGAAGAGAGGCGAAAAGCAAAGGAGAAAAGGAAAGATATAAGCATCTGAATGCAGAGTTCCAGAGAATAGCAAGAAGAGATAAGAAAGCCTTCCTCAGTGATCAATGCAAAGAAATAGAGGAAAACACCAGAATGGAAAAGACTAGAGATCTCTTCAAGAAAATTAGAGATACCAAGGGAACATTTCATGCAAAGATGGGCTCGATAAAGGACAGAAATGGTATGGACCTAACAGAAGCAGAAGATATTAAGAACAGGTAGCAAGAATACACAGAAGAACTGTACAAAAAAGATCTTCACGACCCAGATAATCATGATGGTCTGATCACTAATCTAGAGCCAGACATCCTGGAATGTGAAGTCAAGTAGGCCTTAGAAAGCATCACTACGAACAAAGCTAGTAGAGGTGATGGAATTCCAGTAGAGCTGTTTCAAATCCTGAAAGATGATGCTGTGAAAGTGCTGCCCTCAATATGCCAGCAAATTTGGAAAACTCAGCAGTGGCCACAGGACTGGAAAAGGTCAGTTTTCATTCCAATCCCAAAGAAAGGCAATGCCAAAGAATGCTCAAACTACCGTACAATTGCACTCATCTCTCACACTAGTAAAGTAATACTCAAGATTCTCCAAGCCAGGCTTCAGCAATACGTAAACCGTGAACTTCCTGATGTTCAAGCTGGATTTAGAAAAGGCAGAGGAACCAGAGATCAAATTGCCAACATCCACTGGATCATGGAAAAAGCCAGAGAGTTCCAGAAAAACATCTATATCTGCTTTATTGATTATGCCAAAGCCTTTGACTGTGTGAATCACAATAAACTGTGGAAAATTCTGAAAGAGATGGGAATACCAGACCACCTGACCTGAGTCTTGAGACATCTGTATGCAGGTCAGGAAGCAACAGTTAGAACTGGACATGGAACAACAGACTGGTTCCAAATAGGAAAAGGAGTACGTCAAGGCTATATATTGTCACCCTGCTTATTTAACTTATATGCAGAGTACATCATGAGGAATGCTGGACTGGAAGAAACACAATATCAATAACCTCAGATATGCAGATGACACCACCCTTATGGCAGAAAGTGAAGAGGAACTCAAAAGCCTCTTGATGAAAGTGAAAGAGGAGAGTTCAACATTCAGAAAACAAGATCATGGCATCCGGTCCCATCACTTCATGGGAAATAGATGGGGAAACAGTGGAAACAGTGGCTGACTTGATTTTTGAGGGCTCCAAAATCACTGCAGATGGTGATTGCAGCCATGAAATTATAAGACGCTTACTCCTTGGAAGGAAAGTTATGACCAACCTAGATAGCATATTCAAAAGCAGAGATATTACTTTGCCGACTAAGGTCTGTCTAGTCAAGGCTATGGTTTTTCCTGTGGTCATGTATGGACGTGGGAGTTGAACTGTGAAGAAAGCAGAGCACCGAAGAATTGATGCTTTTGAACTGTGGTGTTGGAGAAGACTCTTGAGAGTCCCTTGGACTGCAAGGAGATCCAACCAGTCCATTCTGAAGGAGATCAGCCCTGGGATTTCTTTGGAGGGAATGATGCTGAAGCTCCAGTGCTTTGGCCATCTCATGCGAAGAGTTGACTCATTGGAAAAGACTCTGATGCTGGGAGGGATTGGGGGCAGGAGGAGAAGGGGACGACAGAGGATGAGATGGCTGGATGGCATCACGGACTCAAAGGACGTGGGTCTGAGTGAACTCTGGGAGATGGTGATGGACAGGGAGGCCTGGCGTGCTGTGATTGGGGTCGCAAAGAGTCGGACACGACTGAGCGACTCAGTTGAACTGAATGAGCATCAGAAAAATCAAAGCACAAAAGGGTCTAAAAAATAAATCGTAAAGGGACTTGGTCATCTGATAAAAAGAATAAGAGAGTCAAATTAGAAAACCAAAATATAAAGACTTGTGCACGTGATAGACCCAGAGAATGCTCAGCAGAGAAAATTTCGGCCTTAGTGACCAGCGAACAGAAGCCTCCAGGATCAGGAACAAAAACCCTGGGCAGGACTCACGACTGTGCACTTCTGGGAACAGCCTCAGTTTCAAAGTTTGGGCACTATACCACCTAAAAGTGAACACAGACAAGGATTATAGCTTGCTATGACACTGAATCAAGACCATAGTGTTTGTTAGTTTATTTTTCTCAATAAATTATAAAGTTAATGAATCACTAATCAATGATAATTGACACCATCAGTTTCCAGTCAGATCCTCTTTAGTCATATGTTGGGTATCTGAACCTGTTATATGATCCCCAATAATATTTTTAATAATTAAATTTATTGATGTTTAATTGAAGGGGACTTGCTTTAAATACTGCACTGCTTTCAGCCAAACATCAACATGAATCAGCCATAGGTGTACCAATGTCCCCTGCTCTTGAACCACATTCCCACCTTCCTTCCTACCCTCCTTCCCATCCCACCCCTTGAAGCTGTTACAGAAATATATGGAAGGCTTCACAAATTTGTGTGTCATCCTTGGGCAGGGGCCATGCTAACCTTCTCTGTATTATTGCAATTTTTTAATATACGTGCTACCAAAGCGAACACAGAAATAACATTTCAATAGGAAAAAAATCATATAGTTAGTCATCTACCAATAAATAATATATTGCATTAGGAATTATGGTATTCTGCTATATTTACTGCCTCTTATAAAATCTAATTTTGATAAGGCCCAAAGTTCCATGTCGGAATTAAGCATATATTTATGCATAATACATGTATACACAGAAATATATGCACACAAATATGTCTATGTTATACAAGCTATTACTCTCCTTGTCTGTTGCAATAAGCTATTTAGTTGATGAGACAGTCCTAAATTTCTCCAACTTATTTGTCTTCTTTTTGAGAAACACTTCTTTTATTTTCATCACCTAATTTTCTTTTTTTTTTCTTTTTTTAATTTATTTTTTATTTTACTTTACAATACTGCATTGGTTTTGCCATACATTGATATGAATCTACCATGGGTGTACATGAGCTCCCAAACCTGAACTGCCCCCACCTCCCCATATCATCTCTCTGGGTCATACCAGTACACCAGCCCCAAGCATCCTGTGTCCTGTATCAAACCTAGACTGGCGATAATGTTTCTTACATGATAGTATACATGTTTCAATGCCATTCTCCCAAATCATCCCACCCTCTCCCTCTCCCTCAAGAGTCCAAAAATCTGCTCTATACATCTGTGTCTCTTTTGCTGTCTCGCATACAGGGTCATCATTACCATCTTTCTAAATTCCATATATATGTGTTAGTATACTGTATTGGTGTTTTTCTTTCTGGCTTATTTCACTCTGTATAATCGGCTCCAGTTTCATCCACCTCATTAGAACGGATTCAAATATATTCCTTTTAATGGCTGAGTAATACTCCATTGTGTATATGTACCACAGCTTTCTTATCCATTCATCTGCTGATGGACATCTAGGTTGTTTCCATGTCCTGGCTATTATAAACAGTGCTGCGATGAACATTGGGGTACACGTGTCTCTTTCAATTCTGGTTTCCTCAGTGTGTATGCCCAGCAGTGGGATTGCTGGGTCATAAGGCAGTTCAATTTCCAGTTTTTTAAGGAACTGCCACACTGTTCTCCACAGTGGCTGTACTAGTTTGCATTCCCACCAACAGTGTAAGAGGGTTCCCTTTTCTCCACACCCTCTCCAGCATTTATTGCTTGTAGACTTTTGGATCACAACCATTCTGACTGGTGTGAAATGGTATCTCATTGTGGTCTTGATTTGCATTTCTCTGATAATGAGTCATCACCTAATTTTAAATAACCATTTTATTCTTAGATACCATGCCCCTCTGAAATAAGAGCAGAGAAAATCTAGTAAATGCTGATATCTTATCCTTAATTAAATTACCACTCTTCTAGTAAATTAGAAGAAGAATCATGTTCAGATCTCATTCAGGAGGGTAAAATCTCTATTTTATCAGTTCTCTTGTCCAAATTAAATTCTTGCCTACTTCATTCTTAAATTCTGCTTTCTTAAAAAGGACGGACAGGAAAAGTAATATTAAAACCATGCTTGCAAGAGTCTATGATTTTATGCTTCTGTTGGCCAAAGGTAGGGCCAGGAATAATTTCTGAAATATTACAATACATCACAGAAGCATGAAGGTCTAGTTCTACTGTCAAAGAGAAGATGCTTGGAGATGGTTCAAAACCTAAGCCCCATGGGTTGTCAGGATGTACTCCCAACCAGACAAATAAATTTTGTGTAAAAAAAGTCAAAGTCAGAAAATGGCAGGGCTTGTTTGTAGAACCAATGACACTGTCTTGGTTGCTGACCAGGTAATATTCTTATATTACCATCTGGAGATTTATTTGCTATTTTCCCAAAGAAACAAAGTTAACGAGAAGATTAAAGATGCATAAAAGTAGAAGAGCTGCCAAGGTGCCTAGAAGAAAGGCTAGCCAGGAGAACCAGGCCCCCACCATGATAATTGTCAGAGACTGTAACAGTGAGTGTTTTATAGACAGAGCAGAACAAGTGGATAAAACCAATGTTCTAGGGTCGCTTTGTTTTGCAGTCAAAGACAAAATATTTTTCTCTTTAAGCAGAGTCATCACAGTTCCTGATGTGGTCCTGGTTACACACATGCAGACCGACGGCCACAGGCATGTGTGATGTGACATCAGGAAGTGAACAGATGAGTGTATTGGTGCCCAGTCACCTGCATCTGCTAATAATGGGACCTGGGGAAAATCACTTGCCCTCTCCAAGTCACTGCATCTTCATTAACATAACTTGATGATCATAGTGAAGATAAGGCTGTCTCACAGGGTTACTGTGAAACACAAATTTTAAAATTTTTAAAGCTTTTGGGAAAGTATCAAAGACATGCATGGGGTTACTAAGGTGAGTGAGCAGATCCAAGATACAGTATCCTTTTTCTCTTAGTATTCTCTTTGTACTCAATAGTAGCGATCAGTCAGTCGTGTGTTTACTCTTACCCCAGCGTGATGGTAAACCACACAGATCAACTGGACTTTTCTTGTCATTTCAGTGTCTAAAATGCAAGCATTAGTCTATGTAGAGTGAAAAAATTACAAACTCCTAGAGGGCCTTGCTGCTCAGAGTCTGCAGAGTCCCAACATTAAATGGTCTTAAAAGAATGGCCTAAACACTCTGGCTCAGAATTAAGTTCCAAATGTTTGCAGAACACAGAAGCACTTCTGGGAGCAATACAAAAATGCAGGTAGTAACCTACTTCTCCAACTATCTATCTGTGCAAATATCATCATCCGTCTAAATTTACACAGAAGGCACTGCTTCTTCCCCACCCGAGCTACTACAGCACCAATTTCTGCTCAGAGCAACAGGGAAACAGAAGGCTTCCCTCCACAGGATGGATTTGATAACCGCAAGTGACTAGATAATCTCAGAATGGCTTATGTTTTTATTTAAGCAGGGTCCCGCCTGCTCCTGCTGCTGGTCATGTCAAATCTGCTCTTGTGCCAAGGCAACTTCTGCACATTCCTCTGTCCTCATGGTGATGACCTCTGCTTGAACTCCCTTAAAGACCTGTTTAACCGTGCCACCAACCTGTCCCAGGACATCTATAACCTCTCCTCGAAAATGTTCAAGGAGTTTGTAAGTACTGTGGTGGTGGTGGTTTAGTTGCTAAGTTGTGTCCGACTTTTGTGACCCCATGGACTGTAGCCTGCCAGACTCCCAGAAGGAAGCTTTGCGTAAGTGACTGAATTATACTGTCCTTTAAACAAGAAGGCTGCATCAGCCAAACTTCAAATAACATACTCTCTAGGTCAAAGAAGCCATCAAGCTCATAAGATGTGGAAATTGAAGAAAGGATCAGTTTTGTGAAATCTCAAAGACTCCTAAGAAGTGCAATAACTTTTTCTATTTCCTTTCATTCATTTTCTTTTTTAAATTTCCAAAATAAATGATTTTGTATTCATCAGCTAGGAATGCCATAAAATAATACAATAGACTCAGTGGAATAAACAACAGAAATTAAGATTTGCAGGGAATAATTTAGAACTACAATAGAAGGGGGGTTACAACTATAAACAATTATTCTCTTCCTGATGATGGTATTGGAAAGTTATATGTTAATTCTTTTAGGTCAATCAAGGAGCACACAATAGAGCAGACAACTAATTTTAAAAAAAGGTGCTAAAGGTTTCTATTAAATTCATGTAGTTCTTTTTCAGTTCAGTTCAGTTCAGTCACTCAGTCATGTCTGACTCTTTGTGACCCCATAAACTGCAGCACGCCAGGCCTCCCTGTCCATCACCAACTCCTGGAGTTTACTCAAACTCATATCCATTGAGTTGGTGATGCCATCCAACCATCTCATCCTCTGTCGTTCCCTTCTCCTCCTGCCCTCAATCTTTCCCAGCATCAGGGTCTTTTCAAATGAGTCAGCTCTTCATATCAGGTGGCCAAAGTATTGGAGTTTCAGCTTCAACATCAGTCCTTCCAATGAACACCCAGGACTGATCTCCTTTAGGATGGACTGGTTGGATCTCCTTGCAGTCCAAGGGACTCTCAAGAGTCTTCTCCAATACCACAGTTCAAAAGCATCAATTCTTTGGCACTCAGCTTTCTTTACAGTCCAACTCTCACATCCATACATGACCACTGGAAAAACCATAGCCTTGACTAGATGGACCTTTGCTGGTAATGTCATGTCTCTGCTTTTTAATATGCTGTCTAGGTTGGTCATAACTTTCCTTCCAAGGAGTAAGCGTCTTTTAATTTCATGGCTGCTTTATGCACTAGTTTTTGTTTCATCCTCCATTTTTGACTGTCCATGTTTTTTCCAACTCTTCCAAGTAATCTTTTTAAATGTTCATAACTTCCGCTAAAGATTAGTTTTTCTCTATCAATGTGTTAGCTAGATTTTTCTACTCTTATTCTCAGTCGATGCTTAGTGTTTCCCACAACTTTACACTATCTTTTTCTGACGTACCATTTTGTCACCATAAACAACATTGTATTCTGCACGTGGGATAAACACCAAGTTTTTTGTTGTGTGGATTCAGAGATAAGTCAGAGTTATAATTGTATAACTCCTTATAAGGGAATATATTGGCTTCAACCCACAGTAAACAAGAGATTAAATGGTTAAATATAGGTGTGTGCATGTGTTCTAAGTCACTTCAGTTGTGTCCGACTCTTTGCAACCCTACTGACTATAGCCCAACAGGTTATTCTGTCCATAGACAGGCAAGAATCCTGGAGTATGCTGCTATACCATCTTGCAGGGGATTCTCCTCACCTAGGGATCAAAGCTGAGTCTTCTTCTATCTCTTACGTTGGCAGGAATGTTCTTTACCACTATCATCACCTGAGAAGCACCAAATATTGGTACATATGTACTATGAACTGAAGTTGCTCGTTGTGACCCCATGGACTGTAGCCTACCAGGCTACATTCATGGGATTTTCCAGGCAAGAATACTGGAGTGGGTTGCCATTTCCTTCTCCAGAGGATCTTCTGACCCAGGGATTGAACCCAGGTCTGCCGCATTGCAGGCAGACACTTTACCATCTGAGCCACCAAGGAAGTGAAGTCGCTCAGTCATGTCCGACTCTTTATGACCCCATGGACTGTAGCCTACCAGGCTACATTCATGGGATTTTCCAGGCAAGAATACTGGAGTGGGTTGCCATTTCCTTCTCCAGAGGATCTTCCCGACCCAGGGCTTGAACCCAGGTCTGCCGCATTGCAGGCCACCAGGGAAGCCCTACATATGTACTATAATTGGGTCAAATACTAAATTAAAAAAAAAAGATAATAAAACAGAGGCTGAACTTAGAAAAGTTAGATGTAAAATCATTTTTTATAGAGACAATGTAGAGAAAAAGTAGGAAAAGAAAGACTTTCAAATTTTGTGACCCCACCCATTAAAAAAAATTACACATCTATCAAACATGTTAATGTTCTGGTAATGGGTTCATCTAGTGAATGCCCAACAACCCTAACTAATTACCTGATCACTTTCAGGATGAACAGTATGCCCAGGGCAGATAGTACTATATCAATACCACCAACAGCTGCCACACCACTTCCCTCCATGCTCCTGAAGAAAAAGAACAAGTCCAACACATGCACGTGAGTCTTTTACCCCTGGGTTTTTCACCGGATCAAATGAGACACTATACAGATGTTACCAAGAATCAGATTATTAGAGGCAATGGTAATTGTACATGCACAGAAAGGTGGAAGAACCATCAGCAATTGAAGAGAAATTATATTATGCAATTAATGAAGCATGAGTGAAATCAAGGGATGACTAAACATTTGTAGTAGCAAAATAAATAACAGATCTATAAATTGTCCATGCAGACAACTTTAGTTCAACCAATGCATTAGACACAGGATTGCAGCTATTATACTGTATCAAAACATGAAATGAATGAACTTCCATGGGTAAAATATAAGATTGCAAAATTCATGAATATGTAAGAAACACACCCTAGTTTTGCGTACTCCCTGTTACTAGTGACTGCTATGTGGGAATCCTATACTGCACCACCAGAGCCCCTGCATCTGCCTCTCAAGGCTCTCCTCATTCTGCTTCTACTTCTCTGACACCTTCATTCGTCATTCTCAATGACTCCTCTGTCACCTTTTATTCTTAATTTGTAAGTCTCCCCACAATGGCCTATAAAACACTGTTTTGCTTCTCATGTCCGCAACGATTGCCTCTGTTCTGAGGACAACACAGTTTACATATCAAGCCTCAATCATTTATGGCAGCTCCAAACTTTCATCGTTATAATCTCTCCTTTCTGATTTCCTGCATTATCCTTCCTCATAACATTATTTAAAATATTTTCACATGCATCTCCCCTTAGAATACTATCTTCTCTCTCTACAACTTTCTTAACGATACCAGCATTCTTTTCCTCTGTTAACCTCATTAACAATGAGGATGATCAAGTAAAGGAAAAAGGTCAAAGACAAAGAGGAGGAGGGATTTGTCAATAAGCTTAAATTTAAAGTTTATTGAGAGTTACTACATGGCTTCACATTTTACTCAGCACTTTATGTGCATTACTATATTTAATCTATTCAGTTTTCTGTTCTTTACCAGCAAAACAGTTCATGGCTGTAAAGAAATCAAGCATATTAAGTAGAGATCTTCAGCCCTCAGGATTTTCATGCTCAATTCTGCTAGCAGTAGTGAACTAGGGGGGAAACCCTCCACTGTGAATCCCACTGATGCTGTTACTAAAGACAACGCTGTGCCATTTTCTGCCCGGAGACATGTCAACAAAACGGACTCTTCTGAGTCAGCAGGGGGCTGGTGTTGGGATCAGCTGAGGAGAGAAGCCTGTTTAGGAATGTCATGTCTTCTTCCTTGTCTCTTTGTTGTAATATCATAAAATAAATGACCAATCAAAAATCAATATGAAGACTCATCTGATTCATTAATACAAATGAATCACTGGGTGACAGTGATGTGGGCACAGATGGAATCCCTCTTTCCTGGGTCAGGCACTGTAGGCACGTACTGACTTGCCGTAGATACTTAGATTCTCTCATGCAAATATACAAACGTAAAAGAACTCACTGAGTGGTGGTAGAATTTCAGAGAAAAAAGAAAATTCTTCATGTTATAAATTAGAACACATCAGAATCAGTTCCTAAAATAACCTAGATTTTTAATAATTCAGCAAAGTGTGAACTAATAGGTTACATTTTATACTTCTGTAACTTTTACTACCTTCAAAAATCTCTGCATACACATAGGAATAACCAAGAGTTCTTTAGGTCAACTGCTCTGAGCAAAGATCACATGTTACCAAAACCACTGAATTATGATTATTTTAATGAGACTGTTTTTTACGGTTGCTTAGAATGAAGTTCTTAGCAAGTGGATACTCATGTTACTGTACTCCTGGAATGAACCTCTGTACCATCTAGTCACGAACCTGCAGAGTATGAAAGAAGTTTCAGATGCTATCCTATCAAGCCCCAGAGAGAATGTGAAAAAAGTGAAAGAACTTCAAGCACTCATAGAGAGGGTGTTCAGCCAGGTGAGCATGCTGCAAAGGGCTTTCTTGCTTTGCTCATGAATGAAAGAGGTGACCTCTGCAATGCGGAAGGAGTTTTGAAATATCTCATTTTGTAAGAAAAAGATTCATGACTTCTATATTCTAGACTGCTACTACATAAAGCAGGAACCTAGCCATTCATAGTGATAGATTCTACTGTTAAGGAATCCGAATTTCACTGCAGTTTTTGACATGGGCAGCCTTCCCTGCATTGCACACAATTTCACCAAAAGTTTGCCTCTTCCTGGGCACAGGTGGTTGAAATGTTTTCAAGAGTAAGAGAACTAGAGAACAGAATTTCCAAGATCAGCATTTTCTTCAAAGTGACCCAGGACATCTGCTATTGAAGTTCCACTTGTCTTATTTCTCTGTTCTCCTCAGATCAAAAGACGAGAGTGGGAAGGAAGAAGAGAGAAAGTTAAAACTAAACTTGAGCTATGTTTCTACATTTTAGATCCCTAATAGGCTTCTTATAGGCTGGCTCCAAAATCCATATCTAGAGAGTTTTATATTCGTGTGTCTTCCCCAAATCTTAATTTGATAATCAGAAGGAACAAAGATAAGCAAATACTAATAAAACACATAAGAGGTCATTATGTTTTGGGTATTCAGGTTATTCTTACAGTCAAGAGGAAGATGGCCTAAGCTAACACTGTCTGGTGAGGACTCTCATCCCTGCTGTCAAGCAATGAAGACAGGCGTCATTCTGCATTTTTTAACCTGTTCCACTGCCTGCGCAGGGATTCAGGAAAAATTGACATTTACACCAAACTCCTGACATGCCGACTCCTCCATGACAAGTGCTAAATCCACATCCATCCCATCCAGCTCTGAGATGGTTGTAATGATCTATACCATAGCAAGTTTCTTTGACCTTTATAGCTTTTTAATGCATGCTCTGTGAAATGGGTTTCCTCTTAAAAAAATAAACACAGACTCTCTAGAGATGTCAAAATCTAAGAAGGCAATTTGTCAACATTTCTTATCTTCATTTAATAGAAAATCAAAAGAAAATCCACTCCTACAATTGAGAGAATGAAGCTCCTATTAAAATTAGTCACAAATAGCAGAAGCTGGCATTACAAAGAAGACCATTAAGAGATTACTTAAGAATCACAGCCAGTTATTCTGGTTAAGTTATTAGAATCAAAGAATTAGACAATTGTTCATCATTCTGGTCATGCCACCAAAAAGACGGAATTCTCAAGATTCTTTATGAAAGCCAGCCACGAACCGTCAGCCAACTATCACAGTGTTACACCAGACAAGATAAGTTCTTCGCACCTTTGTATAAAGCATGAGGTTTACTGAACTGTCTAAAGATTGTTAGGCTGCTGTCTTGGTCCTTCTGGGTTGCTATAACAAAACATCACAGACTTAAAAACAATGGAAATGTATTTCCACAGCGTGGTCATGCAGGGCCCTTTCTGGTCACACACGACTTACTGTATCCTCACACGAAGGGAGGGCTTGGGAGCTCTGTGTGTCTCTCATATATAAAAGCACTCATCTCATTGAAGAGGCTCCATCCTTGTAACTCCATCACCTCACAAAGGCCCCACCTAGGGTTACCATAACCATGGGAATCAGGGTTTCATCATATGAAATTTCTGGGGGACACAAAGGCTGAGACCACAGCAGATACAAAGGTGAACTGGCTCATCCTCCCCAGGGGCTGTCGTCGCCCACTCTCCACTGCATCCTCATCTCCTGCATCACCTTGCAGCCATTCCACGCATTCCATCACTCTGGGTTTCCCAAGTCCCGGTCAGTCAAGTGTCAGCTCCACCTCATATTCAGCCTATTCAGTGTTTCCCTCTCCCCTGCTGAGGCCCAGGGGACCGACCAGGAAATGCGTATGTGTCCATTTCTGCAAGGTTCCTTCTCTCTCCCTCTCTGGATCGTCATTCCTGGGGCCATGTTGGAACAAGGTAGATGGTAACGAGATGGGAAAGTTCTGACATCACTGACTTACATGGTGCTGTAGTAGCCCTTTGGTGGTCAAGAGGGACTGACCTGGGATTCCCCCTGACTGACAAATGTCCCTCTTATGGGGCACCCTTGTGATTTTCCCGGACATTCACAGGTTGGAGATATCGGACTTCATATGTTCTTTTTTAATGAGGGGAAATGTTCTGGTACCCACAGCTCCCCACCTGCAGTAGTCACCACAGCCTCTCTGTTTCCCCCGCTCTGTAAGAACCTTCTGGAGAATTAATTAGCCTGAAGTCAGCTACCCACTAGCTGACCTGCAGGAAACCCATGTATCATAAACACTCCAAACAACCGAATGGTAGAAATACTAGTGTGCATCTGACCCCTTTCCTGAGGTCTCTGGACAATTCTCTGTCTGGTCACATAGACATAGAGTAGATCAGAAAGTTGGATCCATAAACATACATTTATCTGAGGAGTGAGATACCATTCTTTCCTCCATGTATAGTAACTATCTTTGTAAATAATTATTTGGCTTTACAAACATCCCCTATAGGTCCCTGAATTACAAAACCCTCCAAACATACTAAGTCTCTATAGAGACTAAAACGACGTGACTAAATCAGGGTTGCTCACCTTATTCAACTGCCTCCAGACAAACTGTGATGAGGGCCCATCTCTTGGCTAGCTCTCCTGAGAAGTCCATAGTGTTGCTGGGCTGGTTTTGCAGTATCTTTATGGCTTTAGCAGGAATTTCTAGTAAACAAGACAATGGGAAATAAAAAGGTAGAAGGGAAAGGGGAATGAAGAGGAAGGAAAGAGAAAGACAGGACGGAAAAGCAGAAGAGGGAAAATGAATAAAAGATTTGGGTTTTGAAGAGTTAAATGCTATTAATACTAGAAGAGTGTATTTGGTAAAGACCCATATATAGATATTGGAGTAGGAAATGGCAACCCACTCCAGTACTCTTGCCTGGAGAATCCTAGGGACAGAGGAGCCTGGTTGGCTACCATCTATGGGGTCACACAGAGTTGGACATAACTGAAGTGACTTAGCAGCAGCAGCACCAGTATATATATATATGATTTAACTTTTATACCCCAAGAGTAAATATCATCTCAAATTCTCCTTTTACCTCCACTTTCTCTTTTCTCCTCTTTTTCTGAAACTTTCCTTTGTATTAGGAGTATTCTTTTGTTGCTACTGATTGAGTTGACATAGTTCTAGGGATGAACAAAATCTGTTACCTCTTCAGCACAGAATCTAGGGAAATTTCCTACCGTCATAAATACACACCCTTCACACATATACAGGAACACTGTCCAGCAAAACCAATCTCTTCCCTCAAAGCCAGGGTTATCTTTGCCTGAGTCCTGCTCCTGCCACTAGCTGTGATGACCCAAACCTTTCAGAATGTGAGAGAATACTCTGCCTCAAAAAAAAATCCATTAATCTCTCCTTTTGCTCCTGCATGCATGCAAAATGCCATCTTTCTTGCAGAAGATCACGGGAAAGACCTGTATGCACTTTCCAAATCATTTATTGCTGGAAATATCTAATTTCACTGTGTGACCCTCTGAAGTTTCTTTCCTTCAATGTCTAGGTATCTCCAGCAAAGAAGATCGTATTTATTAGAGGAGAAATTTGGCAATAAAGGGGAACAAAGCAATTGTAGGAGACATACACTCACCAATAGCCCACACGTCTTCATGTATTTGTCTCTTATAAAGCTTATTCCAAGTATAAATTTAAGACTCTGGATCAACAACACAGGTGGTGATATTGAAAGGTGTCTCCCTGCTTGACCATGACATATAAACAGAATACTAGAGATTTCAGACAATACGGAGCAGAGTCATAGGTGTTCTGTAGAGACACCAAGGAGTAGCTGAAAAGAGGATATTGGGGGTGGATCTAACAATCATTCCCCTGCTATACAGAGTGCATTGATTTTTCCCTCTTTTACAGATTTAAAGTAAGATTGCACTTGAAGAAACGGTCCTGCTATAGCAAGAACAGTAGCAGTGGTTATTGAACGGAAAGAAAAAATGAAAAACCCTAAAGTTCAGTGACCAATTAGATTAGTAAATCACGTGTCATGGAGACAACAAGGACTTAACTGAGCTTTTAAAAAAATCTCTATTTTCCAGAAGATGGCTCTCAAGTTGTGCAGAAAGAAAGAATAACATAAACACAAAAATTACTATATTATATGGCAGACCACAGGACTGGAAAAGGTCAGTTTTCATTCCAATCCCAAAGAAAGGCAGTGCCAAAGAATGCTCAAACTACCACAAAATTGCACTCATCTCACACGCTAGCAAAGTAATGCTCAAAATTCTCCACGCCAGGCTTCAACAGTACATGAAGCAAGAACTTCCAGATGCTCCAACTGGATTTAGAAAGGGCAGAGAAACCCAGAGATCGAATTGCCAACATCCACTGGATCATGGAAAAAGCAAGAAAATTCCAGAAAAACATCACTTCTGCTTCACTGACTCTGCTAAAGCCTTTGATTGTGCGGACAACAACAAACTGTGGGAAATTCTTAAAGAGATGGGAATACCAGACCACCTTATCTGCCTCCTGAGAAATCTTATACAGGTCAAGAAGCAACAGTTAGAACCAAACAAAGGACTGTTTCCAAATTGGGAAAGGAGCATGTCAAGGTTTTGTACTGTCACCTTGCTTATTTAACTTCTATGCAGAGTACATCATACTAAATGCTGGGCTGGATGAAGCACAAGCTGGAATCAAGATTGCCGGGAGAAATATCAATAACCTCAGATATGCAGATGACACCACCCTTATGGCAGAAAGTGAAGAGGAACTAAAGAGCCTCTTGATGAATGTGAAAGAACAGAGTGAAAAAGCTAGCTTAATACTCAACATTCAAAAAATGAAGACCATGACATCTGTTCCCGTCACTTCATGGCAAATAGATGGAAACAGTGGCAGACTTTATTTGGGGGGTGGGGGGTGGGCTTCAAAAACACTGCAGGTGGTGACTGTAGCCATGAAATTAAAAGTCACTTGCTCCTTGGAAGAAAAAGTATGCATATTAAAAAGCAGAGACATTACTTTGCCAGCAAAGGTCTGTCTAATCAAAGCTATGGTTTTTCTAGTAGTCATGTATGGATGTGAGAGTTGGACCATAAAGAAAGCTGAGTACTGAAGAACTGATGCTTTTGAACTTCGGTGTTGGAGGAGACTCTCGAGAGTCCCTTGGACAGCAAGGAAATCAAACCAGTCAATCCTAAAGGAAATCAGTCCTGAATATTCATTGGAAGGACTGCTGCTGAAGCTGAAACTCCAATACTTTGGCCACCTGATGTGAAGAACTGACTCACTGGAAAAGACCCTGATGCTGGGAAAGATTGAAGACAGGAGGAGAAGGGGATGACAGAAGATGGGATGGCTGGATGGCATCACCAACTTGATGGATATGAGTTTGAGCAAGCTCCAGGAGTTGGTGATGGACAGGGAAGCCTGGCATGCTGCAGTCCATGTGGTCACAAAGAGTCAGACACGACTGAGCGACTGAACTCAACTGATGGCAGAGCAAAGTAAGGATAAGAAGTGATGTCAAACAAGGTGTTCCAATGGATTGAAGCCCAGCTAGGAGCCATTTTGATGTGAGAACAAGGAGTTTTTGGAGTAACACCACTGTAATAACTGTATGATGGAGTTTTGAGAGACTGATGGGATATTAATATGCAAAAATAGGAAGAGTACCTGTCAATTCATTTAGGATCATCTTATGATGTACATATCTACTACATCAGGGAGCAAAGGAGCTGAGATATTAATATATATAGCACATGTGAAGAGTTGACTCATTGGAGAAGACTTTGATGCTGGGAGGGACTGGGGGCAGGAGGAGAGGGGGATGACCAAGGATGAGATGGCTGGATGGCATCATTGACTCGATGGACGTGACTCTAAGTGAACTCCAGGAGTTGGTGATGGACAGGGAGGCCTGGCGTGCTGCGATTCATGGGGTCGCAAAGAGTTGGACACGACTGAGCAACTGAACTGAACTGAACTGATAAGGTATCAGTGATAATCAAGTCTGACAAAAACACAAGAAACATTCATTTTTTTAACACACATACATCTCTCATTATTATGCTGCCATGATGTGCTACATACATTATTGTAGGGTTACACTGGAGAAAATCCCATAAGGATTGTTTATGCATTAGGGAGGATCATTTATGCCAAATTGGAGAGTCTGTGATTATTTTGCAAGGCAACAGGAAACCAGGACATTTTAGTGCAAGAGAGCAGTATGTCCAGAATTGACAAAAAGAAACATTAACCGGTACTGACAGGTTGTGGGTGTTGAGACTCATAGAGAAAAAGCAGCAGCCCAGAAACAGCTGGGAATATTATGACACTAAAGGAAAATCAAAGAGGGCTCTGCCAAGCTGAAAGAAGCAAAGGATAGGAAAGACACGGGAAAAGAAATAGGCCTTAACCACACAGACAGAATGAGGCAGACATTAAGAGTCAAAAGGCATCCAAGAACATGGGCCTAGATGAGGAAATAAATGGCTGGAAAGTCAGAGACAAGGGAGGAGATAAACTAAGGCTTTGTCCAAAAGCATCTGAACTTTATTTTCCTGTATTTCATTCACTTTGTACCAGAAATCATCAAAAAATGTTAAGTCACTGCAGCAAATCACAGAAGTAAGTACACTCAAGTCTCTGCTGCTGCTGCTGCTGCTAAGCCACTTCAGTCGTGTCCGACTCTGTGCGACCCCGTAGACGGCAGCCCACCAGGCTCCCCTGTCCCTGGGGTTCTCCAGGCAAGAACACTGGAGTGGGTAGCCATTTCCTTCTCCAATGCATGAGAGTGAAAAGTGAAAGTGAAGTCGCTCAGTTGTGTCTGACTCTTAGCAATCCCATGGACTACAGCCTACCAGGCTCCTCCGCCCATGGGATTTTCCAGGCAAGAGTACTGGAGTGGGGTGCATTGCCTTCTCCACAAGTCTCTGCTAGACTCTGTCAAATACAAGAACCAAAGCACGACTACCCAGTGATAACAAGCAGTAAGTCACTGGACCCTTCCAACACTTAAATAAGACATACACTGTAAAGCATACAGGATGAATGGAAATAAAATGAAAACAACCCATTCCTTTACAGAGCCAAACTGACCCAAATCCTAAACAAAACGTAAGTAATGCCCTCCTTAAACATGTGTCTACTTCCTCCAAGAGTTTCTCATTCCTTTCACCTGAATCCACCCTTGTTTACTATCCCTTCATTGTCTTACTTTCAGCAGAAGGTCAGCTAATCACTAATCAAATAATTAAAAGAGTTCAGTCCTAAGATAATATTCACATTGATGGACTCTTGAAAGTGAAAATCTTTCTAATCTCCTGAAAGTAAAACTCTAATATTGGAAGAACTCCCTCTGAGCCTCTTTCCAAAATGCCCAGTAGGCAGCAGATGAAACTCTAGCTACTTAGACATCTTCTGCCATAATTATAACCTATTTTGATAATAAACACAAGGAAGACAGATGAGGCAATGAAAGATGTTGAGGCAGAAATGCATGGACAAGTGGAAAAGAAACATATGCTTTAAAGACAGATCTCTGCCTACACACCATACCAAGTGTGATGGGAGCCAGGTGGGCCTAATCAGGGGTGGATTCTTCAAGAAAGCTCAATATGAATTAGAACTGAGAAATCTTATTCAGTTCGACTATTCAAACATGATTCTTTGATGCTAAGACTCAGAATGACTTGTCCCACTTAATTGCACTAAATTGAAAAATGAATACACTTATTGCATTTTTGAATGTTGCTAAGAGATCTTAAAATTCTCATCACAAGAAAAAATCTTTTTGCTGTATTGTGACAGATGTTAACCAGACTTACTGTGGTGATCATTCTGCGATATATACACATATCAAATAATTACACTGTACACCTGAAACTAATATAACTTTATATATGTTATAGATGTATGATGATCATACAATCACTATGTTTTATATCTAAAACATATATTGGTTTATATACATATATGTATAAACAAATGTACACACACCTATATATGGAAACTTTTCTTAAAGGAATATACTTATTTTTTGATAAAAAAAAAGCACCTCTACTAACATTGTTTGGTTTTTTTTTCAAAGGTACATTCTAGCTAGCATATTGTGTCTAAAACCTTATCTCCAAATGTACTTTATGTTTATGCTGATAAAGAAAACAGAAACGTGCCTTAACCTTGCATCATTAACTGCAGAACAGTTTCGTTACAATAGCTAATAAAAACCTCTAACTTCTGAAACTACTATTGCTGTTCAGTCACTAAGGTACTCTGCTGTGCTACGTGGTACTTAGTCGCTCAGTCATGTCCAACTCTTTGCAACCCCATGGACTGTAGCTCTCCATGTTCCTCTGTTCCTGGGGATTCTCCTGGCAAGAATACTGGAGTAGCTGCCATGCCCTCCTCCAGGGGAACTTCCCAACCCAAGGATCAAACCCAGGTCTTCCGCATTGCAGGTGGATTCTTTACCATCTGAGTCATCAGGGAAGCCCAAAGTACTCAGCCATTGGTTATGTAACAAATATTTTCTTAATTCCCACTTGATTCAAGCACGCTTATAGGTGCGTTGTTTACATCAGTAAATAAGGCAGGCAGACATTGGTCCTCATGGAACTTATATTTTAGCTGGGGAAGACAGATAACCCACAAAAAACATGGGTCCAGTACACTGTATAGTATGCTAAGAGGCGATCTGTATCTGTACTATGGAAAAAGAAATAGCAAAGCAGAGGAGGTGATTTAGGGAGTAAAAGTAAGAAAAGGAGGTGATTTAAAAAAACAAGGAGGAACCCACTGAGGGCAGCAAACTTGCTCTCTTACATACCAGATTCAAGGTTTACCCTGTACAATCCAATCTCTTGCCCTTCCGCCCAACTTCAAAACTATTTCCATCTCTGAGGCTTTATGCAAACTCATGCAAACATGATTAATTTGAACATTTTCCCTCTCTTCAGTTGAAGTGATTTCATAAACAATTTGGGGGTAAATTGGGCTTTACCGGTGGCTCACATGATACAGAGACTGCCTGCAATGCAGGAGACCTGGGTTTGATCCCTGGGTTGGGAAGATCCCCTGGAGAAGGGAATGGCTACCCACTCCAGTATTTTTGCCTGAAGAATTCCATGGGCAGAGGAGCCTGGCAGGCGACAGTCCATGAGATATCAAAGAGTCAGACATGACTGAGCAACTAACAAACTACTTTCTAAACTACACTACTCCCAAATTAAGTAACATTTTACGCAGCAAATTTTGATGATTTTCTGTTTCCAAAAGAGTTAATTTCCAAATTATTTTCATTTTTCAACACATTGTCAGTGACTCAAATTGTATAATGCAAAAATATTATATATGCATTGCTATTCTAATATATTGTGATATTTTAAAAATATACACAAAGTATAAATTAAATGAGTGAGATAAAGAGTCATAGAAATGCTATTATTCTCTTCTCAAAGGGATGAGGACATGCAATTTTACGGCCCCTGGACTAATGGATTCAGTATGCCCACACATAATTATAACAACCACAGTTGTCTAACTGTCATAATAAAATAATTTCTTTTACGTATAATTTAAACCAAAGCTCTCAGAATACCACAAGGGGCTGAGAATAAAATTATATGTGAATATCTCTCTTCATATGCATATATAAAATTTTGTAAGTTCAAATAAGTAATCATCATTAGTCATTTTATTATTCCATCAATTCAGATACTGCAATATAATTCAAACTCTACAACAGATTTGTTTTTTTTTCAAGGATTTAAATCTCAGGTCCTAACAAAAGCAGAGCAATGGCCTATAAAAATAAGTAAAATATAGTATAGGTATCATTATATACAACTATTTGTAATGAGAAATAATGAAGAGATACAAGACTTACAGTTTGTTGAAACAGAAAGCATACTCATTCAGAACGGAATGTGCATATAATCTGAACTAAATCCAACAATATATAAACATACATTGTGATACGTTTCTAGTCCCTTCCTTCCTAAGTCTGGTCACATACCTATCTCTTCAAAGGGTGTAAGTAAATCAGCAATACAGTCAGTTGGGGTCCAAGTAATAATATTATCACAACACCAATATAGTGACAAATACCCAAGTCAAAGCCAAAGAAATTGACCTTTCCCATTAAAGTTAATCATGACAAGGGTCATTCTAAAGGCCTATCAAAATCAAGTATAACTACATTTACAGGATAAAGAAAACATTTCTATCATGTAGAAATGATGAGTTATCTGATATTCTTTTTTTGTGCCTCTAGATCCACTCTTGAGCATTTTCTTTCATGTCATGAACCTTTGGAGATTGACCAGACGAGACTGCATCCCTCTGGCTCCCCAGCCTCTGACTTCTCCTGGAGTTTGGCCAATGGGAGACACTAGCAAGGGACTGGCGGAGAAGGCGATGTCAGCCCATTCCAGTACTCTCACCTGGAAAATCCCATGGGTGGAGGAGCCTGGCGGGCTGCAGTCCATGCGGTCACTAAGAGTCGGACACAACTGACCGACTTCACTTTCACTTTTCACTTTCATGCATTGGAGAAGGAAATGGCGACCCACTCCAGTGTTCTTGCCTGGAGAATCCCAGGGACAGGGGAGCCTGATGGGCAGCCATCTATGGGGTCGCACAGAGTCGGACACGACTGAAGCGACTTAGCAGCAGCAGCAGCAGCAGGAGACTGGAGTCAGTGGAGAAAGAGATTAGTAGATTTGATTCTTTCCTGATTCCTCTTCTGCTGAGACGTGGCCAAGTTTCTTCACTGAAGACCAAAGCCCTGGTCAGAGGCCCCCACCTTCAGCTGCAGCTATATACAAGTCTCTCTAGAGACTGCAATCTCCGCTCTCTTCTTTTATCCTGTGGACCTAAATGTGCTCATCACTCCCTGTTCTTGCCTGTCTCCAACAGGTTTTGCTATTCCTTTTCAGTTATCCTTTACTCTAGTACAACTTCCAATAACTGCTTAAGTTCATTAAGCTCTCTTTATTTTCCTTACCTGTATAAATCATCTTGTTTTTGGACAATGATACAGGTGGTTATGATGATACAGCTGCTAGATAAAGATGGTTCCTCAAGGACCTATCACTAAAGTGTTTACAACAGGAGGGGGACATCTTTTTTCCTGAATTCAAAACCATAAATATAAGAATACGTCTCAGATCGCATAAAAATAAATGCTAAAAAAATCAATGACAAAAGGAAGAATTTAGTAAAACAGTACAAACTTTAACCTTTAAGATGAATAAGGTCTGAGGATCTAATGTATAACATAGTGATGATGGTTTGTAATGTATTACTGACATTTGTCAAGAGTGTAAAACAAATGTTCTCACCAAAAAAGATTTTTAAGTAGTAAATAGGTGAGGTGATAAATGTGTTAACTAACTTGATAGGAAGAATCCTTTCATAATGTATAGCTATTTAAATCATCATGTGCATTTTAAATATCTTGCAATTTTATTTTCTAATTATATTTCCATAACACTAAAAAAAGAAACAGATCATTGATTTAGATACTTTTTATATAATTTCATAGATTTTGCAGTCATTACTCTTGGCATGGGAAATGGGTTTTTTTATTCCAGGTTTTTTGATCCCAGTGGGAATCATTTGATAGTCAGAAAAGGGAGAAACCTTGGACATCAACTAGACTCTCCTCCCATTTTCAGTTCAGTTCAGTTGTTCAGTCATATCTGACTTTTTGCAACCCCATGGACTGCAGCACACCAGGCATCCCTGTCCATCACCAACTCCCAGAGCTTACTCAAATTCATGTCCACTGAGTCAGTGATGCCATCCAACCATCTCATCCTCTGTCATTCCCTTCTCCTCCCACCTTCAATCATTCCCAGCATCAGGGTCTTTTCAAATGAGTCAGTTCTTCATATCAGGTGGCCAAAATATTGGACTTTCAGCTTTAGCATCAGCCCTTCCAATGAATATCCAGGACTGATTTCCTTTGGGATGGACTGGTTGGATCTCTTTGCAGTCCAAGGGACTCTCAAGAGTCTTCTCCAACACCACAGTTCAAAAGCATCAATTCTTCGGCACTCAGCTTTCTTTATAGTTCAACTCTGACATCCATACATGACTACTGGATAAACCAAAGCTTTGAGTAGACAGATCTTTGTTGGCATAGTAATGTCTCTGCTTTTTAATATTTTAGATATATATATACATATATATATATCTTTCTATTTTAGATATATATATGTAGTATTTTAGAGATATATAAATAAATCCAAGAATGGTTATGTCACTTATCTAAACTCATAAAACTCCATGGCAAAAGTAGAAACCAAGTTTCCTAGGTTTAACTAAATGTACATTCCAATAAACTATACTATCTCTTTGACACTTTACTTTTCAAGTACATACAGGTTTGAGCATGAACTGTTGCAATCCTTGCTGTCTCTCATAAATCTATTGGTTGTATAACTTTAAATATGCTACAAGCATATATGACTTGTTCTTTAGAGGCAAAACTGCAATGGACAAATGCGTGCCATACCCTAAACTGCCTGAAAGGCAGAATTCAACAGTAGATATTGACAAAGGGCACATTTCTGCTGTGGTTCCTGAAGACCTAGCAAATAGCATCTTTTGGAATTTGCAAAAACAGAAACTAAATAGTTCAGCTATTTCTAAAAAGTCTCATTAATTTTATTTCTATTCTGTATAAGTTACACTCCTTCAATCACCAAATAAATTCTCCTACATGACCATTAAGTTTCCACAGATCCTTGAATGTCTGTGTTTCTGACAATCAGTCTCTTCCTAGGTTATACAATTACCAGCAAACTCCTTCAGGCAGGCCCATATATCATCTACGAACTCAGCCAAATATCCCATACCATATGTCAATATTTCTGCTTAGATGTCCTAAATGTATTTTCAAACAATTTTTATTTGGAAGCTAAAGTGACTCTCAGACAACATTTTGAAAATATCTCCTTTCCTCTGGGCTCTATGCCTGTGTTTATAGATGTCCCTCCATAATAGAACATAGAGGGGAGAATGTACTTTTTATGGGGGTAATTTTTTCTCTTTCCTCCCAATTTATTCATCTGGGAAGAGGAAATGAAAAAATATGAGCCATGGAGTTGAACATACTATGAACTACATCTATTTTTGGCGGGCAACAGACCTATGCACTGTCCTTAGAGTTGAGCAGGAAACACTCACCACTTCCGTTTGGTTTCTGCTTCGGCAAGAATTCCATGTAGCCTATTTCTCTAAGTTGACAGCAAAGGGCACAAAGACAATATAGAAAACAAAGCAGATGCCAACAGCAGGGCGGACTCAAACCAGTCGAATAATACTGCTATAATTTGTCAGCCTTTCCTTACAGGACTAAGCTTGCCCTCAGTGAAATCTCTTAAATTTTCAAATCCTATATACCATCTCATGGCTTCCCTGGTGGCTCAGTGGTAAAGAATCCACCTGCAATGTAGGAGATGCAAGTGCAATCCCCTGGGTCAGGAGGATCCCCAAGAAAATGGCAACTCACTCCAATATTCTTGCTGGGAAATTCCATGGACACAAGAGCCTGGCAGGCCACAGTCCATGGCGTTGCAAGTGCTAGTCAGACACAGCCTAGCGACTAAACAACAACAAACACACCATCTCAAAGCAAAAAACAAGGACATTCTGTGAACATCTAAGGATGTGTGAACTGCAGCTCTAACTGAATGGAGAGTGCTGTTAGGGAGCAAAAGGAGATAACATTGAGAATATAAGTTCTTAGCTCCTAAAAACAGGTATCTGAACAAACGTTAAAAGAAATCATTTCAACAGTGTGAAATATATGCTTGGTATTTTGAAAATCAAATACTCATTTTGTGTACCCAACTATCAATTTTGTATGACTCCAAATGAAATGGAAAACAGAGTAAGGAACAGGTATTCTTACTGGGAAAAAAATCCTTTTAATTTTATAAGAGCCTAAAGAGAAGGGTGCCATAGGAGGCAGGAGTGCAGAAAAGAAGTGAGTAAGGAGCAGAGAGCTTCTCAGCTTTAAGGAATAGACTAGGTCCAAGGTCCGAGCTCAGAGAAGGAGAAAAGTATGTCTCTCCCCTGTTCACTTCCAAACCAAACTGGGTCAGAACTCATGGAAGCATCATAACTACAGACACTCAGCTTCAAAAATGAGGAATAAATTTCTGTGAACTGGCATTTGAAACTAACCACCATGTTAAGCCTGCTTCTATGACAAATGAGTTCAAAATGGTTTACAAATGAACTTTCAGAACAAAATCTTTCCCAGGTAATGGATCTCCTATAAAAAGGCAAGCAAAGGGGGGGAAAAATGTCCCCAAAACTAATTTTCCTATGACTAGGAAAACTTATAAAGTTGTAAAAAGAGACAAGTTAAAATTTAAAATTATTCTAAGCCACCAAATCATACATTTTGGGTAAAATAAATGTAGCCCTATAAATTGATGCTTTAACAAAGACTATGCTACATATTAATTTATTTTTTTTTAATTTTATTTTTTTATTTTTTAAATTTTAAAATCTTTAATTCTTACATGCGTACATATTAATTTAAATGCCACTGTTCAATAATACCATGTACATAACTACGTTTGAATTTACATAAACCATTCATCTGTTTACTGGTAAGAAGTGCTCAAACAAAATGTTTTTTAAATGGGTTTAAAGTGTGATTAGGTTTTCCAATTTTAGTGACAAAATTCTTATCTATCATAATAACAAATCACTGACTACTTGATTTCCTCATTTTAAAGTATCTTGGGGACTTCTCTGAAATTGCCTTTTTAGTCATGTGTTAGTTTATTCATGTGTTTATTATTTGCTTCTTTAAGTACAGATTCCATGAGGGCAGGCACTTTGTATTGGGTATAGGCACAGAGGAGTTGCTGAGATGAATGAATGAAATGAAACTATTTTCCTAGATCCATCTTACTCAAAAAAGTGTAAATGCTAAAGCTACAAATGGAATATTTAAATCTGCAGCTAATTTGTTAGAATCATTTGAAATTTGAATTATTTCCAAATATCTTTCAATTATCAGTAAGTCATTAACTTATAAATTCAGGGAACTATCTTGATCTTTATACAAAGAAAGTCAGGTTTAATTATACATTTCTAAATATAAACCTATAAGGCAAATACTAAGGAAAACAATTCTATGCCCGTTAGGTTGATAACTAAAGGCCAACACAGTCTAACAGAGAAAGCTCTTGGCTTGAGAGTCAAGAGACCAAGATTCTCGTCTAAACATTTACTCACTAGTTGTGGGAGTTTGCGTGTCCATTTGACCTCTTTGAGCTAAAGTATGATCTGTAAAACATCAAGACTGGATATGATTATTAAGACCTACACTTGCTTTAAAAGTCTATCAGGACAATAAATTGTTAGCTAGAGGAAAACTGTACCATGCACATATGCATAAGAATAGTAGACAACACAGATAGTTCTTACCAAGTGCCAGGCATTCTCCTGAGCATTTACCAGCGATTAACACACAAAATCTTCACAAACAAGCCTATGAAGGAGCTTTAATCCTCCCCATTTGCTTCTGGAAACTAAGACAGGACAACTAGACATGAATAGTTAACAACCCCAAGTGACCCACTACCTGCCTGCCCCTCATCCTCCTGGTCTACCACATTCAGCTCAAAGCACACCGGCCTTCTCCCTGGACCTAGAGCATGCAACCCTTTTCTCATCTCAGATCCTTTGCACTAGCTGTTCTCTTTGCTTGGAGGATTCTTTCCCTGATCTTTGTGTGGCTGATTCCCTCTCAACGTTCAGGTCTCCTATCAAAGGTCATTGTCCTGTCCTGATTCCTCTAACTAAAGTCATCACCACACTTGGCCACTTCTTTTTCTTCATAGTATTCAAAACCATCCAAGATTATCTCATTTGGTTGTTTATGAATTTATTAGTGTGTTTATTATCTGTCTCCCCTAGCTATTAACAGAATATAAGTTCTACAAGGGCAGGGATTTTTAATTTTCTTCATGTATCTTCAATACTGAGAATAGTGTAGGGTACAGAGTAGTTACTAACAACAGGAACAAGTGGACGAGTGAATGAATGATAACATACTCAGAAAGATTTTCCCACATTCCTCTTAGTTATTCAAAAAATGTGAATGGTAAACTGAATCACAGGATATACTGAATGTCTGCTGTGCCATTTAAGTATTTTCAGACAATGGAGGAATGAGTTTACTGACAATATTTACTAGCATTTCTCAGAATTTCTGCTTTACTGTCAACTCCTATCAAGATAATTATGTAAACATTTCTTTTTTTTAATTGAGCATGTTCATTTCAGAGAAGAGTTCAGATCTTTTATTAAATCACCCAAGAAACTGAGTGACAATATGAGTCATCAAAAACATTGAGCTCACCAAATTCAATACTTCCAAGAAGCATTAAAATTTATATGAAAATTTATATGCATAAAGAACATAGCACATGTGACATTCCACACCAACCATGTTTCATGTCCTCCATGGGGAAAGTGGTATAATATCATTTTATCGATAGAAAAAAACCCTATAGATGGAACAGTGAGCAAATCTGGAGTGCAGCCTGACTACACAGAGAGTCAGCTTAAGGAACACAGGAATCGCTGGACTCAAAAGGACACAGAAGAATGAAAGGTTAAGGCCTTAACTGTTCTGCAAACTCTCACCCTCACTTCCAAAAATTTAAGGTAGCTTTCAAAATCTATATATTAAGAAAAAATAAAATCTCAACTAAGAGGATAAAGAAATGAAACCAAGAGAAAACAATACTAGAAGAAATTAGTGGATACCAGGACTGAAATGAATACATAAGCTTCCTATGGATCTGGACCTTCACTAGAAGAAGGCCATATGTTGACCCTAGCTTTTCTAGAATCCAGTGCCAGGGCAGGCCTTGGGGGACAGAGCCAGGAAGTTCAGGATTCAGAAGTGGCCCTGTCAAGTACCTTGTTAACAACATGGATGAAGAGGGCACATGTGGCTGAAGGCAGGCATTCCTAGTTTAGAAATCCAAGAAACTCTTCTCCCATGGGTCCTCATAAAGATGGCACTGGGTGATGAAACAAACTCAACATTCTTACACTAGATATAGCATTAAGTTTCATAAGACTGTTTCCTTATAAAATTACTCACTGTAGGCTGGGGCATTGCACTAAAGAAATAACTCAATAAAAGCAATTATATGAGGGGTCACAGCAATAAAGAAGTCAGTTAATGCAGTTCTCAGCTGGACCACATACTCTTACAGTGATGTGTGTATGTTTACAAATATACTTCTGTTCAAGTGAGTTTTTCATAAAATTGGTGCAGCAGGGACCTTAAGGTGATATTCCTTAACATGGACCTAAGGCACAAGTGTCCGATGCTTTGTCTTAGCTTGGAATCTTATACCTAAATTGGGATGGACTTTTAGGAAAGTTGGGCTTCCCTGATAGCTCAGTTGGTAAAGAATCCACCTCCAATGCAGGAGACCCTGGTTTGATTCCGGGATAGTGAAGATCCGCTGGAGAAGGCAAAAGCTACCCGCTCCAGTATTCTGGCCTGGAGAATTCCATGGACTCTATAGTCCATGGGGTCGCAAAGAGTCGAACACAACTGAGCAACTTTCACTTTCACTTTAGAAGAGTTGTGTGCCTGCCCAACAGTATGGAGGGTGCACAGAAAGGCTTTCTCTTCCTCTGAGAAGATGTAAGACATTCCTAGGGATGTAATTTTGCATATGCAGATGAAGGGAGCAAAAGTTCCCCAAAGTTCTGCAGTGGAAGGTTGTGAGTATATGCTCAGCAGTGTCCAACTCTGCAACCCCATGGACTATAGCCTCCTAGGCCTCTCTGTCCACAGGATTACCCGGGCAAGAATGAAAGAGTAGATGGTTGCAAAAAGAGTTAGCCTGAAAATGAAGGTTGTTGTTGTTGAATTGCTAAGCCGTGTCTGACTCTTTGCAACCCCATGGACTACAGCATGCCAGGTATCCCTGTCCCTCAATATCTCTAAGCGTTTGCCCAAGTTCATGTCCACTGAATCAGTGATGCCATCCAACCATCTCATCCTCTGTCACCATCTTCTCCTTCTGCCTTCAATCTTTCCCAGTATCACACCTACTCCTTGGTCGTATTTATTTTTTTAAGTATCAGGAAAGTACCCTTAGAGTAGTTAATCTTGAATAGCAGGCTGTTCTGTAGAGCACTGTTTACAAAATACATGCCAGGAGAACTAAATCAGCTAACTTACCACATAAGATCATAAATTATAAGGCATTTGAATGGATAGCTTGGGCTTCCCAGGTGGCTCAGCAGTAAATAATCCGCCTGCCAATGCAGAAGCCACAAGAAATGTAGGTTCCATCCCTGGGCCACAAAGATTCACTGGAGGAGGAACTGGCAACCCATTCCAGTACTCTTGCATGGAAAATTTCATGGACAGAGGAGCCTGGTGGGCTGTAGTCCATGGGGTCACAAAGCATCGGATACTACTGAATGACTGAGCACATATGCACGCATGTGGATAACTTGCCAAGTTATTGACTTTTGTTTTGGAGTGGTGCACCTAAACCTTCTGCCTGGCAACAAACTGCATGGCTAGGTGTCTACTATGGAGAAGGTAATGGCACCCCACTCCAGTACTCTTGCCTGGAAAATCCCATGGATGGAGGAGCCTGGTGGGCTGCAGTCCACTGGGTCACTAGGAGTCGGACACGACTGAGCGACTTCACTTTGACTTTTCACTTTCATGCATTGGAGAAGGAAATGTCAACCCACTCCAGTGTTCTTGCCTAGAGAATCCCAGGAACAGGGGAGCCTGGTGGGCTGCCGTCTCTGGGGTCGCACAGAGTTGGACACGACTGAAGCGACTTAGCAGCAGCAGCAGCAGCAGCAGGTGTCTACCAAGGCCACTGCTGGTTCATGGTACTTATACTATGCACTCTTATAGAAAATAAGGTTACCTCTCTGCTTTGTTATAATACTCTAAGAGAATATTACATGTATTTAATATATTTACATGATTATCATATATATATATAACTTAGATTAATTAAATAGATTATAATAAATATTCAATATTTAGCATATAATTCTTAAAAAAATAGAACTTCTGAACTCTTCTCTAGGAATATCATGCAGGACGTTGCTTACGTTATCCTCTTAATGAGAAACCTTGCAAGAAATTTCTTTTTGGGATTAGTATACAAAATAATTGTACCTCTTAAACAACTGGTCTATATTTAAAACACATGAACTCTGTGAACTATGGAATTTTTCAGGTTACAATTTTTCAGTCAATTGTTGAAAAGTTTAGTGCTGATTTTTGGTTGATTAATACTTAAGGCAGTGTAGAGATTTCTATAACACTCATTTAATAACCTTATCATTGTTTGTCTTTAACTTTTAAAGTTTAAATTATTTTTAATTTATTCTGACTGTTATGTTTTATTTTCTTGTTGTGTTTAAAGTCTCATCTAAATCTACAGTAGTATAATGGACTTGTCAAAATCTATTTTGTCTTCAGGAAAAATACGGGATTGAATACCTGTTTTATTGAAAAAAAAAACAAAACAAATCTGGTGTACATTTTTAATCAGATGACTAAACCATATTTAACCATATAATTAGTCTAACATTTGGAGGAGGAGAAAATAAATAAACCATGTGCTTGGTTGCTCAGTCATCTCTGACTGTTTGCAACCCCATGAACTGCAGCCCACCAAACTCCTCTCTCCATGAGGATTCTCCAGGCAAGAATACTGAAGTGGGTTGCTATGCCCTACTCCAGGGAACCTTCCCAACCCAAGGATCAAACCCAGGTGTCCCGCATTGCAAGGAGATTATTCACTGTCTGAGCTACCAGGGAAGCCCAAGAGTACTGGCGTGGGGAGCCTATCACTTCTCAAGGGATCTTCCCAATCCAGGAATCAAACTGGGGTCTCCTGCATTGCAGGTGGATTCTTTACCAGCTGAGCTACCAGAGAAGCCCCAAAATGGACTTCTGTATTACTAGTCTGGAACAGAGTTAGTGATGTGGGCATCATTCCCAAATATCCTTAAAAGTTTAAAAATAAAATTAAATTGATTTCTTTTAAGATGTTGAGAGTTTTGAGGGAGAAGGAGGGGCTGCTGCTACTGTTGTTTTATCTAAAACTATTTGTGAAAAGTCTAATTGTGAGTTGGAACCAAATTCAAAAATGTTAGTACATATATAAATTAGTCTCATGTTATGGGACTTCCTAAATCATTTTTAATAGAATTTGAATCATTTGTGAAAGTATTTACTTTCAATATCTTCATTATTTTGCACTATATCATGCAGAAATAATTTTCTTCAACTATTACATACATTTCAAAATGCTCCTCAATAGATTTGTCATAATCTTACTCAATGTTCTGGCAGTCACCAGAACACAGTAGGATGAATTTAACAAAAATATGAATATGCTGATTTTCTTAAAAGTCTTGCAATATTTGGGAACTCAAGTACTCCGATTGACTCACAGTTTGAACAGGAAGAATGTGAATAGAAGATTTCACAAAAGTTTAACAGGAATAGTTCAAATAAAAATATTCAAACAAATTCCTTAAATTTCAATCCCCAAATTTCCAATATAGTCATAGTTTTAAGTGTTGATAGCAGCATCAATTTTCTATTTCAATGTTTTTATAACAAATATTGAATAACATGTAATGGTTTTGTCTAGTTACATACACTCTATCACTTTAAGATTTTATTTCTTACTTCCATCAAACACTTGGTATAACATTTTCTTTACTGTCAAATACAGTTTTCAAGTATGTTGAATGACATATGCAGATATGTAGATATTTTCAATTCAGAAGATGAGGTAATAAGAGAAAAAAAATTTGGGTGAAATTGTCCTTCAAATTAAAAATGTGCTGAATAATCACTATACAAACATTTTGGAAAATATATAAATTGGTAGAGAATAAAAAGCAAAACCAATACAATATTGTAAAGTAAATAATAATAATAATAGTAAAGTAAAAAATAAAATAAAAAGCAAATGCATATGAACAGAATTAAATTGTTTAACTAAATATGCTTGAACTTCTTAGAAGCAACTATGGGGTCTCTTTAGGCCTTCTAACAGCCAAGAGGCGGCATAGAAATATTTTCATTAGTAAAACCAAGCTTTAGGCAGCAAAATATTCTTTGCTTTTTTTCATGGTAACAAGAACAGCCAGGTATGAATTTAAGATGAGACTAATTTCACAATCATATATAAAAAATCAGGTGCATTGCCTTCTATCTTCTATTTTATCTAGTACACAAAAATTTGATTTGTGCTCTAGTTTAGGACATTGACACAGAAGTTTTCTACATTTTCCTCATTGCTTGTGTTAAATCCTAAGCTTATATAAGAACAACATGGTTTTAAGAAATCAAGACTTTTTTGGATAGTCCTAGGATAACTTGAACACAAGCAGTAAATTTGGTCTTTGTGATCCCAGTAGTCAGTAGAATGAACCTTATGCAAACACAGGCCTGAGAAAGTGAAATTATCAACCACATACAAAGGAAGGGACACCTTGAATGTCATTTGAGATACAGGCACTCTAAGTATACAGCTTAAAAGCCCTTTAAAAATAAAATTTATTATCATATTTTACTGTAATCACTGTCAGCAAAATTGGCAAGTGGTGTTAATATAATGGACTTGCTCCAGTGCCTTTAATATAACTTTTAGTATAAACAGCAACTGAATTTTCCCATCATCTCAAAAACTATGCACCTTTTGCTTAGCACCTAAATTAATTACTTGAAGACTGTTCGATATAGTACATATGTTATTAACCTTTAGCAAAAAGCTATGCAACAATACAAGGACCACCTTTACAAATAAAGAATAAAAAACTTAAAATAAATATTAAAAATTAAAAAACTGTCTTTCAAAAGAGAGCCAAAACTAAAAAATCAAACTCCAGTTTTGTTTTGGTTTTACTAACAGACGATTCATCTTTCAAATTAATTCCATAGTTCTAGGTCTCTAACTAGATAGTTTTATGATCGTAACCAAAAAATTACTTACTTTATCTTATTAGTTCTCATTTTCCTTGACCCTAGGATATTCAAGAAAACAAGTCCAGAGATGGAAAAATGTTAGTTTTCAAAGATTTGTCTTCAGAGAAATGAGATTTAAGAAAATATTTCCCAAAGAAGGAGGAAAAGAGCAGGTGTTCTAGAAATGAGCAAAATAATTGCATTTAGGAGAATGGACAAAAATAGCGAAATAAGGAGCAGTCCAGATGACAGAAGAAAACCCAGAATCAAAGCCACAAAAGACACTGTTTCAGGAAGACTCACTGTGATCTAAAACATGAACATCGACAGAGATGTTATAGAGAACGAACACGGAGCAAAGGCCATCATATATGGTTAAAAGAACGTATGAATGGTATTCTAGAACAGTCTCAGGGAAGACACAGAATTAAGTCGTCATTGAAGGGCTTCCCTTGTAGCTCAGTCGGTAAAGAATCTGCCTGCAGTGCAGGAGACCCGGGTTCGATCCCTGGGTTGGGAAGATCCCCTGGAGAAGGAAATGGCAACCCACTTCAGTATCCTTGCCTGGAAAATCTCATGGACAGAGGAACCTGGTGGATTGCAGTCCGTAGGGTCGCAAAGAGTCAGGCACGACTGAGCGACTAACACACACAAGGATACAGAGTAGACATGTAGATGAGAAATGCTGACCATTCATTCTAAAACTTTGGTAGTAAAAGACACAGAAATGTCAGAGCAGCAGCTACACATATGATAATGATAAAAACATATCATTATATTATTTTCAACTCTCCTCAGCTTTAGGAATATTCATCTTTGCCAGATGATCTATCAGTTATTTATTTCAATGACTTTTTTTCACTTAATTCAGTTCAGTTGTTCAGTCATGTCCAACTCTTTGTGACCCCATGAATCACAGCACACTGGGCCTCCCTGTCCATCACCAACTCCCAGAGTTTAGTCAAACTCATGTCCATCGAGTCGGTGATGCCATCCAGCCATCTCACCCTCTGTCATCCCCTTCTCCTCCTGCCCCCAATCCCTCCCAACATCAGGGTCTTTTCCAATGAGTCAACTCTTTGCATCAGGTGGCCAAAGTATTGATTGGAGTTTCGGCTTCAGCATCAGTTCTTCCAATGAACACCTAGGACTGATCTCCTTTAGGATGGACTGGTTGGATCTCCTTGCAGTCCAAGGGACTCTCAAGAGTCTTCTCCAACACCACAGTTCAAAAGCATCAATTCTTCGGCGCTCAGCTTTCTTCACAGTCCAACTCTCACATCCATACATGACCACTGGAAAAACCATAGCCTTGACTAGACAGACCTTTGTTGGCAAAGTAATGTCTCTGCTTTTGAATATGCTGTCTAGGTTGGTCATAACTTTCCTTCCAAGGAGTAAGCATCTTTTAATTTCATGGCTGCAATCACCATCTGCAGTGATTTTGGAGCCAAAAAAAATCAAGTCTGACACTGTTTCCACTGTTTCCCCACCTATTTCCCATGAAGTGATGGGACCAGATGCCATGATCTTCGTTTTCTGAATTTTGAGCTTTAAGCCAACTTTTTCACTCTCCTCTTTCACTTTCATCAAGAGGCTTTTTAGTTCCTCTTCACTTTCTGCCATAAGGGTGGTGTCATCTGCATATACTACTTAATTACTATTCTTAATATGATATTCTATGTTATTTAAAATCTGCAAAGGGGCCTATTTATATAGATTTAGTGCAAATTCCAAAATAATAGGACACTTTAAAAAGAGGACTTGAGCTACTTTCATTTAAAGGCAGTTCAACAATTCTGATATCATGTAACAAATAACTAGTACAGGTATATACTATTTAAATACTTTTCACAATTAATTCCATGATGTTTTATAAAGTATTGCGTTTACATTCTATTTTTAAAACTCAGCTTGAGTTACAAGTACTTCTACTGAATTACTGCAATAAATTCAAATGAGATTAAAAAGTACACTATAAATAAAAGCTAAAGAATATTAAAATTCACTTAAAAGACACTATGCAATATAGTAAATAATATTCTTTTCTAAATATAATACTACACTTAGAAAAAAGATTAATAAGAAATAGTCCTAAGATATTTCTAAAGTGTCTCCGGCATGCTTACTATGTGATCCTGTGGTTTCTAGTTTCCCCCTGTAGAAATTTTAAGAGAGCCCCAAAGTGGGGTGACTGGTTATTGAATGGCTTTTTCATTCAATTAATAGTCACATTATTACTGTTAGTATACACTGAGACCCAACACTATAAGACAAATATATAATATTCTGCATTTAGTTGTTAGGAAAGAGTAGGGAGAAGGGCATGGTGGGTAGGCAGAAGAAAGCACTGAAAAAGGTAAACTATCAGTTGTTACAGGGAAAGGTAAATTATAGTTGCCCATGACATTTGTTGCTAATTATAACAATCGTCTCCCTAGACCACAGGAGGATAATGATACTCAATCAAGAGCAAATACTCACAATTTCCTCCCCAGGCTCCCCGGCCCCATCTGATTCAGTGTCTCTGTCCTTCTCCAAGTGGGATCGGATTGTTCTTTCTTGAATTAGTTCTAAACCATCTTTTAACCCTTTGTCCTGCCCATTATCAAAGAGCTCTTTGTCTTGAGCAACCTAACTGTGAAAAAAATGACAAACTAAGAAAGGACGGAAAGGCATCGATTCAAACTAGGAAGATACACATGAAGAACAAAAGCAAAATACATACATCTGAAAACCAACACGTTTGCCACAGAAGTAAATAAAATATAATAAAAGAATAGTTATGATTTTCTTCATGCTAAGTTGAATCATTCTTAAGGCATATTACACAAGAGCATTTCTAAACTGTCGTTAATTTTCCAGTACAATTTTCATATCCTTTTATTTGCATGTGAAATTTATTTACTTAAAATATACACTCAATTGTCTTTTTTTTTTACAATAAAGGCAATTACTTAAGTATAAAAATAAATACAAATTAGCTGGATACTTACTTGCATAAGGCATTAAACATCATGTTGTATAATATTAGAAATGTATAAACTAGAAAAACTGTGTGCTCTGATTTGGGGTTGATAAATTATTAACAGACACTGACCACCTAAAGAAATAGATGATAAATGCTGACCAAGTGTTCTCATTCTTTAGTAGGATAGATCAAGATGAAGTTTAAACCATAGGTGGTGCAAATTTGAGAATGAAAAAGAAATACTGATATGCTGGAAAAATCTGGAAAAGTAGTTAGGGGATTTAGCTCAGTCTATAAGAATAAACGAAACAGCCATTAATTATCACTACCACCTCCATCAATCACTGCCATTGTTGTCACCACCATCATCATCATCAATATTTTCAAAATCCCTAAAGAGTCTCTGTTACCATAAGAAATCTCCATACACTGGGCAATTTATTGACTGTCAGTTCCAAATCCACTCTTCTTTGCCCACTCTCTGAGAATGCAGCTTTAAATATTTCTCCTTAGCAGCAAGCATGATCGTTAGCTTTATGAACAGAAAGTACTGGAAGACATTAGGGAGGAGGGACTTGCTTCTTACTACTTCCTGGTGAGAGTCAGTGTTTTATGTGCATTTTCACATGTTTAAGGAAAAACTATGCTGGAGACATAGGCAAATCCAGGTTCTGGAACTCCAAGCATTTTTGGGAGATTCCACTATAAGAAAAAAACCAAATTATGGATATAAAATTGAATATTTATTTGGGATAAAAATAAATGGCAACAGATTTCAACATAGAAAAACTGACATATCACAAACATTATAAACCAAAGGAGAGCAAACATTTCTATTCATAACCTGACAGACCCACCTCTACAATAAGTTATGCCTGCATTTTTAGCTTCAACCTCTTTGACTGTCCCTTTTGCAAAGATGCTAGATAACTCTCCTTGAGCATAGTTAACCAAAATCTATTTTCTTTCACTATTGATAGTTTTTCAATGATTTTTAGCTTCTTGATGCATTATTAGCAAATTGAAATAAAAGTTTTGTTGATAACTTGGAAAAACTCTCTCAAGCCTTGTTCATGTGAATTAACAGCCAAAGTTCTAAATCTAAATATTTATTTAATATAAACCTTATTTCTTCTCCATTAGCCACATAGTCCATGCTCAGCACCCCAGGATATTTTCCTTTGGCCCTGATCCTTCCTATCCAGATGCTAGTGAAAGTAGTTGTCAGCAGAAATAATTATAGAAACCATTCCTAAACCAGGATGACCAGCAGTGATTTAACTATACATGAAAGTGACCGTGAATCCCATAAACTGATCCCAAGGTACCAAAATAATATTTGACATAAAGAAACATCTAGAGGTAACATATACATTGATTATCCTGATAGTTTATTACAGGTATACACATGTATCAAACAGCAAATTATACAGTTTAAATATGTGCAGTTAATTGTATACTGAATACAAATCAGTTCTCTTAAATAATGTATCAGTCAGAATCTCATCAGGCAACATAAAACACATGATGATTTGAGCAGAGAAGATTTGATACAAAGAATACTTAACTACTGAGTTTGTGAGTTCTCCCCCCTATAGTGCAAGAGATTGTTGTATGAATGCATGGCATGATACAACTGATTTCATAAGAGTCTTCTATCAGTAAAGTCTGCATTAACTATAAAAAGGAATGTGTGTGAGTGTGTGTTGCTCAGTCGTGTCAGACTCTTTGTGACCCCACAGACTGTAGCCTGCCAGGCTCCTCTGTCCGTGGAATTCTCCAGGGAAGAATACTGGAGTCTGTAGCTGTTCCCTTCTCCAGGTGATCTTCCCAATCAAGGGATCGAACCTGGGTCTCCTGCATTGCAGGCCTATTCTCTATGGTCTCAGCCACCAGGAAAGCCCATAAAATAATGAACTAGAATGAAGAGTAATAATACAGATATAAACAAAGCTCTAAAGAATAATATAAACTTGAGGGAGAGAGGAATGTAATTGGAAGGGGTGCGCTTCTCAAGGTTGAATTAAGACCTTAGAAAAGTTGGTCTTGCAGCCCACCACATAACAGGGAAGTTCACTGCACTGGCTAAACCTGAACTGGTCCACAGGTGCAGAGCAAGCAGGAAAAAAAATATATAGGGAAATTAAAAACCTCTCCCAGCTGCAGGCGACACCACACAGCACAGAAGGAGTCAAGGTGACTGGAGCACACTCGCTGTGGTGTGGTATCAGCCGGGAGTAACAGTGTCAATGTCAGGAGGACTGTGAGAAACAATCCGACAGGGTGCGGATGGGTCAGGGCCGTGGGATACTGTGCAGAGGAGGTTGGAGTATGGGGAGCCTGTTGACCGGAAGGACAGAGCAGCACCTGGAGCCTGTGGCGTCCGAGTCAGCGGGGCCACAGCGAGTGCAGTGGCCAGGGCGGCGAGCTCCCGGAGGGACTGAGTGCTCGGGATGTGTCAGTGCCCTGCTGACAGCTGTGCAGCTGGGGCAAAGAAGTGGCAGAACAGCAGCAAACTGGAACTAAGCCTGAAACTGGAAAGATCTGCAATGAGATCCACAAACTAGCGAGTAAGCTTGCCACGGCTATAGATGTAGATACATGTGTGTGTGCATGCGTAAATGCGCATGCACATAAAATCTCTCTTTCAGGGAACAGTACTTTCACATACACAGCAGTGTGTGTCCCTTCCTCACAACTCAGTTCTCCCACAGGGGGATGCAGGAGAATGTCACACGTTCTGTTGCCACGTGTGGAAACTGTTCCCAATGAGAATAGGGTGTGATGTGGCAGAGCCCATGTACCCTAGGCATAAAAATGAGTTTTGCACCACAGGATGGGCACTCCAACATTATGAAACTCAGAGCTTACAGAGGACTGTTGGCACACCTGCCATGCTCCTCTTTAAAGAAACCTTGGCTCCAGAATATAAGCAAATGCTCTCTAAGGATTCCATCCTCTCCCCTCTACATTACCACCCTGGAATATAAACAAATGTAAACAAATGGGTCTGCAGAGATCAATATGTGTCTCTCTCCAGATGCCTTTATCTTCATGGTTCTTGTCAATCATCCTTCAACCCAGGTGCCAATGTTTTTTGCTCAAAAGCCCTAACTGCAAAAACTTGAGAATATACATAGAACACTGACTCCCACCAGAGAGAAGGCAGGCAAGTCCCTCCTCTATAATGTTCTCCAGTGCCTTCTACTGACAAAGCATATTATCCTGCTTGCTGCAAGGGAGACATGCTTAAAGCTCCATTATAACAGAGCAGGGGCTTCCCAGGTGGGCTCAGTGGTCAAGAATCTCAGGAGACGTAGGTTTGATCTCTGGGTCAGGAAGATCCCTTAGAGAAGGAAATGACAACTGACTCCAGTATTCTTGCCTGGGAAATGCCATGGACCCAGGAGCCTGGTGGACTGCAGCTCACGGGGTAGCGAAAGGGTTGGTAATGATTTACCAACTAAACAACAGATCACAGAGCAGGTAAAGAGTGGATCTGGAGCTGAGAGGTAATAAACTGATAACTAAAATAGCTAATAAAGGAATGTTGTAAACTTTATGCCTATAAATCTGACAACTAGATGAAAATGACGAATTCCCTCAAAGACATAAACTACTAAAGCTTACTCAAGAGGATACAGATAATCTAACACTATTTATTAAGAAGTTGCATTTGCAATTTAAAATCTTCCCACCAAAAAAAAAAAATCTCTATGTATAGATGGGTTTGGCGGCTTCCCTGGTTGCTCAGATGGTAAAGAATCCGCCTGCAGTGTGGAAGACCTGGGTTTGATCGCTGGGTTGGGAATATCCCCTGGAGAAGGACATGCCAACCACTCCAGTATTCTTATCTGGAGAATCCCCATGGACAGAAGAGCCTGGTGGGCTACAGCCCATGGGGTCACAAAGAGTCAGGCACGACTGAGTGACTAAGCACATAGATGGCTTTATTGGTCAATTCTTTCTTTACTAATTTATAACTAACATACAATATTATATTAATGTCTGGTATGCAACACAGTAGATATTTTTGGTATTTTATATCATACATTATGAAATGATCGTGATGATAAGCCTAGTTACCACCTGTCATTTTATTGGTCAATTCAATCAAACAGTGAAGAAAGAAATAAAACAAATTCTACACAACTTCTAGAAATTTGAAGGTATTATTCTTACAAGTGCTCAACTCCATGGACTATATAGCCCCCCAGGCTCCTCTGTCCATGGCATTTTTAGCCAAGAATACTGGAATAGGTTGCCATTTCCTCCACCAGGGGATATTCCTGACCCAAGGATCAAACCTGCATCTCCTCTGTCTCCTACATTGGCAGCAGGATTCTCTACCATTTGAGCCACCACCATTAGGTGAGGAGAAGGTAGTACTTCCCAATTCATTCTGTAATAGCATTACTCTAAATCCAAAATTAGACAAACGCAAGAAAAATAACTATAGAGCAGCATCCTCGTGAACAGAGGTGCAAAACCGAATCAAATCCAGTGATATAGAATTTTAAAAATATAATGCATTATAACCATATGAGATTTATCCCAGGAATACCAGTCTGGTTTCACACTGAAAATCGGTCAATATCATTCACCATGTGAAGTGAAGTGTAAGTCACTCAGTCATATCCAACTCTTTGCGATCCCATGTAGCCCATCAGGTTCCTCTGTCCATGGAATTCTCCAGGCAAGAATACTAGAGTGGGTTGCCATTCCCTTCTCCAGGAGATCTTCCAGACCCAGGGATCCAACCCAAGTCTCCCGCATTGCAGGCAGACTCTTTACCGACTAAACCACCAGGGAAGCTTTAGCTGATTTAAACACACACCCACAACACAGTTATCAATAGATGGAAAATTTTTTTAGCAAAATCCAAATCCATCCCTAATTTTAAAAAAACTTTCAGGAAAGTAGCATTTCTCAGAAGGAAACTTTTTCAACAAGATAATGGACATCTACAAAAATGTACACTTAATATCCTCGGTTCAGTAATATCCTACTTAGTGGTAGAATACTAAGTGCTTTTTCCGTTAAAATCTTGAACAAAGAAATGATGTCTGTTTTTACCACATCTACTCATTATTTTACTGAAGTGCTAAGTCAATGTAATAAGACAAGAAAAACAAAATAAAAATCATCCAGATTGGAAACAAAGAACTTAAACTGTCAATATTCGCAAATGACACAATCATCCACAAAGAAAACCTTATGAAATATACTCCCCAAATCTACTAGAACTAAAAGTTGAGTTTAACAGTCATGAGATCCTAGATCAATACTTAAATATTAAGAGTATTTTTATAGCTTAATAATGAATAATCAGTTGAAATTGAAAGAATATCATTTGCATCAGTGTCAAAAATACAAAATATTAAAGTATAAACATAATAAAAGATGTACTTGGCCTATACAATGAAAACTACAGAACTCTGCAGAGAGAAAATAAAGAAAACTTAAGTAACTGAAGTGATATACTGTGATCATAAATCAGGAAAGACAATTTAAGATATCAGTTCTTTATAAATCGATTGAGAGATTCAATGCAGTCCCAATAAAAATCTCAGCAGGTTTTCTTGGAGAAATTGACAAGCTAATTCTAAGATTCATATGAAAATTCAAAACACCTAAAATTTTATTAGCTAAATTCAAGACTCATTATAAAACTGCAACCCAGACTGTGTGGTATTAGCAAACAAAGAACTATATCAGTGAAACAAAATAGTTACTTCAAAAATAAACCCACAGGAGCTCCCTGGTGGTCTAATGGCTAGCACTCGGTTCTTTCACTGCCTTGGTCTGAGTTCAATCCCTGGTTGGAGAACTAAGATCTTGCTAGTGGCATGGCCAAATATTAATAAATAAATCAAAACAGCCCAAACATATGTGGACAATTTACTTTTAATAGTTGCAAGGGGAAGAAAGGGAAGTTTTTCAATAGTGCTGGAAGAATTGGATATACACAATGACAAAAAATGGAAACCTTAAAAAAAAACTTCTTACCTATCCTTCATACCATATATGAGTTTGTGGAGAAATTACAAAAAGAGACAAGGAAACTTTTGGGGGTGATGTTATGGGTTTTGGTGAGAGCATACACCGCACACACATACACACATCAGAACAGCAACTTGTGTGCTTAGAATATGTACCATTTGTTGCATATCAAGTATATTTCAATAAAGCTGTTTTAAAAAACTAATACATTATCTATTATTATAGATTACTTAAATGTCTTTTTAATACACACATTCACATACACAAGTATATGTTAGATATATTTAACAGACACTTGGATTCATAAAACAGAACAGCTATTATCACCGTTTGCTGTTTCTAGTCACAAGTTTACATTAAGCACTTTATGAAAGATGAAACACTTCCACATGTGGAAAGAGTGTTCCAAAAGAAAAAGCACTGTTTTGGTGGAAACCAAGAAGAGATTTTGTGTGCTTGGACTTACTTTCCATGTTGCTTGGCTTCATTTAGTTGGTGAGAACAACAAAGCTGACTGACCACCAAAGAATTCCTATCATCACAAGAGATGCCCACACAGTTGTTCTTGTTGAGGATCAGCCAGGACCTTGACCCAAGTTTCAGAAATATTAACTCTCATAACTTGATCTCTGCCACAAGGATATGTAAAACAGTGGAATAAAGCACACTCTCACCTCTAAGGGATTTTAGATTGCTTCTATATTACAAGTGAAGAAATGGAGGCCAAGAAAGATGAAATTATTTATCCGCGTCTTGGTAAAGGAAGTTAAATTGAGAATCCCATGGTTGCTGTGATCAAATCCTGTGCTTTTTTCTTAGTATCCAGCACCATCCTTTGAGGATTTTCCTCGTAAAACACCCATTAATCATATTCTTTATAAAAATCATCTTTATACACTTTGCTTAAATATTTTTGTTTAAGTACAATGAAAAATATTCAGGCAATCTTTTCTTTTGTCAAGCCCATCTGCAAACTCCAGATATGACCTTTTGAAAAAATAGCTATTTAATTTATACACACTGGGGATAATGTCCCCTGATTTTGTTCCTATCTCCTTGTAACTCATTTTTCATTATCTGTGGTGAAGACAATAGTCTCTGTCCTTCAATTGGAATAACTGTTTTGAAATCCTCTTTTAAAACAAAAGTATCAGGTTAAGAGTAGTTTCTGTAACAATAAACTCTTTAAATACAAGAAAAATATGCAAATCCCAAGGACTTCTTAATCATATTACTACAATCCAGGTAGAATTAAATTAGTTTAATTTCATATTTAAATATTCACTTTTTTCTTTCTGATTTCAAAAGTATTTTCTGTTCATGAAAAAAAAAAAAAAACTACAGAAAACAGAGAAAAGCTTTAAAAGATAAAAATCACCCATAAACTCACCAACCAGGTATAGTCATTATTACTATTTGGCATTTTTTCAATTTTATAAATAGACATATAACTAAAGATGTTTAATTAACTAAAGAGCTATAGACATAGCTATAAAGACAGAAGCAGTGTCACAAATAAATTTAGTATATTCTCAATTACTGCATTATAATCCTTTCCTCATTACTAAAATATCTTTCTTAGGAAATGCTTATTATTCAGTCATTACTACAGTTGAGCAATTTGTAGTATAGCAATAATATGATACTGCACCATACCAGTTACTATATAGTATATAATATACTATATCAGAAGTCTAAATTACTATATTATTATTTCTTCTCTCATTACTGGATATAGAAGTAATTTTAAGCTGTTTATATACATGTTAATCTTCATCAGCATCTCTGATTTTTCTCATAGGACATATTTCTGGAAAGTTGACATTAAGTTTAAAAGTTAAAAATTGACCAAATGTAGATGATCATATAAGCTAATTCAAGGTTACATAAAGTTCTTCTTTAAAAAGACTGTGTGCCAAGTGCACTTGGAAAGTAAGATTGGAATGCATATAAAATGTCTTTTTCCATGCATAAGCATCCAGTAGGAATAGTAGCTATCTAATTTTAAACATTTTGCTTTATTTCCCTTTATAGTAATAGTGGAATAATATTTGCACACAAATTCCCAGTATCTGGACATTATGGTGGATTTGAAACTGAAAAACTGTCACTGCCTAAAAGACTAGTTCCTAGAAGATCTATTTAAGATAAATTTTTAATAAAGGCATAAGCGTATGGTGTCACCATGGTGATAAAAGGAAGCTGGGAATACCGTCTGATAGAATATAGGTTGAATTAAAAAATAGGCTGGTGATACAGCAGAAGTTCAGCCAAAGAAAGGATCAGAAGCAAGAGCAGAGGGTTTCTCTAATGAAGGAAAAATAAAGAATTACTGAAGCATTAGTTTTCAATTAAATCATGTGAATGCCACATTTAGTTTTCTTTCTCTGTTTGTGTCTACTCATCAAACCCTTGGGCTACAGAATCAGTCCATAGTACCTCGTCCTAGCAATCAGTGGGCAGATCTCAAAAACAAGAGACAAAACCGTCCTTTCCAAGAATGCTTCTTACAATGTACCACATGGCTTTGTTGTTGCTGGACGCTAATTCTCTCAGGGCAAGGGGAGGGAAGGGTGAGCGGATGCTTCACCTCAAGCTGTTGGCAACAATCAGACATTCTCAAGGTATAATGAGAACACTGCCTAAGAAGATAGAACAAAAGAGGCTTTAAAAAAAAAAAAACAACGATTCTTTCCCCCTGTTATTCCGGGGGCTGAGAATCTGCATGGATGCTGTTTAGGCATAATAAGCGGGAGAAAATATTCATTCTTGTTTTTGCTCTCCTTAGATGGGAAGGTAGAAGAAAAGGGTGGAAAGAACACAGACCCCCCTCACTCTGTAGAAATGTGACATAAGGACAAAGGCAGTTAATTTCTCTCTTAGCTTCTTCATCTGTCAAACAAAGTTAATACCTCACAGAGTTGTGAGGATTAAAGACCCTGATAGAGCACTTAGTACATAATAAACACTAGGATGAATTTCAGTATTTATTATTATTGGTGTTATTTATGGATTAGCTTGAGAGATGCAAACATTTCCTAAGTATCATTAATCTGCATTCATACGGTACAAAGTGGGCCAAAACAGAAAACAACATGATAATTATTGGGAGAAAAGAAAGATTTTTAGGTTGGTCACTGCCCTTTGATTTTCCTTAAATATTTCAATGAACCATGTTCTAAATATACCTGCCAGTATATACATCAACGTGCAGGATGAGAATTCCACTGAGATTACATTTCCACTCCTGAAATTGTGCTACCTTAGCCTAAGAGATAAATAAGGCCAGACTTTTGTTCAAGATGATACCAGCACTTCCCACACATTAGCGCTCATATGATATCACCTAAGGATATTATTAAAACACAGATTTCTATTCAGTGGGTTTGGGGTGGGTCTTGAATTTCTGCATCTCTAACAAGCTTACAGGTGAGGCTGATGCACTAGCCTGTACTACACACTGAGGCAAGGGAATAAACCAGTAGTTCTCAACAGGGGGTGATTTTGTACTCCCATGGAGTACTTGGCAACACCCAGATACACATTTGCTTATCACAAATGAGGAGAGAAATCTAGCAGGTAAAGGCCAGGAAGGCTGCTAAACATTCCACAAGGCACAGGACAGCCCTCGTCCTAAAGAACTGTTGGGTTCAAAATTCAGTAATACCCGAATATCAACGGGGCCCTGGACTAAACAAATCTTCACCACTTACTGTAAACCATTTGTTGTTGCTGTTTAGCCATTAAGTCATTTCTGACTCTTTACCATCTGAGCAACCAGGGTAGCCCTTTTCATTCATACCTAGATTCAGAAGTCAAAAAGAAGGAATCTGGGGGACTAGAAATATTAAAAGTGTGTGTTTATACATCAATAACAACAACAATGAAAATCATAGAGCCTACACTGGGTCACCCCAATGGCATACCCTTCACAGCTGGAGTTATACTTCTGGCATGGAGATTGATGGTTTTGAAGCCACAGATCCTGGACGTGAATGGGGAGTAGCCATGAGGTACATGAATCTGTCTGCCCTGAGTAGACACAGGTAGCTGCCTGGACCTGGTAAGTGATTGAAAGGGTGGAGCCTATATTCCCACTACCTGCAGAGACAAAGTCCAAACCCAACCCTGTAAAAATGTCTCTACAATCTAGGCATGAGCACACTGTTTCAAATTGCCCTTTTCTAAACTAATATTCTCCTCTACTGGCATCTGACAAACTATTGTTTGACAAAGTTTTGACTGATTAGGATGGAATCCATCAACATGCTTATGAGTAGACATTTTAAAATTTTCTTAGGTTCATCAAACAGTTTATTTTTATAAGTTGCCTTCAGGATTGCACAAAGATACTTTCATTAGCAGAACTATAATCAACACCAGCTGTAGTCAGAATTTAATTGACCCACTTGGCCAATCATCATGTAACAAAATCACTTCTCTTAGAGCAAGAGAAAGATAAAAGACAGAGGTTGGAGCTTAAATAGAAGACAATTCAAAATTATTGAAAAGGTTTATCATTTCTCAATGGTATGTCCAAGGTTTCTTGGAAAGAAAATGAGCTAGTCTTCTAAAAGCAAAATGAAACTCGTGAAAGCCTTCAGGCCACCATACATTGGAGAACACTTATCTGATATCATGGTACTTTTGGGTCATTCAAACATGACAGTCCAAAAACTGGATAACAAGCTCCCTGTCTCAGTCTCCCCATCAGGAATATAAGGTATTTTCCTACTGTTTGATGTCTGGTGGAATTAGAGGAATAAATGCCATCACCGACTCGATAGACATGAGTTTGAGCAAGCTCTGGGAATTGGTGATGGACAGGGAAGCCTGGCATGCTGCAGTCCATGGGGTCAGAGTAAGACACAACTGAGCAACTGAACTGAACTGACTGAGAGGAAAAAAAATGAACTAGTCCACACACAACCTAGGAGATAGTGGACACCAATCAACTGTCAACCTTTTGGAGGCAGCGATACTTTTTTTTCTTTTTTTAACTTAAGATCAAAATATCTTTTAAATAGCTTCAAACGAAGGAGAATATCAATGGAGTTCAGAAAGCAGGAGACTAAAATCTTATTTGTCTGTGTATGGGTGTGTGTGCGCTGAATCCAAAATTTGAAGATTGTATCGATATAGATTAACTTCAATAAGGTCTGGAAAACACGAAAATATTATATCTCACATTTGCTCTGACCTTTCTCCAATTTCCAAGTCAGTTAATCAGTGTTAATAGGCACATATTCTGTTGCATAATAGGATCAGGTCTATAAGCAAATGTTATGTTGGGAAAAGGGCTGAATTCCTTTTAAATGACACAGAATGCAGGTCCTGGGAGTGAATCATCTGTGATGACTTTTTTAATCTACTAAAAGGGAGTGAAAAGGCCTCAGAGAAACTGTGTCATCTTTACTCTGCCCTGTGTTGTGTAAGGAGGATGCAGAAATAGGCTTATTTTAACACGTTTTATGAGCTTATTCCTATTGGCTAATTACATTTATTGGTGGGGGGGAGGGCGGTCTGTGAAATTTATCCAAACCTCACAGCAGAGGAAATGAAGAGATCTCCACACTGTTAAACGTACCTCTCTTTTCACATGTCACTGACACAGCCCTGAAGAACTGGTCAAGTTCAAGCCCAATCACAGAATTTCGGGACTGTGAAGACCCTCCTTCCCCAGTGGAGGCAGAAACACTTCTCCAAAGAAGGAGACTCTCTCAGCCCGGTATTAAATCTGTCTGTCCATCAACCCATCCGTACCTGGTTCTCCTGTAATTAAACCGAATGACTTAGGACTCAGTCTAAGGGTATCGACAAATGCTAAATGAATCCCATACGTGGTCTTGGTAGGAGAATGTGGATCTTTTAAAAAGAACAATTATCATGAGGTGGCCTCACCATATTTACAAGCTCAGAGTGAAAGCAGGTTCAGAGCTGTGTGTCAACACCAACCATTGTTCCTATTAGGGTCCAATTTTCACGATATTTTTTAAGAACGGTAGAATAAGGTTGGTTGGAACATGCAACTCTAATCCCTTTCAGTGCTTATCACTCTTCAAACATTCAATAGCCACCCCTTAATACCATTACCTCTGAGACAACATTTGAGGAGGCCTGCGCAATCTAACAACAAGAGACCCGAGAGAAAGGCTGTGGTTTAAAAGCCTGGTTAAAGATTAACACAAACAGTAATAAGAAGGTTCTTAGGAAAGAATCAGGACATCTGCAGCTGAATCCCGCTACCTGCTGAGGGTTGCTTAGCAACCGGGCCTACCACTGCCCCAAGGGTGTTTTACTTTACAATTAGGATTTTTGAAGGGGAAAAGGGGGAAAGGGGGGAGGTGATTCCTAGTGAAACTGATGGAGAGCCATACATATAGATAGGTGGTAGTGTGGTTTTTATTTTAATAGGGAAATGGTGTCACTCAGTCCTTTCAAAGGTAGAACACACTATAAAAGCAGATTTTTTTTTTTTTTTTGGTATGTAACTGACAAAAATCTAGCAATAACATGGAGTTTTAAAAGTGACATTTTGACTCTAAGGGAGGAATTATTTGCAATTTGTTTTGAACAGAAGCTTAGTTCATGTCAGATGTGAACCTCCAGACAATCATTAGTTTAAACTGCCTGCTATGTGTTTAAAAATTTCAGTCAATTTAGAGCTGATCTGAATTGCAAATGTGATGGTAATAAGCCATTAGGGAGCTGCATATCTTCTTCTTTTTTTTTTTTTTTTTTTGCACTTACAACCCTCTACTTTAAGGAGCTCCAACTACATTGAAATATGAAAATATCATTTTAATCATGCGCACTGTCGACAAACACAGAAACGTCAGATACTCAGAATGGGATAGTGGCTTCAGAGGCTAAAGGAATAAGAAGCTGTAACAAGATTGAAAAAACACATATAACCTTTACTTTAAATGATATACAGTAGTAAATTTTTCCAAAAACAAATATTCAGTTATGTTTGTAATGTAACACGAATCTCCAAGCCCAACATCTGGATAAAATTTATTTTCGTTGGATTTTGGAATTAAGAGAAAGTTAGTCCAAACCCCTTATGAGGTCACTTGGGAAATCAAGAAAACAGCTTCTATGGTCAGGTTTCAGCTCGCAGTACAAATAACCAGGGTTTAAGGATGCTTATCAAAAAAAAAAAACCTCTTCTTTGAAACAGCATATTTTGATTTTCTAAAATAGCATATGTTTCGATAATCTCAAAACCATCAATGCCAACAGGTATTTTATTCTCTCAGAGGTGTTTCAGTTCAGAAGCTCTGTCATGAGCATAAATATTGGTGATGCAAAATTGCATCAATCTTTAGATTTACCCATTGTCAGTGACATGTATATTTAATTGAACAGAGGACAATGGAATTGGGAAAATAAAAGTGAGCTTCCCATATTTTCAGTGAGTCAATACATTTTCTTGATTCTTAGATATTTATTTCTAATTCCATTTGATTTCAGAATTAAGCTAACCATCGCATGGGAAATGCCTACTGATCAACTGGCCACATCAAATCATTCAGCATAGTGCTGCCAGCCTCGGTACAACACCCATCTCTTCTCCTTTGAATTCACTAAGGTTTGGCATTTGGCTTTGTTTCAGCTGTATGAATAGGACCCCAGAAATCCCAGCTCTGCCACTTGCCAGAATCTTTGGGAAACAGGGAAACTTATGAGTAATACATTCATGACATGTTTTCTCTCAACAAATTAAATATTTGCTAAGATAAAGTGTAACATCATCGGTAAATATAGCACAATATGATAGAATTGGAGTCCCAGGGGGAAATCTTAGTTAGATTTTAACTCCAAGGGGCCTTAGTCACCCACAAGGTCAGGGCTCTGGCCAATCTCAATGTTTGTTTATAACCTTGAGAATGAAAGATAAGGGCATGAACTCTGTGATGTCAGTTATACTGGGGAAAAGAGGAACCTCCCAAGTGTCAGCTTTATTGCCACGTCTGGACTCCCAAATAAATTAATTAAATAATTTTTTAAAAAGGAAAAAAAAATCTCAGAAAAATAACAGCCCTTTTTTTTCACACTGCATCGCTTCACTTGATTTTCAAGTATGCCTCTCCAAACCATCATGATAATGGGAAGAGGCTCCAGCTATGTCTAAGGCAGAAATGCAGAGCATGAATGGAGTCAGTCATGCATAAGAATGGGGAAGGTGAACCCGGGTATGAGAAAGGGCCTTTTCTTCCACCTCATGCATCTTGCCTCCCTTTATCCAGCCATGCACCACTCAACAAATATTTACTGAGCCTCCTTTGTGTGTGTGGAGTTGTGCTGGGCACTGTGGAGAGGCTAAGATGTTTTAAGACGATGGATTTTGCACACCTGGAATTTACTAAGAGAAACAGAGCCTTTGCATGAATAAATACCATAAAAGATGGAGGTGAAAAGTGTCAGAAGAGGCACATATAAGGCGCTGGAGCTTGGCACAGGCAGGTTAATTTCCTGGCAGTGTAAGAACTGAATCTGTGGACTCAGAAAGATTCAAGGCTCCACTGTTTTCTGGACTTGAAGGAAACTGAGCGACATGGACACCTTCCTAAGTCTGGCTTCCCCTTCTGAAAAATAAGGACTGCTCAACAAACGTACAGGTTTGCATCGTCAGCATTCTGTCTTCTCCACAAAGCTGTTTTAAATCTTCTCAACTCCTGCCATCTCTAGCTTACTAACTCTCTCCCTCCCTTGCAGTAGATGACCTCAATTCCCATCCTGGGAAGAAAACGGAATCCGTCTGTTGGAAACCCACTCAACTTCCTGCCACCAGCCTACACTCCTGACAACTGCCAACCCCATCATACTCCTCCTCTCTCCTCCCATAGGATCATAATAATCTTGTGTACTGTGAAAGGCTGAAGAATTCCTCCTGCCCTAGATCTTATCAACCTTACCTCCTCTCAGAAACTTTATTGATTACTTCCCTATTCCTGTGCTTCAACTTCAAAAGCTCCTCTGCCTAACGCTCATCATTTGTATAATCCTGTAAGTCTCTAATATCTTGAGAAAAACAGAAACAGAAACCTTCCTCAATACCCCTCAGTGACCTCTTTTTCTATGGACTGTGTGCTCTCTGCTGTGTCTTCTACGGTTGCCCCTGAAGTGAAGTCGCTCAGTCGTGTCTGACCCTTTGTGACCCCATGGACTGTAGCCTACCAGGCTTCTCAGCCTATGGGATTTTCCAGGCAAGAGTACTGGAGTGGGGTGCCATAGACACAAGCAATTATTCAAATTAATTAAGACTAAATAAAAATTTAAAAAATCAGTTCCTCAGTGGCACCAGCCACATCTCAAATGGCGTTATCACCATTGTAGCGGACAGTGCCCATCTAGACTTGTGCACCATCACGTGAGTGCTACTGCTAGATTTCTGCGTTCTTTCTCCTTCTCCTTCTGGAAGCCTTCTCCGTGCTGACATGACATGCTTACCCCCTCTTCACTTCTCAACTCACAGCATTCTGACAATTCCACTTCTGGATATAAAATGGAACTAGCTGAAAACAGGGTCTCAAATCTTGAAAATACTGTTGTTCGTAGCAGTATTGTTCACAGTAGCCAAAATAGGAGAGCAACCTGAGTGTCCATCAGCAGATAAATGAACTAGATGTGGCACAGACATGCAGTGGAATCTTATTCAACCTAAAAGAGAGAGAAATTCTCTACATGCTCCAAATAGATGGACCTTGAGGACATTATGCTAAGTAAAATCAGGCAATCCTCAAAGGACAAACACTGTATGATTCTACTTAGATGAGCTAGCTAAAGTGGCTAATTCAAATTCATTGAGAGATAAAGTACAGCTGTAGTTTCCAAGGGCTGGGGGACAGGGGGAATGAGGTATTATTATTAATGGTACAAAGTTTCAGTTTTGCAAAAGGAAAAGAGTTCTGGAGATAAATGGCATTGCTGGCTGCACAGCAGTGTCAATGTATTTAATACAACTGAACTACTTCTTAAAAATAAAGTCGTAGCTTTTATGTTATGTATACTATGCCACTATATGTTTGTGTGTATATATACACACACACAACTATATATATATATAGAGAGAGAGAGAGAGAAAACACATTTCTTAGCAGGTGTCTGGCACTGGACTAAGTATTTTGCATCAGTTGATTCACATAAACTTTACAACCACCCTTAGACCCACTACTAACATCACTATTTTACAGATGTGTAATCTGAAGCTTTGAGTGATGTTTTCCACTAAATCATAGTTTTCTCTATTCCCCAACCTTCAACGGGCACAGAAGCAACTTTGCTTCCTATTCTTAGAATTGGCCTTGGCCTGAAGTATCGTTTTATACATCAACACAATCTCATTATCCTCCATGTTTTGAAAACAAAAACCATTAAATTTGTCAGTTATCTTCCAGTAAAAGTAGGAAGTTGGACTAATGAACTCTCAGTTCAGTTCAGTCGCTCAGTCGTGTCCGACTCTTTGCAACCCCATGGACTGCAGCACACCACACCTCCCTGTCCATCACCAACTCCCGGAATTTACTGAAACTCATGTTCATTGAGTCAGTGATGCCATCCAATTATCTGTCATCCCATTCTCCCGCCTTCAATCTTTCCCAGCATCAGGGTCTTTTCCAGTGAGTCAGTTCTTCTCATCAGGTGGGCAAAGTATGGAGTTTCAGCTTTAGCATCAGTCTTTCCAATGAATATTCAGGACTGATTTCCTTTAGGATGGACTGGTTGGATCTCCTTGCTGTCCAAGGGACTCTCAAGAGTCTTCTCCAACACCACAGTTCAAAAGCATCAATTCTTCGATGCTCAGCTTTCTTTATAGTCTAACTCTCACATCTCAATTCTGACCTTTTCCAAATCTCTAATTCTATTATACAAACACATTAAGATGAGAGGCCTCATCAGAAAGACTGAGAAAGAGATTGAGCATATTTCAGAGAGACAATCAGTTTCCTTGTAACTTCGATGTCTTACTACAGCTTAATAGGTCTTGCCTTAGGAGTGGAGCCTCTTAAACACGACTTTTCACATAGCATGCTCCTGACAGTATTTATTATAAATGATCATCTATGAGTTATGAAGGATAAAGTCATGTGAATGGAATCCAAACGTCAAACAACAAGTCTCTCAGAAGCAACTGAACCTCATCCAAGTGTAGCATAACTTTGGGAATGAGCTAATGAGTAAGAGAAAATACTGGAGAAAATGCTTTGGTTGAGCTAGTGATTTAATCTCTGAGAAGCACCACCAGAAATGTAAATGGAGGAAAGAAGAAAAAAAATTAAAATGGTCACAGTATTAAGAAATCTCCATGGTCATTCTCACAGTAGGTGAGTTGTACGTGTAACCCTGAACTTTAAATCAGATGAATTCTGAAGGCTTGGAAGCAGATATATTTCTTCAATGAATGCTTCGTGCCTCCTCAGTCTTGGCAAACTTAGGTTTGCGAGAGCTCAGATGCGTAGAACTCCTGTCACAGTTTCCAAGGTAGGTAAAAGTCAATCATCTTAATTCTGAGGCCACAGTGTGTTCGAGTTGGACATCTACTCAATATGTTCATGATATTATTTTATAGAAGTTCTTAAAAGGTTTCTTCATGAGAATTCTGAGATTTCTAAATTTTCTTGGCCTCTTAGGATTGGTTGGTTTTAACCATTAAATTAGAATATCATTAGTAACAAAACAAAACAAATCCAGTCACTCTTCAGTTCAGTCGCTCAGTCGTGTCCGACTCTTTGTGACCCCATGAATAGCAGCACGCCAGGCCTCCCTGTCCATCACCATCTCCCAGAGTTCACTCAAACTCACGTCCATAGAGTCGGTGATGCCATCCAGCCATCTCATCCTCTGTCGTCCCCTTTTCCTCCTGCCCCCAAATCCCTCCCAGCATCAGTCTTTTCCAATGAGTCAACTCTTCGCATGAGGTGGCCAAAGTACCCAGTGACTCTTATTAGCAGTCTTATATATTCCAGGCACTTTCACATGCATTATCTCATTAAAATTCTCACAACCAGCCAGCAGATTGGATGGCACTGTCCCCATTTTTTCAAATGTTGAGGTACAGATGGATACATGACTTTCTCAAATGTGTCCAGCTGTCGTATGACTTCAGCTGAGTACATCAGACTCCAAAACTCATTTCCTTTTACCACATCACACTCTTTCTAAACCTTATTTCTTTTTACAGCTATGAAATGATAGATTTTTTGTGCAAAATATGGAATATGCCCTTGTTTGGAAGGAAATGAAGCCAAGAAATGTATGTTTTGCTACCTAGCCAATGTCCCAGCTGACCTTGCCAGACAGAGTGATATCATTATTTTCCTCCATAGAAAGTGTTCTTTATGTGGGTCCTTTAAAACCATAACCTAGTCATTCTGAAAAAATCAAGCAACTTGAATTCATATCCCTGTAAGGTTTTTTTTTTTTTTTTTAATGCTCATTACTTATGTCTGTTTCTCTTTCAACTGAACTTGTCAAGCTGTTTTTCCGAGTATTCAGACTGTTGCCACCGATTTAGTCCTTTTGAGAATATAAAATTTGAACAGCTTCTATGGAACTAGAAACTGCTCATTTTGATAACATTTGGAAGTTTTAAAAGTAAAATGGAAAAATAATGCAAAATGATCAAAAAGGCAAGTGCTAAGATGATTTGCCCTAACCTAACAGCTGTATCCTCACTGAACTTTCTCTTTTCTGTTATCTTAAGAAAATGCAAATTTGACTCACTCTTGGAAGACAATAACAAAATCAGTTTTAAACATCTATATAACATAGTTTTACCAATGAGTTCTCAAGTAGAATTAAAAACATGACAATGAAAGCCCTAAAAAGAAGCAAACAATTATGTTTATGTTTCTGTTCTATGCCAAGTATTCTGTTGGGTGTTTTCATGTAGCATCTCTTTCCCAATATAACTTAATGAAATGGATTTTGTTCTCATTTTACAGATGAAGCACTGGAGGCCTTAACAAAGTCATATGTCTTGCCCAAGGTCACACAAAAAATAAATGGGAAACCGAGAACCAGAATGAAGCTCTAACTCCAAAATGTATCTCTTTTTCATTTTATTAAATTGCTGCCTTTAATTTTAAAATACGTGTGGAAGTGGTCATTTAACTCTATTTCTATCTCCTAGTAACTATTGTGGGGAATTCTTATAAAGTAATTCATACAGCCGTAGAACTTGCCAAGCAAATACATTTTTAATGACGATGACCAAAGCATACTCATGCAGCCATTTTAAACAGGTGAGGTGATCATTATACTTCTCCTCTGTTTAAACAAAGTTTCCATTCATTTAAGAAATATAACATGGCAGGATGCATGTTAGGAAGAGATAAGACATGCCGCTGAGCCAACATCCGATGGGGTGAAGGCAGAGACCCATGATGTGAGGGGAAAGACAGTGATGTAAAATGTATTTTATCTCAAAGAAGCACATGCCTTGAGGTCCTTTCATGGAAAGTATTAAAGTTCAAGAAAAAAAAAAAAAACTACAGTCTTTCCCTTATTTTCCTCATCCAACTGAAATGATTTATCTTACTAGTTTTCACCATAAATAGAAAATGTTAATAAAGTAACTGCACAAATAGCTATTCCCCAAAATACCAGTAAGATATTTTCTATTTAATCACCATGATGGCATTAATATTGAAATAACATTAAATAGGTCATTGGAATCAGTTATCATTTGAGGAACATGATTTTTGCATTTCCCCTTTTGTAAGAAAGAAGCATGAGTTGAAAAATTAGAAGGACATAAACAAAACTGACCACGCTAAGGCAACAGGCATCCAGCGTCTTTGTGAAAATGCTCAGGCTCACTCTCCTGGCACAGCTCTCTCTTCTGTCCATTTGGAATCTCCAGTTCTACCATCCCTTGGGTGTTCCTTTCCCCAGAGATGCCACTAATCTGACTCGATGTGAAAAACCCACCCAGAGCCATCATCACTGGGTAATGCAAACAGGGGCGTCGGGGGTGAATTTCTTGTTCCTCCTACTTCTTGATTCTCTCATTCCCTCAGAATGTGCTGTCTCCAGGAAGCACTCAGATCTTCTATGTTAGTAAAATTCTACCCAGAACTCCCATCATTATCCCGCTCCAGGTTTGCCACACTGGTCTGCAACTGAGAGAAGACCAACCCAAGCTGGCCTCCCTCCAGCGTGAAGAATCAAACCTAACACTCTTTTCCAGTGAGTCAGTGCTCTTCCCCTTGTCCACCCCAAGCATGGGAAGATTTGTTAGTTCTTCCTCCTCATCCATCTTCTCCCATCAGACAGCTCTGGCTGCCTTGAAAGGAGTTCTTCTGTTCAGTTCCATGTTGGTCACTCCACTCACCATGATGTACAGCACATGGCTTGAGCTGCCCCAGCTCCTCCCAGCAGAGCTGTGTTACAAGAAGCATCGCATTAAAACCTGTCAACGAGCAATACTCCAGGCGACCACACGGAAACTCCTATCATTTGATGTAATGGGGATGTTTTCTAAGTGGCAATGCTGCAACTGCTTAGAAAACTCCGGACTCATGCCTCTGACATATGGCAGCCTGGGACTGTGACACGACCACCTTCTTCTTGGCCTGGACTTTGGTCTAAGATTTATGTGTTGTGCTCTATCCAATATCCCATGGAACACGTTAAATCCCTTTATGTGGGTTCAATTTGAAGCACTGTCTTCACATGAACTTAATTTGAAACAATGCCAAATCACATTTATTTTTCCAAATATGCTTCTAATATCATGTGTAAACTTAGAGCATGAAAATCTCCCACACAGCCAAGATGACTCTTAGAGGGGAAAAAAAAATGTTGAAAGACATTTACTAACATATACTAGTTTTGACAGCAAGGAGATCAAACCAGTCAATCTTAAAGGAAATCAACCCTGAATACTCGTTGGAAGAACTGATGCTGAAGCTGAAGTTCCAGTATTTTGGTCATCTGATATGAACAGCTGACTCATTGGAAAAGTCCCTGATGCAAAGAAAGATTGAGGGCAGAAGGAGAAGGCATCAGAGGATGAGATGGCTAGATGGCTTCACCAGTGCAATGGACATGAACTTGGGCAAACTTGGGGAGACGGTAAGGGACAGGGAGGCCTGGTGTACTGCAGTCCATGAGGTCTCAAAGAGTCAGATACAACTGGGCAACTGAACAACAACAACTAGATTTTAACATATACTAGAATTCTACCAACCTATACTAGTGTTTCTAGTGTTTCTAATACTAGTGTTTCTCAGCATTGAAAGTGTATCAGAGTCAACTATGGGGTTTTTAAAAAATTACAATTGCCTTGGCCCCAGGTTGCCTATGCTCTCTTTCAATAGATCAAGTTATTCAAGAATTTTTCATGGTTCTGTTGCAATAATATTATAAGATTAACTCTGAGACTTTTATAAGAATGTGGATAATTAAAAATAACCTTGAACATTTCTACTATTTGAGTAATGAAAGGGAGATAATCTTAAATGCTACAGTAGCTAAGAAATAGGTCCACATTCTCATCAGAGTCTGCTTTTCCTTTTGGGGCTCAGTCTAAGAATTCTAGCTGGTAAATGGGTAAACACGAAAAACACCCATGTAAATGATAAGAAGACTGCTATCAAGGGAGCGACCCTTATCCTAAACCTTTTTGTGACACTTTAACAATTTGCCTTTTTTATAAAATTGCTGTTTCTCTATAGGTCATTGCCTAAGTTATGCTGGACTCCTTCAGGCTGCAAGAATCAGAAATCTGCTCAATCTATTTCAAATAATGGATACATTGTAAAGTTCTACGGGGGTGAAAAGAACCTCCAAAACCATTAGCACAATGTACACCAAAGGCGGGAAACAGAATGCTATTCATAACTGTTTAGGATAAAACAAATGGCGCCTTGACAGCAATTTTAGAATTCATCTCCTTAGAAAAGATGGAATTGTGGTCTAATTGGAGAAGGAAATGGCAACCCACTCCAGTATTCTTGCCTAGAGAATCCCAGGGATGGGGTCACACAGAGTCGGACACGACTGAAGTGACTTAGCAGCAGCAGCAGCAGTGGTCTAATCAGGGAAAGAGAAATTATGCTAGGTACTTGAAGTAGAAAGAATCTAATAGAGTAACTGGTTTCACAAATAACAAAGGTGATAAAGAGTCCAACAAGGAAGGCAAAATTCATTAAAACAGCAATAATCTGCTATCACTGAGGGCTGAAGAAACAAAGGAGAGGATATGGTGTTATAGAATCCACAGAGAGTGGCCCCCCGGGGGGAAATGGAGCCATGGTGAGCCTGCCTAATGGAAGCTGGGACTCTTGAAGAAGATATTTTCAGGAAGAACTGGAATTGTGAAGGTAATATAGCCTCTGCCTGAGACATCAACCAAGATAAGAAGAGTGGGGAAAATACCTTGGTTTTTCCCTTCCTCCTGCAGTCAGACCTCTCACTAGTGCCTTCCTCTAGCTTAACATAACTGAAGTTAGTGATACAGATCAGGGCAGGGGAAAGCCAGGCAGAAAACCTGAGGGCAAAGAGGCAAATTTCAGCACCGAGGGCCATCTGTGGCTCCCAGCGCCATTACTCTCCCCTTCCTCTTTCGGCATCTCTCTGTCTCTGCTTTACCTTCTGTTCTTAACTTCTGTCCCTTGGTAGGCTATGAAGTCAAACACATCAAAAGAAAGGGTATGTTTGGGTTGATTTCCCTGCTTAACTGCAATCTGTGCTAGTAAGGAGAGTTCTCACAACAGGCAGCCCTCTTCAGGACTGTCTCTGATTCAGCCACTGATCCAATCAGTTATCCATTTCTTGGCAGTTATTTGGTACAAAGCAAGACAACGATTACAAAAGAAAACATCTGCAGCTAATTTTCTCAGGAGACATTACATCTACAAAAGCACTTTGAGTTTGTATAAATTGTGTCCCTCCCCCAGTTCATATATATTGAGGGCCTAACCCTCATTACCTCACAATGTATTTAGAGATAAGATCTTTAAAGAGGTAATTAAAGTGAGGTCTATAGGGTGGACCCTAATCTGATATGACTGGGGTTCTTATAAGAGAAGGAGAATAGGATACAGAGAGAAAAGACCACATGAAAACACCATGTGGCCCTGGTCTATACCCAAGGAGGAAGCCTTCAGGAGAAAGCAACCTTACCTTGATCTCAAATGTCTAGTGTCCAGAACTGTGAGAAAATTAATTTCTGTCGTTATTTTATTAGTCTGTAGTACGTTATTACGGCAGCCCTAGAAAACTAATACAGTCAGTGTATTAGATTGAACTCTATGTACTGATTATCTATATTCTGAAATTCAAAGGCATGTGATCGTGTACTTAGCGGTGACCGTTTCAGGCATTAGCTCTAACAGTGGTCTTCGTGTTGGTCCGCTGGAGTTTCCATAACAAAATAAAACAGACTGGGTGGCTTAAACAACAAAATTTATTTTCTCATGGTTCTGGCAATTGGAGTTTCTAGATTAATGGGTTGGCAGCGTCAGTTTCTGGCTGAGGCCCCTCTCCTTGGCTTGCATATAGATACTTCTTGCTGTGGTGCTCACATGGCATTTTCTCGGCATGTGCATCCCTGATGTGCCTTCTTCCGATCAGAATACCAGTCATACTGGATTAGGGTCCGCTCTTATGACCTCATTTCATCTTAATTATCTTTTTTAAAGGCACTATCTCTAAATACAGTCACAGTGAGGGTCAGGGGCTTAAAGAAGCACAAACTGGAGTCAACATTGCCAGGAGAGATATCAATAACCTCAGATATGCAGATGACCATCCTTATGGCAGAAAGTGAAGAGGAACTCAAAAGCCTCTTGATGAAAGTGAAAGAGGAGAGTGAAAATGTTGGCTTAAAGCTCAACATTCAGAAAACGAAGATCACGGCATCCGGTCCCATCACTTCATGGCAAATAGATGGGAAACAGTGGAAACAGTATCAGACTTTATTTTGGGGGGCTCCAAAATCACTGCAGATGGTGACTGCAACCATAAAATTAAAAGACACTTACTCCTTGGAAGAAAAGTTATGACCAACCTAGATAGCATATTCAAAAGCAGAGACATTACTTTGCCAACAAAGGTCCGTCTAGTTAAGGCTATGGTTTTTCCTGTGGTCATGTACGGATGTGAGAGTTGGACTGTGAAGAAAGCTGAGCGCTGAAGAATTGACGCTTTTGAACTGTGGTGTTGGAGAAGACTCTTGAGAGTCCCTTGGACTGCAAGGAGATCCAGCCAGTCCATTCTGAAGGAGATCAGCCCTGGGATTTCTTTGGAAGGAATGATGCTGAAGCTGAAACTCCAATACTTCGGCCACCTCATGTGAAGAGTTAACTCATTGGAAAAGACTCTGATGCTGGGAGGGATTGGGGGCAGGAGAAAAGGGGACGACAGAGGATGAGATGGCTGGATGGCATCACTGACTCGATGGACGTGAGTTTGAGCGAACTCTGGGAGTTGGTGATGGACAGGGAGGCCTGGCGTGCTGCAATTCATGGGGTCACAAAGAGTCAGACATGACTGAGCAACTGAACTGAACTGAACTGAGGGTTAGGGTTTCAACACTAGAATTTTGCAGAGATACCATTCAGTTCCTAACACTCTTCAAACGTACTTAATTTTTTCTACTTATAGTTATAACAGGTGAAATCATTCCCACCTGGACAGTGAAGCTCAGGTCTGGAGACCTAACTGGGGTACCTCTCCTCAGTGCCACTGAGTTTATCAGAAACACTAATTATTAATTTTTACCTCTCTAAAACCCAAACTCTTTCTCTCTCCAGGTTATTATGGAAATCTGATTAGATTGTTAGCAAGTGAGGTTCATAAATAGCAGAAAGTTACCATCCATAGCCTCATTATTAACAGTGTACATCCCAACCTTTGCCTGTATCAAAATCCCATCTGTCTGGATCATCATCTTCTGGGCAAACACCAGGTCTATCCCATTCTTTACCCACAGACACATTGCCTGGACTACATTTTCCATGTGCCTGGCTTTTGCTTGCCCTCACTTCCCACATTATTTCTGAGACCACAACCATCCACAGTTGGCTCATCTTTAAAATAGGGAAAATACTACTACCTACCTCATAGGGCTCTTGGGAGGATTAAATGAGTCAACAGGTGTGAAACATTTAGAACGGTGTCTGACATACATGAAATGTGATATGATTATTCATTATTATTAACATCATTATCACTTTAGATTTACAGGTCATTATTTTTATGCATAAGATGCTATTGTTGCTCTGATTCCCCTTTACCACGTCATGCACCCACCCCCTCCCTGCTTCAGGTGTTGGCCCTAAAGGTTCATACCTGCAAACCTCTCCAGAAGACTATCTGGCTGATGGGGAACTGACTCCACAGAAGGTGTCTGGGGTGTTATGCCCCTTTCCCCAGAGACAGCTCATGGGCCGATGACTGCCTAGTGCAAGGGCTGAAACGGCCTGGTCCCCTTGCCTCTGTCCAGAACAACTCTTGGTATGACTCCCTCTCCAGGGTCCTGCAAAGAGAACAATCTGTGCCTAGATGTTTTCTGGAGCCATACTTTTTGCTTAGCTTCTCGCCCTGTCCTATCCCACTTCCCCCACTCTCTTGCAAGGTCCTCCTGAGAGTGTCACCTCAATTACTGACTCGCACAAGACTCAGAAACTAAAGAAAATGACCTCAGAGACCCACCTAAGGAGAGAGTGGTTTGTAGACTGTTTCTCATATACTTTATATATTTCTATTCTCTGCCATAATACCCAACAGTATGAGTCTCACATCACATGCTTAAACAAACGTTTTCTGGTCAATCCATTGAAATACCTACAAAGAAAATATTTACAGGAGTAAAGACCTAGAGGCCAAGACCAGGGATGTGAAATATAGGAACCGGGCAATGGAAAAACCTGTTCATCTGTCTTCACAACTGATATAAGTCGCAGTTAGCTGAGAGCGGTGATTGGTATTGAATGTGAGCGCTGCCAAAATGATAGGATCAAGTGTGTCACTTGGTGGCTGCCCGTGCACCCAGGGAGAATGTGAGGAAGATTGTCATTGAACACTGTCATATGCTTTGTGGACAGGCTGTGTCATCCTGGTGACAGCACATTCTGCAGAAAGGGCCTCTGAGGAAGTCAGAGGACAGGTCTTTATCTTTTCCATCCTCCTGAGATGACGGGAGCAAGTTTCAATTAAAGGCAATAAAAGAATGAGCGCGTCCTACACTACAGCGAACAACCTGAAGTTTCTACCTTACTACACATTATGTTTTCTATCATAAAAGAAGAAAAACTATATATGGTCCAGAGAGAGAGAGAGAGCCCCAAGCACCTATAATAGAACCAGCTTGGCCCTTCTTCTCACAGCTTTCCTGTTATGATCACATGAAGTAACATAGGAAAGCACTTTGTAAGAAGCAATGTGACATGATTAGGTGATGCAAAAGTATTATTATTATTAATGTTGATAAAAACACATTCCCTATAGGTATACTTGGGCGTTTCGGGTATAATGGTTGGAATCCATTCAGTGTCAAGTGACAGAATTCTAACTTAAATTGGCCTTAGCAAAAAAGGACTCAGTCACCGGGCAGACAGAGCCCAGACAGCTCCAGGCACATGGTATCAAAAGTCACAGTACGGACTTCCCTGTTGGTCCAGTGCTTAAGAAGCCTGTCCAAGCAGGAGTCACAGGTTTGATCCCAGGTCCAGGAAGATCCCACATGCCACGGGGCAACTAAGCCCAGTGCCACAACTACTGAGCCTGTCTGCACTGAAAAGGATATGCTTTGCAACTAGAGAGTAGCTCCCATTCAACACAACTAGAGAAAGTACACATGCAGCAATGAAGACCCAGGGCAGCCATAAATAACACGATAAACTAAAAAAAAAAATAAACTTTGCAGAAGTGTTGAACAGGAATGGCATTTCTGTAGAAGGTAACATACTAGTTGGTATGTATTTCAGAGGTGTTAGGACTGTGTAACCAAAGGCACAGTGTTCTTCAATGGCTGCTGCTAAGTTATACCGATATTTTAAAACCGTGGCTCTCAAACTACCATGAAACAAAATAACTTTCTTGGTAATACATGGTTTTTGGAGCTCCAATTTCAACTTTTCTGATTAAGAAGGTCTTCATGGGCCTAAAGAATTTATATATATATTTTTAACACATTCCAAGGTGATACTGATGCTGCTGATCCTGCAACCACCTTTGAAACTCTTCTAGAAGTTGTTAGTAAAGATACAGGTAATTAACAGATGATGAAAACCAAGTGTGAAAGCCAGAGGGCCTCTGAAGTCCCTCACTAAGAGATCATTTCCACCAACAAAAGGAAAAAAAAAAAAACTGGACTAGATTCTGGCTTAAAGTCAAGACAACAAAACTCTAGAGAAGAATACCCAACTGATACAGTCCATAAGATCAGGACCTGGTTGCAACAATGGGACCTTGTCACTCGGGATGGGGATCACCTGAGAAAAGGTCCAACCCAATTCTTGAACCCCAGAGGCCTCTGCAACTTTGGAGCCTACAAATGTGGCCCATACATCCCTATTAAGAGCTGGCATTCTTCCCTTTGTTGAAAACAATGCAAAAACTCCTCTCCTCCAAGGTAACATGATCCCCTCCCCACAAGGTACAACCCACAGCCATTGATTCCTAAAAATAGCCAGCATGTCAAAATCCACCTCAGCATCTGCTTCCCAAGAACCCCACTCTGATGATGGGGCTCTAGCTGGTAATAACTGGGGACCAGAGGCACAACAGCATCAAGAGTCTTCCTTTCCAGCAATTCTGTCTTTCTCTGCCAACTGGCTTAATCCTCTTCCCTGAAGATACAGTTTTTCAATCCTTTGTGTGGAAAGCACAGCCAAGGACACATCAGACTCACATGATAGCAATTCTGTGACCCAAGAGTCTAACAGCATTTTTTCAGGTCCAATTTGAAAAAATCCAGGAAAATACCCTCACTGATCTGGTTTTGCTTGTGTGTTCACATCTTGGTATCACTGTGCCCAGAGCCATAAAATAACACAACTATGGCATCCTGGGTCAAGTCCTCATTCCTGGGGCCAGGGAGCCAAGGACTATTACCAGCAGAAGGGACAGAAGGCTCAGAGTGAATAAGAATAACAGTAAGCCATTTCTTAATGTGATTGATACTAATTCATATCAAAATCCTTCCATATGCCTTCAATTATTTCGATAGCTTAAAAAGGTGCGTGGGAGAGTGGAGAAAAGAAAGAAGTGGCTGCTTCTCCAACCATGTATGTTCACAACTGATTGGTATAAAATTAAAAGTCAGTAATTCATCTTGGTTGCAACAGACAGACACCTAAACTCAAACTAACTTGAGCAAAAACTGGAATTTATTGGAAGGCTCATGTAACTGCAGGAAGCCGGGTGATTCAGCTGGCCACAGCCTCAAAAACCACCAAGGCCATCTCTTTCATCTCTTGCCTTGGCTTCTCATTGTGTCATATCACCCTCTCGGACCAACTTTCTCCACGTAGCAAGTAACAATAGGATGTGAAGCCACCTGCTTCCTATTTCCCTTCATCACTAGTGAGGAAATGCCTTTTTCCCCCATCTTTAGTTCGAACAATTATAGGAAAAATGTTGATGGCCCAGTTCAGTCACATGTATGTCTCTGGGACCAATCATGCATAATCAGGAGAAAAGTCTCTTACGGTTGGAGCAGCTTGATTTCATAATCATTATAAAAGAGGAGATGGATTATTTAAGCACAAGGAAGAAGCAAGGGAACTGCAGGACTGGGGAAGGAGGAGAATTTTTCAAAACAATGTATGTGTAGCCTAAAAAAAACAGAGGGATACTAGACAGAGAAAAAGCGGACTCCCCTTCAGAGAACATAAAAACAGGGTCTGCCTCCTATCAGCCTGGATGGGAGAGGAGTTTGGGGGAGAATGGATACATGTATATGTATGGCTGACTCCCTTCGCTCTTCACCTGAAGTTACCACAACACTGTCAATCAGCTACGCCCCAATACCAAATAAAAAAGTTAAAATTTAAAAAAAAAGAAGTAGGGGAAGTCACAGGCACAAGCCTGCAAAAAAAGAAGGCGTAAGTTCCCATTCAATCCCATTCATCTATGAAAAGATATAGGGGGAAAAAGACCGTTTGTGAGACATAACTGGGCTTCCCAGGTGGCTCAGTGGTAAAGAATCCACCTACTAATGCAGGAGGCTCAGTTCGATCCCTGGGTCAGGAAGATCCCCTGAAGTAGGAAATAGCAACCCACTCCAGTGTTCTTGCCTAGGAAATTCCATGGACAGAGGAGCCTGGCAGGCTACAGTCCATAGAGCTGCAAAGAGTCGAACATGATTGAGCAGCTAAATAACAACAACAAAGATGTAATTACCTAAAAGGACCCTTGCTGCTACTGCTACTGCTGCTAAGTCACTTCAGTCGTGTGTGACCCCACAGACAGCAACCCACCAGGCTCCCCCGTCCCTGGGATTCTCCAGGCAAGAACACTGGAGTGGGTTGCCATTTCCTTCTCCAATGCATGAAAGTGAAAAGTGAAAGTGAAGTCGCTCAGTCGTGTCCGACCCTTCGCAACGCCATGGGCTGCAGTCTACCAGGCTCCTCTGTCCATGGGATTCTCCAGGAGAGAGTACTGGAGTGGAGTGCTATCGCCTTCTCCGAAAAGGACCCTTACAAACCACTAATTCCACATTATTTTTTGTATGAGGCAGCAGAAGTCCATATAGAAGTGACTCATTCAAAACCACTCCTTGGTGGCAAGTACTAGTATTTCTAGCCAGGGTTCCTCCCACTGTGTTGCAAGAGCCCATCTAAATCTGGTCAGCATTAATACCTCCAAGATTCTGGACAATTATTGACCATATTCCTCAATTTTGGGGGCAGTTACAATTTTGAATGATTTTCTCTGATCAGACAAGTTTCTCAATGGAAAGTCAATAAATAAAATTTAAATATTGGAGAGTAGGCACCAATATAAATGTCTCAAAATTTATATTGAATGTAGCCTAAGTTTTAAGCCTACTGTACTGTATCCAGCCTTAATAATTGAATTACTTAAATTGTAATCTGTCTCAAAATTACTGACTCATGTATTTTACATTCTTTGTCTGCATTCCTCTAGAGCTGTGGGGAAAGTTTGGCAAAAACAGAGAAGAATTATGAGAACCATATCTATGTGCAGACAGAGAAATGAAAAGGCATTTAGCATATAACTTAAAGAGTTAACTTAATCTTTTAACTTAATCTTAGTCTCTAACGTAAGAAATGAAATGTTTTCACCTAAGCTCAATCTTAACTTTTGTAATTAATTATGAGTATAAGTGGGGCTTCCCAGGTGGCACTAGTGGTATAGAACCCATCTGTCAATGCAAGACATATAAAAGACATGGGTTTGATCCTTGGGTTGGGAACATCCCCTGGAGGAGGACGTGGCAATCCACTCCAGTATTCTTGCTTGGAGAATTCCATAGACAGAGGAGCCTGGCAGGCTACAGTCCATAAGGTCTAAAAGAGTCAGACATGACTGAAGTGACTTAGTACACACAGCCACGAGTATAATTGATCTCTCTCCATCTCTTAGCATATTCAAATGCCTTAAAAATTCAAATAGAGAAACTGAAATATTTCAGGGACTCACTTTATATCTTGCATGGTTACAGCTGTCTTCCTGAACCTCAATTTAGGCAATGAAAAGCAAAATAGTTTCCAGCAGTACTTTGTGCTGTGTGTTAGTTGCTCAGTCGTGTCCAACTCTTTGTGACCCCATGAACTGTAGTATTTTGTGTTAAGTGAAGTTTTTCCATAATTGTGCATCTACTCTGGAGTTTGAAGGAGGCTTCCCTGGTGGCTTAGATGGTAAACCATCTGCCCGCAATGCAGGAGACCCAAGTTCGATTCATGGGTCAGGAAGATTCCCTGGAGAAGAAAATGGCAATCCACTCCAGTACTCTTGCCTGGAAAATCCCATGGATGGAGGAGCCTGGTAGGCTACAGTCCATGGGATCACAAAGAGTCAGACACGACTGAGCGACTTCACTTTTTTCACTGGAGTTTGAATGTCAGGTTTGGGATGGAGACATATTTCAGAATAGTCAGTGTGTAAATTTTATTTGAAGCCCCATGTCATGACAACATGACACAAGGTCTACATGATAAGAAGGGAATGAAAGTGACATAGAAGGAACGAAGAAAGTGATGTTTGGGAATGCAAGAGAAAGAGCATTTCAATGTGGATGACATGTCTATGTCAAATGATAGAGTAAGATGAAAACGGAAAGTTGGTCTTTGGACTTGGTAATGTGGAGGTTGGGAGAGATATTGACAAGAACTAATTCGCTGTTGTTCACTCACTAAGTTGTATCTGACTCGTTGTGACCTCATGGACTGTAGCACCCCAGGCTCCTCTGTCCTCCACTATCCACCATCTTTTGAAGTTTGCTCAGATTCATGTCCACTGAGTCAGTGATGCTATCTAACCATTTCATCTTCTGCCACCCCTTTCTCTTTTTCCTTTCAATCTTTCCCAGCGTCGTGGTCTTCTCCAATGAGCGGACTGTTCGCATGAGGTGGCCATTGGAGCTTCAGCATCAGTCCTCCCAGTGAATATTCAGGCTTGATTTCCTTTAGGATTGACTAGTTTGATCTCCTTGTGGTCCAAGGGATTCTCGAGAGTCTTCTCCAGCATCACAATTCAAAAGCATCAATTCTTTGTTGCTCAGCCTTCTTTGTGGATCAACTTTCACATCCATACACTAACTACTGGAAAAACCATAGCTTTGACTATACACACCTTTGTCAGCAAAGTGATGTCTCTGCTTTTTAATATGCTAAGTTTGTCATAGCCTTCCTTTCAAGGAGCAAGTGTCTTTTAATTTCATGGCTGTATTCACTGTCTGCAGTGATTTTGGAATCCAAGAAAACAAAATGTTACTGCTTCCACTTTTTCTCCTATTCACCATGAAGTGATGGGACCAGATGCCATGATTTTAATTTTTTGAATGTTGAGTTTCAAGCCATGTTTTTCACTCTTTTTTTACCCTCATTAAGGACCTCTTTGGTTTCCTTTCACGTTCTGCCATTAGAGTGGTTATCATGTGCATATCCCCACTCCAGTACTGCTGCCTAGAAAATCCCATGGATGGAGGAGCCTGGTAGGCTGCAGTCCATGGGGTCGCTGAGGGTCAGACATGACTGAGTGACTTCACTTTCACTTTTCACTTTCATCCATTGGAGAAGGAAATGGCAACCCACTCCAGTGTTCTTGCCTGGAGAATCCCAGGGACGGGGGAGCCTGGTGGGCTGCTGTCTATGGGGGTCACACAGAGTCGGACACGACTGAAGCGACTTAGCAGCAGCAGCATCTGCATATCTGAGGTTGTTGATATTTCTCCAGGAAATCTAGATTCCAACCTGTGATTCACCCAGCCTGGCAGTTCGCATGATGTGCTCTGCATATAAGTTAAATAAGCCGCGTTACAATATACAGCCTTGACATACTGCTTTCCCAGCCTGAAATCAGTCAGTTGCTTCATGTTTCATTCTGTTGTTTCTTGACCTGCACACACGTTTCTCAGGAGGCAGATAAGGTGGTCTGGTATTCCCATCTCTCTAAGAATTTTTCAGAGTTGGTTGTTATCCACACAGTCAAAGGTTTTAGCATTGTCAATGAAGCAGAATTAGATGTCTTTGTAAAATTCACTTGCTTTCTCCATGATCCAACGAATGTTGGCAATTTGGTCTGGTTCCTCTGCCTCTTTGAAATTCACTTGCACATTTGGAAGTTCTAAAACTTTCTCTGGAGGGAGTTCAGGAGGAAGTTGAACACAGAAATGGTTAGATAGCTTCAGGAATACTACACGGAGTTCCTTTTTCTAAGAGATACCAGGGCATGTTTTTGTGTTAGTAAAAAGAGGACATTCACAGTGCAGGGGAAAAGAGAGACAACTACAGAATGAAGAACCTTGAGTAGGAATAGAGAACAGGATCCAGGGTGTAATAATGGGATGGTCTTTAGGCTCAAGGATACTTCATCTTAAGGAGCAGTTGGGAAAGCAGAAGAGATGGACAAAGATGCAAATTAGCTGGTAGATTTGGTAGTGAAAGTATGTGGAAGTGCTTTCCAGACTGCTCATTTTAAGCAATAAAATAAGAAGCATTCTCATCCTCTGAGAATGTAAAAGGGGAAGAAGTGATGGGAAATAGGGGAGAGAGAAGATATGACGTGTTCATCAAAGATATCATGGGAGTGAAAGGGTGTGGGAAGTAGAATGCAGGCGTGCGAGCTCAGTCCTGTTCGATTCTTTGCAGCCCCATGGACTGTACCCTGATAGGCTCCTCTGTCCATATTACCCTGGCAAAGACACTGGGGTAGACTGCCTTTCCTCCTCCAGAAGATCTTCCTGATCCAGCGATCAAAAGTGCATCTCCTGCATTGGCAGGCGGATTCTTGACCACTGAGCCCCTGGGAAGCCCAGGAAACAGGACAGGAATAAGTAAACAGTAGTTAGAATCCAGGGAGAAGTATTCATATTTTTCTCTAACTATATCCACTTGTCTGTACACACAAACATGACTGGGTTTCAAGAAAGTCACATTTAACCTCAGTTGAATGCTAATGCTAAGAAGGGAGAAAGGACAAAGCAATTGAGGGCATGTCCACAGGAATTGTTACAGTGCCGGACCTATGGAATAAAGGCTAAGAAGTGAAGGAAATGAGGATCCACGTGGGTTGAGGAATTACAGAAACTAGGGTCTTGAAGCCTTACTGGAGTTGGGATAGCAAAAGAAATAAGTTGGAAATACACAGGATCATGTTTGGAGAGTATGATACTTTTAAGATTTAGCTTATGTGAGGATGCAATTATTGGTGGCAACCAGGATATAAGCAAGGGAATGGATGGTTGAGCTAACATGAAAACTAAGATCAGTGGAGGAAAAGAGGTCAAGGAATTGAGAGTTCAGCATCCTGAAAGCATCAGCTACATGCAGAGGTGAGGCTACACTGCAATAACAAGTAATCCCAGTGTTTCAGTGGTAACAAATTTGCACGTTACAAATGCATGCAAAGCTGTATTTCAAGGACTCTCCAAGGCTGCTCCCTCCACTGAGTGACTTGAGAGAGCTTTCCCGTGTTGACTCTGCATCTCAATCTGAGACATCTGTCATCACTAAAAGGACTTTACCCTCTTCTGCCAAAAGAGAAGAGAGGAAAATGGAGATGGCACATTAGCTCTTAAATGCTTCAGCTCAGAGGTGACACTCATATTTCCACTCATCGTGTCATCAGATAAAACCAGTCATATGCCCCACTGCCTGTACCAAGTGTAAGGTAACACACAGAATATTTAGTGAGCACTTCTGGCTACCACAAGGTAAATATTTTATTTTTCAGGATTATCAAGGAGACAACATTTGAGAGAGATGATGAACCACGTGCTTACCTCTTCAAAAAATGAAAGGAACTGACTCATAAGGCAGTCAATGACTGAAGGTCATTTAGAGGTCAATGACTGAAACCAGAGAATGGGCAGTAGAGACAGCTGGAGTGAAAGGCCAAGGACCTCAGGGTTCCTGTGCTAGAAATGACCTTCCCTCTATGCTACACTCTGCCTGAAATTTGTGTACACAATGTCAAATACCTGGATAAGGAATTAAATATTCAATCACCTAGATCTTTCCTAAGGCTGTAAATTTCAAGCTATTCAGGAATGGACTGTTGATGGATCTGATTAATACAGAGCTAACCATATTTCCTATGTGAATTCTCAGGTTTTAAAGAATGAAAATGTGGGAACAATAAAATTCTACTGAACATAATTTATCGTTTCCTTGATGATTTAGAAGACACCTTTAGCTCCTGTAGTAACTTAGGGACATGCCTGTGAACATCAATTATAATTGAACTGCGGATGTGCAAGGCTATAACTCACACGAGCTCTCTGCATGCTGGGAGCACAAGGAGGGCAGCAGGAAGACTGATGACAGCAGGGGATGGACTGGCCTAGAGCTGGGGAGACTAGCCAGGAGGCATGACTTGCCCCCAGGGGTAAAACCAGCAGTTGAAATAATAAAGTTCAAGGAGATGAAGGACTTTGGGTTTCAATCAAGACTGATACATACATCCAGGATGTACTGCCCAGGTGCTGGGGACATAAGACCTCAAGTCTCTGTACAAGCAAAGCAGGCAGATCATATGTCTCCAGTCTAGTAGGTTAACTGGGCAGAAGCAGATGTGGAGTCTCCAACTCTTGGGATTTCTAAGACATGGTCCATCAAGCTGGGGCTTTAGCAGAGCTCTGGTTCCAGCAGGAAATTGAAAGGCAAACCAGGAAACCAGAAAGTGAGGCAGAGGCTGGAGAAGTGGGGAGGAGGGACTCAACTTAGTGAGCATTGCAGATATGACGCTTAAGTGAGCATGTTGATTTTAGAACACAGTCGCCTGGGGATAAGAAGAGGCTCCTATTAGGCTATATTCTTTAAAAGGTCACATAAAGACATAAAGGAAATTTAAATGCATATTACTAAGTTAAAGAAATCAATCTGAAATGGCTAAACACTATTCGATTTCAACTCAGTGAGATTCTGGAAAAGGCAGAACTATGGAGACAGTACAAAGATTAGTAGTTGCCTGGGTTTGAGAGGGTGGAAAGGGACGAATAGGCAGAACACAGGGGATTTACAGGGCAGTGAAAATACTCTACATGATACCGTAATAAGGTATATGTATCATCACACACTGGTGCAAACCTATAAAATGCACACTATCAAGAGTGAACCCTAATGTAAACTATGAACTTTGAGTGATAATGATGTGCAGGTTCACCAAATGCAACAAATGCCGCACTCTGGTGGGGGATGTTAATAACGGAGGAGGCTGTGCACGTGTGGGGGCAGGGGGTATGTGGAGAATCTCTGTGACTTCCAAATTTTCTCTGAATCTTAAACTGTTCTAAAAAAAACACTGTCTCAAAAACAGGCTTAATCAGAGATCTTCTTGATAGGGAGGGACAGGTCAGAGGACACAGCAACTGACACGTAGAAACAAAATGTAAGGCAGAATCGTGACTGATTCTATTCGAATGCAAGATAAGAGTTCTCCATTTAGATGCTGCAAGGTGACATACTCCCCCCCATCTGTTTCCCAAGGTCTCTACTCAGGCTCCCTGATTTGAAATCAAGGTCAATATCAAGCTTGGAAGGGGATTATTTTTGTGATGCAACTCGATTCACAGAAAAGAGTCAAAGAATATTTTTAGCTTAATAAAGGATCTGCTTAAATTTTTAATGTCTTGAAGATGTCTTTCCTTCCTCAATCCCATTCCTTGTCTTCATGGATCTTAATCCCCTGTTCTCTCCACAATGGAAATCCAGATGGAACTGAACCTGGGCCAAAGGACTGAGGACCAAAGGATGTAGGTCTCTGCCTGCATGGGATGCGGTGGGATGAAGAAGGGAAAAGAGTTTAAAAGAGGAGTCTATGGGGAACCTGTGAGGGGTGAGGGTGAAGACGGGCAGAGAGGGAGAGATTAGCTGGTGGAAGCTTCCAGACAGACCTGTAGGGAGAGCCCCCAGGCATCAATTGCGAAGCCCCGCCTACTCAGGAGTGAGCTGGGTGCCCTGAGTAACGGTAGAAAATGCTCTCAGATGTCCACCCAAGGTGGGGCAATGATCAAAAGGGCAGCCCTGGCAAAGCAGAGGAAATTAGGCATTTTCAAAGACAGGTGCCAGAACTGGACAACTTGTCAGTAGCGCCGAGGTGAGTTTCATACAAGGGCCAAGCTATTTGAAATTATTTGTGTTTTAGATTTATTTTTGTTAAGTAAAAGGGAAAAAAAAAACCAACATAATTTGCTTTAAATTCAACCTGCAAATTATCTCATCCATTCACAAACCTAGTAAATGTTATAAACTAGGACAACTGTGGAGGCAACTCTGATTAGTGTTTGATAAACTCATGTTACATTCTGATTTTAAAACTTAGATAAACAACCAGTCTCATTTAAAAACAGTTCATTAAATCCCCTTCAAATTTTAAAACTCCACTTACAAATTAAAATGCCCTACTTCTTAGGACTGATTAGGTAAATTTATGATCTTAATGAGCAAACTCTTTCCACGTTCTGAAGAAATCTTTAAAGTTTAAATAAATTAAACTTACAAATATAGCAAATTTCAAATTCTCCTAAGCATTCCAAAACTGCAAATTTACTGCTGTAATTTCAACAAGAACAAAAAAATTACGAGAATCAATTTATTTAAATTTTAAGAATCAAAAGGTGAATCACTCAGATCCAATTGAGAGCCATTTCATTTGAAATGTAGTCAAAGGAACAGCAGCACAGGTTTCACTTGGAGTCCACCAGAAATGCAGAGCCTCTGACCTCCACCCAGAACTGCTGAATCTGAAGTCTAAGGAAGGGCAGTACAGGAGATTTCCATTATTCTTTGAACTGGTGTAGGTGGCAGGGTCATGTGATCCATCCTTTCTTTTTTCCCTTCCTTCCTTTCTATTTCACATAAAAATCCAGAAAACAAATTATATCATCAGTCTCATATTGAAGTTGTGAAGCTCAGTGGAGCAGAAATATAAGAGATTCTGGTAAAAGGTGGAATCAGTGCTAAGACCCATACTGGGCACAAAAGGAAGAAACACAGTAAGAAAATGGACCTTTCAATGGATGGAAGGTACTGCCTGAATCAGCTATGTGTGCTGAGTCACCCAGTCATGACTCACAAAGAGTCACAACTCTTTGTGACCCCAGGAACTATAGCCCACCAGGCTCCTCTGTTCATGGGAGTCTCCAGACAAGAATATTGGAGTGGGTGGTCATGCCCTTCTCCAGGGAATCTTCTTGATCCAGGGATCAAACCCAGGTCTCCTACACTGCAGGCGGATTCTTTACTTTCGGAGCCATCAGAGACGCCCTATACAGAACGCAAACTTTTGGCAGGAGTTTTACTCTAAGCCAAATACCAAAATCTAGAAAGTGAGATGGGCAGTGTTGCAAGTGGCATAGCCACATTTCTTTACCTAGAAATGTAGAATAATTAGGATAAAAAGTACTTGTGAACATAAATAAATAACTGGCCGAAATGAGCAGCTGAGTCAGTGTGTAGTAGTCACCTGGAAAAAGGAAGAAGATTGGGTAGGTGAAAAACACTTGCCTAAGGGATCTCATCTTGTCAGGTTCAGAGTCAGGGTACACAACAGCAGCATTAGATAGCATGGCCCTGTCACTAGCCCCCATCAATAGTTGAAACATGGGAGCAATGTTCTCCAAACTCAGGGTATGATGGAAAGGCAAAGCTTCTGCGATGGCTTGAGAAGAAAGAGGAAGGGGACAGAACAAACACGGACTATCTTGGACACTTCACAGTATCAAGGGGAAGTAAAGGCTTTGTAGGGTGAAGTCTGAATACACAGGGCGCTATTCCCTGGGTGCATACTAGGCTACATGCAAAGGGCAGCTCTACGGAAGAGGAAGCGCTGCAGGGCAACAGGGATGCTACTCCTGGGCGCTAGAAGGTGTGACGGCTTTTCAGTAGAACAGGACTAAGCCAGCAGTCACCAGGAACTGTGTTCTTCCAGAGAGAAGGTGTCCAAGGACATGGATGAGGAAGGTCAAATGCCTGGAAGCGGCAGGTAAGTCTATTTCTGCAACTGCTGATGCAGTCCAGGACTAGAGGAACAAACGCCAAATCACAATTCATATTTAGTTATATTAGTACTGACATACCAAACTAGAGCGAATCAAAATTCTGCTCTTCTGTTCTCTTCAAATTGTGCTGCTGAAGTCCCTGCCGCACCCAAGTGTGGGCTCAAAGAGAACTCTTTACAAACAAAGCCTTACTTCCCTGGCCCTCTTCAACTCCCAGAAGGCAGGATTTCATGTTCATCCTAGCATCATCTAAGACCCTCTATTTTTGCAGCAGACTACAATCCCCAGAAGTTGAGTGGCACAAAGTTTCCAGGAAGGTTTTTGTTACTTGTTAAATAAAACTAATTCTATATAGGAATTAAATCAAAAGGGACATTTTCTCAAAGTTCAGAGGGAAATCCTAGAGTAAAAGGCCTTACAATGTCCCCCAGCCAAGCCATGTTCTTCCTAGTACACTTTTCCCTCTGTCCTGGTCTGGATAGATTTATCAGAATCTGTGTGAAACCAAGGTTATGTTTATAGAGAACAAATCTGTTTCCATTTCAAAAATCAAAATGCTTTTGAAAGAACCAAGACAAAAAATTTTGAGGATATGTGAGTGAATTATTTTTAATGTGACAAAAGGTATCTGGAATAATGGTGAAGCATGCACAGTAATTCAGTCGTGTACTACTCTTTGCAACCCCATGGACTGTAGCCCACCAGGCTCCTCTGTGACAGTACCATCAAAAAATGTTTCCTCTATGTACTTGCAGGCTACAAATTATTTAAAAAACAAGCAATTTATTATTAGGATTACAGTACAATGGGCTGTGACTTATTTAAAGTCTTTTTCTTTTACTTGAAGTTTTTCAACCAAAGATTGTTTTTTTCTCAGGCTATTTGCGTGCTGTACCAATAGACTTCTAACTAAGGCAGTTTTACTCTTCAGAGAAGAATTATTGCTTCCTTTTAATTTATGGTTTAGAGAATGTTGCGGAGATCAAGCTGAAAAATTAATTTCAGATTGGTCCCAGAGGGGCTGCTTTAAATGGTTCTGTTAATTCACTTTGAGAGGAACCCTATTAAAGTTGATGAAAATGGCAAAGACCCACTAGCCCATTTCTAATCCAGATTTTGTTTGAAACAGACCTCATCCTTCTAATTAGAGTTGTTGGAACCCATTTTAATTTTATTAATAATAATTAACATTTATAGGAACTCAGTTTACAAAGCACTTTCTCATTATCAATTAAGTTTTTAAATCATCATAATAATCTAATGAAGTAGCATATTAGTTTCCTAATTCTGCCATAACAAATTACAACAAATTTAATGACTTAAAAGAACACCGATTTATTATATTAACATTTTTGGAGGCCAGTAGTTCAAAACAGGTCTCACTGGGTTAAAAATCAAGGTGTTGGCAGGGCTTTATTTTTTCTGGAAGCTCTAGAGAAGAAGCTATTTCCTTGCCTTTTCCAGCTTCTAGAAGTTGTCTGTGTTCCTTGGCTCATGGCCCCTTCCACCCTCAAATCCAGCAAGCAGCGTACAGTCAGATCTTTCTCATGCTGAATCACTCTCACTTTGCCTCCATCATCACATCTCCCACCTCCCTACTTTTTTTACTCATAAGGATCTTTGTGATTTTATCTCCCATCGCCCCAGATAATCCATGATAATCTCCCTTTAAGATTCTTAACTTAGTCCATCTGCAAAGGCCCTATGGCCATGTGAATTAGCAGCCACAGTTTCTAGGAACATCTTTGTGCTAAACTGGGAATATTTTAAATGATTTTATAATTAGTGTTGATGAAACTAAGAATTATTTTACAGATGAGGAAAAACAAGATCAAAGGAAGCCTAGTGATTCATCACAAGTCACTGTCAACATAAGCCAAAACTTAAATTTAAAATGGGTATTCAGATGTTAATCTACCTGTTTCAGTCCATCATGAGACATTAGTTCAAAAGTTCCCATAAGGTGCTTTTTATTAAATTTAGAATGACACGTCCAACGATTTTTTAGACCATTTTCCAAAATCTGGCTTCAGGGCTTATTGTTAATAATAGCTACCATACTTTCAAGCGAATCATTTAGGTAAGGAGGATGAACTCTAATGGTGACAGCTTTGATAAGGTACATATCCACCGATCCCCTTAGAAATGAAAAAAAATAGCTGAGTTCCTATAGCAAAACAGAAATTGTTCCACACATGAAAGGGTTTGATGGTTTAAGGGAAAGTTAACTGAGGTGGTAAAAATGTATAACTGTTGTTGTACAAGAAATTAAAGAAACTGTTTTTAGAAAAGGTAAAACTTAAAGGATGTTTATACTGTTTGAAGGAAGATTCATTAGATTATGTTCTATATGTTCAGCTCCATAAGAGGAAACTAGGACCAATTAGAAAAAATAGGAAAAACTGATTAAAGACACATTAATTTTTTTCCTGGTAATTTAAGCTGTCCTAATTTAGAATAAACTACTTCATGAAGTGTAATATGGTAAATAAACTGCTTCATAAAGTCCAAGTAGAGGATGGATGAGGATGTTCACAGAATCACTGCATTACATGAAAGACAAAAATGGAAAAATAAGATATACAGTGCATAAGAGGAGGGATCCATACCATACCCTTGGGTAAAGTGTTTGCCTATTCTGTCCCTTAGCAAGAGAAATGGTTACATACAAAAAGTCAGGAGAAGGCTTACTACTGTGCCTGACACACAGTAAGAGCTTAATATAAAATGTACATACAACTAACATCATGGTAATAACAAATTTAGTAACAAACATCAGAATAACTGCTCTCCAATAAAAAAATTCCTTACGATATATCTCTTCCCATTGTAACTTGGATAACTAGTTTTCCTAAATCATCTGTGTGGTAATATATATGAGCACCCCAGTGCAATAAGTAAGTCATTCCACCAAAGTAAGAAATCTTCTTAGACACAATTGGTCTTGGGGTCTTTGGTAGATTACTGTCTACCATCTGCTCCTCTCTCCATTATAAAAGTATAATATATCCCCACTCATCACCATGTGACTGTGCCCTGTAAAAGTGGGCTATATTTCCTCATTCGCTTGAAAGACCTGGCCACATGACTTGCTTTGGCCAAAGGGATAAGACAAGACATAATGTAAGCCAAAGTGAAAGTGAAAAGTGAAGTCGCTCAGTCGTGTCCGACTCTTTGCGACCCCATGGACTGTGGCCTACCAGGCTCCTCCATCCATGGGATTTTCCAGGCAAGAGTACTGGAGCGGATTGCTGTTTCCTTCTCCAGGAGATCTTCCCAACCCAGGGATCGAACCCAGGTCTCCCACATTGCAGGCAGACACTTTACCATCTGAGCCACCAGGGAATTAATGGGAGCCACCTACAAGCAAAAGCTTGAAGACACATCGATTGTTTCTGGAAGCCCCGTTGTCCTTTTTCTCTACCACAGTAAACGTAGAAAGAATGTATATCATGGAGCTGAAGTGCAGACAGAAAACACGGAGGATGTCCCTTTTACAAGCATGTGAATGTGAGAATGTGAGGACACGTGGGGCAGAGCTGCAGCTGCCAAAATGTAATGAAAGCAAGAAACAAATGCTTGCTATGGCAAATTAATGGGATTTGACGGGTGTTGCTACTGAAGCAAATCTGAAAAATACAGAAATTTGAACCATGATAAAGAAATTGGTACCAGAAGCAAGATGATGACTTAACAATACATACAATATGAGGCACTGGCCTTGGAACCAGGTGGTAGGTGGTGAGGAAAAGATTATTTGAAGCTGAGAAAAATAATGAACCGTGTTATACAGTGATATGACACTGATTTAAAATGTCCTCTGTGATAGCATGGAAGTCAGCTAATATACTTACTGAACTTGTGGCTTTAGGCAACGAGATCGAGAAGCAAAGCTTTTGCTAGGGAGCATGGGTTCTTATTATCAGCTGTCTTTGATAAGGTTTTGTGAGAAGAAAGTGGCTTAGTAGAATTGATATGAAAGCAGATAAAATACAGGAATGAGGATATATAAAGAGAATCCAGAAACTTCAGTTCTAGTGGGGTAGAAAGATGGAGCTATTTTTTTTTCAACTACAACCAGTGAAAGAAAATACTGAGAAGTATCTAAGCAAAAAATTGTGACTATATCTCAAGGTGAAGACCCAGTCTTGAGTATGGTTGTCACCTTGGGAGTTAAACACTATTGGCAGTTTAAAATTGTCCACAGAAAAGGTTTTAATTTGGAAAATAAACAGCTCAGATTACCAAGAATGTGTGTGTGGCTCACCCATGAAGCCAGTAAACTCAAAATAGATCTACAAAGACGAGTATCTCAAAAAGAACTGTGGGTATAGGCGTAAGCACAGGGAGCTGTTTAGAAGGTAATAAAAGCCGGTCAGGATCAAGAAAGACTTCAACAACTGAAAATTTAAAACAAGGTCATTGGCACCAAATTTCTTCCATGAGATAGCAGACTGATAAATCAGCCCAGTACCCAACGAGGAGGTTCTCCAACATTCCCTTCAGCTGTGGTCAAAAATAGGTGCGCGAAAAGGATGGACATCCCAGAAGATGAAGCCAAGAGCTACAGAAAGCCATAAGCTGAGAGCTCCAAGGACCAGAGTCCATCAAGGGATTTCCTTACTGTTCCTGTACCAAAGTTGACTAATGACGCAGTCTATTTATTGGAAAGTCAGATACAGCTATAAAATGAAATTATATGTATGGAATAATCAGTTTAAACAAATATCAAAAAAGCCCTGATCTGAACAGATTTCACTTCAGTCATACATCAGTTCAGTCGCTCAGTCGTGTCCGACTCTTTGCAACCCCATGAACCGCAGTACACCAGGCCTCCCTGTCCATCACCAACTCCCAGAGTCCACCCAAACCCATGTCCATTGAGTCGGTGATGCCATCCAGCCATCCCATCCTCTGTCATCCCCTTTTCCTCCTGCCCTCAATCCCTCCCAACATCAGGGTCTTTTCCAATGAGTCAACTCTTTGCCTGAGGTGGCCAAAGTACTGGAGTTTCAGCTTTAGCATCATTCCCTCCAAAGAACATCCAGGACTGATCTCCTTCAGAATGGACTGGTTGGATCTCCTTGCAGTCCAAGGGACTCTCAAGAGTCTTCTCCAACACCACAGTTCAAAAACATCAATTCTTCGGCACTCAGCTTTCTTCACAGTCCAACTCTCACATCCATACGTGACCACAGGAAAAACCATAGCCTTGAATAGATGGACCTTTGTCGGCAAAGTAATGTCTCTGCTTTTTAATATGCTGTCTAGGTTGGTCATAACTTTCCTTCCAAGGAGTAAGTGTCTTTTAATTTCATGGCTGCAATCACCATCTGCAGTGATTTTGAAGCCCCCCAAAATAAAGTCAGCCACTGTTTCCACTGTTTCCCCTGTTTCCCCATCTATTTGCCATGAAGTGATGGGACCGGATGCCATGATCTTAGTTTTCTGAATGTTGAGCTCTAAGCCAACATTTTCACTCTCCTCTTTCACTTTCATCAAGAGGCATACAAACAGTCATACATACAGCCGACAATGATCAAATTAAAAGAAGGCACTCGTGTTGGGCAAGAACTGCTCTAAGATTTTTTTTTTCCATCTCTAGGATTCAATGATTCTTATTTTGCCTTTATACCACCTGAGCACACAGCACAGTGCCAGACACACAGGAGCTGTTCGGTATGTTCTGCATTTAATTGAAGTTAATTAAGCTTCACCACTCTGCCTATACACATTATGGAGAGCCCCTTAAAAGGTGCTCCAAACTACCTATCTCCAGCCTCTTAACTCTAGAAGTCTCACAGTACTCTGTTCGCAAATCCCTAAGGCAGGAATGTGAAGGAGGAAGAAGAAATGTAATAAATATGCTGTTCTCTTAATGGGTACCATGACCAAATAAGGATATTCTCTCTCCCTCTGTCAAAACTTTAAACACAAAGAGCAATTCAGTTTTATGAAGGGAGGTCAAGTGTCCTCGTCCTTCCCACTCCCACATTTTAAGGCCATCATTTAAAAATGTTTAAGTAATTTCTATTAAATTGATCTGTGAAAATAAAAAGGGCCATCTAATTATAAACACAAATCTCTGGGACCAGAGATTTTGTATGGATTTTTCAATAACCTATGTGGGCACTTTATAATATGTACCAACAATAGCAAAAGGACAGTTGTTATGGCACAGGATTTTAAATCAGAAATGTAAACTGAGTCAAACAGTTCAACCGAGTGGCAGTTAACCATGTGGGCCTGTTACAGCTCTAAGAAAAATACTCAGTAGGGAATGTTTATTTACCAGGCAGCATCCCATTTAATCTCCTAACTCTTCCATGCATTGGGATTCAAACCCCTAGGACATCCTCCGGTAACCTGCATTCCCTATATGTTCAGGCTCCAGGTCTTTCCTTCATCTTTCCTTGTATCCCAGACTCACCCAAGGTGGTATATATTTGAATCAGAATAAAACTGAGGACTTCCTTTGTGGTCCACTGGTAAAGAATTCATCTGCCAATAATGCAGGGCACATGGGTTCGATCCCTGGCCCAGGAAGATTCCACTTGCCATGAAGCAATGAAGATCATCCTCCACAAAAGAAACCACCACAATGAGAAGCCCACACACTAGACGGCAGTCCCCACTTGCTGCAAGTAGAGAAACCCCACGTGCAGCAATGAAGACCAAGTGCAGCCAAAAATTAATAAAACAAACTGAAATATAACTCTTAGAAATCAACCCATTCTTCATCACATACTTTTAAATGAGACATAAAGAAGGCAACTACTAAATGCAGCATTTCAGATTAATTAGTGACAGAATCAGAACTTGGGAACAAGGGACGTCTGCTTGCTAGTTAATATCCATGACTGTCATTCCGCTGGGGCCCAGTAATCAGCTGGAAATAAACTAACACAGTAAGTCTGATATCAGATAAACAGCCCAGGAAGCAATAGACTTCCTTGTCTACTATTTGGAAAATCAAGCACTGGAAGTAATGAATGAAGTGGTGTTTCATTCACCTGTAACCTGACCACTGCAACTTAAACCATACTTTTACTTACAGTTGGACAGGATTTGAAATATTAGCTTGTCCTCCTCAATCTTCACCCCATTTATTCTGTTAAAGCATTTTTTTAATTTGTTGCTTTAGAGAAGGCATAACCCAGCAGAAGGAAGTCAACTCTTGCTTTGAAAAGGCTAGTCCTCAGGGAGAAATGAAATATCTCAAGAAACAAGCAATAGTCTTGAGACTATACTCAATAGGGAAAAACAGGCTATCTTACTTTCAAACCAGACATGTTTCTCCACAGAGAAAGAGGGGAAGTAGCAAGGATGTTTAAACTCTGTGAACTTGGGAGAAATTTGCTGGCTAGATACAAGCTCTTGGAAGAAAAGAGGAAAGATGACTTATAGCCTCTTGTCCTGGGAAGGTGGCAAGACCCCAGGAAAAAAAATACCTGTATTGTGTGGCTACTTAAGCAAATTAGGTCTCAAAGAGCCGCCCCCACCAGATCAGTATGGTGAAAAAGAAATAGATGGGATCCACAGAGGTCTGAAAATATTTGAGAATGACTCAGAATTAAAGAAGTCCTATTGTAGAAGAGAAAGAAGAATCAAATGTAAAAGAAGACACATGGGTCTAGATCAGTGTGGCTAAATGCCAGCATAGAAAGAGATCCATGTGGCTGCTTGGTCCACGAAACAGCAACAGCCCTCCAAGCTCTTACCTCTTTCACATTTCAGCTTTACATCACCCCCTTAAACACAGGTGCAACCCTTAGGAAACGGGGAGCATCCCTGAACTGAGTGATTTAAGACCTAGGGATAAGAGGCTTAAAAGTAAAATTCAATTTAAATGAAGAAAAATACATTACATTTCTAGTACATCTGAGTTGGGGCACTAAGATTTATTCCCATTAGACATTTCTTGCTATTTTGTTTTCATTGACTTATAGTCTTCACTTTTGCCTTACTTAAAACTGTTATATTCATCCCATTGTACTCGAAATTAAAACCCGCCAGCAATTATAAAAATAAAGTTAATAAATATTAAACATAGAGAACTGTTGTGTTTTTTTTTCATTAAGACAGATTGGTCTTGCAATAATATAAGTTTGGTAGGGGATTTTGACAAGCTGCTTTTTACATTCATAACATTCCAGTACAAATATAAACAAGGCCCCATTTTCTCTTGGTCTATGGAGACCATTTCTTGTCTTTTTCTATTAAGTCACAGCTTGCCACGGCACACTTTTTTTTTCTTGTTAAAATATTTATTTTTGTTCTCAGAAGTTCAAGATAGTTGAATATTTATGCTTTAAAATACTATGGTATACTTGAACTGACATAAAATGCCTAGAATCGAGCTTCATTTTTTCAACAATAATTATGTCAGTGTTATGCAAAAATGAGCAACGCATGTCCATCTTTGATCAGCACTACATTAAAATAGGAACGATGCCATCATAACACACATATATATACAGCTCTCCCCAAAAGGCTGGTGATTAGATAGTGTGCTATATGCAGTAACTCCCAAGACTCTGCACAAAGTATACACTATGAACCATAGCCCCCTGTCAATGTGTCGGAGGGTTACACTATTAGAGAATGCTACTGTTCTTTCCCTAGTGATACAGTTAGACATTCAAGGAGGTCATGGACATACAGATGATTCCATCACTATTGCTACAAATGCCAAACACCATCAGTAAACAATAAAAACCAAAAGACTGCATACTAGTTTGAGAAAATAGAACCAACACCAATTGAAGAGTCAAGAAGAAAGAGGAAGAGGCTGACTCTGGAACTTTTTTGCCTGTTTAATATATATTAACTTTACTTATATTTTCATTACTTAAAACTTTAAAAATTGATAGATTGATACTTTTAAGCCCAAATATATGAGCATTGCCAAAACAGTGATTCAGAGAGGTAAAAGCTGACCAGGAGTCATTTTTCTCATTTTAGAATTTTTAACTGGTTGGATCACAGAGGTCTCTCTCTAATTCTCAGACCCTACGATCCTTTATTACATCCCTTCACATCATCTCACCCCGTACCTCCTTTTTTATCACCCTCACTGAAGAGGAGCTTCTGGCATCTGCATGGATAATACTGGAAAAAGTTCACTCAGGTTTTTCCTAAGATGTTATAGAAAAACCCAAACAAACGTCTGGGCCAACCCAATATATGCTGTGGAAGAGTCTTCCCTGCTACCTGGGAAGGTAAGTAGCTGCTTAAGTCCATGCCATGCATGAAAGAGGTGCTTTTTTCCAACCACAGTGTGTATGGTGTAATGGATTCCAGCTCTTAACTGAGGAAAAGGCCTTTGGAGACATCTGAGGTTGGCCAGGATTTTCACTTTGTGAAGAGGCAGGAGGTTAGTAGAAGAGAGAAGGGAATTTCAGGGCACTAACCTGTGGATTTACTAGCATTAGGAACAGAGCCAAAGAGTCGTCAGAGAATAAACCGTGGATTCCAAAAAGGAGTCTCAGGGATCACCCAGTCTGCAGCCATCATTGCAAAGATGAGAAAACAACAATTCAGTCAGTTTACTGCTCAGACTAGAAACTTACATTCTTCCAGAGCAGAGCTTAGCTAACTATTTTTATAAAGGACCAGACAGTAAATATCTCTGTCACAATTATTCAGTTCTGTTGTCGTAGCCGGAAAGCAGCCGTAGACCATATGTAAATGAACAGCTGTGGCTGTGTTCCTAAAAAAATTTGCAAAAACAAGCTGATGACCAGATCCAGCCCACTGGCCATGCTACATCAAACACTGCCTTGTTGCTGCTGTTGTTCAGTAACTAAGCCACGTCTGACTCTTTGTGAACCCACGGACTGCAGCACACCACCTTCTCCAGCCTCTACTGTCTACCAGAGTGTACTCAAATTCATGTCCATTGAGTTGGTAATGCTATCTAACTATCTCATTCTCTGTCGTCCACTTCTCCTCCTGCATTCAATCTATCCCAGCATCAGGGTCTTTTCCAGTGAGCTGGCTCTTCGCATCAGGTGGCCAGAGTATTGGAGCTTCAGCTTCAGCATCAATCCTTCCAATGAATATTTATGTTTGCTCTCCTTTAGAATAGACTGCTTTGATCTCCTGCAGTCCAAGGAACTCTCAAGAGTCTTCTCCAGCACCACAGTTCGAAAGCATCAATTCTTCGGTGCTCAGCCTTCTTTATGGTCCAACTCTCACATCCGTACATGACTATGGGAAAAACCACAGCTTTGACTACATGGACCTTTGTCAGCAAAGTGATGTCTCTGCTTTTTCATATTACACCACCTTGCCTTACAGGACATTATTACACAGGACATTATTACATTACTACAGGGCATTGTTACATCTCAGTGTTCCACTCATCATGAACTAAGGAAAGCAAAAATACACCTTACCTTCCCAGTAAAAAAGCAACCCAAAGTTGCTTTTAATCCCCCTAATGGCTTGAAATGATCCTTGAAAAAGGAGACCTTTATTAGTAGCTAGTCATCTTTGCTACCATATGCAAAGAGACTACCTGGGAATAAAAAAGACACAGATAATATATGAGCCAGTCTCAGCATTCTCCCATTTCAGAACCCTGAACCACATCATCGACATCTCAGTCAGTTCAGTTCAGTTCAGTCGTTCAGTGGTGTGTGACTCTTTGTGACCCCATGGACTGCAAAATGCCAGGCTTCCTGTCCATCACCAACTCCCAGAGCTTGCTCAAACTCATGTCCATTGAGTCGGTGATGCCAGCCAACCATCTCATCCTCTATCGTCACCTTCTCCTGCCTTCAATCTTTCCCAGCATCAGGGTCTTCTCCAATGAGTCAATTCTTCACATCAGGTGGCCAAAGTATTGGAGTTTCAGCTTCGGCATCATTCCTTCCAATGAATATTCAGGACTGTTTTCCTTTAGGATTGACTAGTTCGATCTCCTTGCAGTCCAAGGGACTCTTAAAATCACTGCAGATGGTGACTGCAGCCTTTCTCCTTGGAAGAAAAGCTATGACGAATCTAGACAGCATATTAAAAAGCAGAGACATTACTTTGCCAACAAAGGTCCGTCTAGTCATGCTTCACCTACCTGAAGCTTCTATCACTTGCAACCTCAAACCCTAAGCCATCAGCTAAGTGAATTTTCACTTATCTTGGGCTCACCATTGAGGGCAGCATGATTTCTGTTTCAATTTGACTGTCTTTAATGCACACTTCTCACACATCTGTTACACACTTCTCTGAGCTTAAGAAGAGATTAGACATGTTCATGAAAGAACAATCAGCATTATAAACATGTAAGAGACCATCTCACATTTGACTGGAACGCTTAAGTGTATAATACATTTTTATTATAAAATTGTTCCTTACTACAATTGTGTGAGGTAGCCACAAAAGTTGTTATTGTCCCAATTTTATAGATGTAAAGACAGATAATGTAATTGTGTGACCCTCGAGGTCTCCCACAGCTAATAATTAGAGCTCAAATCTTGAGAATCTTTGTCCAATGCCTTCTTAATTATACTTCCTTCTTCTGGACTGTGAAATAAAGTAATTTTGCATATTTTCATTGTTTCCTTCCTTCCTGTCAAATGACCAGATGACCGTTCAAAAGCATCAACATTTCCTCTGCTTCCACCATCTCTCCACTTTTTTTTTCTTAATAACTTTCATACTAACTTTCTCACCATCAAAGTTGTATCAATAGTTTATTATTTCTTAAATGATGGGCTCTGGAAAGTCAGATCACCAAGCATATTGAAGATTATATATTAAAAGGGTCAAATCCACACTCAGTGACAACCCAAGACAGTACGGGATGGTTTTAGGGCAAAGAATTTGTGGCAGTTTGGAAATACTTCTTGACATCCTTCCTGGTTGAGGTTGTGCTGCGTTAGATTAGTGTTGCTGAAACAATGACCTATGGATATTCAGAAGTCACAGAAATTCCATTCCAACATGAATAAGTGAGGATACTCACATGACTTCCCTGAATACAAGTGACAACACACTGAACTCTACACTTTGGAAAATACAAGCCAAGGTCTACATAGAAGTACTAATACTACACTGGGATTTATATTTCCCTTGTAAAACTGGAGTGAGAAATCAGTTCTTGCAAACTGGCTTCATAAAGGGATCTTGGCACATTGCCATTATCTCTTCCAACTTTAGAGTTCAATGAATTGTTCCCAATACTCCAGTGTGAGGACATTTCAGGCTTCCTTTCTCTGGTCATTTCTTTTCTTTGGATGTCAGAAGAAAACTGAATTTTTCACATCCATGAACACAATTTAATTTTACAGTTCCTGGGTCCCAAGTGTTGAATTACCTGGCCAAATGCTTTTTATTTCTCTGTGGGCCAAAAATAATATGTAACTTATATTTACATCTTAATTTAACATGACTACACCTGAGGGAAAAAGTTTCCTCCATATGAATCCAGAACATTCTTCTTCCAAATTCCAGGATATTATGGTAGACACCTGCTAGATATATTTTTCATGTGGTCCTTCAGTCATTTTCCTTCTGTTCCTCTTCTTCATCTTCATCAGAGCTAAAATTAATAAACTCTTACTTTGCTCCAGGTTTTTCCCCAAGCATTTTCATATGTTGAGGTGTTACCATCAATCTAATTTTCAAACTCCGTTCACATTTTACCAATTGTCAAAACCACGGCTCCATTTCAGAATCACACGCTGCAATGGGTTATCATGTCTTTCTATATGCCTTCAGACTGGAATAGTTCTTCAGTCTTTCATTGATTGACATACCTTTGATGTTTTTGAAAGTTATCATCCATTATTTTGTAGACTGTGCCTCCATAAGGGGCACCGTCTCCTGTGTAAGTGACATGTATGCATCTACAGGAAGAATACCACAATGCTTCTCAATGCATTCTATCAGGCAACAATTTTGATTTATGTCATCAATAATGATATTCAGTTTGATCACTTGGGTAAAGTGGCATCTGTTAAGTTTTCCTACTGAAAGGCTACTCATTTTCCCCTTTGTCTTTAGTAAGCATTCTGTGGGGAGGTATTTATTGGAAAGTATCTAAATATCTCATCAAATTTTCATCTTATTCAATTTTCATCTTCACTGAGATCACTATGGATTTATGGCTTTATATTTAATAGGTTGTAATACATTTTGTCATTTATTTTCATGCTCTGATTATTCCCAATTTGGCCTATGTGAGCCTCTTCAAGGTGACTTCTAGGCCCTTATGACATACGCCCATTATTCTCTGAATAACTGCATACCTTCTAGGACTAAATACTCCAGGCTTATATTGCACCTCCTCTATGCAAACCCAGAAATTAGCCATTTTTCAAAGGAGTTCTCTTCTCTGTTAGTGAACTCTGGTCATTAGAAGCCAAGATACAGGTGCTAAGAATGCTCATTGCTACTGCAGTGTCTCATTTCCAGCCCACTTCAGTGGATAGAGGTAGGGACATATACATAGATCTATGCACATTTACATCCCCATGTATTACTATATCTATCTATCTATATTAAATTTAAACAACCATGACTTCACACCAATACCTTCAATTCCAGTATGTTCTTTTTCACATTTTAACTTTTCTGACAGTGAGAAACCACTTCCATTACTCTCAATCAGTTCAGTTCAGTCTCTCAGTCGTGTCTGACTCTTTGCGACCCCATGGACTGCACCACGCCAGGCTTCCCTGTCCATCAGCAATTCCCGGAGCTTGCTTAAACTCTTGTCCATAGAGTTGGTGATGCCATCCAACCATCTCATCCTCTGTCGTCCCCTTCTCCTCCTGCCTTCAATCTTTCCCAGCATCAGGGTCTTTTCAAATGAGTCAGTTCTTCATATCAGATGGCCAAAGTACAGGAGCTTCAGCTTCAGCATCAGTTCTTCCAATGAATATTCAGGACTGATTTCCTTTAGTATTGACTGGTTTGATCTCCTTGCAGTCCAAGGGACTCTCAAAAGTCTTTTTCAACACCACCATTCAAAAGCATCAGTTTTTCAGCACTCAGCTTTCTTTGTGGTCCAACTCTCACATACATACCTAACTACTGGGAAAACCATAGCTTTGACTAGATGGACTTTTGTTGGCAAAGTAGTATCTCTGCTTTTTAATATGCTGTCAAGGTTTGTCATAGCTTTTCATCCAAGAAGCAGCATCTTTTAATTTCATGGCTGCAGTCACCATCTGCAGTAATTTTGGAGCCCAACAAAATAAAGTCTCTCACTGTTTCCATTGTTTCCCCATTTGTGTGCAATAAAGTGATGGGACACAGATGCCATATATATATTGATTACCCTCAATATATCTGCCTATTTGATCAGCCCACCATATATGACCAACCTCTCACCCTCACCTCTCTTCCCTTCCCTCTTCACTCCACTCAGATCTCACACCCTGTGCCAGACCATTTTCTGCATGGATGCTCTCCTACCTTGCATGGGTTTTGAAACCCCAGGTGACTGCCCCTTCACAGACATACCCTCTCACTCCGTTTGATCTCTGATTCCACAAGACAAGCCACTCCCTGCCATACTATAGTGGCTTGAAGAGTGGCCCACCAAAAAAATATATATATATATGAACACTGCAAATCTCAGGATATAACATTTTGAATAAGGGTCTTTGCAAATGTAACTTAGGTAAAGATTTCAAGATGAGGTCACTCTGGATGAGGGAGGGCCTTAAGCCCCAAAACGAGCATCTTTATAAGAGACAGAAACAGAAATGACAGAGACACACACAGGAGAGGGGGCCACGTGAAGACCGAGGCAGAGGCTGGATGGACGGATCCACAAGCCAAGGCATGTCAGGGGTATGCTGAGAGCCAGCAGAAGCAGGGAGAGGTATTTGGCACAGTTTCTCACTCGGTGCCTCCAGAAAGAAACCACTCTGCTGATACCTTGATTTTGACCTTCCCGCCCTCCAGAACTGTAAAAGAATGCATTTCTGATGTTTTAAGCCACCACATTTATGGCAGTTTGTAAAAGCAGCCATGGTTAAACTAATACAAACTTTGGTACCAAGAGTTAGGACTTGGATGTAGCCATCTGGGGCCGACGTTTCAACCCACTACACACGTGGTTATCTTCCTCCCCCTGCTTGGTCTCTAAAACTGAGTAACAGGCTCTCTCTGAACACAAGCATCCTCATCACCCTGACCAGGATCCAGCATCCCTGCCAGGCTTCCCTCCTGTCTATGCCTACTCACCCCCTTAGGTCTGACATCCTGCTCTAAGGCATCATGGCGCCCCTTCCTCTGTGCTGCAGACACCTATCTTGCCCTGCCCCAAAACACAGCCTGAAGGACAAATTTCAGAGATAAAGGAAGAGAAGAGAACTTCACTAACATCTTTCTTTAATGTAAGTGGATTTTGGGGATAAAAAGTAAGTACTGCTTACTTTTGTGTCCTTCCTTAGAAGACAAAATACACGCACTTGCAAAAATAAAGTGAAAGGCATCAAAATGATGCCCATTTGCTGATGTGAGGAAAATACACATAATGTTCTTGGCAGAGACAGATAGAAATTCTTTTATAAAATAGTTATCTTATTTTCAACATAGTCATTCTTCATTTGATCTAAGTAAATATGACATTTTAAAACAATAAATGCACTCATAAGTCCCATGTACCGAACTGAGTAGTTTTCACAGATAAATTACTTCATCAAGATTAAAAAAAAAAAAGACAAAGTGGCTGAAGATTTTTTCTCTTCTTTAAGCTTCTGGGATTTTTTTTTTTTTTTTTTTTTTTTTTGGCAACTTCAACAGAAAGTCCAAGATCCAGTGGTGATATACCAACAGGATAAAACACAAGGTCATTATAAAACCATAAATAAAGCATGGCCATCACAGGAGATCTTAGGTTTATGTTTATAATCTCAAACAATGAAGTCCTTAATTAAGACACCCTTACAAGTTCGGGTTACTAAAAGGCCATTCTGAAAGCCCAGAAACGAGGAAGAAAATGGAAAATAGACCTTGTTTCCTTCTCATTGTTTCCAACAGAACATTTTAGGAAAGCTTTGAGTTTTAGCTGAAATACAGAGAGAAGAAGAAAAAAACTCTGAAACTATTTCCTGAAGTTTATTTTTAAAAAGTTCTATCTGTTCTTCTTTACATCTGTTGTGACTGGCATTCCTGCAGATAAGTCAGCATCCAATGCAGGAGGAGAGCAAGGTTTATTGGTCCCTCTTGTTATGTAGCACTGAACTACATAGGAAATTTTATTGCAGATTTGCTGCCTCCAATTTCCCCAGATTGTTTAACAATTCTCTGCTTCTGCAACATAAAAGACAGGCCAGAAACCTGAGGCCGCCTTTTTCAGTTCCAGATCGAACATGACATTACACACTGACAGCATTTGACAATTTGGCTTGTTCTCTGAAAGCGATCAGACTGCACAGTGACCAGGATGCAGAGAAAAAAAAGAAAAGTCTTTTGTGAAGCCAAATTTGTAAAAATGTAATTCCCATTATTCACTGACAAGTTGTAATTACAATTAGTGATGATTAATATTAATCAAAATGATTTGTAAGGATGCAAGAGGGACATAATTCGTTGGGGAATAACTCAATAACGTACACTCTGTTCCATTATGTTACAGAGAAAAGACCTGGGATGTGAAATCATGCTTCACCAGCCTACTTGGACTTTCCAGCTTGGCACTTCTTGCCATTCTGTAGTGCTAAAGAAAATGTAAGACTACAATTGTCAATATAATCATTTCTCAAGTGGATCTATTCAACTCTCATCAGAAAGAAAAGACAAAATGAGAGAAGAACATTTTTCTGTGTTTGAAGTGCATTTAATACCTTGGGAGACATAATGATACTGAAGCCTTAAAATCTATAATGTTGCCTGCAGTGTTTGACAATATGAACGTTAGGCTGTAGAACAAATTACAGTTAAAAGCCTGCATATTTGGTTGTCCTACAACCAGAAGCTCCTCTTTACAAGCAATTTCAAGATGGTAAAAATCAATACTCATGATGAGGACTGGTTGCAAGGTCCTGCTATATTCACAAATAAAAGTTACATTTTGCCAGGCAATTTTATTGTTTACCTCTCATGCTCTAGAGTTTTGAAAACTGGCACTATTATAAAGTGTAAGTATTATAAACAGAGTCCACCGTATTATAGTACACATTTTAAATTTTACCTTAACGTATCACATAATATACATTATAGAGGTATAAATATTATACCTGTTTTATAATATTTTATAACATGGATTACTGAAACATAAAATTCAGTTTATATATTTAATATTTACTCATTCCTTCAAACTTCCTTTTTTTTTTGTTTTTGATGATAAACATCTAATTCAACCCTCTCATCTTTATTCTCATATTTTCAACAAACTGATGACCACCTTTTTAAGAGGTACCAGTATTTCTTCAGGTGAAACTGTAGTATACTTTGTAGGCACTATATATATTATTTATTATTAATTTTAACAATTTAAATTACAGTAGCTGTATACTCTCTGGCAGTGACAGATTTTCTTTTCTTTGGCTCCAAAATCACTGTGGACAGTGACTGTAGCATGAAATTAAAAGCTGCCTGCTCCTTGGAAGGAAAGCTATAACAAACCTCGAAAGCATATTAAAAAGCAGACATTACTTTGCCAACAAATGCCCGTATAGTCAAAGATATGGTGTTTCTAGGAATCATGTACAGATGTGAAAGTTGGACCATGAGAAGGCTGACTGTTGAAGAACTGATGCTTTCACATTGTGGTGCTGGAGAAGACTCTTGAAAGTTCCTTGGACTGTTAAGGAGATCAAACCAGTAAATCCTAAAGGAAATCAATCCTGAATATTCATTGGAAGGACTGATGCTGAAGCTGAAGTTCCAATACTTTGGCCAACTGATGTGAAGAGTCATTAGAAAATAGACCCTGATGCCGGGAAAGACTGAGAGCAAAAGGAGAAGGGGACGGGAGAGGATGAGATGGTTAGATAGCATCACCAACTCAATGGACCTGAATTTCAACAAACTCCTTGAGATAGTGGAGGACAGAGAAGCCTGGCATGCTACAGTCCATGGGGTCCCAAAGACTCAGATACAATTTAGCAACCAAAAAACAACATACTCTCCAGCTACTGAAAGTCATCCAGTCATTCTCCTGATGCAACTTTATGTATTTCAGAGCTGTTCTAATATGATAACTACTAACTATATGAAGTGAAGTGAAGTGAAGTCGCTCAGTCGTGTCCAACTCTTTGTGACCCCGTGGACTGTAGCCTACCAGGCTTCTCCATCCATAGGATTCTCCAGGCAAGAATACTGGAGTCGGTTACCATTTCCTTCTCCAGGGGATCTTCCTGACCAGGGATTGAACCCGGGTCTCACGCATTGGAGGCAGACGCTTTAACCTCTGAGCCACCAGGGAAGCAGCTATATGCAGCTATGTAAATTTAAGTTAAATAAAAAGCTATTTCATTAGATCCACTATCCACATTTCAAGTGCTTAAAGCCACATGTGGTTGGCAACCACTGCATTGGACAGTGGGGAGATATTTCCATCACTGCAGAAAATTGTATTGGACAGTGATGCTCTAGAAAACACTTAATTTTCAGACCTCCTTGAAAACAAATTCAACTCCATTTTATTCAGACTGATACTCTATGCTGAAAGTTACCTGCTCAATTTTCTGAGTTTGTGTAGGATTAGTATCATTTATTTCTTATATCTTAAATAGAATTTACCAGTGAAGGCACTAAAGCCTCTTATTTTCTTTGTTGGAAAGTTTTAATTTATGAATGAAGCTTCCTTTATTGACTTAGGTCTATAATTTCTTATATCTTCTTTGGTCTTATATCTTACTTCTGTCTTCCAATTAATTTATTTCATCCTGGTTGTCAAATATATTGACTTTCATATCTATAGGCTCTGTACTGATATGTCTCTTTCATCCCTAATATCTGCAATTTGCTTCTTTTTTATTTTATTCATTAATCTAGGTACAGGTTAATCAGTTTTATTTACCCACAAAAAGAGCCAACTATTGTTTTAATTAATTTTATCCTTTTTTTCACTTTATTTCATTGATTAAAATTTTTCTTTTTAATTTCTCTTTTCCCCATTGCTACCAGAGGTTTAATTTGCTCTCTACTCTCTACCATTTTACAGTGGGAACATAAATCATTGATTTTTAGAACTTATTTTCCAATTAAGTGAAAATACTTTTTCCCCCTTTACTTGCACAAATTTGACAGCAAATGTGTTTTTCACTCACATTGAGCAATTCTCCAACTCTCAAAACACCAACTCAGTGTTCACAAATTCAATTATGACATTACCTGGAGTCAACACAGACCCCACAGGTTAATGACTCAGTTCCACTAGGCTGCCACCCCTCACTTCAGACACAAATCAATTCCCAGGTTATGACCTGTACTTATATACTTTTGACCAACCAACTAAAAACTGGGGATTCCCACAAACTCTTCCTCAAGTTCAATAATTTGCCAGACTGGCTCACAGAACTCAGGAAAGGACTTAACGTACTGTTACTAGTTTATTAAAAAGGCTACAACTTAGGAACAGCCAAATGGCAAGATCTGTAGGATAAGATATGGGGATGGAATGGGTGCATGGAGTTTCCATGCCCTTGGGGTGTGCAGCCCTCTTGGAACCTTGATGTGCTCACCAACATGGATGATTTCCAAACCATGTCATTCAGGGTCTTTATGGAGGTTTCATAATTTGCCAGGATTGATGAAACCACTGGCTGCTGGTAATTAAGTTAATCTCTAGCCGCTGGCCCCTCTCTGGAGATCTGTGAGTGGGAAGTTCCAACCCTCTAGTTACCTGGTTGGTTCCTCCAGCAATCAGCCACCTCCTGGGGCTATCTAGAGACCTTGGCCAATAGTCATCTCATTGGCATACAAAGAAACATTTTCATTACTCCAAAGATGCCATGGATCTTAGATGCTCTTTTGTCAGGAACTGGGAACTAACACTGAATATTATAACAAAAAAAGGCTTCTATCACCCTACATTTCAGGAAATTACAAGGAGCTATATGCCAGGAACTAGAGGCAGAAACCAAATATATTCTGTAGATATACATCAAAATATAAACAAATATGTATAAATACATATATAGACACACACACCATTGACAATCCTTAACTACATGGGTTTGAACTGCATGTATCCACTTATACATAGATCTTTTTTTCCCAATAAATATGTACTCCAGCACTACATAATCACAAGTTGGTTGAATCTGAAGATGCAGAACAGCAGATACAGAGGGCTAACTGTTAAGTTATACTCAAGACTCCACTAGGAGGAGGGTTGATGCTCCAACCCTGAGTTGTTCAAGGGTCAACTACGTATAAATATATCCAGATTTATGGCCCAGTATATCATTTTGGAGAACATATTACATACATTTGAGTAGATATACAATCGATAATTATTGGGCATTATACTCTATAATAATCATCTATGTGAAAGCTGTTCCTATGTGGATTAGCTCTTCTTTTTTTTTGCTAATATTTTGTACACCGGTAATATCATTTGCTAAAACAATGGTGTTAAAATCTCCAGTTTGGTGGAATTATTTATTTATCCCTTTAACACAAATTAATTTTATATTAACAGAATTAAAAGACGAAATATATTTTGAAGCTCTCTTATTAAATGCATATGTATTTATTATTGTTACATATTCTTGATAAAATGACCTATATACCATAAGGAAATGTTTCTACTTCTGGCAATATTTTGTTCTTGAAATTTATCTGTCTTGAGCCTTTTTCCTCTTTCCTGTTTGTCAGATACATTTTCCCTCTATTTACTTCAACCTAACTATCCTGATTCAGAGAAGGCAATGGCATCCCACTCCAGTAATCTTGCCTGGAAAATCCCATGGACGGAGGAGCCTGGTAGGCTGCAGTCCATGGGGTCGCTGAGAGTCGGACACGACTAAGCGACTTCACTTTCACTTTTCACTTTCATGCATTGGAGAAGGAAATGGCAACCCACTCCAGCGTTCTTGCCTGAAGAATCCCAGGGACGGGGGAGCCTGGTAGGCTGCCGTCTATGGGGTGGCACAGAGTCAGACACGACTGAAGCAACTTAGCAGCAGCAGCAGCAGCAGCAACTATCCTGATTGGCAACCCACTCCAGTGTTCTTGCCTGGAGAATCCCAGGGACAGGGGAGCCTGGTGGGCTGCCGTCTATGAGGTCACACAGAGTTGGACACAACTGAAGCGACTTAGCAGCAGCAACTATCCTGATATTTGAACTAAGAGCATCTTTTGCATGTATTTCTGGTATTTCAAGTACACGACTATGTAAACAGCATATAATTTTATCTGGCTTGTCATTTAATCTATTTTGCTAATTTCCTCATTTTAATTAGAATATTGATTCCCAATAATACTTAATTTTTTATATGGCTGGGTTTACTCTTAATCCTATTTTAGAATGTTATCTTACCTTTCTTTTCTTTTTTGGATTACTTGAGTATTTTTTTTGGAAGTCTATTTTACTTTCTGTAGGCATACACACAAATTTGAAGCATTGAGAAAATTGTGTGTGTGTGTTTGTGTGTGTGTGTGTGTGTGTGTGTGTGTATGTGTGTGTGCTTTCCAACCATAAATGACTTTGGTCTCCAGGGCCATTTGATAATCTGTGCATCTTCGGTTACCACAACTGAGATGGAAGGATTGCTACTGGCAGGTAGAGGCCAGGGATGCAACAAATACTTATTTGGCCAAAAATGTCAATACTACCAAAGTTAAGAAATCGAGCTCTAGGGATAAATCCTTAAATTTCCAGTTATCTTATAGTTAGTTAACATTGTATTATTTAACAAAAGAGAAACTTTGTACTATTTTACAAAATAAAAACCTTGTAACTGTATAGAACCTCCCTTTACCATCAACCCTCCTTTTCCTTTATTCTGTAGTTGTACATATATTTACATAGATATAAACACAATAAATGCAATTTATAATTTCCTTTAAACAACTAAAGAATTGTTTTTTAAAAGTGAACCATAATCATTTTTTAATTTACAAGGTTATTTATCATTTTTAATGTTTTTCATTCCTTTACTAAGATCAAATTTTCCTCCTGGTATTAATTCCCTTCAGACTGAAAATTTTTTATTTATTAATTTATTTATTTTTGCACTGTAAGTTTGTTGACAAGCAACACTGGTACCTTTCTTTTATCTAAAAAATTATTTTTATTTTCCCCTAATTGTTAAAGATTATTGTTGGTGGGTATAGAATTCTAGGTTGACAGTTTTTGTTTTTTCCCTTCAGCAATATAAACATGCTGTTCTGCAGTCTTCTGGCCCCAATGTCTCTAAACTCAGCTTCTACCATCAAATTTGGGAAAATATTGACTGTTATTTCTTTAAATACTTTCTTCTACTCCATTATTTTTCTCATCTATTTCTGGAGCTTCAAATATACATAAATTAAACTATTCAATATTATGTAACAGATCTCTGAAATTGTTCATTTTTATGTCAATCTGCTGTTTCTGACCTTTACATTAAATAGTTACTGTTACTCTACCTTGACATTCCCTTAGTTTTTCCTCTGTCAACTCTATTTGACTATTAGTCCGTCAGGAGTATCTTTTTTTTCAGATACTGTATTTTTCAAATCTAGAATCTCCATTAATTCTTTATCCTATTTTTCTGCAGAGATTTTCTATTTATATACTGACTTTGAATATATTGTATTTACTTCATACTAGATGGTCATAATGGCTGTTTCAAATATTGTCTGTTACTTCCAACATCTGTGCCATCTTGGTCTTTAGTTACCGATCTTTTCCAGTGCCACTACTACTTCCTGTCCTTGTTATTTGTATGTCATGCAATTTTGGAGTGTATCCTTGACATTATAAATGCTAAGATGTAGACTCTGGATTTTGTTATTTTTCTCCCATGAGTGTTGTTTCTTTTGTTTTAGCATACCAGTCTTTTGCCTCAACTTGGAAAAGCAAATGTTTACTTTTAGATGCAAACTATGCCCTGATTCAAATATTCTATCTTTAGCTGAAATGTTTTGAATCTGTTCAGTATATGTGTGAATCAGGTAAGCCAGCTGTGTGGAAAAACAGAATGTGGGAATCTGGCTTATAGCTCTTTCACTTCTAAGATTTCCCTTATGTCTCTGGCTGTGGTTTCCCCAGATTTAGTTTACTGGTTCTCTGCTGAAGAGGACTATAGATTTCTTTACCAGCACCCTATGTACCTGCATGCCGTGTCTAGAATTAAAGATTTTAAAATTAAAAAAATAAAAAATAAAATAAAATAAAATAAAAAACCTCAACATTCAAAAAAACTAAAAAAAATAAATAAAAAATAAAAGTCATGAAAACAGCCAATGGCTCCATTCAATGCACTTCCTTCACTATGATCTCTGTACTAGCCTTTCCTTTCTATATTGGACTTCCCTGGTGGCTCAGATAGTAAAGTGTCTGCCTACAATGTGGGAGACCCAGGTTCAAACCCTGGGTGGGGAAGATCTCCTGGAGAAGGAAATGGCAACCCACTACAGTATTCTCACCTGGAAAATCCCATGGACGGAGGAGCCTGGTAGGCTACAGTCCAGGAAGTCACAGTCAGACACAACTAAGCGACTTGAATTCTTCTTCTTCACTTTACTCTAGGGCCCTCAAGCGGCTGCTTTTTGTTTTATATCCAGAGCTTATAGCTTTTTTCCTGGTAGCAGTATCAATCAGTATAGGACCATTCTTTGTTATTATATAAAGCAAAAGCCTCCTTTCTTTTTCCTTTGATGCTTATTTTCAATTTCACGAGGCCCTGACCTTGAGAGTTACTATTAGTTTGTCCAAGAAAATATTTCTTCCTTTTAGTCAACAAACAAAAGATGTCCCTTCAGTGTTTTCAAAGAGTATTTGATTCTTCTCAGTTATTTCCACACTTATTTGTATATGAGCAAATAACTTTCCCAGAGGACTGAGGGATCTGGATAGGTCTTGCTGCATTTTGTTCTCCCATTTAAGACTCAATAGGATTTAGAAAATTAAAAGATTTTGTACTTCAGTGATATAATTAAAAAAAAAAAAAGTAGCTTCAAGAAAGTGTATTTCTTTGGTAACATGGAAACAGTGCGTGCTTAGTCATTCAGTTGTGTCTGACTCTTTGCAACCCCACAGACTATAGCCCACTGGGCTCCTCTGTTTATAGGGTTTTCCAGGCAAGAATACGAGATTATGTAGCTATTCCCTTCTCCAGGGGCTCTTCCAGACCCAAGGATTGAACCCAGGTCTCCTGCATTACAGGCAGATTTTTTACCATCGGAGCCAGACCGTAAAACAAGAGATGTGGGCCCCAAGCCTGGCACCATCAAATGACTTACATATCTACTCCTCTGTTTCCTGATCACTAGAAATGTCTCAGTTCAGTTCAGTCGCTCAGTCGTGCCCAAACTCTTTGCGACCTCATGGACTGCAGCACACCAGGCTTCCCTGTCCATCAACCACTGTGGGAGCTTGCTCAAACTCATGTCTATCAAGTTGGTGATACAATCCAACCATCTCATCTTCTGTCATCCCTTTCTCCTCCTGTCTTCAATCTTTCCCAGCATCATGGTCTTTTCCAGGAAGTCAGTTCTTCGCATTAGGCGGCCAAAGTATTGGAGTTTCAGCTTCAGCATCAGTCCTTCCAATGAATATTGACTGATTTCCTTTATGATGGACTGGTTGGATCTCCTTGCAGTCCAAGGGACTCTCAAGAGTCTTCTCCAACACCACAATTCAAAAGCATCAATTCTTCAGCACTCAGCTTGTCTAGTTCATTTCTGTAAGACTGCAGTGATCTTTTAATCGCATAGGAAAAAACCTCTACTATGTGCTAAATCTAAGTATCACAGTGTTAAATGAATAGTCATTCTTTCCCAGTTTAAACCAACACTGAAATATACTGAACATTAACATAATCAGTGTTCTGTGCTTTCACTCTCAAAACTTAAATTCAATACTATTTTCAAAAGGCTTGTTTATGATGGTGGTGGTTATCCCACAAGTTTACAGTTGTTATTGCTCAAATGTTTTGTTATTACTGGCAAACTTGTAATAACCCTTTTATGATCCTTTAGGGTATCTATTCCATCTATTCTATTCCAACTTCTATAATTTCCCTATTATCGGGAATCCTATGGGTAATTAAGTCTTTCTTGGCACTGCAAGAACCTCAGGCTAAACCTACTTGAAGCCAACAAGCTGCATTATAAAAGAAGCACCCTTTAAAAGTCAAGACATCTGGTACTGTGGAGATGAGAATCAATTGATTTCAATCAGTTGATTATGAAATGGTAGCTACTCACATTCATCTCTGCACTTAAGAACATTCTGAGTAAGTTAATCAGCACTAAAATACAAATGTAGACTCACGGCTAACAAATTTGAAAAAGAAGTCACGGACTCAACTGTGAGAAGCTTGCTCCTCTCTATGATTTCAGAGTCATCTATCCAACCCAAGTTCCCAAGTGCACATCCAGCGTCCTTCTGAAGGTCTGGTAGTCAAAGGAATTCAAAGACCAAAAGAGATTTTCCATATGAAAAGTGAGAAAGCCATAGCACAGTCTACTGCTGTCCAGCAGAAACAGAATGAGAGCCACACATTCATTTTAAATCTTCTAGAAGCCACATTTTAAAAAGTAAAATAAAAAGAAAATAAATTTTAATAACCTACTTTACCCCAATTTGTCCAAAATATTATTTTACTATGAAATCCACATTAAAATTAATGAAATACATATTTTATATTCCTCTTATTGTGCTAAGCCTTCAAATTCTAGAGTATATTTTATCCTTACTATTCACACCAGCCCTATTCCAAGCACTCAGCAGACATAAGGAGCTAGGAGCTACCTATTAGACAGCACTGCCCAATACTTTTTTCTTGCCACATACTCATTTTTCTGTTTTCATCTAATGTTGCCCAACTATAAACACAGATTCAAGGTAATTAACCATAACTACTATTATGTTCCAAAGATGAGAATTACTCAAGAAAAGTTATGTTTCATGAGTATACTATGATGACAACTGAATAATATACTCATAAAACATAACTTTTTATGTTTTATGAGTATACTCCACCACCAAAAGAATATATATATACTTATATGCATAAGTATATATACCAACAAAAGAATGATACTCAGATGTGCTCTTTCTATACAACTTTATTATAAAAAAAATTAAACATGAGTACAAATGTGGCAGAATTTCAGGCCCAGAACTCTTCTTTTCCTTTAACATGAGGGAAACCACCAGGGCAGCAGTTTCTTATGGATCAACTTCAACTGTGTCATGTCTTTACTTGGAAACAGACTTCCTCTTACTCATGACAGAGTCCATAGACCATGATGGACTAAAAAGGACATAAGTCACAGCTTCAAAAATATAGGCTCACTTTTCTTGGGCACTGACAGACTGTTGGAGGGAGAGAACAGAAGAAACCTCGGGCTATTATCAAAGTGCTATCCTCTCACTGCACAAAACCGGTCCCCAGAGAAACAACCAGAGAAGGCAATGGCACCCCACTCCAGTACTCTTGCCTGGAAAATCCCATGGACAGGGGAGCCTGGTGGGCTGCAGTCCATGGGGTCGCTAAGAGCCAGGCATGACTGAGCGATTTCACTTTCACTTTTCACTTCCATGCATTGGAGAAGGAAATGGCAACCCACTCCAGTGTTCTTGCCTGGAGAATCCCAGGGATGGGGGAGCCTGGTGGGCTGCCATCTATAGGGTTGCACAGAGTCGGACACAACTGAAGCTACTTAGCAGCAGCAGAGAAACAACCACCCAACTAACCTCATACAAGTTGACAGAAAATTCAGATTGGTGATCTGCGTGTCTGGTTTTGTAACTTTCTGTTCAGTGTTGAATGTCACACAATCAAGCCTACTATACATGTATTTCTACTGCACAGAGTCACAGTGGTACTTCCCCACATTTTTTCTATGTAGGTTCTCAATAATACATATATTAGGCATGAACAGGCACAACTGATTCTAAAATGCAGGAACTGCAGCCTAGTTCTAAAGTAGAGGAACAAGGCCTATGGTATAGCAGCCTCACAGAACATATACAGCTTTCGAATTAAGGAGTAAAAACAAGTTCTGGTTCTAGCTCTGGGAAAAACTAGCTGTGTGACCTTGAGCAAATCTCTTAACATCTCCATGAGCCAATCTCCTTATGTGCAAAATGACTGGCAGTGGGAGGATTAGATTATTTCTAAGATCTCTTCCAGTTCTAAGATACTTATTCTAATTCCTACTAGACAAATGATTATATAATAGCAACCTTTCTAAGTTTGTCTTCTACTTAAAAGAAAAAGGAATGCTACCACCTGTTCTCTTTATGGATACTTTAAGGATTGGTCACATTACATCGAATATTTTATAGAGAAAAAAAATCAAATCTCAAGCAGTCCTTACCATAACAACACTTTTTCTCAATAAGCAAGCCTCCTACACTAGTAAGCATCATACAAAGCAATAGCATGCTTAAAATTATCCTTTCCTTCAGAAAGTTTCACTTTACGGAAACAAAAGTGGAAAATGGATATCTATAACAAGGTTGCATGAATAGAGTTTTTTCTACATTTTGAACTAAAGGTAATTGATTACAATGGAAATTTTGGCATAAAATATCTTCGTATTCTACCACTGTTTAAAACTCATTAAGTACATATATAGCACCTTGTCTGAGCCAGGCAACATTGAACTAAATTGATATAACACTCATCCCCATGAACTTCATAGTCCAGTGTCTTAAAAGAAATTAAAATAATGTTCCTTTAAGGATTGAGTAAATACTACAACCATGTCAACCGAGTATAAAAAATTGATCTTAAAAAGCAGTTCTATAAAAATATAGGTCTTAAATTTGTATCCTACTGTTGTGTAAAAATTGTGTAAATCTTAATTGTGTTGAATTGGTTCATACTGCTTTTCAGGTCTACTATATCCTTCTACTTTTCTGTATATTCATTCTATTCATTTTTGAGGGTTTGATGTTGAAACTCCAACTAAAGTGTTAATTTATCTATATAAAAAATGAATGTAATGTATGCGCAGAACTATATGTAACTTTGTTCTGTGTTCTCCAAGTCTCCTGTAAATATGTTATCATATTTTCAAAATTAAAAAAATAAAAAAGTACATAAAAATACAGATCCTTAGCCCATGTTTGCCTTTCTACCTGTACAAGTGATTAAGAGAACAGAAGTGAGTGCACTGGCTCTTAAAGTCTTGGAAATACAGGGTTCAGTTCAGTTGCTCAGTTGTGTCCGACTCTCTGCAACGCCATGGACTGCAGCACACCAGGCTTCCCTGTGTTTCCTCAAAACATAAAGACTGTAAATATATATTTTCTGCACAGCATCACATCAGTATTTCCTTTTAAGAATTTCATAGTTACCTATTCTTCCCATGATCTCCCAAAAGAAAGCCAAGCTCCCCTACATTTAATTTCCAACAATTACCAACACAGAGAATCGGTAGAAAGCAGGATGCAACTGTTCATACTCCATTTGCTGGCCCTTATCTGAATAGGCTTTAAGTGATTAACATTTTGCTAAAAGGGTCTTTCTATGTGTATGTTTTGCCTAAAAAACCTTGGGGCTTCCTTAATTGTTTAATTATGAGTTTCTTTAGGTTCTAGTAAAGATTAGTGATTGTCCAGTATCACTCCAACTACTACTGTGTTTCTGCTGAAAAAAACGTGAAAAGCAAAATTTCACAGGATATTTTCGCAATAAGGAAATGTAAGAGATTCCCTTAGTAAAAATACAAAAACAAGTTCTATTCCGCCTTGCATTCTGAAAATACAATATGTTAAATGGACCAGTGATCACTCTTGCAAAACAATTTTGGCATTCCTCATTTTTCACAACTAGAAACCTAAACCAAAGCGCCTCTGTGGTACGAACTTTGATTATTATGGTCCTGGAAAAGAAAAACAGATGAAGAAAGGCATCTCTGTAACAGAACAAGGAAAAAACACATAAACCCATAATAGCTGAAGAAGAAAAAATACTGTAAACCCAGGATCATCCACCCCGTATCTATAGACCATCTTTTGTTAAGACTGCTGTCTACCTCTGCTAACGAGAGGGGTAGGCAGAGCCTAATGTCAGAGAATCAAACACATTTGAAAAGAAAACAGGGGCAGAGAAGATCACTTCTATAAAATCGCCAAATGCCGATTTTTATGTAGTGGTTTCTTTCAAAATACTCAATCACACCTAATAATTGGCAGCAAACACAAAAAGGCTCCCATGTCATGCTGTTGCTTTCACTTCCCCTGGGGTATGTGGCCATTTGTGACCAGTAGCAGCAGCGAGGGAAAACCCCAGGGGGACCAGACAGGTTCTTCCACCCCCACCCCTCCTGCATCTACACCTCTCTGCTGTTAATATACTTTCGTCTGGTGGGGTAGGAAGGGGTCCTTAAAAGCATCAAAGGAACATTTTTTCTGGGTGGAGAGAGAGCTAAAAGGATTATTCTGTCATTAAAGAAAAACATAAAGACAAGCCAAAATAATCAAATTCAATTGATGTTTCCTGAACACTTTTCATTTAATAAGCTCCTCAATGGTAAGACCACGTCCCACTCCTACAATAAGGTATGTCTTATAAAACCCCCACAAAAGAATGAGCATTCTTTTGTATAGAATGCTTCCTTTATAACAATTCTGATTTTTGCCAATTTAAAACTGTTTTTTCATCTTCACTAAGTCAAAATTAAAACAGAATTAGCTGGAGAATTAGCTGGTTCTAATCTCAGCAGTTACAGTAATATATATTACTTTCTTGTTTACAAATTCATAACTATATGGACAGGACCCTTTTTAGGTATGTCCAATGACTAATGAGATAGATTAACTTGTGAATTTCACCATTAATGGGTACTGACTACTACAAGTGCAGCACCATGCCAACTGACTTACTTGATACCGATTATTATAACACACAGAATGGACAGGCCTCTGACAGTCATTTCTTTCCCAAGCATTTATTGAGCACTTAGCATGCACCGCGCTATTTGCTGGAATATCGTCCTAAAAAAAGACAGTTCTCTGCCCTCTGGTATCTACAGCCTACTGGGGGTGATGATCAGAGAGCTGAAAAGTGAGGAAAAACGGTAGAGTAACTGTTTTGCTGGGGAATTATGTCACCCAAGAGATAACTGAGGTCACATTTAGGGGCCGGAAAAGATTTCCAGGGGAACATGATGACTGAACAGAGGCCTGGAAGGAGCAGAGAAGTTAGCCAGGTGATGATGAACAACAAATGTTCTTTTAAAAAAAATCATTTGACACAAAATCAGCTTAGGACTAAGGAACATTTGCAGACATGTGTTGCTCCTAAGCCATTTAATCAGGATAAATTTTCTGCAGGAGAAAAGCCTTGAGCATAATTTTCAGAAAAAGAAATTACAGCTTTTAGGTAGAATAGCACTCTCGTGTTCCATCAGTCTTTGGTCTTATTCTAAATAGACAAAAAGAAAAATTAAAATTATAAAAAAATAAATACTAAGCCTCTAGAACAGTCCTAGAATGTGCTAAAACACTCCCAGACATTTTTTTTTTTTTAGAGAGGAAACAGCACACAGTTCCTTGAAATATTTTGGGTACCTCTAGGCTTCTGTGTTCAGAGAAGGCAATGGCAACCACTCCAGTAATCTTGCCTGGAAAATCCCATGGACGGAGGAGCCTGGGGTCACTAAGAGTCGGACACGACTGAGTGACTTCACTCTCACTTTTCACTTTCATGCATTGGAGAAGGAAATGGCAACCTACTCCAGTGTTCTTGCCTGGAGAATCCCAGGGATGGGGGAGCCTGGTGGGCTGCCATCTATGGGGTCGCACAGAGTCGGGCACGACTGAAGCGACTTAGCAGCAGCAGCAGCAGCAACAGGCTTTTGTGCTGGCTTTGATCTCTACTTCAGGACTTCTGATATGCGATTACCCAAAACAAATAATTAGGGAACCCCTCACATTGAGGAGAATTACCTATAGTGATGATACAGAGATCTTGAAGCCTAATGCCAGTAACTTTTGTCTGCAGAAAATCTCTCAACAATGAACACAAGAGCAGTAGAAAGCCACAGCAGCAGAATTCAGCTCCATGGAACACTTACGAAGGATGAGAAGGGTGAGAAAGTTCATGGTCTCATTTCATTATCACAAAACTTCTGTGAGGTAGGCACTACTGTTACCTTTGTTTTATGAAGGAGAAAATAAGTTAAGGAAGTTAATTAAGGTGCCTTGAGTCACACACAGCTGGTTGCTGCTGGAGTGGCATTTAAACACAGGCCTGCCTAAACGCCAGCTAAGGCTTTTAAGTCACTGGATGTACTTGCTTATTGCATCCAACACCAACACCAAAGCTAAAGAATAACACAGGGGAAAGAAAAGAGACTCTCCCTCCCCCAGCAGAACAAGAGTCAAGATGACAAGGGATAGCACAGAGCTGCTAACACTGCAGATGAATGACGATCTAATGGAGAAGCAACTGGGGAGATGGGGAAAAGAAGTTCTGCCTTAGGGTGCTGAAATAACTCAGGGTTTAAGTTGGTTAAAAGAATCTGCAGACAACAAGTGGCAGCAGCAACGCTTCCGGATTCACCTTTGAGCATGGATTCTAATGCTCCGTTAGCTCTTTGAACAAACAGAGGTTGGGCTTCCTCCTTGCCCTGAGGTAACTGGCATTAGAATGGCAATTTTGAAAAGTAAAAAATTTCCATTCTTCTTTATGTATTCAACAATGTAGTTTAAGGAAGAGCAGTAATCCTTGCTTTCATCTTTGAGTTTTGAAATAAACCATCCACCTATGTCATCAGCTTCCCTAATAGCTATTAGGGCTTCCCTAATAGCTCAGTTGGTAAAGAATCCTCCTGCAATGCAGGAGACCCCAGTTTGATTCCTGGGTCTGGAAGATTCCCTGGAGAAGGGGTAGACTACCCACTCCAGCATTCTTGGGCTTCCCTTGTGGCTCAGCTGGCAAAGAATCCACCTGCAATGCAGGAGACCTGGGTTCAATCCCTGGGTTGAGAAGATCCCCTGGAGAAGGGAAAGGCTACCCACTCCAGTATTCTGGCCTCAAGAATTCCATGGACTATAGTCCATGGGGTCGCAAAGAGTCAGACATGACTGAGTGACTTTCACTTTCACATGTCATCAGCAGGGGAATCAAATTTACTGGATTAGCAATATTTCTCAAGTAAATATTTGCCCTTTTGTCTTAATTTTTGTTTAACTGTTTGAAACTCTCTTTTTTTTTAATACACATCCTGCCTAATCACATCCTCAAAATATCACAGGTAATGATTGTTCCAGGAGTCAGCAAACTAAAGCTCACAGGCCAAATCGGGGCCCACTGCATGTCTTTTGTAAACAAAGTTTTTTTGAAACACAGCCATGCTCATTCATTTACACTGAGTCTGTGGCTGCTTTCTTACTACACCAGTGAAGCTGAAAAGTTGCAGAGACTTTAAGGACCACAAAGCCTCAAGCATTTAGTGTCTGGCCTTTTATAATAATAAAGTTTGCTGCTCCCTGACCCTACACCATTGGTGAGTCTCCAGATAGAAGACGTCATTATTCTTCTCTAGAATCTGGCATCTGGATTCCGCTTAAATCACTCATTTGTTAATCAACTAATGTTTGTGAATCATCTACTATGCAGCAGGCACACAGATGAAAATCAGGTTAGAGGCTCATGGAGAAAAAGCAGATAAAAGACCACATAATGATGGCTCTAATGAACTAGGAGCCTGGAGAGAACGAAGCCTAAAAGGCATCATCCTGAGAGAATCAGACAGGTCTAAACTCAGTTCATTACAGAAGTCAGCAGAGGATTGAAAAGAATAGGGTTAGTTCAGTAGTCTGCTTGGCAAAGTCAGGGGTGGCCACACACAAGGATAACCCACTCATCCTTCAAGAAGTAGGAGATGAAAGGAAAGGAAAGGAGGAACCAAACCAAGACAACTGTGACTCATGCAATTCCAGGGAGTATACAGCTTAGCCATTTAAATGTTTTTGAAATGCTATTAATTGCTTAAATAACGATGTCTAAAGTCTCTGGGTTACAAAATGCTTTCATGACTTCACCAAAGACACACACTAGCTTACTGCAGATCTCCAATATTATGAAAGTGTTTGGGTGGTTTGGAAGAGACTTGCTTGCTAGTGAGATCAGGGGTGCTGTTCATCTCCAAGCATCTCGAGTTATTACCATCAGCTCTGCTCCTCAAATTTTAAGGATTATACAATGTCAGGTGTACACAGAACAGAACACAGTAAACCTTATCACTAGAGAAGCCAGTCTCACGTGTGAGCAGAAAGTAAATACTTACCTAATGAATAAGTGATTGATGCAGTGATTGACCGTGATTGCTCCTTTGGCTTTTTGATCAATGGCACTGGCTGAAATTAACACTATGAACATACAGAGTCAAAGTGAGTACCTAGAAGTTAAGCTTAATTATAGCAAGGCAGCATAAATAACAGTCTTGTTTTGTTTTTGATCCACCTAACAGTAATGGATAAAAGCCACAACAATGAAAAATTCTTCACAATCTAATGATCAAATAAGACACACTGAATTACTTCAGTGTGATTAATTTATTATGAAACAAACAATAAACATTTGATTTGCCCGGGTACCTGGACACAGGCTATAGTCAACATAAAAATTAAACATCTGTCCTTTAACAAATGTTAATAAATCTAGGTCAACATTTTCCCCTAAGTGATTTTAAAGAGACATTTTATCTCTATAACTTTGAACTTAAAATATTTAAATGATCATCCACTGACCCAAAGAAGAAGAGTTAAAATGTTCACTTATTAGCATAATAAATGAAATGGCTTCATTTTTGGAAGGCGCAGCACACAAAAGCAACCTTTTATTCAACAAATATACATTGGTATTGTTTTCAGTAAAGAAAAATCACTAGGATGTTTGGAAATCTTTACAAAAAATGTTATTTGGGGGATTCTCAAAGCTAGTAAGGGTAAAAAACATCTACAATATCAGAAAATACACTGTTTTAGCTTGATGTTATAGTTATATGATGAAATGTAAACATTGCTGGCTTAAAAAAGAGAAAAGATTGATGAGTTTCTTGGCCCTGACATCATTAGATCTTTTTTTTTTTTTTTTGGACTATGATATCTGGTGTAAGTGATAACCACTATTTGAAAACATATAGACTTGTATACTTTTAAAATCCTAAAATGAAAAGAAAACCCCACATCTAAATTTACTTTTTTTCCACATGGCCAAGGAATCCAGTGTTAGACATTTACAAGAAACTGCATTCTTCCTCTCCCTAACGTAGCCAAGTTCCATGTGTACTTGTGATATCACAGCATGTTCTTACAAAAATTAATTTCAAATCAAAAAGACAGGATAATGATTACTTTCAGCAGAGGAACAGATAAGGTAACAGAAGGACACTGTGGCCAAAGCACAGATAGTATGTAATTAGAAACAAGAAAAAAAACATATTTTTGACTATATATTGTTTTAATTTTTATCCTGATGGACTTCCAGTTTCCCTTAAAGGAGCTATGTTAAAAAATCTGCCTCTGGAAAAGATCTATTAAAAAAATCACAAACTCAGAGATACTTGGAGAATACAGGAGTAGATTAAAAAAAAGGGGTGTCATCATATAAAATTGATTATGTGAACTTTCTACACGCAGTGCTTATATGAGCAACCAGGAAAAACAATATGCAGATAAATTCATCAGACACTTTTTCTTCTGGAGAAAAAAACCTGTATCTTTCTGTACATTGTGAAGCCAAGAGGGTAGGGTGGGAGCAGTTAAGTTTTATCCACAAGAACAAACACCAGGCTGGCTTTTAAAAAATAAGCCAAACCCAAAATATCCCAGAAAAAAATACTTTGTAATTAAAAAAAAAAAAAGTGTTATATATATTTTCCTCCCCCATCCAAATCTGGAATCCTTACCATCTTATTTTAAACAACCCAGAGACTGCAAGCTTCTATCTGTTTGGATAGAAGAGAATTTATATAAATGTTTTGTTCAAGCCCAAAAGGGGGAGAGAGTTTAAATATACAGTGCATGAAAGATGCATGCCCAACTTCAAAACAGTTTAGTGCACAGAAGAGGAAAAATAATCTAACCTTCTGTTAGTCATTCTCAGCGGTCTTTAAGCTTAAATATCTTGCCATTTGCAACATCATTTTCATGACCCCCAACTTTAAAGAGATTAACTGAAATTTCATAACTGCCTCACTCTGGCGGTTCTTTGGTGGGGGAGAACCAGAGGGTCAAGGAACAAGACGGACACAAAAATCTATTTTGCACTCTTCCTTTGCACTTGAGAAAGAAAAGCGGGGCCGAACCATCTGTATAATACTAAACCAAATCTCTTTAATTCCAGTCAGCTTTTATCATTCAGTCACTGAGTCTGTGTGTGGAAAAATTCAGGCTAATTCCCCCCTAGCAACAGCCTCAGCCTATCAGAAGACTGGATGCTCCGTGCAGCTGCCAGCCAGAGAGAATAACTCTAAGTAGGTCAGGCCTGTATTTCTAAAAATGCTACGGTCTAGTAACCCCACTGTCCCGTCTGTCTGCCCTGCCCCGTAATAACCTCAATTGCTTGGTGACACAATGACATACTACCCTGTTAGAGAGCAATCACATCATGCTACATTATTCTGCTCCGAGCCTGACTGCTGGGTGAAGGACCCTCGGAGGGGACAGCATTAATCAGGCAACCATTCACGTCCACCCGCACTTCAGTGGCGAAATGGGGACTGCATTAATGACCAGCTGTTTGAACTAACACAAACAAAATCATGTCTTCCACCCTGTTGGGTGCACAGAACACGCCATTCTGAGCCGGCAGGTTCCGCTCCTTGACGAAAGCGAAGAGGTACATTAAAACCGGCTCCGACCACGCCAGCTCCGGCACCCCCAGAGTAAATATATTTAAATTATCTGACAGGCGCGGCTCCAAAAGCTGATTGAATATGCACGGCTTTCCCGGCCACCGATTTCCCCCTAATCCACATTAAAAAGGGAAACGCAGGCCCGGGGAAAGCAATACGTAGGCGCGTTTTACCCAGGAGGCCAAAAGCTGGGGGGCTGAACTAAAATTGACTTCTCTTCGGGCAGAAAAACAAAGCGGGGCGAGGAGTAATTGTGCGGCGTGAACACAAATACAAATACAGCATGAATGCCGTGGAGGAGCGCTGAAAACAAATAAGAGTAAACATCCCCAGCCTCCCGACCAATCAGCTCCTCCCACCCGCTCTTTGTGGGGCTGGAGTCACACACAAGGCAATCTCTAAGCGCCAGAGACAAGGGAGGGAAGTGAACGTGGCCTTCGCCTCCCCACCACTGCGGTGCCCTGACTTCCCACGGGCTTACTAACAGAAGGCTGTTTGGCTGCGAGACCGCCAAGGCTCCGGCAAGGTTTACACGGGGGCCAGCAACAAAAATCAGAACCCTACTGCAGTTGCCCAATTCTAAGATGCGATTTTTCGCATTTAATTGACCCTATTTCACCTGAACTGTAACTTTTAGCTCCTCTCCACGTGAATGCACAAAAACCGAGCAAACAAAAACTCTGTGTGGATGCAGAGATACGGGGTGATTGGCAACAGCTGCTTGGGGCTATTGGAGGAAATACCGTGTATTGACTGGGAGCACGCTGATATTTGCATGCATGATTCATCTGCATTTTTAAGGGTTCATAGCTTCGTTTAATGAACATACAATATCCCCCCACCCTCCCGCACAAATGGATAATCCAGCCTTCAATTATGCAGAACCCAGCAAGTCTTAGACGTGTAATCCATCAGGATTTGATTTACAAACAGAAAAATTCCTGACTCCATTTGCCCTGGTTTGAACTGGGTTTGATAACTTAGTTATGACTGTCTTCTTCACTCTGTGGCACACATCACACAGTTATTCTTGGAGAGGTGCAGGCGCTGACGCAACCATGAACCACTAATTACAAGCTGCTGACATTCTGCTTGTCTATGCAGCTTTGAAGTTCTAAAGTCTGTTTTTCTCTCTGATGGGCTTGCTCAGTTGCATTCTCCTTCCCTCATTGCTCCCCGCCCCCCATCATCCCCTCTTTCCTTCTCTACACTGGAAGCCTTTCTGCACGTGCTGTAGGACTACCTGGAGCAAATCTCTAAGAGCGATCAGCTTCTCCAACCTGCTTTCTTTGCATTCCCTCCCTGCTCTCCACGCACAGAGATCTACAGTTTCCAAGTACAGTAATCAGGTCCCCACCCAGCCCCACCCGCAGGAATGCGCCAACAGCTGGCCAAACATAATCCAACACACAGAGCCGCCTTTGTAGAAATAGTAACAAACAGTGGAAGGGCCAGACAGGCGTCCCAGAAGAGCTCCCCATGACAACTGGGAAAGCACCTCACCCCCAGTTTTGAGCTGGGCTTGGAGCACCAGAGCCCACGCAGTGGAATCTAAAAGAAGCCTCAGGTGCCTCCCCCAACCTCACCAGAGGCTGTTCCGAGGGCACCCGCGTCTCCAGATGGCAAGGTAGATGCAGGCTTTCTCTATGTGGAGCATGACTCTGCTCTGCCACATGGCACACGCCCTCGAAATGCGACATCATGATCCCAAATCTCATGAACAGCATCCGCACCTGAATCTAACCAGCTACCTTGAGAGCTGGTAGGACCACCTCTTCCCTACAAAAGGATTTCTTTTTTTAATTACAGGCTGATCCGGGAATTCAGAAACACGTAAATATAAGATTGCATTCATCTCCATTGTGCGCTTAGCATCTGAAGCCTGTGGTAGCCAGCTGGTCTCAAAGTCATCTGGGATACATTTATTTTGATTAAATTGATCAGATTTCTATTTACTGGATAGAATTTTTCATCATACTGAATACAGCTGTGTTTACAGGGGATCTGTCGAAGAAGAAGCAAACAAAACCCTACAGTCAGTCCGAGCGAAGCACAGAGCATTCAGAACTTCAAGGAGTTAAAGCTGAGGAGGGTTGCTTTCACATTAACAAGAAAATTCTGCATGCAGCTGCTTTGGCCATGCTCTCTAGCTAGTCAGGAAATGGGTGTTGAGCTGAAGCTGAAAATACAAGCTGCAATCAAGCCCGATCCAGCCAAGTGACAGACTTCCTGTGTAAACTGGTCAGAAATCGCCCTCTTTTCATGTCTCTACATGCATGCACATGCATTTAAATCCATGCTGCAAGGCTGATCTTCTCCCTGGGGACACTGGTACAGTCACCTAGCCCATCAGTTTCTTCCTTGACAGCACCGGGGACATCCAGACTACAATTTACAGTTCTTCCACCCATAGATCTGGGTTATAAATTATGCCTTCCTCCCTAGAATGCGAATGCAGGGCCAGCGGCAGACAATCGAACGGCATTCCGCCTCTCCTCTTTCTTCTCAGGCGCTCCCTCGCTCTGCCTTTCTCCAACTCTGCCTCATCGGCAGGCAGGCAGGCAGACACATCAGAGACCAGGTTTATCCATCTTCAGCTCCACTCTCAAGTAAAATGCCACCACATCTCGCCATGGGTCCTTCCTCCCAGACTAATCCCTGGGAGCAGCCCGAGCTGGGTGCGCCGTGGGGAAGACCAGTGGGCATTGGACGGATCAAATTCCTAACTTCTCCTGCCCCGGTCCTTGGCGTTCTTTCTATCCATCCCACCCCAGGTCTTCTCTCACATCACCCTGTCCTCCGAGTCCCCTCGCCTGCAAGGGGACCCCGGCCAGAGCTCCACCAGCAGGTCCTTCTTCTGCGCTGCGTAGACCGATGATGCCGGGTTCCCGGGCGCCATGAAGAAGCCGAAGCCGGGAGACAGCAAGAGCAGCTCAGGTAACCAGGAGAAGCTTGGCGTGCCCGCAGCGATGCAGCCCTGGAGCTGTGAGGAAAGACGGTCTGGCTTCAGAATAAAAAAAAAAAAGAGAAAGAAAGAAACACAAAACAGCGCAGCTCAGCGCCTGCGGGGGTGGGAAAAACAGACACAAACCATAAAAAAAAAAAAAAAGCAAGAGTTAAAATCAAATTTCAAAAAATATATATAATACATAGATCAGAGTACTTCATGCGACTTTTATTTCTGATGTTTCTCGGGTTATTGGCCTCCCCGCCCCCTCCAAAATCTCTCCTGTCCCCGAACGCTACTGTCCATGAGTGCCGAGTCACAAAGGCTTTTGCTCCAAAGTGCTAGCAGACCCAGCATCACATGAGAAGCCACATGACAACTGGAGTCGGCTGCTGATGTGGTCAACTGTGTTGCCGAGGCAGGGGGAGTAGGAGGGAGACAGAGCTTAAGTGAGACATGCCCCTCTTGTGCTCCAGGAAGAAATTTCCTTAAAAGAACAATGAGGAAAAAAGGCATCTCTGAAGAAATGCTGGTGAATGCACCCGGACTTGCAGACATGCACACTTACATAGCCTAGAGACACTGTGGGTGCTTGGAGACATTTTGAGGATGCTGTACCTCAAACACAAGCTGGATGGCAGCAATATTATTTCCAGTTTGTATTAGTCAAAGCTTGATTCCACTTAAGTGGATTCCTGAAAAGCACACGCCATGTCTTCATAGCATGATCAGGCTTGGAAAACCAATTCTATTATCTCTCCCTGCAATCTGCATCTGAACCTGCATTCTGAATAATTTATTTTTAGACTAATAAGATGCTGGCCAAGACCGCTCCCTTTCTTGTTGGGCAGGTGGCGCAGGCAATATTCACCCAAGTGGGAAAAGCTTGCCCCTTTGTAGGGAGAAGAGTCGGTTTTCATTATTTTCCAAAAATGCACTTTCTCATTTAAAGGCGTACAAACACATAATGAAGTTCTCCTGCAAGTAAGCATTAAAAACAAGCAAAATGTTTCTGCTTCGCTGAACTGACAAGCCTCATACCTTCCCTGTGGCATCTCAGGCTGGCGGATGGTGGTGATATTTTTCTGATGATGCTCGTGGCTGCAACTAGACCCCTTAAGCCATGTGGATATTGCTACTCCTCGGCAGGGTGAAAGCGAAAAACTGCTTTCCAGAGCGTCTCTCTGAAGAGGTGCTGTGCTGCCCAGGTACACTGTACCAGTTATATTAAGGCAGGTAGGAGAGAGATGGCCTCAGGGCCTTGTCGAATCCATCAGTCATCCCAGAATTAAATATGCTGCCTATATGCAGCATCCTCCCCACAGTGTGAAAGGTATGCCTCTTTAGAAAATTCGAGCATGCCAGCTAACTAGAACGAGAGCATCAGTAAACAGGTGGCAGGAATTGTCTACAACTTGTCTTACTCAACTGTAGGTATCAAGGTGAGTGGCCCTTCATTCATTCAAGTGCATATTATAAGCTTCCAGGTGTGTTTGTGTCAAGGATTGTCCTGGACACTGGGGAGAAGACAGGCAAGGTCTCTGCCATCCTAGAGCTCATGGCCCAGTAACAGCATGTGTCTTTTTACCTTCAAGGTCAACCATCTCCCAATCTGGATACTCCAAAGACATCTAAGGAAGAAAGCCCGTGGTTTTTCATGCCTTTCTGGCCATCAACCTGTACGAACTCTGGAGTTCTATGGATTCTTTCCTTACAAATTATGCTTGAATTTAAGGTGTCCTCTCCAGTTCTCCATTCCAGAGTCTACGCTCACGCACTCACACCTGCACAGTCCACATTCTTCTCTGTTGCCTCCTTCTTTGTTCTAGTCCATTGGGCAACTGGCCACTAAACAAACCTTAATAAACCACCACGTTCTGGATGTCCAGACCCTCTTCTCCATGTGGTCTGGGCAAACCTGTCCAAAACTGAGGATGGCTGCTTATCTCTTCAGGTGTATATGCTACCAGTAAAAACACCCTATATCTGACGGTACATCATCTATGTCAGTAGACTGCGCTATTCCTGAGCCTCTGAAGACATCATCCATTGAATCAGGAAAAAAATAGTAATTTTGGCTTATTTTTGTGAGTAACTAGGCCTAGAGCACGGCAAGGAAACCAAAGACACAGGAGGCACTGCCCCTGCCCTCAGACAATGTGTAGTCTCTGCAACCTGTGCTCTCTTGGCACTAACCATGTACTATCTTGAATTGCTCTCTCTTCAAGGTTTATTTATTGTAATAATAATAAACAGGTCTAAATCTGCCTACCAAATGAATGTTGGGTAAACAGTGCCCAAGAAGGTCTAAGAAGGGAAAGACGAATTCTACCTAAATCTCTGCCAAGGTCCCCAAAGAACCCTGAGATCTGCAATGAGCTATGAAACATCTGGCCAGGGTAGGGGGCAAGGCTTGGGCCATAACAATAATAGTAACAGGAGGAGCAAAACACTAGCCCTTCATTTATGCCAGGGTCTCCTCTAAGCATTTCACATCCCTGAACACAGTTAATCCTATGAGGGACTTAGTGCTTTAATAACCTCTTTTCAATTGTACAGAAGTACCCATGAGAGGTTAAATAAGCTGCCCAAGACTGCACAGCAAATAAGTGCTAACAGATCGATACATCTGGCCTCTAAGAACCACTTTTTAACTGCCATGCTGTACATCCTTGGAGGTGGAAACCAGAAAGGTGAGGGACACACAATCCTGACTGAGGTGCATGAGGGGATCAATTCAGTTCAAGCAGAGGGCAAGGTTTGTAGAAGTCAGACAAGAGCAGGGAGAGCCATATTACAAGGCTAAGGCATTTTACTCTTATCCTAAAAAGCACGTGACTTTTCCATCATTGTTCCAAATTATAGGAAGACTTTTCTGGTGGTTCAGTGATAAAGAATCTGCCTGCAATGTAGGGGATGGAGTTCAATCCCTGGGTTGGGAAGATCCCCTAGAGAAGGGCATGACGACCCACTCCAGTATTCTTGCCTGGAGAATCCCTTGGACAGAGAAGCCTGGTGGGCTCTAGTCCACAGGGTCGCAAAGAGTCAGACATGACTGAAGTGACTTAGCACACATAGCTAAAAATTTAGAGGGTGGAGGAAAGACTGGATATAAGGAGACTGACCAACAGGCTCCTGCCATAGCCTGACTACAAGGGTCCATTGCCTGAACGCAGCAGTGGCAGGAGAAAAACCTAGATGGGTTCTCGAGGCTTTATGAAAAAAGAAATAACATTACTGAGGTGTTCTTAGGGAAAGGGAAAAATGATAGCAAAGTTGACTGCATGTTTCTTTAAACCTGGATAAATTAATCAAGCAGTTCCCTGAGCTCAGAAACTGATCTCCTCCATCCTTGTTTTTCTGAGCACAATACTTGATACATTTTTTAAAAATACTGAATGAATCAGTTAAGTAAATGGAGGTAGAAATGGGAAAAATAAAGGTGATACTACACAGAAGAAAAAACTACAGAAAATTTAACATTTCATAGGATATCCAAGGGGCAAGGTCCATCATGAAATTAGATACATAGAAATAGCATCTGCTTTCTCTCTCCACCACTGGCCCAGATTTTCGATGATACCTGCTTTCACCCATCATGCACCTTAAGGCTCCTCTTCAGGCTGGTTTTGATCAGATGCGCGATTCCTCCCTGCTCCAGCCATGTCAATCTTTGCTCATCACCTGCACACCCATCTTATCCAGGTCTAGCTCCTAATTTAAACACTGCACTTATTACACCAAGGCAGTAAAATCCATAACCAGCCATACTTTACCATTCTTTTATTTTTGATACACAGAAAAGTGGGGAAACCACACAAGTTTATCACCTTTTGCATACAATCTTAGCTAACCAGCATCCTAAATTAACAAATGTACCTCATTTCTTAAGTAGCTAATGAAGGTTAATATGACATACTGCTTCTGGCTCTGGAAGTAAAAAGGGGTATTATTGCCTCATATTATAGCTGGTGAAAAAAAGTGTTAATAATCTTTCTCATCTGCAGTAAAGAATTGGGCTTTTAATACCCAGATATATTTTAGTAAAAGGCTAGTATATCATCTCTAAGTGGAGTTCAAGAGCAATGTTAGATAACTAGGGCATTTCAAGAGCCTACTTATACTAGAGACCAAGAAAAAAAAAATACAGTGAAAGCCAAATTTATTCCTACATTGTTGAAGGAAAAAAGAAAAAAATGCAAATTTACGTTGGAAATATTGTTATATTGCTTTAAATTAATTCCAGTGATTAATCTTTAAATATTAAGATAGAAACTTGGATCTGGAAAATAAATGATTCTGAGTAAATGGGTAATGTAATATGTGAACAAGGTCACTGTTTTGTTCAGTGACACTCACACCAACATGTTATGTGGACCTTCTTGGGTAAGACAGTGTATGAAGCAAGATGGGAGAAGAAAATGAACGAGGCACCATCTAGGTCTGCAAAGAGCTTATGAGACCCTCACCCAGGAAGACACTTCTCTCCATTTGACAAAAGGAACCTACTGCTTTTGACAACAGCAAATAGAGGGGGAAAGTGGAAGCAGTGACAGATTTTACTTTCTTGGGCTCCAAAATCACTGCAGATGGTGACTGAAGCCATAAAATTAAAAGACACTTGCTCCTTGGAAGAAAATCTATGACAAACCTAGGCAGCATATTAAAAAGCGGAGACATCACTTTGCCAACAAAGGTCCATGTAAGTCAAAGCTATGGTCTTTCCAGTACGTGAGAGTTGGTCCGTAAAGAAGCCTGAGCTCCAGATAACTGAGACTTTCAAACTGTGGTGCCGGAGAAGATTCTTGAGAGACCCTTGAATAGCAAGGGGATCAAACCAGTCAATCCTAAAGGAAATCAACCCTGAATGTTTATTAGAAGGACTCTTTCTGAAGCTCCAATACTTTGGCCACTTGATGCAAAGAGCCGACTCACTGGAAAAGACCTTGATGCTAGGAACGATCGAAGGCAAGGGAGAAGAGGGTGGCAGAGGATGAGATGGTTAGATAGCGTCACTGACTCAAAGGACATGAATTTGGGCAAACTCCAGGAGATAGCAAAGGACAGGGAAGCCTGGCATGCTACAGTCCAGTAGTTGCAAAGAGTCAGATACAACTTAGCGACTGAACAACAACAAAGAGTAGCAGAGGTCAGTTTTTTTTTGGTTTTTTTTTTTAATGAATATGGCTTCTTGAAAGTAACTCAACACATTAGGCCACACTGCAGTATTACCATAAAAGAGCGAGCTTGGATGATACAAACCTCCATAAGTGTGACTCTTTTTTAAGTTTCTTAATGAATAAGAATGCTATGCTTTGTCTCTGCAACATCTCCTGAGAGATACTGATGATGAGAGTGTAGAGAAAAGAAGGATCTCTCAAGGCTCATTCACTAGGTTTCCAGAGGACTTAAAATTGCATGCCATGTTTTCTAACTCCCCCAAAATGGATGGATACTGAATTAAGATTAGCTCTTCACAAAGCAGAATGACAAAATGACTAATAGTTGGCTGCTGGCAGTGCCCTGGTTTCCCCTCTCTTCTCTTACCTAGGATTATGACCCTGATACATTTTACAGGGGCCAAATGGCAATTTTAAGGTGGAAAGACTATGTTTGTTCACCTGTGAGTGGTTTGACCTTAGACTTCGCAGAGCACTGTCAGGAAGTCAGTTTTTCCATGCTCTTTACAGTAAACAAAGACAGTGTGGCTGAGGTCCAAATGTTACAGAAGGTCAGGGACCAAACTGCCTCAAAGACAAAGAGACCGCTTCCAGAAATTGAAACACAAAATAGATGTGAGAGCCATCAACATTCCAAACTGTGCTCCTGTCCAGTGTTTGGTTCAAACAATGTGACACATACCCAGCGTCGAAGCATAATAGAAATAGAATCATAAAACCCCAGGTGTTGCAAAGCACCTTAAAGGTCATCTCGTCCAACTGCAAATTTGAATTGTGAACAGTGCCCTTTAAAATATCTCCTCCATGCAACACCTCCAGCGACTGAAAATGGAGTACCCCGGGAGGCAGAAACCCATTCCATCTTTTGAAGAACTGAGCCAAAAGGTCTGGTGCCTCGCTGGAGCTTCTATTTACCAGCCCTCAATTTAGAAGCTTAGGCGCTCAAGTTTAGGGTGCTTTTCACATGGATGTCTCTGAAATATTAGAGGGAATCTGTCATTACCCATGGGCTTTCCTGTTGGCTCAGTGCTAAAGAATCCACCTGCCAAAGCAGGAGACATGGGTTCTATCCCTGACTCTGGAAGATTCTCTGGAGGAGGAAATGGCAACCCACTCCAGTATTCTTGCCTGGGAAATGCCAAGGACAGAGATGCTTGGTGGGCTACAGTCCATGGGGTCACAGAAGAGCTGGACACAGCTTACAGACTAAATAACAACAATCATCTCCACTCAGATGGTTCTTCTCTACATCTAATATGTGCAACTTCTTTAGTCACTAAGCTGTGACATCTAGTCCATTCAACATCCCATTTTCCAGTCTTGGAATTCATGCCAGTTTATGCGTGGCCCTTCAAAAGATGTGTCTCATGAACACCAGGTCCCACACAGAGTGAACCACACAGAGTGAACGGTGCTATCCCCTCCATCCCTCCAAGAGGCCAGATCACGATCAGCGCAGCACCATCTGCCTTTGGTCTCCAGGTGGGCACGTCACATTGGTGACTCATCGGGCTCGCCTGCACCGTTGTTCATACACGTTCCAAGTGAATCATTGGACAGCAGCTTTATGCAACCATATGACCATTTTTGTTTTGCTTTTGAGCAGATTCTATGGTAACAAAAAGGAAAGGAGTAGCAGGAAACATTAATGCGTTTGTGAATATACATACTGTCTCTTCCATGGGAAGATAAAATCCCCACAAGGCAATGAGTACACCTTCTGTTTTTTTCCTATATCACAACAGAACTGCATAAAATGAAATACCTCTGATGACACAGAATAGCCTGGCCCAGGAGGAAGACCACTTGACATGAAGTCAAAAGCTCCAGTTCTGGTGGCCATTCTGCCACCATCTTTTTATTTGCTATCAAGGCAAGCCATTCATGTCTCATTTCTTCAGCTGCAAAGCGAAATCTTCAGCAATATGCACCTTGAGCTGCCCAGCATTTCAACAGTGTATATGGAATTTTCACTCCTAAAATGTGTTCTTTAACACAATGGTATAAATAAAATATTAACTCTTGGCTAAAGCTTCCTAAGAGTCAGACACAACTTAGCGACTGAAAAACAAGCAAACAACAACGTTTCCCAAAGACTTTCCTTGACATTAGATAAGGCTTACATTCAACTGTCTCAAAACAACTGAATGGCACATTCACAAATCAGAAAGTTCCTATGTCCAGGGTTGTTTGTAAAAGATGCTGCCAATTAGATAAATTAGGTGAGTCTGACTGGGGGTCCTGGAATCTTTACCCTCGGATGAAATAACAGTTTTGAATAGGTGAACCAATTACTGAGATTCTCGGGGGTAAGGAATGAAATAAATGTCATGATGTGCTATCATTGCTTTCCCATAATCCAAATGTCTTCTGGAAATGTCTTTAATTAACTACACAGAGAGAACCTTTAGGTTGAAAAGATCTAGTTTCTTTCACATTTTTTAACTAGAACCATGACAACAGAGTGGCCTGATGGCAATCAGCAGTTCACACGATGGGAACACTATTCACATTCTCAGTCAGACGGGAAGGAATGATGGCATATGGTCATTAACAGAATACCCGCTCACGGTGAGATCTTGCGTTACGGGAAAATTCACTCCACGACGAGATCCTAAGGCATATTCCAACCTACGTGACGATAACCTGACAGACCACAATAGTTCATCTTCTAAGTATCTTAGTAGACTACACAATTTTTCTCTTAAAGAAACTAAAAATAAAAATTGGCAAGATAGGCATGATTTTCTCAAAATCAGAGCCCAGTGTGGGGCCAGCCTTTCTCTCTGCTCGTCCTTCACTGTTCTGAGTTCAGTATCATCTTCTACAAAAAAGGAGGACTTTGAGTGTCCAGGCTCTAATAATCTCTGCTTATGTGTCACAAGCTTTTTTTTTCTTTTTCAGGTCTTCTGTTCTCAAGATATAAACCATCCACCTATCTATGATCTTGGACATCCACAAGTCACTCACGCATGCATCCATGCTAAGTCACTTCAGTTGTATCCGACTCTGTGTGATTCTGTGGACTGTAGCCCACCAGGCTCCTCTGTCCATGGGGTTCTCCAGGAAAGAATACCGGAGTGGGTTGCTGTGCCCTCCTCCAAGGGATCTTCCCGACCAGGCATCGAACCCAAGTCTCTTGTGTCTCCTGCACTGGCAGGGGGGTTCTTTACCACTAGTGCCACCTGGGAAGCCCCCACGAGTCATTCTGTCTCCTACTTTCTCTCATTCTCAGAAGCCTCATGGCAGAGCCCCTGGTGCAGTGATACTGTCTCTGTCTCAACCCCCTGTCTGGGAGTCAGGCAGAGAATTCTCTAGCTCAGCCTGGGTCTGAGTATCAAGGGTCATGCGGCCACCCAGACAGCCTGACAAGAAGCTGAGCCTATGCACTGCACGTGTATTCCAGACACACACAGCACTGGGAAGAGAGACTGATGCTTTCTGGTACCTGCAAAGTATAGCTAGGTAGCCAATTGTTACATAATTAAGTGCCTAATGGTACTTGATGTGGACAAAAGTTGTAAACATTAGCTTCCTGTCACCCATATAATAAGAGATTCTAAAATGCAATTAGCACAAATGACGATGTCTCCATTCAAGTCATGAGGCAGACTTTTAGAGGAAACTTTAAAATAACTGAAATGGCCATGTTTAGGATGCCAAGTGCATACAGATAGTTCATTGGCTGTTGAGACAGTGCAACTTTCTCAAGCAGTCGACGCAGGCATACTTCTGAAATCAAGTTAGATTGTGCATCTCATGGGCAGCAGGGCTCACCTGCACCCTTTGCTACAGGTTCCCCAAGATCAGTACTGTTGTGTTACGGTGCCTACAGGAATGTGTGGATATGGAAGGAGGTAAGAGTGCTGGGAATGCAGTTTCCAAACGCACAGTTTATAGATTCAATGGGTAAGGTCAGAAACACGGGCTTTCTTTTGTTTTAGATTTTTTTAAAATGTGGACCACTTTTTAAAGTCTTAATTTGTTATAATAATGCTTCTGTTTTATGGGGGTTTTTTTTGGCCTTGAGGCATGTGTGAACTTAGCTCCCTGACCAGGGATCAAACCCATACTCTCTACACTAGAAGGTGAAGTCTTAACCAGAAGACCACCAGGGAAGTCCCTGGGCTTTCTTAAAAATTTCTGGAACATGAGATTCTGTGTGACTTTAAGTGAACTGTGGCTCAGTGATGAACTTTTTCTTCATGAAAATAACTGAGCTTATCTTAAACACTGGTTCTTGACACTCTCTTTTAAGTATACACACACACGTTTTGTGTGCAGATGGGTATTAACTGTATACCTATTAATGTTATCATAAAATTAGGTAACTGATGCAATTACACAAGTACATAAAATTATACAAATAGGTAGAAGAGATCATTAACACAGATCACTCACTTAAATTTAATATGTTGGCTCTAACTTTTGATCCTTGAGATTTGAAAGACAAATATTTCTTATTACTGAGGATATTCCAAAGAATATTTTTGTAAAGAATCTAAAGGAAAAAACTAGGTAATTATCTTAAAGTGCTAACATAGACATAAATATAGCCTCTATTAATAGTACTTTGAAAGGAGAAACTTATTTGTGCAAGTATACTAAAAAAGACAAAGGCAATCTTACCACTTCAAAGTGACTGAGGTTGTAACTAGCCATATCTATCAGAAAGATTATCTGATGTAGTGACTATTGTGAAACATCGGAAAAAGAATAATTCTAATAATACGAACACTTAATTATTTCTTAATACATGCTAGGCAGTGCTCTGAGCATTTCACATTTAATTCTCACAAGGAGAACTATGAGTCAGGCATTATCTGTATCTCCATTTTACAGATGAAGAAACTGCAGTAACTGAATGTTAAGTACTTTGACCAAGGCCACACCGCAAGTAAGTGGCAGAGCCAGGCTGCAAATTCAGGCAGGTGGGCTCCCAAATTCTGGCACTAGACTCTATCACTCTGCCTTGCACCTCTTTCCTTCTTTCTCCCCTCTCCCACCAGACCCCAGACACCAAAATACCCACTGAAGGCTGACTCTGCTCTTGGGACTGCCCAACTCTTCTCGTTATCATGAACACAACAGCAACATTCAAGGACTAAAACACAATGCATCTAATAACACATTTACCTAGTGAGAAATAATTAAATGGCATACCATAGTTTTAAGCAACGCTGAAGCAGGGCACCAAAGTTGACAGCTTTGTTCATAATGACAGAGACAGTGAGTAGAAAAACCTGCAGATGTGTGAATTGACATGGGGAGCTGAGACCTGGCTGGGAGTCATCGAGAGCCAGCTAGACGGGAATAGATGAGAAGATGAGATAATAAACCCAATTGAATAATCATACCGATGACAGCCAATATGTACTGGGCATCAAGTTTTCTACAGGAGCTTCAGAACCACTTAGTCTAATTTTTACAACAATCTGCAAATCCACTATTATTTTTACTTTATAAATGAAGAAATGGAGACTCACAGAGATGAAGTAACTTTCTCAAGATCAAAGAGCTAATAAACATTTGAGGCAGGATTTACACCTTGCTCTGACTCTATAGCTTTTGCTCTTGAGACTGGAGTCATGTTACAATAGGTCAAGTTCAAAGCATTAACTAGATCAAAAAAGGTTAACAGAGAGGTCGAGGTGAACAGGATCAAACCCCACACATACGAGTCATTAAGATGGCACTTGAGCCAACACTGAGCTCAGACAGTAAGACCACAGATCAGAGGCGGCTTGCTCTTTGGCTATGGGCTTCAGTCCTGTACTCGCTGAGTGTAAATGCCATCTGACTAGAATCAGAGTTGCCTGGATCCTCTCAGAGCCAAACAGAATTAGCTTCTACAAAGACTCGGGGGAATTAATCACAGTAAACACAGACCAAATAATCTGAGCCTTGATAAAGTCTGAAACAACACGGGAACTAGGAGTAGCTAAAAGAGATGACCAGGATGGAAAGAAGAAGCTGGATAAACTGGGGCCACCTATAGGAGAGAGCCACGCCCGTAATAAGCCACAGAGAACAAGATGGTGAATTCTGGATAAGAAGACATGCTGATGAGATGGAAGAACCACCTGTTTTATGTAAAGGTCCAAATAACCAGATCACAGTGGACAGCCACTCAAATCATGCCTTCATAATACAGAGTATTATTGAGAATAACTCAATTCACAGGGAGCTTCAGGCAGGCAGTACTAGATAGCCTGTCAGGGAAAACAGAACGATAATTACAGAAAAGAATCATATCCTCAGAAAAACAAAAATTAATCAAACTAAGTTTGTAAAGTATATCTTACAGACACATTGTCTGGAATCATGCTCTCACAAATACTGCTTCTGATTTTATGCCAATGCATTTAGCTAATTTAATGGTTTTGTCCTGTTACTTCTAAACTAGGTCTCCTCTCATAATGTCTTAGAATCTTCCTGGTTTCTTAAAGCATCTTAAGAAATGCAGTCACAAAGGATGGGATTTATTTTCCAAAGATTAGAAAAGGATGTAATGGCTTCTCTGTTGTGGAAAAATCAATCGTATGACAATCACATTAAAAAAAAAATGTGAGTGACTCAAATCAACTTGAGGTAATACTTAATCAAATACAAGCAAAACTAATAAGCAAATGGCATTGAATAGCACTGAGATTAAGCTACCACACATAAAAAAAGTATTTTTTTAACTTTTAGAATAACTTTGGATACAAGAAAACATAAAACATTAGGTATAGGGAGTTCCTGGTATTCCATATTACTAAACCTTACACTGGTCACAATGAGTAATTGACACAGTATTAACAAAACCCCATATTTTATTTGGAGTTCCTTAGTTTTTAACCTAATGTCCTTTTTCTGTTCCAAGATCCTATCAAGGATGTCCTACTGCATTTATTCGTCACGTGTACTTAGGTGCTTCTTAGATATGAGCTTCTCAGACTTCCGTTGTTTTCGATGGTCTTGATGGTCTGGGAAGTACTGCTCAGCAAGTGTGTAAACTGCCTTCAACCTTGGCTGGTCTGACGTTCTCTTTATGGTCTGACATGGGTTATAGGACTGGAGGAAGAGAACCAACATGTGCCTCTGCCATTGTCATCACATTATATACAGGGTTCAGTCCAGTCGCTCAATCACGTCCGACTCTTTGTGACCCCATGAACCGCAGCACACCAGGCCTCCCTATCCATCACCAAATCCCGGAGTCCACCCAAACTCATGTCCATTGAGTCAGTGATGCCATCCAACCATCTCATCCTCTGTCGTCCCCTTCTCCTCCTACCCTCAATCTTTCCCAGCATCAGGGTCCTTGCAAATGAGTCAGTGCTTCGAATCAGGTGGCCAAAGTATTGGAGTTTCAGCTTCAACATCAGTCCTTCCAATGAACACCCAGGACTGATCTCCTTTAGGATGGACTAGTTAGATCTCCTTGCAGTCCAAGGGACTCTCAAGAGTCTTCTCCAACACCACAGTTCAATAGCACCAATTCTTCAGCACTCAGCTTTCTTTATAGTCCAACTTTCACATCCATAGATGACCACTGGAAAAACTATAGCCTTGACTAGACGGACCTTTGTTGACAAAGTAATGTCTCTGCTTCTTAATATGCTGTCTAGGTTGGTCATAACTTTCCTTCCAAGGAGTAAGTGTCTTTTAATTTCATAGCTGCAATCACTATCTGCAGTGATTTTGGAGCCCAGAAAAATAAAGTCAGCCACTGTTTCCCCATCTATTTGCCATGAAGTGATTGGACCGGATACCATGATCTTCAGTTTTCTGAATGTTAAGCTAAGCCAACTTTTTCACTCTCCTCTGTCACTTTCATCAAGAGGCTCTTTAGTTCTTCTTTACTTTCTGCCGTAACGGTGGTGTCATCTGCACATCTGAGGTTATTGATATTTCTCCCAGCAATCTTGATTCCAGCTTGTGCTTCCTCCAGCCCAGCGTTTCTCATGATGTACTCTGCATATAATATAAAGGGTACATACCAGCAATGTGCCTTTTATTGCTGATGTGACCACATGAAAGACTGTGATCGATCGTTATCCTCAGATCAATGGGAAGCCATGGAAGAGTATGAAACCAAGGGAAAATCATCAGGCTGGGCTTTTGAAATGAGAACTCTGGCAAGAGGGTGGAAAATTTACTGGAGGTGATGGGTAGACAGAGTAAAAACAGACAGATCTTTTTTTATAGTACTTAAGATGAGACAGGATGGTATCTCCAGAAGGGGTTGGTGGTAGTGTAAACATTGCGAAATACAAGCTTTCACTAGAAATTTAGTAGGTTGAGTTGACAGGGTGATAAGCTGGAAATGAGAGAAAAGAGATCACGGAGGATGGGGTCTACTTGTTTGGCTTGTGTAAAACAATAGGATGGCAGAACCACTCACTGAGGCAGGAAAAACCAGGAGTGACCAGACATTTTCTTCCAGGAACAAAACACCAAAATATGATGCATTTGATCTTGGATACACTGACTCTTTTTTTCTGGGACTTAAATCATCTTTATTTCAACTTTGCTTATTTTTTATGACATAGGTGCATTATTGTTTCATCACTTTCAAACCTGCCTTATGTTTTCCAGTTAACACTATGATTTATTTTTGCAAGCAGACTGTTGAATCAAAGCACCACATTTACTAATGATGGTGGATTCTTCTGAAGTTATTTTCTGTTTATTTTTTAAACTCTTATTGCTAAAATGCCCCTGGGTTATATAGTGCAATGTGGTTTGTTTAGGATAATGTGAAAAGGCCAGGATGTCTGTCTTTGCTTGGGTTCCTAGCCACTGCACCTCATTTGGAAATACCTTTTAGGTAGTTAGATCTGTTCCAAGGGAACCTCTCCTAAAGGAGAGGTTTGATGTTTGATGTTTGATGTTTTCCTTCCTTTCCTTCTTAGTACTTCATGGAAGTATCTGACATGAAGAGATTGGATACATTGACTCTCATGTGCCCTTAGAGCTGAGAGAGGAGGTATTTATAGGCAACTGAATACCATACATATGGAGATAATATAAATTCATGTTTCATTCACAAATTATACTACAGCTAAACATCCAAGTGGTTCCCACCATTGTCCAGACACTGTTTTACACATTTTACATATATGAAATCATTTTGTCTTTACAACTAGATGAGGTAGCTATTATAATTATCTTATTTAACATAAAATGAAAGTGAAAGTGTTCACCACTCAGTCGTATCTGACTCTTTGTGACTCCATGGACTGTAGCCCGCCAGGCTCCTCTATCCATGGGATTCTCCAGGCAAGAGTACTGGAGTGGGTAGCCATTCTCTTTCTCCAGGGGATCTACCCAACCCAGGGATTGAACCTGGGTCTCCTGCATTGCATGCAGACTCTTCTAACATCTGAGCCACCAGGGAAATCCAACATATAACTAAACTGTTATAAATTAAAAGACATTTGCCTAGTCCACATGGCTGGGATATAAACCCAGGCACTTTGCCCTTGGAACTTGTGGTCTTACCTGTCATGCTAAGCTACCTCTCATAACAAGTCAAGGAAGGAGATGAGACTATTTTATTTTTTAATCTTTTGGCTGCACTGCACAGCATGAGGGATCTTAGTTCCCCAAAAAGGGATCGAACCGGAGCCCCCTACATTGCCATCATGGAGTCTTAACCACTAGACCTCCAGGGAAGTCCCCAGAGATGAGACTCATTTTGGAGACAGTAGGGAGTAACACAGAAGAGGGATTTCAAGGATATCAATATTTAGAAACTAATTAGACCTCTTTTTATAGTACTGTTTGCAGAGGGGAACGCATTGCTAAAAATACAAAGGAAAAGAAACTGAAACAACTTGGGAGTCAAGAGGAACTGGTGTTCAAAAAAGATGAATTTTTTAAATGCTAGATGTTTACTAAGACAAGGACCATGGGACTGATAACAGAAAGCCATTGTAAACTTAGGGAAAGCTGCTTTGATGGAGTGAGGAAGATGGAAGCTAGACTAGAGAAGGGGAATTTAAAGGTCACGAAATGAAGACAGAAGTGCATTCAACAAAAACGGATAAAATTGGGGAGGAAAGAAAACAATACCTGTAGGGGGAATATGGAGTCAAGGAAAGGTTGTTTGTGCATAAGAGGAGAGAGCTTTAATAAAGCTCTTTTTTTGTGTGCATTTTTTTGCCATGGATATTTCAGTCTATAAATTGACCAACCATATGTGTATGTATATACATACATACATAAGCCAACATATACATATCTATCCGCGTGCGTACTAAGTCACTTCAGTTGTGTCTGACTCTGCTACCCTATGGACTGTGACCCACCGGGCTCCTTTGTCCACGGGATTCTTCAGGCAGGAATACTGGAGTGGGCTGCCATGCCCTTCCTCCAGGGGATCTTCCCCAGCCAGGGATTAAACCCACATTTCCCGCATCCCCTGCACTGGCAGGCAGACTCTTTATGCACATGTATCAGAGCATACATATGATATTACTGCAAGGGTATTCTGGCTTATATTCTCCCAGGGAATTTTCTTCTCTGCATATATAAATAGAAAAAAAAAATATATATATATATATGTATATATGTTCCTTATATTTGGGAGTTGATCATTTAATAGCACTCTTTTTTCATGATAAACAGTATGTCCTGGGCTGACCGTCCCTCTTCGTCCCTTCAGACCACTGGGACTTAACTGCTATTAAAAGCCAATGGAAAAGATGCAGTTGAGAGGGGGAAGTGGAGGATACATGAGAGAAAAGAGTCCATCAACAGCGCAAATTTGTTCAGCAGTGAGCAGGGGACAGATGTGAACCAAATATATTCATGCAGAGCCAGTGAATGAAATGATACTCTACATAACATACGCCATGGTGCTGGTGTAGTTGCTAAGTCATGTCCGACTCTAGCGACCCCATGGACTCTATAGCCTGCAGGCTCCTCTGTCCATGGGATTCTCCAGGCAAGCAGACTGGAGTGGGTAGCCATTTCCTTCTCAAGGGGATATTCGTGACCCAGGAATCAAATGCAGGTCTCCTGCCCTGCAGGCAGATTCTTTACCAACTGAGCTATGAGGGAAGACCAATATATGCCACAGAAACCAGTAACAGATCCAGGTACTGCCTACTTCCCCAGTTTGCTCTCACCATCATCCTCACACGGGCTTCCTTGCCTCTCAGTGATTTCCGTCTGCTTTAACATGCCATCTTCTTCTTGCTTCAGATACTTCATACATGCTCTCCTTCTGACTGAGAATGTTCTACCCTCTGCCCTATGCCCCACCTTTTTCCCCAGGTTCTATCCTGGTAAAAACATTCAACACATAGCTGTTGGATGAATGAACTGTGTTCAAGACATGTGCTGATACAAAAGGCCCCCTGAAATTCAATGTGATTTGGGCTATTTGTTTCAACACAATTCTCCATCTAGTTACCAATATAATCTGTTTACCAGTATAAAACTGAGTAAGATGATTAGATAGCATGACCAACTCAATGGACCTGAATCTGAGCAAACTCCTGGAGACAGTGAAACTCCTGGAGTTAGGTTGCAGTCCACGGGTTCGCAAAGAGTTGGACACAGCTTAGCGACTGAACAACAGCATCTGGCATCTTAACTTCATCTAGTTAGTCACGTTTTTAAACCCAGACTCATATTCTTCACTCCCACAAATACAGAGAACATACATGCCATTTCATTATTTTATCAAAAAAAACCCATAAATTCCCTCCCACTAAGTAAGACAGAAAGCCTAATCAGAATGCCAATGTATTCATTTACAAAGAGATGTGTAACTACCAATGCAACCAGATGCTCTTGTCAATCTGACCAACACCCTATTTTCATCCCAGACAAGCTTCAGCTACAGGTTGATGAATCTTACGTAAAAATGTGGATGAGACCAGAAAACAGTACTGTGAGCAGAAACCCAGGAGGTACCCAATACCATGGACAGGAGTCTGAGTAGAAGAGAGGAAGTGGTAGTCTCTATGCAAGGAACATGCCTGGTTTTAAGAATATTAGCAGGGGGTCTCTTGTCAATTTGTCTTGTGATGAAGTGAAGTGAAAGTCACTCCATCTACAGCGGATCTTCCTGACCCAGGAATCGACCTGGGGTCTCCTGCATTATAGGCAGATTCTTTACCAACTGAGCTATCAGGGAAGATCCCCTGGAGAAGTCTTGTGATGAAGCAATATTAAAAAGTGTGTGCTCACAGTTCATGTCCATAATGTCTTAAATTTGCCAATTTACCCCTGCAATGGAGAGGATTAATGAATGATCACAAAGCACGCTTTGAACTATGACATGTGATACTAAATAACGTAGGATATGCAGGAGTTTCACATACACAATCAGACATCTTGAGAAGTCTATACTCTCACATTCTCTAAAACACAATAGTTCAAGTGTTTAAAAATCCTCCCAGGAAAAAGAAAAAGAAGAGTCTAGCTGCTAGCCTTATAGCATTCATATAACTAGGCTCCCTTGTTTTATAAAAGAAGACACAGGTAGGGTGGTCAAAACTAACATAAATCGAATGAGGAAGAAGATTCAGCATCTATACAGATACACTTTCAAGAAAATTGGGCAACTAGAAAGCCTGAATGAGTAATAGAGGCAAGACAGATTTTTATTTATTGTTTACCCATAGGTTAATGGCAAATGTGAGCCTGCATCTTGGTTGCAAAGAAGGAACAGAGGAGAGAGAAAAACTGAGATAAAGGAGAGGGGAAGAAAAACTGATTCAGTAACTCTTAGAGTTAACCAGGTCAATTTTATGGATGAGAACAGACATTTTCAATGAGAGTGAAGAGAAAGAAAACCTTTCAGCTGTAGATAATAGTGGATACGTAGGAGAGAGAAGATGGAGGAGATTGTAAGAGATGGTATTAATCTTCTCTGTAAATTATAAGGAAAGGTGAGATGGTGCTATACGGTTCATGACAGAAGTGGGAAAGGTGGGCTCACGTTACAGATACGAGAGCATTATCTTTTTTCACCACATGCCAAATACTTAGCACAATGCATAGCACACAACAGAAACTCAATAAATACGAACTGAATCAAAGAGCTCAGTTTGAGGAATTTAGGCACAATGCAAAAGGCAGAATAGCTGACACGTCAAATGAGACTAAAAGCTAAGCAGGGAAAAGACTTTTCACCTCTTTTTAAAGTGAAAGTCACTCAGTCATGTTGGACTCTTTGAGACCCCATGGACTACACAGTCCATGGAATTCTCCAGGGCAGAATACTGGAGTGGGTAGTCTTTCCCTTCTCCAGGAGATCTTCCCAACCCAGGGATAGACACCAGGTCTCCCGCATTGCAGATAGATTCTTTACCCACCTCTTTTTAAGGTGTCCTTAAAGATACATGCCCTATTACAGAGTTCTGGATGTTCAGCAGGGATCTTAGGAGGAAAAGACAGATAGCCTTCCCGGGGGCTATTCAATTCTGCCATCCTCACACATCCACAGAAAACAGGTAACCACTTCATGAATAAGTAATTAGTGACAGCTGGCAGATAAGAGGTAACTTTCTTATCCAACACCCAATCCTCTTCAGCAGAGATGGACAACACAGAAACATTTAGTCAATCACATTGTCAGTTGGTCACCCAGCTCTGCAGACCACACAAAAGAACAAAGCAGGCAAGCGGAGGCCTGGAGACTTCTCCGTGGCATGCATCGTTCTAAATAAATGAGAAGGCCAGGTAATCTGTGCTTTGTATTCTACAGATGGCTTTCTCGTGTCTAAAACCATTCAAATCTGAAAACAAATCCCTCTCGAATCCAAAATCATGGCCAGTCAACAGCAGGGAACGGAAGGCATATTATTAAGTCTCTTCTGGGGAAAGGCTGTTGACTTGGATTCCCGATGACGTGGGCGCATGATGGTTACAGATGCTGTGTTCAGGTGTCATTTGAATTCACATGATATCTAATAAATCACAGGATGTTCACTTGTCCTATTAAAACTGCATTCTACCTTCCCAGGTCTGAATAATTTGTATAAAATGGATTGCCGCAGTTCTCACTAGAAGGTCTAATTGCATTCCTGGTATAACTTAAAATGATAACCTTATCTTAATTAGCAGCATGATGCAGAAATGCTTTCAAAAGCCTCTGAGAATTAACCTGCATTTTTAAACTAGAGCCCTGGGGCTTTAAAAAAATAACTTTAAAAAATTCCCTATTGAACATGTGAGCCAATGTTAATTTATCAAAATGACAGAAGGGAATAATCATATCGTGAGATACTAAGGAACACAACTAACACCTCTGATCAAGCAGTTTGTACTGCTCTTTGCAGAATCACACACGATGTAATTCTAAGGCCTAAATCTCTGTGATGTCCACTGACTAGTCGCACCCGCAAAAGAGTCTCTCTCTGTGTATTCTAGTGAGATTCACCATCCATTATAAACGGAATGCTACAATTGTGGAAATGAAGTAGACAAACATTGTGGGTATATAGTGTCTTCACAGGGAATTAATCACCACGCAGATCCCCTATGGTATGCCCTCAAGTTCCCATACAAGGCTTTTCTCCCAATCAATCCAAGTTCAATTAATTTCTGGCCTTCCTCATCCATCTCAACATCTCTCTCCAGCCCACTCACATTCGAAATGTCTGCACAAAACTCCAAAAGAAAAGGGCTTTCTGCGGGAGAGGTTACAGTTTGTGTATAATCGCTCTGGTAAAGAGATGTACATTGGCTCACTTATGAAAATCATAATCCAACAGAGCACACAAGGATATGTGAAAGTTAACATTCCAACCTATTATCCTATATGATGGCAAGATTTAAAGACTTTGCAGTCATCATTGTAGAAACTCAAAGCAGATGTTAAAGAGTCCCCATTTCAGTGCTTGCAAATTGAGGGACAAAATATAGTAAATACTATGAAGCTTGACATCTATCCTCAAATGCCCAGCTAAAGAAACATATTGGGTAGAGTTTATTATCATCCAAAACTCAAACTAACGTCACATCTAGAAATGTTAAAGACAAGCTATTGTAAGTGAACTATTCTCTCAACACTGGCCCTTGAGATTTGTGGTTTCTCTAAGTTGGTACCACTTGGGGAACAAAAGACTTCCTATAATACAACTTGGCATTTCCCTATCTAAAAACAGGGTTCTTTATGGTGGCTCAGACTGTAAAGTATCTGCCTGCAATGTGGAAGATCCCAGTTCAGTCCCTGGGGAGGGAAGATCCCCTGGAGAAGGGAATGGCAACCTACTCCAGTATTCTTGCCTGGAGAATGCCATGGACAGAGGAGCCTGGCAGGCTTCAGTCCATGGGATTGCAGAGCCAGACACGACTGAGTGACTAACACTTTCACCTAAAAACAAATATGGCTCAAAAGAATTTTAAGTATTTTCTTCCTGCTAGAAGTTAAGGAGCTGCTGCTAAGCTGCTTCAGTCGTGTCCGACTCTGCGCAACCCCACAGACAGCAGCCCACCAGGCTCCCTCGTCCCTGGGATTCCCCAGGCAAGAACACTGAAGTGGGTTGCCGTTTCCTTCTCCAATGTATGAAAGTGAAAAGTGAAAGTGAAGGAGCAGTTTTGACTAATTTTAAGAGGTCAGAGCTAGTAGAGCTTATTGTATAGGGTATTATCATTAGAACTGAACATAAAACTAGTAGAAAGCAAAGAGGTATAAATACTTCTCGAATTTGAGATTGTAACAGATTGAAGTTCCATCTAGCTTAATTTATGAGCACAGAAAGTAGTAATATTAAAAACACAGAAGAAACAGGTACATACTAATATTAATTCAAAACCTTTTTAAAAAAATTGTCAGTACCTTTATTAGTAGCATTAAAACACTTTAACATGTCTACTGTAAGCAAAGAGCTGTGTTATAAGTGACATGAAGGTAACAGCTCTTATAAAATAGTAAAGCCTTTTAATTTATGTTCAGCTTTTCTTCAATAAGGGATGGCATTTCAGGGAAGTACTATTGTGTAGAATATATGGACTTATATTTACATAAGCAAATTATCCACATCTTGAAGGTCCTGCAAAGGTATAGAGGCCTGGGCACATCTCTTATTTAAAAACCTATCTCCAGGCTTGAGAGTAAGGAGATTAAAGACTAAACATATATTACCACTGAGAAAACTCAGCCTGGAAAACCCTGGCGGAAAGACATTTTAATCAACGGATATTTCAAACTGAGTGACCCCAAATCTGTTTAACAAGACTGTTGTTCTAAAGCAGGAAAGCCCTCCGATCATTTAGCTTGCTTTCCATTTCATTGGTGTGACAACCACACACTGATGGCACCTTTAGGTTGCAAAACCAGTCTTTTTTACCACGGCAGTTACAGTCTCATTTACAACATTAATGTCCTGAACGGGGACTGCATGAAAATCTTCAATTATTTCCAGGCAGCCTATGTAACATTGCTGCTAATTCTAATGCCCAGCTAGCATAATCATGATAACTTCTGCTGTGATCCCAACAAGGATTCCTCGAGCTCCTTATAAATGCATTAATCACTCCCTATGAAAGTCACTGCTTGCTTTTGACAAAGATAATGTATGTGGCTGGGATTATACTACTGCATGCAGAATCATTAAAGAGAGAGAGACCCGAATTTATGATGAAGCCGCTGGACGGCAGGGCACTGTTTTAACCATAAAAATCACAATCTGCAAGGATGGTGGCCAAAGCAGAGGAGCCATTAAAGACTGATAATTAGCATCAATCAAGGTGACATGACTGTGGACGTCTTTATTACTTTAAACACACTAATCAAATACTTCTGCATTGAGATGGAAAGATTGATAGGCAGCGAGGCAACGAGAACATCCCTACGGAGAACCTTCTAAAATGATCTGTTCGAAAGGTAACAAAAGAGGCATCAGTATCGGTCAAGTGGTATACACACACACAGCTCTGAGATGGAAAAGCTCAAAATGGACCTCCTGGGCTGGCCGGGTTTTCACGTGGATGCTTTATCGCTAAGCATTGCTTCAAATAAACACGTATTTGTGTGTCCCTTCTGTGCAACCCACCGGACATGCTTGATTTGGATGAAAAAATAACTCAGAGGAACATAAGCTCCGGGCTATTCTGTCAGGTAAATAAATAACCCAGCACCCCAGCCCAGCAGTGACTCAGTTTCTAGCCCTCTCCTCACATGTGCATGTGGAAATGAAAGATAAAAGGAGAGACGAACTTGGTACCATTTACATAATTACAATAGGGGCTGTCAGCATTATCTAATTGCACTAGTGCTCAATTCCATACCACAGACGCTCAAATATGCTGTTATTATTACTGCTCATATAAATATTTCAGTCCTAATGAACAAGCCGCTCACCATCTTTGCCACCCCTGAGCCCATATGGCATTACACCTTAATGACTGCAATTTTTTAAAAGGCACTCTTTTCCTATTTATAGTTTCTGGCTGTTCAGTGTTCACACACTGAATTCATGAGGTTAAGGGCAGAGACCATAAAGCAAAGATGTGAAAGAGTTTTCAAATAATAATCTGGTTTGGCATCCATTCAGAATTATGGATGAAGACCTGGAAAGGCATTTCCCAAGTGAACAGCTGCATCTTTGCCAAATGAGGTGATAAAGGCAAGACTCCCATGATGAAGATGATGACCCCCAGCAATCATTTTGGCTCCAAAGTTTAACTTTTATTTATAGGTTCCTGAATTGGTGTACCCACTGCTAGGTTTCAAACATATATTACATTTTCTCTGAATTAGATACCAGCTCCTTAAAATTGGGTATGTGCATCAAAAACTGAGCAGAGAAGAGTTAGTGGAAATTCCCCATTGCTTCTTTCCCAGAAACAAAGAAAGGACTGAGAAAGAGGCTGGGTGTCAGAGGTGAAACAGTTGTAAGGAGCAAATTACTCAAAATACGTTGCTTCCAAGTCACTGGAGGAGTAGCAGCTAATGTAAACCCAGTTCCATTTTCAATTTCATGGTTATAGGAAGATGATTTTTCAATACAGTACAGTAGCCTTACAGAGGCAAAGTAATACAAAAAACGTTCCAACTGGGCTATTGAAAATCCCACTACTTTAAGCCAGTATTTATCAAATCACCCCTTCTAAAACATGCTGCAATTTCTAAGAGGTCCCAAAACGGTGGCCTTCTCTCAAAATAATGACAGTAAACTCTTCTGGGTCTTAAATAGCAGCCCGCTTCATCAAAATAAGTATTTTTAACTTGCAAAGTTATTTTATACACTTTATGCATCACCTTATGCATCATCCCTTATGCATCATTATTATGGATAATAATGTACAATTATTTCTATCGCACAGATGAAGTCATAGATTGAGAAGGTAAGGGTCCTTCCAATGAACACCTGACTCAATGCCCTCTTTACTACACTGTGCTAACTCTGAAAGACATTCAGAGGTTCCCTAACTGTATTAAGGGTGATGATCACCCATAGCAAAGACACATGTTAAGAGAACTTTTAGCAAGAGAAAGCTCTTCACAGGGAACCAATAAAATGCATAACGAACATGAGAGAAGAGAAGCCTTCCAGTCTGAACATTGGTTTGCTTTATTTAGAGATTGGTCATCTCTCCACCCTACTCCAAGATTTTGTTTTCCACTATTGAGAGTCATTTGATTCTCACTGACGCACAAGGAATGGGGGAAGGTTGTGTAATACTGTTTAAGGCTGACCTTACCACTCATGGAAAAACTGCCACCAGACACAAAGTGATGGCTGATAATGAGTCAGGGATGGGCTCTACAGTATCAAAGACCTTTATGTTGAACCCTTAACAAAGGAGCCTGGTGTAAACAGGACTCCAGGGCTGGGAAATGACACAAGAGGACGACAGTCACTTCCTCATCAGAGGACATGGCTTTTGCCAAAATTAGCTCAAGTGTGTGGTGCAACACTTCCAAACAGACATGAATTAGAGGACTCATATCAAGACATGCTATGTTCTAGGTCCAGATGTGGAAATATGTGAGGCCTGGGAAGTTTTCTTTCCTACCCTCCTTAAATAGCTCAAAGCTATTTGCACTTTGCAGTGAACATCATTTTTATACCAAAAAGAGGAGAAAAAAGATAACACAGAAACAGGGAAGAAGCATTAATGGGAGAACCACAGAGAAATAATAACAGATCAAAAGAAGATGAGAACTTCATTTAAGAGTAACCGCAGGAGCAGGCTCATTCTAAGCACATCATCTGTCTGTCCCACCTCATCCTCGTTCATACACTCCCAGCCTCTCTTGTGCAGTGGCCTCATCTACAACTCAAGCTTGTATAGCTTCAGTCCTGAGCTGACCACATAATACAACCCATGTGTATTACAGGTTTCTTTCCATTTTTAAAACATTACAGCTGGGTATATTTTTCGTTATATTTATACATTGCACAATGGAGGCATTATCAGTAGGAAGAAAAAAAATGAGCCATGGACATCAAGAATACTGAGTTAAATACATAACATGGAACATTTTGATCAATCAGATGGGCTTATCAGTAGAGATATTCATCCAATCTAGTCAAAAATAATCCAACAAGGTCGGGGGGAAGGGATAGTTTAGGGAGTTTGGGATGGACATGTTCACACTGCTGTGTTTAAAATGGATAATCAACAAAGACCTACTGTACAGCTCACAGAACTGCTCAATGTCATGTGGCAGTCTGGATGGGAGGGGCATTTGGGGGAGAATGGAGATATGTCTATGTATGCCTGAGTCCCTTTGTTGTTTGCCTGAAACTCACAACACTGATAGCTAGCTATTCCCCAATACAAAATAAAAAGTTCAAAAGAAAAAAAAATATTTCAACAAGTCATTTTAAACCATACACACATTACACTGCCATTCTTCTCAAGTGATGGATAAAGAAATTTAATTTATTCAACTTGAGCATTTTTTAATTTGTTGTCATCTGTATCAGATAATGATTGACATAAGTACGTGGCAAAGGGGTTGTCACTGTAGGCACACAAACACATGAATTTGCTCATCTCACCCTCTTTCATTAGTGGCGTAAGTAAAGATGGGCTAGAAAAACTTCGGCTTGACGGAAAGACTCTAAAAATATGAACACAACAAGAAATTCCAAAGGGTTTTAAGATGTGAATTTATAGCACCCTAATGGCAAATTTAGTCCGACCTGGAAAATAAAAATTATGTAAAAGGGACAACACACACTCTTAACATCCTAAAAGAAACTGCTTAAATAGTGGGAGCAAGTTGTATGAACAGTGGGGGTACTGTGTGGCCCACCAAACTCAGATGGAAAATCGAAATTCCTCACCAAGGAGGAGAAACCCACTTTGGTATGTACACAAATTGCATTATCCGTCAACCTGGCTGGCTAGCAAATACATAAGCAATGAAAAATATCATTGAAGAAAACCCTATAGATCTATTTCTATGACCAATAATAGCCCAACAAATTCACCTAGATTGAATATTGAGAACAAAAAGCTTACAGTGAAAGGGGTCATATAGTACACAAAAATAAACAGGAGAAATTGCCAGTGTCAACCGATACCCTCTCTCCCAATCCTAATCATACCCATCGATCTAAGATCTGGGTTATAGGTATGCAACACGTAACACACAATCACTCTCCTGAAAAGTATCTGCTGAAGCACAGGCAGCATTTCAGGGCTCTAGGTCAAGATCAAGAATATAAGCCATAAATTCACTAATGCTAAAGATGAATGAATAGCCAAAGAGATGAGATGGTCTCTATTACTGTGTATTGAAGCTCATAAGAGGTTTGCCATTGTCTTACAAAATATGTTTGCTCTGTATCCTTTATATTCTGTCTCTTTCTGTCTACTACATGGCTAAATCCACTATACGTCAAATAAGAGTCGGTCATTTCTAACTCAATAATAACATAAACCCTTTGGAACTCATTCACTCTAGACACTGACATGACATTCAATACTGACCTTGAATTTGTAACATACTGACTCACTCGTGTTGTTCTCTGCATTTTTCCTAGATGTGAAATGATCAGCCCCAGTTTTCCATCAGCTGTTTTATTTTGCCTAGATGTACTCATAATATTGTATCACCTAGCCAGAGCTTCAGAGAAACAAAAAGAAGCCCAGCAGAGCAGCTTTGTGGTGGTTCTGAGCATGCAAAGAACCTGATCCATAAGCCATTCTCTTCTTTCTCTGCCATCAGCTCTCTGCTCTTGAACAAATCTTAAGTTTCCGTACCTGAACCTTAAGCATAGTAATACTGACAATTATCTCATAGTATTTTGGTAAACTGATGCAAGGGTGTATCTGAAAACCATAAAATGTTACGAACACATAAATCATCGATGAGAACACTGCACATGTGTACGTTAAAAACAAAGAGGAAGACAGATTAGTGTGGCTGATTGGAAATTTTCTCATTATAACACTGACGAACAAAACCTAATTCTTAAAAAAAAAAATAAAAGTTTATCCTGTCATGTAACTGACCTCATCTTGTTCAAAGGCCTTCATTCTCACTTGAGAAAAAGCGAATCAAAACAAAATGTGAAAACCTGTTCACTGGGCATAACTCAGGTTCTTCAGAAAACAGTTAATGCGGGGTCTATTTTGGGTCATTCTGTTTCTTCTCTCCCAACATACTGGAGTTTGTTTTTTATGGTGGTGGGACGGAGCATCTGCCTGGACCAGGGGCTGCTCCATCCTAAGAGAGGAGGAGCTCATCTGGTCTGATCTCTGGGTCTTGGTCTCTACATCCAACGCATCTATTCCTGAAGTGTCTAGGGTGGTTCTCTCAGCAGAGACATGGGACAAACACTGCCTCTGGCCATCTTCCCTGGTTGACCAGAGTTGGCTCTCACTTCTCATCTCAGAGACTTGGCTGTGTCTGCTGTCCTGACCCCAGGTGCCAAGGGACACCCTAGCATAGCTACCACAGATTCCCATGTGACACTGGGACCCCTGTAAGGCACACTGACTCCTCCTTATAAGCTGGGTTCATAATCTCAGCCCTACTGGAATATCTGAGTCAATTCAAGGAGAAGAGAGGTGACCTTTCCTCAAGAGGACACCTGCCCATGCCAAGGTGGTTTAGATATTTCTAAGAGGCATTGTCCCAGGGTTCCAGGAGGGAAGGTCAACACAGCCTCACTTGCTCTCATCTCAATCTTTTTTTTTTTTTTTTTGGCTCTCTGTCCATAGCCCCATCCCCCATCAAGCATCACCTTGCACCACTGGGTGGGGCTTCCCTTCCTATGCAGCTGGGTCCCACTTTTATGAGATCTAGTCTTAAGTCCTCAGGCTTTCTTCTCCATACGTAAAATGGAAGTGCTAGCAATTTTAACAAGACCTGGCTTGTACAAGAACTTCTCTGTCCATTGCACAATGACATACTTGTTCTAGAATCCAGACTCTATCTGCCCTATATGCCTAAAGCAATAACGGCCATTGATTCCAACAGTGTGGCAGCTGCAGGGCAACAAGATTTACAGAGGATTTGGAACATTTCAAAATTTTATTCTTACTACATAAGTTAAGCAGTTTAAGATTATGGGAGATTTCAAGATCTTCTTAAATAAAGCAAAAAAATGTAACTTTGTAAAATAACAATCACACGGAGTAGATGTTATTAGTGCATTTTATAGTCAAAGAAATGACAGCTCGGGGAAGATATACATTTTTCCCAGTGAGGCACAGCATATAAGCAGCAAAGCTAAAATTTAAACTCAAGTGTTTATGTGCAAGAAAACCCCAAAGTTCATTTTACTACTAATACAGAAGTTCCTTGACAATGTCAGTCAATCTAAAAGGGAGTACATGGCTATGAGTTCCTGCCACTTACCAAAGCAAAAGAATACTTGACTTCAGTGAAGATTATAAAAGCGAGAAATCCTGATGAGACATTAAACTTTATTCACGATTTTCTTCATTCAACTAGCATTTATTGAAAGGCTCCGACATAAATACTGGGCCCGAAGTTATAAACCTTAAAGAGTCAGCTGTCCCTGCTTTTAACTAAATTACAATATAGTGTACTGATGGACAAATGTAATCATAATATACCTAAGCAAGTTCAGCCCTGTACAGATTTTTTAAGTACCATGAGGCTCGCAGAGTTTCCCTAACCCAAACCCTATAATTTTTATTCTCCTCAAATATGACACTTTCCAGTGATCTGAGGAGAGTTAGAGGGAGACTCCCTCCAGAGATATGTAGTGACAGTGAGTTAGTGCTTAGGTGTCTGGTTATTTGAAGGCTTTATGAGGACAATGCAAGATTTCCTTTGATAACTAATACCAAATGTGGTGAAGGGAAAGGCAACAAATGCATCAGAATTCTGGCTTCCAGATCCTAAAACTTGGACACCTGCCCTGAAACAGTAAGATGCTTGACTTAAAAATGGAACTTATACTAGGCGTTGCATTAAAACTATTAATTCCAATTAAGAAGAAAAAGTAAAGTTTTCCCCCAAATACTAAGTAGCCTGGAGATATCTCAGTAAAGAAAATTTAAAACCCTTACCCATTTGCCTCTTGTGTGAAAGGGGAGTATTTACATACATATTTACATAAAATTATATATGCTAATGAAATGCTAATGTAAATATGAAAAAATACTCTGAAAATGGCAAACTGAAAAATTGCCCAAAAAAACATGCAAAGGCAGAAAACTACATCTGCCTGAAAACAATTTCTGCCACTTTGTTTATTCATGTGTAAACGTCCAATATGCTCAACGCTTTGACATCTCTATTCAACTGGGGTTTGAATCAGCTATAAATATATGACCTTTAATTGTGTGATTGATTTGTCAAAATTTTTGCAATATGTTACATATGGGTCTAACTTCCTATGAATACAGATATTTTCATGGTGTCCCATTTTAAGTGATAACATCCACAAGGTATGAGATCCCTTAATACAAAAGGGACCATGTTTGCTAATTCGCTCATTTGTCAACCACTGATACCTAGAACTGCATTTTTCACCACAAAGCTTATATTAAACTTTTATTTTGTACCTGTGTTCCCAAAAATGCTTGACAAGAGCATTCTATAAAACTGTAGCTGATGAACAAAGACAAGTATCATTCTTCTGCTTATATTCTACGGTACAATCAAACCTCTCCAGGCAAAATCTAAGCAAAAAGACAGACACCCAGTGGATTAAATGGCACGATTTCCAAGCCTTTCCTCCAGGTTTCTGTGCCCTCAAGCAACAAGCTGGCTTTTGCATCTGGCAAACATATGCAGAAAACCAGGCCAAATACGACTGAAAAACTTGGCCAAGTTCTTTCATGTGACCCACTGTGACAGCCAACCTAAAGTTCCCAATGTCAATTCAATTTCCAAATGAAAACTTTACTTTTTCATTAATATGTGTTAGTATTTAGTTATAGATATAAATTCATCTTGGGTTTGGAGTAAAAAAAGTGATGCATTTTTAAAAATAACACATGTACTATATTTGTATTATTGGAAGGAGTGAATATTTAGAATAAGATGGATATTGCGGAAATGGACCTGACCGCACAATCTTATCCACACAGTCAAGGATTGAGAAGCGTAAGGGAGAAATGTTTCCAGTGTTTCTGCCAGGCAGAACGCCTTCTAGATTGACCAGCGTTAACTGGCTATCATGACTAAATCTCTAAACTCAACTGAAACTTCAAGGTTCTAGTTGAAACACCACAATTTCTAGAGGTCCTATGAATTGTAAGAGACAGGATTGAAGATGTTTAGCTATATGCTTCAAGTGCTGATAGCAGACTTACATAAATGTATGCTCACTCTCAATACATTTGACATTTGGAGGCCTCTACGATACTGGGAATGATGATCAAGACATGGAAGCTTGTACAGTCCTCACCCTCAAAGAGCCTAACACTCTCACTACCTGGAGTTTCAACCAGGTTCCTTAAGGCTCCCTTTTTTACAAGCCTTCTTCCATTATGTCAGGTAACACAAATGATTGAGTTACTGTGTCTACTCCATATTACTACATCAGAGTGACAGTTGCTTATTGCACCATTACCAAAAAAGCTGTATCCTGACACACTGCATATCAACACACATCAGTAAAGATGAAACAAATTTTTCCTGGCTAACTCATTCAAAAAAATTGCATGGAAGATATATGAGATTAATGTGTGTTTCTCTAAGTATAGATAAGTTTTTATCTGACATAAGGAATATATTGAAACTGTGCAAATTATGTATCTTTTAAGACTGTACATAAAGGATTTATACTCCCAGAAAACTTTTGCAATACATATCTTAGACACATCAATAAACCTCTTGACACCACCTTATTTATTTTTCTTTTCTTTTTTCTGATCTATTTTTTTCTTTCTGAGGATGACAAACTTCCTCACTCTTTCTTCTCCCCTTGTCTTGTAAACAAGTTAAAATTACTCTTATCCTTAAAAACCACTCCTGTTCCCTGGTCACTTGCTAACGATGCACCAACCCTTTTATTCCAAGCTCTCAGAGGAAATGGGGGCATTTTTACCAACTCATCTTCCTCACTCTTCATTCATTTCTGAATCCAATGGATTATAGTTTCAATTTTCACCGTTCTAGTGAAACTACTTACTGCTAAAGTTACAGATAACTTTCTCTAAGTTGACTAGCCCAGTGGACACTTTTGGCCTTTCCCAGTGGCTCAAAGGTAAAGAATCTGCCTGCAGTGCAGGAACTACAGGAAATGTGGGTTTGATCCCTGAGTTGGGAAGATCCCCTGGAGAAGGAAACTTCAACCCATTCCAGTATTCATGCCTGGAAAATTCCATGGACAGAGGAGCCTGGCAGGCTAGAGTCCACGGGGTCTCAAAGAGTTGGACATGACGGAGTGGGTAAGTGTGAGCATCAGTGAACACTTTTAATCCCTGATCTGCTTTAACAGCCTTGTTAAATTTGGTCATGTTGATTGACTCCATTTTTTCTTAAGATGCTCAATATCATTAAGGAAATACAAAGTTAAACTACAATGAAATACTATTGCATGTCTAGTAGAATGGTTAATATTAAGGAGACTGATGATATTAAGTGTTGATGAGCAAGCGGCAATCTCATTCACTGCTGGAAGGAATGCAAAATGGTACAGCCACTTTGGAAAACAGTTTGCCAGTTTCTTTTAAAATTAAACAGCTGCTTACATAGGGCCTAGCGATTACAGTCCAAGTTTCCACAGAGAATCTACATGAAGAACTGCTTGCACATATTTATCATGTCTTGCACCCCTTTCTTAAAACTCCGTATTCCTTTGAGCACTTTCCCCTGTTCCAGAACAGTCCACTCTGATCTGCCTCATTCCTCTCCAGTCTTCCATCTGCAGTAGTGCAGAGCGGTAGCGGTCATGAGGATTGCAAGGAAATGCAACCCGTCCATCCTAAAGGAAATCAACCCTGAATATTCATTAGAGGGACTGATGCTCAAGCTGAAACTTCAATACCTTAGCCACTTGATGCAAAGAGCCGACTCACTGGAAAAGATCTTGATGCTGGAAAAGATTGAGGGCAGAAGGAGAAGCGAGCAAGGCAGAATGAGATGGTTGGATGGCACCACCGACTCAAGACATGAGTCTGATCAAAATCCGGGAGATGGTGAAAGACAAGAAAGCCTGGCACGCTGCAGTCCATGAGACTGCAGAGTCCGAGCGACTGAACAACAACAACAACATGAGGACTTTGGAGCCAAACTATCTTCTCTCCAATCTCAGTTTTCCTATTTATTGACTGCGACATGTGGGGGCAATTCATTCAATTCCTCTGTCCTCGTCTCCTCATCTGTAAACTGGGACTCCACATTTGTTTTTCAGATGGCGGAGGCTGGGGTATATTCTGTCTTTCTGAGTAACTGGGTAGACACCAAGTCCCTGGGTCTTGGAAATGGGATCTTCTAAGACCTACTCCACTACAACCTCTAAGTCTGACCTCTAGATGTATTCCTGCACCCTATCCAGGGATAGATGGTTTATTTCCATTGATACATCATCTTTTAGCTGCAAGGAGCTTTCATTAGTGCCCTAAAGACAAGAGTTTGCTGCTCTCTGCCATGCTGCTTCAGGTTTTTATTCCACAGGAGACAGAAAGACATGGTGGGACTTCCTGCCTTTCCCACAACTGGAGCTGGTTCACTCTCCCAGGCCTACTCACCAAAACAATTTCTCTGGACGACTGACTTACCTTTTTTATGAATACCCCATGCCTGAATAGAAGAGCCTGGCATGGATGCAAATTCCCCACATATCTGCAGTCCTCAAGAGTTTTACCTTCTCTCATCATCCTGCACTTGGCTTTTGGCAATATGTTAAAATTTTTAGTTGAATTTTTACCACCAACCTTACACATCTGTCTCTGATAAGCAACATGTGACTGCATCTCATTTCTCCTTGGAGGCATTTGTTGTTCTTTAGGTTTTAGCTTAGTTCAATTTTTGAGGACCTTAGCTCTCCCATGGGTTCAAGAAAAGTTATACATTTGCCAATTTTTCTTTTTTACCATTTTACTGTTATAAAGGCAGGAACATTGTTCATCTTTCTATATCTTAAATATAAAGGCCAAAACATTATTTTCCAACCAAGGCCCCAAAGTATTTCTCTAAGAAAATCTTAAAGAAAATAAATATTCTCAACCAGTGATACTAAAACAAATGGCTGACTATTTGAGGTGAGGGAGTTGAAACCTCAAGTTATACACAAAAATCTACCCTAGACTACCATAGATCTAAACATCAAAATTAACTAGAAATCTTTTCTGAAAACTGTACAGGAGTCTCTTTGGGATTTAGGGGAAGGCAAAAATTTCTTACAGAGTAGATGAAAATATTCACAATTAGAGAAAAATTTATAAAGCAGACTTATCACAATTAAAATGTTTGCTCTTAGAAGAATATCAATAGGAAAATAAGTAGGTAAAGCTACAGGCTTGAAGAGAATGTTTGCTGTGAGAAGAAATATCCGACAAAGGACATTGATCTAACTGCTATAATTCAATACTAAAAAGACAATTCACTTTAACAGACAAAATACTTGAATAGGCACTTCACAAAAGAATATATATGAACTCTTTTCGTGCCTAGCGCAGCCATGGCTCGGGGTCCCAAGAAGCACCTGAAACGCGTAGCAGCTCCAAAACATTGGATGCTGGATAAACTGACTGGTGTGTTTGCCCCTCGTCCGTCTACGGGCCCCCACAAGCTAAGGGAAAGTCTCCCCCTAATCATTTTCCTAAGGAATAGACTTAAGTATGCCTTAACTGGAGATGAAGTAAAGAAGATCTGCATGCAGCGTTTCATTAAGATCGATGGCAAAGTCCGCAGAGATATAACCTACCCTGCTGGTTTTATGGATGTTATCAGCATTGATAAGACTGGAGAGAATTTTCGTTTGATCTATGACACCAAGGGTCGCTTTGCTGTTCATCATGTTACACCTGAGGAGGCCAAGTATAAATTGTGCAAAGTAAGAAAGATATTTGTGGGGACAAAAGGAATCCCTCATCTGGTAACCCATGATGCTCGTACCATCCGTTACCCTGATCCCCTCATCAAGGTGAATGATACCATTCAGACTGACATGGAGACTAGCAAGATTACTGATTTCATCAAATTTTACACTGGTAACCTGTGCATGGTGACTGGAGGTGCTAACCTGGGAAGAATTGGTGTGATTACAAACCGGGAGAGACATCCAGGTTCTTTTGATGTAGTTCATGTGAAAGATGCAAACGGCAACAGCGTTGCCACTCGGCTCTCGAACATTTTCGTTATTGGCAAAGGCAACAAACCATGGATCTCTCTTCCCCGTGGAAAGGGTATTTGCCTTACCATTGCTGAGGAGAGAGATAAGAGATTGGCAGCCAGACAGAGCAGTGGATAAAACGATCGCTATGTGATGTGATTGGAAAGGTCTTTGTAATTAAAGATAATACCAAGTGAAAAAAAAAAAAAGAATATATATGAAGAGCCAATAAGCACGTGAAACAGTGCTCACTATCATTACTCATTATGGAAATGCAAACGAAAACCACACGGGACCCCATCATACACCCTTTCAAATGCCTAAAATTTAAAAGACTGACAACATCAAATGTTGATGGGGATGTGAAAAAAAAAAAAAGAATTCTCTCACACTGCTGATGGGAGAGAAAAATGGTACCACCTCTTTGGAAACTGGCATGGAAATTACTTATGATGTTAAACACCTATCCTATGGCATTTACCTGAGAGAAATGTAAACACATACATAAAAATCTGACACAGAATTGTTCCTAACAACTTTATTTCTAACGGCCCCAAACTGGAAACTATTTAAGTGCCCATCAGCAGAAAGGATAAACAAACTGTGACAGGTCCGGATAATGGAACAACCATAAAACAGAATGCTCACAACAGAGCAGTAACATGGATGAACATAAAAATCCTCAGATGAGGAAAGAATCCAGCCACACAGGAGTCTATACTGTAGGAGTCCACTCATGCAAAGTTCCAGAACAGGAAAACGAATGAATGGTGAAAAGAGCACAGCAGAACAGTGGGAAGCTATGTCTCGGGGAAGCTATGAAGACAAAATTGTCTAGGAAAGGGCAGGAGAAATCTTTTCCTAGTGATATTACACAAATATATTTCGTATATTCACAGGGTAAAGGGTACTTGAAAGTGACAGGAAAAGTCACTCAGTCGTGTCCTACTCTGCGAACCCATGGACTATACAGTTCATGGAATTCTCCAGGCCAGAATACTTGAGTGGGTAGCCTACCCCTTCTCCAGCAGATTTTCCCAACTCAGGAATCAAATCAGGGTCTCCTGCACTGCAGGCAGATTCTTTACCAACTGAGCTTTGAGGGAACCCCAAAGGTTACGTGAGTGAGTGGGTGAAGTCACTCAGTCGTGTCCGACTCTTTGCGACCCCATGGACTGTAGCCTACCACACTCCTCCATTCATGGGATTTTCCAGGCAAGAGTACTAGGGTAGGTTGCCATTTCCTTCTCCAGAGGATCTTTCCGGCCCAGGGATCGAACCTGGGTCTCCCACATTGTAGGCATACACTTTACCATCTGAGCTGCCAGGGAAGTCTAAAGGTTACATGGTGCATACATTTATCAAAATTCAAACTGCATGCACAAGATCTGTGAATTTCTCAATCTGTAAATCTAAAGTATATCTTAATAAAGAAAAAAGCTTACTGTGGAAAAAAAAATGCACCTACCCTCACACACAATTACAGACAGACTTTCTCTGACCACACTACATAAAAAATTTCTCTCTCCCTCTCTTTCTGACACTTTCACCTGTCTTAACATTTGTGATAGCATTTCTGCACTGAGATTTGACATTCTAGCATTTATTTATTTATTATCTACATTGTCTATTAGAATGAAAGTTTCTTGAGGTTAAGGACTATTTTTATTGTTCAATGTTATATAGTCAGTGATAATGGCTATGACCAACAGGCAATTATTAACGAAAGTGGATGCTGGACTTCAATTTATTTTCTTGGTTATTTAGACTTCTCTGCTTGCCTCTTGGGGGTTATTCAAACATCAAAAGAGATAAAGCACGAGCAAAGCACATTGAAATCCATAAACACTACACACTTCACAACCTAAAGGATGATCAAATAAATTAGCTGCTTATGGAAGACATTCTATGTAAGATACCCTAAATATTTCTATAGAACTACTCTTTGTGGTTGTAACCTTTCTTTTGAGTGCTGCCTCCCCAAAGCGAGAACAAATCTAGGGGACGCTCACAGGCACAGACGAGCTTCCATCTAACCGGTTAAGTCACAGGGATTGCTTGCTTTCCTCAAGTTCATGACTTTGCCTGAACTCCGTGGCTAATGGGAATTCATTATAAGATAGCTTTCTGGGATTAGACTGTTGCGGTGGGTTATCAGTGAGATGGAGAATTTCAAGCTAACCCTCTGTTCAAGCATTTATAGATTTATAACTAATTAGATCCTGCCCACACCTCATCTGAAATCATGTTAGCAAGATCCACGTTAAAGTACATTTAGAGTTAGCTGGGGTCTAACTCAGTCCTCAGGCCATCCTAGGCAGCACGTAACAAGATTTTTCTATTTCAAGATTCCTTTAAGAGTAAAGTATAAATTGAGTCATTTCAAGGGAGCTCCAGATAGTGCCAAGGCTCCAAAATGAAGGTACCTTGGTCGTCTGTCAAATATATAACTTTATGGGTAATTGCACACGTACAATCTCACCTCAGGACATGAGCACAAGAGATTTTTTTTTAATATATTTAAGTTATGAAGAAGAAAATCTAAAAGATAAAAGAATACCTGATGAAACACAGAATACAATGCATATTCATTTTATAATATGGATGATTACTCAAGTTTAAGGTAATTGATTGCCCAGCAATCTGTTATAATCTAGATTTTAAAGTGCCCTATGGTGGTTAATAGTGTAAATTTCTAAATTAGACAGAAGGAATTGCTTACTGCAAATATAATTTGAGCATAACAACCCAATGTGATTGAGATCATTGGAACAACATATATGTATAAGCAACCAATGACTTCCAGAACACAAGAAAATATGAAAACACAAACAATTCTTATTAATAAGTTGTGTAATCATGTTATAATCTACCTACCATATGAGCAGAAATGCTGTTAATCAGCAAGGGAACAATGTTTCAATTTAGTACATCATACAGGAAAGGAATGGAATAGTCTATGCTTTTCCTTTAATTCTGGGTGATAGTAGTGATATCTCAGTGGAAAGAGTGACAGTTTTCTATACTTATGATGGACAATTATTTAGAAATAGATAGACACGTATTTGTTACCTAAACTCTCTTATGATATCCAATTTGGGACTCGGACAAAGAGCACAATATGATCTCTGTGAAACTCTAAGTTTGAACAAACTAAATAAGTAATTAAAAAAAAAAAAACAAACAACCCTCTCAGCTCAGTATACAATTTGAGTCATTATTGCCTTTTATTCAATGGTCACTGCCAAGGCTTACCCTCCATTAAGAGGATTTACTAAACCTCATCTGTTTACTCCAATCTGGTTTCTATCTAAAAAGAAGAGGAGTTACTCACAAAGAAATAAATTTATGTACACATTTTTTTAAAGGAGTATGTGCAAATAGTTCAGAATTAAAAGAAAAAAAAAAAAGACTTTTCTTCTTCCCCTTGGAAAGACTAGTGACCTCATGAACTATCTTTTAAAGCTTTAGTAGAAGCATTTACTCCATTCAAAATATTACCATTAGTCCAAGTTTTAATCATGTAGAATCCTTAGAAATTCCAGAAGATGACTGATGAGTTGTCTTAATAATTTAGACTAAACATCTGGTTTAAGAATCAAGACATTGTCTATATTTCTCACTTCCTCATGTGATTTTGCACAAGAAGGAGGACTTCTGGAGACTATATTTTGAAAATAGATAAATGCCTATGTGACAGTAATATTTTCCTCTTTCTGCCACTTCCATCTCGAGAACAAGCTGGTCCAAGGGTCCCCAGGACTCAGCATACAGTGAAAGACAAAAGACACTGTCTCTCAAGTGCTTTGTACAGATTCACTGGGTGCCCCCTACCCTTACCATTAGTCTTTAACCATTAACTCATCAGAATGACCAATAGTTTGGTCCAGCCCTGCATCAATTCAGACCCTTGGTCAGGACGCCAAACACAGGACTAGAGCCCACAAGCTGTGAGGACAAACTGACAATCCCTGACAGCTTCTGCCGGGGCCAGGATCTGAACCAAGAGGCCGGGCAAAACTCCCATCTGCTGCCCATCTGCCATTCTGCTCCTATCAAAAAAGGTTATACCATGAACCACAGACAGATGGGCACTGCAAAGATCTATTAGGGGAAAAAAGAAGAGTCTGAGATGATTAGAATAATGACCTTTGATTCAACACAGAAATCCCAGTATAATGAAAATCATGCATAATTTCAAGGTCTTTTGTCTAAAATAGATATTGTGTCTTTTGCCAATATTAAAAAAGATAAATAAAACAATGCTTGTATTCTATGCACTAAATATATCATACACTAATAGATATCCTAGAAGCAAAGATGAGTTAGGAATATATATAATGTATTTATATAAGTATATATGTGTAAATCCATAGAATGTCTTCACTTGAAAGTTATTTTTCTCTATGACATATCAGTGAAGTTTAACATAATGTTATCAAAGAAAACAGGAATCTTATATACATTTTTGGTAATGTGCATTTTCATCAAAAGCCTACTCTGTATAAACAGGAAACTGGGAATAAGTCAGCTCATGTATTAAACAAAAGACTTAAGACATAAAGGGAATAGTAAGTTCCTGAGCTAAAGCTAAGTGTGTGTTATGTTTCCATGGCAAAGATGACTTCTGAAAGGCAAATTAATACCCCAGACAAAAGGCAGTCATCCACTTCACTCAACATATAATGTGCACCTACCATGGGCCAGGCAAAGTGCTAGATGCTGGGGACAGAAGAGTAAGACACAGATGCCCTTTGTCTCCTAGGAGCTTATGGTTTGACAGAGAGAGGGACACATAAACTGCTCATTGGACACTATAGTGAAACTGCACAATGGAGAAAAGATACAGAACCATGTGGTTAACACTGGCGGCGGGGGGGCGGGGGGCGGTGGAGCGGGGAGGTGTGTGAAATAATCATACAAATTGTTTACAAAAATGAGAATTTCATGTATGTGGTATGTTTTAATTTTCATAGGCATTTAATGTGTTAGTCACTCAGCCATGTCCGACTCTTTGCAACCCCATGGACTGCAAACCACCAGGCTCCTCTATCCATGGAATTCTCCAGGCAAGAATACTGGAGTGGGTTGCCATTTCCTTCTACAATGCATTTAATAGATTTATACAATTTAATTTTCATTTATAATTTTTCCAGAAGAATCAAATCTAAGTAACAATCTAAATGATGAAAAAGAAAAAACAGTCTTTCAAAAAAGTTAAAATCTCTTAGTTTAGCTTCTATATCTTGGGATCATTTTTTCTTTTTATCACAAAGCATCTTCTAAAAGTTGACATGAAAAAGAGATTCCATAGGCAAACTGATTTATTTCAAACAATTTATAATGAATTTATATAATATGAAAAATGTAAACTGTATTCGCAAAAAGATGAGTACAAGGAAGAGGTAGGTATTTTATTTATAATAGCCCCAAAATGAAAGGAAATGAGGAGAAAAATGGATATTCAAACCAGGGCATGTTGATAAAACAGGGCTCCTCAACGACGAAAATGAATGAACTCCTGATATATACAACACACATGGATCTCAAAACATAATATTCTATTTATATGAAGTTTAAGAACAGGTAACTAACATGTGCTGACAAACGTCAATGGTGATTAACTGTGGCTGCGAGATGGAAGATACTGAAAGAAAAATGAATGAAAGAAGTTTAAGGGATGATGGGACTGTTTTTCTATCCTGATCTGGGAGACATATTAAAAAAGTATTTGTGAAATCCACTGAAGTTTACACAAGATTTGTGCATTTTACTGAATGCAAGTTATATCTCAAACTTTAAAGTACAAAGCATTGGGGGTAATTTTATACAATAGAGACTAATCAGGTAAATATTTTTTACATTCTGGCTGCCATATAACAAAATGTCTCACTAAATAGTGCATTTTACAAATAAACATAAATTCATAAAATTGCTTTTTTTATACCCACCGTTTGAACAGGCAAACCAAACTAACGCATGCATGGAAAGTGCCCATTAGGGAATTCTTTCACCTAAACTCCAGTGTGCTCCCTATCTGAGCCTGATTTAAATAACTTGACCCCATTCACGGTCACTATGGTTTCTTTAGCATATGGGAAAATCTTATATTTTATTGCATTTCCATACAGCCTTTTTTTCAAATTTATTACTACATAAAATGGCCTTGCTGCCCCCATTCTTCCTTTCCTTAAGAGTCACTCAATCATCACCAAAGAAAGTAGAAATGTATTAAGACACAATCCACATTAGCCTCTGATTCAGAAAAATGAAAAAATTCCTGGACTATTTCCAAAATGCACATCTTTCAGAAATAGTAACTTGTTGTCTTGTTTTCATATATTTTATCAATTATATAAACTCATTTTCATATAAAAAGTTGTCATTGACCTACTATATACATTTCACAACAGGAAATACTGTCACCAATGTTAACTCTCAAACTCTAACTTAAGCATATTTAAATCACTAAAAAGAACTGGTCCTAAAGAGGTTAGTAATATCTAAGGATTAGTTGTGCATTAGAGTAATAATACCACTTTAATTTATATACAGCTTGATACTGACAAGTCTAAGCACTTCACATATATAATCGATTTTACCTTTAATAACCCAGTGTTGGAGCAAAATAGTAATGTCTCCCATGTCCTTGAAATAACAATATAAGCAAAGAATAGTTGGAATGTATAATCTAAAATGTAACAGCAGCTACACTATTAAATTGCGCATGTGAGTGTGTGTAATAGACACAATTTGACAATCACTTTTGCTCTGCTCCCCAGAACTTACACATGATAAGAACTCTGTCACAATGATTTGGCTAATTTTAAAAGACAGATCCTATATCTTGATATAATTTTTTCTTCAGAAAAAATTCAACATGAGTTCTGATTCTGTCATCGGTGGTAAGCTCACTATCACCCATTCCTCATGCTAACTACAACTAAAATTTTTAAATTTTACACACACACACACACACACACACACACACCCCCAGAGGAACATGAAAAGCTGACAGATTTTCTATGAAAGAGTAAAACCTTGGAAAAGTGACCTACAAAGTGATGTTTCCCATTTATTTTTGCTTTTGTTTTTTTTCTCCTTGTGCGATATGACCGACCCCAAGGGTAGACCCCAACTGCAAAGCAGTGAGCAATAGCAGCTGCACAAGCCAGTAAAACCTGTTTTTCTGGCAAAACAAATCAGAAATAAGAATTCCTGCAGGCCAGAGAGTTTGGGGAGAATACAAGAGATGAAAAAGTGAAACAAAGGATCTCTTAATTTTGTTGATCAATAAATATCACCTTAATTCCTGAGCTATGCATACATGACAGTCTCAAATGAGGGTAACAAAGACTCTGGTAGCTGAACAGAGATTTACGCCTTCTGTACAAGCCTCATTCTAACCCTCCAAGATCTGAATCACCTCCCAAAGAAGGTGGGACACAATCTGGATCTAAGAGGCTTACCTGCCTGCTGCCTGATGAGGAAAATCATCATCATTCAGCAGATGGTTATAATAGAATTAATATAATAATCTGAATACAACAGAACAGTCATAACATTCAGAATATAATCCAAAACTACTCAGCATATAAAGAACCAAAAACATGTCCTTTCTCAAGGGAAAAGACCAAAAAAAAAAAAGAGAGAGAGAGATGATCCATGTGATGGAGCTATCAAAGATATTTTAAGCAAATATTATATTTAAGTTTCATGTGTAAAGAAAAATGTTGAAATATTGAACATACAGGAATTTGCAGAAAAATAATGTAAGAAAACAAACTTTTGGAAGTGAAAAACTCAGTACTTAAAATGAAAAACTTACTGGGGAAACTCAATAGTAGTATAGAAATAACGTAGGAAAGAATAAGTACTTTGAAATAGGTGGATAGAAATTATCCAATCTCAAGGATGAAAAAAGGATGAAATAGTTGAAAAGTCTCACAGACCTATGAAACAAAGTCCAAAAACTTAACATATATAACTGGACAACCAAAAGTAGAGGAAAAAATTTAATAAAATTTTAAGTGAAAACTGTATCATTTAAAGTGTGTAAGATAATGATTTGATATACATATACACAGTGAAATGATTACTAAAGTCACTAAAAATATGTAATATTCATTATACGATACATCTCAATACATCCATCCTACAAAACTCCAACTTTGTACACTCTGACCAACGTCTATCTCCCCATTTTCCCCACCACCCCACTCCAGGTAATCAACATGCTATTCTCTGCTTCTATCTGCTCAACTATTTTTTAGATTGCACATTCAAGGGAGATGATGTAGATTTTGAGAAAACAATTATTTTTGAATAAATAATGCCTGAAAGCTTTCCAAATTTAGTCAAGTATATAAATTTACAGATTCAAGAAGCTCAAGGACTCACAAGCACAAAAGAAACTACACCAAGACAAACCATAAAACCTAAAACAGATGAAAGGATATAAAGAAAGAATTACTGACAAAAGCTAGATATATATGGCCCATTAGACTCAGGGGGATGGGCTGAAATATTGAAGATGTTTCATCTGAAACTATGGAGGCATAATGGCAAAACAACATCTTTATAGGCTAGGGGGAAAAAAACCCATCAAGCTAGAATTCTGTGTCTAGTGAAAATATTCTACAGAAATGAAAGTGAAATAAATGCATTTTCAGATAAATGAAAAATAAGATAATATATCACCAGAAGACTTGATACGTAAGTGAGAGATGTATATGGTAATGGAACTTCTCCAGACCAAAGAAAAATGATACCAGAGGGAACCATGGATCTTCAGGAATGAAGGAAGAGCAACAGAAATGATAAATGCTTGGATAACACAGAACTATTTTTCTTTCTAAAGTTCTTTAAAATACACTTAACTATTTAAAACAAAAATTATTTTATTAGCTGGTGGGATTTTCAATATACATAGACATATACATATTACATAAAGTGTAACAAGGATCACTAGGGGACAATTTATATCATTGTAATTTTTCTACATTTTATGTGAAGTGGTATAGTATTAGCTCTAAAGAGACTGAAATACTTGGTATACCATACTGTAATTCCTCAGAAAACTTTTTTAAAAAAAATACAAAGAGCTTTAGCCAGAATACATAATTAGATAAACTAAAATGGAATATACAAAAATGTTCAAATAACTTAAAAGATGGCAGGAAAGAATGAAGTGAGGATCAAAACTTGGGACAAACAGAAAATAATTCAGTGGTGAACCTAAATACAACCATGGTCTAAAGACTAAATGGCACAGATTGGCAGAGTAGATGTAAAAACACAAACTGTTATATATTGGCTACAAAAAAAAGGCACTTTACATGGAGAGAAAAAATATATACTCTATACAGTTAGTGAACATGAAATGCAACTTTAATATCAAATAACACAGGTTTCAAGACAAAGAGTATCTCCAGAGATTAAAAGGAATATTTCAAACAATAACAGGGGCAATTCACTAGGCAGGCAATTGTAAATGCCAATGCATCTAATTAATAGATCCTAAAAATACATAAAATAAATAATGACAACGAGAAGGGAAGAAATAGATAACTCTACACTCTTACCAAGAGATTTTAACACTCCTCTTTCAGTAATCTATAGGAAAACTAGATTCCTTCCCTCAAAAGAAAATCATACACATGGAAGACCTCAAAGACAGAACTGACTACTTTGATCTAATTAACATTCATAGAAGACTCAACTAACTTCAGAATATGTATTACTTTCAAATATGCATGGCTCATTCATCAAGAAAGACCATATTCTGGCTCATTAACAAAGTCTCAATATTAGAAATAATCAAAATCAGGCATAGTATATTCTCTACCATAAGGTAGTTAAACTAGAAAACATTAATAATATCTAGAAAAATACTGGATACCTGTCCATTAAAAAAAAAAAACTTCAAAATAGTTCACGGATAAAAGACAAATCCATGAGATAATTAGAAATTACTTTGAACTGCAAAACAACAAAAATACAACACACTAAAATTTACAACATAGAGTTAAAGAAAAGACTAGACATGAACACAAAACTTTCAATGCTTATATTACAGGTAAAAAGGTAAAATTAATGACCTAATATTCTACCATAAAAAGCTGAGAAAACAAACACATTAAATCCCAAAGAAAGAAGGGAAATAAAGTAAAAGGCACAAATCAATAAAAGAAAAGACAAAGACAAAATCTAATAGCTGGTTATTTGAAAAGATCAACAAAACTACCAAGCTCTACCTGGGATGGTCAAGAAAATGAAGAGACACAAATCAACAATATCAGAATAAAAAAAGTCACACAGATCCAAGAGTCTTTAAAAGGGTAAGATAATACAACATCATTACAGTAAAGTATGTCACAACTATACGCAGTTGACAAGTTTCTTGAAAAATACCACTTAGCAACTGGCACAGACAATTATAAAAATGAAATATATATATGAAATTAAATTATCAAGTATCTTTTCTAACAGAAAATCCTTAATCAAAATGTTTGTACTAGTGAATTCTGGCAAACTTTCAAGTCACTAACCTTGTATAAATATTTTCAGAAAATAAAGTTGGAAGAACGGTCCAATTTTGTTTTATAAGGCCAACTTAACAGTAATATCCAAGTTAGGAATACTGATCCTCCACATAGCCAAAAATCTACATATAACTTTACAGTCAGCCCTTTGTATTCTAAGCTCTGCTTTCAACCAACCCAAATCACGTAGTACTATAGTTGTTGTTGTTGCTCACTCAGTCATGTCCAACTCTTTGAGACCCCATGGACTGCAGCACACCAGGCTTCCTTGTCCTTCACCATCTCCCGGAGCTTGCTTAAACTCATGTCCATTGAGTCAGGGGTACCATCTAACCATCTCGTCCTCTGTCATCCCCTTCTCCTCCTGCCTTCAACCTTTCCCAGCATCAGGGTCTTACCTAATGAGTGGGCTCTTCACATCACGTGGCCAAAGTATTGGAACTTCAGCATCAGTCCTTCCAAGGAATATTCAGGGTTGATTTCCTTTAGGATTGATTGATTTCCTTGCAGTCCAAAGAACTCTCAAGAGTCTTCTCTAACATCACAGCTCAAAAGCATCAATTCTTCAGTGTTCAGCCTTCTTCATGGTCCTACTCTCACATCCATACATGACTACTGAAAAAACTATAGCTTTGACTATACAGACCTTTGTCAGTGTAAGTGAACCTACACAGTTTAAAATTGTGTTGTTCAAGGGTCCACTGTGTTATATCTCAAAACCAAAGAAGCATTTTCCAGGAATGCAAGATTAGCTTAACATACAGAAATCAGTGTTATTCACAGAATAAAGGAGAAAACAACATTTTTCAATAAATGTAAAAATAAGAGCATTTAACACAATTCAACACCCCTCATGATTTTTTTTTAAAAAACACAAATTACAAATAATAGGAACTTCATTAATAAAGGGCATCTAGGAAAAATCAACACCCAGGATCACACTCAAAGAATTAAAGACCTATTTTTTCCTCATTAGATATGAGAACAAGGCAAGAATGTGTGCTTTCTATGCTCTTATTCAACATTTGACTCCAAGATCTAACCATTTCATTAACAAGAAAAGAGATACATGAACAACAATCAAAAGGAAGTGAAACTGTCAATATATGCAACATTATGACTATTTACTTGGAAAATACTAAGCAACCCATAAAAATCTACACAACTAATGAAAGATTCAGCAATATGCATGTAAAGATTAATTTGAAAAATTAGCTCTATAATGATATATTATTGGCAAAAAATTGAAAATACATTTTTTACAATTCCTTTCACAGTAGTAGGGAGGGGGAAGAATACCTAGGAATAAATTCAAGAGAAGATATCCAATACCTCTACATCAAAAACTACAAAACTTTGTCATATTAAATTATACATAAATAGAGTTGCACATATTCATGGATGGCAGTTATCCCCAAACTGATGCACAGATTCAATGTAATTTCAAACAAAATTAATCAGGCTTTTTCTTTTCAGTAGAAAGTGACAACATGATTCTAAAATTAACTTGGAAATACAAAGGACCTAGATAGTTAAAAGCTGGAGAATTTGCTTTACCTAATTTCAAGATCTACTATAAAGCTACAGTCAAGGATGTGGGTTATTGACAAAGGGAAATCCATGGAACCAAACAGTATCCAAAGACAGATGAACACGTATATGTTGAGTTTTGACATCTGTGTCAGTGTAACTCAATGGTGAGAAAAAAAAACCTTTATTTCAAACGATGTTGGAGCAACTGGAAATCAAAACTGAAAAAACCTACAATGATCCTTACCTCACACTCAACACAAAAACTGATTCAAATCACAGACCTAAATGTACAATCTAAAACTACAAAAAGAAAATGGAGCAGAAAATATCCGTATCTTAAGGTAGGCAGCTTTTGTAGACAGAACACATGGAAAAAATATATAAAATATTAAATCTAAAATTGTTAAGTCAAACTTCATTAAATGTAAAACTTCTGTTCTTGGAAAGACACCATGAAAAATGAAAACAAAAGCCATATTTGGGAACAAAATTTTCTCAACACAGTAACAGAAGAAGGACTTGGATTCAAAAATATAAAAGGAGCTCTTGTAAATTTGTTAAGAATCTATTATAAAATGACAAAAGTTTTTTTTGTCTTTTTAAAAATTTATTTTTTAATTGAAGGATAATTATTTTACAGAATTTTGTTGTTTTCTGTCAAACATAGACAAGAACCAGCCATAGGCACACCCATGTCCCCTCCCTCCCAAACCTCCCTCCCATCTCCCTCCCATCTCACCCTTCTAGATTGCCGCAGAGCCCGTGTTTGAGCTCCCAGAGTTATACAGCAAATTCCCATTGGCTATCTATTTTACAAATGACAAGCCTAGACAGTGTGTTGAAAAGTAGAGACATTACTCTGCCAACAAAGCTCTGTACAGTCAAGGCTATAGTCTTCCCAGTGGTCACGTACAGTTGCAAGAACTGGACCGTAATAAGGCAGAACGCCGAAGAATTGATGCCTTCAAACTATGATGCTGGAGAAGACTCCTCTAAGTCCTTCAGACAGCAAGGAGATTAAACCAGTCAATCTTAAGGGAGATCACTCCGATTATTCACTGGAAGGACTCACGCTGAAGCTGAAGCTCCAGTATTTTGGTCATCTGATGCACACAGACGACTCACTGGAAAAATTCCTGATGCTGGGAAAGATGGAGGGCAGAAGGAGAAGAGGGTGTCAGAGGATGAGATGGCTGGACGGCATCACCGATGCAATGAACGTAAACTTGGGAAAACTCCAGGAGACGGTAAGGGACAGGGAGGCCTGGCATGCTGTAGTCCAAGGGGTCACAGAGGGTCAGACAGGACTGGGTGACTGAACAACCACAACAATGTATTTCACATATGGAATTGTAAGTCTGCATGTTACTCTCTCCATACATCTCCCCTCTCCCACCTCCCCTCCCCCAGGTCCATAAGTCTGTCCTCTATGTCTGTTTCTCCACTCAGTTCAGTTCAGTCGCTCAGTCGTGTCCAACCCTTTGCGACCCCATGAATCGCAGCACGCCAGGCCTCCCTGTCCATGACCAACTCCCGGAGCTCACTCAGACTCACGTCCATCGAGTCAGTGATGCCATCCAGCCATCTCATGCTCTGTCGTCCCCTTCTCCTCCTGCCCCCAATCCCACCCTGCAAATAAATTCTTCAGTACCATTTTTCTAGATTCCATATATGTGTCAGTATACGATAATAAAACAAAAGTTTTAGATAGACATTTCACAAAAGGTAAGCAAAAGGCCAAACATACACGAAAAGATGTAAATATTACTAGTCCTCAGAGGAAAGCAAATTAAATACAAAATGTGGTGACACTACCCATTTATCAGATTGGCCAGAATTAAGACTGACCATACCAAGCACAGACAAAGATTTTGAGCAACCTGAACTCTTCTTCACTGATGGTGGGAATGGAAAATGGTATTACCGCCTTGAAAAACACTTTGGGAACTTCATAATATTAAGCATACACATGCCATATAACCTAGCCCTTCCAGTCAGAGGTATTTACTCATGGAAAACGAAAACATATCCACACAAAGATGTGGCAACACTGTTTGTAAGAGACATTAACTGGAAATAACTTAGGCGTCCAATAGATGAATGGATAGCAAATTACGGCGTATCCACCCACATAATAGAATACTACTGGGCAAAGAGGAAAAAAAGAAAAAAAAATCTTATGCACACAATTCTTTTTATATAAAATTCTAGATATGGGGGGAGGGGATGCAGGCAGAAGCAAGTCAATGGTTATCCGGGGGTGGGATTGAAAGAAATGAGGAAGGGAATGCAAAAGAACTCTGAGGAAAGTTTTGGGGATGACAGAAATGTTCTTTATCTTGATTGTGGAGATGGCTTCACCAGTTTGTGAAGACGTCAAATTTGATCAAATTGTGACACAGACATTGAGAATAAACAGATGGACAAGGGAACGAAGGTGGGGTGGGATGGGATGAACTGGGAAATTGGGATTGACATATATGTGCTGCTGAGGCTGCTAAGTCGCTTCAGTCATGTCCGACTCTGTGCGGCCCCATAGACAGCAGCCCACCAGGCTCCCGCGTCCCTGGGATTCTCCAGGCAAGAACACTGGAGGGGGTGCCATTGCCTTCTCTGATATATGTGCCATTATGTATAAAATAGATAACTATACCTACTATATAAGCACAGGGAAGTCTGCTTAATGCTCCGAGGTGACTTAAACGGGAAGGAAATCCGAAAAAGAGGGGATGGCTGATTCACTTTGCTGTGAATGGCTATTCATTCTGCTGAATGAATAGAAACTAATACAACATTGTAAAGCAACTATACTCTAATAAAAATGTTTTTAAAATATGATCAAATGATAATTAAATATGTGCAGCTTATTGTACTTCAATTATACCTCAGTAGAGATGTAAAAAATAATAATAAATAATGCTCTTGCATGATGCCTACAAAACGTAAACACAGGCCCAAATCAAAAAGCTGCCAATACAGATCTGCCTTCAAGAACTTTCATTTAGCCTGTCTTACCTCAAAATGGTGTTTGCCCTTTTAAGGAAAAAAGCAAAATATCAATAATACAATTGAAAACATGCCATTATATTTAGAGTGTTGCAAAAGTCCTCTTATGTCCAAATGCAATTCTGTATGGTGTTGCTTTATATACTTGATCAATCACATCCCAGTGGAACACCTACAATTCAAATAGTGAATCTCATGATTTACTACATATATTGAATATTACACTTAAGAATAATCTATAAAAAGGTCCAGCGTAGTGATCAGAGTATTAACAGAAATGATGAATTTTACCAAAGGGACCAGTTCCCTATAGATAAATTATTATCTACACCTGGCTTTATCGTTATAGATTTAATAGAAAGTCTTAGTATCCATATTAAAATCCAGAAGACTTATATTCTCTAAGTAAAAATATACAGGTGATACTGAGATGTATCTTAAAAAATATCAGCACCACCACCACTGTGATTCCTATGGTACATTTATCTCAAAGTGCTTTCATAGTTATTACATGGAGGTAATTGTGATGAGGTAATGACACTGACCTGTAAGTCAGTAAAAAGACTGTTCTAGGGCCTGGCTTTGCTTCTGTCAAGGTTCTGCTTCCTGGAACAAATCACTAGGCTCCAATTTTTTCACCAAGAAAATCAGGAGGTTGGGCTTGCGTATCCTTCAACTCTTTCAGCTTTGAAATTTGCTTTAGTTTTATCCTCCCACTAATAAGGAGAACAAGATCAAAGGATGGCCCTGACCAAGGTTAGAGGAGTTACACGGAGTCACAGGACCAGCTAAGGTCAGACCTGGGATTAGAGTCCCAGGCTCCACAAAACCCACTCTGCATTCTTCCCACTCCACACGCTACTCCATAAGCCTGCTGCAGCCACCTTCTGAACGGGAGACATGCTTACCACCTGCAAGCCTGCCGAATTTCTCCTTGAACGTGGAAAACACTATAGGCAGACCTGGTTTTATAATTCTACGATACCTGAAATTTTACTTCTGTGATTCCCAGTACATGAGCTCAGGAGGGAAAGTAATTCTTTGAGAAAACAGACATCTTATAACAGATTATATCTCAGTATTTACTTATATTTAGTAAAAAGTGGGCTCAATAACCTGACTACCCCTAGCATCTTTTCTCTCAAGAAAACATTCAGCTTAGAACTTCTGGTTGCTGGGAGGAAGATATAGTTAGGGACTTTGAGATGGCCATGTGCACACTACTCTATTTAAAACAGATAACCAGCAGGGACCTACTCTATAGTATAGGGAGCTCTGCTCAGTGTTACGCAGCAGTGTGGAAGCGAGCAGGGTTTGGGGGAGGATGGATACACGTGTATGCCTGGCTCCGTCCCTTCACTGTTCATCTGAAACTATCAAACATTGTTAATTGACTAAAGAAAAAGTCCACAAAAAAGAAAACTTTCCGTTTGGAAAAAAGGTCAGTTGACTCTGAGACTGGGGAGTGGCCACAGGATTTCAAAGAAAAGCAGGTTTCCTGCCTACTTCCCATTTTATCCGACAGGCTCTGGGTGTTTGGACTTGGACAGTCATGCCTCAACACAAGAAGACAGATGGTAGGATTAGAGCCCCCTTCGATTTAATGCTAACTTTGCTGTTGAAACCTTTGGATTTTAAGGAACTAGATTTCAGTACCTTCACCTGTAAAACAAGATCTTTGCTACCCTTGAAAGCTAGAACAGAAAAATTGCCTTCTCCCCTAATACTCCATTATGAAAACTTTCATATGTGCAGAAAAGTTGAGAAAATTATGCAATCAAACCCATTTCCACTCCACCTAGATTTGAGACCTAGATTTCCATCCTTTTATCTTTTAATCAGTTTTTTTAACCCACTTCAAAGTTAGTTGCAAATGTCAATACACTTTACCCCTAAACACTTCAGCATGCATGAGACAGACTTCAAAATCTCTATGTTTTAAAACATATCATGAGATACACAGATTTAAATATACCATCCAATAAGCTTTAACAAATGCACGACTTCCATCGTGGTAAAGAACATGCCATCAACCCACAAATTTCTCTCATACCTCTTCCTGACTAGTCCCTGCTGTTACCCTCCCATTCTGACCATTTTCATCATAAATTAGTTGTGTCTATTTACTGTGTTAAAGTCGCTCAGTCATGTCTGCCTCTCTGTGACCCCATGGACTGAAGTCCATGGAATTCTCCAGGCCAAAATACTGGAATGGGTAGCCTTTCCCTTCTCCAGGGCATCTTCTCAAGCCAGGGATCAAACCCCACTCTCCCACATTGCAGGCGGATTCTTTACCAGCTGAGCCACCAGGGAAGCCTAACAATACTGGAGTGGGTAGCCTAACCCTTATCCAGCCGATCTTCCCGACCCAGGAATCAAACTGGGGTCTCCTGCATTGCAGCCGGATTCTTTACCAACTGAGCTATCAGGGACTTTATATAAATGGAACCACAAAGTAAGCACCCTCTTGTGTAAGGTTTTTCACTCAGAATAAAGGTTTTTAGAATTCATCTATCCAGTTGCATGAGTCAGGAGTTCTTTCTTTTTTAAGGGCAGTAAGTATTCCACTTATAAAATTCACAATTTATCCACACCCCTCTTTTCTTATTGAAGTAGAGTTGATTTGCAAAGTTCAGTTAGTTTCAGGTGTACAGCAAAGGGATTCAGTTATACATTATAAATATACATATTACTTTTCAGATTCTTTTCTATTACAGCTTGTTATAAAGATATTGAATATAGTTTTCTGTGCTCTACAGTGGGACCTTGTTATTTTTTTATGTAGTAGTTCGTATCTGTTAATCCCAGACTCCTGATTTATCTCTTTCCATCCCCTTCTCTGTTTGGTAATCATATGGTATTTTCTTCATTGAAACCTACCAAATAAGCAAAAAGGAGCTAGCTAGCTTCCCAGTGTTTCTTTCAGCAACTAAATTTCAGCCATTCACTTTTCTCATTCATCTCATAAAAGTGAATTAAGAAGGCTGCGAGCTTCTCAGCACAGAACTAGGGAAAAAATTAGGTTGACAGGGTTCATTTTTGACAGTATATCCAGCTGTCCATAGCCTTTCATTTTTTCCATGAACTTAACTGGTATCCCTATATGTAAAGTTTCTAACACTTCCAGCTAGGGAATACTTCACAGAAGAAAAATGCTTTCCTTGGAGTTTACAATTGCCATTTGGTCTAATTTTTCAGCAAGGGTTTGTCTAGTTAGATTATGAGATTTTTCCTGGAGAGCAACAGCAAGAGAGTGTCTCCCATGCTGTCAGAAAGGGAGAGTTATATTTTTGTTCCTTGGAAGAAACATATAATGTAATGGGCAAAATGTCAAGTGGGTGGGGATCCATTAGCCCATATAAACCTCCAGAGAGCTCTCTAAGAAAAAGGAATTCTGAGTAAGTCACTGCACCAGCACATTTGGTTTCAAAAACTTATCCAAGAAGGCAGATGGGGAAGGGGCTGGTTTTCACAGAGGTTCCTATCCAGACAGCGAGTGATTGTGAGGGTCTGAGGGCTGACCAAAGCAGGGAATTACTTAGGGAAAACTGAGTTTCAGATGCTGGGAAGATAAATTGTAAAAAATGAGCCCAGAAGAGGGTCAAGGCAGGATCAATACTAGGATTGCAAAAATGTACTTGAGGTTCAGAGAGCAAGCACAAGAACAAAGAAAGAACACCCTGGATGGTTTCTGCAAGGCTTCCCACCTGGATTTCTCATCTATCAGATGGGTGTATCCATGGGAAGTGTTAGGAATGGCTTTAAAAGCTAAAAGCAAGACTTAGGTCAAGATCAAATTTTACCTAGGAATTTGACACTAGACCAACTATCTTGCCGTGTTAACATTCTACATTTTTATTAGTTTAGTACATATTTCTTAAGCAGCTCAAAGCCTCTTTTCTATAGATGACCTCTATTTTAGCTAAGTCTGATATTTCAAAAAATGTAGGGGCTTCTCGAGCTTCCCTGGTGGCTCAGATGGCAAAGAATCCATGTGCAATTCAGGAGACTTGGGTTCTATCCCTGGTTTGGGAAGATCCCCTGGAGGAGAGCATAGCAACTCATTCCAGTACTCTTGCCTGGAGAATCCTCATGGACAGAGAAGCCTGGTGGGCTACAGTCCATGGGGTTGCAAAGATTCGGACACAACTGAGCAACTAAGCATAGCACACAGCATAGGGTCCTCTCTGGTGTCTCAGTGGTAAAGAATCCGCCTGTCAATGCAGGACACGTAGGTTCAAGCCTCAGTCCAGGAAGATCCTACGTGCCACAGAGCAGCTTCGCCCGCAGGCCACGACCACTAAGCCCGTGCTCCAGAGCCAGGGAGCCACAACTACTGAGGCCTGAGCATCCGAGAGCCCACGCTGCACAACAAGAGAAGCCACCGCAATGAGAAGCATGGAGACCAGAGAGCAGCCCCAGCCCGCCATAACTAGAGAAAGCCCACAGAGGAACAGAGACCCAGCAGAGCAATAAATACGGATTATTTTTTTTTAATCTATACGTAAAAACTACTAGGCTAAGAATGCCCCAATATATGTCATTTTCATGAGGCTTCATTGGAGGACTGCCTTATTTTTCAAACTCAAAACATTTCACATGAGTTGATTTGTAAAGTACCTTTCAGGGGTCCATGCACCATGTGTGTTATTTGTTCCATGTGGTGACTGAGAGCAGGAACTGGGAAGCTGTGTGGCTTCAGAGCCGGGCTCCACCAGCTATACGCGGTGTGATCTTGGGCAAGTTATGAAACCTTTATGGAATCAGTTACCCTCCACCCTACGATGGGGAAAAGAGCAACACCTATCTCACATGGCCGTTCTGAGAATGAGTCAGACAGAAAGCACTTTAAAACCACACCTGGCCTGAGGAGGTGCTAAGTGTCAGTTTTTGCTGCTATTACATGATGAGAATATAAATACTGGGTGTGGTTTTTTTCCCTTTTCACTGAATTAAAAAAATGTTCTATTTCAAGAATTCCCCCCTCTCAAAAAAAAAAAAAAACAACAACAAAAAAAACAGGTGGCCTCATCCATTTCAATATCTGCCAAATTCTTTCCTTAAAGAAGTTGAAATTACTTGGCTCAAGGTCAAATTTAATGACTAAAACTGCATCTACAAATCCACAAATCCTAGGAAAAGGAATGGCTCTTTTTATAACTCACAGTTCCTATTTCAACTGCCTGGCTGTGCTTGAAAATAACGAACTGAGCAAGATAGAACTGTCTATGTGTAGACTTCAAAGATACCCAGGCCTTACCCCCTGTAGAATAAAATGTGGTTACAGAAACTGATAAACTCAAATTCCCCTAGCCCATACCATCCTTCAGATTCCACGGCCACCTCTCTCCGTGACAACCCACAGGGCACTCCCATGATGGCTTGGGAGCCCTCAAGGTGAGAAAGCCAAGACGACGGCCTCTGGTAAAGACAGGAAGGAAGCTGCTTTCACCGGTGCCCGGAGCCACAGGGGAAGCCCGCCGCCTTGCTGGTACAACTTTCTCACCGCCTCAGTTTCAGCCAAACAGCTATGTATATTTATATTAATATTTATAGGCTTTCTGCTGTTTCCCCAAATTCTATGTTCTCATATGGCCATTAAAAACAATTTTACCAATACCATATGTAAAACGATAGCCAATGGGAATTAGCTGTATGACTCAGGGAACTCAAACAGGGGCTCTGTGACAGGCTGAAGGGTGGGAAGCGGGAGGAAGTTTTGGGACATGGATGTACTTATGGCTGATTCTTATTGATGTATGACATAAAACCACAAAATTCTGTAAAGCAATTATCCTTCAATTAAATAATAAAGCGGCCAAAAAAACCCACAATTTTACCATTCAGGTGTTTTTGCAGCCTATATAAACTTTGATCCTTATGCAGAGTCCAGATACATGTGTCATGGGGGATCAGCAACAGGTAAGAAAACATGTACACATTTCAACTATGCGCTGCAGACAGTGACTGCAGCCATGAAATAAAAGACATTTACTCCTACAAAAAGTTAGAAAACAAATAAGACAGCAAGAATTGGGAAGCTGGTTTGGTAAAATGAAAAGGCTTTGTCCCATCAAAGACATCACAGGTGATGAGACAGACACACCCTAATAAAAAGACATCCACCAGCAGCCACGCTCCTATCCTCACCTTAGCCACTTGTCTTTCTTTTTTTATTAAATGGCAACCATGGTAAATGAAAGTGTAGACACCAACAGCAGTAACCTGATCAAGATCCAGACACCCGTGCTGCTGACAGAGGAGACAGACAGCCAGGCATGAAATGAGCTTCCCATTCAGTTCTGACTGTGCAGAATGCTCCCAGGACAATCCTTCGACCAGCTTCCTTCCTCTTCTTCACTTCCCAAGGCTAATATTTAGACATATGCTTCTGGGAGAACAGAGAGGTCCACTTTTCTTCTGAATAGTTCCTTATCGTCATTTAAGCCCACTTGAAAAGCCAAGCAATAAATCACTGTCGTTTATCACCATTAATCAGGAAAAAAAGCAATCGTAATTTTTCAACATCGTCCTACAAACACTGTGACAGAAAGTGACATGTAGTACAGGAACATGTTTATACAAGATTTAGAGGTCCTACTGATTGCTTTAATCATAGAAATACAAAGATATTAATAGAGACTTCCCACTTTATAGGGTACCTGGATAATTCTTTCTTTAAAAAGTTGAACTGAATTAAACTTGTCTCCATGATTCTTACTGCCATGTCCTTCTTCCAGATGATGCTCAAAGATCTGAGAATATTATACCAAAGACTATATACCTTCATATTGGGCTCTGACCATCACCAGTGTTTATATGTTAATTACCTATAAGCTGAAGACAATTTCCCTGGGTTAAAGAAATAAAGCTATTTTATCAATTAAATTAAAAGTTGATATGATAACAAGGTAAGTATTAGAGAATAATAAGCAACCAGCAATACTTAACAACAGAGTATCTTACATCTGTAGGTACAGCTTCGTTTCCCATCATAAATGTAGCATGCGGAGATCAAACCTGTGTATCTTATTCAATTAGCTTTACTCTAAATGTTATAAGCATCTATAGTTTCAGAATCAGTACACCCTATAAGTAAAATGTTTCATTGTGAGGAACTGACAAACACTGCCTAATTCCAACTGGTACACTATTTCCTGAGTTTACTTGAGCCAAAATATACAGATAGCCAAATTTCAAAACTTAAAAAACCTGGGTAGAAAATGTACAGAAAATTTTCAAACACAAGTTGTACCAAGTATATTCTTAAATCAACACTGTAGGTAAGACCAAAGTAGAAGAGAGAGAGAAGAGAAGAGAGAAGAGGTGGAGAAAAAGCAAATATCTTTTGCATGTAAGAATCCTATGATTTATACATGTCAATTAATGATAAAAAGCATAACAGCAACTAAATATTCACTTAAAAATAAAATGCCAATTTTCATGCATAGTAAGTTATTCTGTTTTTTTAAAAATTACAACACCTTTTGTTAGATTTTGATAAATTTCATCTGTGATAGGTGATAAATGGCTCTATGAAAGGAATATGAAGATACATAATAAAAGCAGTAGTCTCCAACAATTTGACTTTCTGTCTCTCTCAATAAATGAAAAAAAATATCTAGAACACAGAAAAAGGCTTTGTGTAAAAAATGTTCATCCTCATTTAAAAAACAAACTTTTCTGGTTTGAAACTCCATACTGCATAATTTCATGTGTGTGTGCTTTATTCGTCAAATGCTTTGGCTTTTTGTCTCTTCTTTCAGCTGGACCATAAATTCTTTGAGGGCAGCAACTGTGTGCTTTTTCAATCCCTCATTCTGCATATTGCTGCTGTTCAGTATGCATTACTAATAATGCAAAAGTCAAATCAGATGGCCAATGAGCAACTGATATTTTTTTCCTAAGTGGTCAGATTATGAAACTGAAGGGTAATTCTAGATGTCTCTTCAAATACCCACAGGGGATTTTCACTTTATAATGTAGATCTTGAAAATAGATGGATTCCTGGCAGAACTGCTAGTGCTTTCCACCACTGTTCTAACGAATTTCAAAATACTTGCCACAAAAATAAAAACAAGAAACGAAAAATATAAGGGCTAAAACCCACCAAGGAAAGGATTAGGAAATAAGATCAAAATCTCCCACAACATAAGGACAAAGACAGAAAGAAGGAAAAATGTGAAGGAAAGATAACATGCAGAGGATCAAAGTAGGTTTCCCAGGCGGCGCTAGTGGTAAAGAATCTGCCTGCCAATGCAGGAGACGCAAGCGATGAGAGAGGGTTTGGTCCCTGGGTCGGGAAGATCCCCTGGAGAAGGAAACGGCAATGCACTCCAGTATTCTTGCCTGGAAAATTCCATGGACAGAGGAGCCTGATGGGCTACAGTCCATGGGGTGGCAAAGAATCAGATACAACTGAGCTCACATATACACAGAGGATCAGGTAAGGGGATCTAACATCTGACTGACAGGAATTCCATTAAGAAACAGCAGAGAAACCCTAAGGAAAATACATCAAAATCACAGGAGAAAATGACCCAGGGCCAATGGGAGATGTGTTTTCAGAATAACTCAAGTTCCACTCATAACTGTTAAGACCTGAACATCACTGTAGAATCTGGAAATCAAACTTAAAAGACATCCCAAAAGTTTAATGGAGAAACCAATACTGAATCTAGAAAAATATCCATTTTTTTTTAAAGTCTTGTATTTCTTCTCCCAGAAAATACAGAGATCAAACACTTTAGCGTTAGCAAATTGTATAATAAGGTTAGAGGTCACATTTGAAGCAAATCATTTTGTATGGTTTCAATTAAGTAATACAATTAAATAAGGACTCTTCATTTGACCCCTTTCATAGACAGACACAGGAGTGATGAAATTGGAAAAGAATGTAATCAGAGCATCTTACTTGGTCTGTAGTAGACATTTGATAGGTACATATAAACTCTGAAGATTGATTTTCAATTCTTTAGTATCAATCTGAATATGTAACGTGAGTGACTTTGTAAAAGTTACAGAACCGTTAACTTTAGCAGTGTGAAAATACATATACAATTTATACATGCTGGAAAGAAGAATACAGAGCTACGATAAAGGATAAGGTGCCTCTATCTTCATCTCATCAAGTAGATTTTTAAATCTGCTACTGTAAAGCTATCCAAATAAACCAGAAGTTGAGGCTGTTTTTTAAAGTGAAATACACATTAAAAAGTTTGTATTGAGGAAAATTATGACACGGAAGCATTTGTCGAATGAAACTGGTGTTGGGATTGTGCTTGATTTCCTTCCTTGTTTTACATTTGACTCAAATCATGATATTAGCAACTGACAATTAACAATCAAAGAAAAAAAATGCAGTATGTTAGCTTAGTTTCTAGGAGGCATTTTCAGAAACACATGAAATATCACTCGAGGACACATTGTGCAGGAGTCAAACTGTGGTATTTGATTTGCAAGCCAAATAATCGCATTTGCATCTGATCAGTATATCCTACATGTGATCTCTGAGGATCATGAAGGCCCATTTTGACACCAGCTCGTCTTGAGAGTCCCTCTGTACTCAAGACGTACTTTCTCATTTCAGATTAATAGTAAACTATTGAGGGGACTCTGCCAGAGGGTCCCATTCAAAATGCCAGCTTTGCTGGAAACAGAACAGCTTCCACTTATTCCTGTCTGGTCAGCGGAAAAAGCTGTAACCCCATTTCCTTTCAAGTTCTTTTGTTCCTCAATACTCAACAGTCTTCCTCTACTTCCATCTACCTGTACATGAGTAGGACTTCTCTTCCAGAGCCTCAGGCCACCTTATATATATCAACTTGATTGACCTTGTGTGAAGAAATCATTTTGCAGCTCCATGAAGGCTGGAAAGGGTAGCACCAATAAACGAATTTTCAGGTGGATAGCCAGTCACACGTGGTTACAGTGACTTCAGCACAGTGAAGCAGGGCCAAAATCCTACCTTCTAATTTCTAACATTGCCTTTTTTTTTTTTGAGCTACAGCAACATTATCTCATGGCATTTTAATGATACTTGTGTACAAGTTCACAAATTAGGCCAGAACAGTTTATACAACCAAGAGTACACAGTTATAGTGGATTTCTAGTCTGTAGGTAGTTTAACTCAACCTATTATAAAAATTGAAAAACTTCAGATCCAAGTTTAGATATAAATTTGTGTGTGCGTGTATCTTCCACTAGGTTTCTCTCAAAAGAAAACTGGATGATTTTTCATTAAGAATTCAAGTGAAGTAGCTTTTACAGTAACACTAAAAAGAAAACTAAGAGAAAAGAAGGATTAGAGCAATCATCCTACTGCAAAAACTGTTTCTCTAAAGTTTTCTCCATAAACTTCCTGGGTATGCCATGACCTCATTAACACATGAGGAAAATAAACTTACACAGGATCAGGAAAAGAGGAAACTTTTAGTAATGAAAGTACAAGTAATTGAAAATAACTCTATATTCAGGTTTTCAGGGTTTACTGAGTATTTGCCCTTCTCAAGTGTCTGATGATTACCAAAAAAACCCAAATGCAGGATGGGATATTCCTTCAGGGGACAAGTTTATTGTAAAGAGAACTGCATGGCTGGGAAAAACACAAGGGGGCTGAGAAAGGACCTCGAAGGACACTTTCTCACCAACGAAGCCTGAAGTCATCCTGAGTGGTCGCCCTGGCTGTCCCCACCCCTCCAAGAAGAGTTAAGGGCACCCCAGGGGAGTGGGTCTTCCAGGTCAGAAAAGCCAACCTGCCCAGCAGAAAGTCCAGCCTGGGAACTATCCCCAGAAGAAGTGGGCTTGGCTCACACTTCCTACCAGCAGGCAGACGGGAAGCGTTCTCAGCCTGACAAAGAGGCAAGCAGAAGCCAAGGCTAAAAGTAGACTGCATTTCTGAGGTCCTAACATTGAAAGAACGGAAACCATATGGGAATTTATTATTCAACTGAAACCTTCAGGTGGCTTTAAATTAAAAGGAACATTGTCAACCACATCCCTGGGCCCTTCTTTTTTTTCCTTCTCCAACCCCTCCTCCCCTTTTCAAATTTTATAAGCTCTGTGATTTACCAGTGGAAATCCCCTGAATATAAATTAAGCATTATGTCCACCCAAGAAATTCTTCCTGGCACTCAATCAGTAGTTTGGCATTAAAATCTCTCATGTGACTCTTGGGAGGGTAAGCTAATGTGTTTGTGTGTACGTGTGTGTGTATTTGTATACACACATTGATTTTTCCCTTTTTTTTAGAATTAATCTCCATTATGTAAAGACCTTTGCTGAGAAGCAGACATGCAGGTGAGAAGGGATATAATCTCCATGAAGAAATATTAACAATATACTGAAGTGTAGGTCACACCTCTCAGAGTATAAACTGCCCACCCAGGTCCTGTGTGACAGTAACAACCATGTGTGCAGACTTCCCACCCCGGCCATCATCACAGCTGTGAATATCCACCCCCCTCCCCCCCCGCCCCCGCCACAGCTCAAACGTCTAGGCCTTAATTCTGGCGACTCGAAAGATATCACAACGTCGACTGCATTAGTCAGGACAAGCTGATAATACCACAGGAACACATCATCCCACATTCTACTGGCATGTAATAATGGAAGTTTGCTTCTTGCTCACACTACATGCCTGTCCTCGGGCAGGGGGGTCTTTCATCAGGCTCTTCCAGAATGGAACTGTGCAGTTCCCACTAAGGTAGGTAGAAAGGGATAAAAGCAAACCCCACGGTGACGTTTCAGCTTTGTCCAAGAAATCACAGAGCAGCCCGGATGACCACAAAAGTCCTGCAGAATCTTAAAAGAATAATAGAAATCTCCTAGAGCCCATAAAGGCTATCACTTGATTTGTGAAGTAGATCCTGTCTTATCTTTACTTATATTCCCAGCCTCCAGGACAGGGAACTCACTGTTTGCTTGAAAAAACCATACAAGCAAGACTATGAACAGTATAACATCACAGTTTACACTCCTTTAGATGCCCAACATTACTTTGGCAGATTTAAATTTTAAAAAATTTCTTTCTACTGTGAATAACAAAGACAACAGAATAAATGAATGATGCCGTGAACGTTCTTCAAGGGCATGCTGGGTTCTCTGTAGGACAGGAAAGGCGTTCTCAGTCTCAAGTAAGCATGTTAAGGCCGAAATTCACAACGGAAAATGGAAAACAATTTGCTTGCTAGTCATTTAAAGAATACCAAGTGAACAGTTCACCATCTACCCTTAATGAGGATGTAAATCTTCTCCCCTTGAAGAACACAGGGACAGAGAATTCCATTTAAACGCCAATGTGTCTCTCTTCACTTAGTACATACACACCAGTAAAAGAATATCTGCATAAATCTTGCTTTCCCAAGAAACAGTCCAAAAAAATCTGTTATCTAACAGAGAAGCTGAAGGTCAAATGGGAAAGAATACATAGAAGAGGAACCTTATTTTCTCTAGCTCAGAAAATACTTTCCTAGCATTCCTTTTCTGGTACATTAACCCTGCCCTACACCCTGAACTTTTAAATGGGGAGGAGTGAAGGAAATTTATTGGAAGGAGACTTGGGAGGCTTTAAGTAGTGTTTGAATACTGCTTACTGTTTACTAGATACACGGAGAGACTTAAATAAAAAATTCATGCCAAACACTATCTGTACAAGAAACCAGCTGTTCTTATTTATTCCAACAGACATGGTTACCCAGGACTCCAAGCTCTATTATCCAGGCTCAGCGAATACCTCAAGCAACAAATGCAAGGGTTTTGAAGCGTCTCAGGTCATAGAACAAGGCCCTCATTTTATAGAGAAGTGCGGAAGACAGTTTTTATCTAAGAACTCAGAATTCTACCTGAAAGCTATCAAATTTGACCATGGAGGGTGGTGAGGGGTAGCGGGTCTCACCATAAGGCAGGCATAGCTCCTAAATTACTTTCCATTTCTTTCATGCCCAAGACTTGTCAGCCACTCCCACCCTCTCCACTGTCATCTCCATGCTCATCCTTGATGACTGATGCCAACCCTTGAAATAGGACCAATGTTGATGGCCCCAATTTAGCAAAACCTTTCAGTGGCAACACTCAAGTGACTTCTCATACTCCCTATCCTACAGTGCCTTTGAGTACAGCCATCTCACTTGAGAAGTTTGCGAGCACTCTTATTTTTACTTTCTGATCAACATCAATAGAGGACTGAGAACGGTATAAATACCAGGAAGCTGCTGTAAAGATTTTTTAAGTATTTAAGGGGACTACGAGAGCAAAAGCAACAATGTCAGTCACATTTAATGAGGGTTTTCTAAGCACCGTGCTCTGTGCTAAGAGCTTTATCATCTCATTTAACCTTCAAACAACGCTATGATCTATGCCTAGGGATGTGCTTCTAAAAATATAGAAAAGGGGGAAAAAAGAGGAACTAGACGATGGAAAAATCTGGCCAACATTACCTCCACCAAGGGATCAAGGTAAAGGTCAACAGTGACAAGCCATGTTGATAGTGGCTGTGTTAGTCGCTCAGTCATGTCTAACTGTGCAACCCCAAACCATGGTCCACCTCTGCAGTCTTTCAAAAACCCATAGGCAGTCTAATTATGCAAAAAACATCAGACAAATTCCAAATGAGGATCATTCTACAAAAGACTGACCTGCACTCTGTGAAACTGTTAAGGTCATCCAAAACATGTCAGAGAAACAGTCATAGATCAAAGGTGTCTTAGACATGATGAACAAATGTAATGCAGTGTCCAGGATGAGATCCTGGAACAGAGAAAGGACATTAGAGGCAAACTAGTGAAGTCCCGATAAACTGTAGAGTTTAGTTGACAATCAAGTACTGCTGTTGGTTCCTTGGTTTTGACAAACACACCACTGTAAAGTAACATGATAACATTAAGGGAAAAGGCAATGGCACCCCACTCCAGTGTTCTTGCGTAGAAAATCCCATGGAAGGAGGAGCCTGGTGGGCTGCAGTCTGTGGGGTCGCTACGAGTCAGACATGACTGAGCAACTTCACTTTCACTGTTCACTTTCATGCATTGGAGAAAGAAATGGCAACCCACTCCAGCGTTCTTGCCTGGAGAATCCCAGGGACAGGGGAGCCTGGTGGGCTGCCATCTACAGGGTTGCACAGAGTCAGACACGACTGAAGTGACTTAGCAGCAGCAGCAGCAGCAGCAGGTAAAGACTACATGAATACTTTCTTCCTATCTTTGCAACTTTTCTGTTTATCTAAAACTATTCTAAAATAAAGTTTACTTTAAAACCCTCTGAGGCTGATGGTCTTATCTCCTTTCCAGAGAGGAGATATTATAGCTTAAATAGCTTCCCAAAGTTACAAGCTAAAAAGCAAAAAAATAAAAATAAAAAAAAAAACACTTGGCCAGATATGTTTACTCTCATTTAAACACCAGTGGATAACACAGTAACATAAGCCCTTGCATTAGATCAATTAAAACGATTTTATGCCAGATACATGCTGAGAAATTTAAAGGAATTTATTTCACTTAAATTCCTCATAATACTGCACTTTTATTTCAGTACACCTTTTTAAATAAAGGGGTCATATAGTACTTTCTAAATATTTCATTTTTATCACAAATGTCGATTACTCCATCAGTGCTCTGTGATGATCACATTTAAGCAAAATTAGCTTAAAGATTTTGCCAAAACTTTTCTTCTGCTGCTGCTGCTGCTGCTGCTGTGCTCAGTCATGGCAGACTCTGCGACCCTATGGACCATAGCCCATCAGTTTCCTCTGTCCATGGAATTTTCCAGGCAAGAATACTGAAGTGGGTTGCCATTTCCTTCTCCACTTCTTTTGCTACTGAAGTATCACTGCTTTACAGTATAAGTTACAGGTGTGTACAATAGACTGAGTCACCATTTGTAAAGGCTATACTGTTTATAATCACTATAAAGTATTGGCTCTATTCCCCACAGTGTAAAATGCATAACACTTGTTTTTTAATAGATACCTCCTCCTGTTCTTCCTCCTCCAGCTCATCACCTCTCCCAATTCCTGGTCCTTGCTGTGGCCCCGTCCAGCCATTCAGGTTGCTCTCTGCAGCCAGGAGCCCCCACCTCCGTCCAAGGCAGTGCACCCTCCTTACCCACTGCGGGCATCAGGGTGAGGGCACGGGAGGGTGGTGTGGCTGCGGCTCCATCAGCCTTGTCATCACTTGTGTCACCCGTCCTTACTGCCAGGATTCCCTGCACCCAGAGGACAGACAGCAAGCAAGCTGAGACCACGGCTGGACAGCACGGGAATTTCACCTCTCCTGCCTGTGGAGCCCAGCAAGTGCGCAGGAGGTCAGTAGGGCCTGCGCCCTTGCAGTTTATTTTATACCTAATAGTTGGTATCGGAGAAGGCAATGGCACCCCACTCCAGTACTCTTGCCTGGAAAATCCTATGAACAAAGGAGCCTGGTAGGCTGCAGTCCATGGGGTCGCTAAGAGTCGGATACAACTGAGCGACTTCCCTTTCACTTTTCATTTTCATGCACTGGAGAAGGAAATGGCAACCCACTCCAGCGTTCTTGCCTGGAGAATCCCAGAGATGGGGGAGCCTGGTGGGCTGCCGTCTATGGGGTCGCACAGAGTCGGACACAACTGAAGTGACTTAGCAGCAGTTGGTATCTCTTAATCGCCTATGCCTATACTACCCCTTCCTCCCCTAGCCCTACTGGTAACCACTTCTTTGTTCTCTATTATCTGTGAGTCTTATTATCTTCACTACTCGGTGTATTTTTTAGATTCTCCATATAAGGGATGGGGCTTCCCAGGTGGCGCTAGTGGTAAAGAATCCGCCTGCCAGTGCAAGAGAGCTAAGAGCCTTGGGCTTCATCCCTGGGTTGGGGCGATCCCCTGGAGAAGGGCATGGCAACCCACTTCAGTATTCTTGCCTGGAGAATCCCATGGACAGAGGAGCCTGGCGGGCTACAGTCCATGAGGTCACAAAGAGTCGGGACACGATGAAGCAACTTAGCATGCACACACACACGCTTATAAGGGATAGCATACAGTGCTTGCCTTTGTCTGACTAGTTTCCCCTAGCCTAACGCCCTGCAAGTCCATCCATGTCGCTGCAAAGGGCAGCATTTCATTCTTTTTTATGGCTGTATGTATTCTGCAACATTGTATGCATGTATGTATGCAATGTATGGTTATATGTATGTATTCAGCAACATTTCATCCTTTTTTAAGGATGTATGTATTCCATTGCATATATACCACATTTTATTTATCCATTCATCTGTCCTTAGACACTTCAGTTCAGTTCAGTTGCTCAGTCGTGTCTGACTCTTTACGACCTCATGGACTATAGCAAGCCAGGCTTCCCTGTCCCTCCCGGCGCTTACTCAAACTCATGTCCATTGAGTCAATGATGCCATCCAATCATCTTATCCTCTGTTATCCCTTTCTCTTTCTGCCTTCAATCTTTCCCAGCATCAGGGTCTTTTCAAATGAGTAAGCTCTTCACATGAAGTGGCCAAAATATTGGAGTTTCAGCTTCAGCCATCAGTCCTTTCAATGAATATTCAGGACTGCTTTCCTTTAGGATAGACTGGTTTGATTTCCTTGCTGTCCAGGGGACTCTCAAGAGTCATCTGCAACACCACAGTTCAAAAGCATCAATTCTTAGGCACTCAGCTTTTTTTATGTTCCAACTCTCACATCTATACATGACTACTGGAAAAACCATAGCCTTGACTAGACGTACCTTTGTCGGCGATGTGATATCTCTGGCTTTTTAAGATGTTGTCTAGGTTGGTCATGACTTTTCTTCCAAGGAGAAAGTGTCTTTTAATTTTATGGCCGCATTCACCATCTGAAATGATTGTGGAGTCCCCAAAAATAAAGTCTGTCACTGTTTCCATTGTTTCCCCATCTATTTGCCATGAAGTGATGGAACCAGATGCCATGATCTTAGTTTTCTGAATGTTGAGCTTTAAGCCAACTTGGACATTTATAGGTTGCTTCCATACCTCAGCAATGATAAATAATGCTGCTGTAAACACTGGGGTGCCTGTATCTTCTCATATTAGTGTTTTTGGTTGTTTTCTTCTGGATAATGCACCCAGGAGAGGAATTGCTAGATTATACAATAGTTCTATTTTTAGTTTTTTTGAGAAATCTCTGTGTTGTTTTCCACAAAGGCAGCAGCAATTTACATTCCCACTTACAGTATATGCTGCTGCTGCTGCTAAGTCACTTCAGGCGTGTCTGACTCTGTGCGACCCCATAGACGGCAGCCCACCAGGCTCCCCCATCCCTGGGATTCTCCAGGCAAGAGTACTGGAGTGGAGTGCCATTGCCTTCTCCATACAGTATATGAGGGTTCCCTTTTCTCCACATCTTTGTCAATATTTGTTATCTGAGTTATTTTTGATGACAGCCACCATGACAGGTGGGAGGTGATATCTCATTGTTATTTTGATTTGCATGTTTCTGATGGTTCCTTATTGAGCATCTTGTCATGTGCCTCTAAGCCATCTGCACTTTCTCTTTGGAAAAAATGTCTATTCAGTTCCTCTGCCCATTTTTTAATGGGGCTGTTCGGGATCTTTTCTTGATGTTGAATTGTATGAGCTATTTATATATACCATATATTTATATATATATATATTATATATTAAGCCTTTATCAGTCTTTTCATTTGCAAATATTTCTCCTATTTCATTAGGTCACCTTTCTGTGTTGTCAATGGTTTCTTTGCTGTGCAGAAAGCTTGTTGAGTTTGACTGGGTCCCATTTGTTTATCTTTACGTTTATTTGGACCCAAGAAAACATTGCTGTGATTTATGTCACACAGTGCTCTGCCTTGTTTTCCTCTAGAAATTTTGATCCTGATGCGCCAACATTCCATAAGAGAAGAAAGCACTGGCCAATGGATATTTTACCCTATAATGGCCTATCTTTCACCCACTCTCACTTATTACCGCCCTTGTCTTCTCTTCTGATTCTGGATATTTCAGTGTTGGTGAGATCACCCTGCTGCTGAAACAGGATGAGGGGGTCAGAAACTCGGGTGCCCTTTGCAAGGAAATGACAGCATCAACATAAGGAAAGATTAGCATACACTTTGGGTTTTTTCAGCTCCTGAGAGATATAAGATCAGCTGTGGCTGCTCCAAAAACCAAAAAAAAAAAAAAAAAAAAACCTCAATGCCTTCTGAATATAAATTCTAACAGTGTTATCTACTAAACCAGTGTTTCCCACAATGTGAAGCCAGCCTCGCTGGGAAAACTCCAACATCCTCCCAGGAAGGCTCAAGCAGTCCAAGACATATCCTTTTTTTTCCTTGGGATTTGCCAAAATCAGACAGTGGGATTCAACAAATATTTCTAAACACTGTACTTAATATATTGTTCCCTGTGAGAATATATAGTGGAAGTGGTCCAGCAAGTAAGAAAACAGGCTGCCTTCTGTGTGTGATTAGATTAGCCTGCCTAAAGACACAATTTGTACAATCTTGTTCTATTTACAAGTTTGTTTGTTTTAAGGCAACTGATTCCTTCAATTATTGATTTTTATCACTCTGGGCTTGTCTCAAGAATCCCTCAAACGCCACCATAACGCCTACCCTTTATACTTCAAACTATTCCCAAGGCAGTTAGTTAAGGACCCAAATCAGTTTTAACAAGAGAAGGGTAGAAAGAAAAAGGTAGAAGTGATTATGACAAATTCCCCCACAGCAGCGGGGTAACTTATGGGGCTAGCTCTCCTGATTCACTGGACAATGGAAATAGAACCAAATCCAAAGTTTAATGTCTTCCCTTCACCAATGGGAAAGAAATGAACCAAGTTCAAGAAGCCATAATCATTCCCCCAGACACACACACACACACACACACACACGCACGCACATGCACACACACGTACACACACAGAGCAACTTGGCAAACTGGTATTCATCCAAAACAAACCCTTCTTCTCAAGAATCTTTGCTATTTTTATAGCTGAACTCATGAAAAAAATCTTTTTCATTCTGGAGCCCTGGGTAAACTAAGCTAGAATTCTTAAATTTCTATTCTCATGCTAGAACGAGAGGCCAAAGTGTTGAGAAGCCATGGGGAAGGTTACACTTCAGGACCATCACAGTGAGAAAGGAACTGGATATTAGAAGCAGCCTAGCCCTGGGCAGACTCTGAGGGGCTCAAAGAAGCACTTAACAACTTCTCGATGAGTCTCTCCAAGTCTGCCGAAATCCTGATCCTCCTCGGGACAGACATCCCTCATCTAAACCTCACACTTACATCCTCCACAGTCTCAACATTCCAGATTCGTGGACATCAAATTCATCACGCTAATCTCCCACCCTTCAAACCCTGTCCTAGCTCCCCAGAGGACACCTGCTGAACATTAAACCAAGATTGAGTTTCAAAGCCAAAAAAGTTACAAAATAAGAAGTCAGATTTTTCAAAGCACTTGCCAACAAGCTTCTCAGTGTTCTTTCAAGGTTTTCATGAATGGTGTCAAGTTTCCCCAACGATTTTCCTAGCTGCTTTTGTCTCCCAAGACATCTGAGGTTGCCAACCATCCACACGGTAGGAAAAATCTAACTATGTGAGACAGTGTCGAGCAGATAAAACATATGTCAAAACATGAAGCAAAATGTCACTGTTTTAGTCTTAATATTTACATGTATATATCAGAATTTTCACATTGGTATTATTAACTCTGTTAGTAAAGCCACACAAACCAGTGTATCAGAAGTGATCAAGCCACTCACCATATGAAAAGTATACAGCAAGACAACAGAGCCTTGTATGGTACCTGGCACATACATATCACTGCATTAATCAATCAGAAGCCTTTGATAGCTGCTAAACAGTCACCTGGGGGGATATACGCTTTTCCTCCTTGGTTTCTATAAGAATTTGTAGATAGCTTTTATGCTTAAAGTACTATTTCCATAATTGCCCTTTGCTAAAGCAAACTAAAGATATCAAATTATTCTCAAATCACCTAGAGATACTAACTTTTAACTTTCTGTATAACCTCCCGGACTATGACAACACCTAGCCACATTCATGGATACATATAAACAAGGTATTTTTTTTAAGTGAGATCGCAGAAAAATCTACAGCATTCTTTGAATGCCTCATTTAGTATTTTACTGGATATGTCTACTATAATTTATCTGACCACTCTAATACTGTTTAGATATTTATAACAAAATATATCAAAAAATAAGTTTATGATAAAGCATTCTTGTAGTAAAATCTATTTATACTCACTTGATTATGCTATTAGAACAAATCTGCCTAGAAGTTGCACTGGCAGAACTATGAATAAAAAAGTCACATTTTGTGACTTTTGATCTTATATTTCGCAAAATAATCTCCAGATAGCATATAAAATTTCCCCCCTAATATTTTGTATTTTCCCACTCCTATAGTGACACTGGAGTTCAGAATTATTTTCAAACTTAGCCAGATTTGGTAGTTTCAAAAAATGTTTCATTTTGCTTTATGTTGTTTAGAGGGAGATTTTTCCATGTTTGACTATAAATAATATACATAGTATTTTGAAGCATCTCAGTAACATGTTTAAGAAACTTTGGGGAACTAATAACTATTTAAAAGGTACAATGTATATTGAAGTCCTAGTGTTAAATGATTCTTCTTTTTAAACATCATTTAAAACTTCTGTAAGAATTTCCTAAAGCTCAATCTACATCAGGATGATGCAATTTTGAATGAGACATATACCTTTTTATTTCCAGGTCTTAGTTGTTAACACGCAGGACCTTTAGTTACAGCATGGAGGGTCTAGTTCCCTGACCAGGGACTGAACACCTGCATTGGAAGGCAAAGTTTCAGCCACTGAACCACCAGGGAAGTCCTGAGAAATGCACCTTTTTAAAAATAGCTCTTTCCCCTATTGTCAGATACTAAGGGATATCTGATGTCCATAATCTCTCTTTATCGCATGGCCCACTTGAGTTCTGCTTTAAATTCACATGTGTGCACACACGTGTACATCCACACATGCATATGCATACATCTGTATACGTATATTTGATCTATATCAATGTATGCACACACAAGATACTAGACGACGCAGTTTTCCCCTTGGTGTCAGTACATCAGCAACTGTGACGCCGTGAGGGACACTTCCTCTGTCCTCTGAGTACTACAGGCTGGTCCTGGCTCTGCAGGGAGCGGGCGCAGCCCCACACAGTCATCATAACTGACATCTGTGGGCAGGACACCGAGGTATACCTCAATCACATGTGCCTGGAGGAGAATGCTCACTCATGCACCTGCTTCAACGGTGTGAGTGCAGCCTGTGGGTTGCCCTTGATTGATGTTGGTATAACTGCTTCACGGGCTCTGTGGGTGAAGGGAAGTGGGCTCTGCTCAAAGCAGTTGGTGGAGCCTCACACCTTCCACTTGACACTGCGCACGGAATAACAAGTTATAGAGGTGGGTGCCTGTGCGTGCGGACTCACCACGCCCTCACAGACAAACCAAAAAGGCACCCAACCTTAAAATAAAACAACAACAAAAAATGAGGCTTTGAAAACCAGGAAACAAGCCAGCAAAGGAAGCATCTGTCTCTTTCACTTGGAACAAACCTCCCCAACCCCTGCCCCCGAGAATCATACATGTTTACACACACTCACACCCCACCCCATCCCCAGCTACCACCATCCAAGGACCATCGACTTTACTACTTCCAGGCTTTCTTAACAACTTACTTTTTATTAACTAAGTCAATTTGTTTCGTGCCCAAAACTGTAACAGCATTCACAGAATCACCCTGTCCCACCAAAACAGAGGCAGAAAAAATGCTTTCTTGAGCAAATGTCACAACTTTCAACAAGGTTCAATCTACCCTAAAGTGGATGTGGTTTACTAAATCACATTCATATGGGTAATTCCTCGTCTTTTCACATCCATTTCTTATTTTCAAAACAAAACTAACAAATGTAAAGTCAGCTAAGGTTAAAACCCAATTTTGGCATTTCCAGTGCCCTACAAACAAACCCAGTCGGCCACACACATTTCCGGGTGAAGATTTGGTGAGATCCACAAGTTTCATTGCTCCTCAGACTGGGCTGTCCTTTCAGTCTCTTCCACTGTAAGATCTGAGGCAATAACTTTAACTTTAGAAAAGCCTGATAAGACAACTTCAAGGCAAAAAATATTTGTATATTCAAGGAAAATCATATACACACACAAAATAAAATCACCAACTGGATGCCAAAATACCTCTGGCTTTTAAAACCACTCCATACACCCAGCTGCAGGACAGATAGCAATTCTAGCAAAAATGTGATACTTGTTATTTTTGGTTGAACTGTGTAAAACTGCCGTTTTTGTACAACTGAAATACTAACAACTTCATATGGATCAATTCAACTATTTCCTAAACACGCCACAATACTTCCAGTGATTTGAATCTTTAGTGCAAAGAACCTCCGTTCTCCAAATCACCCCACTTTCAGCCACACTCTGCCCTCCCCTTCTTTTCACCTCCTTCCGTCTCTCCCTGCACCTCCTCCACGCACAGCATCAGGTAGAGGCTGGAAGAAAAAGGGGTTCTGAGTAATTACCTGGAATCAGATCTAGGTATGGGCCCTGTTTCAAGGTCCAGAGGCAGACTTACATGTCTCTTCAGAAATGTTTTAGAAGAAGGGCTCTAAAAATAACATTTTATTCTCTTATGCCTTCTGCTCAGGGACCTTCTATTCTAATAATGGCATTCACTTTTCCAAGGTGGATTTAAGACAACACTTGACAACATAACTGTTTATCATACAGTGTGGTTTGAATTCCGAACTCTGTACCGAAGCTAATCACAGCTCACTTTTCACCTTTTACGTACATTTTCTCCCACTGGTCTCACAACAGCCGTATTATTTTCTAGCCACCTTGCTTCCTTCTTCTAAGAAGTTTTTCACTAGAACACAGGAGTTTTCCAGATATATTCACAAAGTGTAATACAGTGAAATTACTGCCCTGCTTTCCCTTACTATTTTGAGACAGGAATATGCATTTAAGGGAAATATTCACATCTAAAGGAAACCCATCTTTGCAGGAAGTAGAAAAATAGGCGGAAAAACCTGTATTTCCTAACTACATATGTAATAAGCAGGAAGCCCACCTAGTATGGCAGTCAAACGCATTCTGGAACCTTCTGATAGATGTCAAAGGTCAGAGATTAGAGAGAAAAGATATTGAGTGCAATAATGTAGAAAAATAAAAATCCCTTGAAATTTTAAAGAACCTGTGAGCACAACATGCTGATACACTGCTGTCTTCAATAGATTGCAAGCCTAACAAGAACTAAATTCAACTCCCACTTTTAAGGAAATATATTAATTGACATACCACTGTCATTTCTGTAGCTTTCCTTCGGTGAAAATGCTGAGTATCTTCAATCCTCAGCGTTATCATCAAATTCCTTTTGAATGTAATTGAGATGGGGAGACAGAAACTTCAAGAGTTTAGACCATAATTACTAAGTCATGACTCAGTCCAAAGAAAACCAAGTTGTCTACCTAATATGCGCTAAATTGTAAGATTTTTCTCTCTTCAGATAATGCCACCCCTAAGAACTCAGTTTCTACAATGTTACTCCCCTAGAGACACTGTAAATTCTGCATTGAAGACAAAAACAGAAATATGAGAAGCCCAGACACAAGTCCCCTTGTTGTCCTGAGTAACAGGAGTGTTCATCTAATTTTATAACATAGTCAATGTGACTCTAAATGATTGGCCTCAAGTCACCTATGATACATAGCAGCTAAAAATTACAGTGATGGCTGATGTGTGCAGCATCAGGGCTCTTTTTTCACGAGGGTCAAATCTTCTACCTCAATTCATGTTCTTTACAACAACCATGAGGTGGAGAATTTTATTTCCATTTTATGCACAAGGAAACTAAGACTCAGAAAGGTAAGTCACTTGCCCAAATTGACAAAGCTGGTTGCGAAACCAGAAGTCAAACCCAATTCTTCCCCATCCCAAAGTCTCTATCTGTTCTCCCCTGCTCATCTCTGGCAGAAGCCCACCGAGAAGTGAGTGTGAGGGTGTCAGATAAGGACTTCTGTGTGCTGCAAAGCCCCTGCCTTCCCTACTGGACACAGGTATGGGGTCATAGTTACTCAGCCCCCGCTGGTGTGTGCCATGGGAGATGATGGCTTTGGGGAAGCTAGATATTTTGGCTTCTTTGGGTAGATTAACCAGATTTTTATGTAATTAAACAAAAACCAACATTGCCAGCTACTTCTTTAAACACACACATACATACACTTCCTTGTAAGGGCAAACAGCATATTTGAGGGCTAGATCTGGCTCTGTGGGCCACCAATTTATAATATCTGCCATACCCTACACTCATGTCCATTTATTATATCCATCAGAAAGCCACACAACAGTCCAAGTTCAAAAGTTCCAACAGAGCCTTTATGAATTTACATTAGGGTTCTGTTCAGGCTGCACATCCTTAAACTACAAATGGTCTCACTGGACATAAGGGTGGCCCAAGCTTTAGCAGAAGCATATATCCATCACATGTTCCGTGCCTGCAAATGAACATGAAAATACCATCCCAGCCACGAAGCAGACAAGTCCAAAAACAGTGACAGCAACCCCTGGGTTCAAATAGATCTGCACTGCGCCCGATCTACAAACCGGCAAAATTTCCAGAAAGGTAGATCACAAAAGCAAAAAGCACCTGCAGGAATCACTCTTCCCCTAACCTTTCTTGTCCCTCTTTCCCCTTCAAGTTTGATGATTTGGCAGTTCTGGAACTCTTCCGAGAGAAGTCAAGACTCACTCTGCCAGCCCCAGCTGTTCAAAGCTCAGCTCAATCTGTTCCATACAGTTGGCTGTATTATCACAATAATGTGGCTACAGTTCACCTTCATTTGCTGCAAAGATCATTAACTATCCCTCAGAGAGATCCAGCATTCAAGACAGAGCGTGCCCGAGGCATAATAAATGGAGGTCTCTGTGTAACACAGTTCAAAAGAAGGTAAGATGATGCCAGCCAGGCCACCTGACAGTTCCTGCAGTCAGAGAAAAGGGAAGAAAACAAGGGCAGGAAGGATGGAAGAGAAAAAGGAAATGCAAGAACGTGCCTGGCAAACATGTATGTTCATGTGAAGAGTGAATAAAGAGGAAAAAAATTTTTGAAATAAAGACAGCAGGACATTTAATGTTAAATCACAGTGGAGACATGACTCCACTTGTCTGGCAACTGAAACATTCTACTATGCTTCAGAGGGACAGTGAATTTGGAAGGAGATTGAGAACAGAGCAAATGAATTACAATCCTATACAGGAAGAAAGCAATACTCTGGACAATTTCAGTACTGTAGAAGACGGTCAATTCAGTCAAACCTGTCATTAACTTGTGTATCTGACCTCCTGTTTATAAATTAAAGTGTATTACGGGTATCTTTCTTCATTCAATTCACCCATTCAATTAAAATTTCACACAAGCCTCATTTGAATCTTGTTCACCAACCAATAAGCCAGCTCTGCAAAAACACCCAGGGATCAGGCTGTCCCCTTCAAAGAAAGTACTGCAGGATACAAATACCCAAAGTTCCTCAGTTGATCCTGAGAGCATCGAAATCAATCCTTGTTCTAATGTGTGTGTTAGTCACTCAGCTATGGGCAACTCTTTGCGATCCCATGGACTGGGGCCCGCCAGGCTCCTCTATTCATGGAATTCTCAGGCAAGAATACTGGAGGAGGTTGCCATTGTCTCCTCCAGGGGATCTTCCTGACCCAGGGATCAAACCCAAGTCTCCTGCATTGCAGGCAGATTCTTTAACATCTTAGCCATCATGGAAGCCCTCATTTGAATCTCGTTTACCAACCAATAAGCCAGTGCTATAAAACCCAGAGATCAGGCTGTCTCCTTTAAAGAAAGTACTGCAGGATATGAATACCCGGAAGTTCTTCAGTTGATCATGAGAACATCAAAATGAATCCTTGTTCTAAGTGAGTTGCAACTGTTATATGAATCTAAACCAAATGCCAATCAATAAATGGTCAATAAATGCCAGTCCAATGGTGATGGACAACTGGGAGTTGGTGATGGACAGGGAAGCCTGGCATGCTGCAGTCCATGGGCTCACAGAGTCGGACATGACTGAGCGACTGAACTGAACTGAACTGAAGGTGAAGCAAGAATTTTACTGGCAGGCCTCAACTGAAAAAGATGTGTTGGGTTGACCAAAAAGTTGTTACGGAAAACTCGAAGAAAATTTTGGTCAAACCAATACTTTCTTTGGAACGACACGGGTAACATATTTAAAAAGCAAAATCAACAGCTCCATGGTCTCCATCTGGAGTATTTTCTTTACCTTCTTTTCCTCGGTAGAAATTTATCCCTAAAGCAATGGTTCCCAACTGGGAGCAATTTTATCCTCCATGGTACTTTTCCAGTTGCACGCCAGAGGAGTTGAGTGCTACTGGCAACTGGTGGGTCAAGGCCTGGGCTGACACTAAATTCTATAATGCACAGGAAAAAACCCTACAATACAGAATTATCTAGCCCCAAATGTCAATAGTGTGGGCATTAACATCTGTGCCTGGGAGTTGTTTCAGGGCTCCAACTCCCCTGTTGATAGTCTGGTTGTTTTTTTTTTAACGAGCAGTAGAGCAGGAGTCTCTAAATACCTTCTTAATATCATTAAAATCGCTTCTCTTCATATAATAGTAACATTTAACATAAATGAAAAGGAAGGCAAGGGGCAGAAATTTAAAACTAATTTAGAGTACAATGGAACCTGGCAAATCCTATTATAGCACCAAAATGCATAAGGCTCAAACCAGTGATTTCATTACTAAAAGCGTTAAAAAGTAAATAAAAATAGCACAGTCTAATTCAGTTCATCTAGGAGGTAGCTTCAAAACATATGGACCCAAATAGCAAAAAAAAAAAAAAAAGAGAGAGAGAGAGAGAGATTTATATTTATAAAAAAGGAAAACTAGTCTTAGCCATCTATGTGGAAACACACAAAGACACATACACACACCCCACCCACAAGCACAAAAACACACCCACACCCATACAGAGCCAAACCAGAAGGCCCAAAACTGAACTCAAGACCCAAACCAAAAGCTCCCCTATTGGCTCTGAACAAAAGAACCTCCCTAAAGGTGGAAAAAAAGTTGGGATTTAACCTCTTCCTGAACGAGGAGAAGCAATCCCCCCATCACACCTGGAAACAAAGTCGTCATCTTGGGTGTGTTCATCTGTCCTCAGCCCAAGAGCTCAGTGGAGTCAGCCTAACATCTGTAGTGCTCGGCAGAAAATAATTTGCCGTGAGGTAATTTGGTGTAAGCTCAGGTCAAATCCTCACGTTGCCAAATGAACAGAACTGCCAAAAACCCTTTCCTGTTGCTTTAGCCCTCAGACTGATGTGGTTGCTCACCTGGTTGGCTGTCTCCTTGCCGGTGATTCTCACTCACTTCCTTGGGGTTTGAGGTGTGTGTGTGTGGCTACAGGAAGGCCTGACATGCTTGGGCTCTTTGGCTTTTCTGGATTCCTCTTGGCAGCCGCACTCGGATTCCACAGCTCCTGGGAAGGAAACAAGCAAAAGGGAGGTATAGTGTTGAACAGGGATAGAGCTATGACTTCCCAGACGGAGGAGAACATGTCCTGCCCTGCCAGGATGGGGAAATCGCTTTTGAAGTGGCGCCCGGGCCTCCCCAGTGCAGACCATCCACAAGCTATTGTTTGGGTGAAGACTTCCACTCGACCATTCAGACGCAGGGACAAAGGAATTCATTCACTGCCTACTGAATGTTCACCATACATGAGGTACTAGGGGCAGGGAAAATGGGCTCGGGAAAGGCACGTGTCCTCAGAGTAGGAAAAAATATTCCAAAGGAGATTTATTTGAACAGACTTTGTGGCAAAATGTTCCCTCTTGTGAGAACAGAATACAGCATATGAATTAGATAATTTATGAAGTTGCTCGTGTGTAACTTGAATCTGGTTTTGTTACCGTCCTAGCCACTCCCAGGGTCTAACCCCAAGGTGGCTTTTGTAAACCACCGACAGTATCAAGGTGCTGAGATAATAGTGAGTTATTTGTCTCTGCTCTCAAAATGGGAGAAAACTTAGGGGCAGCAGGACCAGATCACTTCTACCATGTCCAGGTCAAGCATGGAAATCTTTATTTGCAAATGCACTGATACCCACCAGAATGTATCTAAAGACTGAAAACCTATGCGGTTCAATCCCAGAAGCAAAACATAAAGAGAGCAGCAATATTTAGCAATGGACACAAAGTACTTTCAAGTCTGGGCAGAATTCTAGACATTATTGAATCAGCCAATGGTACTACTTTGAACAGAATTCTCATCTTAAAGGTAATTATATTAAAACTCCTGAAGATTTCCTTCTTTAAAGTGCTTCCCTTTGATCAAAGAAGATTAGGGTTGAGCAGGAAGGATGTGTAGACAGAGCTAGAAGACCAGGAGGAGGGGTGTGGGGAGGGTCCCCTAAATCACATCCAAATCCATGACTCAGCAGTTCATTTTGTAAATTGATAGATCAGTCATGTACTTTTTTTAACTCATAAAACTAAATTAGCTTATTATCCAACATTACATTCACTGGACTTACTGAATAAATTATAAAAATTTAAATCACAAATGAATTATATAACCAAATGTGGGGTTTTACTGCATGCCAAGAATGTATTTCCTCCTCCAGTAAAATTTTCTGGAATAAATGCAAAGTTAATCATAACACCTCCAAATCATCTTCAAGTTGCCCTGAATCAGAACACTGTGAACAGAGGAATCAAATCTATGTGTGTGTGTGTGTGTGTGTGTGTGTACATGCACAATTTATCTTCATCTTACACAATCATGGTTGGGACATCCAGCTAGTTTGCTAAGCAAGGTAGCAGTTGGGATTGCTTTAAGTTGCTTAAGTACAGCAGCCAGTGTCAGGGCAATTTTATTTAAGAATATATTTTTCTGAATAAATATGGTGGATGCTACATTTTTGGGAGCCCTCCTGGAGAATATAAACAAACTATCGATGGGTACCCGTCAATTAAATCCTCCACTAGCTTGTGGTATCTGTGATTTATGACAGGAAAATCACATTTCCCTAGTGATCATGGAGAAGTCTGCTGAATTTTATATAATGTAATTGAAGAGACAGTAAGTCAAAACATATAAAGCATCCTTCATACTTATCTTAGCCATCTGCAAAGTTTCTTATAGGCACAAACTATTCAACATCATGTCAGGCAGTTTTATGAGTTTCCCAGGAATTTTAAAGTATTTAAACATGAGCATTTTGCTGTCCCAGTACAAAACCCCAAAGAAGCAAATTTTAGGTACTCAACCGAGGAAGTTCCCCCATGGCCACACCATGCTTATCCACGATGGCTCACAAAAAAAGCTGAAAAAGCAGTGATACAGGTACTTCTGATCAAAGAGACATGCTAACGGAATAGCAGAAAAATTGAATTTCCTGAGAAACATATGAAAAAAGACATAGAAGCAAATAGCAGAAAACCTTATATCCTGTTGTATGATAGGAGGCTGCTTGTTTGGGTGTTTTTTTCCTTCCCTTTTCCCTCAGTAAGATTAAGCCTGATGTGAGAAATGCCTGCATCTAACTCAAATTCATCAACTAAACAGAAAAAGGAAGTTAAGAAGGAAGGAAAACAAGAAAGACGGAAGGAGCAAGGGAAGCAAGCCCCATTTTACCCAGTAATGAAGGAAGACTGGCTGGAGAGGTCCATGAATCCATGGACCTGAGTCCACGTGGCATTGCCTTCACAGGAAACCGGAGCTGGCTATAATGGTCAGGTTTTCTAGCTGTGAGATGATGGTGGTGGTTCCTGTCCTTCACTGCCCCAGGCCCTTGCGCACTCCAGCCTCTAACACCCTCCCTGCCCACCTTGGCCTACCCAGCCCTAACACTGTTCATAGCTTTGGCTCAAATGTCTGCTGATCACCGTCAGAGGAACTATGTCCTCCTTCCTTTGTGCCCTGGCAGAGCTTTCAACTCTGCTTACACAGCACTTCTTATCTGCAGGCTGACCAGCTGACATTTCCTCCCACCAGAATCCAAATGCCTTGAGGACAAATTCAGCACTTTATCGTTTATCTCCAGAGTTTTGTAGAGGGTCTATAATACAGTAAGTGTTCAACAAACACCTGCTGAATAAGTACACCGGTGAACACAGAAATAAAAACTTAAAAATGGCTAGAAAATAAAGAACCTACTTCACCTATTTCTGCCCTCCAAACATTCTAAAAGAGTTCTAAAGACAGGATATTTTTAAATATAAGGGAAAATATGTTCTCAAGAGAAAAGATAAATAACCTCATGTAAAATATCACAAGGATAGTGGACACTATAAATTATAACTATGAAACTCTGTAGTCTTTTGAAATCTATGTAGGGCTTCCCTTTAGTTCTACTCTTTCATCTTTCCTGAGATTTCTTTTTCCATCATTGAGTGGTTCAAGCTAAAGACCAAAATGACGCAGGGACACTTATGTGCAAAGACACAAAATCTCCCCACTCTTCACAAACATTCAAGATCCCAAAGCCCAGCAAAAACTCTGGATGGTTGCCCAGAGAGCTTTTCCAAACTGTTCCAAATGACTTAATCTTTCCCCACCCTCTAACTATGGCTTGGGGTTACATTTGACGACGACTATCCTAAAAAGCGTGCATTATTTATAATTGATGAAAAATATGATAGTCTTGGAAACACACACAAAACTATTTCCTATGTCCACTGAGGCCAAGTCATGGCTCTCAAAGAGCCACAGCTGCTAACTCATCAGGCTAAAAGGTCACACTGTAGGGTGGCTATGGAGCCAGACAGCTTGCATTTGAACATACACTAGCTTTGAGACCTGGGCAAGTTAGGAATCCTATTATGCCTTGACTTTCACCACTAAATGGAAAAAAATAATGGTGGCTTCCCCACAGGAGCATTCTGCAGGGCAGAAAAGTTAATACAGATAGAACAAATAAGATACATACATGACATACAGTAAGCATTCCATAATAAGGCAACTACTGTATAATCATCTTCAAATGTTCTTGTCCTTACATGATGACTATCATAGAACATTCCAGAAGAGAAGAACATGCACCTCAGCAAGACTCTGCTATAGAGTCACTGCCATTTTAAGTATAAGGCATAGACAACAGTATAAAAACCTGGTCCTAAAATATTATGTACCCACAGGGTATGAAACCAGTGAAAGTTTTGAAAGGAAACACAATAAGAGCACTGGTTTTACTGCAATCTATACAATTAGACAAAACAGACTGTTTTGAGCTTCACACAATAGAGTAAACAAGGGAAACCCTACAATGCTTACTAACAATGTGTTCTAAGCCAGGTTCCTTGCCTCTCTGAGCCTGCTTATTATCCAGTGAGATTAGTTATTGTCACCATTATCTTCACCATAGCTAATGCTCTTGATAAAACCTCAATTACATATATAAGAGCATCTTCAATATACAGATAAGCTATGCACTCATTATATTTTCATTCCTCCCATTTTCTAAATCCAAGAACTTGCTGCAATTCACATCAGTTTTCCCAGATTCTCTTGTTTTTCTCCCTCTCCCTTCCACACTGGATCAGGTCTGACAGAGGAAAAAGAAAACACTAAAAACAAAAAGCAAAACAGTTTTGTTTCTGAAAAAAAACAATCAAACATTCCTGATGAATGAGTTCCCTATCTCGCTGAGCCAAGAGTATCTGTTGCAATAAGGACGTGAGGGAGCCAAAAAAAGTGGGGGTGGGGATGAATAGTTACCATAAAACCATATTAAACAAGCAGACCATGGAACATGAATTGTTAATATCAAGTTAGTTATAAACAGAATAAACAGTAACCTCTTTCCTCAAGTTTGGACTTAGCAGACAAAGGGAAATTAGGTACAAAGTGATGCTCGTTTCTCACTTTGGAAACAGATGGCGAGCAGTATCTGAGAAGAGTGAACTGCACATGCTTCTAGATTATTTCTGCGGGATTAGATAAGGCAAAAAAAAAGACACTGAGCATATAAGTAGTTTAATAAACATCAGCTTTTATGTTCTCCCTCCTTTTCATAACTGAGCAGCATATAAAAAACTAAAGATTGGACATAAATTTCAAAAAGATTTGTGTACAGCCTTTTATTAACTCTGAAATAGCTTATTTGTGTCCCCAGATATTATTTAAAACATCTTTGTGGCCAAAGTGTTCTGATATAAGATAAAAGGAAATTAATTTGCCACCTCAATAGATGACAAGATGGGTGTATTTCTCAAATTTCAAGTGTACTATGTGTGTCTACTGCAAACACAAATCACCACAATAAAAGTAGCTCAAAAAATAGATATAAATATCTGATCCTATATCATATTTTCTTAAATGATGTCACAGATGAAGGGAAAAGTCTAATTTTTTCTTAGCTTTTAGAAGACTAAAATTCAGAGTGGTGATGTGATTTGATGAAGTTCACACAGCTAATAACTGCAGCAAGAGGAGTTGAGTCCAGAGTTTTCCAAATCCACCGTCCTCCCCATTAAATTATGCCTCCTCTGAGAATACACCTTCATAATGGAAATCTGTGATGGCCATGAATGGAAACACAGACTGGAGTCAAGTAGTGGTGTCCATTCAATGTCTTTATCTTATTCAATCAGTATAACAAGACATTGAAACTGTTACAGACAGATTAAAACAACCAAACAAACAACAACAAAAAAAAATTGAACCATTCTCCCTCTAACAATGTTTTCTGGTTAGATGTTTATCTCTTTGATTACATGGTTTATGAAAGGTTGGGAAACAAATCACTTTTTCCAACCTTCCAAAGTTTCTAGAGTATATCCTATTTATTATGATTATCTCCTCCATTCAGACTCTCCCTCCAAAGCAGACATTTCTGAACAGTGAAATATAGTCATATTGATACTTATAATTTTAATCTTCCTGGAAAAAATGACAGCATTGTTTATCCTCTTAGATTCAATCAACAAAATATATTAATGGACAACCAAACTCCATAAGGTCCTCTTGTGCGTATGTTTAGTCAGGTCCAACTCTCTGCAATCCCATGTGCTGTAGCCCACCAGGCTCCTCTGTCCATGGAATTCTCCAGGCAAGAATACTGGAGTGGGTTGCCATCCTCTACAGAAACAACTTCAGGTGTAAGACAATAATGACAAGAGAGAGATGAGTAAGAAACAGCTCCTGCTTCTTTAATATGAACATTCATTTAAAGGGAACACTCGAAAACACAGGCAGAAAATTGAAGCCGCTTTCAAGGAATACTCACTGACTGAGCCCTGGTTATGAGCAATAAGTTTTATCCCATGACAAGGGTAAAATAAATAGTTTTGGCTTACCCCAATTTGGAATGTAAAATGATAATCTAGAACAGCACTATCAGAAGATATGAATGCCTAGCTAGAAATTCAGATCAGACAAAAAAGTCAAAGAAAAAGCTCCCATTTGATGTTATACATAAACTAATATAAAACTGATTTACTTAAGACATAGTGTTTATGTTGGAAAAGTACACAAGGTTATGAACAGCTTTTATTCCGTTGGTTCAATACCAGTGCAGAACTGAACGGCTCACCAGAAGCCAACTACAAGTCTACAATATGTTTATTTTAAAACAAGAACAAGGACAAGCTGGTTCATTGTTCCTACATCTTTCTGAGGACAGGTTTTCATATAAAACTTTCTACATGAACACATCTACCTTCCAACTACAGTCTTGCTGGCTTTCCTAAGCATCTGCATATTTTTCCTACATTTCTCCTGAAAGGAATTCATAAACTATCGAAGGTTTATATTAAAGACAAGCCTCTGAACACTGGCTAAGGTTGAGACTCAGTCTTTAGGAGGCCAAATTAAAATTCGCCTGTCTTCAGAATGATCTGACAATCTCACTTTTAAGGAATGATTCCAAAAGCAAAACACAGCTAGTCTTACACTCTGCTTAGCATTTTTTTAAGTTAGAGTCTTTCTTCCAAAGACCCAATAAAAGGCATGACACCAAGTGATCTTCACCCTTTAAAATTTTTTATCTATTTCTTTATTTAATTGTAACTGTCCTGGGTCTTGGTTGCTGTGCAGGCTTTCCTCTAGCTGTGGCGAGTGGGACTATTCTTTGTTGCACTGCGCAGGCTTCTCATTGCAGTGGCTTCTCTCGTTACAGAGCACAGGACCTAGGCTGCTCGGACTTCAGTACTTGGAGCACGTGGGCTCAGTAGCTGTAGCTCCCAGGCTCCGGAGCACAGGCTCAGTAGTCGTGGTGCACACACCTGGCTGCTCTGCAGCACGTGGGATTTTCCCTGGAACAGGGATGGAACCCACGTCTCCTGCACTGGCAAGAGGACTCCACCACTGAGCCACCGGGGAAGCCCCAACCTCAGTTTCTTCGGCTGCTTTTATGAGATAATTACCCTTGACCACTCTCCCCCACCAGGTGGGACAGATTAGTCAGAGTTGTAGAAAATGAAATTTTTATCTCTAATGTGTTTTGAGTGTTGAACATGTTAATAGAAATGACCTTGATACCACAGTATTATTTAGGTAACAGAAACTACAAATATTGTTACCCTTAAGAAAACAACTAAATATAACTGGAAGTATTAAGACTTAAAAACAACCATAATGCTGAGAAAAGTCTTCATGATAAGTCAGACTAAAATCTTCTTTCATAAATTCAAACATAAAATAATTTCATACTTGGAGATGAAGTTCATAAAAGTCAAGTTAAACTTACTGTATCACCTTCACAGTTCTTGTTAGGGGGAAAACCAAGACTAGCTCTCTGATCTTGATTCCTGACTATTTCTGTTTTATAATGTCACTGGAGTGAATTTTTATACTATGTCTACCACCTTTAATCAGACCACTAATTCACTCCTTTCTCATGGCTGGATGTTACTGATGATAACAGGCATTCAGAATTTACCAGGGGTCCTGGTACTTACAGTATGGGCTCAGAGCTAGGCCAGGAACATGAGAGACTTTAGAGAGTGGAGGGCATTGGCTGTTGTAAGGGAATGAGGGTCTGCAGGAGGTTACTCATGTACCACATCCACGACTCGCAACATGACACAGATGTCTCTTCTCTTGTAGTACTGGTCTGAAACAAAAACAGTTGAAAAACAAGACGTTCATCCCACTCTTCCATGATGAGAAGGCACACAGAGCAAGAGTTACTCCTGCTAGATTAGAATAAGTCAAGAATGATGGGTTAGAATTAAGTCAAGAATAACAGGAGGTACAGGTTAAGTTTTCTACACCCAGACCCAGGTAAAGTTCCTGGTATACCAGAAACTTGGAGCAGAGATACAGCACAGTGCTGAGTTCTCAGGCTAAAGGAAACAGCCATTGCTCCATTTCTTTCCCCAGAGTTCCAAATTTTGCTCCCTAGGCTCTCAATGTCAAAGAGGCCAATAATGGGAAGAAAGAAACTCCCAGCTCCCACAACTTATGAAGACCAACACTGGCAACACAGGATTCCCACAAAGGATAAAGAGAGACTCTCTACTGTAGCCTCCCTGGTCAGCAAAACTAGGTAAATATCCCCAACTGACCACCACAGAGGGGAAGAGGGAGCAAGAAGGATGTTGCCCTTGCTTTTTACTGATCTTTGCCTTACTAATAGCAGGTATTAGGCCTGAGGCAATCACAGATGACAGCTGGTTTACAGCTCCCTCTTCATAATTTAGAGTGCAGGATAGAAAACATTTAACTCAGGCTACTGGTTTTGTGAACCTTCTCCTTACCTCTACCAAGCAAAGCAAAGAGGGATAAAGAGTGTCCAACAGATTACAAACTGTCACAAATACCGCATCTCTTCTCACAGAATCATGACAAAAAGCAAGCAGTGCAAACAACTCCACTTGACAAATGAGGAAGGGAAAACTCGGAGAAGTCACAAACTTCCCAGAGCTTCCTAGCTAACTGGAAAAGGCTGGTTTCTAATTCAGAGTTCTAGGCTCCAGGTACACTGAACCATGGGCGCTCACTGAAGATAACTTCTCTCTCCCACTTCCATCCTTTGTGTGTGTGCGCTAAGTCATCTCAGCTGTGTTCGACTCTCTGCGACCCCATGGACAGCAGCCTACTAGGCTCCTCTGTCCATGCGATTCTCCCGGCAAGAAGACTTGAGTAGGTTGCCATGCCTTCCTCCAGGGGATCTTCCCGACCCAGGGATCAAACTCTTCTGTCTCCTGCATTGGCAGGCAGGATCTTTACCACTGCACCACCTGGGAAGCCCCCTTTCATTCTTGGCTTACATTTAAAAAGCTGAACAGCAGAGAGGGTTTTATTTCAGAGAATTCATAGATTTCAGTTCTCCATGTTCTTTCTGTCATTATATTATTATTGATAATGTAAAGCTAGCTTTATTATTATCTCTTGAGTCTCTGGAGGGAAAAAATAATCTAATTTATTAGATTTAATGGGAATATCATACATTCGGGTGGGGTAGAAGGAGGCGGAGGCTAATAGTTTTATCTATCTCTGCTCTAGAATGAAGAGGGCAAATTATCCAGTGGAAAAGTCAATCCTGTCTTCCAATCAAGTAAATGAAGTCGTCTATGTTAACCTTTATACAACAGATACAGAGAATGTACATAAGATCACTTCTTAAATGTTGGGAAAAGACATCACCCGTTCACTGAAAGCTAACTATTGCAGTTCCACCTAGGCTTTGAGGAAATTAATATAAACCTTTGTGAAAGAAGGGATAGGGATCCAAAATAGTTAATATTCTTTCTCCTCCCCCACAAAAAAATACTCTTCTGATAATTAGGATCTGAGAATGGTATAGCTTTCCAAATTTTCTGGCACTGTGAGCGTGTTATAATTAACATTCACTGTTAAGACTTACAAAGTCATCCTTTTGTGATATTATTCAGAAGTCTCGGCTCTTTATTTTCATTTAAAATGAAGACTAAAGGACTGAACTGCAATCATGTCTTAATGTTTGTGGGTTCTCTTCCCCACATCCAACAACTTTTCCTAAACTCCCAGCTTTTAAACTGCTAAAACCATGGAAACATTAATAATGATCCTTCATCATCAAACCTCAACTTCCCTTCTCACTTGTACTTTTGACTAAGTTACTCACTTCAAAGCTAGCAACAGCATCCTGTTCAGTTACTCAGTCAGACCTCTATATCTTCCCAACACCTTCAACCAAAAGAAAACCCAAAGCCACACAGAACTTTCATGATCCAATCTCTACACTCCTCCTAGTCCAGTAAGGGCACTTATGTAACCTCTAATTTTTTTTTTTTTTTGCTTTTATTTTTTATTTTTTCAGTTGCCATGGGAAAGGCTGTTTGGGCAGCTCTATCTGCAAGAGGTAATTACTGGCTTTCTAAACACACATACAGCAATGCTGCAAAGAAAAAGTATACACAGTTAAGAGAATTTTCAAGGAAACTAAGCAACCGTTAACAATTTATTTTGCTTTGCGGCTGGTGCAAAAACAAAAGGCAGCTGTTTATTACCCACTCCACTCCACATTAGCAATTAATATTTCCTTATAATTGAGTATTTATCAGGCAGTATGGACTAATAAATACTTTACCTAGATTATCTTTACATGAATAGCAAGTGTCATAAAAATAAATTTACAACTTTACAGAAAATAAATGAGGTCAAGAGAGGGTGACTCACACAGGACTAACTTGTAGTGGAAGCAGGATTCGAACCCAGAGCCTAAGATCTTGTCCCACTGGCCACAGCTATCAGTGCCTGACCACAGCCTGTGGTATGAGCACCACTGGCCTCTGGGCTGGTCTCCTGACAGGCTTACGGAACTCAGACTACCACTCAACCCATCAAGTAAAACAGAAAAATACAAAATATGTTCAGTACCAAGAAGCATACAGTCATAGACCACAGTAGTAACAATGACTCTTTTTTTCTTTGTTCCAGTACAAAATAAATATGCATGTGTGACATTCGAATACTGTGCCTTTTCCGTTTTCTTCATTGGTTTCCACTTCCTCATGTTAACTCCTTAACACTTCTTATACTTCTCTTCAATAAAAGTCTCTGCTCAACATTGAGCTGTAGGAGACTTATATGAGTTGAGACTACAGTTGTTCTGCTGTCATCCATTTGATTTTCTTCCCTGAGAGAAGAAATACTTTGGCATCTTCTTTAATTTAGGTAATTAATTAGAGCGTCACGATCCTTACACCGTGGGTCTGATTCCTCAGGGTGGAAAGTTTATAGAATTCCCAAAGAAATCTCTTAAAATATGACAGAGAGATCAGTTGGTGTAGACTAGTCTGGCAACATTTAACGGTTCCATCCTTGAACACGTCAACCTACACTAGAGGAGCCTCTGGAAGGGTCAGACTCATCGCTGATTCCCGGCTCAAGTCCTGTCTACTCTCCTTGACTCCACCGACCAGGGAGGAGCCTGGCCAGCCTGGAGCCGCGCGGCCTCCCCCCATCCACCAGCGCAGTGTGCCTTGCAGTCACAACACAGCCTGAAAGAGTCTGGTAAGACTCTGGCTCCCAGCCCTTGGCCTCATCTGACCCTGCCCTTCTGCCGTATCACTCATCTCCGGGAAAGGAACATATTTCCAAGCCTCTTCCACATCAGCAGTAGGAAAGGAATTTCATGCCCCTGAGTGTTAGGTGACCTGGATAGGGGGCGGGGTGGGGCGGGGGGGAATGTCCAGGCTGGCTTCCTTAGGAGGGAGATGAAACGGAAGGGTAGGGAAATACAATGATGTACTTTCACTTTGCCAAACTCCCACCCCTTTTTGGCCTCAGGCAACACCAAAGAGACTGCCAGGAGGAGGCGGGAGGCTGATGGAAACAGCTCCCCCTCTTCTCCTGCACTTCCTGTCTGAACACACGTCTCCGCCACCCTTCCCCGTGCCGGGCGCCTGGGGAGGCGGGCGGGCTTGCCTGACCGCTGGAGCCCCGCCAGCCACACAGGCACCTCCGTGAGTCCCCGAGAAGCCGGGCATGGAGGGTGGTCAGGGTGATGGCAGGGAAGCCCATCAGATGACAGCGACCCCTCCATCAGCAACCAGACACTCGGGGTCTCTTCCTAGAGGTGAGCAGAGGGGTGTCTGGACAGAGAGAAGCCATCAGCATGTTTTCTTCCATTGCTTCTCCCAGCACCACACTCCTAACCTTCTCCTGGTTATTTGCAGCCCAAAGGAGTGAGGGGATGCTCTTGGCCGGGGCAGCCAGTCTCCCCAGAGGATAAGTGAGCGATTGGACCTGCGGGAATGTGAGGCAGGCCCCACAGAGCAGAGAGGCTGTGGTGCTGAAACCTCAACTCACAGACCCAAGGCCAGAACAGAGCCTGTAAATACATGTAAACTTGCCAGCAGCTCTCTTAGCACATGAGGCAAAAAGTTAACATCTGATGGACAGGGGCCCGTGCCCAACTCCAGCTGAATGCCCTCTCCCCGATGACTAGCTCAAAGGAATGAGGTGTAACGGCGGGAGGACACCCCAAGTTGGAAGGCCCTCTTCTGTGACACTCTAAGCATATCGCACCACCATCATTCCTGCATTATTGATGTGTTTTGCCCACTAGGCAGAGCTGATGGCTGGCCTTTTCTGGACTTCAGGTTCTTGGCTAAATATGCTAAGTCTGCATTAATAAGGTGGCCACTGGACACCTGTGACTCTTAAGCACTTAAAATGTTACCAACCCAAATTAAGAAGTGCTGCAAATTTAAAGTGCACAACAGATTACAAAGACTTAGCAAGAACATAATAGAGTAGATCTCAATTTTTTTCATAATTATTGCATGTTGAAACAATAACAGGTTAGATATATCAAGTTAAATAAACTGTATTGTTAAAATGAAGTTCACCCATTTTCCTTTTTATAACACAGCTACTAGAAAGTTTAAAATCACATTATAAATTAATTTTTGTATTAATATATTTGTATTATGTGTTTATTGGACAGCATGGCTCTGGGTATACTTTCAGTGCTGTTGAATGAATGAAAGAACGTTGATGTATAATCAGTAAGAGTATTTTTAAATCAACATAGAAATAGTCAACAGAAATGGTTAAAAAGGAGTGAGGCACAGTTGTTTTTTGAAATAACTTTTGTATCTAGGGCTACACTGCATTCTGAGTCACTTGCTGGGAGAAAATGCTTAGTAATCACTGAGGACTCTGAAAGGATGAGAGGGCGACAGACTGTCGGCCAGGCCACACCACTAAGGCCAAACAACCCTCAGTCCTATAGTGGAGACTCGGCAGAGCCAAAGAGCAAGCACACTCACTGTAAGAAATCGCCGGAGGAAACTAAAACAGCCAATCTGGGAACCCCACAGTTTTCCAAGCCTCTCTTCATCCCAAACAGCACTGTTCCCTCAATCCAGCTGTTTGCTTTTAAGATATTCTTTAAGGGTGTTTTAAGAAAACTCACTGCAAATCAAAACCACCATGAGAGAGATCACCTCACACATACCAGGATGAACACTATTAAAAAATAAAATAAAATAAAAAATGTATTGGTGAAGATGTGGAGAAATTGGAACCTTTGTGCGTGATTGGTGTAAATGTAAAATGATACAGCAGCTATGAAAAACAGTACGGAGGTCCCTCAAACAATTAAACTAAAATTATCATCGGATCCAGCAATTTCCTTTCCAGGTACGTATCCCGAAGAAATGAAAGCAGGATCTCAAACTGATAACTGCATACCCACAGTCATCACAACATTAATTACAAAGCCAACAGGTGGAAGAGAACCCAGACGTCCATCAACAGATGAATGGATAAGTAAAATATCCTGTATACAAAAACTGGAAAATTATTCAACCTTTAAAAAGGAAAACTGGTCATATGCTACAAGATGAGCAAATCCAGGTAGAACTGAGCAGGCACCGGCTAGCCAGCTCCACTGCCAAGACATGGGTGGTACCTGACTATACAACACAGAAGGTTGGAAACCTAACATTTTAGGAGGGCTGCTTACCAGGTCAATTTGAAAGGTTTTTTTTGTTGTTGTTTTTATTTTTTTTAAATTTCTGAAACCCTGCCTCAAACAGGAAATCAAAAAGAAAATGAATCAACTTGTGGAAGAAGGTTAATAATCTGTTCTCCTACAGTGTCATCCTAAGTTATGTATTTAAGGAAGAGGGGTGGGGGAGAATCAGAGGAAAACACAAAATAGATTCCAGTAAGTGCAATGATCTCTCATGAATGATAACTCCAAGTTACCTGTACTTTCTAAAACATGTCATTTTCTATCAGTTAAGCCATGGCGTACAGGGCATCAGAGGACTTGCGTACACCACGAAGCTCAGACTGAACAATCCGTGAAAGTGGGACAGAAACCCACTAAGGGGCAGAAGTTTCCCAAATCCTTTCTACTTGTTTCTTCTCTCAGCAGAAACCCAGAAAATCACTTTCAGACACATCCTAGGATCAAAGCCCTTCCTCCCAATGAGAAGCTTAAAACTACACAGACTTTTCCATTTGCTCTCCTCCCTTCACAGGTATTATTTTCTGAAAACTCCCAACTCCTGCCCCTGACAGCAAAGCCTTAGCCTTCTCACGCACGACCCTGCTCCCCGCCAGCCCCACAATCGCTCTGTCTCCATTTTCTAAGTGTCTGGAAAACACAAGAAGGGGGAAACAAAGGGCAAATGCCAGTCTGTGACCTCTGTCTGGACCCAGCCAAGCATGATGTGTGAATCAGGTGTGTGGAATGGAGGTTTCCATGGCAACGAGACAGCAAGGCAGGCGGAGGAGTCACATACTCTTTCTACCAAGGTAATAGAAACAGTGAGGCCATCTGAGGGTCCATGCAGGGGACACAGGAAGCCCAGAGTTCTCCAGGGACCCGAAGGGTCTAAATCCTCAGTGGCTCCTTCCCCCACCCCACCCCCGCCCCGTAACTTGGGATATTAATCTATCATCTCTCTTTTGGGGGAGAAGGGGAGGGAAAAATTAAAGTAGTTTCTCAAAGCTGTTGCCTATGAGAAAAAAATGTAGAAAGACTACAAGAGAGAGTGTCTTCTTTACATTAGGAAAAAAAAAAAACAGCTCTATTAGTTAAAAAGTTCAGCTATACTAACCAACTGGACTCACCCCCTCCACCTGCCTGAAAATGAACTGGAAGCACATTTTCATCAAGTTTCCATGCTTTACCTTGCAAAGTGCTCGTACTTGTGAACCCAGTCCACGATGAAAGGCTGCTGAGCTACATTTTCTACTTTATTAATTTTCAAGTTCTATTTGCCTCAGATAGAGAACATTAGTTTCAACGTTTAGGATAACAGCTTGCTTTTTTTAGATCCATAACTCAGAGATAAAGAATAAAAATACACAATTTGAATGAAATCAAAATCAGCCTTAGTTACTGAGCTGGAAAAAGGTGGTCTAAATGCCAGGTCTACATGGGAATCATAACTTTTAAGCCGTTTTCCTAACTTGAGACTCACAGGTGTTACCACGAACCAGAATAAAGCTCTAGCATCTGGATCCCAGTCACAAGACAGCAAACTCCACTCACTATCCTATTTAGCTGCCCTGGGAAAGAGGTCTTTTGGATCCATCAGATCCCTAGTCCAGAGCCCATTGAAGAGAAGACCACGGCATATGACCCCTGCTAGTGGCTCTACTTCAGCAGACCACCCTTCCCTCTGCATCCGACAAGACTCTACATCGCACACTTGACCACTCAGGCTCCAGTCCTTTCAAATGCTGCCCCATTGCGCTCTGAGAAATTCAAATTCTTAACCATAGTTTGCAAAACCATACGTGATCTGGCTTCTGTCTACCTCTTCAGATCACTTGCCACCATTCTCCAATGTACACTCCAGACTGCAGGCAAATTTCAACTTTTTTAACTCCCCAATGTTCACCATTACCCTCTTTCACCTTCGGTCCTTGATGGTACTGGTTCCTACAAAGAACACTCACCTTTCCCAAAATTCCAGTCCAGGCAACACTTCCTCCAGGATGCCTGCATCCCTGCCACAATCTTAGCCTTCAACACCCTTCTAGGTGCAGCCACACCAGCCCAAGCATCCCACAACATCACCATGACAACCATCTTTATATTTTTGACCCTGGCCAGCTCACAGAGGGAACACACCATGTGCTGTGTTCACCTGTGTCCCTAATGTGAGGTCCAGCACACAGGAGGTGGTCATCAAGATTCACCAGCAATGCATGAATGGTACGTGAAGGAACAGAGCAAGCCAAAAGGGCAGACAGGGCATGACTGACCACAGAGAGCGCTGACCACATCAGGAGCTGAGCCTCACAGCCCCGGGCTAAGGCTTATTGCTTCCATGGCTTCAGGAGAGTTACTTAATCTCAGTGACCTTTAGGTTCCTATTTTTAAATTAGCCTGACTCCAATGGCCCACAATTATAATCAGGATCAAATGAGACAATGGTTGGGAAATTCTCCATGAAAATTTTAATCAGTCTATATATGACGGCACTTCCAGTAGGAGGGAAAATAAGAGAAGAAAGGAGGGGCAGAAGCTGGGAAGAATCTAAGGGAAAATGGTGTAACGGGCCTAGCAAGGGGATTTAGACATTCATGGTCAGCTTCCACAAAGAAGCAGAGACTGACTTCTTTCCCAGAGATAATAATGTCCCCCTCTTGCTCATTCTGAGCCTAGATGTCCATATAATCTTCAATTTCCATGTAAATATATTTCCACAAATACACCAAGGACCTCATACTTCAGAGAAGCCAAGTCTGGGTTAGAAAACATGGTTGGGGGGGCATGGCTGGCAGAGAAGGTGAACGGTAAGGACTGTATTAAGAGAAAGTAAGATTGACTAGTCTGCCAAGAATACAATGAGAATTGTTATGAGAAAATTAGCTAATCAATTTCTGAAGACTCAAAGGTCCGGTGGTAGTTGAACATGACACATTATAAAAAGGGCACGGGATAATGTTTCAGACACAGTTGGGGCAAGCAAGGAACACTCTTTCCAAAATGTATACACCAAGTGATTCTCTATTAAGTGATTTTCTATTGAATGAGAAAATCGATCATAAGAAAGAAAGGGAAAAGCAAAGGAGAATGGAGACTAAATGGAAAAAGAAGCACGGGAATGATCAAACACCAGCATTTCGCAGAGTACACAGTTCTGGGATATGGGAACTGTTCTGCGTATTTGTTTGGGTCACACAAGGTGGAGAGCAACGGCTACAGAACTAAAGCATCCATGGTTGCAAGATGGGGCAGTCCACGTAGGACAATTAAACACACACGTTACCATTTAATCAAAGACATAAATTAGCTTATGAAAAGTACAAAACAAGATTAAGGGCCGATCACGACCTGGTGAAGTGGTCACCGGTGGAGACTTTCTCAAAGATAAACTTTCGTCTTAAAAGATAAAAGCACGGCCTGGGATACTATTGTCAAGTGATGGAAACCTACCAGAGATTGAAGTGACCTTCAAAAGATATGTGGGTGGGAAAAGCAGAAATATCTGGCTAAGGCAAGACTTGGCTGGGAGAGTGGCAGGACATGGATTTGGAAAAGTAGGCTGAAGAAGTGGAAAGACAGACTACATAGGAGAGATCAATTCAAAGGAATTTAGGCAACTAAATTTAGGAATTTAGAGGGAAGAAAGAAGGAACAAAATGAAAGGAAAAGAAATTTAAAAAAAGAAAAATGTTACAAAGCATTTATCACTAGAAATAAGTTAAAGTTTGGATGTCTTGATGGGAATTAAATGTAACAAATGCATTATTTTTCCTGATTAGAGAAGCTTTTTTTTTTTTTTTTTTGAGAAGCTTTTTTTAAAAAAAAGTATTCAGTATTGGCCAAAGTGCAGCAAGATGGCACTCTGAAATATTAGTGTTGGGAGGATACACCTTCCTTGGGAAGCAACTTAGCAATATGTACAGGGGTCCTTTAAAGACACCGTAGTTCTCCTATAGAATGATAATTTAATAAAATAATCAGGAATATGGAAAAAAAAACATTCATGTCCAGAGATGCCCTGTATAGCATTGCTTGTTGCTGTTGGTTGTTCAGTCACTCAATTGTGTTCAACTCTTTGCAACCCCATGGACTGCAGCACGCCAGGCTTCCCTGTCCTTCACCATCTTCCTTCACCTTCACCTTCTCCCAAATCTTGCTCAAACTCATGTCCATCAAGTTAGTGATGCAATCTAACCATCTCATCCTCTGTCGTCCCCTTCTCCTCCTGCCTTCAATCTTTCCCAGCATCAAGGTCTTTTCAAATGAGTCAGCTCTTCACATCAGGTGGCCAATGTATTGGAGCTTCAGTTTCAGCATCAGTCCTTCCAATGAACATTCAGGGTTGATTTCCTTTAGGACTGACTGGTTTGATCTCCATGTTGTCCAAGGGACTCTCAAGAAGATTGCTTACCTAACACAGTAAACCACAATCAACACAATTAGTAGAGCAGAAAACTCAAAGTGAGGTTATGAAATTGTGACACAGTCACATCAAGAATTACAACTCAATGGGAGATTGGGATTGACATGAATACACGATGATATATACAACAGATAACTGAGAGCCTATCGTATAGCACAGGGAACTCTACTCCATGCTCTGTATGACCTAAACGGAAGGGAAATCCAAAGAAGAGGGGATATATGGATACATATAGCTGATTCACTTTGCTATACAGCTGAAACTAACCCAACACTGTAGAACAACTATGCTCTAATAAAAATTAATTTTAAAAAAAAGAATCACAACTCAACCATTAAATACCTTGCTTATTTTATTGTTACAGAAAGAAAGTCAGAGTTCAAAATGTACATATATAGTTGACCCCACTTACATAAAAATGTATAGAGATATGACATAGAAATACTAAATGGCAATACATTCAAATCTCTCTAGATTATAAAATTATAGGTCAATTTTATTTTCTTTCAGAAGTCTTACCATATTTTTCAAATTTTCTATAAATAAGCATGGATTACTATGTAATTCAAAATTATGTTTAGATATTGAAAAATGGCTTCCCTTGTGAGCTCAGCTGGTACAAAATCCACTTGCAACATGGGAGACCTGGGTTCATTCAGTCCCTGGGTTGGGAAGATGCCCTGGAGAAAGGAAAGGCTACTCACTCCAGAATTTTCGCCTGGAGAATTCCATGGACTGTATAGTCAATGGGGTAGCAAAGAGTCGGACACGACTGAGCAACTTTCACTTCACTTTACTGAAAAAATGAAATAAATATTTTAGAGAGAGCTGTCCGTGGAAAGTGAAAATTGTCCCCACTCTGAGCTTCCTAGTGACAGTGCCTTAATTTCCAGACAAGAGCACATTTCCCTTCTAAACCTGTGACTACGCATGACTGTAAAGACAACGTGTAAGACTGTTCCCCTCAGATTTTATTGTTCACAAGAAATGACTTTTAGAAGTCCTTTCATCATTGCTTTTTCACAAGAAGAGTAAATGTCAACTTTATTTTAGATCTTGACTTTTCCAGAAAGCCTACATTCCATGGAATAGCCCAACTCTTCTCTTTTCTCTCTACTCTCCTCCCACCTATCTTCCCCCAACATCTCTTTTTCTCTAATGTGCAGGCGTATTTCTTAAGTACTGCCCTCAGACCAAGATGGTAGCACTGTCTTAGAATTTTTCTATACTGTACATCCTGTTCCAAGTAGCACCCTCCACTCAAAAAAACAACTTAAAAGTTTCAAAAGCACAACTCGACTTCAGTTGCACTTTTAGGATATTTACAAACATCATAGGAAACAACTGCAAAGAAAAAAAGCATGGTAGAAGTCAACACAATACTCATTTAAAATGCCATGTGATGAACTGCTCTCTCTGAGCAAACCCTCAGTCCACAGTGGGACTGGGGGAGGAAGCAGAAACTGCAACAGCCCACCACTGGAAGGGAGGGAAAGTGGTGGTAAACTCTACATGAAAGAGAGAAGCTAGACATTTTTCTACTACCAAACCAGGCAATTAAAACATTAAATGTGAAATCTGAGGCACTGTAAATTTCCTAATATGGTAGAAGTGCTGAGTTTCCCAAATGATGTTTTCTCATCTTTCAACATATCAAAGAGCATGCCAAAATCCCCAAAGAAACATTTCCATTTTGAAAACAAAAATAAACCACACACAGCCACATTCTATTAATAGTGTTGTCTTGCCTTAAAGACCTTGCATCCTTAGTTTAAAAAAAAAATCAGTTAAAAAAAATAAAATTACATAAATTGTAACATTATTGAACATTCCCATCCAAAATAAACTGGCCATGTGGAGGTGGGTTAGCAGGAACTGGGGCTAAAGGAATCAGATCTCTTTTGTCTTTTTCTTACTGGAGACCAAAGGCTCAGTTCCTCGTCATCACACCTAAAAACTTTGTAAATATGTTCGACAGCCTCAGCAGCGTTTCTTAAGTTTCAATAAGGAAAGCTGACATAAGATACACAGGTTCAAACCAACTCCACTAGGTGTGAAGACCTAAGATACAGGGACACAGCTTTTAGAAATGAAAATCCTGGCAGAAGTTGCCCAGCTAAGCAAAGGACATATCAAAGATCCCCAAATCCAGACTCTTAAATTCTTGATCCCACCACAGGGAAAAGGAAAAAACACTCTCCCATGGGCATTTTCTGTTTAGAGACAGGAAAAGCCATTCAGTGCGGCGTTTTCCTTCCTCAACTTCAATACCCATGAACCACTGCCTGTCTGCTCAGCTAAGTCCCTTACTCAGGGTGAGGGCACGGGGAGGTACAGGGCACAGAAATCTGCTCCCAAGATCCTCCCGTTTTTGAGGGAGGTTAAAAAACAGACAAAATAACAATAGGGAGCAACAAAGGATCACTTACTCTATCCTGGAAGCCTGACCAAGCAATTAAGAGTGTCAGTTCAACCCCAGGTCTTCTGGAGGAAGGACTGGTTATCATCTTCCTGCATAGACAGCCTTAAACATTTAAGCTCTGAGGAAAACCCTAGGATGCTTCTCCAAAGGAGAGCAAAAGGGAACCAACCCTAGGATGTTCCTCCAAAGGAGAGACACAGGGCCTGATCGGGGGAGGTGAGGCAGAATGAAGAGAATGGACCCGGGACACCAATGAAATGTAACTAAGATGAAAAGAAAAGAAGTATGGTCAGTGGCGAGGTGAAAAGATCGGCTCTCTTAAACCAGCAGATCCACGTTCAAATCCTTGCCCAGCTACTTAAATACACTGGGCAAGTTAACGGACCTGTGTTTCTACTTTCTTCACAAATATCCAATACTGTTTGGTGGAAGCGCTTAACAGTCCTTAAGGTATTTAGCACAGCTCCAAACATTTGATGTTTGTTCTGTTATTATCTCCACTTTACAAATGAAGAAGCAGAGGCATGGGGAGGTCACGTGCTTTGAAGGTGGTGACGCTGTGATTCAAATCCGGGTAGTATGGCTCCAGCATCTGAGCTCAGAAGCTCTACGGTGCTTCATCCATAAAACACTTCCTCTTCAAGGTCATGGGAGGGCTGCAGGGACATGTATGGACAGCACCCAGCACAGTGCCTGACATTTAGCACAGGCTGAATCGTTCTCCCTCCTCCCACTCCTCACTGCGCTCTCCCCACACTGTGGGAGGCTGGAGGCCAGATTCTGCACACAGATAAAGGCAGCTATGTCAATCGGCAAAGGCTCAGGGGCTCCAGGGCAGGCTAGAAAATAACCCTCTGTCATCATCCCCTGAGGCCTGGAACAAGAGCTCTAACTGAAGCAGAGATGTCCAAGATATCCAGACAGAGGCAGCCTCTATTTATGACCATCTGCATTCAAGGCACAGGCATTGGAGACGAGTCTTGGGGAAGCCGATTTTTGCACTAGGAGCTGTATATACACACACATATACACACACACACATACGTCAGACACCACCACCACACCACATCTAACACTTGCATCGTACCCACAACGGAGGGAAAATGATCGACTTTCCAGAACTTTCCATGGCCTAGAAACTAGCAAAGAGCCAGCATCAAGCTGCAGCTCACTTGAAGGCAGTCCAGACACTGATGGAGAGCTACGGGACAGAGTCCCTTTTGAAAATTATTAAGAACAAATTGGGCCCTGGGGAGCTGTGTTGTAAAACATGAGAAAATTTTGTTTTCCAGCCCTTTGGCAGTATTTTCATGAACTGATGACAGTAAAAGAGAAGACAGAGACTATTTTTATGTCCTGATCTTGGTCTAAAGTATCACTGAGAAAGGTGCATCTGTTACCAGTTAAGACATTTATATAGTTGAGCAAATAGTGACACACAAAGGCTAGGGATTATGATATATTTGAACAGCTCCAAGTGCTCCTCCAGTACATGTTACTAATACGAGAAGTTTATACATGCTACCAGGTAGGAATGCTGTCCACATGCTTGTTCAATTTTTCTTCCATTAACAAAACGTCCTATTTTCTGCTAAGACCACATAAGAACATGATTTTACTGCAATAAAAAATATCACTCCAATGAAGGACTGAAGCTGTTGTTCTGACTCGGAGCTAACATCATTTAAAAGGTAATTAAGAAGGAAAGCAGACTTCCCACGTTTTCTGTCTCAGTCAGTGAGGCTGCAGGGTTCACTGCTGCCTGCCAAAGCCTACGACTGACAGCGCTCCTCACCACGCGGTTTCTAAAACCATAAGCTTGCGCTGTGAATAAGCTTGATTTTCTGCTTTAGAAATCCCTCACCTGCCAGCCGGCGCTCAGGGCATACTGCTAAAAGGCTCCATGAAAAGCCCAGGTGCACGCACTGGGAATCAAGTCCTTCATTCGTTTTAATTACAGGTCGGCACAAGTGAGAGAGGTTGGTGAAGAAACTGCCTTCCTAAGATGTTCATTAGAAACGGCAGTTTTCGGGGCAGAGGGTGGGGCGGGGGGGTGTGGTGTGCTACCAAAATGCATCCATCCTTCAGCTCGAAGCCGAGTCCCCGACGTGAACGATGCTTCTGGAATCGCACACCAGCCACCTTTAGACTTGTGGCTCAGCCCAGAATAGGTAAAGAGCCGAGGCAGGGGCAGAAAAGCAAAGAGTTCACAATCGAAGAGGAAGACGAGCTGACATTTTAAGCTGTGACCCCCCCCCCCAACCCCGGCTCTCCTACCCTCCAAACAGAGAGGTTTGTTATCTTCTCTGTCGTTTCAAATACCATTAAATGGGGCTCAAAGAGGCAAGAAAAGGAGTGAGAGAGTAAGTGAGTGAGTGAGTGAGTGTGTGTGTGTGTGTGTGTGTGTGTTGTGAGTCAGCAAAAGCTGGAAGCCTTACAAAAAGACTTCAGACAACAAGCTGGAGAGGAGGACAATAGCTCCCCCCACCTCCCACCCCCAGACAGTGAGAAATTGCATTGTCCTAAGGGATCACGGCCACCCGTGTTTAGTGTAGATAAGTGAGAACCTTCTCCGCCTTGGCCAATAGGAGCGTCGCAGCCACAGCTGCTCACAGAAGCTCTGGGTGGCCTCAGCTCCAGCCGCTCCAAATGGTTTCAAGGCAAAGACGCTGCAGCTGGGTGGTGCTCACAAGTGTGGGGGTGGGAAGGGAGGCTGCCTGCCTGCCCAAGTGGAGGCTGGCAAGCTGCAGCCCCTCACCAGGTGCTCTAAATCCCCGCTCCCAGCTCAGGGAAAGCGCACAGAGGTCTCGGCTGCTTCCGAAGGCAGCTGAGCCTGCCTCACCACCATTTCACAGCAGTAAACTGAAACTGGGCCTCGGAGACAACAACTGTGGGGAAACTTCCCTGCCACGCAGTGCTCAGCGTTCGCAGACCAAGAGGATAATTAATGCCACTTGGCCGAAGAGAGGGGCATTCCAAAGACAGTCAGCAAGGAGACAGAAGGCTTGCCACACACCCTACACCGCAGACACAAAGCCTCTTGAGACAGTCCCTTTAAAGACTCAGGCAAATCTGATCAAGCACTTACAGCTGCAGTAATTTTTTTTTTTTCATTTTGATTTTTTTAAACATTTTATGTTATGTTGCAGTATAGATGATTAATGATGTTGTGATAGTTTCAGGTATACAGCAAAGTGATTTGGTTCTACATACACAAGTGTCTAATTCTTTTTCAAATTCTTGTCCCATTTAGGTTGTTACATAATACTGGGCAGAGTTCCCTGTGCTACACAGTAGGTCCTTGTTGGCTGTCCATTTTAAGTATAGCTGCATTAAAATTTTAAATTAAAAAAAAAGTATTAACTATCCCTAGTGGAAAAAAAAAAATAACATTTGAGGAAAAGGATATGAAAGCAACAGTAGGGGATCACTTTGGGGATATTGTCATTTGCAAGGAAAAACTATTCAAATAAAAAATATTTACTTATTAATGAGTATTTGCCACCCAATTTTATCATATTTCTTGTCATGGGTTATATTTTTTAAATATTTTCATATCTATGGCTGATATCTCTTAAATATGCTTAACTGACAAGAAAGTCAAAAGTATCAGATAAGCTGGTACTGAAATCTCATTTTTGCATGCAGTCACCAGACCAAGTAACATTTTTGCAGAACCTAATTTTGTATATCAATTCTTCTGAAAGAAATACATACATACATGAGTGATTTTTTTATTAAACACATACACAAGCATGCGTCCATGTTAACCAATAAGAAAAGGTAATTGTAGATTTAGAAAAGTACTAAAATTGGAGCACTGACTACTCTGTAAGTGCTGACAATAGCATTTCATGCAAAAACCAAAATGGGTAGTAGTGTTAAAAATTAAAATTAAGTCATCTGGCATCTAGATCACGGAAATGGAAGTTGAAAAGACCCGGAGACATTTTCCACTGAGTCTGTGATTTGCTATGGGGCCTACATCAAGTTGTGCTATGCCTCTGTCATAACATCTGCAAAATGGAGATAACACTTCCCACTCCCTACCTCAGAGAGCTGTTAAAAGATTAGATACCAAAAAGGAAAATCCTCAAAGCCCTTTGAGTTTCTCATAAATATAAGACATGCAATTTAATAAAATACCAGCACCCTCTACACAACTCCTAAGAGGCTCAAGGCTATAGAAATAGGAAACAGACACCAGCAATGCAACACAGCCGATACCTCACAGGGCAGAATATTTAAGATCTGGGAGGCAGTGGGCAACTCAGCCCTCTAGCTTCTAATGAAAAGGTGGGGAAAATAACTCAAAATCAGATCCACTAAGGAAAAACAAAATATTCAGAGAAATGGGAAAAAACAAAAAATAAAAAAAGGTTCTGTTTCAACAAAGTAAGTCAAAAGAAGCAACCCTGACAAGCAGAATTCCACGTTCTCGCTTCAAGTTCAATCAATAAGAGGACAATTAAACAACATTACGTAGTAGTTTTTCAGTTTTAGTAAAGTGAGTAAAAGTTGCTCAGCCGTGTCTGATTCTTTGCGACCACATGGACTATAGTCCATGGAATTCTCCAGGCCAGAATACTGGAATGGGTAGCCTTTTCCCTTCTCCAGGAGTTCTTCTCAACCCAGGATCGAACCCAGATCTCCCACATTGCAGACGGATTCTTTACCAGCTGAGCCACAAGGGAAGCCCAAGAATACTGGAGTGGGTAGCCTATCCCTTCTCCAGCGGATCTTCCCAACCCAGGAATCAAGCCAGGGTCTCCTGAATCAGGCTACCCTTATGGCTCAGCTGGTAAAGAATCCACCTGCAATGAGGGAGATCTGGGTTTGATCCCTGGGTTGGGAAGATCCCCTGGAGAAGGGAAAGGCTACCCACTCCGCTATTCTGGCCTGGAGAATTCCACGGAGAGTCCATGGGGTCAAAAAGTGTCGGACACGACTAAGTGACTTTCACTTTCAATTTTACTAAAATCTCAAAGTAAATTGTTTCCATAAAGGAGTTAATGTAATGATGTCCTCGGGTTGAAATTTAAATACAGAATACAGAGAGTATTTTTAATCCATTTGTAATGGAAATAAAAAACAAAAGGGACTATACATAGCCTTCTATGAAAAACAATTTGGGGTTCATAAGAAAACTGGGAGAAAAGTTATAAATATTTATATAAACTAAGATACTCTGAATGGTGGGAAATCCAAATTTGAGTTGATTCAACACATATTTATTATTAGTATCGTATCCAGCACTTACTGTGGGCCATGTGTCAGGTTAAAATAAAAGAGAGAAATAATGTCTTATTCCTGGCTCTCATGAACCTCAACGTCTAGCCAGGAGACAGAGACACAATAAAGTGGAATACAATGTGGTAAGGGTTAGGATCAAGCATAAACAGAGCACTGAGAAGAACAGAGGAAAGAAGTAATTAATTCTGCATGAAGAGAGTGGGGGGTTGGGGTTCAGGAAAGTTTCAGAGAAACTGACATTTGAACAGGACCTTATAAAATGAATAATACTACACTGGACACAGAAGGGCAAAGAGCATTCTAGATAAGCAAACAGCAGCCCCATCTCAGGGCGCGTCTGAATATGCCCTTGTTCAGTGAGGAACAATGGGAACCATCTGGAAAGACATGGATTCCAAGGTCTCCGTGGGCAAGAGGAAGAGCATCATGGATGGTATTCTGAAAAAAGGACTTGGTATTGTCTACAACTCAAAATGTAAGACTGATGCAAGATGGACAGCAGCAGCGGAGATGGTGCCGGGCCCTGACGTGAGACAGACCTGGGAAACCGACAGCATTGCTGAGGCCACTTCTCGAGGTGGAGGTGAGGTGGAGAAGGAGGCAGAGAAACCAATGAGCTTGGCAAACCTTAACCATGACTTGGCGATGGTCGGGCCAGGGTTTGCAGAGAGCGCAGACCCAAACTGGGCGGGGGGAACACAGTGTCACAGTTCAAATAAAATGACTTCCCTGGTGGTCCAGGGGTTAAGATTCCACCTGCAAATGCAGGGGTCACAGGTTCGACCCCTGCTCTGGAAAGAGTCCACATGCTGTGGAGCAGCGATACCCGTGCACCCTTCAGCCTGTGCTCTGCAACAATAGGCCGTGCACTGCAGCTAGAGAAGGCCTACGCACAGCGGTGGAGACCAAGCACAGCCCACATTCTCAAATAGCTAAACGGTATGAATAACGACCTCCAAAGATAACAGGTCCTTAGCCCTGGGACCTGAAAATGCTACCTTCTATGGCAAACACTCTGCAGATACAATTAAACAAGGAATCTTGAAATAGATTATTCTGGATTATCCAGTCGAGCCCTAAAAGCAATCATAAATATCCTTATAAGAGGGAGATAGAGGGAGATGTGGCTACAGACAAGAGGGGAGAGCACGTGACTACTGGAGTCAGGTAGCTACTGGAGTGATGCAGACACAACCCGAGGGATGTCAGCAGACACCAGAAGCTGGGAAATACAAGAAATAGATTCTCTGCCAGGCCTCTGGCAAGAGCATGGCCCTGTGAACACCTACATTTGTTGCTTTAAGTCACCATGTTTGTGGTGATTTGTTAGTCAAAGGAAATGAAACACAGTGAGCAAAGAGCCCCCCACCCTCCACACAATAGCTCCCGGTTGTGGCAATCACCAGTCTTGGTAGGAGTAATTCAGATGAGAGGTACCTAAACAAGCAAGAAGTTGAGGTCCAAGCTGATGCCTTAAAGAAAGTCTAGATTACTAACCTGAATAACTAGTCAAAGGGGTTTCCCAGGTGGCTCAATGGTAAAGAACTTGCCTACTAATGCAGGAGATGTAAGAGACACAGGTTCAATCCCTGGGTCGGGAAGATCCCTGCAAGGAGGCAATGGCAACCCACTCCAGAATTCTTGCCTAGAGAATCCATGGACATAGGAGCCAGCAGGCTATACAGCCCATGGGGTCACAAAGATTTGGACACGACTGAACTACTGAGTATGCATACATACAGGTAGTCAAAATTCAGGTAATAGGACTCTGGGAAACCCTAGACTGGGTCAAAACAAGATGGGAGGAAGAACTGAAAAACAGAGCCACCAAATGATGACCCGGGGGGTGGGAACTGGCCATGAGTGGCAGCAGGGACGACAGGAGAGATACAGCGACTCAGGGGTCACCACCACATCATCAAATTTCTGGTATGGGACAGTTGCTTCACTTTAAGTACTCCTTGGATATAGGAAGAGCTGAGATGGAAAACATGGACCTGCACTGCGGATCAGGCAGGACTGACGCAGGGACCTGACCATCAAAGACATTAATGGATGCAGGTGTGGGATTATTTTGGCAAGGAGATGAACCAGGGAATGGGAGAAAGCTAAGTGTGCGCTTCCCTCGATCAGGGAAGTAACTCAATGAGATCTAGTTCAAGAGGGTGGGAGCAGGGTGGGGAATTCACAATAGACTATGGAGCCTAGCAAAAAGTGCTTCAACTAGCTAAGGCTGAAGATGATGGAGGCCAGATGTAAGAACAGGAAAATGGTGATGGATTAGAAAAATATTTGGTGCACATGGTAAGTTACTTCAATAAGGCATGAGTGATTGGTAGGGCATGCGAGCGACAGGTTAAGTGACAACAACAGTCTTTGAAGTACAAAACTCAAAGGAAAAGGTTATAGCAGAGCAGACAGAATGAATCTATCTCTGGCTATATTCAGTTTAAGATACTGGTGCATCAGACCAGGGGTGACAGCCAGAAGCAATGGAATGCTGGGATCCAAAACCCAGAATGTCAAAAATATTTGAAAAAGTTATCCATAATGTGCTCTTTCCATCTTCTTCCTCCTGATCTATCTGTAGGTAAGAGATCCAAAAGAGGATCCTAACATTTAAATATCCTGAAAACAACATTTCTAAACTATAGTCATACCACCCACTCCCAAGAAAACCCTTGCACTGGCAGCACTTAAAAGGAAATTATAAATGTTCCACGAGCAGGAGGAAATCTTACCACCAGCCATTTCCTGGGTTCTGTTAAGTTTTAAGGACATCTAGTAAAATGGACAACAGAGTATCTATCTCTCAGCCATGGAGATATGGCTGATGAGTCAGGGTCAGTTAAGGATGCTCAGTGATGATGCCGGGATGATCCAATGATGGAAAAGAAGGCACAGGCTTTAAACTCACAGAGAACATCAAGTTAAACACTGCTAAAGGACTGAATACAAATCCTACAAAGAGAAACCAGTATATTTACCAATATGGACCCCTGGGGAAAGAGATGAAGACAAAAAAAAAAAGAGAGAGAGAGAGATCTACCTGGAGAAGAATGCACCCTAATCTCACACACACACATGACTCATTTGCACCCTACAGCTACAGGTACTACGTGCCTTTTCACCAGAATGCTCGGTGCACAGTGCACTATGGCGGAATGCCAGCAGCTCTCCTCTGTAGCCTGTGCTTTGTCACAGCTGGTACTGGGCAAAATGTGGAAATGGCTTAGAGCGTGCAGCATCTGAAATTCCAGATGAGGAAGTCCGGAAGGGGTGACAACGTAGTAAGGCAGCAAGGTATGATGCAAGAATGCAAAAGACATTGATTTAACCCCTATCCTTAAGCAACCGTGTGTGTTCAGATGAGTAAGGTTCTTGGAGAGATCACAGGAGTACAGCGGTGTCAGTCAAAAAGCAACTCTACCTTAGTAATCTTTTATAGACAAGACAGACCAGCAAATATCCCTAAGTGAATAAACAGAAGACCTAGTAAAAATATACGTGACTAATCAAACATGACCAAACAGGGTCTTATTTGTAAAGACCTATTACGGAAACACATCTCACTGTCACCAGTTAAACTTTGAAGGTCATCAGAAGTGCAAGCAGAGCGCTGCTATTCCAGAACAGAAGACGCTAGCAGCAAACATCCCCGTAACCACACCACCTTGCGTCTGCACAGGCTTCTATGAATGCTGCTCCATCAATAACTCTTCACATTCCTGGCACAGCTGTGCGTGTGTTGACTTCCAAGTTTTGACCACGGAGTCACTCCATATTTTCTGAGATTTTGTGCCTACTGTATCCATCACACTGAGTGGGCATACCCACATTAAGTAATAACACTTGCCCCTAGAAAGTTAAAAACCAATTAAATGGAAGATACCAAACAGAAACAGAACAATGGAAAACATAAAATGGAAACAAAAGATGGACAGCTAACAGTTAAGTGTTCATCCAGGGCAGGAAATGAGAGGAAAAAAGTGCAAGTTATAAGTCTTTAAGTGAGGGGTATGTATGAAGGAGAAGGAGAAGCTTGTAACGATGGGATGAAAGATACAGGAATGAAAATATGGGTGAAGGCCATTCCAAAGAGCTGGGCCAAAAGAAGTTAAGAATGAGCCTGATGTGAGAAGTTATGACACTGAGCTTAAAATAAAAGTCTTGATGCAGAATAGAAACTTTTAAGGGCAAATGCTGGTAAGGCCCAGTGAAGATGAGTTGATTGAGGGGTCTGGGCCTTAACCTACTATAATGAGTTTTACATTAGGAGTGAAGCATGAAATACAGGCTAGGCTTTAGTGAGAAAGCTACACAGGGAAGACAGCTAAACACTTGTGTCTTAGGGACTAATAGAAGGCTGTTAAAGTAATCCACAGTAAATTTTAGTAATCCATGCTATATAGCAGTACAGTAAGGAAGCTGCTATATTACTGGGGGTATGAAGCCTGAGTTCCAGACCAGGGAGGCAGCAAGGACAAAGCTGTAAGAGGGATGTGTGTGTTATGTGTGCCCACCCATGTCCAACTCTCTGTGACCCCATGGACTGTAGCCCGCCAGGCTCCTCTGTCCATGGAATTTTCCAGGCAAGAATACTGGAGTGAATTGTGATTTCCTACCCTAGAGGATCTTCCTGACCAGGGATCAAACTGACATCTCTGGAGTCTCCTGCACTGATAGAGGAATTCTTCTTCACCACTAGTGCCTGGATAGTTTAAATAGTAAAAAAAGAAAGAAAGAAAGAAAAAAAAAAGTCTGCTTGCAATGCAGGAGTGAAGTGAAAGTCACTCAGTCATGTCCAACTCTTTGGGATCCCATGAATTGTGACCTGCCAAGCTCCTCTGTCATTGGAATTCTCCAGGCAAAAATACTGGGGTGGGTGGATCTTCCCCACCCAGGGTCAAACCCAGATCTCCCACATTGCAGGCAGATTCTTTACCATCTGAGACACCAGGGAAGCCCTGGGTTCAAACCCTGGATTGGGAAGATCCCCTGGAGAAGGGCATGACAATCCATTCCAGTATTCTTGCCATGGGGTCGCAAAGAGTCAGACACAGCGGAGCTTAACACTTTTAGTGCCACTTGGGAAGGCCTGGAAGAGGGAAGGTGGAAGACAAAAGAACTAATAAAGAAAGGCTTCAGTGACTCCATGGATCAGGAGGATAAGAAGAGAGGGAAAAGTTTAAAATTGCTGGAGATTATGCCTCAGTAACCAAATTATATCACTGAAAAGCCATTGAGAAGAAAGGAGGTGGACATAGTTTGAAAAATGACTGTTCTGAAGACATGGAATTTGAGGTACAAATAGTGTAAGACAGATAAAATATATTCTGGAGGAAAAAGGCAAATATGAGCGCTGTAGACAGAAGACATAGGGCTAGATGGGATCACTCCAACAGGAAGTTGAAACAGTAAATACAGGCTTAAAGAAACCATCCTGACAAAGAATTCAGGGTCTGTGGGATGAAAAGGTGTGGGGATTTCTCAAGCACACATCACAGCTTCTGGTTTTAGTGGCAAACTGTCAGGAAAAGTTCTAAATCAAAGAACTTGGAAATTCTTCAGAGATGAGGTTGGACTTGCACAAGGACCATATTTTTCAACTATTTCCAAAGACAAACATTTAACAAGCAAATGTCATCCTAAAATGTCAATGCTACAATGAATTCAGAACTCACTAATAACAATATAGCAAGTTCTATGGCATTAATAATCTGGTTTTAATCAGTTAACACTGTGAGCAAAGAAACCCAATGTCACCAACAGGTATGTATGTCTGGTATTTTTAGTGCCCTTCCCCTCTCGCCACTGACACTCATGCTGATGGTTTCTCAGGACCCCAAACATCCTGAGCTGTCATGTCTGAGAGCCACAGAAGTTTTCAGAAACTAGGAAAGTACACCAGTTATTCTCTTGGGTTATTTTTGATCTTCTGGTAGGAAACTCAAAGCTAGAAGTGATTTCCACAGCTGCAAAGACTACACACGGAGCATTCTGGAGCTTGATATCCAGTTCAGTCGCTCAGTCATGTCCAACTCTTTGCAACCCCATGAACCGCAGCACGCCAGGCCTCCCTGTCCATCACCAATTCCTGGAGCTTGCTCAAACTCATGTCCGTCGAGTCGGTGATGCCATCCAGCCATCTCATCCTCTGTCGTCCCCTTCTCCTCCTGCCTTCAATCCCTCCCAGCATCAGGGTCTTTTCAAATGAGTCACCTCTTCGCATCAGGTGGCCAAAGTACTGGAGTTTCAGCTTCAACATCAGTCCTTCCAATGAATACCCAGGGCTGATCTCCTTTAGGATGGACTGGTTGGATCTCCTTGCAGTCCAAGGGACTCTCAAGAGTCTTCTCCAACACCACAGTTCAAAACCATCAATTCTTCGGCACTCAGCTCTCTTTATAGTCCAACTCTCACATCCATACATGACCACTGGAAAAACCATAGCCTTGACTAGACGGACTTTTGTTGGCAAAGTAATGTCTCTGCTTTTGAATATGCTGTCTAGGTTGGTCATAACTTTCCTTCCAAGGAGTAAGCGTCTTTTAATTTCATGGCTGCAATCACCATCTGCAGTGATTTTGGAGCCCAGAAAAATAAAGTCAGCCACTGTTTCCACTGTTTCCCCATCTATTTGCCATGAAGTGATTGGACCGGATGCCATGATCTTAGTTTTCTGAATGTTGAGCTTTCAGCCAACTTTTTCACTCTCCTCTTTCACTTTCATCAAGAGGCTCTTTAGTTCTTCACTTTCTGCCGTAAGGGTGGTGTCATCTGCATATCTGCTGCTGCTGCTGCTAAGTCACTTCAGTTGTGTCCGACTCTGTGTGACCCCATAGACGGCACCCCACCAGGCTCCCCCGTCCCTGGGATTCTCCAGGCAAGAATATCTGAGGTTATTGCTATTTCTCCTGTATATCTGAGCTTGTTATTAATTGGGGGCAAGTGACACGGCTTTTGCATACATACAAAAACATTTCACAATCAAGTCCTATCTTCCAGTCAAAGATGTCTCAGTGATCATATAAGTTTAAAAAAAAAAGTACATTGCCCTCCTATGTCATTTCTTGCCCCCTTCCTACAGTAACCCACCAAAAATAATAAATCACTTTCTTCAACAAGAAAACCAAAAATGACGCCTAATGTTTGGTATTAATTTAGTAATGAATGATCAACATTTCTTTGTTAAACTTTTTATGCTATATTGGAGTATGGCTAATTAACAACGTTGTGACAGTTTCAAGTGGACAGCAAGGGAACTCAGCCGTAGATAAACATGTATCCAGACTCCTCTCCCATCCAGTCAACTACATAATATTGGGCAGAGTTCTCCAGGCTATACAGTAGGACCTTGTTGGTTATCCATTTTAAATATAGCAATGTGTACACATCCATCCCAAATTCCCTAACTATTCCTTCCCCTCATCCTTCCCCCCAGCCCCGCTAGTCCGTGAGTCTTTCTATTTTGTAAATAAGTTTATTTGTATTGTGTCTTTTTAGATTCTGCATACAAGGGATTATGAATGATCAACATTTAGTTAACACTTATTATGTACCTGGTACTAGTCTAAGCTCTTAAATATCCACAAAAATGGAATGAAGTAAATACGGTAGTAGATACTAACCCCATTTTATATAAGGAGAAACCAAGGCACCCAGGCTAAATTGACCACAGTTACTGAAGCGACTTAGCACAGCACAGCATGTCTTTAAAATGCAGCAGAGTCAGGACTTGTATCTAAGCAAGATTCCAGTGTCTCACACCAAATATGTGAGCTGTCTATTCTGTTTCTCAATTACACGAGCAATACCCATCTCCTGTTTTAGAAAAAAGTAAACTATTGTTTAAAGACAGTAAACACTGTCTATGACCTAAGTGTTTTTTGATTATTTCAAAAATCTCCCAGAGTACAAATACAAACAAACCGAAAGAAAATAGCAACACATATACCCACACTTTCTGAGAACACTTCAATTAAAAAAAAAAAATCCACTTGGATGCAGAGAAACTTTTGACCATTTAGGGTCGCAGTGAAGCGGAATGAGCTAACCTAAAAGACAAGCTGGAAGCATCCACTCCTGGAAAAAGCCATTCTCCCTCAAGACTCACACTTTTCTACTTTGCAAAGTAAAATCTGGACTAAATGCAGTTATTTCTTTAAGATGACATCAAGATTTATTTTGCACTTTACTCTAATTTTCCTCCCATTTTCCCTGATTGCAGGCTAAATCTAAGTTTAAAAGAATTATACAAGCATCTGGCACATGATCGCTGGTAAGCATGACAGCTTTCATTAAAAACTGATGTTTCAACCTGTATTTCTAAAGAATAGATTTTAATTGAAGGCCTTTACAACTAACAATCAAGCTAATTGTATTTTGATTCTCCTTACGTTTCTCTGGATCAAATACTCTCACTTGGAAATTTTTCACTAAGACATTTATTTGCTACCTTATTTTGAAACTTGGAGGAGGAAATGGTGCTGATGAAACTCAGAAGAAAGCAACCAGGGACGTTTTGATGAAATGCCATGTCCTCTGTGATTCTATCTCAAACATAGGTAAGGAAGGAAGCAATTTTTGGATTCAACCTTTCATGAGCCTGTGATAATCCAGAGTTGACAACACAGAACACAAGTATGGACAGGTGGCTTGGTGGTAAAGAACCCACTGGTCAATTCAGGAGAAGAAGGAAGAGACAAGGGTTCAATGCCTGGGTCGGGAAAACACCCTGGAGAAGGAAATAGCAATGGCAACCCACTCCAGTGTTCTTGCCTGGAGAATCGCGTGGACAGAGGAGTCTGGCGGGCTTATAGTCCCTGGGGATGCAAAGAGGCAGATACAATACTGCAACTGTGTGCACACACGCATCTGCTAAACCAGATCATCAGAATGGCATTTTAGAAGCAGGGTGCTGGAAATGGCATTAAAATCTTTATCAACAGCTGCCAGGAACAGTGGATAAGACAGACAAGGTCCTTATCCATTACACGAGACCCTAGTCAATCCTTCCTTCAACACCACAGTGGTGTGGACAGTGTTACAGGAAGCATGGGTGGTCATGTTTCTCTACCTCTGACCACACACCTCTCCCAGCACCCAATGCCCAGCATAACACTAATCTCAGTGGATAAATAAGACCAACAAAGAAAAAGTCCTTTAACCTCAGTGTCAATAATGAGAACAACAGAAGCCAGAAGTTTAGCATTCAAATTTTTAAAAATCTTAACTAAATTTTAAAAATATCTTGAAATGAGCTCCTACACAGGACTTGGGGATTTCATGAAATATAAGGACTCTTTTGTACTATTTAAATCCTAACTGCCCAGATTTACACCCCTGAGAATAAAATAAAATAAAATAAAAACTGCAGGCAGGCTTAAGCAGTATGAAACTTAAAATCATCCATTATTATTGCTCTCTTCAGAGATGGCTCTTAATGCTTCATCGGACGCAGAACACTCTGAGCCAGTTTTTCCTAAACAGCCTAAAACAGAAACCTAGCCTCCAGGGTAGCTGTTCATGGGTGTCCTGGGAAACTAAGATTCTGTACTCCAAGTGTGAGACACATGGCAGGCTCTCAGCCTTTCTCCTTGGGAAGGCACAGTACACATTAGTAAATTCAAGACTGAGGAGTCCATAGAACCTTTGCGAAGTGTTGCCTACACGTATATGATCATGGAATGCATTTTATGGGATACCCGGGTTTCATAAAATGCAGTCTGGAAAAGGCTGCTTTCAGCTCCTGAGCTTAGTACTCAAGACTTGATAATCTGATCCTGAATTACCCTTAATCCTTCTCAACAACGTATACTGACAACGGATGACCAATGCAGGTCTCTATCCTAGATTCCCCTACAGAAAGCCTCTCCTCCAGCAAGTTCATCGCCTCTCCCTGTTTTCAATTGACATCTGCACTACCATTTTGTTCAGATCGTTCCCCAGGCTAGCATTTCTACCTTCATTTTATTCAATTTAATCCCTTGACATTAGAGATAAAACTCCACCTCCTGGGTCTCTTTCACATAATGTCATTTTTCCTTTCCCCTAAACAGGCCAGCTCAAAAAAAAAAAAAAAAAAGACACTTTGTCAGAACTCACCTATACTTGGATTATGAGTCCATAATCGCTGCATGCCTATCTGGTCTCCCAACTACCTAACAACTGGCTGAGAACAGGCTCTAAATTCCTAGTTTTTAAAATAACCTGATACACAGTATTTTGCTCCAATAGAGTAGACACACATACATGTCGATGAATTAGAAAGCCCACGGCAGTAACCTCTCACGTGGTATTGCAATGCTACACATGATTTTCAGCATTAAAATACCAGTTGACCCTAGAATGACTCAAAACACTTAATTGGGCATATTTGTCTTCTCTGGAAAATCTTTTGACCTGGTTTAGAAGTTATAAACCAGGACACGATCAACGTTAAGTCTGCAAATTGACACCTCACAGGAATGTATTAGGAATGCCTTGATGAACATGGAACATGGTTGGACCTTTAAAAACAGAAGTGAGTAGCATTGCCATTTCCATGCCTTCCGTGACCTCAAAGCCTACCCCTTACTTTCTATATGTCTACATTTGTAACTTCAAATATATTTATGTAGTACAGACACAGGTCTTATTTTATTCCCTCTATAGAATATCCACGTGGCTCTCCACCTCTCAGGGACTCTCAGATGACATAGCCTATCTCAACACCATAGTAACTATACAGCATACCCATCTCTATGGAGAAAATAAGTTCATACCTAGTCTGAAGTAAGCACATCCGTATCTGATTCTGGCAAATCAAACCAAGAAAACAGAAGTCTGAAGGTGCAGAGTATTAGACAAAGAATTCTGGTCTTCCAAGTAACTGTATGATACTCCTGGAGAGAATACAACTGACCCTTGAACAACAAGAGGGTAGGGATGCCGACCCTCCCCGCAGTCAAAAATCAGCATGTAACTTATAGTCGGTCTCTATGTCTATATGTAGCTCTTCCATATCCTCATTTCCACATTCGAGCATTCAGCCAGCCTTCCATCATGTATTACTGTAGTAATTAGTATGGGCGGGGGGGAGATTCACAAGTGGACCCATGCAATTCAGACTTGTATTGTTCAAAGGTCAACTGCGCAATACATATTCACCAGCGTAACATCTGAAAAAGCCACTCAGGCAGGAAAATGTCCAGTCTGATAGTTAAGTAGTATGTTTTCTTAACCAGGTGAGAAGAGCAATATACCACTAAATATAGAATGGCTGAAACACTACAAAAGCAGTTCATTATGTAATTCTAGAATTAGAGTTACTCTTCTGTGGCTTTGAATAGGAAGCATCCAAGCTTGTCCTTGGGAACCACTAAAGAGGACTGATTAAAAGCCCTAGAGCAAATGGTCTAGGTTTAAAACCCGGCTTCATTTCTTACTATCTGACAGTACATTTCTTCTTTGAGCTTCAGGCTGTTTCCTCATCTGACAAATGGATGCAAAACAGTATCCACTCCTTTGTGTTACTGTGACATTTCAATGTGACCATCCCATGATGCTCTTACATCATTGCTTAGGACAAAGAAAGCACGCAACACACATTAACACCGTTACATCCCTCTGATCTAAGTAAAAGACTCATTATGAAGGCTGGTACAGCAATTACAAGATTAACACACACACAAACCTCCAATGTGCTCCCTTCAATGCTATTCTGCGCTGCTCTATGGATTGATTATCTCAAGAGGCAAAGAAAAGGCTTGCTGTGGGAGTTATAATTATCTACAGTCCTTAGCCCTACCTATCTCCTGCAGACGTGGTAAAATTACAGCTTTAAGCAAACAATAATCATGCATGGGAAATCCATTATGCAATCTAAATTACAATTCTGATATCAGCCTATCTGTAGACGTTGTATGTATACTACGTTGCCATTTATTTGCATATATGTAACCACGTTTTCACCTGCAGGTGGTTTTAGCATTCTGTAAAATCACTTTCAACAGGAAAGATACCATTTTTCTCTTTCCTTGATCAAAGGAAAAAGTCATGAAAGAAAAACTTAGGTTTTATGTGTTTTTTTCCATTTCATTTAACACGTTAATGAAGGCTTTATGGAAAAGAAACAGAAGCACACGTTTTCATCTTATTGCTGGAAAACTCTTAACACATTCAGAGTTTCTTTCATTATCAAATAAATGTCTGTAAAATGATAATAAATTAGTTTAACAAAGTCTTAAGAGGGATCATTTGAGGAACGATCTGAAACTCAAACCTACTTGGTAACATTTCTGTTGTGATTTACTGTCCTTCATCTCAAGGTTCTTCAATCTTTTCCTGTATCTGACACTCAATAAATATTGTTTGTTTTATTTACACCTCATAATTCTTTCAGGCCTAAGATACTTTTTATGTTTTCATTAGGTAATTTCATTCTCATAATTAATTTCACATTTATTTTCAGCGCTTACTTATTTATAAGTCTCATTTCTCCCTTCTTACCCTGCTCTTTTGAGAAGAACTGCTTTTTGACAGTGTTTGACACTGATATAAAGTGGAAGTGACAGAGTGTAAGCTGCAAACTAAATCCAGTTTCAAATTCGCTTGCCCCAGTCTACACTTATCCTGAGAACACGATTTTCTCCTCCATTGACAATGCAAAGACTTGATTTCCACTCAAAACAGTTCTCCCCATAACAGGGAGAAATGTGTTAAACATACAAATGAAGACAGTTTTGTATCCAGCACATACTGAATTTCTCACTATACAAGCAGACCTCAGAGATATTGTCACTTTGGTTCCAGGCCACCGCAATAAAGCGAGTATCCCAATAATGTGAATCCCACAAATGTCTGGTTTCCCAGTGTATATAAGTTATGTTTACACTGTACTGTGGTTTAATACATGCACAAAAATATTATGTCTTTAAAATTACACATACTTGAGTTAAAAATATATTTTGGTGCTAAAAATGCTAACCATCACCTGACAATGCAGGGTTGCCACAAACTTTCAACTTGGAAAAAATGCCGTATCTGCAAAGTGAGATAAAGCAAAGCACAGTAAAATGAGGCATGCCTACCCGTGCAATGTATGAAACATTTAAGTCTCTCTTTATATATAAAATGAAATATAAGTATTGTACACATATGTAGAAAAAAATTTTTACATCTTCTCTAATCTCGTGGCAATTCTATTATTTAAAAATAAGATTCTGAAATCTTATTTTGGCCCAACTAGCACATTTTTAATATTATAAAAATGCCTGAGTTTTGCATAATACATGTTTACCTAGTACACTAATGTGCTAAAAACTCCAGAAATTTTTTTAAAGCATGCTTTACTTTGTGATATCATTATTATTTCTACATAGTAATATTTCAGAAAGTTAATGTTAACTTTCCAGCCTATGTTTATTAAAAACAAACAAACCTTGGCACTTCTACTTAGACTAAGAATTATACGTCTACCAAATTAAAAGACAGTATAAGATAATTTAGCCCAGGTTTCTGTCCTAAAACTGTGTCAACCACAGGAGAACCTGGGAACTCTACTCTCTCTCTTAAGAATTTAATGTAAAGCTGGCTCATCTTTGAATGCTCCTGTAAGCGGAACTAGTTAATGAGAACTTAAGAGGACACAACAACGCAGTAGTTTTGTTTCAGCAGCGGTTTAAACACGGGAATTCAGCGTTATCAAGGAGGGTCCCCCGAGTAAGTGAGGAACGGAGGTCAGCTCTCTCAGGCCATCTGCCTGCCCCTCGGCTTGTCTGTCTGCTGTTGCCTCACGTGCAAGCCCAAGGCCCCACATTTGGCCTGGACCCTGCCAGGAGCTAAATGGAAAGGGTCTGACACCACTTCACCTTTCTTTACAGAAGTCATTGACCTCAATTTCCATAATGAATTGCTTTCAAAATGCATCTGTTTTTTCAAACAAGCCAGAAGAGAGATGTTAGATTTTCCAGTGATAGCTCTTCCATTATTTAATACTCACTCTAGAGTCCCAGTTGTAGGTCAAACTGCAAAGTCATTCAAGGTTTAGAAGGACCTTCTAAAATCTGTTTCTGGTTCCCCTGTATCCAACCAGGACACCGACACAATAGCCTACCCAATCTTCTTCACCCCACAAGCATCTAATCTCTCGTCACCGCCCCCTCCCTTCCCAAGGTTCTCCCAGGTTCCCTCCTTATAGCATCCGCCCTGTCCCAACAGTCTCAGCTACACATCAGACCAGCACTTCTTAAACTGGAGTAATCTACAAAAGTTTCCTCATATGCCCCGTGTCGACCTAAGTTATTTTATTAGATTTTCAAAATAGGTACACATGCCCAACTAGGAATAAGCTCCTTAAGTTTGTAACTCCTAAACAAACATAATGCCAAAATACACATAAGAAATATTTAAGAAAAGATCTACAACAGAACACAACAACATTAATGGAATGTGACAAATGAAATTTCACTATGACTGTCACTTACAGTCTATGGTACTGATGCCACAGCCAAGATCCTTGTACGAAGAGCACTTGCATTACTCTCAGCAGCAGGGTAGTTAGATTGGACCACCCCCTTTTCTATTAACCTGTATCAGAGAAGGATGCCATCCAGCCTCAACCTGCTAGAAACTCATCATTTAAAAACCAGTTATTATCCAGGAACAAAGACTAAGACTTTGAGGCAGGGACAAATGTAAACACAGGTGCTGGAGTTTCAGGGGTTGCCCTTGTGAAAACATTACCACTCAGATGATTCAGAATGTTTCTATCAGTTTATTATTGTTATCAACGGAAACACATTCTCTGGTGGAGAAGCAAAGTCTCCGAGAGAATATGCTCTGGACAGAGCCCAGCCAATGGACCCCTCTCCAGATATGCATCCATCCTAGTCTCAGTCCAGCTACCATATGGGAAAGCAATATGAGTCAGTCTCTTTTGTGGAACACCTTACTTGCCAAGAATATTCATCATAGGAAAATAAATTCTTGGAAGAGACAGTAACGTCTGTAATCCAAACAGTACCTTTTAAACTCTAGAATCCCAGGCAGGATGGGGAGAGAGAGAAAGAGAATGGGAGAGAAAAGCAGTGGGAGAAAAGACCTACTTAGGGGAAGAATGTTTGGATAAATTGTTTAATTCCCATTGCTAATAACAGCATCCTCCATATACACTTCTTTTGACCCCTCAACCAGTAGCACTTTGACAATTCATATCATTCACACAGCAAATGCCAATTTATGTATGCCTGTGTTAAGTATGGGGCTTTCCTGGTGGCTCAGACAGTAAAGAATCTGCCTGCATTGCAGGAGACTCAGGTTTGATCCCTGGGTTGGAAAGGTTTGATCCCCTGCAGTAGGAAAGAGCAGCCCACTGCAGCATTCTTACCTGGAAAATTGATGTTACGTATACACGTACACTTTTCATACAGTTCATGAGGTCCTCACGGCAAGTATACTGAGGTGGTTTGCCATTCCCTCCTCCAGTGGATCACGCTTTGTCAGAACTCTCCACTATGACCCCATCCATCTTGGGTGGCCCCACACACCATGGCTTGTAGCTTCACTGAGTTATGCAAATGCTGACAAAGGTCCGTATAGTCAAGGCTGTCGTCTTCCCAGTGGTCATGTACAGTTGTGAGAGCTGGACCATGAAGAAGGGAGAGCACGAAAGAATTGATGCCTTCAAACCATGGTGCTGGAGAAGACTCCCGAGAGTTGCTTGGACAGCAAGGAGATCCAATGAGTCAATCTGAAAGGAAATCAACCCTCAATATTCACTGGAAGGACTGATGCTGAAGCTGAAACTCTAGTACTGTGGTCATCTGATGTGAACAGCTGACTCACTGGAAAAGACCCTGATGCTGGGAAAGACTGAGAGCAGAACGAGAAGAGGGCATCAGAGGATGGGACAGCTGGATGGCATCACCGATGCAAACTCTGGGAGACGTGAGGGACAAGGAGGCCTGGCGTGCTGCAGCCCATGGGGTCACAAAGAGTCAGACACGACTGGGCAACAGAACAACAACAACATACATGTGCACACGGCAGTCTGTGTGCCACTCACGTTCACCAATTTAGGTCCAAGTAGCTCAGAAGTGCCTGCCCTCCCTCCTCCTCCTCTCCTGATTTCCTCTGGAAAAAGTACAGATGTAGCCCTAAAGGCAGTAGTCCTGGCACAACAACTCTGTGTCACTGTCTGTGGCTGCTGCCGACTAACCCCCAAAGGCTGAGAACGGGATTCATGATGGAGGCAGATCTGCCCGTCCCCAAGAGACTGGCCTGAGGATTCACCCCAAGACGGCCCGAGGACTCCCTCAGGCCAGCGGGAAAGAGCTGTGTTCTCAACAAATTTAACTCACCGCCTTTTTCCCAAGGGCTACTATGGGAGATTCATTCTGGAGTCTATGCATGCAAGAAAAGACAGTACTGGTAATGAAACCTAACATATTTTGTGCCAGGCACGTCTTACAAGAGCTTTTCCTAGATTGTCTCATTCAGTCTCACAACCTTGAGGTACTTAAAATTACCACCAATCACAGGGCTGTTGCATTTTAAATATTTACCCACAGCTAATCACGTAAGTTTAAACATCAAACCTGGAGTCCTGGAAATGGCATTAGCAGGCTGACACAGAAGAGCAACATTTAGGCTTCATATTATATTCTCCATGTATTCATTTGTAATTGACATAAGATACTGGATAGAAAAATACTTAAGACATCTAAGAATAAAGTTTTTTTTTTTTTTAATATGGACACTATTAGTCTGCTAGGGCTACTGTAACAGAATCAAGAGTCACACACTGAGGGTCATAAGCTGATTTTCTCACAGGTCTGAAGGCTGAAAGTCCGGAATCAAGGTGGCAGAAGGTTCCTTTCTTCAGAGGCTTCTCTCCTTAACCTGCAGGCAGCCACCCACTTACAGGCTCTTGGACAGTCTTGTCTCTATGCACTTTAGATTCCCTGTTACCTTTTTTGCCAAATTTCCTCTTCTTGTAAGAATCCAGAGAGGATGAAGGCCCAATCTAACAGCCTCATTTAACCTCATCACCTCTTTAAAGAACCTATCTGTAAATAAGGTGACATTATGAGGTATGAGGGGTTCAATTTATGAATTTCAGGGGAACACAATTCAATCCATAACAGACACAGGCACTCACATTCCAAATAAGTTAAAGAAACTGAATATTTGCATTCTCTCTCTGTGGGTCCCTCCCATATCACAACCCTCTTCCCTCAAGGGCTACCACACAACTAACTTTTACTTTGTAATTCTTCATAGTTTTATCAGCTACATTTGATGTTTTTAAAACCTTAAAGCTATAAATTTCCCTCTAAGTGAAACTTTAGCTGCATCTCTCACAGACTTTGATATAGTGGTACGGCATGCTTTATTACCATTTCAAAACATCTTATTCTCTGACCTAAAGGTTATTTCGAAGTATGCTGTTCAACTTCCAAATATGTGGGGGAATTTTCTAAATGGCTTTCTGTTGTGTTAACCTCTAGTTCTGCTGTTATCAGAGAACTATTCTGAATGATTTCAATTCCTTTTAAATTACAGAGACTTATTTGATGTCTCAGCTTATAGTCCCCCATCTGAAATTAAACTAAAATAGCATAATTTAGCTGTATTCATTGTGGCAATGTTGATTCAAAATATCACTTATAAGATTGCTTCAGTACCAGCACGCTAAGAACACATTTTATTTAATTAGGTGAAAGTCTGATTGCTACTTGTGGAAAATGGACGTGATACTTATTTTTAGTGAATTTAAGTATTTTATCTTTTTTTACCCAAAGCACTGACTAAAAGAGGCTGAAAATAGTATAACCATATCTTAGAGTTACACTATTTTAAAAACAGATCATGCCATTTCTAAACCGGATACTCATCACTTACTCTACCTCTAGAAGCCAAGTACTAGGTGACAGACCAAGAAATCTTATAACTTATCCAAGGGAAAACTGAACTCGACTGGAATTTCAGACTTAAGAAATAGCCAATAAAGTATTGTCCAACATCAAATTTTATACATATAAGTTATATACAATAAAATGTAAACATTTTCTCCAAAGGTTTCCAAATGTATTTATAGGAGAAACACGCATGCAAAACTACTTTTATGCTTCTAAAAAGAATGGTAACTTTATTGAGAAAAGAATTCTTTTTAAAAAAATCGAACACTCAATGCTTACTGTCTTACTTTAGGGAAGGCCATTTAGTTAAGAAGAGTCCCCCCAAAGCTATTTAAACATGGGGATATAGAAGCAAACCTTATTTAGATGAGTTTCTAGTCGAGGACTTGACCTATAAAATGTAAGTTATACAAATCAAAAAATCGAGGCAATATCCTCGAAGGAAGGGGCTAAATGTGGTTTAAGATTTTTCAGCCCGGGGATAAACATGAAATAGAAGCATAGATGTTTCTTGAGTACTTTATAGCACAGTTAAGCAGAGAGGATTTTTAATGTCTAATTTTTAAACTTCCTTAAAAATGAATTTCCATAAGTACTATGGAAATAGCATGCCCTAATTTGGGCCATAATCATGGTAACTACTCACATGTTTGCAATCAACTTTTAAAATAAGATGCTACAGATACAGCTTCTGAGGTTGCTGCATGCCAAACTGCTGTTAGTAATACTGAATGCAGAGAGCTGTTGGTTTGTCCGCACTCACACGGGTTCAAACATTCCTCTGGTGAGCCTGTGTTAATGAAAATTCTCCTTTCCAAAGATTCTTTTGGACCACTCTTCCAGAAACCTTGTATCAGAGCCAGCGAACAGTCTCATGAAGATCTGCAACTGTACATTTTTCAGGCATTACACTAGATTTTCTTATACAAGTTCCCTATTAAAATGGCTTAAATTCCAAACCAAGCCTTGGGAAACAGAGCACGCACTATTTCAAGCCTTTCTACAGCATCTGGCAATGGAACCAGAGTGGTGAAATGAAAAAAACAAAAGTAGTTTTCAAGTCTTATGTTAGACAAATTAATTTTCACCATGGGAACAAGGGGCAAAGCCTTTTGCTGCTATCATTGATCTTGAAATTGTCTTAAGACAATTTTGATTTTACAGAATTAGGTTTTAGCCTTAGCCTGTAGGTATTTCCCTATTGCATTCTGGATTAATTCACCTTTATAGCTACTTTCTGTCAAAATGACAAAGGAGAAAATTGATTTCTTTTGGTGAGGTATCCTTATCAATGGAAACTTCTAAGCATTGATTGATGGGGTGTTAGAGGAAAGAACCATTAATTGATTTGTAATAAATAAAGCAAAATCTCCAGTTATGACCTGCGATTGATAAAGGCAGCTCCTTTCTCATTGGTACATTTCTTTCATCTAAAATTTATAAAGCAGCTCGAAGTCAACAATCACTCAGCTTATTACTGTAACACAGCTTTATTACAGCAATTTGCATTGGCATGGCCCAAGTTAAAGGTCACTCAGCATGATCATCATAATATTAAATAAGTAAACATTTTTAAGTTAAATGGAAAATGGCGTTTAAAGTTACACTGCGGTATAACGGAAAAACCTGCAACTTTGCAACCAGATGATCTAAATTCAGATTCCAGCTTGGCACTTATTAAGCATTTTACTCAAGTTGCTTGAGTCTGTTTTCTCGTCTCCAAAATTTAGAAACCCCCTATCTTGCAGAATAATTGTACTAAATGAGTCAATACATGTAAAATGTCAGAAATATAGCATAGAACACATTAGCTGACTGCTTAATTGTCTTTTATTATTATTAGAACAAAGCCTTAAGAGCAAATCATCTCATCATCTGTTCCAAGTCCACATCAGACAAATAGGGCCAAGTAAAAAATTCATTCAATGGGTTTCTTTCAGGATTCCTTCACTTTAAAAAAAAAAAAGTCCAATTTCTCAACAATAAAATGTATTATTAAAACATCCTTAAAGATATATTGGCTTTTTATGTTGTTGGTTTCACTTTTATAAGGCAAACTGAAAGCAACACTTGATTTTTAAAAGGCATTTATAATATTTAAGAATGCATTTCCAAGGTCTTTCAATTACCTGGGCTTTAACTAATCTGAATTAGTTTACAACAGCAGACACACCTCACTGTTGCTAAAGGTTTACCACAATATTGGCAAAAATGAGATGAGCCATCAGAAAGGCAATGTAAATGCAATCTGGACCCAAAAGTTAATTGCTCTTGAATCTTCCTTCTTGTAAACGCTGATGGAGAAACAGAATTGGTGCCAAAAGACTGGAGATGAACGAAATAAAATTCTCATTTTCAAAAAGACAGGAAAGAAAAACGCAAAGAAAAAAATCCCAATATTCTACAGCACCAGTGCACTGACTGTTGATCCTGGACAAGATTGTTGGAAAAATCATTAGAAGAATGGTTTGTGACAGCTCAAAAAGCAACAATCCTGGCACACAACGTGGGTTCAACAAGGACAAGACAGACCTCGTTTCCTTCCCTGACAAGTCTGGTAGCCTGGCAAATCAGGGCACACACACGACAAAACACAACTGGAATGGAGGACAGAATCTGACAAAAGACTCCTGAAACCTCAAAGGACAAGATGTAAAAACACAGGCCGAATGCCAGGGCACTTTGTTAGACTACTAAACCTTTGAACCAAAATGGTGTCAGCATCCAAGATAAGGTTTTGCCCTTGGTCCCTCTGCTTCACCATTTTTGGTTTTTCGTTTGTTTTTAAACCAATCACCTGAATGAAGCAAAAGGAATGTTTGCCGTATTTTTTAATTGCTCAATAAACAATTTGTGTTATACATTATTTTTTAGCCACCAACACTTCTACCTACACTATCACCCTTTGCCTTCACAACATTCTGATGAGGGAGTTAAAACATTATTTTCCATTTTATAAATGAGGAAACTGAGACATCTTGATTGAATTAATGACTTCAAATAACAAAGCTAGAAAACAGAGCTAGGACTTAATCTTAAGTCTCTTGACTTCACATTTTGACCAAAGCCTGGGACAGTAAACAACTAGAGATGAAGGACATATATCAACAGATCTCAACAAGCAGAAGTTGAGGGGAAATATCTGAGAAATGACATCAAATTTGACCAGTGTGTCCAGATGGGTGCCATTTTGTTACATGGATGTCCTGAAATAGCTCCATGAGCTTCATGAGACAGTCGATTCACTAATTCAGCCAAGCTGCATTCCAGATCCAGAGAAAAAAGGATCATCACCCATCTCTTCGCTCTGCCAGACCCTTCAGTGCTTTGTGAAGACAGTGGACCACGAGAGAACAGTTATCAAGATGATGAGGGGATAAGAAACCATGATATGTGAAGACCATCTGAAGGAATTACTGGTATTAAACTAGAGAAAATGTAACTATGGACAGGAAGAAAAGACCAATAGCTGTCTCTAAATACATATGTGTTAGACTGTCATGAGAGGGAAGAAACAGAACAAGTCAATGGTGTATTAGAGTTTGATCAGGAAATAATACGAAAAATAAGGGATTTACTAAAGGAATTAAAACTTACACATGGTAGGGGCTGTGTCTACTGTTTGGTCTGGAATCGCTATAGCTCATGGAAGGCGAGGCAGTTGAGAAAGGAGAGCTGGATATGAAGTGGGGGGCAACAAGGGAAAACTGAGACCTGTGTCTCCTGCCGTCTCCAATGAGAATGAGGAGGCGGGGCCGGCAGGAGACGCTGGTGCCTTCACCACAGAGAAGCGCACCAGCATTCACACTCGCAGGATGTGGAGAGGCCAATGGAGGAGGCAGAGGAAGAGGAGACCCAAACCAGCACAGGGGGCCAGAGACGAAGGGCACGGTGCAGGAAGGGCACGGTGCAGGAGCCGCACAGTGCCTGATGCCCTCTGTCAACCTGCAGAGCGTGAAAACTGACTGCTCTTTTACTTCCACCTCCAAAACCCTGCCTGTTTCTCCTGTGGCCAAGCCTAACCAAGAACCACGAATGGGGACTGCGTGAGAAAGGAATTCTGGGACTTACCATTTCAGTTTAGCAAAGCAAGAACAGTACAAAGTCACCAAAAAAGGAAACTTAGACTCCTGAACCGTACAAGTGTGGGAGGTACTCAAAGATTGAAGGGACTCCAGAACGTATCAACTCTCTATGGTCAGCTCTACTCCATCTTGGCTCAGATATCATTTCTGCCAAATGTCATGGGTAGAAAAAGTGATTCACCCATCAGATGTGGTATTTAACATCCTTTCCCATCCAGGAAGTAGCATTATCAAAGTATAAGACATACAATGGCTTAAAGATCCTATGGTGAGAGTAAATGCTCACAGCCTGGGCATGCAGTCACTACAGCACTATACAAGAAAAGAAATCATAGAACCTGAAATTATTTTCCATGCCATCTTCCATGTCATTTTGATTGTTATACTTCAAAAAAGTTCACAATAGCCATAAAGGAATGCATTTTTCCATTCTAGTATTTATGTGGTCCAAACTTCCCAACCGCACGGAAAACAACTGTAAAAGGTATATTGCCTCTTGAATATGAAAAACCCAACAGTATCTCCAACACAAAGAGGTAGAAATGGTTACATCTCTCTAGGCTTTCAACTTACTGGGACTAGGGTTCAAGGTCCTCTCCTTCCTCTTTAACTTCTTTCAGTGAAGCTCTATCAGGCAACATGGTTTTTCTTTTTCTTGCTAGTCTCCTCTGAACTAGACCTTGGAGACTGGTACAACAGGAGGAAGAGGCATGAAGAGAGCTTGCACCTAGATCATTTACATCCTGCTAAGGGATCTGCTCCTTGCTCTCATCCTGAACCAGTGCCAATCAACCTGGACTTCTAAGATCCAAGGCGGGAGATATCACAATCCAAGTCAACCTAACGGGGGGTTATGGCAGCCTACAAAAACAACAAAAACATGGAAAATTCTCCAAATAGCAAAGGAAAAATCCATATTTGGGCACATGTGCAACTTTTTTTGCCAATAAACTTCTAATCTTGCACAACTCTACCTGCCCTTTGGCATCTAAATGTCCTATTCTTGGTTCAACTTTTTATCAGTTTCTCCTTTCCAAGGAATTCAAAGCAACTGAAGTTCTTGCCTCATAGTAACTTCCAAATTGTACAAACCACTTTACATATTAGATGCCATGTTACTTTTATCATTATAAAAGGTACTCGCCATCTTCTATTTCTGACTCATCCCAGCAGTTTTCTTTGTTCTAATTTCCTATGATCAACAACCAAAAGCAACACTCATTAGGGAAACAGACTTGGTGGGGCAACGGGGCACCGGTTGGGGTGGGCGGGGGGCAGTTAATTTAAACACATCAATACCACTGAAGTCTAGTAGTCGAGCGTTTGTGGTACTTTTCCATGAGATGCAGTCTAACAGCTTACACTAGAGTGGTTCAAATGCCTCCTGCTAGCGGCACTGCACCAGCTCATACCATATGTACTGGAGTCACCAGCCGATGCCAGCGAGAATCTGCAGATTAATGAAATCCTCCACCAGTGCTGCAGACATGCCCACAGCTTTATTTCTTTTAACATGATATTAATGCATTTCAGGCTCCGAGTTTATGGTCTGTGCTGATTTTTTTTTTGATGGCCGAGTTACGCCCACCAAGACAACATAACATCCAGACAGCAACCCCAAGGGCAAAGTGAGGAGGATTTTCTGATTATGTCATCAAACAGGAAACCTCATGGAGACTTTGGGATTAATGTATTTTCCACTGGAGCTGAAAGCAGGCAGGATGTAGTCACTGGAAGGGAAAAGAGGGAGGAGAAAATGCTAGTAGGGGTGGAGGTAGTGTCTTTAAAATGACATTTAAAGAAATCATTCATTTATTCACATCTAAAACCTCCAAGCAAATAAAGATTTGGAAACTTCAGTTGACTCTGATAATAAGCAAATTGCAGAAGCACTGGACACGAATGCACCCCACAAAGAACTTCTCTAAACCATGGCACCATTCTTGCTCCAGATGGCATGGAAAATAATTTATAAATGACAAAAGTTCAATGGGTGTGTGGCAGCTGTTCAGTTCGAGCTCTTGGGCCACCCACTTCAGTAGAACTGAGAGCTTTCAATCAACTCTTGCCTCTCAGAGGGCCTTCAAACAGCATCAGAACATGTGTACAATATGTTCTCAAAAAGTAGCTGGCCAAATATGAAAGATTAGAAAATCAAGTTAAATGGAAACGGAAAATACAAATATATACTGTCTTCTCCGAAATCCATAATACCAAGCAGGAACTAACAAAAGACTTCGAGTTTTCAAAACTAAATTTTGCATGACCTTCCTTTTTTGCCCTTCATATGTACTTACAACTTTCTTTCACATAGAAGAGATATATCTCCTATTTTGGCAGGATTATTTTAATAGTAGTCAGTACTGTGCTTGTCTCTCTCCCTTCATTCATTCCTACAACCCCATATGTTAAAAAAAAAACGAAAGCATTCCAGGTTAACATTATTACAATTTCTACTTTGAACATAACATCACCCATTTTATCTTTCTGCTCTGAACCTTCAAACAAAACCAACAAATTCTAAGGAACCACCAGGTTGCAAAATAAACACTCTCCGCCTGTGAATTTAGGAAGGGTTGCTCAGTTGCTTTTAAGTCTAGGTAAATCATTTACAAAAACAGAAAGGTGAACAGAGATAATTCTATTAACTAAATTCTTTGAGTTACTTAAAACCAAGGTGCATTATAAAACGAATACAACCTTAACAATTTGTCACTTTCAAAAGAACCAGTTTAAGCATGGCAGCCATAACAGGTAAGGTTATAATTTAAGCAGGGAAAACTTTTAGGGCAGTATATGTTGCAAAGCCATCTGTTGGGAAGGACTCTTTGGTATGCGCTCTTAACTGACTACAGAAGCTTTCTAAGTGTTAATCTGACCAGGTTCAAACTGGACAGAATGTGGAAGGATGATAAACAGCTGACACCCTTTGTAAGCTACCCAACACAGCAAGCTAAGATCCTATCACTGGAGGAGCCGCCTACCTCTCATTCCTGCTTCAGGCCTGTCCATAAACAGATGTCTTAAATGAGGGGTTGCCAGGGACCCAGAAGGTGAGTCACCGCTCCTTCACCCTAATAGTATGCATGAGGTCTGGTGCAAAAAAGAAAAAAAAAAAAAAAACAGCAGAAGAACAACATCTTAACAAAGCAAGAAGTATATTAAGCTAACTTATAGTGAATACATTTAACTGAAATTATTCACAATCACAAGAGATCTTAAAAAACCACCAATACCAGCTGAAAATGGTCGTGTCCTCCAAATTCATGTTTAATTTCATATCAGCCCTTGGAGTATGCTTGCCTAGTCATTTTTTTACTACCATTTAGCTCATTGTGCAGCTTGTGATTTATCTTTCATATACTGTTCTACTTGTTCATCTATAAATGACAAATGTAAGAATTAGTGAAAATTGGGCAAATATTGTATGCCTGGGGTGAGTAAGATCAACAGAAACATTACAAGCAATCATTCTTTGTATCTTTTTTTAAAAACACATTTTCTACACTTTCCAGCTGTTACTAGGGATGAAAAGTCAGAAATGTGGTATTTTCTTTTCAAATAGTAAAGTCATTTGGACACCTACTCAGAGTTGGGCAATAGATACAAAGATCTGGCAGATGTTGAAATTATCCTGAAGATACCATAAGTATTAAATTTCATACCAAAGACGTTTTATTCCCTGTGCAGAATATCTCCAGTTAAACAAATTATTCAAAACTTGAGACTGAATATATTCAATAAAGCTGTCGAAGAACAAGGATCCGTTGTCTCCTTTCTTTGCCTCAAGGAACTTGGACAGACAGCCACCAGACAGTCTGCTGAACTCTCTGCGGACCTCGAGGGTGAATTTCTGTAGGACAATCTCGAGACTACAAAATGAACTGAAGCAAGTGGTTCTGTAACATAAGACTCTCTGTGTTAGGATTTTATACTAAATTAGTTTGAGTTGGTGGCTGCTTCTGACCAAGTCCACTCACCAAAGAAAGAACTGGTTGAAATCTATAGCACAATGGAATTAATACAATTAGAGATCTTTAGAATATATGTCCTGATACAATGTTAAATTACAGTAGCCAACGCTATTTACATAGGGAAACAGTAGAAACAGTGTCAGACTTTATTTTGGGGGGCTCCAAAATCACTGCAGATGGTGATTGCAGCCATGAAATTAAAAGACGCATGCTCCTTGGAAGAAAAATTATGACCAACCTAGATAGCATATCAAAAAGCAGAGACATTACTTTGCCAACAAAGGTCTGCCTAGTCAAGGCTATGGTTTTCCCAGTGGTCATGTATGGATGTAAGAGTTGGACTGTGAAGAAGGCTGAGCACCAAAGAATCGATGCTTTTCAACTGTGGTGTTGGAGAAGACTCTTGAGAGTCCCTTGGACTGCAAGGAGATCCAACCAGTCCATTCTGAAGGAGATCAACCCTGGGATTTCTTTGGAAGGAATGATGCTAAAGCTGAAACTCCAGTACTTTGGCCACCTCATGCAAAGAGTTGACTCATTGGAAAAGACTCTGATGCTGGGAGGGATTGGGGACAGGAGAAGAAGGGGATGACAGAGGATGAGATGACTGGATGGCATCACTGACTCGATGGACGTGAGTCTGAGTGAACTCCGGGAGTTGGTGATGGACAGGGAGGCCTGGCGTGCTGCGATTCATGGGGTCGCAAAGAGTCAGACACGACTGAGCGACTGAACTGAACTGAATGGCAAACAACATAGTCCATAGCTGCCTAAGTACAATGAGACATATCTCCCCAAGTCTGCAAAGCACACTATTTACACCAGAACTTCTTCTGGCAACAAGATCTGGCTACCTTCTATGGCAATAATGCAGTTTGAAATGCTTTAATCCAAATAAACAGATTATTAAAAGCAGATCATTGCTACATGATGTCAAGACTTACCATAGAGCTACAGTAATCGAGACAGTGGGATACCAGTGAAAGAATAGAAAACACATGAATGGAACAAAATAAGAGTCTAGAAACAGACCCACATAAATACCTACAAATACTGGTCTTTGCAAAGGAACAAAAAGGACACAATGCAACAAGGATAGTATTTTCAACAAATGGTGCTGGAACTGGACATCCACATGGGAAAAAAAAAAAAAACATTAACCCAGACACAGACCTTACACTTGTCACAAAAATTAACTCAAAATGGATCATGGAAGACCTAAAAGTCAAACACAGAACTATGTAACTCACCACAGAAGTTAACCATAGGAGAAAACGTAGATGACCTTGGGTATGAAAATGACTTTTTAGATATAACACAAAAGGTACAATCCACGAAAGAAGGAATTGATAAGCTGGATGTCATTAAAGTTAAAAACCTCTGTTCTGTCGAAGAAAATGTCACAAGCATGAGGACAAGCCACAGACTGGGAGAAAATGTTTATCTGATAAAGGTCTAATTTTGAAATAAACACAGACAACACTTAAAACTCAACAGTAAGAAAACAACATGAAGAAAAAACGGGCCAAAGATCTTAAAAGCTATTTCACCAAGGAAGACATGCGGACAAATAAAGCACACGAAAAGATCCTCATCATATGTCATCAAGGAAAGGCAATTAAGACAATAAGATATCACTACACATCTATTAAAATGGCCAAAATCCAAAACACTGACAACACCAAATGCTGGCCAGGATGTGAGACAACAGGAACTCTCATTCATTGCTGATTGGAATGCAGAATAGTAAAGTCGCTTTCCAAGACAGTTTGACAGTTTCTTACAAAACGAAAGATTTTCTTACCATATGATCTGGCAATCATGATCCTTGGTATTTACCAAAGGAGTTGAATACTTATGTCCACATAAAAGCCTGCACACAGATTTATGACAGCTTTATTCATAACTGCCAAAATTTGGAAGCAATCAAGATGTCCTTCATTAGGTGAATGGATAAAGAAGCTATGGCATATTCAGACAATGGACTACTATCCAGTTCAAAGAGGAAATAAGCTGTCAGGCCATGAAAATACATAGAGGAAATTTAAATGTATATTATAAAATGAAAGAAGCCAACTGGAGAAGGCTACCCACTGTGAGATACCAACTCAATAACATCCGGGAAAACGCATTGTTACAGAGACACTAAAAAGATTAGTGGTTGCTGGGAAGGAAAGGAATGAGTCGGTGGAAGGCAGATGATTTCAGGGGCAGTGAGACTACTTTGTATACCATAATGATGGGTACATATTACTATACATTTGTCCAAAGCAAAGATACAACACCAAGAAGAAACTATAAACTATGGACCCTGGGCCATTACCATGTGTCAGCAGAGGTTTATCAAAGGTACTGCTCTTGTGGGGAATGTTGATGATGTATGTGTGGGCTGGGGGGAGGTATATGGGAAATCTCTTCATTTTGCTGTGAACCTTAAACTGCTCTAAAACTAGTCTTAAATTTCAAAATCATAAAATCTTTTAAAAAATCATTAAGCCTGGTGTGCTGCAATTCATGGACACAACTTAGTGAGTGAACAACAACAAAGATGACCCTAGATCAACCCTGAACTTTCTATGATGACAAAAACCATCTACATATACACTTTCCAGCCTGGTAGTTCCCAGCTACTAAGCACTGAAATGTAGCTATTGTAATAGAGGAACCAAATTTTCAGTTTTGTTTCATGTTAATTGATTTTATTTGAAATTTAGAGACCTGCAGGTGGAGCCTTCCTCATAGCTCAGCTGGTGAAGAATCCGCCTGCAATGCAAGAGACCCCAGTTCAATTCCTGGGTAGGGAAGATCCGCTAGAGAAGGCATAGGCTACCCACTCCAGTATTCTTGGGCTTCCTTTGTGGATCAGCTGGTAAAGAATCTGCTTGCAATGCAGGAGTCCTGGGTTCGATCCCTGAGTTGGGAAGATCCTCTGGAAAAGGGAAAAGCTACCCACTCCAGTATTCTGGCCTGGAGAATTTCATGGACTATAGTTCATGAGGTCGCAGAGAGTCAGACACAAATAAGCAACTTTCACATCACTTCACTGGATACTGGCCACCATGCTGGACAGCATGGCTCCAGAAAGCTCAATCAGTAAGAAAAAATTCACTGCTTGAGCCATGATTCAAAAACCTAGAATACAAGAATAATATTTGCAACTACAATTAGGATTCAATTTTGACAGATCAAGAGCTTCCCAAGGAGCTAAGTGGTAAAGAATCCACCTGCCAATGCAGGAGACACACAGACACAGGTTCACTCTCTGGGTTGGGAAGATCCACTGGAGTCGGAAATGGCAACTTGCTCCAATATTCTTGCCTGGAAAACTCCATGGACAGAGGAGCCGGGCGGGCTACAGTCCAAAGAGTCAGACATAACTGAGCGGCTGAGCACTCACACATTAACAGATCAAACGTGGTGGACTCTCAACATCTCAGGCAACTACCTTATGACCCAAGGTAAAAACTAGCAGGGAGCATCAATCTTTAAAAAAAAAAAAGGCATATTTAAAAATACTGTGTCATTTGATTTTTAGTGAACTGCAGATATTTTTCAGACATTATTAGCATATGTAGGAAGGCAATGAATTATTATAAAAATGGGAAACAGATTGCCCCATGAGTATTTTAGAAAGGAAAAGTATAGCTGAAACAAACACTCATTTCTTCTCATTGGTATCACTCACCCCTAATTTTAAGAATGAGATGACAGAAAAGACCTTGTCTAGCACTTTACAATTTGCATTATTGTACCTTGATAGACATAACGGTAAGTTGATCTTGTCAGTTATAAACAGTGTTTTCACACTTCCTATAGAAGTGCGCCTTCATTATTATTCAGCATTTAATTAAGTCACAACACGAAAAGATCTGGTAGTGAGTTTCAGCACATACACTGTACACAGCTAACTACAGAAACAGAGCTGGAACTTGAGACTGTAAGTAATACTTCAGGTACAATATCTGATGTTGACAGACATGAGCACAGGGCAACCAACTAGGATAGTAGGCAAGCACTCATAGATAAACACGACTGGATGGGTGCTCCAGCACTCTGTGTGACCACGAGGAAGTCATGTCTTCAACACCTCAGTTTTCTTATCTGAAAAATGGGGACAGTAATACTGACTTAACATTAACTCCACCCTGGGTAGAATGTTCTGGGCAGACACAAGAATTGTGTAAATTTTGTTAGTCATACTAGAAGATTGTCTGGTCCCATCACTTCATGGGAAATAGATGGGGAAACAGTGTCAGACTTTATTTTTGGGGGCTCCAAAATCACTGCAGATGGTGACTGCAGCCATGAAATTAAAAGACACTTACTCCTTGGAAGAAAAGTTATGACCAACCTAGATAGCATATTCAAAAGCAGAGACATTACTTTGCCAACAAAGGTCTTGCCTAGTCAAGGCTATGGTCTTTCCTGTGGTCATGTATGGATGTGAGAGCTGGACTGTGAAGAAGGCTGAGCGCTGAAGAATTGATGCTTTTGAACTGTGGTGTTGGAGAAGACTCTTGACAGTCCCTTGGACTACAAGGAGATCCAACCAGTCTGTTCTGAAGGAGATCAACACTGGGATTTCTTTGGAAGGAATGATGCTGAAGCCCCAGTACTTTGGCCACCTCATGCGAAGAGTTGACTCATTGGAAAAGACTCTGATGCTGGGAAGGATTGGGGGCAGGAGGAGAAGGGGACGACAGAGGATGAGGTGGCTGAATGCCATCACCGACTCGATGGACATGAGTTTGAGTGAACTCCAGAAGTTGGTGATGGACAGGGAGGCCTGGCATGCTGTGATTCATGGGGTCGCAAAGAGTTAGACACGACTGAGTGACTGAACTGAACTGAAGATTGTCTTTGGTTATTTCAAGTAACAAAAACTCTGGGACACTTAGGACCCCAGTTCCAACTCACTCTTTGCCATGTCTGGGCAGGTTTCTTAAAAATCCTGAATGACAGGAATTTAAACTTCTTTATCACAGAGGACTAATAGTCCCTTTGATATATCCTGTTCATTCCCTGATGTTCAAGACACTGATGTTCTTAACACAGAGTGAAGGAAATAAGTGCTTCATTCCAACAGTCTTTCCAATTCCTATGAACATGCTACCTCTCTGTCCTCAGACCTTGTCAGACATTAGGTTTCCTTTTGGGGGAGAGATTAATGAGGCAAGAAGTGGAACTAACAGTCATAGATTCTTAAAAATTTTGAGCTCAAGAGACCTTAGAGGCCATCCAGTCTAATCCTCTAATTTTGTTTTTTGGAACTTAAACCCTGGTAGGCTAAATTGTTTGCTTTGATTTTCGAGGAAATTCTATTCCCAGTCTCTCCTACACCACTGCATCAAAAGTTGACATCAACATTTACTCAGAGCTGACTGGTTCTATGGTCCTGGTATCCATTTATCGGGACTTTTCAAGCAATCACAGCAATAATCATAGCAATGACAATGTGCACATAAAAAATGAATACCAGTAACTGACTGTTAACAAAGTAATATAAGGTTTTTTCTTAGGACAGGACCATTTGAATGAACACATGGAAGAATACATACCTTCCTAAAAAGCCCCAAATCTACAAGTATAACCTGCTGGATATTACAGATAAGTTTGATCCCAACAAATTATTTAGAAATTACACTTAGGCCTCTCTCCTCTTTTATTCAATATAATCTAAAACCACATTGACTTGCTGTAAAACTAATGTTCCTTCCACTAGACAAACTGGCTCCCAAGAGAGCCTAGAAAGAAAAAAAAAAAAAGTTGAGAACCAATAGTGCTCTTACTTGTAAATGTCGCTAACGTAAAAAATGTGTAAAGGAGTATTGAAACCAACGACTAAAATACATTTCAGGTATTATCAATGATATTATCTTATCTATTTGTCAGTGCTTCCCATTACCTGATTCAATTGAACTGACTGCCGATTCATCTTCCAGTGGGGAGACAATAATTAAAAAACAGTCTCACACAAAGCTCTAAGCGGGAGTGTGTGTGTGTCGGCCTGACCCACACTCTTTTCCTGTCTTCACTATTCCTTCTCTTTGGTAGCAGGTTCTAGAGTATTCTGATGCTATTAGAGATCTCACTTTCCTTTCTGGTATCTGTCACCAAATTTCAAATAGGGACCACTCTGAACCAACCATCACTGACCAACGGAAAGGAGCACAAGCTTTGAAATCAGACTGACCTTTGAAACTACACTCCCAACTATCAGCCAAATGAATTTCAATTTTCTCTTGTACAATTCTATAAATTTCATGTCATAGGGTAATAGGAAAATGAAAGATACTACATGCAAAACATCCAGCACGGTATATGAAAACAGTGCCCAGAAAAAATGGCATGTACTACTGCCATCTTCAGCAATAAACAGTTACAGAAGCTACAGCTTTCTTTTTAATGGAAGAAAATCAAATCCCTTCCCTTAAGGAGCTTTCAAGGCAACTCAGGGGCCCGATAAACTCACAGTGACATGAATGGCATTGTAAGCAGCAGAAGCTACCAGCCAAATGAGAGCACAGCAGAAAAGAGAAATTCAGGAGGAGTGAGGGGTAAGTCTTAACTGGAATAATTGGAGATGCTTCTTGGAACAACCAAGACTTGAACTGTAAACTAAAGCCCAGCTCAACGTGAAAATGCACAAAGGAGGAGATGCAGCTCCTGCAGGCTGAGATGCAACTGTAGCAAAGCTAACTGCAGTGGAGATGTACCTCTGTAGGCAAGGGTAGAAACAGAGCATTCACACTTAGATATCAGGAGCGGCAACAAATGGAGTCCAGTCTGGGCAAGCCTGGAACACCTAAGAAACACAAGTCATCCTGCGATCGTGGAGGAAGCATGGAACTTTCCTCACAGTGGAGCGACATATACCCAGTGTGCATCAGGAAGAGGCAGGGAAATGTGAAGGCAGGGGGAAGCAGAGAGGTGATGGCAACCTGGGGACCAGAGCTTCCACCTCAAAGGTGGGCTAGGTCAGTGTGCTGCTTTCTCCCCTGGTTTACGACACTAGCACTGAAATGGGAGAGCCTCACACAGGATACAGAGCACGTGTTTATTTGTCCAGTGAATGGGAACAGAGATGACAGTGAGGGTGCAAGTCTTTTCAGGGTGTCACAGAACCAGGAAGAGCAGGCTAGAGTAGGGTATAAACCAGGGGGAGGCCAAGCCTTTTAGCAAGGTTGAGCCTGTGGTCACTAAAGGAAGCATTAAGCAGCCTGCAGTAGGATTGTAAGTAAGAATGAGGTTCCTGGTAATGGACAAGGCAGATGGAGGGCTGGGCAGGGCTGGGGGCAAGGCTGAAGGAAGTCCAATGCCAGGAATGGGAGGGCCATGAGAAACTGACCCAGCAAAAAGAAAAACTTAATTTCATGGAGTTACTGAGATGTTCATAATTACCACCCCAGGGTGATTCTTCTATGTATAATAAATGGAAGCCTTTCAGGTTGATGCTCATCCCCTCGTGGGTCTACCTTCATCTCTAGAAGATTCTTCTCCATCCTTTTCCTGCAGCAGCTGCTTTACATCCTGCATGGCTTAGGGCTGCATGTTCTGACTCATAAACCTTAAAAAGATATCTAAGGCTCCCTACTCATTGTAGGCTGTAGCAACAAGGCAGACAGACACAGCTTTTGCTTTTATAGAGTTCACAGCGTAGTGAAGAAGTGGGGAAGAAGAACAGAGCAAAAACATTCATTAAACAAATAAATGCAAGATAATGTCATTATTAAACAAACACATGATAATGTCAAGAGATAAAAGAGATTTAAAAAAATATATAAAGGCAGTGATGCATCAGGGCTGGGTGAGACTGCTCTGGTTTGGAGTCATCATAGGAGAAATCTGAGCTAAGGAAGAAAGGTGCTCTAGGCACAAAAAGCAAGAAGGAGCTTGCTCTATGAATGGGAAAGAAAGAAATCCCTGTTGAAAGAACCTGAGGAGGAGGGTGGTACAAAGTGAGCACCCACTCTATGCCAGGCGCCAAGTTGGGCACTTGGCATTCATGATCTCCTTAATCTGCAAAACAATTCAAGCTGCAACCATTCACACTTGGTGGATGAACACATAGGTTCACAGAAGTTAAGTAAGCTGACCAGGAGGATAGATTTAAAAAGGTCACATGTGACGCTGGACCCTGGGCCAGGGACCAAGAGCTTACAAGGTAGTTTGGTTAAAAAGACAGGGAGCGAGAGGATGGGCCTGCAGGTGTGTGTGCAGAGACCTGCACTCAGGGTTGAGCCTACAAGGCCGGGAAAGAGAGGGCTGCTAACAGTTCAAGAAAGACGACACTCAAGGAGGCCTGGGTTTTAGCCCATGACAGTGGTTTTAGATCGATGAAGGGCAGGGAGGCAGGGAACAGCTGGGCAAAGAAATTCTGACAGGTGAGTGGAAATATACTGAATTTCTGAAGAAACGCTGGGCCTGATGATGTGGCTCCAGCCATATGGGACTTCAGCAGCATCTCTGTGGTTTTCTAAGTGGGAAAGTAGTGTCCACATTAGCTCAGTAACCTTCAAGAAACATGGAGGAATTTTCCCTGTCACCCATCAACAGGATTCACCCCATAAACACACACACATACACACACAGATAATTTAAGCTAATGGCCCTACTACACAGACAAACTCACAGGAAAATGACTTGTTATATAGATTCAAATGCGCCGAATAAAAATGCTGCAAAATCATGTGGGCTTTGACTGTTTAATGGTATTCAATTGATGTCATTAGAACAGAAGAATTAGGCTTGTAATTATTCCCTTGTGGGTTCTGCTGTCTCAGGGAAAAAAAAAAAAAAGGAAGAGCATTCATTTCTGTTCCCAAAGCAACTTATTTGGGGAGAAATTAGATGGGTTAAAGACAGCAAAATTCAAGTTTCCCCATATACAGGGGGAGAAGAAAATGTGTGTCAACAATGAGTAACGGCCCTCCCCCGAGCAGGGCGCCATTTGAAAGGTGCAGCAGTGAGACAGAGCCCTTCTCCCAGGCTTCAGCGTGCTCACCAAGCTCCGCACTCTAACACTTCATTAACATGCTAACGTGCGCCCATTATTTTGTGCAAGTTTCATCGTCTGCATCTTTTGAAGTCTCTATCAACTGCAGCTGAATGCAAGGGACTTGCTGTTGAAAAAGACCCCAGAACTAACTTACACCATTATTAATAAGAAACAACATGCTGTTCAAGAGGTGTCCCCGCCAACCCCCAATTTAAGGCTTTAGCAGGTCAATCATTCTTTCTGTGAACATCAGTGAGAAAAGAAGCTGATTTCTTCTGAAGCACAAGCAAACTAGTATTAACTTTACCAGGTAAACACACACACACTAAATGCCAAGGTATTAGAGCTACGTGGTGACTGCAGGCATGGTTTCTTGGGAAAAGTAATGAACTAAGAGAAAATCTGATTTCAATTTGAGGTTCTCTCTCAGTCTAACTCTGTAATCTTCAGTGAGTCATCTGACCTCACTGGGAACTCATTTTGTTATTTACAGTATGTTGGAGTATCTGAGATTATCTTTAAGATTTTTTTATTACACAGATAATCCACGATCAAAGGATATTGTTACTTGAACAACTGTTAAACCCTCAATTTCTTTATTTCAACTATTTTAGAATCATTTTTATGGATTTGTTTTATTTGCCTTTATCTTCTATTGACTCCAACTGCTGAAAAGAATAGCTATATCTCTATTAAGAACAATTTGAAATATAAGAAGGTTGGTAATTTCTACTGCAATAAATTTCATACAAGATGATGAAATAGAGAAACTGGAAAGTTATAAATAGAACTTAGTAAAAGGATGTTACTACTTCTGTTGTATTTCATAAATTCAAATACATTATAGGAATTTCCTGGTGGTCCAATGTTTAGGACTCTGTGTCTCACTGAGGACAGAGGGCCTAGGTTCAATCCCTGGTCAGGGAACTAAGATTTCACAAGCCACATGGCATGACTCAAAAAAAAAAAAAAAAAAAATCAAATACATTTCTATTCAAAAATTTAGTTGAATTGTGAGAAACTTAATTTAAGATTCAAATAAAGAAAATCAACAAGGAAGATTTACTCATATATTGAAATATACAACCAAGCTACAGTAACGAAACAGCATGAACTGTGGTTAAAAAACAAACCAGTGGAGCACAAAGGAGTACCAACTTGCCAAGGAAATGAGAACCATCATATGGAAATATAAAACTGAATTCCCTCCTACCACCCTATACACACACTGGATTCTTTCGAGGGGTAAAGACCTAAATGTGAAAAAATAAACTAGAAACAGGTAGTATAAATTTTATGATGGGGGGATAGAGAATAATTTATATTACAAGTCTTCACAGTAAAATCTGTATGTACTACATTAAAGATTTAGGGGGTTTTGTTCACTAAAAGAACACCATGGACAACGTTAACAGAGAAATAAAAAGCTAGGAGAATACTTGTCAAGTTTAACACCACCTAGAGACTATCTGGAAGACACAAAGAACTTATGCAAATCAACAGGAAAAACACAACTCCCAGTGGATAAATGCACACTAAATTTAAAGGGGAAATTTATGGAAGAGAAATATCCAAAAGACAACAAGTATATCTGCTGGCTTAGTGGTAAAGAACCTGACTGTTAATGCACGAGAAACAGGTTTGATCCCTGGGTAGGGAAGGTCCCCTGAAGAAGGAAATGGCAACCCACTCCAGTATTCTTGCCTGGAAAATCTCATGGATAAAGGAGCCTTGCAGGCTACAGTCCATGAGGTTGCAAAAGAGCTGGACATAACTTATCGACTAAACAACACATCAGGAGATAATAAAATTAATGTCAGATAAAAGCAACAAAAAGATGTCATTTTACACCCACTATACAGAAACGGGAGAAATGAGAAGACTTACTAACGGTAAGTATTGGAGGGAATACAGGTATATGAGCACTCTTACAGTTGGTGGCAGTGTGGACTAGTGAATCATTTTGGAGGTAATCCCAGAGTACTTGGAGAAATTACACTGTTTCACAGTATCTGAACTGTATACATATGCCCTGTGGCCCAGAGATTCTATCAGTCTAGATCCCAGATAAAGGCCCCTTGGTAGTTTCCAGGAGGGGCTGTGTTTGAGGCTGTTCACAGCAGCTCTGTTAGTGGTGAGATAAGATGAAGACAGCATGGGTATATGGATTTCACAGGCAGTTAGCACGCACAGGTTCGATCCCTGGTCAGGGAACTAAGATCCTACATGCTACACACCAAAAAGTTTTTTAAACTTTATAATTTACAAAATTTAAGACAACTGGGTGTTCATTCCTGGGGGAGAATATAAGTCAACTGTGCTCTAGGCACATTGTAACATACCATGATGTGAGATGCAACAGGTTCAGTTCAGTTGCTCAGTCGTGTCCAACTCTTTGTGACCCCATGGAATTCAACACACCAGGCTTCCCTGTCCATCACCAACTCCTGGAGCTTGCTCAAACTCATGTCCATTGAGATGGTGATGCCATCTCATCCTCTGTCATCCCCTTCTCCTGCCTTCAATTTTCCCCAGAATCAGGGTCTTTTCCAGTGAGTCAGTTCTTCATATCAGGTGGCCAAAGTACTGGAGCTTCAGCTTCAACATCAGTCCTTCCAATGAATATTCAGGACTGATTTCCTTTAAGATGGACTGGTTTGATCTCCTTGCAGTCCAAGGGACTTTCAAGTCTTCTCCAACACCACAGCTTGAAAGCATCAATTCTTCGGCCCTCAGCTTTCTTTATGGTCCAACTCTCACATTCATACACAGCTTTGACTAGAAGGACGTTTTTCAGCAAAGTAATATCTCTGCTTTGTAATATGCTGTCTAGGTTGGTCACTGGAGAAGGCACTGGCAACCCATTCCAGTACTCTTGCCTGGAAACTCCCATGGACAGATAAGCCTGGTGGGCTGCAGTCCATGGGGTCAAGAAGAGTCAGACGCGACTGAGCAACTTCACTTTCACTTTTCACTTTCATGCATTGGAGAAGGAAATGGCAACCCACTCCAGTGTTCTTGCCTGGAGAATCCCAGGGACGGGGGAGCCTGGTGGGCTGCCGTCTATGGGGTTGCACAGAGTCGGACACGACTGACGCGACTTAGCAGGAGCAGGTTGGTTATAGCCTTTCTTTCAAGGAGCAAGCATCTTTTAATTTCATGGCTGCGGTCATCATTGCAGTGATTCTGGAGCCCCCCAAAACAAAGTCTGTCACTGTTTCCATTGTTTCCCCATCTATTTCCCATGAGGTGATGGGACCGGATGCCATGACCTTAGTTTTCTGAATGCTGAGTTTTAAGTCAGCTTTTTCACTTACCTCTTTCACTTTCATCAAGAGGCTCTTTAGTTCCTCTTCACTTTCTGACATAATGATGGTGTCATCTACATATCTGAGGTTATTGATATTTCTCTTGGCAATCTTGATTCCAGCTTGTGCTTTACCTAGTCTGATATTTCACATGATATACTCATCATATAAATTAAATAAACAGGGTGACAATATATAGCCTTGACGTACTCCTTTCCCAATTTGGAACCAGTCTCTTGTTCCATGTCCAGTTCTAACTGTTGCTTTTTGACCTGCATACATATTTCTCAGAAGGCAGGTCAGGTGGTCTGGTATTCCCATCTCTTGAAGAATTTTCCACAAGTTTGTTGTGATCCACACAGTCAAAGGCTTTGGTGTAGTCAAAAAAGCAAAAGTAGATGTTTTTCTGGAACTCTTAGCTTTTTCAATGATCCAATGGATGTTGGCAATTTGATCTCTAGTTCCTCTGCCTTTTCTAAATCCAGCTTGAACATCTGGAAGTTCTCAGTTCACATACTGTTGAAGCCTGGCTTGGAGAATTTTGAGCATTACTCTGCTAGCGTGTGAGATGAGTGCAACTGTGCAGTAGTCTGAACATTCTTTGGCATTCCCTTTCTTTGGGATTGGAATGAAAACTGACTTTTTCCAGTCCTATGGCCACTGCTGAGTGTTCCAAATTTTCTGGTATATTGAGTCCAGCACTTTAACAGTATCATCTTTTAGGACTTGAAACAGCTCACCTGGAATTCCATCACCTCCACAAGCTTTATTCCTAGTGATACTTCCTAAAGCCCACTTGACTTCACTGACTCCACGATGTCTAGCTCTAGGTGAACGATCACGGTCATCTGGGTTGTGAAGATCTTTTTTGTATAGTTTTGTGTATGTTAGGTCCACACCATTTCTGTTCTTTATTGTGCCCATCTATTGTGCCTTGGCATCTCTAATTTTCTTGAAGAGATCTCCAGTCTTTCCCATTCTACTGTTTTCCTCTATTTCTTTCACTGTAATATACCAGTGATCATATCATTATAACATTCCATGATGTTAGATGCAACAGGTTAGGTATATATATAGCAGTATTTATGGCCCTGAAAACAACATTGAGTGGAGAAAATATTATAGGATATATAACATATTTACATAAATTAAAATGCAGGTACAATAAATTCAAAATATGAAACTATGAGCATTTTAAAAGAACATGTTCATTGACAAGTACATACACTTTGAAAACTAGGCTTTTTAAATGAACAGAATTGGAGTTACAGGATGATGTCCAAAAGTCCTGCAGACGTGCAGGACCCTATGGAAATGTTTGTTCATACGTGTGTGTATGTGTATTAAACAAAAGTTTCACAAAAATAACATTCTTATTACACTTAATGTGCTCTGTTTATATTTTGTTTACTATTTATAATGCTGATCTCTATGAAACCGACTGCATAACTACATGGTTAAAACTTAATTTTAAAGTACAGATCTAGATAATAATAAGGGCATTATAGTGAGTTCTGGAATAATAATAGTGCCATGCATTCATTTTCAATTTAAGTACAGAAAGCAGAACTGAGAAGAAGCCTCTCTTCTGCAGCCTTGTCTGAGACACTCATCCACAGGGAATGGCTGAGAGCCTGGGCTGCTCCTTGTCACGTGATTCAGACCTAAACAGCACTTCCGGAGAGTGAACTTTTCACCCCTCCTTCAGCCCTGGCTTGTCTGCCTAAGAAAAAAACTAAAGCAGGAAATGATATGCCACTTGCTAACGCATCAAGGGATTATTTTAAAACATAAAGGAACACTTTCAAACATTCCTTAGATGCATTTCTATGTGTATATACTTATAAACAATAGTATGCAGACATAAGAAAATACGGTCGCTGTCCTGGGAATGGAAAGCTGGAAGATATGAAAAGGGCAGACGTGCTCAGGAGCAAAACAATAAAACAAAAACCTTGGAAACAGGAGTAGGGTTGCACAGACTTCAAGAGAGCAGGAAGCTAAGTCAGAGTAGGAGGGGAAGGCTGCAGAGACCTGGAATGTCCATCTGCTCTTCCCAGTGTGCGGCTCAATAAAAATTAAAAGTAAACAAAAATTTCTACTCCAAATCAATGGAAAACTGCCTTTTGAGGGCAGCTTTAAGTCCTTCTTATATCAAAAGGTCTTATCAGAAAACATTTATTGGGTCAGTACTGAAAATATTCATGTTAAAGAATTTTAACAGGGTCAGATATATCTGGGCTAAATGAGTTTTTGGTTTTTTTTTTTAAAGTACAATACAGAGCAGGGCACAGAACCTTGTTTCTACCTTTGCAGCTGCACCCAAGCTCAGAGATGAGAACATGTAGACAGGTTCAGAAACAGAACACCAGCATCCTCTCCCCACTCAGAGCCAACAGCACTCTAACCCCCTTCTCCCTCCATCACACAATGTTCCCTGGGGAGCGATACCCAGGAGCTAGCCATATGAACTTGGGTTTGAAGCTGGCATCTACCTAGGGCTACCATCACCTGCTCAGAAAACAGAACTAAGTGAGAAGAGACATTAGGAAAACAAAACAAAAATCTAAAGATAACTAGGTTCCATCTAACTGAAAGCACCTACAGAAGAAATAGAATTTGCACAAAGAGAGATATGACTTCTGGACTATCAGGTAGAAAAAGGTAAATAGCCAGCTATGCAGATAAGACAGGAAGAAAGCTAACAGACTGCAGCAGGTACATTTAAGAGAGATGGACACAGAGGAGCCAGGAAGCAGTTCTGGTGTGTTTACCAAATACTGGGCCTTCACTCACAGGTATTCACAAGGTGCAAAAGTACACATATGATGTTAAATATAATGACCAGCTACTTTCAGTTTTGATGAAAACAGAGCAAGAGAACAGCAATACTGAAAGCTACCATTTACTGAAAAGGCTCTTTACAATATATAATTGCTAGTGCTTCCAACAATTCTGCAAGGTAAATAATATCCCCTTTCACAGATGAAGAGATATATCATCACAGATGATAAGCAAAGTCCTTTAACACAGATGTTAAAGGTTACACAGGAAGAACTAAGTTGCAGAGCCAATTTAACCCAAAGCATTCTTATTTCAAAATGTTTTTATTACTGTTATTAAGTATACTGATTCTAAAAACTATACGAGAATGAAAATTAAGTGTTACGTGAAAAAGACTTTCCTCCACTCAAAAAGACTAACATGGGTTAAGCTCTGGAACTGTAAACTACCAGTGACAATTTCCTGGTTTTGATTACTTTACTTTGCTTATTGAAGATACCATATCATTTGCGGAACCTGGGAAAATGGTACATGGACATTCTATTATTTTTGTACCCTCTTGTGACCTAAAATTATTTTTAAAACTAACAGGAATGATTTTTTTTAAGAAGATCAATTAACTGTATCCACTGGTCCAAATTTGTGGATTCAAACAACTACATACCAAAAACATTCAGAAAAAATTCCAGCCAAGTTCCAAAAGGCAAAACCTGAGTTTGCTTTGCGACTATTCACATAAGAGGTACACTGTGTTTACAACTATGACATTTACTGTTAAGTAATCTGGCGATGACTTAGTTACAGGGGAGGATGCTATATGCAAATACAACACCATTTTATATAAGGGAGTTGAGCATCCCCATATTTTGCTATCTGTAGGAGTCTTGGAACTAATCTCCTATGGATACCAAGGGAATGAGAAACAACTTTGTATATTATCAATATTATCTTTACTTATGGTATATCTGAGATATATTTCATATATAAATATACATTTGAGATATATATAGGAGGTAAGTATTTCTTTTGAAGATTTTTTTCCAAAGCAAATTCTCAGTTGTCTGCAGTGACCATAAGAAATAAAACACTGGATCCCTTCTATTCCCATTCAGTATTAACAAAGTTTCATTAAACACTCATGACCACATGGCCCTGGACTATTTCATCTCTACAAGTCTAGGTGCTCCCACAGAACTCCCAGATTCCTCATGCTTGTTTAACATGTTTACATACAGAACTCAGGGAAAGGGCTACCATTCGTAACTAAATTGAACATCATGAGAATAAAATGCCTAGCTGACATTAAAAAGAGTATGAGACAAGAAATTTACTTTTTATCCCTAAGAATTACTGAGCCCCCTTTTTCCAGTAAATGGGACAATTTTTAAACAGCTCCCATTTATTGAGCACCATCTATGTTATTAAATTTATTCACTATCATAACAAAGCTCTAAAGTAGAAATTAACATACCCCACTTTACACATATGGAAAGCATGCCAGATTAACACGAAATTGTGCATCTATTCAGTAATAAAGAGAGGATTCAAACTCAGGTCTATATGACTCTGAAGACGATATATCTTCCATAACTCTGCCCTCCACACTTTCAAGGCTATGCTTTATAAAAGCATCCATTCTATTACTCATTAACCAAACCTCAATGGCAAAATATCCATTCTGAGCACATTCACATGTTAAAAAAAAAAAAAACCTCAATATTCATGGCTGGCTTCTATTTGAAGCTAAAGTTTGCTACTAAAGCTGAAGAAAATCTTAGAAGTATGAAAGAAATGCAAGTGGTATTCCAAGTAACAATATGTGTGCGCTCAAGTGGGAAACATGAGAAGAGGATCTGCCAGATTCGTTTTGGCCTCATCTGATACTATCTCACTGATCTGGGTCCAACTTAGATTTGTTTCTCTCTGCCTTTCCCTCCCCTACTTCCTCTTCATTCCAGAAGCATAGGAAAACCATAGCAAAGAAGCTGGCTAGAATTTCCAAGAACACACTGAAAGCACTATCATAGAAAGAAATGGCCATCCAGTCCAAGCATAACTTTATTTCAATGAAGAAAAATCGAAAAACAGGACAGCAGATCTTTATGGGATGAAAAATAATACCTGGAAACAAAATTATCTAAACACTGATTATGAAGACAAATAGATTTGGGGAGAGGAAAGCTCCAAAGAACTAATTAAATATACTTTTTCCTCTGTGTTTATGCACAGGACATTATAATTTACTCTGAGTCAACCTCAAGTTGCATGTACTTTTTAATTCAATTTTTTTAAGTCTTTAATTATGTTTAATTCCACTTGCAGCTTTTGTTCCCTGCCACTGATCCCTTTCTGTAATGAATCTCAGATTTCGGATATTTGTAACTGAACTCATGAGAATTCAGCATTAGTTCCTATGGTCTAGAAATTTCATGGCAGTGCCCTTGATGTCTATCTACATTGCAAAACTGGTAGTATTTTTTTAAATAAAGAAGCAATCAGTTCTCGATTGGTTATGCTCTTCAAAAGGATCAAGATAAAAATGGCTAGTTGCTTTATATTTTTAAAGTCATCTCAGTGTTTTCTCCCTATGGTGATACTTTATGGTGTCTATAATTCTTTCCCTCCTACTTCTTGATTAATTTGGGTACTATACGATATTAGTACAACAGTAAAAAATAAATGACTTTTTAGTAAACCAAACACAGGCTTAAGACTCCTGTCTCAGCTCCCAGACAACTAAGTACTATCTAACAATTAGAAGCAATGAAGATTTCCATTATTAAACTCAGGTGCCCAGGTAACAATGCTATGAAGTCTAATCTGCAAGTTCCCTAACCATCCCCTCCAAAAATAAGGTAAAACTACATAACTGAGTCAGACACTGTGCTAATCTCGGGAGGCACCACAGGAAATTATATTTTAGTAACTTCCCTAACACGTTAACAGTCAAAAGGAGGAGATAAAGTTAACAGACAATTATAATTCAGTGTGATGAGGGATGTTACAAGGATAAACACAGGGTGCTACACAAATATATAAGAAGGAATTTTATCACAATCTAAAGAGGAGATGGGTTACCGGTGTTTGAAAGAGTCCCAGAGAAAATGATGTCCACAAAGACTAGGAGATAAGGATCTATGCTACGCCCCCTATACGGCTGTAACAGGCTATAAACTGGCAGTAATGGGTGTGGAAGGAGATGTAGAAAAACTGGAACCCTCATGCATTATACATCACCTGTAGGAACATAAAATTGTATAGCCGCTTAGAGAAACAGTTGACAATTTCTCAAAATGTTAAAGAATTACCCTATGACCCAGTAATTTTCACTCCTAGATATTTACCCAAGAGAATAGAAAACATATGTCCACAGGAAAACTTGTATATGAATGTTCACAGCAATATTATTCAAAATAGCTCCGAAGTGAATACAACCCAAATGTCCATCAACTGATGAACAGGTCAATAAAATGTGGTACAGTCCAAGATGAATTATTATCCAGTCAAGAAGAGAACCAAGTATTGATAAATGCCGGAAAATGCATGAATGTAGATGAACCCTCAAAATATGAAGTGAAAGAAGCCAGACATAAAAGGCCACAAATTGTGTGATTCCATTTACATGAATTGTCCAGAATAAGGAGATTCCTAGAGACAAAGTAGATCAGTGGTTTCCAGGGGGCACAAGGAATGGAGGGACTACTAATGAGTATGAAGTTCCTTTCAATGGTGATAAGAATATTCTGGAATTAGATCTTGGTCACAGTCTTAGAACTTAGTGACTATACTAAAAACTGCTGAACTGACTGAACTGTACACTTCGAAGTGGAAAACACTAAGGAAAACACTAAGGAAACATTCCTTAAAACACTAAGGATAGTATGAGCTTCCCAGGTGGCTCAGACGGTAAAGAATCTGCCTGCAGTGTAGCAGACCCAGGTTCAATCCCTGGGTGGGGAGGATCCCCTGGAGGAGAGCATAGCAATCTACTCCAGTATTCTTGCCTGGAGAATTCCATGGACAGAGGAGCCTGGTGGGCTATAATCCATGATGCTGCAAAGAGTCAGACATGACTGAGTATGACTAACACTCACCTTTTTCAAGGCCTACGAAATGAATCTCAATATGCTGGATAAAGCACAAGCTGGAATCAAGACTCTTGGGAAAAATATCAATAACCTCAGATATGCAGATGACACCACCCTTATGGCAGAAAGTGAAGAACTGAAGAGCCTCTTGATGAAAGTGAAAGAAGAGAGTTAAAAAGTTGGCTTAAAGCTCAACATTCAGAAAACTAAGATCATGGCATCCGGTCCCATCACTTCATGGGAAATAGATAGGGAAACAATGGCTGACTTTTATTTTGGGGGGCTCCAAAATCACTGCAGATGGTGATTGCAGCCATTAAAAGATGAAATTAAAAGATGCTTGCTCCCTAGAAGGAAAGTTATGACCAACCTAGATAGCATATTAGAAAGCAGAGACATTACTTTGCCAACAAAGGTCTGTCTGGTCAAAGCTATGGTTTCTCCAGTAGTTATGTATGGATGTGAGAGTTGGACTTCACGAAAGCTGAGCAATGAGGAATTGATGCTTTTGAACTGTGGTGTTAGAGAAGACTCTTGAGAGTCCTTTGGACTGCAAGGAGATCTAACCAGCCCATCCTAAAGGAGATCAGTTCTGGGTGTTCATTGAAGGGCTGATGTTGAAGTTGAAACTCCAATACTTTGGCCACCTGGTAGGCTACAGTCCAAGCGGACACAAAGAGTTGGACACGACTGAGCAACTTCACTTTCAGCAAGTTGGTAAGGTAGGAAGTTTGAAGTGAATGGAGTAAGATATGAACAACCTCTATCCAAAACAAAAAGGAAAGAGTAATGACCAGAAAATAAGCCAGTTATTAAGTTTCCCACACTTGCTTTACAAAAAATAAAATAAAATCAGCTTCCATCATAAAGCAAACTAGTTAAGACACAAAATGTTTCCAATTTCTATGCACTAAACAAGTATATACTGGTGAAATATTTTTGGAACACTTCCTCTATTGCAAGCTCTTTTCACATAAGACTTCATTTGTTTCGTATCCCAACATGGTTTACAGATTGTGAAGATGAGCAGCTAGTAAAAAGCAGAGCCGAGGTTGGAACGCATGGATTCCAGCTCTAGGTTCTAAGTATGCCATCACCACCTAAACTGCTTGGACATCCATTCACTCGACTCCACGAAAGACTTCTAAAGCCTAGGTAGTATGAGGAATTCCAGGTAGTTCATTCCCATTCAGTTGCTAGTGTTTCTCAAAAGAGACAAATGGGACCCAACATTCAAAATACTATAGTCAGAAAGATATAGAGAATGTGTTGAGATGTTTCTCAGGCTTTCCTATGCCTGAGTTCACTCTACCAGTTGCCCCCAAATGTGCTTCAGTTCAGTTCAATCGCTCAGTCGTGTCCGACTCTTTGCGACCCCATGAATCGCAGCACGCCAGGCCTCCCTGTCCATCAGCAACTCCCAGAGTTCACTCAGAGTCACATCCATTGAGTCAGTGATGCCATCCAGCCATCTCATCCTCTGTCGTCCCCTTCTCCTCCTGCCCCCAATCCCTCCCAGCATCAGAGTCTTTTCCGATGAGTCAACTCTTCGCATGAGGTGGCCAAAGTACTGGAGCTTCAGCATCATTCCTTCCAAAGAAATCCCAGGGCTGATCTCCTTCAGAACGGATTGGTTGGATCTCCTTGCAGTCTCCTTGCAGTGATTTTGGAGCCCCAAAAAATAAAGTCTGACACTATTTCCACTGTTTCCCCATCTATTTCCCATGAAGTGATGGGACCAGATGCCATAATCTTCGTTTTCTGAATGTTGAGCTTTAAGCCAACTTTTTCACTCTCCTCTTTCACTTTCATCAAGAGGCTTTTTTAGTTCCTCTTCACTTTCTGCCATAAGGATGGTGTCATCTGCATATCTGAGGTTATTGATATTTCTCCCGGCAATCTAGATTCCAGCTTGTGTTTCTTCCAGTCCAGCGTTTCTCATGATGTAATCTGCATAGAAGTTAAATAAGCAGGGTGACAATATACAGCCTTGACGTACTCCTTTTCCTATTTGGAACCAGTCTGTTGTTCCATGTCCAGTTCTAACTGTTGTTTCCTGACCTGCATACAGATTTCTCAAGAGGCAGGTCGGGTGGTCTGGTATTCCCATCTGTTTCAAATGTGCTTCTATAGCCCTAAAATTCCTCATCAGTGAAAAAGGAAGACCTGCATTCATTGTCACTGTATTTCCTTCCTCTGAATAGTCATGCATTACCCATCCCTCCAGGCACTGGTCAAAATCTCTCTCCTCTCAGTCAGTTGGTCTCTTCTTTCATTTTACATTTTGTTCACGCTGGTCTACCCACAATCATTTAGCGCTTATTCAGGTAATAGGCAGTTCGATTTCTTCCTTCAAAGCCTTTTAGGAAAGGAGCAGACTATAAATAAATAAAAGCGTGTAAGGCTTAATGCTCCGTAAGTACCGTGTGGGCTGCACCGTGAGCGTGACCAGCAGGACTTCAGCGAAAGGGAGTCCTCGCGAGTCAGATGCAGGTGACAGGCAACCCAGGCTCCTGAGTCCCTCAAAAGCATCCTCCCTCCAGGAAGATTCCAAGTTTCCTAGCTTCTCTGATGTACACATTCATTTGCATTTGCAAATATGCAAACTTGCTGAGCTTCAATATGTGAACTTGAAATAAGAGCCGCAGTCACAAAATATTTTTGCCAAAGTCAACATTTTTCTTTGCATCTTGATTCTCTGATCTTCGGTCTGGCTTTCTTTATGTTTGGTTTTGATCCTGTATTCATTTCCGTTGTCCTTCCTGAACACTTTAAAATGTGTGCCTTCCCTCTTATAAAACAGTAAAGAAAGTTTAAGGGGTGGCTTTGGGGATAAGAGAAGCATCGCTTAAAAACAAAAAAAAATCAGTGCATAGTGTTAAGCATGAAAAAACCAATGGCATTTGTTTTTCTTTCATCAGTGTAGGAGAAGGGATTAAATGTCCAACTGCCAAATGGAAATTCTTTTAGCCAGCCTCTCTAGCCTTTACATAAATTATAGATATTGTGATAGTTGCAATAGTAGCAATAGTAATTAAAAAAACACATAGCATTTATCCTACACCAAATATCCTTCTAACCATTTGACTGGTATTAGTCATGTCGTTCTCACAATAACTCCATTACATAGGTACTATCATTACCTATTTGACTGCTGAGATGGAGCACAGACAGGTTAGGCCACCTCCTGGATGTCACACATCTGGTCAGTGGTGAAGGCACCCTGACTCCAGAACACCTACTCACAACCCCATTAACATGAAATGTCTCACCACCATTACGATAGTCACAGTTTTGACCCTGGGACCCTCTACAGTTCTCGTTTTGTTCTCAGTCAAGCCATACCATTCGGTCCACAGACCACATCATGGGCCCAGCATGTCCTGATTTTCTGAAACTACAGTCTTCACTATACAACATTCATAAAAATACAGAAATGAAAGTCTGATTTAATTACACCCTGCAAGATTTGTATACAAGTAAAAGAAAAACAGAATTCAGAAACTATTTTGTAAACATCATACAATAAAGTAAAAACTAAGAACTAAGCATTCATGTGCTAGTGATTTCCTTTACATTTCCAAAAAAACGTGAACCTGCAGACAAGTTGTGCAAATAGTTCAAGAAGTCCCAATACGCCCTTCACTCGTGAAAGTTTCTTCATACAAGTGAGCCCAACTGCCCCAATAATGTTCTTTCTAGACACAGAATCCACCCCAGGATCTCACTGTGTGCTTAAGTCTTTTCTCTCCAGTCTTTAATTTGGAGCGGTATCCAGCTCTTCCTTCAAGTTCATTTCCCTTACATTGAAGACTGCTGGCTAATTATTTTTGCAGAATGCCCCTCAAATGAGATTAGTAGGTTTCTCTCATGAGAAGATTCAAAGGTTTCATTTCTGGGGAAAGATGCTGTGTCCTCACCACATCTCCTCATCAAGTGACACATACTGTCAGTTTGTCCCATCAGGGGTGACGGCAACTTTGATCACATGATTCAGATAAAATCTTCCAAGTTTCTCTAGCAGAATTACTGGGCTGCCCTTTACAAGGAATAAGGATTTGTGGACAGTTTGAGGTAATACAACTATCTTGATCCTCATTCAACTTCACTCACTGGTTTTAGCATTCACTGATGTTTCTTAGCTAATTCCTGATTAGAAAGATGCCAAACCACCAATGTTTCTAATCTCAGCTTTTTATTCAACAGATAACATTCTATTTTTAAGAAGAACTCTCTCTTCTCACCTATTCATGCATTTACTGACATCAACATGGCTCCATACAGTCTTGGTTTGTTTAGTTGGATATAATCTGTAATACTATTTTCATGCCCAAATTGTCTCAGGTTTGATTAGTGGGAAGGCACTCAAGCAGGCTGCTGTGTTCTTCTGACACCTTTCCAATATTCTCTGAGAACATCTGTCTTTCCTAGCACAAGAAGATATTCAAAACTCATTTTGGGTCTTCCCTGTCCTAGCCCTAGAACAAGACTTTTTTTTTTTCTTCCAAAGTCCTGTGGTTTCGTTGAGCAAAGACTGATATTTAGAAACTAGGATTTGAACAATAAATGTGTTCTATTCACTGGGCTATCACTGAATCCTGGCCCTCTTAGTGAGCTGAGTTAGGAAAATGGGTATGTTGTATACTTATGCACATACATGTACATATTCATATATGCACTTTAATGTATGTGCACATACTTTAATATTAATTTTTGTTTCTATATTTAAAATTATTATGTCATACACATAACACTTCTACGTACTGCAATTCATGACTTCACTCATACTCTAATCCATAGCACAGGGCTCCTTCTAGCTTTTCCCTTTTTTTAATTTGTAGCTTCCTTCTCTGACAGTAAGAAGTCTGGTTCCCATTACCTTCAATATATTTGCTTATTGGCCTTGCTGGGCCTCCTTGCTCAGGCCTGTCTAATGGCTTTTTAACTAAGTTAAATGAGGAAGGAAGGAAGGAGGCCTGCAAGCAAGCAAGGCGGGCAATACCAAGTCTTTGAGATTTGGTCCTCTCCTTATAATAAAAATATAACGTAGGCCCTAAAATGAAATACCTCAACCCTGTACCTCACTCCCTAGTCACAGGGGATAACAAAGTTTAAAGCTGTTTTCCAATGGCTTGTCATCTGTCTTTCAATGCTCATAAGACACATAATTGTTCACATATTTACAATAAAAATAATTAGCTATTGAGTAGTGAAGGTTTGAAGAATCTGCTGTCAACTTTTTCCAAAGAGATCAAAGAAATTCTAGTAAATCCTCAGTGAACATCCAAGCCACTTGTAATGAAAATGGGGCAAATGGGACCCAGAAAGGTCACAGGCCTGGCCTGGAGTCACAAAGCTAATTAATAGCAAAGTACCATCCGACACTTAGGTTCATGACTGTCCCAATCTGTGTGCCATGCTACCTTTGAAAACGTTCTCATACAATTTTAAAACATACCCACTGAGAAACACACAGTGCTGTAAGCCCTCATGAGCAATATTTATACCCATGAATGCAGCAGGCCTCCTTTAAATAACTAGAAGAGAACAGTCTCTTCCATGGGAACATTAATAAAACAGTTACTCAAATGCTGAACTATAAATGTAGCTCACATAACCAACAAGCGTCCCTTAACTTTAGCAGTCTGCTGTTCCTCCAAGACGTCAAAATTAGTATCAGCCAGCAAAGAACAACAAAGAAGAAACACACAATGGAGATGGTAAGACCACCTCTCTCCTAAGCATACTGTTAAGATTAAGATAATGCTCAGGAAAGTATTATGTAAATTGAGCTGTGCCCTACAGTTCTAAATGGCTCTTTTTCCCTTGATGTAAATAGGGAGTTTCTGTGCAAAAGGCTGATTAAACAAACTTTGTGCCACATTGTATCAGCTCTGGCACCAAGCTCACACCAAGGACTGCACCAAGCAGGTCATCCCAACTTTTGCCAGCCTAGTCTCCATGTTCCCCAATGGTAAAACGGCAGTGACAACATCCAGTGCCTGGAGCTGGTATGCAAATTAAATAGAAAAAAAAAATCAAGGAAAGCAAACACGAAGCCTGGTGCCCAGTTAATAAATGACAGTCACCACCCTCGTTAAAGCACCGCCACCACTATCTCTGTGATCAGAGTTATCCTTATTACGTGCAGACCTTATGCGCACAATGCACAATGCTAGGAACAAAAAGCTAGCTGAAATTCGCTACGGTCATAAAAAAAAAAAAAGGGAGCTCAATTTGTGTTTGCAAGAGAATGTGTAGGCAACTCCTAAATCATTTTCCTTTTTTCTGGATCTGGCCTCATACAGTCCTGAAGGAAGATCCTAGTTTCTAGCTCCACCCCCGACCCAAGACATTAAACATGATCAGTGAACCCAGATATCTTGGGTCCAAAGATGTCATTTATCTTACATGATGTGATACTTTGATACTCAGCCACGCAGGGGGCTCATGAGGGATGAAATTTCAGACTAGGATTTAAAAAAATATATTGAGTTAATTTTATGGAAAGGAGGAAAAAACGATAAAACCCTCAGAAGATTTAAAACAGATTAGGGACAAAAACAGTCTTCAGGCAGGCCAAAAATGGTGGCTCTCTTAATACAGGACTCCTGGCAAACTGAGCTGTATTTTATTACTTAAAGTTTAGCTATTTTTAACTGTTGGTGTTCTTTTTTTTCCTTTTCTGAGAAAAAAATAATATGTCTGTCTGATGTTCAATGAAATACAGGTGCACCATGGTTTTCAGTCTTGTTTAAAAAAAAAAAAAAAAAAAACACGATCTATTGTCGCTCATGGGCTTCAGCCTAGCCTGTCAAGCAGGAATTAAAATCTCTTTAGAAAGCAGCTTTGCATGGTTCATGTGTCAGGCCGACATGAGCTGGATCAGCTTACAGAAGGGGCCAGAGATAAGGCACCCAGAGAAGGTTAGAAGGAAAGAGCCCCCAGAAAAAGTCTATGATTTCTTTACTCATCTACCCCACTCTCATTCCCTCTCCTTTATAAGAACTGGAGCAAAGGGCAGATGAAAGAGCGATTTCTTTCCCTTGATTAATGACTGCACGAGATTCTGAAATTAACCCATCAGGAACAGGTCTATCTCCTACTTCGAAAGATCTCTCTATTTTTCTGTAAAAATCACAGAAGAGAAACCACATCAGTTTAAAAGCCCACTATCAACCCTCTGATTTTATTAGGTCCAAAAGCAACAAGCCTGCAGAGGAGGAGAGTTTGGTTTATTTGAAAGGAATGCATCAAATATTAGCTGAAAATTGGTTGTAAATGGGGCCACTTAAACCTCCAAGGCAAGGAATTGCAGGGGTTTGGGATTAAAATTGCAGGAAGCCAGGAAGAAAATTGAGGACAAGGAAATGATGACTGAAGGGCTTGGGGCTATTATCTCCAAGAAGACGAAGGACACTGAGGCTTCGGGGGGGGGGGGGGGGGGGGAAATTACATAGGTGACCTTGAGAACAAGTCTGGACTGAGAAGTCAGCTGGGTGTGGCTTCCTATGGGGATGGAAGTACAGCAGGCAGAATTCTTCATTTCCAAATGGATGATGAAGACGTTTCAGATAAGCAGCTGTGATTCCCTTTTACACATGCAGAGTTGCAAGCTCCATCTCCAAGAATACATGTCATGCAGCCCTTGTACAATGCTTCATCTTCCGCAGCAATAGTTTGAAACTCTTACATGGTCCTGGAGGATTTCATGACTTTGGACACAGGAGACTGGAGATTAAAAATGGACTCTCTTGACTAAATTACCATACAGGCTATTTGTCTTCATCCTTTGTCACTCCACACAGAATGGGGGGCCCCTAACTGTGAAGGAGTCTATCTAAACTTCCTGAAACCACTTCAAACTGAGAAGTAGGAACAGATCTTGGATCTCAAGGAATGTAACCCTACACTTGAACTTCCTGAAGGTGAATTTACTTACACATTCCTTTAGACCAGTTCCTAAGTCGGTTAATATCCAGACTCTTTTATTAAAAATTACAGAGAAAAACACTTACCATGTTGCAAATTAGAACAAGTCGTTAGTATTTCTTAATTCATTAAAAATAACCTAAAAACATATTAACATACGTGAGAGACTTTTAAAAGCAATAATTAGATTTTCCCTTCAAAATGTAGTGCCATTGTTTTACAATGTTGTGAAATTTTTCATCCCTGCATTAACAGAATAGAGCTGAAGTCTCCTATGTGCTGTATTCAATCTGTTGTGCCCTTCTGGTTAGAATATGTAAACACAGTGGGAATGTGGAGAAATAACAATAGCCTTTTCTAATACTCTTGGATTATTCTTTCCTTTATACTACACCAAAACTCAACAACTGGTACTTCCCATAGGAATCTGAACCCTTATCAGTGAAATTTTAATACTTTCCACCTTAAGATCCTTTGATGGAATTACCACTTGATCTTTAACTTATGCCCAGTTTTGAGACACCAATCATAGACTATTTAAAGAATACTGATTCACTGTGTTATAGAGAGGCTCCAAATGTACAGCGGAAAACTTCATGATAAATGTGAGAAAGAAGATGAAAAGGGGATATAACATCCTAGTCTAACTACGAAAATAGATTTGACCTTGTAGATCCACTGAAAAGGTCTAAAGGACCTTGTGCTAAGTCACTTCAGGCATGTCTCACTCTTTGTGATCCCATGGACTATAGCCTGCCAGGCTCCTCTGTCCATGGGATCCTCCAGGCAACAATACTGGAGTGGGTTGCCATGCCCTCCTCCAGGGGCTTTTCCTGACCCAATGACTGAACCCTTGTCTCCTGCATCTCCTGCAATGCAGGCAGATTCTTTACCTCTGAGCCACCAGGAAGCCTCCCAAGGACCTCAGGGGTCTGTGAGCCATGATCGATCGAGCTGCTGCTTTAAGCTATCATGGCACCTAAAATGCCCTGAGGTCACAATGTGACAGTAGTTGGCAAGGTCCTTGAGGGATCCTTTCAGGGGCCAGTTAACATTTTTAGAAAGTGTCCCAGTTGACTTTCTACCTGGAATTGGTCAGAAAAATTCTAAATTTGAGAGCTCCAAATGGTGTCTAAGCTGTATGCTAGAAACTGGAAAGGATACAGCCCAATGAATTTGGCTTGTTCACTACTACAGAACTATCCAAGTTTAAGCACTAACAACCATGTCTCAAGTTGAAATCCAGGTATGAAAATAACATTTTATAACTAAAAAGCGAGAATCCTTTATTACTGATGTTTCCCCTCTTTGTGAAAGTTTGAGGTTTAGAGTTTAAAATCATTATTTGTTAGTGGCCCAAATACCACAAAGATAATTTTAAATTTGTATTCATCAAACCCTGATAGCCTACATTCTTCAAAAGTCAGCTTCTAGGGCAGGGGCCTTAACAGTCTTGTTCAATACAGCATCCTCAGCCCCATACCATCTGAAATCAGTGCCTGTCGCCTATTTAAAGCCCGATAAATATTTGTGGAAAGAATCAAGTGACTTAAGTTGTATTTGAATACTGCTGAATTTTCAAAGGGCAAATATGACCCTGTGTGTACCATGCTGAACAAATGAACAAGAAATCCAGCATCACTAATTCTGCAGAATTAATAGCACTTTAATGAGTGAGGGGAAAATGGATGAACAGTTTAAATCGGCTTTACCAAAAAACTTGAATTCACCAGGGTATTTTCGGGGAACACCTCATGACATTCACATTTCATATTCAAACTCTATAATTTTTAATCCAATGAAACGAAGGAAGTCACTGAAGAAAAATTAATTTCTCCTGTCCACAGGCTGTTGCTACAATGCACCTGATACTTTGCGAAGAGCAAATTTTCTCTTAATCCTTTCAAGATTAAAATGCTAGGGAAAAGTTATACAAGAAACAAGACCCTGACTCAAACATGCACATGTGTGTGTATTTTCATGTGTATATGAACACATCATTGCAGTTTTCCCTCATGTGTTATTGCTGCATAAATGGTTCTGGTGTTCTTCAGTTCATAAGGGAAGAGAGGAGGAAGACAGGGGAGATGCAGAAGGCTGGCTTTATAACTGCTCAAGTACTTCAGAAGTTTTGATTATTTGGATTATGCAGGCTTTTTTTTTTTTTTTAATAGTCCTGCTTGGGGAGAGAAAGTGGGCCTCCTTGGTGAACAGAAGTGACTGTGCAACAGAATTGATTATCTGTTCAAGATGGCTTATGCTGCAGGACTATAAAAAATTGCAGGTGGCTTTGGTTACAAGAGGAGCCATCAGTCATCCTGAACTATTGACACATTTTTATGTACTGCAGTCTCAAATGTCTCAGTAAGGTTACCTATTAAAATGTGGAGTCCTACCTAAGGGAAAAGGGGGAATTTAAACCAAAAAGTCGACACCCACTAGTCCTAGAACACCAGTATACTTTAAAGCTAGTTGGAAGCCAAGGGTTGGTTCCCTTAGGCTCGCCATTCCAGGGGAACACCAGTATCCAGCTACCACCTTGTTCGAATGAAACCTGAGAGTCATTCATCCCAGGGACTGGGAAAAGCTACTAAACTTTTCACAGCTTTAGCATACGACTGGGTCATGAACTAATACAAATTATTGTGAGTATTTCCTTTTCTTCAACAGCATGCTTGCATGCGTGGTGCCCAGTCATGTCTGACTCTGCGACCCTACAGACTGTAGCCTGCCAGGCTCCTCCGCCCTTGGGGTTCTCCAGGCAAGAATACTGGAGTGGGGTACCATTTCTTTCTCCAGGGGATCTTCCTGACCCAGGAATAGAACCCGCATCTCCTGCGTCAGCATCAACTGCATCGCAGCCAGGTTCTTTATCCCTGAGCCACCGGGGAAGCCCCGACAGTGTGCTTATCACTGGACAAATGACAGATAAAAATCAATTCAAGTCTGGCCCCAGAAGCTTAAAAATTACTAAGCAAATGCTGACCTTCCTGCATTATTAGAGACAGTCAAGTAACCAAACACAAAGCCGAGAATCTCCTTCAAGAGATGCATAAAAACACTGCAGTGATGGCTGTGTGATTTCCCTACCACAGGTCCAGGCTGCTGGGAAGGTCACCTGACAGCTAATGACCAAGGGCTGTAACTTTCAGGCACATAATGCTGGATTTAAGATAAGACGGCAAGTTGTTTTTATGGACCTTTTTTCCCCTAATGTAAAAATTCTCCATCTAGGCATTAATTAATGAATTTTGTTACATCTTAGTTTCCCAAGTGTAAGTTTCTTCCTTAAATTAAGCTCTCTGCAACCCCTTTTTCATCTGCTTTCCAAACCTGGCCTTCACTCCCCAGGACTCTAGTGTATTCAACCTCATGAAGCAAGTGAGTCCCTCTGCAAAGTGTTTCCTCTCCTTCTCTCCATTCTTCTAGGGACCAATACCTGGACATTGTAGAGTTTATCGAGATCTTATCCAGCAGAAATCTGGACAAGAAGAGGTAAGCACATTTGTCAAAAGAAACGGAAGTTAACATAGTAAACAGAAGAAATTGTCACTAATGGTACAATACGGCATGTCTTTTGATTTTCTTTTTCTTGGTTACTATTGTCTCAAGATGTGGCTTCCCTGGTGACTCAGATAGTAAACAATCAGCCCGCAATCAAGGAGACACGGGTTTGATCCCTGGGTCAGGAAGATCCCCTGGAGAAGGGAGCGGTTTCCTCCCACTTGAGGAGGGGCAGGAAAGGCGTGGCTAAGAGCAGACACTCATGAATGAGTCTTGAAAAGGATTCACCTGGTGGGTTAGGAGAGTCAGAGAGCAGGATAAAGGACGGAGCAGGAGACAGCAGCGAGGGGAACACGTGTCTTGAACACGTCTTTCTGACATCCCTGTCCTCCACCTTTCGGATCCTCACAATCTGCAGGTCACGACTTTTCTAGCTCAGAGATCTCACAGGAGTCCCATCTTTCTCCTCCAGCTGCTTCAGCTCCAGCAGAGGACTTTGTTATGCAGCAAGCACCACTGACGCAGTCCCCTGTTCTTACCTGCCCTGGACTCTCACCCTCATCACCAGCCTCCCATCAGTCAGGCACTCCACTGCCTACACCTGCCTCTGGAAGGCACAACATGCCCATCTTCTCCAGGTTCAAATTCTAGAGCCCTCTTTCTCACCGGCACTGACCCCCTCAACTTCACGTTCCGCCACCTGACTCCATCTGAGGCAGTGGATTCAGTGTCTGATACCTGGAGAAGGCTCTGAGATGGGACCATGGTAGTAACCGTCTTGCAGAATTAAAGGTGAAATGAGAATGCATACACCAACACAGCACAGTGCCTGGCCCTCTGCACCCTCACATAGGAAGGGTGGGGAGAGGGGAGAAAGGAGGGAGGCCAAGAGAGCTACTTTGGCTTCTTGATTCTCCCTCCAAGACAGCCCTGCCTCCTGTCGTTTTCCGGTCCTCATCCTTAAAATGTCCAACAACAATTTCACTCTGCTACAGTAATCTCCCTTCTGGGGTACAATTCGGTACTAATTTTCTTTATTCATTATTGATCCTGACAAACCTTAATCCTCATGATACAGCTCCTGCATTTTTTTTTAAAGGAGGAACTATCATTGGTCTCCGTTTATCCAAGCAAAATAACTACTCCCTCCTCATTCCACAATCAGTTGGTCACCAACTGCTTTAAAATTCTGATTTTCTCAATTCCTCTCAAGTACTCCCTCTTCTCTCCATCTCCAATTTCCAGAATATTCATTTCACAAACAGGAAACTAATGAATAAAGACTCAATTTATTCACTGAGAACTTCTTTGTAATGTGTGACATCGTATAGCTGTTGTGACAGTTAAATGAGGTAACATAAGAAAAATTTAGAAGCTATCTTTAAATGCAGACACAGGCTACTGTGCTGTTTTATTAAGGCCAGGGGAAACAAATTTTAATAACTTAATGGTAAATTAGCATTTGAAGTTATTGAAACACAGTATCAAGGCAACAACAACAAAAATCTAGGATTAGACCACCTCAAAGTGCTTAGACTCCCTCTGCGATACAGTGGAGTAGATTCAGTTCAGTTCAGTCCAGTCGCTCAGTCGTGTCCGACTCCTTGCAACCCCATGAATCATAGCACGCCAGGCCTCCCTGTCCATCAGCAACTCCCGCAGTCCACTCAGACTCGAATCCATCGAGTCAGTGATGCCATTCAGCCATCTCATCCTCTGTTGTCCCCTTCTTCTCCTGCCCCCAATCCCTCCCAGCATCAAAGTCTTTTCCAATGAGTCAACTCTTCGCATGAGGTGGCCAAAGTACTGGAGTTTCAGCTTCAGCATCATTCCTTCCAAAGAAATCCCAGAGATTAGGTCAGACCAACCCTTCCAACAGAAAACGATATAACTACAGGGAAAAACCGTTACCACAGCTATTGTCTGAAGGAATTTGAGGATCATGAAGACACAGGTTCCATCCCTGGGTCGGGAAGATCCGCTGGAGAAGGAAACAGCAACCCACTCCAGTATTCTTGCCTGGAGAATCCCATGGACAGAGGCGCCTGGCGGGAGTTGGACACAATTTAGGGACTAAAGCAACAACAAATGACCCTGGTAAGAAGAGATCTGATGCTTCCTGTTCAACAAACACGTCTGCTGATTCTGCTGCAGACGGTGGAAGACCTAGCAAGTTATAAGCAAATCTCACATCAGAGTTGAGCAGGTAAAAATTGGCTTGCTAAGGAAAGGGGCCCTGTTAACAACCCAGAACTTTGGCTAGGAGTCTTAGAACTAAACCAAAGGAAGAATAAGCCAGAACCGGAGCAGCCTCATGAAGACTAAAGGCCACCTTTGGAACACTTTAATCCTTGCATGTATTCAAGTGCTCTATCCTTCCCCTGCCTGCCTCCCAGAAGAAAAGTAAACACATCAGAGGAAAATATCATCCATAGCTAAGTGCTATCTCTATACTTTTAAGACACAATGCCCAGCAGTCATCTGCAATAATCAGGCTTGCAAAAATAAGACCTAACCAAAAATCAAGAGAAAAATAAGGAACAATAGAAACTGACCCGCAGGAAATTCAGACACTGTAGTTACCAGATGAATTGCTCAACTAAAGAATTTCAGTGTAAAATGAATCAAAAGGACATCTTATAATTTAAAATACAACCACTGGTATGAAAATATTCAATATATATATTTTTGTTCAATATATATATATTAAACAGTCTACCATGTATACCTGGAGAGAGAAAACGAACTGGATGCTACATCAGGAGGAAATATCCAGATAAAAGCGTCAAGAGAAAAAGGGAAAGCAACACAGGAAACCTAGGTTAACATACATGTAATTAGAATACCAGAGGACAGAAGGAAACGGGGTAAAAGCATTAACTGAAGAGATAACAATAAGAGATTTTTCCCAAAATCGATTAAAAAAAAAAAAGCACAGATTCAAGAAGTGCTATAAATCTTGAGTTAGGTAAACATAAGGACGTTCAACCAAGACCATTATAGAAAAGCAACTGAAAACTGAAGACAAAAAACAAACTCTTACAATACTAAAAAAAAAAAAAAAAAAAAAGTGAACATTATTAAATCTGTGGGGTGGAAGGATGGGGAAGGTTTAACAGGGAGACAGTATTTTCAAATGCAAAAATAAGACTGTGTACCAAGATTCAACAGAATCATGGTAGCCAGCAGACATGATATCAGAAATGCTATTTTAAATGCACTGAAAGTGATTTCCAAGAATTCTGTACACAATGAAAACAGAGGCAGTATAAAGTCCTTTATATAAAATCTAAAGAATCTTAACACCAGCAGACCTGAAGAAATACTGAAGGGAGCTCTTAAGGCGGAAGGAAAGCAATCCCAGATGAAAGCGTATCGTACAATTCTCTTCCCAATGAGTATTTTTAAGTAGATCTGAAAATACCAGGTTGAAGATCTGTTAAATATTTGTCTTAATGACTTCACTGGCAAGACAGGAAAATAAATACTGAAAATACAGAATTGTAAATGTGTTTAATATTCAAATTTCAAAGACAACCCCCATATACCAAAAAAAACTAACCAACTCACTTTTACTGAAAAGCATTTTATGACCTGAAGCTAGAATACACTTGCCCTCAGAATACCCTGCATTCCCATCCAATCATTTCCAAACCATTAAAATCTGTCCTTCCTTCAATCTATTTTTAAATTCCCCTAACAAACATTTGTCACTATGTACCTATTTTTGTCAATTTTGCACTAGGTGCTGTGTGAGTGTATTGGGCATTAAAATAGATTGTACCCATGGTCATCCCAAGTATAGAGATTACCAGACTGTACACAACTGAATACATTCTCTCCCTCTTTTAACAGGAAAAACTCCTAAAACACCCATGACGGCCATTCGTTTTTGTTGTGTTTTTTTAATTTTAAACCCATCACTACACCACAATCTGTCTGAAACTCTTGCATGGGTGATCTCTACACATCATTTAGCACAATTCTGCACACCAGAGCCTTCACATAAATAGCCACTGAATTAAATCTTAACAAAAGGAAGCAATGAGCCCCAATTCTCATCACAGAGCTTAACAAAAACTCCTTCATTTCAGATTTTTAAAAATGAACTGTACAAGTACTGGGTGGGAAAGTGCTGACTTGTAATAAGAACAACATTTTAGCCACTAAAAAGCTTGATACATTGCAAATATATTACTTAGGTCAAATCTTAACCTTAAAGGCTAGGGTGGATCCAGTACACGTGAAGTCATCTTCCTATCCAAACGCCTATGGAAACTGATCCATCTTAAAGTCTTCACAAAAAACATCTGATGACTACTGACATTCAGTAGAAACCCTTAGCCAGTCAGCATCTGAAGTACAGATGAAACTGTACCCACTTATCTTCCCCTTCATTCTGAGCTTTGAAATAATGCTAGTAATACTTTTGCCCAGGTTTCTGCCACTTTCAAACAATTCTGAAGGTTCTTTATTCGCAAAGTGAAACTTGGTGTTAGTTTCCTTCCGTATTTACTTAACCTTCAAGGAATAAAACTGTTTGAAAGACAAATCTAGATTTCAACACATGGTGCTCATAGCGAAAACCAAATTCACTGCAAAGGTCTGGACATTTGAAGTCTCACCTCCCTCGTCTCATTTTACTATATTAATTCTGTAACTCAAGCTTTAAAAAAAACATCATACAAAACTCCTCCATCTGACTTGGCACTCTGGTATAAAACCAGAGTAACATCACTTCTTTCCTTTTCATCTTCCCCAAACGCTAGTTTTAGTGTTTCTACCTTCAGGTAGAAAGATTTTTGTTTGTTTTGTTTTAATACACGTGCATATCTCCTTAATAAGACAGTTGATGTAGTAGAGTAGGAGGAGCCTCAGGTTTCAATTCAGCTTTGTGTCTCATCCATAGTTCTACCAGTCAATGTCTATATGGTGTTAGACATATTGCCAAGATACTCAACTTTCTTGGCCTCAGTTTCCTTACCTGTAAAATGGGCTAACAGTGTTGAGTTCTAATGATTGTTTTCAGACTAGAAATAATAGAAATCTCTGAACATACTATTGATATGGAAGATAGATAGATACATTTGTAAGCATAGACACACATACATATATATACTTACTGTTCCTTTCCATCCGCTGTCTTTTCAGTACCCTATCCAAGGAGGATTTCTGTATTTCAGTGTAATATTGGCAACCGTGTTTATCTCTCTAGGTTAATTTTGTATTTCATTGTTCTCTAAGTCATCATCTGTGTTCAGTTTAAGTATCTGAGTCATTAATACTCATCTCCTTTCCCTGATATTTCTTTTAGAAATTATGGGTATGTCCTCTATTGTGTATGAGAATGGGGAAGGTATTAAGAATGACCCACAGTTTCCTTTTAGCATCCCTCTCCTCAACTATAAGACCAATGTTGGCTTTTAACTGTGACGATCAAACTGGCATTCCTTTTCAACATGCACCCTTCCTGTCTCCTCCATGGATGCATTCACCCAGATCCATGAGTCCATCATCTTTATATACAAGACCTGATCCAGAAAGTCAGAACCTGTTTTTAGTATCACTTACAAAGGCAGTTGTTCCTTTCATACATTTTTCTTTTACCAAAATTACAATATTGATTTTCCTGCTACCTTGTCTCTCAAAAGCCCTCAAATGACTTCGGTAGCCCATTAAGGAAATCCATATTTTATAAGGCAAAATCAAGAAGGTTGTTTCAACTACAGAGCTTTTTTAGGTTGAGTGCTTTGTTACGTCATATTATAAGCATTTTACACATAAGAACACATCAAATCTCACAACTCCAAGCAGTATATTACATTATCATCCCCATGGAGTGAAATCAGTCAGAAAGAGAAAAACAAATACCATATACTAATGCGTGCATGTAGAATCTGAAAAAAATTGGTATAGATGATCTTATCTACAAAAGCACAAATACAGACACAGACAGGGAACAAACATATGGACACCAAGGAAGGGAAAGAGGGGGTGGGATGAACTGGGAGACTGGGATTGACATGTATACACCGCTATGTATAAAATAGATAACTGCTAGAATCTACTGTGTAGCACAGGGAACTTCTACTTAGTGCTCTGCGTTGACCTAAATGGAAAGGGAATCAAAAAAATAGGGGATATACGTATAGCTGATTCACTTTGCTGTAGAGTAGAAATGAACACAACATTGCAAAAGCAACTATACTTTAATAAGTTTTTTTTAAGTAAATACAATTCAGAAATAAAGAAATATACAGAAATGAGCTAAAAAGTGACATGCAGGTGTCTAATAAGTGACAGGACAAGCACTCCGATCCACACAGCACCCCTGCACCATCAGTGACCCTGGGGATGCCTGCGCGCTTGACGCTGGTCCCGTCAGCACCGCTTCTTGCAGGATGCTGGGGTGACAGGATTTACGCTTGGCCCTCAGCCTTGCACAGATGAGAGTGCTAAGGAAGCAGGAATCCCGAGGAGGTGTCCAGCCAGGAGTCAAGGTTTCCTTGAAAACACCTGAGCTGCCTCTGCGTCTCACCCTCCACTCTGTGTGCTCCAGCTTGAGGATGCGCGAGGGAGTGGATGGGGTTTACGATCCTCACACTCCCCTTGCTCAAGGTCATGAGGGAGCCTGGAAGGAGAATCAGGAAAAGCCTTCTTTCCCCAGGAAGCCTGCACTTTCTTGGAGTCTTGCAGAGGATCTTCTATGTCATCCTTCCTACCTCTGACACAGCACACAAACCAACGTGTGCAGTTCAGGCTCCAGGACACAGACCTATTCCTTAATTTGCACGAAGAGTCACGTGTATTTTCCACATGGTGCCAGGTGGACAGTAATATACTGTACATTTTTCTAGACGTAAGTTATACTTTCGTCACAATCTTAAAATGATATCTAGTGAAGCCCCAAAACCACAGGCAAAATTTCATTTTTAAATATTTTAACACGCCATCTTTGACTTAAACCATCTGATAAGGATATTATCGGAACAGAGAGGCAGATCTTCGAAATGTCTTGATATTTAGAAATATGTACTGAGCTAGGACATAAACAGAAGCTAAGATCTTCCAAGTTCCTTAAATTGCTCAATTTTCTGCTTCCCCCGATTCACTCACCCCAAGATCCAGCATACCCTGCTACCTGTCATTGGCTGAACATTCACTGTCTTCTCACACCTGGAATGTCCATCTAATTCATTTAGCAAATATTTAGTCAAGAAACAGAGCTGAAAAGACAGACTCTGCCTAGTGGGGGAAAGATATCATTCAAATAATCATGCAAATAATATCAAAGCACAGCTGCAATAACTGCCCTAAAGAAAAGGTACTTGAATGAGCCAGCTCTTCTCATAGAAAGGATATGACCTGGAGAAGCCAGACTAGCCTGAGGGATTAATGTGGGATCTGGGATCTCTAAGGGACTGAACCAAAATGGGAGTAGCTTTTCCAAAAGAGGGAAAGGAATGTGCAAAGGCCCTGGGGTTAAGAGGAAGTTGGTGAATAGGAGATACCAAAAGGAGGCAACACCCTTCTCTGCCTTCACAGTTCCTTCTTTTCCATCCCATGCAGCTGGAATATCACTTCCTCTGGGAAGCTAGTCCCTCCTCTCCATCTGCACTGTAAATGGATATACCCCACATACCATTATAGCATTTCTTTTATCCTTCCGTTAGCACTTAGCTCACTATATTGCAATTATCTGTTTACACATCTGCCTCTTCCAGACTGAGAATTCATGGAGGACAAGAGCAATAAAGCATTATCTGTGTGTCTGCATACACGGATGGGCGTATTTTCAATGCTCAGCAAGTGTCTCAAGAATGAACTAGGATGACAGAACCATGCTAGGCACACTCTGACCGAAACATTTCACCTTGAGACTGTTTTACTTCGTGAGTTGATCTAAAATGTTTGCAAAGACGCAGATGTTAACAGCAACTTTTAAAAAGATCTCCCCCACCCCAACCTTAATGAATCATAAGGTGTTATTTACTGAAGCGTCAGAAACAGCTGCCCAGACTGTGTGAGCACAACGTAATTCACTTTATAAATATCACACAATTATCTAATTTCTAAAAGTCTCTGCATGCTTTGAAAGGTGTTATTTTGGAAACAAGTCCTGGCCCATCCGAGGGAAATTCCCTAACTAGCACTGTCATCGCTAAGTATATCCACAAAAACTCGGAAAGACCAGCGAAGAAGCATAAACTCCCTGCTCCTCTGTGGGCATTCAGAGTGCTTCCAGCCTGGCATGGGTTGGGGGGGTCTCTGCACACCCACCCCCCCTCCAACCCTCCAGTGAGGGCTGCAGTCACCTGGCCCACCTGCACTTCCAGGTAACAATTCCAGAGTCTGGCTCAACTAACCCTCAGCTTCCCTCCATCAGAAATGCCCTAGCCACCCTCAGCAGCTGTTTGCCTGCCGGCCTTTGCGTTATTGGGCAGTCAAAACCGTGGTAAGGATTCGGGAACAGAGGCAGGCTTGTTTTGCTGGCCTTTCTGCTGAGCCCTCCAAATGGGAATCACAGCCTCTGAGGTTTTCCTTACATGGTGTCAGCAACCCCACTGCAGATCCGCCTCCCACCTCCGAATCCAATCCCACCCTTTTAGGGAAAGGAGAAACAATGCAATCAAGATGAGGGTATTCCTGCTGCAAGCCAATCCCCAGGTTCTCTGGCTACTTGATACGGGCTGGGGAGATAGGGCTCTCCCCCTTTCAGGTCTATCTGTACCTGACATCTTTCCAGGATCACGGGGGACGTGAGCTGCGGGAGGAGTGGTAACTGGAAACCGCGCCTCCTGGAGCCCCGTCTGAACACAAGCAGATGTGTGCTTTATCGTTCCCAGGCAGAGAGAGGCAGAGGCTCCGGAGCCCTGAAGCAGACACGAACCCTGAGAACGGCACTCCCCTCGGCCTCTGCTCACCACTTCCTCCCCGACTGGTCCCACTCCGAGGGGCAGGATGTGCACTGCCTGGGAAAGCAGCCCTTGGCCAGCCCGGTCACACGCTGCCCTCTGATCTCTTCCCACCAGACTGTGTTACTCTGTGGGCTGGCTTTTTTTTTCCCCTCCTTAATCTGGCATCCATGGAAGTTAGCACTTTATTACAGATTTCCTGCCTTTATTTATCTCACTTAATTATAATATCTCCTGGGAAGAAGGAGCTTCTGAAATGCCAGGGAAAGGAGAGCCAGGCTGGGTTCTAAGGGAGCCAGGGAGGCATCCCAGACCGGGTGATCTCGCGGGTTCACAGACAATGTTGTGTATCGGGGTTGGTTTCACAATAGGGCATGGCTTAATCCACACTCTTACGGTGGGAGCTGTTTGTCTTACACAACCGGGGTCCTTGGATGTGTCTGTCTTCTCTCTCAGACAAGACCAGGCCAGGGGGAAAAGTGAAGGGGTGCAGTTCCTCTGGTGGGCGGGGGATTCCCCAGCACCCCTCATGTGAACTTCTGCTCCAGGCCCGTCCTCAGAGGCCTGTACACACACTTCCCACATGCTTCCCTTCTACGGACAAGAATATCCCCAGGGACAGGTCAGAATAAAGCCTCCTCCTGCTCAGTGAACTCTGTGTGCCCTCTGCCCTCTTTCCAAACAGGCTCACCTCTTTACCATGTGCTTATGGTCTACTACATGCCCTACTGGGGCATGTATCACCTTTTTTTGGCTTTGAATAATTTTATTTCCTTATGAACAGAACATACTTGTTGGTATCTTGGGTAAACTTATCATTCTCCTCTTAGACTCTCTCATGTTGCATGCATGCGGGCCCAGTCATGTCTGACTCTCTGCAACCCCACGGACTACAGCCCGCCAGGCTCCTCTGTCCATGGGATTCTCCAGGCAAGAAGACTGGAGCAGGTTGGCATTTCCTCCTCCAGGGGATCTTCCCAATGCAAGGACCGAACACGTGTCTTATATCTCTTGCACTGGGCAGGCAGGTTCTTTATTGCTATTGCAACTTGGCAAGTCCACATTATGGCCCTGCTGCTGCTGCTAAGTCACTTCAGTCGTGTCCGACTCTGTGCGACCCCAGAGATGGCAGCCCACCAGCACAACCTTAAAAACTAGAGACTGAATTCTACCAGCATATCCAATAATCCAGGGGGCAGCAAACTTTCTATTAAGGGCCAGACAGTAAATATTTTTGGTTTCAGCTTTGTCTCAACTACAAATCACTTCAGTTGTGATTTTATAGCGCCAAAACTGGAGAAGGCGATGGCACCCCACTCCAGTACTCTTGCCTGGAAAATCCCATGGGTGGAGGAGCCTGGTGGGCTTCAGTCCATGGGGTCGCTAAGAGTCAGGCACGACTGAGCAACTTCACTTTAACTTTTCACTCTCATGCACTGGAGAAGGAAATGGCAACCCACTCCAGTGTTACTGCCTGGAGAATCCCAGGGACAGAGGACCCTGGTAGGCTGCCGTCTCTGGGGCTGCACAGAGTCGGACACGACTGAAGTGACTTAGCAGCAGCAGCACTAGCAGCCCCAAAACAGCTATAAACAATACATGAATGTGGACATCTCTTTGTGCCAATAAAACTTTATTTACAAAACCAGCTGATGTAATTAACAGTTGAGCTCATCAACATTACCAGCAATATTAAACCCTAGAAGATCCATGCTTCCATAGCCCAGTCCCAAGCACAGTTCTGTCATCTAGCACTGAATTCCAGCTAAATACAACCCAACTATGCTGAGCTTGCACATCAGCAAAGCGCATGTGACAATAATCTTGTATTTGAAGACCATGTTTTAGGACTGTTGAATGCTTCCAGCATCCACATAAATCTATGTTTCCTCTTTAAAAATAACGTTGAGTTTTAGGAAACCACGTGGACACAGAAACAAGCCCATCAAACAGTTGGAAGGCACAAAAGTGGTATGAACTCAGAAAAGGTAGCTAGTCTCCATGGAAATCAAACCCATGATCCTATTTCGAATATAACCATTGAAGCTGGTCTAGCCTACACCATCTTCTTCAGTACCTTGCTGAAGCACCAAGCTAGCCCACAAGGATAAAAATACTTCATGACAAAAGTACATATCCAGAAAATATCAGCACTGCACCGGAACTTACAAGTCCATCTGGGAAAACCAGACTTCTAATTTACACAAAGAAACTGAGGTAGAGAGAAACTGTCACATGCCCAAGATCACCAAACTGATTGTAGAGAGGGCATGATCGCACGCCAGTGAGCCACATGCTCTAACAAGCACAGATCACATGAGCTATGGCTCAACGCTGTACTCCCTGCCTCAACAACAGTTCCTGGCATGAGAACACATGAGGAACTGATGATAAACAACAAAGGAGCCAGACCTCCACACTTCCGCATCACAAGTAGTATACACTAATAAATCCCTTGCTCCTAAAGAATGTTCTATGTAACTTTCTTCCTGATGTCGAATCGTGTGCTTGGCCCTTCAGACACCACAATCAACTGCTGAGCAAGTCTAAGTAGCCTAAAGGAGTCGAAGCACCACTCCAGGCGGCCAGCTCCATCCTAAGGAATTATTTATGTGTGATGAGCCCCTGTCTGGAACATCAGTGTTGTCTGGATCTTCGAGGACTACTCACAGGACTCCGCCTAAGTGTTCTAAAACACTGTCTGCCCAGGGTTTCCCAGGACTTGCCACATGGAAGCCTGATTGCTTCGAGACGTTGTGGCTTATTTCACATTATCTACACCCACTCATCCATCACCATGAGACAGTGGGACACAAAGCCAGCTCTTCAAAGCAAGGCCGAGAAGGCCCTCTGACTATCCCTGACTGTTTGCCACGTTGTCCCGCCCTGACAACAGATGGGACAGGTGCTACCCCGAGAGACGCTGCTGTGTGAGAAGCCCTCCTATTTGACCACCATCACATCTAAGTACCTTGCCCTGCTTCACCGTTGAAGGTCAAGTGGAAACATTCCTTCCACAGGTGTTGGCCTTTTAAAAGGAATGCAGACGTCGAGCTCCATTTAAGTTTTCAAAATATTGCTTTTTCTTTGAACTCGGAATGTGTAACTTTATCCACAGACGGTGCACATTCACCCAGACTGTGTTTCTATGGCATGGCTCTTCACAGAGAGGGGAGAATGGCAGCCTTCGCAGAAAGGAGTGGAGTATTCAACCCCCACCTCTGGCACTCCTCGCTAAGTCCACAACAATGATCGCTCAGCAGGAGGCCCTTAGAGAACCAGAAGTCATTAAGGGTAGGAAAGGTCCCTCTCCCTAATCACCCAGTCTTTTACAGAAAAACACTATCAAAAACACTTGGCTGATTTTCAGTTCTGCCAACCTTCCCAACTGTTGCAAAGCACCAAATGATATTATATCAAAGGCAGAATAATTAAAACATCTAAAAATATATGACCTCTGGGAATAAATATTTTAGATAACACTTTCTCAGTTCTTTGTGCTTTACTGATATAACCTGCTTCTGGAAATACTGAGAATACCACATGCACCCCCAAAAATAAAAAATGCTGATACCCTAAAAAGAAACAGGCAGAGGTATTTTTTGTTTCACACATACACACAATTTTCCAGGATGGCTCACGTACACAGACACACCTTGACAGAGGTGAAATGCCAGATTTAAAATAAATCCAAAACATTTACAAGATAAAATTCAGACATCTGAGCAGGGGTTTTCCCACAATTAAATATGCAATGTTATCAACAAAATCAGTTTAAGACTGCCTGCCCAATATATAAATTTCCCTTTGTGTTTGAAATACTTTTATCAGATAAGATAGCTTTTGTTTAAACTACTATTTTCAGAATTTGCTTTAGGGGTTTTGAATACACACAAGAGAAGTAACTTGAGATTTCCTACCCTGCTTTAAAATGTGTTTCTTCTGTCTGTTTGTATTTAGTAATTTCCTGTCAAATAAGCTCACATAATTAACTTTCCTTGCTCCAACCTCTTTTTCTCCCCCTATTCCTGCTTCCTGAGGATGGTAATAAAATGCTGATTACATTCTGCTGCTATCTGCCTTTTCTCCGTCGCCCTCCAGCCTTCTTTGTTAGAGCCCACTCTCAGGTTTCAGCAGTTAGACTGGGAGAGACCTACAACAGAAAGGAAGCAAGTCAGACTTGGGAACTTCCTGCTCATTCACATCTATTGGTGGCCCCATGGCTGAGCTGGGGCCCATCAAGGAGTGGGAGGCCTGATTTTTTTTTTCCCTCCCAAATTCAGTGAAACCCAAGGACCAAATTCCACCCCCACACACATCAGCCATTTCTGATATGTATGGGCATGCCTCCCTGTCATTCCTGACCAGAGGGTGAGATGGTTGGGAAGAGCAGTCATCTTGAGCATCTTAGGACAGGAAGAACACCCACCAACATTTACAAAAATAGAAAATTCTTACATATCTGGCTTTTTTTTTCATATAGCTGAGCAGATCAGCACATGTTACTTCCTGGTAGTTAATCTCTCACTTCATACTAATTGAACACTTCATAGAGTTTATGCAAATAATTTGCTAAGTTTTATTACCTGAGCATTCTAAAGCCTATGGCATGAAAGGAAAAATCAAAAGTACCATGAATCCATCAGATTTTAGTGTTGGTACTTCCAGAACACAAAGACCAACTGCTTTCACGTACATTCAAGTTTCTGAGCCCGAGAAGATCCCCTGGAGAAGGAAATGGCAACTCATTCCAGTGTTCTTGCCTGGAGAATCCCATGGATAGGGAGCCTGGCAGGCTACAGTCCATGGGGTCACAACAGTCAGACATGACGTAGTGACTAAACCACCACCACCAGCTTTAGACACGGGCAAACGTTCTGTGGACAAAAGTCACCCTCAGTTGAAAAACAATGATACATATTAAACTCAGAATAGTAAAGCTGCTTTTCCTCATTTCTTACAGATAAACCTAACTGTTAAAATTCTAGCTGCATCATCATATAACGGAGAAGGTAATGGCACCCCACTCCAGTAGTCTTGCCTGGAAAATCCCATGGATGGAGGAGCCTGGTAGGCTGCAGTCCATGGGGTCACTAAGAGTCGGACACGACTGAGCGACTTCACTTTCACTTTTCACTTTCATGCATTGGAGAAGGAAATGGCAACCCACTCCAGTATTCTTGCCTAGAGAATCCCAGGGACGGGGGAGCCTGGTGGGCTGCTGTCTATGGGGTCGCACAGAGTCGGACACAACTAAAGCGACTTAGCAGCAGCAGCAGCAGCAGCAGAATATAAAGGAGTCAAACCTTAAAATTCCAAAGGGTCTCCATTCTGTCCACTAAACATTTGAAGATGTAAATGTTGGTGACATCTTATCATGATGGTGTCTGAAGTTCACAAGTGACACATCCCATGGTTCCAAATCCATTGCACATATTAACAGAGAAAGTCCCAAGAGACAAAATCATAAATACCTTCCTGGACTAGAATCAGACCAAAAAATACCAACTAGCAAAACGGAAAACCGCAGGATGCTAGAATCCAGAGCTATCTAAGCCAATGGTGGACGAATCTGATGCCTCACAGGTCACTGAGTATACTCCGTAAGTAAGCAGTTTCACTCCAAGGTTTATGCCCTGGAGAAACTCTGGAATATGTGCCTCAGTTGATAAGCACAAGAGTGTTCCTAACAGCACTTCTATTGCTAGTAAAAAATACAAAAGCTCACCAATGGGAGAACAAATATGCTGTAATATATGCAGAATATAATATTCATTTCTACAACAGAAAACTTGCTGCTACAGGCATTACTGATAAATCTTAGAGACACGATTTTGAATGAATAAGGCACAGAAGACTGCAACGTGCACCTAGTTTTATGACATTCTAATACAGGCAACTCTAAATCTATTAAACCTATTTTTAAAACATATTTAAACCTATTTTTGAAAACCCAAAGAGTGTGTTTTTTCCCCAGAGTGTGTGTGTATTGGGGGGAAAAAAAAAAAAACAAAGACTAAATTCAGACCAGTGGTTTCCTTTGGGAGGAAGTAAAGGATTATACAGAGGTAAACTGGACTGCATTAGGAAAGTCTGTGGTGAATTACTGTGTATTCATTTAATATTATGTTTCATAACACACACTTATAGTATGTGTGTATTTGCTGTATCAAATAAATTTTTAAAGAATTCTCCTTCAGGAAAAGGCGAAGAAAAGACCTAAGAAAAATGATGGTAAAACAAAAACCAACCAAAGCAAATATTAAAGCACTTCAGAGAAATAACGTGAAGCCAATGGATTAAAAAAAGCATGGGAACATAAGGAACAATAAAAAATCTGCAAAATAGTAATTTTGATTAAGAAATTAATAGCCTTTTAAGTTACACTGGGTAAAGTAAAAAATCTACAAAACAGAAACAAGATGAGGGAAGTTGTTTAATGGATAGGGTTAAGGTATTTAAAAATATTATTTAAAAAGGAAGTATAAGTAAACTCTGTTGGGAATGATAAATGGCATATAAAGACACAGCAGAGATTAAAATCAGAAGACCTAAAACATTTGCCAACAGAACGTTAAATTACAGTCTATAGTCTATCAAAGTATCACAGCTCATAAGTGAGGAATTAGTACATTGCCAGTTTGAAAACCCTCATGAAAAAACCCATCTGGGTAGTAATTATCAATCGCTGTTAAACATCTTGAGCCTCCCGAATGAAGAAGGCAACATTCCCAGTAATTCTTATACTTTATACTTACACAGAGAACCAGACATCCAAAGGCAATTAAAATTTAGAAAAATAATAGAGGGAACATGCCCTATAAGGAAACACGATTCTACGAAGTCAGTTTTTGGGACAAAGTAACATGATGCAGGGACAGACAATTATACCAGGAGACAGAATCAGGATTCCCAGTACAGGCTCAAGAACCTGAAAACAAAAGACAAAGCACTCCCCCTGCACAGCCTGAAATCTAGGGTTTGGGAGCTCTACATGACACGCACATACACAAGCATTACAGAGTGCGGAAGCCCGAAGAGCACTGTCTGGAAATGTTCGATGGGGTCAATCAGTTCTGAGGACAGTGAGAAATGCGGTGTGTGCCTCTGTCACAGATGCGACCTGAGGTTAGCCCTTCGGATGGATGGATGGACAGAGGGACTGCAGCAGTGAGAACAGGGATGAGGGACACATGAGTGACCACAGAGATGATGCGACCATCTGGAGAGCAGCAAGGGGAGTGCCTTGACAAATAGTGAAAACACAAGATGAGATGGGAGAAAATGGAACCAGATTTGAATTCCAATCAATTCAGACATTTCTATCCTTACCACTAGACTGGGCACTGAGCAGAAACAGATTTAGGACCCACAAGGTTCCAATTCAAGACTCATGACTGATGAGTGGGGTATCCCGACCCACATACATCATCACCAGCATTATTATTAAGTGACACTATCATGAAGGAGCCAAAGAATGTTCAAACTACCGCACAACTGCACTCATCTCACATGCTAGGCAAAGTGATGCTCAAAATTCTCCAAGCCAGGCTTCAACGGTACATGAACCAAGAACTTCCAAAGCTGGATTTAGAAAAGGCAAAGGAACCAGAGATCAAATTGCCAACATCGGTTGGATCATAGAAAAAGCAACAGAGTTACAGAAAAATATCTACTTCTGCTTTATTGACTTCAACAAAGCCTTTGGCTGTGTGGATCACAACAAACTGTAGAAAATTCTTAAAGACATGGGAATACCAGACCACCTTACCTGCAGTCTGAGAAATCTGTATGCAGGTCAGGAAGCAAAAGTTAGAACCAGACACAGAAGAATGGACTGGTTCCAAATTGGGAAAGAAGTACATCAAGGCTGTATATCGTCACCCTGCTTATTTAACTTCTATGCAGAGTACGTCATGCATGCCGGGATGGATGAAGCACAGCTGGAATCAAGGTTGCAGGAAGAAATATCAATAACCTCAGATACGCAGATGACACCACCCTGGCAGAAAGTGAAGAGGAACTAAAAAGCCTCTTGATGAAAGTGAAAGAGGAGAGTGAAAAATTTGGCTTAAAACTCAACATCCAAAAAATGAAGATCATGGCATCCAGTCCCATTACTTCATAGCAAATAGATGGGGAAACAATGGAAATAGTGACAGACTTTATTTTCTTGGGCTCCAAAATCACTGCAGATGGTGACTGCAGCCTTGAAACTAAAAGACATTTCCTCTTTGGAAGAAAAGTTATGACCAACCTAGACAGCATATTAAAAAGCAGAGATATTACTTTGCTGACAAAGGTTCATCTATTCAAAGCTATGGTTTTTCCAGTGGTCACGTATGGACGTGAGAGTTGGACTATTAAGAAAACTGAGTGCCAAAGAATTGATGCTTTTGAACTGTGGTGTTGGAGAAGACTCTTTGGAGTCCCTTGGACAGCAAGGAGATCAAACCAATGAATCCTAAAGGAAATCGGTCCTGAATATTCATTGGAAGGACTCATGCTGAAGCTCCAATACTTTGGCCACCTGATGGCGACGAACTGACTCATCGGAAAAGACCCTGATGATGGGAAAGATTGAAGGCAGGAGAAGGAGGGGACAACAGAGGATGAGATAGTTGGATGGCATCACCAACTCGATGGACATGAGTTTGAGCAAGCTCCGGGAGTTGAGGATGGACAGGGAAGCCTGGTGTGCTGCAGTCCATGGGGTCACAAAGAGCTGGACAGGACTGAGAGACTGAAGTGAACTGACTGTGAAGGAACAAGGGTCCTGAACTTGAACTCAAAACCATGGGTCCAAGCCCTGGTCAGAACAGCATAATGGTGTAGCCCAAGCTTGGTCTACATCTGCTTCTGTACTCGGCAGGATATTGATACACTGCTTAGTGTCTTCATGGCTCAACATCCCATGGGTAAGAGGACAGGGATAATATTACGTTTCTATTAGTAAATTTCTATTAGTCTAATAGTAACATGACTAACATGAAGATTTAAAATTTAGTATGTTTAAAGCACTTAGAAAAGTTCTCAGGAAACAGAATGCACTAAATAGACCTTTAGCTGTTACAATCACCAGCTTTCCAGTTTGATGCCATCGAGTCCAAGTCCTTGAAATCTAAGCTTCTGCTGTCTTCTTTATAAGAAGATAGTATTCCTGTCCTCAGAGCATTGCTATATGGTTGTAGAAGCAAATAAAAAGAAAAAACAAGCCTTCGAAATTACCAATATTATACTAAAAGTAGTTATAAAACTAAGTTTTACTACATTTCAAAGCATCAAAGGCTCTTTTGTTTTTTTCTTGTACAGGCTGATGTGTGTTAACTCCTTCAGTTGCTAAGAACTTCATACAGCAATTTTGTTAAAGAAAATTAGCCATTCTCAGCTTATAATTAAAAGAATCTTCTCCATAAATCTAGCACATCAATCAGTTAGGTACAGCACTCCAATGTCCAACCAACAGAGATGTCTAAACAATTCAGTTCAGTTCAGTTCAGTCACTCAGTCGTGTCCGACTCTTTGCGACCCCATGAATCACAGCACACCAGGCCTCTCTGTCCATCATCAACTCCTGGAGTTCACTCAGACTCACGTCCACAGAGTCAGTGATGCTATCCAGCCATCTCATCTTCTGTCGTCCCCTTCTCCTCCTGCCCCCAATCCCTCCCAGCATCAGACTCTTTTCCAATGAGTCAACTCTTTGCATGAGGTGGCCAAAGTACTGGAGTTTCAGCTTTAGCATCATTCCTTCCAAAAAAATCCCAGGGCTGATCTCCTTCAGAATGGACTGGTTGGATCTCCTTGTAGTCCAAGGGACTCTCAAGAGTCTTCTCCAATACCACAGTTCAAAAGCATCAGTTCTTTGGCGCTCAGCTTTCTTCACAGTCCAACTCTCACATCCATACATGGCCACAGGAAAAACCATAGCCTTGACTAGAAGAACCTTAGTCGGCAAAGTAACGTCTCTGCTTTTGAATATGCTATCTTTAGCAAAAGTATGCAGGCACACTGGCAATTAGTACAAAGGTAAAAGATGCTCATGTGTCTTTTTTTTAAGTACTATATGCAATGTTTATTCTCTCTTTCTATTGTTCCTAATTGTTTTTTACATGTAGGAAACTCAGGGCAATTTTTTGATGAAGTGGTCTTTTCTGAAAGTTCATTTCAGGATATGAGATGAAATGAAGCACTGTTTGCTTGTGAAAGAGGCCATCTGAAGGTTTCCAAAAGCAAAATTAGAGAATACAAATATATCCATGGAAAATAGACAATTTTAAAGTCAGTTTCCAAAAATAACCACATACTCCTCACCTCTTACCAGTCCTAATCCACTCTCAGAGCTGCCTCCAGATTACTTAAGAAGAGCTTAATAACTCTGGGGATTAGCCAAATCCTCTGCTCTTTTCCTCACCAGCTCCCCACAACTATCCCCATCTTTTCCACTTTTGAGAATTCTGATTGTAAACTGCTTTCACCAAACAATGAAAGAGGTGACAGCAAGGCAAAAGCCATATTAAGTTAGTCCATCTTTCTTTCAGGCAGCTCTGATGAAAACCTTAGGAGGAAGTAGAAATAACTAACAGATAAAATTGAGGGCTTGGAATCATCTGAGTCAATACATGCCTAATAAGTAAGGAAAAGTAAATCGCAGCATATAAGCTTTTCAGAAATGCTGAAGTCTACCAGGTGAGCCTCTTTTAGATCTACAGAGACAAACCAGAATGCCTAATTTATATGGAACCAGGTGGAAATGGTAACACTACATGTTTTGGGTCTGAGAGTATGTACTGGTTTTTCAACTAAATCTTACAATAAAAGGTAACAAAGATAATCCAGGTTTGGAGCCCAGGCAGAGGGGAGGGGAAGCAGTAGAGTCCATCAGCCAAAGGAGACGGCACTCATTAGCAGTATCTCACGCTCCACCATGAGGAAAGGAGCCCATGTGCAGAAGCTAATATATGATGAAGGTGACTGTTCTGTGCATTTGAGAAAGGATGGTATTATATATATATATATTTTATATTTTCAACAAATGGCTGGTTCAAATTTGAGATCCATCAGGGGGAAAAAAGTGATCCTTCATTTCACAGCATACATACAAGTCAATTCCAGGTAGATTATAGATCTACATGTGAGAAACGATCAAGTTCACAGAAAACACACAGGAGAGTAGCTGCACGATTTGGTGATTGAAATATAAGTTCTTACACAGAACACAAATGGCGTCAATCAGAGGAAAAGACCGATGAGTTGGAGTAAATTAATATTAATCGCTCCTGTTCATCAAAAGGCACCATTATGAGAGCAAAAAGGCAAACCACAGAGTGGACAAAGATATTTGTAACACACATAACTATCAGAGTTCATTGCAAAGTATACAAAGAACTCTCAGAAGTCAAAAAATAAAAATAAAAAATGGGCAATAAATTTGAATAACGTCTTTAAAAAGAAGGTATCCAAATGTCCACTAAGCATAATAAAAGATTATCAACTTCTTAGCCATTCCAAGGAAATGCAAATTAAAATCATGAAGACATACTGCTAACCCCACCAGAATGGCTAAAATGGGAAGGTCTGACAATGCCAAGTACTGACAAGGATATAGAACAATGAGAAGATTAATACACTTTTAGCAGTTGTGTAAGAAGATATAGTTCATGGGCTCACAAAGAGTTGGACACAATTGAGCAGCTAACACTTTCACTACTTCAAGAAGGTACAACTAGCCTCAAAATCTGTTTGGCACTGCCTATTAAAATTGAATATATGAAAACTTCATAGCACAGCCCAGCAATTTTGCTTCTAGAGCATGTGAGTTTGTGTGGATGTGCATATGTGTAACAACAAAAAAAACTGTACACACATATTTATCAAAAGATTTATACAGAAATGTCCACAGCATCATAATTCACACTACCAAAAGCTATGTCAACTACAGTAAAGTTGATAGTCTATATCCTAAAAATAGAATTTTATATGATGACTAAAATGTGGCAAACATCACTGAATCTCTCAAACATGTCCAGTGGAAAGAAAAAAGCCACCCCCCTAGGCTATTCAAAAATCAGTTCCAATTATGTCAGATTTCTGGTTCTAGGTAAGAAGGTGTAAGCATACTTCACCCACCTCTACTATTGAATAAAACTATAAAACCTGGGTAGATGACACAGAGCAGCTATGTGAAAATCAGAAGTAGACAGCAGCAGGTGAACCTCAGATGTCCACTGGAATTTGAAGTATAATCAAACTGGTCGTGGGTTTACCATTTATTTTCTAACTCTATCTTCTAGCCTGAATATCGCTGGAAACCTAGAAATGAGCATTGTGGTGAGAATGGACAAAGTCCTAGGATCCTATAGGAGCCCTATCACTCATGAAGCAAACAAAAAAATCGGGCCACTCCTAACAGTCACAGGAGTGGGGAAATTCTCCAATTTTATTCTTTGTTTCTTCCCTTTCTGTCACTTTTCTCATGACCTTGCTCCCATGCAATTCCATGGTAGTCACCAGGAATGGATGTCCCTGGTGGCTCAGACAGTAAAGAATCTGCCTGCAGTTCAGGAGACCCAGGTTCAATCCCTGATTTGGGAACATCCCCTGGAGGAGGAAATGGCAGCCCACTCCAGTCTTCTTGCCTGAAGAATCCCATGGACAGAGGAGCGTGGTAGGCTACAGTCCACAGGGTCACAAAAGAGTCAGACATGACTGAGCAATTAACACTTTATCAGGAATGGAGGGTCAAAAGGAGTGAAAACTCTGAAGGAGGGGAATCTTTCAATCCATTACTGGGAACGTCATCCCAAAAGGCTGAGGCCCATCTCTGTCGCTTCTTTTCCTCTCTCCTCCTGCTGGTTGGACCTCAAAAAAGTCTAAACAGGGGAACACAGTAGAGTTGAGAGGACTGAAAAGTAAACTCTAAGGAACTGTAATGTACCAGGGAGAGTGCAGAGAGGAAGACGTTCAGGAAAGCGACCCTGTAACATCATTTGAATTTCAGGGATCACCACCAAGTCCAGAATTGGTGGATCAGAGACTGTAATTAGCATAGCAAAGACTCTGAGCACGGAATTAACAAATGAGCCACTACACAAATCACACGCTGGCCAATGGGTTACACACACCCAGAACAGAACCAGAGTATGGTGAGGATTTTGAAAAGTGGATATTGAAACAATATCTTGAGCTAGGTTGGAACTTGCAGCCTGAATCAAACCAGGTCAAGTAACTGGTTTAAAATTAAAAAAAAAAAATTCTTCCCCAAATTTAAACACAATCCAGAGTCTCATAATGTAATCTTCAAAATATCCAGGATAGATTCCAAAATTACTCAACATACCAAGAACCATGAGAATTTCAACTTCACAGGAAAAGATAGTCAACAGATGCCAATGCCGACATGATACAGATGGTGGAATTAAGTGACAAAGACTTTAAGGCAGCTACTATATAAATGTTTGAATGACCAATCATGAACATTCTTGAAAGAAACATTAAAATTAAAGTCTCAGTAAAGGAACAGAAAATATAAAGAACAAATGGAAATCCTAGAACTGGAAGTGACAATAATCAAAATTAATAATTCACAGGATGGACTCAAAAGCAGCCTGGAGATGGCAAATGAATGTCAGCAGACTTGTAGATAAATCAATAGAAATTATCTCATATGAATAGAGAAAAACAGTTGAAAATAAATGAACAGAAATTCAGAGACATGTGACGGAATAACAGAAGACCAAACATTAATGTCAAAGTCCCTGAAAGATACAGGAAAAAATGTGTACTAAAAGCATTTGAAGAAACAAGAGTGGAAAATTTCTCAACTCTGGAGAAAGACTAACGTCAGATTCAAGCATCTGAGCAAACCCCAAACAGCACGAATTTGGGGGGGTTACTCTAAGACAAACTGCTAAAAATGAAAGACATTCCATTTGGGTGATGACAAAGTTCTGGAATAAACAGTGGTAATGGCTGCACAACCTTCATTGTAATTGACTAATGCTACTGAACTGTACGCTTCAAAACGGTGAAAATGGCAAATTTTATGGTATGTGTATTTTACCACAATTGAAAGGGGAAAAAAAAGAAATAAATAATCTTCAAAATAGCCAAAGTAAAGTGATAGGTTACATGATTATAATGATTAGAATGACTGTGACTATCTCATACAAAACATCAAGGTTAAAAAGAAATAGCACAACAATTTTCAAAAACTGTAATCTCAGAGTATAAACACATTAGTAATAAACGTGAAATAAAGTCATTCTCAAACGAAGTGAAATGTTAAGAATTCACAGCAGACTTACTCTAAAAGAATTACTAAAGAAAGGAAAATGGTGGCAACCCACTCCAGTATTCTTGCCTGGAAAATCTCATGGACAGAGGAGGGTTGTGGTCCACGGGGTTGAGAAGAGCTGGACATGACTGAGCGACTAACACACACTCAAGGAAGGGCATCAGAAAGCAAGAAGGAAACAAATTAGGAGAACAAAGGAAGAGCAAATGATAAATAACTGGACAAATACAGACCAGTCTCCTCTTGAGCTCTTTACAATGCGTTTCATGATTGAAAGCAAACAGTCCCTGATGACACTGTCGGTGTGTGAAGATGTTACACATAAGACATCAATCACATCAAGGGGGAAATGCAAAGGTATCTCAGATACAGGTTCTACATTCCTAATGAAGTAATAAGGTATCAATCATACGTTTAAAGTTAAACATGTATTTAGTCATCCACAGAAAAACCACTAAAAAGCTACATAAAGAGATTTTGTCAAAATCATAATTAACATGAAATATTAAAAAACTGCACAAGTGACTCAAAGTGTGACAGGAAAAGTAAGAGAAACAAGACAATACAGAACAAACAATGGAATGGTAGATCTAAACCCAAATACATCAGTAACTATATTAAATTTACATGATCTAAAGTAATTAAAAGTCACACTGTCATATTAGATTTTTTTAATGACTCAACTATGCTATCTATGAGAAATTCACTTCAGAAATATTTAAGTAAAAGAACAAATATATAATGGAAGTCACAATGAAAATAAAGCTGCAAAGGCAAGCAATTCATATGAAGGTAACAGATAAATACATGCCAAGATCTTAAACATCAGCAGCCAGAGACATCCAAATTAATCCACAGTAAGATATTACAAAGATCCGTATAGTCAAAGCTATGGTGTTCCAGTAGTCATGAATGTATGTGAGAGTTGGACCCTAAAGAAGGCTGAATGCCGAAAAATTGATGGTAGAGAAGACTCCTGAGAGTCCTTTGCACAGAAAGGAGATCAAACCAGTCAATCCTAAAGGAAATCAACCCTGAATATTCACTGGAAGAACTGATGCAGAAGCTGAAGTTCAATACTTTGGCCACCTGCTGCGAAGAGCCAAGCCTTGGAAAAGACCCTGATGCTGGGAAAGATTGCAGACAGGAGGAGAAGGGGGCAATAGAGGATGAGACGGTTGGATGACATCACTGACTCAATGGAAATGAGTTTGAGCAAACTCTGAGAGATGGTGAGTCCTGGCGTGCTGCAGTCCATGGGGTCACAAAGAGTTGGACACGACTTAGTGACTGAACAACACCACATCTATCATAATGGCTAAAATAAAACATAGTGACAACATCAAATTCTGGAAGTAATGGAGAGAAACTCGATCGTTCATGTTGTGGAAATTCAAATGATACAGACATTCTGGAAAGCCACTAAACAATGCTGAGTTTCTTATTAAATTAGACAAATTGAGTTTGTCTATGATATGATTTCATTCATGTAACATTCTTGAAGTGACAAAACTATAGACTTGGAGAACAGTTTAGTGATTGCCACGGTTGGGTGTTGGGAGAAGGGGGAAGGGGAGGTGAGTGTGATTATAAAGGGCAACACAAGGGATCCTTGTGGTAATGCAACTGCTGTGTATCTTAACTGCGTTAGTAAATACAAAGATCTACATGTGATAAAATGTTATTTAACAAATCACACAATTACATGTAAAATTCCATAAATATGAATAAGATAATCGATTTGTATAAATGTCAATTTCTTGGTTGTAATACTGTACAATGGTCTGTAAGTTATTACCATCAGGGAAAATTAAGTAAAGAGTTGGGATAAAGAGGGAATACTGCATAATGATAAGAGAATAGATTCACCAAAAAACCTAACAATCATATATACATGCACCCAAAAAGAGGAATGATGCTAAAGCTGAAACTCCAGTACTTTGGCCACCTCATGCAAAGAGTTGACTCATTGGAAAAGACTCTGATGCTGGGAGGGACTGGGGGCAGGAGGAGAAGGGGACAACCGAGGATGAGATGGCTGGATGGCATCACTGACTCGATGGACGTGAGTCCGAGTGAACTCCAGGAGTTGGTGATGGACAGGGAGGCCTGGTGTGCTGCGATTCATGGGGTTGCAAAGAGTCGGACACGACTCAGCGACTGAACTGAACTGAATAAGAGTCCAAAATAAACAAAGCAAAACTGACCCCCAAAAGTAAATCCACAATTACAGCTGAAGACTTCAACACACCCCTCTCATTAATAGTTAAAACTAGTAGACAGAAAATCAATATGGATAGCAAAGAATTTAATAATATATCAACTGGATCTAGTTGATGTATAAAGAACTGCTCATGCAATACCAGCAAAATACACATTCTTCTAGAGTAAATGAAACACTCAACAAGACAAAACTTAATTTGGGCCTTAAAAAAAAAAACACAAATAATATTAAAAGATGGTAGTCATACAACGTAAATCCTCAGACCAAAATGCAAATAGAGACTGTTAACAAGAAAATCTCCAAATATGTGAAATAAAACTCAGTATGTAATTTAAGCTACTTTTCATTTATACTTTTTTTTTCAAATTTTGATAATTGTAAGTTATATATTATTATGTCCATTGTGCATTAAAAAAAAAATCAGGAGATAGTTAAGTCTCTGGAATTGGTGATTTGGAAATCAGAAGTCAGACACAGTCTATGCCTACTATGACACTGTCAACACTGTTGTGTAACATGAAGGAACAGTTTGAGCCATACTCCAGAATGGCAAGGTAACAATGAATAAGAACTATTCCTTCATCAGTTGGATATAAGTCACCACAAAAAAAAAGTCTGAATATTGTCAATAAGGTCCCTTTCACCTTAATTTTCTATTAATCATCTTGTAATTTATTAATAGCAATATTCATTTTAAGGAGTCAGTGCTCTGAAACATAACTACATAAAAACTGAGATTCTATATGCTTGTTCTGATCCAGCTTATCCAGCCCTCTCCTACCCTTAAATAAGTTTAAACAAGTGTGATTGAAAAAATCTCAGTTCCGAGATGTAAATGACTTTTCCACACTTGAAACATTTAGGAGACTTTCCGATATAGAGAAAATAAAGTTTGACTTAATGAAAATGTAGGTCAAGGTTGAGACAGTCTGTCAAATGTGTCACTGAAGGAGAAGTTGGTTATGGCACATTTTAATGTTTTAAGTGTGTATAATGCCAGCATCGCTGAATTTTCTAATTTCAAATCATACTCTCATCTCCAACAGTAGCAATGTAGTTATTTTAAAGGCCAAAGGAAAATGTGTCAGAAAGTAAACAGTGTGAGAACAGACCTAAAATATGCATTTTTATAGGTACCCACATTAAAAAACCAAGCAACACAGCCTCCATCTTCAGCTTACTCAATATTTATTGACTATCTATTGAGTGCCAGACATGATGCAGCCACTGCCCTCGAGAAATACCCAGGTCAGTGGGCAGACATAAACAATTACAATTTTACATGCTAGTTATTATCTGTAACAAAGCGGCCACAGAGAAAGGGATATTGACCGGCTTCACAAAGACGACCTGTGGTTGGGATTTGGGGTAGGTAAGACAACCTCTAGGAGGAAGTGAGAAAAAGAGATGAACCAAGAGAAGGATGGGTCCACGTGTGGACAGAACGAGAGAGAGCATTATTCCTCAGGAACACTAGAACTTGGGGCACTTTACACACAGGATGAGGCGGGGGAGGCTGGAAGATGGCTGAGACCATTTGTGAAAGGGTGTTATACATCCCGGAGCATTAAGGGGAGAAAAGTCTAGAGACAGGTAGCATCTCTTGTGACTATCCAGTAAGAAGTGATAAAAGACTGAACTCAAACTGTAGCCATGAAAACAGAGAGGGGAGGACAGAGCCCAGGGATCCTTGGCAGCTAGCACAGAAAGACTTAGTGACCGAACAGGACGTGAGGAAGGAGTCCCAGCTTCTAAAATGGACACATCCTAAAGACAGAATACAGGAGACAAGCAATTGGTAAAGAAAGTTACCCTGTTTCTTTTGTAACACCTTGGTGTTCAATGAGATTTACTCCTTGGTAACTAGATGGAGACTTGAAGCAGTTCTGTGCAAACAGAATGTGGGCTTCAGGAGACTCTAGAGGCAGAGGTTTAGGAGTCCATGATTGATGACTTGACCCCTCTAGGGATGGATGGAATCAAGCACAGAAAATATATTCTTATTATAATAAATGCTTCCTTGGCAAAGAAGCACTGACTGAAAACTGATTTCAAGTTTTAGGACACAAGCTGCCTTTGTTTCAAAAGGTCTGTAAACCACTCTCTGAATATGATCATCATAAAAGCCAACAGTGATACCACGTTCTACCATCAACACCTAACTCCACTTCTGCAGGGGAGCAAAAAACAGGCCCGCCCCCTGCCCACTCCAGTCAGGGTAGGATGCCAAGAGCTGATGAAAGAGAACCCAGGGTCAGCAGGCACTCTTCTCCCAAAGTTCTAATTATAAACTCCAAAGCTCTTTCCACATCTCCCTCCTAGGGAGTCCTTCTCTCCTCTGCTCTCTACCCACGACCTTGTCCTTGCAACCTTGGCCTCTTTCCTGAACGTATTCATAGGCAACAAACAGGCTATAGACTTTTGGAGCAGATGGTTTAAACGTAACATATAGCCAGTTATGCTAGGTGGCGCTAGTGGTAAAGAACCCACCTGCCAATATGGGGGACAAAAGAGAGGCAGGTTCCATCCCTGGGTTGGGAAATACCCTGGTGGAGGGCATAGTAACCCACTCCAGTATTCTTGCCTGGAGAATCCCATGGACAGAGGAGCCTGGTAGGCCACAGTCCATAGGGTCTCAAAGAGTTGGACACAACTGAAGCAACTTTGCATATAGTCAGTAATTTCAGAAATAAACATAGGAGAAATCAGATTGCTTTTGGAATCTGAAAAAGCAACTCAAGAGTCAGAACTAGAAAGAGCAACAGGAATGACAAAATTCAAGGGAAGGTTTCCCTGCTTGTGATTATTTGGGGGCAACCAAGGTGGCAGTAGTGGTAAAGAATCTACCTGCCAATGCAGTCGAGATGTAAGAAACGCAGGTTGGATCCCTGGGTTGAGAAGATCCCTGGAGGAGGGCATGGCAACCCACTCCAGTATTCTTGCCTTGTGAATCCCTCAGAGGAGCCTAACAGGCTACAGTCCATGGGGTCACAGAGTCAGACAAGACTGAAGCGACTTAGCACTCACGCACCTCTAGGGTATGTAAAGTGAGCCAGAATTCTGCTCTGCATTTTGAAAAGGAAAAATAGTTCAGTGCAGATCTCCTGAGCAAAGAAAATAGTGCCAGCAACACCCATAGTGATGTCATACCAGCTGCTAGCTTCAGGTCAACGGTAGTGTAAGAGGAAGCTTGACTGGAGCCAAGCGTACCCCCCCTGGACTAATCGACAGACTTCCAATGCCCTGCAAAAATAACTCTCCTCTCTGGACAAGTGAGGTGCTAATCTGTGTATCCAACTCTGGCATTTCAGAAGCCAAGCCCAGAATATACATGCCAATACCCATTCTGCAAAGTAATGTACAGTTCAGGAGGTGCTATATCATTTCAATCAGTTCAGTCGCTCAGTTGTGTCTGACTCTGTGCGACCCCATGAATCGCAGCACGCCAGGCCTCCCTGTCCATCACCAACTCCCGGAGTTCGCTCAAACTCATGTCCATCCAGTCGATGATGCCATCCAGCCATCTCATCCTCTGTCATCCCCTTCTCCTCCTGCCCCTAATCCCTCCCAGCATCAGGGTCTTTCCCAGTAAGCCAACTCTCTGCATAAGGTGGCCAAAGTATTGGAGTTTCAGCTTTAGCATCAGTACTTCCAATGAACGCCCAGGACTGATCTCCTTTAGGATGGACTAGTTGGATCTCCTTGCAGTCCAAGGGACTCGCAAGAGTCTTCTCCAACACCACAGTTCAAAAGCATCAATTCTTCGGCACTCAGCTTTCTTCACAGTCCAATTCTCACATACATACATGACCACAGGAAAAACCATAGCCTTGACTAGGCCTTTGTTGGCAAAGCAATGTCTCTGCCTTTGAATATGCTATCTAGGTTGGTCATAACTTTCCTTCCAAGGAGTAAACATCTTTTAATTTCATAGCTGCAATCACCATCTGCAGTGCTTTTGGAGCCAAAAAAAAAATAAAGTCTGACACTGTTTCCATTGTTTCCCATGAAGTGATGGGACCGGATGCCATGATCTTAGTTTCCTGAACGTTGAGCTTTAAAAGCCAACTTTTTCACTCTCCTCTTTCACTTTCATCAAGAGGCTTTTGAGTTCCTCTTCACTTTCTGCCATAAGGGTGGTGTCATCTGCATATCTGAGGTTCTTGATATTTCTCCCAGCAATCTTGATTCCAGCTTGTGCTTCTTCCAGCCCAGCGTATCTCATGATGTATTCTGCATACAAGTTAAATAAGCAGGGTGACAATATACAGCTTTGACATACTCCTTTTCCTATTTGGAACCAGTCTGTTGTTCCATGTCCAGTTCTAACTGTTGCTTCCTGACCTGCATATAGGTTTCTCAAGAGGCAGGTTAGGTGGTCTGGTATTCCCATCTCTTGAAGAATTTTCCACAGTTTATTGTGATCCACACAGTCAAAGGCTTTGGCATAGTCAATAAAGCAGAAATAGATGTTTTTCTGGAACTCTCTTGCTTTTTCCATGATCCAGCAGATGTTGGCAATTTGATCTCTGGTTCCTCTGCCTTTTCTAAAAACAGCTTGAATATCAGGAAGTTCACGGTTCACATATTGCTGAAGCCTGGCTTGGAGAATCTTAAGCATTACTTTACTAGCATGTGAGATGAGTGCAATTGTGTGGTAGTTAGAGCATTCTTTGGCATTGCCTTTCTTTGGGACTGGAATGAAAACTGACCTTTTCCAGTCCTGTGGCCACTGCTGAGTTTTCCAAATTTGCTAGCATATTGAGTGCAGCACTTTCACAGCATCATCTTTCAGGATTTTGAAAGAGCTCCACTGGAATTCCATCACCTCCACTAGCTTTGTTTGTAGTGATGCTTTCTAAGGCCACTTGACTTCACATTCCAGGATGTCTGGCTCTAGGTGAGTGATCACACCATCATGATTATCTTGGTCGTGAAGATATTTTTTGTACAGTTCTTCTGTGTATTCTTGCCACCTCTTCTTAATAGCTTCTGTGTCTGTTAGGTCCATACCATTTCTGTCCTTTATCGAGCCCATCTTTGCATGAAATGTTCCCTTGGTATCTCTAATTTTCTTGAAGAGATCTCTAGTCTTTCCCATCCTGTTGTTTTCCTCTATTTCTTTGCACTGATTGCTGAGGGAGGCTTTCTTATCTCTCCTTGCTATTCTTTGGAACTCTGCATTCAGATGCTTATATCTTTTCTCCTTTGCTTTTCGCTTCTCTTTTCACAGCTATTTGTAAGGCCTCCCCAGACAGCCATTTTGCTTTTTTGCATTTCTTTTCCATGGGTATGGTCTTGATCCTTGTCTTCTGTACAATGTCACGAACCTCCGTCCATAGTTCATCAGGCACTCTATCAGATCTAGGCCCTTAACTCTATTTCTCACAGCCCTGTCTAACTCAGTGAAACTAAGCCATGCCGTGTGGGGCCATCCAAGAAGATATCATTTAAGCCCTTTCAAATTAAAGAAGCTAAATTCCTCTTTAACTGTTTGTTTCCATCATTGCCAAGCCCAAATGTACCAGTTAACAAAAACTGAGGCCAATGCTTGTGTATCTCTGTTTTAATGGTGAGGACCAACTGAGGTAAATACAATCGACAGGAAAAGCAAAAATCTGTTACCCGATTTGAAAACAAGGAAAAGTTGGATTTCATTTTTGTTTAATGATGACTCTTAGCCAATCTGATTCACAACTACTTCTGTGCACAAACTTCTTGTGTAAGATGGTGTGTGTGTGTGTGTGTGTGTGTGTGTGTGTGTGTGCGTGTGTGTGTGCGTTGAGGGAGGGCCAGAGTTCTTACCATCATCACTATCACCACCACTCCAAAAAAGTAGACATTTCTATACTCCAAAAGGCCACAATCTTCTTTTCCTGGGAGTTTTTGCTGATGTATTTACTGCTTCTCCTCTGCCCTCCTAAAACTATCAGCACATAGTAAGTATCCTTTCAATAAAAGAAGAACAGGAGGAGGTCAAGGCCGCTCAGACTTCCGAAGGCTCTGGTGATAGAGGACAGAGTGGATTTATGGCCCCGGTCAAGTGTTTCTATCTTCCCAGGGGAGAAAGATATTTGTGACTACTAGAGAGAGATACTAGAAAGAATGCAGTCTAACTTTGTTATCATTTGTAAATTCCCTGCCTGATGTGATAACGAATATCACTTTTCATTCAGGGCCATTGGTTAAAAAAAAAATTACTGTGATAACAAAGGTGCCATTATTTCTGGTAGAATTTTCCTGGGCCCTGTTAATAATCACACTTGCAGTCAACTAAGGCCCTAGGTTCTCACATCACTAAATAAATACTGCCTGGTGGCAAATATTAGTATCCCCAACTCTGCATTCCAAAGAAGTCATGAAACTTATCGTAAAGGTCAGATCTCAGTAAATAAGGTCAAAGCAAAACTAAAATTTAAAATCTCCTACTATTTCTTCAACAAATTCCCATGTCTCTGGCTCCCAGTGCAATTTCCTACCAGACACATCAGTGGCCACTGTAACCCCATCATATTTGGCATTACAGAGGTGAAGAACAGAAGTTCCTGGAAATAGAGTCCTAAAAGTGACTTTTGAACAGGGACTCTTAACATTTGTTAAATACAGGGGAGGCGTGAATGCTCTTAAGTTGGGAGTTTTAAAATCTATGCACAATATGATTTTCTCAGGAAAATGTCCACGGTTTTCTTAAATTCAAGCATTCTTACTATTCTCCCCGTTTTAGAACCACTGGGAACAAATGGGTCATTCTCAATTCTTGCTGTGCATCAGAAGACTCTCTGGGGAACTTTAATAAAAAGTATACATTCCAAGACCCTACTCCAGATTGACTACATCAGGGTCTAGGAATGTGAATTTAAAAAAAATTTTTTTTTTTTTTTTTTCGTAAAAAAGAGGAAGGGGAGGACTATGGAATAATCATAATACATAGCCAAGGTTATGAAATACTATGTAACGTTAAGTTAATTGATAGTCTATTTTATTTAATTACTGAACTTTAAACCTGGAAGAAACTCTAGATATCAAAACCCTTTACATTCCTTTCACAGAGAGGAGCCACATCTGTTAAGAGACTCACCCAGGATCACACAACTAGTTCTAAATAAAAATGCAACCAGAATTACAGTTTCCCCAAATAAAGTTTATGTGCAAATGGAGTATCTCATAAAGGATAAAATACAGAGCCAAAAATATACTGCTTTAGATTTTTAAAATTCACACTCACTTTTCTACCAAAAAATCATAAAAGGGGTTTAGCAATCTTCCTTCTAACTCCATCTCTTACAACCACCTCCTGAAGTTCTCCTTTAACAGAGAAAATTCATCACCTTTTGCAGCTCATTTGTAAAAATTAACCTGTATTTGCATAAAGTTAAATAAATATAACAGAAGAATCATATTTACAGACATAAACCACAGTGGATAGTTGATTATGATAAATACACAGTGGGAAAAAAAAGCATAGTGAAGGGTGGCTGACCCTTTTATCAACAGTGGGAGAAGTTCCTGATTGTCAAATCTTAGGTCACCACAATTTGTTATCCTGCGCTTTCTAGCTATTATATTTTAATTTTTTAAATGTTTTATTTAAAAAATGAAATGCATTCTTTTATTTAACAAATAAAATGCATTCCTTTTCCAAAATAAAACACATTATTTTTAATTATCAACACCAAGAACTAGTGCATGATTGCCACCAAGAAGGGGTATATAAACAGCTGCAGCATCTCATTTGCTTCAGGAAGATATTTACATAGTCCAAAGTGGGTAGAACAGGGCATTTAATATGGGAAATAACAAATTTACCCTAAGAGAAGGATTTTTTTTAATGCAATTCAAGTTGAAGGGAAGAAAGAGAAAGAAAGAGGTGACTTTTCCTTTGTTAAATTTCACAATGAATTTACACCCAGATTCAGCAAGTGCTTTTCAGTGGCTTCACAGTAGCTGAGATAATTATATGACTGCCCTCTTGATGTATGAGTCCCCATTGAGCAAAGTCGGCTGAATCCCAAGGACAGCATTCCAGGATGTTGAAAAGAATCCTTTCAGTACACACCCACTGTGTGTCTTGGTGCAGGCACAGTTTCTTCTCAAGGAGACAGTGTAAAAGAAGAGCCAAGTTCACTCTGCTGACAGAGACCCAGGCAGTTATGTAAAAACTGTGAACATTCAAGTGCTTATATGCCAATAACTGCTCAAAAATGTCTACACACTAGCGTGCTAAGTCACTTCAGTCATGTCCAACTTTTTGCAACCCTATGGACTGCAGCCCGCCAGGCTCCTCTGTCCATGGGGATTCTCTAGGCAAGAATACTGGAGTGGGTTGCCATGCCCTCCTCCAGGGGATCGTCCCGGGGTCTCTTAGGTCTCCTGTGTTGGCAGGCGGGTTCTTTACCACTAGCGCCACCTGGGAAGGCCCAGTAAATTATGAATTCTTAAGGAATACCTCTCACCTAACACATTTAACCTATCATAGAGCCAAGGACAAGATCTTACATACTCTGGAGAATGATCACTGGATGAAATGAAAGAAATTCCAGAACATCAGTCCTAAAGGACATGAGTATTCCCTACAATTAACAGTCCTTCACACAGATTAGTGATGCCACATTCCTGGTCTGTGATTACTCTTTTCTTACCTGTATCTATGGTGGAAGCAGAAATGTCTAGTCCTTGGCATAGGCCCCCTATATTTTATACAGATATATATATATATATATAGATAGATAGATAAATATTTATGAATATGTATTTACATATATTCATACACATATATTTATTAATATATATATATAATATTGAAATAAGAGAAGGCAATGGCACCCCACTCCAGTACTCTTGCCTGGAAAATCCCATGGACGGAGGAGCCTAGTAGGCTGCAGTCCATGGGGTCGGTGAGTCGGACATGACTGAGATACTTCACTTTCACCTTTGACTTTCATGCATTCGAGAAGGAAATGGCAACCCACTCCAGTGTTCTTGCCTGGAGAATCCCAGGGACGGGGGAGCCTGGTGGGCTGCCGTCTATGGGGTTGCACAGAGTCGGACACAACTGAAGTGACTTAGCAATCTTGAAATAAATGAATAAGTCATCTTCAAAGAAACTACATATTTTACATACTTATCCTTTTTTTTATTCCTATTAAAATATTAGTTCCATGAAGACAGTACGTTGTGTCTGCTCACTGCTATTACCAACATGCCATAGGGCAATGCTTAGGAAAGAAGCATGCATGCTAAGTCACTTCAGTTGTGTTCGACTCTTTGCAACCCCATAGACTGTAGCCCACCAGGCTCCTCTGTCCGTGGGGTTCTCCAGGCAACAACACTGGAGTGGGTTGCCATGCCCTCCTCCAGGGGATCTTCCCCACCCAGGGGTTGAACCTGCATCTCTTTACATCTTTCCAACAAAGTATCTCTTGCATTGGTAGACTGGTTCTTTAACACTAGTGCCCGGCCCATATTTACTGAATTTGTGTTATCAAAGGAACGAATTAAATGTCAAGTAAAAGCAGGGCACTGTGCTGGGTCCTGGAGACAGAAGAAATACAGTGCATTATCTCCCGGGTGTAGTGTCGCTCTTGGTCTCGTCGTTGCTGAACACGGGTATGAGTAGGGCTGAACCAAAAGCTGAAACCATTCTGTCAGAAAACAGATCCTTCTATTTATGTAATAGTTACACTTTAGTCCCTGGGACTGCAAGGAGATCCAACCAGTCCATCCTAAAGGAGATCAGTCCTGGTTGTCCATTGGAGGGACTGATGCTGAAGCTGAAACTCCAATACTTTGGCCACCTGATGCAGAGAGCTGACTCACTGGAAAACACCCTGATGCTGGGAAAGATTGAGGGCAGGAGAAGAAGGGGATGACAGAGGATGAGATGGTTGGATGGCATCACCAACATAATGGATACGGGTTTGGATAAACTCCGGGAGGTGGTAATGGACAGGGAGGCCTGGCGTGCTACGGTTCATGGGGTCACAAAGAGTCAGACACAACTGAACAACTGAACTGAACACTTTATAAATGCCCAATTATGTGTCTTTAGCCATGAACACTCATTATCCAGTCCTGAATGCAACAACATCTTGAGTCCCAGGCAAGAGAGGCCCGTACCCCAGCAAGTCCATCAGCAGCCCCAAGGGTCACATTCCAGGTACGGGGACCCTGACACTTCCTTTCAAACCCAAGCACACTTACAGTGTAGGTTTTTCCCCAGATATTCTCCCAAGGACAGCCTTCAATATACAACCCTGGGGCCCACAAGATGAGTTACGGCTTCAGCACAACAGGCAGACTCAGCCATCCACAGGCAGGTATGCCAGGTCCTCATTTCCTCCCAAGCCACCTGGTCAGGTATCGAACTCCGAAGAATTTAGAAACTCAAAATTCAAACCTGGCCTTCAAGGCTGTTACAAAGGTGTATTTGTCAGAGTAGGGGGATTTCTGAACATGATTTGACAGTTGTTGTTTTTTTAGTTTGATTTGCAAGCTTATAGATATTTAAATATATAGAACGTAGTAGGGAACTCCCTGGCAGTCCTGCATTAGGACTGGCGCTGCCACTGTCCAGAGCCTGGGTTTGATCCCTGGTCAGGAAACTAAGATCCTGCAAGCCACATGGTGAAGCCAAAAGAAAAAAAAGAATGTGGACCTGCCTTCGATTTCTAGCCCTGAGGCCCCACAATCAGTGAATGAAAGCAAGGCCCAGAGCTGTTAACCAAGCAACTAAGGACACAGGCTTTTTCCAGTAGCTGAAAAAGCCAGAACTCAAAGCCAGCTCTTCACAGTATCAGTGTCCAGTTTCTGAGGCAAACCCCCACCCCTCAACTTCACCCCTTCAAAGCACCTAGTTATGCTCCCATGATTATAGCAAGCCCGGGGGCTCCCAAGAGGTCAAGTGGTGGGTCCAGGAACATACAGCCCTTCCTCTCTCCTAACATCCTGGGCTTTCTCCTCAATCACTCAGGAGACAAATGCAAGCAGCTTGTAAATCCAAATGGTTGCTGCATCTATGCATGCTTGTAGCTACCTGTTGTGGAGGGAGAATCTATGCTAGAGGAGAGCAAGCACTGACACATGCCTCAGGAACCTCACAAGATGCAGCCTCAGGCTTTTGAACGTACATCTTTTTTACAACTCTAAACCTAGAAGTGCATTAGTGTTCTTGCAAAACAGGCCATGTGGCAGTTTAGAAAGCCCACATATAATACCTTCCTAAGACCTGTGCTGACGGAGATCCTTTCATCCAAGAAATCCAAAGTACTTTACAAGCTCAAAGCCATTCATCGGAACACTCCAGGGAGGTATGCAGGTGGCCAGCGTTATACTCCTTGACAAGAAACTGAGGCAGGCTGACAGCCTTAAGTACAGTTCTTAAAAAACTGTCTGTGTGTTTTTTGAAAATGAATGGCCTTAAACATCCACCCATATGGGGGGAGAAAGATGTGTACTTTTCCTCTAAAACTGAAATTGAATGTAACAGAATTAAATACCATGTCACACAAGTCTATACCTTGCTGTAGTTCCTGTAGCCACAAGAGCCAAAAATTTATGTTTAGTTCTCTGTGAGGAGGTTATCAACTTTAATACTATTGCATTTCAACATGCAAATTCCAAATCACAAATTTTAAGACTGAAAATTCAACTGTCTTCCCCCCCTCATCCCTAAACAGAATCTGGCTTTTACACCTTTGGCTAAAAAACACTTAGGAAAGGTGACAAGCATATTCTCTCTGGCCTACACTGATTTCAAGCCAAGGAGATTAGTTTAATTTGCTTTCAGTGGGAGGTAAATGGCCCCAGGGAAAATATGCTGAATAGCAGCAGAGGAAGAGTCCTTTTATAAACAAGGGAGATTAGGAGTTCAAGAAGAATAAAATAGAAGGAGCCACTGTTGACAGAAAGTCTCTATTGAAAACATTTCTGAAAGTTATGTTCATAACAATAACTAACAACTTAGTGAGGACTTACTGTCAAGTTAACCATTGTTCTTGGTGCTAATAAGCAACCCATTTTATAGATGAGGAAACTGAGGCTCACAAAATGTGATACCTATCATCTCAAAGACCTTACAGTGGAGTTAAAAAATCACTATTCATTCAATAAGCTGAACTACACAGAATCTGAAATACAGAAATTAACATAGATTTCCCCTAGGGAGTTCACCTTCTAATGGAGGAATGCACAGGTTAAAAAAAACTTTCAAATAGGCATGTCCAGGGTGCCTGCAATACAGAAGGCCCAGGTTCAATCCCTGGTCAGGACAATCCCCTGGAGAAGAGAATGGCTACCCACTCCAGTACTCTTGCCTGGAGAATTCCATGGACAGAGGCGCCTGGTGGGCTACAGTCCATGGGGTCGCTAAGAGTCAGACACAGCTTAGCGACTAACACAAGGCACAAGAGCAATGCAATGGAAGCTAAACTGGGGCAGGAAATACAGACTTTGCAGAGAGGATTTCAAGAAGCAGATACAAGAAGGCATTTTAGACCAATGGAAATGGCAAATGGCTTATGCAAATGCACCAAGATTTCAGAGAACTTAATCTGGGTGACAGAGGTTGTCTGGCTTCCCTAGAGAATGAGGACGAATGTTAGTAAAAGGTAATCTGGGTCTGGACAGGTATGGATAGACAGGAATTGGATATCGAGTTAATTACTTTTACAACCTCGGATATCTTATCTCTCCCAACAAGATATAAGTCTCCGAGAGGGAAGAAAACCTTTCCTGCCATTCTCACAGAGTGGTTTATGTCTCCTATTGTTTAATCTAAAGGATTGATTGCTGTTATTTCTTCATTACCCTCAGAGCTAACACTTAAGACAATGGCCCACAGCCACAACTCTGAGCACTTATATTAACTTATTTAAGCCTTAAACAAACCCAATGAGGTAAATTCCATTGCTATCTCCATTTTCCAAACAGAATGGAGGCACAGTAATGTGCTAGAACAAACACCTGCTACAACACACTTGATGGAGTTCGTGTCTCCATGGCACACCCAGGACAGAAGTGCACAACAGTTTACAGGCATTTCTTTTCTATGTAATAGCAACACACTTCCCTCCCATACCATGCACCCTCGCCCACCATGAGCAACTGTCAAGGACTCCGCAAGAGATATGATGGATCAGCTCCTGAGCAGTATCTTCTCGTCGTCCATCACAGTAGCTGCCGCTTTCCTTCTCTCTGCTCAGCTGAACCCAGTGCTATCTGCCAATGAGAACTAGTGTCAAAGGTGCTAACGCCAATGCACTAATTTAGCTGCTGAGACACCACGGACGTCACTTCCCAGGAGCTCAAGCCACCTAACTCTTGTGGCTGCCAACCTTATTCCTGATGGAGCTACTGTTGTCACGTCGCAGACTCAACTTGTCACAAGATTTTGGTGAAATCAGTTCTCCGGAGTCTCTGCTTCCACTTTTAATATAGTCAGACCTCCCTAGGTTTCCAGGACGATTCTGAAGAGTTTAACTGGAAGGTAATCCAAATGACTGTCACCATGCTTTCCTTGAACTTCTCCTTATCCATCAACATAAAGTTCAGTTTATATAAACATTCCTTCTTTTGATTTCTAATTCTTTGGACAAGCATGACAGGTACATATATTTTCAGAATTCAAACTGGGCAAATAGTAGGCTGGTAGACATTCAACTATAATGAATGAAGTAGTAATTTTCTATGCCCACCATAGGCTCATGAGACTGTACGTGTCTCTTCTCTGTTCACTTCTGTTCATTTCCTTGTCTATAAAAAATGTGTTAACAGCACTAACTTCATAGGGTTTAAGCACTCAATAACCATGGTTATCATAAGCATTGCTCTCAGATATACACACTTAACATACACTTATTGTTCTCATCAGGTAAGGCATAAGCAATGGCCGTGCTCAGTCGCTCAGTCATATCCAACTCTTTGGCACCCTATGGACTATAGCCCACCAGGCTCCTCTGTCCATGGGATTTTCCAGGCAAGAATACTGGAGTGGGTTGCCATTTCCTCCTCCAGGCAGGAATGGCTATCTGTCGTTTGACTATTTCTTGTCCAATTCAACCAAGTCTTCCCATAAAAGATTCCTTAAACAATGACGAAAAGAAACTCTTGGAAACCAAAACACCAGACCTCCAGACTTGCCAGAACAAGTGCGAATTTGAAAATATGAGTGAGCACAGAGGGTCAAAGCCACAGTTACAACTGAAGGTCATGTTTTCCACGTGCAACCAAAACTGATCATCGGAAAAGGAAAGATACACACATGCCCATGGATGGGCGATACTTCTGAATGAGAAAGTACACAAACTGACTGAAGAGCCACTTCTGCTGACTCGATAAGTGGCTGAAAAGCAATCAGGGCAACATGGCCTGCATTTTGGTTGACAGGGCGACATAAACCCAACTAACACCAGACTGTGTGACCTCAACCCGGGATGGGAGCCAGAGGTTTCACCTGAGACCCAAGTTATCAGATCTGGAAGCTGTCTCATTTGCTTTCTCTTTTAGCAGAACAAAAGGGAGCAAGGACCCAAGGAGGCAAGAAGGTAGAACCTGAAGTTGTCCAGACTCCATTACCCTAAATTACCTGATGATGAATAAATATTCCTTGTTCCATGGTTTCAATGGAAGGTGAACTACTACTAAAAATATCCGATGTTCATCATGCTTTCAATCTCTTTCTTTTCTCTTTTATCAGAAAGAATTATTCATGATTTCTGACCAAAGGATATCCCTTTAGTATAACCTCAGGCAAACCCTGTATCCTTGTTCTATCTTTTTACACTCTTTCACCCCCATCAGTCCTTGTCAGTTCATTAACCATGGCAGAGCCCAGCACCCTATTATAAACCTCCCTCCCAGCATGCCTCAGTGGAAAAACCAAATTTGCACTGCTTTAAAGCATCATTCTGACTCTTGACAGCTCAACAATCCGGGGGAAATGTCTTCATCTCTCTGGGCCTCACTTTCTACACCCATAAAATGAAGCTGATCTTCTGCACCCCCATTACCACCTAAAATTCTTGCAGTCTTTAGCCCACAGTTTTCAAGTCTTCAGCCCATAGTTCTCAAGTGAGCCCAGACACAGAATCACAGGAGGCTAGACGGCACTTTTACCATGTGGGTGAAAAGAGCTCTGTGAAAACATGTCCTTACGGGCAGGGGCCACCTGGAGAAAATATTGAAGACAACTGAATACTGTGGGGCAGGGAGGGTGGGAGGAACATCTTATCCACCAAAGGGAACTCAAAACTGTGAGCACTCACAACCACGAAGGAGAAGGGCTGCCAGGGAGCCCAGTGGTGTCGAGTACACCTGAAATCTCCCCTCTCCACCAGTACAGAGTGCTTTTGCATCCAGTACAACTGGAAAGGGAGAATTAGAGTTGTTTTTTTTTTTAAAGAGATGCGCACGTGTGAGTGTCTGCTAAGTCGTTTCAGTTGCGTCCAACTCTTTGCAACCCTATGGACTGTAGCCCTCCAGGCTGCTCTGACCATGGGATTCTCCAGGCAAGAAGACTGGAGTGGGTTGCCATGGCCTCCTCCAGGGGATCTTCCTGACCCAGGGACTGAACCTGCATCTCTTACGTCCCTTGCATTAGCAGGCAGGTTCCTTACCATTAGAGCTCCTAGGAAGCCATTTTTAAGGGATAGGACAGTTTATTAGGTGCTATAAAGCACAGGTATGGATGTAAGAGTTGGACTGTGAAGAAAGCTGAGCGCCGAAGAATTGATGCTTTTGAACTGTGGTGCTGGAGAAGACTCTTGAGAGTCCCTTGGACTGCGAGGAGATCCGACCAGTCCATTCTGAAGGAGATCAGTCTTGGGTGTTCAATGGAAGGACTGATGCTGAAGCTGAAACTCCAGTACTTTGGCCATCTCATGCGAAGAGTTGACTCATTGGAAAAGACTCTGATGCTGGGAGGGATTGGGGGCAGGAGGAGAAGGGGATTACAGAGGATAAGATGGCTGGATGGCATCACCAACTCGATGGACATGAGTTTGAGTGAACTCCAGGAGTTGGTGATGGACAACTCCTGGCGTGCTGCGATTCATGGGGTGGCAGAGAGTCGGACACGACTGAGAGACTGAACTGAACTGATAAAGCACAGAGTGGCACTAGTGTTAAAGAACTGTCCTACATTATAATGCAGGAGATGTAAGAGTCACAGATTCGATTACTGGGTCAGGAAGATCCCCTGAAGAAGAGCACAGTAACCCACTCCAGAATTCTTGCCTGGAGAATTCCATGGACAGAGGAGCTTGGCAGGCTACAGTCCATGGGTTTGCAAAGAGTCAGACACGACTGAAGTGACTTAGCATGCCGTACAAAGCACAGACAATCAGTTACGTCTTTTTTCAGTTGAATTCAACACCTCTCTTCTGGTTCTCTTTAGAAAGATCATGGTGAAGCCAAAATGTTCCACTCTGCTGTCTACTATTCATTTAGTGAACATCTCATGAGTCAATACACAAATTTAAAATCTCCAAAAACAGAAAGGCCCTAATTATGACCACAGAGTACTAAAGAATTCAATCAGTTAATGTTTCAGGATCTACCCATCAAACATGGACAGCTCACAATCAATGTAAGAAGTTATTTTGTAGATTGGATTTTCCCCCCTTGAATTTAAGATCTAGAAGCCTGCCTTGCTTGACTTCCCTGGAAAATTTCCAGATCTGCACTTCAGTTTCAACTTTGTGGATCAGGTTTTATTTCTTACAGACAATAGTGAATGGTTTTGCTACTGGCTATTAAATCTGCTTTGAAGAGCAGCTCAGGTATTCTTTGCAAAGAGGCTTCTGATATTTCCATCATGGTAATTTTCAATTTTTCTTCTACTCCATTTTAAATCCCCTCTCCCTTGGTGGTATGCCTAAGTGCTCAGGTAATATACATACAAATGCTTCCAGAGACAGATGGGTAAGTACCATCTCATGGCGCCCATACTTCTTAGTGAAAAAAGTACCCAAAACAGACTGCAGTAATTCCATCCCCTACGGTGCTATAATAATCCCTGAAGGGGGTAGTTTGCAACTAAAACTATAGCACAATGGATGTATAAATTAAGGCTACCAATAATGCTTGACAATACAATGAAGAAAGCATTCTAATATCCTCATTCCTAATACACACCCTATATAGAACTGGTAAACTCACTCTAACACCAGTAGCAAAATAATGTTTGTTAAACCATTTTTACAAAATCAATGCTATGTTCTCATTTTTTTAAATATTTGATTTAAATGTAACCAAACATACTCCAGGAGTGTGAACCTCCAAACAGATTTTCTGAAGCTGCGGGTCTTATCAGCTTTGTAGGCTAGTCTCCAGGCACAGGATACCTGAAAGCTTCTTAATCAGTAACATTTAAGACATCTTTACTAAAGTGCTGATCACAATAGGATAGCTCCCATTTCGTTCTGATATATTACTCTTATCCCCATTTTATAGCTGAGGAAATGAAGGCTTTAAGAGAGAAGTTAAATAATTTGCCTGAGGTCACATTGCCAGTAAACGACAGAACAGAGATTTGAACCTGTGATCTCCGACTCTAGAGCCCAGGCATTTATCTCCCCTACAATATCACTTTGGCAGTGGACCTAGGGTCCACGATTTTAAAGGAAAGGAAAAACAGCTCATCTGCATGTTATTCGCCCTAAGAAAACGTATCTAAGGCCAGACTAACAGGGATCCAAGACAGGAAGTTTGGGCTAGAGAAACACCTTGAAGATGTGAACTTGCAGATTACTTTGCCTACGACATTTCTTTCTGCACAAAATCCAGAAGCAGGGTTGTGGCAAGGGCCCCTCTGAATGATGGGCAGCAGTGAGCGTTCCTGGCTGTCTATCCACCTGGCCACCTGCTTTCAGTTGTCTGGAGACAGTGTCTTCTGAACTGTGCACATACCAAGAAATGTCAAGGTATCAATATGTACACCACATGAACCTGGAGGTCAGTTCAAAGGATAGCAGTTATTTATGGGAGTGTTCTAGTCACCCCAGGCAGATGAAAGGAAAGGAAGAACTTGGAACTGCTCCCATTTTTATCTTAACGATCTCTAACATAAGAAGTCTACTGCCAACCACTAAGACATTCCAAAGTGAAAGGTAAAAATTAGTGTTTTTAACATAAAAATATCACTTGTGGTATTCAACTTTCATGAATCTAATGTCACCTACAATCACAAATCAGAAGATCCCACCACATCAAATAGTGTTTGAAACCTCAGTGTGAAGCAGTTCCAAAGACAGAATACATTTACCTTAGTTTTAGGATGAGTTTGGTTCTAAATGCTGTATTAGGCATGTTTAAAAAACAGGAAAATAAACACAGCCTGTGTCTAGGGCCACTATCTAGGGCCTAGTGTCTAGGGCCACTATCTATATCCAGTGTCTAGGGCACTGATAAAAACACACCATCTGAACATTACCAAACGTCCTGCTCAACTCTTCCTGTATGTATCTGCAACACAAAAAGCTCTGGATAAAGTCTTCTCCAAGGCCAGTTCAAAACCTTCTGCCCTAAACACACATAGTTGGGAAAGAAACTATCCATCCAACTCCTATTTGATCACCTCAAAAATGGAATTAAGTTCATATAAATGAAAATGAAATATTCTTTAAAAAAAAAATAGGTAGACAACCCCCCGCCATGGCCCCCCCACCCTGAAATGCTGACTTGCCATTAACATTCCTAACCCTGGCTAACACCTTGACCTCATAAAAAGAACTTGAATTCTATAATTAGGCAACTTAGTTTCTTTGCCATAACAACATTAGAAGGTCAAGAAACAAAGAAACAAGAAACATGGAGGAAAGACATAAAATTTAACCAAGGACCCACACGATTTAACCAGATTGACATACTGAACTTTTTCATGACAATTTCCTTGAAAAGGTAAAAGAAAATCAAGACTCTGCTGCTTGCAAGAAAGAGGTATGCCCAGAGAGTATCAAAAGTTGTATTCTCCTAGTTGATATCTTCTGAATCTTATCTTCCTGTTTTGACTAGAGGTCTCTTGACGAAAAGGCCTATGGTGTTATAAATTATCCCATTACTCACTCTCCTCAGCTGTTCCCGCTGCAACAGGAAGGGAGTAAATCTCAGAGTCCTGCACTTACACCCCTTAATCATCCACACACGTGCCCCCCAAAGCAGTATATCACTGTCTGTCTCTGCATCACCATGATTCACACTGAAACAGAGCCGAGAAGACTGGTACTCAGAAATGCCAAACCCAAGAAAGGTATCTTAATATATCACAAATAATAGTACTCAGGCACACCAGTGCTATTTCTTCTCAAAGAGGTATCACATCAAGAAGTATATCATTCTAATTAAGAGTCATCAGCCATGTTATAGGCAAATTTTTATAGAGCAAAGCTTTCCAAACAGAACATTTCAGGACTCCGTACCCTTTCTAAACTCTATTAAAACCAAGCATCCTTAGCATGTTGACTTCAATTAGCAGAATTGGTCCTGTGGTTAGGCTGACTTTCCTCTCCTAAATTTCACAGGGCAGAAATATGAACAATCATATGTTTTAAGATGCCACCTAATTATTTAAAAGATCTCATTTATTTTTACATAGAAGTGATTAAGAATCAAAATACACTTGACCCTTTAACAACGTAGTTGAAAATATGTGTATTGCTTTCCCTGGGTATTCAAGGTTCCCTATCCACAGATTCAACCAACTGCAGATCATGTACTACTATTAGCAGGTATTAACTGAAAAAAAATCCATACCTAAGTGAACCCATGCAGTTCAAACGCATGTTGTTCCAGGGGCATCTGTTAAGAATATTTAAGGCTACCCATTTTCTAAGAAAACGTGTCCATTTGTCTACTACTACATCTTGAGCAGAAGGAAGAAGAGTTTAACAGTTACAAAATCTACTTTTATTTTGATTACCAAAAAAATGCAAACTGTTGCCAGGTGTATGTGAATTGTATAAGTTTTGGTGGGTTTTCCTTCTCCATATACAATGGCCTGGCTTCCATTCTGTTTGTCTTGTTGGGAGGAGGCAGCTACAAGAGTACTGGCTCAATACTAAGACGCACCTAGAATTTCTCCAGCTGGAGAAGTAAGGGCACGGTCTCCTCCTTGCCAAGCAAAAGCCAACGGAGCAAGACCAAATGATAGTAAGATCTGCAGGATGTGTTTTCTGACCTCTTTTGTCGAGTCTGCACTGTTCTTATCAGCTGCCCTTCACAACCACCAGCATGCTCCATCAATTTGATATCAGCTCAATAACAGTGTGATAACAGCACAATGGTTTACCAGCTCCAACACTTGAGATTAATGAGTGGATGTGAATGAGTGCTCTGGCTCCAAGATTTGCTTTGTTTTTTGGGGTTATTTTTTTCCTATTCGACTCTCTGACCTTAATATATTTCATTCAAAAATTTGGAACTAAAGGTCACACTGGGCAAAGAAAAGCATGATGAACTCTTTCAGCGAGAACCAGACCAGGCTAACAGGCTGCTCTTCTGTAACTGCTTCCAGCAAGGTGGCCTCCTCAAAGCTTAGGCTCTGAAATGGCTGAGAATAGGGATTTGTAGGACAAAGAATTGACATTTTTAACAGTGGTGAATATATACATAGGATATGTGTTTTTTTTAAATAAAAAAATCATTGTGGTACATTTAAAGAAGAGTAATGTAATGGAAAATAGATTTTTTTAAAAAAAAGAATGAACTCAATGATACCACATTTTTAAGGTTGTTTTTTTTTTTAATTGATTTTAAAGGGCTTTCTAATAAGATTAGATGCCCTACATTGTAGGGCCAAAAGCTCTTAGGCTGCATATAAATGAATTGTGGTCTGCTCCACTTTCAACAAAGGACTCTTATCCAGACTCCATTAACATTACATTCAAACGAAGGTATGTCCTTTGACTTTTTGGTTGTGCCGTGGAAAAACACTAACAATAAGGCCTTAGCCTGAATATATGTGCATGCAAAAATACCTTTTCCCCTTACAAGCCTGTACTAACAAATACTGGGCATTCATATTAAACTACATGGTCACAATATGTTACTAGACAAAAGGAATCCATCTTGATGAGCATTCTACCACAAAACACGTGTTCCTGAGGTTACTTCAACCTTACTGGTGCCATATATTAATTTTGCACCACTGAATTTTTTTTGCATCACACGTGTTACATTTTACCTCCAGCTTTTAAATTGTGCAAAAGGAAAAAAAACCCATCTTAGTAAACATTCCCTTATCATCAGGTTATTGATAGACCTAAAAAACAAAGCAATATAAACCACAGATGTCGGTGCCTGTCAGATAGAAAGTGTCTAAAGATTACCCACAGCAAACTACCCCTGAATCACATTCCAGGGCCACTTAAATACAAACACAAGAGAGGCACCTTTTAGCTGAAAATGTATATGCCGGGCAGCTGCATGTCAGACTTTAAAAACGATCTTCAGAAAATCACACATGGGTTCCTACTATCCTAAAACAGCAAATACTGACTTAAAAAAACGTAATACCAGTAAACCGCATGCAAGGTCAGTAAAAGTCTACTTGGCCACCTGAATAACTCTGCCATATTTGGTATCCAAAATTAAAAGGCAGAGATTTAAAAGCAGTCGTTAAATGCTAGATTTCAACATGAAAACTTAAAACTGGGGCAGGGCACACGCCAAAATAAAGACAACTCATTTAATGGCATTTAGTCAGCTTACTTTGTTAAATACACACCGCTTCGCACAGCCAGCCAAGAGCCAGCACTAACGTTAAGCAGAAATGGCTAATGTCATAATCAGACACGTACACTGAGCCACTACAAATGTTAGGAACAGTCACAAATTGTTAGGCCTGTCTCAAGTAGGCCAAGAGATAACTGAGTATTATTAAAATAGTAAGATATATGACTAGACAAGTATAGCAGGGAGTGCACTCAACAGAACGTCAGTAAATTATATCCTTAAATCCTTCTTGCCTTTAAAACGCACTCGCATCAGACACCCATCCACCCACCACACAGCACACAACCAGAAAGCAGCGCAGAGTCTGCAACCAAAATGATAGCCCAGGAGTCTGTGGGTTTTAGAAATGGTGACTTGAGATTTACGTTTCTCTGTATAAATAAAAGATCCATGGAAATGTTCTCCTGACACTATGGAATCACAGAAAAGAAGATTTATAGACCCAGTGGCTTACCCATTTCTTTGATCAAAAGCAGAGGACCAACTAGGTCAGAAGTCCCTTCTACCTGCCAATGGATTATTTACAGGGAGGTAGGAAGCTGGTTTTATTGACTGACCAGAATATGTTGCCCTTATCAAGTACTGAATAATGAAGTGCAGACACTCAATTTCGATTAGACAGCAACAATTCACCAAAGCATGAAAGTATCTTTCAAACATCATTTTAAAGAGGAGGTCTGTAGGAAGAAGAAGAAAACTGTACAGATACAAAAAGCATCAGTGCTATGGAAGAGCAGAGAAGGCACTAATTTCTTCCTTTATCCTGGGTCTAACACTTAGGTGCATTTAGGCTCAGACTGCAAAATGAGTACAAGCCACAAGCCTGAGTTTTGTACTCCAGTGACCAATACGAATAGGGCTTCCTAGCTGAAGAGAATGTCATCTGAACATTATTATGGCTTTCTGATGATTACTTTCTATCAATCTCCAACATAAAAAATTTAAGCCCACCATTGTTGTTGGTAATGACTCAAGCGTTGCACAGGGAACCAACCTAATATGTCTCTGTGTCTTTATCTGGTTGGATAACAAGAAGCTCTTGGAGCTGAGAAGTTCAAAAAGGCAGCTTGTTATCCCAGAGCCCTAAGTCTATACATCTTACAGCTGACATTTCCCAACCTGGGGCAATAACAGATGAGAAGACGACAAGGGGGCGTTTCTGTTCTTAAGGACGGAACTGGCAGCTGTTGTTCTCGTTTGGAATACTTGGCTCATGCGAACTTGTTTATGCATTTGGTGTTCATATAATTTGTCAGTTTGCTAGGCTTGACACCGGTATGATGGCTGAACATTTGCCGCTGTTGTCCATTTGCTGACCCACACAAATTCGAGGACTAATGCCACATAAAAAGGACCTGACCAGCTGGGGCGAGAGAAAGTACTCGATGAAAGAGAACAAAAAAAGTCTTGTCCTAATTCTTCTCTGGCAAAACTCAAGAAGGAACCATCATTTGCTAATCATTCTAATCACCCTTTTATTTACCCTTTCTTCTTACAAAAACTAGATGTATTCTTCGCATATTTCTATAAATGGCCTCAACCACTGCTCAAAAAAAAAAAAAAAAAAAATCCCGTATAGGTAAAATCACTTTAGTATTTAGCTCCAAATGAACACCAGCTAAATAAACTACTGACCTGAGAACATAAACACACAGCCAGTCTCACTCATTCCTGTAAGTCACTGGGCTAAGCCTTGCTTGCTAGTGAGAAGCACATCTTTGGGGTTTTTTGTTTTGTTTCTTCACCTTCTCTTACCCCAAGAAAGAGACAAACCATACATCTATTGACTCATGAAAAAAATTTTTTTACATGAGACCAATGTTGGTTTTTTCCAGAGCCAGTATTTCATAAAAATCCCTAACACTGAATAATAGGAAACTACATTAAAAAAAAAAAACTATTTGCACAACACTGAATGTATTTCAGTATGTGCAGAGCCACACGGTTGGCTCGCTAAGCATATACACACAAAATTTCAGAAGTACCAAGCGGTCCTGCTCTTCCAAAACTCTCTCTTCTTGCGCTGCTTATCAGAATACCAAAATCCCCACCATGACTTAAGTGTCTTAGATATCCAATCCCCTTGATAAAATAACTAGTAACCCCTCGGCATAAATTTGCTTCAGAGTGATCTAGCGACCAAGAGCCAAAGAACATAATCAGCTGAACAGTGAAACCATAGAAAGAGCAGGGAATGCAGGAAAAGCTTTGTTGCAGGAGAAAAAAATCTTGTCAATAGGGTGGACTGGGTCTCGGAAGCAGGAGGATTCAGGAAACAGGAAAAGAAAGGCCCAGAAACGCCTATCGGAACAGATGCAATTTTAACCCACTACAAAGTGAAAAATGTCAAGACTTGGCTTTCTGTAGCAGATGGTATCTCAAGATTTATTTTCTCACCAGCAGCACCATTGGTTAGGTAAAACCAACATGTATTTATTGGAGAGGAGAGACCAAAGTCTTACTCTTCTGTTTTGCTTGGAATCCTGCCTCCCTCTCTCCCCACTGCCCTGGGCACCTGCCATCCCTTTGTCCACAACCACTGTTACTTCCTCTGTTCTGGCACTCTTTTCTCCAGCTCTTTCATAAAATTCCAGGAGTAAGAATTAAAACCCTCTGCCAAAGAATTGATGCTCTTGAACTGTGGTGTTGGAGAAGACTCTTGAGAGTCCCTTGGACTGCAAGGAGATCCAACCAGTCCATTCTGAAGGAGATCACCCCTGGGATTTCTTTGGAGGGAATGATGCTGAAGCTGAAACTCCAGTACTTTGGCCACCTCATGCGAAGAGTTGACTCATTGGAAAAGACTCTGATGCTGGGAGGGATTGGGGGCAGGAGGAGAAGGGGACGACAGAGGATGAGATGGCTGGATGGCATCACTGACTCGATGGACGTGAGTCTGAGTGAACTCTCGGAGTTGGTGATGGACAGGGAGGCCTGGTGTGCTGCGATTCATGGGGTCGCAAAGAGTCGGACACGAATGAGCGACTGAACTGAACCTAAGTAAAAGGAGGCACTATCTTTTTAAAAGTCTAGCTACCAAAAAGATTTATACCGAAGAAAATTGTTGATTTGTTTACTCAGAGAACACAGACGCAAGGGTGTGGCGGGAGAGAAAGCCTAGTCTCTATTGATGTAAAGTCTAGATTTTATCCCCAGGACCAGTTGTTTCTCATCATTATCATTGTAGAAAAATCACTTCTATTTAAGTTACAGACCAACATTTCAAACCTTACCAAAACATTAAAACGTTCACTTTTTGAGTGGGATGATAATCAAAACTATAGAAAGATTCGGCTGAGCATCCTTTCAACCAGACCTCGATCACAGCTCAAGTCCAAATACCTCTGGATATCAGAATTACAAAAGCCTGGGCAACAGGTCAGCAGATTCCTGTCCAATGTCAAATGAGAAGTCTAAGCCATTACATGAAGTCTATGCTTCTGTGTCCAGTGGTCAGGCAAGCTCTCCTAAGAGAAGTTCCCAATTCTCACGAAGCAGTGAGCCCCATTTCTTCTGAGAACTCGACTAAGGCTTCAGTTTTGCAAGCTGAAAAAGTTTTGGAGGTTGGCTGCACAACAATGCAATATACCTAACGTTTTTGAGCTGTATACTCAGAAATGGTTAACACAATAAATTTTATGTGTTTGCTGACTGAAATTAAAAAGAAACATATCTAGCCCATAATCTGGAAGTAACTGCTCTCTCTTCTAAATTACTATTGCATTTTCACTGTATCTCTCTTAAGATATTGATCTAATAGGAATTTACTTAGTATAATGGTGCTAACTCATTTGATTCTTTAAAGTAGTAGCTACTAGTATCAGTCCTTGTACAGACAAGGAAATTAAGGCCCAAAGTGATTAAATACACTTGTCCAAGATCATAATGACAAACTGATGGCATTGATAACATCTAATTTATGTGGCACCTCCTTTACCTCTAACACACCCTCCTCCTCTTTCAAAAGAATCTTACAAGCTGCAGCCTCTCCTAACTTCTCTCATCGACCTTCTGCAAGCAGGCTGCCCCCACGCCATGCCCACTCCACAGCTCTCCCAAAGGTCACCTACCACCTCCACATCTCTGCCACTTAGCTTTGGAAGCTTATCTCACTTAGATTCTGTGTACAAAGGGCTGTGTCTGCCCCACCCTCTTCCTACTGGAAATTCTCTCTTCCCTCAGGTTTCTGGACACCATCTTCTCCTGGTCATCCGCCTCTTCATCTAACCAGTCCTTCCTTATCATGTTCTTAACAGATTTTCTTTCCCAGTTTCTATCAAACAATGGCTAATGGGTGACAAAATGAGTAGTTAAGATTTACTCTACACTGATTTAACACATCCACAGGGTTCTCTTGAGACTTGTGTAATAGGTTCCACGGGCTCCAGGATGTGAGTCTTCTGGAGCTGTCTCTTGAAGATGAGGATTGTACATCACCTACCCCATGCCTCCGAATGTCTGGCACTCTATCTGACACATTATAACCCTTAACAGAGACTTGTACCGCGGAATCTTACTGTAACTAAATTCTCTCTGCCAAGTCTGCCTTCCAACGTCACTTTTCACTGAGACAAGTTCCCGAACTACTCAACTGTCCCTTTCATTCCAAGGACAGTGAAGGGTGTAACATGGGCTCCAGACCATAGCTAACGCAGAGGCAGGATATCCTCGTTGTCTTTATCAGGTGGTTCTCAGCTCTGCCATGTCAGACTTGGAGCATCCCGAGCTATTGTGTAGGAACTTCCACTGGATGCTGCCGTGTCCAACTGCTGTTGTCCCACCTGCCATTGCAGAAGGTCTCACCCCACTATAACAGCATTAAATGAGATCAGGACATTTAAGTGATTTCCCTGCATTTCCTAATCCAATTAATTGAGTGAAATACTTGAACCTCTAATAAGAAATCAGAGGAAGCTCAAAAGGTGTGTGCAGCATTGACATATATCCGTTACTGTGGGTAGAAGAGCTGGGGGGAAGCTGCTCTATAGCGCAGGGAACTCTGCTCGGTGCTCTTGATGACTAGACGGCTGGGATGGGGGGCGGGTAGGAGGGAGGCCCAAGGAGGAAAGGATACACACCCAGAAAGAGCAGATTCGCTGTGTTGTACAGCAGAAAGTAACACATTGTAAAGAAATTATATTCCAGTAAGAATAATAATAAAAACACGTGTGGATATCCAAGTCAGCTCAGTTTAAGTGAAGAGTGAAATAAGGTGATATATAGATAAAATTCGCCATAATGTCCAACTGACAGGAAATTACACAATGGCAGAGTTCTGTTCTTTGTTACCCTTCCTTTAAGTCTTTGTTTTACCCACCAGCCCCCATAAATGGTTTCCATTTCATCCTTTTTTGAATAGTACATTCTACAGTCTACTTCTGATCTGACCTCACAGATGTTTTCCTATTAGTCCTATGCTCAGCATAATGGAATGTTAATAGGCTGTTATGATTTACTCTACAAAAATCAATGGTGTAGATGCTGCCGGGTAAATAAGCTACTTTGGTGGGTATGCCTATCCATATGGCATTAGGTACCATTTGAAAAGTGACTGCTTCAAGGGATGAAAATCCATCCCAGGGAATTCAGAGCATTCTTGAATTAATATGTGTGTGTACACAGGCACACATATGGAGAAAGATATCTCACCTAATTTCACACACCTGAGTTAACTGTTGAGGTAGTTGCTCAGAGGTAAAGAATCCACCAGCCAATGCAGGAGACACAGGTTCAATCCTTGGGTCAAGGGAATCCCCTGGAGAAGGAAGCAGTAACCCACTCCAGTATTTTTGCCTGGGAATTCCCGTGGATAGAGTGGTCCTGGCGGGCTACAGTCCACGGGGTTGGAAAGAGTCAGACATGACTTAGCGACTAAATAACAATAATTTATCCTTATTAGTCTGTCATACGGACAACATCCAAATTAGGGCAATATTAAGATAAAAATTCAATAGCAAATGATGACCACTAAATTGTAAATTTTGGAAGGCAGTTGTCTGGTACAAGAGGATTAATTTTTTTAAGTCTAGAAAAAAAGGCCTAACATATAACCAAAACCAGGAAGTATATTACAATACGACATTCAAGATAAAAATGGTAGTTTTTAATCGAAAGTTTTTGAATTCCATGTTTCAACATACGAAAAGTCATTCTTTGATAACTGTGATGGGACATGAAGTTGACCCATGAAAGTATTGATGTGAAAGACTGAGCAGATTTTTTTCTAAAGAGATCACAATGCTTTGAAAGATGGGGAAGGAAAGACCTTTCTACAATTCTGAGTGTTACAGAAAACATTCTCCTACCAGTTGTATTGAAATATGTGCGTACTCAAGAGTTAAAGCTTTTTTCAATATTTTTTTTTAATAGAACACATGTAAAGTGATCATTACCAAGCCCAAAGGTTCTACTCTCAGGAACAATGGTGTCTGAAGCTCAAATATCTCAAATATCCACCCAGAGAAACAAGCATATTAAGGGGAGAGTGAGATGTGTGGGGAGCTGGCCTATGGCAGCTCTGGAGAAGGTATTTTTAATCAGTGTCTTACTTTAGGATAGCTAATTACTGAGTAATAAAACAACACACCAACTTTTACTTAGTTTTATTGTTTAAAATTCTCTACAGACAATGAACCCCTTGATTACCTATACAGGGAGCTAAGCATGCCCACTGGCCTCCCACTCTTATACAAACTATGTGGAATGTAATGATCATCACCACCTCCATGAAGCCTTCCCCAACTCCTCTCTCGGAGCACAGGTTACAAACTGTGATTTTCTGTTTATTTTTCTTCCTACCTGGTAGATAATAAGGTTGTGGACCCTGGATTTACTTTCCCAATATTTCCAATGCCTCGCAGAGTACCTCCAACACAACCAGCCGTCCACAGTCTCAGTAATTTAAGGAAAATCCATTGAGTATTTGTTATTGATGAGGTTCTTCCCTATGTGTTGGGTTCCAGCAGTGAACCAAACATAGGAAAAGGCCAGTTTTCATTGAGCTTACGTTCAAGAGATGTTGGAATGGCTCCTGTTGGAACGCTGGAGAGACAACCGTATTTCTTCTTGATGGCTTGGAAATTTACTCACTGAAATAAAAAGAAACATGAATTTGGCCTGTTTTTACATCATTCTTTACCACTATGAAGACCCAAACCTGACTGCAAGTGAAATTTAGAGGCCTGGAACTATCATTGTATGCGTGCTAAGTTGCTTCAGTCGTGTCCAACTCTTTGCAAACCGGGGCCCACCAGGCTCCTCTGTCCATGGGATTCTCCAGGCCAGATTACTGGAGTGGGTTGCTGTGCCCTCCTCAGGAGATCTTCCTCAACCAGGGATCGAACCTGTGTCTCTTGTCTCCTGCATTGGCAGATAGGTTCTTTACCACTAATGCCACCTGGGAAGTCCATGGTCAGATATTAAACCTTCCAGAATTTAAAGCCTTTGACTGTGTGGATCACAATAAACTGTGGAAAATTCTGAAAGAGATGGGAATACCAGACCACCTGACCTGCCTCTTGAGAAACCTATACGCAGGTCAGGAAGCAACAGTTAGAACTGGACATGGAACAACAGACTGGTTCCAAATAGGAAAAGGAGTGTGTCAAGGCTGTATATTGTCACCCTGCTTATTTAACTTATATGCAGAGTACATCATGAGAAATGCTGGGCACAAGCTGGAATCAAGATTGCCAGGAAAAATATCAATAACCTCAGATAAGCATATGACACCACCCTTATGGTAGAAAGTGAAGAGGAACTAAAAAGCCTCCTGATGAAAGTGAAAGAGGAGAGTGAAAAATTTGGCCTAAAGCTCAATGTTCAGGAAACGAAGATTATGGCATCCGGTCCCATCACTTCATGGCAAATAGATGGGGAAACAGGGAAAACATCATCAGACTTTATTTTGGGGGGCTCCAAAATCACTGCAAATGGTGACTACAGCCATGAAATTAAAAGATGCTTACTCCTTGGAAGGAAAGTTATGACCAACTTAGATAGCATATTCAAAAGCAGAGACATTACTTTGCCGACTAAGGTCTATCTGGTCAAGGCTATGGTTTTTCCAGTGGTCATGTATGGATGTGAGAGTTGGACTGTGAAGAAAGCTGAGCACCGAAGAATTGATGCTTTTGAACTGTGGTGTTGGAGAAGACTCTTGAGAGTCCCTTGGACGGCAAGGAGATCCAACCAGTCCATTCTGAAGGAGATCAGTCCTGAGTGTTCTTTGGAACGAATGAGGCTAAAGCTGAAACTCCAGTACTTTGGACACTTCATGCAAAGAGTTGACTCACTGGAAAAGACTCTGATGCCGGGAGGGATTGAGGGCAGGAGGAGAAAGGGATGACAGAGGATGAGATGACTGGATGGCATCACCAACTCGATGGACGTGAGTGTGAGTGAACTCGGAAGTTGGTGATGGACAGGGAGGCCTGGCGTGCTGCGATTCATGGGGTCACAAAGAGTCGGACACGACTGAGCGACTGAACTGAACTGAAGCTATATTGTTATCTCCCTCATTTCTAGATCACTGAAGATGTTTTCAACTTACTGAGTATATATATGGTGCATACATGCTCAGTCACTAAATTGTGTCCGACTCTTTACAACCCCATAGACTATAGCCACCATGCTCCTCTGGTCATGGAATTTTACAGGCAAGAATATTGGAATGGGTTGCCATTTCATCTTCCAGGAGATCTTCACAAACCAGGGATCAAACTCGCATCTCCTACGTCTCCCACACTGGCAGGCAGATTCCTTTAACACTGAAGCCTATATACATGGGTCAAACATAGTAAACCTCAACTGTAAGCTCCTAGAATACCAGGATTGTATCCCATTCTCTATTTATCCCTAGCCCTCAACAAACTTGACGAGTAGCAAAGCCCTCAGCAAATAATGAATGAATGGCAATATGACTACACTCAGTTCAGTTCAGTCGCTCAGTCATGTCCAACTCTTTGCGACCCCATGAATCGCAGCATGCCAGGCCTCCCTGTTCATCACCATCTCCCGGAGTTCACTCAGACTCACGTCCATCGAGTCCGTGATGCCATCCAGCCATCTCATCCTCGGTCGTCCCCTTCTCCTCCTGCCTCCAATCCCTCCCAGCATCAGAGTCTTTTCCAGTGAGTCAACTCTTCTCATGAGGTGGCCAAAGTACTGCAGTTTCAGCTTTAGCATCATTCCCTCCAAAGAAATCCCAGGGCTGATCTCCTTTAGAATGGACTGGTTGGATCTCCTTGCAGTCCAAGGGACTCTTAAGAGTCTTCTCCAATACCACAGTTCAAAGGCATCAATTCTTTGGCGCTCAGCTTTCTTCACAGTCCAACTCAAACATTCATACACGACCACAGGAAAAGCCATAGCCTTGACTAGACGGACCTTAGTCGGCAAAGTAATGTCTCTACTTTTGAATATACTATCTAAGTTGGTCATAACTTTTCTTCCAAGGAGTAAGCGTCTTTTAATTTCATGTCTGCAGTGATTCTGGAGCCCAAAAAAATAAAGTCTGACACTGTTTTCCCTGTTTCCCCATCTATTTCCCATGAAGTGATGGGACTGGATGCCATGATCTTCGTTTTCTGAATGTTGAGCTTTAGGCCAACTCTTTCACTCTCCTCTTTCACTTTCATCAAGAGGCTTTTTAGCTTCTCTTCACTTTCTACCATAAGGGTGGTGTCATATGCATGTCTGAGGTTATTGATATTTTTCCCAGCAATCTTAATTCCAGCTTGTGTTTCTTCCATTCCAGTGTTTCTCATGATGTACTCTGCATATAAGTTAAATAAGCAGGGTGACAATATACAGCCTTGACACACTCCTTTTCCTATTTGGAACCAGTCTGTTGTTCCATGTCCAGTTCTAACTGTTGCTTCCTGACCTGCATACAGATTTCTCAAGAAGCAGGTCAGGTGGTCTGGTATTCCCATCTCTTTCAGAATTTTCCACAGTTTATTGTGATCCACACAGTCAAAGGCTTTGGCATAGTCAATAAATCAGAAATAGATGTTTTTCTGGAACTCTTTTGCTTTTCCCATGATCCAGCAGATGTTGGCAATTTGATCTCTGGTTCCTCTGCCTTTTTAAAAACCAGCTTGAACGTCAGGGAGTTCACGGTTCACGTATTGCTGAAGCCTGGCTTGGAGAATTTTGAGCATTACTTTACTAGCATGTGAGATGAGTGCAATTGTGCGGTAGTTTGAGCATTCTACACTACACTAGCCACTGTGAAAACTGGTTGAAGAGCTTTGGTTATGTTTTTCTGCTTTTTCTTCCCTGTCTCCTATTAATTACATTTTGAGCCACTTAAAGGCAGAGATGCTCTGTCTTCCTGTATAAATCATGTACAGAACCCCAGATGGTGTCACGCTCATGTGACATGTGTGTTGCATCAATATTTGTTCATTGATTTGTTGCTCAAATACCACTACTGAGTCGTGTTTGCCTGGCAAATCATGCAACTTTAATAATTAGTGTCTGAGGTGGGAAAGTGCCTTTTTATTAAAAAAAAAAAAAACAGGGGTAAGTGTGAAATATTGAGTTTGATACTGGTCTGTTGGAAGTATGCTGGAAGGAAATGCATTTCAATAGCAAAAAAATATAAATGCATAAAGTATTAGGGTAATACCACATTTGTTTCACAAACACACCCCCACAAATACACACACACACAGAGGCTTGTTGAATAATAAATACCTTCAACACCTCTGGAATCTTAAAATTCACTCTGTATATTTGCAATGTACAAGCATCAACTATTGCTCCAGGAAATGAAAAGACTCATTGTTATCTCTACAGTCACTAAAAGAGTCTTCTGACTAAAAGTACATGCACTCAGTGTGTTATCAGGCTCCCAGAGGTTGAATGAGGTATTTTAATAAACTGCATTTCTGATTTACTGAAGATTAACCAAAAAGCTGTTTATGGTTCAAGCCATCTGATTGGAGGAAAAAAAAGTTGGCAGGAGCAGTACAAATGATGGAATTAAATCTCGCCCAATAAAAGGAAGCCTTTCCTGTACTTATCACTGAGATTTTTAGGAATAAATTAAGTTCACTTTTTCATACAATGAAAATAATCTTTGATGATAAAGGATTTTCAAGCAGTGCAAGACTGTGTTTTTGAATTAGAATTTTTAATTCAGTGAACTGTGACGATGCTATTATAGAATACTGGGTCAAAGGTACACAGATCCCAGGATATACCTGGGGAAGGACACCTAAAAAGTTAAAATCCTTGCCATGTTTTACTATCATTCATCTCTCCTAAGAGAGATGCCCAAAGACAGCATATGTTGATTAAAGAATTAGAATTTTTGAGTACTGGTTTCCTGAGGCTTAATTTTATCTTCATTGAGAAAAATAATTCGATATTCTGAGCTCAAGCAGTCAGATCACAGCCAAAGGCAATGATGTTGTTAATGCTTAATTGAAAACTCTTCTGAATTATTAATGATGCTAGCATAATGGCTGCCTTCAGATAAATACATATTTATTTCAATTAAAGCTTGTCCAAGGTAAGATTATACTGCAATGACAAACTAGTATACTCTTCAGAAGTATTACATTAACATTATTTTATACAATAAACAAAGCCTTAAAACCTAAGGTACACGGAAAGTCTTCTCTAAATCTCATTTACTGGCCAGTGCTGAAGTCCTGAAGTTACCTGCCTATCCCATGATGTTTAAAACTCAGATCACTCCTGCTAGGAAACATGGCACTCTTCCTAGATTAACTTTACCTCACTTTTTATGATCCAGCTGGAGCCCTTTCCAAAAATTCACCGATTCCGGCCCCCAAGAATGGATTGAACACTCACAGCCCTTTCCACACAGTGCTACAAGCAACTGTTTATGTTCAGATCCACCATTATTAGACCCTAAGCTCCTTGAGGGCAGAAACCATTTCTTATTCATCTTTCAGTTTCAAAACGTAGCAGAGTGCCCAGCACATAATATGGAGGAAAAAAGGCTAAACTTAACTCTGATCATTATCTCTTATTTATACACAGGAAACCATGGCTGAATGTCTTATTTTTTAAAAGATACTGACTGGGGCAAAATGAAAACCTATGAACAGAATGGAGTTTTAAGACAAAATTTCAACAGATGCCCAGAGTATTTCCAACTGTACATATTTAAGATATCCTAGTCTCAATGGACAGAGGAGCCTGGTAGGCTGCAGTCCATGGGGTCGCTAAGAGTCGGACACGACTGGGTGAGTTCACTTTCACTTTTCACTTTCATGCATTGGAGAAGGAAATGGCTACCCACTCCAGTGTTCTTGCCTGGAGAATCCCAGGGATAGGGGAGCCTGGTGGGCTGCCATCTATGGGGTCACATAGAGTTGGACACGACTGAAGTGACTTAGCAGCAGCAGCAGTCTCAATGTAACCTCTGTCCCCTTCTAAAGGATAATAAACTTAACGGAAGGACAAAATGCATTATTAACTAGTGCTCATGATTATCTGTTCTTGGAAAGCATCATAAGCAAAACCCCAGCTTTGGGTGAAAATCAGTCTTTGGGATATTTCTATGTTTCTATATAGAAACTGTGGAGGTATACAGAAAATACAGAAATCTTTTGGGGATTCATTTCCTTAAAGTTTGAGTACACTTCCTTCATATATCATATCCAGAATTCGAATACCAAAAACAGAATTCATGCAAATACAGGTGTAAAAAGGGATTTCCATTTTTAATCCAAAGGAAGCTCCACTGCTAATGAAGCTTTACCATTAGTTTTAAGACTTCCTTTGAAAGTTCTACTGATTCTAGATAGTTACATATTTATGGGATTTCCCTGGTGGCTCAGATGGTAAAGAATCTGTCTGCAATGCACGAGACCCAGGTTAGATCCCCAGGCTGTGAAGATCCCCTGGAGAAGGGAATGGCTGCCCACTCCAATATTCTTGCCTGGAGAATTCCATGGACAGAGGAGCCTGGTGGGCTACAGTCCATGGGGTCCCAGAGAATAGGACATGACCGAGGGACTAAGACACATAGTATTTATGCCAAAAGTACCAAGAGAAAAAAGGCTGGAGTGGTGGGGGTGGGGAAGGGAGTGAGCAAGAGGAAAGATGAAGCTCTGGTCAAGTCCACGTGTGCCGGTCTGGCCATGCAAGCCTGTGGTTTCTGCCGGGCTCTTCCAGAAGGGCATGTCCTCACAAAACGTCTATGAGCTCAGGCAGGAGTGGGCGGGCAGGAGCAGTGTCAGAGAGCAGGGCCAGGAGGGTTCTCGTGGAGTCAGCAGACACAGTGCAGGGCACAGACACAGCAAAGATTCCACAGGAGAAAACCACCAAGGGCAAATGTGGCCCCAGTTCTGAGAGACCCGGTAGTTAGAGGAAAGGCTTTTTAAAACTCAGTGGAAAAGGCGCGCACACAGCAGGCACCAGGGTAATTACCAAAGCCACTGGGCCTGTCTGCCAAGCGGGGCTGATGTGGCCTCGTGACCAGGTTTTATTCTTGGTTTCTGCTGCCCTCTTGTCCCTCGGCTCTTCCTGCTCCCACTGCTCAATAAACCAGCAGATGCTTGCCTCCTGTCCCGCAGACCCTGGGCTCTCTGTCCTCAGGTATGTTTTGGCATTTACTCCAAAAGTTGGAGGAACTTCTCTGCAGCTCATATGGGAAAGAATCTGCCTGCAATGAAGCAGACCTGGGTTCGATCCCTGGGTTGGGAAGATCCTTTGGAGAAGGGCATGGCAACCCACTCCAGTATTCTTGCCTGGAGAATCCCATGGACAGAGGAGCCTGGTGGGCAAAAGTTGGAGCATCTGTGAAATGGACCAGCTTCCAAAATGCTACTTCAGGATAACCTAAAAGAATTTATTTCTACAGATCCAAAGACTACTCTGAATTTTCCTTCCAAACAGACTTCAAGCATGACCCTGACACAGACAGTCACCCGGCCATCTGTTATTCTAGACAAATACACAAACTGTGGGGGGGAGGTGGGTGTTGGGGGGGGGGGTGGGTAGAGTTTGCTTCCAGATCTCTCCTGAATTCCATTTGCTCCCACTTTTCTTGGGTCTCCACACAATCTTATTTACTCCTGTGGCTTCATTACAGGCTACATGTCAATGACTCCCAAATCTCTCCCTCCACGCCGGACCACTCGGCTCAAATCCTGACCCAGATATCCGAGGACCTAATGGACATTTCAAGTACAAACTGCTTCAAATTGCACTCATCCTCCTCTTGCCAGTGCATTGCATCACCCACCGGCCTCCCCCTCTCACTTGGGAGTCATCCTTGACTTCTCTCTTCTCCGCCTTGCGTCTCATCAATAAAGCTACTCTGGCCTGAGCCACGCTCTGTTAACCAAGAGGAGCTAAACTTCTGTCAGAGGTGAGCACGCTCTCATGCTCTCGGAGGAACTCTCTTCCAGGCTCCAGCATGCGATGCCGTATTGCAGTGGACACCCACAGGGTGAGCTCAGCCAGTGCCCTTTTCATTCTGAGCCCCCTCGAGGCCACGCCCCTATGTCCCCATTTCAAAAGCACTAGCTGGCTCTGCACAGGATCCATTTCTTTACATCTTTGGGAGGAAAAAAAACCCTTTAAGAAGCCTCTGTGAACGTGAGAGCTTCAAAAAGCAGTCCACATTTCCCAACAGTACCATCTCCAAGGAAAATTCTTCAAGTATGAAACAACAATGTATTTCATCAAACAAACCCAAAAGGAATCCAATCGGTCAGTGAAACTGTAATAAGCTGCAAAGCCTGACCTAACTGGAATAGAGAGTTAAAGTTGTGACAGGAAGAACGGAAAATAGAGTTAGGAATGGTGGAAGGCCACTGACGGCCTAGTGACCCTCTGCCTTGCAGACACCTGCACACGTTCTGTTCAGCATCAGTGTTTTTCAGCCTGTCCTCGACTTGCCAAAATTCAGCTTGGATGTTGGTACCTTGGGAGGCTACACTTCAACACTGGACTATCAATGCAACCCCAAGCAGAATTATTAAAGAGTCCAGTGCCTAATTCGGAAGAGTGGACTTAGTTTCAGCTCAGTTCAGCTTTGTGAGGAGAATATTTCAGCCTGGGGCTACATGTCAATAAGGGTCTTTTCCTTGCTATCTTTGGGGAGCAGAGTCACCATTTCTAAGACCAAGCCCACACAAAAAGTGTGCATTATCAAGTGCAGGGTCCCACCAGACAACCCAGACACTGGTGGCAGCTGAAAGGACAGAGTTCCTGCGTGCTGCTTTCCATAATGAAATTAATTCTCTTTACCCCTGAGTTAAGTTGATTACTCAAACTCTCAAGACTTCTCCTCCCTCCATCCCAGCCGACTCACGTTTTCCTTAGGCCGATTGACGCTAGGAAAACAAGTATTGCATTATGCCTGACTCCTTGGAATGAGATCAGTTCTCGTTTCAAATTCCCTCTCAGAGCAACCCCGAGGCCACAGACCCTGTTTGAGATTGCAGCTGCTCAGTGGCGCAGGATGGCCTAAGCTACAGCAAGGAAGCACAACCAAAGTCACAATCAGCAAACACATCCTAACCCCAGACTGGCATCTTCACAGGTCTATTCCGAAGCGCTGGGCACGGACAAGACACATCTGTAGCTAGCCCAGTCTCGGCTCCTCCTCCAGAGGGCTGCTCGGCCAAGGCGAGGCTGCGGTGCAACGTTCAGCAGTGATTTTCTCCAACTGGCACCATCTGTGCCTGCCCTGCCAGACGTGCTGACAGAGCAGGCTGCGTAGACCATTACTAATCTCCCAGGGTCAGCGGGGTCAGGCCTGCAACACGATGCCTATAGATTTCAAAGGCCGGCCTTCCTCCCTGCCAGCTAATCAATCTACGTTGAAAAGCCAGCACATTTGTATTCTACTTTCTTTTAAATTTCAAAGAAAAATCTCATTTTTAAAGCTCTCAGCCTGAGGACTGCTTGCATGTAATCAGTGTCCTGATTCCAGTTAAACTGTACAAGATCTTCAAGGGATGAGGCTCGCCTGTTGAGTCTTTGCCAAAACCGGGGAAAGAGATCAGGAGGACAGCTCTCCTCGGATGATGAATAGCCTTAAACCAGAGACACAGAGGAAGGACAGCGTGGATCAAGACTCAGACTCTCCTGCAAACCCCCTATCCCAGGGCTGAGTCTACTAAAGCAGAGTAAGCGCTAGCCAGAGAATGTAAAGTCAGGCTGTTAATAAAAATGCAGCAAATTCTGCCATGAGGATGTTCCCTACTATCAGCTGCCTTCCAAGGTTCTACTGAACACCTACTGTGTGTCAAGAGCTTTATGCTCCTTTGCATCCCTATCGCTAAGGAACGGGGATACCTTGTGAGTCTAGAACTCGGCCTCTTACTGGCAAGAAGAGCCCCAGAGCCCCATGGGAACAGGAGGATGGCAATCCTGTCTTCTGAGTGCCATGGGTAGCACAGACTTCCTGTAGGAACTAAATGAAGCATGATGTACATAAGCTCATTAATACAAATCTTCGTGTATCAAGACTAACTACTATAATAATGTCTTCATAGCAGAGGGTGTTATTCTAGATCTCCAAGTCCAAGGATGACTCAATCTGATAAGAGTCAGCCTCACAAGTATAAGACATCATCATGAGCTCCAAAGAAACTAGACCTTTTGTTTACAATAATTAAAGGTTTAAAGAAATCTCAAGATAAGTGACTTCATCTTCTTACTTGTGCTTAGATATCAGTTTCTCCACTTACCAGAGTTTAAGTTGGGCTAAAGGAGTAGGAGGAAGGAGGAATTTGTGGGTTAAAACATCATGAATAATTCCCCTAACCCGGATCACTTTCCTTGTAAAGTGAGCTGGGAGGGTCACACATCTGACGTGGCTGCTTCAGCACTATTTGAGGAGCAGGTTCACATGAGTTCCATGGAGTAGTTTCTTCTTCCAGCTTTCCCAAGCTTCAAGCAACTACAGACTCCGGGCTAAGCTGGCTGCCAACACACCCACTCTTCCCTGCTCACAAGAGTGGCTTTATAGTGTCTAAAAATAAGTCACACAATCACTTAGATCCCCTTCAACTATTCAATATCAAAGAAACACTGCTGTCTTAACAACAGACCTCTTCTCTGCCTTTAGACTTATCTGGATGTTATAAAACAAACCCAACACACACAAAAAATGGGAACATTTAAGAGGAGATCATGTTTCATATCTATTCTATCTTTGCTAACCCACCCTGAGACCTCCAGTGTATGGAGAAAGATTTCATTCTATTTATAAAATGAACACTTTCACATTCCAGGATGGTTTGCTTCAGTCTCTCAGAAAGATGTGAGGTTTTACTAGGCCTAACTTCACACACTGAGCTTGTCACAGAGAGCTTTATGACATCTTTCCCCCACGTTTGAGCCCTGTTCTGTTTTAGTGGCTTGACTTGCTCTAAACATCAGTATCTCCTTTTTTAAACAAAGGCTGCCCAACATTCAGCTTCATTTGTCTGATTCTGCTGGAGCAGAAGATAAGGATCTAAACAGAGGCTTTCACAGTGTTTTACCTATAACTTGCCTAAACCACCAACTGACAAACAGGTTCTGCCCAAAGGTACCCAAGGTATCCACACAGCTGCACAGACCTGTACCTCCGACAGTGGTTCCAATACAAAAGCAGCCAGTGGAACGATCAGAAGGCAGGATGTCTAGATGGTACAATGATAAATTCATGAGGGACCTAAAGATAATCAAGCCAAGCAAGGAGGTGGCAAAGTAATGGCAGAACTATGGCCATAGACTCTCAACAAACCCCAAATAAAACTACCACATGGCCCAGCATTTCCACTCCTGGGTGTATCTCCGAAAGAAACAAAAACAATAATTTGAAAAGACATATGCACCCCAATGTTTACCGCAGCATTATTTACAACGGCCAAGATTTGGAAACATTCAGTGATGGATGAATGTATAAAGATGATGCGGCAGGCATGTATACATACATGCTTGTCTATCCACACACACACACACACACACACACACACACAATGGACTACTACTTGGCCATCAAAAAGAAGGAAATTCACATCAGTAGACTTGAAGAGTATCATGCTAGGTGAAATAAGTCAAACAGAAAGTCAAATGCTGTATGATATCACTTATACATGAAATCTCAGAGAGTACAACAAACTAGCAACTAACCAAAAAGACAGACAGATATAGAGAACTAGTGGTTACCAGCAGGGAGAGAAAAGGGGGTAGGAGCAATATAAAGATAGGGGATTATATTCTGTAAAAAATAAATAAATAAGATACAAGATTATATTGCACAAGACAGGGAATACAGCCTATATTTTGTAATAACTATAAATGGAATATAACCTTTAAAAGTTGTGAATCACTATATAATATACCTATAACCCATGTAATCCTGTACATTAACCACACATCAATTAAAAAATATGACCATACAGCTCACAGAACAAGACCTCCACACCCAAGTTCTAAGTGGAAATGGTAACAGATCCATGTTTCTTAAACAGCCCAATCATCTTCAAAAAGGCAAAATAGATAATGGCCAAACTCTGTTCTACTTTAAGCAACTTACAATCCTAAAAAGTTACCAAAAACATCTTGATTTTTGTCTCCTTGATTTCTAAAGATTTAACCATAATTCATGAGCCTACTACTGAAAGGAAGTATTTGTGGGGTTATTTTTTTAATTCTCTCATCAACTCTATGCTTTAATATTCACATTTAGTAATCAGTTTTTATACTCTGCAAATGCAGAGTTAAAAAATACATGACTACACTTATAAGGGGGAAGAAAAACCCTCATTTCTGAAGATGTAACAGAAGGACAAAAAGAGATACGGTCCATTTCATTCTCTGCCTTCCTACCTAACCAATTAGATTTTATCTGATTTATGAAGATTTCAAAGGAAGATTCCTGCTTCATCCTCAAAAACACAATCTGACAAGGAGCCAAGTTACAGGAAGTCCCCACTCTACTCCAAGCCTTGACTGGGGCCCTGGGACACTAACAAGTTACCATCTCTGCCCTCTCTCATCACTTCAAAACAAATGAAAAGGAACACTTGTAAGTCTTTACCACTGCAGTGTTTAAGAAAGAGTGGCGTACATGGGATACCAACCAAACATCCATCTTTCATTCTAGGTTCAGAAAAGTGGGGGAAACGATTTCCAGAGTGAGAGGACTAAGAAATGCTTTGGTTTCTGATATAATGTTGGTGTAATATTAAAAACCAGTTAAGAGTGATCAAAGGAACCTAAATGAAACACTGTGGTCACTCTTCCTCCATGTGTCATTAGCGTTTACCCAAAGGCTGCCTCCGTGACATATCAAAATGGCTTGCCCCAGGCTTGCTCTGCTTGCAGGAACCAGATTTCAACAACAACCCATGTCTGATCTTGAGAATACCTTTTTTTTTTTTTTTAAGTTGATATGTTTCTTCTCTACATAACCAGTCTTTCTACAATGCTTTTACATCTAATCCCCAAGAATCCTTAATGGAAATAACTTAGGACTCCTAATTACCCCAAAGAAACTCTTACTGTCATGCCAGAAATGGATCACAGGAGGGAAAGCAAAGACAACCACAAAGAGATGTGGAAAATTAAAAGGAAAAGGACTTCTCTCTGTCCTGGGGTGTTACATGTGTGTAGAAGCAGGAGACTCACTTCAGGAGTTCTGATTTCTAACCCACAATCCAGAAACCACCAAAACACCATTTGGCCAAATCCAAAATGATTCTAAATGGGGCTGACTCACGTGGCTGGCATTGCATTTTATGACAACATCAGCATACATTGTTGTCACACAACATATTTAAGGTGCTGAGGCATAATCCTTGCCTATAAATATGTTTTAATACTTTTTCCAGGTGTCCCATCTATTTTCTCAACCATATGCATAGTTCAATAAACAGGGGAATAAATAAGACTGACTTTTTAAAGAAGGCTCAGGATTACATGCTATTTTTAGACCTTTATTGATTAGTGCACAACTCACCATCTCTTTCCTTCTACAGTGGAGTCAATAGTATACCTCCTGCTTCATATGATTCTTTTTAATGCCAACTTTTAAACTCACAGAATTGCAGAGTCCGAACATTTCAGAAGTGAGAGCGCCTGGGAACCAACTAGCACATATTTCCTGTCACAAATGAGACTAAAGCTCAAGCAGTTAAGTGACTTACTCAAAGTCACATAGTTGGAAACCAGTCAATCGAGTTTTATAGGCCAAATGGAAATATACAGAAACAAAGCACCTAGGACATGCAAAAATTTACCATTTTGGTTATTTTGTATTTCAATAAACTGTAAATAACCCAAGGTTTATTTTTAAAGATATCTGAATTAATACCTTGTAAAATAACATTAAAAAAAAAAAACCCTATTGCCATCATTTAATGGTTTGGTTAAACTCTAGTGTTTTTATAACCACCTTTCAAAGCTAAGCACATGTTGAAACTAACTGGACCACCCAAGTCAAAATTTTAGTTATGCTATTTTATGTTTATTTGGTTTGTTTCTAAATGTGTATTTAAGTGGCAAAGTCATAAAGGGAAGAATTAATGATAATCGATACCAGATCTGCAGCTATGGAGCTAGCTCCCCTTGCGTTTACAGGATTCAGTGAAGTCAGCCAAGGGGAAAAATATTCTAAATGAGACAGCTCTGGGTAGTTTCAGGCAAGTCCCCAGCTATATGCTGTATTTCAAAAGCAGAATTATCCCAAGACCAAAACATGATCCTCTTAAAGATAGTCACCAGAAGGAAAACATGGGAAACCTAAGCAGTACGAGGAAGCAGCAAAAGAGATTTAATGCCGGCGAAGAACATGCTCTCGGCCCGCCTGTTACCTTCAGATCCATCACAACTGTCGATTCTAAAATGAAGTACAAACTTGGAGAGACTCAGAAACAAAAGATGCGTTTACTAACGTGCACGTGGTTCATATTCCTAAGGAATGTTGGTAATTTATTGGGAACTCAGAATACAGCTTTCTCATAGAAACAACATCAAACAGTCATTAGGTTTCCAGACAGACCTACTACAGAAACTTGTTTTTCATTCCATCTATACCTGAGGTGGTAACTGCTAGTAATTTATAGAACCCAGGCAGGAAAGCAGGCCCTCGGCCTAAGGCAGCGGTGAGCAGGAAAGGGGTTTTGTAGGGACCCAGAGGAAGTCTGCTTTTATTTACCTTCTCCTAGTTGTTTCTTAACATCCGGCTACATTAATGGGCAACCAACCACCCCCAGACCCCCACAACCCTGCTTGGCCTCCACTCCCTCCTTCCTGTCTCCCTCCCTCCTGTCCGGATGGCTCTCTGCCTGCCCACCCTCCTCTTTAATACCTGCTCTCCAGGAGAAGAAGAAAGAACCAGAGGCAAAAAAAAAGTGTGGTAATTCCCACCTGCCCCTGCCTCTAACAGGCAGTAAAGCTAAATGAGCGCGCAGTACCTGGGCCCCAGAGGCTGGACAGGAAAAGCCACGGCACCAACACCTGAAGCTAACATGCCTCTGGGCGCCACACTGGGTGGGTTGTTCTGGTGAAAAGGGCTTTGAGAAGAAATCGGGCACACTTAGAAAAACAACCAGGAAAGCAAACTCAGTTGGCCCTTTGAAAAGTGAGGAAACAGAACATCTCTTCCCTAGAATGGGTGTCAGGGTATGAAATTAGTATGGACTGGGCTTCCCTGCTAAAAAGTGAAAGTTAAAGTCACTCAGTCGTGTCCGACTCTTTGTGTCCCCTTTGGAATTCTCCAGGCCAGAATACTGGAGTGGGTAGCCTTTCCTTCCTCCTGGGGATCTTCCCAACCCAGGTATCAAACCCCGATCTCCTGCATTGCAGGCAGATTCTTTACCAGCTGATCCACAAGGGAAGCCCTCCCTACTGGCTTAGCGGTATAAATATATACCACCCTGCCGGCCACCCTGCCAGTGCAGGGAACACAGGTTCGATCCCAGAGCTGGAAAGATTCCACATGCCGCGGAGCAACGAAGCTTGTGTGCCACAGCTACCAAGCCTGAGCTTTAGAGCCGGGGACCTGCAACTACTGAACACACAACCACTGAAGTCTGCACATCCTAGAGGCTGTGCTCCACAACAAGAAAAAGCCACCACAATGAAAAGCCTGTGCTCTCCAACTAGGGAGTAGCCGCCCAGCAACTACAGAAAAGCCTGCACAGAAGCAAAGACCCAGCACAGCCAAAAATAGATACAATTTTTTTTTTAAAACATTAGTATGAGCTGTGATTGAGGTTCACATAATTCAGGGGGGCAAAAATCAGTAACTTTCCAGAGCTGCCATTTGCACCCCTAAATCCAGTTAATTATCTCCATATATTTTGCATCTCAAATTAGAGTAAGAATACCACACAAGGCTGATCCATCACAAATAAAGAACTCCAAACCCAGAAGAGCCTGGGGCCTATTTGATTGTTGCTGCTCAGTTGCTCAGTTGTGTCCGACTCTTTGGGACCCCATGGACTGCAGGACGCCAGGCTTCCCGGAGTTTGCTCAAACTCATGTCCATGGAGTCAATGATGCCATCTAACCATCTCATCCTCTGTCACCAGTTTCTCAGCCTTCAGTGGAGTTCCTGGAGAATTCCATGGTCAGAGGAGACTGGTGGGCTATACAGTCCATGGCGTTCCAAAGACTCGGACACGACTCAGCACGCACAAGCCTTATCAATAAAATCCACTGCACAAAAGCTGCCAACAAGGTAAGCAAGACCATGAAGTTTGCAAGGCAAAGCCATACTCCTAGAGAAGTTCTAACCAGGGAAATCCACAAGGGAATCCTCATCACCAGTGGGCAATCCTCCTCACCCCTGGTCTGAGAAGATATCAAACAAGTATTCTTAAAATGGAACTAAGTCCAGCTGAAAACTACGGCCTAGATTTTCAAAACTATAGGGAGTCAGAATTAACACCACTCCAAGGGCTCCAATCCCGTTCCGCTCAGGGCTGCGCGCCTCTGCACATGCGCCGCTGGCTCCACCCCGCAGTCCCCGCTTCCGAGAGGAAATGGCTCCAGACAAGCAGGGGCAGAGGAGAGCATCCCGAAGCTGCAGCAGCAAGAACCACCCTGGGGTGGTGATGCCGTCGTCCCTCGAGGCGCCCAGTTCTCAGACCACAGGAGTCGCCGTTTACGACGTGTGGCAGAAACGGGCTGGGAGTCGGATGAAACGTGATGAGTTAATTCAGCGCAGCAGTAAAGTTCGCATCGGCACCGACATGTAGTCCTGTTGACTCCGGCAAATCTCGAGATAATGAGGGAAGCAGCGTGGCGTGCAGGAAAGGCAGTGGGCTGAATCTGAAGACCTAGATTTTTGTGCCGACTCTGCCGGCTGATCTCAAGGGAAGAGGCAAATCGCACCCTCTCTGGGACTCAATTTCCTCATCTGTAAAATAAAGAGCAGATGTGCTCTTCTAGCTCAGAAGTCTAACCCACATGGAAACTGATTTGGAAACACACGTCCTCCCGTGTCTGGCGTCCTCCTGCGTCTAGCGCAAGGAACCTCCGGGACATTTTAGCCAGCACATTCACGGACTTGGGAGAAGACTGAAGACAGTGGTATGAGCAAGGCACCTGCAGAAGCACTCTTATGATCCCAACAAAATATCTTTCAAAAATATCACACTAGCTTTCTCCTCCTCTGCCTCAGGATCAAGTCCTCTTGGAAGGGTCAAGCACGACCTCACAGCATCCCTACAGATGCCCGGCAGCCACCTCAAATTTCAAATTCCCCCTCAGCTGAGCTAGCCCTCCGGCAGAGGACTTCCAGCCAGATCAGTTCATTCCGCCCCGCAAGCCACTTGCGACAGCAACCCTCTGCGTTTGTGGTGCAGGGACCTGTGTCTTTCCTGAATAGGTTCCTAGTAGCTTGGGGGCAAGGAATAACTCCATCTCCACATTAGGGATGCCACTTAACAAGGTGACTCAATGCCTGTGAAGCAGTAAAAAGCAGTCAGCACAGCCTGGGGTGGGGCCACTGAGGTGGAACTCTTCCATGGGATCCTTTCATCTGCTGGGTGAAGACAGACCGGGAACTTCCGCCCTCCCCAGGAGAACGCCCTCCCCAGGAGAACGCCCCGCTCTTTCCTCCACTCTCGCACATGTCTCATTCTGCCAAAGCCTAGAGGGAACTTCCCCCTCAGGAGAATGCAGGTGGGGGGCTCTTTCTTTCCTCTCTCCCCTCACACCTGAGTCGTTCGCATCTTTGCGTAACTCATTCCTACGTATCCACTAGATCAGCAATCCCCAACCTTTACAGCACCTAGGACCACTTAGGTAGAAAACAGTGTTTCCACGGACTGCCGCATGGGGCGGTGGGGGCGGTGGGGGCGGTGATTAAGGGATGATTCAAGCACATCATTCTTATTGTGCACTTTATTTCTATTATTATTACATCAGCTGCACTTCACCTCATCAGGTATTAGATCCTGGAGGTTAGGAACCTCTACCCTAGACACAAGACCTGCAGATTATTATTTTTTTTCTTCTTCCCAAGCCTTAAATCTGCACAATCTGATTGGAATTAATTCCCTTCAGACACGAAGGAAATGGGCAGTTGCCCAAGATGAGAGCACAGCCCTAGCAATCAGGGCACAAAGAGATAGACACCCCATAAGAGGGTTGCCAGGCTTTGTCGCAACTCAGAAAATGACCTCAATGGAAAATTGAAGTTATCTGGAGCAGCACTCAGCCCTCCTGAAGCACTATTACAGCCTGAGTCCGCCCAGGACCATCACCCTTTAGCACCCTCTGTTTCCTAAACCAGAAGCAAATCCCCCCTTTCACGTTCAGCAACCTATTATCCTCTCTCTCAGCTTCAAAAGTGAACTGTCCAAGAGCTACATTTTCTCCATGAAGCCAATTCCTAATAGATTCTCTAGGAGTGCTCTGCTTCCAAAACTTAAAAGGAGCCAAGAAATCTCAAGCCTCTGAGATTTAACAACTTTGTGCAGTATGCCTCAATTGCCTGCTCTCTAACTCAACCCATAATCCCTCTTTAAAATCTTGACAGTAACAGGGGGAAAAAAGGATTATATAAATGATAAGACCTATGGTGCTGATACATAAAATCCTGGATCCACTTCTCAGTTCACTCACTGACTTTCTAGGGATCGTTAAGAAGGGCTTGTATCCGCTTCTTCCTTTATGAGCTATGTTGACATGCTATCATATAATGCTTACAGTTTTAAGCAAATAAGGAGCACGGAGGCGCCTCCAATGCAATAATTCTGCACATTTCTCTGTGATTTTGTCTAGTATCTATCCGTCATATGTCTCAAGGATCTGCCCCTACACACTATTGACAACAGAACCCCAAATTCTTGAAATGAAGACATTTCTAATCACAAAGAGACCACTGAATGATCACAAATAATTCACTTAAGTAAACATCTTGACCAAGAGTCATCATATATGCTACACACCATACAGAGTATGAAGCAGGGCTACAAGCTTAGCAATGAAACTCCTGGAAGCTAATCACTTCACACCAACACTCCTAGGATGGATTTGGATATTCCAGTGAGTATTTCATATCATAACAACATAGAGAGGGAGAGTTTGCAAAACTGGATTTATTGAGTGTTACCATCTCACTGGGTAATTAACAGGAAATGGCTTTACTCACATAAGGGCTACCAATGGTTATTATTTAAACCTCTTTCCCATTTTTAATAGTGTCTCAGGCAGATCTCACCATCTGGGGTAACTTTTGGTTATTCAAACTCAAGGCCAAGTTGAATTTTTGTTCTTAAGTTCATCTGTGGTTTCACACCAGCCCCCACTCTGACCCCAGGCAAAGCTGTGACCTGGCCTGTGAACAGGGAGGTCTGGAATTCACTTTCCCCTCAGTCCCTCCTCCCTCTCTGGGCTGTTCCTGCAAGGAAATGGTAGGAAGGGAATGGCAGATATCTTCCTATAAGACTGGCCATGATCACTTCCCAAGCTAATGCAGGCTGCTGTGGGAATTCTCCCAAGGGCCCTATAGGCCCTCCTCACCACACAGCATCTCTGATGTAGTTCTGACCTGAGCCCCAGCTCAAGCTTTCCCACCCACCTCTTGGCCCCCATGACCAGAATCCAGGCTCTTAGGACAGACAATCTAGCAAGATGGCTCGAGGTCAACGACCAGTCTCAGTGTTCACCTTGAAGAATTCTCGTATCCTCTGCAAGTTTAACAGGAAATAACGTAAGCTGCTCCAGGGGCAGCCCCTCTCCCTCCTTGCCTCTCAGGTTCTCCCCTTTCCAACCCAGATAAGCACAGGCAGGTAGACAAGTCTGCCTGCTCAGACATTCAACCAGAAAACCCAAAGGACTTACATTTTCGCAGGCACCCCCAGCCTCCATGGGAGAATCTCCTGCAACTTGCCCTCTCACTTTTGGTATAAAGCGAATGAACCTTTCCTCTCCTCCCTCGCTCCCCGATGTTCTACGCAGACTAGAAAATATTGGGGATAACGGCAGGGGGTGCTAACTGGTGGCAGAAGAGCTGGTTTTTCTTTTTCTTGGTAAGCTCTTTGGGGACGTGTCTGGCCTCCAAAGGTTGTGGTTCTCAGACTGTGAAGTGAGGTCTTCAAATTATGTTTTAGTTGGAACCTAAAACATCTATTCTAAGGCAGCAGAGAAGTCTAATTATTATACACACAAAAAAAACACAATTGTATAGAATCACCAAATTATCCCCATACTTAATAGTAGAAACAACAGTATGAATTCTTAGAAATATGTCTTGTGCATGTAAAAAGGCCTACCCTTTGGTATCTGTCCATTTGACTTGTCAGACATGTGACAGGTGTTTGACTACTCCCTGAAACTGTACTTTTGATTTCTTTGTTTGTTTCTGGTTGGTACAGAATAATCTTCCCTGTTATTCTATGAATGAAGCTTCAGTATTAAAACTTTTGTCTTTATTATTTTGAGAGATCACTTCAACAAAAAATCAACCCTGAATATTCATTGGAAGGACTGATGCTGAAGCTCCAATACTTTGGCCACCTGATTCAAAGAGCTGATTCATTGGAAAAGATCCTGATGCTAGGAAAGACTGAGGGCAGGAGGAGAAGGGGGTGAGACAGGATGAGGTGGTTCAACGGCATCATCAATTCAATGGACATGAGTATGAACAAACTCCAGGAGATAGTGAAGGACAGGGAAGCCTGGCATGCTGGTCTATGGGGTAAATTCGGACACAACTGGGTGACTGAAAAACAGCTTCAACTACATTTCATGTTATAGTGAATTATGAAATTCAAAGGCACCATGATGAAACAGATCTTTAAAATGAGCTGTTTTAAAATGAGCAATCCCAATTCATTTTCACTTGCTGGGTTTGTTTTTTTGGGTTTTTTTTTTTTAAGTCTTTTAGCTTGTCCAAGGTACTTTTAGACAAAAACTTAATCTTTGTTTCAAAACATTCAAATGAAGGCAATCATATATTTGTTAGCTTTTAAGTTTCCAAAATGTATCCTTGAATTATCCCACGTTGTCTTTACAACAGTCCCACCTAGGAAGACAAGTATTTTTTCTCTCTTTTAAAGATGTGAACATTAAGACCCCAAAGGGTTTAAAAGTTCTATAGCAGATATCCAACTAGTTTTGCAGAATATGAGAAAGGATGAACTAGGAAACTTTTCCCTTATCTCAAGATCCTACAAACAAATAAAAGAATGTACTTAATTAGCTAAGAACTATTGTCTATGTGAAAGCTAAGAGAGCTTCGCTGGTGTCCTTCTGTTAACTTCGAAACTCCAAAACAGGCCCCTTTATTTTAATTACAGCCTTGTTCACCAGAAATACTCTCTGGTTTCCCAGGATTCCACAATATGCTATTTTTAGATACAGCCAAAAATTTTTGAATCACTAGACGATTCTGGAGGATAATAATGAAGCAGCAAACATTTGCACTACACGTGGTAGTTTTGGATACACAACAACATCACATTACCTCTTTTAACTAATGAAAGTAAATGTCTAAGGGGCTAAATCATTTAATGAAGGTCACACAGCTAAGTGCACATTTGGGATTCAACTCTGGGCCATCTGATTTCTAAATCTTTGGGGGTGGCGGGTGGGGCAGAGTTCTCTTCTAGGTAGAGTACCTCTCCCACGGCACTTAGCACGCTGCCCAGACAGGTTGACTCATTCCACGACCTGGAAGTTCTTCATGTACTTTACCTCATCTGATTTTCCCAGTGGCCCCACAGAGAAGATTAGCTATTTTGTCTATTTTCAAGATGAAGAAATCAAAGTTTAACTTATCGAACTTGGCGAAAGCCTTCCAGCCCAGAAAATAGCAAAAAAAGAAAAACAAAAAAAAAAGGCTAGAAGTCAGTTTTCTGACTTCTACTCTAGCACACATTAATCCCTACAGTTCTGATGAGATTTCTCATCTTGAAAAAGAGATTTCTCATCTGCCCAGGAGCCCCGAGGATGGGAGCTGATTAAAACACAGAACCACAGAAAAAAAGCACCACGGGAACCCCGGACCTAGTGAGGTGACAGCTCTCAGGACAGAGGAATAACGAAATAACTTGAAGTGAAGTCGCTCAGTCGTGTGCGACTCTTGCGACCCCATGGACTGTAGCCTACCAGGCTCCTCTGTTCACGGGATTTTCCAGGCAAGAGTACTGGAGTGGGTTGCCATTGCCTTCTCCAGGGGATCTTCCCAAGCCAGGGATTGAACCCGAGTCTCCCGCATTGCAGGCAGACGCTTTACAAAAAGAGACCTGAAACAAAGTGAGACAGGACATTGGAGAGAGCAGGTGAGCTTCTCAGACTCCCTCAAAGGTCTCAAAGGGAGCTTCCTGTAAGGCCACGAGGTGGACACTGGCACCGTCATCAGGCAGAGGATGAAGACAAGGCAAGGCCACCCGCAAGCACCACTGGGCGGAAGGACAGGGTCTGTCTGGAACAAAGGCTGGAGACTAAAATCGACACGCTGACACTTCACTGTTGCAACAGCCTTGACCTCAAAGACACTGCGAAAGCTGTTGCTGGCAGCCAGCACCCACATTTCAGATGTAACTTTCCTTTTATTGAAAGGAAAAAGGAACATGGTGATCTACTTGTTAACTACTATATGTGGCTTCACACCTCAGGCAATAGCTAAGAAAGGTGTCAGGGACACCACTGACCCCCTTGCCAAGATGCCCAACAAGAAGCATGGGGCGGGTGTGTCTTCAGCCCAAGACCTGGAGGCTCCTTGGGCCTTTGCTGAGCGGCTCCTTGAGCCTGTTCTCCATGCCTGGCCCCAAATTAATTCTTGGAAATGTTATCAGGAAGATAAAGAAATGCAAGTACCACTTCAATGTATGTTCTGGGAGACTCTATGAATTATATGCTTAAAACCATTATATAAAAATAGTCTGGCATCATTTTGGTGGTAGACACAAGAGACTCAGCTAATGTGGTTAATATGATGTTTTATATTTAAAAAGCAAACCTGGACAAAGATCCAGTCTTACATGTTGCCCACTGAGGACGTGGCTTTGTGTCAGCTTGTTTGTCGCTCAGTCACTAAGTCACGTCCAACTCTTTGCGAGCCCATGGGCTGTATAGCCTGCCAGGCTCTGTCCATGAGGTTCTCCAGGCAAGAATACTAGAGTGGGTTGCCATTTCCAGGTGCTTGGCAATTAGCTTTATAATTCAATTAACCACAAGACACTGTGAGGCAGCTATTATAACCACTTCCCACAGGAAACTGGAGCGCCCCACCCCCAAAGAGAATTTGAAGAAACAGGTATTCCAACCTAAGACCACATGTGAAATTCCAGTTCCACCAAAACAAAAATGGCTCAGGAAGGAAGGACCCCATTGTATCAGGAAGATCGTAGGCATCTTCCCATCGTATGACATTTCACAGGACCCAAACCTCTGAAGATAGTGGTTCAATATTGCTGCTCGCAAGGACAGAGCTATGGTTTTAAAACCTGTGAATTTGGTAATGCAGAAAGTTAGGCCACGTGCAAGCTAAAATTGGAAGGACCTATTTAAAGTGGATCACCAGAAATTCTGCACAGAGGTAAATACATAAGCACTCTAACACCAGACCACTCTTACTGATCTCTGTTCCCCTCAATTTTATAAATCATACACATGAACAAGGAGGAAATGGAAGTTAGGTTACAAGTGTTCAGTAGAACTGTTGAAATAATTGAAGCTTACTGTACTTCCCTGGTGGCTCAAACTGTAAAGCATGTGCATGCAATGCAGGAGACCTGGGTTCAATCCCTGGGTTGGGAAGATCCCCTGGAAAAGGGAATAGCAACCCAATCCAGCATTCTTACCCGGAGTATTCCACGGACTGTATAGGCCATGGGGTCACAAAGAGTCGCACATGACTAAGCAACTGACATTTCATTCCAGTGTGTGTTAGGCTTACCTGTTTGCAAATTGCTTCCTCAACTACAACTCCAAAGGAGGATTTTGCTGTAACCCTCAGAGCACTGGAGGGTTTCACTAGGAACGGCAGTTTTGGTTAACACGTGTCATGGTGTGTACTCACACAACAGCATTCTCAAAACCGTGGCTGACCAAGACAAGCTCGAGGTTTTGGACCCGGAACCACTGTCAGAAAATATGTCTCTTCTACTAAAGGTGAAGAATAGCCAAGAAAGGAAGACGAGACAACTATTCCCAGAGAACCACTGATTTTGCACTCTCAGGCATCTGCCTGTGTGGCAGCTGTGAGTCCCTCTCCCCATCCTCTGGGATTGTTTAAAATCAACAGAGCAAACAATAGCTCCACAAAAGTTATTTTCACAAGTCAAGTGTCCAATGAGGACTGGGAAGGCTGGGACAAGTTTCAAAGTGATGGAGGGAGAAATGTCTCACATCACAGATCTGCTCTGATGTGGAAGGAAGGGATGGTGGGGAAATCTGTGCAGAGGAAACAGAGGGGGATGGTCCTTGGGTGAATGAAAGGCTCCAATAATATCTGATGGAGTGAGCCATGAACCATGCCATTTAGACATGTTCACCTCTGGTCGTCGTCTTGTGTGTTTTAACGTTTGTTGGAGAGCCACTCAAAAGTTCTTGTTTTTAAATATAGCCAACGGAGGCAACTTCGTTTTCTGTACTTTGTTTCCACACTGCGTCCAGGCAGTGGTTGGACATGCTGTCCTTTTTTGCCCTTTCTCATGACTCACTGGGAGATCCTTTCTAACATCTTTTGGTGGTTGAGCTATTGGGGTTTTTCACCTCTCTGACAGTCCTATTTTCAAAAATCGGCAGTTAGCTGAGAGCAGAGAAAGAAGTTCCAAAGGGAAAAGAATTTGCATTTTCCTTTTGAAATGTCACATTCCCCAAATCAAACTAGTCAATCCTAAAGGAAATCAACCCTAAACATTCACTGGAAGGACTGATGCTGAAGCTGAAGCTCCAATACTCTGGCCACCTGATGCAAAGAGCTGACTGATTGGAAGAGACCTTGATGGTGGGAAAGATTGAGGGCAGGAGGAGAAGGGGACGACAGAGGATAAAATGGGTGGATGACATCATCGACTCAGTGGACATCAGTTTGAACAAACTCTGAGAGATAGTGAAGGACAAGGAAGCCTGATGAGCTGCAATCCGTGGGGTCCCAAAGAGTTGGACACGACTTGAGCAACTGAACAACAATTTCCCAAATACTATGTAATTCAAATATCCTTAATTTTCTCAAGATTTTTTCATTTACAATGTGAACAAGATCCTTAAGCTCAAGAAAGAATCTTATAGGAGAAAGACTAGCAACTCAGCTCCAAATGACCACTTCCTTTATAACTTCAGCTTTCAAAACACACAACCATGTATCTACCCGTGACTAAGTTCAAGGGACCCAGTACATGCATAGTAATGCATAAGAAATAACTATATGCTCCCCTCCCTCAAAAGACTGAAGAAACATACTAAGAATGAATTCTGATGAGCAGGTGTTCCAGACAGAAATACTTCTAGCTAGCATCACCCTAGGTTTCAAAAATAGATTTTAAAGATAAATTTCTATTTATTTTAAAACATACAAAAATGGAATCTCTGGATTTTAAGGACATGAAAACTGCTCATGGGCATTAGTTTTGTCAGAGATAGAGCAGACTTTATATATTACTTTTTCCAAATAACATAGTTTGATGCAGCTTTTTGGTACAGAAATTGTTGTTCTGACATGAGAACATCTTTTTTAACTGGCCCTTAAAAGAACAACCCCAGGGGGGAAGGAAAAAAAAACACACACACACAACCCAGAGCATTTTCAGCTGCTTTTTTTTAAAAAACCCAGGAAATAACGCAACAGACACCCTTCATTCTACACCTAGTGGGGCAGGGCTAAGCTGGATTTAGGGAAAGGAGTTCACTGTTCAGTAAATAAACCTGTGCTAACATTGTGCTGAGGTGCCCTCTGGTCAACCTCTAGGTTTTTTCATTGACAGAGAGAAATGAGTGCCAAACCTCAGCTAGGAAGTAAGAGAACCACAACTGGCTCAGGTCCCCTCTCCCCAAACCTATATTCTTTTCACTGTTTGATGCTCTCCACATGTCAGTTTTTATTCCCATCATGTATAAGGTAACTGGACTTAATTGTCCAGCCAGCTAAGCAGCATTAGCTTGTGTTCACTGCTGCGACTTCTACCTTCTTTTGATCGCATTTGCCCGCTAATGTGCCATGTGTATTAGTTTCCTATTCCTGTGTAATAAACTACCACAAACTTAGTGGCTAAAACAAGCAGCATTTATTAGCTCAGAGGTCTTTAGGTCAGAAGTCCGGCACGCATCATGGCTGGGTTCTCTGCTTAGCACATCAAAGGGCTGGAATCTCAGTTGGTTGGGCTGAGTTTCCATCTAGAGGCGCTAAGGGGAAAAAAAAATCCCTTCCAAGTTTATTCTTGTCACTGAAAGAATTCAGTTCCTTGCAGTTATAGGACTGAGGTCCCATGTCCTTGCTGGCTGGCATCTTCAAGAATGTCTGCATTTCTTGCTGCATGCCCCCTCCAAATTCAAGCCAGCAAGGTGCCCTGGCTGAATCCTTCCTATGCTCTCTTCAATCAGCCAGACAAAACCCTACTCGTGACAAGCTAATGTGGCTAAGTCAGGCTCACCTGGATCATCACCATATGTGAAGGTCAAATATGTCATAAACCACTTTTAAAGTCTATCACAGTCACAATCTCTGGGATTATTCAGGGTGCACATGCAGTGGGAAGTTAGGGGATCTTCAGGGCCGTACCAGAATTCTGCTTTCCACACAACATTATAAGGCCATGTTTATCCACACAACCCCCTGCTCCATTAAAAAAGTAATTGTCTGAAATGGAACAGCATGGATGCAATTTAGAAAAACCTTTCACAGAAACAAGCATGTACTATTGCTTGAAAATGAAGACAGAGTGATTCTTTGCTCTTTAATCATTGTATCAATAGGGATGGAAAACCAAACACAGTTGGGTAACCCGGGGATAAATCTGAGGTTGACAGAGTGGCATAGTGATACAGTTGGTTCAGAAGAATTTTCGTCACCTACGATATAAGATAGAGCTTAAGAACATGCCTGGTCAAGGAAGTCACCTAAGTTGCTTTCCCTCCATCTTCCAGCTAAGGCATAAGTGACCTGTTTCCTTAGGGCAGGAGCCAGTCTGTCAACTTCGAAGACAAGCATAAGATCCAGCACATACTCCGTGCTTAATAAATTTTCATTCAAATGAACTTTAGGTACGAAGCGAAATGCTGATATATACTGATGACCCACCAGCAATGAGCACATAACCATAAGTAACGAAAAGGGGATTGGCAACTTCCTGTTAAACAGAAGCACTACCTCACTTCCTCTCACTTGAAAACCTACTGAAAAAAGAGGAGTTCAGAATGCAGAAATCCACAAGGACAAGATGATCAGATGACAACAGCTTCACTATTGTGGAAGCTAGAAAGCAGAATGAGGAGTGAAAAGTGACTAGCAAGCCTTTGGAGGGGTCCTAAACTAGCCCTGGGGAAAGCAGAAAAATTCAAAGTACCTCTGCAGGTGAAATGTAGAATCTCAGATCTTAACCCAGACCCACTCCATCCAAATGTGGACATTAAATCCCCAGGAGGTTCATATTCATATTAACTAAGAAATATTTAGCTCAACCCATTTTGTTTTGGGACATTTATCAGTTTTCATGTGTTCTGGGAATTCCAGATTTTAAACAAAGCAAATAATTTTATTTTTCTTATGATGGAATCCAAATTTTAAAAGTAAACAGGAGACACAAATGCCACAAATGAGAATAAAAATCCTAACTGGCCTTTTCAGATTAAATGCAATTATTTGCCACAAACACACTGGGCATCTCTGGGCTCTTTTTAGATGATAGTGTAACAAATATATTTGTAAATTTATATTGCTGGTATAAACATTAAAATCAGTTAAAGTGACAGATTTGTTTTATGTTAATTTTTAAGTTTTTAAAGCTAACATTAGGGTTTCTCTTTTTTGGCTTTTCTTGTTATTTTTTTCGCTTTAATTGTGGTAAAAAAAAAACTTAACAAAATTTACCATGGCATTTGTTGTTAAGTGTACGCAGAGTTCTGTAGCATCATGTACCTTTACACTGCTGTGCCACCATCAACACTATCAGTCACACAACTCTCCATTTACAAAACAAACTCTGTACCCACTCGCTCCGTATTCCTCCACCCCAGCCCCCAGCAGCCACCATACTGTATCTGTACGAGTTTGACTACTCCAGGTACTTCACTTAAGTGGAATCATACAGTATTTGTTTATTGCCTGGTTTATTGCAACAAGCCTAATGGCCTCAAGCTTCATCCATGTGATAGCATGTGTCAGACTGTCCTTCCTTTTCTCTTCTTTTTTTCTTTTTAATTATGGAAGTATATTAACACATTTTTGCAGGAGACTTGGAAAATACAAAGTTACATATAGTTTACACTACATATTACAATTATTTTTTAAGTAGATAAACTAAGAATTTCAGTTGGGGTTTCAATGTCAAACTCTCAAAGATTAATAGGAATGAATGTACAGCAAAGTAGAAGGATACAGTACCCCTGAAAAGCACCATGAACCAATTCAACATAATTAAGATTTATACAATTTTCACACAATAGCAGGATACAAATTCTATTCAAGGTCCCAGGCACTATAAACTAGATTATAAACTGGAATTACATTACACATCAGTATGAAAAGATATTTTAAAATAACCCACGTATTTTCCAGTGCAATGTAACATTTACCAAGAGAGATCTTTGACTTAGCCATTGAAAGCCTTAATAAAGTTAGAGATGACAGAAAAAATAGAGGGTGATTGTAGAGAAGAAAGGTATTTAAATGAGAAATTAGTATCAAAGATACTTTTAAAAACAATCTCCTATATTTGGAAATTAAATGTCCACTTTTAAATGATGGGTGTACCTAAGAGGTCATAACAAGGAATGTGAGAAAATACCTCCTTTTGGAGGCTAACATTCTACTACTGTATGCACAGAACACATTTTGTTGACGGATACTTGGGTTGCTTCTACCTTTCTACAGTGTGGATGCATTTTTAACTCCCGCCCCCGTTTTTAAAGCATCTGTCTTACTGATGTAATGGAAACTTTTACTTTGGTTTTAGAAAAATATATATCCTTTTTGGAAACACAGGGCTAGAGTCTGACTGTAGGAACGAAGTGAGAGACCATTATCAACCATGCCTTTGAAACTGCAAGCCTTTGAGAACCAAGGCAATAAAAACAATCACAGTTACCTTCCAAGATAATCCACACCTTCTCCTCCCCAGTATGGCGAGACGACCCTCATTTTCTCAGAGGTATTTTTAAAAGTAATTCCTCTCATTACCTACTTGGGAAAAAAAAGTGGAGGGAAAGCTTATTTGAATTAGTGAAAGTCTTGAATTACAGACGCTTTAAAGCAAAGCAATTTTATTACTCTCAAACCTATGGGAAGCTAACAAATTGTCTGCAGAGCCTCCAGCTCATATTTTAATGAACACGGGAGAGTCGTATGTAATTATCATATCAAGCACTACTATGGAAATGGAGACTTCAAGTACTTGAGGACACTTGAAAACAGTTTACACGGTAGGATTTTTAAATACCTGCCACCACTTTATCTACCGCAGTATCATTTGACTGTTAATTCAAAGCACTGATAAAGGTTTACCAAGCAAAGATCAACTTCAGCCCAATATTTTAGATTAACAGGTTTTATGACATTTTCACTTACAATTAAAATTATTCACTATGAACAAACTTAAAAAGAAAACTGACAATATTTGATTTGATTTGATGGGAAAACAAAAGCAGATTTACAACAGGCTGGTATATTTACCTAAGGTCTAGACCAATACTTTTTTTTTGGCAACCAACAAAATTAGTAAGAGAAAGGAAAAAAGAAGAGAAATAATTCCCATCGCACCTTATACTCTTAGGGTAAAAAGGAAAGCAACAACATGACCAAACTTTTTTCAGAGGAATAAGTGATCAAAGACCAAGGCAAACTAGAGAACAATGAAATATCAAAAACCCCAATAAAAAAACCCCTCAAGCTTGATAATGTTTCATGTTGAAAGGTTGTCTATTATTCCGTTCCAATCCTTAACTTCAAAAGTATAGAAAGGCAGAAATGTTTGCAGCTTTGAATCACTGAATGATAGCATATAAACAATTCCAGCCTCTTTCATTTGCTTTCCCTGAACATTTTCAAATTGACAAGTGCTCAAATTCATCAAGATCATCACTCCCCACCTGGATCTGGCATCCTTAAAGGAGGGAGGAAAATAGCATTCTTTTTCTATCTCATGAATATTCGGCTAGGATACAAACAAACCTGCAGCAAAAATAAGCACAAAGACAGCTTTTGGAAACAGCATCTCTCATCCACAGATGCAGGCCATTTTCTATCTCAAGGCACCTGTGAAGATTTCTCAGTATTAAAGATGGGGAGCGGGGCAGGGGTCACCAAGATACACTCACTTTCATGTTACAGCAAGAGGCTAGGGTCGAGAGATAAAGTCATCCAACAGTGAGATATGGAAAGAATGAAAGAATTATCAAGGGGGGAAAAAGTGGAGAGCTAGCAGATTGCCCTTAATTATTTTTTATCCCCCTAATTTATTTTTGCCTTTATTAAAAGGAAAAAAATAAGGCACACGAGCATTCTCTGAGAAACTGATTATTTGGCTTAATGAGGCATACACAAAACGCCTTTTACTTAGCCAGAGGTGCTACAGTGCCTACTGCATGCTGTCAAGAATGAGACTGGCCTCTGGAAGGAAAGCTTCCCCACCCTCAGAAAGCTTACTTCCTGCTGGAGGCAACTCCCATCCATCTTTCTCTCTCCTGGAGGCAAGTCCAAAGGCTTTAGTCTAGCAAAGGTATTGCCATCTCCAGCCACGCCTTGTCTTCACCACCACTCCCCAAACACACCATGTTCATGCATGCTTTGATCTTTCACCTTCCGGACCTCCCCTTGGGCCTTCCTACTCTTGGAAAAATTCTCCTCTTTTGCAGCCTGCCAGTTTAAATAACACCTCTCTGGGAAGACATCCTCAAATCCAGGTGTTAGTTAGGTCTCCTCCTGTAGGTTCCTATACTAACTGTGCACAAAGGTCCATTAACAGGAGCAAGAAGTATGCGATTCTGTCCAAGGCAAACCTGTCGGTGTGCCCATCGGCAGCACTAAGTCTTGCTTGGCGTACTATCACAATCACAATACATGATGCAATGTGTTATGTTCCATACATGTCTGCTGAGGCAATTTTAAAACAAACCAAAAAAAGGTGTGATTCTGTTGCTCTGTGCTGACAGTGTCACCATTACTCTGATTTACATTCACCCTCAATTACCTCCTAGCCACAGATTCCTTACTCATCCCCAGCATTTCTGATCTATGGACAAAGTGGTTCCTTGGCTACACATGAGAGATTCTAGAGGACAGATCTGGGAATTGGTGTTTTTAGTTTGCTTGCTTGTTAAGAGCTCACAGGATGACTCTGATGAGCAGACAGGTTTGGAAACCACTGGACTTACCATAATTTCTTTTTTTTAACACCAGTTCTTATAGCTGAGCCCACCAGCAGTTACTGCTTCTGAATATTCTATGTCTATTTCATGATGGATGTTTACTTCTAAGATGATCCAGAGCTTCTGGGCTCACACCAGTTCACTTTCAGATTAAGCAATGAGACTTGTGACTTCTTCCTGGTTATTCTGTTGTTGTTGTTCAAGAAGTATTTACTTAGCTTGGTCCCAGGGGCTAAGTGACGCTTGGCTTCATATTCGGGATTGCCCACTAACTTGATCTTGAACCCTTTCCTCAAAGTGAGATTTTTAAAGCACAGAGCAATTATGTACAATTCTAATTCAGGAGAGAGCTGGCAGTAACTTACATTTTTAGTTCCTAAGTGGGTGCTCCTGGCCATATGCAGCTCTGGAGTGGAGATTAAACGCTAAATATAGAGCAGGACTCATCTATACAGTATAATTGTGGATTTCTAAGTTTTAGTCGCCAAGCCACAAGAAATAAGGGAGCTATTCAGAGAAGAGGATTAGTTTAGCAAGTACTCTATACTCTCTCCCAAATCACAGTTTTCAATAAATTAGGTTGCAACTGAGAAAATGTTACTCTTATCCCTACAAGTTAATACACCTGATGCTTTCTACAGCCCCTGACTATTGTTTGGGATTTTGGTATCCACCCCCCAACCTCTCAAAAGGATGACTGCTAATTCTCTTTAGCCACCATTCCTGTTTTCCAAGTGTGCAAGCCCTTTGGTGCAACATGCTTCTGCACCTGGAATCTCAATTAGTTCCAAGCAATAGAACTAGAAAAGCAGCCATTAGTAATGGATATGAAATACCAATAAATTGGCAGAGGGACATTTTTTAAAGTTGAGGTATAGTGGATTTACAATATTATATTAGTTTCAGATGTACAACATAGTGATTCAAAATTTTTATAGATTACACTCCATGTACACTTATAATACATTGGCTATATTCCCTGTGCTACAATATATCCTTGTAGCTTATTTATTTTACGTGTGGTGGTTTGTACTTCAATCCCCTACCCCTCTCTTGCTCCCTCCCCCCAGCCACGATTTGTTCTCTATAACTGTGAGTCTGTTTCTTGTTTTATTCACTAATTTTCTTTAGATTCCACACCTAAGTGATAATGTACAGTGTTTGTCTCTGACTTATTTCACTAAGTAGATTTCCCTCCAAGTTCATCCATGTTGCTGCAAATTGCAAGATGTCGTTCTTTATGGCTGAGTGGTATCGGCAGGGACACTTAAGAGAGAACACAGCGGCTGTCTGAAAATAAGGAGTCATAACCCAGGACAGGATTTTGTTCAGCCTGCAGAGGAAAGTCTGGTGTGTAAACCCCAGCTGTCCCTAACGCAGATCACTTGTTCAGAAGCTCCAGTATGACATCCGGCTTTTGTTCATGTCTACAAGCATCTTTGGGGGGGGGGGGAAGGGGTTGGCGCGGGGAGGAAAAAAAAAAGACAACCCAAAGCGCATGCAGAAAAACTGCTTGAACACTGACTTCAAATTAGATCACTAACATCACTGGAGGAAAAAGGAAAATGCATCTGTCTACTGTTTCCTTAAAAATCCGCTACTGCTTTATCTGAAGCCTATAAAACAAACATCCTTAACGCTGCACTGTACTCGAGTTCAAAAGTTCAGCGGCGTCTGGAGAAATGGTAGCACCGCCTGGAGGAGAGGATGGTCTGGGGGCAGCAGCGGGAGCAGGACCACTGCACCTCACTCCTCCCACTCAGGCCATCTGCAAAAGCTTAGGTCTCACAATCATGCCGACCTCCGGGGCCCAGAGTCGTTACTCAAACTGCACCTGCCCGGGATTAAGTTTCCTGCTCATGAATGATGGTTTCTGTCCTTTAGTCTGCAAACAACTGTCACATGATCCAGCAGCAAGCAAGTGGAGGGAGCTGGACCCTTGCAACAGAGCTGAGCGGGACACCGATTTGGGTGATTCATCGCCTTCAAAAATCTGCTCCTGAAAGGCTTTTGCATGTTTCTATCACTTCTTGTTTCAGCTCACAGGGATATTAAAGCCTGTCAGACACAGAGCTCTAACCTGGGAAACAGACTATGATGAGATGATTGGATGGCATCACCAACTCAATGGACATAAGTTTGAGCAAGCTCTGGGAGATGGTGATGGACAGGGAAGCCTGGAGTGCTGCAGTCCATGGGGTCACAAAGAGTTGGACACGACTTAGCAACTGAACAACAACGACTTATAAGAATGAATGGGACTCATTGTTTTTTTCTTTTCCCTTTGACCCCAAAGGCCACTAAGTCTGTGGTTTCTAACCTTGCTAAAATGAGGGAAATTTTGAGAAGCAGGGCAACATCTCCCTATAAGGAGAGCTATAACTGCATGGCATAAATCAGTTACACCTGCTTGCTCTGCATTTTGTAAATCTAAACAACACAGCCATGGGGTGCACAAAATAACCTTGGAGAACCATTTCTTCAGTGATGAAGTAAACCCTAGGTTCACTTTCATAGTAAGAAACAGTTTCTAGAGGAGTGAATTTATATGACATTTGTTCATGATATTATGAGATTCTCCCTAAGAAAATATTGACAAAGGAGGGCGTTATTAAATGATTCTTCATAAGCCAAGTTAATTTCCATAACCATAAGATAATTCTAGCCAAAATTTATGACGATAAAGAATCATGGCTTCCCCTCCCAAAGGACAGTTCTAGATTTCATTCCTTAAAAAACACATAGAGCTATATTTACTCAAAATGCTTCCCAGCAGCTAATCGAAACAACATATCTCCCTTCCATCAGAGAGAGGCAGGAGGGAATGAAGACTGTCAAACCTTCCCAGACCTCCAAGGGTCACAAATCAATGCAGGGGTCAAAGAAATGCTGGAGCAGTGGCTTTTCTGAGAATTCCAGTCCTGCGTAGCAAGAATGATTTTGGGTTTTACACACATGCGCACACACACACAGTCTGGACATGCCACAAGTGTGATCCCTCAGCTGAAACACCATCATATAATTAGATGATGAGATGAGCATGCATGAAGTGGAAAAGCAGGCCAGTTTACATTTAACTGCAGGGTTATCAGAGAGAGAGAAATAAAATTAAGGCTTGAGAAAATTGTAAAAAGTACTTTTCATTACCCATCCACATCCCTCCTATCCCCAGAAGTGTCAACCCGGACTCTGAACATTTGAAGGCTGACACAGGAAAAGCATCCCCATCTACCGCATTAGCACTTCATGTGGGCAGATGGCAACTGTTGGTGCCCAGGTGTTGAAAAGCGCCTGCCTTACTTTGAAGCAATAAGACAAGTCAGGCTGAATACTTGTGGCTGATTATGGCGGCTCTCAAGTGAAGGCCAAAACGACTCTGAACACATGAGAAATGGAATATTCTTTCAAAACGCTCTGACTGAAGTGCCTCATTTTAGATTACAAAATGGATTTTAGACGTTTCAGCTTTTCAAAAAAAGAGGGAAAGAAAGAAAAAGAAAACAGGCGGATCAGTTTATTTTCTGAGCCCAATATTAATGACAAGATGACATCACCAACAGCCAATCAGAAAGCTCTCTGGTGTGGGGTGTTCTAACACCATTTCATATTTATGGGTAAGCACCAGAAGGGTGTCAACCCTAAGCTGCATTTCCCTCTCTACTCACTTCTAAATAAAGTGCCTGCTTTCATTCAGCAGCCAAACTGGGAGTGGCGAGGGGGGGAGGGGACCTCAGTCTCTCTTCTTCCTCATCCCAGCCCATTTTCTGACAGTTCCAAAACAATAAGTGGAAAGTGGGCGAGAGTGCCTGGGACCTTGTGTCACTGCTTCCTGCAAAGCTGCTGCTGAATGCCCTCTAGAGCTTCACAATAGTCCTCACTGACAAACCAAAGCCAAGGCTTCATTTGCAAAAAACCCCGAAGGGCAGGAAAGAGAGACTGCTTGCAAAAGACAGGGTCAAGGCTCCCTATACTCAAGAAATGAATGCAATCCTTTTTCCTCCTCTTTTTTTTTTTCAAACTATTCTCTATTTCCATCACTTCCTCCCACTCTAAAGCAATGTTGAAGGAGAGAGAAAAAGTTAACCCTGCAATGGTCAGCCCTGGGCCAGTGCAGACACAACCGTTCATGAGTGGAGCTCCCCACTCCTTCAGATGGATGGAAGCCAAGCGTCATCACAGGGCCCCAGGAACAGGGCAATGGAATGAAACCGGCACATCTGTGATGCTGACACTGCTCTCAAGGCTGGTCCTAACTACCAAGCTGCTGGGAAATGCAGTGCCCAGAACGGGAGTATGGCCCAAATTTGTCTTCAGTCTAAACTCAATCTGTATGAGCAGAAACGGATAATGTGATTCAAATTCGAGACAGCACAGACAAGATGTTTATGGCATCTATGAAGGAAAAAAAAAAGAAAGAAATCTGTGCCCTAGACAAGTGCAATACACATACTGCTCTGACAGTTCTCGCAAAACCTCGCCAGGAGATGAATATAGCCCTTTTCCTTTTCCACACCCCTAACCATCTGATGCTGTATCAGGACTGCTGGATCCAGCCCAATCCCAGAATTGTAACATGTAATAAAGATGCTTGGCCATGCCACAGAAGATGACAGAATTTGGCATGCTGGCCTGGAGCCAGAGTGACAGCTCTCGAGCTGATGTCTCTTTCCAACAGATTTAATAATGTACAAGGAGAAAAAAAAAATTAATAATCTGCTCAGGGCAAATTCAGTGTCTACAAGCTTCTTTTGGTTTGGCTCTGACAAGCCTCCTTTTCTACATGCCAAAAACATGCAAAGACAGTGACTGTAGCCTGACCCTTTTCATCACTAAATTGGGTCCAAAGGAAACCATCAGATTCAAGGGGAAAAGAGGAATTGAGGTCCTTGCTATTTAGGGGCTATGTACTCAAAATCATCTTATTTCTTACATGCCCCCACCTAGGCCAAAGCATAGAGATTCTTCCTGCCACATCTTAAAACTTAATATTTTATACACAACCCACATACATGCTGCTCCTTGCAGAATCCCCATTCAAGTCACAAGGATCCCAATGTAAGGGAAAGACAATTGTGTGGGAAGCAAAGAAGAAAAGAATCTGGCCTAAGACCTCCTAATCCTTAGGTCACTGGGGCTTAGAAGAACAGGGAGAAAAGGAAAAAAAAAAAGTTTTACTTGCCTTCTTAAAAACAAAAGAAACCACACACAAAAGGGAAACAAGAGTCCTGTCCCATATGCTAAGCAATGGGTGCTGTTATTTTCAAAGTTATAAAAATTTGCCAAGATAAAAATCAAAAGCAAGAGAGGAAAATCTGAGTGCTCAACAATGAAGGAACAAATTAGAAGCCAATATGCTGATATCAAAAATCCAAAAATAAATATTTAAGTGCTCCTAAAAGGGCATTCTTCCCAATGCCCTTTCCTAAGATGAAGAGAATCCTTTCCAAAACCTACCTATTAGGAGGCCTTGTGTTACTCTCTAATCTTGGGGCTCCATGGTATTTGGCAGAAGAGGAAACTAATTTGGATCATCCAAAAATCATTTCCATTTGGTTTTAGTTGTATTATATGAGGGTGGTAAGTTGGCAACAAACTTCTCTCCCTAATTAAGTTTAGTTTAGAATGATTTTAAATTTTATATTCCCTCAGCACAGGCCAACTAACGACTGCAGACAGTGGCAGGCTGGCAACAGAAAAGAAAAAAAAAGCCAACTGTGGCTTTTTTAATTGTCATAGATAAGTTATTCACATGCAGCTAATCCTGGTAATGGAATTAGCCTTGACACAGGGTGCAAGAGCTGGTGAGCATCCTGAGGCCTGGACTTACTTGCCAATGGTATCATGGGTGTGCAAGCAAAGGTAGGACCAGATGTGGCCAGGTGCAAGAGGCAGTGAGACATCAAAAATATGCATCCTATTTATTATAACCACACTCCCTTATCAATGTTCCATGCTTGTAACCTCGTCTTTCTTTCCCCCAGTTCTTCAAAGGGAAGGCTGCTGGTTGTACCTTAGGATTTCCAGCTCCAATCCAACATACATATTAACATCCACAAGTCAGAAATGGCACACTGAACGTGGACCCATCATGCTTTCACAGGCTATACAGTTAAACTGCATGGTCAATCATAAGAACATTGGATAATAATTGTCCAATCATCTGATCCAACAGACACAGGTGAACTCAAGCCTTCATGTACGTTTATGTATCACAGTATCTACTTCCTTTGTCATCTTTATTGTGAAGTCTTTCCTCAGTATAACCAAGCAGTTGGTATATAAGATATCTTAGGAGGTACCATTTGTACTCATCTCACAGGAAACGTTTGTCTTTTCATTCAAATCCATTTTTATGTGATCCCTTTGTATAATGAAGGATCATCATGTCTGCTTCTAATTCATGAGAAAAAGTTTAAGAAATGTGTAAGGGGTAGTCCCAAAATATGAGACCACCACCTTGAAGAACAACCATGTTCCTTTCTTCCCCTCCCCAAGCCGAAGGATGTAGTCCCCACTGATGGGAAAAGAATACTATTTGGAAGAAATCAATGGTCAGATCTAATAAGGGTGTTATTTTCATTGGGCATCTGAAGTGTACAACAGAAATAAAGATAGGTTTAAAATTTAAGGAAAGGAATTTTAAATCCCACTTAAGACTCATTATTAGACACCTTGGCAAGCTGGGGAGTGGTCTGTATAGGAAACGCATCTGTAAGCTGCTATGAATCACTTCTTACACACATGAACTATCATTGTTACTTGTAGAGAAAATCAACTGAAATTTATAATTTTATAAAAAAGTAAAGCCAAGGTCACAGAATAGACCCACAGATTTTATGGGTAAACCACCACTAAAGAACAGCTTTCTGTTTCTAAGAAGACTGCTCTTGTTTAACAAGAGGCAAAACTTGATTCCCTGTTCCTTGGATGAGCAACGGAAACTTGACCCACTTGCAAAGCCAGTAGACATATACAGGCCTTCCCAGTTATCTAACGTCCTGTCCCCCCAAACAGGAAGTGAGTCACTGCTAAGGAACTGCCCATCATTTCCAAAGGAAAAAGACAACTTCCAGAGTTAACGTTTTATACTCAAACACTGTACTCCAAGATAGCCAAATTGTTCGTTATGTTTACAATGACCTAAGTCGGTTCTTATGAGCATTTTATCTGAATCGTTTGCATCTCACTTCATATGCTTTAGTCTCTATACAAAAGTAACGTCTCCTATCTGGAGCAGAAGATTCATAGTGATGTTCGCTTACATTCCCAACTAATAGGCTGCGTCAGCATAGTGTTTATAGCACTAATATGAAACATGAGATTAGAGAAGGATGTGGTTTTATCAGCACTATGGGTCTTGTTCTTCATACAAAGCAGACAGAAAATGACTGAGTATGGAAAAGGAGCAGGTATGGAGAAGGTACGATTAATAAAGCCCATTTTTAAACACTCACAAAGGAGTCCACAATAATCTCAGTATCTTAAGTAGTCCTAGTTTCCCTATATCCTGGGTTTAGTTCTTAATTTATCTAATTATAGTTAAGTCACTGGATTTGCAGAGAAAGCTAGGATATGAGTTACATAAAAACAAAACAATGACTAACATACTTATTTATCCAGGCATATAATTCCAATTGACAACCATTACACTTCAAGAATAGAAGGCGCCTACCCTAGGCACTGTAGCACTTGATATAAAATAGTGTCTGTGCTTGAAACTTACCTTCTAAAGTATTGAGAGTGGGGAAAAAAGGACCATAGGTCATGCTCACTTGCCTGCAAGTCACATATAATATGAACAGCCAGGTATCTGCACAAATATTTCCTCAGGCCACTTGCTCCTTCCAGACATCTGAAAGTTCAGTTATGTGCATGCACAGCTATACAGAATACACATATACCAAAGGATTTTGCATTATATTAAAAATACTTTGTTATCCCTGGAGTATTTGTGACTTTTTTTCCTACAACTGGGGTCACATTGAGTAATAGAGAAAAACACATTGGGAAGTGGCTTAAGGACCATTGATAGCATTCTCAGGGTCACCCCTCAGGGCTGCCCTACGTGCCTGTGCCCTAAGCAAAGGGATGAGCAGGACATGCAGCCTGCCCCTGCCCTCATCTGCTCACCAACCAAGCGCCCTGTTACCAAAGAGGATTTTTCTAACTCATTAGAATTTTCTGTACCCTAAACAGCATAACTGGGTACGTTTTCCAGTTGCAGAAATATCTGGAATCTGCTAACCAACATAACTACTGTTCAGAAAAAAAGTCCCCAAATGGAGTCATATATGCTAAGCTCCATATTATCAAAATGAGGCTTAACTTAGACCACTTAATCTTAAACCACTCAGTCAGATTTCACCTGACTGGCACAAGTTAGGTTCCTGACCGAGCCCTGCCATCCCTGAGAGGAAAGTAACCTTGCAATAACCTAATTTTGTTGTCCATTATAACTTCCCTGTTTCTGCTCCCTTCTAACTATAAAAGTCTTTCATTTTCTACAGCTTTTTTCTGCCTCCTAGATTGGATGCTGCCCAATGCGAATCTATCTTTGCTCAAATAAACTCTTACATTTAATATACCTCAGCTTATTTGTTAATACATATTTGTTAATTATATGTGTATATATGTACCCATACACGTATATATGTATGTATGTTATTTCATTGTCACACCAGTGGTAAAGAATCCACCTGCCAATGTAGGAGACGTAAGAGGTTTAGGTTCAATCCCTGGGTCGGGAAGATCCCCTGGAGTAGAAAATGGCAACCCACTCCAGTGTTCTTGCCTAGAAATTTTCAAGGGCAGAGGAATCTAGCAGGTTATAGTCCATGGGATCACAGAGAGTCAGACACAACTGAGCGTGCACACACACATATACACACACATTAAAATTCTGGAATGAATGTGATAACATGGAGCTCATCATCTAGCATTTAGCAGGATCTCTACAAATAGCTCCTGGGTCTAAATTATTGAACTAAGGAAGAGCAAAGAGAAGATCCATCAAGTAGAGGTGACGAAGATGGGGGGGAAAAAAGAGAGATGAGTCAATACAAGGTAAAAAGAAAAATGGAATAAATGTCAATGGACAACACAGTGCAGGGAGGACAAGATTGGCAGGACTTGACCCACACAAGGTTATCTTTAGCTTTCATTCCATTAACCCGAGGGGCTAAGCAATTTAGGTGATTTAAACGTAGAGTGTTAGAGAGGCCAGAGTCATGGGTTCATCCGTATGTGAGTCACTCTGCTTCTGTTCCAAGGCCATACATTTTGTGCTTAACTCAAATTAGCATCTTGCATATGCTTCCAACTAGTCACAAGGGAGGCCAGAGCACAGGGGTGGATCTACAGAAATCCATCATCATTACTGCATACAAATATATCTCTCAAGGTATCTGCTCTCCCTACAACAGTCCTTCAGGATCAAGTTCACCTGGAAGTGAAAGCACATTATTCAGTCCAGACAGCCCCAACTTGAGGGCAGCCCCGGGTTACACAGCGACCCCATCAACCTGCGTCGTGGCTCTGGTTCCTAGGATGAGAAAAAAGGGCTTTGCCTCAGGTCCTCAGCATTTGTGTATTTCTATCGAGTTTATTATCATGAGTCCCAAGCATTTTTGTTGCCCCACGGGACAGTTAGACAAACAAGCCTTGAAAATTATACTAAAATTGAGAAGAAAATGTTTTCAATTGCTCAAACAGACACCCTTCAAAATTAAATATTCACATTCATTGTCTTTTTCCCAAACTCCCGCAGTGATTGGTTTATGTTACAAACTAATGTCCCTGCAGTATTAAGTAAACCAAGCAGCTTGGGTACTATAACAACAATAATCACTAGCTTTGCTTCTTTATTAGTGGTTTTATAGAGAAACTGCATTTTTTTTTTTTTCATGACAAAGTTTGCTTCAGGCTCCACTCTTACATACCAAGCTTCAGTTTGTGGTGAAACTTAACAGTCTCATTATAAACCCTCAAATGTTGGGAATTAGGATGGAAATGCTGACACAACATTAACCCCAGTTGGCACTGCAGCAAGGCTTTTAAATATGTTGACTCTCCCCTGTGAAGTCAGTCTCGAGAGGCTATGACTTTGTGATTGTAAGCTGCAAAAGTGAAACTCACCAGCAGTGAAAACCATGCTAAGGGCTGGAGCCCTTGGACTTCTAACTCAAGGCATTTACTGTTGACTAAGACACATTTGAAAAAGCACTTGCCCTATTTGTTACTCAATTATCAGAGGAAAGAGAGAAATACACAGATTTCATTTAAGGAATAACTTTGCGACTTCTCTTAACAGAGAGAAAGGAGGATAAAACAGAATGGTGTGATTTCTGACACACAGAGGTCAACAGCTAAACAAAGTCGGTCTGTTTAATTTCGTATTTTATTTGCAAGTTCAGATGTGAATGAGTGAAAGGAAGGAATTGCCTGGGAAGTGACTATTAGGTAACAATGCTAGAATCTCCTTACTAATGCCTCAACCCAAAGGATGGTCATTTCAAAGGCTAGAATATGTGTATTGTTAAGGAAAAGGAAAATGCAAAAGTTTAAAAAAAAAAAATTAAATCAATTCCAGGAAGTCTCATAGATGCCATTTCTCTAAACTTTCTTCCTATGTCATAATCCAATGTCATAATCCATGTCACCAGCCTCTTTCAGGCACATCTTTGGTCCCCAGACTGGACTGAGCAACGAAACACAAGGCATGTCGTATATCAGGTTTAGGGGTCTCCCACGCTACACCCCAAATAAGCTTATTCAGCAAAGACAACTACATCTCCTTTATTTGATTTTTCAATTCATGCTGTCTTCCAATAATCGAAACCACCACGCCCAAAAGGAGTCTTGAATACTCAGGGAGTAAAATTTGCTTAAAAACAGGGAGGAAAAGCAAGTCCACATGTATTTATTTTAATGCAAGTTCTGTATGCTCCTCAGGGAACAATCTACCACTTGAATAGCTTTAGCTACCACCTTTTATGAGTAAGTCTCATTCTAATCTCTAGACTACTCTCCTAAAGTACATCACCTATGGTTATATTCATACCTCCACTTACAGATAAGACAGGAATCTAAGCATCAGCATGCCCAAACGAGAACTCACAGCCTTGCCACCTACCCACCCTCCAAGGAAAGCATGTTAAGCACAGGCCTAGCCCATGCATCGCAAAGTTCCTTCATCCTCTCCACCTTGGGCTCTGCTCCCTAATGCCAGCAATGTTCCTCCAATCAATTACACCCTAAATAAATAAATAAATAAAATCAGCCTCCTCTGTCCAACAATCTAGCTCAATCACTCCACATGCATACCTCCAAAGTGACCCTGATCTATGTCTCTAAATCCAGTAGACATTTGACTTTTTTCATCTTCTGTCTGCAGTTGGTGTCTCCTTTAATGCTCTTTTCCCTTGACTTTTATAGCAACACAGTCCCCCGATTTTTCTTACCTTCCTTTCATTCCTGAGTCTTAGTATGGTTTAGGAGCTCATCCCCTCCTACCTGGCCATGAAATGTTGTTCAGTGACACTGGCCCAGAAGCCTTTTTCCTTCCTTAGTTTCTGCTCTTTCCCTAGTCAGTCTCATCCATCATTTCAGTTACCATCTATACATTCGTATGTTCAGTCACTCAGCCGTGTCTGACTCTCTGCACCCCCTAGGGACTGCAGCCTGCCAGGCTCCTCCATCCATGGGATTTTTCAGGCAAGAGTACTGGAGCAGGTTGCCGTTTCCTGCTCCAGGGGATCTTCCCAACCCAGGGATAGAATCCACACCTCTTGAGTCTCCTGCATTGGCAGGTGGGATTCTTTATCACTAGTGCCACCTGGGAAATCCATCTAAACACTTGTAAAACCTCAGATTTGTATCCCCCAACCAGACCTCTGCTCTGAACTCCAAAGCTGTACATCCAACTACACCCCCTGAGATCCATCAAGGGAGTGCAGCCAAAGGGTCATCATCTCCCACCCACATCGTGGCCACCTCTGCTCCCCATCCCACCCCCAAAGCTTAGTCAGCTCCTCCTCGATTGGCAGATGGACCACCATCAATCCAGGTGTCCAGGACTTCCCCGGCAGTCTAGTGGTTAAGAGTCTGCCTGCCAACGCAGGGGACATGGGCTCGATCCCTGGTCCAGGAAGATTCCACATGCCACGGAACAACTAAGCCTGTGCACCACATCCACTGAAGCCCACACGCCCTAGAGCCCGTGCTCTGCAAAAGCAATGAGAAGACTACACACCACAAGTAGAGAGTAGCCCCACTCACTGCAACTAGAGAAAGCCTGTGCACAGCAGTGAACACGCAGTGCAGCCAAAAACAAATTTTAAAAAATTTCGGTGTCCGTGTTAAATACCTTGACATGTCCCCTCCCAAAGGCAATCCATCACAAGATTCTATTGACTCTCTCAGCTTGTTCACCAGTAAAACTCGTGGTACCTAGGACAGCACTTGGTGCAAATAAGTACACAATAAATATATATTAAATAAACAAGTGAATGCCTTCTAGAAATTGTCGACTACTTGTGGACAGATCATTCCCCATATCATTTTCTATGATGTTCCTTCTACAAAAACACCCCACTGCACTTCAAAAGCTTGCAAATATTTACTTGAATTCTCAGCCAAAAATGACACTTTCTTAGGATGGTTTCCCTCAGCCTCCCCGGGACCCACATTAGGCTCTTTTTCCTCTGCTACAGGGTACTGCATACACAGCACCATGGCAACAACATCGCTGCCTCGCAATAACAACATGAAGACATTCTTCCTTCCTTTGCATCTGAACACATGACAAATGGGCAGGATCAACTATTTTCAAACGATTTCATCAGTAGATTAAACTCTGTCTTCATCCATCCCTCCTGTTCTCCCCAGAAAGGGGAAGGCAGGAAAAAAAAAAACATATTTACGAGAAAAAGGAATGGCCAACCCTCATGTGTTCTCATGGCTGCGGGAAACCAGACAGTCCTGTCTATTCCCATTCATCTATTAATAATGCCGGCTGGTTTATTCTTTCCATTTCCCAAATACAGTGAAGGGACCAGCAGGAGAGGCCTGCACATCAGTCAGCCACTTCCTGCGAGATGGTGGCCAAAGCCTTTCAGGTAAGGATCAACACTGCAGAGGTACGTTCTCCTGACTGTGGGAAAAGCTGCTAGCAAAAGATTATATACACAAAGCTATCCGAACCACAAGGTTGGAAGAGAATCAAAATAAGCCAAAGCTTAATTAGGGCTGAAGATTTCCCGTCTGGGATCCACGTTAGGGACTAAGCTTCCAAAGCCATCACCAAGGAGGCGACTACATGTCCAGTAGGACAAGCCGGTGAGAACAGAGGCAGAGCTGGGGTTTTTTGCTGTTTTTTTTTTCCTTTTTCTCTTTTAATTTTTCACATAATCCCAGCATTCATGTGCATGTGTTTTTTCCTAAACTCAGCTCCAGGCTCCCAGCTTCGCTCCCTAACGCCTCCTCTCCCCTTCTATAAATTAAGTTAACAAGGAATTTTTTAAAAGAGGACATTCTCTTAAAGGGTCTGTTATTCTGAAGTTAATGGCTCTGACATGTCGCCAGGCCAAACAGTCCCAGGCAGCAATAACTCTTGCAACGGCTCCAAAACTCAGCCTCAAATGTCACCGAGTCCTACCCTGAGCTTTCTTCCCCTTTGATTATCACTGGTTGCCTTCCTTCCTCCCCGAACATTTCAGAGCGAACTCAAATGCATCAAGGAGACCAGTTAAGGATGTGAAGATTGAGAAACACATTCAGTCTTCATGTTATGATCTTGCCTTTTCCTTCCCACAGCTTGTCTCCAAGAGAAAAAGGACAAGTGTAAATTTGATGTCACACAGAACAAAACAAAACACATCTAAGACAGCAGGGGAGGGGGACTCTTCTAAATGCCAGTGCAGTCATCTAATACTAATACACTCACTGCAAGGATTAGGTCATATGTGTGAAGGGTTCATGGTTTTCACATGAGAAATGAGTGGACGTGTACGTAATGAAGCAATCAAGCTTCAAGGAATTGCTTCAACTCACCTGCCTGAACTAACAACCAGTGAGATGATAATCAAAATATAAAAATGCACACCAAATTACAGCAGAACCCAGTTTCAACACACATAATGGGTACAAGAGCAGAATAAATCTGGAGGCGCTTATTTCAGTCCTTAAGCCTTAAATGAAAAAGGTGATTAAACACGTGCTTCCAAATCAGCTCATCCTGAAAATATAATTTTTTAACAAACATCATTTTCTGGATAAAAATGGGTCCAAATGCCTGTGTCCGTAATTTGACCTAGAAATGTGGGCTAATGTGCCAAAATTTCAGCATTTCTGTTCCAAAACGATGGGTAAAGGAAAGGAAGAAATGACGAAAAGCCATAAAAGTTGTATTTACTTCTTCTGACGGATTGTGGCTTATTGAACCAGCAACAATTTTCAAACAATTTATCAGTGTACTCCAATCTGTCACCTAATAGTCACAGGTTCCAAAATGAAAGATATAATGATAAGACAGGTGGAAGCAGACTTACATGAAGGGGAGACACCTAAAGAAGGGAATTTCTTACTAAGGATGTGGGAGATAAAGGATTACACCTTGAAAAAGCAGCACACATGCTATTCTGCTTAGTCTGGGCTGCCCTTCTCCATGCGTAACTCTAGAACCCTATTTACAGGGAATTTTAATGTGTTCAAGAAATTTTCACATATTTATCTCATTTGATCCCATAGCAATCCCACTTCACAGGTAAGAAAACTGAGGTTCAGGCAAGTGACTTTCCCAAAACAATACAAGTAGCAAGTGACCAGAGAACCACAGCACCTATCTTCTGATTCCTGAGTAATAGGTTCAGTTTTTATCATTAACTTTAAATTTACAATAAGAGGAATAAAAGTTGCAGGAACATGAACACCTAGTGAATTTGCAGCTATCCAAGTCAGGAATACCACAGGCAAAGTTACACACAAGTAAGTGCAGAGCTAGTGAGCTTGCTTCGTGATTAATAACTGAGTGAAATTTTCCATCTTTTGGATCTAGCTCCACAACCTACTGCATTTCCTAACATCACAAATATTTGTCTAGGCCTTGGGAGAGAGTTTATTCTGTCCCTGAATTTGTGATGTGACTGGCTGTTATTTCAACTGAAAACATACTTACCGGAGTACAGTGCGTTCCTTACCAATTCATCTTGCCATGAGGTGAAAATGCCCCAGCACTCAATGAAAAGAATGGTCTGGTAATATTTAATATGAACACAGGCATTTCTCATCCAGGGCAATTCATTGTGCACACATCATTAAGGATCAAAGCACAGGCAAAGCAAAGAATGGAAAAGGAATTCGAAAACATCAAAGTTAATTATATTTGGTCGTCCCAATAGCTGTTACTTGTTCAATTAAGATGCTGCTTCGGCTAATCTTAAGTCAAGCTGTGCTTCTCAAAAAGCCCAAGCAATAAAATCAGAAGTCAAAACATCTCAAGCTGAAGATTCCCCTCCCCCTCCCATGAGTTCTCCGCATTTACTAGGGCCTCCAGAGTTTCTAGCAACGTGCAACTGTCTATTATTCACTCTTCACCACCCCAGCCAGAAGGGCTATCCAACACCCAGCCCCAAGGCAGGTCCTCAGACAGGTGTTCCATGAAGTCGCTATAGCTGGGCTCTTCACCCATCCTATGCTTTAAAAAAAGAAAAAGAAAACCCACACAGAGGAAGGAATTCAAAACAAAACCATGAGCCTGCTCTGTTGAAATGTCTGAGATTACAGATTATTTATTGGGGATTAAAAAAAAACCAACCCTCCTCACCTCTCAGTCCTGCTTTCTCTAGCCCTGTCCCATGCACAAGCACAGGATCTGTCACTAATACAGTGTTTTCTGCTCCATGACCCCCACTTCCAAACTCCAAGGGCAAGAATATTCATAGATGAATCCACTCAGTGTGCTATCTAAAGGCTAAAGAGTTCCTGAGGAAACCAGGCTCCCACACAACTGCACGCAGTGTGAAAAGAGAAGAGGTCACACAGGAGTTGTCTGCAGTAAAAACTGGAAGGAGGAAAAACGGTTCGAAGGTCACTGGCAGCAATAACGCTTTAGCATTTCTCAAGTAATTCCTTTTCTTCCATTCGCACATTATTTTCATGGAGTGGAACCACATTTTGTCAAGTATTCATTGTGCACCAGGAACTGAATGGAGGCTTTAGAAATATTGTCCGAGGCAGGGAATTCCCTGGTAGCTCAGTCGGTAAAGAATCTACCTGCAGTGCAGGAGACCCGGGTTTGACCCCTGGGTTGGGAAGATCCCCTGGAGAAGGAAATGGCAACCCACTCCGGTATTCTTGCCTGGACAATCCCATGGACATGGACAAGATGTCCCATCTTAAGACAATGGGGTCGCAAGAGTCAGACACAACTTAGCAATTAAACCACCACCGGCTTTCCCACGAGCCTGCAAGACAGAGGCAGAATCTAAATTTTGTGCTGGAATTCAACAAGCGTCTAACTCCAAAGGCAGCAGCAGGAATTTCAGGCAGGACTGATTCTCTAGGTGACCCATGAACTTCTCCTGAAAATGCAACTTCCTTGAATCCACACATCTGGAGTAAGTTCCACCAGCTTCCAAGATGGCCAACACACCAGTTCCATTTGTATGCACAATTCTTCTAATAGCTGAGCCCAGCTCTTCCTTTGCCCTACGGCTCTAAGTTCTTATGACTTGTCACATCAGTGCAAAGAGCATACTTGTCTCTTCCCTGGGTCTCTTCAAGCCCTTCAATTTAATTTAAAAAAATGCAACACGATCTAATGCAAGAGTTTCTTAAAGTATTTCAACCAATTCTCATGACCTAGCCATCCTCCTAAATCAAAGTAAATTAGTTCTCCCTATCAGGCTTCAACTAAGCAATCCCCCTTCAAATGGGCAATGGTGAAGGCTAAGCATAGAGAAAAAGTTCAGAATCTTAGTCACTCTCTCCATCACATCATGCAGGGAATCTGACTTGCATAGATCCCCCATGAACTCTCTTTACAGATGATGTAATGGAAGCTGGGCACACCAACTTTCTTTTTTGACTTAAATCAACTGAGGAAACTGCTTTTTCCCCTCTTGTTGCAGGTGCCCAATGTCAGACAAGGAAACTCAGTTTTTCCGTGATTACTTAAAACCCCTTGAATTCCTTACTAATAGGTTTTCAAGCCTGTTCCCCTGCTGAAAGCCTCGGGGAGACTGTATGCCTACAGTAGAGAGGATGTCTTTCACATATTAGAAAACTGAGACCCTTACAGAAACTCCTCGTTGAACTATCACAAAGGGTGCAACTATCCTATATTCCATTTTAGGACTTCCAGCAGTATTTCTATTGTGAACCCTCTTCCAAGACCCACACCTGCTACTTTACAAGAGAAGATTCTACACCAATCTCATTTTAAAAATCACCCAGAACTGAAATTTCAGCCCCCCTCACACACACATGCTGAACACTCAAGGCATCTGACTTGGTTACCCAGAAAGCATCCTGGTCAGAGTGTTTAAGTGCATCAGTGGGTACCATCTTGCTGAGCTCAGTTGCTCCTTTCTATCTACAGAGGTTTTCCTTGCAAACACACACCAGTATGTTAAAGTTTGGTAGATACAGTGCATCCCACTAGAGAGCAGGCCCACAGAGGAAATGAGCATACAGCTTCTCCATCTACAACCTTAATTCTTCCCTCTATTCACAGCACTACTGCGGTCCAGAAGAAGATATAAAAATCAACCACTACCTTAAGACAAGGGTCAGCACTCAACTAGGAATAATACACCAGTGCTTCTCAAATTGCAATGTATTTGAGTCACCTGAGTGGTGCCTGTTAAAAATGATTTCAAAATTCTTCCCCCGTGGTTTCTGATTCAGCAGGTCCACAGGTAAAACCTGAACTTCTAGCACTTTTATCAAGGGCCCCTGGTGATCAGATGCTGATGGTCCCAGGACCACCCCTAGAGAAACCCCAGCAAGAGGGGCAAGTACAGAGAATGAGAAACGGAGTTGAGTCAGGCCTCTGGAATTCTGAAGTGGTTTTAGCTGTTGTTTATAGTCTGTTCCACTGCTCCAGTTGAAAGCCTGCTCAGTTAAAAATTCACCCAACACACCCCAGACAGAAGTCAGACATGAAAGCCCTGATAACACTAATGGTGGTGAAGGGGCTTTCTTAAAATAGGTACCTTGTTTGTGCCTAGCTGTCTTCTTTCAAGATTTATCGAGAGGTTCAGCCTCTTGGCTTTCTTTGCGTTGAAGCAAGCTCTCATCTTTGGTTACTTTCATGGGGAAGAACATTCCCTAGTGCCATCAAAAATCTCTCCAGTTCATCTTTCATTCTTTTCTTTGTAAGATTTCTACATTAAGTACAGTTATACTAGTTTATATTTTAAGTACCACATTCATTTGTGTGTGTGTGTGTGTGTGTGTGTTTAGGTGAACCTTATACAAACATGAAGTAGAAAAATGCTAATGAGGTACTGATAAGATGGACTCAAACTCCCCACAAGTACATATACACAGGCACTAAAGTGAGGATCTCAATGGGTTTAAAAGAAAAGAACTTGGAAGCAGACTAAGACATCAATAAAGCCAGAGCAACTGGAGCACAAGAAGTCTAAGTGATATAAAAGTATTTTTAAGAGGGATTAGCTCTGCCTATTAAACATTTATTCAACAGACCTTTTGTGAAAGTGCTGTCAAAAGCAGGAATGGAAATAGAACCCAGGACTCCAAAATTCCCAGCTCTCGTCAATAAATCAGGCAATTTCCCTCCACAATCCTAAATAGCTGCAATGCTCTGGTTATTTTCTAACATATGGCTCAAATATTTATATTTTAAGTGCCTTCAGCTTATGGTCCACATTATAAACATTCATTAACATTTATGCAACTTCTTAAGTAACTCTAACTCCAAGGTCAGACCAAACATACATTTGAACAAAATAAACATTCCCAATCATAGGCAAAAATGGTTCCAGTGTTTACCTGATAATCTGACACCCACACTTACTGCCTTCCTTCCTCCAAAATAATGTTCTTTAGGAGTTTGTCCTCCAGCAGAATACGAAGATAGTGTTTGAGGCCAGAAAGAGAAAAGTACAGGTTCCAAAGATACCAAGCTTAGAACCTAACATTTAAATATAAGGGAAATCTGTATCTCATTCATTGGTTGTGATTCATGAAATCATATTAACTGATTCAACAAATCCTTGTGTATTTTCCGGCACGGTTCCAGTCCAAACGGATAGGTTCCAAGTTTTCGTCATAGAGTGCTTATATCCTAGTAGACTGACAACAGACCCAGTCAAATATTTAATATGACAAATAGCTTTAAGTGCCAAGAAGGAAAACAAGATGGAATAAGGCGGGTGGAAAGTGACAAAGGATTAGGGAAGAATTCTGCTATTTTAAGTAGGTGAGGCAGAAAGAGAATTTAAATCACATTGGCTAAATTTGATAAGAATGATGTTAACTCCACTCTCCACACTCATAATTACGGGTCAGTATGAAACATGGAAGGCTGTTTTAAGCACGTGAATTAATAACTACCTAGGAATTATAGGGAAGGAAACAAACATGAGAGGAAAGAAACAGTTTGGACTGGAACAATGCCGAGTGATACACAAGGATCTGTTGAATCAATTAGTAAATGTGATTCCGTGAATTACAACCAACCAACGAGATAGATTCTCCTAATAATTAAATTTCAGGTTCTGAGCTTGGTGTCTTTGGAACTGTGCTTTTCTTTTCTATTTCCTTAGTTGACTCTCGAGGAAAGAAATAGAGGCATGTCCTCCCTGTGGCCCTCCTCATGTGAGCTGACCAAGACCATTCACAAGGCTGACTTAAACGCAAAGGGCTGCACACAAAGGACTTCCCTGGTGGCTGAATCGGTAAAGAATCTGTCTGCAATGCAGGAGACCCAGGTTCAGCCCCTGGGTCAGGAAGATCCCCTGGGGAAGGAAATAGCAACCCACTTCAGTATTCTTGCCTGGGAAATCCCTCCAAGGAAAGCTATTGTTGAATTCCTTGGAGTTCTTTTTCTAGGGCAACTGAATATAATAACTTTCACCATCAGATGGGCAAGTAGCCTAAGTAATAAGATTTTAGAAAGGTTATATCATTGCAATTATGACCAGATACATATGCATTTATTCTTAATAAAGAAGGGACAAGCTTCAAAGAAATTCTTATTGTAATTCTTATTTAAAACATGTGTGCTCAATCGCCTCAGTTGTGTCTGACTCCATGCGACCCCATGGACTGTAGCCCGTCGGGCCCCTCTGCCCATGGGATTTCCCAGGCAAGAATACTGGAGTAGGTTGTCGTTTCCTCCTCCAGAGGATCTTTCTGAGCCAGGGATTGAACCCACATCTCCCACGGTTCCTGCACTGCAGGCAGATTCTTTACTGCTGAGCCACTTACAAGCACATTTTTTTAAAGATACTAATATCTTACATTAAAATTCAGTAAAGATCTGACTATAAAAAAATAAATAAATAAAATTCAGGATGTAAAACTGCCTTAGAAGTTTTTTAAGAGTGAAATAAACCTTTCTATTTGAGAGAAAATAAATATTGGAAGAGTCCAACAGTACAGGAAAATCATAACCTACTTCAGATTACAGGAATTTAAAAAGTCATCGCTTTCTAGTAACTGGAATTATACTTTGGTTACAATGTCCATCACTCCCGCTTTTCATCTGAAATTGGTCCTTAAAAACTGTAATGAATTAAACAATATACCACCCACATAATCAACTATAAAAATATACTGTAACTGAATGACTCATTTTACTTCCTTCCTCATTTTTCCATAATGCATTTGACCCTTTTTCTGACACCTAATCTAATCACTGGCTGGGTTACCATTAAATCAAGATTCTCCTGGTTGTGCTTGCTGAAGTCATTGCATTGGTTCCCCCAAATTTCATGGATAATTTTATAAATGTCACCTACCACAACTAAATTTTTCAAAATGTACGCCATAGTTCAATTCATGCCTTTGTGTTCCAAGAGCAAGGTGGTGATAATACATGGCATTTAAAGAAACCTTAAATTTTTTTCCAGTGTTATCCGACAGTTGCACGTATTTTTAGACAAGTTTTCAAACTTCACACAGCACTACTTTTATTACTATCTCCTCCACCATCACTTCTAAAACTGAAAGTCTGAAGAGCATATAAAAACCACAATGAGGTACCACTTCACACCAGTCAGAATGGCTGCGATCCAAAAATCTGCAAGCAATAAATGCTGGAGAGGGTGTGGAGAAAAGGGAACCCTCCTACACTGTTGGTGGGAATGCAAACTAGTACAACCACTATGGAAAACAAGTGTGGAGATTCCTTTAAAAATTGCAAATAGAACTGCCATATGACCCAGCAATCCCACTGCTGGGCATACACACTGAGGAAACCAGAATTGAAAGAGACACATGTACCCCAGTGTTCATCGCAGCACTGTTTATAATAGCCAGGACATGGAAACAACCTAGATGTCCATCAGCAGATGAATGGATAAGAAAGCTGTGGTACATATACACAACGGAGTATTACTCAGCCATTAAAAAGAATACATTTGAATCAGTTCTGATGAGATGGATGAAACTGGAGCCGATTATACAGAGTGAAGTAAGCCAGAAAGAAAAACACCAATAGAGTATACTGACACATATATATGGAATTTAGAAAGATGGCAATGATGACCCTGTATGCAAGACCGCAAAAAAGACACAGATGTGTATAGCGGACTTTTGGACTCAGAGGGAGAGGGAGAGGGTGGGATGATTTGGGAGAATGGCATTGAAACATGTATACTATCATAAGAATCGAATCACCAGTCTATGTCCGATGCAGGATACAGCATGCTTGGGGCTGGTGCACGGGGATGACCCAGAGGGATGTCGTGGGGAGGGAGGTGGGAGGGGGGTTCATGTTTGGGATCGCATGTACACCAGTGGTGGATTCATGTCAATGTATGGCAATTGTAAACCAATACAGTATTATAAAGTAAAATAAAGTAAAAATGAAAAGTTTAAAAAAAAATTCCCAAAGCATTTTCACATTTACCTCATCTGATCCTCACAACAGCCTTGAGCCTTTTTAATTATCCTAAATCACAAAAATAAGTTGCCCAAGCTGAGATCAAGGGTAAAGAATTGCTAACTGGCTTCTGGCTTCATCAAGTCTTAGGCTGGTTGTGACTAATAACATATTTTAGAATAAAGTAATTTTGCTGCTAAGCAGACCCTCATTGGCCTTTTCTCTGGACTTCTCGATTTATAGGTGGGGATACCAGCTACCCTGTGTCTACTGTGTACAGAATTATCCAACATCATTATTTAAAGGCAGATGTTCAGACAGTTTACCATCAACACCAGTTAGCAACTTCATTTGAATCTGTGTTATGGATAAAGAGAGGGACCCAATCTTTCATTCAAGGTCACAGTTATTAATACTCCATGCCCAAACCTAGGTCTCTCTGGCTTCTTTACAAGGCTCATGTAGCTGATGATTAAAGACAAGAGTGGGGCTTCCCCAGCGGTCCAGTGGTTAAGAATCCACCACTTTGAAATGCAGGGGACACTGGTACGCTCCCTGATCCGAGAAGATCGCACATGCGGTGCAGCAACTAGGCCCGTGCACCACAACCCTGGAGCCTGGGAACCACAACCACTGAGCCTGTGTGCAGCAACTACTGAAGCGCACGTGCCCGAGAGCTGGCGTTCCTCAACGGAAGAAGCCACCACAATGAGAAGTCCATGCACTGCCAACTAGAGCAGCCCCGGCTCGCCGCAACTAGAGAAAGCCCGTGCCCAGCAACAAAGACCCAGAAATAAATACAAGAGTGGGGGTAAAATACGACCTCAGGCAAGGCTTCAACTGGCAAGCAGAATCATTATTCATCTTTAAAACTAGAATTTAAATGAGTAAGATCAGAAAACTCCTAAAGCAACTCCATTTTAACTTTTAGTAGCTTTCCTTAGTCACCATTATCAGACTAAATGAAGTGAGATTATTGCTGATTAATTTTTAGCAGCTTCTTGCCTACCAAACAAAATTAAAATCACATCTAAGAAAAAAATGTGTCGAGAGTTCCCCTCCCCTCCACCCAGGAAACAGTGATCATTTGACCTTATTCTGAATAAATGACTTTTTCTCTTCCAGGCTGCGCTTTTTGCTTTAGACATGAGAAGGGGGAGTATAATTTAATATATAAATGTAATAGCAATTTACATTTGTATAGCGCTTTACCACTTACAAATGCATTACATTATTCTTTTTGATCCTTGTAAACTCATTGTAGTAGTATGGGAATTATTACCCATTTTCACGAAAAATTAAGTGGAGGCCCAGAGAGGTTAAGTAATTTGCCCAATTTTGCCAGAACAAGGCAGAACAAGGTTACAAACCCAGGTCCTTTTGTTAAGTCTTGGGCTCTTATTATTTGGTCAGAAAATCATCATCTAAGGAAAAACATTCTGCTGACCCCTATATGTCTATGTCACTCTACAGTAAATTCATTACCAAGTACACTCGAAAGGTTTTCTCTGACTGTAGATTGCTTCTTTCTTATCCCTCCATCAAGATAACTGACAGAAGCCAACACTACAGAACTGTGCAAAGAGAGAGGAGCACCAAAGTCCAAGTTCTACCAAAAAAAAGAAAAAAAAAAATTGGTCCACAAGACCTATTTAAGGAATCCATTTATATGTTTCAGAATTAACCTAGTCAAAGAAGTGAGGTCTACTACCCAGGCTCATCAGAGAAAAGGAACAGCGAACAGAAGATCTGAAGCAGAAGGGGAAGGGTGGAGAGCATGGAACCCGAGGTGGCAAGCCCAAGCCATTGACAGGAGAATTATAAGAACCTTAAAAAGCTCCCAGTTCTTTCCACCCAGTTGCTGGAAAACATCCATTTATATCTGTTAAGTGATTCCATTTATTTACCTACTTATCTAGTGACTAAAAGCATCTCAACCCAAGTGAGATCTTTCCTTGGGATATTTTCTTAAATGTTCTTGAAAGCTACTTGGGCTGCGTTTTGTTTAGTCTGTCTTTTAAGCACAGAATTTTTTTTTTAATTCAACTAGAAAAACTGGGTAAAAGGCATCAACAGACATTTCACCAAAGAGAACGTTATCGATGGCAAATAAGCACAGGGAGAGTTTCAACATCATTAGTTACCAGAGAAACAAAAGTTAAATCTAAGGAGATCTTACTGCATACCTGTCAGTGGTGATAATAAAAACCACCACCACCAAATGCTGGTGAGGATGCAGAAAGACGAGATCACTAGTACTTGGCTGGAGGAGAATAAATTGGTATAGCTACTCTGGAAAATGGCTTAACAGTTTCTTTTAAAACTAAACATGCAATTACCATATGACCCAGCAATTTCAGTCTTGGGCAAGTGTCCCAGAGAAATGAGAACTGGTGTTCACATAAAACCTGTACACAAATGTTCAAAGCAGCTTCACTCGTAATAGCCCCAAACTGGAGACAGCCCAGATGTCCTTCAACAGGTGAATGGCTAAACTATGGTATGCATATACCATGGGAATACTATTCCACAATAGAAAGCAACAAGTTAGTCGTGCATGCAACAACCTGGATGGATCTCCTGGGAGTTATGATGAGTCAAAAGAGCCAATCCAAAAAGATTATGAAGTATATGATTACCTTTCTGGGAAGCTTTTAGAAATGGTGAACCAATTAAGGGCCAGGGATAGGGGAGGATTGGGGGGAGGGAGAGAGGTGTCGCTATTAACAAGGTCAATAAGAAGGACCCTTGTGTTGCTCAGCATCTTTACTGTGGCAGTGGATACACAAACCCATACATGTGATAAAACTGTATACAACTAAATATGCAAACACCTGAGTATAGGCTAAACTACAGGTATAACCAAGACTGGTAGACTGCATCAATATCCTAGTTATAACATACTATACTTCGGCAAAATGCTACCATTCAGGAAACTGATTAAAGGTTTTATTATTTAACAACTGCATGTGAATCTATAATTATCTCAGTAAAAATTTCAATTAAAAAACAGGTCAGTGACAAGTATTTGCTAACTTAGCCATCTCAAAATATTTTACCCTCCTTCTTCGAAACAGCACCACTTTTTGTTTCACTCCCAATCACTCCTAGTTTTCATTATAGTATATTATGAAAATGATTCATTACAATTATGCTTACAAGTGAAAGAAGCCTTAAACCAACAACCTGCGTTGTTTTGCATGAAGCTTCATTTGCATGAAGCTACAGGAGAGGCGAATGTAACCTCCAGAGGAAAGAGTTAAAGTCAGAGGGATGGTTACCTGCTGAGTACATCAGGTAGTAGGTGACCTGAAAGGAACAGGAGAACTAGCTGGGGTGATCATGTTCCAGGTCTTCATAGGAGTCCAAGTTACACAAGCGTGTGTACTTGTCAAAAATCAAACACACCAGTAAGATTCTTGCACTTCACTGAACGTAAACTTCACATTAAAAAAAAAAAAACTATAAACAAATTGAGATGAGGTCTGAATTACTAGCTTTCTGTTAACTTCACATTCTTTAGACAGATGATTCTGTGCAGTGAGACACCGCACCTTTGATAGATCCAGGGTCAGACTAAAGGATTACACAAGTTTACAATAATCCCAGCTCATATACATTCTTCTCAGGGAAAGGAAATCGCAACAAGAGTAACCATGGAGCAAATTCATATTAAAAAAGTATCATTAAATCAGACTAAATTAAATTAAAACAGATGTAATCAGGGCCCTCTGAAACTAATTTTGGCTAATACTTTGTTTACATGCAATATAGATGTAGCAACTACTGACCTCAGGCACTTTCAGCTGCTTTTATATTAATTACTACATGCGCTTTTTATACTCCAGCTCAAAATATCCTTTACAGGCCTGACTAGCTAATATTCCTCTGCCAAGGTAATTCCAAATTCCAAATGAGCCTCAGATCCCATAGAAGGAAAAAAAGTCCTATGAAATCCACATACTGATATTGATGTAACATCATTGGGCTGATAATAAGAGTTATAGGTTTTGCTTTCCTTAACCATGATTTTGGTCTATTTATTTTGGTACAATTGCATGAGGGATGGTGGACTGTTCTTAATTACAATTGTACCCAATAGGCCCCAACTCTTTTCACTTAATAGGCTTACACTGCAGAAACATGTCTTCTTAATTGGCCAGACAAGTGGAGACGCTGATGAAAATTATTCCCTGACTTTACCAACGATTCTTGGAGAAGATAACGTGAGAAATGTCTAGTGCCTACTAACATTTTGGTCTTAAACTCTGCTTGTGCTCTAGGCTCCCTCATTAGTTCCGTCTTAAATTACTTTCAGACTGATGGAACTCTGTCACCAAAAACTATGAAGAAAATGTATACTGTTATTCAATGAAATGCAGGAATTACTGAGATATACGATTCTCAAAATATTTCAGCTACAAATTCTGGCTTGTTTTGTACTGTTAAAAATATTAAGACACCTAAGATTTTAGTTTCAACTTTAGGGAGAAAAGTGGGGATAAAGAAAAGCTAGAGAAAAGAAGTATTGAAAGTTGCACCTAGAAGAGCAGATTCCCAGGTAAAGGTCAAGGAAGGAGAGAACCATTTGTTGTGTACACATCCCGACCCAGGGATGGAACCTAGGTCTGTTGCATTTCAGGCTGATTCCTTACAATCTGAGCCATCCAGGAAGACCACAATGCTATCATAAAGGCCCAGAAGACAAGTTTTTTGGATTTATCAGTTAAGTATCAGGAGTAAAATGAAAGCAGGAGCTAATATAAAAATCCATGCACACAGGACCAAGGCACATGCAAGTTCTATTTAAAGGCCCAGGCTTCCCCATTTTCCACTCCAAGGGTACAGAAGTACCCTCTCATCTTTTATTATGTGTGACTACCAACTTTACAGGGTTTCCACAGTTGGCTGCAAGCTAGGTTGCAGTGGAGTCAAATAGAAAGTTTTACTGTCTAGTTATCAAAACTATCACAATCCTTTGGGTTAATGTTCACTGAAAGAAAGCAAGCACTGAGTCGTGTCCGACTCTTGCGATCCCCTGAACTGTAGCCTGCCAGGCTCCTCTATCCACGGGATTCTCTGGGCAAGAAAACTGGAGTGGGTTGCTGTTTCCTTCTCCAGGGGAACTTCCCAACCCAGGAATTGAACCCGAGTCTCTCGCGTTGCAGGCAGATGCATTACCAACTGAGCTACACGGGAAGCCCTTGTTCACTGAAAAATTCCCAATTCAGTAATCAGGCTAATGGATTTCGGAATGACAGATACACAGCTTTGCCCTCTTTTCCTGTCCAAAGAGGTTCCTTAACTAATATTTTTTTTTTAATAAAAAAGGTATAAAAATGTCACATACGCAGGATTGTCTTCTAGCTACCAAGCAAAACTGGATCTGCCATGTTCAGGTGCTAAATAACCCCACTGTGCACCCAAGCCACCTAAGTGGTCATATCCTTCCCTTAAGTAGCTATTTTGATATAATTTGCTTCTAAGATGTTACCACCAGTTTGAATCCTCAGCCTCATTTCATTCCTTTCACTGACATTAGTGGGCACTTCAGCCCACTAAAGTGCTAGACTTTATGAAAGACGCTTTGTGGTTTTGAACACGCCAGAGAATAACCATACTAAATTCTGCAACCTCTCATCCGGTAAACGCTGATCCAAGAACTATTTAGGGGCTTCCCCGGTGGCTTAGACAGTAAAGAATCCACGTGCAATCCGGTGGCTTAGACAGTAAAGAATCCACGTGCAATGCAGGAGACCCAGATTCTATCCCTGGGTTGGGAAGATCCTCTGGAGAAGGGAATGGCAACCCTCTCCAATGGAGAATCCCATGGACAGAGGAGCCTGGTGATCTGTAGTCCACAGGGTCACAGAGTCAGACACAACTGAGCGACTCTCTCTCTCTCTCTCTCTCTCTCTCTCTCTCACACACACACACACACACACACACACACACACCTATTTATGTCTTAAAGTAATTTGAGCAATTTCTTCCAAATAAGAGGTTTACATTGAAGAACTGGGATATTTAAAATACGACTGTGCGATGGTTACCAACTAGGATGAGAAACCAAAGTCAGTCTCCTTTCCAATCAAACCCTCTCCAAACCCCTTCCAATTCCCCTCCCTTCTCTACAAACACCTCAAAATGCCCTTGACTGAGTTACATTTTTGAGAAGCATATGTCCGTTCACAGTAGGAAAGAGGATGTATTGCAATATGAATGATTCTTTTTAAAGCTCAGCATTTCTTTTCTGCTGAAGATCTGTTCAGAAATCCCTTCCTCCTTAGGTTGCAGAGCATTATTCAGCCAGGGGGCCGACAAATGCTGATATTTCAAGAAACCTAATCTCTTAATGACTGCTGTCAGAGAAGAGAGCTGTGGAAGAGTCATCTTGAAATAAGCCTCATCTTAGGTACAGGTGAGCCCACAAATGCTACCAGGGAATCAGGACTGCCACCAACATGGGATCAACACACTGTATTCTGGCAGCCCACGGGCGTGCTGTCCGGAGATGAGCTATGCCTTCCAACAGCCAAGCTCCACACTCCTCTTCCATCACATCAAAGTATACTCATGATTTAAAGAGAAACCCAGGCTTCTGGGGGCTCTGCACAGAGTAAGTCAGACATGTGTGCCTCTGTATATGTGTGTCTGTGTGTGTTGACGGAGGTAAGACAAGATGTAGGTAGATGGGGACACTCACTGAAGGCTTATTGGAAGACTTAGGTTTTGACCTAGACTGTCAGAAATAACCAATATAAGTTACTGAACAGTGGAAAAAGTGCAACCTAGGCAGAGGGAAGAATCTGTGCAAAGTAACCAAGTGAAAGGGCTTCCCTGGTGGCTTAGCAGTAAATAATCTACCTGCCAAGCAGGAGACACGGGTTTGACCCCTGGGCTGGAAAGATCCCCTGGAGATGGAAATGGAAACCCAGTCTAGTATTCTTGCCTGGAAAATCCCATAGGCAAGAGGAGCCTGGTGGGCTACAGTCCATGGGGTGCAAAAGAGTCAGATACGACTTAGAGACTAAACAACTACAAAAAAAAAAAAAAAAAGAGTGAAAACACATGTGTGCAAAAAACAAACCAAAGAAGCAAGTAAATTTTCAAGAACTATGTCAATGGCAAAAGGTGTAAAACAGAGGGTGAGACAAGATTTAGGGAGAGCATTAATTCATCTGACACGTATGAAGCATCAGCTGCACACATGTCACTATTCCAAGGTACTGAAGAAAACATGTTTGAAAAATAGATAAAAGATCTTCCTTTTCAAAGGAAAACCTGCCCTAGAGTTAGTTCAAACAAGATTCTAAACATCAACTCTTATTGTAATTCCTTCCAAAGACGCCCGGTAGACGTTTTCAGTTCTTTAGACAATCTGATCTGAAAGAAACGGGTAGAATTTATTTCAGCTGGATTGAGGAAATTCTCTCCCGCTTCTTTATTTTGTCACTAGCAAGATCTAACAGGAGAACGGTATGAACAGAAAGACAGAGATAGGGCTTCCCTGGTGGTACAGTGGCTAAGAATCTGCCTTGCCACGGAGGGGACACTCGTTCGATCCATGGTCCAGGAATATCCCACATGCTGCGGAGCAACTAAGCCCATGCGCCCTAACTACTGAGTCAGCAAGCATAGAACCCGTGCTCTGCGACGAGAAGCCTCTGCACCACGACAAAGAGTAGACCTCGCTTGTCACAAATAGAGAAAGGGCAGCAACAAAGATCCAGTGCAGCCAAAAATAACTAAAGAAGCTTTTTAAAGAAGAAATATGGAGACAAGTTTGGTAGACACAGTCAATTCTCTCTTCTCTGTGAGCTTATGAAAAGCAACTTTCCCTAGAAAGTCTTATTCCAGCTCAACCAGCAGCTAAGAAGCATTGCTCCAGGGCCTCGGAAAGTGGGGACAGACTGACCTTTGTTCTCCGCAGGCCTGAGTACAGAGCCGTTCCAAACCCACAACACTGGTTTTCACAATTAAGTCTGACCTGGGGGAGTCTGAAGCAAAGAAGAGGTTCAAGGGCTCCACGGGGGACTGGAAAGAATGATAAGGGAAAGGGAGGGAGGTTTTCCTGCTGTAAAACAAACACAAATAGCCATCTGCAGGGCTTTTTTTTTTTTTTTTTAATGTTACAATGGGTTGTGCTTTTTTTCTCCATAAGTCATCTCTGCTTAAGTAACAAAATCACGTAGGTGAGGGCAAGAGGGCGATTCGGAACCAAGGAAGTTCACTGCCCAGCTCTGCCTAAGTTGTTGATGTTCACAGTTAAGGTCAAGCACTTAACACCCAGCACAGGGAAGATGCCTCATGTCCACCTCACTCGTTCCAAGGGCTGTCAGTGCAGAAAGAGGGACCCCGGGCTTGGAGAAACGGCTCTGTCTGATCTCCAGATATGGCGTTCCTTATGAGGAATCCCTCATCCTCCACAGAGCCAGACTCTGGTTTGGGTCAGAGAGAGTTCAGGAAAAAGACAACAGAGTCCCCATCATCTCATTCCACAAAGGAAGTCATTCATGTCAGAAAGGCTAAACGGACCAGGGCAGACGATGGGAAGACCAAAATTTGATGAAAGTATGACTTCCGGGGCCTTCCTCCAGCTCAGCAGGCCAGCTCTGAGAGCTGCAAGTTCAACTAAGCATGTGTTCCCGGCATTGCCTTTGCGGGGAGCAATTTTACAATACAACTCTACAGGATAGCCCCATTGTCCAGATGGGGCCACTGAGGTACAGAAACATCAGTGACTCAGGAGGTTTGATGTTGGAGCGTGTCCTTGTCTTCCTCCTCCAGCAACCGACTTTCTGGTACCGAGAGGTGGCAAAGCTCCCACAGATGATCTGAACTGCATTTCTACCTGAGAATTACTAGTGATAACAGGGGAAGCTCCCCAGTGCTCTGAATGTCTCCAGCTTGCTTTCCATTTTCATTTCAGATACAGTATTATGCTCCTCCATTCCCAAATATACTTACTGCATCCTGTCTCTATGCAGAATGACACAGATGTCTATAAACGATCTACAGAGTGAGGCAGAATGACTCCAAAACTCACTGCGAAAATCATCTACTACTGCTGGGTTTCAGAGGACAATTACCTATGAAACAGGTTTAGTTCAGTCAATTCAGTTCAGTCGCTCAGTCATGTCCGGAGCGCCAAAGAATTGATGCTTTTGAACTGTGGTGTTGGAGAAGACTCTTGAGAGTCCCTTGGACTGCAAGGAGATCCAACCAGTCCATTCTGAAGGAGATCAGCCCTGGGATTTCTTTGGAAGGAAACAGGTTTATCTGGTTAAGAATTCAGTGTTTCTTAAATTCTCTTCTTGGTACCAAGTATACTGTAGGTTCTGAGCCAAGTATCTCTGGATTCAGCCTGAAACATTCACCAAGTACCCACCAAAGAAGAATACTTTGGGTGTGACTGATATGTCTAAGCTTACCTAGTGACGGCCTCTTGTGAAATTTGCCGTATTTTCTCAAAATGAAAGGCATTACAAATAGGCAACAATCTCAGATGGTTATTGGCATTCACTCTTGAACTGATTTAGTAACAGAGGGTTGGTTGGGGGATGACACCAAGAAAATTGAGGAAGAAGTTAAGAAGGGCAGACACAGACAAGAAATAGAAATATTCACCTGAAACATTCTCTTACTACAGTTACTAGTGAAACCATGACACTCTAGAGACATCCCCTGACCTCCTGGAAACTGGGAAAAGAGAACTCGTAAGACTGTACTTACTATTATGTGCGTTTTAGGATTGTTTTTAAAACGGGGGCGAATGGGGAGAATTCATTCAACTAGATTTCATTTCTTTAGGTGGTATGTGAAGAGGTTCTGTCAAGGCTACATTGCATCAGTAACGGAACGATTCATTCAATTAACCAACCTGGGTGGTGCTACCTGAGGCTCAGCTCTTTACTCAGATTTGGAAAGCCAGGAGTTTGAGAAACGTGTACCCCTGCACCATGTGTCAAGTGGAGCCTGATCAATTCAGACAGCAAATGCTGGAGCCAACAGCCAGGCATCAGTGCTGAAGAGGGATGCTTTCTAGGGAGCACCTCTTTGGGTAAGAAAAAGCATCATCGTTCATAAGTAATTTTAATTTGCCACACTATTTTTATGGACACCTCCGAACAATTAAAACACTGTGTTGCAAATTGTAGTTGCTCACACCCAGCTGCAAATTTTACTACCACAAATGGGGTCCCAAAGAAACATTATTAACTTTACAGGTGACTCGTCGCTCCCTGATGATAAGTCACCTTTCATAAAGCCATTCAGGGATCATCTCCACGGGGGCAGAAAGGGAGTACAGGGCAGCAATGGATGGGTGAGGAGGGCAGGCAAGATCCCAGAAGGGGAAAACGGAAACATGATATGAAGAGGGAGGAAGAAGGAGTCCTCCAAGTCAAAGAAAAGGAATCTGACGAGCAGTGAGGAGAAAGATGGGCACCCACCATGGAAGACAAGAAACGCTCTATTCTCTTCCTGGAAACCACCTGAGCCAGGCTTGCCCCCAAACGGTCAGTTACACCTACAACTGAAAGCTTTGCAAATGTGAACAGACTTATAACAATAACTTCTGTTGAAGTCTTGCAATTCGTAACTCATCTGAACTGTGTCAGAAGAGACACAGGAGAAAGCCACTCTCATGCTCATTCATGAAAGTATGTTAGCAAAAGTTAGACGTTAGAATTGTTAACAGATCTGCTAGCTGCCTGTGGAAAACTGAGGAAAGCAAATATGAGCAATTTCACATGATTATGATCCCTATTCAGCTGTAGTTAAATGTTCTAGCACAGTTCCTTCTAAACATGCTCAAGTGGATTTTTACATAGACAATACGTACCTGCGAGCTCACATCCCTTTCACATTTTCTAATGCAAATCAAACTTAAATGTAAGTTAAAAACAATGCCTAAACAGTCTTAATGTCCAACATTTCTCATACACTTGAACATATATAATTATTTCTCTATTGGTGTATGATAGGGATACTGTCATAGTTTTCTCATTTAAGGAGCCTTATGCATGTAAAGTTCATGTGTCTATAAAAGACAAAAGTGTATCTTTTAAGGTCTTAATGTTTAAGATGTGCACTACTAAAAGAGAAAGGTGTAATATGAAAATGTGGTATATTCTGGAATCATTTAAGTAACTTGTATTAATAATCAATTAAATAATTGATATTAACTTTAGCCATTTATAACTACACAATTTCTCATGGATCCCAGACTCTAGCATGCCATTAAGGGTCCCTTTTAGAGAGTGACTTTCCTTTCTAAAACATTTCTAAGTATGTTTAATTTGGTAGTTCCACTGTAAAAACAAATACACATGGGAGGATAGAAACAAAAACAATTGTGGATGAAGAAGGGAGGGAAAACGTGTGTGTGGCAGGGGGTGGATTTGTCAACTACACCCTAAGGTCTACATCATTCATGAACTTTAAATTTATTTTAATTCATTTCTCAAAATTTTCTCTGAAAAATATATTCTCACATGTGAAGTGTAACAAAGAAAGAAAAAAGGGAGCTCAGATTTAACAGACTGCAGAGGGCAAAAGTAAGAGTGGGTCCAAGAATCCAGAGAAAAAGCACGAGGGAGGAGAGAGCCAAGCAACCCCCTTTATGAGCAGAAAAGTCAGAACAAACATTTTCTCTTCCCCTTGGTTTCGGTTCCTCACTCCAGATCTGAGGTGTGAGATGAGCTGAAGACAACTCACCCCCTCCAATCGACCTCGCCCAAGCATCCCCTGGCCCAGCCCGGCTGGGTCAGGCCAGGCAGGCGGCAGCTCCAGGCACCAGAAAGGTCATTGCTAGGTTTGGCAGAAAATGCTCACACTCAGTGAAAACAGGCCTCCAAAGAAGAATGAAGCAACAGCCGGCAAAGAACCCACTCTGCAAACACACTTCCAAGGAGAATTAGCCTCGTGAAATCCTCTGTGCAAAAGTTCACACCATAAAACAGCTGCTGCTTAATGTCTTGGGGTTCTAATTAGCCCCAAGCTCCTGATCTGCACAGAACTTCTGGCCAATGATGTCCAAGCTCCTTTGCTCTTCCCTGCGCCGTTGAGTCCCACAAGTGCTCTTGGTCAAAAAAACTAGGTCATAAACTTATCCACTGAGAAGCATTTACTGTCGTTTCAAATGGCATATTCTGTTCAAGAGGTTATGATAATAAAGGAAGGGCTGAAAACATGCTTTCAAGTTCTGGCAGGAGCTTGCCAGTTCCAGACACGGCCTTGTTACCTTATCTCAGTTTGGCTCTTTTCAACTCAAACCCACTGCACACTGACCCTTTTCTGGAGGAATACAAATCATTTCTTGAATGACTATATCAAATTTTAGTTATGCTTTTATTCCCCCCAGCTTTAATCTAACAAGTCCATGCCAAAAAAAAAAAAAAAAGTTTCCTGTTTCAAAAGTATTAAGATGCTTCACCCCTGCCAAAGTTTACAGAGTAGTTCTGTCCTGCTACAGAAAGAAGGCTGGGGTGGGGCTAGGGGTGCGGGAGCGAGGGGGATGGAAGAGAGCAGCTGTTTTTTCAATTAACTCCAACAGAAAACCTCCTACTTCCCCAGCTGCCCTTCCACACCCCCAGCAGAGAGAAGTAGGGGGAGGCAGCCTGAGAAGTCCTTTTTTCCAGAGGAGGAATCAAGCTAGCTTACTGGCTTTCTCAACTCCCACACAACTGACCAAGGTCCTTCCTAATTCACCCGGGGAGCATTAGGGATCCATGCCAAAGGGTGCATCTCCGCTTGTTTGGATGCTGACTCCCGCTCTGATGGAGCCCCAGAGGCTCCAACCTCCTCTCCATCCATCCCCACTGGAATCTCAAGGCAACCATCCTCCCGTCCTAGCAGCTCTGAGGCACACATGGCAGAGTCACAGAAGCAGCAGACTCAAAGGTGGATTCTTTTTCATCCCACACCTTCCAGGAATATGCTGGGAACTCCTCCCCACAGAAGGACACGGGGCTCCCCCAACCCGCATGTCTTCCCCTCTGAGCAGCACGGGGCTCCCCCAACCCGCATGTCTTCCCCTCTGAGCTCAGGCTGTTCCTTTCCCTTCTGGAGTGGGAAGGAAGGAAGGGAACCTGAGAAGGCAGAACAGAGCAGTTGCAGCCCACCCCTCCTCTTTGCCAGCTGAAAGGCTCTAATTGGTTAACCCAGAAAGCCCTGGGGCATTGCCATCAAAGGGTGGTGGCTCCACCCAAGCAGGACCTCTGGTTATGTTTTTCCCTTCCAGTGGGCAAGCACAGAAGAGGGAAAATAAGGACAGACGTGTTCAAAACAGAAATACTGCCTAACACTAACTTGGCTGTGGGCAGGGACCAGATTACAGGCCCAACACCTCCATTTCTGTCCAAGTGTAAAGAGAAACTGCAGGGTGCAACCTTGCTCCAGCTCTGAACTCTGCTGCCCAGAAACGATACCACCCCTGACGATCAACAGGACCCCAAATCACCCCTTTCCCCAGCTGCCCCTCCTCTTTGTTTTGTTCTTAGTAAGCTTTTTTTTTTTTTTTTTCCAATACTGTGGTAGCTCTAATGACGTGGAATGGTCTTTTAACTGAAAATACATTCTTGGTGTGAAATGATTCAATATTTAAAGACGACAGTACATGTTCACAAACTTTTAAAAAGCCTCTAAAACCTTTCTCAAATGACTGATCTGTAGCCAAAGAATGCACATCTATGCTGTCACCATTTGGTTTACTATTTAGGGGGGCTGGCGGGGGAAGCAATCTAGGTTTAGGTAGCATTCATCTAAGCCCAGTATTTTACACGTTGCCCATCACTGATTTTACAATGGTAATAGGAGCTGACATATCATAGACACTAATTCAAATCATCATGCATCTCTAAATCCAGCTTCAATATAACCTAACTCGCATTAATTGCTTTCTGAATTCTCTAATTTAAAAAAGTTGGATTGCTTTGAAAGCCGTAAGATACCAAAATAAAATGTTTTCAGTTTTGGCCTAGTAAATATGTAATTAACATGACAACTGTTGGTCTAAGAGTTGTGTAGATTGTAAACTACACCATCTCAAATAGATGTTCAGCAATTTAGGTCACACTATTTTTTTTCCCACACACACCCTCTGTTTTTCTTAAGAGAAAAAAAAAAAAAGGTAATATCTAATTAAGCCAACTCCTAATTCCAAATCAGTAAAATCTAAGTTGGAAAGCAGATTCCTCTCTTTCTTCTCCATTTCCATGACAATCTAAGCCTAAAAGGAGGATGGGAGCAGGAGAGACTCTTATGTAAGAGTTAGAGAAGGCCATCTGAACTTGCCAACCTAAGGCCAGGACAGTGGGATTTAATATTTGATTCATGGCAAAACCAATACAATATTGTAAAGTAAAATAAAGTAAAAATAAAAATTTAAAAAAAAATTAATAGCTGATTCAAGGCTTGTCAGTCAAATAGACCATCCCAGGAAGAAAACCAATTAATTTCTTTAGTTTTGATGGTAGAATGGAACCAAGCCATGGAAATACAAAATGTATCTACCTACACACACAGACCCCTCTCCCCCTCTCCTCCCGCTCTTGGCTAGGCTCCATGTTCACTCACCTCCATCACCACCTGGCAAACAATTATTTGCAGCCAAGCAAATACTTATGAACTTAATTTGAACCCTGCTCACTGTCTTTCTGCAAAGAAACCAAAATATAAAATTGCTGTATCTCAGTGAGTTCCTGGACCATCAGCAGACATAAACTGGAAAAAAATGGAGAAAAAGAGAACAAATCCCAAAAGAGGTTAAGTACAATGTGTTTCCATATCTTATTACAGAGTTGGTCACATGGCCTTTAAGTGACAGCACGATAGGATTACTGTTTGGAATGGCAAACATTGCTTATCCACAGGATTAAATTCCTAAATAAAAATGAGTAATACTTGCAATTCATCTTTCCTAAGATTATTGACATCACTAAACAGCCTTGGGCAGTCAATCAGAAACCTCCACTTAAAGTCAGTTTTCTTGCTAGTTTAAAATAGTGATTCACTCTGCCTATCTGACTACTACCATTAACAGTATCTGCAGTATCTATAAAATCAAACTCCAACAACCATACACTCGATCAAGCAATATCACACTATCACATCCTCCTGAGGTGCAGTGAATTTCCTAAATATCTAGTATTCAGTGGCAGAGAACCTAATAAGAATTTATATCCTAAATCCATAAAAGTTAGGAGTTTTGTGAACAACATACCACTCAAAAAACTCCAGGAAAGGGGAATTGAAATCCAAGTTCTAGACAGAGTTAAATATGATTATTGAAGCATTAAGGGCGACAGAGGATGAGATGGTTAGATGGCATCACCGACTCAATGGACATGAGTCTGACGAGCTCCCGGAGATAATGAAAGATAGGGAAGCCTGGTGTGCTGTAGTCCACAGGGTCACAAAGAGTTGGACATGACTTAGCAACTCAACAACAACAATTAAAGGTGCTCCATGGCTCCGAGATACCTGAAGTTTATTCACGTCCAAATGCAGTCTTGCAAAACAAAATGTAGCTGCATGCTTGCACTTCCCAGATACAGAGCTGTCCTCCGCCCTGTTGGCCTTCCTACAAGAACAAACTTGAACACAGGAGGCTGTTGAAGGGCCTACTTATCTCCATCTCTGGGCCTGTCCAGTCAGGGAGAGACATGTGGTTGTTTCAAGAACGGCACAAACATGATCAAAGGAATACATGGGGAGAGGCAGAGATGAGTATGCCTCACTAGATCCCATACTCACCAAAGGCATTAGATTCTCAAGCAAAATGTTAGTGTTCCTTGTTAAAAACTGTCAAGGTCCATGGAGTCTCTTACCATATTTCAGGCCTGCTGCTGCCCTTTCAGGTGGAATCCAGGACTGCTCTCCATCAGTCCTTAACTCCTCCGCTTGACCAGAATGTTTCCTGTGTTCTTCTAATTAAATTAGGAAATCTAAATATCAGTCCAGGAATTGGTAGAGTAGCACTGACGTATATACACTACCATGTGTAAAACCGAGTTACTGGGAGGCTGCTGTACAGCATGGGGAGCTCAGCGATGAACCCAGAGAGGTGGCAGGGAGGCTCTAGAGGGTGGGGAGATATGTATACATATAGCTGATCAGACACGACTAAGCAACTGAGCACACACAAACACAGCCAATTCACCTTGTACAGCAGAAATTAACACAACACTGTAAAGCAATCTTACTCCAATTAAAACATAAGTCTTATTAAAAATCCAAATAAAAAAATAAATAAATATTGGTCTATCTCTCCCAATGTCAGGGGAAAAAAAAAATAAGGGCAATCTTACATGAAATAAAAATGCTTACTGTAGTGAGAACTACTGCTGGGAAATGAGAATTTTTAAGTCTCTTATAATATGATTATGGCTACTAGCAGGAAAAGGGATTACTCATCACTGAAATAGAAAATTAAGCAGCAGAGTTCGAGGCAGACCAAATACAAACCAAGCTGGCAGCATTTCCCTACCTGAAGAGCTCATCAATCATTCTGGTTGTCTTGTGATAACACTTCAGCAAACTCACCAGTGAAATGAGACTGTTGCCAATTCCTAGGCGTTTAAAAGAGGACAGATAGGTCACCCTAGGCAAAACACGGCACCATGTGATCAGAAAGACATTTAAGAACTGGAAGCTGGACAATAAACGTCATCATATACCTTGGAATTGTGTGCCTCTGAAGCAGGCCACTTAGGATGTACCTGAAATGTACTATGGACACTCAATCAGTTTCTTCTGTCGTTCGCATTTGTAAAAGGACGTGGGATGTCCTGAAGACATGTGGTGACATCACACTTGGACACGACGTTCAGGGGATACAGGACACATGCAACTGAGAGGCAAAAAATGCACCCAGGCACCTTCCATGGCTTCTCTGGAAGGACAACCACTACATCCTACCAAATCAAAAGCTCTTGCCTATGGGAACTTTTATTACAGCTATCAAAAAGATGGGGCAGGGGTGGGGAACAGGTTTCTGGTTTCCACAGGAAAAGAATGATTTCCAAATTATGACTCTTGAAAACGCAGGAGAGGGAATGACTTATTTGCAGTAAATGTGAAACACATGGTTTTCTCAGAGGGTTTTTGTCCACACTGCGCAGTTATTTCTCTTATATGAAAGAGACAAATTATTAAGATTTAAATGCAATATCCTTTAGAAAGTAACATACACTTCTGCTTAAAGCCTGAGGGTGGAGGCTTTAAAAAATGATTTCAAAGGTAAACAGGAAAACACTGTGAGACAAGCAGAGCAGTTGTGTCCCACACCGCAGGAAATGCAGGTGGATGGATGCAGCGGCAGTCAACAGCATCTCTGCCCAGTGGACCCATACCCAGAATAGGAAGAGAAATTTCAGCCAAAACACCAGTGGCCTGACTGGGAAATAAGGGGACCCAAGCTACCCATTGTAGGTGGGAGGGCTTTCTGGCTTTTTTGTCATTTTGTCAGAGGGTTTCCTCTTTATCCCAGTGTCTCTTAACCCCAGCTGTACTGTAGAATCATCTAGAAGGTTAAAGAAAATTTCCATCTTATCAGCATCTAGTGTTGAGAGCCACTGTTCTGTCTCAGCACTAAACTCCATCATTTAGACTTCTGATGAGCACTGCCAAGCAAGCTGCCTTTATGATCAAGTTGTCTGAGAAGTCCAAGAGGCTCCCAAGGGAACACTGACACATCTTCCATGCTGAGCTGAGTGATCGTTATGCTGTGCAGAGCGCCCCTATGTACAGGGGGCTTCACACACCACACTGGATGGGAGGGCAACACACTCCCTGGGAGCCCCCAGGTGTCCACCCCACCCCAACCGCCTTTCTAATGGATGTGGCAGCCTCCTCTTGAGGGAAGGCTTGGGATAGAATTTCTCAGGAGGTCCTATCCAATTTCCTAGCAATCTGTAACACACGAAAGAGTTCTCTGCAGTCTGTCCCTGCGATACAAATGCTTCTCACTGATACCTCAACTGTCAGTCTCACCCTAGGTAAACAAACATCCCTCTAAGCAGAGCTTAAGCACATTCTCTGAACAATTTGAAGGATGTGATTGCAAAGCCTGTTGATTGCACTTAATTATCTTTTATTATTACAAGAGCTATATACAATGAGTACCCCCCCACACACATACACACACCAGCTACCTGCTTCTCCAATGGACCATCTCTCAGGTCATGAATGTCCATCAATATATAGTGATAAAATTACCAGAAGCTTAGTAAGAGCTAAGCTACAAATACTGTCTCAGTTGTTCCATGCTATAGATACAAATTCTTCATTTCTACTCATTCACAGACCAAAGTTATGAATTTGGGGGGTGCGAGTGGTGTGGAATGGCAACTTTAGATGTGAAAACACAACAATGTGAATGATAAATTTTTAAACTTTATAGGAAAAATGCATTCTAAATTTCTAAGTGTAAAAATCGAGCCAGGTGTAGCTATGTTAGCTCCACCAATAGTACGTTGTTTTGCACATAACCCAATCTTAATATTTCCTTAAAACTGGCAGCAGACAGTCCGTAAAATGAAGACTCACATGTAATAGGTGCTGTTTATCGGAGGAGTAACAGCTATCAGACATGATGCCAAGTGCTCTTTAGGCTTTACTTCAATTATTCTAAAATTGTTCAAACTGATGGAGGAACTACCATTTTATAGCTGATTACCTGAAACTTTAATAAGCAAAAGTGTAGCCAAGGTCAGCAAAAATAAAGGATGACTGACCTGGGATTTGGACAGAAGTCTAGCTGACTCCAAAGCCCGTTATCATGTCTGTAAACTACTACGGTATATGTCTTTTACAAATGAGTAATGTACTTCAATGGGCTTCCCGGTGGCTCGGTGGTAAAGAATCCAACTATCAATGCAGGTGATTCGAGAGACACAGCTTCTAGCCCTGAGTCAGGAAGAGTCTCTGGAGGAGGAAATGGCAACCCACTCCAGTGTTCTCATCTGAAAAAATCCCATGGACAGAAGAGTCTGGCAGGCTACAGTCCATGGGTCACAAAGAGTCGCACATGACTAGCGATGCAGCACGCAATGTACTTAAACACCACTGCCACCACCATTTTTTAAAAAAGGGTTAAGAGTAAATAGTTCAGTTGATAAAGAAACCGCCTGCAGTGCAGGAGAACCTGGTTCGATTCCTGGGTTAGGAAGATCCCCTGGAGAAGGAACAGGCTACCCACTCCAGCATTCTTGGGCTTCCTTTCTGGCTCAGCTGGTTAAGAAGCCACCTGCAGTATGGGAAACCTCGGTTCGATCCCTGGGTTGGGAAGATTCCCTGGAGAAGGGAAAGGCTACCCACTCCAGTATTCTGGCCTGGAGAATTCCTTGGACCGTGCAGTCCATGGGGTCGCAAAGTTGGACATGACTGACTGACTTTCACTTTAGGAGTCAAATAAGAATTCATATTCCCTAATCACTGCAGATGGTGATTGCAGCCATGAAATTAAAAGACGCTTACTCCTTGGAAGAAGTTATGACCAACCTAGATACCATACTGAAAAGTAGAGACATTACTTTGCCAACAAAGGTCCATCTAGTCAAGGCTATGGTTTTTCCAGTGGTCACGTATGGATGTGAAAGTTGGACTGTGAAGAAAGCTGAGCGCCAAAGAATTGATGCTTTTGAACTGTGGTGTTGGAGAAGACCCTTGAGAGTCCCTTGGACTGCAAGGAGATTCAACCAGTGCATTCTGAAGGAGATCAGCTCTGGGATTTCTTTGGAGGGAATGATGCTGAAGCTGAAACTCCAGTACTTTGGCCACCTCATTAGGAGAGTTGACTCATTGGGAAAGACTCTGATGCTGGGAGGGACAGGGGGCAGGAGGAGAAGGGGACGACAGAGGATGAGACGGCAGGATGGCATCACTGACTCGATGGACATGAGTCTGAGTGAACTCCAGGAGTTGGTGATGGACAGGGAGGCCTGGCGTGCTGCAATTCATGGGGTCGCAAAGAGTCGGACACAACTGAGTGACTGAACTGAACTGAAGGTAAGTTTCGTAATGGAGAAGTGATGTGTATGATTTGGAATCCTGTCAGTTGTAAACTCACCAGAGACATTACTGAACCTCTTCTGTTAAAACGAGCACAGCAACTCTCTCTGAAGGTGAGACCTGTTAGGAAGAAAAAACTAAGTAGCATTCACTTCCCTCCCTCTGTCACCCCATTTCCGACTGTCAACCAGAGAAGCTTTCCATCAAGTCACTGTGACAGACCGCCTTACAGGGAAAAATCTATGAAAATGCTTTGAAAAGTGTAAAGCGATGTTTTAGAAAAACTGTTTCTGATCATGAGCACCTAAGGTTTACTGAGTCTTGCCAAGAAAGAAATAATAAATTATCACTTAATTCACATTGACGACTTTCTATTGAAGAGCATCTGAACTTTCATTCTTTTGGAAAGCAAATTATCCTGACTCATGTGTTTTTCAACTCTTAATTGTCTTTTGGGCTTGACTTTTGTTTTGCTTTTGATTCTTCTGCTTCAACAAGTCACTATTAAGTGCCCATTAAGTGCTCAGGCCTGTAGGGAAGAAAACAGGTTGCAAGTAGGTTTCTTACCCTTGAGGAAGGTATAATATATGGTGGGGCTGTCTTAGAGTAAGCACACATGAAATATGTGCGTTCATCAGCAGCTGCCAGACTTAGGATTGGGGAAAGGATGTAACTATTAAAAAGGAGAAGGGAGTTCCTTCGTGAAGAGGGAACAATTAGTTCTATACCCTGACTGTGCTCATGGTTACTTGAATATATAAGGATGATAAAATCTCACAGAAACATATATCCCCACACAAAAAGAAATGAATCTAAAAATATGCATGCAGGGATTTCCCTGGTGGTCCAGCAATTAAATTCTGCACTTCCACTACTGGGGACACAGGACCCATCCCTGATCAGGGAACTAAGATCCTACACGCTGTGCAGACAAAAATAAAAATATGCATATAAAATCAACTAAGGTCACTACCTGAGTTAACAGCATTGTACCAACATCAGTTTCCAGGTTTCAACAATGAACCACCGTTATCTAAGAGTATCATAGGGGAAGCTGGGTAAAGAGTACATGGGAATTCTATACTGTTACTGCCATTTCTTGAGTCAAGCTGTATCAAAATAAAAAATAAAAATAGCACTTTTAAAAAAGGGCGAAACTCCCTATAAATTGATATGAAAGACCTTTAAGATGTATGGCTAAGTGAAAACAAAGAGGACTGTACTACACAATGTGTGTAATATGCTACCTTTTCTTTAAAAGCTGCAAGTACTGAAACAGTATTCACGTTTCCCTGCAACATGAAGGGACAATGGAAGGATACATAAGAAATAAAGAACAGTGGCTTCCTGTGGGGGTTGAAAAGGAAGAACTCGACAAGGCACAAAGATGAGAGCTTTTTCTACTTTCTGGGGTTATGAACCATATAAATTTATTGTCCAAAACAATACATCAAAACACAAATGAAAAAAATAATTGATACTATCAGTGCAAAACCCTATGTCATTAAATTGTTCTTTACTGAACAATTTACATGCATTATTTTTAATCCTCAAAGCAGAAACCAAAGTGTCTGAGTTTGTCTTTTCAAAGTCGGTAAAACCAGGACTAGTTTTTAAAACTTGTGCCTAAGCCTGTGGTCTTTACACTGTAACTGATTCTCTATTTAAGACCTGCTGAACATGTCACGCTGCTTCTTCTTTCAGTGTCCCTGTATCTGACTTTTCCTCGGCCTGAGACCATTCACCCCTTTCACTCTATTTTGTCTCCCTGGAAAACTCCTATTCAGCCTTCAAAGCCAAATACCTGTCTAACTGTATCACCCTAACCTTTTTACTCAAGAGAATAAAGAAGTCTTCTCTTCTGCAGCTCACAGGCTAAGCAGACCTTAAAAGTAACAATTATTCCTTAACTGTTTTTAAAGCCTTGCCATCTAGCAAAAGCCCTGGTAACTGTTGCCCAATGAATGTCCCTTCAGCTTTAATAAAACTCTTTAAAACTCACCATGAGCATTAAGAATTAAAACCTCTCATTTAACAGGCTCACTCACTTGCTAACTGATGTAAATAATGGCACATAGATATATTTAAATGAAAGCAGCTACAAATACTTTTAAACCCCCCAAGACCTTCTGTTAAGAGAAATCTCTTTTTATATAGAGATTTATAAGTGGTCTACTTATACCTAAGTAGATGTTCCTTACAAACTCTGTAATACCAAATTTCTGAGTAAGGCTGATTCTTAATACATATTTCTGGTAATCTCTTTGCAAAATATGAATTCCTAGTGAAGTAATAAGACCTTTTACAATTATATTAAATTCTTTCTCAATATTCCTAAGCATGATCTTTTTGAATATCATTTTTTACTAAATGTGTTCACCTTTAAAGGTGAAACAAAGGTCACCATATTTAATAGAAACCTTGGTTCTTTGATGTTGAACGTCTAAACTACTCCATGATCATTTAATATGGCATGGGTTTCTAGATGGACACACAGAACTTGCAGCTTTATAAACTGTTATTCTTCTCAAAAAGAATTTGTCCTCCAGAGAATGTTGCCCACAGGCCTCATAAGTATGCACTCATATGTACTCAGGTCAGTACAGCATGGAAGTGGAAGAACAAGGTCTGAAGTCGGATGCCTGAGTTCCAGTTCTACTCTGCCAATTTCTGTGTTCTCAATCAAGATAACTTGTGTCTCACTTTCCTCATTTGTAAAATGAAGCTATGCTGGTATCAAATGCATTGAGGTGTTTTCAAGATCAAATAATTACAATATATATACAGTTTAAAATAATGCCCAATATATGCCAAGCACTGAATAAATGTTGTTGTTTGGTCACTAAGTATTGTCCGACTTTTGCCACCCCATGGACTATAGCCCACCGGGCTCCTCTGTTCATGGGATTTCTCAGGCAAGAATACTGGAGTGAGTTGCCACTTCCTGGTCTAGGGAATCTTCCCAACCTGGGGGTCGAACACACATCTCCTGCACTGTTGACAAATTCTTTACCACTGAGCCAGCAGGGAAGCCTGAATACATGTTAGCTAGTAATAATATAGCTGACATATGGTTCATGTTCAGTAAATAGTAATAACTACAAGAAGGAGCTTGTCTCTGTCTAGCTACACTTAAGGTATCTGAAAGAATTACCATTTCAAGTTTGTTCCAGAAAATAAAGACACTGAAAACACCAAGATTGTGAGGGTGGGAAATGTACCTTCAGGAGTCCTGTGCCAGCAGTATGAGCTATTACTCTACATTCCAAGAAGCCTGACTCTCCTCTAGTGAAGGAGACACCCATCCCAAACCCTGGATTGTATTCAGCTTGGATGCTTTTGGTTAATCAAAAGATTATTTTTCTTGGACAATTTTGGTTAATAAGATATTATTATATTTATTATATATATTTATAATATATATTTATTAAAATATATTTATTATTATATTTATTATATATTTATTATTATAGTTTGATTTTTTCCAGAGATCATGCAGAAACACTTCTTTTCATGAAGATGCTAAAATGCATGATCTTTAAAATAAGTCTTTTTTTAAAGTCTCTTGCAATGGGTCTTTATCATGAAAATAGGCCACATTTCCAGTGGTCATGTATGGATGTGAGAGTTGGACTATAAAGAGAGCTGACCGAAGAATTGATATTTTTGAACTGTGGTGTTGGAGAAGACTCTTGAGAGTCCCTTGGACTGCAAGGAGATCCAGCCAGTACATCCTAAAGGAGATCAGTCCTGGGTGTTCATTGGAAGGACTGATGCTGAGGCTGAAACTCCAATACTTTGGCCACCTCATGCGAAGAGCTGACTCACTGGAAAAGACCCTGATGGGATGGGAGGGACTGGGGGCAGGAGGAGAAGGGGACGACAGAGGATGAGATGGCTGGATGGTATCACCAACTCGATGCACATGAGTTTGGGTGAACTCCGGGAGTTGGTGATGGACAGGGAGGCCAGGTGTGCTGCGATTCATGGGGTCACAAAGAGTCAGACACGACTGAGCAACTGAACTGACTGACTGACCTAGTCAGATGTGTTCTAAGAGAGTTTTCATTGCCCTGTGTTTACCAGTCCCTTATACTTCATAACTCAAACCAGATGTACTAATTCCAGTTATGCTACATAAAAAGCTTTATTATAAGCAATATTTTAAGTCACTAAGTTAATATCAAAGTCAGATCAGTATTACTAAATTAGAAAGACATTTCTCATGGGGAGAAAATGTTCCTCAAAAATGTTGAGGAATTCAAACAGATATTTATACACCTGTGTCCTTAGCATTATTCCCAACAGCCAAAAGGTTTCAGAAACCCTCTTACCCCACTAACAAATGGGAAAACAAAGTGTGGTATACACATACAATGGAATATTATCCATTCTTATAAACGAAGGACATTTTGATACATGTTACAGCGTAGATGAGCGTAAGAACACTGTAAGTGAAGTCAGTCACAGAAAGGAAAATACTGTATGATTCCATTCAGAGGTCTTTAGAATATTCAAATTCATAGAAACAAAGACTGGTGATTGCCAGGGCCCTGGGGGTGGGTCAGCATGGGGAGTGTCTAAAGGGTAAGAAGTTTCAGTTTAAGATGAAAAAGTTCTGCAGATGGATGGTGGTGATGGTTGCACAACAATATGAGCACTTAATACCAGTGAACTGTACACAGCTTCGTTAAATGATAGATTTTATGCAGATTTTACCACCAAAACATTATTATTGAGCAACTACAACACATACAAAGGAAAAGTAGAAAAAGGTAGGCACCAGTGAACGTGGACTAAAAAACCAGTTCATCTAGGTAGTTTTGAGCAAAACAGACTGTAAGGAGCTACCAACACTGCCTTGTCTTTCTAAAAAAAGCTCCCCTTTCTTTTGTTTTCACTTCATTATGAAAGAGTAAAAATTAACCTCCCCCAAAATTAAAGGGAAAACTAATCAAGGTCATATTCCAAGTCTCAGTCTTATAACCCGGATGTTCTGTTGGGAACTTTGGTTATTTTCAGCAAAGTACCAAGAGCAGAAATTACAGGATCCAAACCTACCACCTCACAATGGAACTTGAGCCATCCATAATCTTTAATGTCAAAGCAGGGCCTGATATATTTCACTTAGGTTAATCCCATTAAGATCTAACTTTGTTATCCTTTTTACGTGAAAATACGTTTAATTAGATCAGAGGGACGAAGAGGCAGTCTGGTTCTGCCACTTCAGTATCCGTTTCTCAGGACGTATGGACGTGATATGAATATGGAGAGAACTATGTTTCTGATACTTCATTTTGTTTTCATTTTTTTCTTTCTCTTTTACCCTCCCTTGCAGCTTTCCTTATTGAACTGTTCTACTGCCTGCCACCATAGCACTTTAAAGGAGAGAAAGTTCTTCGAAAGTAAGCAAGAACAAATATTTTTCATTTCTCCCACATCCCTCATGACACCTTCAGTTAACAGAAGTTTAAAAAAAGAGCGCTTTGGTAATGAGCCCTGAGAAGTGAGCCTGCTCCAGGTCTGACCATCTATTTCTTCTGAAACACTGAATTAAAGCTAATGGGGCTAATTATCTTTCTCCCTAAAAAACAGAAACATACATCGTTAACTTGACCTAGGGACTAAGGATAAATAGAAAATGCTTAAGTGATTTCATAGGCAGAAAGAAGGACAAGACAACTGACAGTCCTGTACTGGCTGTGATAACACAGATGTCTTACTCAGGAGGTTACATTTTTGCAATAAACAGAAAAGAGAAGTTAGTGTGATAACTGTTGAATCTGGGGAGTACTAGAAACCAGGATGATGAAAATCAACTCATGGGAAGTCTCTAACAGGTCTCTATAACTGAATTCATGTGTCTGCACGAAACATAATCTCTACTTGGAAGAGCCAACCCCGGGGGCACTTGTGTACTCATCTGATTTAGTATGATCTAGAAAGAAACACAAAAAGTTTCAATAAATTTGAATTACTTTTCTGATTCTTCAAAGGTAAGGTATTTATATCATTCTGGTAAAAGTTCTGCTGGAATTAAAAACAGGTGGCATATGCATATCCGGTAACAGAGCTGCAAGTTTGCATATCAACAGAAAACAGAAATTTTCTAATCACACAAATCATACATTGTAACCACATGAAAACTACCTCTTTCAACTGCTTAGTGAGAAACATTATTTAAAAGGTCTAAGAATCGTCTTCAAGACCAATACCTCCAAATCCTGCAGGGTAGTGATGGGTTCACAAAATGGCTGGGGAAATACACAAATGTTTATTTTCTTAAAAGGCATGTTAAATACTCCACCGACCAATCAAGTTTTAAACCTCTGCTGTCAATTAAGAATAAATAAATTCCTGACTTGATTACATTTTTCTCCCATCTTCAACAATGGAACTGGGGCTTTATTTCTGCCACATCTGCCATTAGCAAGGAGAAGGAAAGGGCATGAAATCAAATAAGCACTGGCATCAAGAAAAGCTTATCTCCTGCCCATATTTTTTAATTGGAAAAATAAAATTTGTTTTCCAGTAAGATAGTTCATTAAAAAAAAAAAAAAGATCTGTTTCTACTCAAGGCTAGAGTTCTATTTATTTTTAAAATGAGGCACAGGAAACCTCCCAAGTGCAACTCAGATTTACATCTGGCTAATCCTCCAAATGTGACCCACCAAGTTCATGCTGTTTATTGCTAATGAGTTCTGTGATTTTTGGATAACACGTGTGAGAGATAGCAAATTAACTACTGCTAGTCAGCAGCAAGCAAGCAAAAGATGTCTTGGGAAGCTAGTGTGAGCAAATCCTGCAAGTCAATTTCTAATCGCACTTGCCAGAAATTTGGTGGGGGTGGGGGGCGGGGGTGAGGGGAGGGGATAAGGCCTGCCAAGAAAAATCTGTGGTGGAACTTGTTTCCCTTTCCTTTTTCCATGGAATATTTCAACACTCAAATACAGCTCAATCTTTCCTTTAGGTTAACTCCGGGACTGCAAGGAAGGCTCTGGCTGCACTGATACCTTAGAAAAACTGAAATATCTCACGCTGCAAAATCAGTCCCTCTGAGTTCCTTCTCTGGAGCCATAAAAAGAATCACAGATGTGAGAGGGGTTATTACTTATATGCTATAGGAACACCCTCCTCAAGCACACGTACAAATGAGTCGACAAAGTTCAGTCAAATCCCCTCACCTAGAACAAACTGGCCAAAAATGTTTTGCAAAAGAGCAGCACCAGCTGAAAATAAGTTAGACTGGCAGAAAAACACTTACCCAAACCAGGCCACTAACAGTTTAAAAAGTCAGTTTGAAAACCATTTACTCTTTTGAAGGGTAAGACCCCTTGGAAGTATACTTGCAGGATCTCTTACCTTCTTTCTCATCTGATTCCCAAACCAAACCTAGTGGTTCTGAATCAGACTGCAATTAGCATCACCTGGAAAGCCTTCAAACCAACCTGGCGCTGGGAACCTTTCCATTCGCGTCCCTCTGCTCCCTACGCCCAACTCAGTTGAAACCGGAAACTCTTGAGTTCAGAGCAGCTGACCTGTGTTTCTTAAAAGCCTCCTAGGTGAGTCCGCTACACAACCAGAAGATGAAAACCACAGCTTTAGAAGTATGTGCTTTGTTTTGTTTTTCAAAAGAAGCTAGTTTCTCTACCAAATCCACTCAAAGACATTAGAGCTCTAATTTCCTCTAATTTCACCCAGGCTGTCCTGTTGCAAAAAGTTCTAGTCATTACTTCCACCGCCTGCTACCAGGCACGCTTCCTAATGTGGAAGCAGGCTAAATCTGAAGCTCTCCACAGCTAGAGGTGGGAGCACGCTTGGAACCGGGCCTAGGAGGCCATGAAACCCCAGACGCCATCTTGGTGATTGAAAAGGAGATACAACTGTTGGGTGTAAAACACTCAAGGATGTATACACAGGGCAGTGTCAATATGTTGTAATAACTAAATGGAAAATTAACTTGAGTGTATTAATATTTAATAAAATGAAAACGAAAAGCAAAACTCTTATTTCTCTTTACCTGCACACCACTTCTGAAGCCAAATATGCAGGCTTTCCCACAACAAACGATTTTCCAATTCTCAACATACACGGAGTTGATGTCTTGTACTTTAATTCTGACCCTAACTGCCCCAAATTAACACAGGCCTCACTGGTTCAGGCCTCTGGCCTACAAGACTGCTAGCTGCCCACTGCAGATGCCAATTTCAAGTTCAGGTTGCAGCCTGAGCTTCTGACCCACCAATGTAAGTCAGGGAGGGTCCCACGACCCCTCCTTCAGGCTTCACAATTTACTAGAACGGCTCACACAACTCAAGAAAACAGTTCACTCACTGGACTGGTGGTTTATCATCAAGGACACAACCCAGGTATAGGCAGCCAAATGGAACAGAGGTACAGGGCAAGGTGTGTGAAGCTTCCACCTCTGTGTCCAGGATGCCAACCTCCCTCCGCCACCACAAACTCAAGTGAGCCGCTCACCAAACACCACCCGGCCCCCACTCATAGGCTTCTTCAAGGGCAGTCATCTTACGTAACCACGTAAGCACGTAACCACGTAAGCACGTAAAGCAGGGTTGATTGCATCATTGGTCACAGGTGCTGCGCTCAACCTCCAGGCTCACTGCCCTTCCTGGTGGCCAGGGGGCGGGGTTAAAAGTACCAATTCCCAAAGAGCAGGTTGGTTCCCCTACCAGCCTACCTCCATATTTCAGGGCTTTCCAAAATTATCACCTCATTAACATAAACTCAGCAGTAGTTTAAAGGGGCTTTCTTCCAATAACAAAAGATGGTCTTTTCACCTCCTCCATTCCAGAGCTTTATCTGGTCATTTGGACAATAACCAATATTGCTCATCTCTTAGGAAATGACATGGGGTTTAGGAGCTCCAGCCAAGAGCTAGGATCAAAGGCCAAAAAATATATTTGTTATTATATCACAGTATTCGGGGTATAAGTGCACCATCTTAGGTATTCTGAGGGTCTCGGGATATGTCTTCAAAGACCAAATAGTTGTGTGTACTGCTATATGTAAAATAGATAGCTGTTGAAAAGTTGCCATATAATACGCCCAGCTTGGTGCTCTGCGATGACTTAGAGGGGTGGAGTAGGGGTAGGGGAAAGAGGCTCAAGAGGGAGATGATATATGTATAATTATGGCTGTTGCGTTGTTGTATGGCAGAAACCAACACAATATTGTAAAGCAATTTTCCTCCGGTTAAGAAGTAAATTGTTTAAAATATAGATTGTGTAGTGAGTACACAATTTTTATTTCCTTTGGGTCAGTGCGTACCATAACTCTACCAGATATTAGAATCACTTGGAGGGCTCTTTAACCACCCCCACTGCCAAAGTTTCTGATCCACTGCTTCCTGGGTAAAGCTCAACTGTTTGCATTTCTAACAAATTTCCTGGTAATGCTAATGATGCTGGTCTCACTACACTTCTGGTACCTCCAAATATTTGAAATAACAAATATTTCTTTTTGCTTTTATTTTTTAATCTCCCCCAGTTTTACTGAGATATAATTAACATACAGTCTTGTGTAAGTTTAACATGTACAGTATAATGATTTGACTTACATACACTGTGAAATGATTACAATAAGTTTACTTGTTTAACATCCAGTTAATACCCATCATCTCATATAGGAACCAAAAAATGAGAGAGAAAAAAACCACTGTTCATTGTGATAACTCTTGCTACATACAGCAGTGCTAGCCGTAGCACTCCTGTTCTATTTTATATCCCTAAGAGATCTGTTTTTACAGTATCTGTCTATATCATAAGAATATTGAAAATTGACTAGATACTTGATATAAAGAAATTATTGCTAACTATTTTTTTTGGCTATTGTTTTAGGTATTTTAGGCATGAAAATAGTGCTGTGTTTATGTTTTTAAAAAAACAAAAGTTCTTATCTTTTAGAGATACATATTGAAAAAAAACTTTTAAACATTACAGATAGAGTTGACATCTGCCATGCACCCAGCCACGTTCCTCATGGGCAACCTTTGTCCTGAAGGGTTACAACATGCATGTATGAATGCATAAAAATAAAATTAAAAATGTTATAGAATAATAGCATAAACAAGAATCTTAAACAAAGGAAATCAAAATGGAAAAGAGATAAGGGAATGGTGACCATCAGGATCTTTGGGGCAGCCCAGAAATGAGCAAGAGGCAATGAGTAAACCACCAAGGGAGTCAGGGATTTATCTGGAAATTATCCCCCATCCAGGAAGTCTCTTACCTGACCACACTGGGTGTCAAGGCTGCTGTAGTCACCTGGGAGCACTGGGAGAGAAAAGGAAACTGAGTCAGAAGTTGTAAGAGTAAATGGAAGGAACACACAGCAGAGCAAGGTTTCAGAGCACAGTTATGTCTACCTTGAAGGTTCCTAGAGGAAATTTCGGAGAGCTGATTGTTTCTTAAACAATACCCCTAAGACGGGCCTTGGGCTTGACTGCTCTGAAGCCATGCCAGGGGCTCACTCTGGAGAGAGAAGCCCTCCTCCTAACCTGGAGTAAAACTGGAAGCATCCAATAAGTCATGGTTTTCAGCTCTAGTTCTGCTGGTCCCTCGCTAAGGACCTAAGCCCGTCACTCCCCGTTTCTGGACCCAGACTTCATTATCTGGAAAAGGAAGGGTTTTTAGATGTGTTCCAGAGTGACTCCCAGAGCTAACAGGACAAAGCTACACTAGTCCTGGGATCAGAAGAAAACAGAGGTGACGGGAGTGTACATACTAGATCCTATAGAGTTCTTTTCTCTAGTTTATTTAACTGAACTTCTAAAACCCTTCAGTAAGGGCAAAAACTGAGAGCAACAGAAGGCTGTGGCTGAGAGTTGCCCAGGGACTTGCGCAAGGTCACACAACCAGCTGTAGCAAAGCCATAGATCTAAATCAGGAGCGGGCTGACCCCAAACGGGAAGTTCTTCGCATACACCCTGGGTGATTTACTGAGCACCATCCTGTTGCTGGTAGCATCACATCAGGGCCACCGTGAACTCTGACCCCAGGACTTAAAAGATAGGCATGATTACCTCAAGGCTTAAGCTTGTTTTCTGTGCCCAGACTTATCTTTTCAAAAAAATCTGATGTTTTGTGAAAATGTTCTTGATTATAAAATAATTGCCTAATAGACTGCCCAGAAAAATGAGTCTATCTTCCTAATGTTTTTACTTAAAATTTTATATTTTCCTTTCTCTAATATTCCTTGTTTAACAGAAAAACCCAGGTTATGTCTGGATACAGGAGGAAGCTGGGAGGTTTTGATCTCGCTTAAAATTTTTAGGGGCTACAGCCCCAAACTACTTATTTTCTCAGCACCTGGTTCCAAAAGCAAAGTTGCTGGCAAGTCATGAAAGATTCAACTATTTCACACCGTGGCTGTTTTTCTTTTTTTTAAGGAGCAATAGTTTCCTAGGGATTAGAAATCCAACATTCCTATTAGGCCAAGGCCATGAAGCAGCTTCAGTAAGAGAATCCACTGCATAAAGCAACTGTCTGTCTCTCTGGGTCCAAGGTCAATCTCCTTTCCTTATAGGGATTCACCTAATTGGCTACGCAGACTCGTCCGGTGAATCAGGTGGCAAGATAACCTATTAGATAGATCAGTGGTCTGATGTAGGACACAGCTGCTCTGCTCCCTCCAGGCTTAAAATAATTCAGCACTACCAACCTCCCCCATCACATACAATTAATTTTATGAATAGATACACAGATACATGGACAGCTACATATTGATATAACTGAATCATGTATGCTTTGCTAACACCACACTGTAAATCTACTGTACTTCAATTAAAAACATAAATTAAAAAAAAGCTTTTAAAATGTTTAAAAATTTTATGAAAGGGAAAAAAGGAGCATGGGTAAATAAAATGGCCGACACACACCACCCAGCAGAAAAAAAAATAACTGCGCACAAGACACTTGCTTCCCCAAGTGCTCACTGACCCCGAGGCGATAATAAAGGAGTTCTGCAAAGGCTGCAGTAAAAAGTATCCTACATTTAGCCAGCCCTAACCCCAATCCAAACTTGTCTCCCACTCCACAGCAGGAGGGCCTTACTAATTGGAATGTGCAGGTCACGTGGCCTGGAATATGTTTGGGCAGCACAAACCTCCAGAGTCCTGAATTACAGACACAGACATGCACACCCTACTCAGATTTTTAGTTCTTACAAAATTTAAATATGCACAATGAATGAAGTTTTAAAAATAAAAGGCTGTGTTTGTATGATGGTTAAAGAAATAGAAAAACAGATGAAGACTTTTTTTTAAGCACAAATTTTCCCCATCAGACCGGTGGTAATGATTCAAGATGGAAACAACAAAGACGCCTGGTGAAAAGGGACCCTCTAATCACATTAGCTTTTAGTTCTAAAGGAAGATGGTTGCTCTGAATTTCCCTTTATACATAGCAACTTCAAAAAAATTCCTATTTTCTTAGTACATCTTTATGTAGGAAAGCCTGCATGCCTTTGAAGCCTCAACACAAAACAAACAAGAGTCTTTACAAGTCCTGTCTGACCACCCAGGGAGAATCAAATAGTATTTTTCTCCAGTAGGCCACCCCAGGATACCACGAATAACAAGGAAAGGGAGGAATTCATCATGTAACCAGGATGTATTTTTCTAGCGTCGTTATTACACTGTTTTAATCTAAATATTATGCTACAGTGCTCACTAGCAAAGCCAAAGGACATCTAATTATTCGTCTATTGAGCAGAAGTTTTATTGAAATAGCAGAAAATAGGTTAAAACCAAGGGAACAGCAGAGAGGAGGAAGATTAAGGAATTTTCTTCTCAAAATCCCGAGAACTGAGCAGGGATTTTTAAAGTGCTGATGTTCAGGATAGTAAGCTAGTGAAGCCAGGTGCCTGAGTGTTCCTTAGGACAGAAACCCTGGGATTAAAACTCTCAAGGGCTTAGACTGCAGGAAATTTGGGGGAGGGAGTTTCTTCCGCATCACACTGAAGAGCTTAGTTGCATGAAAGTATTTTAGACTCATAGGAAGGTCTCACCACCATAAACATCCTGCAACGCACTCTTTTAATCATGCCCGATCCTGCACAAAACCTCCACATGGGCCAAATAAAGACCAGATCCTGCAGCCAGACACTAGGGAGTCTCTCCTAACAGGCTCAAATTGTCTTCACAGGCCTGTTTTCTGTTACCACCCCTGGGGCGCAGGATGCTACGGGTCCTCTGCCAACCACCCCTTCTGTCCCTCCTATGTGCAGGGCACTTCCTCCCAACTATGCCGAGGGGGATGTTCTTTTATTCACCTGCAATGTCCAGCCGCCCTCATCTCTCTACTGACTCAACTTTCAAGACAGAAGGATGAAACTGGGGTTAAGAGCCCTCCTCCTGGATCCCAGCTCTGCCTCTAAACAGCCGGATGGCTTTGGACAAGTGGCCTCATCTCACTCTCTGCCTCAGTTTCTCCATCTGCTAAATGGGGGTGATAAACCCTATCACACTGCTGTGAACTTTAAGTGAGACCAGGATAACAATCCATGGGTGCTCATGACTTAGCATAACTTCCCTCCTCTAAAACTGAATGCCCCCCTTCCCTCACCCCCAAGCCTTCCTTAACACTTGCAGCCAAAAATAATCCCTCCCTTCTCTAAAGTCCCCTCTCAGCTAAACTCAGCTATGCTGGGTTCCTGGGCAGCCTCCAACTGCACTACTGCTACTCCTTTAAACATCACCACACCTATCATACTACTGCTTTTGGGAGGAGGCGGGACTCATGTTTAATTCATATTCACTTTCTTCCCACTCTCTTACATAGTGAAATCGCTCAGTCATGTCTGACTCTTTGCGACCCCATGGACTGTAGCCTACCAGGCTTCTCAGTCCATGGGATTTTCCAGGCAACAGTAATGGAGTGGACTGCTATTTCCTTTTCCAAGGGATCTTCCCGACGCAGGGATCGAACCCGGGTCTCCCACATTGTAGACAGACGCTTAACCGTCTGAGCCACCAGGGAAGTCTAACTCTCTTATATATAATTATATTATAAATGATTATAATCAATTATAGACTATAATTCTAGAAGCTCAGGCTTCTAGAATGAACAGGACCCAGACAAAGCCTATTATTATTCTATCGATAAGAAAACCAAATAGACGTATCACTGGTAAAGTATAATAATAAGTATAATAGCAGGATCTTATTTACAATCTAACTGTATTCAGAACTTTTCAGATAAACAGCAGCTCTCCCCCCACTCCCAGTGTATCTGATTCCTACATGACAAACTTGAATGGGTGGATGGATGGACAGACGGGTAAACACACCTAAGGCCAGACCAACCAGTCATCAGCTACAGCATCCAAGATACTGTCAGCAATTCAAACCCTAGGGGACAGTGAGCTGACCCCCTGTGTAATGACCACCTCACTACTCAGGCTTTCTTCATTGACTAAAGAGTTTTAAATGCCACCCATTTCTTTAAAGGGCTTCCCAGGTGGCATTAGCGCCTGCCAATGCAGGAGACAAGAGACGCGGGTTCAGTCTCTGGGTCAGTAAGATCCCCTGGAGGAGGACATGCAACCCAGTCCAGTATTCTTGCCTGGAGAATCCCCATGGACACAGGAGCCTGGCGGGCTACAATCCACAGGGTCACAAAGAGTCGGACGCAACTCTTAACACACATTTCTTTAAAATTCTTTATGATATCCAGATCAAGAAAATTCGCCATGCAAAAGGATCTGAAATCACATTCCTCATCGACAGCAGGATCTTATTTACAACCTAACTGTATTCAGAACTTTTCAGATAAACAGCAGCTCTCCCCCTTCTCCCACCCGGTGTGTCTGATTCATGCCACAACCTTTACCGAGAGCCAATCCCATGCGGCAATCACACGTTTGTCCCCCCAGGAAGCCCACAGACGGACCATCCCCGTGAAGAGCTCGCAGCTCAATGTCATTTCTTGCTCCTCTCCTCCATTCTGCCATCTCCATCTGTCCCTCCACTGATTCCGTGACGTGCAATCCACAGAGATAATGAGAGGAATTATGGAAAGGCAGATTGCAGAGCACTTGGCAAACACTTAAGTCTGAAGGTTTTGGATATTTCCCTCCACATTTCCCTCCACTCTCTAAGGTTCAGGAAACGTGGCAATGCTCTCAGATGGCAGGAGGTTCCGAACTAAGATCTGGGGCATTGGAGGAATTTCCCAGAATGCCTACCGAGGAGCCACAGGACTGACAGGAAGCAGCCTTGGAGAACACTGCGTAGTGTTACTGCACCATATTTTAAACTATCCAGCTCTCTCCATACCTCTCAGAACTTTTAAACTGACTGGAAGTGTGATGTGGGGAATAGACCAAATAGAAAATGTTTGGTGTCAGATGGTTGGACCCAGAGATAAGATATGGAAGGCAAGTTCAGAGCAGCTGAAGATAACACACGAAGCAAACCGCCATGGCACTGAGGTATCACCATCCTTTCCCTCGTAAGGTTCTGGCTGCTCCAGGAGCAGATGAGGCAATTTGAGGAGGCCGTCCCTGCTGCACAGGGATCTACCTGAGATAAGGATGGTGATCCTGCAAATGCCAGACTCTGTCTCTGAACTAATGAGAACCTACTGGATAGTTCAGGAAACTCTGCTCAGTGCTCTGTGGCAAGGAAATCCAAAAAAAGAGGGGTAGATGTATACATAGAGCTGATTCACTTTGCTCTACAAATACAATGTGGCCTTGTACACTATACTCCAATAAAATTATATATATATATATTATATATATATCAATAAACCCAACTAGAACAAGAAAAGATGTCTCTGGACACTCCATCTAAACCAGCACTTTTGACAACACTCCTACCCCCACATTCCACTTTTATTTCTTTATGATATTTATTATTACCTGACATTAAATTGTATCTTTTTTCATTTTCAATACTGCCTGTCAAAACAGAAGCTTCTTCAGGGTATGACTCTGTTTTCTTAGAACCACCCGTGACACGAAATAGCTGGTGAATGAATATCTCTTAAATGAATAATTGAAATCCACTCTCCAGATCAGAAACCTGTTCAGGTAGACCCACGGTTACTAAGTTACCGACAACAATGGCTTCTCTCTCCCAATACAGCAACATGGGGTTTAACGTAACACTATGAACCTGGCCTCTGTCCACTAAGACCTGAGGAAGTCAGCAATAAACACGGGAGCATCAAAGAGGTGTTTCTAGTAATCATACTGCGATAGCAGGTGTACAATGGGAGTGTCGGAAAAACCGGAGTATAGAGTCACTTTACCCTTAAAGTAAAAAGCACAACCAAACCTGAGGAGGGACACCATTGACCACAGTCACTGGACTATTCCAGAAGCAGAGAGCACAGTGTGCTTCTGGAAACACATGGGCCTCGAACTGATGGACATCATCCTGCCTCAGGCAGTGAGAAACCACGAGGGGTGACATTTTCTTCCTGAGGCCACGAGGGTTCCACTGCCATTGAGAGTGTTGGATAAAGTTAAAGAAGCCCTGAGGTAGAGTCGCCCTGAGGGAAACTACACCTGGGACAGAGGCAAAAATCAGGTCAGAGGCCTTTACTTTAGAAGAAAATGTGTTTGTCGACCCAAGTAAAAAAGTTCTCACAGAAAAGAGCTCTATGAATCAAGCGAAAAAGAATATGTTAAAACTAAGAGTGCCTTCCTAAAATCACAGTAATTTTTGCCTGCAAGATCTTTTTCAAGAATATAATCAACTATATACCCGTCTGAAGATTTTCCTCCTTCTATCAAAAATCATCTTTTCTGAAAAAACTAGAATCGGGGTAATTATTAACTAGCAGCAGACGGGTTTTTCAGGTTTTCTATTCTAAATCACTGTAACTTTTCACAAGCACCTGCAGAGTAGAATTTCAGCTCAGTGGCAATCTACTACCTGAGAGAAACGTCATTGTTCTTGTTACTTCCCAAATAAGTCAACAATGGAGGGAGAGAGATGGACTAGGAATTTGGGGTTGGTCGATGCAAACTATTACACACAGAATGGATAAATAACAAGGTCTTACTGTATAGCACAGGGAACTGTATCCAATATCCTGGGACAAATCATAATGGAAAATGATATTTTTAAAAAAGAACATATATGTGTGTGTGTGTATATATATTGAGTCACTTTGCTCTACAGCACAGGCTCGTACAACACTACATCAATTTTACTTCAATTAAAAAAAAAAAAACTAACAAAACTACTGCATACTGGATTCTGGTCTCTATCTTTCCCCCAAACTGAGAAATTTTTCTCAACAAAACTGCTTTAAATGAATACATTTTAAACAATAAGAAGCCATCCTACTTCTGAAGTCTATATTCATCCTATGGACAGGATAATCCGTTGTACACTTTCCCACTAAATAGGAAAGAAAATGCAATATGCACGTGAGAAAATGTAGGTTTTCCCCATCTGCCCTCAGCTTCCTCACGTATGAAAATGCTGAAACGAAAAGAGTTCCTTTTACCCTCCCTGAAATGGTCCCCAGACATGGGAAGGAAAAGAGTGGGAGCTTCACAGCCTAGAAGAGAAGCAGGCACTAAAGACACAGTTGAGGAAGGAAGTGAAAGAGGAAGCGAAGGACGGGGGTTGGGACTGACATAAAAGACTGAACAGGGTAGGCAGACAGCAAGGCCAAGACAGGATTCTGCCACAAGTGACCTTTCACCATCTAATCACACTGACCATCTCATGCACCTTCAAACCAGGGACCAGTTTCCCAGCAGAAGGCCAGGACACTGCCGAAGATCATGGGAGCCATTTTTCCTTCTTCTTCAAGAGCGGCAGTAGCATCTGCCAAAATACATCTGCAACCCTCCCATCCATCTTTCCTCTCCCACCTCTGAGCTCTCCTCTATCCATCAGGCTAAACAAACCCCGTCGCTCCTCACTCTCTTCCCAGTTTCAATCATCACTGACAACGACATTTGTGTGGGTTTGTGGACATGTGGCCCCGTGCCAAACACTAAACAAACACACGGAAGTTAACAGACTCGGCCCCATCTTTGAGGAGCTTCCCAAAGAGACTGCTGTTGGCTTTTACAAATTTTACCACCAGGGGAAAAAAAAAAAAAGCTCCGGTACTTGTCCTTTTAACAGCAGGTCTGTGGCTTTGGATACAAAGAACAGCATGTTTTATAAGGCTCTGTAAATCAAAGTGAGCTCTCTCCCACCCAAGCACTGTCTGCCCGTACGAGCACAAAATGGATGTCTAAGCCGTGAAACCAACTCTTTCCGAGGAATGTCTTCGTTTTTTCTCTTTTCAACGCACTGGAGTTGTTGCTGCAGTCCTGAAATAGTATGATCTTGTTCGGGACACAGTCAACCAGGGCTCGGTGAATATCTGAACCATGCCTTACTTGCACACATTAAGTCATTATATCCCAAGATGATTATGGTGGACACATCACTGGGGAAGATCTTCAGGTGCCAAAAAAAAAAAAAAGTTAAATGGAAAACAGAAAGGGGGCACAATGATGCCTGCATTTCAAGAGCAGAGAAATCTTCCTCTCAGTAAATGCATATGTTAAAAGTTATTTTTTTTTTTCCTCCAGACATTTCTGCTCTCATGCTTTAAAACACCATGAGCGCTGAATGATCTCAGTCCAGAAAATAAAAATTTCTGGGATTTTCTTATAGGGAAGTTCAAATGGTAAAAGAACATTTGATATTTTCAGTTTTCCTGAAGATCAGAAGGACTTTCAGAATAATGCATTTTTCCCTCAACAAAGGACATCTGCAAAGCTTAGCCTGCTGAAAAGAATCATTCTGACAGTCTTAATGTATTCTTTTCAGGAAAGCCCTGTTCAGAGAATCCCACAGGGAAAAAAAAAAAATCAGTACCCCAGGAAAGCACCCATCTGAATCATTATAGCTTCTTGTAAATAGATGAGACCAGAGGATTTCCAATTAGATATTAGAGATATTAAATAAAGGGGGAATACGTGTGATCATCTTGAATACTACATATGTTTCACTTTCTCCTGACGGACCAACATTCAAACAAATATTTGAAAGATTTGCCAGTCTTTCAAAGAACATCTTACAGGAAGGCTCACTTTCAGAATATTGCTGGAAGACGAAAATATCCTAAGATAAGAAATATAAAATTATGTCACTGTCGTAACTGAGAACAATAACCCCAGTAATAAGAATTAGTCTGGCACGACATGAATAGAACATGGCACCTTACATCCAGGACTCAGACTGTTCTATAAACACTCTTTCTTATTGGGGTGATACTACCAAGGAAAAAGAATAACAGGAATTTTTATGAGTCGCCTCAAGTCACTGGTCAGAGGGAATGGTAGATGAAATATAAATACCCGGTTGTGGTCAGCTGACCCAAAAAATCAGTCACATACCTTTCAAGTCATAATTTGAAGAATCCAATTTCCAAGCTATTTTCAAGAAGACCCATGTTAGTCCTTCCATTAAATTCTGATTTTTGCCCCCCCCCTTTTTCTCTGTTTCCATTGCCACCCACCGTAATAAAGGTAAGATGAACTTCTCTGATAACCAGAAAGTTCCTAAGTAGTACCCCTGCCTGGAATGAATCTCTCTCTGAATCTTCTCTCTCTCTAGGCCTCTCTCTGTCTCTCCTCTATATCCCTTGAGCACAGATTAGAGCAACGCTTTCAAACACTGGTTTTATCATATCCTGCCCCAGAACAGGAAGTAAGACATTTCTCATTGCCTATCAGAATGTGTAAAGTTCTCAACCATCAATCTGATGCTTTTGGCACTCCTCACCACACACACGCCAGAGAACTTTCCAGGTCTCCCCCTGCTTCCCCTGACGTGTTTGTTCACCCCTACAGGTCTCTGCAGCCATACTTGAAACTCACCTGGGTTTCCTAAATACACCCCCAGTGATCAAGCTATCAGAATGGAGAAGCATCTTGGAGCCCATTTAGTCTGACCCTGCCATCCCCTCTTTCCACACAGCCAGCCATACAGACATCTAACTTCTCCTTCCCACTTTCAGGGCTGAGGGAGTCACTGCTCTGAAAACAGTGCCCTGTCAGACCTTTTAATTGTCAGAAAACTCCTCTTTGAGCTGATTTCTTCTCTGTTCACTGGTTCCTCCATCCAACATGCCCAATTCTGAACCCCAGGTTGATTTATAACAAATCAACTTTTCTGTAATAAAACTTTTCTGGTATTTGAAAATCGCTATTATGTTTGTCCTTAATCTTCTCAGCTCCCAGCTCATTTTGCTGCTGCCCTTCAACTATTCCTGTGGGGCCTGGTTTCAAGACCCTTTGCCATCCAAAAAGTCCTCTGATTTGATGCTATTACTCATGTCAGCCTTCCCTGGTGGCTTAAATGGTACGGAATCTGTCGGTAATGCGGGAGACCTGGGTTCGATCCCTGGGTCAAGATGATCTCCTGGAGAAGGGAATGGCTGCCCACTCCAGCATCCTTTCCTGGAGAATCCCATGGACAGAGGAGCCTGGCGGGCTAGTCTACGGAGTCACAAAGAGTAGGACACGAAGGAGTAACTAACACTTTCACTTTGGGGCTTCCCTAATGGCTCAGAGAGTAACGAATCTGCCTGCAGTGCAGGAGACACAAGTTCAATCCCTGGGTCGAGAAGATCCCCTGGAGAAGGGAATGGCTATCCACTCCAGGATTCTTGCCTGGAGAATCCCGTGGACAAAGGAGCCTGGTGAGCTACAGTCCATGGGGTCACAGAGTCGGACCAGACTGAGCGACTAACACACACACACATTATTCATGTCATATGCAAAGAGGAAAGAATCAGATCTGTACAGCATACTGGGGACACAGACAAGGGTTTGGGGTAGTGCTGACTAGTTTGGGGACTCTGGGCTCAGGCCTGTGCCCAGGGTTGTGGGGATGGATGTGAAGCATGCCTAAAACCCCTGTATGGTACCCAAAAGGGAAGATCTATGCTAATTACACTGGTTACTCTTAAAATCTGGCATCCCAATTTGAACACATTCTGCACAGGCCATCTCAAATCCAACTTATTTCATCAAACTTTCTCTCCAGTAATGAAGGCCCACATTCATTTTTCTTCTTCCTGGTTACCAAGTGCAAAATAACTGCTTGACTTAAACTTGACATTTGACATCATGCCTCTTGACTATATTTACTTTAGGATTATCCTAAGCGAGCATCTTATTTCATGTGTGTCAGATTCACTTTCCAAAAATGACAGTGACTTTGTCAGGGGCTATGTATCATTGTCATTATCGTTATGGCTGCAAGTACACAGTATAGGTCTGGCACACAGTGGGACCACCCAAAAACATCTACAGAACAGTAAAGCCAGGACTGAGAGACTACAGTCTGGTTCAAAAGATACATATCCTACCTGAAGAGGAAGTTTATCATTCTACCTGTTTACTCAGGCAGAATCTAAACAATGACACAGACTTTCAGACTGAAAAATTTCGTACAAATAAACACTTCCAGACAGGTCCAGATTGGGAAGGAGGGCCAGGGAATTCCTTCTCCTATCTGGGTTATTAGACCCAGACACTCATCACTCAAGCTATAAACACTATTAAATGCTGTTGCATAGTTTTATTGAAAGTTATGTTTGCTTTCAGATTAGACTTTAACATTTAATACATTTCCCATCAGAATATGGTAAGAGCAGAGAGTATTTTGATTTAAGCTTCATTTCAAGTATGAAACTCAAGCTGTGCTAGTTAAAACAGGCTCTAGTTCTAATTCAGCCTCCCAGGAAGGTCAAGACTGTTGAATTCCCCTAATCCTCTTCCTCCAGGGCTGAAAGGCCTGGGAATGGAGTGAATTTACGTATGCTTCCTAGACCACAAAGCTAAGTCACAGGGTCCCAGCCAAACTCTTGTCTCACTCCTACGGATTCAGGCGGATTTGCCCCTGTATGGCTCAACTCAAAATTCACCTTGGAGAGAATGAACTTTAAGGTAAGAATTCTGACAGAGAAATAGAGGCAGCACCTTTCTATCCCAGAGAGAAGCCCTCGCTCTCATCCCTCCTCTCCCACCCTTTTTGGTGCCAGCCCGTACATTTGAAACTCTGATAGATTAATGAGAAGTCGGCACTAGTCCCTCTGGACTTGATCCATTTTTAAGTGAGCTCTGAGAACTTGGACACATTACAGATCCTAGAAGGATGAAATATGAGGAGAGAAAAGGAAGTTTGACACATGCAGGGAATCTGATCTTTGGGGCTGGAGGAGAAGCTAAGAGCAGAGAAATATTAAGACAGGATGCAGAACACAAACTTAATTGACTGATAACACCACTGAAGAATAAAGACTGGTTTCTCCATTAAAGTTTGAAAGTCGAGCAGTTAATATGAACTTGTAACTTCATGCAGAAAAGCCTCATGGCAGGGGAGGGGGACGGGTAAAGGATTTCACCGCTGCCCTTGAATTCATCTTCATATTTACCCTTCTTGTCCAGTCTGGGCAAGGCATTTGGAATAGAATGGACAAAATGATTTTACACGGAAGGCAAAAATAGCTGCACTGTAAAACAGATTATTTGCCTTTCTTACCTTTATGAATCCTAAAAAAAAAAAAGTTATAATTCAGAAGACGACTCTAGGATGAAGGCACAGCAGGCCTAGGGCTACTTTTCATGCAGACCTTCAGTGGAAAATTAAATCCCAACTCTAGTTCTTTCTCTCTGAAAATAGCATTTCCATACAAATCTGTTCATTAAAAGTCATCATTATTCTAAGGTGTCACCAGTCCATGAGTTTTGCAGTAAGGAGGGATCTATTTATTTTAATTCTACAGCAATATCTTTAAAAGTCTGATGGTGGATGGTGCGGGAATACCCAAAACTAACCATTTAGTCTACATATATATAAGCAGCAAATAACTGGTAAAGAAAATAGAAATCTCCACTCCTGTCTACACTAACATCCTTTTTTTTTTTAATCCAGCAACTAAGAAAATTTGAAAAACTGAAAATAATATCAGATCAACACCTAATCCAGTGCAGGACTCGATAAGTAATCAGTAAGTGAACAACTGATTTCTGTTAAAACATGAGAACGGAAATAAAATAAAACAATAAAACTAAATAAATAAAAATAATAAAAAGAAGATTGCCTTCTCATAGGCAAAGAATGTTGAAAAGAGAAATCAAAATTATATGACTGCTGAGATCGCCCATAAGACCATGACCGAAGGAGATGAGAGTCTAAAGGAAGTAATAAAAACATTTCACGATTCACAGTACTCATGCTGCATCGCTTTCAGATTAACTGAATTTGTAATCAATTGCATCATCCCTGTGAAATGAATATTGCTCAGAACAATAAAAGGACAGTGCGTGAGCTAAAACCAAGACTACTGTGAGGTCAAAGGTTTTTTGAGACAATGTACACAGGTAGATGTTGGTGCTATTAAGAATACAAAGAGAAACGCTTTCACTCAGGCTGCCTTAGTATGAACTGTTAACCATACAGGGCTCTTCTTAGTGTGCATAATTGTCAAATTTTCTCCACTCCCTACCATGACTAAGATGAGCTCTGTCTTCTTGTACTTCCACAATCTGGTTTTGCTGAGTATTGCCTATGGGTATGGTTCATAATTTTTCATTATTTTCCGAAGATTTCCTATTTCACAAATGTAAGTTGGTACAGATACCATTCTACATTTAGAAATAAGCCAATCTCTTCTAAATTACTTAGCTACCAATCCATGGAAATATCTCTGTTTGAATAAGTACTTTATAGTTTTCTCAAGTTCCTCTACTTTAAAGAAATTTAATTTTTATCTTCTCACTGACCCATTTCAATTTTTTTCAAGAATGGGAGTCATGCTGGATAAGGTTGCATTGTCCTGTCCAGTGATGTCAAACAAATTGAAGCCAAGTGGACTCCAGACAAAAGTATCAGACTTCACCTGAGTTTTAAACAAAAAAGTAGCCTTTCCTACCACAATCATTCAAAAGGTAAGATTAATTCTGGATATCTCTGAAAGGCTTTACTTCTCAAATTACCAAAGTGACTATTTTTGGTAAACTCCTAAATAGATAGCATATACTACATTTCCTTTTCAGCAATGTTTGCATTTGATTTCCCAATAAATTCATTTTGTTAAAACACTTATTTCAACTCCGTGGCAGAATCATGTGAAGAGTTGACTCATTGGAAAAGACTGTGATGCTGGGAAGGATCGGGGGCAGGAGGAGAAGGGGACAAGAGAGGATGAGATGGCTGGATGGCATCACTGACTCGATGGACATGAGTCTGAGTGAACTCCGGGAGTTGGTGATGGACAGGGAGGCCTGGCGTGCTGTGATTCATGGGGTCGCAAAGAGTCAGACACAACTGAGCGACTGAACTGAACTGATACTGTTCTTTGTTGCGTGAAAAACAACTCTCAAATTAATTTTATGTACTCATGTTTACATAAATGCAAATAGCAGGATTTGAAATTTTTTGCCCTTGCAGGTCTAATGAAATAAACCAGTGTCATCGTAATCAGGCAGACCATAGCATCTAAACATTCAAAGTGAGGAAGAAAGCAAGGGTGGGAGATTATTTGCAAACAGGACCAGGTCTTGGACCAAACCTTACATAAGAGTGGTTCCCGATGGACCTACAGCAAAAACAAGAGAAGTCTTAAACAGAAGATGCCTGGTGGGCAGGCTTCTACAAATCTTCAGGACACCCAAACATAAGCATGAGGCTAGGGATGGAGGTGATCCCTCCATGAATATAGAGAGCAGTCAAGGAGCAAAAGCCCTGCCATGATTGGCTCTGCACAGAGATGAAGGGCAATGCAACTATCAAAAATAGAGTTGAGTGAGTGAGTGCTAAGTCACTTCGGTCCTGTTTAACCCTTTGCAATGCTATGGACTGTAGCCCGCCAGGCTCCTCTGTCCATGGGATTCTCCAGGCAAGAATCCTGGAGTGGGTTGCCATTTCCTTTCCCAGGGGATCTTTCAGAACCAGGAATCGAACCTGCATCTCTCGTGTCTTCTGAATTGGCAGATGGGTTCTTTACCATTAGAGCCACCTGGGAAGCCATTATCAAAAGCAGATTGCTCCTTAGAGACTAGCCTAAGCTGCAGAGGACGCTTTTGCAGCCCAAGGAATGCTTAGTCTTGTAGCTGGGTGTGGACCTGTAAAGACAATGTATAACCCTTTTGGGGTTATTGTAACTTCAGACTTTTTTATTTAAAAAATGTTACATGCCATATCTAATTTACACACACACACACACACACACACACACACACACACACACACACACACTGCTCGCCCCCAGAGCTTGTGGAATTCTTTAAATAAATCAAATATTAAATGCTTTCTCTAATTTAATTATGAGAACTGATATGTTTTCCTGCACTTTTTTTTAAAGGAAACTCCTTGAATAAATTATTATACATCCATTTGGTTTGATCCAGTGCTCCATGTCATTCATAAGAATAAGGAAGTTCTAGATGTTCTGGCTTAGAAAGATGACCATAGTATATGAACATGTGGGTAAGAATCTAAGCAGTGCAAGAAGAGGTATAGCCACCCACATGCACCAGGGAGCTTACATGGAAAGTCAGTATAAAACATTTAAAAGATGGATGAATGAATGAATGCTAAATGCACTAAGTGGCTGCTTCATATATTGAATGACTCGTTCCTGGGTGAACAACTGAAAGTCTCTGATTGCAAGCCTTCACAAACAAGTCTAACCTGCTCAGCTGGTGTAAGAGTCCATTTCTTTTCAACTGGCAAAAAGAATCTTCTCCAGTTTTTACTTGATTCTACTGATTACAACAGCAAAAGTAAAATAGCTAGGCTTTCCCCGCTCCCTTTTCTGGCCCCTCTACACTTTAATTCTTGGGCAACTTTCCTATCAGACTAATTCTCAAAACTCACGAGAAGAATTTATTTTGACCAGCACATTCAAGAAAAAACAAACAAGAATTCAGGCTTGTTTCCTTCTAGGGATTCAAAATAGTCCTGGCCCCCTACTCCAGAAGTACTCAAAAAATCACAGTTTTATGTCATTTCTATTGTAGGTCCTAAAGCAATCCAGAGGAGAAAAGGAAAATAAATAACCTCTAAGCAGGTTCTGCTGAGTAGGGGTGAGAAGGCAGAAGGACAACCCTTATTGCTCTCGTCATCAATCACATCTTACAGCATGTCTAATAAGATAAATTGTCACAAAATAGCAGAAGTGTTCCCCTTTCAATAAAGGTGTTGGCTATGAACTAATAAAATATTTACAGGGTCTTAAAAATGCATATTATTTCTATTTCTGCTCTCTTAGTAGGCAACAATTTTCAGACACTTATTCTTCATTATCAGAACAATAAGCACCCATCTGAACAGCTAACACACAATTCTTTGCCAACATTTAGTGAATAAATTATGCTGGATCATTTTACACTAGAATCATGCCAACATCATTGATCATTTCTTCTTTTTTTCTCCCTCTCTTTCATTAAAATAAATACAACTTTTCTTAGAAAGACTCTTAGCTCCAACACTAACCTATCTTCTCAGAGGTAATTTATTTTAAAACAAGCCCTTTCTTAATACTAAAACTGAACTCATCAGGAGTCCATGATTTTAGGACTACCTCACTTGTACATATTCTGAATCACACTCCCCTTCAAGAACCAGTTAAAATTATGTTACTCTAAAATGCTTCCTCACCGAGAACACACTTTGGGGGGAATTCTTTCACCACTGCTATTATCAACAGTACTATAAACTCCTTTATCCATAACATCAGTGCTTCAAGTTCATAGTTCCTGAAGAAGATTCTATGACATTTTTTTTTTTCCTTTCTCTCCTTACCACATGCCAGGCATTCAGCCAACATTTCTTGAATGAATGATTGAATGAAAAAAAAATGAAAGGTTGCACTCTATGCCTTTTGAAAACAAGCTTTGGAATGAACTACCCATGTGTTGAGGTGATTCTCCCTCTGATGTTCTAAAGCCCCCTTAAATTATCCAGCTGATTAAAAGGAGCAATGACTGGAATGTGAAAATAACACCCAACATAGAAGATACTTACATGGTGCATGTTAATATGGTACATTTGGAAACATGACAATGCAGTGTAACTCAGTAACCCTGGTGCTGTAGGGCAGAGGCTTTTCGGTTTTGCACCTTTAAGAGTTCCATAGTTGGAAGTAATGCAACTTAATGCAATACATATTTATGTATAGAAAACCATGGGCTTCCCTGGTGGCTCAGCGGTAAAGAGTCCTCCTGCCAATGCAGGAGATGTGGGTTCGATCCCTGAGTGGGGAAGATCCCCTGAAGAAGGAAATGGCAACTCACTCCAGTATTCTTGCCTGGGAAATGGCATGGACAGAGGAGCCTGGTGGGCTACAGTCTCAAAAAGAGTCAGACACAATTTAGCGATCAAACAACAACCGTTTAAAAAAAAAAAAAAAAAAACACCATGCATCTCCTGAAAATATTGCAAAAAGTCCCAAACAGAGACTTGTAGCCCAAACAGATGAGGAGATGCTTCAGTTTTCCCTGGGTTAAGTGAGGCCAGTGTACTCAAGAGCTTCGCAACAGGTGGCCACACAATGTTTACAGGTGTGTTTCCATAGTAATTTCCTTGGTCCTGGGTTGACTGGATGGCGCCAGGGGGTCCAGGGCCCTCGAAACAGCTGCAGCCTATGGACCAGCCATCTTTGGCCACATGCAACCCTGTCCATTGGCTCCTGCATGTGTGCCTTACAAATATTTTATGTGCCATAATGTGGGGGAAAAAGCAGAGACGTTACTTTGCCAACAAAGGTCCGTCTAGTCAAGGCTATGGTTTTTCCAGTGGTTATGTATGGATGTGAGAGTTGGACTATAAAGAAAGCTGAGTGCTGAAGAATTAATGCTTTTGAACTGTGGTGTTGGAGAAGACTCTTGAGAGTCCCCTGAACTGCAAGGAGATCCAGCCAGTCCATCCTAAAGGAGATCTGACCTGGGTGTTCACTGGAAGGACTGATGCTGAAGCTGAAACTCCAATACTTTGGCCCACCTGATGCGAAGAGCTGACTCATTGGAAAAGACCCTGATGCTGGGAAAGATTGAGGGCAGGAGAAGAAGGGGACGACAGAGGATGAGATGGTTGGATGGCATCACCAACTCAATGGACATGGGTTTGGGTGAACTCGGGGAGTTGGTGATGGACAGGGAGGCCTGGTGTGCTGCAGTTCATGGGGTCGCAAAGAGTCGAACACGACTGAGCAATTGAACTGAATGTGGAAAAGCATGAGAAGCAACCAGATGACTCTCCTTCTTTGCACTAGGTTGGTAAGTTCTAACACCTTCCCACCTTGGCACAGATGGCCAAAATAATCAAAGCTTGCTGTCCTGTGAAGCAAAAACTCTATAGATATGCCCCCAAGATAGAGAAACACGGAAAGAGAGACAGCTAATGGGCTGAGAATTTAGCAATATTTTGCATGACAAGTGTATTTGTCCTGGCGGGGGCGGGGGGGGGGGGGGCGCGGCGGGGGGCGGGGGTGTTGGTATTATCATAAGAGCTGATCCCAAAGTCTTGGGGAGGAAACTGCCTTTATTTAGGAAACTATCTTTATGAGCCACTTGAGGGAAAGGGAGACAGGAGAGAAAGGATACAGTGTAATTAAACCTCTTGATGTAAAAATAGTATGGAAATTTGAGAGAGCAAGAAAAAAGAAGGATCAAAATTCCAAAGTCCATGAAATGTCCAGTAAGACAGTACTGAAGAACAGGGATGCTTACTAAAAGTTTTAAAATACTGGTATTGCTGTGATTCTAAAATGCCTTTCATTCAAATCTCTATGTTCATAATGCCTTGTGTGATTTTTTTTTTTTTCTAATCATGGAAAAGAGTCTGAGGCTCCTGTTTGAGTCTGTGCAGAGAAAAGATAAAGAGACAGCTATGGAGAGGGCCTTATGAGTGAGATTAAGGATTCAGTTGGAAAAAGAGCTAAAAACAAGAAAGACTCCTGGAAATTCAAGGAACTCTTCACAAGGGATGGTGAAGGAAGAGTGTTCAAACATTTGCAAATCTATGGAATGAGGATATGAGGGAATCTTTACTAAATATTAAGAGGCTAGTCAATGGCTACATTCCAGGAGATACAGAGTGATAAAGATGCAGTGTAAATGAATATAGAGTAAGAGATGAGGCTGGCAAAATGTACTGTCCCTACGGGGAATGTAAAAGCGCAAATGAGAAAAATGAGGCTTCAACCTCCTTTTAAATAAGACTCCCTTAATCCCTCAAGTTTAAAAAATTTTAAAAGGCCAGATAAACAACAAGATCCTACTGGATAACACAGGAAATTACACTCAATGTCCTGTAATAAATCATAATGGAAAAGAATAGAGAAAAACAATACATATATATATATACACACACACACATATAACTCAATCATTTTGCTGTATACCAGAAACATGATAAATCAATTATTCTTCAATTAAAAAAAAAATCCTAAAGGCCAGACATGACTTTCTTTGTATGTGTTTGCCATAGGTCACCAAACACGCAAACACTGACTCTTCAGACTTCCATAAAAAACCCGTACTATTGATTTTGCATATCTACCAACATAGTGAACAAAAGTATACAGTTGACTCTTGACCAACATGGATCTGAACTGCACAGGTTCACTTATATGCAATTTTTTTTTCAATAGATACATAGAGTACTACACACACTGTTGGTTGAATCAATGGATGCAGAACCAACAATACCAGAGAGCCCCTGACTATGGGACTAGAGCCACGAATTCTGGAATTTGCAGCCAGTCCTAGAACCGATCCCCCACATACACCAAGGGATGACTGTATCCATTTTTGTTCACCAAAGATGCAATATTCATAAAATTACCAGCTTATTAGTAATGGAAACTCTAAATGGCTCTGCCTTCACACACATGGGGTTAGTGTAATGACTTCATCTTCTCACCTAATTATGATGTTACTATTTGTGACCTGTACATTCTGAGCTGTGTTTCCAATCATCATAGATGCACCTGGGACTGAATTTTCATGTTTTCTCAGTGTAAATTGTTGTGTTCAGTGGGTGGACTGCGGTAGACAACTGAGCAAACACAGAGCCAGCTTCCTATCTAGTCTGTGATCCCAAGCTAAGCCTGTCAGGCATCCGAGATGGCTGAGTCCTTAATCTTCTTGAAAGTGTGAGGCTGTTTACAAGCACAGCCAGCTCAACAACTGGTTCATCTTGGTTCTAGGAGAGACTGGACTTTTTCTTCTGGGTTTAAAACCAAGGTAAAAACCAACTGGTGTGTTTTCCAAAACCGAATTATAGTTTTGTATAAATAAAGAAAAATTGGACTAGAATAAAATATTTTAAGTACCTGTATTTTTTTAAGTACCTGTATGAGGTCTCACGGAGAAGGCAATGACACCCCACTCCAGTACTCTTCCCTGGAAAATCCCATGGATGGAGGAGCCTGGTGGGCTGCAGTCCATTGGGTCGCGAAGAGTCGGAGACGACTGAGCGAATTCCTTTTCACTTTTCACTTTCATGCATTGGAGAAGGAAATGGCCACCCACTCCAGTGTTCTTGCCTGGAGAATCCCAGGGATGGCGGAGCCTGGTGGGCTGCCGTCTATGGGGTCACATAGAGTCAGACACGACTGAAGCGACTTAGCAGCAGCAGCAGCAGCAGAAGCAGCATGAGGTCTCAACAAGGACAATGAAAAAACAACTTTTATTGGGACTTCTCTGGTGGTCTAGCGGCTAAGACTCGGAACTCCCAATGTAGCAGGCCTTGGGTTCGATCCCTAGTCAGGGAACCACATGCCACAACTAAGACAGCATGCAGCCAAATAAATTTTAAAAAATTTTTAAGATCTTTTATTAAATTAGTCTATTATCTGACCCTGCTAAACTCAACCATGACTGACGGTGTCAAAAGCTAGCAGTGAAGTGGTTAAAAGCTCTCCTTCTGCATTTAATTATGGTTAAAAGCAATTTTAGCATGCAGACTTGGTGTGCTCACAAAGCTATGAAATAATCCACAAGTCTAAGAACCTCTAATTCCTAATTGACACAGTAGCTTATAATTGCATTTTCATAGTGTTTAGTAAAAACATTCAGCTTTTTTAAAAAGGCCCATAATATGAATGTATGATTAAAGAAATCACCTGAGATCTATTTGGAACACAATTTTTCTTTCTGACAAATCACTCATTCTCACATTTGGATAACACAAAGCTGATTTTTAAAGCACTGATGCACTTGAAAACTTTTCCAAAGCAAAGAAATCCCTGTGTTTATGGTAACATGTTTCTTCTTAGATAAATATGTCACAGTTATATGCTGGATATACCACATTCCATAGCTTTTCAGTCTAAAAAAATAAAGTGTTTCATACACCCTATACTGTACTAAATCTCATACTTGCACACAGGAAAACAGAAGCCATTTTGAAAAGTAAAAGAAACAAATTACTTCTGTAGAAAAAAGAATAGGAAAACACGCTGCTGCTAAGTCACGTCAGCCGTGTCTGACTCTGTGCGACCCCACAGACGGCAGCCCACCAGGCTCCGCCATCCCTGGGATTCTCCAGGCAAGAACCCTGGAGTGGGTTGCCATTTCCTTCTCCAATGCATGAAAGTGAAAAGTCCAAGTGAAGTCGCTCAGTCGTGTCTGACTCTTAGAGACCCCATGGACTGTGGCCCACCAGGCTCCTCCGTCCACGGGCTTTTCCAGGCAAGAGTACTGGAGTGGGGTGCCAAAAAAATAGGAGAACATAGTTATGCTGAAAACAATAGCTATGGGAAGAAAAAAATGACAAGACGTATAGAAGCTTATTAAAATTTCAGAAAACCCTGAACAAGGCAAATTTAATTTGCCCACCTTCATCAAATATGCAGAAAAATATCTGACAAATACAACATGCAAAGTGTGCTCTATCAAATACCTGAAGCATACAGGTAACTCCTCCTGTAAGTGCCTCCCTCTCTCTCCTTGCCTACCACTCAGCCCCTGCCACCCAGCCAATCCCAATGCCATCATCCATGTATATTTCACTCACGAGAGGATGTGAGTCCACAGGATGAATGGTCACAGCACCAGAACACAGAAGTTCAAAATCATTCAACACATCCAGGGGCTACTACGTCAGGATACCAACAGAGAAATACAGAATGGACAGACCACAGGGCCGTACTCGGATACTCAATACCCTGCAATAAACTATAATGGAAAAGAATATGAAAAAGAATCTACACAAATATAAGTATAATGGGATCATTTTGCTGTACAGCAGAAATTAACACAACATTGTAAATCAACTACACTGTAATAAATTTTTTTTTTTTTAAAGAGAGAGGGATTTCTTTGCTGGCAGTCCAGTTGTTAAGACAGCACTTCCACTGCAGGGAAAGTGGGTTTGATCACTGGTTGAGGAGTTAAGATCCCACATGCTGCGGTGTGACCAAATCTACATAAATAAATTTTTAAAAAAGAATAAGAGATACATATAGCTGATTCACTTTGCTGTAAAGCAGAAGTCAACACAACATTGTAAAGCAACAATATACCAATGAAACTTAATTACAAAACACATACTACCAAATTAAAAAGGAAAAACAAGAGAGAGAAAGACTAAAGAGGCAAAAATGACCCCTACATTTAGGAAATGTGACTGGGAAACTTTTTTAGATAAAACAACACTGACAGAGAAATAGACCAAGAGTCAATGATGGTGCACCAGTGGAATTAACAAGAGTGCTCAGGAAATGCAGAACAAAGTAGCAGTCAGGATCAAGTATTCCAAGGAAGGAAGGGCTTCCTGGACAGAGATTGGTTCCAAAAGCAAGTAAAGGCACTCCTAGGGTGAGGAAAGGCTTGTGCAAGGGTAGGCTCGGGAAAATCGGAGTTTCCAGGACACCCTTGAAGCCCCTCATGTGACCAGGACACTGCTACACTTCTTCAGACCTTACAAGCAACCCCCAAAACTGACCTTCAGTAGCTCTGACATTGCAGTCATCTTTGTATGTCCCAGCTCACCAGAATTCAATCCTCCCCCTCCATCCCTACCTGTGTGGGTGCTCAGTTGCTCAGTTGCGTCTGACTCTTGGTGACCCCAGGGACTGTAGCCCACCAGGCTCCTCTGTCCATGGGATTCTCCAGGCAAGAATACTGGAGTGGGTTCTCATTGCCTACTTCAAGGGATCTTCTTGACCCAGGGATGGAACCGGTGTCTCAACCATCTCCTTCACTGTCAGGCATATTTACCGCTGCACCACCTGGGAAGTCTATTGACATCATCCCTACCTTACAAGGTCCTAAGGACCAGACCTGCCCTCGTCTTACTTCTAAGCAGTCACACTGGCTTTCTTGGGGTTCCTCATTCCCAACTCCTTTCTGTGTTGAGCCTTTTCTCTGCCCGCTCCCCTCACTTCAAATGCCCTTCCACCTGACTTTCACAGGACCACCTCCTTCCTGAGATTCAGGTTCCAGTTCAGAGGAAGCCTCTTCAGAGGTACCTCACCTGACCTCCCAATCAGCAGCACCTACCTGGTGTCTCTGCGTCACCCTCCTTAATTCTCTGCAGAGCAACACCTGATATTTTTCTTGAGTATTAATTTGTTATTACTGAAATCAATACAGTCAATCTTCGTTAGTCACAATTTTTTTTTTTTTACGAACATGCTCAACTGGCAAAATGTTTATTTGTAACCCTAAAGTCAATACTCTCAGTGTTTCTACATTCATTCCTGGACAAGCACAGAGCAGCAACAACGTTGGGTTGACCAAGGCACAGCTTCCCAGCTGGGGCCCAACAAGGTCATGCTCTGCTTTCTCAGGTCTCATGAGCAAACTAGGATTCTTTCTGAGAGACATTTGGTGACCGTTTTTCACAATTTTGCCCTTTTTATTGGTGATTTTGCTTGCTCCTGCAAAAAACGTGGTGCTGAAGTGTTGTCTAGCATAGGAAGGCTGTGGTGTACTTACAGAGAAAATTCTAGTGTTAGGTAAGCTTCTTTCAGGCATGTGTTCCAGTAATCAATCAACAGTATTATTAAATCAAGTGTCTTTAAGCAAAAACACACATAAAACAGGGCTATGTGTTGTTCAGTTGATAAAAACGTCTCGTGCCCAGAGACTCAGAGGAACCTAATCTCATATTGCCCCTACGAGCAACAGTGACATGTGTGCAAATTCAGTGTTCACAGTGACCTTATAAAATGTAACTACCATGAACAACAAGCACTGAATCCATTTATTTTAAATATGGGTATTTCTGCAGTTCTCCAAAGAAAGACAGTTTGACGAATCAGTCTATTTTGCTCCTGCTAAACCAGACGACAGCTGGTGGTAACAAAAGTAGCAGAGAAATGGTTAAGAGATCTACTTTTGTCTTTAATTAGGTTTTAAATAAATGTCTGCATATAGATAAAGTGGATTTATGCAGTTCTAGCATAATTCATTTTCCCCTGCAAGCAGGCACCATGTCTATCTTGTTCAGAACTACAGATCACCACGCCCAGCACAAAGTAGACTCTCATTAAAACTCCAATGAATGACTAAAACACTTACTTCAGGCCAAACAAAATCTTATTTCTTATACTTATTTCCCTTGCAAAAATATATACCACATCTGAAGTACTTCAATGGGATAAAAAAATTCTTGTTCCCACTTCGATGGGATAAAAAAAATTTCAGTAATTGCCTGACAGTAAAGATACTGAGAACTTCGTCAACAGAGACCTGGAGTTAGATTCTAACTCTAAATTATTACCTGAGGTTGGATAGTTTATTTTACTTCTCAGAGGCTCATGCTTCTTGTATATAAAACAGAGATACCACTGCCTCCAGCACACGATTGTGACAAACGATTGTGACAATTCAACAGTATTAATAGTCAAATCTATGGAGTTTCCAGTAGTCATGTACGAATATGAGAGTTGGACCATAAAGAATACTGAGTGTTATAGAACTGATACTTTCAAACTGTGGTGATGGATAAGACTCTTGAGAGTCCCTGGGACTGCGAAAAGATCAAACCAGTCAATCCTAAAGGAAATCACCCTGAATATTCATTGGGAGGACTGACGCTGAAGCTGAAGCTCCAATACTTTGGCCACTTTGATGTGAAGAGCCAACTCACTGGAAAAGACTCTAATGCTGGGAAAGACTGAGGGCAAGAGAAGAAGGTGGGGACAGAGGATGAGATGGTTAGATGGCGTCACCATCTTAACGGACACGAGTTTAAGCAAACTCCAGGAGATAGTGAAAGACAGGGAAGCGTGGCGTGCTACAGTCCATGGGGTCGCAAAGAGTCAGATGTGATTTAGCAACTGAACAGCAACAACAATATACAATTTCTAGTACACTGCCTCACACGTAACAGATATTGAATAAATTCCGTCCATTCACGCTTCCATGGAATCATGAGTCATTCATAACAGCAGGGCCAGCACAAAAGGAATGAAGTCCTTACTTGACAGGACAGAAGGAAGAGGTTGGGTAGCCTCCTGCAGCCAAGGCAATTTTTATTTTCACAGAACTTCTTTGATTATCCTTTCAGCTCTACCTTCAAAAGAGAAAACCGTCTTCAGGAGTAGGTAGCAACCCTCAGGAAAGGCACAGAAGTTATACATTAGAACCTACTTTCTCTCTCACCCAGTTCAGTTCAGTTCAGTTCAGTCGCTCAGTCGTGTCCAACTCTGTGACCCCATGAATTGCAGCACGCCAGGCCTCCCTGTCCATCACCAACTCCCAGAGTTTACCCAAATTCATGTGCATCGAGTCAGTGATGCCATCCAGCCATCTCATCCTCTGTCGTCCCCTTCTCCTCCCCTCAATCCCTCCCAGCATCAGGGTCTTTTGCAATGAGTCAACTCTTCACATGAGGTGGCCAAACTACTGGAGTTTTAGCCTCAGCATCAGTCCTTCCAATGAACACCCAGGACTGATTTCCTTTAGGATGGATTGGTTGGTTCTCTTTGCAGTCCAAGGGACTTGCAAGTGTCTTCTCCAGCACATTTCACAAGGAACCAGAAAAACTGGTGTGAATTCACAGCTTAATTTTATCTTTTAATTTTTATTTATTTATTTGGCTATACTGACTCTTAGCTGCTTCATGTGAGATCTCGTTCCCTGACCGGGGATCAAATTCAGGCCCTGTGCATTGGGAGAGCAGAGTCTTAGCCACTGGACCAGCAGGGAAGTTTCCGCAGCCCACTTTAAAAAAAAAAAAAATCTGTACTTCTTGTTTTAATTGTGATAAAATATACATAATATAAAATTTTCCATTTTAACCATTTTTCAGTGTGCCCTCTTTCTTAAGCAATCACTGGCAGAGGCTACCTACCTAAAGACCTGCATGCATAAGATTTGGCCTTCAGAATACTAAGACTGGATGAAATGCTCCTAGGCTTAGATATGGGCTTCCCTGATGGCTCAATGGGTAAAGAATCTGCCTGCAGTCCAGGAGATACAGGAAACTCAGGTTTGATCCCTGGGTTGGGAAGACCCCCTGGAGGAGGCATGGCAACACACTCCAGTATTCTTCCCTGGAGAATCCCATGGACAGGGAAGCCCAGCAGGCTACAGTCCATAGGGTCGCAAAGAGTTGGACACAACTGAAGCAACTGGGCATACGCACACGTTTAGATTTAAGATTCTTGTGCCCCTTCCCACCACCTTCTACCAAATGTATCATTCAAGAAATAGACATTCCCTTGAAACTTAGCCTGTCTTCCTCATTCTTGAAATTTTAGTCATTTTTTCACATTAAGGCACCTAGTAGTAAAACAAATAATAATAATAACTTTTTGTGTGTGAATGGTTCTGCCAGATGAATACTCAACCACTAATACATTTTGGGAGTAGATCTCTACTTCACGTGATCTATCTACAATTCCATATTAGCATAATTGAAACAGACTTTTAACTTCTCCATGCCTATTTGTTTTTCTATTAAGTGAAATAGCTGGATGGCATCTAAAACCCATTTCAGGTCTCACAAAGTATAATTCTGTTATCAAAAGCACAGGAACTGTGGTATACCACCCTAAGCACACACACAGTAAAATACTGCTTCAGGAAGTACAGACCAGAAACTTGTATGGTTATGATATCACACATTCCCAAACAAGGCCTATCACGTAGTGCAGACACAAGACAGGCAAACACCATTCTAATGACCTCATGCAACCTCATTTTATAAACATGAAGACTCCGCTACACTAAGCTGTTTAGAGCAGCAAGACTTAAGCTAACTGATAAAGCTTTCTTATGTAATATCAGTTACTTTAAAAAAAGAGAGAGAGAGAGAGAGAGAAAAGAGTTCTGTTAAACTTACTGGCCGATTAATACAAAAAAAAGTTGAGCAACAAGCCTCCACGTATTCAATAAAGGAAGTGAGCCATGGCTTTGGGTCCCTTGCACGAGACTGTTGATTTGATCGTGAACCTGATGAACTACACAAAGATGTTCCTCTAAGTTCCACTCTATACATGTTGCCCATTACCTGTTCCACGAGGTCATCAAAGGTAAGTATCATGTTCAATTGTTTGGAGTTTTCTAGCAAATATTTCTGGGTCTGCGACATCCCAAGAGCCACCTTATTAGCCAACAGTATAACCCACTGAATGTGGCTTAGTAGCACAGACTCCGACTTCATACTTTTTTTATGACATGAGTGATGTCCTAACCCATCTGTCAAAAACACTTTATTCCAGAAATCTGCTCCACAGCCAGAAATCTTGCATGGAAAGGAATCCTCCACTTGTCCACACGTTAAAAACACTGTTAAAATGTTAACGTGTTAGATTTCAGCTTCTACGTATGAAGTACTAAATATGACAAGAAGAAGAAAAGGAGAAGGGGAAACAGGAAGAGGAAGAAGCAAAAAAAATAAGAAAAATGTAAAATAAGATGACAGATTTAAACTAAATCATATCAACAATTACATTAAATACAAATGTTCTAAACATTCCAATGAAAAGACATCTAAGAAAAACCTACAAGTAATACCATACTTAATTTGTAAAGATAATGCTTTCTTCTGAATTCATCTACTTTAATATTTGTTCATCAAAAGTGTTTATAAGAAAATAAGCTAACAAGGCACAAACTAGGAGAAGATATATTTGAAGCATGTAAACACTAGTAGCTATATATATAAATAGAATATATATACTTATATATATATAAGTAGAATATATAAAGAACTACAAAGAGAAACTACAGACCAGTAGACAAAGTGACAAAAGATACAGATATGCACCTTTCAGAAGAGAAACACAAATGGTCCATAATATGTGTAAACATGTGCAATCTCATTTATCATCCAAAAAAGCAAATTAAAACCATGATAAACTACTTTATGCTCACCACAATATCAAGCTAAGTTAGCAAGGGTGTGAAATGATAGGAATATTTATTCACCACCCATGAGTACTGGTTATTTTCTAGAAAGAAGTTCAGTTCAGTTCAGTTCAGTCGTTCAGTTGTGTCTAACTCTTTGCAACCCCAGGCCTCCCTGTCCATCACCATCTCCCAGAGTTTACCCAAACTCATGCCCAGTGAGTCAGTGATGCCATCCAGCCATCTCATCCTCTGTTGTCCCCTTCTCCTCCTGCCCCCAATCCCTCCCAGCATCAGGGTCTTTTCAAATGAGCCAACTCTTCGCATGAGGTGGCCAAACTACTGGAGTTTCAGCTTCAGCATCAGTCCTTCCAATGAACACCCAGGACTGATTTCCTTTAGGATGGACTGGTTGGATCTCCTTGCAGTCCAAGGGACTCTCAAGAGTCTTCTCCAACACTACAGTTCAAAAGCATCAACTCTTCAGCGCTCAGCTTTCTTTACAGTCCAACTCCCACATCCATACGCGACCACTGGAAAAACCACAGCCTTGACTAGACGGACCTTTGTAAAGAAAGGGGTATTTATACCCCTGTTGTCAAGAATCACTGGTTGAGAGCTACTCCCACGGGCCCCTCTAGCCTGCTGCACTGTGCACTGGCCACACACATTCTACAGGGAGCAGGGAGAAAAGAGCTGAGGCACAGATGCAGACAGTAGCATCCGAAAATTGGTGAGAACACCAAGTAAGATCCAAGGTCATGGGTGAGGCACTAACAGAATCTGCTACACAACTAAAACCCAAATTGTCCATCAAAAGGAAGTGAATAAATTGTGATACACTCAGGGTACTACTATGCAGCAGTGAAAATAAGGCACCTTCCCTGCCTCCTGAGAAACCTGTATGCAGGTCAAGAAGCAACAGTTAGAACTGGGCATGGAACAACAGACTGGTTCCAAATCGGGAAAGGAGTATATCAAAGCTGTATATTGTCACCCAGCTTATTTAACTTATATGCAGAGTACATCATTCAAAATGCCAAGCTGGATGAAGCACAAGCTGGAATCAAGATTGCGGGAGAAATATCAGTAACTTCAGATGGCAGAAAGTGAAGAACTAAAGAGCCTCTTGATGAAAGTGAAAGAGGAGAGTGAAAAAGTTGGCTTAAAACTCAAAATTCAGAAAATGAAGATCATGGCATCCGGTCCCATCACTTCATGGCAAATAGATGGGGAAACAATGGAAACAGTGAGAGACTATTTTGGGGGGGGCTCCAAAATAACTACAGACAGTGACTGTAGCCACGAAATTTAAAGATGTTGGAAGAAAAGCTATGACCAACCTAGACAGTATATTAAAAAGCAGAGACATTACTTTGCCAACAAAGGTCCATCTCGTCAAAGCTATGGTTTTTCCAGTAGTCATGTATGGATGTGAGAGTTGGACTATAAGGAAAGTTGAGTGCCAATGAATTGATGCTTGTAAACTGTGGTGTTGGAGAAGACTCTTGAGAGTCCTTTGGACTGAAAGGAGATTAAACCAGTCAATGGTAAAGGAAATCAGCCCTGAATATTCATTGGAAGGACTGATGCTAAAGGTGCAACTCCAATACTTTGGCCACTTGATGCGAAGAACTGACTCATTGGAAAAGACCCTGATGCTGGGAAAGACTGAAGGCAGGAAAAGAGGACGACAGAGCATGAGATGGTTGGATGGCATCACCGACTAGATGGACATGGGTTTGAGCAAGCTCCAGGAGTTGATGAAGGACAGGGAAGCCTGGCGTGCTGTAGTCCATAGGGTCTCAAATAGTTGGACACAACTGAGCAGCTGACCTGAACTGAACTGAGTGAAAATAAACATACCACACGGGACTTCCCTAGTGGTCCAGGAGTTAAGACTTGGCCTTCACATGTAAAAGGTATGGGTTTGATCCCTGGTCAGGGAGCTAAGATCCTACATGCCTTGAGCCAGAAAACCAAAACATAAAACACAAGCAATATTATTTTAAAAATTCAATAAAGCTTTTAAAAATGATTCACATCAAAAAATCTTCTTTAAAGAAGCGTATACTACAGCTACATGCCTCACAAAATATATAATATTAATCCAAAAAAAGTAAGTTGTAATAGAAGAAATACAATTCCACTTATTTAAAGATTAAAACACACACGGAAAGCAATTATTTAGGGACACATACATGTGCAGCAAAAATATAAAGGAACACAAGAAAAGGATACACACAAAATCCAGGGTACTGAATTATTTAACATAGATTGAGACAATGTGTTTGTAATAATTATGATAACTTTTTTTTTCTGAAACACGGATTTCAACTGAAAAAGGAAAAATTACATCTGGAGCACACGTGAGGAGGCATGACTTGGGAGTAAAACCAGATGCGTGCTCTTCTGTTAAGCTGCATGGCAGATGTACAAGTAGGTACTTTATTATTTTTTATTACAGAAATTATATGTACATTTTTACATGTAAAATATTGTTTTAAGTCTGAAGTAGAAGGTATGAGAATGTTCACATGACTATCTGAGTGGAGGAATATTGGATTTTCTCTCCTGTTACTTTTCTGGATTTTCTACAATAAATATGCGTTCCTGTTATGTTACTAAGACAACGTGGTCAGTTATGTCCCCATAAATTCCCTTATCTCCCAGTCCTAGCTCTACTCATCTTACTTATACAACCAGTCCAGGAAAGTAGAGAAATCAGTCATCTGATTCCCAATTGTAGTTATTAACTTACAGAGATTCCTGGTTTGCTAATTCAGCTACAAATTTACATTCGCCCACAGGCATTAAAGGTAAAAAAAAAAAAAAAAAAGTAGGCCAATTCTAAAATAAATTATCCAGTGGGCATTTTAAAAACTTGATAAAAATTGAAGGAAAGATAAAATCAGGACACTATAGGTGAAATTCTATTTTAATAAATTTCATATGATGATTTCTATTCTCTCATGAAGGGATTTTAAATTGGATTCAGGTTCTATCAAACATGGCTTGATATAAATATATTAAGAGACACTATATTTAAAATAATCACAGAAACAATTTTTTATTTTGAAACACGAAACCTGAAAGGGAGAAAAACACATAATCTCCGTAACTGTGGACTAACGTTCCAAGGTGCTTGAAATAGCCAACTTGTGTATTCATCAAATGCTTTCTGTATTGTCAAACCATAAAAACTAAGATCATTTCTGCTGCTCTCAGGAGTTGCATCTATCACAAAAGACTGGCTCCACTATTTGAATGCAAATTTATAATCAATATCAACCATCCTATCAATTCTGAAACAGAATAAATGTTGAAGGATTCCAGAGACTAACTAGTGTATTCACAAACAGAAGCAAGTGTATTTGTGATAGCTTAAAATGTATTTGTTCATTCGATTAGCAGAATCATGTGTTGATGATGCTCTGGTTAGGATGTCTCTCTTTAGGACTTCCAAAATCATTAGGGTTTTTGTATTCATAATCTGAGAGGCGCACATGAGGCTTCAGGGCCTCAGGAGCATTTAAAAGCTAGCTGGGAAGAAAAGTGCCTGCCTAAACAGCTTTTGTAGAGCAATGGACCATGCATCTCCTTTGTGAGCTCCCATAAGCTTGGACCTAAGACTCACATAAACTCCCACCAATCGAGATGACCTCTCCAAGTTTGTAGCTTTGACTCCCAACAGCCCACTCCATTGACCCTGTCTCTTTAGCATGACTGTATATTACAAAAATTGTTCAGAAATGTTTCGTGCCCTACAACTCAAAGCTCTCTTAACAACCAAGCTTGGGAGCAGCAATACAGACATTGCACCAAATAATATTTGGAGGAAAGAGGTGAAAAAGGGAAGAGGGCCTCAAATTCGGAGGCATGACAGTGTGCACTTGGTAAGGATGCGCCATTTGCCAAAAACAGCATACACATAACGCTAAGAATCCCAACTAATCCGAGAATCCAAGAAAAGATCCTGTAACCCGTAAAGGCTGAAAGATGAAAAATCGAGTCAATCACAAAAATAACCAGTGTATTTCTTCTACAACATTTTACTAAGCCTCTACTCCATGTATTGCTTTCTGTTTAATAAAAGAAGAAAAGAAAAATATTTTCTGGATTACCAATGTAAAAAGCCAACTTCAAAGGAGCTTTATAAGTACCATAAGGCAATATTGTCACCCAGGCAATTCCAAAGTCTTTAAACCACTCTCAGATAACTAATCTGTTATCTGGCAACTCTTATGAGAAAACATTTTTAAAGAGTCCATAAACAATCATTATCTTTAAACAGTATCTTTAAAAACTAAACTCCCTGGATAACATAGATTTGTTTTTCAATTTAACTCCCTCAGACTCTACTTCAGAAGTCCATCCCAACATTTTTAATTAAAAAAAAAAATCTTTAAATCAAAAGCTAACAACAAAACAGGTATTACAAGAGATTCTGTAAAAATTCATGTAGGAAAAAATGGGTTTGAAATATAAATCCATGAATTCAGAGAAAAGGCAAAGAGACAATAAAAGCACACAAGTCTAAATGTAGAAAAAAATCTTTACATAATCATTTACTTTTCCATTTTAATTAAACTTGAATTTCAAATGATGCTGAGTTTATTAAAAAGATAATTCTTTATAAATCACTAGTGAGCAGATTCCATAGGAATTTTATGGTTTTTCAATATCAAATGGTAGTGTAATCTAAGAATTTAGTGAGTCAATAAAATAAAAGGTAATCACATACACCCACACTGAGAAATCCGTTGCAGACTTGGGGGGAGGTGGGGGGACCGGGTGTCAAGTTACTTTCAAGGCACCAATTAAACCAAATGCTTTAGCCCTGAATAATCCATCTGCTCCTCAATCTAGCTCATTCCCCCTCCCCCAAACAAACAGTCAGTTCCCTTATGCACAGTACGTATTTTGAGCGATGCAATCAGCCATGTTCAGAGCTGGAAAATATTCACTGATCACATGAATACTTAGACATATCAGGTAATCTAAATAAATGTTGAGTCACCGAAATTTACTATATTCGGTTTACCCCAGTAAGCTCTGTTGACTACATGCTGTTTACAAGGCAGCCTCCTCTTGCAAGCTTAAAACCTCTAGCAAAACACACTGTAAGGACCAGATTTCCAATGTCCTGAAACAAATGCCCTATTTAGGCTAACCATAAATGAGTGACAACATGTGTACACATATGTGAAGATGTGGAGAAAGAAATTAGGAAGAAATTTCCCTGAATTCAACATGAGCGATTTGGAAATTCAGGAGGCAGTTCAAACTAGTATAAAGCACTGCATAAGTAAGAAGGTGTCTGAACACGCAGATCTTAAAATCCTCCATATTCTTGAATAAAGTGTAACTTTAGGATGGCTGAACTCAAACGATCTGAGGATTATAACCCAATTTTCAACAATGCAAAGCTGGGTGGTGTTTTAATTTTTCTAGTACTATATTACTTGAATGTAATATTTACAAAAAAAGAAAAGCTAATCATCTCCTAATCCAAAAATCTTGAGTATTATACAGAGAAGTTTTTCTGTTAAAGAAGAAAATAGCCCTGCCTGGCTCCTTCTCCCCTGAGAGAGCAGTGATACTGACCTCTCCTCTTCTACAGAGGAGGTTTACCTGGAAGGCCAGAATTGCATCCACTGACTGTGTGACTAATTTACACTGCGACAGCATTAATGCAAATCTGGCAAGTGCAACAGCCATTTACACTGACATCCTCTTTTAAACAACTGCTATTACTTGTGCTAAAAACTCAGCTGTCACATCTACATTTTTTTCTAAGATAATAATCCCTCTAGTAGAGTCACTGAAAGGCCACAGCAGAACAACCAAATGTTGAGGCCCTTGAGGGTTGAATAAGCCCATTGTCTGGTTTGGAACAAGAGGTCTGTATTCATGATGAATCCAGAGTCAAAAAAACTAAAGCAGAACAAATACTTAAAATTCAGAGACAAGTCAAAAAGCAGCTGAAAACTCATCCATATTTTAAAACTACCATCTCCATGTTCCGTGTCATCTTCTATGATTCCATTTCAAAATAAAAATGTGGAGATAATATAAATTTGTGAGGGCATTTATTTGATATAACAAGTTGTTTTTTCAATTTCTCCTTAACATTTACACTGTGGGAAAGTAGCATATTCTCCCTATCTTAAAAACCTTTAAAGTGAACTGGAGATTAGTCAACTTATTAAGCACTCAATTTTAAGCTTTGGCTAAAGATATAAATCATAGTAAAAGAATAATACTATTTTATACTTATATCTCTCTGTACAGTTTATTAAGCAGTTTCACCTAAATTACCTTCCTTAATCCTTATAACAATCCTGTGAAGTAGGAATGACTGGCCTATAATAGAGATAAGAACATTGGTAATTGGTATAGAAGATATTTGCCATGTTTTCTGAGTGGCCAGCACCTTTGGAACACCCTTGATGTAGCTGGGTCATTTCTGACCCAGGTCAAAATGCGTCAAAATTTGAAAATGGGTTGAGGGCCCATTTTCCCAAGATACAACTTAAGAAGCTCGGTTCTCCAGCCAGCTTGCAACTAGGCTGACTTCAGCACCACCAATCAGATTCACCCTTGCAAAAGTGGTATTCACCTATGACCAAATGGATGAAGGACGATGCATACTGGTGTGGATTTGATTCGCTTTTATTGGTCAAGATGGTAACAGAGGTTTCCAGCTCAGGGGGCCAACACTGGTTGCAAGTGAGTTCCCAAGTAGCACTACTGTTGGCAGTGGTTGCAATTAACTAGATTTCCGGGCAACACTGTCAACCACAGCATGAGCGCTCAGTACAGGAGTACACCAGGCAACAGATTCTTCTCTGGGCCCGTTTGCTGGCATAGTTTGGACACTGTTCCTGAAATTTGACCTATAGTGCCTAGTTCTTCAGCCCTCCCAAGGAGGCTCTCTCCTATGAATGTCTCAATATCCTTTCATAAGCTTCATTTCTGCTCAAAGTGCATTTTCTGTTGCTTACAATAAGGAATCCTGACTCTTCGGTGAAGTTGGCAAACATTCATTCTCTTTGAAAAGTCTTCTCCCTGCAAGCAACCTTTAAGCTGAGTCCAAAAGGATACATGAGATTCAACCAAACAAAACTGTGGGGAAAGAGAAAAGGCAATCCCCAGGCAGAGGGCCTGGCAGTGCAAAGGTCCTGTGGTAGAAAAGATGACCAAGAAATCACGAATAAGATGGGAAGAACTTGCTAAAATAAGGCACACAAGAGAGCAGAGGGCTGGCAGAACTGGTCACCGGTTCCCTGCATATCAGAAAAAATTTCCTTATTAAGCCAAAATAAAAGCAGGCATAAGCAACAAACGTTCAAAGTTTTACCCTGAGAATTTTCAGAATAAGGCTAACTAGTACCCCACCTACAGAATGGGCTCTGAACACGTAAAGACAGTGATCCTCTTTTCCACATATCTTTTATTTTCCACACTGAAACCATCCCAGCTTCTTTAACTAAGTAATATCCCAGCCATGACAATCCAGAGGTAAAAGCAATGGATCTGGCTTGAGGAAATGGGTTCGGGCCCTGACGCTAGCCTTATTACATGCATGACCTTAAGAAACCACTGACATTATCTGGAAAGTTGCCCACATTTATAAAATAGAAAAGAATCTACTGCCCTACAGATCTCATAGAATTATTCTGAGGATCAGATGAACCAAGAACTGTGGGAGCCCCATACAACACTAGGAATCGATGCACATATGCTAAGTCGCTTCAGTCGTGTCTGACTCTTTGCACCACTATGGACTTCAGCCCACCAGGCTCCTCCAACCAGGAGATTCCCCAGGAAGGAATCCTGGAGTGGGTTGAGGTATTGTTAGAAGACAGTAACTGTAATGACCATACCAGTGTTCACTGCTTCTACAGCATGGTCTGCTAAAGCAGCAGTCCTCAACCATTTGGCACCAGACACTGGTTTCATGGAAGACAATTTTTCCATGGACAAGGGGCGAGGGGTAGGGGGTGGTTTCTGGATGATTCATGTGCATTACATTTATTGTGCACTTTATTTCTATTATTATTATATCAGCTCCACCTCAGATTATCAAGCATTCGATCCTGGAGGTTGGGGACCACTGTCCTAAAGGATAAAGAGGAATGCCAATATGCTGAACTAATCAACACTCTTAATGTGTCCAGAACTGTATAGACTGTAATGTTTCAAAAGCAATTTGTCACAAGACCAGTGAAAAAAAAAATTAACAAAATAAGGTGATGGATGTTAACTTATTGTCGTGATCATTTTGTAATATGTTATCATATTGTCAATATCAAATTATATGTTGTAAATCTTTAACTTAGGGACTTCAGTGGTTAAGACTCCCTGCTTCCACTGCAGGAGACACAGGTTCCATCCCTGGTCAGTGAACTAAGATGCCATATATCTTGGCTCAGCCAAACAATAAAAGGATAAAAATACTTTAAACTTGTACAATGTTACAGGTTGGTTATTTAGCAAATAAACTGGGGGAAAAAACTCAGTCCTAGTCAACTTTCTAGCATGATGCTATGTCCTTTTTTGAGCCTCCTTACTAACAAGTTTTCAATGAGAAGTCATCCATTGAGCAACACTGAATGTAAATGACCTGATAATATATAACTGGATTTCCTATGTGCCAGATACTGTGAGTGAGAGCGTGAAAAGTCACCTCAGTCCTGTCTGACTCTTTGCGACCCTATGGACTATAGCCTGCCAGGCTCCTCTGATCCATGGGATTCTCCAGGCAAGAATACTGAAGTGGGTCACCATGACCTTCTCCAAGAGATCTTCCCAATCCAGGGATCGAACCCTCTTTTCCAATGTCTCCAGCTTTGGCAGGCAGGTTCTTTACCACTAGTGCCACCTGGGAAGCCCAGATACTGTGCTAAGGGCTAATAATTTTTTTAATTAAAAAATAAAAGTAGTTTGACTAACGCAAGGTTACTTTGTGATGATTTCTCTTTTTAATTCTAAACTATTTCAGGATAAGTTAATAATGAATCTTCTGGTTTTGACCTCAAATGAACTCATAATATAAAAGACACAAATAAATACACTAGCATAACACTTGATCATAAGAGGTAAACCATCCTTTTCAAAAGGACATTCTTGTCTTAGTCATCTTTGTGTAACTGGGATATAGTGTCAGTCCCTAAAACACTTAGGCAAACAATAATTTTTTGATGACTGACTGAATACATGCAAGGCGTACAAGCTGCCACATAAGAGCACAGAGTATATGAAAATGTTTTACTATAAAATGAAAAAAATCTTTTATACATATTCAATACAATGATTATAAATATTAAAAATAATTACAATGCTGTTGGTGTTTAATTGCTAAATCGTGTCCGACTCTTTTGCAACCCCATGGACTATAGCCCGGTAGGCTCCTCTGGCCACAGGATTTTCCAGGGAAGAACACTGGAGTGGGTTGGCACTTCCTTCTCCAGGTGATCTTCCTGATCCAGGGATTGAACCCAAGTTTCCTGCATTGGCAGGCATTCTTTATCTCTGAGCCACCTGGCAAGCCCAATGAAGGCTAACATTTATGAGCATTTTTTCACATGGTCCTAGATACCATGCTTGGGCTTCCCTTGTGGCTCAGCTGGTAAAGAATCTGCCAGCAATGTGGGAGACCTGGTTCGATCCCTGGATTGGGAAGATCCCCTGGAGGAAAGAAAGGCTACCTACCCACTCCAGCATTCTGGCCTGGAGAATGGCAGGGACTGTATAGTCCATGGGGTCGCAAAGAGTCAGACACGACTGGGCAACTTTCACTTCATTTCATTTCAGACACTATGTTTAATCCTTGACATGGATCAACTTAGGTAGTATCCAATGCCTGACAGTGGGAGGGAGGTCTGGGAAGATGGTACAGGAAAAGTGATGAGTTTTTAAGGATGTCTTGGCCATCATAATTAGAACAGGGTAATGTTTATAGTCTTCATCTGTATTTAGCCAAATCATCCCCCAATTTGAATGTTAAGGATAACCTGATAAATCACAAAGTGAATTCTCAGAAATGGCCAGGTATGCATTCAAATCCATGGTAACCAAGTTTAAAACATTTCATTTGAGTATATTTGGGAGTCACAGGCTTAAAAGTATCAGAAATCTGAAATGACATTTTCCTAAAGACATACGGTGGCCAACAAGTACATGAAAAGATGATTATTAATCATCAGAAAATAAAATTCAAAACCACAAGATGCCACCTTACATCTGTCTGATGGCTATTATCAAAAAGACAAGAAACAACAAGTGTTGGGAAAGATGTGGAGAAAAAGGAACCCCAGGAATGTAAATTGGTGCAGCAACTACGGAAAAGAATACAGATTTTATTTGAATAATTAAAAATAGAACTGCCATATGATCCAGCAATTCTACTTCTGAATATTTATCTAAAGAAAATGGAAACACTAATTCAAAAGATATATGCAACCCAATATTCACTGCAGTATTATTTACAGTAGCCAAGATATGCAAACAACCTAAGTGTCCACTGGTGGATGAACGGATGAAGAAAATGTGGGGGGGGGGTGTGTGTTAGTCACTCAGTCGTGTTTGACTCTTTGTGACCCCAACGACTGTAGCCCACCAGGCTCCTCTGCCCATGGAATTCTCCAGGCAAGAATACGGGAGTGGGTTGCCATACCCTCCTCCAGGGGTTCTTCAGGACCCAGGGGTTGAACTTGGGTTTCCTACATCGCAGGCAGATTCTTTACCGTCTGAGCCACCAGGGAAGCTTTATATATATAATGGAAGATTATTCAGTCATTAAGGAAATCTTGCCATTTACAATGACATGAATGGATATTTATGCTAAGTGAAATAAGTCAGACAAAGACAAATACCATATGATCTCACTTATATGTGAAATCTTTAAAAAGAAAAAGAAAACTCATAGATACAGAGAAGAGATTGGTGGTTGGGAACAGACGAGTGAAGAAAATGAGTGAAGGGATTCAAAACGTACATTTCAGTTAAAAAACTAAATAGCTTTGGTGACTATAGTTAATAATCCTGTACTGCACATTTAAAAGCTGCTAAGAGAGTAAATCTTGAAAGCACTCATCTCAACAACAACAAAAAATCTTCAACTATGTGTGGTCACAGGTTATTAACCAGATATATTGGGGTGATCACTTCACAATATATACAAATACCAAATCATTTTGTTGTACATCTGAAACTAATAGAACATTATATGTCAACTACACCTCAATAAAAAAGAAGGTAATTTCACAGACTTGCCCAAACTATTCCTACAACATGTGAACATTCATCATATTCAGAAAAAAAAAAAAAAAATGCTAGCAACTTACATGACATTCCACAGCCCAGTTCAGAAGGACATTCCAATGTTTAACAACTCTCCCAATCAGACTGTGAGGAAAGCAATTCTGACCCGCAGTCAAAGACGTGGGCATACAGTTTCCAGATAACAAAATCATCTGTAAGTTAAAAGAGAACATTCATCCAAAATGGAAGTTGAAAAGAGTACTAAGAAATAATAGCAAGAGATTTCTCTGGTGGTCCAGTGGCTAAGACCCCATGCTGCCAGAGCAAGGCGTGCAGGTTACCCTGGTTGGAGAACTAAGATCTCTCATGCCATGTGGCACAGTCAAAAAGATTTTTAAAAATTAAAAAATAATTTGAAAAAAGAAGTGAAAGCAAGACTAAGACACTGTTGGGAAGAGAAGCTGATCTAAGAGCTATTTAATTCATTAAACTGATACCCAACTATTCAAGTATTTTCAGCACCTAATTTGATTGTGCCCTGATCTTCTGTTACATTTTAATTAAGATTAGTTGAGCATATAAATGAATCTTGAGCATAATATCTTAGAGTGAACAAGACTGGAAAGAATCAGAATTGGTCTATCAAAGAAGGAAAAGTGGGGAAAGGCAATCCTTGGGGAGTCTTTGATCCTCAAGGTAGGGAGACCAGAAGTTGATTAAGGTTCCTGGCAACCTGGAGCCTATGGTACAGAGTGAAGTAAGTCAGAAAGAGAAAGACAAATGTCATATACTAAGACACGTATGGATTCTAGAAAGATGGTACTGATGAACCTATTTGCAGGGCAGCAGTGGAGACGCAGACACAGAGAACAGATCTGTGGACACAGTGTGGGAAGGAGAGGGTGGGACGAATTGAAAGAGGGGCATGGAAACATACACATTACCATAAGTAAAACGGAGAGCCAGTGAGACTTGCTGTGTGACCCAGTGCTCTGTGACAACATAGAGAGGTGGGATGGGGTGGGAGATAGCAGGGAGGTTCAAGAAGGAGGAGACATATGTATACCTGTGGCTGATTCATGTTGATGTGTGGCAGAAACCAGCACAATATTGTAAAGCAATTATCCTCCAATAAAAAAAAAATGAAGTCAGCTGGAAGTACTTAAGTCTTTCTTGGAAGGATGCCCAAATCATGATGAAGGCAAAGAAATGCAAGTGTGAGCAGAACTCTAATGCAAACATTGTTTTCTTTCTCATTTCTAATCTGCTGTCCTCCTATTTCCGTATCCGGGTATCATGCCTTTGAACAATAAAAACCTAGTGATATGGTCTTGACTCATAATTAACTTGTTACCGAGGATATCCCTGTATTATATTTTCTCTGACTTGCGTAAAAGGTGTCATTCACCACTTTGCAATCTTTTGATTAATTTGTTTCCCGTTTACTCAGGGTTCTTTGATTATTGTGTTTAGGTGAATGTATGTGTACATCAAATGATTATACACAGATACATGCTGCTGCTGCTGCTGCTGCTATGTCGCTTCAGTCTAAACCAAATCTTATTGTAGAGGTTTAAGGTTAAGAAGGGGCAATATTAAGTACCAAGTCTGCAGACTACGGAATGGAAATAGTTTTTTTATTGGAGTATAATTGCATTACAATGTTGCGTTAGTTTCTTCTGTACAATGAAGTGAATCAGCTATACATACACATATAGCCCCTCCCTCTTAGACTTCCCTCCATCCCACTCATCTAGGTCATCACCGAGCACGGAGCTGAGCTCCCTGTACTAGACAGCAGCTTCCCACTAGCTATGTTTTACATACGGAAGTGCATACATGTCAATCCTAATCTTTCAATTTGCCCCACTCTCCTTTTCCACTCCTGTGTCCACGTGTTGGTTCTCTACGGTTTCATCTCTATTCCTGCTCTGAAAATAGGTTCATCTGTACCATTTTTCTAGATTCCATGTATATGCCTTAATATACGATATTTTTCTTTTTCAGTGTCTAGATTTTCACAATTAAAATTGTCTTCAAACTTTCAGTTCAGTTCAGTCACTCAGTCGTGTCCGACTCTTTGCGACCCCATATCTTTAATTTTCCAGGATTCCCCCCCGCAAAAAAAAAACACACCATTTTCTACCATCAATACGATTTTAAGCTTCACAAAAGATCTATGAATCACTGGCTCCTCTATCTCCAAATCAACATCACTCATAGACCATTTATTTTTAAAAATAACCTGTTAATATTTATTTTACTCATCAGTGTAAGTAGGAGAGCTAAGGTATAATACGCAGAAAACCCAAACTCAGTAATCTGCAGAGCACAGATTTTGTCTCCTTACAATTGCTTCCTGCCAGTGGACTGCGGGGAGGCAGAGTGGGGGGTGAAGACAGCCTTGGGAATTTAAATAACAGAGTCACCCAGGGAAAGCAAGCTTATTTTTAGTAAGAGAGGGAGGGGAATGCTGATTTAATGTATTTCTCTGCCTGCGAACCTACCTTGGAAAGGAAAAGCAAGAGTTGATTAATTAGATTAGCAAATCCACTAAGTTGTTTATTCTGTTGGGTGAATCAATGCTTCCCTGAATTTACTTTAGCTTTATTTTTGGCTTTCAGATCTATCTGCTAGGTAAGATGTTAAGAGCCAAAAGTCTTTCTCTCCTCCAGTTCTTGCAAATACCTTTTCACATGTTTATTTGATCTTTTTGTGATTGGAGGCAGACAGATTTCACAGTTTCACCCGCTCCTCTTCCATCCCCTCAACCCCAGCTTATGGATAACACACATATAGATGACAGAAAATTATAGATAATAGAAAATTGACTACACTGCTCTATCCTATTTTTTATGCTTTTCAGTTTTCAGCATTTCTCTTTTCCTGCTGACCTTAGTTCTAAATTCTCTTTCCATCCAATATTAAAACCTAAAGGAAAATAAAGCATTTTTCTCTATTAAGGACAGTATATTTTAACATTATCAGAAAAGAATTATGAGAACAAACTGCTTTATTTAAAAAAAATGTTTAATGTCTCATATTTTTGCTAGTCTTTCCTTCTTCCTTCTCTTAATGACCTGTCTTTCTTAGGAAGTCCCTTTCATCTGACTTGTCCCACAAAATTATTCTTGATTCATTTGTTACTGAGATTTACAGGAGTACAGCTGTTCAAACAAAGTGTTGGCCTATGAAAGCCTGGGAAAATCAAGGAAGATAACCAAATTAACATTCTGGCTACACATTCTTTTAACAGAACCCAGACAATTTTTTAAAATATATTTACAATGTATTTTAAAAGACAAGCTCTGTAGCATCACAGACCATATTTTCCATTTAATGACCTGGATGACATGTTCAGGAGAAAACCCTACTTATTCAGCATCAAATGTGCTTTTCTAGAAAAGATTCTTTTTTTAATTTTTTTTTTTTTAAAGAAGAGGTTCAAGAGAATAAGAGCTTGAGATCCTAGCAGTTGGGGACCACTAGAAATTATTTGGCTCAAAGTGACAGGCATAAAATACGAGTACTGGTGAGCTGGACATGAGTGTTGGGGGGCTTCTGACAAACACCAGACACCATTGATTTTCAGCCAAAGGTGGACTTGGAAGAGCTTTTAATTCAGAAGCTGCAAAATCACCTTCTCCGAGGAAGTTTACATCACTCTAGTTCTGTGAAAAATGAAAAACATTACAGGATCACAATCTCCCGCGAACTCATGAGGCATATGCTCCTGGCCTTGAAATTCAAATGCACAGAGAGAAAAATCAAAATGGGAGTGTGTTCACGCTTCTGAATTTATTCCTCTCCTCTCCCCTGCATCCGGGCATTGACTGAGCTATCAGAGAATGTAAAGGTTTCCTAGATCAGTTTAACACTCTTTGAATTATACTGAAAAGAACATCCACCCCAATAGATAATAAGTATTATGTTTCCTAGATCAAGAAAGAGCATCCCCTTTTTTCTAGCTGCCCAAGACTCTCACCTCCGGTCAGTCACCAAGTCTCATTTAAAATCCACCTTCCTAAATACCTTTGGACTCCACTCAGGTTTTGGCATTCCTTTAGTCTCTCTCCCAATTTAGGGCTACTGCTATCTCCCTGTCAGATTGCTGTAGAAACCTCCCAACTGGTCTGTCTTCCACTTTGCCTTACTCCATCCATTCTTTTACACCAGCTAAACTCATCTTCCTAGGAAGCAGCTCTCCTATTGCCATGAGGATAAATTCCAGACAACTGAACATAATAGTTCAAATTGTGACTGGGCTCTGAGCAAGGTTTCAGCCCAATTTCTCTGCTTTCCATCACACTCCACAGTATAGCCTGGCTACGCATTTTTCATTTTTCCCAAACACACACACACACACACACACATACACACACACACTCAGCCTGGGCCTTTGGCACGTACTTATGTTTACTCACCAAGTTGTATTCGACTCTTTGCGATCCTGTGGATTACAGTCCACCAGGTTCCTCTTATCCGTGGGATTTTCCCAGGCAAGAATACTGGAGTGGGTCGCCATTTCCTTCTCCAGGGGATCTTCCCAATTCAGGGATCGAACCTGAGTCTCCTGGGTTGGCAGGCAGATTCTTTACCACGGAGCCACTAGAGAAGCCTGGGCTTTGCACATACTCCTACGAATGCCTGTAACTTCTTCACTGTGCCATCACTTCTTCCCTCTTAAAATTTAACCTTTAAGAGTAGCACCTAGTAGGTGTTCAATAAACATTTGCTATTGGATAAAGGAATGAACAGGACAACAATGCTACTAGGCATATGACAAAGTGACGTTTTTTTAATTAAAATTACTTAGACTCTGACTAGGGGGAGAAATCTAGTTATACAGGTTATACAAGTGCTGGATCTAAAGCAGTTTCCTTATCCCACCAAGTACCAGATGACCTAGATTCAGTATTTGATCACTCTCTGCTGCCCCTATTTTATTTATACCACCAGCCACCACTCTTTGATGTCAGCTCCATACAAAGCCAGTTTCAAAAGGACAGTGCTGATTTACACTATTAGTCTTACACAGATCCTCAAGTCAAAATGCTAAAATGAGAAACAAAGTTCATCCTTATTTCTCTTCATTCTAAGCAAACAAATAAACTTTACATTCAAGAGCAACTGCCCTACACTGAATTGTGTCTAAGTTCCCCTGGTAATTTATTGGGAGTGGTGATGAAATAGTTCCTCTGGCCAATTGCAGTCTCTATCCCCAGGAAAGAACTGAGATCTGAGTGTAGATGTTCACCCTTAAAAAACGGTGGTCAGAACTGGCTTTCCCCCATTCAAAAGCACTGGTACCTGCAAGAGAAAATCCAAACTACTCGGCGTGGAAAGCGGAATGGGTTTAAAGAGGCTTCTGAAGTGCCTATACACCACCTTTCCATCTCATCCCAGCCATGCTTCGCTCTCCCATCCTCCGCTCCAGGCATATTGCTCAAGATCTCCAGCTCTTCCTCTGTGCTTTGCTCTGGCTCTTGCTTTGCTTTGGAATGTCACCATTCCAGTCTCATCCCTCGCCTTGTCCTGTGCCTGGCACAGTCTTCCCACCCTCAAGCAGAATCAGTCAGTCCCCACCTTGGTCCTTTCTTTCTTTACTCTCTCAAGCCGCTTAACACAGTAGATATGGCAATTACTACTCATGTGTCTGTTTCCCCTGCCAAGTTGAGAACTGAGTATAAGCAGATGCCTCATCTTACTTGTATTGAGATCCTTGGTGGATAAATAATACCTACCACATGGTAGTCAATGAATGGTAATTTAATGAATGAACCTGCTTTGTCCCTGCCCACAGCTGAGGCCGAACAACAAACTTATCAGAATCTGATGGCAAGTCCATCCATCATGGTTCTACACAGCATCAAGAGCAACAGAAAGGGCGTGCAAGGACTACAACTGACTTGCTATGCAGACGTGGGTAACTTACAAGACTAACTGTCGTAATGGCAAGCAAACAGCTTCACCTCTGACAACACAACCTTGAACTGCTGTTCGAACTTGATCAGCAGTTGGAGACAATTCAAAAGGGAATGTTTAGAGATTTTAAGTGACACTAACTGGCCTTCTTAATATTTGCTCAGCAACTATTTGCTGAACACCAGCAATATGCTTGGCTTGCTTTGTTAGTGAAAGGACTACCAAGTGGTATTTGAAAAGATACCTTAATTTGAGAGGTTCTCAGTCTGGTAAAGGAACCAAGGCAACCATAAGGCATTACTTATAGATGTTATGTAAGTGGTATAAATAGGAGACTACTATAACTGATCATTACAGGAAAATGAAGACAAGATTTTGGTTTTATGGGCTTTTATTGCGTCTCGCTGGTAGGACGGTGTGTGTTAGTCACTAAGTCATGCCCAACTCTTTGCATCCCCATGGACTGTAGCCCGCCAGGCTCCTCTGTCCATGGAATTCTGCAGGCAAGAATACTGGAGTGAGTAGCCATTCCTTTCTCCAGGGGATCTTCCATACCCAGGGATCAAACCCGACTCTCCTGCACTGCAGGCGAATTCTTTACCTCAGGGAAGCCCAGGATAGTAAATGTGGCCTAAGATTTTGACTGCTTTTAGGTGAATATTTGCACAATTTGCTGAGCACATTCTCACCAGAGCAATTCCGGAGCTGGAGAGTAAAGATGCATCTCGTATGAGAAAAAGGAGGACAGGGAGACCTCTTCTAGGTTTTTCTCCCATACTGAGTGGTTTATCACCCCGACGCCTTGAGAGAAAAGTGTTAAATCCAATACGCTTCCAGATGAAACTCTGACCCAAAACTCATCACCTCCCAAAAGACGCCCAATGAGGACTGGCCTTTTCTACTCCCAGAGCTATGCAGTCACATATAGGAGCTCCCTGAACATTTATCACAGGGCCATGGTTCCTGCCTTCCAGGATCTCCATCCTGCATTCTCAGAGTCTAATGTGACTGTAAATACTGACTTTTGTCTTGATAAAATTTATTATTGGAAACCCTCAGGTTGAGTATATGTTCCAATTTTTTTTTAAAAGGGAAAACTAAGTTATTAATTATAATTTCTAATATTTCTCTAGTCTCGTTTCTCACCATCCAACATCCCCAGGATACACTCTCTCAAAGTCACGTTCTTTCTCTACCACACTCTGTAACTATGGCTTAGAGTACATTCACTTGAAATCTAGAAATCTCCTACTGTCTCATACAACTGCAAAAATCCACCTTTTCCCAGGGACCACAGAAATAACCAGTGCCCAAAATCAAGTGTATTCAAAATGACTTTTGATATTTCAGAACAAAGGATCCATAGCCAAGAGTTCAGGGCTGAATTCACCATTTGAAATTGTATGAGAAAATCTTATGTGCATGTGAATATATGGTTTTTTTCTTGGGGCTAGTTTCCACTGCTTTTAAAAAATTCTCATAGGGGCCTGAGACACACACACACACACACCTCCTAAAAACATGATATTCTGCTAGTTTCAGTAAAGAAAATATTTCTTGTATACAAATACAACACCATTTCCATTTGTCTAATGAAAAGTATCAACATCTTTTCCCAAGCCTTTTCATATGAAATATGATTAAAATATCCACATTAGCAAGTGAGTGCCAGAACACAAAAATCCTAGAAGAGGCAGCAAAGAAAAAGAGCAAAAGCCCCCAAATTATTTATGCCTGAAGAACTTGAATCACAAAAACCATAAGCAAAAAGGAAAAGTAGGTCATTGTGACTTGACATTCATAAATAAACAGCAACACTCTATTCCTACTGACCCATAAATCTTCCTCCAGTCCTGAATTTCATCACCACCCTATGAAAGGTTACTGAACTTCCTCAGCATTTCTCCAACACTACATCACAGCTAGAGAACAACAATTGTGTCTGCCGGCTCATCTCCTAAAACACTGGGAAACAACAGTAAGAACAAACGACTCACATTTTATTCAAACATTAACAAGAAGGTGGTCAGAGGTTCTGTGAAAAGAAGTACTTGCTTTCTTAAAAATAAATTTAATATATAAGGCTAAAATAGCTCTTGACCTTACAATGTCACTTACAAGGTCTAGAGTAACTCAGAACAGGAATGCGTATGCGAAGGACCCATTTTGAACCTGTCCCGCATTTTGATCTGACATAAGCAACGGAGATTTGTATGCTGCCACTGTTTTAGTCGTCTGACATCCTTTTCTGAATGAATCCAGATGGAGATGTCTCTCTTCTGGTTCTCTGTCACTCAACTGCTGCCGCTTCCATCTGTAGTGCTAAGATCCATCCCTTATTTTATCCTGGACATCCAGCAACCTTCATTTCTTCACACTCCCTGGTCCCTTCTTAACAGCTCCATGTGGGAATCGCTGGCTTGCTTCAAACTCATCCAACACTCCTTCCCAATGATTTATGTTGGTGACACACTCTTTCTCACCAACTGTCCAGGGTCACTACTCACAGGCACTTGGTTTGAAAATGCATTCAGTTTCCCATCCAATATTTTGGTAGCTCTACAGCTCCCCACTCCAGCTTAGCACACAGTGAAACAGAACCAAATTCTTAACATTTTGTCTGGTTTTGTCTTGAACGCCCATCAGTTCCTAAGTCTGTTGTTGTTTGTTTCCAACTCTGTGACCCCATGGACTGTAGCCTACCAGGCGCCTCTATCCAGGAGATTTTCCAGGATGGAGTGGGTTGCCATGCCCTCCTCCAGAGGATCTTCCCAACCCAGGGATTGAACCTGCGTCTCCTGAATTGGTAGGCAGACTCTTTACCTCCGAGCCACCAGGGAAGCCGAAAGAACATTAATATCAGCAACAATGCTGACAAAAATGAATGCTGTGTTTAAAAAAAAAAAACAACTGAGCACTGATATCACAAAATGGACACAACCCCCGATCTGCCATTTATTACCAGTGTGACATTTGAGCCAGCCTCTGAACCTCACTTCCCTAGCTGCAAAGTCAGGAGAATACCGCCTTCCTCACCAGGAGGTAAGGATTAAATATAATAATATATACGAGGCTTAGCAGAGACACTGCTGCCCCAGAGCCAGTGCTCACAAGTGTCAGATATTTATTTATTCTGAGAGCAAAGTCTTAATTATCTGTGTGTGAGAGTGAACATTAGTATGAAATTGTCATGTTTTTGTTTTTTTTTTTAATTAGGGGTATGGAAATAATCTAAATGTTAAGAACAAGCAAGCATTCTTGTGCAAAAAACATCAAGGGCATATTGTGACAGGCCTCTGGTCTGCAGGAACACTGGACTCTTCTGGCTGATTCCTTCTCCTAACTCTGGTTTTGCCTCCCTCTCTCAGCATAAATGAAGAGAGTACAAGGAAGGGTGTTCTATAATCACTCCTGATCTAGGCAATAGCAACTGATACGGACCCTAGATGAAATCTAAGGGCAAACTGGTTGCTACTTCTAACCTCTTGACAAGACTGATTAAAGATTTAAATTGTGGCACCTGTGTAAGAAACACACACATGGTTTTAAAATATCTGAATTCCATCGGAGAGCTCTTTGTAAAATCCATGCAGATGAAGGAAGCTGACACATTCAATAAAACACATGGGCCTCCATTGTATCACAGATCCCTCCATGTATTGTTAAGCCCCAGAATCAAAATACACAAATAAAAACTAACAAAAGCCCACTCTTTGTCCCTATCGCCAGAAAAAAAGAAAATATATTGCTTTTTTAAAATAAGGATGTTGTAGGATGAATGTGGACTTTTTAGCCCATTCAGCAGGATTTTTCACTAATCTGCAATGCAATAGATTTATTTTGTCATCTTCCAACACAAACAAATTGAAGAAACTCAGCCTAGTGCACAATCCCCAGGAGAAACAATCTGCAATTTAATTAGTGAATAATGGAAGCCATTTAAATACAATTCCAGGCATTTTTTAAAGTAATATTTGAATAGACATCTGCTGCATCTACTCACTGTTTAGGCAAAGCACAATAATCCTTGATCTGATGAGAACGCCCAAGGTTATGAACAAGAATGTTTGCTGTTAGAGCAAGACCCATAATTTAAAACAAAACTCCAAAAATCCTCCTCCTGGACATCTACCCCATCATCACCAAATAAAGAGATAGGGAAGGAGGGAAAGAAGGAAGGGAAGGGGGGCAGAGGGAGGGAGGGAAAGAAGGAAGGGAAAAAGAAAAGAAAATGCTAATCTTTTGAAGTGAGGTATAGTGGAACAGAAGGGATTTAAGGGCGATGGTCTAAGCAGAAATTCTCACTCCTTCATTACTTCTCTATAACCACTTCAACTTCTTCATTTATAAAGTAGGACTATTAATGTCTATCTCACTTGAGTTTTTGAATACTAAGTGAGAATATTTATGATAAAAACACCATATAAATGTTAATTGAAGATGCTGAAATGTTGATGAAATGGAGAATACAAATCTAATTAGTCATATGTCACTATTGTACCTTCAATCATAAGAATTTTACTATTTCAGCTTTATGAATGTATTTGCATATACAATACATTTTACTAGGACCAGAGTTTCAGTGTAGCCAGATGAAAAGACATCTGGAGACGAATGGTGGTGATGGTTACACACTGATGTAAAGGTACTTGATGCCACTGAACTGCATACTTTAAAATAGCCATGATGGTAAAGTTTATGCTATGTGTATTTTACCACAATTAGAAAAATTAACTTAAACCACCAACAAAACAAAAAGAGCAGTAACTGAATCAGAGAAAATGCTTGCAAATGATATGACCAATAAGGAGTTAATTCCAAAATATTTAAACAGCTAAAACAACTCAGTATCAAAAAAACCCAGTTAAGAAAATGAGCAGAAAACCTGATGAGACATTTTTCCAAAGAAGATACAGCAGAGAGCCAACAGGCACATGTAAAGATGCTCAATACCACTATTAGATCAATACAAATCAAAACCACAGTGACATATTACTTCACACTTGTCCAAAGGGCCATCTTCCAAAAAAGTCTACAAATAAACGTTGGTGAGGATGTAGAGAAATGGGAACCTTTGTACACTGTTAGTAGGAATGTAAATTTGTGCAGCCACTACAGAGAACAGTATGGAGAGTCCTAAAACGAAAAACTGAACTACCATATGACCCAGCAATTCTACTCCTGTGTACATATCTGAAGAAAACAAAAATACTAATTCAAAAAGATACATGTACCCCAATGTTCACAGAAGCATTATTTATAATACCTAAGATACAGAAAAAACCTAAGTGTCTGCCAACAGATTAATGGATAAAGATGTAAAATTATACACACACACACACACACACACACACAATGGAATCCTATTCAGCCATAAAAAAGAACAAAAACTTTTCATTTGCAACAACATGGATGGACCTGAAAGGTATTATTGTTTAGTGAAATAAATCACACAGAGAATGATAAATACTGTATATTATCACTTATATGTAGAATCTTAAAAAAAAAAAAAAAGAATGTAACAAAACAGAAGTCTGCTCACAGATACAGAAAACTAACTAGTGCCTATCAGTGGGGACAAGAACGGGAGAGGGGAAAGATGGGGGTAGGAGATCAATAGATACAAACTACTAAGTATAAAACAAATAAGCTATGAAGATATATTGGACAGCACAAGGAATATAGCCAATATTTTTAAGTAACTTTAAATGGAGTATAATTTATAAAATTATTGAATCACTATGTTGAACATCTGAAACTAATGTTGTAAATCAACTATACTTCCATATATATGTGTGTGTGTGTGTGTATATATATATATTTACCATGATATAATCCCTTGCTAGCAGAAGAGAAATCTTCTTCCATAAATCTTTAACTTGGTCAGCTGAAGAAGCCAAGAACAGGGGCTAAAGACACTAAATATGCTATACAGTAAGAGTACATTGTAAAGTCACGTACAAATTCTAGGACCTCGGCCAAACTTTCAGAAAGGACTTTTTTTGGTTAATTGCACACAAAACACATTTCAAAATAAAGGTACCCATGCATTAGTTGGCAGGCCCTCAAGCTCTTATGTTTTGCACACTTCAAGGGACAAAAATGGCTTTTGTACTTATGAATACAGATGAATACAAACTTGAAATTATTCAATAGTTTACATTTGAAAATGTTCAGCAGACTCCCAGCATTTGCGGCAACAGTGTATTAAAGAAAACACAAAAGAAGGAGAACAGGAATCCACATTATGGTTCATGATAAACAGGGTGGATATTACTGTTCTCAGTGCTCAGTGATGAGCTCTATGAAACCATGAATGCTAACAAGTCCAGACACAGAAATAACTACAGGCAGACGAAGGGAGACGTGGCCAGGTTTCACTTCCAGTGAAAGGAATCCCCAGGACTCTCAGTGCTGCTACTACCAGCTGGGCTACCTTGTGGAAACCACCAAAACTTGCTGGGCCTCAGTTTCCGAATTTATGGGACGACTGGGTAGGACTGGATAATATAAAAGTTCCCTTTTGGCTCTCCAAGACTCTTTGCTTTACTGTAAGCTATGTCAGGGGAAGTATAATAACACAGTATATTAACCTATCCATTTTGGCTGAATGTCTGTATTCCCTCAAAATTCATAACTTGAAACCTAATCCCAGGACTTTCCTGGCAGTCCAGTGGTTAAGAATCCACGCCTCCAAGGCATGGGGCTCAGGTTCAATCCCTGTTTGGGGAACTTAAACCCCACATGTCATGTGGCTGGCCAAAACAGAAAGAAATCTACTCCTTAATGAAATGGTATTTGGAAGTGGGGCCTTTGGGAGGTGATTAGGTTATGAGGGTAGAGCTCTCATGAGTGGCTGTATCCACAGAAGTGGAGCTCTTATAAAAGAGAAACCAGAGAACTCCCTAGCCCCTTCTACCATGTGAAGATGTAGCAAGTCTATGAACCAGGAAGCAGGCACCTAACTGGCTGTCACCTTGATCATGGACTTCCCAGTCTCTAGAACTATGAGAAATAAATTTCTGTTATTTAAGCCTCCTGGTCTATGGTATATTTTTATAGCAGGTTGAGACACCATCACCTTTGCATGACATCGTACATTTGTGAAGAAAAATAAATAACAGGACAGAACTAAAGCTGCAAGAATGCTAGAGAGATAGCAAAGAAGAATCTAAATGATTGAAGCCGGACACCAAGAACTCAGATACTAGGAAAAAGAAACCTGCAATATCTTGATGGAGGGACCAATCAAAAAGCCACAACCATAAATTAGTTCAGTGTGGTACTGTGGCAAAACAGGAAAGTGAACTAATTAAACAAATTAGAGAGCTTAGGGACAGACCCATAGACGGTCAACCCTTGAAAACATGGAGGTTCGAGGTGCCAACCCACAGGCAGTCAAAAATCTGTGTATAATAGATTATACACAGACTAAATGTGTGCATGCTCAGTCATGTCCAACTCTTTGCAACCCTATGGTCTGTAGCCCACCAGGCTCCTCTGTCCATGGGATTTTCCAGGCAAGAATTCAGGAGATCTTCCCAATCCATGAATTGAACCAGAGTCCCCTGCATTGCAGGGGCATTCTTTATCATTGAGTCACTGGGGATAACTATACATAGAATGTAATCTGTGTATAACTTTACAGTTGGCTCTTTGTGTCCATAGCTCCACTTCTAGTGGATACAACCAACCAAGGATCATAAGTAATGTAGTACATATTTACTGAAAATAATCTGCATATATAAGTGGAACTGTGCAGTTCAAACCTGTGTTGTTCAACAGTCAATTGCATATAGGAAAATGCAACATATGATTAAAAATAGCTCTATAAGTCAATTGGGAAAAGATGGAGTATTTAGAAGATGGGGTAGGGATAACTGACTCATTTTACTGAAGAAATAAAATCATATTCCTACCAGGTGGCTCACCAAGAAAGAATTCACCTGCAATGTAGGAGGCCCGGGAGACACAGGTTTGATCCCTGGGTTGGAAAGATCCCCTGGAGAAGGCAATGGCAACCCACTCCAGAATTCTTGCCTGGAAAATCCCATGGACAGAGGAGCCTGGCGGGCTACAGTCCATGGAGGCGCAAGAAGCCAGGCATTACCGAGCAATTGAGTGTGCAGCATGAGAGGAAGTCTAAAGACAGGCAGATCAAAGGTTTAAATGCAAAGAGCAAAACTCTAAAATCGATAGGAGAAAATACAGAATAATACTCATGATACCTACAAGAATGGGAAAATGCTTCTTGAACAAGAAGTTAATTAAAAAAAAAAGCACACACAGTAAGGATAAGTGCGTGCTGAGTCGCTTTAGTCGTGTCCAACCCTGTGCGACTCTATGGGCTGTAGCCTGCCAGGAGCCTCTGTCCATGGGATTCTCCAGACAAGAATATTGGAGTGGGTTTCCATGCCCTTCTCCAGGGGATCTTCCTGACACAGGGATCAAACCCGAGTCTCTTACGTCTCCTGCATTAGCAGGAGTCAAGATATACAGCACAGGCCCAACTGGCAAAACTTGAAGGCAACACAGACTCAACTTCTGGCTTCAGGGAGGCTCTGCCATGGTCTCTCCACCTCTGCTATCTCGGAAGCCACTGGAAAGCTCACTAGCCACAGGAACCTCGGGCAGAACTGCCACTTAGGACTAAAAACTCTGCAAGCTGTCTCCTTTTTTGGAACTTGGATTACAGTGGTACTAATTTGAAGAAATCAGGTGAGGAGAAACAGTGTCATTTAGTGGAGATTACAAAATTAGTGAAATTACAAAATGATTTATCCCGAAACAACTTATCCTTATATACTCTGTGTTTTAAACTAAGATGCCGATAAATAATCATTTTAATCCAGTTCAAAATGGGACATTTCATCAATACTAAAGAGGACTATCAGATACTTTACAATACAACGATTCACTGCAACACTTAAAAGTTCAGATTAAACTGAAAGATCCTTTCATTTTAAACTCTATCGGGGCCTTTGTAATTTTATATTTCCTTTACATAAAATTTCAAACTCTGTGAGTAGGAAAGACATTATTTTTAAACTGGTTAACACTCCCCCTTAATGTCTCAATGATCCCAAGGTGCAATTTTGTAAAATAAAATCATTTTTTGTAAAAAAAAATTTTTCCAGAATTTCAGGTGATATCATAGAATGGTAGAGTCCGAGAGACTCTTCACTCCCACCTTCTATAAAATGAAAACACACCAATAGAGGGAGAAATCTTTTCATGGGGAACAAAGACAGGAAGCAAGCATGATCATAATCTGGAGACATTTTCCTCCCTTGCACTGATTGTGGCAAGATTCAGAAACACTGTTTTGCAATCTCCCTCCTGAGTTATGATGTGAGGGATGGAAGTGAGAGGGCTCCACTAACCTTCACTGATAATACCTGAGCGAGAAACTACATTATCCTGAGAAAATGGACAACCTGGTAGGTCAGTGACCCAAATTCACATCTCTCGGGTTTCCTTTTCCCACACCTAAGAATAGTATTAGAAACCTCCAGCAGGTTGTCTTCAAAGCCCCAGAATCCACCTCTTACAAAGAGAGCCACACAAGATACAAAAGTAGTGGCCCTCAGTTCTCAAAGCTGCAATCCCACTGCAAGTGACTTTATCTCACTCCTACACCTAATTCTAAACCTGGACTGGGGTGAACATCCACGCATTGCTTGGAAGAATGAATGAGTTCCAGGCACAAAAAAAAAAAGAGAAATAGCATTCAGTAAATGGATTGCCAGACATCATGAACTGGGCTCATTAAAATGCAAAGTAGATCTATGAATCCCCATAATAATCATACCTTACAGTTAAGTGTAAGTTATTTTCTGTGTTAGAATTCTCTATTAACCTAAACTTTGATCAAGTCATATTACATGTTACAGCCTCAATGTAGACATCTTTGAGGAACTATGGGCGGGGTCTATGTGCAAGCTTGGTCTAGAGTGAGAAGGGGGGAGGGCATGCCCTTTTTGAACCCAACTCGGAGATGATGGCTATAAATCATGAGCCCACAAGCAGCAGTGGGACTGAGAGTCGAAGCAGGTGAAGGGAGATGGGTAGGAAAGAGCCAGAGAGACAGGGAAGTCCATGAGTTCTTACATCCTCCTGCGGGAGAAGGAAAAAGACAGAAAACCACAGAGGCGGCAAAGTGTCTTCTGGGAACAGTAGGTTTTGGGGTGACCTAGGAATTTGATTACACCTTATATCAGACTGGGAGCCACTGAAATACATATAACAGAAAAGCAAGAGGGAGAGATTAAAGATTGCATCAAAAAGTAAATAAAAAACCGAAAGCATCAGAATAAATAAAGGAATCCAAGAGTTAAGAGATTTTTGTGGTGGAAGAATACATAGATCTAATCAAAAAAATAGGAAACACCAATAAAATCAGAAATAACTATGTGGGTAAGTGTTTATTGAGTAAATTCCAATTACCTAATGTATAATTTCATGGCAAAATTTTATTTGTTTTTTTTCCAGATTTACTGAGATATAATTGACATGTAACACTGTAAACGCAACACAATCTGATGATTCAATATGCATACATATTCCAAAACGATTCATGCAGATTTTTCAAATCTTAAGGTAACTGATGGTTTCCCATACAGATTTCAATTCTTGAAAGTAAACCAATAAATAGAAGGAATTAAGAAATGCATAAAGTAATTTACACCAATAAAAAGACTCAGTGCCCATTTGGTTTTATTGGCCAATTATTTTCAATTTCAAGGACCAGTAATTTCCATGCTATATAAACTGCTACAGAACATTTTAAAAAGGAATCCTCTAAGAAGATGCAACAGCAAAACATAATTTATACCTTTATCTACAAAACAGAGTGTAAAATAAAACTAGAAATAGGAAGGGTAAGACTGCTTTTGTTCCTCTCAGTTGCCTGGTAATCATTAAAACTTAAATTGATATTATGAGATGAACTAAAAAAAAAATTTCTAAATGCATCAACCCTTACATCTACATTTCTTAATTGCTCAAAAATCTCCCTTTTTTCTGTTAGTGGAGTTGAGCTACATAGAGTCATTGAACCACAACTAGGTATTACACATAGCAACCATATTTCTACTTCCTTTTACTCTTTCACTTTATGTAAGTCTGGAATGTGTATTTGGTTCCAAAGTTTTTGATAAAATGCTTTGCTATTCAATATTTTAAATGTAAATAAACGACTGCATCATGTATTGATTTTATTTCACGTGCACTTTCCCTAACGCCTTAAGAAGAGTCAAGTCTATATTACATGTCATTCTCTTAAAGATCACTTTCTTGGAGAGGAAAAGTAGTCAAAAGCATGATGGATTTTCTTCTTCTGATGGATATGGGGAAACTCACGGTGTAACAACTGCTATGATAGATCTGTACAGCTAAAGCATTCTCAAGTGAAAAAATAATAATGGGACATCAGATCTTGCCACATTGTGATTATAACAAAGCTTGGCTGGCTTGGCAGAGCACAGGCTGAAAAAACAACCCTGCGTCTGATAACCTGATTTCTGTCTTGTTTTAGTGGCTTAAACTTTTAGTTCCCATCAATGTTATAAATTCCACACAAATTCTAAAAGAAAGAATTACACAGTCTAATGCCAGAAAGAATCTTCAATGAATCTGTTGATTTCACAAATTAGAAATCGAAGGTGCAAGAGACTAACGACTTCTGTTTTGTCTACTGAATTTATCAGGGCCGTAAATGACATGTAGGAGTGGTTGTAAAAATGCTTAGAACTTTCCATTTCCTCCATGCTGTCTGCATTAGCCCCAAAAAGAGGAGCGGCTGGTGAAGAGAGTCACAAATCATTCAGTTTCAAAATAGAGCCGCACACACACCACAGGCAAGAAATACACCCTAGTGTCACATGGTTAATAATTTAGGGCTTAATTCAGAAAGATTTTAGATCCAAACCCTTCCAGAAAACTTTATGGATTTCTGACGACACTGATACTACAATATAAATTATTTATCCACTCTCGCCAACTCAACATCAATGGGCATTGTAGGCATAAAGGAAGGTGACAGTTGGAGAAGGGGGAAGGCATGTGCTTATTCTGAATTCTCTGCTAATACCTGGTGAAGCCAACAAGCTGATTTCTAAGCATCAGTTCTTGGACCCAAGAGACCACTTCCTGGCTTCACAGAGAAATACCTACCCTTCCTAGGAAGGCCTCCAACCTGCTTGAAGGCAAGCTATAAGACCTGCAATTATTACCCAACATGTTAAAGGAAAATGCTCCTGTAACTGTTTATATATATATATTTTTTTCAACTCGATATTATGCAAATGCAAACTTCAGTGACTCATCAAATACTGAAAATAAGGTGAGAGTGTTAGTTGCTCACTCATATCCAACTCAGTGTGACCCCATGGACTGTAGCCCACGAGGCTCCTCCGTCCATGGGAATCTCCAGAGAAGAATACTGGAATGGGCTGCCATTTCCTTCTACAGAGGATCTTCCCGACCCAGGGATTGAACCCAGGTCTCCCACACTGCAGGCACTCTTTATGGTCTGAGCCACCAGGGAAGCCCCATAAACTATTTTAAATGAGGTTAAAAAAATTGTTTTTTAACATGCAGGGCTTTTATCACCCAAAACCAGTTGACGACAAAAGCTGTGAACCAGATATTGAGCCAATCTATCAGAATGCTGAGGCCTTGCTTAATTCACTTTCATTATTAGTAAGACTGCCAGGAATTTGGAGTAAAATGAATTAAATGCCACAAAAGGGAAAGAGTGTATTTCAAAATGGTATGTTGGATTTCACAAGAACAGTTAAATATGTGCTGTTAAAACATCTCCATCGCATTAACTATATACACTATTTAAATTTAGCAAGTTCATAGTAAACTGGTTTCTATTCGAAGCATCTCTGTTTAGCCTTTCGCTGTAGCTATTGCCCTTCCACCACTGAATTATGTTAAGCAACAGAGTTTTCCTGAACTTTATCACCCTCTATTTTTCACACCCGTCAGGATGAGGTACCTTTAGGGTCCTCCCAGCCCGCTCTTCTTGCTAATAGAAATTTTCAGCCATTCTGGTCACACACCCTTCCTGTGTACTAGACCACCAAGACTATGATAAAAGTGTAACCTTTCTGCTACCGTCTAAACTGTTTTAATAATAAAACATAGGGTGGATGTGCAGGGAGGTAGAAGTGGAAGAAAAAAAGCAGAAGAAAGAGATGGGGGAATGGGGAAAAGGAGTAGGAGGCAACAGAAGGAGAAGAAAAGCAGAAAAGGGCGACCTGTTTAAATCCAGAAGGTGAAGAGGTGGGCTGGAGGGCTAATCGCAACAACAGAGGAAGGAGGATGAGTGGGAAGAAGCCCTGATGAGGAGGAAGGAGCCGCCCCCATGAGGCCGGTTGCTGGGGCAGGTTGGCACCCAGAGAGGAGACAGGGAAGAGACAGGACAAGGGCGTTGGGGGCAAGACAGCAGGCATCTGAGAGTTTTGGTCCCGGGCAAGGACATGAACGGGCTTCCCTAGTGGCTCAGTGGTAAAGAATCTGCCATAATGTGAGAGACCCAGGTTCAATCCCTGGGTCGGGAAGAGCGCATGGAGAAGGAGATGGTGACCCACTCCAGAATAGTCCGTAGGGTTGCAAAGAGTTGGACATAACTTGGCAACTAAATAATAACAACGAAAGAAATGAACAGTAGCCATACAGCAAAAGCAGCCAGCATAGTAAAGCACTTGCTGTATGCCTGGTCTGTTTTCAAGTGCATTACACATATTAACTCATCTAAAATCCACAAGAACCCAAGATGTCTTACAATGATTACGCTCATTTTAGAGACACCAGAGGCCCTGAGAGACAGGTAAACGCCTAAGGCCACACAGGGTTTCAATGGGAGCAATGTAGAAGAGCCGGAAGGGTGAGGAGAATGGTTTTTGGTTCTACAACAAGAAAGCTCTGGGAGTGTCCTGAGGTGGAAACCCACATGAAATCATTATGAGGGCAGAATCAATAGACTTGAAGGGAGTAAGAGAGAGAGAGAGAGAGAAAAGGGAAGAAAGAATGTCAAAACGATTGGCCCTATTCTTCCCACAGAAATCCATTCATTCCTTTGGGGCACCACCTCCATCCAAGGGTTTTTCTTTGTTGTGAAAGAATAATAGTGATTTACTTTACAAAAGGAAATAAGCCCTGATTTGCATTTTAACTCAAACTTCACAGAGACAGCGCTCTCTGAAAGGAAGCATTAAGTGGTCAAGGGCTGAATTTTTCCCCTTCCCCACAGTGTTCACCTAATCCTGGCCCCAAGATGAAGGCCAGTGGGAATACTGCAGGGCAGGAACGCTTGGTACCCACTCCTCAAGTCTCCCACTAACACCCAGAACCCAAAATATTATGGAGAAAGTGTTTCCCGTGGTGGGCTTACCCATGGGTATTGCCAGGCAAGCCTCATCCATCATCCAGTCCCAAATTTGCACAATCCTACCAAGCCAAGAAAACCATACTTTCCCTCCAACTTAGAACACATTCCCTAAACATTTCCATGCTCCTCAAAAAAGGCTCCCATACAACTTTTCAAACAGGAGCTTTTCTTTTCCTTTTTCCTAAGGAGAGGGTGGGATGGCTAGAGAGAGTAGTATTGACATATATATACTTGTCGTTGTCTAGTCCCTAAGTTGTATCCTACTCTTTCGTGACCCCGTGGACTGGAACCCATCTGGCTCCTCTGTCTGTGGGATTTCCCAAGCAAAAATATTAAGAGTGGGTTGCCATTGCCTTCTCCATGGGATCCTCCTGACCCAGGGATGGAATCCTGGTCCCTGCACGGCAGGTGGACTCCTCACTACTGAGCCAACAGGGAAGCCCCTTATACACACTGCTGCTGCTGCTGCTGCTGCTGCTGCTGCTGCTAAGTCGCTTCAGTCGTGTCCGACTCTGTGTGACCCCATAGACGGCAGCCTACCAGGCTCCCCCGTCCCTGGGATTCTCCAGGCAAGAACACTGGAGGGGGTTGCCATTTCCTTCTCCAATGCATGAAAGTGAAAATGAAAGTGAAGTCGCTCAGTCGTGACCCCATGGACTGCAGCCCACCAGGCTCCTCCGCCCATGGGATTCTCCAGGCAAGAGTACTGGAGTGGGGTGCCATCGCCTTCTCCGCCTATACACACTACCATGTGCAAAATATATAGTTAGCAGGAAGCTGCTATACAACACAGGGAGCTCTAATTGCATTGCAGGGATGGCTGTATAACTTCATAAATTTATTACAATGCATCAATATGTATACCTAAAAGAATTAAAATAAAATGCATGGCTAAAAAGCAAGAACACTCTCTCCCTCCCCACCCAAAACGGTGTCCCTCAGAGATCAACCAAGACATTAAAAACACCAACACAGAGAAACACAGGAAATGACCCTCCAGATTTCATCCATTTGCCAAAAGAACAAGTTATGACTTAAAGTCCAGTCATTGAATGAGTCCAGCCACTCCAAAGTTAGGCAGAGAACAACACAGAAAATCCTGGATGGGTTTTACTGATGGCCAAATAGGAATTAAGACGCCTTGTAAAATCCCCTGATAATCTTTCAAACGCAAGCTTAAAAGAAGCAATAGGGAAGAACACAGTCAGGACCCAGGACTCAGAATTACATCGATCCTATGAGAGCAGGAGGCTTCAGGCCCATGTTACAGCATCTCCATCCACAAAAGGGTGACATAGCCAGATGAGCTAAACTGAGAAATGCAGGCAGGTGGAGTTGCTCTCCTATTGAAGCACTAATTCATCGGAAAGACCACCCTGTCTGGAGAATTTGAATTCCTACTATTTTTTCCCAGACAGATTTTTTTTCCCAGCTATCATATTTCCAAAATGAAAATGTAACAGCTTGCAACCACAGCAATATACTTAAGATGTAATAATGGAAAATGAGATGTTATTGATTGGAGAGGGAGGAGAAGTAACCACAATGGTGTCATCAAGTCAAAGAAAGAAAGAAAATTAACAGATGAATTCTTTCAGACTGGGTTTCGGTTGCCACCCACTGCAGATGGCAGAGTTCTGAGGCGCAGTCCCCAGACAAAACAAGCTATACATTAAATACGTGAGGCGGTGCTCCAAAGAACACTCCACATCCTTCCAGTCATTGGGGAATTCCACATTCTAGAGCATATCGCAGCTAGAAACTTATGCACTGAATCCACTCTACTCAGCGATAAGACACACACCCAACCATATCTTACAATTGTGTGTGAGGGAGAGGGTTTCCTTTCAACTTTCAATGAAACAAAGTGAACAGTGGAGCCACACTTTTCAAAATGCTTAAATAAAACAGTGCAGTGTTAAGGAGCATCTAATAGTAAACAGGGCATGTCACGTCCTCAAGGGGAAGGCACTCCAGTATTACTGAGTTATAAATGAAGCACCCGTCTCTTGACTTTGCACCCAAAGAATAGAGACGAAGGCTTTAGAGATACCTACAGAGTAACAGATACAGGAGAAAACGGCTGATTCTTGAACAACGCAGAAGTTGAAGTGCTGACTCCTCGCAGAGTTGAAAATCCAAGCATATCTTTTGACTCCTCTGAAACATTACTAATAGTCTACTGGTGACCAGAAGCTTTATCAATCACATAAATGGTTGATTAACACATATTTTGTATGTACTATACTATACACTATATACTTACAATAAAGTAATAAGCTTGAGAAAAGAACATGCTGTTAAGAAAACTATAAGGAAAATACATTTACATTACTTTATTATCAATACCGTAAGTGTCTGTTGTCTGTTTATTAGATGAATCATCTTATATCAGTACCTACATCATTATTTTCATTTATTTGGTTTTTGACTGTGCCACGAGGCAAGTGGGATTAATTCTCCAACCAAGGATTTAACTTGCACCTTCTGTATTGGAAGGACAGAGTCTTAACCACTGCACCACCAGGGAAGTCCCAGGACCTATATTATTGTCTTATATGATACAAAACACTGTAGACGTTATACCCATTACTAACACTGGACATTAAAAACAAAATGATTAATGTGAAAAAGAAATTCATATTTATTTATGGGGAAAAAAATCCTCGTATGTATGAACCCATGCAGTTCAAGTACCTGTAGTTCAAGGGTCACTGTACTCTCTTGGTTAGAATCTTCTGACAGTGATTCTTACCATTTTATTAGTCTGTCAAACCCTCAATTTATCAAGCTTATGGCTACCCATGTGCATTAGAGAAATACAGTAAATTGAGATAATATCAAACTTGGAGTTCTTAAAAAGAATGCAACAGCTCTAGGAGATATAATTACTGAAAATTATCTCATTCCTTTTTAAAGATTTAAAGAAAAATTAAATATAAGGGTTTCTTTTCAAGGTTTTCTTCCCAGAATAAAATAAATACCTTCTCTTGACAGGCTAAAATATGTTTGCATCAATGAAAAATGATTGATAGTTTAACAGGGTCTCAAGAAATCAAGATTGGTCTTTTTCTAAGCAAGCCCTACATGAATACTGTGGCCCAGACAAGAAGGTATCCAACAACTCAAGGAAGAAGCAGAAACCCAGAGCAGGGATGGACTGGGCTTCAGATAACTCTAAAATCCTGCTATTTCAGCTCTTCGCCTCACCAGAGCATGGCTTGATGGATTTCTTCAGCATCAACAAAAGTGCAGAGTGTATAGCAGCAGGGGTCAACTTGGTTTAGACCAAAGAACATTTGCTGGAGTTAACGTGACCTGGGGCTACCCTTGACTCCATCTGGGGGCTTTCGCATAGTGTATTCATTCCCTCAAAGCTAGAATTTCCACATCTCCAGAATTTTTCTGACAGGGCTGTCCCAACCAGCAAGCAGAATACGTGTCTTGGACTGTATTGGAGAAGGAAATGGCAACCCAATCCAGTATTCTTGCCTGCAGAATCTGAAGGACAGAGGAGCCTGGCGGGCTACAGTCCACGGGTCGCTAGAGTCAGACACTAAACCACCACCACACTTGCACTTATAATATAGAGACTAGACAGGATATAAAGGGTATTGCATAGAGACTGGTAAAAAAAGAATAAAAATATTCCCAAATGTCAGATCTTCTCATAAGCTTAATTCCCTTGGAGAGGAATAAATTAATTTTGTGAGCCCTCTCAAGGGTGGGTGGCTGCCTAATCCATACTCTCCGCTCCCAGGCCTGAGACAGCACCTGATAGAACCGCAGCGGGGAGTGGCAAACAGTGTGCGCTGGTTCACGTGAGCGTGCTCAGTCGTGTCCGACTCTTTGCCACCCCGTGGACTGTAGCCCGCCAGGCTCCTCTGTCCATGGAACTTCCAGGCAAGAATACTGGAGTGCGCTGCCATTTCCTTCTCCAGGACATCTTTCGGACCCAGCAACTGAACTCACGTCTCCTGAACCTCCTGCATTACAGGTGGCTTCTTTACCTCTTGAGCCACTGGGGCTTAAAAATAAATGCTTCTCAATGGCCTGCCTCCAATTTTTCCATCATGTGCTCAGATCTCTACTGTTGAGCAAATTTATTTAATTTTCTTTATTTAAGTTCAAATGACTCAAAGGGTAAACCCCAGTGGTGCAGTAGGTAAGAACTTGCCTGCCAGTGGTGGGCGGGACACAGGTTCAATCCCTGGTACGAGAAGATTCCACATACTGCAGAGCAACTAAGCCCTCGAGCCACATCTACTGAAGCCCGAGTGCCTAAACCCATGCTCTGCAAAGAGAGAAGCCACTGTACCACCACAAAGTAGCCCCTGTTCATTGCAACTAGAGAAAGCACGTGTGCAGCAACAAAGACCTAGTACAACTAAATTCAAACCCCCCTCCCCCCAAAAAATTAAAGGTAAACCCAAAGATTGCTCAGAAACTGCTAAAGCAGGTTTCCAGCTGTCTTTCTGAAGGAGGACTGCTCTTTATTATGTTTCCAGGTTGGAAATATTTCCTGTGTCACCATCTGGGGTTACAAACGTGTGAGTGAGCAATGCATTGGGAAAAAGAGACTGACTTAAACTGATGCCAATACCAACACAGCCAAATTTAGCGTGTGAAATTACAGGCTACAGTAATTTTTAAATACGGACAAGCGTTTACGGTGCCAATGAGTATTTTAGCCTAGGAGGCCGTCTAGAAGCACATTGTTGCTATCTTTGTCTAGCCTGGACATGAGCAGTGCTGGCCTTCTGGTTATCCTGTGAGAGTCATCTTAACCAGCACCTTCAGAAAGCACTCTGAAACTCACTTAGATGTAAAAAGAAAATGCCAACTATGGAAGCTGCCTTCAGTATATTTTCAATAAAACAGAGTCTTTTTCTGGTGCTAAGCTTCACTCTGGAAAGGAAACGGTCCCTCTCTAGTGAAGAAATCGAGACAGTACAGAAAAAGTTTAACACTCTTTTGGTGACACATAGAGAGTCAGGTGATGCAGGTTATCCCTGGGTTGGGAAGATCCTCTGGAGAAGGAAATGGCAACGCACTCCAGTATTCTTGCCTGGGAAATCCCATGCACAGAGGAGTCTGGCGGGTTATAGTCCATGAGGTCGCAAAGGGTCGAACACGACTGAGGGACTGAGCAGGCACACAGGCACACAGCAAATAATGCCCTAAAGATTCATCAGGCCTTCCCTCAACAGCTTAGTATTAAGCATTTGCTATTCACCAGTGATGTTTTAGATAATGGGAAGTGACAATCTACAAAACACCATCTGCCTCGCCTCACCTTTTCACCCTTGACCTATTCCATTTCCAACAAAGATGCCTTTTCCCTAAATGAACCTCTCCATCACTCACAGATCTGACCTCACCACAGCAGGCAGTGGAATGCTCAGTTTGGCAAAGAACAAAAGACTCCTTTCTGTTCACTGAAACAATCTGGAAGTCAGTGGAGAGAAGCTCACTCCTAGGACTTTGCATGGAACTAGACACGACCTCCCGCGGCAGCCCCCACACTGATGGAGACACCCCCCTACTCAGTCAGTTCCCCATCCACCTCACCAGCCTGGGGATGCCTCTTCAGCCCCAAATTTTGACTCTCCGTGTTCCCTCATTAACCTCCACCCTTCTTTTTCTGGGGCCAATTGACAAGAATGTCTTTCTTGTATCCTCCGAATAATTCCACGGGGGAGAATAATCACAGAGATAAACAAAGGGTTCAGGAACTTGGAATGGAGAGGAGATGGTTCTCTAATTTTTTTCCCTCTCATTTCAACCAGCATTTGAGTATCTACTCAGTTCACTGGGCCACAGCCATCTGTGCTTTAATGGGAGGCACTGTTTCAGATACAGTGCAGAGGTAGGTGGGTCACAGTTCCTGCTCTTAACTGGTTAATAACCTGGTTGGAGTGATAGCATACAGCAGTGCTGTAAGAACAGAAACCTCCTACACAGAAGTATTAATAGCTGGTCCGTATTACTTTCTTAAAGGTGGATCATATTCCTAACAACATCCAAGACTGGAAAATATGCATTTGGCTTCACCGTTCTTCAGCTTCAGATCACGGAACTCCTGTTCTGTATCAAATCTGTAAACCATGCAGATGGTTTCTGCCAAAGGGCACACAGGATTGCACTTCAGGGTAACATACCTTACTCAGGAGATCACTATGCATAAACGTCCATGGATCCACTATTGCGGTGCTCAATGAGCAGCGCTCATCCTAACGCTTATAGTTATTTCTCTCTTCCCAAACTCCCGCCCCAAGAAGTCGCAAATCATAAGTATTTCTAAAAAGCCATCGCTGCCTTATGCAAGGTTACTGGTAGCTAAAATGAGGCATCTAAAGGAAGGAGAAAAGAACCACACCATGCATTTAAGAAGAGCACCATTTGCAAAACAAACCAGAAACAACACTGTAGCAATCTAAGCAGGAAAGAGGAGATGGTAGGAGACTTAAATGGTGACTTGGGGTCAACAGGAAACCCTGCCCAGAAAATAAAACGTCTTAAGTGACAATTCAGGAGTCCTACTCTTCTTTCAGCTTCCTCTATTCTGTCTTGCCAAAAGAGTTCTGTCTCCCAAAGGGCCTTTGTTGGAATAGAGATGCTATTGTTTTCAGCCAGTACATGTAACCCCCCCCCAAAAAAAAGTGGGCTTTCTTTTCGTCTTGATAGCTGGTGGGAACCTACTGTGTGTATAGCTGAGGGAGCTTAGCTCAGTACTGAGATGACCTAGATGGATGGTATGAAGAGGGGCTGCAAGAAGGAGATAAATGTATACAAACAACTGATTCACTTTGTTGTACAGCAGACACTAACACAACACTGTACAACAACTATACCCCAGTAAAAATAGAAATAAATAATAATAAACATGGATCATGACAGACAGTAAAAAAATTGTCATAATCCCCAGACTGACAACATATGCCTAATTTTTTGGTGTATAAGTACAAGCAAACAGGATTTCCAACCTCTCAAACTTAGGACTCTAATACATTAGAAAATCCAAATGCAGAAGATATCTATAACATAGTCCCGTAAAATGCAAATTTCTTACCAAAATTATAAATAATAAAGTCCTGAAAAATCAATTCCAGAAGTTCAGTGATGTTAGTTTCAATGAAAACTGTTATTATGTAACATCTACCTATTAAATAGGAGTTTGGTGTCCTGAGCTCTGCAAATATACCCCTTAGCACTAAACACATCAGAAAATTTATCGCAGTCTCTAAACTTAACTGTCTCCCTCAAGATTACAGCATACCTCATAAGGAGAATTTAGACATTGACAGAAACAGGCTATTCTAGGATTGCTTGTGTGGCACTTCAGTAAATGTGATTTTGCAAGCCCAGAACAAGCTGTTAGGTGTTTTGAGTGCCATTGGAAGGCAGTCTTATATCCCACATAATCCTACATTTCACTGGATGAACTGCATTCCTGGGGGTCTGTACCCCTTTAAATTTTGTCTCCTTACCACTGCAGGGGCTTCCCAGGTGGCGCTGGTGGTCAAGCACCCACCTGCCAATGCAGGAGACATAAGAGATGGGTTCAATCCCTGGGTGAGGAAGATTCCCTGGAGGAGGGCATGGCAATGCACTCCAGTATTCTTGCCTGGCGAATCACCATGGACAGAGGAGCCTGGCAGGCTGCAGTCCACGGGTTCGCACAGAGTCGGACACGACTGCAGCGACTTAGCACACACGTATACCATTGCAGATAACTCTCCTAGAGCATTTGTGGTTTGCTGATGGAAATGATTTTATCCACCCTAAGTCAAGTTTCATTCCCAGTTACATTCTTACTTAGAACTACCCCTATATTAGTCTTTCATTATAAAATAATGTCCGGCTTTCAGACTCTTGCTCTATTTTGGTACATCCTTTTAAAATAAAATGCACGCCATTAAAACACATTTGTTCCATTGAGTCAGATTTTTAGACTCATTATGGTGCTCTTTGTTGACACAATAGCTCCTTCAGATACACAACAATCTGTCATAAAAGGCCCATACTTGGAGGGATGACAAAAGTGTTTTGCAAAGGCTGTCTTCTCAATGCAGTTGCTGTCAAAGACATATATTAATATCGTCCTAGTGAAAGAGCATTTAGTCTAAAGAGTGCGGGCCATTTCGATAGAAAATAACTTCATGAGCCATTTCTGCAAGTTCAGTTACTTCTGAACTTCTGAGAATCCGGTGTTGTTATACGTTATGTGGCAGAAATGAAGAGCGACAAACAGAAGTTTGTGACTCTGAGCACCCCACCAGGAGCATAATCTCCACCCAACTGGACTGTGGCATGGATTCCCAGCCATTAATTTTCCTTCTTTTCCATAATCAAAAAGCATTTCAGATTTCAACTCATGTGAATTATTTTCTTTTATCAGTAGGAAAATTAACAGCCTATGTGAAAATGCAACCAGGTTCAATATATTAAAGTTAGGTCATCTGTGATCAAAATAAATCTGAAAATAAAAATGTGTTCTCCCTACCAGAAGTGTTAAAACGAGCATCTAAAATAGAGGGGTGACACATCCTTCAGAGTGAGGTCATGCTTTACTCTTAATCACACTTGATAGACTCAGGACCAAAAGTTAATATTTTGAGCAATAAAAATGCCAAATTGAGTTTATACCAGGTAAAGATAAAGAGAAGCAAACACAGAATATATTTCAAAATTTTATTTTTGTAACATCTTATCCACTATACTACCATTTAAACTTTGATTTCCCTCCTTCTAGTATATAAATTGTAAGACTGAAATATTTTGAGGGTCTATTATAAATGGCAATCCACTCCAGTATTCTTGCCTGGAAAATCCTATGGACAGAGGAGCCTGGTGGGCCACAGTCTAAGGGGTCGCAAGAGTCAGACCCGACTTGGTGACTAAACAACAACAATTACATATTCAGTCGTGTCACTTTGTGTGACTTCACTTTGCGTCCCCATGGACGGTAGCCTGCCAGGCTCCTCTGTCCATAAATTCTCCAGGCAAGAATATTGGGGTGGGGAGCCATTCCCTTCTCCGGGGATCTTCCTGACCCAGGGATTGAACCCAAGTCTCCTGCATTGCAGGAAGACTTTTTACCGTCTGAGCCACCAGAAAAGCCCCGCCACACAAGGCTGAAATATTTCGAGGGCTGATTATATATTTAGAAAAACAGAGCTAGAAAGAACCTTAGAGTAAAAGTCCAGAAACATTAAGTGATTTGTTTAAAATCATACAGCCAGTGGAGGACAAAGCAGAGATCAGAGTTTAATTCCTAGTAATATATCTAGGAATTAACAAGAAAGATGCATGCCTATACAAAACTTTAATCCGAAAAACAGAAAACACTTTGGTTGAAATGTGACACTTTATCCATTACTGGATGAGAAGAATGAGTAATGTGAAAATATCAAATCTCTTTTAAATAAATCTGATGTCATCCCACTCATTACAAGAAAATTCTTGTTGAACCTTAGTAAGAATGAGAAAGACATCTGGAAGATTAGAAGGGATAGAGGGAGGAAGGGAGCCAAGACACTTCTTTTTAATAAAATACAATAAAACTTTTAAAAGAGAGAGTATTGACGCTATATATTAAAATAATGTAGTCACAAGACTTAAAATACTGTTACACTGGTGTAAGTTTAGCTAGCATGGCACTGAAAGAGTATACAAAGCACACATGTAAAAAATCTGAATACACGAAAGAGGTAGTAATTCAAACCAAAGAGAGAATTGCTCAGCTTCTGAGATAATTGGTCATGACTAGAAAAATGTTAGATCCTTGTTCTAAACAATATAACAAAAATAAGGTCATTGTGAATTAAAGAGTGAAATGTAAAAAAAAGTGAAAAAATAAGAAATATAAAAGGCAAATATAACAGTTTTGAAATGGAAAAGATATAACACCAAAGAGGGAATCCATAAACAGAGATTAATCAATCTGAGTATATGAAGAAATGGAAAGTCTATACAAGAAAATTTCATGTGCTGAATTTAAAAACACATAGGAAAAACTATTACAAAATGACCAGTAAAGAATGCTATCCTTAGTATATAAAGAGTATATATAATCAATAATAAAAAGGAATGCACAGATAGAAATACACAAAGGACATGTCTGGCAATTGAAAGACTAATGCAGTAATAAACAGTAAAAACTGTTCAAGTGCAAAGGTAATCAGAGAAATGTAAATTAAACCATTTAATACCATTTTCATCAGCAAATTGGCCAAAAAAATTATGGAAAATATTCAGAGTTGATGAGGGCACATTACAAAAATAAGACACACCTTATGGGCCTACAAATCAGTGTCAAAATTTTGAAAGATTATACATCAATTGCTTAAAAATACACTGACCTGGCTATTCAAGTGTAAGAAGTTACTCTAAGGAAACGAGCAGAGTGTGCACAAAGATTGACGCATAAGGCTCTTTGTTACAGCATCATTTACACTATAAAACAAAAACCAAAATCCCTAATGTTGACAAAAAGGAACTAATTAAACAAATTTTGCCGTTAATACCTACATGATGTACTACTAAACGGCCACTAAAATTAGTTTACAAAAGAATCACTAATGCCTTGGTAAAATGTTCACAATAGACCATAAAAAACAACGAAGGAATTTATTACATAATCAAAGTACTGTATGATTAAGATTGTATTTAATATGTATATATTCTTAATGAGGAGGCTTCCCAGATGGTTCAGTGGTAAAGAATCTGCCTGACAATGCAGGAGACGTGGGTTCGATCTCTGGGTCTGAAAGATACCCTGGAGAAGGAAATGGCAACCCATTCCAGTATTCTTGCCTGGAAAATCCCATGGACAGAGGACCCTGGCAGGCTATAGTCTATGGAGGTCACAAAAGAGTCAGACATTACTCAGCAACTAAACAGCAAATCCTTAATGAGACTGGATACCCAAAAATATTAACTATCACTCTGTCCAGGATAATGCGGTTATCGGTACTACTTATTGTCTTCACTGGGTATTTCCTAAATCCAAATTTTCTATAATTAACAGTATTGATCATCCAAAAGATCAATTATTCTAACACAAACTAAAATATACTAATATATCATGGTATTAAAATACAAATATGTAATAAAATTTCTTCTTAAACATATTGAGACTTTGGCAGGGGGGCGGGGGGGCAGGGGCGGCAGTGAGGAGAAAAGTCAACCCAAGGTGATCTCCTTCTTTTCCCTTATAACTTCTGAAAACTTTTCATCATGGAAAATGCCAAGCATAAAAGTAGAGAGAAAGTAAAATAAGCTTCTGTTGACCCATCAGCTTGAACATTCATCCAGTTTTACTCCCCCTTGAAAGCAAATCCCAGACATCACATCCTTCTTTTCATAAATATTTCAGTATGTTTCTCTAAAAGATAGGGATTCTGTTCCCATTCTTTAAGCATAATCAAATTAACATTATTATACAAGAATAATTCATAATACACTTCTATGGAGAAACTTCTCGTTCTCTGCTGGTGCTTTGAGATACATATTTCACAACAAAGTGAGTTAAATGCTTGACTCCTCTTTATTTACGTTTGCAAAATAATGAGCTAGGTCCTTGAACAATACAAATTTGACCACAGCACTATTATAACTTTCCACAGAAATTTTAAAAAGCAAACAATTATTCTTAAAGAATAGCATCTTCAAAGAAGCTTGCTTGGCCAGGAATAGTCTAACTATGACCTGTCTCTCCACATTCCTCTTTTCTGGATATCTCTGTGGTCCAGCACACAATTGTTGCCTCCCACCACAGGGCATTTGCACAAGCCATTCCCTTACCATAAGATGCTTTCCCATCTGTCCCACCTCGGGCTTCTACTTAATTCTTGTTCATCCTTCAGATCCCAAGGACCACCTGCTTTGCAAAGCCTTCACACCCTCCAAATCTGGGTCAGGCTTCTTTGTCACAGCCTCCTTTGCAACAGAGCACTCATCTCAACTTGTAACTGAACACCACTTTGTGTGAATACTTAATTATTGTCTGCTCTCCACCTCACAGCTCTAAGCCTATTAGAGCAGTTGGCATATCTGTTTTGGGCCATACTTATCCAGCCCCAGTGCCTAGTTCTGTGCCAGGTACACTTTCTCCTTAATTATATGTGGAAACAAAGAATAAATGAGTGAGTAAATCAGTTTGGGTTCTAATATGATTTGCTTATCCTCAGTTCATTTGCTTGCTCTGTGGCAGAAAAACTATGACAAACCTAGACAGTGTATTAAAAAGCTGTGACATCATTTTGCTGACAAAATAAAGTCACAGTTATGGTTTTTCCAGTAGTCATGTATGGATGAGAGAGTTGGATCATAAAGAAGGCTGAGCACCAAAGAATTGATGTTTTCAAACTGTGGTGCTGGAGAAGACTCTTGAGAGTCCCTTGGACACTAAGGAGATCAAACAAGTCAATCCTAAAGGAAATCAAGCCTAAATATTCACTGGAAGAATTGATGCTGAAGCTGAAGCTCCAATACTTTAGCAACTTGATGTGAAGAGCCAACTCATCGGAAAAGACCCTGATGCTGGGCAGGAAGGAGGAGAAGGGGGCAACAGAGGATGAGATGGTTGGATGGCACCACCAACTCAATGGACATGGGTTTGAGCAAACTTCGGGAGATGGTGAAGGACAGGGAAACCAGGCATGCTGCAGTCCATGGGGTGGTAAAAAGTCGGATATGACCTAGTGACTAAAAAACAATAACAACAACAGTTCATTTGACAGACATTTACTGACTGGCATCATGCCAGATGCCAGGAATTCTGAGTGAATCACAATCTAATCTAGGAAGCAGACAAGTAAACAGACAATTCCAAGACAATGTTCATAGCTCAGGCACACAGGGGAGTGAGCAAAGAGTGATAGCCAGGGACCTAGGCAGATGCGACAAGACGTTTAAATTAAAGTAGTATTCTCTTCTGGGTAAGAGGCAGTATTAGATTGCCTTTTTAACACAGCTGGATTCAACTGAATGAGGACACAAAGACCAGAAAGATTTTTTAAAGACATTTAGTTCAACTCATTAAGACCAGTTTCTGTAACTATAACTCAAGGGTTTAAAGCTTGTGTCTGGAACATGAGTCCCATGGAGCTGTTGATGACAGAATCCTCTGGCCATAAATACACAACACAGATTAAGATCTTGAGACAAACAGCACACCAAAAGGGATATTTTTTAAACTACTGCCCTCACAAAGTTAGAGGAAACCATACAATGAGCTCTCTCAATGATTCAGACCAAGTATAATTGCTAAGTGGCATAAAATATATCCTAAATCATCAACACAAGCTACTGGGTATAACAAATCATCTCATTAGCATAGATATTCTTCTTGCAGAAATATAGCTCTACTGAAATTTAGTGTTGTGGTTACAGAGCTGTGATTGAATCGGTTAAAACAGTTCTTCTATAATGTGTTTTCTTCCACAATACTTAGGACCTTAAGGCTAGGGATGCCTTTCATTGTTGCTGTTGTTATTGTTTAGTTGCTAAGTCATACCCGATTCTTTTGCGACCCTGTGGACTGTAGCCTGCTAGGCTCCCCTGTCCTTGGGATTTCTCAGGCAAGAATACTGGAGTGGGTTGCCATGTTCTTCTCCACGGAATCTTCCTGACCCAGGGATTGAACCCGTATCTCCTACACTGGCAAGAGGATTCTTTACCTCTGAGCCATGTCCTACATATCCCTATATATGGCATAAAGTAAGAGCTTAGCAATGATAGAATAAATGAACAAGTGAAACCAGATAGAAAAGCTTTAAAAATAATGCAGAAGGGATGATGGATGTAAGTAGAATGGCCACAAATTTATTGTCCAAATTGGGACATGTCTGTCAGTAAATGAGGATTCTCTTAATAAGTATAAAACTAGACTCCCCCAAGCAAACCAACTGCTTCACCCAAGCAATAAAGAGACAAAATGGGGGGGGGGGGAGGGTGGAAATCAATTCATTATTTATCTACTTAAGACTTAGAAGAGTTTTGGGAAGTAAGAGAGATGGTTTGGCGACCGTGATTACCTTAAAATGCTTCATAAATGAAGATATTTGAAGGATCATTAGGTAAATTTAAAATCACAATGAGATTCCAGTGCTCATCCAATAAAAAGCTAAAATCTAAAAAACTGATAATAGTATAAAGCATTAACAAAGTTGTGGCAACACCAAAACTCTCATACATTACTGGTAGAAATATAAATCAGTACAAGGACTTTTAGAAAACTGCTTAGGCGTATCTATTAAAGTTTTAATATGTGCCCTGTAATCCAGCAGCTCCATTCCACAAAAGAAATGCATTCACATGTTCAACAAGTGACATTTACAAGAATGTTCACAGCAGCACGGTTCATAAGAGGAAAACTGGAGACAACCCAAATGCTCACCAACAGTAGAATGGATAAATATGTTATGAAATATCAAAACAGTTGAAAACTGCGCAGCAAAGAAAATAAACCATTGCAACACACAGCGACATGGTTGAATGTCACAAATAAAATGCTGAGCCAAAGAAGTCAAACACGAAAGAGGACATAGTATATGATTCCACTTAACTCATAGAAAAAGAGTATAAAATGTCTATCTAGGATCACCAAGAAAGTAAGAAATGATAATTCACTGAATTTGACCCAATGATGAGAACTGTAATAGAACTTTATTCTAAAAGTGATTTTCAGATCATTAGGGCAGAAGAGTCTAAAAGAAAGTTTGAAACGTTTAAAATTCTGACTTCTTAACTACTTGAAAGAACAAAAGAAATGAGAAAAGACATATGACTTTAGTAACCAGGGATTAAGTGCAACCATTTGTTATGGACTGAATTGTGTTTCCCAAAAATTCATATGTGGAAGTTCTAACTCCCAGTATCTTAGAATGTGACCATTTCATGACAGGGTCTTTAAGGAAGTAATTAAGAGTCATTAGGATGTGTCCTAATCCAATAGGACTCGTATCCTTATAAGAAGAGGAAATCTGAATGTAGATACCCCACAAAAAGAGAGACACACGAAGATGTCCATCTGCATGCCAACGAGAGAAGCTTCAAATGGGTCCTTCTCTTACAGCCCTCAAAAGAAATCAACCCTGCCAGCACCTTGATCTTGGACTTCTAGCCTCCAGAACCGTTAAAGAATAAAGTTCTGTTGTTTAATCCACCCAGTCTGTGGTACTCTGTTACAATGGCCAGAGCAAACTAATACACCATTCATGCTGCATAATTTAGAAACATCACTGCATCAATTGGTAAGTTCAAATCAACATCAATTCATGAGTTGCTATTACAGTCTTCGTGCATGCTAAGTCGCTTCAGTCATGTCTGCCTCTTTGTAACCCTATAGACTGTAGCCTGCCAGGCTCCTCTGTCCATGGGATTAGCCAGGCAAGAATACTGCGTGGGTTGTCATGCCTTCCTCCAGGGGATCTTCCCAACCCAGGGACTGAACCTGCATCTCTTAAGTCTCCTTCATCGCCAGGCGGGTTCTTTACCACTAGTGCCATCTGGGAAGCCCCATTACAGTTTATCTATAATTTAAAAAAAAAAGAATGCATCCTCCTTGGTTAGTCCTAGAATTGTCAAGCTTACGAGGCCTTGGATTGCAAGCTCCTTTACAGTACTGGCTGCATCTACTTAATTCATCTGTCCCATTTATCAAGCCTTCTCCTGCAGGTATGTGCTCAACATTTTTTTTTCTTTTGGTTTCTTTGGAACTCCTACTTACATTCCTCTCTTTTGTTTCATCCTCTCTTTGTATCTCTGTGACCCAGGAAGCAAAGAAATGAGACAGGTCCCCCTGCTTCTCCAAACAATGGATATGAGAAGGGCTTGTCATGAAAACACAAAGAACACTTCTTTCCAGAAGATAAATGAATAGAGGTTTTTACCTTCCCACTAAGAAGAGTCAATGAAAAGGGGGAAAAGTCACAAAGACAGAGGGAAATGGAAAGCAGAGAGCTTCACTGAGGAATATTAAAGTTCTAATTTAACCTTTCAGGAACATCACTTATCTGCCCAGTAGGGCAAAGATCCTGGTCCCATTGTGAACATCCCTAGTCTTCCAGTTCTCCTTTTACCAGAGCAAACGCAGTAGATCTTCCCCTAAAATATACATCTGGCTAGGCATAGCATAGAATTAATTCAACCGCACCTGTAGCAGACCTTCCAGAAATAATTTACAACGATTTGTCAGGATTAACCTTTTGATAAAACATAAATTTGTCAAAACGTAGAGCACTTTAAAGAGGTGAAGAGGTCCATTTTTATTACACAAATGCTGCATCAGCAAGCGAAGGGAGGCAAAAAATACTGGCACTGAGAATAGCGATGACTCCGCTGGACTTCATCTTTAGAGCTATAAAACAGAAGCTTGGCATTTCAGCATGGGAAGAAGTGATTCACAACCAACTGCATCTTCCTCGGTTAGTCCTAGAAATGTCAAGCTTGGTAATTAACAAGGGACACTTGCAGGTCCACACAGTCTGTAATGACAAAGGAGGGGCCTGCATCGCAGCATTTTAAAATGCTGCAGACATATGTTTTCAATATTCAATGGCCACCATCTGCAGAATGCGAGGATATCAGACATTCCCAGGGACTATCCAGGAAAACAGAAGAATCCAAATTGCCTACGGAGAAAAGCTTTCGGCGTTGGAAGCAGCTATTGTACATTCAATTACTTTCAACCACTGGCCAATAGCCCACATCCACACTGTCCTTTCTTGGAAGGGAGGGGGAGGGTAAATTCACCACGCTATTCTGGATACTGTTCAGCCTTAACTTTGCCAATGTGTTTTTTTTTTTTCTTCAATTAAATAGATAATTAAATGGTGCATAACCAAATACTAAGCAAAATGAATCCAGTGCTCCTGCAATAGAACTTCTATTTCAGGAACGCAGACTGTCTAAACCAGACGACGACAGTGTGACCGTGCTAAGAGTCGTCTTCGAGAAGTCAGGATCTTCCTGAAGGCAGTTTTGTGCCTCATGGTGGCTTTTCTATGCCTGCAAGAAACCCTAATCACTAACGGAGCGTGAGAGTTTTGCTTTCACTGCAGGCAGGGGTAACTACAAAAACTTCAGCGTACCGGAGGAGACATAATATTTATAGAGTATTCAACATTTGTAAGTTATCTTACTGCAAGCCTCTCGTGCTCAAAAGCGTAGGTACCTGGCCAATTGTTCCACAATAAAATGTAGAAGAACCAAGGCTTTTAAGGAACAATTTCAATTTTACTAACTGGAAAAATATTCCTTAAGGCTAATTCCACTTTCCCTTAGGTGACCATTTGGATCCTACGGCAGGGAAGGGGTACTACTGTCTGCACAGCAGAGTAAGGCTTGATCTCAAGCTGTGTAAATTATCCCATGGGCAAATCGCTCAGCTTTGGTGGGAAGAACCACTGTTACCTTTCTCACAGTCCAAGGACCTGTTCCAGAATGAACTATCCTATCCCTGAGACCATCAAGCAATGTTAAAAACATCAACTGAATGCTCTCATAGATCATAACCTGTAAGTCAATGGGCTCTTGCCTCATCTCCAAGAAAGCTATTTGAAATCTGTGTTAAATATATTTAGCCATCTAACTGACAGGGCTTTCGAAGCAAGCCTTTAAGAGCAAGTAAATAAAAATTTATTGGCTCTATAAAGACTGATGGCCAGGATTCTGTAGTCATCGTTATTATTAAGAACAGAAGAACTCCATTAACTTACGAAATAAAAACCAAGTATTCCCAAACTGAAAAAAAAAAAAGAGAGAGAGAGACATTGATATTCAACAGCATCATCCTTTCGTTTAAAATGTAAGTCTTAAGGGCTTTCCTGGCTGTCCAGTGGTTGGGACTCTTCACTTCCATTGCAGGGGGAGTGGGTTCCATCCCTGGCTGGGGAACTAACATCCCACGTGCCATGCAGAGCGGCCAAAAAAAGTTAGTAAGTCTTAAATCCAGGATCGGTGATCAGAAAAGGAAAACAAAACAGTCCTCTAGTAAAGTAACTGAGCTAGTTTCTCCTTATCATGAAGAAAATTATCTTATCCCAGGATTTCCTGCTAACCCATCAGCCGAACAATATTTTATTTAATAACTATTTCCTAGGTTCGAATACACTTTTTTAATACAAAGCAGCATTTTCTTTAGCAAACTAAATCGTGCCATCTGTTATCCTCACGTTTGCTTGGACTTTGGAATCAGACCTAGGTTCGAATCGTGGGTTCACACTTACTGTGTGATCTTGGATAATCCGTTTGACCTCTCTGTGCCTCCATTTCCCGCCCTGTACAACGAAGACGCTCACCCCAACTTTGCAGAGGTGGCGCAGAGCAGGGGCTTGGTCACTTTGAGGGTCCCGTCGCAGACACGCCTGCTGGGATGAGGCGCCCGGCAGCTGCTGGGAAGTCGTGTGTCCACCTGCAAGGAGCGGCATGAGCTGGATGGAGAAGCTGCCCTGTTTCACGTCCAGGTCCTCCTGCACTCGAGACTTCTTCCTCCTCCTCTGAACTTTCCTCCTCCTGTCTGCCTTTTGGCTCATTTGACAATGAGAGGTTTCTTACCAAAGGATTAAGAGAGCACAGGCCTAGGGAGGAAATTCACTCTCTTCCCAACCATCGTCCTAACAAAGCCGAAACAAAGGTGTTAAAAGCGGAATCACAAGATGAAGAGTGATTCACGCACCTATTAGGTTTTCTTACTAACAAAATAAAGGAGAAACCAGACTTGCAAGCAGATACAAGAAAAACAAATATTTCTGTTTTCAATTCACCAGCTTTTTTTTCCCCCTCCTTCTTCTTTTCCCCCCAAATAAACTACCTCATTTTTCTTCAGCTAGATAGGGTATCTATGGCTTTGTAACTGCTTCCTGCTACAGAAACACTGCAGAGTGATTATCTTATTTCCACAGGAGGGAAAATGTGTACCTATCTCAACACCCCTTCAATGCCACAGGGATGTAAAGCATTGTAAAAAAAAACTCGGACAGGACTGGGCAGACACACATAATTTGCCCCAGAAGTTGTGCAGAGATGGGTTCCTTTCCGTAAGCATTCTACAAGAGATAAAGCACAGTGCTAACTCAGGCAGAATTTCTCCTCTCTCGGAAGACTTTACACTATTTCCATGAAGGTGGGCTATGTCAAAGAAAAGCTCAGAAAAAAGGTCAAATGCCCTTGACCTCACAGCGCAAGGACCCCTCAGACTGTTTCCCTTAAAAAAAAAAAAAAAAGTTGATTAAGTTTGCCACCTATCAGCTATTCAAAAATGCACCAAATACACTGTTTTATAATCATGGATTCAGGAAAAAAAGGAAAACCATTGCCTTCAATGATCTAGACTCTCCATGATGCTGCTGCTGCTGCTATTAAATCAGTTCAGTCGTGTCCGACTCTGTGTGACCCCACAGACAGCAGCCCACCAGGCTCCCCCGTCCCTGGGATTCTCCAGGCAAGAACACTGGAGTGGGTTGCCATTTCCTTCTCCAATGCATGAAAGTGAAAAGTGAAAGTGAAGTCTCTCAGTCGTGTCCAACTCTGTGCGACCCCATGGACTGCAGCCCACCAGGCTCCTCCATCCATGGGATTTTCCAGGCAAGAGTACTGGAGTGGGGTGCCATTGCCTTCTCCGCCATAACAACAACATTTGAAAATAAAGCTGAGTTTCTCCCTTTTCTCCATTTAGATGAATGTCTATTTCAACTAGATAGCCATCCATGTTGTGCAAGGACAAGTTTTGTGTATTTCTGTGTATATTTTTTTCAATTTACATGCTGCTGTTGCTGCTAAGTCGCTTCAGCCGTGCCCGACTGTGCGACCCCAGAGACGGCAGCCCACTAGGCTCCCCCATCCCTGGAATTCTCCAGGCAAGAACACTGGAGTGGGTTGCCATTTCCTTCTCCAAAAAGGCAAAAAATCATTGTATTCATTTATTGGAAAATATAGTTTTCAAAGGTATGCTACTTTCACTAAGACAGTTTAGAGCTCTGTTTTCAACAAAAGTTATCAATTCTTTACCAAAGTCCACCTCCGAGGGAGCCACAACGTGACACTAACCAGACAAAGGATATGAGTGAGTGACAGTCCTCAGTCATGTCCGACTCTTTGCGACCCCATGGACTATACAGTCCATGGAATTCTCCAGGCCAGAATACTGGAGAGGGTAGCCTTTCCCTTCTCCAGGGGATCTTCCCAACCCAAGGACTGAACCCAGGTCTCCCGTATTGCAGGCAGATTCTTTACCAACTGAGTTATCAGAGACGCCCATAAAGAAGGCTGAGTGCCAAAGAACGGATACTTTCGAATTGCGGTGCTGGAGAAGACTTTTGAGAGTCCCTTGAACAGCACGCAGATCAAACCAGTCCATCCTAAAGGAAATCAACCCTGAATATTCATTGGAAGGACTGGAGCTGACGCTGAAGCTCCAATATTTTGGCCACCTGATGCAAAAAGCCGACTCATTGGAAAAGATCCTGATGCTGGGAAAGATTGAGGGCAGGAGGAAAACGGGGCAATGGAGGATGAGATGGTTGGATGGCATCATGGACTCAATGGATATGAGTTTCTGAAAACTCCAGCAGATAGTGAAGAACAGGGAAGTCTGGTGTCCTGTAGTCCATGGCGTTACAAAGAGTCAGACACAACTTGGCAACTGAACATCAACAAGACAAAGGTTTTTAAAAAAATGAAGGTACAAGAATCTTAATCAACACCAGCCTCAATAATAATATTCTCCCTCAGTTTCTCAGAGGTTTGTCAACTACTGTTACAATTATAAATTCTTCCCTTGATAAGTGTTTTTCCAGAATTCAAAGGGGATCAGAATCCAGCTCAATCATTAGTGCAAGCAATAGAAATCCGACTACAGAGTCAGAACTCCAAAAGAGAACCCTACTTGTCACCCACCCTTTATCATGAAGATTGTTTTACTTAGAATTAGTGATTACATGGAAATAAAGGTATTTAGTTTATGGAAAAATTCCTAGGAGTAGCAGGGGAAATTTTACACATTTACATCATTTAAAGCTAGACAAAAAAGTGTTTGACCAAGCTTAGACAATCTTCGGTAGAATCTTAAAAGAAAGTTTAGCTATTATCGCCGGTGATCTCTTTTTATGTATGTTTCACCCTTCCTCAAAGCAAGGTAAACAAAAAATGGCTTAGTATATTTTTCTATCATAAATTCCATATTCCCAAAATGCATGAAATCAGCAAAATAGAGAGGGCAAAGTAGGCCTTATGAAGAATGAATAGATGTATCGTAATTAATTCTGTACCATGACCACCTTTTCCCACTAGATTTTAGCTTGATATTGTATACGTTTCATGGAAATGCATTCATGGACTCTCCAAATTCAGTTCAAGAGCTCAAGAAAGTCAACGAAGGGTCTCCCAAGTTTTCTTATCTATAAATGCCAGCCTTGTATTTTCTTGGCATCTAGGCCCTCTGTATAGGAGCTACCTGGAGCAGCCCATGTTGAACCAATTTAAACAATGCCAATTATTTTATATTCATCAAATAATCACATCAAGTTCTTGCCAAAATGGGGAGGTGACTTTGCAAAACAAAAATATTATGAAAAGATGAGAATATACAGGGAAGAAATCACCCATTTTTCTCCTGGAGTTTTGTGTGCAAAAGAAAACACTAAATAAGAACTAATTCCAGATAACAGTGAGTATTCAGGGCTTCATCATTAGTGTTAGATCCTCAGTCGTGTCTGATTCTTTGCAATCCCATGGACTGTAGCCCGCCAGGTTCCTCTGTCCACAGGATTTCCTAGGCAAGAATACTGGAGGGGGTTGCCATTCCCTTCTCCAAGGGATCTTCCTGACCCAGGGATCAAATCCTGGTCTCCTGCACTGCAGGTGATTCCTTACCACCCGAGCCACCAGGGAAGCCCCAATGCTACACCTTAAGATAAGAATTATACCATTTTACCCAAGAGGAAGTTGAGGCTTAACAGAAGATAACTTGCTCCACTGTGAAAATCTGAATCTCAGATCAATGGAAGCTTGGCCATGGATGGACCCCAAAATTTAGAGGGTATTACCATATTTTACATAATCTCTAAATGATGACTTTTTAATTTTGTAAATTTTGTTTCAGTTGTATAGCTGATACAATTTTTATATCAGTTCATTGACAGGACTGTACATGTGTCCCACTCAATAGCTTATAAAATCCAAATTTTACATCTAGTTAGCAAGAATAATTACTTAAAATAGGAGTCTCCAGATGGTATAAACATGCGCTATCCAATATGGTAGCCACTAGCCATATGTAGCTTTTAAGCACTTGAAATAAGGCAAAGCCAATTTGAGATGTACTGTAAGTACAAATATATAGGACTTCAAAAACTAGAGAAGGTAAACTATTTCATTAATAACTTTTATTTTGATTACATGTTGAATTATATCTGAGTTAAAAATATAGTACCAAAAATAATTTCATTTGTTTCTTTTTCCTCTTTTAACAGAGCTATTAGAAAATTTAAAATCACACACTTTTGTGGCTCACATTATATCTCTCTTGGACAACAGTGGATAAACTAAGAATACTCTTCTGTTCTCATCTTCAGCACAAGATAAATCACAAAGTTGAAATGTGAGTCCTCGACACCGAATTTGCTAGTTAAAGTTTGCTACACCAAAACATGTGGGTTGTAATCATTATTCAATCATTAATTCATTCCATTCAATAATTATTTATTGAGTGACTGCTCCGTCACAGGCAAAACAAGAAAAAGTCTAGGGAATTTGGTAAGGAACATTTTAGGCAAGGTCCCAGTCACACCACTTAATACTTCCGTGATAAGGCTGTAGCTACCAGGAGTAAAAACTAAATGGCATATTCAGAGCATATTAAAATATGGCAGATTGGGAAGAAAATGGTGCCAACAACAATGCAAGGATTTCATTAACTGGACATGTGGAGGGCTGATTTAAAGCTAAAACTGTCTGACACCAACTTCAAGCTTAATCAGAAGACAGAGTAATCATGCAAATTCACATTCAATTCAAGGGGAGGACAAGATCTCTTTCAAATCGAATCCTAGCTTCAACCCTGTGCGTAGTCATGAAAGTGAAAGTGAAAGCCGCTCTGTCATGTCCAACTCTTGGCAGCCCCGTGGACTGTATGTATAGTCCATGGAATTCTTCAGGCCAGAATACGGGAGTGGGTAGCCTTCCCTTCTTGATTCCTAGGATCAAACTCAGGTCTCCTCCATTGCAGGCAGATTCTTTACTAGCTGAGCCACCAGGGAAGCCAGCATGCATAGCCGTGGATGGAGATTAGCTACATTCCACTTTAGCCATACTACTGTACTTATCTGCTAGACTTTCTTACTAAAATCAACGAAAGTGACCAAATCTTGTAGTCTAGGGGTGTGTTAACATTTCTACACGGCATCAGGCAATGATACAAGTGTTTTTAAAAAACGAATTTCACAGTAAATACGTAAAGAAACCACTCCCTACCCTCTACATATCAACAAAAGCAAAATTAACATATTTCACAATGCTACATGGTAGGTGATGTGCCTTTCCTTTGCAATCAGTTTAACAATATCGGTTAAATGTTTTAACAATTTATTTTAACTATTACATGGCTTTAAATGTAACTGAGATCCTAGAGGAATGGTCTTAGAGGAGACCTTCTTTCCCTACAGAAGAAAATTAAAGAAATGTCATAATACAGGGAGAATATAATATAGAATAATGTGTACCACCAGGTTGTCTACTGAGTCAAGATTCCAAATTCTTTTCTACAGCTTCCCTATATGTACAAACAAACTGTTTCTATTTCCCAAAGAACATGATCCTGCAGTACCCCTTCTGCTAAAGTCCTGGTAAATATACTAAGCATTCTGCTTGAATAAGAACTAAGCTCATAGTTTCAAAATGACATTTCATGGAAGATTTGAGCAGAAGACATTTTGCATTAGAACCAGAAATCCCAGAACACTGTCATTTAGATACTGTCAGTGCAAAAGAAGAGAAATTCAGCACTAAGGTGGTATCTAATTAAGATGTCAAATCTTTGCCTGGAATGACTCGCTTTTCCTGTTCTGCTAGATGAAGTCTTCTCAGTGGTATTATTAATATTCCAGCATAGCAATGGAAGTGCTACATTAAAAGGCAGTGTAACTCCAAACTTTAAGATGCAATAACCTCATAAGAGACTAAGCCTTGGGGGTATTAATTTTTTCTTTTGCAAATGAATAACTGGATCTAGCTGGTCTCACTTCTCTTCCAATAAAATTTTAAATACTAGTCTTGAGGCTCTGAATGGCTGAACCAGTGATCGGTTAGTTCAAGTGCTTGAGTATTTGAAGGCTTATTACGTGCAGAATTCTGAATGCCGAGAGGAAGTCCATTACAGAGAAGACACCGCCTTGTCCTCAGAGAGTTTACAACCTTTATTAGTATCCTAGAGCAACTGAAATCAATTATTACAAACTCCAAGGCTTAAAACCACAGAAATTTTATTCTCTCACAATTCTGGAGGCCAGATGTCCAAAATCAAGTTGTTGACAAGGCCATCTGCCCTTTGGAGGCTTGTGAGGGGTGGGGAGTCTATTCCTCGTTTCTTCTAGCTTGTGGTGGCCACTGGCATTTTGTGGAATGTGGCTTTATCACTCTAATCTCTGTCATCAAACTTTTCTTTAACTACTAAATGTATTCATTTTTTTATCAAGTAAAAGTCAGTTATATCCACAGAAGTAAAAGCAGAGTCTTGAAAGATATTTGTATACCTATGTTTTAGCAGTACTATTCACAATAGCCAAAAAATAGAAGCAGCCTAGTGTCCAGACAGCTGACAAATGGATTTAAAAAAACTGTGGCAATGCATACAATGGAATATTATTCACCCTCAAAAATGGAAGAAATTTTGACACATGCTACAACATGGTAGAACCTTGAGGACATAATGGTAAATAAAGCAATCAGAAGAAGACAAATGCTGAAGTATCCCACTTACACAAAGCACCTAGAATGATCGAATTCATTCTGCCACCAATCTTCACATCGCTTTCTGCTCTGCTCTGTGGGGATGACCTCTGCCTCTTTCTTAGAAGGACACTGATGATCAGATTTAGGGTCACCCAGATAACCCAGGACAGTCACCCCACATCAAGATCCTTAAACACACTGGCAAAGACCATTTTCTTTAGGTGGTAATGTTTTAAAAAGATCAGGGCCTGATCTTTTTGGGAAGCAGGGTTACCAGCCATCAAACTGAAATGTCTAAAAATGAAGCAAAGCGATTAGGTGCTACAACTGAGTGGTAATAACATATTTTCTGCCTGAGTTAGGGAACGCAGTCCAGGTAGCCTAAACTGGGATGGCTCACCTGGGGCTAGATGAGGCTCTGTCCATATCTTCTCTCAGGAGTTCTCAAATGATTTTGTGAACCACCGAGGGGTCCCTTTCAGCCCAATAATCTTTATCATTCTGGTTGCTCTTCCGGTCTCTTGTTTACCACACCATCTTTATTTTACTGAATTTCTTCACGTTTTTTCGTCCCACCCCACTATAATCTGATATACTATTTTTGTTTTTATTGTTGTGTTGGTCTTGGGTCTCATCTTTTCACAGCTGTAGTAAGCAACTTCCTCTCTTCTGACCCAAGAGACACAGAAAAGTTTCTGCCCCAAATTATCACACTCCAGGACACACCACATTGCCTGAAATCCCTCACTTCTCTTCTCTGAACTAAAGCCCACCATTTAAATTTAAATATTATTTTGTAGTGATTACACATTAAACCAGGAGTTTACTGAATCTTCATGAAAGAAACCTTTAGGTTCATTACTTCTGAAATATACATTTGTCAAAACATTAGTTCTGTGGAGTTTCGTTAATAAAGGTTCTGGGATTTTAAAAAATATATACAGGCAAACAAACAAAATCTAAAAACCAGAGAGACCATGATTCCATATTCAAAAAAGTAAAACTCTAACCACTGGACATCTCGGAGCGTTTAGAGGACCTGTTGAGCCTCCAAAAGGGCTGCACTATGTGTCGAGTTCCCCAACATACTCAGACACTGATGTCCTTTCTCCTCTTAAGCTACATGATGGTAGGAACCATGTCCATTTTTGCTCAACTTTGTGTCTCCAGCCTCTAGTCCAGTCCTTACATGTGGCCGCAGAGCGGATGACAGATGGATGGATGGATGGGTGGGTAAGTGGATGGAATAACATCTTGAGAGACTCAATGGTTCTGGATGATCAAGAAGAGAAAAGAGGACAAAGAGAAGGAAGGAGAGAAAATGACAAAGGAAGAAAAGGGGATTGAAGACTTCCCTGGTGGTGCAGTGGATAAGAGTCCGCCTGAAAACAGGGGACACAGGTTCGATTCCAGGTCTGGGAAGATTCCACACGCAGAGCAATTAAGCCTGTGCACCACACAGACACTCTAGAGCCTGTGATCTGGAACCACCGAGCCCATGTGGTGAGACTGCTGAAGCCGACGCACCCAGAGCCTGTGCTCCCCAACAAGAAGCCACCGCAATGTGAAGCCTGAGACCCATGACAAAGAGTAGCTTCTGCCTACCGCAACTAAAATATCCCTCACGAAAGCGATCAAGACCCAGCACAGCCAAAAATAAGTAGATACAAAAAAAGGAAAGGTGATTGAAAGAATGGGAACTGCAGACAGTAGCAGTCACATCTCCACTGCATGACAATTTTGCTTAAAGCTGGTTTCGATCATGGAGTTGATACATTTACAGATCCTTTATGCTACGTCTTGGTTGGAGAGGCAGTGCTGTGGACTGAATGTTTGCGTCTCTCCCTAAATTCATACACTGAAACCCTAATCTCCAGTGTGATGGTATTTGGAGGGGAGGCCTTTGGGACGTAATTGGGTTTGAATGAGGCCATGGGGATGGAGGCTAAGGATGAGATTGCTGCTGTTAAAAGGGGATGAAGAGATCAGAAACCTCTCTCCATCAAGTGAGGATACAGCAAGAAGGCAGCCATCAGCAAAACAGGAAGAGGGCCCTCACCAGACACCAGACCTGCTCATACCTTGGTCTTGGACTTGCCAGCCTCCAGAACTGGGAGAAATAAACATCTGTCTTAAAGCAACAGAGTCTGCAGTATTTCGTTGCAGTAGCCCAGGCTAAAAGATAAGCACATGGCACAGTGTCTGCAATCAGAGACACCTGGGTCCAATACTCAGCTCTGCCCTTAACACCATCCATTCCCTCCCTTGCAAAATATGGCTAACAATGTCTAATTCATGGGGTGGTTGACAGCTTTAGAGATTGTTTCCCTAAAGACTAAGGATCTAGGAATCTATGAAGAGTTCCTTTTACTATATACTTTTATCATCCAAGAGCTCTGCAAAGTGCTTTGTATAAGCACATGACTTAGAAATATTATTTCATTGATGTAATTAGTTTCTTTCCTTCCTTTTTTTCCCTTTTATCCTCTGGTTTCAACTAGGTAAAACACAGTCACATAGGTCAAAATTCAAATGATACCCAAGAATATACCATGAAAATTCTCCCTCTTCCACTGGACCCAGGCATTCAGCCCCTTCCTAAAGCATCCAATTTTACCTCAGGAGACTTTCAGTCAACAGATATCTGTAAATTAGGCTAATTCTGAGTTGTTTTAAGCAACTCAAAACAAAATGCCCTACTGCCATTCATCATTCCAGAAGGTCTCCCACTAAGGTAACTTGTTTCAGGTAGCTTGCTACTAGCTGAATTCCTTATGTGGGCTTGTTAATAAAGAACCACGCCCTATAGTCCTCACCCATCACCAAAGACTCAGAAACCTTTGACCTAGCACAGCTTAATTCTTTTTAGATGACTGAGAAGCTCTGTACTTCACCAGTCATTTTCAACATCTGAGTCAAAGTAATGTCCTAGAAAAGAGCAGAAATGATAGAAAATGGAGAGTTCTGGTTTTGGAAATATACTAGATTACTTTTTTAGCAACATATTAGGATCCATTATTATTCCATAAGAACAGGAGGCAGAATCTCAGATCACCAGAGTGAGAAAGGAGCCATCAAAATTGACCAGCTCTGAGGACTGAGGTCTAAAGAAGGTGAAAACCAACGACAAAAAGAAATAGGAAGGGACTTCCCTGGTGGCCCAGTCCCGGGTTCAATCCCTGGTCAGGAAACTAGATCCCACATGCTGCAACTAAGACCCAGAGCAGCCAAATAAATAAATAAACATAAATATATAAATATATTTTTTTAAAGAAGCAGTAGCAGGATATGACCAGACAGAGTTAAGGCCAATGACCTAAACAACTGAGAAGCACAAATGGCCAGGATATGCAAAGATAAACTATTTGAATCTGTGCTGTAAGTCATGGAATTTGCATAGCAAGCTGAATCAGTAGGTAAATAAGAATTAAACTGATGCAAAGTCAGGAGTCATAAAATAAGACAGGAAATACAAGATGCCCAGACTAGGTTCCTTTTCTGGACACCTAGATCCCCTCCTATGTTTCTAAGATGATCTGGATACCAAGCCAGAGTTAGCCAAACCCATTCCTAGCTTCAGAAACCTCAGCACACACAAAGGCTGGGAACTCAGGAGGCTACCCCACTCAGCAAGGACATGGCAACAGAATAATAAGAACATGATCCTTCTTGCTCTTGTTATCCTGCTTGAATCTCAAATACACTCTTACAGCCATTTAGTTAGAAACCTACACGGTCTGTTCAGGTATAGTAGTTTAATCATAACAGTCAAATGAGAATTTTGAATTTGGCTGCAGAGTCGGGCAGAATTCAACAGAAATTTTTGGAGAAAAACATTCCGTGAACTTTCACCCAAATTCCCACACTGAGACAAATGCTGAAAATGTATTACGACAGAAGCAGTGTTTATTTATCCAAAGACAGGATGACAAGTGTCTTTCTTTTTTTTAGTTTTTTGATTCTACTCATCTGCAAAACACAAAAGAAGCTGAAAGCATAAGCTAGGAATTTTTTGTTACATTACCATCTCTTTATTATAATCACTGAGTCAAATACAGTAGGCTGTATTTCAGCAGGGTTGTCACATAACTAACTGTGCCAAGCCCCAAAGGACCCGACACTCTACACTAACTCACCATTAGGAACTAGCATCCTGATGGGCTAGAGGAGTACATGATTCTTCCAGGGAAAGAGGGCAGACAGGAAGGAACAGCTCTCCAGAATGTCAATTTGAAGGTGAAAGTGAAAGTCGCTCAGTCGTCTCTCTTTGTGACCCCATGGATATACAGTGCATGGAATTCTCCAGGCCAGAATACTGGAGTGGGTAGCCTTTCCCTTCTCCAGGGGATCTTCCCAACCCAGGGATCAAACCTAGGTGGTGGCTAAATAGAACTTGACAGGTAACTGTCAACTTGGAAACATGGGGTCAACTCACAAAGTAACAGCCAAGAAGTGCCCACATTTGGGTGTTCTGAGCTTGGGGACAACTTCTTTCTTCTACATCTTCCCCACATCCCACTGAAAGAATTGAAAGGGACTCAGTTATATACTCAGTCTCCCCATAATATCTAGAGTTCATCCTTCAGTCCAAACAGGAGCTATGAAGACGTAGGCCCAGACCAAATTGAACCCCAGGGATACAAAATGAGAGCCACAAAGTGTAGGCACTGGAACTTCTGGTGTGGAGTGTCGAGGGAAGTTCAAGTTCTCGTCCTTCTAACACTGAAAAGCCCCTGCTTTTCAGGAAGTCTCCTGATTAAAGAACCTATAGGCTTTTCCTCCAATTGCAACCCAAAGTTTCACATCTGTCTTTCTGTCCTTGGTCTTCTTATGCCACTAAATGTTTAACTGTGTATAAACCAAATTTTACCAAACTTGAGACTCTCAACTCATTTAATATATTCCTCAATGTCTAATCCATCACATCCATAAAGCTTTCCATCCATTCATCTTTACATTTTGAAAATCTGAACAAGAGGCCAGCATATACTTATGCTCAGTGTTTAATGGTGACATTTAAACATAACTACAATAAAATATAAAAACTGTATACTGCTGCCTCTCAGAAAAGATACCCGCACCATCAAAAGGTCAAGTTCAAACAGGCCAAGTCCAAGGGAAAGGAAACAAAGCTTCTCCAGCTTGACTAACTTCTGCTCTAGACTTTTAGAGAAGTCTCATTCTCCCTATTGAAGCTGTAAGACCCAGAAGGCTAAGACCAATCCTAGGACAACAGGAAAGAGGCATGGACCTGGTCACTGAGGCTGACATCAAGGACACCAAGAAGAATCCCTGGAGCCTCAGAACAGTCCAGTCCTCAGAACTGTCACACATGCCACCGTGGTGTGAGTCGATCCTCGGCATGAAAGTCGAGGCAGTGCAGGGAAATCAGGTTCCTCTGGAGAGCTGCTCGCCAAACTAGACAGCCCAGAACAGAAGCCAGATCTATGGATAAAGAGCATGTCCTTACATGGATGGGCCTCCCGAGTAGCTCAGATGAGAAAGAATCTGGCTGCAATGCAAAAGACCCAGGTTTGATCCCTGGGTCAGGAAGATCCCCTGGAGAAGGGAATGGCAACCCACTCCAGGGACCAGAGTTTCTTCAGTAGTATAGGATTCACGTGCACATTTAATTTGAAAGAATAGAACTTTTAAGATATGCATTTAGGGGGGGATACAAACTTCAATCTACAGCATGAATATGTTGAAACCTAAAAATATCAGAATTCCAGTATTTGAAGGTGGGGGTCTTTGGGTGGTGATCAGGTCACGAGAGTAGAGCCCTTGTGAATGGGATTAATGTCCTTGTAAAGAGCTCCCCGTCCCCTTGCCTCTTCCACCATGTGAGGACGAGAAAGAAGACAGACTCTTTGAACCAGGAGGCCAGCCCTCACCAGACATGGCACCTTGGTCTTGGACTGCTTAGCCTCCAGGACTGTCACAAAGAAATTTCTGCTGCTTATAACCCACCTAGTCTATGATATACTTGGTTAGAGCAACCTGAACTGACAAAGAATGCATTTGTGGTGATGTATATATATTCCGACATTTCTAACTAGGTTGCATATTGCTATCTTATGTGACATGAGATATATTTAAGATGGCACCTAGTTGCTGTTTTATTAAAACCATATTTCAATCCAAGCTGGAACTAGCACTTGCCATCATTCCAGCCTGTCTCTCCTCCACTCTCTTTCATGTTCAGCATGAATCAAATGGCGTAAGCATCCCAAATACATTCCAGTTAACACTCCATGTCTCATCCCTCCACATTTTTCCACATTCACTCCAAGCCTTTGTTCTTCCCTTTGACTCCATGTTAAAATGCTAGGCATCTTTTAAGTCCCAACTTGGAAAAGTCTTCCTTGATTCCAAAAGACACTCGCTGCCCTATACCTTGATTTAATTTAATTTAATTTAATCCTATACCTTGTATATAGCACTATTACCAGCGTTTTTAGGTTTGTTTTTTACTGACTGTCACCCCTATTGTAAATGGCAAAGGGTACAAAGTTAAAAAACGGTCCTATCTTATATTTGGGTGACTTTGAACAAATTGAGACTTTTGAATCTCAGTTTCTTCTTCTGTAAGATAACCATAGATATTATCATCCCATCTCTCAGACTATTATGAGACTTAACTAAGATAACATATTAAGAGCATTTTTTAAAAAATAATTATTTATTTAGCTGCATTGATTCTTAGTTGTGACATGCAGAATCTAGTTCTTTGACTAGGAATCAAACCCAGGCTGCTTGCCTTGGGAGAGGGGAGATTTAGTCACTGGACCACCAGGGAAGTCCCAGTGAGAGCATTTTATCAATTATAAAGTACTGACAATTTTTATTTAGAATAAAAAAGACTTTTTGAAAATAGGTAATGGACCACACAAATTAGGAAAAAAGATATGATCTCTCACCATTTATAAAAACAGCTCTAGATAAAACTACCGATGAGCATTGACCTCCCAAAACAGTAACCTGGAAGGTCTATTCTCAGCTGTCAGCTTGCTCAGTCCATCAGCAGCACGTGTCCCAGACAACCTTGCCTTCTTCCAGGACACACTCTCTTCACTGGGCTTCCACCACTTCTCAATCTAGCCCCAAGGCTTTCCTTTCTATACTCACTCCCTTGGTGATCTCATCCTCTCTCATGGCTTTAAACAGCATTTAACTTCTTCCAACTCACTAATGTGGATCTGTAGATTTCTTCCCCGAAAATCAAAACTGTGTATTAAACTGCCTAGATGCTTTAAAAGTACCTTAATGTGTCCAAACTGAGCTCCCAGTCTCCCCCATCCCAAGTACACACTTCATCTCAGTTCATGGACATTGGATCCGTTCAGGTGCTTGCGTCAAAAATATTTCAGATGTGATGCCTCTTTTTCTCTCATACTTTCTAACCAATCCACCAAAAAATTTTCCAACCAAAGTGGCTTCAGAATCCAGTCCCTTGCCACCACCTCCGTGCTGCTTTTATCCTCATCCAAGTTGCCATCATCTCTCACTTGACACCTGAAATTGCTTCCTAAATGGCCTCTCTGTTTCTGCCCTACCCATCTTTGATCTTGTTGAATAAACCCATCAGAGTCATTGTGTGACATTAGTTATATCAGGTCAATCACTGGTTAAACCCCTTCAATGGTACCCTGTCTCCCTCAGTGTAAAACCACAAAGGGATTTAAGAATTTGTGTGATCTACTCACCATACTCCTATTTCCTCTCTGACCTCACCTCCCACCACTGTCCCCTTTGCTAAGTTCACTCCAGCCACCATTCCCACCTTGCTTTCCGTGGATAACCAGCCGCTGGCCCTGCCTCTGTCTGGATGCTCTTCTTCCGGCTATCACGTGGATCAGTCCTTCACCTTCTTGATATCAATCCTCAAATGTCACCTTCTCCGTGAGGTCATTCCCGACCATCCTTTCCTCTTACTTCCCACTGCTCTTTCTCGATTTCTTTCCAATAGTAGTTGCCATCTTTTAACGTATATTCTACTGTCACTAGTAAAAGCTCCAACAGTACCAGAATTTTTATTTCTTTTGTATCTTCAGTGCGTAGAGCAATGCCTGACACATAGATGCCATATTACTTATAAGAACGAATGAGGGAACAGTGAATGCCCAAAATGGGCTTCACAAGTCCATGATACATGTATTTCTAACCACCTGTACCTTCCACAATAAAGGGCAGAAAAACCATCAAAGTTCTTAGAAATGACTGACACTTAAAAGTCAGAAAATTTGCTTCTCATTTACTTATCAGATGCCTAGTATGTGTTACATGTATAATTTTGGAAGGCAGAGCTGAACATTAAGATTTCCCTCCTATGTAAGTTTTTTATGAGTACCTTGGCAGATTCTTCTGGTCTCAATAATTGAAACTAATCCATGTCAACAAACAGTTTTAAAAAAACAAAACTATAAAACTGGATACTTATGGTAATTAAGTATATTTGGTTCTAGCCTAAGAATTATATCACACAGAAAAACTTTAAAGAATGCATGATTTTTAAATGCTGTAATTACAAATTATTATATTAGTAGTTGCTATACTAATGAATATAATTTGCTGATTAAAACAGATGTTGCCCACAAAGAGAAAGTTCTGGATACATCTAGAAAAAAAAAAACTTTTCCCATTTTAATATTGATTTATTCCATATTTTTCTTTTTAATTATTATCATTTTAAGGCAACTATCTGCTTGTAAATTATAAATGAGAAGGAGCAATACTTTAACATTCTCACCAAAAACTTCCTAAGTATAAATGAATATAGTCTTCCTCAAACTAAATAATCACTCAGGAATGGCGATGTATTTTGCTAAATTACAGATCTAGAAAATGAAAATCCAAGACTTTAAACTTCATTTCACAATGATACGCTATTCTTCGAAGCGTTGTTTATACTAACTGTGAGTTTTCGATTTAAATAAAAACCATTCTATCAGAAACTAATATCAGAAAATGCACTGTGGTTCTTGATTTCCTCATCAAGAAATCACTGAACCATCACATTATATCATAACTAAAAAGTGAACAAACAAAAATTTTTTAAACTATAAGTTTACCCCTCACTGACAACATTGAAAATAGAGAATTTGTGTAAATCAATTCTAGAAACTTGCTCTTATCTCAATTTACAAAAATTTCTGTAAGGAAAAGGAAACGCCACATAGTCCAAGAGGAAGTCATGACCTTCGGCAACATGCTTATACATAACAAGATTTAATAAGTGTTTGTTGAAGTGAATTAATCCACGCTTACCTGGATAAAAGACTCGAATAGAACATAACTTAAGAGGAAAAAAAACCTCATCTAACATGTGAAAACTTCCATCCAAATTGACTTTGAATACTTCCGTGAATACTTTTGGTTACTGTGGCTTAAAACTTGCAAGACGGTCAACAAAGAAAGTTGAAAGTATCAAAACATCACCAATTCATTGTGAAAGGCAATAGTAGTAGGTTTTTTTAAATATATCTAAACATATTTACAGATACTTATCCCTTTGCTAACCTTTTTCTTACACACATGGATTTTAAAAATACATTCCCCACAACAGCAACTTCATGGGATAAGTGCTATGATCCCCACTTACAAATCAGAAAACTGAGACCCTAGGAAAGCTAATAAACTGGCCCAGGTTATCAAGATGAGGATTTAAACTTGAGTCTGTTTCATTGCAAAGTCTGTTTCTAAACCTCTGAGCCTAACACTAGATAGCCATTAGAACAGATTCAAATATATTCACTTTATACATTTGTAGGTAAAATATTTGCTTGGAAATAATACCGCAGTTTAGAGCCCCTCAGAACATTCCAGCAGATAAACTTTTGCTGAAAACATTTCAGGAAATCTGACATCTTCATACAATGCACTTTGTTGAAAGTATACTTCACAAAAACTGTAAAGCCTATTTTTTGATCTAATATTCCCTGAGCTAAACAGTTATAGGAAAATAATTGTTAGTAATACACACAAGTTTTCCACATCAGTAACTCAAGTGTTGAACAACTTAAAAATGAACTTCCCAAGAGAGGATGCTCCTTAATTATAGAAGCAATCAACAAATCATAAAACCTTAGAGCTAAAAGAGTTCTTCGAGTTTCTTTAAACTAACCTTTCACTGAATAGATGATAAACCAAAGTCCAGGCAGGTGAAGCAGTTTATCTAAGTTTCTACAACTAAATAAGAAGCTAATTATAAGACGTTTTACTTACAGCAGGATAAAAATATTTCCAATTCCCAATTATCTTTTTGACCAGACCTTATTATTTCTCAGTTACAGTAATATATCAATGATATTCTCCAATTGCAGCACTTAAAACTACCTTGAACTTGAATCATTTTGAGGATCAAACCCTAAACTTAAATAATTTCAAAGCAACCTAGCCTAAACAAAGAAAACTCTCACTTTTCATGACAAACAACTGCTGAACAAGGGAAGTAAATACTGTACCAAAATACTTTTTATACTACCAAGAGTATTCATGTGAACTTTGAATGGCTTTCTCACAGAGATGATCAAGAATGAATTATAAGATGTAAAAAAAGGAATATAAGACTCTTAACGACCACCTTAAAAACTTAATGTATATCATAAAGATTAAACAAATGTTCAGCCTCTGTTGGTTACTACATAGTAAAGTTTTTATTCTGATAGAACTTACTATACTTTATATATACCCCCAGCTAGTAGGAATTCATTTCCTTCTGGCCACTTTTGTATTTTATTTACCAAAATGAAATATCAAGAGTGTCCAAAATGAATGCAAACTACAGAAGTCCTGCTACTATAGGAATGTTCGCTGTGATATTTAAAAGCAAAATCAATCACAGACAGAATAGAATACCTACCTATCAGACCCATCATTGTTACATAACTTTCCTTTGTAACTATATAACCATATTCATAAGTGATAACGTTTAAGACAGTCAAATTAATAAAGTTTCCTCAGAAGTACCCAAATCATCATCCCAAATGAAAGTGAACCTACAAACCAGTACAAAACAAGGAACTCTAAAGTCATAAATCACTTTGAACAGGCAACAGCTCAAAATAACTAGAAAATTCTCTAAAGGCATAAGCACCAGCTCCCAAAGGAAGTGCCTATAGAGTATTTAAAAAGCAACATACCTTCTTAAAGATGGAGAATTCCCAGTGTTCAAACAGTAGTAATCCACATAGGGAAGGCATCATCAAAAATCCCAACAACTTTGAAACAACTCCAAGGAAAAAAGTTTGGCAACTTTTCATTCAGGAATGACGATGTTGTAATGGTACTTCCACAATGTTCACTGACGGAAAGATCCAGTAAGAAGGATACAGCACAGAGGAGGTGGGAGCGCTTCTGATGTTTTCTAGATGCTGACCACAGTAATCACACCTATACAATTGAAATTCATTAGTGTCAGCTTTCAAGCACACTCAGTTTCTTAAAAAAAAAAAAAAGTAACTTTAGCATTAATAGATTTCTTTCTTTGACATGAAAATTCAAAACCTTCATAGTTCTGGCAGCTGAATCATTTCTAGCTGCAGGTTTTATAATGGATACTCTATATAAATCATAACTTTCAGAAGTTCAAATAGATTGTCTTTGGCTGTTTCCTCATTATTTGATGGCAGCACAGTTTGATGGTTCATCTGTCCTGTCAAACCATAAAAGGCGGGAGATAAAGGCAAAGGGTGTGGGGTGGGGATAGGAAAGGAGAGCCGTGATACATCACCTTGGTATTTGGAACCATCTCACAAAACATACCTGAAGATAATGACCTAAATTTGCATCTTCCGGTTCAGGAGCCCTGTTCCACACATTCCTAGTATTCAAACATGGCTAGAACATGCTACCTTTGTTCACTTTCAACAAACTCTCAACTTCTGTCCCTAAATGTCTTTTTATGAACCAAGGGACGGGGCAGATAAACAACTTTTGTGGTCAAGTGCGAAAGGGCGGAAAGAAATGTCCTAGAAAGTGGAGAAGTGTACCAGTGATGCAGACTTTGCCTCATCTGAGCCAGAACCAACCTAGAAACACTGGGAAGTGACGCTACTTGAGAAACAAAGTTAGGGAGTCTCCTTGTGCCCATAAACACTGAGGGAGTCGCGCTGCGTCTCCACCCCGCAGAAGCTCCAACAGCCATCCCTCTTTTGGGCGGGCGTGGCAGACAGAAACAAAAGGTTAAAACACAAAAGGCGGGGCGGGCCGCTGGGTCTGGGGAGCTTCTGGCGCTCGCGGCCCCCTTTCTATTCAAACACTTTAAATTGGGGCGGGGGGGGGGCCGCGTGAAGTGAGAGAGGTGATGCTGGATGGCCAGGACCGCATAGGTTATCCTGGGTGGGTCGTGAAACTGAAAGGGGCGGACGGGATGGCGGACTCCTAACTAGTGGTCCAGGCCCATCCCTGCATCCCTGCATCTCTGACAAGTCGAGAACCTGTGGCTTCTTCCTCCTCCCTACCTTGCCCCCAAAGAAAACTTTCTCAACTCTTACCAGCTCGCTCTAATCCCCTGGATCACAAACACAAGGTCCCATCCCCTACCAGTCACACCTCTTCTGCGTTCTATTGTTGTAGCTTTGGGTATGGTGCGTAGGAATCGGCACAGCGCTCCGCAGACAGTTAAGTTATAAAAACGCTGAGGGAAGGGCCCCCAGCTTCCCAATCTCTTGCCTTCGCAGTACCAAAGTCAGAGCTGGGGTGGGGATGAGACCCAGCACAACCCCAACCATCGCGGCATGCTTCCCTCGGGTCTGTGCGCAGCTGGGAGATAGGCGAGGCAATGCCCCCCTCGAGACACCCTTCCCCCATTTCCCCAGCTCCTCATATAAAGAGGCACTTGAGAGAAATGCCCGCCTGGCTCTTGCCTATGAGAAATAAACAAATAAAACAATCTGTGCAAGTTCCTTAAGGAACAAAAGAGAAGGGACCCGGGGGTTAGGGGAAAGGAGATACAACTTAGCCAAACTTCGCCACCGGATGGCTCCTCCGTCCTCCCAAGGGCGGGGAAGCCGGGAGCATCGCGGGGGAGAGAGAGGTAAATAAGACCACAGTCCCCACTCACCTTCTTCCCCACTTGGTCGCACTTTGAAGAGACACTTCCCTTGTCGCGGTCCTCGAGGCGCTCGGACACTTGTGTGTGGCCTGACAGCGGAGAAAGTCGCGGCGGCAAAGTTGCGAGAGGGAGATACCCGCGCGTCCAGGGGAGAGGGGCGGAGAGAGAGTTCATCAGAGTTCCCCCTTTTGTTCCAAGTCCGGGAGCAGACAAAGAGGCGGCGAGCGGCGGCAGGTTTCTCCTCTCACCCCTTCTTCCTCTCTCCCTCCCCTCCCCTCCCCGCCCCCTCCCTCTCCCCGCATCTCCCGCCCGGCTCGGAAACCTAGGAGGCGAGCCGGGGCGGCTCCGGCCCCAGCTCGTGGCAACTCTGCCCCGACCCTCTCCACCCACCACCTCGCTCGAAACTTTCCCCGGGAGATGCCCGTCTGGGCCCCTCCACACCCACCTCCCTTTTACTGCCTCCCAGTCTAACGCGCTCAAGTCTACCGGGAGGGGGGAGAGAGAGAGAGAGGAATCTCCAAAATCATTGTTTCCGGGAGATGCACCTCTTTGTTTGCACTTTCCCTGCCAATCAATGTGAGCAATCCACTTTAGCATCGAGTTTCTGTCAGTTTCCCCTCATCCCCAGAGAGACCAGATGAGACGGGTAAAGGGGTCCACCCCAGAAGATCCAGGCGCCTAGACAACTAGAGGTGGGCTGCGCCCTGGGTTCTCCATCCTGGCTCCTCCACAGGGATCACCCCCTCCACCCGGCACACCAAAAGAACTCAAAGGGGCATCAAGAAGTGTTAGAAAAGTCTGCTCCCCACCCCCTCGCCCACCCCCACCCATTCTGTCCCTTGGGAACTGCCTCTAATCCCGAGGAGGAAGCCCAGCTCGGAGGCCCACCGGGACCTCCACCTCTCGGGGCTACCTGTTGCTGCAGGCGCTGCGCGACTTGGTCCAGGGGCGCCGAGGACAGATTCCCACCTCGAGCATCGCGCCCACCCCTCAGGCCCCAAACTTCTCCGAAGCACAGACCGCTCAGGCAAGGCTCTCCGGGTGGCCGCGCTCCCTCTGATCCTGGAGCCAGGCCCTCCTCACCGGTTCCCTTCTCTGCACCACTGCCTTGCCCTAGCTCCAAAAATCGGACTCAGGGTCCCTGGCTGCCTCCCCGACCTCTACTCCCTGGCAACTCCAAGCATCCCGCCTTTCCGCCTCCTCCCCCACTGCCTTGCCCGGGCAGCTCGGGTGTTCCGGACCAAAAACAGCTCCTGACCCTCCTCCAGACCCTTTACCAGTGTTTCCCCGACCATCTGTACCGGGGACCCCCATCCTCACGTCCCCTATCCTTAGACGCTCATCCCAACTGCGGGCCACAGTACTGGCGCTCGGAGTGACTCAGAGTAGCGCTCATTTTCCTTCAGGATCTTACTAGAATTGAAGGGAAGGGAAGCCGGAGGTTGGGGGGAATGGGAGAGAATGGGGGCCCACAATGGAAAGCAGTTTCTAGGGCAAAGAAAAAAAAATCAACATTCCAAAGCAAACATCCACCTTTCAGGAGGTACTCGGCCCATCGCGCACCTTCGCCCCCATCCCTCCTCCTTCCCCATCCCAGACTTGAGGGTCTTTAGGTTGATGCAGTTGGGGGGTGGGGGTGGGTAAAGGGATGAGGCAGAAGGAGGCCTGTAAACTTGGGACCAAGGTCGGGAGCTGGGTGGGGGGTGGGGGATGCCTGAAGGAGGAGATGGGGGAGGGAGCCAAGAGCCCCCGCCGAGCCCAGAATGTCGCGGCGGACAGTCCCGGTCCTCCCCGGGCGACTCCTCGCCAGGTCTCTCCCCCGGAGCGGAACAAAGACTCCGCGAGGAGCGCGTCTGTTCTCGCCTCCCCGCGCCCGCACCCCGCCCTCCGCCTAGCTCGCTGGAGCCCACGCCGCCCTCGGAAACTTTGCAACCAACTTCCCCCCAGAGTTAGCGCGCGCGGCGCGGGGAACAGAAGAAGAAATAGGGACAGTCGCACGCGGGGACCAGAGATGCCCCTTGTCCTCGTCCCCTCCCGGACGCGGAGGACCACTCCTGGCGCCGCCGGTCCCGGCCAGCGCGCGGGGCGACCGGCGGTGCCAGGGCGAGAAGCACACACGTTTTCGCCGCTCCCTTAGGGAAGCTTCTTTAGTTTAGGCGCCTGCAGGGCTGGGTCGTGAGGTCGAGGGAAGAGGTGACAAACAGGAGATGCGGGCGGAGGGCCGCCGCTCGGACCTGCGGCGGGAGGCCAGGGAGCGGGAGCGAGCGCCAGTGTGGCCGCGCCCGTCGGGCCGGCTGCCGGCGCGCACCGTCCCGCCCGCCGAGCTCGGCCCGCGGCCGCGAGGCCGCACGGTCACGGCCCCGGGGCCCCCCCGGCCCGCCTTCTTGCACGCCGCCCGCTCACCTGCGCGGAGCCCGGACACCTGCGCCGCCTTCTCCCGGAGCCTCAGGTCTCCAGGGCGGCCGCTCGCCTACTGGAAACTCAGAAGCTTCATCTGAGGTTAGGGATCTTCAACGCACCACGACCAACCACAGGAGAAAACAGCCCCCACCCACTCCTGTCTGGCACATTTTCCTCTTTGTCTAATTATGATGACTTCCAGAATTCTCTTTTTAGGAGAAGTCTACCCACCACCCACCTGCACCGCGCGACAAACCCTTACTTTCCGCTATCTTCAGGGATCGGCTTGGAAAAGAACGAAAAAGTCAGTACTTCGAAACAATTCAGTTCTGCTGCCTCACGGAAGTACTCGTGGGGTAACTCGAAGAGCTGCTGACTTCTAAATCATGACTGTCATAGCAGATTAATGGAATCTATTGAAACACTACCAAATCTTTTTAAAAAATGTTGTTTGTTTCTCTCTTTTCTCAAGGGAAGGGCCATTTGCCAGGTGAACAGTCAATGTGGCTTCAAGAAGGCTTTCTCCCAGCTTTATGGAACACCCTCACCCGGGCTGTTGGAGGTCTCTCTCTTTCCCAACCTGCTGCCTGACTAAGTGATTTCCTCTGAAGGATCTTGGTCCTTTACTAGTCAGAGCTCCGCCACCTCCATTCCTGGGCTGCTCTCAGTATGATACTAGTCACTGCTATCTTTGAAAAGAATGCCATCTTTTCTCAGACCGCACCATATTACTATTATCATTAAATTAATTAAGATCTAGGCTCAAAAGTGGATGCGTCCATGCATACATGCTCAGTCACTTCAGTCATGTCTGACTCTTTGTGACCCTATGGACTGTAGCCCGCCAGGCTCCTCTGTCTATGGGATGCTCCAGGCAAGAATACTGGAGTGGGTTGCCATGCCCTCCTCCAGGGTATCTTCCCGACCCAGAGATCAAACCCATGTCAGCTGCACTGCGGGCAGATCCTTTACCGCTGAGCCACAGTGAAGCCCCAGGCTCAGAGGTGGATAGACCAGAACAAATGGGCTTAGAAACCCAAGTATCTTCTCTGAACTGACAATGTGGGTGCTCCACTTGGGACTCCACACCTGTCATTCCTACAGCAGGCTGACCGAAGCTTCTGCCCCGTGTCTCCCTATTCTGCCTCCCTGTTCAAGGGATTTCTTGAACAGAAGACTCCACTTGGCCAGTGCAGGGGCGCAGGCTAGAAGCGCCCGGCAGATGATGCCCTTCAGAGAAGCTCTCAACAAGAGCAGCGGGTGAGAGTGAGTTTGAAACTACCCCAGGTTCCCCACCTGGAGGCAGGGATAGACTTACTAAGCCGTGTTCCACACTGTCTCCCCCGGGTCCCCATCTTGGGCCTCAGTTAACCACAGCATTAACTCCCTTTCTAAGGAGCCCTATGTTGGCTATCTTCCTTACCTACCTTCGGGCACCTCTAGTGCTTTCTGCCATTGCATCCCAAACAGGCCACAGTACTTGCCCTTGAATCCTGGTCTCAAAGTCAGCTTCTGCAGGAGCTACACCTAAGACACCTCTCAGACATGTGCTTTCTAAGGGGAGGAATCCGCTGTCCTCAGAGAACGAAGCTACAAAATAAGACTTTTCCCTGGCAAAGAGGCCATCTGCACAATGAAAAGTATTTATTCTAGTTTATTTTCTAAGTAACAGTCTATAATTATATATTTTACTAAATAAAGTATAGGATCATATATCTTGTGTGAAATTCTTATACATATTCATAAGAAAAGTTCCTTGAGTCTAATGCCAACAAACAGCAAAGCAATCGGAAATTCTATCAGAATCACCTTTTTTAAAAAAAATGAGAAATAACATATAGGGCTTTTATTGAGTCTCTGGATGAAAGTTAAGGAGGATGACAAACACATCTCATACTCTATCTTAGTGTGACTTAGTAATATTCGCCAGGAGATCCTATGGTGTTTTTCACCAAAATTTTCACAGCATAAATTGGCCAACTATTGCAACAGTTTTTATGACACTATATATTAAATCTTATTCTCCTCTTTGCCATCCTTATGAATAAGTCTTTAAGTATCCACATAAGTATAAGCCCCAGTGCCATCCTCCACTCCTAGAGCATTCTTTCTTAGGTGGCTTTCACCACTGTTTTCCTTAAGTTCCCCTGTGCTAGTCACCAAAGTTTGTTGTTCTCCCTCTGGGCATGTGTGAGGAACTCAATTTGCTACTCCCCTTGAGTCAGATGTGGCCATGAGATTTGTTCTGGCCAATGAAATGCAGACAGAAATATGTCATTTCCAGGTGGAAGCTTTAAGAGCGAGTGCATGATTTCATGTGCCCCCTTTCCATCTGCTACCGTGCTGGATAAAGCAGCTAATTTAGCCTGACTACCAGAATGAGCCCCCTACCCCTACCAGCCAACCTCAGTGGTCATTCTGCATTAGCAAAAAATAATATTTTCTTGTCATAAAGTGTTAGTCACTCAGTCATGCTCTGACTCTTTGTGACCCCATGGACTGTAGCCCACCAGGCTCCATAGTCCATGGAATTCTCCAGGCAAGAATACTGGAGTTGGTAGCCATTAGCTTCTCCAAGGGATCTTCCCAACCCAGCGATTGAACCTGAGTATGCTGCATTGAAGGCATATTCTTTTTTTGTGTGTATGGTTTGATCGATAAAATACTTTTATTGATGGCTTTATTTTCCTACTTTATATGGAAGAACATTGCGTGTCTAGAAGTTATAGATTATCACAAGGTAACAGCCATAATGAGCAATACAGATGAGACACATAAACCTACATATGATAGTAACTGTAGTTTTTATCTTTTCTGTCACCTCTAGTTTGTATCACCTAAACTTTCAAATATATTTTCATAACAATGAAATACCTAGTTTTGGCAAAAAAGGACAACTTCAGCAATATGTGAACCTCCAAGTGTACTAGACTCACTATCACAGACAGAAAGGGTGAGAGAATTACAGTGACAATCATCAGAAAGCTTTATGATCGAAAACCATAATTTATTATTTAAACGTTTGCCTGTCACTCCCATTGAGGGCACACTGACCAATTACATACTCCTTGGAAGCTGCCATTTTTTTATAATTGAGATTTTATTGGTTGTTTTGAGGATCACTCTACAGACATTCCGGAGAAGGCAATGGCACCCCACTCGAGTACTTTTGCCTGGAAAATCCCATGGATGGAGGAGCCTGGTGGGCTGCAGTCCATGGGGTCGCTAGAGTCGGACAAGACTGAGCGACTTCACTTTCACTTTTCACTTTCATGCATTGGAGAAGGAAATGGCCACCCACTCCATTGTTCTTGCCTGGAGAATCCCAGGGACGGGGAAGCCTGGTGAGCTGCCATCTATGGGGTCACCCAGAGTCGGACACGACTGAAGTGACTTAGCAGCAGCAGCATACAGACATTTCAGTTTATACACAATTCTTCACATATGTACCAAAAATCTAAAAAATCATGTAGTTGTGATTCTTAATAGTTACTCCATGACTTTTCAGCTTAAAATTTGGAGCATATTTTTCTTAATAGGATATCGAGTATAAATTATCTTCAAATATTAATATTCTGTTACATCATAAGTCCCACTAATTCACAATTTAATATCATATTTGCTACATACTCAAACTGTCAATCATTCATAGCACATTAACCAAGTTACTAGGAAAACTGGGCTACCACGACCATAGATGTTACAGAGTGCACAAAATTCTGACCAGGAGAGCCAAGATCAAAGAGTGGTTTGCTGTAGGAAACAATTCTACCAAAACAATATGGGAAGAGAATTTAAAGTGTTCAAGGCATTAAATCCACAAGTGACTCCAAATTGCAATTTAGAATGCTTTTGTATTATAGGATATAAAAGTTGTTTCTGCTGCTGCTGCTGCTAAGTCGCTTCGGTTGTGTCTGACTCTGTGCAACCCCATAGACGGCAGCCCACCAGGTTCCTCTGTTCCTGGGATTCCCCAGGCAAGAATACTGGAGTGGGTTGCCGTTTCCTTCTCCTGAAGGCATATTCTTTAACATCTGAGCCACTAGGGAAGCCCAAGCTACTGAGATTTCAGGATTATTTTTAATCATGATAAAACCTGGCTGATTCTTACTTATTCAGAGTCTCTCGGTCATTTATCTTTGCAAAGTTATACTTCTGGTTTCTTTGTGGGTTTGAGATCTTGGAAAATGTATGCAGTAGCTCCCGTGAACTCCCCTTAATACTTTCCAGCTGGACTTCAAGTTTAATGATACTATTCTGGGTAAATTGTTTTCTTTTTGAAAGATTAGTTTATCTTCTTGCTGGGAAAAAAAAAAAAAAAAAGCTAGCAACAAATGGAGAAAAGGGATAGGATTTTGTGGAGTCTGATATACTTCATTTTTGCATCCGCCCCAGAAAGAGTGGACTCTCCCCAATCTTTGTCATTGCCTTACCAACTTTCAGAACTTAACCAACACCATAAACTCAATGAGTCTTTGCCAGACTACATTTTAAACTAAAATTCTTTCAACAAGTCACTTAATCTTTGGTGAAGTTTTATTGGTTTTATTTATCTAATAAAACTGAGAAGTCATCACCTACTTCATGAGGTTGTTATGAGAATTAAGTGAGATAGTAAGTCCCTTAATTGAGGGGCTACATGTTATAATGGCCATTATTCAGTTTCAAATACTTCATAGCTTGTCTATCAATTTCTCCGGTCAGAACCATTCATAAGAAGGCTTGCCTGTTCTGAAATGTCTTTCGTTTTCTTAATATCCAAGTAATAATCAGTATATCATAAAAAATATTAAGAATAACACACAACCCATCTTTTTCCTTTCCCAGAAGATACCTGGAAAACTGAAACCTCGTTTTATTTCTAAACTCTAAGGATTGTTGGTTTTACTTGTACTCTTGTTGTTGTTACTGTTATTGTTTCTATAATAATTATATCCATTTCCTCAGGTAAAATCGGCCTCTAAATAAAGTTTCCTCACCGCCTTAATCTGTATTCCCATCCCTTTGACTCTTACCAAACCTGATAATACTGTTGCATGTGGGTTCAATCCCTGGTGGGAAGATCCCCTGGGGAAGGAAACGGCAACCCACTCCAGTATTCTTGCCTGGGGAATCCCATGCACAGAGGAGCCTGGTGGGCCACAGTCCATGGGGTCATAAAGAGTTGGACACGACTGAGCACCCACGCACGTGCTTTTACTTGTGCTATTCTCTCTAAAGATGTTTATCCACCTTCTTCCTATTTCTAATCCTTACTCACCTTTCAGAGTCGTCTACACAAGCATATCCTATAAAAAGTCCTTTCAGAAACCCCAAGTTGGACTAACTGTTCCTTCTTCATTTATTGCATCTATCCTTTTAGGAGGTAGTGGAGTTTTTTTATTAAGACTGTGAGTTTTAGGGACTTCCCTGGCAGTCCAGTGGTTAAGACCTTGCCCTCCAATGCACAGGGTATAGGTTCCTTCCCTGGTTGTAGAGCTAAGAGCTCACATGCCTCAGGGCAAAAAAAAAAAAAAAATCAAAACATAAAACAGAAGTAATATTGTAACAAATTTCAATAAAGACTAAAAGTGGTCCACATAAAGAAAAAAAAGCATGTGAGTTTTAGAATCATCAATCGGGTGTGTATTACCTGGCGTTGCTACTCACTAGCTGTATGACTGTGATCAAGTAACTTCACATTTTTCCCTGGTGGCTCAGAGGTTAAAGCGTCTGCCTGCAATGTGGGAGACCGGGTTCGATCCCTGGGTTGGGAAGATCCCCTGGAGAAGGAAATGGCAACCCACTCCAGTATTCTTGCCTGGAGAATCCCCTGGACGGAGGAGCCTGGTGGGCTACAGTCCACGGGGTCGCAGAGTCGGACATGAATGAGTGAGGCACAGTACCGTGTATAGGGGCTTCCCAGGTGGCTCAACAGTAAAGAACCCGCCTGCCAACATAGGAGACACCGGAGATGTGGGTTCAATTCCTGGTGGGAAGGTCCCGTGGAGAAGGAAATGGCAACCCACTCCAGTATTCTTGCCTGGGAAAATCCCATGCACAGAGGAGCCTGGTGGGCTACAGTCCCTGGGGTCACAAAGAGTTGGACACGATTGAGCACCCACACACGTGCAGTGTATGTAAAATAACGTAACACTACCTGCATCATGAGATGGCGTGGACAAAATATCAACACTGTGAGGTGCTAAGCATATAAACCTGAGAGAAATCAAAACAGCTGTCACTGATTGAGTGCCTATTGTCTCTAGTAGATTTAAATAAAGGTAAAGTAGTAAAATAACAGATGGTGAATTCCATTTTTATTCTCAGCTTTTCTTCTCAGATATAAAGGTCTGGAACTTCAGTAAGTTATATCTTCCTTAAGGATGTTAGGCATTGAAAACAAAAGCTACCCAAACTCTCAAGAGACTTCTTGTGCTATAAGAGTAATACCAGGAACTACATTTCCTAATCAGCAGTGCCTCAGTCTTTATGTCAATATATCCATATGCCTCGGTAAACTATTGGAAGGCACAGTAAGAGCAAGGAATTTAGTGTGTTTCCCATGTATTGGACAGAAGAGTATTTCATCCACGCTACAGTGAAGTTCTGACCTAGGTACTATATGTGACTAAGTAATACATAGTAATTCTCCATTTGCCCAAAAAGAAATTGTTTTTAAAGTCCATCAACAGAGGAGTGGATAAGGAAGATGTGGATAAGGAAGATATATATATATATATGTGGTGGAATATTGCTCAGCCATAAAAAGGAACAAAATTGTGCCACCTGCAGAGGACATAGTTGAACCTAGAGATTGTCATACACAGTGATGTAAGTCAGGAAGAGAAAAACAAATATCGTCTATTAACTCATATATGTGTAATCTAGAAAAACGGTACAGATGAATCTATTTGCAAATAAGAAATAGAGACACAGACATAGAGAACAAACAAACCAAGCGGGGAAGAGGTGGTAGGATGAATAGGGAGGCTGGGACTGATATATACACACTGCTGCTGCTGCTGCTAAGTCGCTTCAGTCGTGCCCGACTCTGTGCGACCCCGTAGACGGCAGCCTACCAGGCTCCACACTAATGAGAATCTATTGTATAGCATAGGGAACTATACTCAGTGCTCTGTGGTGACCTAAATGGGAAGGAAATCCAAAAAAGGGGGGATATATGTATACATACATCCGATTCACTTTGCTGTGCAGCAGAAACTAACACAACATTGGAAAGTAACTATATGTCAACAAAAATTAAAATAATTTCTTGGTCAACTTAAATATATACACTTTCAGGTCATGTGTTGCTTATGTAATATGCCTCCATATTTTCATTACATTAATAAATTTAGAAGTAATAATTCAGAAATATTTCTCTTTTTGCCACTCACAATTCGGAAAGCAATTTTACTTTCTCTTTTCACACATCTTTGTCACCCGCGTTAGCCACTCTGATTCATTTATCTCCCTTTATCTGAGCTCATCATTTTTATTGCTATTTAAATTCTTGAAAACCCAGCTCTTCTGGAGTTGACATTGATACTGAAATTGCAAACTTTGTCCCCACCCACAAATATTATTCACACAACATTAAAAAAATTGTTCACCTTTCCTACAGATATAGAACTGAGTTAGCCAGAACATGATGCCTGCTTTACCTTTAAAAGATCTATTTAGGAAGATAGCAAAATTTCATGACCATGAGATCATATCCCCAGGATCAAAAAATTTTTTTAATGAATAAGTCTGTATAAAATATGTTAGTCTCCTTCATTTCTAGTTTGATAGGTGACCTCCATAAGCATTTGAAACCAGCTTGAGGCCCAAAGATTGAGGGAAATGGGGCTTTGCTAAGTTTGTTGCTTGAAATAAAATAATTGAGAAATTTAGAGATTATATCACAAGATCTTCTGGTAAAGCAAACCCCTCTTCTGAAGGATGGTTTGAGGGAGATATCTTATCTTACATTTAGGAAGATACTGCTATAAATCTGCTTGTCACAAGTGCCACATACAGCCTTTTCCCATATTAGTGCAAGAGAGATTCCAACAAATTCCATCCTCCATCTGTCTGAGACAATCCATCAATGTCTGCTTGCATTTCCTAATGCATGACAACCCCTTAGTTTCTGTCTTCCCATCTGAACCAAGGATCATTTCCATGTCATTATTCTAGAACATTCTAAAACAGCATGGCATCTTTTAAAAACAAATTTAAACATTTCCCTCTGTTGAGGTTTAGCCTTCTCTTTCCAGTAATTTTGCACATTCTGCTGTTGCTCACCCAGTTCTATCATCTAACCATCCCTGCATTTGTGCTGTTATAATGTATACTTCCCAGTGGAGTCAAGTTTCCATCCATTATGGAGCTTTCTCTGAACCCCTCTGCATGAATTAGATGGGTGGCACTTTTTTGCAGGAAAATGTACATCATGACTTCTGGTTACAACTCGTTCTTGGATGATTACTCTGTGTATAAAGCAGTACTTTAGGCTAACATGATTATGCAACAGCAATATCTTTAAATGGGAAGCCTGATGCTGTACCATGTGAAACGGCATAATTTTTGGGTTTGATTCCTGACTCTGTTTCATGACATTTATCCCTTATATCTAATGTAGATAAAATCTTTAACCAAAGGCAACACAGCTGAGTGGAAATTGTCTTACCTATTTTCTTCCAATTTTGCAATGTACTGGGCTCCAAAATTCATGTAACTTCGTCATTGCTTCGTATTTCCTGTGAAAATACTTATTTGAGATGATAACAGCCTTAAACAAGAATAGAACTGATGAATATTTTGCTTTGTGGAGAAAGGTATTATTAGACTTTCTCCTCTGGGCTAAAAAAAGAAATCAAGGTCATCCTAGTCATAGAAGTTTCTCAGAAAGACATTTTTATTCTAGCTTTGACTTACTCAGTCCAGGAAGCCTATCACTAATAGATACAATTAAAAAGCCCAAAGGATAAACAAGGTGGCTTTTTCCTCAGCCACATGTTTTCTGTTTCATTGCCCTGTGTATCAATAGTCACAGTGATTATACTTTCTCTACCATGACTTGAATGGGCTTCCCTGGTGGCCCAGTGGTAAAGAATCCGCCTGCCAGTGCAGCAGAAGCAAGAGACACAGGTTCGATCTCTGGGTAGGGGAGATGCCCTGGAGGAGGATATGGCAACCCACCCCAGTATTCTTGACTGGGAAACCCCATGGACTGAGAAGCCTGCTGGGCTACAGTCTCCCACACAACTGAGCATGCACGTATGCCCCATGAATTAGAATAGGCCATCTTTTAACTTTGTCTGGATTATCACCTGGTTTAGGATCAGAGGCTCTAGACTCTCGGCTTAGATATTCCTTAAACGGCACCCCACTCCAGTATTCTTGCCTGGAGAATCCCATGGACGGAGGAGCCTGGTGGGCTACAGTCCATGGGGTCGCAAAGAGTCGGACACGACTGAGCGACTTCACTTTCACTTATGTTAGTTCATAAAAGATTTCCTCCCATTTTGTATTTTTTTTAAAAATATTTATTTATTTATTTGACTAAAGGAAATCAGTCCTGAATATTCATTGGAAGGACTGATGCTAAAGCTGAAACTCCAATACTTTGGCCACCTGATGTGAAGAACCAACTCATTGGAAAAGATTGTGATGCTGGGAAAGATTGAAGGCAGGAGGAGAAGGGGACAACAGAGGATGAGATGGTTGGATGGCATCACTGACTTGATGGACATGCGTCTGAGCAAGCTCCGGGAGTTGCTGATGGACAGAGAAGACTGGCAGTGCTGCAGTCCATGGGGTCGCAAAGAGTCGGACACAACAGAGTGACTGAACTGACTGAACTGATTTATTTGGCTGCGCCAGGTTTTAGTTGCAGCATGCAGGATCTAGTTCCCCGACCAGGGAGCACAAACCTGGGCCCCCTGCATTGGGAGTGTGGGATCTTAGCCGCTGGACCACCAAGGAAGTCCCCATGATGTATTATTTTCTTCTCTCATTATTTATTTAGTTGGCTTTGCGTTTGCTGGCAAGCTTAGCCCTCATCGATAGGGCTAGAGACGATCCCTTGATCCAGAGCACTGGCAGAACTCTGATAACAGCACTTCCTGCCCTAGAAGAGGCACCACGGCAACCCCGCTGCAGCCAAGCTCACAGTCGGCCTTCTAACTGGCTGCCAGTAGCCTCCACGGAGCCGACCCTCGTCTTGGAGGAAGTGAGCTGGAATCATCATCCTATGTAAACTAGGGCAGAGAGACCACCATTTGTCTTCCCTTTCAGACCCAGCCATTTTTCCCTGTAATAAATGACTTCATTTTGCTGCTGGAGTTACAGAGGTTAAATTTACAGCTAAGTGCAATCCTTTACTGGTTACAGCGCCTTCCAGAGAATTCGCTCATTTATTAGCAAAAATATCACTTGGAGTCAGCAATAAAGGTGCGGATGTGCTCATAGAAAATTACTAAGAGTCCGATGTGGAAAAAATATAAATTATTACACCAAAAGTACTTCCACTGTTTTCCTCCTAAATTTAAAATAAAGTCCTAAGACATTTAAGGGGTTTTGGTGTCTCCAGGTCCAGTTTCTTCCCGAGAGTTAATGCTTGATTTTCTAATCCTCTTGTATGACACCTGCCTATCCACACTAACCTTATCCGCTGTGGCTTTGAGCTTCACGAATCCCATCCCTGTACCCCCAGCCTAGGTTGTTCTTCCTTGACCAAACACGTATAAGTCCAACTGCCCACTGGAGGTTTTCACCCACAGGTCCCACGTATGCCTCTCATTTGACATAAGCTTAAGCTAATTTTACTGATTATTTCTCAAAAATCAGAAACTCTTCCCCACAATCCTTCTTACTAGCATTACTATTATTTAACTAATCATCATGGATAATTAGATGTCAATATAGCTAAAGGTTGCCCAGATAACTGGCAAACCATACCAGAGTCTGTCTGTCAGGGTGTCTCTGGAGGAGATGGGCATTTGATTGGATAAATCAGTAAAAACATAAAGAAGATCACCTTCACCCATGGGGGTGGGCATCACCCAATCCACTGAGGGCCTGAGTGGAACAAGGAGGCACAGGAAGGGTTAATTTGCTCTCTCTAAAGCAGGGACTCCATCTTGTCTTGCCCCCAGACATCGGTACTACTGGTTCTCAGAACTTTGGATTTAGACTGAATTATATGGATTTAGACTGAATTATATGGTGCGCTTTCTTGTTTCTTTAGCTTGGAGTCTGCAGATGGCAGGACTTCTCAGTCGACTCACAAGACTATAATCCATATATATTCAGGATTCTCCAGAGAAAACAGGACCAATAGGGTATACACATACACGCACGTAAAGAGGAAAAAACCACGGGAGTTCCTCTATGCTTTTCCCCTCTCCCCTCAGTCCACAACTAAATGCCTAGAATGCTCAAAAACAACAGTTAATTTTGTTTCCTTATCATCCCCAACATCCTTCCCCTCCTGCCTCATAGTGAAAAGTGAAAGTGTTAGTCACTCAGTTGGGTCCTACTCTTTGCAACCCCATGGCCTGTAGCCCACCAGGCTCCTCTGTCTATGGAATTCTCCAGGCAAGAATACTGGAGTGGATGCCATTCTCTTTTCCAGGGGATCTTCCTGACCCAGGGATCGAACCTGGGTCTCTCTCATTGAGGGCAGATTCTTTACCATCTGAGCCACCAGGGAAGCCCTGCCCTATAGCTACTATTCAATTCAGGCCCTCAGCATCTTTTAATTGAGCAACTGTAACAGTCTCTGTTATAGACTGAAGGTTTGGGTCTCCCCCAAATTCCCGTGTCTAAGTCCTAACTCCCAAGGTATGTTTCTGTTTGGAGATGGGACCTCTAAGAAAGTAATTAAGGTTGAATGAGGTCATAAGGGTAGGGACCTGATCTGATAGGAGCAGCATCCTTGTAAGAAGAAACACCAGAAACCTCTCATTCTCTTCCTCCAGGCAAGCACGGAGGAAAGGTCATGTTAGGACAAAGCAAGAAATCCAGGAAGAGAGAATCTTCACCAGAAATGGACTCATTTAGCTCCTATTCTAAGACTTCTCCAAACAGTGAAAAAATAAACGTTCTGTTGTTTAAGACACCCAGTTCATGTTACTTTTTAATGGCAGTCCTAACAGAGTATTACAGTCTCCAAACCAGTCTCCTCCTCCATCGTCACCCTGGTGCCACGTCCAGACAATTGGAAGCACTGTGCCCAGGGTGACTTTTATAAAAATGACATGTTGATCACATTATTTATTTACCTAAGAGAAAAGAAAATTATTCATGGCTTCCTCCGTTGCCAGAGTATGCATTCAGCCTCCTCTGTGATCTAGCTTTATCCACGACCCTCCCCTCGTTCCTACCATCTCCCCTCCCCACACACAAACATCTCCCTCCATACCAAACAACCCACAGCTCCCCGTGTCTTTCTCGGTCTGTCTACTCCTACCCTCTACCCCTCTCTTCTTTAACCTGGCTTCTCCATTGCATTTCTAGTGCCTAGCACAGTGCCTGACATGCAACAGGCACTCAAAGTTTGTTTAATTGGAAGAACAACATGGGTAAAATGTCAAGACTTTTGAAGTAGTAGGAATATTTCCCCTCCTGCTACTTCAAAAGTAGATGACCTTATTTTATCTCTATTGTCTTTGATCTTGTTAAAACTATCTCATCACTCCAATCCAGCAAGATATGGGGGGCGGGGATTGGCAGTTAGATCTAATAAAATGGATCCACCAATCACATATTCGGCACCTTTAGCTAAGTCATTGAGTTCATAAAGGGATTAATACGTCCTGGTGAGAGCCCTGAGAAAGGGCATTAAAAATCTCCCTCTCGTTTGAAATCGATTCATTAACTAATTACTTTCACATTTCACCTGCTTACTTATCCACCTAATTCTACTGCCATCCAATGCATTATAACCTTTTTCCCTAAGCCATATCTGTCTAAGGATAAACCTGGCCACAAGAATGTCCCATCCATTATGTCATGCTTTAATCTGGAAAGTCATTGGTGCTCCTCCTACCCTCTTCCTTACTGTTTATGATACACACCCGTATTTAGCCTGCATACACTTAGGATTGATAAAGCTTACTCTAAACATTTTAAGCATTTTAGACATACTTTGAAATCGAATTTGAGCTCAGATTGTATTATATTTCCATTATTTTTACTACATGTAAAGCTGAGACTTTCAGAACACAGATTCTCCCCTTGTATTAATAGAACATTCCTTCATGATATGCTACTGGCCTCAACTGAGCGACTGAACTGAACTGAAGGATATCAAAGACTCAGAGATATAAAAGTTATTTTGGTGTCTCTTGTATCAATGTTACCAAGGACATTTTCACGGTATCATAGCATGTCCTCTTTCCATGAATCTACAAGAGAAATGTTTCACAGATTTTAGGTTCAGAAAAAGTGTTTCATTTATAGTTTGTCTCTAATCCAGTGGATAAATCTTGCAATTAAGCAAGTTCCCTCTTTGCTTTGTTCCTCTGAAATGTAAAGTCCAATTTGCCACGCTTCTCAAGCACCTTATCAAGATAAGAAGGTAAAAGTGTTTGTGTGCAATCTTATGCCTTGCTTTACCCATTTAGTTTTTCTACCCCAAAAAATTATTTTAAAAATTGAGGCTTCTATTTCACATTTGTGTCAAATGTAGCATGTGAATTGGGGCAAAATAATTTTGTCTCTTTTCACAAATATGAAAATTGATAAAGGGAGACATTTAGGTAAAGTTTTAAGATTGTTTAATTCAAGGACACGGAGCTTTTTTAAAATAATTTTTCTTTATTCATTTATTTGTGGCTGTGCTTGGTCTTTTTCACTGCACGGGCTTCTCCCTAGTTGTGGTGAGTGCTGGCTTCTCATTGCGGTGGCGTCCTTGGTTGCAGAGCGCAGGCTCACAGGGACACGAGGCTTCAGTAGCTGCAGCAAGTGGGCTCAGTTGCGGCTCCCTGGTCTAGAGTGGTAGCGACCTGGCCTAGTTGCTCTGTGGCTTGTGGGATCCTCCCAGACCAGGGATCAAATCCACATCCCCTGCATTGGCAGGCAGGCTCTCAAGCACTGAGCCACCAGGGAAGTTCCAGAGACTGAGCTTTCAAGATTATCTTATTGCAGATAGATTCTTATAATAAATTGTTTTCATGTTCAGGGTATGACTGTATAATGTCAAAACACTTAGAAAGTAAAAATCTCAATTACTTTGGTCTTGGTCCCACTTATTGTCACCGAAAGCAAATATTCATGTGATTGGTGGATCTTTTCCCTCTTTATATAAAAGTTGTAGTGTTGGCCCTGTAAACTGAAAAATCTGTCGGCCTTGTATGTAAAAACTGTTCCCAGGAGACACAGGCTCTTAGTTCTACTTTTATACCAAGGCCGGAGCCTCTGTGCACTTCCTAGAATCTGTAAGACAAAGGTAATGCTTCTACAGATCAATTGAGATAATAAATGTAAAAGCACCTCGAGAAATATGAAGTGCTATGTGATTTCCTGGGCTTCCCAGATGGCACTAGCGGTAAAGAATCTGCCTGCCAATTCAGGAGGCATAAGAGAAGAGGATTCGATCCCTGGGTCGGGAAGATCCCCTGAAAGAGGGCATGGCAACCCACTCCAGTATTCCTGCCTGAAGAATCCCATGGACAGAGGAGCTTGGCGGGCTACAGCCCATTGGGTAGCAAAGAATCGGACAGTACTGAAGCGACTTAGTGTGTGATTATTTGAGTCAGAAAACACATCATTATCATGGCTACACATGATACTTCATCTACAAAGCTTCCTGCTTCTTTTCAGTAGAGCAGGTCACAGGAAGCTTCATAACCACCCATGTGCAGGTCCATGAGTTAAAAAAAGGAAGTGCAGAGCCTTAGTATTTTAGCCATAGAAATAAGGAAGTGAGATGGTTTCCTAGAGAACCCCCAGATTTAACCAGCCAACTTCCACTTTTTTGGGGGGGTGGGGGTGGGAATGACTGTGCTTTAAAATATTAAGTTATCTATTTGCTTTCTTATAAAAATAAATTTATTTATAAATATATAAAATTCATACAAATATAAAATTTATTTTCTTAAAAATAAATTTATTATTGTGATAAAATATGCATAGCAAAATTTACCAGTTTAACCATCTTTGAGTGTACAAAATTAGTGGCATTAGGTACAATCCCACTGTTGTGTAACCATCACCACTATCCCTCACCAGAATTTTTTCATCATCCCAAACAGAAATTCTGCACCTGTTAGACTCTGCACCTTCCACTTTGGGAGGCTCCCTCTCTTTGGCCGTCATGTGGCACTTTTCCCCCCATCAAGTCCAGGGTTAAACTTCCCTCTGTACAGGCTTCTCATTTCCCCTTCCTTGAAGAGTTGCTTTTCATCCAGGTAATAGGCAATTTTTGTCCTGTGCTATTAATTTTTTAGCATCATAACTTTAAAGGTTTTTTTTTGCTTGCTTTGATGTTTTGGACATAAGTGGGAATGGAGGATCAGAATTCAATTCTTATTCTGGTCCATTTATATGCCCGGCTGGTAAAGGAATCTCATGCTCTTGATTCCCAGTGCCTCGGGTAAACCTTGCTCCCTCCCTAGTTAGACTCTGCTTTGTCTGAAGTACATGTGATCTGGGTCACATGGAGGACAAAGTGAAATGCCATGGGTAAATCAATACAAACCCACTTGAAACACAAGTTCATTTATGAAGGCTAATACATTAAATAGAGACAAATCAATTTCAGGCACAGTCTATTCCTTGAGAACCTGTATTACTAACTCTTGGGTAGCACACGCTGGCAGGTGATAGGTACTTATTAAATGTTTGTTGAAACAAATTCAGAATAAAATTATTGTAAACAGATTTTACAGTACTATCTAAATGTATGAGAAAGCCAAGAACTATGTTGAAAAAGTGAAAAAAGAAAAGTGCTTGCTATGAGCTTATTGGTGGCTCAGAAGGTAAAGAATCCGCCTGCAATGCAGGAGACTTGGGTTTAATCCCTGGGTTGGGAAGATTCCCTGGGGAAGGGAATTGCTACCCACTCCAGTATTCTTGCCTAGAGAATTCTGTGGACAAAGGAGCCTGGCAGGCTACAGTACATGAAGTCACAAAGAGTTGGACATGACTGAGTGACTTTCTTTTTTTTTTTTTTTTTCTGAGTGACTTTCATTTTACTTCACTTCATGAGTTTATTATATGCCAGATAATTGGACTGTCTTCAGTGTTCCTGATTTCATATAATCCTTCCATTAACCCAGAAAGGTAGCACTGTCAATTATACCCACTTCTTGGAGAGGCTAAACAATTTGTTCAAGCTCATGGAGCAGTAGTAAGTGAAAAAGCTAGAATTCAAATCCAGATACAGCTCACTTGAATTCTTGTCTATTTTTCATTTGAGATCACTAAAACTATTCTAAAGTATAAACCCTGAGTATGCCATTCAATCTTTTTTGTGAAATGGCTAGTTGAACTTTGAGCTCTAGTCTGCAATCTGTGAAATGAAAGCTGTAGGAAAGTTAGAAAAATGGATGGTGGATTAGAAAATTCAGAAGTGATCTAAGATACACTCATATATCCTGCTGGGTCTCTATACTCAGGCTTGACATATTTCAACTACCCCATTCTAGGAAAAAAAATGTATTAACATCTAATATTGTTCTCTACCCTATGTTGGTGTTTTTCAAGATTTATTTCAGTATGGCTGAGAAACAACTCACAAATTCTAGGATGAAACAATCCTTGAGAGTCTCTAGAATTTATAATGGAAGATAATTAACAGGACTTCCTGGAACCTGGCCTGTTTCAGAGTAATAACATGGTTGTAATTTACATACATCAGCTTCAAAAAGAGGCTGGTAATAAAAAAATAATATTTGTACAAAAATTATGGTATAGAAAATGATGCATAAAAAATGTTGAGAAATAGATGAGTATGTTTTTAAGTTTTCAAAACATACATGTTTTAGAAACCATTACTTAAAAATGCATTTGACTTCCCTGGTGGTCCAGAGGTTAAGAATCTGCTTGTCAATGAGGGGAACATGAGTTTGATCCCTGGTCCAGGAAGATTCCATATGCTAAGGAGCAACTAAGGCTCTGAGTCACAACTGTCGAGCCTGAGATCCCTTGAGACTATGTTCAACAAGAGAAGCCACCGCAATGAGAAACCTGTGCACTGCAGCTAGAGAGTAGCCCCTGTCGCCACAACTAGAGAAAGTCCGCGTGCGGTAACAAAGACCCAGCATAGCCAATTAGTTAATTAATCACTTAAACATACATACATTAATTGAATAAACAGAAAACTGTGTTAAGTACTTATCACATCATTGTGTCATAATCACATCAATTAAAAACATCTGGACTTATCTAAAGTAGAAAATATAACATTGAACATAAAATTCTAGAAATTTATGGATGGAAAGATGGTGAATACACTTTGCTCACAAAGTCTTACGCCAAGTTCAGAGTAATCAGTATGCTTGCGGTTTCATAGCAGGCAAAATATCTACACACAATTTTTTAAAAAATGATCATTGTAAATATTTATAAGGAAATCTTTGTAAATGTGCAATTAGGATGTGTCAAATATACCCTCTCTTTGGTTGTATTTTCACCTGCAGAAACAAACAAAAAGAGGTTCATCAGCTACAGCTCTTCTTGAAAAGATTTCTCATTGTGCCCCACTTACTTTTGCTAAATACTCTTCACAAATTTTTCTTTGAACTTGCAGGTTTGAAATTCCTTTTTCTCAGAGGTGAAGTACCTTGATCCATTAAAATTCTGACATTTTAAACACATTCATTTTTCCATCCATTATAATCTATACCTCTGTGTCTACATGACATGGATTAGAACACTTAAAACACCACAGTCACTACAGCTTTCCACCGCTCAGGGAATTACAGACAATCGCCATGCACAAGGCACCATGGTAAATCAGCGTGGCTGCAATGATGTGGCCCACTCTCTCCCATCACCATTAGAGACAAATAGAAACAGCACACACACACACACACACATTTGAAAGAATAAAAAGGAAGTGCCAAAGTGCCAGAGAGAGAGAACTTCACACGGAGTACTAAAAACATAACTTCAGGAACCAGAGACGCAGACACCAAATGAGACCCTCGTCTGGGGAATATTTTTCATCCTACAATAGAGATGTAATCTTTGCTATGCAAGACTATTGCTATGGCTGAGATCCCACACATAGTTGCCAGGAAAACTCCACCTCCCACTAGAGGACACAACAGAGACGTTTTTCACCAGCATGCAGATCCAGTGCCTAAAAAAGTCTTACGAGAAACCAAAATGCTAAACTCTCTACGTGTGGATAAAGAGTCCATATTTCCACTACTTGTCTTAGTCATTTCAGGCTGGAGGAAGTGGTGCTTATTTCCCAGCACTTCCAGCCTGTTGTTCTAGAGGGGGGAAAAAAAAGCAATACTGGCAGTTGTAGATCAGCCAAAAAGCATTGAAAAGTCCCAAGCAGATGGCTGGGCCACAGATACTACACTGAGTTAAGGAGTAGACTGAAATACAGCTAAAGAAAGACACTATAAGCTGGAAGAGAGACCAAGGGAAATATCCTAGAATGAAACAGGAAGCTAGAGATAAAATACATGGAAGAGAAACTGATACAGAGGCTAGAATGAGAAGGGCAATCATACATTAAATAATTTTCAGGAAGAAAGTACAGGCATGCCTCATTTTATTGTGCTCTGTTGTGCTTTCCACATACTGTGGGGTTTTGGCTTTTTTTGCAACTTGAAGGTTTGTGGCAACCCTGTGTTAAGCATTTGCTCATTTTGTGTCTCTGGGTCACATTTTAATAATTATTGCAATCTATCACAATTACTGCAATCTATGTGGAGCACCAGCAAAAAGATGCTGATTTGCTGAAGGTTCAGATAATGATTAGCATTTTTTTAAACAAAAAAGTATTTTTAAATTAAGGTATATACATTGCCTTTTTAGACCTAGTGCTATTTCACTTAAAAGACTACAATATAGTATAAACATAACTTTTATATGCACTGGGAAACCAAAAATTCATTTGATGCACTTTATTGCAATGTTCAGTTTATTGTGGTCTGAAACTGAACCTGCAGTGCCTTTGGGTTACGCTTGTATAAGGAGAAAATGTGAGAGTCAATTTATATACATAAATTATATATTTATAAATTCACAAACATATTTTATATGTAATTATGTAATAAATACATGCTTATAAGCTCTGAGAATGAAAGCATCAATCAACAAATCAATCATCAATCAAGTCCTCAAGATAAATACAAATAAGTCCAGACACAACATTGCCAAACTGGTAAAAAAGAAAAAGAGAAGTATCAATGTACTCAGAGAGAATGATAGAAATATACACTCGTGCACACAAAAATGAATGAAAAGAGGAATAGTAAATTTCTCATTAGCAGAAATACACATGAAAAGATGATATAATAATATTATCAAAGCACTTAGGGAAAATAACACAGAATTCTATACTCAGTTTAACTATCATTCAAGAACGAGGGCAATAGAGAGACATTTTAAACCTATAACGGTTTTGAGAATCTGCCATTCAACAAATTTTAGTAGGAAGGAAATGTTATTCGGGGGAAGGACCAGGATTCAAATAGCAAGGGTGCGCAAAGCAATTGCTATGCCATGAGAAATATAAATAAGCAGACTCTAAGTGCCTATGTGTGTTAAACATGAAGATAGGACGTCTACTACCCGATTTTAAGACTTGCTCTAAAACTAGGATAATCAAGACAGAATGAGATTAATGTGAAGACAAGACAACCAGATCCATGGAATAAAATAAAAAAGTCCAGGGAAAGACCCACTCTTATACAACATTTAATTTTTAACCAAGGCATCAAAACAATTAAAAAGGAAAAGAGAAGTCTTTACCACAAATGGTGCTGGGACAGTTTGTTACCTCTATGAAAACAAAAATAAGCAGAAATTAATGCAATGGAAGACAAATACATTACAGAGATGAGGAACATAGAGATCTGAATACGCAACAGGACCCAAGAGAGAAGATAAAATGCTTCCATGGATCTATATGTGTCATGTTTAATCATGAGAAAATATTAGAAACAACTTTATGCCAATGAATTTGAACATATATAATTGAAAATTATTTTAAAAACAAAATATCAAAATTGGTTCAAGAAGAGGAAATCTGAACTTACCTATAATCATTTTAAAAATTGTCAGTGAACATATCTACTCACAAAAACAGGCATCAGAGCCAAATGATCTCATAGTGACTTTTTACTTAGGTAAAAAGAAAAAAAAAAGATAAGCTCTATCTTTCACAAACTATTCCAGAATTGAAGAACATGAGCAAGTTCCCCACTTAATTTTATGAAACGAATATTGCCTTTATACCAAAATTAGCAAAGAATAGTGTAAAAAAAAAGAAAACTAGAGCTTAATCTTATTTATTAACATAGACTCCCAAAACTCTAATGAAATATATAAAAAACTTAATTTACTGCTGTATTTTAAAAGGTAATATTACATGAATAGATATGGCATACCCAAAGGGTACAGGAATCATTTAGCACTAGAAAAATCTATTGAAGTTACTTAATAGAGTAACAAGTAAAGGGCAGTAATTATCAGATCTTCTTAATGATTTCAGGAAAACAATGACTATAATTCTAGATTTTTTTTTCATGATAAACAACTTAGCACATTAGGAATGGACTGGCCCTTTCTTAACATAATAAAGGATATCTTAAAAAAATCATAGCTAACAGCATACATAATGTTGAAATGTCAGAAACTTTTTTTTGACTGATAGAAAAAAAAATGATGAGGTTCTGATTTCACAGTTTCTTTTCAGCACTCTCCTGGAAATCCTGCATCAAACCACGAAAAAAAAAAAAAGATAAAGTAAAGGGCATGGAACTTGATTTTGGCATCTACTATGGTTAATACAAGAGTATGAAAGGCTTTAGGGAAGGAAGTGACTTTGTTTAGATTTTCTTGCTAAAAGACAAGTGGAGAGGTGAGGGGTTGAGTCAACAGGAGTCAAGACAATGAAATATACTCAGTGTCTCTGTGTTTTAAAGGGAGAATATTTAGATCCGAGAAAATGAAGCTGAAAAGAAGGGAGAGGAAAAGATTGCAATACTGCTAGAAGCCAAAGCCCATATTTTTCAATAAATAGAAACTGGGGCCCAGGTTTTCTTAACAATCCCTAACAAAGATATTTGCAGTTTTATGAATGTGTCTTTGTTGTGACAAAATGTTCAGCAAAGACCTGTACATGTGATAATGGCTTCTGGGAGCGTTGCTTTTTTTCTTTTTTTAAGGGCCTGAAGGCTTGCTGCAGTCCATGGGGTCACAAACAGTAGGACACGACTGAGTGACTGAATTCCTTATCTAGTTCAACATGATGGAGGGCAGGAAACTCGTAACAACAGAGAGTCTCGATCTTAAATAACTTAGCAGTAAAATGAGCCCAGAACCAGAGAAGACAATGATAACGTAAGTCCTATGAGAAGTCATAAGAATTTGGTGCACTGGGGCTTCCCAGGCAGTGCTAGTAATAAAGAACTTGCTTGTTAATGCAGGAGGCTTAAGCGAAGAGGGTTCGATCCCTGGGTCGGGAAGATCCCCCAGAGGAGGGCATGGCAACCTGTTCCAGTATTCTTGCCCGGAGAATCCCATGGACAGAGGAGCATGGCGGGCTGCAGTCTATAGGGTGGCAAAGAATCAGACACAGCTGAAGCGACTTAGCACGCACGCAGACACATAGCAAGAGACACAGAATAGGGGTTCTAGCAGTTTTATGGATATATTAATATACAGAATTGGGTTTCCTTGGTGACTCAGACGGTTAAGCGTCTGCCTGCAATGCGGGAGACCTGGGTTCGATCCCAGGGTTGGGAAGATCCCTGGAGAAGAAATGGCAAGCCACTCCAGTACTCTTGCCTGGAAAATCTCATGGACGGAGGAGCCTGGTGGGCTACAGTTCATAGGGTCACAAAGAGTGGACCCGACTGAGTGACTTCACTTTCACTTTTATAGAAAACCATAGTGCTGTAGATAACAAAAGGTTTTAGAAAAAAAAATTACGAAGGGAATATGAAAAACTTTTACAATCTGATTGCTACTGATCCTGACATTGATTACTTACATAGTCTGTTTTGCTAGGTGACGTGGAAGCCATGAAAAGAAGTTCTAAAGTGTATTTAAAAGGCTGCACTGAAACACTAGAATTCATGTATAGAGAAAGATATTTTCATTGACGTGTAGCTGACTTACAATATTATGTTAGTTTCAGGTGTCCAACAACGTGACTCAGTTATATACATATATTTTTCAGATTATTTTCCATTATAGGTTGTTACAAAACATGGAATATTTTTCCCTGTGCTATACAGTAAATACTTATTGCCTATTTATGTGTTCAGTTCAGTTCAGTCGCTCAGTCGTGCCTGATTCTTTGTGACCCCATGAATCACAGCACGCCAGGCCTCCCTGTCCATCACCAACTCAAGTCAGTGATACTTTGTATCTATGAATGCCATACTCCTAACTGATCCCTTGTCCTTTTCCCTTTGGTAACCATAAGTTTTTTTTCTATATCTGTGAGTTTCTGTTTTCTGTATAGATTCATTGGTGTTAATTTTTAGACTCCGCATATAAGGGGTATTATAGAATATTTGTCTTTCTCTGCCTGACTTATTTCACTTAGTATGATATTCTCTAGGTCCATCCATGTTGCTACAGATGGTAATATTTCATTCTCTTTACGCTGAGTAAAATGCCATTGCATGTATGTATGCGTATGTGTGGGCTTCCCTGGTGGCTCAGTTGGTAAAGAATCTGCCTGCAATGCAGGAGACCCTCGTTCAATTCCTGGGTCAGGAAGATCCCCTGGAGAAGGGATAGGCTACTCACTGCTGTATTCTTGGTCTTCCCTGGTGGCTCGACTGGTAAAGAATCTGCCTGCAGTGTGGGAGACCTGGGTTCAATCCCTGGGTTGGGAAGATCCCCTGAAATAGCGGTATAAATGTTGTTGTTGTTTAGTCTCTAAGTCATGTCCAACTCTTTTTGACCCCATGGACAGTAGCCCACCAGGCTCTTCCATCCATGGGATTTCCAAGGCAAGAATACTGGATTGGATTGTCATTTCCTTCTCCAGGGGATCTTCCAGACCCAGGGATCAAACCTGCATCTATTGTGTCTCCTGCCTTGACAGGCGGATTATTTACTACTTCTACTGCCTGGGAAGCCCTATGTGTGTACACATACACATGTGCATGTGTGTGTATGTGTGTGTGTGTGTAACATCTTCTGTCTGTTAATGGGCTTGGGTTGTTTCCATGTCTTGGCTATTGTAAACCGTGCTGCTACGCATATTGGGGTGTGCGTATCTTTCAAATTAGAATTTTCATTTTTTCTGGATATATGCCCAGGAGTGAGATCACTGAATCATATGGTAGCTCTATTTTTAGCTTTTTTAGGAACCTCTCTACTGTTTTTCATTGTGGCTATACTAAATTACTTTCCCACCAACAGTGTAGAAGGGTTCCCCTTTCTCCCACAATCCCTCCAGCATTTATTATTTGTAGCCTTTTTAATGATGGCCATTCTGACCAGTGTGAGATGGTAACTCACTGAGATTTTGATTTGCATTACTCTAATAATTCATGATGCTGAGCATCTTTTCATTCATGTACCTGTTGGCCATCTTTATGTCTAAAGACAACGTTTTTATTTTCTCTCATGCTTTTGAAACATTTAATCTGAGTAGGAAGTTGTCCAGAGACAACAGACTAAGAAAAAAGGACACAAGTTCTTCCATGATTCTAATTTCTAAGCGCCTAAATATTTTATACTAGAATGCTGCTGCTAAGTCGCTTCAGTCATGTCCGACTCTGTGCGACCCCATAGATGGCAGCCCACCAGGCTCCCCTGTCTCTAGGATTCTCCAGGCAAGAACACTGGAGTGGGTTGCCATTTCCTTCTCCAATGCATGAGAGTGAAAAGTGAAAGTGAAGTCGCTCAGTCGTGTCCGACTCTTGGCGACCTCATGGACTGCAGCCTACCAGGCTCCTCTGTCCATGGGATTTTCCAGGCAAGAGTACTGGAGTGGGGTGCCATTGCCTTCTCCATTATACTAGAATACCTGTTTGGTAAAACTAATGTCAAAGTATAAATTAGTTATCTTAAAAACTGAATCTCACAGTAATTATTTAGCTTGAACATAGAATAACTTGAGGATAGGATATTAATATGAATTACAAACGGTTCTCATTATAGTCAGAAGCGACTATTACTCTCTGGTTGCTATATTTAGCATTTAAATCATGATTCTACAAAATTAGATTATAATAGGAGAAGCAACAGCTCTAGTCAAATCAACTTTGGCAATATAAATATTCTGGAGGGATTTGTCTGGTGGTCCAGTGGTTAAAACTGTACACTTCCAACGCAGAGTGCAGGGGTTCAATTCCTGGTGAGGGAACTAAGATTCCACATGCCATGCAGTACAACCAATAAATAAGGAAAATAAAATAAAACAAAAAAATATCCTGGAGTTACAGTAAGTCTTTATATGAACTGTGTTTTAAATTATTGCCAAAATATGAGGGACATTCTGGTTTCATAACGTTTCCTATTACTTGTGAAATCTGATCACCTTGTAATATAACTATCAGGCACTTTTCTGTTTATACTTTGCTTAACTTCTCTGCTAAGCTTGCATTGTTTTAGTGTTTTTGGTTTTTTTTTTGCAACAAACAGTATTGCTACATCAATAAGTCCATTGCTTTTTACAATTTTTTTTACAGTGTAAAATAGAATATTTAGTCTGTTAGCCAAGACTTCTTGGTATGTTGTTGCAGCTTATTCCAGAACATTCCTAATACAGCTGGGAAAGAATTTCTCACATTAAAGGCAACTAATAGAAGTTATCTCATTCCTTCTATCACAGATAAACCATTCATTTAGTCACGGTTTCTGTACTAAAGTCCTTTCCAATAAAAATGGACATTGCATGCAGTAAGGATTCACATAGACTAAATACCCATGATGATCAAGGAAGTGACTTTTATGTAAATGTTTTTAGGGTGAACAAGCAGTCAGCACTTTCTTCTAGTGTAAATATTTTAGGAATTTGTTTCCTCTTCATCTCTTATGCATTAAGTCAACTGAGTAGCACAATAAAGACTTCCCAGACCCCAATCACTCATAGCGAATGATAATCTTAATGTTGTTATATGCTTCCGACTCTAAATCAGTGTTCGTGATGGATGAAAAATACAAATATTAATTCAAATTTCAGTGAATTCATCATTGCCACCAAAACTATGAGCTTTTCCTACTTTTATATATTTTGTATTGATTATATCAACTTAAAGTTCCAATCCTCCTGACACTTCAGTTCACACTTTAGTTCACTGGCTCCTCCCCAACCATCTTCCAAGATAAAGCTGAAATGGTATTGCTACCTGACAAGCAGCTACACAGAAAAGAGTAAAAAATTAAAGAGTTATCGTTGGACTTCCCATAGGAATCTGTGGTGAGTTAAACTCATGTGGAAAAACAAAACAAGGAATGCACCTAGAGAAACACAGGATTGGACAACTACAGGCTAGGATTTGGTGTGTGCATGCTGAGTCGGTTCAGTCTCATCCAACTCTAAACCAGTGTTGACTACAGTCCTTAAGGACTGTAGCCTACCAGGCTCTTCTATCCATGGGATTATCCTGGCAAGAATACTGGAGTGGTTTGCCAGTTCCTCCTCTGGGGATCTTCCCAATCCAGGGATTGAACCTGTGTCTCCTCTGTCTCTTGCATTGGCAGGCAGATTCTTTACCACTGAGCCACCTGGGAAGCCCAGGACTTTGCTTCCTGGTATTTCCCAATCCTATTCCCTACCACTTTTGCTTGGATGCCCTTAGGTTGACACTGCAGTTTCAAATCCTTATCTGAGACCAGTAATCGTGGCGTCATACAATTCACTTCACGTCTGCCTTCCTCCTTAGTGGAGCAGGCAAACAACAGCATCTCTCCCGGAACTGGGACAGACAACCCTTTCAAAATAACTGCATGAATCATGCCTACTTCATATCCTGATCAAATCTAGGTTCACTTCCAACAGTCGACTAACATAACCAGAAAATACATGCAGACTAGCTCCATCATGATCTCTCCTGTTAGCTGTTTCAATCTCAGAGAAGTTAAATTCCATGTCAGTGAAAAAAAAGACAATTTTAAAACAAACCACTTAAATCTGTAGCTCTGTAAGCTTCATCTACTCAGAACTTAGAGAAGACCTCAGAAATATGTAACAACAGAAAGTCTAATGAGTATTTTAAGATTCAACGCCTGTTAACTATTTCTTTCTCTCAAGATATAAGCTCTTTCACCTTGCCTGGTTAGAAGTAAAGTGTAAGTAATCATATCTTTGATTTTCCAATGGTTATTCCTTTTCTCAATTTGGGGATTCATATAATAGAAAACTAAAACTGAAGTAAAAGGAGGAAGAATGTTGACTACCAATATAATTACTGTGACTGTATATTAAAATCTATCCCTAATTTTCCTGCCAAAAAAATACATGAGGTGTAAAACAGGATGTGTTATGCAACCCTCATTGTCTGATTGAAGGAATAAAAGGAAGCACACTGATTCATAAAAAGAAAATACTTTCTGGTACTAAACTCCAAAAGAAAATTTTACAGATCCATCTTCATAGAGATTTTGAACTGTATATGGAACAATATCTTCAACAGTCATTGGATAATTTCTCAGTAAACTTTTATAGGTCTTATTTTTTAAAACAACTTGATGAGAATATTTTTTCACAACAGTACATTTTATACTCAGTTCATGAGGAAGACTTGAACTAAGGCAAAAGCAATAGAGAGAAAGGAAAGAATAGGAATTAGTAGTGACTATATGGAATTAAGGATTTGAAAAAGGAGACATTGTAATTACTCTTCCTCTGTTTTGCCCTTCAATATTGACCTTCTTCCAGCCCCTACTCTTTCTCAAGGCCAGTGTTACTCAAATTGTGGTCTATGGACCAACCTGTCAGACTGCACACCATCACAGGTATAAAAGGAGGTCAGTTCTGAAACTGAGAGTAAATGTTTAAAACTTTGATAGCACTTTGACAGAATTATTTTATAAATGGTGAATATAATAATTTAAAATTCAAGCTTGGGTACTTACGTGGTGGTCCAGAGGCTAAGACTCTGCACTCCCAATGCAGGAGGCCTGGGTTCAAGCCCTGGTCAAGGAACTAGATCTTACAAGCTGTGACTAAGAATTCACATGCAGCAACTAAATATCCCATGTGCCACAACTAAGACCCGGAGCAACAAAAATAAATAAAATTAATTAATTAAAATTAAAAAATAAAAATCAAGCCTATTGTTTGGGTGCTTTTTTCTTTTTTTCTTTTATTTTTCTAGTAATTAATTGCTCTGTGTTTTATAAAAGTAAGATCTTGCAATGGCTTGAAAATTTAAAAAACACAAAACTAGTCCTTTACCACAAATGTAAATATTTACTCTAGACCTCTGTTCCTCCAACTCCAGTGGCCATACACCATTCTCATGAGTCTGCCATATCTGTACATTAGCTTTACCATTTATTCAATAACTTTCTTTAAAGAAAATCACATTTTTATTTAAATAAATTTTTATTTAACTGATACTATATCAACAACACCAAAAGCACTGTATTCTTTTGTAAATAGAAAATAACTATAAAACCAAATGCTATGAAAACAAAAGAATGCAACTCAAAAAAAAAATGATATTCAAGTAGTACTGACAAAGCTAATTGGTTTGTAAAAGTACATCTGAAAATAAGAAAAAAGTCTATTTCTTCATTTTCATTAATTGAAAATGAATATTCAGTTCAATATTGCTTCATTCAAGATAAAGATGAGCTATACAAAAGGTATTTAATGGCCTTCTCAGGAAAGATTGGATACTAAGAATTAATTCCTAATCAAAACAATGTAGGTATTCGCTCAACAAATTTTATTTTTCCCGGTAGCTTCCTGAAGTGAACTCCCACATCTTCTGAATGGGTCAGGTTATTAGTAAAACCCAGAACAGTGATTTTCAAAGGGCTTCTTTACCCTGAATCATTGCCATCTGGTTTGAGGAAATATTTATGAAAACCTTTATCACGTGGCCTCCTTATAATTTTGAACATGTTTTTAGCAAGTCCTTGAGATGAAATTTCTGAAAAAAATACAAGTTTTTCCATAAGTATTGTTAACAGAATGAATATAAGTTCCAGAATTTGTTCTTAGGATGCTGACTTTATCCTTCATTATCCATGGAAAATATAACATCCACCAAATATTATACTCTTAATATGGGCCTGACTCTTTGCTAACTGCCCAGATGATATAGATATAGACACAGATTTAGCATTTATATATTACAAAATCTCAGTGTATAGATTATATATAATGCAATTTTACATATTACATGTAGATATATGAAATGAGCTTTTATATATGTGTTAAATTATATTTTATAACATATATACATGTGTGATAAGCATAAAATCTCATTTACTTTTCTTTCAATAGAAACTCTGCACTCAGAGAGATGTGGTGACCTCATTCACTCAACATTCAACAAATATTGGTTGACTATTTGCTGTGTACCAGGCATCATTCCAGGCACTGAAATCACAGAGATGAACAGACTAGACACAGTCTGGTGATTTGTGTCCTAGTGATGGTTGTTGGAGAAGGAAACGGCAACCCACTCCAGTGCTCTTGCCTGGAGAATCCCAGGGACAGGGGAGCCTGGTGGGCTGCCATCTATGGGGTCGCACAGAGTCAGACATGACTGAAGCAACTTAGCAGCAGCAGTGATGGTTGGTAAAAGAAAGGAGAACAAATAAGATAATATCTGACAGTGGTAAGCTATGTATAAAGTAAGTTATATTGGAGAGACATGTGGGTGGCTGAGGAAGTCTTAATTGAAAATGGGACATTTGAGCTGAGATCTGAGTGATGAGAAGCAGCCATGTGAAGCCTGGAAAGGAGCATTCCAGGCAGAAGAAACCATTCCTTCAACGTCTGTAAGACAAGAACAAGCCAGGCATGTTCAGGGAAAGCAACGAATGTGTGGCTGGAATCTACTGAGCAATGGGGAACACTATACTCAGCATCACACAAGTCCTTGTGGCTATGGTAAAGAGTCTGGAAGTTATTCTCTGCAATGGAAAACATTTGAAAGTTTTAATTAAGAATGACATAATCTGATTTTATTTCAAAAGAAAGTTAGTTACTTGAGAAGAGATACTAAGTCCTGTGTTTGCTTGTCTTTGTCACAATACTTACCCCGGAGCCTTGAACCTTGTAGGTACTCAATTAATATTTGTTATACATTCCAATTGCTTACATGAGTTATCCTCTAGCTCTCACCTCCAGTGGCAAACCGTCTTTTGGCAATAACCAAAATTATGATGTAATTACATTAAATTGCATCCAAATATATGGATTATTCCAACCCTTTCCCAGTGAAATGTAGATGCGCTGGTTCACTCATGAAACTAGCCCTTTATCAAAGTTCCATTAATCTCCTGGAGGTACCACTGTGCTCATTAACTAAATGCGTGGTAGGCACAGAAGCTACCTTGGATTTCACTTAATAAACCAGAGCAATTTAAGGTAATTACTCATATCTTATGAAAAGAAGCCAATATGCAGCCAGTTGAAACTGCTAGAGATCTGTGGGTGAAAGAACCCATAAAGTGAGGGGGATTGGGAAGAGGAGCCTGAGTCCCTTTGCCAAAGTTTTCAAGTGGAACAATTATTTAGCCTAAAAACGGACTGAACTGACTTTTAAAAAACTTTAAAAAGCCACTTCAAATGTTTTCAGAATACTTAAAAAATGTTCAGTTGCCCAATTTACTGCCTAGATTTAGCTTTTTAAAACAAATTTTGTTGCCCGGATTCATGTGATTTACCTTCCAGAATTACAAGCAGTGCTTTATGCCATTTGTGATGGTAAATAAATAAATGATAAAGTGTATGACTTTCTACCTAGTAATTGTTGTTATGTGGATCATCATTTGTATTTATTTTAACTCTGTACAGTTTCACATTCCTTAGGATACCTAAAAATGCTTTCCAGAAAGGAATGGAGTTAGACTACTTTTATTCATGTGCAACTCAATCTATAGGCCAGTTAGTACAGTAGATAATCGGGGAAATTGTACATGCTTCCATATTATTACACAGAAAAAATAATGTGTAGAATCCTGATATACTATGGCAGTGGTGATTTAGTTGCTAAGTCATGTCTGACTCTTTGCAGCCCCATGGACTGTAGCCTGCCAGGCTCTTCTGTCCATGGGATTTCCCAGGCAAGAATACTGGAGTGGGTTGCCATTTCCTTCTCTAATTAATTACCATAAAATGAGTTTATTCCACAACTTCCAAAGTTACAATAATTAAAGGAACAAATGACCTAATTTTTAGATATTCAGATTCTATAATCCATATAATCTGAAGGTCAAGTAATGTGTTTCCCTCATCTGAAAATGACATTATCTATTAACCTTTTTGGAGAAGGAAATGGCAACCTAATCCAGTACTCTTGCCTGGAAAATCCCATGGACAGAGGAGCCTGGCAGGCTACAGTCCGTGGGGTTATAAGAGGGACATGACTTAGTGACTAAGCTGTTAACCTCTTAGGTTAATAAGCTACTCAATGTAGGGAAAGATGATCAATGTTTACTCTACTCTCACTGTACTCAGATGCTTTTTATCTAAGTCTCTTATTTAAAACCTTCACAACACACTTCTAAGGTGAATGCAATCCTCACTTTGCAGATAAGAAAGATGAGTTTTCAACATATAAGTAATTTGTGGGTGTGTGCTCAGCCGAGTCCAACTCTTTGTGGGCTCATGGACTGTAGCCTGCCAGGCTCCTCTGTCCATGGAATTTTCTAGGCAAGAATACTGGAGTGGGTTGCCATTTTCTCCTCCAGGGGATCTTCCTGAACCAGGGATCGAACTCATGTCTCCTGCATTGGCAGGCAGATTCTTTACCACTGCACCACCTGGGAAACCCCATAAGTAACTCATCCAAGAGCAAACCACTAAAGAAGCCTTGGGTTAGTGTTTAAAGACAAGTCTGTTTCCCCCAACATCCAAGTTATTTCACTTCAACAGAGTCTTTCCATTAAACAAATAACCCCCTCCCAAAAGAAATATAATCAAAACATGTTTCTACTATAATCAAAACATTCCTATTCTCTACCAAAATGTGACCCCAAACAGTCATTTGAAAATATCTTTTTTCCCTTTTTCTTGAAAAAAAGTTACTAAGGTTTTTTTTTAGTAACTTTTTAATTACTCCACTTTTTAAATCTTCACTCGTTGCCTCATTTCACTGCATTTAGACCATGTGTTAAGGAATAGCCTATTTAAGGTGAGGCTCTGACAAGGACCCGTAAGACACTAGTGGCTCTCACAAAGATATTACGGTGAAAGGGGGAAGATAGGCAGACAGACACTTATAACATAAGGGCTTTCTATTCACAGAGTAACATGGAATCACAGAGAGGTGGCCTAAAAACCAGACTTTTGGGAAGTCTTTTGGGAAGTCCTCCCCAAAGAGGGAGGCCTATTCTGATTTCTCAAGGAAATGGTTAGGCAGGGGAAGAATTGGAGAAAGGAGGTAACAGGAAGCTAGGAAATCATACCAGGAGCACAAACGTAAGACAGCATGGTATCTTCTGGCAACTGAAAATATTCTAGTTCTGCTGCCGTATAGAATAAAGAGAGGTTGGATGCAAAGAAGGAAGCAGGGGTGGTGACAAATGACCCCAGAGAGCTAAATCAGGACCAGTTCCCAAAAGTGCTATAAACCATGTGGTCAGTTCTGTTCGACTCTTTGCAACCCCATGGACTGTAGCCCACCAGGCTCCTCTATTCATGGAATTTTCCAGGCAAGAATACTGGAGTGGGTTGACATTTCCTTCTTCAGGAGATCTTCCCGATCTAGGTCAAATTGGCGTCTCTTACATCTCCTGTATTGGCAGGTGGGTTATGTACCCCTAGCGCCACCTGGGAAGCCCACTGTAAACCTCGCTGCAGTCCTTGAACCCTCTTGAAGGTGACGGGGAGGCATTCAAGGATCGCAACCAGGTGATGAGAGGACTGGACTTGTAGTTTAAATAGACCATGCTGGGGTCAGTGTGATGAATGGACTGTGAAGCCGGGCAAGATTAGACAGGAGAACAGGTGAAAGGTCATCACACTACCCCAGGTGAGATCAGGATAAAGTCCTTGCCTACAGTAGCGGCAGCAGGAATGAAGTGAAAGGTAAATTCCAGAGCCATCAAGGGTGGACTGGAGGTGGCTTGGGAAATCACTGGACATGGAAATGAAGGAAAGCTGAAGGAGGCCTCTAGCTTATACACAGATTCCCGGAGCCAGGAATTCATATGTCATTTTTAAATTTAATATTTTATATTGACATAGTATTCTTGCCTGGAGAATCCCCATGGACAGAGGAACCTGGCAGGCTACAGTCCATAGGGTTGCAAAAAGTCGGACACGAAACTGAAGTGATGTAGCATAGCACAGGTGGAGTATACTATGTCATGAGTGTACAATGTATATTATTTTTAAAGCAATGGAAGTAAACAAGAGTATGCTAGCTGGATGCTCTTACTCACTGGAGAAGGTGGGGGGTGGTGAGAAAAGAGTAAAAATACAAAGTACAGACCACAAATATGGAAGGCGTGGTCCCATAGCAGAAGAGCCCAAGAGAAGCTGCCACGGAGCAGCGGACACCTTGGAGAAAGTGGTAGTGAAAGCAAGCGAGGAGAGCTGCAAGCAGGAGAATGCAACCAGTAGTGTCCAGTCCTTCAGGGAGGGCCCATCAGATCAAGATTGAAGAGCGCACAGTAGATTTAGCAACAGAGGTGACATTGACTAAAAGGTGAGAGCTGGGTCAGTAGACTTGTGGGAACAGAAACCAGACTCAAGTTCTCATCTGATAGAGTTTCCTGAGTGAAACAAAGAACTCATCTAAAACTCTTATTTGCTGAAGGCTTTGTGCCAATTTTAAAGTTTAAACTTTTTTCGAGCACTTTCATTTAGTTGGCAATTAAATGAGCAAAGGACTTATACATGCCCTGTCCTTAATTACAGCTTTCATAAGCTAGTCCCTTTCATGTACAAACAGGCTCATCTGTGAAATGCGTTGGTTGCAGCATCAGGTTAAAACTGAGCTAACATGTAAAAGCTATTGTTAACTCAAGCCAGTTAATACAGTTTGAATATATAAAATGTCGGAGAAGGCAATGGCACCCCACTCCAGTACTCTCGCCTGGAAAATCCCATGGACGGAGGAGCCTGGGGGGCTGCAGTCCATTGGGTCGCTAAGAGTCGGACACGACTGAACGACTTCACTTTCACTTCTTTCATGCATTGGAGAAGGAAATGGCAACCCACTCCAGTGTTCTTGCCTGGAGAATCCCAGGGACGGGGGAGCCTGGTGGGCTGCCGTCTATGGGGTCGCACAGAGTCGGACACGACTGAAGTGACTTAGCAGCAGCAGAGCAATATTCCAGTTGTGATAATTTGCAGACACAGCATAGGGATTCACTTACAGCTGAGTCTTAAAGTGTTCTATTGTCTTTGTTATGTACATACATTTTTTATTTTGATAGAATCTACTATTTTTAAAGTATTGGTGCTGGAGGTTAGAATTAACCCCTAATATAGATTTAATAGCATTATATCAGATTTTTACGGAGAAGGCGATGGCACTCCCACTCCAGTACTCTTGCCTGGAAAATCCTATGGACAGAGGAGCCTGGTAGGCTGCAGTCCATGGGGTCACAAAGAGTCGGACACGACTGAGAGACTTCACTTCCACTTTTCACTTTCATGCACTGGAGAAGGAAATGGCAACCCGCCTGGAGAATCCCAGGGACGTCGGAGCCTGGTGGGCTGCCGTCTATGGGGTCGCACAGAGTCGGACACGACTGAAGCGACTTAGCAGCAGCAGCAGTAGCAGCAGCAGCAGAGTTTTACTGGTAGAGTTTTCTTTCAGAGAATGTGATTTATCAAGAAACATGTCTAAATTAGGGTAACATTGATCCTCACTCTTGTATTATTTCCAAGATTTCTTCTTCTTTATCAGGTTACTCATTTAATTTTTTAAACAATGAGAGCAAGTAGAATTAGCTTTTTCTTGTTTTAATAATGTTCCATGACACTACTGAAATTGTAGTCCATGTTTGTAAATTTTAATAATATTGTAAATGCATGAATATAAGACATTAAAAATCTATCTGTGTATATGTATGTGTGTGTGTGCGGGGGGAGGTTTACAAAAGTTTTTGCTCCTGAAGAGAGCAGGAGAACAGAGAGGAAAAGGGCAGACAAGAAGAGGAACTCTTTCTGCTCTCTTCCTTCTTCCCAGTGTTGTTTAGTGACAGTGAGATGCCTGGAGCTGCTAAACCCATTAATGTGATTAAGTGATGCTGAGCAGTGAAAAAAGGAAAAAGCCTGGGTTTCTGATGATGCTGTGGAGCTGGTCAATCAACCAGTAACTGCTCCCTTGACTTCTTGTCGGGAACACAGTGACCCTGATAATTAAACCCATTTTTAAACAGGTGTTTGTATCCTCTCCAAGAAAAAATGATTTTATACACAGCACACATGTACATGCACATACACTTGGCACACGGGGTGCATTATACCCTGAAAGACATTTGGTCCTCAAAAAGTAAGAATTTGATTTGCAACAACAAATGAAGGTGATTTTAGTCACACCATTTAGATTCGACATTTAGTCAAAATTGATCTTTCTTAAAAGTCTAGAAACAAGCCACTCTGTTCAAACACACAGTAGCAAAAGCCACTTTGATTTTTTTTAAAACTTAGAGTTGAAATCAGCCTCCATTTAAAAAAATAGCAGGAAACAATCGTTAGGATTCTTAAAAATAAACATGATTTGATGCTACAGTGCAATTAAGTTATGGCATTATTTAAAGATTCAGTCATAACTAATCATAAAAGACACATCAAGTTATAAAGTTTTGTCGCTTTGGAATTTTAAAAGAAAAAAATGGGAATAAAAGTACTTCCAAATCTTTCAATTAAATCAACATAATTATGTATGATTTTTGATTCACTATTATAAACTGTAATACCCTAAGAGGAATATGTTATATTAACTCCCAGAAGGAGAAGAATATAGAATTGATTTAAGAATTCAGAATAAAGGATTTTCTGGTGGTGCAGTGGTTAGTACTTGGTGCTTTTATTGCCGAGGAATGAATTTTTCCCTTTGTTTACAGATTTTGAATAATTTTGAAATAGGTGGATTTCTTTTCTACACTGGAATTTGAATAAATTAAAATTTCCTTTTTAAAGTGGAATTTGGATGCTTTTTGTAGACATAATTCTTATCTGGAAAATAATTCCCTGGTGGCTCAGACAGTAAAGAATCCACCTGCAATGCGGGATACCTGGGTTTGAGCCCTGGGAAGATCCCCTGCAGGAGGAAATGGCAACCCACTCTAGTATTCTTGCCTGGAGAATCCCCATGGACAGAGGAGCCTGGTGGGCTACAGTCCCTGGGGTCACACAGAGTCAGACACAACTGAGCCACTAAGCAAGCCCACAGCACACAGTGGAAATGACAAGAAACTTGGGAGGTAGGTGGGCAGGTGACCCACAGAAGCATGATTATCGCACAGAGAAAGGAAAAGCTAAGTGGTGTCCAACATATTCTTTAAGAGATAAGGAAAGATTTCAAACATTCAAAGATGGGTGCAACTGAAAATGAGAAAACGTGTAAGAGAACAGAGGACTCTCAAAGTCCAGATCCTTTGTGACTGTATGTCAGAACTTGCACGAGGAAGAAAAGGTGAAGACAGCTGCAAGTCAGCTGCATGGCCAGCTTTCTGGTGTGCTCAGATTTTCAGAGGGTGCGAGCTAAAGATCAAAGCTGGGACAAGACCAAGGATGATGAGAGAAGGGCACCAACCTGAAACAGACTCAGAAAGTTTGATGCCCAGAGGCCTCTGAAGCACATCCCTGAAAGCAAAAAGGTCTGGGACTCAGAAAGGAGGCACAAAAAGAGGCCCGCTGCTTGGTCCAGAAAAAACTCAGAACAATTTCCCTTCTGTTCTGTTTCCATCTTCACCAACTTCAGGTTTGACGCTGGAAAATGAAGAGCATGTGGGCTGAGAGCAACCAAGGCCCCAAACAGACATCTGCCTTCCTGCCTCCTCAAGGTGGAGTCTCTGAGGCCCCAGGGGAAAATCTCCCAAAGGTCCAAAAGGCTGACAGATGATACAAGGGCCACTCTCAGGCATCTTATGTAATCATGGAGACAGTCAGAGAAGGGCAGACAGTCCTCTTTCAAGAGGGAACGTAAGAGGTAAGATTGACCACAGGCCAAAGTGCTTTACATTAAGTTCCAGAAAAACTCAGGATTTCCATTCTACTTAACTGGTTGTGATCATTGAGAACATAATTCAGCAATTTCATGGAGCCAAACCGAGTTTAATTAAGTGACTACATGCTGGTTTCTTTTATTTTTTGTTTTAATAGGGGCTACTAATCTGGCAGATATGAATATTCCATTTAAGGTAAATTTTGATTTCAGGGAAACATTTCACAAAGTCGCATGATATTTGTGTGATATTCCAAGTCACTTTGAAACCTGACGTGATGATTCTTCAAAATGCCTTTTGATTTTTTTGAGTATGACTTTATTCTTGGCAAACTTATTACTTCAGATATTGGAAAAATCTTGCAACAGAATTCTAAGCTACTATGCAAAAATAATTGTAAAAATGGACATGTTGATAAAAGTAAATGTGATGGTTAAGTGAATGATATTATGTATGGATAATACATATGACTACCCACTTTTCTAAGAATTACCTTAAAACATACTTCATACTTTAAATTTTTGTCCTATGCCTAGTGGAAAAGAGGGTCAGTTGTGGAATTACACTGCCTAGATTGAGTTCTACTTCTTATTAGACTTGGGGCAAATTAATTAACCTCTCTGGACTTAATTATCTTATCTATAAAATGGGGATAATAATCTCAAGGGGCCACTATTAAATGAAACAATATACATAAAGCGCAATTATATAAAGTGCTCCATAAGTGCAGACGCCTTGAGTGGTAGTTAATTGTTCAGTAGTCATTCTGTTTGCCTCGGAGCAAGCCAATCAATATTTTCTGCAGGAAAATGGTCTTCTCTATCTGTACCAGGTAAGATTCTGTTTGCAAGCCACAGACCACCTGTGCCTCTATCCATGTGAATTTGTTTTTTCCGTGTTAACAAGACCTTCAGAGGTTCTGTTCTTGAACTGGTTCCATAGTTCACCGTGTCATGGCTCGAGGGTAGCACTTCCATGGTTCTCTTGGGTTTTCCCTCATGGCCACAGGATAAGCCATGCAGCTGCTCCCAACAGGAAGGAAACAGGAACCTCTCACCCATCACCCGGCAAGGGCCTTCTCAGACATCCTCCCCTCCCCTCCAGGCTTCCCTTCAGCGCATCTTGTGGGACACACAGCCGGTCCTGCCACGAGGAGGCTGGGAACTGAGCATCTGCCCTTTGTACCCACAACAGTGGGAAAAGGAATTTCCAACTTTCCCAGCCGAGAAAAAAAGGTGAACCAGGCTTTGCGATCTTATTCAACTCTTGTTTCTCCTTTTCCTTATTGATCAGATATATATTTTTTTCCCAAAGGCTTATTTCAGATGGCTAAGCCAAAATAGAAGCCCTCCCTACTTCAATCTCTACACAGACGTTCATTGTCAGAAGTAAATAAATAAATAAATACAACCCCCCACCCCCACCTCCCACCTCCCTAATGCAACAAAACAGGTAATTATTAACCAATGTAGAAACTTACAAATATCTGTTTAAAAAAAAAAAATTGGGAAGCCCTGAGCCAGATGGTCTCTCATGATTGCTTCTGGCCCGATGACTCACTCTTTTGTCCCAGTGTTTCACGCCTTCTTTCCCAGAAATCCCCCTGATCTCATCGCTCTGTTTGCTTCCTCTTGCATTAGGTGGATCAAATGTCTTTCAAAAAATCACCTTCCTCTTTAAGCAAGGCAACAGGAGAAGGACAGAATGCAACAATGCAGCGGTAGAAAGAGCAGGACATAAGGGACTATGTGTGTGTGTAGAGAATTGTGGACAGAGAGAAACTAGATTTGCCTTTTGACTTCACCGTGTTAACTCCCAAACAAAAAATGAAAAAATCCACCAATATCTTTCTGATAATTCCCAGCCTTGGCTCCCTCTCTACCCTCCCCCGACCCCATACTTCTCATCTCAACCCAGGTACTCTCCCTGCTCCCCACCCTTCCAAAGGGAGAAAGTCAGGAGGATAAAAAGCTCCCCATCTGCTGACACAGTAAAGCAGAAATCCTGAGAATTAGAAGACCCTTTTCCACAGCAGACCATGCAGAAACCTAGCGCAGAAAGCTCTCCTGCTCCGGCCTTTCAAAGGAGGCAGTATGCTCTTTCCCTTCATTGTGGGGACTCGTCTAACCAGATGCCCGGGGCCAATCTTGTTCCAGAAAGATAACAGAGAATCCCAAACACAGAGCATGCCTGACCACAGCCAGCGAAGGCCAGGAAAAATCCAGTTGAGTTGGAGAGGTCAATGCTCGTGTGTTATGGAAGAAACTGGATCAAAAGCATTCTGCACCAGCCCAAACTTCTCTACACTTCTAACAGAATACACAGTGGGTCCCGCAGGCATCAGATAGGGCTGCTGAGGCTAGCGCCCACGTAAGAGAAAGTCCACGTTGCGAAGGACAAGGCAGCTCAGAGACACTGGCAGGGTGACCAAGCTCCAAGGAGACAGGGCGACTTTAGGAAGGTTTGGGGCTGGCCTGACGTACGACATAGCATTTATGCTGAGGGATGAGGTCCTCAGACTTCCAAGGCCCTTCACAAACATGAAATTCCAACAGAGACCTGAGATGGGGGATCACCTGAAAAACCATCCAGGTAAGAAGTGTTGATAAACCGGTTAGGAATGGTAGTTACTCTGGAGAGAGACTCCCAGCTCTGCCAGTGGGAGTGCCCTGGGAAAGTGCTCTGTTCCGGTGTCCTACTTTCCGAGTTCAAGTGCTGCCTCTGTTCACCACGGCTAAGTCCCTGCCACGATTAAGTGGGGAAGGCAATCCATGTAAACGCATAGGACCTGCCCACAGTGAAGCTAAGTGTCCGCTTCTCTAGTTACCAGGTTCTTCTCATCTTGATTGAGATAATGCTGCAGCTTCCCACAGGTGCCTGGGGCTGCAGATAACACTTTCAGGAAAAGTTTTATTGCACAATAAAGAGGTGGTACTCAGACCTCGATTTGAGAAATACTGGGAAAGCATTCCATGAGGGGATAATCCTATTAAAACGCAGAGATTTGGGGAGGATGGGATTTGTTAAGGAATGTAATGTTCTGCTGAAAACCTTAAGTGTCTCTAAAAACACGGAATAAGTGTAATAACTTACTTGTGTTTGTGAGCTGCTTTTTTAGATATCAAGGGCTTACATATGTCATTCAATGTCTGCCGAATAATCAGAAAATCCTACCTGTTAGAGTCGGCTATTAGCTTACTGTAACAGAAGTTTCTGGCTCTGGGTCTCCGGTCTTTACAGGGCTGGTTTGGAGAATAACTTTGTTAGGTGTTTGGTGACTCTTCCCATAGGCAGCTGTCAACCCCCAGTAATCCTCTTTGTTCCTGATGCGATGTATATATAACCCACAAAATAGTACTATCCCCTGAAAAAAGAGGCTTTTACGCAAATGTGGTTTTTAATTTTTTCCTTTTAATTTTGATATGGATCGTTTTCAAAGTCTTTGTTGAATTTGTTCAATACTGTCTGTTTAACGTTTCGGCTTTTTGGCTGCAAGGTATGTGGGATCTTGAATCCCCAGCCAAGGATTGAACCTGTACCCTCTGCGCTGGAAGGTGAAGCCTTAACCACTAGACTGCCAGGGAAGTCCCACAAGTGTGATTTGTAAACTACCCGCATCAGAAACATTATTTAAAAATGCAGATGGGTAGAGATCCGAACTCCACCTCAGATATCCAAATTTCTGGGCATAAGGTCTGGAAATCTGTGTTCTTAACAAGCATGCCAGACAATCCTTACCAATACCAACAATTAAGGGCAGTTGTTTTAACGTCTCAAGGACTTAACTAAAAATAGTTAACTTCTGCCTAGCTACCTGCCGGGCAAATGGCAAATATATACACATTGCATTTACACGCATATAAAAAGGACTCAGGTGTAAGGACCAGTCACCAAACCAGCAAACCACACACCAAACCTGCATCAGGAAACCCAGGGCAGGGACTAGGGGAAGGCCAGCAAGGCACTCATCCCAGGCACAAAATTTAAGGAGAACCCAGCTTCCCTGGTGGCTTAGATGCTAAAGAATCCTCCTGCAATGCAGGAGACCGGGGTTTGATCCCTGGGTTGGGAAGATCCCTTGGAGGAGGGCTTTGGCAATCCACTCCAGCATTCTTGCCTAGAGAATTCCATGGACAGAGGAGCCTGGCAAGCTACAGTCCATGGCATCGAGAAGAGTCAGACACAACTGAGAGACTCACAAAACTCAATGATCAAATAATACCTAAAAGTGAAAATCAATGCATGAAAAATCCATGAGGAAGCAAGTATCAAAATTTTAAATACAGGATCAGCGTTAACCTATTTTCCCTTTGCCCAAGGTTGCAATATGCTCCTATGGACACTGCCAGTAAGGCTGTCTGCCTTCCAGCCAAGCATGCTGACTGGACAGTCCTCATCCAGTCTTTTATTGTATCTGAAGGTGGAGCCTGGAATAGAGGAATGCCAACCATCTCATTCTTGTGTTGCAGTTCAGAGGGTCTCGGGTCAAAATTTCTGATTTCATTGCCTTGGATACAGTGTTCTTGCTTTGAAAATAAAAGTTAGATTGAGTTCCGCGGTCCTTAACCAAACAGAATTTTATTCCAGTGACAGGATTAACTTGCCTCAGACATATAGGCTCGAAAGAAGCCTCACTTACTCTGGTGCTCAATTTAAGGGATGCACAGCAACAATCTAAATGGTCAAATGGGCCCCTCTGTGGGGTGTCCCTCTGCCTCAGATGGTGCTTTCTGATAGACTCTTCAGAGTGTGTAAAATTTTAAATCCTTTATAAACATCAGTGATTGGCATAATTGGTGTAATTATAGGTATCTAAAAAGCAGAAAAGGCCTATGTAACAGCTGCCAATAGTTGGTTGCAGGAAAATGCAGTCACTTGCGGAGAGCCAGGCTCCGGGTATAAACGCTCGGGTAATATTACTTCCAGATGGACCAACTTGAATCAGAGATGGTGCAGAGATAGAGAGAAAAATGCTTCCTCCCAAGGGACTGAGCCCTGCGGGAATCAAGGGGCGGGAAATGCAGGAGGGCCTCCTCTGGCTTTATAATGAGTGCGGACACTTTAGAGAATCCCGGTGGTCTCCAGACTCTGGTGTTAGGTCGACATGAATACGTTTCCATTATCTTCTGTCACGTCTAGTTTTTTAGCGCGCCACAGTTGTTAAGATCTCTTGTTAATCGTTAATCATAGCAAAGAGGGGAAAGCAGTTGGCAGTCCTAATTTGCGAATGGGCATGAAAGAACAGAAAATATCTTGTGGGTTTTTTTACTCCCTATATATTTGAGGCTAAGGTTGCATTCGTAAAATGCTTGTGGTACTGAGAAATTCTTTAAGCCAGTTTTATTAGTAATAGTATTTGAATCTACAACATTCGAACACTGTCCTTAATATCTTCCCACTTTTTTAAAGGATTTTTTTGATGTGGACCCATTTTTTAAGTTTTTATTGAATATGTTACAATATTGCTTCTGTTTCATGTTCTGGCCAGGAGGCATGTGGGAATCTTAGCTCCCTGACCAGGAATCGAACTCTCACCCCCTGCACTGGAAGTTCAGTCGCTCAGTTGTGTCTGGCTCTTTGCGACCCCATGAATCACAGCACGCCAGGCCGCCCTGTTCATCACCATCTCCCGGAGGTCACTCAGACTGACATCCAGTGAGTCCGTGATGCCATCCAGCCATCTCATCCTCAGTCGTCCCCTTCTCCTCCTGCCTCCAATCCCTCCCAGCATCAGAGTATCTTCCAATGAGTCAACTCTTCTCATGAGGTGGCCAAAGTACTGGAGCTTCAGCTTTAGCATCATTCCTTCCAAAGAAATCCCAGGGTTGATCTCCTTCAGAATGTACTGGTTGGATCTCCTTGCAGTCCAAGGGACTCTCAAGAGTCTTCTGCAACACCAAAGTTCAAAAGCATCAAATCTTTGGTGCTCAGCCTTCTTCACAGTCCAACTCTCACATCCATACATGACCACAGGAAAAACCATAGCCTTGACTAGACGGACCTTAGTCGGCAAAGTAATGTCTCTGCTTTTGAACATACTGGAAGGTGAAGTCTTAATCCTGGCCCGCCAGGGAAGTCCCCCTCCCACTCTTTTAGAGAACATGTGAGTTTGGAGGGGAAGGGGAATTAACTGGGAGAAGCTGAAACAATTTGGAGGAATCAACACTGCAACAGATTTCCAAGGCTGCTACCAGTGAATCTGCCAAAATAGAGGCCAATTACTAACCTACAGCTAAAGAAATCTCCCCATTTCCTGAATGTTCTTACTTCATCTTGTCAAATAACTCACCCTTCTACAAATGAACAGCTTTATTAAACCTAACATCATCTTTTTAAAATGTAAATATGTTTAGCAGTTAAGAAGCTGAGGATCATTTAAAAGTTTCAATCACATTGATGTTCTTCCAACCAACACCTACCTAACAGTAGTCCTCAAAGAAAGATACTGAGCTTTATTTTGAGGGGACAGGGATTCTAATCACACTGTTGACAATAATAATTTGGGAGCATGGACTGCTTTCCAGGGTTATTTGGGAGGTGGGGGATTGGTAGGATCAATGTAAGTCAATGGGTCAGTTGGCCCCTAATTTTTTTGTCATCTAAAAAGTTCAAAATTCTATGATCTTAAAGCAGTGAATTTTTTTTTAGGCAAAATTTTTTATGTAAAATAGCTGAAAGAGGAACTGTTCTGGTTGTGTGTTTACATGTGGATTTCTTTGAGCACCTCTGTCTAAAGGGGAAAGAAAGTGGGTCGTGAATCCTGGGCTTTGTGGTGACTAGAGAGGAGAGATATGAATCCTGGGCTTTGTGATGACTAGAGAGGGAGATATCCTTTTTATTTATAAAATGGCCTCACACCCATCCCGAAATATCTTTTGCCAATTTGCCACATAGATGTTCCACCTGTAGAACATAGTGTGATAAGAAAAAAAAAAAGCATCTAATGGTGGTATGGTTCATATCTTTCTATTCATTTCTGATTTTTTAAAAAGCGAATACAATTTTTACATTTACTCTCAAACTGGATTCAAATCTCCTCTCCTTTCCAGAGTCAACTTCAGCAGCATGGAATGTAAGAATCGTTCCTCCTCATGTTATTCCAAAGCCCAGCTCCTCCACTGTGTTGGGGGAGAGAGCAAGGACAAAAACCATGAATATCCCTTTAACTGAATTGGCGGGGACTCAAGTCCTGACTTTGTGCTGATTCTCTAGCGAAGACCTATGGTCACTGATGGCCTGCTGTGGGGTGGGCACCCAAATACTGTTTTTCCCAAGGGCATATATGTGGATTCTTCTGCACAACAGCCCTATTTTTCCCTGTCCTGGAGGATGCCAGCTTGGATTCTCCCTTACTTCTCTATTCCTGCTGCACAAAGTACTCCCTGTAGTCTTCTCAGACTCCCTACTTCAGTGTACTTGATCTGTGCAAACTCACACCCTTTCTGAGTCAAAGGGTAGAAGGCTCCCCCCTCCACCCGCCCACGACCGCCCCCATCCCCACCACTCCAGGCTGCCTCCCCTTCTTCCTCTGACAGAAGAGCTAAGCCGACAGCCAAATACAATGGTGTGAGAACCCACTGTGCTTCCCTCAAAGATGTTTCAGGTCTCTGACCCTCTTCCTTCCCTTTCTCTTCTGCTTACTTGGACTTGGGGGGTGGGAAGGTGAAAAGAATATTGATCACATTGCAATCAATTCTGCTCTGGATAATTGGGGAAGGGGCTTTCTCTGGCCCCTAATGTCAAACACTCTCTTTAGAATACAGTGTTTAATCTCACTTAGTATAAACACTTAGTCTCAGTGTTTATATCTCTAAGTCCTAGTGACAAAATTAAAGCTACAGGGGAAAAAAAAAAAATCAATGAAGTAGATAAAAACCAAACTCTTCCAAGCGAGGATACTATGGATGGTGGGGGAGGAGGGGTACATGCTCTATGGATCTTGGGCTTGCCATTCTGGAGTATACAGTAACAGTTTTGATCAAATTACAACTGTTAGCAAATTCCCCAATGTCCTCAGCACCACCTCCTTCTGCCAGAGGAGGAACAAAGTACAAAGAAGGAATGTAAGAGGAAGTATGAAGACTTTCACAGCCTAGGAGCAAAGATAAAACAGGGGGGATGGGAGAGTGAAGGATATACCAACTAATCAGTGGGTTAAAAGACACTTGCTCCTTGGAAGGAAAACTATGACAAACCTAGACAGTGTACTAAAAAGCAGACATCACTTGGCTGACAAAGATCAATGCAGTCAAAACTACGGTTTTTCCAGTAGATATGTACGGATGTGAGAGTTGGACTATAAAGAAGGCTGAGCACCGAAGAATTGATGCTTTTGAATTGTGGTGCTAGGGAAGACTCTTCAGAGTCCCTTGGACTGCAAGGAGATCCAACCTGTCCATCCTAAAGGAAATCAAGCCTGAATTCATTGGAAGGACTGATGCTGAAGCTCCAATAATCTGGCCACCTGATACAAAGAGCCGACTCACTGGAAAAGACTTTGATGCTGGGAAATATTGAAGGGAAAAAGAGGAGTCAGCAGAGGAAAAGATGGCTAGATAGCATCATTGACTCAGTGGACATGAATCTGAGCAAATTCTGGGAGCCGGAGGAGGGCAGAAGAGCCTGCTGTGCTAAGTTCATGGGGTCACAGAGAGTTGGACATGACTTAGGGACTGAACAACAACAACAATCAGTGAGTAGATACTCAATGATTGGTCCATATAACCCCCAAGCAGCCAATTTACTGCCTGGCAAGTGTAGGAGAAAGTAACTGATCACATGAAGTTCTGACTTAAAAGGGAATTTGAAGAATCAAATATGGAGAATCAAGAATTTGGTGTTGGGAGAGAGTCAAGACATACAGGAAATCCAAGAGACTATCTGGTCAGTATTAATATTTTTGCAGTTTTGATGTTGAATTAGGCAGGTGATTAACCTGCTCCCTTGAGCCATGTATTCTGAATATTTCTCTCAGAAGTCTCATGAAATTTCTAATTCTCTGACAGTCATGCTTTTTTTTTTGTAGTAAAGCCCCATGAGGTCAAGTTACTTGAGTGAGTCTGTTTCTTGAAATCACAGAGCCTAAAAAAATTAGAGCCAATAACACAGAAATGAGAATGAGCCTGGTGAATTCTAATAGCAGGAGAAAAAGACCAGAGGGAGTTGATCCCTGTCCTTATGTTTCATTTAAAATCCCTATACTTGGTCACCATGCAGGGGTCAAGGGTATTTCTGTAATTGTTCTGTTTTTTGAATCGTGTACTGTTATCAGACACTAGGGTTAGAAAAATCACCTCAAAACGATTTGCAGATATCCTTTTTTACACGTGAAAACAATCTATTCACCCTCTGGGTGGGAGGAGGGGACTGTAAAGTGATTGTTTCAAAGTCTAACTTAATTTTTAATCTTAGTTCACTAGACCTATCACTGAGTTTTCTCAACACCCACCCCACTTAACACCTAACCAACTCCAGGGTGGAAAAACTGTCACAAGCCAATGTCTGTAACACTAAGATTTAGCAATTCTATTTCTAGGAGCTACTCAAGAAAATTTCTAATATGTTTGCATAGATATGAATAAACATACATTGATAGAACAATTTTAAAAAATGGGAATCTTCTTAACCAGCATTTCAATTTACTTGACTACAGAACACCTATTAAAATCTTGAGACACTATTTTTAAATAGTCTGGGAAAAAGTAAAGTAATTTTTGCCCTTGGCAACACCTCCTTGCCCCCCCACCCCAGTATCCCCCCCTCTCCAGCTTTTGGATTCACTGGGTGCACACTCCAAAATCAAATTAAAACTGTTAGCAAATTCCCAAACATCCTTAGCACCACCTCTTTCAAACAAAGGCTTCAGGACCTACTTCTGCCGGAGGAGGAACAAAGTGCAATGTGTTTTGAGGCTGCAGCCCCCACAACTTCCCAGGAACTTCAAATAAATTATTCAGAGTCTCAGGGGATTGGCAAACAAGAGAGATAAAAGGCCAGCACGGGGAGTGTGGGAAAGGGGAGGGAGAAAGCAGAGGCCAAGACTGAAGGTCAGGAGTTCCAGAAGAGACTATTTTCACAGGTTTTAGGTGCTGGAGCCAGGGAAGTTAGGACAAGCCCTGGTAAGAAAGTGGCAATTAACCATACATACAACAGGAGCTAATTGATCGTTAAACAGGGCCTGGCTGCTCAGCTTTTATAAAAGCAGTTACATGCACCATACACTCGAGCCAATCATCTTGCCGCGCTGCTGGGCATTCACTTATGCTGAGAGCCTACTAAAGATAATGTTCAGTATTTTCATTTGCCTCCTGTCTTTCAGCTGTATGTTGTGAAAGGAAATAGCACATTCATTAGTTGTCTTATAACTCACCCAAAGAATCAGATATTGGGGAAAATATCTAAAGTACCAAGCAGGCTAAATGATGATGAATATGGTATTTGTTCTCGTTTGTCCTACACTTAAAACAATTTCAAATGGAATATCATTTGAATGCAGTATGTGTTCTCCGAGGATGCAAAGCAATTTTGTGTACCAATGGCACAAATGAGTTACAACTTGGACCTTAAAAGAACAAATCTGCAGGGTAAAGGAAGGCTTTCACTTGAAGCTTCCTGCCCTGACTTGACTTGGGCCTGGACTGTTTGGCAGTACTCCATAAACCAACTGCCCTGAATTGAACCTGTCAGAAGAAAATAAAATGGGCTAAATTTATTATCACCTGGATCCACAGACACACACACATGAAGGTGCATTGTTAACTAAGAGACCCAAATGCAGCAGCCTGGTCCAACAGCCCTCTGGGAAATACTGTTTGGTGATGGGAGGTGTGTTTCTTTTTTAATCTTCTTCTTCTTTTTAACATCGAGAAGGAAAACAACACATGCAGGAAACCATAAAACCCTTCAAGTTAACTGTAGTCAACGGTCAATCTCATTAGGGTATAATGGGTAGGCTGCGGCCCTCTCTATAAAGTGTGAGTACACCCCCCTGAATAATTTCCAGTGATCTCCCTTTTCGATAACAAAGCAGAAGTTCCACTCACCATGTTTATTCGGTTGATTCTATTCTGCCTCAGGTACTTCTTCCAAAACTCAGTCCCTGAGTTGACCTTTGACCTTAGTTAACATTCACTGAAATGGAATATATTAAATAGATACATATGCACAGCTAATCACTTACACTTACCCTCTCAATTAGGCTTGCACTGTGCTAGCCTTAGACACGCATTATCTTTTTAGAACAACCCATGAGGTAAGGAACTAGCACTTAATGAGCCCATCCAAGAGGCTAGGCCTGATTCCAGGTATGTTCCATGTGTCACTCCACTAGATTCTCACAACGGCTTTTTATGTCCACATAGTATTCTATTTAGCAGTTTAGAGCACTGAGGCTTAAGAAGGCTAAGAGATATGACCAATGGCCTTCATAGCTGGATGGTCTAAGAGACAGCATTGTTACCCAGGCTTTCAGTAAATCCAAGATTCCTCCTTACCACAGCTGCTATAATACAGCCTGACATGCAAAGACATTTTGGAAGCTCTTAAAGCCCCACTGAAACAATGTATATGTGAAATTAACAATCAAATATGTATTATATGCAGTGAAACAGAGAAAGCAAAGTTGGGGAAACTAAGTGTTTAAGGCATGCTTCCTGTCCTCCAACAATTTAAGGGAGAGATGACTGCCTGGGAATTCTTTTGAACTGGAAAGGTGGGCTAAAATCATTCTGTGCAGGGCTTTGGATGGAGCCTGTGAATTCTATGCTTTATCTCTAGCAGTTTTTTTTTTCAGCAGAGTCTGAACACCACCCTGATGCCTGGAATGGCTTCTCCCCACCTCCTTTGGTTTTCAAATGATACCCAGTGAAGATCTGAAAATGGATAGGGAGATAATTTTCCAGAATTGGACTCTTTGCGACCCCATGGACTATACAGTCCATGCAATTTTCCAGGCGAAAAAACTGGATTGGGTAGCTATTCTTCTCCAGGGGATCTTCCCAACCCAGGAATCAAACCCAGGTCTCCTGCATTGCTGGTGGATTCTTTACCAGCTGAGCCACCAGGGAAGCCCGGAGGGGTAGGGTAAACATTAGTAAATATGGGTTAGAGAGATACTGTAGTACAGGACTCAAAGGAGGGGGAAAAAAAAAAAGGCATAAAAAAAAATAACCACAAAGAAAAATAAAGTGTACCAACCTTCCACCCTGAGAAATCCAAACGGGTAAGATGGATTTTTATTTCTATCAAAATTCTTAAGTGTTTTCTTGACATTGGATCTATCCCAATGCTCCTTTAAAATAAATTATTTTAAATTATGATTAAATATTCTGGAACCCTAGCATTCACTATCCAAACGTGTTCTGACTCATGGACACCCCATAAACACAGGGAAGACTTGGTAAATGTACATGTCCACTTGCCAGCCCTTTGCTTTCCCATTTTCCTTGGAAATCCTTAATACCTCCAATATCCCTGCCCGCCCCCTCCCCCCTCCAAATATGAGCACAAAATTCAGGCACTCAGTCCACCCTACCAGCTTACTTTTTTTTTCTTGGCACTTACAGGTCAATCAACTAGAACTGACAAAACCTACTTATCAATTATTACTAATTCGTATTTCTAATCAAGCCCAGAGTCAGAACAGTATTTTTAAATAAAAATGGCTTTTATTCTTAAAATCTGAAATTTATCCTCTTCTATTGATCTCAATTATCTGAAAGTTAAAAGTCATCCTAAACTGGTTGGTTTCTCAGATTTATTATTCCTTTCTACCATCTAATGCATAAGTGTTCCTTATGAATAAAGACTGATTCAGAGGAAAGGAAGTACAAAAATGTTTCCTACATTTACTCTATCACCTCCTAGGAAGATCACACGTTTTAAGCTTTTCTTTTTAAAGCAATGTTATCAAAATTTTTAAACAGCTAAAGTGTCTGCTGTCAAGGGGCAATAAATGCAGTTCTAGCAGGAGAACCCTAGGAGATAAAATATACTTAAAAATTATATCACAGTCATTTATGGCAAGGTTTTCATATTTTGGATCTGAAAAAATTAAACAATTGTTATCACTACCATGAACAAAAAGCAATTAGAAGAGTCTTTGAAGAGACAAGTGTATTTGAAGAGACTAATATAAGATACCAAGTTGGTTTTTTAATTAAAAAAAAACACATAATTACAGAACACAAGTGCAATTAAAACTAAATATATTAGTGAATACATGTAATAAAAATTTGGACTCTAGTAGCTAAAATGTTCTTTGAACGATGAAATTACACTGAAATGCAATAGTTACATTATTTTGGAGGGTAGAATTATTTTCACTGACCAGAAAACATTGCTTGTTTTGGTCTCCAAAATTCTCTTCATCCACCTGTACATTCTAGAATGGAGATTTCCTTATCTACAAGCAATCTTGATGATTAAAAGAGTTATTTCCACATAGGTCTTATTAACCCTTCCTCTCCAGTGCTGAAAAACCAGAAGACATATAAAGCAGACATTTTAAACAAACACTTGGAAGAGAAGATGGGCTTTGTTAGTTAATAGCAATTGTTAACCCTCAAAGTAAACAGGAAATAGTGCCTCTTAGCAAACTGCAGGGTCCAAACCAAATACTAACAGGCCTTAGGAAATTCAACGTACTTTTTCTCCTTCACTGACAGGAATAACCACATTGGTCATGGCACACAAAGATTTTGGCACAACGTGAAGCTTCTCGCTTTTGAGGAAAAAAAATGGATACAACTTTTTATCTCGTAACAGGTAATGCCTTTCACCACAATATATTGATAATTTAACAGCCTTTTTGTTCCTAATCTGTGAGAAACAATTCTAGCTACTGCTGGATGGTAAATCAAGTCAAATAAAGGAGAAAGCAGTTTTAGGAGCTGGTTTTATCTGTAAAGAATTCTGTCTACATCACCCCTCCCCTTCTTTTTAAAATTTCAAGACAAAGGGCGTTGATTCAAATGGAGGTAAACTCAGAAAATTCCTAGAAAGCGTGTAGAGTTGACACATGGTTTCAGGGTTAGTGCCTGCCCAATCAGAGTAAGAGGAATTTAGGAGGATTTATTCCTCAATTAGATGGCAAATAACAGGCCTGAGAACTCACTTGTTTCAAAGCTAGGGCAGATGGTGTAGTTTCTACAAGCCATAGGGCCCTTCCAATCTTAGGCTTTGGGCATAATAATGACAAAAGTCAAGATTTAGGGTTCAGTTCCAGCTGATTTTATTTCCTTCTCAAAAAAAGTTATTTACAGAAGGTATATATCAACAATCTGACAGGCAGTGAACTTGACATGATTAGCTGGCATGATTTTTTTCTTTTTCTTTTTTCCCCCAAACATTGTTTTTTTGTGGCCTTGAATTTTCAGACAAATATTCTACACGGCATATTGCACAGGATGGATGGCAAAAAAAAGTTTAAAAACAAAAACCCTTAACGGAACTGCCTTAAAAGGCAGACGTCCTAGTGCCTGTCATGTTATATTAAACATACATACACACAATCTTTTTGCTTTATTATAATACAGACTTAAATGTACAAAGATGTTTTCCACTTTTTTCAATCTTTAAACACAACAGCTATAAACCTGAACACATATGCTATCATCATGCCATAAGACTAAAACAATTATATTTAGCGACAAGTAGAAAGGATTAAATAGTCAAATACAAGAATGAAAAACGCAGTACATAGTGTCGCGAACTCAAATCGGCATTTAGATAGATCCAGTGGTTTAAACGGCACGTTTTTGTTTATAAAAAAAGTGCAAAAAAGATGTGGTTTACAAGTTAAAGCTACAGGATCCCTTTTTGCTGTAAATGCACCAGTTTTAAAGCCTCTACATAAAACAGTATTTTGTTTAAAAAACTCGTTTTTCTTAAAAGCATACAGTGTTTGGCTAATTCTCCTCCCCTTTTTATAGGGCTGAGGTCGAACGATGGACACTGGTGGCAGGTTAAGGGATACTGTCACTTTAAGAAGCCTGCAGATTGAAGTGTAAACATGGAGAAATTAGGGGCTGATTTTCAAAAACTGTGTGAGATATTAACCAGCCGCCTTATTATAAAATCAGGAAATCCAAACAGCGATTTACACCGATTAACACCCCCTTTATATATTTTTTACAAAAATACACTGAGAAAATAATCAAACGTTTTCATCTCTCTTGTCTTTTTTTGTTTTTTAAAAGTGTCAAAAGTCTACATTTAAATATAAAAAATTAAAAGTTAAAACTCTAGCCCTTCAGTGAAGGAGACGTAAAATGGCGTGGGTAACAACAACTACCAAAAAAAAAAAGAAAAAAGAAACGAAAGAAAAAAAGTCAGGAAGAAAGAAATAAGGAAGTAAATAGAAAGAAAGCAAAGCAAAAGAAAGCAAAAAAAAAAAAAAAAAAAGGGACAAAATAAGAAAAAAAACGTTTGGCCAGTATAAATACGTCCACATATAAAATGGCATCTGATTACATTTACAAGGAAAAAAAAAATACGAGGATGGAGCATCGGTGAGGGAAAAAACACTTCTCATTTACACCTATAAGGAATAAACACATACACACTGAGAAAAAATTTGGTCCTGAATTGGTTTTTCTTAAAGTCCAGCACAGATTTGAGTTGCGTTTGAATCCTTTAAAGAGTTAAGAATGAAAAAAAGCTGGTGATAATTTCTGTCGTAGGAATCAAACATAGCGCCATCTATCTGCTTTTTATATTATCCTACACTATTTTAAAAACTGCTCAACAGTCTTAATACAGAAATCTTTAAAAGATAGACAGGATAACATGCTATATTAACCCCACCAGTGAAATAATCCAACACCATCACGATTCCGATTAAGAGAAGCAAAAAACCTTTTTTTCCCCCCCCGACACCACTCGCCCTCCACTGCCCCGGGTACCACATCAAACAGTCTCCTCTCCTCCGCGCCTGCAGGGCCGTGAAGTCTCACCTCACTGGTTTCAGAGATGCAGGAGGCGGAGGCCCAGGAGACGCCGCCACCTTCTCCCGAACGTGCAAATCCATTTCAGTTTTATTACTCGCCCCCCTTCCAGTTCGTGGCCTTCTCCTCCCCGCCCCTCGTCCTGGCTGGTGTGGCTTTCCAACTAGGTTCTCGGGTCATTTCCGAGCGCCGGTCACTCAACGTCTCCTCCTCTGGCTGCAGGGGCAGAGAAAAAAAAAAGAAAAGAAAAGAAAAAAAAAGAGGGGGGGGGAAAGGCGGGGGAGGGGGAGGAAAAAAAAGCCCTCCAAAAACAAAACGGGAATTCGCCAGCGTGGAGTCTCTCAGTCCCGGTGCTGAGGCCCTTGCGACTCCCCTCTCCCCGCAATACCTGCAGTCGGTCAAATTCGACGCCCCGGAGCCTTCGGTCTTCTTTGCGGGGGGGGGGGGGGAGGAGATTGAGGACGGGGATGCTGAGAACAAAACCCCTCCGAGGGCATGCCGGAGTCCCCCTCCCCTCCGGATCAAAAAAACAAAAAACCAAGTAAAGTAGCCCCAAAACACCGAGGGAGCGATGAGAGAGGAATAGACGATTCCTTCAGTCGCTAGAACACTACCAACTCGGCTTCTAGCCGGGGGTGCAGACAAGTCCGGAAGCTCGTTGGAAGGGCTGGTGGTGGTGGTGGGGGGGTCTCTTCCAGCAAAGGGGAGGAAACTCGAAGTCGCTTTTTTCGCCATCAACAACACCACCAAGAACAACAATAAAAGGTCGCCCCTGTCTACCTCCGCCTCCGCCGCGTCCCTCCGGCCGGCGAGATGGGGGTTGGGAGCGCGGGTCCCCAGACGCCGTGGCGTTGCTCTCCGACCACCCGGACGCGGCCGAGGCCGGCCCTGCTCACTTTTTTTTTTTTCTCCTTTTCCTTTTTTTTTTTTTTTTAAACCCCCTCTTGTTTTCCCTTTTCTCTTGCAACTCTTTACTCTGTTCGCTTTTTTTTTTTTTCCTTTTTCATTTTCCTCTCTGGTCCTCCCCCCACCCCACCACCCGCCCCGTCCCTCTCTCTCCCAGCCGCGCGCCCTTCAGTAGGTGAAGACCAGGTTGGAGATGCTGGACTCCAGCCAGTCTCCCGAGATCATCTCGCTCACCTCGGGCGTGCAGTAGTCCGGGAACTCGAAGTGCGAGCCGGAGCCGGGTTCGAAGTTAAAATCCAGATCCCGGTCCAGCGCCGACGACGAGCTGAAGCTGCCCAGGGACATGCTCTCAAAGTTTGAGCTGGGGTTCAGGTCGAGCAGGTCGTCTTCGAACTCGTCGTCGGAGGACGACGAGCCCGAGGACGAGGACGAGGATGAGGACGACGACGACGAGGAGGAGGATGAGGCCGACGAGGACGCGTGCGAGGGCGCGCTGGACGGGGCGGGCGAGGCGGCGCGCAGGCTGGCGTAGCTACGGTGGTCGGCGGGCGAGCGGCCGGCGGCCGGCGACGAGGCGGCGCTGCTGCGGCCGCTCAGGCTCGGCCCGTCGGGCGAGCAACCGGCGCCCCCTTCCTCGTACAGGCCCAGGGGGTCGCTGGGGTCGGCGCCCGCGCCCACGCCGCCGACGGGCGAGGACGACGCGCCCAGGCCGCCGAACAGGTAGACGCGCTTCACCTTCTTCTCCGCCAGGTGTTTGCCCGGGGCCGCCAGGCCGGCCGAGGCCGAGGCCGCCGCGGAGGCCGAGGCCGAGGCGCTAGGAGTCCGCGCCTTGTAGAGCGAGTGGTAGTCGGCGGCCGCGGCGGCGGCGCCCATGGGCAACAGGGCGGCGGCCCCCGCCTGCTCGGCGGCGAAGGAGGACGACGACGAGGAGGAGGAGGAGGAGGAGGCGGCGGCCACCGCCGCCGCCTTCCCGCCGCCGCCCGCCAGGATGAGCTTGGCGTGGGGCTTGCCGACCCCGCCGCCCGCCACTTTGGAGCCGCAGCTCTTTTTCTGAGCGGGTTTGGAGTTGGCGCCGCCGCCGCTCGCGCCGCCGCCGCCTCCTCCCCCCGCGTGGCTGCCCCCGCCGCCGCCGCCCCCGTGGCCGCTGCCACCGACCTTGTCGCCCTTCTCCCCGGGCTTGGAGGCGGCGGCGGCCGCGGAGCCCGAGTTGGCGTTGCCGGACTTCACCTTCTTCCTGGGCCGGTATTTGTAGTCGGGGTAGTCAGCCATGTGCTTGAGGCGCAGCCGCTCCGCCTCCCGAATGAAAGGGATCTTGTCGCTGTCTTTGAGCAGCTTCCAGCGTTTGCCCAGCCGCTTGGAGATCTCGGCGTTGTGCATGTCGGGTGACTGCTCCATGATCTTGCGCCGCTCGATCTGCGACCACACCATAAAGGCGTTCATGGGCCGCTTGATGTGCCCACTCGGCGTCTTGCACCAGCTCGGGTCGTCGGCCTTGCCGCCCGTGGAGGCGGTGGAGCCGGGCGTGGGGGAGGAGGCGATGCCCAGCTCGAGGCCGGCGCCCGAGTCCGAGCTCTCGCCGGCGAGCAGCGCTTCCGTGTTCTCGGCGTTGTTGGTTTGCTGCACCATGGCCCCGGCTCGGCGGGCGCCCACGCGCGCTCACACCCTCGCGGCGGCCGCGGCGCGATCGCCGGGCCCTCCTGGCTCCCGGGACCAAGCGCACGCCGAGCGGGGGTACGTGCGCGGCGGTCGAGCGGGCGGCTCAACTCCTGGTCGGGGCGGAGGTGGGCGAAGAGAGAAAAGTCTCTAAAAAGATGCGGGGCGGGAGCACTCCGCCTCCTGCAGAGGAGTTATAGTTCCCAGGCTGGAGAATCTCCCTCTCTCTCGCTCTTCTCTCTCACCGCGCCGCAGTTTGCGCTGTCTCTCGGCTCTGCGTCCTGGAGACGGTGCTAAAGTGGAGAGGAGTTTCTCGAATGCTGGTTGCTGAAGCTTCCAATGCAAGTTTCTCGCCGCCTCCCAGGCAAGTCTTTTTTTTTTTTTTTCCTTCCCCTGAAGCAGTTGATTCCAGTTCGCGAGCGCTCTCAGAAGCTCAGGAAAGCGACATAGTCTCTATCAGTTAGTCCCTCTCTTACAATGCAAAGGAGAAAAGGCTCTGGCTCCAGGACTCTCTGTGGGCGGAATCGGCACTAAGGAGTTTGTGCAATTATTTTGTTGCAAGGTAGGACGCCAGAAAGCCTTCATGCAACAGACTGGCATGAATAAATGTATGTTTCCCCCTCCCTCCTGCAAGAAGGGAGCTGGTAATGGCAGAGTTCCTCCAGTGCAGACTCTTAAAGAGCGTGCAAGAACTAGAGACCCGGAGCGAAACAGGCCTCTTCCTCTCACACACGGTTTCTCTTGCTGCAGCTTAGAGCGGACCCCAATTCCGCCTCGCGCCTCTTTATCCTTTCCCAGTCTTGGCCGTGGCCAATCAGCCGCTGTAACCAACGCTTCCTCGTGCCAAGCCCCTCCCCCGAGCTTCCCATTGGCTTGGAACCCGATGCAATAATAATCTCCGCGTGCAATGAGAAGCTCCAAATCTGACCTCATTCCAATTTACAGAGCAAACTTTTTAAAAGGGCTAGAAGTACAGCTGAGATTTCTGCTGCCTCTTTTTTCCTTTTGCTGTGCGTGCTTGCGTGTGTGTGTGTGTGTGTGTGTGTGTGTGTGTGGTGTGTGAAGAGGATGTTAATGCATGAAATTATTAAGGGGAGAGACGGAAATGTATTCTAACCATTATGTTAGATAACAAGGGGCTTAGAAGGGGGGGAAGGGTGAAATACTGTAAATGGAAGCTTTCTGCTTAAAAGCCAAGTGATTATTTTTATTAGTTCTTTTCAGTATTGGAATAGAGAATCAACCTTTATTGCAAAATCTGTTCCTCGGCTCCTTCATAAAGCCAAGGATGTAAAAGAGGGAGGGAAAGCTATGAAAATAAATCAATAGACATTGAAAACCATTAAGAAAGTGGTACCTAGACACCTGTCATCACTATTATTTTAACAATTCCAGGTACAGCACAGATGTTGATGTATTGTGCTAATCCCTTCAGAGCTATTTTGGTGCTGTTTGTGGAAGGCAGAAAAGAGGATTTTGGGGGGGCGGGCAATAGTTACTTGCTCTCTTAACCAAACAGGGGTTAACTATAGTTATTGAATGATTTAAACTCCCCTTTGAATCCTGGATGGGCTTCCCTGGTGGCGCAGTGTGGTAAAGAATTTGCCTGATAAGGTAGGAGGCAAGGGAGACTGGGTTCCATCCCTGGGCCAGGAAGATCCCCTTGGAGGAGAAAATGGCAATCCGCTCCAGTATTCTTGCCTGGAAAAATCCCATGGACAGAGGAGCCTCATGGGTTACAATGCACAGGGTTGCAAAGAGCTGGACACGACTGAGCACACAGCACAGCACACACAGTCATAAATCCTGGGTTGCCCAAACAGAGGAGCTTTCCACTGGAACACAATAAGCAGTGTTCCCGAGTTAAGAGAATTTCCATAGTTTGGTGTAAGATGATAATGCTGAGTAAAGGATGGGAATCAGATTTACTTTTTAAGTATTAGTTTTCCACATTTTCAAAATTAAAGATAGCTTCACACTTCATCCTCTCTTCCCCAAACCTTCCTCCTCCTTTCCTTTTTATTTTCTCCTATATGTTCGTTACTTCAATCAAATGGAATTAAAAGGCCAAAGCAAAGAGACACTGTAGAAGGCAGTGATAACTAGTAGCAAAAAAGAATGGACCTTCTGAATTTATATTAGACCTGGCTGCTAGTCCTTCTTACTAGTCTTGTGACCCTGGGGATGTGACCAAGTCTCAGTTTTCCTCATCAGTGATATGGGAACACAAGGAACTACTTTATGTAGTGTTTTGTGGGAGTTTAGTGAGCTTGATGTATAGTAAGCCCTCAGTGAATACTATATTATCCTTCATGATAATTCAGATTCCAGAGACATTCCCTCTAGTAAAAGCAGCATGTTGTTCAAGAGACTAAAATCGAGGGAGGTCACTGATGTGAAAAAATCATCACAGATCATGGATGTGAACCGTCCAAGGACCACACTGGCAACCCAGTCATCCTGATGATTTGAAAAGAAGCCTCATGAAGAGCATTGTGAAGAATGTGGCAAAAAAAAGTTCCCACGTAGTCAAAATACATGTTAATTTGGCCACAGACATCTCTTGTTCTAAGGTATGAAAATTAAAATTATAATAAAGATTGGCCTTAAAACCATAAAACCGTTTTTCTATAAGCCAGTGATAAGTGGTTAGGTAGGGCTAACCTAACATAATTAAGCTTTCAGTTCTGATCAAACTAGTGCTGGGCAGCAGATTTCTATTTATCTTGTCAAACTTTTAGAGTATGTAGGCTGGGGAGAGGCCCAGGTTGTCAGATGTAGAATTTTACTGGAAAGAACACCCTTTGGCGACATCTGACTGGATCTCTAAGGATCAACAACACACAAGAATGTTTTTGTGGGTAGAAGCAAATAATTTTTGACCAGTAGCTACCCAAGTTATATATTTTTTTCTTTTAGAAGGGGAAACAAATCTTGAAAACAAAAATCCCACAGGCACCTCTTTTGCATCTAACAAAGCTGGGTGTGTCATCATTTTATCTGGTATTCATATTATAACATAGCCCTATATGTTCTCAATCTGACATAAAAATTACTATAAGAGGTCTATTATTTATTTTTAAAATCCATAGTTTTACCAGAATAAAAAAAAGAATAAATACTATGTTTATTTTGAGATTTGTAGCAACTAATAATCTGAGGGTGTGACTAAATTTGTGATGTTTCAGTCAAAGTGCGTGAATAATATAATCAGTATCATTAATTATATTTCCAAAGCCATTTGCGAGTCTACCACTGAATGAGATCAGAGAAAAGTGGAAGTTAAAGCAGTCAGAATGATTTTATGTTTAAAGCATGCAGATTTTTTGTGTGTGTGTGTACTAAAAAATAGCCACTGGCCTATTTCTATTGTTAGGTATATTTTCTATATTTCAACAAATCTAACTGATGTCTTGCAGACATACCATGGTCACATGCTATTAAGGGAGAACTGCCAGTGAATCTGAGATCTGCATGGTTGTAAGACATCTGAAAAGAAAAAAGTTCCTCTTAGAATTGAAGAAATATGGTATTAGTAATTTCCATTGACATAAAAGATTATTATAGTATATATGAATGCTTAGACTTCTGAAGTAGATTTGTGCTTATGTGTTAGTAGCCCTCTTAAAATGTAAGAAAACGTGTGACAAGTGGCCTTTTATTAAAGACATCTTTCTCACCAACTGGATATGTGCACACTGAAATGTATGAGGTCTCAATAGCAAATAATGAGAAAAGATTTCTGTGTTCTCATTACCTAACTTCACATGCTTTGTAACCAGTTTTTCCATTACTAACATTTTTTTCCGAAATACCAGATATTTGGTGGCCCCTACTAAATCAGTACTCAGTGTTCCCTCTGCTGGCTTTGTAGTACATGAAGTGATTCTTAATGCTACTCTCTAAGCCATATTAACAGTAAGCCAAGATAATTTTGCAAAAAAAAAATCCTGTTTCAAAATAATAGATGAAATTTCTTTATTAGCAAAGATGATAGACATTCCAAATTTTGAATTAAGGTAATTATTTCCTCTTATTTTATTTATTTTCCATTAAATAATGGAACTCAATTTGAGATGTAATATTTGCTAATTCATTTCTTCTGCTCTCACACACCTGCACAACATAAAAATCCTACATCCATAAAATGGTATGGGGTATATAGATGGAAATAGCATTCTGTCCCACTGCTTAATATATTCCTATAGCATAGAGGGAGGGGAAAAAAAAACAAACCTGAGGGGAAATTACTTTAACAAATATCTTGGATTCACACTGATTTGCAAGATTTTTCCTTGTTTTGGTTGTAGAAACTGTGATTGTAAGAGCTGGTCTGACCTGACAACTATTCAGTTCAAAGAAAAAAAAGAGGGGGAAAAATCCTGTCTTTGTTACTTTAGCAGACAGGGAAGAAGCCTGAGAAATTTGATGTCATTGGCCTTTGCCAACTGAAAGGCCCCAGGCTTTTTGGTTCCACATTTTATGGAAAATAACCTTCCATCAGAAGCTGATTTACTTCTCAGTCAAGTAGACAAATATAACTTGCACTTCATTTTTGGAGGGCTGATGAAATTGCATTGGAACTGGACTTCCCCGAAGGGGTGGGGGTTGTATGGAAACACAATGTATGGAAGTAATCCTTATTTGCAAAATACTAAAATAGGATCTAAGGTAAAATGAAGTCCATGTTTATTATTATTATTATGTTTACTCTTAGGAAAAATTAAGAGATAAGAATCCTGCATTTCTAATTAAATTTTTGCCATTTTCTCTACCCTCCTAACCAGTGGCTGGCACCGGGTAGGTTTCTGTATGCATTTCATACCAGCGCCAACTCATTTTTCCTCTCCTTTCAATTTTCTCATGAGAACAAGCAGGAAATGAGTGTTTGCACCAGGCCACGTAGATTTGAAGCAGGAACACGAGCTTCTGCTCCATTTCGCTAAGCCGAAGCAAGTCACACCCACCGCGAACCCGGGTTTACGCGTCCATCAGCCGACTCCCAGTCCAGGGAGAGGTGGCCGCCAGGTGGCAGCGCTGAGCCTCCCTGCGCCCACGAGGAGACGTGGGAAAACGTGGGGATGGTGGGACTTCTTTCTCCCCGCTCCCTCCTCTCCTGAACCGGTAGCATCCTCCACTACCTTCTTTCGGTAGCAGTTTAAACGATCAGCGGTTAATAGGGTGTGTCGATGAATTCTGATGATTTTTTTAAAAATCATAAATCAAGAGTTTAGGGCAACGAACCGCCACCTCCTGTTCACTTGTCAGAAGCTCCCAGAAACTTGGGGACGCCAGGACTCCCGTTTGGACCTAGTCACTGAACCGGGAGCTCATCAATGGCCGTGTCCGTATCTTGCCGAAGCCGGAACGAATTAGAAGGCTCTCTCGGAGAGCCGCTGCAGAGGAGGCGCGCCCGACTCGAGGACTAGCAGAGGCAGCCCTCCTCAAAAGATGGTTTCCCTCTGCCGGGCGCCGCGACTCGGTGGCGCGGGCACCGCGCTCTCCCTGCCCTGGGCGCGCTGAGGGGTAGGCGGGGGTCAGCGGTGCTCCGCCGCGGCGGCTGAGCCTCGTCTTTCGGTTACTGGTACAGGGAGGAAATACACTGGAATCGACTGCGGCTGGTTTCGGGCGATGCTTTCAGCAACACTTTAACACCCATCTTCCGTTTAGGTTTACGACCGGGGAAGAAGCTGAAGACACAGGCACACACGCGCCCCCGCACCCTAGCCTTCTTCGAAATTGCGATTGGCCGCGCTGGCCCGGGTTGGGGGGAGGTGGTTTCCTCCGGCGCTCGGCTCCTTCATCCCCTCCACCAACCCCCCCACCCCCCGCCACCGGGCCCAATTCCGTCCATGACCGGAACTGACAGTCCCTGGGCCCCCTGGTCTCCAGCGAGCCCACCGCCTTGACCCGGGACGCCCACCCGCCCCGTGCGCGCTCTGCGTCTGGAACCCACGTTCCGGCTGGCAGGCGACATTCGTACCCGGGCTGGGCAACCCCCTCCCTGGTCCCGTGGAGCGTGCACTTGCCCGCTCTCGTGCGGGAGGGCAGAGCAGGGTGTATGCGCGGTGGGCGGGGCGGGGGGGTGGTACAGAGGAAAAGCTGTAGGGCGAAGGGAGGTTGACAATTGGTTGCACTCCACTCTTCAAGCATCCCCTCCCCTGGGGCTTGGGAGGGGGCTTCAGCGTGCCTCGGTGCCCTCCCTCTTGAGGGAAAGGCGGGGAGCGGGGCGGGAGTCGCGGTGCCAGGGCCCCCTGGCAGGGGCGCACCGACGCCCCCCTGGAATCGGCCCCGGGTCTCAGGTCTGGGAGGAGGGAGTTTCTGGCAAGTAAATCACCAATAGAGGCTGCGCCCCGGGCGCAGTTACTGAGAATCGGAGCGCTCTGGAGGGATTCGCCGCTTTGTCCCCCTTGGATTCGCATGCTTCTACCTTTCCGCAGGCCGCCGCGGCAGCCAGGCCCCGGGAGCAGGCGCCCGGGTGGGGCTGCCAACCCCCGCGGGGCGCCCCGAAACCATCCCAGTGACCCCAGCGCGCGCGGCGTGGATGGCAGCACATCCCACGGGATTCCCGCCCCCGCCCCCCAACTCCACAGCCAAGAAGCAGCAATTCCAGTTGGAGCCCCGTGGGGAAAGCGTCTGATCCCACTTATGGAAAAACGCTTAAACAAGAGCACACCTAAGCCAACGTTAGCCAGCCAGTTGACCTACAATTGGAGGTGGTGCGGGGGCGGGCAGGCTGGAGCAGGCGCGCCTGCCTGCGAGGGAAACCCGCCGGGGAGTGGGCAGAGGGAAGCGAGGCGAAATGTCAAGATAAGAGAAAGAGAGGAAGAGGGCGGGGGAGAAAGGCGCTCGATCGCAGAGAGGGAAGATGGGGAGGCGCGGAGGCCGAGCGGGCTGCCAGGTGACACGGTTCAGAGGGGAAAGGGGGCGGGCGCAGCACGCGCGGGCTCCGCCAGGCACCGGAGCTCCGTGTTCCCAGCCCTCCCCGCCCCTCCCCGAGTCCCCCTTGGCCCGACATCACGTGTGGCGCCGACGGCGACTCGTGGGAGTGGGAGGGGTGGGGAGGAGCAGGGACCAAAGAATCTGGTGCCCCAGACCGCGCTGAGCGTGCTGCACACCTGGCACCCGGGACTCGCCATCTGCTGCGAGCTCACCGCCTTTCGGGCCAGGGTGTGGGCCTGGAGAGATGTAAGGATATTGCCCGGGGGCAAGATGGCTTCGAGTCAACCGAGGCAGTGAACTCAGTCAGTCAATGTTTATGGTGCTCCTACTGTGTGCAGAGCGTCCCCTCCAGCTGCTGAGCTCAGGAGCTGCACCATCTGTTCTGTATGTTGTACATTGTATAATAAGTGCACAAGCCGAACGGTAATCTAAGCAAATTGGCCCTGCCAAGGAGCGCGGTTGAGGCAGTTTGGAGGTCTGGAGAGGTGAGGAGTCTGGTAGACTAAGGTGTGAAAGTTTTATGATTTTCCTCTGCTTTCTTATGTATAAGTGACCCCTCACTCCCCACCCCCTACCCCGTGCTTCCTGTGCGGCATTCTCAGAAAACATCAAAATTAATGATCACAGTTTTAAACTAATAATTTAGTGACACTTACTCTGAGTGCCGAAGAATTGATGCTTTTGAACTGTCGTGCTGGAGAACACTCTTGAGAGTCCCTTGGACTACAAAGAGATCCAACCTCTCGATGCTAAAGGAAATCAGTCCTGAATATTCATTGAAAGGACTGATGCTGGAAGCTGAAACTCCAATACTTTGGCCACCTGATGCGAAGAACCAACTCATTGGAAAAGACCCTGATGCTGGGAAAGATTGAGGGCGGGAGAAGGGGCCGACAGAGGATGAGATGTTTGGATGGCATCACCAACTCGATGGACATGAGTTTGAGTAAGCTCCAGGAGTTGGTGATGGACAGGGAGGCCTGGCTCTGCCGTCCATGTCGCAAAAAGTCGGACAGGACTGAGCGACTGAACTGAACTGAATTCTCAGGACTGAGCGACAGAACTGAACTGAACTGAACTCTGAGCTAGAAGCAGTTGTAAGTAATTGAAGCCTAGTCCATAAACACTCAAACTTAACTCATTCATTTCACAAATGTCAGACCCCAGACACTGCTTTATTGGAAAAACTGTTTTGTAATATAACTTTTGGGCTTCCCAGGTGTGGCTTAGTGATAAAGAACTGGACTGCCAATGCAGGAGATGCTGGTTTGATGCCCTGAAGAAGAAAATGGCAACCCACTCCAGTATTCTTGCCTGGGAAATCCCATGGACAGAGGAGCCTGGCAGGCCACAGTCCATGGAGTCATAAGAGTTGGACGCGATTTAGTGACTAAAAAGCAACAATAATAGTGTAAATTTATCCTTTGAGAAAATTCTTAGATAGTATAACCTACTATGTTTTAATGTATTTTTAAGGTCAATGTAATGCTCAAACTACAATACGAAGGAGAAATAGGCACAAAATTCATAATACAATACTATATTTCCACCATGTGTGCCCAGGTTATATTTCACTAGAACACCCAAAATGTTGTCTAAAGGGAGTACTGCCAAGATGTTAATTATGAACTAAGGATGGCAGGCAAGTACTGAGGAATGGGAATGTACTCAGGGATGGGAATGTAATTCAAAGTCTGAAATTCATGGCAGACGTGGTAGATTCTTATGATATATCAACCTTGTCCTGTTTATGCCCTATGTGGATCCTACCCCATCAGCTCTAGATCGGGTCACACGACTTGCTTTGGCTAATGGGGCATTAGCAGACATGAGCTGAGCAGAACGTTTGATGAGTGCCTGCATATTGGGGTTTGTCCATTTGAAATCTAAAGACCACTGTGGGAATAGAGGCCCAGACATAGAGAACGGACTTCTGGACGTAGCAGGGGAAGGAGAGGATGGGAGGAATTGAGAGAGTAGGGTTGATACCTACACTAACATGTGTGAAATAGATAGCTAGTGGGAACCTGCTGTAGGGCACAGGGGGCTCAGGTCCCTGATGACCTAGGTGGGTGGGATGGGGCGTGGGAGGCAGGCTGTAGAGGGAGGGGATATATGTATGCATATGCTGTTGTATAGCAGAAATTTACACAACATGGTAAAGCAATTATACTCCAATTAAAAATTTTTTTAATACATATGCAAAAAATATTAAAGAGCATTGTGTTGTGAAGAAGCTAGTCTGACTTATGGGGAGAAAGTGATGCCCTGCCAGTGCTAATATCCCAGGCATGTGACTGAGGCTATCTGGGACCACAGCAGGATTGTCAGATGACTACAGCCACATGAGTGATCCCAGATGAGTCTGGCAGAAGAATCCCTAGATTGACAACACACAGATCTGTGAGAACAATACGTCGCTGTTTTAAATCACTATGTTGGGGTGACTTGTTATACAGTAGGAAAGGACAGAGTCGTATTAACTACAATACCATGTGACAGATGCTAAAATACAAATCTGCTCGTGAAGATTATCTCTCTTTAATGACTCCAGACCTTCCTTATGAGTACAATCCATATGTCCATTAATGCCCATGGTGAATACAGGGGTTAGCTGGGCTTGAATAACCCAGATACTAATCTTTTCTCATTGCAAGTTGTACTCCCTTGCCATCTTCCGAACTTTCCTGAAATCCTTTCCCCTCTCAGGAGACCTGCTGCCACCAGCACTGCTATTTATCTGTCATGTCTGTCATTCCTTCTGTCGGTGGCTTTTCTGGCTAGCTCATTTCTCTCCATTTTTTTTTTTTCTTTTTCCTTCTTCCTGGTCTTTTTTCATTTTCTGCTGTTGCTTCAACGTGTGTTTACTTAGGATCAGTAAACAGACCAACCATACTAAGCCTTCAATTATTTGATTCTTTAGCTTATCTTGGCTTTTTAGTCATTGCTTCTGCTTGTAAATTTCTTTCAGTCGATTGCTAGAGGTGGGATGAGTGTCACCTCTCTAGATTCTGAAAAAGTGTAGTGGTCACAAACAGGATGTGGTTCTAAAGCCATAGAATGTGTACTAGGGTTCTTCAGAGAAACATGTAAACACATGTATAGAACTAATGTGTATACACATATTACACAGTATAATACTTATCTATAGTCATATATACATAGTAGCTTCCCAGGTGGCTCAATGAGTAAAGTCTGCCTGCAGTGCAGGAGACACAGGTAACGTGGGTTTGATCCCTGGGTCGGGAAGATCTCCTGGAATGGGAAATGGCAACCCACTCCAGCATTCTTGCCATAGAGAGTTCCATGGACAGAGGATCCTGGTGGGCCATAGTCCAAGGGATCGCAAAGAGCTGGACGAGACTGAGCGCACACACACCGTATACATAGTCTATATGGCTGGTAACTCCCAAGATTTAAAAGCCTGGTGTGGTATAAATCCGAAGGGCAGGAGACCCAAGACCTCAGGAGAAATTGATGTTTCAGTTGGAGTTTTAAGGCAGGAAAAAAAGCCAGCGTCCCTCTGTGCAGGCAGTCAGGCAAGGAGAATTCTTGTTTACTTAGGGGAGAGTCAGCCTTTTTGTTCTATTCAGGTCTCTGGCTGATTGGTTGAGGCCCTCTCACGTTAGGGAAAACCCTCATGGAAACCTTCACAAAAACTCCTTCATAGAAACACTCAGAGCAATGTTTGACCAAATATCTGAGTACCTCATGGCCTAGTAAAGTTAACACATAAAATTAACCATCACAGACAGTTACCAACAGTATTGCCTCATCCTTAACTTTACTCAAGGATGGCATTCAAAGATAGGTTAGATAAGTAGCCAACCAAGAAGATGTTCTGATCGAAAATGGGAAGATATTTAAACTTCCCGTCTGATAACCGCCCCCCTCCCCACAACCAACTGGTAAATAACAGCAAAATTCATCCCTTGAGGTTATAATATGTGTTTTTCTAATGAAAAACATTAGATTTTTTTATTACACAGATTACCCAAGAAGCTGTTGCACTGAACTACTATTAGAAAAAATAGTATAGTTCTTTGTAATAGCTTTTCTCATAAGTTCAAATAGGTTTAAACATAGGCAGGAGGGGCTGAGGAAAGAGGAAAGGAGATCACTTTGAGAAGGGAAGACTTAAATGCAATGCTCTTGGCTGGAGGGTATGGTATGACTGGATGAAAAAAATAAAGAACCAAAGGTTAAATTTTGCTGCTCCCTTTAAACATACAGCTTTAATTTCCTGAGACTGGAAAGTCCCTGATGTTAATATGCACAATAGCATCACTAGAATTACTTCAAGTTTAAGGTATGATGTAGTTTAGCTCAGAATAGATATAACCTTCCCTTTCATGTTTATGCCTCAAGGGTAAAATGAAAAAGAAAGAAAGAACGAAAGGAAAAAAAAAGCTCCAAAGGAAACTTCACACCATGTAACTAAAGGATATTCTTCACTAATCTTCCTTGAGAAATAATTTTATTATAATCATTGTCTATAATACCTAGTATTCCAAATAGCAGTTTCTAGAATATTATAATTTGAAAGATTTTTCTAAAAAACATTAAAAAAAAGATTTAAAGATCTGAAAAACATTTCTAAAAAAAAGATTTTTTTCTAAAAAATCTGAGAAAATGCTGCATCTTTAGGTTAGGTATTCCTTATTTTATTTGCCTTTATAGGATGTACTATGCTTAGACAGTAAAGAATCTGCCTGCAATATGGGAGACCTGGGTTTGATTCCTGGGTTGGGAAGATCCCCTGGAGGAGGGCATGGCAACCCACTCCAGTATACTTGCCTGGAAAATCCCTGTGGACAAACAAGCCTAGCAGGCTACAGTCCATGGGGTCACAAAGAGTTGGACACAACTGAGTGACTAAGCACAGCACAGATGTAGATGTGTTCTGAAAACTCAGTGACTCAACACAAAGTTCTTTCCTACTGATGCAAAGTCCACCATGAGCCCAGCAACTCTCCAAAGTGGCTTCTTTTCCTAGCAATGTCTTGGGGGACCAGACTGAGTGGCTCCATATCTTAAAACATGTGACTTTCCTGGTCTCCATGAAAGGGAGAATGTAGAGAATTCTTACTCATCTTTAAGCACCTTTTCTTGAAAGGGACACACATCATTTATGCTCATAGTCCATTGGACATAACTGGGCACATGGCCCTTGCTGAAGGCTTGGAAATAATGGCTATCCTCTCTGCTCCAGGAAAGAGGAAAAATGTGTATGAGTGAGTACTAGAAATCTGTTCCATGTTATTTTTGGAATTGATATGTCTCATCTAAATTTGCTATAAAGTGGATTTACTTTAAGTAAATCCTATTCTCCTTTCAATTGCATTTCAAATCAAAATTACACTCTACCAGGAAAAAATTTTTTTGTCTGGACTAATGTTTTTATTGTTCTTCATTTTTTAAAGCCACATTAAGATGAAAGAAGTCATTAAAGGCATGAACATGTCTGCTTCCGAGTATGATGTGGTAGTAGTAGAAAGCAATCACAACTGTTAAAAAAAGATTATAGAAGTCAAGAAGAATATAAAATTAGCAAAAGTAAATTTTAGAGAGAGAAAAGGCTAAAACTGCTGGTCATTTTCTTGCCTGGGAGCATCGGCTGAGTCTGTTCATAAGCTGTCATAGTAAAGGTGAAAAACAAAACTTTTTATATTCATGTTGATTAGCATGGACAAATTAGAATATACAGGACTGTCAAATAGAGATTTTCTCCCAGAGAATATTTGCTGAGAGCTAGGGCAGTGTAGGGGGGCTTCCCAGGTGATGCAGTGGTAAAGAATATACCTGCCAGTACAGGAAATGCAGGCTCAATCCCTGGGTTGGGAAGGTCTCCTAGAGTAGAAAATGGCAACCGATTTCAATATTCTTGCCTGGAGAATTATGGAACAGAAGAGCTTGGTGGACCACAGTCCATGGGGTCGCAAAGAATCAGAGGAAGACAAATACTGTATGTTATCACTTATATTGATGCTTTTGAACTATGGTGTTGGAGAAGACTCTTGAGAGTCCCTTGGACTGCAAGGAGATCCAACTAGTCCATCCTAAAGGAAATCAGTCCTGAATATTCATTGGAAGGACTGATGCTGAAGCTGAAACTCCCAATACTTTGGCCACCTGATGCGAAGAACTGACTTATTAGTAAAGACCCTGATGCTGGGAAAGCTTGAAGGCAGGAGGAGAAGGGGACAACAGATGATGAGATGGTTGGATGGCATCACCGACTCAATGGACATGAGTTTGAGTAAACTCCAGGAGTTGGTGATGGACTGGGAGGCCTGGCGTGCTGCAGTCCATGGGGTCACAAAGAGTCGGACAAAACCGAGTGACTGAACTGAACTGAACTGAACTAATCATTTGTATGTGGAATCTAAAAAATACTGCAAATTAGTGAAGCACACGCATGGATATAGAGAACAAACTAGTGGTTACCAGTGAGGAAAGAAAAGAAGGGGGCAATATGGGGGTAGTATAATAAAAGGTACAAACTATTATGTATATAATAAGCTGTAAGAGTATATTGTACAGCACTAGGGCTATAACCAATAGTTTATAATAACTATACAATGAAGTATGACCTTTCAAAATTGTGGTGCTCTTGGACAGGCCTTAGGTTTTCCTGAGGCAGAGGTGGAAAGAGTGGGAAGAGCAGGGTGGAGAGTATAGGAAAATTGGATGAGTGCAGAGCATTTTCAAGGCCATAATAAGGGCCACAGTTTGGTCAAATGGAATGATGGTGTGGTAAGCAGGATGGAGCTGAGAGGTGATGAAATAAAGGATTTCTGGGGAGACTTACATCTGGCAGAGGATTTAACTTCCTGGATAGTTTCTGGAAGAAGAAGGTAAATGTCTAGCCTAACAAGTAAATCTCTAGCCTAACATTGAAGGGTTTTGCTTTAGCATCAAGTATGGTGACTTTGGGGGACCTTTTCAAGTTCTATTTTCATTTTAAAGTTGATAATAAAAAGGTACAACAGATTAATTAGAGTTTCTACTTGGGGTGATGAAAATATTCTGGAAATGAATGGTGGTGATGGTTGCACAAGATTGTGGATAGACTTCATGCCACAGAATTATACACTGAAAAATAGTTAGAATGGTAAAATTTATGTTATATATATTTTGCCACACAAGAAAACAGTATTTAGCAGAGGTTGTGAACTAGCATCCCATTGGCTAAACCTGCACCCAGACATGTTTGGTTTGGCTTCAAACTGTTCTGGACATCATTGTGGGTGAAAAAAAAGAAAGAAGAGAAAAGAAATTAATATCTGACATTTAGCAATCTGGTATTTTGTATAAAATTCCTACTTGGGTCGGACCAGCTAGAGCCCAGGGAGACTTGCTCCCCTCACATTCAGCCTGAGTTTCCCCACTGTCTTCTTTTTACCACTGAGGCCTCAGTCCTCCAGCCAGTCAGCCTGATACGTGCCCCGTTGGTTCTCTTTACAGAATTCATTAGATGGTGAATTGCAAAGATGGAAAAATGAAAGGTAGATTGAGCAGGGCCTTGTGTTTCAAGAAAAATAGGAGAAAACATTTCTGGGTGGATGTGAAGCTGCATGTTTAATGTGTAACCAGAGTACATCCGGAGAATACAGTCGGGTCAACTTCAGTTATTTTTATTACCTACCCAACTCCTGACGGTGGCTGTGGTTACCTCTCCGATTTATAGAGACTGTTTATAACTTTAAGGTTTAAATAATTCATGTAAAGCTAAAAACCTAACAAAATTTGAATGCCATAGAAAATCTTGAATTTTCATCAGTCTTTGGCTAATAAAAGTATTCCCTGCCTTGGGGAAGCAATCCTTGGGATATTAATTCATGAACTCATGGGTTAATCTATTATTCTCAGCATCTGTTCATAAGAAAAATAATGATATATTTTCTGTTTCATATGTATGTGTGTACATGTTAGTGAGAGAAGAAGGAAGTCAAGTACATCTGTCTTATTCATTGGCATATAAATGCATTGTTGGTGCCAAACCAATCAGGAGAAATGGGAACATTAAATCATGTGTCAATATTGCTGTAAAAAAAGGCTCTAGTACACAAAATGGGCACATACTGTCACCAGAAAAAGTGCACTGACTTCCTTTTGAAAGTAAAAACTATAGTAAACACCAGATATTTTAGCACTATGATTGACTCTGATCTAAAATATCCCTACACTTCTAAATTTACAGAGAGGATATTTTGTCTTTCTCTTCCTACTGGATGAACTTTACCTTTGGAGATCTTTACTTGGGAATGAAGTGCTCTGAATTATCATATCACTGGATAAGAGTTGAAAATGACACTGAATAAGAACAAAAAGCTCCAGTTTCTAACTTAGAAACGGAGAATTGTCCCAGTATCTGTCGACTTTTGTTGGTGCTCTGTGACATTGGGAAATAGACCCATGGCCCTGGCTAAGTCATATAAGCATTAAGGCTGTAATTAGTTTCCCGGGGCCATATTTGTTCTGAAACAAAATATCAAGAGTTAGCGTAGCCTTAAACAAAAGTAGTATACGATCACGGTGTGCCACAATCCAAGCAAAAGGACATTCTCTCAATAGTTCTGGATGCTAGAAGCCTGATCCCTGGGTGTCAGCAGGGCCATGCTCTCTCTGAAGGCAATCGTTTTCATCCCGTGGCTTATAAACACATCACTTCAGTTTCTGCTTTCGTTCCTACATGGTGTTTTCTTTCTGTGTCTTTATCTGTGTCTCTCCTCCTATGCTTATTCTTGGGTGGTCAATCTCTCCTCCTATGCTTATTCTTGGGTGGTCAATCTCTCCTCCTATGCTTATTCTTGGGTGGTCAAGATTGGCCACCCAATCTTGACTACATCTTCAGAGACCCTATTTCTAAAGAAGGTCCCATTCACAGGAAATTAGGAGTTAGAATTCCAGCATATCTTTTGAGAGGACACAATTCAACTCACAATAGAGGGGAGAGCAATGGCCGTACCATGACCATTGACTTAGCTCCTCAGTTGGATGCTGGCCCAACCATTTCTCATCTCCGCCATGGAAGCCTTGTTTTCTTTCCCACTTTCTTTTTTTTTTTTTTTTAATTTTATTTATTTATTTATTTTTTAAATTTTAAAATCTTTAATTCTTACATGCGTTCCCAAACATGAACCCCCCTCCCACCTCCCTCCCCATAACATCTCTCTGGGTCATCCCCATGCACCAGCTCCAAGCATGCTGTATCCTGCATCAGACATAGACTGGCGATTCAATTCTTACATGACAGTATACATGTTAGGATGTCATTCTCCCAAATCATCCCACCCTCTCCCTCCCTCTGAGTCCAAAAGTCCATTATACACATCTGTGTCTCTTTCCCTGTCTTGCATACAGGGTCGTCATTTCTCTTCCCCACTTTCTTCGTAGCCTTCTCCTGCTTTATCCCTCTACCATGACCAACTAGTCAATGTCAGGGAAATTTCCTCAATTTACACAGGCGCCTGTTTGTGACTTTTCTCCCTCTTAGCATGCTTTCTCCTTACCCCAAACCTTGGAGATAGAATCCCTTGATCGAACCCTAGGATGCCTTCCCCATGAATTGCTTCTGTCCACTATTTTCCTGTGATCCTAAATTCTTCCCTGTTTGATTTCTGTTGTTACCACTTCAGCCACCTTGCAACTCTCTCACCCTATCATCCTTTCTTCCTACCACTTGTTGAAACCCAGTCTCGAAAAAGCCCAACTATTTGGTCTCTGGGCTCACACCTGGGCAGCTGAGCACTGAGAGGAAATCACACAGCTGTTTTCCTCCTCAGCTGTCTCTGCAGAGGCATTTCATTCCAGCCATAAGCTCCTTAAGCCTTTGACATCATGGATCCCTCCTCATTCACACCTTTCTCTTCTCTTCAACTCTTGGTTCACAGAGAAAATCCACAGGTGTCTTCTTAACTTCATGCCACCAAATCTACGATTTAGTCCTGATCTACACCCATCACTTTTCTCCTTCCCACTTGCAACAAAGGAAACAAAGTCCATGTAACATCTTATTTCCCCTGACTCTGGACTCAGTGCCCTTTCTGTCTTTAGAGATCTCCTGCCTTTTTATCGTTTCTCCCATACCTTCAGTCTCTCCGTGCCCTCTGAAGGCCCTTTCTTATCAAGATTTTAAATCTCTTCCATTTTCTATAAACAAACAAGCCTTCTTGTAACCAAAAACTCTTCCCTTAACCTGACAGTCACCTTCAGTTTTTTAAACCATTACAATATGCTTTATTTTACAGTATGTTGCAGGTACTAAGCCTTCAATGTCTATTCTCTCCAGTTCCTCCTATTCTCAGTTAAACTTCTTGAGTTATCTATCTTTGCTGTCTATAATGAGTCACTCATATGCATCCTTAGGCACAATAGAATCTCTTAACCAATGACTCCAAGATCACTGAAGACTTGCTTGTTGCTCAATTTAATAATATTGTTTTGTCTGTTATTGTTCTTGATTTTTCAGCAGCAAGTAATACATTTTCATTCTCTGCTTCTTAGGTTTCTCTTCTTGGCTTCTAGGCACCCCCTCTTCTGGTTTTCCTTGTAACTCCCTGATTCATCGTCTTGTTCTTCTTTGCAGATTTCTTCTCCTTGTTCCTTACATTCAGGCGATCTTTGGTTCCTGCCCTTGCCCATCATTGTTCCTCCCACTATACAGTTTCCCATGGGATTTCATGAATTTCTGTGTTGACAGTTTCCAAATCTTTAACCGTAGATCAGATTGCTCTTCTCTTTCACTTTCATGAGTGAAAAAGTTGGCTTAAAACTCAACATACAGAAAACTAAGATCATGGCATCTGGTCCCATCACTTCATGGCAAATAGATGGGGAAGCAATGGAAACAGTGAGAGACTTTATTTTTGGGGGCTCCGAAATCACTGCAGATGGTGACTGCAGTCATGAAACTAGAAGATGCTTGCTCCTTGGAAGAAAAGCTATGACCAACCTAGACAACATATTAAAAAGCAGAGACATTACTTTGCCAACAAAGGTCTAGTCAAAGCTATGGTTTTTCCTATAGTCATGTATGGATGTGAGAGTTGGACTATAAAGAAGGCTGAGTGCTGAAGAATTGATGCTTTTGAACTGTGGTGTTGGAAAAGACTCTTGAGAGCCCCTTGGACTTCAAGGAGATCCAACCAGTCTATTCTAAATGAAATCATTCCTGAATATTCATTGGAAGGACTGATGCTGAAGTTGAAACTCCAATACTTTGGCCATCTGATGTGAAGAATTGACTCATTGGAAAAGATCCTGATGCTGGGAAAGATTGAAGGCTGGAGGAGAAGGGGACGACAGAGGATGAGATGGTTTGATGGTATCACTGATTCTATGGACACAAGTTTGAGTAAATTCCGGGAGGTGGTGATGGACAGGGAAGCCTGGTGTGCCGCAGTCCATGGGGTCGCAAAGAGTTGGACGCGACTGAGCGACTGAACTGAACAGATTGCTCTCCAAAGACTCATATTGAATACCCAACAGTCTACTAAACACCTTTACTTACGATGTCTCCTGAGCACCTCAAATGAATTACACCAAACATCAAAGTCATAACCTCTACTCCCCAGTCCCCTTCTGTCTTGCTTCAACCCTTGGGCTCCTCATCTCAGGTCCTCATCTCCTTATCCCTCTGAACCACACCAGAAACTGAATGTTACCTGTAGTAAATATTCTTTGGGTCTTACCATTCCATGTGCTCCTGGCCATTTCCTAAAACCTGAAACTATGTCTTTTTTGCCTAAGGGTCTTTAAAGAAGCAACAGAAATCTGCCCTGCCTGTGCAGAACAGGTTGGAAATGCTGGAGAATTAAACCCAGCTGCCAGTGACTCATGGCAATTGGCTTATAAATTCCCCATCTTCTCAACCTCTTGGATGGGAGAACTCTGAGACATTTGTTTGATACCATTTCCCAGGATTTCTCCATGACATTAATTGCATAGTTGGCATGATAAAGCACTCTTTCTTGGCTACATTTCCTCCTTGTTATCACTTCCTCATTTTCCCACCCTTATTCCCTATTCTCCAATGAACTGCTTGTACTTGAACCTTTTCCTGGAGATCTGTTTCTGGGGAAAACCAAAATAGGATCTCATCCTTCTTTCCAATCCTTTCCTTTCTTCTTCCGGTTAATTACCAAGTTCTAATAATTCCAAGTCGTCATCATCATCTTGAGAATCTAGCCACTTCCCTCCGGCCCTGCAGCCATTCCCCTGGTACCCAGTGTCATCCTCTCTCACCGGGGTCACCGTGGCAGTCTCCGACTGGCCTGTGGTGGTGTGCCCCTTCCGTCTTTTCTCTTCCCAATGGGCAGTGATCTTTCAAATATGCAACTTTGACAGTATCACCTCCACTGTAAACTTTTCAGGTCTCAATTCAGACTTGAAAAGCCTTTCTTGATCTTTCATTTCTATGGACCTATTAAAAAGAGCATTTTAGTAGAGCATTTAATGTCATTTCCCTTTTAAAGCGCTTCTTACGCTGTACACGAATTGCCTGTTCACTCAGCTATATTCCTCACTAGACTGTAACTTCAAGGACAGAACATTGTTTTTTTCTTTCTTTTCCTTTTCTTTCCTGTTTTCTTTCTTTTTCTTTTCCTGTTTTTTCTGGACTCCTAGATTGTAACTCAATATAAGGGTACCAAGTAGAAACTCTGGGAATATTTGCCGAATAAATGAATGCTTAGTCGGTCATTTCTGCCTTGCCCATCTTGGCCTGTTTTCGTAGGGCCAGGATCAGAAAGCTAAGGAATGCATTTGTAGTTTGTACCTGTGTTTACTCTTGTGTTCTATTTTAAGAAATTTTTCTAAGTAGTGACTAGTGATCTCATTAGGGAGTGCGTTCATCTGATGATGGTGAGTCAGACATAGGAGTGATTTTGTTTAAACCTTAATAGGTGACCAGTCCTGTTATTTGGTATAAAAATTGGTATGGATAAGATGGTAGCTTGGAACTTCCAAATTCTTTCATTTAAGGACTTTCTTTGTGAAAGTGAAAGTGTAAGTTGCTCAGTCGAGTCTGACTCTTTGCAACCCCATTGACTGTAGCCCACCGGGCTCTTCTGTCATGGAATTTTCCAGGCAAGAATACTGGAGTTGGTAGCCGTTCCCTTCTCCAAGAAATATTCCCAAACCAGGGATCAAACCCAAGTCTCCTGCACTGAAGGTTCTTTACCGTCTGAGCCACTTTCCTTAATTCTTTACATTTATCCTTTGATAAGAATTTATTTCATAAGAATGCATCTCAGATGTATGCTTTAAAAGAATAAATTATTGCATGTTAATAAATTCATGCCAATTCATTAATGATTATTTTTGAATTTCCACTAAGATTGACTTGTTTGTATTTTAAAAGAAAAAAAGCTACCATTATAATTCCTACCCAGTTCTATAAAATTAAAACTTCAAAACTTTTGATTCTTATCCATGCCTCTAATTTAGAGCTTGCTTCTCTCATTGAAAAGTATTCTAATATTGCATTATTTATTCTGATTACATTGATGAAAATGGGTGGCCTGGACTCTAAATCATATTATTTATAAAATGGAATTTCAGCTACAGGACATCAACCATTTTATTTTCTTCTCTCCTTTTTTGTTAGTATAAGGTACCTGTAAAAAGAGCAAGTTTTCAGATGCAGTGGGCAGGCTAGAGTCTTCATTCTGCCGATTATTAAGCTGTATGAGCAGAGGTAGTTTTACTTCATATTCCCAGGCCTCAGTTTCCTCATCTTTTAAAAGAATAAACTGATATGTACTTCTTAGACTTGCTATGAAACAAGCAAAACAACAGGTGTAAAGGAATTATCATGTAATAAGCACTCAATATATGATGTCGTCATCATCATTGTTATTTATTAGCTGTTAGTTGGAGAGTACGTGCTTTTATTATCTTATGTAGTCCTCGTAACAATACTATGATATGACCAATGCTATCATCCCTCTCTTACAAATAAAGAAACTGAGGCTCAGAGAATTTAAAGAAACTTGCCTGATGATTATAATAAAAATAATAATAGAAAAAACTGAGGTATTCACCATGCACAAGGCCCCATTCTAAACTTTGCATATGAATTCATTTCGTTAATCCCAATAGGTTATGTCTTAAGGTCGTCCCCAGTTTGCAAAAGGAGACTGAGACCCAGAGCTATGAAGTAAATTGTTCAAGGTTGCAGAGCTCTTAAATGGTAAAACCAGGATTCAAATCTGGGAAATCTGGTTTCAGAGAATGTGTGCTTAACCATTATGTATACGTCTCTCTCCTGCTCCTCTGGGGTTCTGTGGTTTGATAAAACAATTAATGAATTCAGAATCGGGGGAAATTCCCTGGTGGTTTAGTGGTTAGGACTCCACACTTTCACTGCTGAGGGTGTGGGTTTTTTTTTTTCTTTTAATTGAAGGGTAAGTGCTGCTTTACAATGTTGTGTTGGTTTCTGCCATACATCAACATGAATCACCATAGATATACATATGTTCCCTCCCTCTTGAGCCTTGCTCCCACCTCCTACCCCACCCCACTCCTCTAGGTTGTCACAGAGCATCAGTGAGTGCATTTGATCCCTGGTTGGGAAACTAAGGTCATACAAGTTGTGCAACATGGCCAAAAAAAGAAAAAATTGAAAGTTTGAGAAAAACACAAAAGCATATTTTGGTTTAAAATTTAGGAACAACTAATAGGTAAATTGGGGAAGGACATGGCAACCCACTCCAGTGTTCTTGCCTGGAGAATCCCATGGACAGAGAAGCCTGGCGGCTATGGTTTTTAGGGTCGAAACAGTTGGACACCACTGAAGCGACTTAGCATGCATGCAACTTCCCTTGTGGCTCAGCTGGTAAAGAATCCACCTGCAATGCTGGAGACCTGGGTTCGATTCCTGAGTTGGGAAGATCCCCTGGAGAAGGGAACAGCTACCCACTCCAGTATTCTGGCTCAAAGAATTCCATGGACTGTATACTCCATGGGGTCACAAAGAGTTGGACACAACTGAGTGAGTTTCACTTCACAATTGGTAAATTCCTACCTACTTTCCAGTTTAGTTCAGGGCAAAAAAAATGTACATTTCTAGAAATTTATCCATTTCTTCTAGGTTGTCCAGTTTATTGGCATACAGTTGTTCATAGTTATCTCTTATGATCGTTTGTATTTCTGTAGTATCAGCTTTAATGTCTCCTCTTTCACTTTTTATTTTATGTAAGTCTTCCGTTTTTTATAGTTAGTTTACTTAACAGTTTGTCAGTTTTTTTTTTTTTAATCTTTTTTTAAAAACCAACTCTCAGTTTTATTGATCTTTTCTGTTATTTTTCTGGTCTTTCTTTCTTTTTTTTTTTTTGCTCTGATTTTTGTATTTCCTTCCTTCTGCTAACTTTTGGGGCTCATTTGTTCTTCTTTTTCTAGTCCCTGGAGGTGTGATGTTAGATTGTTTATTTGAGATCTTTCTTTTTTCTTAATGTAGGCGTTTTGCTATAAACATCCCTCTTTGAACTGTGTTGCTGCATTTCATTAGTTTTGAACCAGCCCATTCTAAAGGAGATCAGTCCTGCATGTTCTTTGGAAAGAATGATGCTAAAGCTGAAACTCCAGTACTTTGGCCACCTCATGTGAAGAGTTGACTCATTGGAAAAGACTCTGATGCTGGGAGGGATTGGGGGCAGGCGGAGAAGGGGACGACAGAGGATGAGATGGCTGGATGGCATCACCCACTCAATGGACGTGAGTTTGAGTGAACTCCGGGAGTTGGTGATGGACAGGAGGCGTGGCATGCTACAGTTCATGGGGTCGCAAAGAGTCGGACATGACTGAGTAACTGAACTGAACTGAACTGATTTCCATTTTTGTTTGTTTCAAGGTATTTTTTATTTTTCTTTTGATTTCTTCTTTGATCTATTAGTTGTTCAGGAGTTGTTTAATTTCCGCATATGTGTGAATTTTCAATTTTTTCTTCTGTAACTGATTTCTGTTTTCATACCATTGTGGTCAAAAAAGGTACTTCATATGATTTCAATCTTCTTAAGTTTTCTGAGACATGTTTTGTGGCCTAATACATGATCTATCCTGGACAGTGTTCCTTGTGTGCTTGAAAGAAATGTGTATTCTGCTGCTGTTACATAGCATGTCTGTTAGATCCTTTGGGCTAAAGTATGCTAAGTTGCATCAGTCATGTCTGACTCTTTCGCAACCCCATGGACTGGCAGGTGCCAGGGTCTTCTGTCCATGGGATTCTCCAGCTAAGAATACTAGAATGGGTTGCCATATCCTTCTCCAGGGGATCTTCCAGACCCACGGATCGAACCCACATCTCTTATGTCTCCTGCATTGGCAGGCAGGTTCTTTACGACTAGTGCCACCTGGGAAGACCTGGGTTAAAGTATGGTTCAACTCTGATGTTTCATATTGATTTTCTGCTTGGATGATTATTTAGCATTGAAAATGGGATACTGAATTCCCCTAATATTATTCTTTTGTTTATTTTTCTCTTCAGATTGTTTAGTATTTGTTTTATATATTTAGGTACTCTAATGTTGGGTGCATATATATTTCAATTGTTATATATTTTTGATGAATTGATTCCTTTATCATAATATAATGACTTTCTTTGCATTTTGTACACTTTTTGACTACAAGTCTATCTTGTCTGATGCAAACATAGCTACCCTTTTCTCTTTAGGATGCCATTACATGGAATGTCTTTTTCCATTCCTTTATGTTAAACATATGTGTGTCCTTAAAGTGGAAGTGAGTCTCTTGTAGGCGGTAGACAGTAGGGTCTTCTGGTTTTCTCCATTCAGCTACATCTTTTGTATGGAGAGTTTAATCCATTTACATTTAAAGTAATCATCGATAGGTAACAACTTACTGGTGTGGTGGTTGTTTCGTCGCTCGGTCGTGGCTGATTCTTTTGTGATCCCATGGACTGTACCCTGTCAGGCTTCTCTGTCCATGGATTTCCCAGGCAGGAATACTGGAGTAGATTGCCATTTCCTTTCTCCAGGGGATCAGCCTGACCCAGGGATCAAACCCACATCTCCTGCATTTGCAGTCAGATGCTTTACCACAGAGTCGCCAGGGAAGCCCCAAGCACTTACTATCTATCTTGTTAATTGTTTTTTAACTGTTCTCTAGTTCCTTTTTGTTCCTTTCTTTCTTGCTTGCAGATTTGCTTTGTGAATTGATGATTTTTCCATTCTGCTGCTGCTAAGTCACTTCAGTCGTGTCCGACTCTCTGTGACCCCATAGGCAGCAGCCCGCCAGGCTCTTCTGTCCCTGGGATTCTCCAGGCAAGAATACTGGAGTGGGTTGCCATTTCCTTCTCCAATGCATGCATGCACGCTAAGTTGCTTCAGTCGTGTCTGACTCTGTGCAGCCCTACAGACAGCAGCCCACCAGGCTTCTCTGTCCACAGGATGCTTTGGGCAAGAATTCTGGAGTGAGTTGCCTTTTCCTTCTCCAGATTTTTCCATAATGGTTTGCTTTTATTAATTTCTCTTTATCTTTGTGTGTCTACTGTAAATTTTTGCTTTGTGATTACTATGAAATTTACACAAAACATCTGATAGCTATAATAGTCTATTTCAGTCTGATAACTTTGATCACAAAAATTCTACTCTTTTATGTTCCCTCATTTCATGTTTATGATGTCACAGTTTATGTCTTATTATATTGTATATCCATTAACAAATTATTGTAGCTATAGTTATTCATAATACCTTTGTCCTTTATCCTTTATACTGGAGTTAACACAACACTATGCCACTGTATTAGAGTATTCTGAATTTGACTGTATAGTTACCTTTACCAGTATATCTTATATTTTTATATCTTTTTATGTAACTAATTAGTATCCTTTCATTTAAGCTTGAAGAATTCCTTTTATCATTCCTTATAAGACGAGTCTAGTGGCAATGAACTCCAACAGCTTTTGATTCTCTGGGAAAGTCTTTATGTCTCCATTTCTTTAAAATTATTTTTTCATTGAAGTACTGTTGCATTAACACTGTGTCAGTTTTTACTGTACAGCAAAATTAACCATCCATCCATATATATATATATACATATAATCCCTCCCTTTTGAACTTCCTTCCCATTCACTTCACCATTGCATTAAGTAGAGACACCTGTACTATACAGAGTGTTCTCATTAGTCGTCTATTTTATGCATAGTATCAATAATGTGTGTGTGTCAATTCCAATCTCCCAGTTCCTTCTACCCCTCCCCCTCTCCCCCTTGGATAACTATGGATTTTGGATTTGTTTGACATAGACTCAGGTTTAGAATCTTTGCTCCTTGGAATTACACGTGGAACTCCACCGGAAAATGTTACCCTTCTCTTTTCTCTATAATATTGATATACCTGTCACATTCGAGCAGGACCCATGATTAATCTAAACACGCAGGTGTTCCTAACTGAGGCCGGAGGTTTGAATTTGCTTCATTCTATGCAGTCTGTTTTAATTTTGATTAATTGCCATCAGGAATAATAACTCCTCAGGGCAGATCATTAGGAAGCTACAGAATCGATTATGTTTAGCTACAGACTATGTGAAGCTAGTTACCACCACTGAAATGATCATAGATACCCTTGATGTTGAAATGTTGTGCATGCAAGGAATACTTAGGTCATTCCAGCTGGATTTCAGAAACAAATTAAAATGGAATTGGAAATGCCTTTTCATAAACAAGTTAGCTTTCAAATTTGCACTTTTCTTTTCCTCAGTAGATTTTTAATTCTGACATGAAAATCAGTAACATCATCTGGTAGTTTTGGTTGGTAGAAATAATATACTTTAGGTATATGCTTGAAAATTTATCTCAGTACATATCTGCAATAATTAAGTGGGAGACTCATGAGCCCCTGATGTGTAAGAAAGGACCCTAGCTTACCTGCTATCCTCTACCTGAGACCACTGCCTTAGTTGACCCACTAGGTGCTTCACTTTGTGACTGATGCATTGGCTTCCTAATTTCCTTACTTGTGGTATAATTTCTTCTTGGCCCACTCATATGTGACCCTTTGCGCTCTCACTGTCCCTGGAACACTCTTCCTCCCCCTTGTCATCTGGCCGTCTCTTCATACTGAGGACTTCTTTGACACGCTCCCCACTCTAGGAAGCTTTGTTGGTTGCATCACTCCCCCAGGTGGCTCTTCTATGTGTCTCATTGCACACTGGACCATTTTGACCTAACTGCTATCATATTTATTGTCACTAAATGTCCATCTCCTCTGTTAGAGGAAAGTTTGTCTCATGCAGCTCTAGTTCAGTGGTTTGTAACCTTTTTGTCTTCACACACTCCTTTGAGAATCTGATGAAAACTATAAACTTCCCCTCTAGACAAAGTAGTCTTAACTTTTACAAATGATTTCAAGGAGTTCTGGGACACTCTAAGTCCATCTGTGGACCCTAGCAGTTCATGGACCGCTGACTAAGAACTGCTGTACTAGCTCCTGGATACATCTAAATAGTTATCACTTAACAGATGCTTGCCATTGTTCTAAGCACTTAACAGATCTGCCCCATTAATTCCTTGCAACAACATTATGAGAGAGATACTATAATTATCCCCAATCTACAGATGAGGAAACTGAGGAATGGCACAGAAGTGACTTGGCCGAAGCTGATCCTGAGTCTTCTCTTAAGCAGCCTGCTCTGTTATCCATGGCACTCCATCATCTCTCGCTGTGATCCTGTTCATAAAAGGTACTGCACAAATGTCTATTGAATGAACCATAAAAGAAAGGAAAGTAATAGTGTTATAAATAAGGTTAAAGTCATGCAGAAAATGAAGAGGCTTCCCATTCAAATGGTCTTTCAGTGGAATAAATAGCATAGGAGGTAAGCTACATTAGTGGTTAAGAACCTGCCTGCCAATGCAGGAGATGTAAGAGATGTGGGTTCGATCCCTGGGTCAGGAAGATCCCCTGCAGGAGGCCATGGCAACACACTCCAGTATTCTTGCCTGGAGAAGCTCATGGACAGAGGAGCCTGGTCAGCTACAGTCCATAGGATTGCACAGAGTTGGAATGACTGAAGCAACTTAGCATGCATGCACAACCTTCAGTTAGCTTTAAGGATAAGAGGTAGACTGGCATAGAACTTGCACTGAACACTTAATACATGCATGACATAGAATTTATGGTTCATGAGCAGACTATATTATATAACAGTGGTAACAGACCTGGAGATATAGTTGCATTTTGAGTCCGCTGTTGACTCTGGGGAAGGACTGAATGGGAATATGTAAAATGCCATGTTGTTTAAAGCAGGCATTTAGAAACAGTTTGTGAAAGCCTATCTATTGACTCCCAATGGCATTTAAGGAATGGAGGTATTACTGCTAGAATGGAGAACAGTTAAGGAGCGAGGGTAGGGTCACTTTTTTCTTCCCTTTAATGAAAATACGACTTTTAAGCCTTTTGTGATAAGAAAGAGTTACACAATTACAGTTAGATGTGAATAGGACTTTTACTCAATAGCATGTGCGTGCGTGTGCATGCATGCGTGCGCGCACACACACACACATACACACTACTTCTCTGGTTTCAGAAAGGTGAGAAGGGCAGGTGTGAAAGACGGAGGAAAAGAGACAAATATCTTATTATCATGTGCCAGTAATTACATTAAATGATTCCAAACAGACACTTTCAGCTGATCTAGCTACTAGTTCCTACGATGGCCAATGGTTTGATGGTCGGATGTCTGGTACTACTTGGCTGCAGTGGGGATCTGGCAGGAGGAGCAGCAACAGGGAAACATTCTGTGCTCAGAGAAGCTTGTAGTCTTCTTCAGAAGCATAGGAGAATATTACACTAATGATTCTAATCCTCGTCTGTGAGCAGTTTTAAACACACTTGAGAAAATGCGTTTGGCGTCATTCATCCCCCGTGGTTGCAAAGGCCAGTCTTACTGTGTTCTGCATATCTGAGTCAGGAGATCCATCTCCAGGTGGTGCCTGTTTGTGAAGGTGGCTCCGTTGTGCACAGAACCCACGTCTACCTGTAAAGCTCTCGAGGATATGAATCTGTGTGTTTGGTGGGGAGGCACACCCTAGGTCAATCCCAGAGATCAAGGATGTTTGACACTGGTCATCATCCAAGTTTCTGTCCTCATGGTGGATCTCTGTAATAGTCAAAGTACTTACGACTCCATCTCACAAATTGTGAGTGTTGGTGATACTTTTCCCGTCAGTCATTTTTATTGGCCTCACACTTATCCACATCACTGACTCTAGGTATTTTGGTTTCTCAGTGTCAATATATTTGGGTGAAGGAGAATGATATAAAGAATAGACTAAGACTGGACTTTTTGGAGCTAAATTTGGAGAAATTTTCATTTTTTTTATAACATAAAAGTATTGTCTGCAAATGTTGTAGCAAGCTATTTGAAATATTGGGTTGGAAATGTTTTAAAATTTTTCTAATGCTACCTTGAATATTCTTTTATAACAGCTATCTTAAACTACAAGCAGTGTGGAACTCTTACTTTGAATTATAGTAGAAGAAATCATCAGCAGAAGGCTAAATCAAGCCAGCTCTCCATTGAGTTACAATCATGGAGACTCTAGTGATCTGGGCTGCATCTCAAGTTGTGTTGTGATTCATTAAAATTCTTTTTGCCCCTTTTCAATGGGGTGCATATCAGCATTCTAAATTCTAGCCTCTTCCTGTTTCAAAAAAATGTAGACAGTTAATAGAGTATATTTGTATCTCATTTGTTTGTTAATTTGATTTTGCAATGATCTCTTTGTCCCTTTACTTCATAACCCTCTACTGTGTCTATACTACCAGTCAAAATGCAAATTTCCTTAAAGGCCTGCCCCGACTGTCCCTAGCAAAAGAATTTTGATCTTGCAAGAATGATTTGCATTTGGATGAAGGATTCCCACCACATATATGAATTCACACCTAGATGTAAATCCAGGGAGAGGGGGGCTCAGTGTTGGGCTTGGGGAGAGGGAGCTGAGAACTTTTGGGGTGAAGGGAGGTGTTATATTACGTGAGGAATGCAACCTCGTGAGAGAACAGGACTGAGAGTGAAGGCTTTGATTTTTGCCCTTTTGGAAGTTCTGCAAAGGTTTGTATCCAGAAGATGTTGGCAGGTTAACTACATGTTGTCAGGGCAGTTGAGTTTATGTCAATATCCTGCCCTTTGGCTTTCAAAGATAATTCTGGGCAGCCCAACTAGGAGAGGTTATCAGGTCCCCTGCCTGCTGTTGGAGATCACTATTTTACTTGTGTAAACTCCGCGTGGGAATGTGTATCTTTCCTCACCACGGATCATATCCTTTCTGTAACTAGGCACCCAGGGAAGTCTGGAAGTTTCCCTCCTAGGGATGCGTAGCCTTGGAGCTGCCCATGTGAAGTTTATCTTTGCTTGTTCTAATGTTTGCTATCTGGAGAGGATTATCCAGGGAATCATTTGGCTTAGGTGTGAGGCTGATCTTTTTCATGTCTTTTCTGAACCCTGTGAAAACATCAGGGCTTTAGATTACAAACCAAACCTAATTCCTTTAGGAAGAGTGGACTCCCAGGAGAAAATAGGAAAAGTCAAGGATTACTGAAAATTGGGATACAATATGTTTTTCTTTATACTTTTTGGAGAAGAAGGGCCTATGATTTATGTTGGAGTTCTGCTCTGTGTTTTAAGATGTGAATCAGAGAATCTTTTAGAAACCATTGCTTATTCCTACCAAAGCAAAGGGGAAAATGAAGTTAGAAGTAACTTTTAATACATATCCAGTTACCTGAATATTATTTTACCAGTCTGAATAAAGAGAGAGAACATGATTTTAGATTATATATTATAGTTTAATATTTGTTAATGATCTCATAAAAATTAAATCAGATTGTGCATCATATACTCTACATTTTAACTAATATAGTTTTAATATAGGGACTTTTGAGTATAGTTCAGTATTACTAATCACAGTAAGTATACTGGTTAAAGGTTACATACTATAAGAATATAAAAGTATTTGGGCTGATTAGGAGTTTTATCTAATTACACTGGTCCATTAAAAAAAGTCTTGGCTAAATGGCAAAATCATAATACCTAAACTTGTTGCTGGAAATTCAAATGCTATCTCTCTAGCTTTCTCCTCTCTTTATCCTGTGGAACATGATGTACCAAAGATCTTATTCTGCAAGTTTTTGCAAGATTATTTCAACAGCTCTCCCTCTAAATTCTTTCTGTAAGAGTCATTGCTGTTTTTTGAACAGTGACTGTCTTTATAATTTTGGCTTTGCACCCCTGGAAATCCTTGGAGTTCCTTTAAGGGGTCCTGGAATCTATATTTATACCAAGTACTATCAAGGACAGAATAAATAGTGCATTGGAATATATGCACGTTTTTCGTGTGTAGGTTGCTGTTGTCATGATTAATAAATACAAAATATGCTGCTTTCACAGTAGCTTTTGGTAGTCTCAATCAACACAGACTAAAACAAAACTATTATTAGGTAGAACAGGGGCTCTCATACTTGAAAAACTTGGAAACTACTAGAAAAAAGGAGTGCAAAATGCCGCAAATACGGCATATTTCCATTTGAACTGAAGTTCCTTGTGTATACTTCTGAATTTGTTGTTTAGTCACTAAGTCATGTCTGACTCTTTGGGACCCCATGGACTATAGCCCCCCCAGGTTCCTCTGTCCATGGGATTTTCTAGGCAAGAATACTGGAGTGGGTTGACACTTCCTTCTCCAAGGGATCTTCCTGACCCAGGGATAGACCCTGCGTCTCCTGCATTAGCAAGTGGATTCTTTAAGCACTGAGCGACCAGGGGAGCCCATGCCTCTGAATTGGAGATAGTCAAAAAGAGTTATTCCAGTCTAAGAATGAATCATGCTTACAGAACACACTGGTAACAGAAGTGTAGGTTATTTAGGATTTGTGGGGGAGAAAAGGAGCCCGTACAAATGATCTGCTAATATGAACGTTTTTTTTTTTTCCCCCATAATGCTTTCAAATTAGCAAACTGTGGCTAAGTAGATGACAGCTGGCCTCAGAGGTCTATAAACTCATTTTTATTGTGCTTCCTGCCAGCCAGGATCCATTGAATCAAATTAAGGAGAACACTCCACAAAAGGTACCCAGCTCCGCCCCCTTCTCCAAGCTGAGCTCCATTTCTCCCAACCCTTGGTCAAGATGCTGGGTCTAGAAAACCAGAGTGGTGGGTGCAGAGGCCAGTGGGAGGCAGATGTCCCAAGGCCAAGTTGAAAAGACAAAACATCCTACTTGTCGAAGGACAGAACTGAGAACTCACAGATGGAGCACATAATCCATGTTGAGTTCATACCTGCCCTCTGCTAGAAACAAAACCGATAGTCTAACATTGGGATAGAAAGGACTAGGCCAGGAGGAGGCATTTCTAAGCACCAGAGTTGTCAACTGCCTGGAAAAACCTCCGCTTCTACTCTGAGTAGGCAAATCAGTCCATTCATTTGATACACTCCCCCAAAGTTTTTACTGTTTATAAATAACTGCAGCTCCCTTTCATGTTTCCACCTCCTGGGTCTGAGGACAGAAGGGAATGGGGCCTGGTAACCTTCATCTGCAACTAAGAAACAGTTTATGGCCGGCCAGGTGCAAACACCCTATCTAATCTCTGCCTATGTCTGTCTTGGAGCAGCTGCAGCAGTTGGAGGGAGTTATTAAATATCAAGGAAATGTTTGTGCCAATATTGTCCCACTTCAGGGAGGTAAAAGAAGTTTACAAGTTGTTTTCCATTTAGAAAGAGTGACAGTCATCACTGGGGAAAAGCTATTTTTATAGAGATCCCAACAATGGGGGTGAGGAAAAAGTGATCAAATCCAAATGGAGACTCTTTATCAGTCTGTTTCCTTTTTGGCACCATGGCCCCTACAGGTACAAAAGCGTTTAAATGTTCTTTTCTTACTGCCACTGGTTCGCTGTGACTGTGGACAGGATCCTCATGTCTCAGAGCTTCAAATATGTTCACCTGGAAAACAAAAGTTTTCTTTAATGCCTCCTGAATGCTCAAGGATATTTTAAAGGTTAATAATATAATTCTGGGTACAGTAAAATGAGATCTTGAAGAAAGATAGTATAAGACCAAAGGAAGTTTTGTATGAATTATTCAGAAGGGGTGGTACATTGCAGTGAACATTGGCTAAGAATCTGAGAGTGAGCATGGGCTCCCGGACTTGCTGAGAGCCTGCGGTGGAACAAGGCATCTGAGCCCATGAGGAGTTGATCTTTGCAAGACCCCTTTAGTTTTACAAATCTATACTGAATGCATATTACTGATCCAGGAGAGGGGTAGACACTGTGTCAAATATAAAGGAAATAAGACATAATCCATGTGTTCTTATAATGGAGATAAGACTAGCACAGGTGAAACAATTACCTATTGACATGACATTTTTTACAAAGTAAGATATTAATGTAAGAACAATCTTTATATGTGTATTTATATATATGTGTGTGTGTGTGTGTGTGCCTGCATGCTAAGTTGATTCAGTTGTGTCCAACTCTTTTGTGACCCTATGGACTGTAGCCCACCAGGCTCCTCTGTCTGTGGGATTCTCCAGACAAGAATATTGGAGTGGGTTGCAATGCCCTCCTCCAGGGTATCTTCCCAACCCAGGGATCCAACCCACGTCTCCTGCATCGCAGGCAGATTCTTTACCACTAGCACCACCTGGGAAACCCTGTTAATTAGTTCTGTATTATACTATTTCCTAAGGAAAAGTGATCTACTATCTAAAGAAGTTACTCAATCATGAACTACGTTAATAGTATCACAGTATTTATGTCTAGGGAGGTAATAGTCTGTCTTTTCTGATCAGAACATGTTCTCAGTGTTTCTGTAAAGTTCATTTTTCTTTTTCGCTGCACTTGGTCTTTGTTGCTGAGCGTGGGCTCTCTCTAGTTGTGGTGAGCTGGGGCTACCCTTGGTTGCAGTGCTCCGGCTTCTCCAAGGATGCTCTTGGCCCCATCCTGTGTTTCTCTGGAACTCCCATCAATCAACCCTACTATCTTCCATATCTCAATGGATCATTTTTACTAATAACATTTCCTCAGCCAATAACTTTATTTTAAAAGTTTCTATCCTAAATAAATACCCCCCGAACCTCATGTGTAGAAATATGTACCTTTTAAACTACTGCTTCTAATGAGTCCTTGTTAACCATCGTTCTTAAAAGAATATTTAATGTCATATGCTGTCTCCACTTTTTGCCTCCCAGTCACACCTTCCTCATTTTCCAACTATGTTGAATATCATCAGCCTTTGCAAATACAATTGGCTTTAGAAGTCCAGGTTGCTTATTGGGTGCTTGTATGTTAAGGGCTGCTTATTTATCTGATTTGCATCCAGAAAGCATTCATAAGTCTGTTATGAAGTCTAGTTTTCACAAATGTGTTCTCCTACTAAATCAGGATGACTTTTAATTCACTTTGAAACTGTGAACCTAAACTCTGCATGATTTATTGACTTGTTATTGGTTTTCTTGTTATATTATTTTTAACATAATAAGGCTAACTACTTCAGCTCTTTTATACTTAGGAAATAATTTTGATGGTTACAATATTATTTTACTGTGGAAACGGTGGTATGTTGAGTGATACAGTAAATGAAAACTGGCTAGATTCATTTTGAATTACCAGTGGAATAAGCGTTTGTGACATGAAGGGTCTGAGAAAAGAAACCATATTGGCTGCATCTACCCTGGGACCGGCATCATCCAGCACCCCAGCCTCTGAGAATAGAAGAGACATAAATCCCTTTGGCAAAATGCTTTGCAAATAATTTCAAAAAGCCATGGCAAACCTTAGGTTTCGATTGCAAGTATAATATCTTGCTAAGCTTCACCATCTAGACTATATCAGCAATACTTTTGGTGGTGTTCAAAAGTTCTAATTCTTAGCAGTTTCAATTCTTAGACTATTTTTGCATCCAGTTGATTGTAGCAAGCAATATCCTTCAAGGAAAAATTCCTAAAATTTCCTAAAGGTAGAAGTGCAACAATAATTAATTTCCTGTTAAGATACAAAGAACAAGTTTCCTACAAGGTTTGGCTTTTTTTTTTTTTTTTTTTTTTGCAGTTTCCTGTGCTTGACCAAAGCGTGATTAGAACAAGAAATTGCCAAAGACAGGATAGAATGAGAGGCAGGGTCTAGGAACAGTGAGGGGGTGGAGAGTGAGCAGTGGTATATAACTAGATCAAGTTCTATTACTAGGCTTTACTCAAAAACTTAAAGAATACTGTTATATTAGTGGCTGTATTTTAAAATAGTACTTACAATTTTTTGAAACACATTCACATACACTATGCATTTGTAGGCGTTGCTCACAAAATGTACTCATTCTCAGCTTAAAATTAATCAGCCGGAGATGGAGAAGGTGAATGATTTGCCCTGTCTTCTGTTTCCTAGCTCAAAGACTTCTCCCCAATGCCACAGGCATGCGCTTGTTTACTTTTAGCTCGTGTCTCAGATGGTAGAGAATCTGTCTGCAACGTGGGAGACCCAGATTTGATTCCTGGGTCAGGAAGATGCCCTGGAGAAGGGCATGGCTACCCACTCCAGTATCCTTGCCTGGAGGATTCTGTGGACAGAGGAGCCTGGTGGGCGGCAGACTACAGGATCACAAAGAGTCAGACATGACTGACTAATACTTTCACTTTCATCTCTTTTAGCTTCCATTTCTGAAATGAGAAAGGAGGCAGAGGGAGAGAGAAATACAGCTAGACTTGTTATTAGAATAAATGGAATAAGAAGCCAGTGATACTTGGGGAGAATTCTCCAAGCCCATCTAGGTGCTAGAATAGAGCCCTCCATTAATAAGCAAGAAACTTGCATGGCTATGTGTTTTCTCAAAGTAGGCTGTATTTCCAATCAGCTTTTAAAGGCGGAAAACCCTTACTCTACATAACACAGGAAAAAAACCCCAAATTTTGTACTGAACTCTAACTTCCACTTAGAGCTTGCACTTTAGTATATTGTGAAGTGAAGTGAAGAGCCTGCACTTTAGTATATTGTACCAAACAACATTATTCAAAAGAGTTATGGCTTAGCATTAAACAGAACCAAGGGGGAGGAAAAAAAAAAAAAAAGAATAACTTCAAAGTGTCCCAAGGTACAAGAAATGGTGTTGGGAATCCTCTGTTAAAGCTGTATGAATCAAATAGCATGCAGTTATTTTGTAACTGGGCTTCCCTGGTGGCTCAGATGGTAAAGAATCTACCTGCAATGCAAGAGATCCCAGTTCGATGTCTGGGTCAGGAAGATCCCCTGGAGAAGGGAGTGGCTACCCACTATAGTATTCTTGCCTGGAGAATTCCATGGACAGATGAGCCTGGCCGGCTACAATCCATGGGGTTACAGAGTCAGACATGACTGAGTGACTAACATATTGTTTTATAACTACCTTTCAGTCCCTTGCTGTAATTATTCATTTGGTTATATGTGCTTTATGTATGAGCTTCCCCAAAGATCTGAAAACAATGTTACAGAGAACATGGTGATTATCCTTAAAGTTACTTGGGTTCTCAAAGGGTAATTGCAGTTTAATTTGCTAGGTCTGAATTCCTATCATGACCTCATGGTAATCATGTACTTACAGAGTGACTTTGCATGGGTATGGGGACCTCAAAATACTGTGTACTGGCTAAAGCACAGGGGAGTACTTGAGAACAGGTGCAGATCCAAAGTGGTGAGTGTGGTATGTTTGTACAAGCACCTGGCGGTACAAGGCTTGCAATAAAGATTATTACATGCGTGTGAGTATTGGGGGCACATGCAAACTTTCACCTGCAGGCTCCTCAGTTCTCTTGGAAGCTGACCAATTCTCAGAGTAAACAACCTTTTACCCAGTTAGGCAAGGGTCACTCCCACTTAGAAAGCTATACACCTTTGTCAGGTTTAACTAGATAGTCAATGGAAGAGAAATATAAATGTCTCACCTTCCTTTAAAATCAAGAACAACAGAAGTAAAAACGTCTTTCATTAAATATAAGAGGTACAAGTACAGTTTGGGAGGGGAACAAGAAAGATACAGAAGACTATGGAAGACCTTGAAGCATCAGAGAGCTGGGGTTTAATCAGAGAGGTGAAGGCTGACCTGGAAGGAGAGGCATTGATCTGCTAAGGGCTTCTCCTACGAGCTTGCGAGAACCAATTGTTAAATATTCGGGAATCTTGGGAACAGGTCGTTACTGTTGGAGTCTTGAAATCAGCCATGGTCGGGGTATTTATACCATGAAAACTGGCAAACGCTACAAGCCAGGGCTTCCAGTCCCCACCCACGCCAATTTACCAGGATCTCTCTGAGTTAAAATATCATTAAAGGAACACTATAATGAAAACTCAGTTTTCTAATAATTCTTATGGGATAGGGTCTCCCTACTCACTAACTTTTAGACTTTAACCCTTCTCCTGTTGTTGTTTAGTTGCTAAGTTGTGTCAGACTCTTTTGTAACCCCATGAACTGCAGCACACCAGGCTTCCCTGTCCTTCACTATCTCCTGGAGTTTGCTTAAACTCATGTCCATTGAGTCGGTGATGCCATCCAACCATCTCATTCTCTGTCATCCTCTTCTTCTCTTGCCCTCAATCTTTCCCAGCAGTAGGGTCTTTTCCAATGAGTCAGTTATTGACCTCAAGTGGCAAAAGTATTGGAGCTTCAGCTTCAGCATCAATCCTTCCAATGAATATTCAGGGTAGATTTCCTTTAGGATTGACTGATTTGATCTCTTTGCTGTCCAAGGGACTCTCAAGAGTCTTCTCCAGCACCACAATTTGAAAATATCAATTCTTTGGCGCCAAGCCTTCTTAATGGCCCAACTCTCACATCCTTATATGACTGCTGGAAAAACCATAGCTTTGACTATACTGATCTTTGTTGGCAAAGTCATGTCTCTCCTTTTAATGTGCTGTCTAGGTTTGTCATAGCTTTTCTTCCAAGGAGAAAGTGTCTTTTAATTTCATGGCTGCAGTCACTGTCCACAGTGATTTTGGAGCCCAAGAAAATAAAATCTGTGACTTCAAATCTCTGTTCCATTTTTTCCTTCATTCTGTAGCTCTTCCAACCCTCTCAGGAGACTATTACAACTGAAAACTAACCTGTAAGAAGACTGTGCGTGCTTAGTCTCTCAGTTGTGTCCGACTCTTTGCGACCCCATCAACTGTAGCTCACCAGTCTCCTCTGTCCATGGGATTCTCCAGGCGAGAATATTGGAATGGGTTGCCATTTCCTTCTCCAGGGGATCTTCCTGACCCAGGGATCAAACTCGTGTCTCTTCCATCTCCTGCATTGCAGGCATATTCTTTACCACCTGAGCCACCAGGGAAGCCTGTATTTGCATATTAATATTCAAGAGCATAGATTTGAATTTGAACCCAGATCAGACAACCTGGGTTTGAATCCACAAACCTGTATACACCAGATGCGTGATTTAAATAATGCTCACCTGCTGGTGGCTCAGATGGTAAAGAATCTGCCTGCAATGTGGGAGACCTGGGTTCGATTTCTGAGTCAGAGTCTAAAAGATCCCCTGGAGGAGGGAATGGCTACCCACTCTTGTATCCTTGCCTGGAGAATTCCATGGATGGAGGGGCCTGGCGGGCTACAGTCTAGGGGGATCACAAAATATCAGACATGACTGAGCAGTTAACATTTTCATTTTTTTTCACCTCTTCAAGTTTTGGGTTGTGAAAGCATCATAATAGCTCCCCAATGTAATGGAATCATTGCAGGAATAATATCTTCCTATAGTGCTGCCGTAGGTATTAAATAAATTTTTTTTCTTTTTAAATTTATTTTCTAATTGGAGGGAAATTGCTTTACAATGTTGTTTTGCTTTCTGCTGTACAACAACGGGAATCAGTCATAATTATATATATCTATATCTCACCTTCCCCTTGAGCCTCCCTCCTCTCCTCCTACCCCACACCTCGAGGTCATTACGGAGCACCAAGCTGGGCTCCCTGTGTTAAATGGGTTCTCATGTGTAGTGCATTTGGAACTCTGGCCATAGGAGGCCCTATGTGTGTCTCTGTGACTGTATTTCCCTGGGAAGATTATCATGGGCTTAGGCACACTGTAGACACTCACTAAATGGGAACGTCTTTTATTCTTCTTTCTGCAGTTCTGTCATTATTCAGAATTGGCATTTCACTCTACAGGTGAAAACACATTCACGAGGGCTGATTGCACATTTTGTATACAGCGATTCCTAGTACATTGTGAGGTTTTATTTTGGCTTCTCTTTAACCTCTAAATCGTGCTGAAACTGATGTCCATCAGTAATTTTTCGGTTGGATTGTGATGCTTTCTTAGATTCTACAATGTATGCAAAAATAGTACCAGCCCTTCAAATCTCTATTATCCACAAGAGTCAGGAACCACAGGGAAACCTTCTGTTCTCCAGAATCTTAAGTCGGTTGTGTATGTGTGTATTTGTTTTCTGCCTATAATCTCTTTAAAATATCTTCACTTATCTCAGTCCAAAAAAGGTCAGTCTGCCATGCTGATCAATTAAATGAGATGGAGGAAGAGCAGGAGGAAGAAGAAGGGGGAAATAATCATGACTAATAGCCACTGGGAGCTTTGCCTGAGTGAGAATCCATGTAAGTGGTTTTATGCATGAATATAAACATATGTATACTCATGAATATACATAACTTGTGAGGTGCACAGTATTATGAGCCCTGTTTTATAGGAGAGGAAGCCGAGTCTCGCGGTAATGAACTTACCCAAAAAGTCTTAGAGATAATCATTGGTACAGGAGTCAAGGATAAGCCCTCTAAGCTATGAGCCTGTCGCTTAACCATCGTACTTTATATTTTTAAGCATTTTGGATTCTGAGTTTGAAATAAAGCAACATATTACAAGTTGGCATAATTAAATATATCACAACATGTAAATCCACTCTCCAGGAAAAACACCACCACCAAAGTTTTAGTATTTGTCTACTTCCATGGTATAAATATTCCCAGTATGGTTGATTTCAACTGCCTAGCTTTTATAATCCCTACACTGCTGCTACTGTTAAGTCACTTCAGTCGTGTCCGACTCTGTGCGACCCCATAGATGGCAGCCCACCGGGCTCCCCCGTCCCTGGGTTTCTCCAGGCAAGAATACTGGAGTGGGTTGCCATTTCCTTCTCCAATGCATGAAAGTGAAAAGTCAAAGTGAAGTCGCTCAGTCGTGTCCAGCCCTCAGCGACCCCATGGACGGCAGCCCACCAGGCTCCTCCATCCATGGGATTTTCCAGGCAGGGTACTGGAGTGGGGTGCCATTGCCTTCTCCAGTCCCTACACATCACTGATTAAATATGCCATAGGGTGGGGGAGGAGATTTTTATAAATACCAATGCGTGGGCCATTTTTGCTTGGTGAGTGAGGATTTGAGAGAAGTCACAAGGAAAGATAGGGTGCCCAAGAAGAGGGGGAGAGGCGCTGTCAGAATCTCTCTGGCCCCTATGAGCCACACTGACCATACGCATTCAGGCGTGTAGTGTCTCTGGTGGGTTCTAAGCCAAGCCTTTTGCTTAACCATTCTACTTTTTATTCTTAAACGTTTTGGATTCTAGAGTTAAAATAAAGGAACATAGTATAACTTGGCATAATTATATTACAGCATGTAAATCAGCTTTCTAGAAAAATCAACAGCACTAAAGTTTTAGTATTTGTCCACTTCCATGGTGTAAATATTTCCAGTATATTCCCAGATTTCAAGTACCCAGCTTTTAAAATTCTTGCACATCACTGGGCAGTCAGCACGTGGCACAGACCTGCCATCCAAGGAAGGAGATGTGCCCCGCCTGGAAGGCCTCCTTGCCCCATAGAAATGATTTCCCACCTAGAGCTTTGGTGCTTGAAATCTACCCCCAATAGGTAGCCATGCCTTTTCTGGAAGCCCTAGGTTCTTCAAAAGTATGAGTGCCTCTGAGGAATTAAATGAAACCTTATGGATTATTTGTACCATCTAGGGGCTCATTCCCTGATAGCAAGTTTTGAAAGAAGGTGGCACAGTGAATTTCTGAGATTTGGACTCTTGAATGGGAGCTCAAAAAAGGGTACAGGAGAGATGGCCTCTGTTTGGTTCTCTCCAGGTAGGACCCCCTCCGCAAGGGTGGCCTACACCCACCCACTGCCTCAAAGTAGAATCCCTGCTTTATTTATTTATTATTTTTTTTTTCCTGCTTTATTTAAATGTAACTTACTACTCATAGCAGTCACCTAATTACATGGAAGGCGCTTTTCCATCCAATTTTTTAAAAATATTTATTTATTTATTTTTAGAGCTTCCCTGATAGCTCAGTTGGTTAAAGAATCAGCCTGCAATGCAGGAGTCCCCAGTTCAGTTCCTGGGTTGGGAAGATCCCCTGGAGAAGGGATAGGCTACCCACTCCAGCATTCTTGGGCTTCCATTGTGGCTCAGCTGGAAAAGAATCCGCTTGCAATGCAGGTGACCTGGGTTCAATCCATGGGTTGGGAAGATCCCCTGGAGAAGGGAAAGGCTACCGTCTCCAGTATTCTGGCCTAGAGGGGTCGCAAAAAGTCAGACATGACTGAGCAACTTTCATTTTCACTGTTTTTGACTGTGCTGGGTCTTCGTTGCGTGAGGGCTTTCTCTGGCTGTGGCGAGCGGGGACTGCTCTCTAGGTGTGAGGTGCCTGGGCTTCTCATTGCAGTGGCTTCTCTTGCTGCAGAGCGCAGGCTCTAGAGCGGGTGGGCTTCAGTTGAGGTTGCGCGTGTGGACTCAGAAGTTGCGGCTCCCACGCTCTAGGGCACAGACTCAGTAGTTTTGGTACATGGGCTTAGTTGCTCTTTGGCACGTGGGGTCTTCCAGGACCAGGAATTAAACCCTTGTCTCCTGCGTTAGTAGGTGGGTTCTGCCCCACCCCCGAACTTCCCAGGTGGTGCAGTTGTAAAGAATTCACCTGCCAAGGCGGGAGACAAAAGAGACATGGGTTCGATCCCTGGGTTGGAAAGATCCCTTAGAGAAGGAAATGGCATCCTGCTCCTATTCTTGCCTGCAGAATCCCATGGACCGGGGAGCCTGGCGGGCTACAGTCCACGGGGTCACAAAGAGTCAGACACGACTGAGCCACAGGACACACACACACACCAGGGAAGACCACTCCTTCCAGTTTTGATCTCTCTGTGTGCTGTTGGAAAACTTCCTCATTCAATCAGGATTTGTGTCAAGAGAACCAAATAAAGAAAAGAAAAAAAAGGACCAAATAAAAAGCAAACAGAAGGACTTCCCTGATGGTCTAGTGGTTAAGATTCTGTGCTTCCACTGATGAGGGTGCAGATCCAATTCCTGGCTGGAGAACTAAGATTCCACATGCTATGGGACACAGCCAAAAAAAATTTTTTTTTAAGCATTCAGTAAAAAAAGAAGCAAATAGAAAAATAAAATTCATAAGGCACAAATAGGGGGAAAATGGCTCAGTCCTTGCAGAACAACTGGCATGGGTCAAGGTGGTGATCGTCTGTATGCAATCCATACAATATGTGTCCTTCTGGCATAGAACCCAAAGTGCCTGTCCTCTGAGGGGCCGGTCGCAGATTGTTCTGTAGAGTGCTTAGCACATCTCTGAATGTTGGGGATGTGAGATCTCCTTAAGGGCATGTCCTGTCAGAAGAAGGTGCCATGCAGATACTAGTATTGTTATTCTTTTAGTGCACATTTATAATTGACTTTCTGTTACACACTGCAGCAAGTTAAATTAATTCAGTATGATTACAGTCATTAAACAAATGCCTGGTAATGACGGCTTTCTTATTTTAGCATTCCTCAAATCACCGGGGTGATACCATATAAGGCTGTTTGCTCTATTGTCCATTAATTGGGATGCACAACCTGCCTTTTGCAATAGAGCCCTGCACACTGCTTTATAGCAGCTGGACCATGATTTAAGGCTAACCGCTGGATGAATTTACCTGCGAGCTTTCGCCTATTGCTCATGCCATTCCATTAGGTACAATTTACTAGTTCATTACGGCATACCAGTAGCTGAAGGCAATTTCTACCTGCTAAAAAAAAAAAAGCAGCGTGCTTTTAAAACCAAAACGCAGGTGAGAACTCTCTCATCATTCTCCTTTCGGTGCTGAAATGAACCTGAACAATAGGAACCGTGAAGGCTTTCACCTGTGTTTGCACTGGGACCGTCACCCCAAGAATCACCTGCCTTCTCAGCAAGCAGGACAGAAACAGTTAAGTCCCGAAGGCTGTGAGTTAAAAACTGTGCCTGAGAGGCACGCAATAGGAGGTGTCCCTGCCAGATGCGGGTTTGGGGGGGGCGAGTAGCCCTGCCAGGTGCTGCCCTCCTGCAAGTCCGCTTCACAGTCAAGGTCGTCTGACCGGTGCCACCCTAGAAACTGAGCCGCTTCTGTAGAGGACATTGAGCAATCACACCCTGCAAGTCAGCTGACTGCTGTGTCATCGCTATTGCTTTCTGCATCCCCGCTCTGCCCCAGCCCTGGCCCCTGCCTGTTCCTCGTCACAAGGCGTACAACTAGCAAAAAAAAAAGCGACAGTTTGAAAGTGGTCTGTTCCTGCTGCTACCTAGCATTTCTTCCTTGAGGAGCATTTACCTGTGTTTAGCCAGGAGCAGAGAAGCAGTCTGAATGCACACGATGGCTTCACACTTGGCAGCGTGCGTTTGCAGCAGAGCAGGTACTGCCCGGAGCCCGGTGGCCAGACCGCCCCGGTTGGAGCACGGCTGGCTCCCCAGCACTTGTGGGAATAGTTTGTGGGCTTCTCACGAAGCGCGGCGCCCTACCTGCGGGATAAAGGGTAGGACAAAGGAGGTGCTGATGCTGTGTGCCCGGCTAGGGCCTGGGCAGGCAGATTCCTCCACCGCACTGATGTTCCAAGCTCCCCGTTCGGGCGGCTCACGGGACTGGCCCAGATCCCCGGCTCCTCAGTTAGAACACGATTTAAAGGAGAAACCAGACTCACTGACCTAAATCCATCCCAGTCCTCTCTGGATTCGGGGACAAGCTGTCGACCAGCAGTGACACAGCCAGCCATCAAGTGGAGAATCTTTGTGACTGCAATCTGGGCGCAGGTGGAGCCTGGGAGATTGACAGTTTAATTGCGGTCCTCCGATGGCTTCTTGTTATTTTTCCTAAATAATCGTGCTCGCTAAGTTGTACGCTTGCCTGGATTAGTCTGCCTTCCATGCCGTCTTCATCTGTGCTGGTTGGAAATCAGGGTGCCAGGCAAGCCTGTTTAGTGCTGGCTCCTTCCTGCGTGATGTTATTCAACTGGGATGGGTCATTCCGACAACAAAGAAGGAAGCAGAAAGCGTCACTTTATCTCCTCTTGTGATGTTAGTGGAACATAACTCTTCTTTGCAGGATTCCCTCATCTTTGTGTGTGTGTGTGTGGGGGGGTGTGTATGTGTATGTGTATGTTTTAATTCATTGAATCAAGGAGCCTCACTGATATCATCATGAATGTGTGTGTATGTGTGTTTAAAATGATTTTGGGGAAAAAAAAAAAAGGCAGCCTGTGGAGACAGCGATTTGAGACAGCCACACTTTTAGGTTACTGCCAATTTGAAATACTTTGGGTTTGTGAAGCCGAGCCCTAAGGGACAAGCTGGGTAACTGAGAAAGAGATCGTAGATAAAGAAATAAAAATGACAAGCATAATGGAGGCTCTGTGGAAGGATCGTCAGAGCATCCACTCCTGGATGGCAATTGCACCAGGCTGAGATTGAATAATTCATAGATTGAAATTACTGTGCTTTCACCTTTCCATTTAAACCGGCATGATCTGAATCTCTAATCAATTTCCAAGATAAAGGAAAATGCCAGTTTGAATCTGAAGAGCTTTTGAAAGCAGATGCGGCATCCCTGAGCCTGAATCTTTCAGTATCTTTCACAATTATCCTGTGAGAACTATACTTCATCACGAAGCACCACTACCAGGGAAAATGACTGTGATTACAATAGCAACAATAGAATACCATCAAATGACCGCTAATTTAGCTAATTTGCTGAGACTGACTATATGCTTTTAATGCCCATGGTATGTCACCCTGCCTGGAACCCTGATTGCTCTCCCTCCAGAACAAAAATGAGGCAGTGTGTGCGATACCTCCACATTCTCCTAGGTTTCAATGTCTCTTGTTGGGTTTGCATTTGTGTGTGTGTGTGTGTGTGTGTGTGTGTGTGTATGTGTTTGTGTGTGTGTGTTTCCAGTGCCTATAGCCCAAATGGCCATTTGGGGAGATGGTGAGCCTGTTGTGGATTGGGGGTTGATTCTTCGGTATCGGAGAGTATGGACTTGTTTTTACACCCTTTAAATTTTAATGTATACAAGCATGTGTTTACCAGAAGGGAGGGAAGATTCTATTCTGGGAGAGGAGTTTAAAAAATGCAGCCAAGATGAAGTTTTCATCTTTGTCTCTATTTTGAAACAAATGCTGTCTGCTTTCAGGTTAGAGAGCCCAGGATTATAATCCAGGGTGATACGTTAAAAACTTTGCAGGTTGAAAGAAGCTCAAGAGACATCCAGTAACAACTGGATGCAGCCCCTTTTAAAGAGCATGTGAGTCTGAGTCAGTGAAGCTTCGGTCCTTGACTTTGGTTGCTGTTTGTGTCTGCTCGCTCTCCAAGCAGAAGTTTCACCTAAACAAGTGCTTCAGGTTCCATCTCTAGGGTCATTGTGCCACCCCAGGACCATGGCATGGCTCTTCAAGCCTCCGTGGAGAACAGACTGTAGTCATTTAATAGGCGCAGGGGCTTGTGGAATTTTAGTCTCACTAGCAGATAGTATGTGGGCTCCTGCTAGTCAAGTGAGTTCAGTTTGACTGTCTAGATAGGGTTTCTGGGATGACAGTCTCTGGTGGTTGGGGGAAGGTAGGGTTGAAAGGTACCTGTCCAATATTGAGTTTTTGGCTGAAGACTCTGAGCTTTGGTATATTTCTTAATCCATTACCCCAGCTTTACCCCTCCCTGCACCCCTGCAAATAGAATTGTCAGAAAGAGGTAAGTTCTGTTTCTAATTGTTTCTTTAATTGATGATGTTCCTTGTTGTCTGGTTTCAATAGGTATATGTTTTTTTATGTTGTGCTTTTTTCCCCACTCACTGTTATTCTAATTAACCATGGGATAACAAACAACTTTTTTCCTGTGTTTTTTTCTAAATACAAAGAAAACATGGTGTTTTTAAAAAGTGATTTAAATACAGTTTTTGTTTCTTTTCTCTGAATACATTCAAGGTTTTAAGGCTTTTCAAAGGAGAAGGGGAAACAATTTTACATACGACATAATTTATGTAAAAATAGCAACAATTCACTGGAGATCAATTGTGTTACCATACTGTTTTGTGAGATAGCTCACATTTTAAATACTGAACCTATTATGCTTATCTTTTGGAAAAGAAGCTTAGCTCTTAGTGAAAAAGGACTTTTCACAAACCTACACTGCCTAGATGCTAAAGTGTTTTCTTTTGTAGTAAAAAAAAAAAAAAGCCTTGATATTTTGCACAAGGTTTTAACCTCCTGGCATTTTAAAGCTTTCCAATAGTCAAAACTGGAGCAGAGTAATTAATCATTGATTGAACAAACTGGTATACACATCTGTTATAAGTAATAACAGGTATCCCCAAATTCTCTAAGAATGATTGGAGATCAGATTTTTGTTACTATTTTGGCAATCAGAAACTAATTTTATTCACTTGATAAACTAGCAAATTTTAAACATAGTTTTATGATTCAAGTATTTGTACTTCATATTCTTGGAAAATAAGGGGTTTGTTTTATTTTGTTAGGATGCGAGTGCCCCTAGTACTGTCTTGTATAAGAGCTTGATGATATTGAAATTCCCTTGTTTTGCCACCAAATAAGATGCAGTATTTAGAGCTGCTAACTTAAAAATCTTGAACTTTAGTATTTCTCTAAAATTAAATTTTCTCTTTACACTCTATTTAAGTCATCGAATGTACATGATAATAGTATTTTTAAATAAGTTCTTTAGATAAATTTTAATTCATTATTGACAAGTTTCTCACTATGGATGTGTCTTACGATGTTCTAGATAAGTATAACATAGCTGAAAAAGACTACCAGGATAACTTTACAACTGCAAATAATCTGAAAAATTAAAGAATCAACCGTGAAAGTAGATTGGCAGGGGTTAGTTTTGGTGAATCTCAGATAGTCATAGCTTAACACTACTTTGCAACTTATTTTTTTTTTTTTGATGAGCATGAGAAAGATAGGTAAAAAGTTATCACTTGCCTCCGAATTCCTAACCCCCAGTCACTGCAGAGAGTAAGCTACAGTTAGGAGCGATTTCAAGTATTACTACCTGGAACCATACTCACAGAATCTAGAAGAATGCCTTTAATGTGCTTTAAGATAGGGTGTACAAACTTTATCACATAATACCAAGTGTTTTCTACAACACAAATACTGTGGTGAAGGATGCATTTCACATGTAGTCAAATAGAATATTCCTAGTTGACATGGGATTTCTCTAATTAGCATATGCTACAAGAACAATGGCATAGTGTAGTTTTTCCCAAGTTTTAGGGGTGTAGTTATGAAACATGTCTTTCCCAAGTGCCAATATTTCTGCTGTCCTAGACTGTCAGAGAGAAAAAGGCAGGTGAGACAAAAGAAACAGGTGAGGAATATAAAAGACAAGCCCTCACAGTGAGGCTTTTTTAAAATAGCATAATCAAAAAGATTGAGAATCTTGTGTCTGTGTCCTGGGTCTATGTACTGTCTTTTAAAGAGAAACTTCTCTCTAGTAAGAACATCTTTCCAACGTTTTACTGTGAAAAATTACAAGCATACAGAAAAGCTGAAAAGTACATTTGAACACCCACATACTAACCCCTTAGACTCTATAAACATCATTTTCCTATAGCGACTTCATCACATCTACATCCAGCTATGTACCCCTCTGTTCATTCACCAGTTCCAGCTTATTGTTTTGTGGCATTTCAAAGTAAGTTTCAGGCATCAGTACAGTTTACCTCTAAGGAGATCTAGAAGGAGATGCCTGCTGAAGTGCTTAAAACTAGATTCAGCCTTTGTTTATAGTGTTTTCCTTTAAGTCAAATTTATATATGACGAAGGTAGAATTTTGAGAACATACTGTTTTTTTCTTATGCGGCAGTATTTCTTAAACATGATGAATGGCTGCCTGCAAAGCCTTACGATCTTGTGTTTTAAAGGTACTTCTCTTATCGTTTAGTTGCTAAGTCATGTCCGACTCTTGCGACCCTGTGGGCTGTAGCCCACCAGGCTCTGTCCGTGGGATTTCCCAGGCAAGAATACTGGAGTGGGTTGCCATTTCCTTCTCCATGTAAAGGTACAAATCCCACATCTCTGGTGGAGGGAACAAGGCCCTTCCCAGTCTGAATGCCCATCTCCCAGGAGAGCCTTCACCCACTAAGCCTGGGGACCACTAGGAATGCAGCATCAGTACTCGGATGCAGGAGGTTTCAGGTATACATGGTTAATTTCCAAGGTCTATGCCCATACTTGGACCAGTTTTTTCTTATTTTATCTGCAGATACTTATAAAGTTACGCCTTTGTCTCTTTCATCATCACCAGCTGTTCTTTCACTTGGGTTCTTCTCTGCCGTTTCCATTTCCTGCCCTATTTTTCCCAGTTGGCTTTTCTCTTTTCCACTTTGTTCTGACTCCTAATTTTTTTTTTTTTTCAGAACAAAGAAATAAACCTCTTTATTTTTCAAGTCATTCTTCTGCATGCAATTTCAGGGAAATGATTATGGGAAGCAGAGGTAGGGTGATAAAGAATCACAAGAACACTTACAGGGATTAATTTCTCTTGGTCATTTATGTTGTAAATACATAAATGAGTTAAGGATTGCCCTCTCAAGACGTCTTCACGAATTCATCTCTTGAGTCCAGTGTTGTGGGTGAGATTTATCTGGTCCTTTCTTAGCTGGATGCTACACCAAGCTCCTCTAAGGTCTTCACTGGTGCAGCTCCTAAGAATGAGCACATTCTCTCTGCTTCCCAAATCTTCTAAGTTTCAGAGACTCAGCTTCTGGTCACCAGTTCTGGTCCATAACACTCCTATCAGTAGCAGCACAAAGCCCTGCTTCTTAAATTATGCTTCGCCCTGACCCCTCAGGATGAGAAAATCCTCAAATCTTTGGTCCGTTTTCACATGGCAGTCACTTTCTAGGTGACTTCTCCCTAGGGCCATCTTTCCTCATTCATTGCTTTCATTAGATATTAGATAAAGAGATCATTAGAGCATTGTGACTGGGTCTGTCTTTGACTAGACTGCCACCAGTTTGCCTATATTTATAAAGTGCTTGTTGGTTTTAACAGGCCAGTTAAAAGTTTAGGTTCGGTAATCAGACAGACCTGGATTGTAATCTGTATTGTCACTTAACTAGCAACATTACTCTAAGCCAAGTTACTTAACCATTTTAACCTTCACTTCTACAGAGGTTGCTATGAGTATTAAATTACATATACATGTAATTTATATACATAAATTACATATATATATATATATATATATATATATATATATATATCTGTGCTTCCCAGGTGGCACAGTAGTAAAGAATCTGTCTGTCAGTGTAGGAGACAAAAGAGACGTGGGTTTGATTCCTGGGTTGGAAAGATCCTCTGGAGCAGGAAATGGCAGCCTGCGCCGGTATTCTTGCCTGGGAAATCCCATGGACAGAGGAGCCTGCTGGGCTACAGTCCATGGGGTTGAAAAGAGTAGGACATAACTGAGCACAGCACAACAGCAGCATATATAATATAGACATATATTTATATATAAATAGATTATAATTTATATTTTAAACCTTTTATTTATAATTATAAATTATGTATTTATATAAATGAAATGTATAACTATATAATATCATTAAGATATTTTATTAGGTATATATGATGTATTTAGCACAATGCTTGGCCCCCACTTGCTAGTCAGTATATTTTAGTGTCCTTACCATCATCATCATGTCAACTGAAGGTGCCATCGTCCTAGAGCTCAACTGACCCTCCATCACTCAGTGCTTTCTAATAGATCCTAGCACACTGCCCTCTCTTGTCATGCCCAAGTTTGCTCATCTTAATGGACCTCCCATTAAAGTCCTCCCCGTCCCCCTTTTAAGTCCTAAAAATACCCCTCTCCCCAGCTTTCAGTCTGGGGTGGAGCAGAAACAACCAATAAACTCACTGAACGACCAAGCTCTTCCATCTGAGGTCTCCAAGATTTCCCCAGGTGTTTCCCCTATGAGACTGCCCTCTGTCTTTCAGAATTCTGCTTTCAGTTCAGTTCAGTCCCTCAGTCGTGTCCGACTCTTTGCGACCCCATGAATCGCAGCACACCAGGTCTCCCTGTCCATCACCAGCTCCCGGAGTTCACTCAAACTCACGTCCATCGAGTCGGTGATGCCATCCAGCCATCTCATCCTCTGTCGTCCCCTTCTCCTCCTGCCCCCAATCCCTCCCAGCATCAGAGTCTTTTCCAATGAGTCAACTCTTCGCATGAGGTGGCCAAAGTACTGGAGTTTCAGCTTTAGCATCATTCCTTCCAAAGAATACCCAGGGCTGATCTCCTTCAGAATGGACTGGTTGGATCTCCTTGCAGTCCAAGAATTCTACTTTACAAAGTATGAAATACATACAAGCACAGGTTTAGTCTAATTTTGACAAAAGGGGGAGGCACAGGGTTTTTCCTTCCAGGAGGGTCAAACGTAGAGTTGTGGAAGATTAATTTCCTACCACGTCATCCCTGACGCTTCCCATCCCACAAAACATAGCAGACGACCAAGGATATACCAGAGAAAATAACAGCCTTAAGACCCAGCCAGGGGGGCCTCTGCCCTGGGCACCATGCATTCGAGAGTTATCCTTTAGAGGGTCCTGCTGTGGCCCCTTTGCTGTCATTCCCTGTCACAGCGTTCCCCACAGGGCAGAGTCAGTGGGTCAAGGGGACACCCCCTTGCAGAACCTGTGCTTCTCTCGCTCGGAGAGCATGCTCCCTGGAACCCTGAATTCCTGCATCAGCATCCTCGGCCTGCCTGGCTGAGGATAAAGGATGCTGCCAGTGTGTTCACTCCTAGACCCAAGAGGCGGGTGGAGGTGGCTGCTGATGGGGCTGCCTCAGGTTGTAGCCAAGCAGGACCCCGTAGAGGCTTCCTGGGAACAGACTCCTCCCCGGTATCCTCTGATTTAACTCCTCCTCACGTACCCAGATCACAGTGTCTGATGCCTGCTGCCAAAGTTGTTTTACAGATAAGAGAACCCCCACCAGATGGAAGATGTTAACAACTTGATGATCATGGCCCCATGCCTACTGGGGGTTTTACTAATGGATCACGTTAACAGGTGTGACACCTGTTACCTCGCCATCAACCAGAGTTGTGCACGAGCGGCTCACGTACCCTGGGACGCCCCCCACTCACCTGGCCTGTGAATGTGCTTTGCTGAGACCCACGGAGGAGCTGAGGATTTTGAGCACTAACTGTCCTGGTTTTCTTGCTTGGCGCCCTGCAGTAAATGCTGTTGTGTCCTTCATCACAGCCAGGTGTCCTTCGGTGCACCTGCTGGAGTCGGCCAAGGGGCTGGTCAGTCCAGAGGCTGCTGTCCGTATCCCCGCCAGGTTCCGGCTCGGAACCCCGGAGCAGAGAAGAACCCCATGTTCCATACTGGTCCCAGGAAGGAGGATTTGTCAAGGTAAGGGAGTGGGATTGGTTTTATTTAATAGCATTGTTGGCTCAGATTGTACCTTTTAAATATTTAGAGATGGCATGGAGATCTCCATCTACACTCTTGCCCAGACCCTGCTCATGCTTGGGTCTACACAGGAGCTCAAGCCTGAACCTGAGCTCTGGAGGTCTCAGCCCCTCAATAACCTGATTGGTTGGCTATTGTGTCTGTGGACAACTCAAGCTCTACTAGTTAGTACAGAGGGGAAGAGGCTGTTTACTAACTCAAATCTAGGAAGCTCATTCTCAAATTGAGGTTTTTTTAATCCCAAAATTGTTTTCTTTTAAACATTTGTTTATTTTTATTTATTTATTTGGCTGCACTGGGTTTTAGTGGAGGCATGTGGGATTCTTGGTCTTCGTTGTGGCATGTGGGAGCTTTTTAAAGTTAGTAAATTCGGAAAATATGAAAATTCCATTTTGTATTTACATATAGAACATTCTGTGTGTGTGGGAAACCTGAAAATGATTCTGTCTCTCTATGGGCATATTAAAGAGGAGTAAACTGGTCTTTTTGTATTTGAGCCAGAAAGCCAGCAGCTAACTGAATTAGGCAGGCACTGGATAGTATTCGTATGTTAGAGATTGTGTGAACCCAAAGGCCGCATTTTATTGAGCTACTTAAAGATGTGAATTTGCTTTCGAAAGTATTAAATTCAATATTTAGTCCTGAAGGGATGAATTGAAAGCAGAGAAGTTAAGAAATTAATACCTGGTAGTAGAGTACTTGTTTCATAAAATAAATCCTGGAGTGTATATGAGATATCTATATATGTAGTTATTATTTATTTATTTGGCTTCACCGGGTCTTAGCTGCAGCATACAGGATTTTTTGTTTTTTAGTTGTGTGCATATGGGTTCTTTTATTAATAGTTGCTGCAAGTGGGATCTAGTTCCCTAACCAGGGATGGAACCCAGGCCTCCTGCATTGGGAGCATGGAGTCTTAGCCACTGGCCCACCAGATAAGTGATATTTTTAAAACTGGATTTCCAAATGAAAATTCAGGGGACAAAAAGAGATTTGAGAAGCATGGAGAGGGAAGATGCTCAGGGCTCTGTGGGTGTTTTACATACAGTAAGTGATAGATGTATTGATGTCATTGAGTCCAGCATAAGACACAGGGCTGACCGTCTGGAGCCGGTCAGTCCGGATTTGAACCCTGATCTTGTTGCTTTACAATCTGTGTGAACTTTGTGAGTTTTTAACCCCTCTTCGTTTCTTGGTTTCCTCATGTGTAAAGTAAGGGTAATAGTTCTCTCCTTGTCAGGTAGAGACGAGGGTTAACTTAGTTAATATTTGCAAAACAAGGTGGGCACAGAGTAGATGCATTTGTTAAATAACAGAGCAAAAATGGAAGGTGAAGAAACTCAAATCGAGAGGTTATTAACTTGTTCCCAATCACTCTGTGAATTAATAAAAGATCCACCATCCAACACAAATATCAGGCATGTTTCTGAGAGTGGAGCATTGCCCAAGAGCTGATGTTGGCCAAAATAAAGTATCTGTTTGTGTTACTTATTAGATGTCTAAAGGGGAAACAAGAAGAACTTCTTAAAAAACTGCAGTACATTATCCTGATATATTTTTTAAGCTTTTGTTTTACCCTTTCTGTACTTAAATGTTGTTTTACACACTGTTATTCCATATTCAAGTTAACTCTTATAATAATGATAATCTGCCAATAATAATACTCTTACAACAATCTGCCAAGACAAGATAGCTTGCTGCCTCACTCTCTGCATTGTCTCCTCCAGGAAAAGGGCCACTGCCACACACATACACACACCTCCAACCACTGTACTCTGTAGTGAGTCTCGATACAAGAACAATACAAATATATGGGAGACATTGGGGAAATGCACAGAAGCTAAAAAGCAAAATAAACTTCAACAATAATCCCACTACTCATAAAATGAGCACTGATTGATACAATTGTGTGTATATATAAATTATAAAGATGGGACTTATATTGTATATCTTGCTTTGAAACCTGCTTTTAAAAAGTGAGTATATCAAGAACAGAGCCCTTTAATTGCTGTGTGTTATTCCATATACAATCCCTTGGAACATTTAAATTCTTCCAGATTTCTACTATTATAGATGTAATTGGAAACATTAAAAATTTAATGTGGCAGAATGCATTCAGAACCAGCTGGGTTTGTTTCCAGGCTGCGGGTTCATTATAAAGTAACCAAGGTCTGTCTTTCCTCCTCTTCCCAAGGACCTACATGGGGCTTTGAGTCATGGCTACTGGTGTTTTCTTTGGTCCCGGGGCAAGTCAATAGGCCCTTGTGTTTTCAAAAGTATATGTTTAGGGAGGTGAGTCAACCAGGAGTCCTAGATAGGAAAGCATTGGAGGCTTTGAACTTCTAGAGTTAGGAGGGGAAAGGGCCAGACCGGAAGCAGAAGATAGAATATTCCAAGATTGGGAATGGGTGGTGGGTTTCTCAGGAGAGAGGAATCCTCAGGAGACCGTGGTGGCAGCAAGCTCATGGTGGTATCCTGCAGGTGGCAGAACTGTGAATGGGGGGCTGTGGAGACCTGGGAACACCCTACACTCCTGTGGCTGAATTGGGTCCAGAGGGTGTGATGTCATCCACAGAGGCGTTGACCTTGACTATATGCATGCAAGCCTGAAGAGTAAAACTTTTAGGGACTAAACTACCTTGCCTAGATTCTTCTGCTGCCTAAGCCCAAGGATTCTCCACAATCCCAAGGGCTGGAAGAGGAAAAACTAGAACTTAGGAAAATGATAGAGTATCCCACCAACCCTAGGTGATAAGCTAGACTTTTTTGTTGTTGTTTAGAAAGATGATGGTACTCAAGTATTTGGGGTACTTTGCATGTATGTTTTGGGTTGGCCAAAAAGTTCTTTTGGGTTTTCTTGTACAATCTTACTGAAAAGCCCAAATTAACTTTTTGGCCAATCCAATATAACTTAGTATGCCTGATGATCTGCTTAGGATAAATTCCTAGAAATGAAATTAGTTAAAAAAAAGAAAAGGACAAAAAGGAGGCTCCAGCTTAAGGGGTTTTGTATATACTATGTCTTATAAGTTTCTGTATTTTTCAAGTCCACCAATTCTGTTTATCTCTCACAATGGATTGTTAGGGAAAGATGGAAAAGCAAAATTAGTCAAGTTAATTGATCATTAAACATAAATTTCCATTTATAATCTACCCCATTTGAGAGGACTTCAATGACTGGATTACTTTATTGATAAGCCCAAGTGATCGTTAATCATTAAGTATTTAAGCAAACAACATAAATTTCCACATGAGCAAGTGACATGCACTTTATCAGTTAATGCAGACTGTCAATAAATTATGTAAAAAGCCCAACTCCTTGGCAAACTTGCCAGTTGTATGACCTTGAGCAAGTCACTTAATTTCTCTGAGCTTCAGTTTCCCCTTCTATTAGCAGAAGTAATGGGTAATAATATAATAGGACTGACTTCTTGGGAGTGGTTGGGAGAATTAGAAGTGGTGATATGTGAGATACACTAGAAAAGTACCTGTTACCTGGTGTGTGCGTGCAAAGTCTCTTCAGTTGTGTCTGACTCTCTGCAACCCAATGGACTGTAATCCACCAGGCTCCTCTGTCCATGGGATTCTCCAGGCGAGAATACTGGAGTGGGTTGTCATGCCCTCCTCCAAGGGATCTTCCCGACCTAGGGATCGAACCCACGTCTCTAACGTCTCCTGCATTGGTAGGCAGGTTCTTTACCCTAGCACCACCTGGGAAGCCCTGACACCAGGTGAGCACCCTGTAACTATGATCATCTGAGCAGGCAGCCTGTCTTCCAAGGGAGGCCTCCTTCCTGACTCCCCAGTGTCGCCTCTCCTGCTGCTCATATTAGGCGCCAGCTATTCGGAATCACAAGCTCTAACCTTTCCACGCTCTCATTTTTCTTGCCATTGTACATGCCACTCATCAAGCTGGAATGACCTTGACCCTCTTCTTTCCCCAGCAAATTCCCTTATCGCCGCTCAAGATTTAGCTTCTGTGTTATCCTTCTTCCTGCAAAGCCCTTTGACCTGAGCTGGGCATCCCCTGATGTCCATTTATGAGATGTGCATGCTCAGTCATGCCCAACTCTTTGCGACCCCCTGGACTGTAGCTGTCCAGGCTCCTCTGTCCATGAGATTTCCCAGGCAAGAATACTGGAGTGAGTTGATGAGATGTAGCCAAGTGTATTTTAATTGCTTGTCTATGCTGCTGTGCTCCATGCCCAGGTAACCTCCCCAAGATCAGGGAACATGCCCAATTTTCTGTCATATCTCCAGGGCCCAGCCCAGTGTGGTCCATCATTGATATGATCGCTCCGTCGTGTCCGACTCTTTGCGACCCCAAGGACACCAGGCTCCTCTGTCCATGGGATTTTCTAGGCAAGAGTACTGGAGTGGGTTGCCTTTTCCTTCTCCAGGGAACTTCCTGGCCCAGGGATCGAACCCAGATCTCCCGCACTGTAGACAGACGCTTTACCGTCTGAGCCACCAGGGAAGTCCTCAATAATCATTTGCTGAACGACTGCATTTGTCATAACGTCACTGAAGGAGGGACGGGCCCATTAATGTTCACAGTGCTTTCAAGCATTGCCGGAAATGTCTCATTTGATTTCTGGGGACCAAACAAGCAGGGGTAATTCCCACTCTTCCAGACATGGAGACTAAGGCTCAGGGGAGTTGGAGCTCTTACCCAAGATGTTGTAGCGTGCAGTTACTGAAGCCCAGTTCCTCTCCTTCCTCTCCCCTCCGGGCTGCATTTTCTCTGTTTTGCATTACACAGCTCCATCTTTCCACAGCAGTCTCTGTAAGACACTGTGTGTGTTTCTGAGTAAGGGCTGGTCTCTCCAAGTAGGGTTAAAAGAAAGTGGGAAAGGGCAATGTAACACCCGGGGACAGGCGAGCGAGCTGGAAAACTGGAGTGGCTGATGAAGCAAAGGAACGCAGAAGACGCAGGTTTTGTGCAGGTTCTTAGGTGGGAAGGTGAGTCCCAGGGTTGTGCACCCACCTCTGGGTTTGAGAAGCGGATCAGAATTCTTACTATCCCTTTCCCGGGGGGCTTTAGGCCAACAGAAATTATTTTGACTTTCTTTCCTTCATGCCTGTCTCTTGAGGCCTCGGGACACTTGAAAACCTGCCTCTGGGATTCTTGCCCATGGGCATGTGGAGATGATTTGGCTCCATCAACGAAATGGAAATCAGCTGCCTGCTTTCCTCTGCTGTACTCTGAACTTTCCATTCAGAAGCTCTGATTGATACCCACTGGTTATCTTTCTTGGTTTTTAGATCGGTGAGGCAGGCGGGATCCCCTCTTGACCACAGTTGCATTTACGCTCGAGAAGAACGAATGCTCTTCAGAATTTCATGCCCCAGATACCAGTAACAAGGGAGCTGTGACAGACAACGTTTAATTTTATTATCCCTCCTTGGAGGCTTATAATTAAATGATGCTTTATTAGGAGTGTTGCAGAGTTAAGCCGATGTGTTCCTCCATGCTGCCTTCAATTTTCAGTCCCTTCTGCTTTGTGAGTTTGGATAATGGCCATTATTTCTATATTATTTTCCAATTTGCCAACCACTCTCATCTGTGGTATCTCATTTGTTTCTTATGACCCTGACCTTGAAGCACAGAGAATTTAAACAACTTAAAGTCAGGTGGACGGTGAGCAAGCAGATCAGAGGCTCAGCTCCAGGCTGCAGATTTAGGCTCTCTCCTCACCCCTCGGAGGATATTCTGACCCAGAGCTATGGGATGCCCAACCTAAGACTAGCCTGCCAGGTCAATTTGTGGAAACATGGATTAGCGCTCCTTACAGCTTCAAGGCTTCTGAAACCAGATCTTGAAGGTGAGCTGTCTGGGAAGGAAAGGACTCAGTGAAAACTCGCAGACCAAATTCAAAGGTAGAGACCCTCTTCCCATTTTCATACATGAACCTCTACTTTTCTGGCAGAGTAACTGTAAAGTTTCAGGAATTGTCGTCTTGAAAAAGAGTCCATGCATGTCCCATGATGGGCCTTTACAATAAGGCCAGTTGCTGGCAGGAAGGCAGCAAGATACTGGGTGGAAAGCATGCAATAGGGAGTGAAATGGACCTGTCTTCCAAGGCAACTTTGCCATGACTGGCTGTGTGACCTTGAGAAGTTAATTACTCTCTCTGGGCCTTTGTTTCTTAATTTTTACAATGTAGATAATAACAACTACTTTGTAAAGTTGTGAGGGTTCCCAATATCATGTACCTCCAACACTTACTTAGAACACCAGCTCATTAGTAGATGCTGAATAAAAATCTGTTGCATGGAAGAAATGAATTTGAGATATGTTTGGTGCACCTGGCATGGAACCTGGTGTAAACAACCAGGGCTTTCAGCTAGCAGAGCTCCACAGAAGCACTAGAAGTGAGTAAGTTTCCTTAAACTAGTCTGTGCTATGCTGTGATTAGGTACTCAGTCGTGTCCGACTCTGCAACCCCATGGACTGTCGCCCACCAGGCTGCTCTGTCCATGGGGATTCTCCAGGCAAGAATACTGGTGGGGGCTGCCATGCCCTCCTCCAGGGGATCTTACCAACCCAGGGATCGAACCCAAGTCTCCTGCATTACAGGAGGATTCTTTACCGTCTGAGCCACCAGGGAAGCCCAAGAATACTGGAGTGGGTAGCCTATCCTTTCTCTGGGGGATTTTCCCCACCCAGGAATTGAACTGGGCTCTCCTGCATTGCAGGTGGATTCTTTACCTGGTAGCTGAGCTACAAGAGAAGCCTAAACTAGTCCAGCAATGGAATTTAAAAAAAATGTGTATGAAAGAGGTGATTTGTTTGGTTATTGTGAAATCAATTGCAAATCTTGTTCTGGTCATTTGAGAGACTGGCAGGAAAGAAAGTGTCTTTTCTCTTTATCTTTTTTAAAGATTTTTTTTTTTTAACGTGGACTGTTTTTTAAGTCTTCATTCAACTTGTAATAATATTGCTTCTGTTGTTTATGTTCTGGTTTTTTGGCCATGAGGCACATAGGATCTTAGCTCCCTGACCAGAGATCGAACCTGCACCCCCTGCATTGGAAGGTGAAGACTTAACCACTGGACCACCAGGGAAGTGCGCAGAAGTGTCTTTTAGATCGTCTTGAAACATAGTTAAGAAAAGGGACTTTACCCCAGTCTTTCTCGGGCTTTCTGGCTGACAAGTATAGGCTAGTTGAAATCTTCACTGGGTTTGTGAACTTCAGGCCACTGGTACGCCAAAATTGCACCACATTTGCAAATCTTGTGCAAGTTCACAATGGGGCATTGTTTTCTCTGCCCCAGGGTATGAGGATTGTCTGGGAAAAAGGTTAGTTGTTGCCATTACGGAACTTGGTATAGCCAAGACCGCAGTGCAGTGTTGAAGCAGAAATAAACCATGGACTCTCGACACGTTTGCCAAGTGATTTACAGATGTGTTTACTTTAAAAGTAAGCATAACACATACTCTTGTATAATACTATGTCTAGGGAAGTTTTGTGACTCTGCTATAAAATGCCCACACCATATTTAAGTAGGGGCTTCACATCTCCTTAATAGGATCTCAGACCAATTTTTGCCTTTATCCGAATGTGTTTCAGTAAACTTAACCTATCTTGATTTCCTGATTTTTACTTACACCTCATTTATCCAGTTTTCTTGACATACCTAAAACTAGTTTTGAATAAGAGGAATGGCATTAACATTAGAACTTCTAAAAGCAAAGTGCTGTTAGAAGTTTTCCAAAGAAGTAGATGGAGGGGAAAAGGGTGTTCTTACATTTCTTTTTTTTTTTTTTTGGTGTTTCAAACTATGATATAGTTAATCAAATATCATAGACCAAATGAATCACTTGATCCAGTCTCCAGGTCACAGGCAACAGAATGTCTAAATCTAAGTCATATAATAACGAATATTCCTCAACTTTAAGAGGTGAAGGATAGAGACACTGCTGTCCGCCTTAGTAACGTGACTAAAGGGTTAAAAACTTCTCATATTAATACATTCAAGTGAAACTTTTGTTATCTAAATAATAAATGGAAAGATAACTGATTAGGCTTCTTGTGAAAGACAAATAGATTGATAGACCCAACACCCATTCCTAGCACATTTTCCTTCCTGTCTTCACTGTAAAATCTGGGAAAGTTAGCCAGTCCCTTTCTCAGCTTCTTTATAGAGAGAAATAATGATGCAAACTGTGTGGATCACAACAAACTGTGGACAGTTCTTCAAGAGATGGGAACACCAGACCACTCATCTGCCTCCTGAGAAATCTGTATGCAGGTCAAGAAGCAACAGTTAGAACAGGACATGGAACAACAGACTGGTTCCAAATCAGGAAAAGAGGATATCAAGGCTGTATATTGTCACCCTGCTTATTTAACTTATATGCAGAGTACATCATGAGAAATGCTGGACTGGATGAAGCACAAGCTGGAATCAAGACTGCTGGGAGAAATATCAATAACCTCAGATATGCAGATGATACCAACCTTATGGCAGAAAGCAAAGAACTAAAGAGCCTCTTGATGAAAGTAAAAGAGGAGAGTGAAAAAGGTGGCTTAAAACTCAACATTCAGAAAACTAAGATCATGGCATCTGGTCCCATCACTTCATGGCAAATAGATGGGGAAGCAGTGACAGACTTTATTTTGGGGGGCTCCAGAATCACTGCAGATGGTGACTGCAGCCATGAAATTAAAAGACGCTTGTTCCTTGGAAGAAAAGTTATGACCAACCTAGACAGCATATTGAAAAGCAGAGACATTACTTTACCAACAAAGGTCCATCTAGTCAAAGCTATGGTTTTTCCGGTAGTCATGTTTGGATGTGAGAGTTGGATTGTGAAGAAAGCTGAGAGCTGAAGAATTGATGCTTTTGAACTGTGGTGTTGGAGAAGACTCTTGAGAGTCCCTTGGACAGCAAGGAGATCCAACCAGTCCATCCTAAAGGAAATCAGTCCTGAATATTCATTGGAAGGACTGATGCTGAAGCTGAAACTCCAATACTCTGGCCACCTGCTGCAAAGAATTATCTCATTTGAAAAGACCCTGATGCTTGGAAAGATTGAGGGCAGGAGGAGAAGGGGACGACAGATGATGAGATGGTTGGATGGCATCACCGACTCAATGGACAATGAGTATGAGTAAACTCAGAGAGTTGGTGATGGACAAAGAAGCTTACCGTGCCACAGTCCATGGGGTTGCAAAGAATCGGACACGACTGAGCGACTGAATTGAACTGAATGATGCAAAAATTCAAGCTAATGTTCAGCAGATGAATATCTGCTGGGGGTGGCAATAGAACTAGGCTCTGGATAAGCTTTTGTTGTCCTGATAAAGCATGACAAATTTGTCTTGCAACATCTTTCTTTCTTCTGGTCTTAAATGCAGATGTGATGCCTGGAGCAACAGTAGCCATTTTGAATCCATGAGGAAAAGGCCAAGAGAATCACACAGATACTGGTCCTTCAGTTTTTAGCAGTTGAACCACTGCCAGCAACCACTAAGCTCCACATTTCTAATAAGAAAAATCCACCCCTCTTCCTTTAGGGCATTATTATTGGGTTTTCTTTTATTTGCAGTTGACCTCAATTCTATCTGAAATGCATTATCTGAAAGATTTCATGTGACCCAAGAGTCAAATCTATTCAACTTCTCAAGGCAGATCCTGTTCTCCCACTGCACTTTTGTAAGTTCCTCCTTTCCTCGGTCAAAACAGGCCCATGAAGGCATTAGTTCCTTTTCTTCTTTTCTCTGTTTACTCTTGGTTTACTTCTCTCTCTGCCCTCATCCCTAAATCTGCTCCATCTTTAAAGGCACATCCTTGTCTGTAGTCTCTCCTATAGACCAAGCCCTCCCCAGTTCCCTGCGAAAACACTTGCGTGTGGTCACTGTGTTTCTTAGAGTTTCCTGAGAAGTCTCAATTGTTCACCTGCTTCTCCGAGTCTGTCCACTAGAAATGCAAAAGAGGTGCAGGATAAATACTTTGGTTGAGATGAAGAAATGGCATTAATAGCCGTGGATTACTTTGAAAATGTGATAGAGCATCATTCCAAGTAACAATGGAGCTTCTAGAAATAAAAAGGAGATTCTTTAAAGAAGTGGTTCTGACTCCAGAAGCAGTTTTATAATTACAGCTCCATCAACGCAAAAGCTTTTTTTTTATTTACGACTCAATTTCTCATTAGTCAGAATAAGAAAAATTATTCCCAGATATTAGTTACTAAATGAAATAAGATGGTTGAGTTAGATTACCTTTATGTTTTCTTCTAGCTTCAAATTTAATGAACTTTTCAGACTTTTGCTTGATAAAAACACATCTCTACAAATAATCAAGTGATATTTTTCGGGAGCTAAACAAAATCCATTTCCTGCTCTTTCTAAATGATTCAGCCCCACAACGATTAGATGAAGCACAGGAAAGTAGAGGTTCATGGTGAGGGGAGGAAGAGATACAGGGTGGCCCAGGATGGGAAGTCAGAGGCCAAGCCCAGTGAGGAAGGTGTTCCCATGCTGGAAGGGGTAGCCCAGCATGAAGTTGATTGATCGAGTAAGTGTATTGAGAGTAATGGAAACCATGTGTATTCATCTGCTCAGGCTGTCATAAGAAAATACCTTGGACTGAGTGGTTTACACAACAGAACTTTATTCTTTTACAATGTTTGAGGCTGAACATTTGAGGTCAGGGTGCTAGAATGGTCCAGTTCTGGTGTGTTGTGGGCGGGGTCGGGGGGGGTGCTTCCTGGCTCTCATACAGCTGGCTTTTGTGTCTTCATATGACAGAGGGATTGAGTGTCTTTTCCTTTACTTTTCAAATGTTTTTAATTGTGGTAAAAGTCACATAATACAAAACATACTCTTTTAACCATGTTTAACTGTACAGTTCAGTGGCACTAAGTACATTCCCATTGTTGTGCAACTCTCGCCATCATTCGTCCCCTGAGTTTTTCAGCTTCCTAAACTGAAACTCGGTCCCCATTAAACACTAATCATTATTCACCCTTCCCAACCCCTGGGCCCTGAGGGGCATCAGCCTATGTACTTTCTGACTCTCTGAATTTGACTGTTCTAGGTACCTTGTATAAATGGAATCAAACAGTATTTTTCTGCAGCTAATATATACTGGAATGCATTTCTAAGGTTAACTTAATATATGTCCTATTAACAGATTGTACCTTCTTTTTTTCCTCTGTCCTATACAGTAGGCCTTCATCAGGCATCTACTTCATACACAGTAGTATATATACGTCAATCCCAGCCCCCAGTCCATCCCACCACCTCTCCCTGCTTGGTGTATTTGTTCTTGATGTCCGTATCTGTATTTCTGCTTTGAAAATAGGTTTATCTATACCATTTTTTCTAGATTCCACCTATCTGCATTAATATGTGATATTTGTTTTTCTCTTTGACTTCCTTCACTTTGTATGACAGTCTCTAGGTCCATCCACATCACTGCAAATGACCCAATTTCATTCCTTTTTGTGGCTGTTAATATTCCATTGTATATATGCACCATATCCTCTTTATCCACTCATCTGTCAGTGGACACTTAGGTTGCTTCCATGTCCTGGCTATTGTAAATAGTGCTGCAATGAATATTGGGGTAGCTGTATCTTTGGGAATTATGGTTTTCTCCTGCTTTGTGCCCAGGAGACGGATTGCTGGATCATATGGTAGTTCTACTTTTAGGTGTGTTTTTTTTAAGGTTTACTTATTTGTTTATGACTGTGCTGGGTCTTCGTTGCTGCACATGGACTTTGTTTGCGGCGAGTGAGGTCTACGCCCCAGTGGCAGTCCGCAGGCTTCTCGCTGCAGTGGATTCTCTCATTGCACCGGCTGTAGGGCATGTGGGTATCAGTAGCTGTGGCAGGGCAGGCTCAGTAGTTGCAGCTCCTGGGCTCTTGAGCACAGGCTGAATAGTTGCGGCATACAGGCTTACTTGTTCTGTAGCATATGGGATCTTCCTGGATCAGGGATCGGACCTGGGTCTCCTGCATATGCAGGTGGATTATTTACTGCTGGCTCACCAAGGAAGCCCTCCCTTTCTTATATAAGGTGTTGCCTGATGTACTGTGCTTGCAAACAGGCACGGAATCCGGGCAGGGTCCAGGCAGGTCAGAAGCAGATCAGAGGCCTGCTCTCCTGCTTCTGAAGCCTGAACAAGACTTCCCCTGTTTTAGTTTCCCTAACACTGGCTTTACATCCATTTGAGTTTATTTTTGTGTGTGGTGTTAGGGAGTGTTCTAATTTCCTCCTTTTGCATAGCTGTCCAGTTTTCCCAGCACCGCTTACTGAAGAGACTGTCTTTTCTCCATTGCATGTTCTTGCTTCCTTTGTCATATGTAAGGTGCCCATAGGTGTGTGTGCTTATTTCTGAGCTTTCTATCCTGGTCCATGGATCTATATCTGTTTTTGTGGCAGTGTCATACTGTCTTGATTAGTGTAGCTTTGTAGTGTAGTCTGAAGCCAAGAAGGTTGATTCCTCCAACTGTTTTTCTTTCTCAAGATTTCTTTGGCTGTTTGGGGTCTTTTGTGTTTCCATACAAGTTGTAAAAATATTTGTTCTAATTCTGTGAAAAATGCCATTGGTAATTTGATAGGGATTGCATTGGATCTGTGGATTGCTTTGGGTAGTATAGTCATTTTCACAATGTTGATTTTTCCAATTAAAGAACATGGTATATTTCTCCATCTGTTTGTGTTGTTTTTGATTTTGTTCATCAGTGGCTTATAGTTTCTGCATACAGGGATTTTGCATCCTTTTGTAGGTTTATTCCTAGGTATTTTGTTCTTTTTGTTGCAATAGTAAATGGGATTATTTCCTTAATTTCTCTTTCTGATCTTTTGTTGTTAGTGTATAAGAATGGAAGAGATTTCTGTGCATTAATTTTGTATCCTGCAACTTTACCAAATTCATTGATTAGCACCAGTAGTTTTCTGGAGGCATCTTTAGGATTTTCTGTGTATAGTATCATATCATCTGCAAACAGTGACAGTTTTACCTTCTTATCCAACTTGGAATCCTTTTTGTTTATTTTCCTTCTGATTGCCATGACTAGGACTTTCAAAATTATACTGACTTACAGTGGTGAGAGTGGACATCCTTGTCTTGTTCCTGACCTTAGAGGAAATGCTCTCAGTTTTCCACGATTGAGAATGATGATTGCTTTGGGTTTGTCATATATGGCATTATTATATTGAGGTAATTTCTGTGGCTACTTTCTGGAGAGTTTCCATCATAAATGGGTGTTGAATTTTGTCAAAATATTTTTCAGTGTCTCCTGAGATGATCATATGATTTTCATTCTTCAGTTTGTTTATATGGTGTATCACATTGACTAATTTGCATTATATTGAAGAATCCTTGCATCTCTGGGATAAACTCCACTTGATCATGGTGTATGATGTTTTTAATGTGTTGTTGCATTCTCTTTGCTACTATTTAGTTGAGAATCATTGCATCTGTGTTTATCAGTGACATTGGTCTGTAATTTTCTTTTTTATGTGTGATATATTTGTCTGGCTTTGGTATCAGGGTGATGATGGCAGCATAGAATGACCTTGGGGATGGTTCCTTACTCTGCAGGTTTGGGGAAGAGTTTGGAAAGGATGGGTGTTTGATACAATTTACCTATGAAGCCATCTGGTACTGGACTTTTGTTTCTTGGAAGATTTTTTTTTTAAACTGGAGTATAATTGCTTTAAAATGTTGTTAGTTTCTGTTGTATACCAATGTGAATCCATTGTTATACACCCCTCCTATCCTACCCTTCTAGGTCATCACAGAGCAGCAAGTTGAGCTCCCTGTGCCAGACAGCAGCTTCCCACTAGCTATTTTATACGTGGTAGTGTATATATGTTAATGTTACTCTCTCAATTCATTCCACTCTGCTTCCGCCTCTGTGTCCATAACTGTCTTCTCTATGTCTTTGTTTCTACTTCTGCCTTGCAAATAGGTGCATCAGTACCATTTTTTTCTGGATTCCATATACATGCATTAATATAAAATACTTATTTTTTCTCTTTCTGACTTATTTAACTTTGTATGATAGACTCTGGGTTCATTCACATCACTGCAAATGATCCAATATCATTTCTAGCTGAGTAATATTCTATTATATATATGTACCACATCTTTATCTATTCATTTGTCAGTGGAGATTTAGGTTCCTTCCATGTCCTGGCTATTGTAAATAGTGCTGCAGTGAACATTGGGGTTGTTGTTGTTGAGTCACTGAGTCATGTCCGACTCTTTGTGACCACATGGACTGTACCACACCAAGGTTCCCTGTCCTTCACTATCTCCTGGAATTTGCTCAAATGCATGTCCATTGAATTGGTGAAGCTGTTTATCTCATCCTCTGCCGCTCTCTTCTCCTTTTGCCTTCAATCTTTCCCAGCATTAGGGTTTTTTCCAATAAGTCGGCTCTTCTCACCCGGTGACCAAAGTATTACAGCTTCAGCATCAGTCCTTCCAATGAATATTCAGTGTTGATTTCCTTTAGGATTGACTGGTTTGATTTTTCTTGCAGTCCCAGGGACTCTCAAGAGTCTTCTCCAGCACCACAATTTGAAAGCATTAATTCTTAAGCGCTCAACCTTCTTTATGGTCCAACTCTCATGTCAATACATGACTACTGGAAAACCCATAGCTTTGAATATACAGACCTTTGTTGGCAAAGTGATGTCTCTGATTTTTAATATGCTAAGTCTGTCATAGCTTTGCTTCCAAGGAGCAGGCATTTTTATTTTTATTTTTTAATTTCATGGCTGCAGTCACCATCTGCAGTGATTTTGGAGCCCAAGAAAATAAAATTTGTCACTGCTTCTATTTTTTCCCTATTTGTCATGAAGTGATGGGACTGGATGCCATGATCTTAGTTTCTGAATGTTGAATTTTAAGCCAGCTTTTTCACTCTCTTTCACCCTCATCAAGAGGCTCTTTAGTTCTTCTTTGTTCTGCCATTAGGGTGGTGTCATCTGCATATCTGATGTTGTTGATATTTCTCCTGGCAATCTTGATTCCAGCTTGCGATTCATCCAGCGATGTACTCTGCGTGTAAGTTAAATAAACAGGGTGACAATATACAACCTTGTACTCCTTTCTCAATTTTGAACCAGTCAGTTCCACGTAAGCTTCTAACTGTTGCTTCTTGGCCCACAGACAGGTTTCTCAGGAGTCAGGTAAGGTGGTTTGGTATTCCCATCTCTTTCAGAATTTTCCAGTTTGTTGTGATCCACACAGTCAAAGGCTTTAACACAGTAAATGAAGCAGAAGTTGATGTTTTTCTGGAATTCCCTTGCTTTCTCTATGATGCAACAATTGTTGGCAATTTGATCTCTGATTCCTCTGCCTTTTCTAAATCCAGCATTTACATATGGAATTCTTGGTTCACATACTGCTAAAGCCTAGCTTGAAGGATTTTGAGCATTATCTTACTAGCATGTGAAATGAGCATAATTGTCTGGTAGTTTGAACATTCTTTGGCGTTGCTCTTCTTTGGGATTGGAATGAAAACTGACCTTTTCTAATCTTGTGGCCACTGCTGAGTTTTCCAAATTTGCTAACATATTGAGTGCAGCCCTTTAATAGCATCATCCTTTATGATTTTAAATAGCTCAGCTGGAATCCCATCTCCTCCACCAGCTTTGTTTGTTGTAATGCTTCCTAAGGCCTGCTTGACTTCACACTCCAGGATGTCCGGCTCTAGATGACTGACCACACCATCATGGTTATCTGGGTCATTAAGGCCTTTTTTGTATAGTTCTTCTGTGTAATTCTTGCCACCTCTTCTTAATCTCTTTTGCCCCTTTTAGGCCCTTACTGTTTTTGGCCTTTATCATGCCCACCCTTGCATGAAGTATTCCCTTGATATCTCCAGTTTTCTTAAAGAGATCTTTGCTGCTGCTGCTAAGTCACTTCAGTCATATCCAACTCTGTGCGACCCCATAGACGGCAACCCACCAGGCTCCCCCGTCCCTGGGATTCTCCAGGCAAGAACACTGGAGTGGGTTGCCATTTCCTTCTCCACTGCATGAAAGTGAAAAGTGAAAGTGAAGTCGCTCAGTCGTGTCCGACTCTCAGCGACCCCATGAACTGCAGCCCACCAGGCTCCTCCGTCCATGGGATTTTCCAGGCAAGAGGACTGGAGTGGGGTGCCATTGCCTTATCTTTGCCATTCTGTCATTTTCCTTTACTACTCTGCATTGTTCATTGAAGAAGGCCTGCTTATCTCTCCTTACTATTTTCTGGAACTCGGCATTCAGTTGGGTATATCTTTCCCTTCCATATATCTTTTTATATTATTGTTTTCTCAGGTATATGCCCAGAAGTGGGATTATTGGCTGATATGGTATTTCTGCTTTTAGATTTTAAGTAACCTCCATACTGTTCTCCATTGTAGCTGTACCAACTTACATTTCCACCAACAGTGTCAGAGAGCTCCCTTTTCTCCAGACCCTCTCCAGCATTTATTCTTTGTAGACTTTTTAATGATAGCCATTCTGACCAGTGTGAGCCCTCATTGTAGTTTTGGTTTCCATTTCTCTAATAATTATAGATGTTGAACTGTTTTGGATGTGTGTGTTGGCCATCAGTATGTCTTCTTTGGAGAAAAGGCTATTTGGGTCTCCTGCCCATTTTTTGATTGAGTTGTTTGTTTTTTTGATATTGAGCTGCCTGAGTTGATTGTATATTTTGGAGGTTAATCCTTTGTCAGTTATTTTGTTTGCAAATATTTTCTCCCACTCTGGGGGTTGACTTTTCATCTTTTTTTTTTTTTTATGGTTTCCTTTGCTGGGCAAAAGCTTTTAAGTTTGATTAGGTCCCATTTGTTTACTTTTGTTTTCATTACTCTAGGACATGGGTCCAAAAGGATCTTACTGTGATTTATGTCAAAGAGTGTTTTGCCTATCTTTTCCTTGTTGTTTTTTTTTAAAATTAATTTTTAATTCCAGGATAATTGCTTTCCAGTGTTGTGTTGAGCTCTGCTATACAATAACATGAATCAGTCATAAGTAGACACATATCTCCCTCCTCTAACTTCCCTGCCACCCTTCCCCCATCCCACCCCTTTAGGTCTTCGCAGAGCACCAGACTGAGCTCCCTATGTTATGCAGCAGCTTCCCACTAGCTCTCTGTTTCACACATGGTAATGCATGTGATTTAATGCTACTGTCTCAGTTCATCCCACCTTCTCCTTCCTGCGTTGTGTCTGCAAGTCTGTTCTCTATGTCAGCATCTAATCCTGCCCTGCAAATAGGCTCATCAGTATCTTCTGTCTAGATTCCATATATATGTGTTAATATACAATATTTGTCTTTCTAACTTACTTCACTCTATATAACAGGCTTTAGGTTCATCAACCACATAACAACGGACTCAAATTTGTTCCTTTTAATGGCCGAGTAATATTCCATTGTATATACGTACCATCACTTCTTTATCCATTCGTCTGTAGATGGAGATGTCCATGTCCATGTCTATCCATGTCCTGGCTATTGTAAATAGTGCTACAATGAACATTGGGGGTACATGTGTCTTTTTGAATTATGGTTTTCTCAGAGTATATGCCCAGTAGTGGGATTGCTGGGTCATATGGTAATTTTATCCCTAGTTTTTGGTTTTTTTTTTAGGAATCTCCATATTGTTCTCCATAGTGGCTGTATCAATTTACATTTCTACCAGCAGTGCAAGAGACTTGCCTTTTCTCCTCATTCTCTCCAGCATTTATTGTTTGTAGATTTTTGCTGATGGCTGTTCTGACTGGTGAGAGGCGATACTTCATTGTAATTTTGATTGCAACTCTCTCTCATAATGAACGATGTTGAGCATCTTTCCATGTGTTTATTGGCCTTCTGCATGTCTTCTTTGGAGAAATATCTGCTTAGGTCTGCCCATTTTTTGATTGGGTTGTTCGTTTTCTTGATATTGAGCTGCATCAGCTGTTTGGATATTGATTGCAAATGAAGCAACTGAAAAGATTATTTTCTCCCATTCTGAGGGTTGTTGTTTCATTTTGTTTATGGTTTCCTTTACTGAGGAAAAGCTTTTAAGTTTAATTAGGTCCCACTTGTTTATTTTTGTTTTTATTTCCATTACTCTTGGATGTGGGTCAAAGAGGATCTTGCTGTGATTTATGTCAAAGAGGTTTCTGCCGATGTTTTCCCCTAAGACTTTTAGTGTCCAGCCTTATATTTATCTCCTTAAACCATTTTTGGTTTATTTTTGTGTATGGTGTTAGGGAATGTTCTAAATTCATTCTTTTACATGTAGCTATTCAGTTTTCCCAGCACGACTTATTGGTCACCTAATCTATGACAAAGGAGGCAAGAATACACAAGGGAGAAAAGAGAGCCTTTTTGATACGTGATGCTGGGAAAACTGGAAAGCTACATGTAAAAGAATGAAATGAAAACCCTCCCAGTGTCCTGGTCCATGGATCTGTATTTCTGTTTTTGTGCCCGTGTCATACTGTCTTGATTAGCGTAGCTTTGTAGTGTAGTCTGAAGTCAGGAAGGTTGATTCCTCCAGCTCCATTTTTCTTTCTCAAGATTTCTTTGGCCATTTGAGGTCTTTTGTGTCTCCATACAAGTTGTAAAAATATTTGTTCTAATTCTGTGAAAAATGCCATTGGTAATTTGATAGGGCTTGTGTTGGATCCATAGATTGCTTTGGGTAGTATAGTCATTTTCACAGTGTTGATTTTTCCAATTAAAGAACATGGTATATTTCTCCATTTGTTTGTGTTGTCATTGATTTTTTTCATCAGTGACTTATAGTTTTCTGCATACAGGGTTTTTGCATCCTTAGGTAGGTTTATTCCTAGGTATTTTATTCTTTTTGTTGCAATAGTAAATGGGATTTTTTCCTTAATTTCTCTTTCTGATCTTTTGTTGCTAGTGTATAGGAATCGAAGAGATTTCTGTGCATTAATTTAGTACCCTGCAAATTTACCAAATTCATTGATTAGCACCAGTAGTTTTCTGGTGGCATCTTTAGGATTTTCTGTGTATAGTTTCATGTCATCTGTAAAGACTATTTTACTTTTTTTCCAATTTTGATTCCTTTTATTTATTTTTCTTCCCTGATTGCTGGGACTATGACTATTATTACGTTGAATAACACTGGTGAGAGTGGATATCCTTGTCTTATTCCTGATCTTAGAGGAAATGCTTTGTTTTACATCATTGAGAATGATGTTTGCTTTGAGTTCGTTGTATATGGCCTTATGTTAAGGTCGGTTCAGTCGCTCAGTCATGTCCAACTCTTTGCGACCCCGTGAATTGCAGCACGCCAGGCCTCCCTGTCCATCACCAACTCCCGGAGTTCACTCAGACTCACGTCCATCGAGTCTGTGATGCCATCCAGCCATCTCATCCTCTGTCGTCCCTTTCTCCTCCTGCCCCCAGTCCCTCCCAGCATCAGAGTCTTCTCCAATGAGTCAACTCTTCGTATCAGGTGCCCAAAGTACTGGAGTTTCAGCTTTAGCATCATTCCTTCCAAAGAAATCCCATGGTTGATCTCCTTCAGAATGGACTGGTTGGATCTCCTTGCAGTCCAAGGGACTCTCAAGAGTCTTCTCCAACACCACAGTTCAAAAGCATCAATTCTTTGGGATGCAGCTTTCTTCACAGTCCAACTCTCACATCCGTACATGACCACAGGAAAAACCATAACCTTGACTAGACGGACCTTAGTCGGCAAAGTAACGTCCCTGCTTTTGAATATGCTATCTAGGTTGGTCATAACTTTTCTTCCAAGGAGTAAGCAAGCGTCTTTTAATTTCATGGCTGCAGTCACCATCTGCAGTGATTTTGGAGCCCCCCAAAATAAAGTCTGACACTGTTTCCACTGTTTCCCCATCTGTTTCCCATAAAGTGATGGGACTAGATGCCATGATCTTTGTTTTCTGAATGTTGAGCTTTAAGCCAACTTTTTCACTCTCCTCTTTCACTTTCATCAAGAGGCTTTTTAGTTCCTCTTCACTTTCTGCCATAAGGGTGGTGTCATCTGCATATCTGAGGTTATTGATATTTCTCCCGGCAGTCTTGATTCCAGCTTGTATTTCTTCCAGTCCAGCATTTCTCATGATGTACTCTGCATAAGAGTTAAATAAGCAGGGCGACAATATACAGCCTTGACGCACTCCTTTTCCTATTTGGAACCAGTCTGTTGTTCCATGTCCAGTTCTAACTATTGCTTCCTGACCTGCATGCAGATTTCTCAAAAGGCAGGTCAGGTGCTCTGGTATTCCCATCTCTTTCAGAATTTTCCATAGTTTATTGTGATCCACACAGTCAAAGGCTTTGGCATAGTCAATAAAGCAGAAATAGATGTTTTTTCTGGAACTCTTCTGCTTTTTCCATGATCCAGAGGATGTTGGCAATTTGATCTCTGGTTCCTTTGCCTTTTCTAAAACCAGCTTGAACATGTGGAAGTTCACGATTCATGTGTTGCTGAAGCCCGGCTTGGAGAATTTGGAGCATTACTTTAGTGGCTTGTGAGATGAGTGCGATTGTGTGGTAGTTTGGGCATTCTTTCGCATTGCCTTTCTTTGGAACTGGAATGAAAACTGACCTTTTCCAGTCCTGTGGCCACTGCTGAGTTTTCCAAATTTGCTGGCATATTGAGTGCAGCACTTTCACAGCATCATCTTTCAGGATTCGAAATAGCTCAACTGGAATTCCATCACCTCCACTAGCTTTGTTCGTAGTGATGCTTTCTAAGGCCCACTTGACTTAGCATTCCAGGATGTCTGGCTCTAGATGAGTGATCACACCATCATGATTATCTGGGTCGTGAAGATCTTTTTTGTACAGTTCTTCTGTGTATTCTTGCCACCTCTCCTTAATATCTTCTGCTTCTGTTAGGTCTATACCACTTCTGTCCTTTATCGAGCCCATGTTTGCATTAAATGTTCCCTTGGTATCTCTAATTTTCTTGACGAGATCTCTAGGTTTTTCCATTCTGTTCTTTTCCTCTGTTTCTTTGTATTGGTCTCTGAAGAAAGCTTTCTTCTCTCTTCTTGCTATTCTCTGGAACTCTGCATTCAGATGCTTATATCTTTCCTTTTCTCCTTGGCTTTTCACTTCTCTTCTTTTCACAGCTATTTGTAAGGCCTCCCCAGACAGCCATTTTGCTTTCTTGCATTTCTTTTCCATGGGGATGGTCTTGATTCCTGTCTCCTATACAGTGTCATCAGGCACTCTATCAGATCTAGGCCCTTAAATCTATTTCTTACTTCCACTGTATAATCATAAGGGATTTGATTGAGGTCATACCTGAATGGTCTAGCGGTTTTCCCTACTTTCTTCAATTTAAGCCTGAATTTGGCAATAAGGAGTTCATGATCTGAGCCATAGTCAGCTCCTGGTCTTGTTTTTGTTGACTGTATAGAGCTTCTCCATCTTTGGCTGCAAAGAATATAATCAATCTGATTTCAGTGTTGACCATCTGGTGATGTCCATGTGTAGAGTCTTCTCTTGTGTTGTTGGAAGAGGGTGTTTGCTATGACCAGTGCATTTTCTTGGCAAAACTCTATTAGTCTTTGCCCTGCTTCATTCCGCATTCCAAGGCCAAATTTGCCTGTTACTCCAGGTGTTTCTTGACTTCCTACTTTTGCATTCCAGTCCCCTATAATGAAAAGGACGTCTTTTTTGGGTGTTAGTTCTAAAAGGTCTTGTAGGTCTTCATAGAGCCGTTCAACTTCAGGTTCTTCAGAGTTACTGGTTGAGGCATAGACTTGGATTACTGAGATATTGAATGGTTTGCCTTGGAAGCGAACAGAGATCATTCTGTCGTTTTTGAGACTGCATCCAAGTACTGCATTTCAGACTCTTTTGTTGACCATGATGACTACTCCATTTCTTCTGAGGGATTCCTGCCTGCAGTAGTGGATATAATGGTCATCTGAGTTAAATTCACCCATTCCAGTCCATTTTAGTTGGCTGATTCCTAGAATGTCGACGTTCACTCTTGCCATCTCCTGTTTGACCACTTCCAATTTCCTTGATTCATGGACCTGTCATTCCTGGTTCCTATGCAATATTGCTCTTTACAGCATCGGACTTTGCTTCTACCACCAGTCACATCCACAGCTGGGTATTGTCTTTGCTTTAGCTCTATCCCTTCATTCCTTCTGGAGTTATTTCTCCACTGATCTCCAGTAGCGTGTTGGGCACCTACTGACCTGGGGAATTCCTCCTTCAGTATCCTATCATTTTGCCTTTTCATACTGTTCATGGGGTTCTCAAGGCAAGAATACTGAAGTGGCTTGCCATTCCCTTCTCCAGTGGACCACATTCTGTAAGACCTCTCCACCATGACCCGCCCATCTTGGGTAGCCCCACGGGCATGGCTTAGTTTCATTGAGTTAGACAAGGCTGTGGTCCTAGTGTGATTTTCTGTGAGTTTGGTTTCAGTGTGAGTTTCAGTGGTTTCAGTGTTTCTGTGAGTATGGTTTCAGTATGTTAAGGTGGTTTCCCTCTATACCCACTTTCTGGAGAGTTTTTTATGTCAAATAGATGTCAAATTTTGTCAAAAGCTTCTTCTGTATCTACTGAGATGATCATGTAGTTTTTATTCTTCAATTTGTTCCATTAAATTGCTCAGTCATGTCCAACTCTTTGTGACCCCATGGACTGCAGCATGCCGGGCCTCCCTGTCCATCACCAACTCTCAGAGCTTGCTCAACCTCATGCCCATTGAGTCGGTGATGCCATCCAACCATCTCATCCTCTGTTGTCCCCTTCTCCTCCTGCCTTCAATCTTTCTCAGCATCAGGGTCTTTTCCAATGAGTCAGTTCTTCACATCAGATGGCAAAAATATTGGAGTTTAAGCTTTGGCATTAGTCCTTCCAATGAATATTCAGGACTGATTTTCTTTAGGATGGACTGGTTGGATCTCCTTGCTGTCCAAGGGACTCTCAAGAATCTTCTCCATCACCACAGTTCAAAAACATCAATTCTTTGGTGCTCAACTATCTTTATAGTCCAACTCTCACAATCATACATGACTACTAGAAAAACCATAGCTTTGACTAGCTGGACCTTTGCTGGCAAAGTAATGACTCTGCTTTTTAATGTGCTGTCTAGGTTGGTCATAACTTTTCTTCCAAGGAGCAAGTGTCCTTTATTATCATGGCTGGAAGTCACCATCTGCAGTGATTTTGGAGCCCCCCAAAATAAAGTCTGCCACTGTTTCCACTGTTTCCCCATCTGTTTGCCATGAAGTGATGGGACTGGGTGCCATGATCTTAGTTATCTGAATGCTGAGTTTTAAGCCAGCTTTTTCACTCTCTTCTTTCACTTTCATCAAGAGGCTCTTTAGTTCTTCTTTGCTTTCTGCCATGAGGGTGGTGTCATCTGCATATCTGAGGTTATTGATACTTCTCCCGGCAATCTTGATTCCACCTTGTGCTTCATCTGGCCAGCATTTCACATGATGTACTCTTCATAGAGATTAAATAAACAGGGTGACAATATAGCTTGTCACCAGTCTGTTGTTCCATGTTTGGTTCTAAGTGTTGCTTCCTGACCCCTGCATACAGGCTTCTCAGGAGGCAGGTAAGGTGGTCTGGTATTCCCATCTCTTTAAAGTTTTCCACAGTTTGTTGTGATCCAAAGTCAAAGACTTTGGCATAGTCAGCAAAGCAGAAGTAGATGTTTTCCTGGAACTATCTTGCTTTTTTGATGATCTAAGCAGATGTTGGCAATGTGATCTCTGATTCCTCAATTTGTTAATATGGTATATCACATTGATTTTCCCATATATTGACAATTGTTGCATAGCTAGGATAAATCCCACTTGATCACGGTGTATGATGTTTTTAGTGTTTTGTTGGATTCTGTTTGATACTATTTTGTTGGGGATTTTTACATCTATGTTCATCAGTGATGTTGGTCTGTAATTTTCTGTTTTTATAGTAGCTTTAGTTTTGGTATCAGGGTGATGGTGGCCTTGTAGAATGAGCTTGAGAGTGCACCTGTGTCTGCAATTTTTTGGAAGAGTTTGAGAAAGATAGGTGTTAACTTGTCTCTAAATTTTTGATAGACATTGCCTATGAAGCCACCTAGTCCTAGACTTTTGTTCATTGGAAGACTTTTAATCATGGTTTAAATTTTATTACTTGTGATTGATCTATTCATATTTTCTATTTCTTCCTAATCTAGTCTTGGGAGGGTATATGTGTACCTTTCTAAGAATCTGTACGTTTCTTTCAGGTTACCAATTTTATTGGCATATAGTTGCTTGTAGTATAATCCTTTCTGTTTCTGCAGTGTTAGTTGTGATTTTTCCCGTCTGATTTCTAACTTTATTGATTTGTGTTGTCTCCCCGCCTTTTCTTCTTGATGAGCCATTTTTTTTTCTTGATAAACCTTCTAAATGTTTATCATTTTGTTTATGTTCTCAACCAGCTTGTAGTTTCATTGATTTTTGCTATTGTTTTCCTCATTTCTATTTCATTTATTTCTTCTCTGATTTTTATGATTTCTTTCCTTCTACTAACTTTGGGTTTTGTTTGTTGTTCTTTCTCTAGCTGCTTTAGGTGTAAGACTAGGGTGTTTATTTGAGATGTTTCTCATTTCTTGAGGTAGGATTATATTGCTATAAACTCCCTCTTACAGCGTCTTTTCTTGCATCCCACAGGCTGTGGACCATTGTGTTTTGTTGTCATCTGTTTCTATAGATTTTTTTTCTTTCTTTGATTTCTTCAGTGATCTCTTGGTTATTAAATAGCATATTGTTTAGCCTCCGTGTGTGTGTGTGTTTTACAGTTGCTTTCCTGTTATTGATTTCTAATCTCATAGCATGGTAGTCAGAAAAGAGGCTTGATATGATTTAATTTTTTAATTTACTGGGATTCATTTGTGGCCCAAGATGTGATCTATCCTGGAGAATGTTCCCATGTGCACTTGAGAAGAAAGTATATTCTGCTGCTTTTGGATATCAATTAGGTCAGTTTGGTCTAGTGTGTTATTTAAAGCTTGTGTTTCCTTATTAATCTTCTGAATGGATGATTCATCCATTGATGGAAGTTGAGTGTTAAAGTCCCCCACTATTATTGTGTTACTGTCAATTTCCTCCTTGATGGTCGTTAGCATTTGCCTTGTATATTGAGGTGCTCTTTCATTGGGTGCATATTTAAAATTATTTTATCTTCTTATTGGATTCACCCTTCCTTGTCTCTTGTAACAGTCTTTATTTTAAAGTTTATTTTGTCTGATGTGAGTATTACTACTCCACCTTTCTTTTGATTCCATTTTTATTTTTTATTTTGTCTGATGTGAGTATTACTGCTCCACCTTTCTTCTGATTCCATTTCCATTTTTTTGATTTCTTTTGATTCCATTTTATGGAATATCTTTATCAATTCCCTCATCTTCAGTCTATATGTGCCCCTAGGTCTGAAATGGGTCTCTTGTAGACAGCATATATATGGATCTTATATATATCCATTCAGTCAGTCAGTGTCTTTTAGATGGAGTATTTGATTCATTTATATTTAAGGTAATTATTGATATGCATATTCCTATTATCATTTTCTTAATTGTTTTGGGTTTGTTTTTGTAGGTCTTTTCTTTCCTCGTGTTTCCTACCTAGAGACGTTCCTTTAGCATTTGTTGTTAAGCTGGTTTGTTGGTGCTGATTTCACTTAGCTTTTTGCTTACCTGTAAAGGTTTTGATTTCTCCACTGAATCTGAATGATATTCTTGTTTCATAGAGTAGTCTTGGTTGTAACTTTTCCCCTCTCATCACTTTAAATATATCTTGCCACTCTCTTCTGCCCTCAGTCTTCTGTGATACAATTATTTTCCAGTTTTGCGGTCACCCATCTAGCAGGTGATAGCTCAGTTGGTAAAGAATCTGCCTGCAGTGCGGGAGACCCTGGTTCAATTCCAGGTCAGGAAGATCTGCTGGAGGAGGGATAGGCTACCCACTCCAGTATTCCAGCCTGGAGAATTCCATGGACTGTATAATCCATGGGGTTGCAAAGAGTTGGGCACGACTGAGTGACTTTCACTTCACTTCACCTAGCAAGAATGGGATTTAATTTTATTGCAACTGGCCCCTCCTTCCATCTCATTGTGGCTCCTGCTTTGTCTTTAGGTATTGGTTGTCTTTTTTGGTAGGTTGCAGTGTTTTTTTGTTGATGGTTGTTTGGCAGTTAGTTGTGATTTTGGTGTTTTTTTAAGAAGAGGTGAGCACACATCTTTTTATTCCACCACTTGTCCCCATTTCCCAATATTGGATTTTTCCCAGGATCTTTTATTTAAACGAAAAACTAATGGGAAAAATCAGAACTTTCATAGCAGTCCTCCAGGCGTTATGATACAAATTATGGTTTACCCCAGCAGAAGAAGAAAATATTGTGGAATGAGAACTTGCTTTATCTATAACCAGGCATCCACTTTTCACTGCTTCTGCACAATCCTCCCCACAGCCCCTTGCAGATTCCACTGACTCCTTTTTGTCAGTCAGACCTCCATCCTGGCCACTTTAGGGTCATTGGAAGTGCACCCCACCAACTCAAAAGTCCCCAATTTTCATTTTGTCTTTTTCCAAGGTATTGTTGTTTTTCAGTCGTTAAGTCGTGTCTGACTCTTTGTGACCCCATGGACTGCAGCACACCAGGCTTCCCTGTTCTTCACTATCTCGGAGTTTGCTCAGACTCATGTCCATTGAGTCAGTGATGCCATCCAACCATCTCATCCTCTGTTGCCTTCTTCTCTTCCTGCCCTCAGTGTTTCCCAGCATCAGGGTCTTTTCCAATAAGTTGGTTCTTTGCATCAGGTGGCCAAATTATTGGAGCTTCAGCTTCAGTCCTTCCAATGAATATTCAGGGTTGATTTACTTTAGGAGTCACTGGTTTGATCTCCTGACTGTCCAAGGGACTCTCAAGAGTCTTCTCTAGCATCACAATTCAAAAGCATATCAAGATATATGTTCAGAATAGTAATAGAATTCTTTTTAATATTAATATGCATGAAACAGAAAAATCTAAGGTTTTCAGCTGAAATATAACAGGGAAGGGTTATTTTCCATTTTTGAACTTAGACTTTAAGTAAACCTATGTAACTTAGTTATGATTGCTTTAGCAGATGTTAGGTGACAGTCCTTTATGTCATTGGCTAAACAAAACTTTCATTTTGGTAAACCCACATTCTTATTTCCGTGTTTATTTTGTCATCTTTGTCAGTGGGCATAGGATGTTTATGTTTGTCTATTTGTTTTCCAAATGTGTCTAATAGTTTACTACCTACTGGGCATCAGACTAAGGCACTGAAATCCACCAGTTAACAAGATTGTCATGGTCCCTTCCCTCATAAAGCCTCACTCTGTTCTGTGTACAGCTCAGTGCTGGACTGTAAGGCTAGAAGCTGGGGAGCTTATCTATATTCAGGGGTACTAGGAAAACAAATTACTACATGAAATTGTGAAAACTTTACTGGAGATAACTGACATTAGAGGACTGTTTACACATGCATTTGTTGGATTACAGTCACCTTTTCTAGAAAAAGGAAAAAGAGTGGACCACATTTTTAGAGCTTTTAAGTTCTGGGTTTCTTGTTTAATCTGCGTATTTTGTAAAAATATTGTTATCAAACATAATGGTGACTCCATTGGCCAATTATTTGGTTTGCTTTTTCTAGAAATTGGGACAGCTTGCTTCGTTCTGTCTACATTCTCCTCTCTGGTTTCTTTGACAACTGACCTCATCAGGCACTTGATTCAGAATTCAAGTGAGACTGAGGCTAGAGACCATTAAAAAGAGGGAAGCTAATTACTTGGTCCATATGGACTTTGGATTTATGTAAATATGGATAAAATAGTTCAGTCAGGAGGGACTGATTTAGATAAGCATCCTGGGAGGCAGCAGGGATAAAGGAAAGAACTTGGGCGTCACATTGACTGCCTTTCCCCATTAGGCGCAGGTCTGTGTGACTCTTCAGGTATACGATCCTCCTTCAATGGTTTAGCAAGACACCTGCTTATGGAAGTAGGCTTCCATGACACTGAGGCCAGAGGAGCGGGTCCTGTAACTGAGGACTGGTGGCTAGATGCTTTGACTCAGATAGGAAATACCATGTCTGCTCACTTTGCATTGGTAAAACCTACGGCCATGCCTAAACTCAAGAGGCTAGAGAAACGCAGCCTTCTGTGTTCCCAAAAAGAGGACCAGAAATACTGGTGATGCCCATCAGTGTACCACAGTGAATAATCTCTAACCAAGATGGAGCTCTGGAGTGCGTGCTAAGAATTACTAGAAAAGTTAGAATTCTAAACCTTTACAAACTATAAAACCTTTCGTGGCCACTTCTGAAAATGATACTCTGTCTTAGAATAACATGGCTGTCTCTTTACTTATATTGCCATTAGCGTGCTTTCAGTTCCCTATTTTTCATCTTTCCTGTGCTTCTGTGACTCAGAGAAGTGGCAGTGAATAATACCAAGCACATAGGGAGTACTTACAACTCATTTGTTGATTAGGTCAAACCATCATAAAGAAACCACATTTGTAAGGGCAATGAATTGATATGTTTCCTGTTCAAAGTCACAAGGCAGTGAGGGAGCCAGAAAGAGACGTTCATGCTGTCATTGGCCACAAGGGTACATTTTATTACTTCCTCGAGAAAAGCTGGCCCCAGAAGAGTTATTCATGTTTGTTGGCAGTTTCCAAAGGTGATTACCTCTTTTAGTCTTGCACTGTAGTCATGCCCTGAATGTTAGGAGCAGTAATGATACAAAAACAATGGCAGACACAATTAAAAAGTCCTGAGTGCAGGCCACTCCCCAGTGTCTGCTCGAAGGAAGTATAAAACTTCACTCATCTTTCGGCTCAAATGTCACTTCCTCTGTGACTCCACTGCCAGTCCACAATCAGAACTGGTAGTTTCTATAGCTTTTAATATTTCTAGTGCTCCATAGTCAAATTTATATTAATAGCACTTCCATATCTTTTACTGGATTTTGACCTCTGTGACAGCACCTGAGAGACTTCTTAGACAAAAGAAAGACAAAATAACTTTGCTGAATTGAAGGCCTGCATTCACTTCAAAAACCCAAACTGCAGTACTTGCCTCACCCCCTTGCTGTGTTTTAAAATTGCTAAACCAAAATCTATAGGCAACGAAAGAGGATGGCGACAGTTCTGTGTTTTGTCACCGTGATCCAAAACACGCATCATGCCAGAGAAAGAATTTGATTCCATTTTAGAGCCAAGGTCTCAGGTCCAATTTAATTTGATCCCCAGATGACCAAGCTGATTAATTGTCAGCTCCAGCTTTTCTTCACAGTAAACCTTAATCCCTCCTAATTTGCCATGAAATGAGTGGGAGTTGACTGTTCCAGGCATGAAACGCGTAGGTCTTGTTCAAAGCTCCCCAGGCCTTATTGAGGCAAGGTGGGGATGAGACTCGCTGCTCTGGAGAGGAGCAGGTGTCGTGAGGATTAGGTCGCAGGGGGGAAAGGGGGCCGCAGTGGGCAGGCAGCTGGTGAAATCCCAGGTGTGTGTGAGCTGGCAGGGATACAAAGAGAGAGGAGAGTTGCAAACAGCTCAAAGTCCCTGGGCTGTGCAGCTGCTCGTTTGGCACTTGCACGGGACCCACCTGTAGTGTTGATGGGCACAGCCCACTCCCAGGAGCAGGGAGACATGAAAGGTCTCGAGTGAGCAGCAGCGGCCCCGCTCCGCCCAGGCAGAGGCTGGAGGAAGCACTATCCTGCCCGAGGACCCCTGGGTAAAGCATCTCCCCTGCATTTCATAAACCTCCCCAGGCTGAAGGCACGGCAGCTCTAGGTTTTCCTTTTGCAAACGATGGCCCTTGGAGGACTAAGATAAAGATATTTACTTTCTTTCCGATCGGGGTCCCTGTTCCCAAGCACACCTAGGAAGTACATGAAGAACTCCCTGAGCTGGAGAGTTAAGTCAACAGGCAGAGATAAACTCAGGGGAAGGGGGAAAAAAAAAAAAAAGCAGGCTCAAGGCCGAGAGGCAAAAATAAATGATCATCTCTTCTCCTGGGCTGCGGGGAGCTCATGTAAACAAACTCATCATAACAAGCCTTCCTTAACCTGTTCCTGTCCCACTACTAATCACTTCTGTGGTTTTTGCTGCACAGGAGGCCCTGCTTGGTGCTGGTGCTAGTGTTTCGGGTTTGTCACTGTGCAGGATAGAATGTCTCCTGATCTCTGAGGACAAGAGGGGACCACTGGCCACAAATCTAAATGCCTGTTGTTCCTGCCAGGTGAAATAGCCGTCTCCCTGCAGTGTACCAGCCCGTCAAGAGTGGTGACCTCTTCTCTCCACGTTAAGCCAGCCTCCAGAACAACTGTGACAGACGCAGGTTAAGGACTTCTTGACCCCTTACTGCTCTACTTTGGCTTCTCCCGTCTCTGCTTTCAAGTGCAAGTAGCAGAGACCACCGAGTTCCCCGCATACAGAATCCACGCCTCCACCCCCGCCGTCCCTCTTACTAACCTCTTCGCGACAAGGGGACAATGGCGATATGCACAGTTAACACATACTCACTCGACAGCCAGACTCTGTATCATCCCGGCACGGCTCTGTGATGTTTACTGTCAACAGAGACATAAGCAGAGACTGTCAGGGAAAGATGCGAGACCCACTCATTGTGGATTTGCCCATTTTTACTACCTGGCGTGCAGATGTGGCATCGAGAGCAGTGGTCCCCAACCTTCTGGCACCAGGGACCAGTTTTGTGGAAGACAGTATTTCCATGGCCTGGATTTGGGGGGCGTGGGGGGCTAGTGCAGGTGGATGGTTTCGGTTCCCCCTGCCAATCACCTCCTGCTGTGTGGCCTGGTTCCTGACAATTCATGGCCTGGGGTTTAGGGACCCCTGATCTAGAGTACATCTTGCTCCCGCGAAGATGAGAATCGTATGCTGAATATGTCAGAGCAGGGGGAGGGAAGCAGCTGGCATCCTCAGCATTGCTAAGTCAGAGTACCAGCTCCAACTGCTTCAACACTGGGCTTCCAGTTAGAATAACCCCTGTGGTCCCCATACTCCAGTGGGCATCTTCATCACCTGGAGGGCTCATTAAAACACAGGTTTCTGGGCCCCTCCCTCAGAGTATCTGATTCAAAAATTCTGGCGTAGGACTTGGACCAAGTTCCCAGGTGATGCTCATTCCACTGGTCAGAGATCAGGCTGTGAGAACCACTTGGAACTCCCATCTGTTGAAGCCACTGTTTTTACATTAATATATTCATAGCTAAACACAGTCTCAACTGATACACTGCCCTTTAACCCCTCAATAGCTGTAGGGCATTCCTGGTGGCTTAGACAGTAAAGAATCCGCCTGCAAGGCAGGAGAACCCTGGTTTGATCTCTGAGTCAGGAAGATCCCCTGGAGAAGGGAATGGCTTACCCACTCCAGTATTCTTGCCTAGAGAATTCCATGGACAGAGGAGCCTGGCAGGCTATAGCCCAGGGGGGTCACAAAGAGTCGGACAGGACTGAACAACTAACATACACACATTCATAGCTGAATACAGTCCCCACTGATACACTGCCGTTTAAGCCCTCAGTAACTATGTGGCTCACCTAATCTTTTACCTCCAAAAAAGGGCTGAAAACTAAGTTAATCACAAGGCATAAATAACCAATGAGATTAACAATCTATTAGGATTCTAATCAGAGAGCATTAAGTCAAAGAAAGGAATCTCCACTTTTAACTTTGAGGCATCACTGGAGCTGATTGGAAGAGAGATTTTGGAGCAGGAGAGCTTACCTGGAATCTCTGAAATTACACCAGACACTTACCTTTTCTGCTTACAAGTGGATTTCTCTAGTACCCTTTCTTTCTAGAGACCATTCACCAATGACAGTAGGGTACATTAGCTATGGGACTTGGGGCATTTTTTTCAATCAAAATTTTTTTTCATTCTTTTTCATCTTCTTTTCCATTATGGTTCATTACAGGATATTGAATATAGTTCCCTGTGCTACACAGTAGGATCCTATTGTTTATTTATCCTATATATACTAGTTTGCATCTGCTAATCCCAAACCCTCAGTATATCCCTCCTCCACCCTGGCAACTACAAATCTGTTCTCTATATCTGTACGTTTGTTTCTCTTTTGTAGATAAAGTTCATTTGTGTCATATTTTAGAATCCACATAGAAGCAATAGCATATATTTGTCTTTCTCTTTCTGATTTATTTCACTTTTATTTCACATTTATTTCACTAGTATGATAATCTCTAGTTGTATCCATGTTGCTGCAAATGGGCAAGTTTCATCCTTTTTATGGCTGAGTAGTATTCCACTGTGTGTGTGTACAGATACCACATCCTTATCCGTTCATCTAATGATGCACATTCTAGTCTAAATAGTGTCAGTGTGAACATTTGGGAGCTTGTATCATTTTGAATTATAGTTTTGTCCAGGTATATGCCCAGGAGTGGGATTGCTGGCTCATAAGGTAGCTCTGTTTTTAGGTTTTTGAGGAACCTCCATGCTGTCCTCCGTAGTGGCTGCGCCAGTTTACATTCCTACCTATAGTATATGAGGATTCCCTTTGCTCCACACCCTCTCCAGCATTTGTTCTTTGTAGACTTCCTAATAATGGCCGTTCTGGTTGGTGTGAGATGACACTTCACTGTAGTTTTTATGCGCTACTAATTAGTGATGAGGAGCATCTTTTCATGCCCCTGTTGGCCATCTGTATGTCTTCTTTGGAGAAATGTCTGTTTAGGTCTAATGTCCTACGCCATTGTTTTTTTATTGAGCTGTTTGGATATTTTTGAAATTAAACCTGTGTTGGTTGCATCATTTGCAAGTATTTTCTCCTAGTCTGTAGGTTGTCTTTTCATTTTGCTTATGGTTTCCTTTGTTGTGCAAAAGCCTGTAAGTTTGATTAGGTCCCATTTATTTATTTTTTGCTCTTATTTCTGTTGCCATGGGAGACCTAAGAAAACACTGGTATGATTTATGTCAGAGAATGTTTTGCCTATGTTCTCTTCTAGGAGTTTTATGGTATCAAGTCTTATATATTTAAATGCTTAAGCCATTTTGAGTTTATTTTTGTGTAGGGTGTGAGAGTAAGTTCTAATTTCATTGATTTACATGCGGCTGTCCAACTTTCCCAACACCACTTGCTTAAGAGACTGTCTTTTCCCCCCTGTATATTCTTGCCTCCTTTGTTGAAGATTAATTGACTGTAGATGTGTGAGTTTATTCCTGGGCTCTCTATTATGTACCAGTTAGCCACATGTCTGTTTTTGTGGACTTGGGACTAACTTTTTTTTAACTTCTCTGAACCCCAGTTTTCTTTTTCATGATTTTATTATTTTTGGTCGCACTGGGTCTTCGTTGTCACACAGGCTCTTCTCTAGTTGTGGTGAGTGGGGCTTCTCTCCAGTTGTGGTGCACGGGCTTCTCGTTGTGGCGGCTCCTCTTGTTGCGGAGCACTAGCTGTGGGCTTGCGGGCTGCAGTAGTTGGGGCTCCTGGGCTCTCGAGTGCAGGCTCAGTAGTTGTGGCGCACAGGCTCAGCTGCTCTGTGACATGTAGCATCCTCCTGGGTCAGGGATCGAACCCAGGTCTCCTGCATTGGCAGGTATTCTTTACCACTGAGCCACTAGGAAAGCTCTGAACCTCCGTTTGTTGTAAGGCCGTAAGTGATGTCAGAGAATTAGAGGCAACCTGAGTGTCCATCAGTGAGAGGATGGACAAGTAAGATGTATGGGTGAAAATCACAGGATATGATGCAGAAGCAACAGAACAGCTGTGCCCATAGCAAGACCTTGAAAACACAGTGCTTGGTGGAAAAAGACATATAATGCAACCATTTTATGAACTAAAGAATTCAAAATAGGTGTGTACCAGTTGGGTTTCCCTGGTGGCTCAGCGGGAGACCTGGGTTGGGAAGATCCCCTGGAGAAGGGAAAGGTGCTGCCCACTCCAGTATTCTGGCCTGGAGAATCCCATGGACTGTATAGCATACCAAAGAGTACCTGTCCTATATAATATGAATATATATTAAATATATTAGGGGCTGCCCAGGTGGTGCTAATGGTAAAAATCCACCTGCCAGTGCAGGAGACATAAGAGACACGGGTTCAATCCCTGGGTCAGGAAGATTCCCTGGAGGAGGAAATGGCAACTCACTGCAGTATTCTTGCCTGGGAAATCCTATGGACAGAGGAGCCTGGCAGGCTACAGCCCATGGGGTTGCAAAGAGCTGGACACGACTGAGCATCTGAGCACGCAAATAGATGGGTTGTCTGGGAGGGGAAGGCAATGGTGGTATTATATGAATATAAAAAAAAATGAGTGTCTATCAGATTGACAAAAAGTATCTGACAATACCTGATTTTAATGAACACTATGGAGGAAAAGGAACTCTCGTACCTTGATGATAGTGTAAATTGGTACAAGTCATTGGTACAGCCTACTAGTTAATCCCTGTATCCATTTCCCCTTCTGATACCCACCAGGGTTCTTGGCCTCCTTAATCAATAGAAATTGATCAGAGGCCAAACAGGAAATTCAGGCAAGGTTTTCTTGGGGCTCCTGCTGCAGGAGCAGGGAGTGAGAATGAACAACAGGTTCCCTCACTTGCTCACTCACCAAGGCAGGGCACCCTGGTTCTTATATGGGGTGAGGGGAGGGGCGTGTCCAGGAGTCAGGCTCGAGGGGTGGCTTCAGTGGTTTGCCCAGCCCTTTGGTGGCATTGTGTGCAGGGGGCGTGTGCAGCACCCTGCTTTTTGTTCCCGACCCTTCGTTCTTGCTCCCGGCTCTTCAGAAATGGCAGTTGTGCTCTGTGGGTTTTTTGTAGAATATGCCCCAACTGCAGAGGCACACAGTTACTGTTGCTGTTCAAAGAGACATCTGTCCAGGAGTAAGCATTGCAGCAAAGGGTCCCGGGTCCCAGCCTCACTTTTATAAAGTCGAACCCTGATTCTTTAACTTGGCACATGGCCCACTCAGGATCATTCTCCATTTCCCAGACTCCTTTTGAAACTAAGTGTGGACATGTGAATAAGTGCTGGCCAATGGCATAAGACTGGAGGCATCATCTGAAATTTCTGGGAAGTGTTATTAAATGAAATGAAGTGGGGGGGGGATGTCTCAATAAATGACTGGGGACAAAAGAGGATGGCAGAGACAGATGGAAATCATCTGTAATGTCTGTAATGTCGACAGTCGCCTTAGCTGACACAGCCTCAAACTGGGCAGCAAGTAATCCAAAATGCTCACTCTGTCCTTGAGGAGGGGTGGGGAATAGGCCTGTAATACACAAAATGATCATACAGTATGTAACTTAGCATTGGTACTGCTCCATACTAAGAGGATTTTTTTTTTTGTCGCTCAGTCGTGTCCGACTCTTTGCGACCCTGTGGACTGTAGCCCACCAGGCTTCTCCGTCCATGGGGTTCTCCAGGCAAGAATACTGGAGTGGGTTGCCATTTCCTTCTCCAGGGGATCTTCCTCAGGAATTGAACCCACATCTCCCGCATTGCAGGCATCGCTTTATGGAACTGTTAAATGGGGCAGCCGTAAACAAAATTTAGAGTGAAGTGATCTGACGCAATTGAAAAGAAGTTCTTTACGATTATGATTTTTTAAATTGTAGTATAATTCCTTTACAATGCTGTATTAGTTTCTGCTGTACAACAACATGAATCAGCTAGATGTGTGTTTGGATGTGTGTGTGTGTATACACACACACACATACATATATATATGTGTATATATATATCCTCTCCCTCTGGGATCTCCTTCCCACCCACCCACCATCCCGTCTCTCTAGGTCATCACAGAGCACCGAGCTGAGCTCCCTCTACTAGATAGCAGGTTCCCACTTCAGTTCAGTTCAGTCGCTCAATCGTGTCCGACTCTTTGCGACCCCATGAACTGCAGCACCCCAGGCCTCCTTGTCCATCACCAACTCCCGGAGTTTACCCAAACTCATGCCCATCAAGTTGGTGATGCCATCCATCTCATCCTCTCGTCCCCTTCTCCTCCTGTCCTCAATCTTTCCCAGCATCAGGGTCTTTTCCAGTGAGTCAACTCTTCGCATGAGGTGGCCAAAGTATTGGAGTTTCAGCTTCAGCATCAGTCCTTCCAGTGAACACTCAGGACTGATCTCCTTTAGGATGGACTGGTTGGATCTCCTTGCAGTCCAAGGGACTCTCGAGAGTCTTCTTCAACACCACAGTTCAAAAGCATCAATTCTTCGGCACTCAGCCTTCTTTATAGTCCAACTCTCACATCCATACATGATCACTGGAAAAACCATAGCCTTGACTAGATGGACCTTTGTTGGCAAAGTAATGTCTCTGCTTTTGAATATGCTGTCTAGGTTGGTCATAACTTTTCTTCCAAGGAGTAAGCATCTTTTAATTTCCTGGCTTCAGTCACCATCTGCAGTCATTTTGGAGCCCAAAAAAATAAAGTCAGCCACTGTTTCCACTGTCTATTTCCCATGAAGTGATGGGACCAGATGCCATGATCTTAGTTTGCTGAATGTTGAGCTCTAAGGTTCCCATTAGCTATCTGTTTTACATATGGTAGTGAATATCCGTCAACACTACACTCCCAATTTATCCCACCTTCCCCTTCCCCAGTGTGTCCACATATCTGTGTCTCTATTGCTGCCTTGCGAATAGGTTCATCTGTACCATTTTTCTAGATTCCACATATATACATTAATATATGAATTTTTTTTTTCTCTTTCTGACTTCACTGTGTGTGACAGACTCTAGGTTAGGGTTAGCAATCTGAAGCACAGTGGTAAAAGAAGTTCTTTATAATTTCTTTCTAAACCTCTTTCTCAGCCTGGAGATTGCTTATCACAAACAGCTCCCTCCACCCCCAGTGTTTGTTGTGGGCTGTTCAACATGTGCATAAATAAGTGTCTTAGAGTTTGTTTCTGATGGTTAGGCGACCCCTTGAAGAAAAAGATTCTGAATTCAATTTGTTACTATTTTTCTGTCCTAAAAAAGAAGATATTATATGGTTCTTAGTCAGCTGCTTGTTTCAATAACAGTTTGTCTCCTGCTGAAAACCAGGGCCCCACATCTGTTCCTAATAAAAATCTATAATCAGCAATGCCCATTGCCTTTCAAAACCTATTTTCTTCATCCCCAAACTATGTACAGACCTGGCCAAAGCTTATTTCTGTTGTCACCAAGACATAATGGCATTGCACTTATTCCAGGATAAATAAATCAACAGTGATTCCAAGTGGAATCAGTGTCAGCCACTTAGGCGATTGAAAATTTGAGCCTTAATTACAAATTGACATCTTCACGTATTAAAATGCTGGCGTAGGCAGGTTGTTGTTGTTGTTGTTTTTTTTCAAGTTTATGACATTCAGACCTTTGTGATACTTTGTTTCAGATCACAAGGCTAAAAGACATTTGATAATAAAAACAGTTCACATTTTCTAGAAAAACAGGCTCTCAAAACAGCAACCTTAAAATACCCTTTCCACAAGAAACGTTTATTTATAAAAATTATGGACTTTGAATGGAGCCTGAAAGACAGCACACAAGGCCACTATCTAGCAAAGAACTGGCCTGAGGCCTGCAGGTTCCTGGATCGGAGATTTAGAGGCGGTCCACTGCCCCACTTGGGCAAACTATCTTGTTGCTATGTGAGAACTAGCTGGGGGGGCATTTAAAAACAGTCTTTGGAGAAAGATAGTATATACTTCCAGGTCAAAGTTTAGTGCTGCTTCTCCCGGCACTGACAAGCCCTCCACGTTTTTCTTCCTCCTTTGAGAACAGTTGATCCTCACTGTTTTTTCAGCTTTGAGTCATTTTTAAAGAGAAGCATAAGTTGGGAGCTTCTGCAAACTTGTTTGTCCTAAAGCAAAGTAGGGCACGTGTGCAAAGTAACAGGAGACTGAACAAGCCCAGGGCACGTCGACACCGGCAGAGAGACATGTGGTCTGGGAGAGGCCTCATGGCCTCAGGAGCAGCCACGTGGAGCTCACTGCTGGGGATTTATTTATAACTCGACGACCACTGTCCTTCACCGTTCAGAGGTGGGCACCAACCTTCGGTCGCTTCAGACAATAACATCTACTAGTCCCACTGCTGACATTTAATAGGCATCTTTTAGCTACAGCCAGATCACCCACTCCAGCACTCTTGCCTAGAGAATTACATGGACGGAGGAGCCTGGTCGGCTGCAATCCATGGGGTCGCTAAGAGTCAGACACAACTGAGCGACTTTACTTTCACTTTTCACTTTCATGCATTGGAGAAGGAAATGGCAACCCACTCCAGTGTTCTTGCTTGGAGAATCCCAGGGACAGAGGAGCCTGTTGGGCCGCCGTCTATGGGGTTGCACAGAGTCGGACACGACTGACGAGACTTAGCAGCAGCAGCAGCAGATCATTAAAAGATGCTGAAAACAGCATATTCCCTTTGGAAGGATTTACATATTAGTTTGTTAAAATCCACATTTTTTCAAACCCAAGGCCTATGTGTGTCACAAGTTGACCAAGACTTTGTGTAGGGAGGGGGTGGGGGCTACATGCATGGAAGGGACATAAAAAGGGCATAATTTTGGATTTTGAAGTAAAGGAAGACATCACGGGAGGATGACCTCAGAATGATATATTTTTTTTCTCTACCAGGTAGCTCTTAGCTGTGATATGAAGGATACTAATTTTTGAATTTAGGGCAAGTGGCCGTCAGTCCATTAGGGCTGTGCTGGTTTGTGCTTCGTTTGGTGAGAATGTATGCAAAGAAAGGAACGATGATAGAAAGAAAGATAGATGATAGACAGATGGGTTAGTGCACAGAAAGCTGTAGCAGGCTTTCCCAGAATCCCCTAGAAGAACTGGGATGGTGTTCCCAGCAGGGGGTGTGGGAGCTAAGACTTGCCTCCAGATCCATATGTGTGAGACTGAGTCAGAAACAGAGGGTGGGTCGGCCCTAGGGGACCCTCGAAATAGAAGAGGGTGAGCTACACGGGGGGTCCTGTTGGCTCAGAGGCTGGAAACTTCTGGCTCATGGGTGATAGCTGCAGGTGCCCAGCCCTGAACTCTGTTTGCACAGACCCATCTGTGTTGGGTGCAGCAGTCGAGGTGTGTTACTTTGTGTGAGCACCTGGAAAGAGAAGCAAGGTGAACAAGCCCTCTGCCCTACTCCCCACTAGCCTGGCGGGTTGCCTGTAAAACTTGCAGACCCAGACCCCAGAGGCGCTGTGGCCAGTGAAGTTTTGAGCAGAAGCAGTGTGTGTGTGCGTGCTAAGTCACTTCAGTCATGTCCGACTCTTTGCAACCCTGTCCAAGGGATTCTCCAGGCAACAATACTGGCGTGGGTTGCCATTTCCTTCTCCAGGGAGTTTCCCTGCACCAGGGATTGAACCCAGGTCTCTTATGTCTCCTGCACTGGCGGGCAGGTCATTACAGAGTCCTCTCCATCACCCCGCTAGAGCCCACAGAGAAGCTCCAGGGCTGCGGAGAGGAGACTCCCAAGTCGTTCAAGTGGTTGACATCATGAGGACCTTCCTCAGGAGGGCACTGGCAGCAGGATGGCGGGCAGGTGCCTTGGCCAAGTTTGCATGGAAGAACATGTCAGAAACACAGACAGGAAGAGGTGTCGAGAGCCTGCAGTTACAGGGGTGGGAGTTGAGAGCACCTCGGATTGATGTTTCAGTGTCGAATCATCTCCCTTGGCTCTACACAAGGGTGAGGCCTGAGATACTCAGTTTGTGCATACAAAGAACCCCTTCACTATTGTACCCTCCACCAGGTCAGTGACCAATGAAGAGGGGATCTACCAGATTTCAGGCTGTCAGGGGCACAGCCAGAGTCTGGGGGGCCCCTCTGATGAACCCTGTGGCCCCTGGGAAATATGAGCTGGGTGTCCTCCCCTGAGCATAGTCAGGAATGGCAGTCAGTGGCCCTGGACCTGCTCTCAGTCTGTTCCTCATTCACGTTTATCCAACAAATGATCACTGAGCACGTAATCTGTGCCAGGCACTATTCTAGGGGCCCGAGATACAGGAATGAACAAAAAGGATGGGTGATCCGACATCATGGGGTATATGTTCTAAAAAGCAGACGGATAAAAAGATACGTTTTTCAACTACCACAGTAAATAAGACAGTCCTGAGTGCTAAGGTGGAAAAGTAAAGCAGAGGAGGAGGATGGCAGAGTGTACGAAATTATATGAAACCATGGAAAGGAATGGGAAAGGGGGGAGAGAGACTGCAGCGTAGGTCAGAGCCACTCTTTCCCTTGGCAAGTTCATGAGGAGAGGTGGATTAGGAAAAAGTCATGGGGTGGAAAACTTTGAAGTTTGGGATACTTGAATCTTTAAATTTTTTAATTGGAGGATAATTGCTTTATGATGTTGTGTTGGTCTCTGCTCTATAATAACGTGAATCAGCTATAAACAAACATATATCCCCTCCCTCTTGAGTCTGCCTCCTGCCCCCAGCCCGCTAGGTCATCACAGAGCACCAAGCTGGGCTCCCTGTGCCATACAAGCAGCTTCCCACCAGCTGCTTTACACACAGTAGGGTGTATACGTCAGTGCTACCCTCAGTTTGCCCCACCTTTTCCTTTCCCTGCTGTGCCCACAAGTCTGTTCTCTGTGTCTGCCTCTCTGTTCCTGCCCTGCAAATAGGTTCATCGGTACCATTTTTCTAGATTCCCTATGTATGCACTAATGTACAATATTTGTTCTTCTCTTTCTGACTTAACTCCACTTTGTGTAACAGCCTCTAGTTTCATCCACATCACTACAACTGACTCATTCCTGTTCACGGCCGAGTAATATTCCACTGTATATATGTAGCACATCTTTATCCATTCACCTGTCGATGAACATCTAGGATGTTTCCGTGTCCTAGCTATTGTAGATAGTGCTGCTCTGAACACTGGGGTACATGTGTCTTTTGGAATTATGATTTTCTCAGGGTGTATGCCCAGTAGTGGGAGTATATGACCCCATATGACCCACACACTGGGTCATGTGGTAGTTTTACTCCTAGTTTTTTAAGGCATCTCCTTGTTGTTCTCCATGGTGGCTGTATCAAGTTACATTTCCACCATCAGTGCAAGAGGGTTCCCTTTTCTTCACATATTCTCCAGCATTTATGGTTTGTAGATTTTCTGCTGGTAGCCATTCTGATGGTGCCTCAAATTCTTAGAGCATCAGAGCACCACTCTTACCTTCTCCCTCAGTAGAAAATCATCTAAGATGAAAGTTCCCCAGGGTAGAACAGCTTCCAAATTGTGCTGTAGATGGAGGCCTGGGCACAGAGACGAATGAGCCTGTGCCACCAAGCCCGGGAGAAGCAGTGGGGATTGGGGGTCACCAAGCCACCCTGGGGCCCTTCTCTCCAACGCTCAAATGTGAGCTGCACAGAGGGTCCCACAGGCGGGTACAGGCCGTGACTCCTGCTGAGAATGGGGCCAGTGGCTGGAGGCCCAGAGCTGCCCTCTGAGGAAACGAGGATGAGGATGAACAAGATGGCATCTGAGCCCAGACTCTGAAGTGGCACTGAGCCTGTTTCCTTTAAAGGTGTGGTGATAACTCTGGACTTACTCTTTTGCCCTCACTTTAAAAAAATCATGGTAAAATCCACATAACATAAAATTTACCGTCTTAAGTAATTTTAAGTTCAGCGGTATTAACACATTCACAATGTGCAACGAACAGCACCATCCAGAGCTCTCTGTACCTTGCGACTCTGAAACTCTGCCGTTAAACCATGACTCTCCGTTCTCGCCACTGTCCCCACCCTCACTCCCTGGCCGTCACCATTCTACTTTCTCTCTGGACCTGTTCTCAATCACCCTGTAAATGTTAGGGGAAACCTCTTAGAGGTCAGTGGGGAAACCTCTTAGAAGTCAGTGGGTGCAATTGGAGAAGGGGCCCAAATCAGGGTTCTCAGGTGGAGTTCTGCAGGGCCCAGGCCTTGACCGAGGGCTGTCGGCTCAGCTCCACTGCCGCAGGGAGAGGCCGTGGGTCCTCCCGCCCCGTGTGTCCTCCACGGGCACTGGCTGAGGCCCAGCAAACTACAAGGGGCCCCCTGCAAAGACCGCTGGACTCGTGCCACAAAATAAGAACTCATTACCATAAGGGTTGTTTCCATTTTAATTTTTTTATTGCTTTTGACTAGAAAAGCAAACAATTTGGGGAATTTGTGTGGCTGATAAAAAGGCAAAAAGACTGGACTGTGAGAATTTAACACATACCCACTTACCAAGCAGGATGAAACTTGTCTTTACTGAAGGACTGCAGGGTAAGACGGGACCGTCTGTCTGCAGGTTGAGGTTTGCACACAGAATTTCCCAGGTGCTGAGCTTCAGTGGGGTGACTGCGGAAAAGTCAGGACTCACCTCCCACGTGAACTTCTCACATGGAAGGGGGACTTGGCAATTGAGACTTCACTAATAAGTGACAAAAAATGATGTGGGTAATAATTTGACATTTTTGGTGTGAAAGTCTCTATTGAAATAGGATGCATAAATTAATCCTCTTAGGAGACCTGCAAAGAGGAAAAACAGAATGGAGATCGTGAACCCTATTAACTCACATGTCTCAAGCCTCCAATGAAACATTCCTGAGGGAATGGGAATGAGCTGGATGCTCTGATCTGTAGGAACTTTGTGAAGCCCACAAGCATGTGTTTTGTAAAGTTGCAGAGTCCTCAACTGATTTTATAACTGAGATTTATGTCTCCAACAAAGTAAGATACATAGCAGAAGAATCACTCTGCTAGCCTTTTCTGGAGAGGGAATGATAAGTTCTCAAAAGATACTGTTTACTCTGCTGAGTTATTTATTTTTTCTGTAAATTCTCTACATCGCCCCAGGTCAGAACTCCAAATCTGCTGTTCCTATCAAATCAGTTTCCCCAGAGAATGAAGAGTGCGGTAAATACTGTGCTTAAAATTCATTGTTATCTGTTAAGAACCCAACTCAGCAAGAATCACTGGAAGATTAAGAGGCTCTGTGTGGTGAAGGTGGAGCGAATGTAGAAAAGAGAGATCCACACGCTGATTATTTTCTAATAAAACTGTTCATTCTATCAGTAAGTAGAGAGAATTAAGTATAAACAGACAGATTTGTTTAAACCCGATTTTACTACTATTCTGTAGGTTGCCTTAACCCCATTCTGACAGAAGCTATTAAACAAACGGTGATATTTTCACAGACAGGAAACAATTGAGCCGAAGTTACCCAGAGCAACAGGATTGTTCTGTATTTAAACTTACACAGGTTGAAAAAATTATATGTCTATAGAACAGATTCACAGATTTCACAAGCTTGAATACCATCCAACAAAATGACTATTTGTCAAGAAGTATAACCGAGTTTTTAAAAATTAAAATAGAAAATAGCAGTAACAGCAACAACTTATTCAGTGCCTACATGACAAGAGACTTTATATTAAACACAGAGTTTATGCCTCTAAGCCTTCCAACAACCCCGCAAAATAGTACTAATATTCCAATGTCACAGAGGAGAAAAGTGAAACTTCTAGAAAATACCTAAGGTGAAATACAGTCTTATCCATGGTTAACTGATGCATAGAACCAAGATTTTACCTAATTATCTAACTCCTGTAATATTTCCCATCACTGTGTTCTATCCATTACTGTAAGTAGGTAGCTGTCAACTAGATATTCAAAAACCTTAATTTTCATAAAGAAAATTCCAGATCCACAGTAAAGGGACATAAATTGATTGCAAATGTATCTGTGTGTGTGATTCCCTAATCAGGTGGTAAAGACTCCGCCTGCCAATGCAGGAGACACAAGAAATGCAGGTTCCATCCCTGGGTTGGGAAGATCCCCTGGAGAAGGAAACGGCAACCCACTCCAGTATTCTTGCCTGGAGAATCCCATGGACAGAGGAGCCTGGTGGGCTACAGTCCACGGGGTCGCAAAGAGTCAGAGACGACTGAAGCAACTGAGCCCTTCCCGAATCAACTTCCTTGATTGAATTCAAATTTAATGGACTTCTTTACTATAAAAGGAAAACAGAAAAACTGGTTTTTATTTCCTTCTTTATTAGGTAACTGTGAGGGCCCAGATACTATATCAAACATAGGGATATGGAGGTACAGAGATTTCAGTCCCTGTCATTAATGCTTTAATGACAGCCTTTGTGAACGCTGCAGCAAGTTTTCACACATAATGGTTTAAAAGGCCCGATAATGGAAAGGACAAAAGGGCTCTTCAGTCTTAATAGGTGTTTCGATTTACCTCTTCTAAACTCACATGACAATTAAGCAACAATGCTGAAAAACATTTTATACTGCATTGAAAAAATTGAAATACAGAGAAGCCTAGCGGGCTGTAGTCTTTGGGGTCGCCAAGACTTGGACATGACATAGCAACTCAACAACAACAAATAGTTGATTTATAATGTGGCTAGTTTCTGCTGTACAGCAAGGTGAGTCAGTTATACACACACATATATCCACTCTTCTTTTAAGATTCTGTTCCCATAGAGGTCATGACAGAGTATTGAAAAAAGTTCTCTGTGCTTCCGGTTCTTATTAGTTATCTAGTCTATATATAGTAGTGTATATGTGTCGATCCCAAGCTTCCAATTTAGCCCCCGCCTTTTCCCCTGGTTATCACACTTTGTTTTCTACATCTGTGTCTCAGCTTCTATATTGTAAATAGGTTCGTTTGTACCATTTCTTTAGATTCCACATGTAAGTGATATCATATTTGTCTTTATATGGCTGACTTCACTCAGTATGACACTCTCTCAGTCCATCCATGTTACTGCAAATAGCATCATGTTCTTTTTTATGGCTGAGATTTCATTGTATATATGCACCACGTCTTCTTTACCCATTCCTCTGTTGATGGACATTTAGGTTGCTTCCATGTCCTGTCTACTGTAAACAGCTCTGCAACAAACACTGGGTCCATGAATCTTTTTGAATTATGGTTTCCTCTGGATATATGCTCAGGAGTGGGATTGCTGGATCATGATTTTTAAGGAACCTCCATACTGCTCTCCATCGTGGCTGTACCAATCTACATTTCCACTAACAATGTAGGGGAGTTCCCTTTCCTCTACACCATCTCTAGTATGTATTGCTTGAAAAATTTTTGATGATGGCTATTTTAAGTGTTGTGAGGTGACACCTCGTAATTCTGATTTGCATTTCTCTAATAATTAGTGATGTTGAGCATCTTTTCATGTGCCTCTTGGCTCTCTGCATGTCTTCCTTGGAGAAATGTCTATTTAGATCGTCTGCCCATTTTTGGATTGGGTTGTTTGTTTTTTTTTTATATTGAGCTGCATGAGATGTTTGTATATTTTGGAGATTAATCCCTTGTCGATTGCTTTGTTTGCAAATACCTTCTCTCATTCTGTGGGTTTTCTTTTCATTTTGTTTATGGTTTTCTTTGCTGTGCAAAAGCTTTGCAGTTTAATTAGGTCCCATTTGTTTATTTTTGCTTTTATTCTCATGACTCAAGGAGATGTTGCGTTTTTCTTTTTATATGGCTAGGGGTTATAAATGAAAAGTGAAAACAACATTGGATTGGAAGCCAGTTCTATTCTATACACACCTTGTGACCAGGCTTCTCTGCATATAAAAATGGGAATGGTAACATGATTTTTGCAAAGCTTTTGCTCACACTCAGCACGACATCCAAGAACTGTTATGGTCTCCTTTCCAGTCCAGCCTACAGCCCTTTCTATAGTTCTGAGTACACTGGGATCCGGTCTCTTTGAACTATTGGCTTTCTCCAACAGCTCAAATTGTTGCTGTGCTTGCATGGCTCTTTTCGGTTCCTCATTCAGGACTGCCTGGCACTCCCTTGCATATGGAAATCTCTCACTTGGAAACCTTCTTCCCAATACCCCCAATCTGAACTAAGAGCTCCCCTCTCCCTTTTCCCTGATTATCATCTGGATCGTGTCTTAATCCTGTCTGTTTCCTTCCCTGTGCTCTGGATGCTGCTCTCCAAAGAGTAGCATTCAATACACACTGAATGAGTGAGTGAATCTCTTCTCCGTTAGCACAGGGAAGGGGCTGGAAAAGAAGTCCTCTTCCTTAGACTTCATTCAGTAATTCAGTTCAGTCGCTCAGCCGTGTCCGACTCTTTGCGACCCCATGAACCTCAGCACGCCAGGCCTCCCCATCCATCACCAACGCCCAGAGTTTACTCAAACTTATGTCCAATGAGTCGGTGATGCCATCCAACCATCTCATCCTCTGTCGTCCCCTTCTCCTCCCGCCTTCAATCTTTCCCAGCATCAGGGTCTTTTCCAGTGGGTCAGTTCTTCGCATCAGGTGGCCAAAGGATTGGAGTTTCAGCTTCAACTTTGTTCTGTTGTGAAAGACATACCATTTTTAAACAGTGTATTTTCCAGTGAGGATATGATTTTTCCACCACTTAAAAGCTCGGACTCCAGTAAAGAAGTGCTTCTGAAGGATGATAGTGATCTCCAAATGTTTTTACTTGTATACATCTATTATGAGAATATCTTTTTGTGTAACATATACAAATTTTAGTTAGCCCTAATATACATAATAATTTATAAACTATGCATATATCCTATTGTACTAATATATATCATATAAGATATACAGAGAAAATATTTTTTCATGAAGAAATAAAACTACAGTTTTAATATTTTCTTCTTGCACCCCAATAAATGGTTTACACAAGCAAAGACAGATCTCAGCTGAGCAGCTACATTTTCTGGTAGAAAGGAAATCATGGTTTTCTTTCTCTAAGATATTCCCTGATGTTGGCTATTTCCTGTCTCTATTCAGGTTTCTCTTATGAGACCACCAATATTCTGCATATGTTGGTGAAATAAAACAGGAGGAGGGTTTAGAGTTCTGGAGTCTCAGTCTGGAAATGTCAGTTTGATCTCAAGTTTGCCGTGAAGTTGTAAGCATGACAGTGTGAAACTCCACATATTATCCTTGAGTTCCTTGTTTGTTTTCACTGTGACCTGACTCTCATAAAATTTTATTTTACTTTTTTCTTTAAAACTCCCAGGATGTGTGGTCACTCCCAGGATGTGTGGTCATATGATTCAACGGAGGAAAACACTGTCAACATAGTATGAAGGAATTATCACTTTTATAGTTTTTGTTTAAATAAAAAGCCCTAATAATCAGATAACCTTTTTATCTGTATCTTAAAGGGAAAAAAATCAATAAAGATTTAAACAGTTTTGAAAATGTATAAATTGTCCACAGTGTTAAAACTATTTTAATTGTGTGCAAACACACACAGAGATAGAGGAAAATAATTTCATATGGGTATTCTCCAAAAGTTAACAAGGTAATACAATCCCAGGATGGTGAGATTGAAGTTAATTTTTTTCTTCTTCGTGCATTTCTGTAATTTTCCAGACATCCTATAATGTCCAAGTGGCTCAGATGGTAAGGTATCTGCCTGCAATGTTGGAGACCTGGGTTCAGTCCGGGGGTCAGGAAGATCCCCTGGAGAAGGAAATGGCAACCCACTCCAGTATTCTTGCCTGGAGAATTCCACGGACAGAGGAGCCTGGTGGGCTATAGTCCATGAGTTCACAAAGAGTTGAATATGACTGAGCGACTAACACACTATAATGGCCAAGTAATTTTTCTGAAGTATAGTTGATTTAACAGTGTTATTGGGTTTCAGGCATACAGCAAAATGATTCAGTTTTTATACATAAAAAACCCCCACACATATATACATGATTGTTTTTAAGTTGCTGATCTCAGTTTCAACTGCACTTCAAATACTCTTACAATTACTGGCTTGGATAGCATATTTGTGTGTGACTTCCTACCTTGACTGTATGTTTGCCTAATGAGCTTTCCCATTTCATAACTTTCTTGTTTCTAGTTTTGACCTTTTTTTCCCCACCTAGAAAAGTTCCTTTAGCATTCGTTAACTGGTTTGATGATGCTGAATTCTCTTAGCTTCTCTTTTCAGTACAGTTTTTGATTTCCCCATCAAACCTGAACAAGAACCTTGCTGGATCGAGTAGTGTTGTTGTAAGTGTTTTCCCTTTCATCACTTTAAATATATCCTGCCACTCCCTTTTGGCCTGCAGAGTTTCTGCTAAAAACTCAGCTGGTAACCTTATAGGGATTCCTTTGTATGTTGTTTATTGCTTTTCCCTTATGCTTTTAATATCTTCCCCTTATCTTTAATTTTTGTGAGTTTGATTATGTGTCTTGGCATGTCCCTCCCTGGGTTAATCCTGTATGGAACTCCCTGCACTTCCTGTTCTTGGCTGTTTTCAGCTATTATCTCTTCAGATAGTTGTAAAGGCTCCTATTAAGTCAGCTGCTTTTGCCCTGGGTCCCAGGGCCCATGACACCTCATGTGCACCCTCCAAAAGTGAGTCTCTCTCTCCTTCAGTCCTGTGGAACACTGTATTCAAGACCCCTTGGTCTTCAAGGCCAAAAGCTCTGAGGGGTCTTCCTCCCAATGCCAGACCCCCCAGGCTTGGGAACCTGATGTGGGGCTCAGAAAGTTTACTCCTATGGGAGAACTCCTGAAATATAATTATCCCCCAGTTTGTAGGTCACCTATCTGGGGGGTATGGGATTTGATTATATCGAGAGTGCATCCCTTGTGGTCTTGCTGTGGGTTCTTCTTCGTGTCTTTGGATGTGGAATACCTTTTTTGGTAGGTTCCAGAGCGACTTCACTTTCACGCATTGGAGAAGGAAATGGGAACCCACTCCAGTATTCTTGCCTTGAGAATCCCAGGGACAGGGGAGCCTGGTGGGCTGCCGTCTATGGGGTCGCACAGAGTCGGACACGACTGAAGCAACTTAGCAGTCTCTATCAACAGTTGTTCAACAGTTAGTGGTGACTTTGGTGTGAGGAGGTGAGAACAAGGTCCTTCTGCTCTACCATCTTGTCCAGGAACCAAAGTACTTTTTAAAAAATGAGTAAACCAGTTATAAATAATTTATGTAGGTTTCTATAATATAAACTTCCTGTAGAAAATTTTAAGTTTCTGGAGTTATGGGTATTGAAGAGAATATTGTCCATTATTTTAGCTTTGTGATGCATCATAACACAATTTTTAATGTTATTATGTTATTTCTAATGTTTCACATAAGAAAATTCCATTTAAAATCAAATGATTTAATAGTAGAACCTCCCTTATCTAGATTTTAAACACAGTTTAGATAGGGGATACAAAGAGGTGGGTTTCCCTGGTGGTCAGTGGTAAAGAATCTGTCTGCCAATGCAGGAGAGGTGGGTTTGATCTCTGGGATTGGGAAGATTCCCCTGGAGAAGGAAATGGCAACTTCACTCCAGGATTCTTGCCTGGGAAATCTCATGGACAGAGGAACCTGGCAGGCTACAGTCCATGGGGTCCCAAAGAATTAGACATGACTGAGCGAGGCACACACACACACACACGCACACACGTACACACGCGTGTAAACTAATGGAATCAAAGCAGAAAAGAAGCGCCAATCAGGTCTATCTGGAGACTAAGACTGTAGAGAGCCCCACGTGGTCGTCCTTCTAAGGAGAAGCACCGTCACTTAAATCGTCTGGAATCCCAGTTCCTCTCATTATTTTCTGGCAGAGTCTCAGTTTGGCTCAGATGTCCCATGTGCCCAAGTTGGTCTAACTGTATATGTTGGTCTCTCTGCCCTTGTCACTGACTCACTGAAGTTCCAATGGCAGGGACTGCCTAAGAGGTATTCTGCTGAGAGCATACTGGATAGACTTTCCCCTTTTCGCCTCCTTATGAAGGTTGAACAAAATATTTAAACCAACTACTGAAAGCCATAGAAGAACAATGAAGGCAAACAGGAATTGAGTGGCCAAATTTCTGGAGAGAGAGGAGAAAGAAGCCCTGCATTCCTCACCCCCCCACCCCACCATCAGGACGTTCTACTTCTACCCATCAGTGGTGTAAGGAGAGAAGGTGGAACAGGAAATGACAGTGGGGAAGAGGGGCAATCTCTCTGGACTGGGAAAAGTTCAGGTTTGGAGTTTCCAAAGAGGATGAACAGAGAGAGGTTGAAGTTTGAGGTCCAACATGACTGAAGGGCCCAGATACTGTTGAGACCCCACCCCACCCCCACCCCCCGCCAAGATGACTCTGCTGAGAGCAAGAACAAACAATGAAAAGATCAAGCCTAACGAAGCCTAGGATCCACTCTTAGCCAAACCAGGAGGACCTGAAATTATTCTATCTGCCTTCCAGAAAATAATTAAAACCTCTGTGAATGAAAATATCATTAGTAAGAGCCTTACAGTTTTTCATAAGCAATGCCTGACAGTCAATGGAAAAAAAAAATTAAGCAGTATGTAAACAAATGGGATTGACTAAACACACAAATGAATAGAAACATACATTAGACCTAGGGGTGATATATTTGAGTAATCAGACAAGGAAGTAAAAATAATTATGACCAACATGTTTAATAAAATAGCAGAAAAGTGGAGAATTTCATCAGAATAACTATAAGAATCTCAGAGGGGGCTTAAGGTTCCACTAATGTTTATATCTTTATCTGTGTGGTGATGACTTGAGTGTTCTGGTAAAAATTTATCAAGCTGAACATTTTAGATTTGGGTATGTGTGTTGTACTTTTTAAGAAGCTAAGTAGTAAAAATTTACTAAAAGAAAATGTCTAACTCACCTTTGCTGGACATCATCATATCTGTGATCCTTCAAATTAATGAACCTCTCTTATCCATGGAGGAAGCTATTGTCGATGTGATGAAGATGGCAAAGGAGAAAACTGGAAATCACCTAGGTCCAAGAGAAGGAAATGGCAACCCACTCCAGTGTTCTTGCCCGGAGAATCCCAGGGACGGGGGAGCCTGGTGGGCTGCCATCTGTGGGGTCGCACAGAGTCGGACATGACTGAAGTGACTCAGCAGCTTAGCAAGGGTGATACAGCAAATATTTAAAAGCAGTACGCTACAGGCACCAACAAATCCGAATGCACACCACCCGTAAATTGAGTGGCATGCTTGAGTTGGTATGTTCTATCATTTATGAAATTATAGAACCAATGAATTAACTATTTAGACAACAGTCCTATTACAGTAGTTAGAAGAGTAGGAGCTAGACAGCTTGGGTTTAAATTCTGGATCTTACACCTAATATCTGTGCAAACTTTAATAATAAACTTTCCATACCTGAGTTGCCTCATCTCAAGTTCGGGATACATCATGAGCTTTATACAAGGGAATAAGTGACTTAATATAAGTTGAGAGCATAGAATAATATCTGGGACTTAGTCCTTTAATGTTATTTCTGAAATGATTATTAATACTATTATTTCTTATGGATTTTTATTATGTCAAATAATAAACCCCTTCCAGTTTAGGCTCTTATTTGGATCTTCTGTTACTCATCAGAACCATCCCAGTGATTCATGTGGCATTCAGTAAAAACACAAGTAAGCCTGGAGAATCCCAGGGACAGAGGAGCCTAGTGGGCTGCCGTCTATGGGGTTGCACAGAGTCAGACACGACTGAAGCGACTTAGCAGTGGCAGCAGCAGCAAGGCAGTTGCTAATTGGTCTTAAAATAAGAGTTTTTCTAGATGAACACTTAAGTAAGGATTCTTTCCAGCTAGTTCTTTCCCTTTTTTCCTCCCATGGATCATCGTGAACATGAGTGGTGCCATGATACAGATTTCTCCACATAGCTGCTTCATTTCAGCAGTGATCCAAGTACACTTTTCACATCGTCTTTTTTAAAACATTCCTGAACCTCTATTACCACTGTAGAGCAGTACTAGAATCGTAGCAGCAGAGCTGTGGAACACCTTCCCCTGACCTAGTACCTCTCATCTCTGGGATTCTTGCCACCTGGTTTGGAGTTGTGCTCAGTTGCTATCCAAGGTTACCAACACCCATTCAAAAATGTCTTTCCTAAGACTTGGTTCTACGTTGTCATACTCTTTTTCTAAGTAATATTACTTCTGAGACTCCTAAGGATAAAATCCCAAAGCAAGCAAGCAAGCAAGGAAAAGCTATGGTCAGGAAGATGTTCATGGCAGAGTTATTACAATAGTAAAAATTTGAAAATAATCTAGAGTCCCAATAATAAGAAAATATTTAAGTAAATGATTAGATAGCTACTCAGTGGAATAATCTGTTGCCATTAAAAGGATAGCCATGTTTGGCAGAAACCAACACAATTCTGTAAAGCAATTCTCCATCAATTAAAAAAATGATAGTGATGAAGATGTGTGTGTGTATGTGTACAGCAACAAGAAATATAGTTATGATAGTGAATTTTATTTTTATTTGGAGGATAACTGGTTTATAATATTGTGTTGGTTTCTGCTGTACAACATCATGCATCAGTTATAACCATATATCCCTGCCCTCATGAGCCTCCCACCCCTCTAGGTCATCACAGAGTGTCAGGCTGGGCTGTGTTTTATAGTGCCTTCCACTAGCTATCTAAGCTATATATTTTACACATGGGAGTATATACATGTCAATGCGACTCTCTCAATTTGGCCCACCCTCCTCTCCCCCATTGTGTCCGCAAGTCCAATCTCTGTGTCTCCTTTCCTTCCCTGCAGATAGGTTTATCAGTACCATTTTCCTAGATTCCATATGTATGTGTTAATATACTATATTTTTCTCTTTCTGACTTCACTTGGTATAACAGGCTCTGGGTTCATCCACCTCATTACAACTGACTCAAATTTGTTCCTTTTTATGGCTGGGTAATATTCCACTGTGTATATGTACCACAAGTTCTTTATCCATGACACAGTACATTTTACATAGTGCATTTTAAACACAGGATGTAAAAATACAAAGAGACTCCTATGAACAACTTTATGCCAATACAATGGGCAAGCTAGGAGAAATGGAAAAATTCTTAGAAAGGTACAATCTCTCAAGAGTGAACCAGGAAGAAATAGAAAATATGAACAGACCAAATACCAGTGCTGAAATTGAATCAGTAATTTAAAAAACTCCCAAGAAACAAAAATCTAGGACCAGATAGCTTCACAGGGGAATTCTACCAACTATTTAAAGAAGAGTTAACACCTGTCTCTGAAATTATTTCAAACAATTGCAGAGGAAGGTATACTTCCAAACTCATCCTGTGAAGCTACCAACCATCACCCTAATGCCCAAACCAGACCTCCCCCCAAAAAATCACAAAGAAAATTACAGGGCCAATATTACTGATGAACATAGACACAGAATTCCTCACAATACTAGCAAAGTGAATCCAAGAATAAATTAAGAGGCTCAGACAGGAAAGGGAACCCTCCTATACTGCTGCTGAAAATATAAATAGGTGCAGCCACTATGGAAACAGTATGGAGGTTCCTCAAAAAACTAAAAATAGAGTTGTCATGTGATCTAGCAATCCTACGCCTAGCCATATATCCAGAAAAGAACTTTAATTTGAAAAGATACATGCACTCCAATACCCATAGCTCCATTCAATAACCAAAATATGGAGGCAATCTAAATGGAACATTACTCAACCATAAAGTGATATAACCACAAAAAAGAATGCAGTAACATGAATGAATCTAGAGATTGTCACAGTAAGTGAAATCAGAGAAAGACAAATACCATATGGTATTACTTATAGGTCTAATCTAAAAAAAAAAAAAAAAGAACAGAAAAACCAAAGAGGTGAGGGATAAATTGGGAATTTGGGATTAACAGATGCAAACTGCTATATATAAAAGAGATAACAAGGACCTACTGTACAGCACAGAGATCTATATTCAGTATCTTATAATAACCTATAATGGAAAAAAATCTGGAAAAGAATAGTATATATAGAGAAGCATAACAGAATCACTTTACTGTACACCTGAATCATTGTAAATCAACTATACTTCAATACATTTAAAAATCCAGGATAAACACTTGTATAGAAGATGTCAGGATGTTTGCAAAAGCATATGTATGCATGTCAAAGAAATACCCCAAAGGGCAAGACATGGTAGAGTTAAGATTCAGGACTATGGGTTTTCGGGTTGTTGTTCCTCTGTATAACAAATTCTCTGTAATAGAATTATGTTAATCCTATTAGTGGATGTTTTACAAATTAATTAGAAACAAATAGCATGTTAACATATTGCATCACCCTGAAAATATGAAACTAAAAGCCAGAAAATAGAAAAAAAGGTTCTATAATCTGAGTATCTCATATAAATCTCTATCAGATGCCTAAATTCTATGCTATAATTAGCAGCTTTTATTAATTTCAGTGGTACCCCATTTATACAGTCAGCTCAGATCTTTGAAATGCGGTCAAAGAACAAAAGTGAAAAATACAAAGTTTCTAGCAAGCAGTCAATATCACTTTGCTCACAGGCCCCTACTGAGAGCCAGTTAGACTACAGTTCTGATGACTTAGAGGTTTAGGCCACAGCATGTTAAGAAGCAGGAAACTAAGTGGATGGGGTTGTGAAAAGCGAAATTAGCTAGCCTGACAGCAAAGTCCAGAGGCAGAGAAAACCACCCACAAGTGGACTAAGACATTTTCAAAGTGACTTCCTGTTAGGTGCCAAGCATAACTATAGTCCAGCATTTTCTGTGGCAGTTGGCTCTAATAATGACATTGGAGCTCTCAGTTACGAGACACTGACCCTCCTTGGGATGCTGTCTAGTCAGAGAAGGATGAGGAACACACATTTCAGAAAGAATTCCACTGAATATGGTTTCTTTTAAACACATATTTTTAGTACTTGTTTTGCCTTAAAATACACACAGATGCACACAACTGCAAGGAATTGCTCCAATCTCCATTACAGGCAAAAAATGAGGAGTTAAACTTGAGCTTTTCTGAGCCAAAAAAAAAAAAGTGGCAACTTTTTACTGAAGCAGTTCTCTCCTCAAACTTCCCTGTTTGGGGAAATTTGGTTTTGCTCTGTTACTAATAAAGTGCGATGAAAACGTGTTTCAATCTCAAGGCTTGCAATGTATCCTTTGTCTCCTGTTCCATACACCCCTCCACCCATGCCTTTTTTTTTTTTTTTCCTCTATACTCCATCCCCCCGCTTACTTATCACAGGCTTGAGCTGTACCAGTCTGCAGGGAATTAAAACTGAGATACGTAAATGTCAGATCCTATTATAGTTAACAAGAAACTTCCAGCAGGATCCCCACAAGCACTGTAACCCCTGGGAGGCGAGCGCCCCCCTCCCAGCATCGGTCGCCTGTGGATCACAGCCATGGGGGCGGTTGGGAAAGTTTTTAAGGTTGTTTGCTTTAATGGGTTTGTTCCAAGTGAGGCGCATGTTTTTCAAAAACGAATGCCAAAGATAACAAAGAATGCAAAGGAGAGGGGAAAGGGAGACTTATCCAGAATATATGAGTGAACCCGGATAAGACTTTACTAAACAGCAGAACGTCCAAGGGCACTTGGCTCTCCACCTCATTTGGAAGGACCCACAAAGACGGAGGTTAAAAACAACGTACATAATCACTTTGGAAGACAAGTGATTTGGGACCCGGAATGTGTTTAACATCTTCTTCATGTCACTTGGGGGCATAGGTCACTGCATTATTCTGTTATTTAAGCTGTTTACAGCTATATTTGAGTGGTCTTTGTTGACAATTTTGTTTCCAAGTCATTTTCTAAAAACATTCTAATTACTGTTCCCTATCATTAGCTACTGTAATTTGTTTTCAGGGCTGATGGTCAGCACTATAATTGCGTTCAGAACACTGAATGGGTTTGCAGGATCACTTGATGCACCTCCCTGTTCAGCATACTGCTGTTTCTTGAACCCACTTTAGATTGAACAGAGTTATGTTATTTACATCTTTAAAGAAGATAATGGAAGATGATTATTTTCTCCTATTATCATTTAGCATTTGCATAGCACTTCCATTTCCAAAGGCATTACAATCATTTATTCATTACCCAGCCCTGCACCCTTGAGCTCTAAGCCATATGGAGTCTCTGATTTCTAGATAAGCCACTGAGGCTGGGGAAGGGCTGTTGCCTAGTGAGAAGTCCCTCCCTTCCTGTTAGGATTCCCACCCTTTTCCCAGGCCACCCCACCCAACTGGGATCTGCACAGGCTGGCCTCATTGCTGTGTTTGAAGTTTTGTGTTTGATGTTCTCTGAATATGTGTATAAAATACATTCCAAAGTCACATATAGATTACTTTGGGATTATTTGATGTTTGGGATTTTCCCTGTTACTGTTCACTCCCATTCATTCATTTGCCCCTTCATTAAAACCTGTGTCAAGTGGCCCCTCTATGTCAGGCAGTGAGCTAGGCTCTGGGGAATGGGGAGCTTCAGTTTCACCATGCAGGTCATTAAGAATAAGGCTGAGAATACTGTTAGATGTGGCGTGGGATGGCGTCTGAAGAAAATACCTTGGAAGAAGCAGTAGAGTTGTTTCTTGGGAGGGCAGGGGCCACATTTTTTGAGCTGGAGGTTGGAGGCTCTGGTTTCTGTGTGTGTTTTGGGTGGTAAGTGGCAGGGGTGGGGGGTGGGCATGAAAGGTAAAGAAGAGATGGAAAGAAATAGGATTATTCCAGGGAGAAAAAAAACAACAGCATGGAAATTGGGAACTCGGGGGGAACAGTAAGTCACTTATTTGCCCTGATTAAAGGGCTTGTTGTAATGAATGACGGTAATGAGGCTGGAAAAATGGTTTAGAGGAACATTCTGGGTGGTCTTGAATTGTCTGCTGATCAGAGTGAGCTTCTCCATTAAGCTCTGTCTACAACCAGTTAGACTATAAGTGATTGGAAGTAGCCAGAAATATAGGGATAGTAGTAATAGGTTTGGTTACACACATGGTATGAGACAAAGTCACATAGAGATTAATTATGCAGATGAAAAACCAGCAACCAAGAGAACCAAAGAAAGTCAAGAGAATCGACTTTAGGAAGGAAAGTTAAGGGTTGATCACATTGAAGACTATAGATAGAAACAAGATCGAGGGGAATTTTCTTAAACAGCATGGGCTTCTCTCAATCATTTACTTATTGTAGGTGATTAAAAGGCTGAATACTCTGAATTTCAGTTCTTATTTACTCACAGATCCTTCTGTCTCTCCTCCCTTCTGACTTTGTCTCCACCTTGCATTCTGCATCACATTGGCGCCAACCGCCATTGCATACCAACAGGAAGTCCAGATGAAGCAATGATACTATGATACGTGCAAGGGACATGCGGGATGTTGGGAGTGTGGGTCACCCAGCTTTTAAAGTGTCCTCAGAAGCAGGAAGCTCCCCTTTATGACAGGCCTTCCACACCTGCTCTCAGCCTGTAGACACTGAAGACCTGGCCTGTGATCCACAATCTTGCTTTATGAAGATACAAAATATAATAAAGTTGGAACAACTACCACTTGATTGAACATCTCCTGTGTGCCGGGTCCCAACCTGAGAGCTCACTGGCATTATCTCATCTGATTCTCCAACTCTGTTACCAAGCCACTTTTTAGATAAGGAAAGAGAAGCACAGAGAGGTTAAGTCACCTGTTCAAAGTAGTCCAGATTCTAAGAGGTAGATCTGTGCGTCTCAACAAATGAAATTATCATCATTACTCCATGCTAAAAGACACATTGTCCTAGGTATCCTCTAGATACTAATGAATTAGGCTACAGCATAATTTTAAGCATTTAGGAACTTCACTTATTCAGAATGAAAGATCAGTGAGTGAGGTATTAACATATAAATTAAAGTCATTGATAAGTAAAATGATGGTCCTTCAAATACCAAGTCTTAACTACTTATACTTTCTGGTGAAGGTCTTTTCCAAAAGGTCCTGGGCACTTCTGTGTATCAGTTAATAGAACACAGTGAACTAATCTGACTGCTTCTAAGAGGTTTGTTTTTGAGACGCTGAAAGCATTTGTTTTTGCACTGAGGGTATCAGTGCAGCTACTAGAAATCAGCAGTGGGTGTCCCTTACGTGGGTTTTCACTGAATGCCACACCTCCCCGCCATCTGACACACGTTAAGGGTTGAATTTCATCCCCCCACAATTCATATGTTGATGTCCTAACATCTAATACCTTAGAAAGTGTTAGTCACTCAGTGGTGTCTGACTCTTTGTGTCCCCCTAAGTCACCAGGATGGAGAAGGAAATGGCAAGCCACTCCAGTATTCTTGTCTGGAAAATTCCATGGACAGAGAAGCCTGGTAGTCTATAGTCTATGGGGTCGCAAGGAGTCGGACATGACTGAGTGACTTCACTTCACTTCACGCCACCAGGAAAGCCCTAAAACTGTGACCTTATTTGGGAATAGGGTCTTTATAGAGGTAAACAAGTTAAAATGAGGTCATTAGGATGGCCCTAATCCAGGACAGGGCTTCCCTAGTGGCTTGGGTAAAGAATCCGCCTGCCAATGCAGGAGAAGTGGGTTCGATCCCTGGGTCGGGAAGATGCTCTGGAGAAGGAAATGGTAATTCACTCCACTGATGGTGCCTGGGAAATCCCATGGACAGGGGAGCCTGGGGGCCACGGGGCTGCAAAAGAGCTGGACACGACTGAGCAACTAAACGACAGCAGCAGCAAATCCGGTGTGACTAGTGCCCTTAAGAGAGGAGAAATTTGGACATAGACCGCTTATGGAAGGGAGGCAGACGGAGATGATGGTCATCCGTCAGCCCAGGTGAGGCCAGGAATAGATCCTTTCCTCACAGCCTTTAGAAGGAACCAGTCATGCCAACGCCTTGATTCTGGACTTCCCAGCTTCCGTGTGGGACCATACGCTTCTGGCCTTCCTCATCGGTGTGCTTTGGCACAGCAGTCCTGACAAACTAAGACACCTACTCCAACCCCAAACACCATGAGAGCTGGAATTCCTTTTTTTTCCCTCAGGTTCATTACAGAAGAACCAACAGAACTGACAGCGCTCTGATGAGCTGTCACTTTCTTGAATAAAGTACCAGCCAGTGAACTTGTCCTTAATTTCCTCTGAGCTGCAATGCAGAGACCCTGGTTCGATTCCTGGGTCAGGAAGATCCCCTGGAGAAGGGATAGGCTACCCACTCCAGTATTCTGGACTTCCGTCATGGCTCAGATGGTAAAGAATCTGCCTGCAATGCAGGAGACCTGGGTTCAATCCCTGGGTTGGGAAGATCCTTTGGAGGAGGGCATGGCAACCCACACCAGTATTCTTGCCTGGAGAATGCCCATGGACAGAGGAGCCTGGCGGGTTACAGTCCATGGGGTCAGAAAGATTTGTACACGACTGAGTGACTAAGCACAGCACAGCTCAAATGATTGAGTATATAAGAACAAATATTTGAATACCACTTTTCCTGAATTAAGGGAATGAGTTATCTCCCATCTGTAGTGTTTGAGCCTGATCTCCACTGTAGCAGGGGCTGATTCTAACGCCAGTAGGATTCCAAACGGATCTTAAAACAAGTATATGCAGCTTCTTGCTTAAGATGTGTAAATAAACTGGCAGCCGAGTCAACAGCCCCTTGTCTATTCCTTTTTTTTTTTTTTAAGTAATTTTCATGACAAGCTCAAACATAACTCTCACAGTTGGTTACTAGAGGAGTTAATGACTCCAAGCTCAAAAGGAATGACTTTTTTGAATTATCCATTTGACAAAAGTCTCCCTAAGGCAACACTTTTACCCCATGCCTGCTCCCCTAGTTGAAGACAGTGATTGTGTATTAATTACTTGAAGCCAAATCCCAGGAAGCACTAACCCTTGCCTTTTCTTTTTAAGAATACTGAGTTCACACTGGAAGAGAAGAAATTCTAGAAGTTACCTAGAAGCTTCTCATTATGTGAACTGAAAATTTCCTGGTAAATCTTTTCTACAAACTATCCAAATTAAGGACCTTTCATCTCAGTAAGACTGATGTGCTATGAAGGCAGTTTGTTCCCTACATGAAAAGATTAGAGAGTTAACAAAAACATGTTCCTTTCCAATGCATTGCCTTCATTGGCTTGTTGCAAATATCAGAATTTCACAACAATACATCAGTTTTAGAGTTAAGCATTGCCTTTGCTTCTGCATCAGAATGTACCATGCCAAGAAGAAGTTAACTTCTGGTTCTTACTGGAACCCACTCGCATGGAAGGAGGTCCAGCAAAGACAAATCAGAAGGGCCCTGCCAAGCCCCTAGAGCATGAGGCTTAGTTTTGCAAAGATCAACAGGACAACTGGTAGCAGAGGACATTCTCCTGGCAGGGTACTGAAAATTGAATCAGGGCTGGCAAACTTTTTTGGCAAGTCAGGCTTTCAGATCCTCCTTTGGGGAGTCAAACAACTCATAGTTTGGTGGTGCTACATGAGTAAGGAATCCATTATTGGATCAACAGGTAACATTTTAAGTTGCTTGCACATTGGTAGAAATTAGGCTTCTTTTGTGTCTAATTTTCTATGTGATCAAAATGATGCTAGTTGGATGCGAGCACTGGCCCCCAGAGGGGGCAGGGCCACCAAAAAGAGGAAACTGAAGACAAATATCTAGCCTCCAGAACTGTGAAAAAATAAATTTCTGTTGTTTGTGGTACTTTGTTACAACAGCCCTAGCAAACTAATACATTTGCCTTGCTTTAGTCTCTCTATTTTTGTGTGAAGCTCTGTAAAAGATTGGAAATGCCTTTCTCCAAGTACTTTGTTTCTTTTTGTGTTGAGTTACAACTATAAACTCAGCCCACATCCAACCCTATTGGAACATTTGAGGTATGTTAAAATATATCTAAGTTTTATTCTTGATAAGACAGTTGTCAAGACTTTCATTGAAAACATATTCCTATAATCCTATGTAAGAGTTTATACAGCCAGAGATGATAGTAATTTACTATCTGTCAGTACTTAGTGTCAGTACTTTAAATGCACAGACTCAATTCTTATGACAGTTCTATTATTTGAATTGTAAAGCAGACTAATGAATAGTTACTGCTGTATCTCTCTTTAAATGAGAAAGATGAAGCATAGAGAAATTAGGGAGTTTCCTTAAGATCATACAACTAATAATTGAAGAAGAGGGGTTTAAATCTCTGCAGTTAGATACTGGAGTCTGAACTTTTAATCACTCTGCTGTTCTGCCAAGGCATTTAATTATAGCAATAGAAAAACAAACTAAAGATGGAACCCTACCTCACACCATATACAAAAGTAGATTAAAGACCCAAATGTAAGAGCAAACTATAAAACTCCCAAGTAGAAAACATAGACATGTCTTTTCTCTATGTCCTTAAGCTATGATTTCTTGGACATGATACCAAAAGCAAAACAACAAGTGAAGAAAAAAAAGTTGGACTTTATCAAAATTTGTGCTTCAAAGACAGTATCAAGAAAGTTAAGACCATCCATAAAATAGGAAAAAAATATTTGTGAACAGTATATCTGATAAAGGTCTAGTATCAAGAATATATAAAGAACTCTTAAAACTCAACAATGAAAAGACAAATAACCCAATTAAAAAATAGGCAAAGAACCCGAATAGATATTTTCCCAAGGAAGCTATACAATAGCCAACAAGTATATGTAAAGAGGCTTTACATCATTAGTCTTTAGGGAAATACAAATCAAACACATGAGGTGATACCACCTCACACCTTCTAGGATAACTACAATTTTAAAAATTAAAAAGACAATAACAAGTATTAGGAATAATGTAGAGAAATTAGAACCTCTTACCTTACTGATAGGAAAGTAACATGGTACAGTTGCTATAGAAAACAGCATGGCAGTTCTTCCAAAACTTGGACATAATTCCCATATAACCCAGAAGTTTTACTCTTGGGTATATATCCAAGAGAACTGAAAACATATTTTGGCACAAAAACATTTTCATGACTATTCATAGAAGTATTACTCATAACTGTCAGAAACTGGAAACAAACTTAATGTTCATCAGCCAACTAATATATAAACAAAAGGTGGTATATCCATACAATGGAATATTATGCAGTCATAAAAGGCGTTACTTACTGATACATCTGTACCACAGATGAACCTTGAAAACATTATGCTACATGAAAAAAGCCAAACATGAAAGGTTGCATATTGTATGATTATATGAAGTGTCCAGAATAGACAAATCTATAGAGACAGAAAATAAATGAGGGGTAGTCAGAGATTGAGTGAAGAGGGAATGAGGAATGACCATTAATGGGTTAGGGTTTCCTTCTGGGACAATGAGAATGTGATGGTTGCGCATCTTTGTGTCTATATTCAAACCACTGAATTGTACACTTTAAAAGAGTGAATTTAATGGTATGTGAATTAAATCGCTCTAAAAAAATGCAGTCTAATGAAATAAATTTTAGTCAAGATAAAAACAAAATAATTTCAGATGTGCTATATTTATTAGAGAATGTGTTGGAACAGGTCTGTCCCTTTCCATTAATACATATGTACATTAAAAATAATTTTAAAGCTCCAAAGGTGACCCAGAGTGACTTAAAACAGCAGTCATTCAGTTCAGTTCAGTCGCTCAGTCGTGTCCGACTCTTTGCGACCCCACGAATCGCAGCACACCAGGCCTCCCTGTACTCACGTCCATTGAGTCAGTGATGCTATCCAGCCATCTCATCCTCTGTCGTCCCCTTCACCTCCTGCCCCCAGTCCCTCCCAGCATCAGGGTCTTTTCCAATGAGTCAACTTCTTCGCATGAGGTGGCCAGAGTACTGGAGTTTCAGCTTTAGCATCATTCCTTCCAAAAAAATCCCAGGGCTGATCTCCTTCAGAATGGACTGGTTGGATCTCCTTGCAGTCCAAGGGACTCTCAAGAGTCTTCTCCAACACCACAGTTCAAAAGCATCGATTCTTTGGCGCTCAGCCTTCTTCACAGTCCAACTCTCACATCCATACATGACCACAGGAAAAACCATAGCCTTGACTAGACGGACCTTAGTCGGCAAAGTAAGGTCTCTGCTTTTGAATATGCTATCTAGGTTGGTCATAACTTTTCTTCCAAGGAGTAAGCGTCTTTTGGTTTCATGGCTGCAGTCACTCTCTGCAGTGATTTTGGAGCCCAAGAAAATAAAGTCTGACACTGTTTCCACTGTTTCCCCATCTATTTCCCATGAAGTGATGGCACCGGATGCCATGATCTTCGTTTTCTGAATGTTGAGTTTTAAGCCAACTTTTTCACTCTTCACTTTCACTTTCATCAAGAGGTTTTTTAGTTCCTCTTCACTTTCTGCCATAAGGGTGGTGTCATCTGCATATCTGAGGTTATTGATATTTCTCCCAGCAATCTTGATTCCAGCTTGTGTTTCTTCCAGTCCAGCGTTTCTCATGATGTACTCTGCATAAGAGTTAAATAAGCAGGGTGCCAATATACAGCCTTGACGTACTTCTTTTCCTATTTGGAACCAGGCTGTTGTTCCATGTCCAGTTCTAACTGTTGCTTCCTGACCTGCATACAGATTTCTCAAGAGGCAGGTTAAGTGGTCTGGTATTCCCATCTCTTGAAGAATTTTCCACAGTTTATTGTAGAATTTTCCACAGTTTATTGTGATCCACACAGTCAAAGGCTTTGGCATAGTCAATAAAGCAGAAATAGATGTTTTTCTGGAACTTTCTTGCTTTTTCGATGATCCAGCAGATGTTGGCAATTTGATCTCTGGTTCCTCTGCCTTTTCTAAAACCAGCTTGAACATCAGGAAGTTCACGGTTCACATATTGTTGAAGCCTGGCTTGGAGAATTTTAAGCATCACTTTACTAGTGTGTGAGATGCGTGCCATTGTGCGGTAGTTTGAGCATTCTTTGGCATTGCCTTTCTTTGGGATTAGAATGATAACTGACCTTTTCCAGTCCTGTGGCCACTGCTGAGTTTTCCAAATTTACTGGCATATTGAGTGTAGCACTTTCACAACAGTTACATGGAAATAGTTGGAAAACCAAGTTATTCTGTGGAAGAAGAAAATTTCAGCTTTGTTTAAACTAAAAGGAAAACCAAGTTATTCTGTGGAAGAAGAAAATTTCAGCTTTGTTTAAAACTTCCTCCAAGTAATTAAGAACTAAAACTGACCAGATTTAAAATACATTTTTTAAAAATTCAGTAAATTCTAATAAGATTTATAGATATTGAAAATGTAGAATTTGGGGCTTGGGCTCTGCCAATGATAAAAGATGCTGTGCAAGTTTCTTAATCTCTCTGAACATGAGTTTTCCTATTTGTAAAATAGGCAAAATAATATCCCCCTAGCAGGGGATTTGTCAACATTCAGTGAAATAAGTTGAAAGTGCCTGATGTATAGTTCATTTCACGGGGGCTGTGTTGATGGTGATGGTAATGGTGGTGATGATGATGAGGGATGCAAGGATCCCAGATGAGCTAAGTTCCTGCAAACCCAACAACACTCAGCACAGGGCTAGACATGAAGTAGGTCCTAAAAAAACACATGTGAGTTGATCAGTTACTTCCTACTGGAAACCACACAAATCAAAAACATGTGTCTTCTCATTTGTCATCTTTGTCAAGGGACCTCCTACCCTTGGGCTTTAGCATGTCTTTAACTAGCAAATGCACCCTCCCTACTCATTAATACTGGGTCAGGGCAAGCCACTAAATGATATTATTTTCTTTTGAACATTTACTCATTCTGTATTATGCCAAACTGCATAATCTGGAAGAATGCACTCCAACTCCAGTTGGAAAGACCTAATTGGGTTTCAGCCATTGCTGGGAAAGTTGGAGTCCTTGTTTAAAATCATTATTTTAACTGGCCAAGTGCCCTTTGTTCCTAGATTAATAATCTCTGCATTGTGCCTGAAGCTTTGATGTTACTTTCATTTTTATGCTAAATTTTACCAGGTTCTTTCTGAGAGAAAAGCACACCCTCATTTTCAGAAGTCAAAATGTCTGTGAGTTTTTCTAGTTGCCCCTTTACTAAGCTTTTGAAAAGAAATCTCACTGCTTTGGCTTTCATTTTCTTCCGCCCATCCATTGAGCCAGCTATTTTCACTGGAGAAAGGAAACAATATTTGGTTACTACTATTCATTTGTTTCAGGGAAACTTTGGCATGCCCCAGTTTAAACCATATATATTAACAGTCTAGTAAACAAAGCAATATTTTGGGACCAAATCAGTCTTGGACCATTGCATTGGGATATTACAATAGAATGAATTATGTACAACAGGTTTAAGCTAATATTGCCCCCTTCCCAAATTACTAAGGGGCTTCCCAAGTGGTGTTAGTGGTAAAGAACCTGTCTGCCAATACAGGAGATGCAAGAGATGTGGGTCCAATCCCTGGATCAGGAATAAGGTCCCTTGGAGGAGGGCATGGCAACCCACTCCAGTACTCTTGCCTAGAGAATCCCATGGAGTCCATGGGGCTGCAAAGAGTCGGACACTACTACCAAAGCGACTGAGCATGCAAATTACTAAAAAATTCTAACAGTGAAAACAAGCTGAAGTCAAAGCCAAAAACAGATGTGCTCTTTCTTCAATAAGGTGTTTAATCAAATACAAAGTTTTGAAACTAGTGAGCTAATTCTTAGGTGTCCCATGGTAATTAGCCAGGCTACTGAAAACTTGAAGTAATCCAAAATCATTGCTTTTGCCTCCTCCAAGGTAGAATCCACTGTTGGTAACAAGGACAATAGTGTATTGGTTTCCATGCCCTTCTTTCCCCCGTCACCTTTCTCCCCTCCAAGTTCTGAAATAGCCCAAAGCCAGAAATATGTTCATGGCCAACACAAGGGCACGTTTACTGGTAGTTTGTGCAGTCTGCTTCTGAAAATCTGAAGCTGACTGCAATTCCAGGGAGATTTTTGAGGAAGAGACAGTCTAGTAGATGAAGTGAGGAGGCCCCAGTTAACCTGTCACCATGGGACCCACCTTGGGCCCGTCAGCCCAGTGCCTGCCCCAGTGAGGGGGCATTTGTGTGAGGGAACGAAATTGCCCTCGGATATTAACTCCTCTCCCCAGCTTCCTCTCAACAGCCTGTTATTGATTTATCGTCTGTATATTTGTCTAAACCCTAAAGCTATTTATCTTTTCACTGGGATAACAAGCTCTGTATGTATTCAATCTACTACATAAGATAGAAGAACTTCTCTTTTATTTTTCCCTTAAACTAGTGCCTCTAAGCTTCAAAAAGATTCTGAGATTTGGAGAACAAGTTCTTACACAGATTTTTCTCTACCTTTCATGATTTTATGGACTTTCATCTGTTCCCCTCCGCTTTCGTCTTTTACTGCAGTACTTTCATCCCAGCAGGCTTCAAGAAAGAGGGAGGAGAGGAGAGGAGTAAACTGGTGGTGATGGGGGGGATGGAGTAAGAAAGATGAAGGCTTGATGGATTGGCCATCATGCTAGAAAAGGCTTCTGGTAAAATACCAGTGATAACTTGGACGAACGTTCTTCAGGTTAATTTATTTAGCCTTGTCAAGTGGTATGTACTTAAAAGAAAAAGATTCAAGTTAAACACATTGCTACCCACGCCAGCAGGATTAAAAACAGTCTTGCTATACTAAAGACATTTTAAGTCACATAGATTCAAACCTTATTGACCGAAAAAGTCCCATACAGTTGTTGCCGTTTAGTCTCTGTTGTGACCGACTCTTTGTGACCTGTGGAAGGTAGCCCGCCATGCTCCTCTGTGCATGGGATTTCCCAGGCAAGAATACTGGCGTGGGTTGCCATTTTCTTCTTAAGGGGTCTTCTTGACCCAGGAACTGAACCTGCATCTCCTGCATTGCAGGTGGGTTCTTTACCATTGAGCCACCAGGGAAGCCCATACTTCCTGTCACCATGGGACACCAAGAATAAATGCAGTGGGTTGCCATGCCCTCCTCCAGGGGATCTTCCCAACCCAGAGATCAAACCCAGGTTTCCTGCATTGCAGGTGGGTTCTTTACCATCTGAGCTACCAAGAGGAAGCAGGATTCCAGTTGTATGAAATATCCAGAATAGGTAAATCCATAAAGACAGAAGATTAGTAGTTGCCAGCGGCTGGAGTGACCTAGGGAGGGAGTAACTACTTAATGGGCATGGGGTTGCCTCTTGGGGTGATGAAAACGCTCAGAAACTGAATAAAGTTGATCACTGCACAACATGGCAAATGTATGAAAAGTCACTGAATTGTACACTTTAAAATACTTTATTCTACGTTATGTGAATTTTAACTCAAAATCCTGTCTAATCATATGTATACATATAAATATAAGTTGCATTCAATTTTACAAAGAGTTGAGTGTTGATGATACGCTAACCATTGTGCAATGACTGGGGATTCATCAATGAAAAAGATACAGCCCTTTTGGAGTTTTTTTAAAAATAAATTAGCCATGAAACCACCCTGCAGTGTGAGAAGCACTGTAACAGGGAGTGTGTAGAAAGCTGTGGGAGGGACGATTTACCTAGACTTAGGTTAATCGTGGAGATCATGGAAGGCTTCCTATAGAAATCACATTTAAATGGAATTAAAAGGTACCATTTATTCCACAAATGTTGGTAGCAGTCATTGATAGGCCCTTGGGATGAAGCAGTCAACAAAATCCTGCCCTCATAAACCTTACATCCTTGTAAAAGACAAAGGACATAAGCAGGTGTAAAAGTCTCAGTGATCAATGCCATGGGGAAAAATAATATAAGGGGGCAGAGAGGTGCATGTGGGGAGCAAAGGTCCAAGTGCCGCTGTAGACGCTTGGGCCAAGGACGCCCTCACTGGTAAGCTGATACTGGAGCAGAAATGAAGAGTCAGTAAGAGGCGAAATCAGGTTGCTGTCTGGGGAGCAGCAGTCCTGGCAGGTCATAGCAAGTGCAGAGACTCAGATGCAGAAGTCTTGGTGGGCTTAAGGAGAAACCAGGAAGACAGTGGGTCTGGAACACGGTAAGAGGAAGAGGGGCAGGAAATGCGGTTGGGAGGATCGCCGTGGCCTCTTATCCGCAAGACACTGGCTTGACTCTCAGATGGGACGACTTTGGATGATCCTAAGCAGAGCAGCAATTTTAAAGGAACTCCTCTAGCTGCTGTGCTGAGAAAGCAGATAAAAAGGCACAAGAGAGGAAGCAGGAAGCTGGGTTAGAAGCTCTTGCGTTTAACCAGGCAAGGGTCGAGGCGGGGCTTGGATCAGAATCAAATGTGGAGGCAGCAGGAAATGACTTGATTCGGGATCGGTGGTCTTTGAAGGTGGAACTAACGGTTTTGCTGATGGATTAGAGATAGGAAGTGAGGGATGGGGTGATAAAAGTTTCTGGTCTGGTTGTATGGAAGAGTGACACTGACATTTGCTGAGAAGGGGAAGACTGCAGGGAGAGCAGGCTTGCTGGATGGGAATCAGGAGTCAGACTTCTGAACAGGAGAGGTTTGAGATGCCTATGACGCATCCCCGTTGTGATCCTAAATGCGAAGCAGGAGTTCAGATAAAACTCTGGACTAGAGGACATAGTGGGTTGGGTGTGCACTTAGTTGCTCAGTTGTGTCTGACTCTTCACGACCCCGTGGACCGTAGCCCGCCAGGCAAGAATAAATGCAGTGGGTTGCCATGCCCTCCTCCAGGGGATCTTCCCAACCCAGAAATCAAACCCAGGTCTCCCGCATTGCAGGTGGGTTTTTTACCATCTGAGCTACCAATTGGGAGACATTAGCAAACAGATGGTATTTAAACATTGAAACTGAATGAGATCATGTGGGAGTGAGTTACCCAGTGTTTGAAAGTCAAGGAAAAAACAGGCCTGAGTCTTAGGCTAAGCAGATCATTTATATGGGGAGGAAAGCAGTTGTTCCAGAGCTTGGAAGCTCAGTAAACATTTACACGCCAGATCCAGTTTTCACCAGACATCTCAAAAGGGTTCAGCAAAGAGTCAACATATATGTACAGACAGGAGAGATGGCATGTGTCCAGAGACAGATAGCAGATTTCCATGGGGGAGACCTGACAGTTACGGATTACAGCTCGCTGCCGCCCCGCCTTTGCTCTGCAGATTTCAGGGACATTGTGTTCCTACCAAGAACAGCATCCCAGTTCAGGAAAGTCAGATAGAAGCATGGGATGCAGTTTATTCAGTCTTATTGTGTTTCATTTTACTATTTTGAATAAACGTGTGTTTCCAGTAATCAGAGAAATTTTTTGAAATACATAGCATGAGAATTTTAACCAACAAAATCTTTTTTTTTTTTTTTTTTTTTACTTTCTTCAGCCAGCAGAATGGTACAAAATAGACCAATGTTTGCTCTCAGAGGGACTGGCTGTTACTCAGGCTCCATCGTCAGACAGACCTAGGTATCAGTGGCCCCAAGTGTCCACTCCCTCCTCTAGCTAGCCTGAGTGGTAGAAGACCCTTAGGACAGGGGTTGCCCCCTACCCTGGCATGTATCTGGTGATCAAACATCATTTGCAACACTATGCTAAGGCAGATATTACTGAACCAAATTCATTTGCCCAACTTGCAGCAAGCTAGATGCTGAGGCATCAAGGTCTGCAGCAGAGAAGGGGTTTTACTCATGAGGCAGCTGAACTGGGAGGTGAGAATAAGAAGTCCCACGTCTGCCTCCTGGAAGCAAGGGGTCTGGGGTATCTGTGAATGAAGAGAGTATGAGGTGGGAGGGACAGGGCAAGGTGAATGGAGGCAGGACAGGGGCAGGGTAATGGCTGCTCTGCACAGGAGTCTCTGGGTTATGAGCTTTTTCATGGGATATATGTTCAGAAAATTGTGGTGTTAGCATGATGTGAGGATGGAGTTTTTGACCCTCTGAAGTCAAAAGGTCACTAAGCAGACACTTGTGTGTGCCCAGTTGTCAGTTTGGTGGCCCCAGCCCATCTTAACTGGCTCGGACCCAAGCTGGACAGCAACTAACTCTTAAGTTCCTAAAAGACAACTTAATCAACCATAAACATAGTGATCCATAAGTCTGAGGTGTTATCTACAGAGGGCAGTGAAAGGAGTTAACCAGTCCATCCTGAAGGAGATCAACCCTGGGATTTCTTTGGAAGGAATGATGCTAAAGCTGAGACTCCAGTACTTTGGCCACCTCGTGTGAATAGTTGACTCACTGGAAAAGCCTCTGATGCTGGGAGGGATTGGGGGCAGGAGGAGAAGGGGCCGACAGAGGATGAGATGGCTGGATGGCATCATGGACTCGATGGACGTGAGTCTGAGTGAACTCTGGGAGTTGGTGGTGGACAGGGAGGCCTGGCGTGCTGCGATTCATGCGGTCGTAAAAGAGTCGGACATGACTGAGCAACTGAACTGAAAGCTGCATGAAGCTTGCAGGGTATGCAGTTTGCAAGAACTATTAATCAGTGAAGGCAGATAACAGGATGTTATTTATTAAGCAAGCTTTAGTTTAAGGGACTGAACTGATGATGGCCCTCAGTTTCACAGACAGAAATTATACTGCCCGTTCTCATTCAGTTAAGTGAAGAGCTCTTTATGGTAACTGTACAGGTGGTTGTTGGTTGATTTCTCCTCCTAATTTTTTTCTTTGGCTTTCATTCACCCAGAATTTGCCATTATTGACCCAGAATTCCCACATTTACTGGTAACCTTATGAGACTCTGCGTTTCATAATCTGCGATGGTTAACATCTTGTTCAGTTTGCTCACGTGCTTAACCTGACCAAAATTGCTTGGACCAGGAGCCCTGGAAGAATCATTAATTGTGTTTATTCCCTTCCTGGGGCAGAAAGCTTCCATTTCCTTTAAGACAATATCCTTTGCTATAAAACCAGATTGGTTTCCTCGCAAAGCTGCCACGACCTGACTGCTATTGCCAGCTGTCAGAGGCCACACATAACATGACTGCCAACCATATAGACAGGGACTGGGTGGCCACTGCCTGGTTGGATCTAAGAATGGGGAGAGGTGCCAACTCCCTCCCAGGCCACCTGAGCCCCGCTGCCTGAAACTCCACCAGAGTGAATCATTTCTTTACAGCAAGCAGTGCCTTTTGGAAAACATTTTTCAAAAAGGTATAGTGTTTAAGTCAATTGGTGGTTAAGCGGGTGGGAGGAGGGTCATTACAAAAAGGCAAAGCGGAAGAGAGGTGAAATGAAGGTGGTAATGTACAACTTTCTGTGTGAAGTCTTGTTAAGTACTGTATTGCAACACTGGTATAAACAGAGCAGGTAACAATTATGAGAGAATGACTCCAGTATGGCTCAAACCCACAGGCACATGCCTAATGTGGCCTTACTATTGATTATGTGTTTGTAGGGAAGCGTAATAAATAGCTGAAGATTCAACCTGATTTGTAATTGGCCTATCAAGTCAATAGAAATTATAGGGTTTTGTTTAAGACAGTGATGCTCAACAGTGGGCAGTTTGGCCCCATTCTCCCAGGGATTCTTGGCAATATCTGGAGACATTTTTGGTTGTCACAAGTAGGGATGGGAGTGGGTATTACCGGCATCAAATGGGCAGAGGCCAGGGATGCTGCTAAACATCCTACAAGGCACGGGAAAGCCTCTTCCAAAAAAAGGATGATCCAACTCGAAGTATCAATTGCACTGCAGTTGAAAAGCCCGACTTTATAGGCAAGTAGCCAGGATGGTAGAAATGACAGAACTGACATATAGTAGTTTCTAGTTACACTTTGCACAGGAACAGGGATATAGGGTATGAAGGCAGAAAGTGGCCCTTGAATGTTGTTCATCTTCAGAAATTCATTGTAACGTCCAGCCCCACAGTCTACTATTTAGACAGTTCATTTTTGGTCCCTACCTTTAATCTCTTTCATCACCATCTCAGAAGGAGAAGGCTAGGAATCTTAGCCAATTCACTTTAAGAAGCTCTGGGCTCCCCTTACAGTGATATCTCTAATCAGTAAGTTCTATGGGGAGGAAATTTCCTATAGATAAACCACTCAGTTGATGTGGCAAGAATGTCTCAGTTCCAGGCTTCTAACTCTTCCAGCCAAATTCATGGCAGACAGGTGCCATGTGAGGCCATCTGCTAGATTTCCTTCCCTCTGATAGGAACTTCCTCCTACTGCTCCTCCAGCACGGCGTGCGTGCTTTAACCCTCACCTGTCTACCTTCTCTGTCCCACCTCCTCCTTCCCCACGAGCGAGGGCAGGTGACTAAGAGCCGGCACAGAAGGACCTGCCATCACTCCTCGTTATTGATCGATGCGCTTTAACAGCAAGCCATCCACAGCAAATTGTGACGTCACAGGGTCTCTGAGGAATAAAAGGATTTCTCCATTCCACCCTCCTGTCTGGCAAAGCCACTCCAGACTTTCAAAACAGCAGAGAGATCTTGAGTGAGGGCAAACCAAATTTGGAAATTTCACTAAGCCTCCTGTGTCTGAAGATAAGTCTGATTTGGTTTTGAAAGCTCATTTGGGTGAGAGGGGACAGGTGTCATAATCAGCACGTGCTCAGAAGCCACCGGTAGTGAGCCTGTTACCTGACACCCCTGGGCTCAGGGAAGACCTGCCAACTAGGCTTGGGTGTAGGAGAAATCCTGTTCAATCCTTCTGGAACGCTCCATACCCTTAAAAGAATCGCCTCTGCTGGCAATCTGCTCCCTGCAAGCTTTCTTCTGGCTTCTGTCAATCAACCAACCAACCAATCAATTCTTTCCCTTAGCATCAAGGTTTCTGAAACACAGTTTTAATATCATCTTGCACATATTACTGGACCTACATTACAATTGGATGACACTTTTTCTTTTAATACCAGAAGTGCCCTGATGTAGCCCCACAGAGCCCTCCTTGCTCAAGGAAGGCTCCTATATTCTGACTCTGATCGTTTAGTTTCTGATAAGGCGTGTCCCTGGAATGCCCCCCATGACTAATGGAAGCATCATTGCATTACAGTCACGATCCCTCTTTAGGAGACTCTGGTTTTAGCCTGATTGCAACCTGACTGGTATCTGTAGGATAAAAGAGAAATGTTGCTGAGTAGTCAAGAGAATCTGTCCAGACCTCCAGCCACAGGGAGAAAAGGAAGGAGGGTGGGAAGGACCAAACTAATCTTCATTCTTCCAGCAGAGATATGGAGGCTGGGAAACATCTCAACCGTAGCCACCCAATCATGGCTCCCTCCCTTCTATGCTCCTTTCCATAAAGCACTTAGAGAAGAAGAAAAAAATTAAGTCCCTCTTTCCCCCTCGCCTTTATTCTCTTTGCCAAGTTGTGACAAGCCACTGATCTCCACCCTATAAATTATTTAAGATTCCACCTCCACATTGGGATTGGAAAATCAATCTCCCTGATTAAAAAGTGACCAGCTTCACATTTCTAAATGTCTCTTTAATCTTTTAATTATGTCTGGTTACACACAGCCTGAGTCTCAGAGAACCAGAGAAATGTACTGTGTGCTAACTGAACTCAAAAGATCTGTAGGTCTATCAGCATTTTTTAACTTAACCATCTGGCATGGTTACTGTCATGTAGGACTGCCTGCAGAAGCACTGCCTGAAGACGGGAATCTTAATATACTCTGATTTCAGTGTCACATGTAAAGTTTTGTTGTTTCTCATTTCTCCAACTAAGTTAAATATTATTGCATCTAACTGGAGACTTTGCAGATATAAACGCTAATTTATATCAGCATGTCAATGTTCATGTATAGGCCTGAGAATTCAACCGAAATCCACCATCAAAGGGCAAGTCAAAGCAACCCAGCTAAATGTATACATTTTAAAATCGATTCCGGTGCCAAGATTGTCAGAAGAAGAATTACAATCACTCCAACAACCCAATTCTTCATGAAAAACTACTCCTCTCTAGTGAGCTAGATGAAAAACAGTCTCCAGAAGGCTTTTAAATGTAAACAACAGATGATGGAGTGCAAAACAAGGGGAGAGGGATCCAGGTAAGCCTCACAGTGATACTTGGAGACTTCATTTATTATGTGTGTTGTTTGAAAATGCAGTGAAGTCTGTGATAGCATGGCCCAAGAAACCAAAGCATTTCAAAGCCCAAAACACAGACATGCAGCCAGCTATTCTTAATTTGCTATCCCAAGGACCATCAGCAGAAATCCCCACTGACTAAGCAGCTTGCTTAAACACCATAAACCACTGTTTTAAAATATTCTTGCCATGATATGAATTGCACTGTAAATTTCACAGCCCCCTTTCCAAGTTTCTAGTGGAGAAAAAGCACATTTAGCGTTTTAAGGTCCAGTCTAAACAGAGACCACAATGGAGGCTCCAAGTAGACACTTCGGAATGGAAATGGAAGGTTCCAGTACCTTACTTGTAAATCTGTGCACGGTTGGGATGTTTGGGTGTATAAGACACTGGTAAATCTGAAGCACCACAAAAGATGACTGCAGGTGAGAGGAGGGATTCCCTGGGAAGGTTCTACAGCAGTGACCGCTTTGGTGGTCTGTCCTGCCTGGCAAGTTCAGTTGGCTTTCCTGTCTCATCTGGGTGGGGCAGTGACAGTACCCATGGGACGCGATGTGTCCTGTGGTCTCAGCACCAAGTGCTTGTGATAAGGTGAGTCTCTACAGCTCTCGCACTCAAAGGACAACCTCCTTATCAATCCTTGTGTTTCAAGGGCCATCCCTGAAATCTCTTGGAAATCATAAAAACAAACATATCCTCCAAGACTGTGCTGAAAGAGATGACTTAACTCATGTCACCTATAATAATACTGCACAAAATGCTTCTAGTCTCCATCCTAGCTGCCTCAAAAATACAACCTTGAGCTAGTTTGGACCCTCCAGTTGAGTTGTCATGACATTGTCATGGCCTAGTGATTTCCTTGATAAAATCAACTATTTTCTGTAATACAAAATTGTATATCAATGCATTAAAAAATCTGGAAAAAATAGTTCCTTCCAATGAATTATTTTCAGGGTAGGAAAAGAGGTGCAGGTGCAAAGAACAGACTTTGGACACAGAGGGCGAAGAATGGGGGGAACGAATCGAGAGAGGGCCCTGACACAGACACGTGTGCACCCAGTCGCGTCCGACTCTGCGACCCCATGGACTGTAGCCTGCCAGGCTCCTCTGCCCACGGGACTCTCCCAACAGGAACACTGCAGTGCGCTGCCATTTCCTCCTCCAGGGGACACCAAGTGTCCAATAGCAGCTAGCTAGTGGGGAGCTGCTGTATAATGGAGGGAGCTTGGCTGGGTGCTCTGTGATGACCTAGAGAGGTGGAATGAGAGGGTGGGAGGGAGACTCAGGAGAAAGGGGATCTGTATGTACATATGGCTGATTCATGATGATGTACAGCTGATTCATGATGATGTAAAACAATTATAGTCCAATTTCAAGTATCAACTTTAAAAAATGTATATGTATGTCCTTATCACTTTAATTTTCCCTATAATCATTTCTGGAGAACACACTGGATCTGTTCCTTCCTATTGGATTGGAAGAATATTCAGCTCAAAGCACTGCCCTTTTGACCTAACTTTGTATAAATATAAAGGCCAGAACAATGAAGCAAGATAAACCATCAAACACTCACTGCTGCTGCTAAGTCGCTTCAGTCATGTCCGACTCTGTGCAACCCCATAGACGGCAGCCCACCAGGCTCCTCCGTCCCTGGGATTCTCCAGGCAAGAACAATGGAGTGGGTTGCCATTCCCTTCTCCAATGCAGGAAAGTAAAAGTGAAGTAGCTCAGTCGTGTCCGACTCCTAGCGACCCTATGGACTGCAGCCCACCAGGCTCCTCTGCCCATGGGATTTTCCAGGCAAAAGTATTGGAGTTGGGTGCCATTGCCTTCTCCACACTCACTCACTAGACATCTATATATGGACTTCCCTGGTGGCTCAGAAGGTAAAGCGTCTGTCTACAATGTGGGAGACCTGGGTTCGATCCCTGGTTCAGGAAGATCCGCTGGAGAAGGAAATGGCTAGCCACTCCAGTACTATTGCCTGGAAAATTTCATGGACAGAGGAGCCTGGTAGGCTACAGTCCACGGAGTCGCAAAGAGTCAGATACGACTGAGCGACTTCACTTTCACTTTCAGACATCTATATAGGCCAAGTGAGGAATGGGTACAGAGATAAATATCCATAGAGACATATCTTTATAGGTATAGCTGGAGAGACAGTTTAAAATCAAGTGAAACATATTGAAATAAATAAATACAAGGTAGACTAAAATAAATTCCAAGAGTGAGGATTACTGATTTCTGCAAAAAGGTAATTCATTTCCTTTTAGGTGTATTGATTGTGAATTTCCTAAGGGGTAAAGATGGGTACGTAGATTAGCTGTTATTAGCATAGAATTCATAATTTGAGCCCTAGAAATAGATGAGGTTCCCCTGGAGAAAGGAAAGAAAAAGACATGATCAGCAATAATATTGAAGAATCAAAAGCATAAGCTCAAAGAAGTTCTCGTAAGAGAGTTTAACCTAAAAAGGTATTTCAAAGAGACAGCTGTTGCAGAGTTCTAGGAAACACTAACAGACAAGAGGCCATTAGATGGTAGATCCCTTTGGAGCAAGGCATGCGCCTAGCAGTGGGAAATAAATGATGAAGGAATGCTCTTGGCACACAAAGGACTTCCAATAATAGGTGGGGGGGAAAAGCTGACCCAAAGAGTGGTACTAGAACTCAGAGCTAAATTACATGATGCCAGTTACCTGAGGGGGCAGGCAGTGTTCTGCAGTGGTCCAAGATGCCAGCTGCCATGAAGCCTTTTAGCTCCACAAACAGCGAAAGCAGCTACTTCCCAGATTGCTACTGTATGGATAACATTGAGGCTAGAACTTTTAAAATAATGACCCTAAGAGAATGGCATTGCCCCAACTAGAAAAGGATGGATTGTCTAGCCAACATTGTTCCTGCATTCACGAATGGACGAAAGATATGATGGAAATGCCCCATTCCAGCTCTATGGATGAAAGCTACCAATGCATGAAAAGACATGTAATAAAAAATAAAGACACATGAACTCTACATCTCACGATCTCCTCTCACCTTTTCTTCTCACTGCAGAGCCTCACAGCCAAAGACTGTCTTATCTGCATACCCACCAAGGGAAATGATGGCCAAAGAGTCTTTTAAATGAAGAATGGAGACAATCTGTTGCCTCCTTTTATTCTAGTATTGGATTTAAAATGTTACTTGGGCATTTAAAAATAAGGTTAGTGTCCCTTAGCTCTATTTGCAGCACTATGGCACAAGAAATCCAAGAGCTCAGAAAGCAATAGCAGGTGTCAGTCTTAGCAAACTGTTAAGGAAATACATTCTAAAGGAAGAAAGTGGCAAATGATTCATTTATCAGGAAAATAACCTCAACTCGTACAGTCCTAACATTCTTTGATTTATTCACTCATTCGTTAAATATGCACAAAGTGCCAAATTCATGCCCAGTATTGCACGAAGGGTGGGGCTACATGTAAGAACAGCATATGGTCTCTCTCTCAGGTTCACAGCCTGATGGTAAAGAAGAAAAACTAATAGCTACCATTTATTCTGTACCGACTTTCCATCAAGAACTGTGCATAGCCCTTTATCTGGCTTTGTTCATTTAATATGACAAGTTTGGAATTTAGGTATTACTGCATCAGTCTGAGATATCAGGAAATGTAGGTGTAGCAAGAACGAGTAACTGACCAAAGTCACACAGCCAATATGTGGAATTCAAACCCAGCTTCCCTACACAAGACTGCATTCTTTGCCCTGCACCATGGGACCCCCAGAAAACAGTAAGACCTTCAGCCTGCCCTCAAAGATTACACAGACGTGTTTACAGATAACAACAATGATATGATTATTGTAGTAATAATATTACTTTTCAGGGATTACCAGGGCTCTTCTCAGGACTGAAGAGCATTTTTGAGTCCACACCCACCCCACCACTGGATCAATTCTGAAGGCATAGCCTGAGGAGTCTCCCCTTGATGAGCAGAAGATGTATTTACAGCTTCTGTCCATCTCTGGTAATACTCCTGCAGGCTACCGGGCTTGCTAAAATAGAACATCCATCCATCAGATGGATGGATGTATTGTATTGATCTATCATCTATCACATATAGCTATATATCTAGGATAGAACTTATGGCCATATAGACTCATCTCCAACCTTCACGCTAGTCAGAGCCTTGGATTCTACATAAAGAGCATCAAGAAAAAGCAATTTAGATATTTTTATCACCATCATGGGGAGTGCTATTCCCACGGCATTGGGTACTTCAGTTCAGTTCAGTCACTCAGTCTGTCTGACTCTTTGCGACCCCACGGACTGCAGCACACCAGGCCTCCCTGTCCATCACCAACTCCCGGAACTTGCTCAAACTCACGTCCATCGAGTCGGTGATGCCATCCAACCATCTATCCTCTGTCGTCCCCTTCTCCTCCCACCTTCAATCTTTCCCAGCATCACAGTCTTTTCAAATGAGTCAGTTCTTTGCACCAGGTGGCCAAACCATTGGAGTTTCAGCTTCAGCATCAGTCCTTCCAATGAATATTCACGACTGATTTCCTTTAGGATTGATGGTTGGATCTCCTTCCAGTCCAAGGGACTCTCAAGAGTCTTCTCCAACACCACAGTTCAAAAGCATCGGTTCTTTGGTGTTCAGGTTTCTTTATAGTGCAACTCTCACATCCATACATGACCACAGGAAAAACCACAGATTTGACTAGATGGACCTTCGTTGGCAAAGTAATGTCTCTGCTTTTTAATATGCTGTCTAGGTTTGTCATAGCTTTTCTTCCAAGGAGCAAGCGTCTTTTAATTTCATGGCTGCAGTCACCATCTGCAGTGATTTTGGAGCCCCCCCAAATAAAGTCTCTCACTGATTCCATTGTTTCCCCATCTATTGGGTACCTATTTCTAAACTAAGATGAAATACACTGCCTGATGTTTGTCTGTTTTCTTGTCAGTTTCTTTTACTAGACTGTGATACTCTCCAGGCTGAGAACTATTTCCTTCATCATCATATTTCCAGCTCATACAGAAGTGTATTGCACTTGGTAGCTGATCATTACAATGTTTACTGAAGAAAAGGAGAAAACTGCATGTCTGTTAATTCACTGTTGCTGTTGTTTTAAGTTTATTTGTACAAGTCTGTGGGCTAAGTCCTAGGAGAATGGTTCACATGAAACTGAATAAAACAAACCCTGGTCTAACCTGTTTAGCACATCCCACTTTCACATATTATTTGTTTAATTTATAAGGGAAGATTGGGTCGACACCTATCAACCTTGAAATGAATGCTATGTTAATATTATATATAAATTCCCATTCTAATTTCATTTATCAATATATAAGCTATAACTCAGAAGTAATCCAGATACAAAATTCATATCTACTTAAATGTGAGACACTGAATACATACATATATATATTTATCCCACTTCCTCCTGGGACCCCATTCACGTGTCAGTAAAAGAATATAAAGGTAAAAACTCACAAGAAAAAGAGGACATCAGTGGACAAGGATGTCAACAAATATCTGCTATATGAAATCTACTGGAGAAGTGACAACAGGTTAAGCTGAGGATTCTGTGAGCCCACAGAGGCAACCCAATAAGCAACAAGCCAACCATCCCTCAGAATTCCAGGAAGTCTCAAGAGCTGGAGGTGTGGGGCCTGCAGAAGGTACAGGCATGAGGTCAAGGGTGAGTGAAAGTCAACATAAGGCAGCTAGCTCCTTCAGTCCGTGCATCATCACCACCTGCCTCCCTCCTCCAGAGACAGGTGACTTATTCTCTCAAAAAACTCAACCAAATGGGCTCAGGACCAGGGAGTCAGGGCTGTTAGCAAAAGCCTGATCAACAAACTCTTCTAGCCTCCTCCTACCTACCACCCAGAAAGCCTCAGCCCAGTTTATAATCCCAGGGAAGAGCTTTGGAAAAGCCTGTTGTCAAGAAATCAAAGGATTTAAGGAAAAGATCTGTAGAATTCAGGAGTAAACTAATAAAAATGTTGGCTTGCTGCCCCATCATTCTATAGTGAATCCCTCCGTTGGTGAGCTTTACATAACACAGAACGTTCAGTTCACACATGACCCCTCACAGCCAGGGATCAGAAGATTTGAGGGGCAGCCTCCAACAGGAAAGACAAAGACGAAACAAGCAAACAGGAAACAAGATAACCAGAGGGAAGAAAGACAATGCAGAGGTCAGAAGAACCCTTCAGATAAAGTATGATGACTATTCACAGAGACGTCAAAAGACAGATGGCATCTATAAAATAGCACCAAGCTTAGGTACTGGAAAAATGGAACAATCTTAGAACATGAAAGATTCCCTAGAAATTAGAAATGTGGGTCTTGATATTTTTAAAACATCAATAGCAAGTTTGGGAGACAAACTAGGTGAAATCTTCCAGAATATAAACCAGAAAGACAGTGCAGGCATTTGTGAGAGAAAAGATAAGAATATGTAGTATTAATCCAGAAAGGTGAATAACTGACCAATAAGAGTTCCACAGGAGAAATCAGGGAGATTGGGGAGTAGTGAGAGAAACAGGGCTGGTAGCAATACATTATTGAAGAAACACTATAAGAATACTTCATGGACCCAAAGGATATGAATCTTCAAAGATCCAAAAGGATATGGAACTTTTAATTAAAAGGACAACTAAATGCTGAACACAATAAGACCCAACCAAAATATATCATTTAGGAATTTCAGAATGACACAATGCTCACATAAAAACGATGGGCGATCAGAATGACATTAGACTTGGTAATCGAAACATTGGAAGCTGGCTGATAATGGTGTGATGCCGTTAAATTCAGAGAGAATTATTTTAACCTAGAATTTAAATTTCAGCCACACTGCCAAACAAATGCAAGGGTAGGATAAAGATATTTTCAGGCAGGAAAGCGCTCAGTAAATTTACCTCACAAGCACCCGTCTTAGGAAGGGTGTGCCACCAAAATGAGGGAGAAAGGCAAGAAAGAGGAAAACCAGGGAGGAACCAAGGAGAGGCTCCAACACAGGAAGGAGGTGAAGAGAATCCACAAGATGATAGCAGAGGGGAGTCCCAGGAGAACGGTGGTTAGTGGCCCAGAAGAACAGCTGTCCAGGTTGGAAAAAAGAAGTCAAGGGTCCCAGAAAGAGGTGCTTCGACGGACAGATTACCACGTGGAACGTTTGGGGACACTGTTGAAAGTTGGGGATAGTTACATACAAAGCCAGGCCGATGGAAAAAAACAAGCCAATTATTAACTCCAAGGAAAACAAAAAGTTGTACAAGAAAGGAAAGGTAATTATAGTGTAGTGTTAGCTCAGTAGAGAACATTATTTACACAGTTATAATAATATAAATCCTAAATATTGATTTTGCCAAAAAGGGCAACAAGAGGAAGCAGTGTTGGGGGATAGGAGACTTAAGTCCTCCCCAACTGTAATAGTCCCTAAATAATGATCTGGTGAGACACATATATTACTTAGAAATATGTAAGTAAACACCCGAAGAAACGGCTAAAATTAATTTACAGTAGCTATGCGCAGGGACTGGTGTTAAAGGGGGTGGGGCAGGAGTATAACTGTGGATTTTGTCTTTATTTTTTAAAGCTCTTAAGCAATATTTGACCCTTGAAATATATACATTTATTGGATACATTTGGAGTCATTTTTAAGCTCTGTAACTCTGGTTCTGAGGAGGCTTATGACCAACAAATTAGATACACTGCTGCCCTCAAGGATCATACCATTTAAACACAAATCTGAGAAGAATCAGACCATTTTCTAATACAACAAAGCTGGAGGAGATTTTAGAAACCAATTTGAGGGCAGTTTTCTCCTTCTCCTCTCCAATCTGTAGAAATCTTTAAAATGTGAAAAAGTTCCATAAGAAGATACACATTTTTCCAGGATGTTTAAGAGGTTACATAATTGCAAAACTCTGCCGCAATCTGAACATGGTAGCACCAAAAAGGGAGATCACCTGATCTTAGAATGCGTACAGAGTCCTTATCTGAGTCCAGATTCCAAGAAGGTACCAAGGATAGGGGGCTCTAAGCCAACCCTTCAGGTCCAATAGATGTACTAGGTGGCTAGAAGGGAGTTCCATCCCTGAGTTGCAGAAAACAGCTTGGAAAGGAGGAAAGCGGTTAGGTTAAACTGAGAGAACGGCTCTAGGGGTTCTCAGAAACCCACAGGGTATGGGGAAATCAGACACTCAAACTCACAGAGAATGTGACCTGCTAATTCATCCCCAAATTGTAATTTCTTCATCACAGCAGAAACCCCTGGTAGAGCAATAAAGACTCTTCTCCTCCAGCGGCATCTCCACCACCATGCGATAGCTGGCCCACTCACAACAATAATAATGTGTTAATGACTTTGATAAGGGGGATACATATCATTATCACCTCTTAATTACATTTTGAGCAATGGGAAGGCAGCTGTGGAATACACAAATACAGGAGCCAGGGGAGGAAGTGCCCCTAAAGTGGTCTCTGTGATTGTTAATGTTGTTTTATTCTGCTTCTATTATTTTTTTTTTTAAGGTCACCTGCCATTACTTAAGAAGCAAAGTATAGGCTTGTGGTTGATCTGTTTCTGATGACAAACATGGTGTTTACTTATGGGAAGACCGTTTCCTTTGGGCTTATGGCTTAGAATTCAGGTCCCCTGTTGATTTCTCTCACCATCTTCACATTCACAGGACATGGTTCTACACATTGACTTGGCAAACCAAGAGCCGGAAGGCACTTTGGGAAAGAGGGTGAGGCTGGGACTATGATTCCTTAAAAAGAAGGCAAGCTCTAGTTTTGGCACCTAGCACAGTCAAGATGTGGAATCCCCAAAATTTCAGTCCTGAGGTGTCCTGTCCCCCAAAATGCTGCCCAATGGCTGCCAAGGAATGAGTGAACCTTGTGAGTCACTGGATACCTTTTCCCTTTCCACATGAAAGGCAGTCAGCAACTTCAGTCACTCTCTGCAAACTGCTATGATTCAAAGTTACCTGAACACAATTCCCATGACGCCTTCAGGATTCCTCTGTCCTCATATTATCTAGTCCCTCATGGAGTTATTCTTCAGCTGTATGACATTCTGGGCCAACTCCCCCTTCAGAGTTTACTGTTAGCAGTTATAATATTCAATCTGCCAGAGACCACTCATTTCTCCACTGCTGCTGCTGCTGCTAAGTCACTTCAGTCGTGTCCGACTCTGAGCAACCCCATAGACAGCAGCCCACCAGGCTCCTCTGTCCCTGGGATTCTCCAGGCAAGAACACTGGAGTGGGTTGCCATTTCCTTCTCTAATGCATGAAAGTGAAAAGTGAAAGTGAAGTTGCTCAGTCGTGCCCGACTCTTAGCGACTCCATGGACTGCAGCCTACCAGGCTCCTCTGTCCATGGGATTTTTCAGGCAAGAGTACTGGAGTGGGTTGCCATTGCCTTCTCCGAGGAGGTTGGCAAAAAGTCAAGCAGGGGTGGAGGGAGTGAGGGAGAAGAAAAAGAAAAGAAACTGGGCTGTGAATACATTCAGCTGGAAAAATTAAAATGCTGGTTCTCAAAATTTGTCTTGCCTTGCTTTTTTTATTTTGATAGATTGTATTCTACTTTCTGTTTCTGGCCTGGCCTAGGAGTAAAGGAGTTACTGGAGTCCGTTATATTCATGCACCCAGGGCAATCTAAATCTAAGATTATCCCTCAAATCTGAAGTTAGCATAAAACCACAAATGACGAGTTGGCAGCTGAGATGACCACAGATTCTATTATTTGGATGGAACAAAAAGAGATCAGAAAAAGTGCTGTCTGGATTAAAGTATCCTGATTTTTCTATAGTCATTCTGCACTTAATTTCTATAAGTTAAAATGGGACATTTGAATTGTGGTTTAAAAAAAAAAAATGCAGACAGGCGCAATGCACTGGGCCAGCTTTTATCTGTCTCCTGCACAAAAGCAGATCCAGAGCAGCTGCCAGGCCCCTCTGGCTCACCAACCTCTGCTTTCTGGCTGTCCTTATCTCACCCTGCTGGGCAAGGGCAGAGTCTATGACATCAGAACAGATAAAGGTGAGGGGTGGAGGGAGAAGAGCGAGAGAGAAGCAAAATACTCTTCTCTCTTCCACCCCACCTGCCTCCTCAGCTTCACCTAACCGCTCATCTTACACTCTACCTCCCAGAAGCCCCTGAGTTTCTTTTCCTCTGTTCTGGCCACCAAGTCCTCAATGGTACCCTGAAGCTGGGGTTTTACTAAAACAAAAGAGTACAGTTGCTCCCTTGTATCTGTGGGTTCTGCATCCCCATCCCAACATTCAACCAACCTTGGACAGAAAATGTTCAAAATAAAAAATTCCAGAAAGATCCCCAAACAGCAAAACTTGAATCTGCAGTGTGCTAAAAGTTATTTACATTGTATTTACATAGCATCTACCATGTATTTGGTATGTACCCAGGTGGTGCTAGTAGTAAAGAACCTGCCGGGCAATGCAGGAGACTAAGAGATTTGGGTTTGATCCCTGGGTCAGGAAGGTCCCCTGGAGGAGGGCATGGCAACCCACTCCAGTATTCAGGCCTGAAGAATCCCATGGACAGAGGAGCCTGCTGGCTACTAGTCCATAGGGTTGCAAAGATTTGGGCATGACTGAAGTGACTTAGCATGCACAGTAAGGGAGGATATGTGTAACTTTACACAAATACTACACCATTTTCTATAAGGAGATTGAGCATCCTCAGATTTTGGAATCTGCCCAGTCCTGGAATCAATCCCCTATGGATAGTGAGATTTTTACTTTAAACAATGGTGTTTGAGAATAACCTGCTGCTAGCTTTTATCATCTAATGAATCTATCTCTGTTACTGGTTGAAATTGAAAAGGTGGAGGGGAAAGGCAAAAGACCCATCCTGCTGTGTGAAGGCTGTAAAGATGGCCAAACTAGAAAACGAGAAAGGAACCCTGGTTTCTAAAAGCCATGCAAAGGCAGGAATAGAGACACAGACAAGGAAAACATCCACGTGGACACAGCCAGGGAAGGAGAGGGTGGGACACATTGAGCGAGCAGCATTGGTACATACACACTGCCATATGTGAAACAGATAGCCAGTGGGAAGCTGCTGCATAACACAAGGAGCTCAACCTGGTGATCTGTGACAACCAAAGGTGTGGGATGGGAGGGTGAGAGAGGCGCATGAGGGAGGGGATATATATGTATACTTATGGCTAATTCATATTGCTGTATGGCAGAAACCGACACAACATTGTAAGTAATGATCCTCCAATTAAAAAAAATTAAAATAAAAGTCATGAAAGTGAAATTGGGACATTTGATAAGAGACCAGTGGGGTGGAAGAGCAAAAGCATTCTCAGGGAGCTCAAATGGGTCCCAGGAGAATGTGAGTGAGGTAGTGTGGTGGTAGCCGTGGGTGAGTGAGAGCAAGATGGCTGGGTTTCATGACAGATGTGTGAGCCCAGTGGCTCTCCTCTTCCTCCCCACTCTGCCCCTGTGACATGTTCACACATGACCCCCTGTCCCCTCTGTGGAGCCTGTGCACGTGTGCGCACTCACCCACCTTTCACTCTTTGTGACCCCATGGACTGTAGCCCACCAGGCTCCTCTGTCAGTGGGATTTCCCAGGCAAGAACACTGGAGTTGGTGGTCATGGCCTTCTCCAGGGCATCTTTCTGACCCAAGGATCAAACTTGAGTCTCTTGCGTCTTCTACTTTGGCAGGTGGATTCTTTACTAGCTGAGCCACCAGAGAAGGCCTCTGCTGAGCCCACCCACTGGAAACTACCAAGACCAAGTGTCCTGAATTTTCTAAGACAGTTTCAACTGTGAATGGTCTTCTGGCCCTACAGACAACAGCAGCAAAAGCCAGAGGGCTGGGCTCTAGCACCGAGATTGCGCAGTTTTGAATACCAGTTTTGCCACATAGTGACTGACCCTCCTTAATGTTCAGAATCTCAGTTTCTCAGTTATAAATCAGCCATAATAGTAGGACACTGAGCTTCTGTGAAAATTAAAAGTGATACTATGAAAAATAGCTTCAAATAGCATCCATCTCTGCTAATACCTCATAGTATCCAATAGTAATGGTAGTGACTTAGCAGCAGCAGCAGCAGCAAGCCGTCAACAATACTAAACTTATTTTACTCTTAATGGTCATTACTACACAGGAAGATAGTTTTCATACATGGCCTCTAATCCTTATGACAACCCAGGAAGGGAGAAAATGTGTTAGAAAATTCCAGAAGTTGGTGACAAAACAACATTTACCAGATTGCCACTACTGTCAAGAAAAGGATGCAAAAATCTTTTGCTACACTGCTTACCCTCATTTTTTTTTTAAATGGGAGAATGTGGCTATGACATACAAAGCTCTTTTTGTCTTCTCCCATGTATAAGTAAGATTGTGGAGTAGAAGGATCTGCACTTATTTCCTACAAGAGCACCAAAATCACAACTTGCTGTTGAACATCCATCACCAGGAGAATGCTGGATCCCACCAAAAAAAGATGCCCCCTGTCCAAGGGCAAAGGAGAAGCTGTAACAAGATGGTGATCTCATACTACCAGAGATGCTCAGAAGGCACAAACAAAACTTTGTATGTACCAAGACCCAGGGAAAGGAGCAGTGACCCTCACAAGAGACTGAGTCAGACCTGCTGGTTACTGGTTGAGGGTCTCCTGTGAAGGCATGGGTCAACAGTGGCCTGCCGTGGGGGTTCTCAAGACAGCAGCAGTCCTGGAAGGCATGGTGTGTGGTAAAAGTCCTCTTGGAGGATGTCACCATCAGCCCCACTATAGAGCTGCTGAGCAGATGCCCCACAAACTGGAGAACAATTATACCAAAGAAGTTCTCTAACTGTTGCAAAAGTTCTAGGGCCCACAACAGATCTTCCAACCTGGGGATCTGGCAAAGGGGCTGAGAACCCCCAGGGAATTTGACTTTGGAGGCCAGTGGGATTTGATTACAGAACTTCCACAGGACTGGGGAAACAGACTCATGGAGCACACAAACAAAATCTTGTGGGCTCTAGGACACAGGAGAAATGAGGAGCGATCCCACAAGAGACTGAGCTAGACTTGCCTGGAAGTGTCCAGGAGTCTCTGGTGGAGGCGTGGGCCATCCTGGGAGGTGCGGCATGCTGGCATAAGTCCTCCTGGAGGCGCTTTCTCCATTAGCCCTACCACAGTTTGGCCAAACTACAGGGAGGGAACACAGCCCTACTCATTAGCAGAAAATTGGATTAAAAATTTACTGAGCATGGCCTTGCACACCAGAGCAAGACCCAGTTTTCCTCACAGCTGGTCCTTCCCATCAGGAAGCTTCCACAAGCCTTTTATCCTTCTCCATCAGAGGGAAGACAGAATGAGAACCACAATCATAGAAAACTAACCAAACTGATCACATGGATCACAGCCTTGTCTAACTCAATGAAACTATGAGGCATGCTGTGCAGGGCCACGCAAGACAGATGGGCCATAGTGGAGAGTTCTGACCAAACGTGGTCCATTGGAGAAGTGAATGGCAAACCACTTCAGCATTCTTGCCTTGGGAACCCCATGAACTGCATGAAAAGGCAAAAAGATATGACACCAAAAGATGAACTCCCCAGGTCGGTAGGTGCCCAATATGCTTCCGTAGAAGAGTGGAGAAATAGTTCCAGAAGGAATTAAGAGGCGGAGCCAAAGCAGAAACTACACCCAGTTGTGGATGTGTCTGGTGGTGAAAGTAAAGTCTGATGCTGTAAAGAGCATAGGAAACTGGAATGTTAGGTCCATGAATCAAGGTAAATTGGAAGTGGTAAAACAGGAGATGGTAAGACTGAACATTGACATTTTATGAATCAGTGAACTAAAATGGATGGGAATGGGCAAATTTAATTCAGATGACCATTATATCTACTACTGTGGCCAAGAATCCCTTAGAAGAAATGGAGTGGCCCTCATAGTCAACAAAGGATCCGAAATGCAGTACTTGGGTGCAATCTCAAAAATGACAGAATGATCTCAGTTCGTTTCCAAGGCAAACCATTTAATATCACAGTAATCCAAGGCTGTGCCCCAACCACTAACGCCAAAGAAGCTGAAGCTGAACAGTTCTATGAAGACCTACAAGACCTTCTAGAACTAACACCCAAGAACAGATGTCCTTTTCATTGTAGGACTGGACTGGATCGTGGACTGGAATGCAGGAGTAGGAAGTCAAGAGATACCTGGAGTAACAGGCAAGTTTGGCCTTGGAGTACAAAATGAAGTAGGGCAAAGGCTAATAGAGTTTTGCCAAGAGAACACACTGGTCATAGCAAATATCCTTTTTCAACAACACAAGAGACAACTCCTCACATGGGTATCACCAGATGGTCAATACCAAAATCAGACTGATTATATTCTTTGCAGCCAAAGGTGGAGAAGCTCTACACAGTCAGCAAAAATAAGACAAGGAGCTGACAATGGCTCATATCATGAACTTATTGTAAAATTGAGACTTAAATTGAAGAAAGTTGGGAAACCATACTCATTCAGGTATGACCTAAATCAAATCCCTTACGATTATACAGTGGAAGTGACAAATAAATTCAAGGGATTAGATCTGATAGACAGAGTATCTGAAGAATTATGGATGGAGGTTTGTGACATTGCACAGGAGGCAGTGATCAAAACCATCCCCAAGAAAAAGAAAGGCAAAATGGTTGTCAGAGGTGGTCTTACAAATAGCTGAGAAAAGAAGAGAAACAAAAGGCAAAGGAGAAAAGGAAACATAAACCCATCTGAATGCTGAGTTCCACAAAATAGGAAGGTGAAATAAGAAAGCCTTCCTCAGTGAACAATGCAAAGAAATAGAGGCAAACAATAGAATGGGAAAGACTAGAGATCTCGTCAGGAAAATCAGAGATACCAAGGGAACATTTCATGCAAAGATGGGCACAATAAAGGACAGAAACAGTATGGACCTAACAGAAGCACAAGATATTAAGAAGAGGTGGCAAGAATACACAGAAAAACTGTACAAAAAGACCTTCATGACCCAGATAACCATGATGGTGTGATCACTCATGTAGAGCCAGACATCCTGGAATGCGAAGTCAAGTGGGCCTTAAGAAACATCACTATGAACAAAGCAAATTCTAAAAGATCAGCTGTGAAAGTGCTGCACTCAATATGCCAGCAAATTAGGAACACTCAGCAGTGACCATAGGACTGGAAAAGGTCATTTTTCATTCCAATCCCAAAGAAGGGCAATGCCAAAGAATATCCAAACTACCGTACAATTGTGCTCACTTCACATGCTAGCAAGGCCATGCTCAAAATCCTCCAAGTGAGGCTTCAACAGTACGTGAACCAAGAACTTCCAGATGTACAAACTGGATTTAGAAAAAGCAGATGAACCAGAGATCAAATTGCCAGCGTCCGTTGGATCATTGAAAAAGCAAAACTCCCAGAAGCAAAAATTCCAGAAAAACATCTGCTTCATAGACTATGCTAAAGCCTTTGACTGTGTGGATCACAACAAACTGTGGCAAATTATTAAAGAGATGGGAATACCAGACCAGCTTACCTGCCTCCTGAGAAACCTGTGCAGGTCAAGAAGCAACAGTTAGGACTGGACATGGAACAATGGACTGGTTCCAAATTGGGAAAGGAGTATGTCAAGGCTGTATATTGTCACCCTGCTTATTTAACTTATATGAAGAGCACATCATGTGAAATCCTGGGCTGGATAAAGCACAAGCTGGAATCAAGATTGCTGGGAGAAATATCAATAATGTCAGATATGCAGATGACACCACCCTTATGGCAGAAAGTGAAGAGGAACTAAACAGACTCTTGATGAAGGTGAAAAAGGAGAGTGAAAATGCTGGCTTAAAACTCAACATTCAAAAAACGAAGATCATGACATCTGGTCCCATTACTTCACAGCAAATAGATGGGGAAACAATGGAAACAGTGTCAGACTTTATTTTCTTGGGCTCCAAAATCACTGCAGAGAGTGACTGCAGCCATGAAATTAAAAGACGCTTACTCCTTGGAAGGAAAGTTATGACCAACCTAGATAGCACATTCAAAAGCAGGGACATTACTTTGCCAACAAAGGTCCGTCTAGTCAAGGCTATGGTTTTTCCAGTGGTCATGTATGAATGTGAGAGTTGGACTGTGAAGAAAGCTGAGCGCCAAAGAATTGATGCTTTTGAACTGTGGTGTTGGAGAAGACTCTTGAGAGTCCCTTGGACTGCAAGGAGATCCAACCAGTCCATTCTGAAGGAGATCAACCCTGGGATTTTTTTGGAGGTAATGATGCTAAAGCTGAAACTCCAGTACTTTGGCCACCTCATGCAAAGAGTTGACTCATTGGAAAAGACTCTGATGCTGGGAGGGATTGGGGGCAGGAGGAGAAGGGGATGACAGAGGATGAGATGGCTGGATGGCATCACTGACACGATGGACGTGAGAGTGAGTGAACTCCTGGAGATGGTGATGGACAGGGAGGCCTGGTGTGCTGCGATTCATGGGGTCACAAAGAGTCGGACATGACTGAGCTGAACTGAAAGACTGAGCCAGGTCATAGTCTCCCTTATATCTTCAGAACCTAGCAAGGTCTACCTCCCAGAAGGGGCTCAAAAATCTTGGTTGAAAGAATAAACTAATAAGAGTGGGGAGATTTCAATTGAGCATAAATGTGGAAGCGAGGGAAAGAGGGAGGAAGAAGAAAGACTGGAGGCGGTAACAAGGGAAGGAAGGAAGAAAGGAACCCAGCATTATGGAAGTGGTTATTTCTCTAATATAGCAGAGTTTATTTGCCATCTATTATCTGGATTTAAAAGTCCCGAGTCTAAGATGCTATGAATTATTGAACACCTATTATGGACTTAGCACTCTGATGGTTCCCGGAAGAAAGGAAAGTGAAAGTTTAGCAAAGAGACATTAGTCACAAAAGTTATCCTAAGGAGCTTACAATTTAAGTGGGGGAACTAAAATTAACCATGAAGCAGTCAAAGGACAATACATCCTACCATGTAATTAGATTCTAAATTACTTGTTACAGATAAAATTGTAAGGTTAAAAGGGAGGAGCTGTAGTGTGAGCTGGAGGAACTGGGAAAGACTTGTCTGAGGTTTAGGACTTGGGCTGCCCCCTGGAAGGCTAACAGGGAAGAGCAACAATCTCCACAAAGACAAGGGCCAGGAGGAGTCTGTTCAGGGATCCCCGAGGCCAGTTTGGCTGAGGAGAGAAGCTGGCAGGGCCAGGCCCAGTTACTGGCGGCCTTGGGAGTCAGCCTAAGGCCTTTCTGCTCAGGATGTGGTGGCCCTTAGGCGCGGCCAGGAGGAGGTTTCCGGGAGGACTCACATCCTAGTCTTTCCCTTTCCCATGGATGAGGGTGACTTGCAGCGGCTAGAATCATCCTATGGGTGATGAACTTCCCAGAATGTGGCAGATGAAAGTGGTGGTGGCAGGCCAGGCCTCTCATTCTGATTCCCAGATGGTGAGAGGGGGAAGCCAGGAAGCGTCACTGTTTCCCCAAATTCTGTGACTTCACAGAAGCTGCAGGAAATGGGATGGAGATGGGAAGAAAGAGCTCTTCTCCTCTGCCTCCGAGGGTGGTATTTTACAAGAGGCATATGGTGCTGGCTTCCATCTGAGATGGTTCCCACACATGTGCCTCTTCCCATGAGCGATAAACCAATCAGAGAAAGAGCCTCTTGGCAAAGCAGCCCATTGCTGGATGAGACCACCTTCCATCTTTCTAGATCACTGAGATTTTACATTGATAGGTAAGTATGTGCTGCTTCTATCTTCTCTGAAGATAGATTCTAAACACACTTAATGGGGTATATAATACTGGCTATCCACGAAATTAAATTCACCACAAATTTTGAGCTATCATTATAACACCCTGTTATCTCCGAATAATAACTGCTTGGAGCCATTGCGATATTTATAAAGTATCAGAGCTTTAACAAAATGAAAACAAGCCATAAAAGAAATGCCCTTCAAATTTTATGCAAATGCCTCAGTTTGAATAAAATAAACATTAATTAAGTTTACATATGCAAATTAATTCTAACTAGCCATGTTTTCATACTTGGTTATTAACCACAGTTTTCTTTTATGTCTCATTGAAATTAGCCCTATCATTTAGAAAATATTAACCAAAGAATGCTTTACATTTTTATGCATTAAATATGAAATATTATCCAAACAAGTAAAAAACCCATATATTTGAAAATATACTATAAAACAATAAAGAGATCATTTTATGCAACTAATTTTGTGTTAAGATTTTGCTTGAGATCAGAGAAACCATATGTATCTGTGCCTATCTCTTATGTATCTGTGATCTTACTGTGTTTGTATCTCCATTCTAAGACTGAGTCTTAGGATGATTTCTCATGGGAACAACAAAAAGGATCTTCTACCAGTGAATGAAGTGGCAACAGACTTCTCTGGCTGTCCAGTGGTTAAGCCTCTGAGCTTCCACTGCAGGAGGCAAGAGTTTGATCCCTGGTTGGGGAACTAAGATCCCCCATGCCACAAGGCATGACCAAAAAAGAAAAAGTAGCAAGAAAACATTTTTTTTTTGCCAGGGGATGGGGGTGGGGGGGTGGATACTAAGAAGTCGGATCTTTTGTTTCATATACCAATGAATAATCATAACAGTTTTGACTAAGGTACTTTCCGAAGCCTAAATACATTTCAAACCACATTGTCAACAAATGTACAGTAATTGCTTATAAAATCCATTTTGCAGGTAGAAAAACTGATTGCAAGAATAAATGACTTGGTTAAAGACTGTGAAAAACAAAATTAAACCTAGCTGTCTTCACTTTTAGCTCAAAATATTTCTCATTAATCCTCACATGTCTAGGACTCACTACTGGACAAGACTTCACTTAGCCCAGAGATGGGCTCACAAGAGACAAACAAAGGATTTTAGGATATATCTTCCTATCATATTTCCTCTCTTTTAATTCATATAGGAAATTAAACCATTGATTCTTAACTATTGTTGATTATCAAAATCACCCATGAGGCTTAAAAACGTGCAATGATCGGGACCCACACCAGACCCAGTGAAATATAATCTCTGAGGGTGGAATTCTTCAAGACTTCTTTTTCAAGAAAAATAACATGTTTACTAGTCAACTGCCTGACACACCTCCATATTGCTTTTTATTTCCTGTTTGGAAATGTCATCCTCTTAATTTTTTTCATCATTTCCCTTTTATATATTCTCTGTCCCTTTCATTTTTTAAAAAGCTGCCCACCCCAAAGGATTTTTCTGATGATCTTACGGATTTGGAAAGGAGACAGTGATAGAAAATTTCTAAAACTCTCTGCTTCCGAATGAAAGAATTAAAGGAAAATCATTTGCTCTGGGGGTTTCTCAATCATTGCTTCATCAGTATTTTTGGAGATGGTTGTCAGGCAAGAAGACTCAGGGATGAAGCAACACAAAGGGAAATACAAAGAAGAGATCATTCTTACCAATGGAAAAACAGACCCAGCCATGCTACCTCATACATATGCAAATGTTATTCTGAGACCAGTTTTAATTCTCTAAGTGGTAATTGCAAATGGAAAAAAGGGGTCTTTATAGGAAAGAATGGCCATCACTGAGGTTTCTTTCATGCTCTTTGTTGCACACAGTTCTATTAACCAGTGTTAGAATAGGATGCATTCATCCAAAAACCCAATATGATGACTTCCCTGGCAGTCCAGTGGTTAAGACTAAGCGTTTCCACTGCAGGGGTACTGGTTTGATCCCTGGTTGGGGAACTAAGATCCTATATGCTGTGTAGCCAAAAAACAGACAAATCAACAAAACCCCAGAAAGCTAATATGGTGAAACAAAACAGCAAAATTACAATTTACTATTCCTCCAGAATGTGTGGTAGAGAATTCTAATTAACCCAACATTGTGATAACTTAGTAATAATGATGTTTACTGTTTCATGCTTGTATTTAAGAGTAAACATATTGTGAATATAATATTTAAACTTATTGAGGTAACACTGGTTTATAATACATGTAACACTCATGTGTACAGCCTTATATTTCTACTTCTATATCACTACAGCATGCTCACCCCCAAGAAGTTAGTTTCCATCCAATATGGCTGATCTCCTTTACCCATTTCACAACCCCCCATCCCCGAATATAAGTTTTTTGATAAATCAAAGAAGTTCGTGTCTTTACTTCTCATTGGGTAGTTCTTCAGGTACAAATATACCCACACAAAATTGGCAGGAAGTGACTAAGCAGAATTGTCAGTGTTCTATCTGCCTTTTCCAACACCATGGAAAGAAGACACAGCTCATAGAGAGTACAGGTGTGTACTCATAATCATTCAACAACTGGTGCTGATTTTGTGCCAAGCACTGTGCCAGGCAATAGATATACCGCTGTGAGCATAAGTTATGGTCCCTGCCTTTCCAGTACTTACACTCTAACTAGAGAGACAGAGAACCATGGCATCAGGCTGTCAACAAGCAAAGCAGGCATCATTTTGCAGGAGACAGTGGAAAAAAGCAAAATCACTGATTTTGTCAGCTCAGGCTGCTATCACAGAATACCACAGACTGTGTAGCTTAAACAACATTTCTTTCTCACAGTTCTGCTGCCTGAAATCTAAGATTTAAGGGTTACTTTGGCAAAACTGGTGTCTGGTGGGGACCCTCGTCCTGGTTTGCAAACAGTGGTCTTCCCGCTGTATCCTCATGTGGCTGAGGAAGAAACTGGAGTCTCTTCCTGTAAGGACACTAACCCCCCATGGGGGTTGGGGGGTGGCCTCTATCCTCATGACCTTATATGAACCAAACCTACCTCCCAGTACCATCCACTGGGGAGTAGGTTTCTACACATGAATTTTGGAGAGACAAACACAAAGTTCTTAACAGCCATCTAGACCTGGGCTGTCCAGCAGGATCGCCAATAGCCACAGGTAACTACCAAGCCCTTGAAAGCTCAGTTACATGGAGATGTCCTGTAGTGTAAGTTATACACCAGATTTCAAAAATTTAGTATGGGGAACAAATACTATGGCAAGTACCTCATGAATAATATTTTGTATTCTTACCTTTTAAAATGATAATATTTTGGATATATTCAGTTCAGTCACTCAGTTGCGTCTGACTCTTTGTGACCCCAAGGACTGTAGCACACCAGGCTTCCCTGTCTATCACCAACTCCCTGAGCTTGCTCAAATTCATATCCATTGAGTCGGTGATGCCATCCAATCATCTCACCCTCTGTCGTCCCCTTCTCCTCCTGCCTTCAATCTTCCCCAGCATCAGAGTCTTTTCCAATGAGTCAGTTCTTCGCATCAGGTCCAATGTATTGGAGCTTCAGCAAGAGCATTAAGTCCTGCCAATGATTATTCAGGACTGATTTCCTTTAGGATCAACTGGTTTGATCTCCCTGCAGTTCAACGGACTCTCAAGATATTGGGTTAAGTGAAAAATATTACAATTTTTTTTTGCTAGCTTCTTCTTGTAGATGTTAGAAAACTGAAGATTACTTCTGAGGCTCCCACTTAGGTCTTGCATCATATTTCTTTAGGACAGCATTGGTCTAGCTCTGCAGTTCTCAAATGGAGGAAATTTTGGCCCCCAGGGGACATTTGACAGTATCTGGGGACATCTTTTGTTTGTGACAACTGGAAGGAATAGATGCCTTGAACGTCTAGCTGGTAGAGGCCTCAGAAAGCTGCAGAACATTTTACAAGGCACAGGACAGTCTTCCCCCATCACAAAGAATTACCCATCCCAAATGTCACAGTGCCAAAACTGAGAAACTCTGTTCGAGAGAATTCAATTAATAAGGTATAAAAAGAGCTTAAAGTGAACACTGTGAAATCTACAAATCTACGTCTATATAATGGACTACATATGATGTGGTAGGGCTTCCCTGGTGCCTCATACGGTAAAGAATCCGCTTGCAATGCAAGAGACCTGGTTAAATCCCTGGGTCAGGGAGATCCCCTGGAGAAGAGATTGGCAACCCACTCCAGTATTCTTGCCTGGAGAATTCCATGGACAGAGGAGCTTGGCGGGCTTTAGTCCATGGGGTCTGATATAGTAATCTATGACCAATAAATTTCTATTTGCAAGATAAAGGGCCTGAGGCCAGAGGCATCACCATGCGTGTGCCATGAGGCTGAAAAGCAGACCCGCCCACGTCACGCCTTCAGAGCCCTAGTGGCCGCACGTCACCAGCACGTTCGGAAGAGCTGGAGGATCCTCTCAGAACCCTGGGTAGGTGGTTTGCAGTTTAAGGCACATACTTATGTGTCTGAGTATCCACGCAAATATTCACAACAAATCTCCTTAGGTCTCATGGTAAAGAACTCATTGTTTATAATTCTGACTAGATGGAACCTTCCATAACCAAGATTTTTGAGTTCCAAATGAGCAATGTGTGGTAAATGGCTCATCTCAGCGAAGTTTATTTCTGCCTGAACGTCCCATGTGTTTCGAAGAAGTTAAGACATTTGGCTGAGATCAGTCCTAACCCTGTAGCATTCCAGAAATTGCCTTTCTTTTGAAGGTGTGCCTGATTTCAACTGGTTTACTTGCCTTTTTTTTTTTTTTTTTTTTCTCCTGACTCCCAGGCTATAAAGAGTTCTGATTATTTCAGCTTTCTGTTTGGATTTTAGCAAGGAACTATAACCATACTTGGCTGTGATGCATGACATTTGAAGCTGCAGGATCAAAGGGTTTGGGTACTTTGCCTAAATATTTGGAGCCCCTACTTCTCTATCTATTTCCATCCTGATGCAAGAGAGAAGTCCAGTGGTTATCACTGAAGTTCTTCACAAATAACAGCAGGAAAATAAGTTTCCTTCTTTTGTCCTCAGAGATGGAAACCTATTCCCCTCCTATCCACCCCAGTGTCTCATCTGAAAACTCCCCTTCTCTGATCCTGCAGATCCACAGGCCCTGCTCACCTGAACTGCTCCTTCTCAAAGCTCAACTGTTGCTCTGAGATTTAAATAAAGTTTTCTTATTCATGCACTGGCATTTTTACATCCAGGCCACCTCTGATTATTTTTTAAATAGGCAGAAAGTGGCGTGCCCCTGTAGTCACAGTCTTTGAAGTTTAGGCAAAAATCATGGAAAAAGACGAAACAATGCCATTTGCAACAACATGGAGGGACCGGGAGATTGTCACACTAAGTGAAGGAAGTCAGACAGAGAAGGAGAAATATTGTATGACATCCCTTATATGTGGAATCTAAAAGGAAATGATACAAGTGAACTTATAGAACAGAAAGAGACTCATAAACTTAGAGAATGAACGAAGGTTGTTGGGGAGGGAGAGAGGGGCGAAGGGATAGTTAGAGAGTTTGGGATGGACATGCATACACTGCTATATTTGAAATGGATAACCAGCAAGAGTCTACTGTACAGCATAGGGAACTCCGCTCTACTGATGTGGCAGCCTGGATGGGAAGGGAGTCTGGGGGAAAATGAGTACATGTGTATGTAGGGCTGAGCCCCTTTGCTGTTCGCCCAAAACTATCACAACATTGGTGATTAGATATACCCCAATACAAAATAAAGTGTAAAAGATGAAAAAAAAGGCAAAAATAAGGCTCTACTTGAAAGCAATAAAACAATTGATTAGTGATCGGGTGAAAGGAAATTGTCTTGTTATTGAAACCACTTGAAGAAGAGCAGGATTGGTGCATTTTCCATTATGTTTTGCTGTATCATCAAACCACAGGAAGATAAAAACAAAAAGGAAACCACATTACTTTATATAACTTTCAAACCTCATGTAACCTCCCGGGCCCTCCCCTCTTAGCCAGATTCATCATCTGCCTCTAAAGCATGATAATTTTCCAGAGTAAAACATGTCTAGGAAAAAAGTTCCTATACTTTGGATAAAAATACACATAACTCATTTATGTTCTAGGTGATGTATGACAATGTTCAGCAGCAGGGAAAATAGCAGAGTGCGTTGGCACATGTCACCAATACTCCAGTTCTCCTTCTGGGTAAGTACTTGGTAGAATTACATCTTTTCACTCTTTTGAATTTAGACATAGCCATGCGAAAAAGGCTATAAACAAATAACAAAAACAAGCAAAAGTGATGAGTGTCACTTCCGGTCACCTTTGCAAGGAAGTGCCCACGGCAGCATTAATCAGCCCAGATCTTGAGTGAGGTAGATAGCCAGGGTCCTTCTGAAGACCTGAGTTTGAAGGTGTAGCCTGTGTTGTTAAGTCCCAGGGATTTGGGGGTTTTGATTACTACAGCACCTACCTATCCTGGCTAATACATACGTCACTTAAGGTCTAGTACCTTAGTTTTACCTTCTGTACCTTTTCAAAATGTCATGTACTTTCTCCTAATAGAAGGAAACAAATTTAACAAACATGCTTAAAAAATAATAATTTCAAAGAAGAAAAGTACTTAAAAGCACAGAGAGTGTAGTGTTGGAGAAGAGGGTGATTGTCTGACAACAGATGTTGTTACTGAAGTTGTGTGTGTTGTTTTCTTGGTGCTACTTCATGGTGTTGAGCATGGTGATTTGATCCTTTTTTCTCTCCCTGCCAATTCAACAGTGTGACCACAGAACGATTTTTAGTGACCAGTGTTTCCATGCCCAGCTTTTGGTTGCAGCCGGTTTTCCATGATGTTTGCGGTCCTTATTTGACTCTGCAAGGACGGAGAATACCAACTTGAAGAACACCTGCAGTGTCTGAGACTCAGCATCTAACTTTTCCATATGTTCTTTTTTTTTTTTTTCCAGTTCTCCCACTGTGTACTAACCACAAGTATGCAGGCCTGAAGACTGAATACTAATCAAAAGGCAAAAGTGGGTTGGTTGCGGCTCAAGGCCTTAGTAGGAAATTCCTCCAGCTGCCAGGGCATGTGTTGAACACATGACTCCTGCTGGCAATGGTTGATGCTCTACACCAGCTGACTACCAGCAACTTGGAAGTTGGGCTATTTTCCTTTTTAATTTCCATTTAATTTGCAGTTTTATCAAAATGAAATGTTTACTTCACTTTTAGAAAGCAAACAATTCTACCAGCCTCTAAGGAAATCCTCCATCTCTACCAACCCCTGATTTATACTTCTCGGATTATCCATTTACTGACCAGATTATCCATTTAAAATCTATTCACTGTTTTTGTCCCCATGTTTCTAAGTAACCTGCTTCTCTTGTGTTGCTTGCTTTTTCAAATTTAGATAGATGTTTTGATTTCCCATTATAAAACACGCAAACTGCACTTTATTACCTACTCCTGTATACACACATGCACACATACATGTAGTATCAGTTAGTTTTGCTGTGTAACAAATCATCCCAAAACATACTGGCTTAGACCAGCCATTTATGTACTCACAAATCTGTGGATCAGAAATTTGAACTGGATTGGGCAATCCTGGTCTTGACGGAGCTCATGTTCAGCTGTAGTTGGTTACTGGAGTTGCTGGGGGCTGGCTAGCTGGAGTGGCCTCAGCTAGAGTGCCTCTGCCACTCTCCATGCAAACTTCCATCCTCTAGCGAGTTATGATGGACTCGTTCACATGGTGTTTCTGAGCATAGCAATAAATTTTATCCTCTTGTTTCTTCTAAATTCACTTGGTAGCTCTTAAAGGAAGACCTATTGTTAATATCTTTAACAGAGATCCATGCTGATGGCTTGCCATGGACCTTTTTTTGAAGTTTTAAAAACTATTTCTGCACCATTCTATTTAATATTTATTTATTCTATTGTATCAGGCTCCCTGGTGGCTCAGTAGGTAAAAAATCTGCCTGCAATACAGGAGACTTGGGTTTGATCACTGGGTTGGGAAGATCCCCTGGAGAAGGGAATGGCAACCTACTCCAGTATTCTTGCCTGGAAAATCCCATGGACAGAGGAGCCTGGCAGGCTACAGCCCACAGGGTTGCAATGAGTCAGATGTGACTGAGCAACTAAATCAGGTCTCACTAAAATATTATAAAATACTACTGTATTCATGTACCTATTTTGAAATTCTAAAAGTGCTTTAAGTCTTGTGAATGTTCCTTTTTAAGAGGACTCTGTCAGAAACTAACACAGCACTGTAAAGCAGTTATCCTCCAGTTAAAACAAAAAATCCATTAAGTAAAAGGACTCCGTTCTTGTGTTATGGATGCAACATCTTCTCTTATTTCCTCTGAGGGTTTTATTTACATTTTCTTCTGCTCCCTGAGTGGTCTGTTCCCTTTGTGATATTTATTCATCTTTGACTTCACCTTTCGTGTTAGCTATTTCTTTCAAATATCTGTTAACTCTTTCGCTGTCCATTTTCAAGAGAAGTCCTAAACAGTCTATGGCAGAAGTCCTCAAAAGTTCCTGTCTGAGGAATGAAAGTATATGGGTGGGATTTGCAACGAATGAGATTCACTGGAGGGTGATGGGGATTTTGCTGGGTTCCCCCAACTCTTCACATCTAGTTTTCTACTCCCACAGTAACGAATTACCACAAACTTGGCAGCTAAAGCAGCACGCGTTTACTGTCTTCCAGTTCTGGAGGTCAGATGTCTGATATGGTCTCGCTTCAGGTTGCTGGCAGGGCTGCGTTCCTTTTTGAGCCTCCAGGGAACAATCCATTTCCTTCCCTTTTCTGGGTCCTAGAAGCCACTCCTATTGCTTGAACTTTAGCCCTCTCCTTCCATCTTCAAAGCCAGTAACAGTGGGTCAAGTCTTTTTTACATGACATCAGTCTGACCTCTTTTGCTTCTCTCTTCCACTTTTAAAGACCTTGGTGATGACCGTGGGTCCACCTGAATAACCCAGGACCCTCTCCTTAGTGTGGTCGGCTGATTAGCAACTTTAATTCTATCTGCCACCCGAATTACCCTTTGCCACGTAACCTCACATAGTCACAGGTCTCAGGGATTAGGACTGAACATCACACTGCTTACCAGTTGCCTCACATCTGTACATACTTTCTTTGGGGCTGATCAGTTTACCCCAAGCCTCCTTTCTCCTGCCAGTGCATGTGCAGCCTGGCTGCCAGCTTTCTGCGAACAAGGGTGAAATGGTGCTGCTATTTACAATACCAAGACCTGGAAACGACCTAAATATCCTGTCAACAGACTAATGGATAAAGAAGAAATGGTGCATATATACAATGGAATATTACTCAGCCATGAAAAGGAATGAAATTGGGTCTTCTGTAGAGACACGGATAGACCTAGAATCTGTTGATACAGAGTGAAGTAAGAAAGAGAAAAACAAATATTGTATATCAACGCATGTAGTATGTGGAATCGAGAAAAATGGTATTGATGAACCTATTTACAAGGCAGTGGAGACACAGATGTAGAGTACGGATGTTGGACATGTGGGGGCAGGGGAGGGTGGGGTGAATTGGGAGAGAAGCATTGAGATATATACACCACCATGAGTAACACAGATGGGAAGCTGCTGTAGGGCATAGGGAGCTCAGCTTAGTGCTCTGTGATGACCTAGAAGAGGGGGATGCAGGGGCAGGGGGCGCAGCAAGGGAGGCTCAAGAGGGAGGGGATATAGATACGCATATAGCTGATTCATGTTGTACAGCAGAAACTAAGAACACTGTAGAGCCACTATACCCCGATTTTTTTTAAAAATGGTGCTGCTGATGCCACCCTTTGTGTACAGATGCCCCTCTTGGCTTCCCTGGTTTCCATATGTCACCAAGGCCCTCAGCTGTGTCCAGTATTCCTCTATCCAGAATGTTCTCTCTTAGCCTCTCTTGAGAATAAACCTCCAGACTTGTCCTGGGTAGGGAGGAGACAGTGGCTGGCAGTGCAGGAAACCATAGGGAATCTAGGTCCAGCTATTCCTTAAACAGATTTGTAGTCACTCCTCCTGGCATCAGTCTTGCCCACACCCCTTTGGGGGCAGCTGGTGCGTCTGCTGCTGAGACTCTCCAGGCCTTTGTGGCTCCATCAAATCTGAATTTTGGCTTTGCTTCTTAGAGGCTCTTGCCATTCAGCTTTCTCCCGTCTAGTAAATTAGTTATTGCCCATCCATCTGCTCTCTGGCTTTCAAAATAATGTTATTTCCTCTTTTGTCCCCATGGCCCTTACCGATGTACGTTTTCCATTCTCTTACTGTCATCCTACTGAGGCTTTGAGTGGGAATGGAGGTATAATCATGTTTGTTTGTTTTATCTGCTATGTTTAGCTAGAAGTCCCTCTGGTTTGTTTATGGGGAGGATTAAGTAATTGTGAAACCAATTATATTCTTTGTGTTCTGCATGACAATCAGTTTCTATTAGTTTTCACGAAACCCTAGTAAAAGGGTTCAGAAGTTTTTGAATTGCCTGTGAAGGAAAAAGAAAGGAAGTGAAGGTGGCAATTACCAAGAGCGTATTTGTGTGTGCTCAGTCATGTCTGGCTCTCTGTGGCCCCCAGGGACCATAACCTGCCATGCTCCCCTGTCCATGGGATTTCCCAGGCAAAATACTGGAGTGGTTGCCATTTCCTTCTCCAGGGAATCTTCCCAACACAGGGATTGAATCTGTATCTCTTGCATCTCCTGCAGTGGCAGTCAGATTCTTTACACCGAGCCGCCTCGGAAGCCCCAGTTACCCAGTTCTTGTTGTTCGGTTGTTCAGTTGTGTCTGACTCTTTGCAACACCATGGACGGTAGCACGCCAGGCTTTCTTGTCCTTCACTAGTAGCCATCTCAAAATAGTAATGTCTAAACAGTCTTCTTTGCCTGGTCCGGATCAGGTGCTCAATATTTATATGAATTACATGATGCTTAAAAAGTACTCCAAGAATCGGGTGGGTCCAGCTTTAATCCCAACATCTTTGAGCACAGGCCCATGAATACTGAGTTGTTGCTGAATAAATACTGAGGAATCCACTATTTGTTTTTCTGCAGTTGAAGCTAGAAAAGCAAGGCCCTTTTCATTCTAAATGTTTGAAATGAGAAGTGAAAACTACTACACCCTAATCAATTTCAAAGCAGGCAAAATACTGAATTCCCTGGAATGCATCAAATAGAACTTTGATACATGCTAGTGATACTGTCGGTAGTAAATCAGATAAATTGTGTATAGAAGGTGTGGATTTTATCACCTCTAGTGATGTTATCTTAATATGTCATGCTCTCTCCTCCTTCCCCAAAGCATGCTATTTCATTAATTGTTTTACTTCTGTCTGGGGACTGAAAGCTTGGCCAGCGGCTGTTGATGTTTTGACAGTGCAGGTGAACCGGACAGAAACATCACCCACTTAGAGGCGGAGTGGTGCCGATGATCTCTGTCTCCTCCTCTTAATGCTACAGCCCTTCTCAAGTGTCTGCCGCCCCTTCTGGATGCCTGCAGTTTGTTCCCTGTGAATATCTGAAGAGGTGCTGGGAGCTCACGGTGGGTTACCAAGGGGCTTTGGGCATCTAGCAGTTTGCTCAGACCAACAGCCAACACAGCTACTTGGCAGGCTCCAAGCGAGCACCCTGGCTGCTCTCAGAAGCCTTCTTCTAACCCTGGGCTAATTGTCTCCACTGTGCTGGGCTTTCTTTGCGGACACCTATGAGCTACAGCTGCATCCAACAGCACCATGACACAGAATCTCACTTGTGTTAGCAAGGCCAGCTTCTGCTCTGAAATGCTCCTAATTAGCTGTTAACACGTGACATCTCCACACATGCACCTCAGTGCAGAGAACAGCCAGTTCATCTCATGCATAGAAGGCTGATGACAAAAGTGAGAAAGAATGAATTGTTTTGATACATTTTGTTCTGAGTAAAAAAAAAAGAATATATATATATGTATATACATATATTTGATGAATTGTATATTGTAGTACTTTGTTGTCCTATATTTCTGATTCCAAACATGAGACCTCAACTGGAATGCTGGGTGGCTGAGAAAACAGAAGGAGAAGAAAAGCTATTTCTTTTTAATCTGTTCTGCAAAGACAGAAAAGCAATTGAAGAGATACTTATTAAAACTCCAACTGGCTCTGTGACCTTGGGCACAATCTTTCTTCTCTTTGGGCCTCAGTGTTTTTCATTTATAAATGAAGGGATTGGATTCTTTTATATATTGAACTAAGAGGTTTCTTTCAGTGTTAAAAACCTGAGATTCGAAGATAGCTACATTCCTGAAACGACGGGGAAGAAAGCCTTTTAAAAAAGCACGACTCCCATTATATGAGGATTTGTTATATCCAACTCAGATTTGGCACCTTTGTACACAGATGGGTGTTAGAAATTTGCAACAAGTCAGGAATATGCTGAAAGATTTAGTAGAAAGAAACAGCATATTGGGTTTTGCATTAAAAAAAAAAAAAACCCAGCAATACTGTTGTTTGAAGGGCTCTGTGCACTGGGAAATTATTATCTAGCATCAAAGAAAACATTTGTTTTATTTATGATTTCATGATCTCAAGTACAACTTTGTAACTGTAGCTGTGACTGGTCCACTGTCAATTCTTGGGACCTGGAGATCTCTAACTCCGGAGGGAAGACAGGAGACTACTGCCTTGCCCTGTATCTCTCAAAACCACACCAAGTGTCTCATCAGGTACCATCTCATGCAGGACTCATATGCAGGACTCATTTCTTACAGTCAGAAAGGCACAACTTGAAAGAACTTTTTCTGCAGACATTTTGAAAGCTGAACTTCTCTTTTATGGGTAGCAGATGAAAGCTCAGTGTTTGATTGCCCGTGACTTTATGGCTAAGATGAATGTTCTCCTCTGCTCCAGCCCCCTTCCCAGGGCACAACCAGTTTTCCTGAAGGAGAGTGGATTAAATTTGTAGATAAGCCAGTGCTGAGGAGAGTGAACGGGCTTAGGAGACTCAAGGGAGGAGAGTTCAAAGCCTCACTAACAGGCTGGGTGGTCTAGGGAGAGTCACCCTCCTTCCCGGAGCTCAGTCTGTCTACTGTATGCAACACCCACGTCACTGCCATTTTCAGCAGGAAGCTCCTCGGGTATTTTGTTCTGTGGAAGCATACTGGCCTGGAGTTTTTTTGGCGATCTCCTTTCAAATTCCCAAGAGTGGCTTAAATAAGGAGAGAGATCATCATTATTAATATAAAGTGATTTTAATATGTCAGGAATCATAAACCAAAGTCAGTTCCATGGTTGAGATAAACCATGCCACCAAAGTCTACATCTCCACGTTTCGAGCCCAGCTTCTGAGAGCGCTAGATGCCAGTGTGATCACATCTCAGCTTCCTTAACACTTTGTGGGCTTCCTTTTGCTGATAGCTTAGTTCCCTGGGACTTCCTGCCCTTCCAGAATCTTTGAATTGTACTCAGTTCAGTTCAGTCGCTCAGTTGTGTCTGACTCTTTGCAACCCCATAAATTGCAGCATGCTTACCTGTCCTTCACCATCTCCCGGACTGCACTCAAACTGTGTCCATTGAGTTACTCAGCTGTCTCATCCTCTATCGTCCCCTTCTCCTCTTGCCTTCAGTCTTTTCCAGCATCAGGGTCTTTGCAAGATATGTGAAGATATAGAAGAGTAGTAAAAGGGAAATGAATATAAGTAAATTATAGAAATGGGAGTAATTTGTTAGTAAAGCCACAAATGGTAAAGGATGAACTTTATATAGATTCTGAAAAAGCTTCAGTTCAGTTCAGTCGCTCAGTTGTGTCTGACTATTTGTGACCCCAGGAATCGCAGCACGCCAGGCCTCCCTGTCCATCACCAACTCCCGGAGTTCACTCAGACTCACATCCATCGAGTCTGTGATGCCATCCAGTCATCTCATCCTCTGTCGTCCCCTTCTCCTCCTGCCCCCAATCCCTCCCAGCATCAGAGTCTTTTCCAGTGAGTCAATTCTTCACACCAGGTGGCCAAAGTACTGGAGTTTCAGTTTTAGCATCATTCCTTCCAAAGAAATCCCAGGGCTGATCTCCTTCAGAATGGACTGGTTGGATCTCCTTGCAGTCCAAGGGACTCTCAAGAGTCTTCTCCAACACCACAGTTCAAAAGCATCAATTCTTTGGCACTCAGCTTTCTTCACAGTCCAACTCTCACATCCATACATGACCACTGGAAAAACCATAGCCTTGACTAGACGGACCTTTGTTGGCAAAGTAATGTCTCTGCTTTTGAATATGCTATCTAGGTTGGTCATAACTTTTCTTCCAAGGAGTAAGCGTCTTTTAATTTCATGGCTGCAGTCACCATCTGCAGTGACTTTGGAGCCCCAAAAATAAAGTCTGACACTATTTCCCATCTATTTGCCATGAAGTGATGGGACTGGATGCCATGATCTTCATTTTGTGAATGTTGAGCTTTAAGCCAACTTTTTCACTCTCCTCTTTTACTTTCATCAAGAGGCTTTTTAGTTCCTCTTCACTTTCTGCCATAAGGGTGGTTCCATCTGCATATCTGAGGTTATTGATATTTCTCCAGGCAATCTAGATTCCAGCTTGTGCTTCCTCCAGCCCAGCATTTCTCATGATGTACTCTGCATAGAAGTTAAATAAGCAGGGTGACAATACACAACTTTGACGTACTCCTTTTCCTATTTGGAACCAGTCTGTTGTTCCATGTCCAGTTCTAACTGTTGCTTCCTGACCTGCATACAGATTTCTCAAGAGGCAGGTCAGGTGGTCTGGTATTCCCATCTCTTTCAGAATTTTCCACAGTTTATTGTGATCCACACAGTCAAAGGCTTTGGCATAGTCAATAAAGCAGAAATAGATGATTTTCTGGAACTCTCTTGCTTTTTTGACGATCCAGCAGATGTTGGCAATTTGATCTCTAGTTCCTCTGCCTTTTCTAAAACCAGCTTGAACATCTGGAAGTTCACGGTTCACATATTGCTAAAGCCTGGCTTGGAGAATTTTGAGCATTACTTTACTAGCGAGTGAGATGAGTGTAATTGTGCGGTAGTCTGAGCATTCTTTGGCATTGCCTTTCTTTGGGATTGGAATGAAAACTGACCTTTTCTAGTCCTGTGGCCACTGCTGAGTTTTCCAAATTTGCTGGCATATTGAGTGCAGCACTTTCACAGCATCATCTTTCAGGATTTGAAATAGCTCAACTGGAATTCCATCACCTCCACTAGCTTTGTTCATAGTGATGCTTTCTAAGGCCCACTTGACTTCACATTCCAGGATGTCTGGCTCTAGGTGAGTGATCACACCATTGTGATTGCCTTGGTCGTGAAAATCTTTTTTGTACAGTTCTTTGGTGTATTCTTGCCACCTCTTAATATCTTCTGCTTCTGTTAGGTCCATACCATTTCTTTCCTTTATTGAGCCCATCTTTGCATGAAATGTTCCCTTGGTATCTCTAATTTTTTTGAAGAGATCTCTAGTCTTTCCCATTCTGTTGTTTTCCTCTACTTCTTTGCATTGATTGCTGAGGACTGAACTACGTTATGGGCATATAAAGGGAACATGCCCTTTGACATACAATTTTGATCTTCCTCTCCCTTGTAAATATTTTTAAAAAAGTTATTATTATCCAATCATAGCATGTGGGTCTTGTTTAAGGGCTATTAATAATTCTTCAGGCCTTTTCTATGAGTCTGTTCAGTTAGGATTAGGTCTGGCTGTGAATAACAGAACCCTAAATAAGGTACGGATGTGAGAGTCGGACCACAAAGAAGGCTGAGCACTGAAGAACTGATGCTTTTGAACCGTGGTACTGGAGAGGACTCTGGAGAATCCCTTGGATTCCCAAGAGACCAAACCAGTCAATCCTAAAGGAAATCAACCTTGAATATTAATTGGAAGGACTGATGCTGAAGCTCCAGTACTTTGGCCACTGATACAAAGAGCTCACTCACTAGAAAAGACCCTGATGCTGGGAAAAAGATTGAGGGCAGGAGGAGAAGGGGATGACAGAGGATGCGATGGTTTGATGGCATCACTGAGTCAATGGACATGAGTTTGAACAAACCCAGGGAGATACTGAAGGACAGGGAAACCTGGTGTGCTATATAGTTCATGGGGTCACAAAGAGTCAGACGTGACTTAGTGACTGAACAACAACAACAGCAAATAATGAAGACCCGCACAGAACAAAGGTCTTCTCTTTCATGTAAAAGAAGCCTGGAGGGCAGGGGTCTAGGAGCACATCAACAGAAGGTCATCGCAGGGACTTCCCTGGTGGGCCAGTGGGTTAAGACAATGCCTTCCAATGCAGGGCGTTCGGATTCAATCCCCAGTTGGGGCTCTAAGATCCCATATGCCTCGTGGCCAAAAAACCAAAATATAAAACAGAAGCAATATTGCAACAAATTCAAAAAAGACTTAAAAAAAAAGTTATCACAGACACAGGCTCTGTCATACTGCACATTTTTCTTCAAAGGAATGTGCATAGCTCTCTACCAGAGTGTAACCTCCTTGAGGGCAGAAATGTATACTTTTCCATCCTCACAGGATCTATAAGAAATAGTCTCTTCAGGATAGGGAGTTTGGGATGGTCATGTACACACTACTATATTTAAAATGGATAACCAACAAGGACCTACTGTATACTACAGGGAACTCTGCTCAGTGTTATGTGGCAGCCTGGATGGAAGGGAAGTCTGGGGGAGAATGGATACATGTATATATATGACCGAGTCCCTTTGCTGTCCACCTGAAGCTACCGCAGCATTGTTAATTGGCTATACTCCAATATAAAATAAAAAGCTGAAAGTCGAGCCAAACAAAAAAATTGTCTCTTCTGTTCCTGCCTATTCCACCCTCTATATACTTCCCTCCCTTTCAACATTATTCCCTTCCCATAAAATATCTTTTTTGTTAAATGGGGGAGAAACAAGATATGTATTTGTATGTATTCTTGCAAAAAAGGAATACTGGAAAGATAAATAAGAAACTAATAAAGAAAAATATTTGTCTCTCAAAGGAGAGGTTGTGGGGTAAATGAGAACAAGAATCAAAGCTAGATAGCTAAATATACATCTTTTTTATGTTGATTTTTTTCACCATGTAAGCATGTTTATAGTAGGAAAAATACACACTAGAAAACTTAAAATGGCAATTGTGCTAACATCTAATTGAGCAACTCATGGTATTATCAGAACCAGACAAGATTTGACCTAATAAAAAAGTCAAGGAAGCCTTCCTGGACCAGGTGGTTCTTGAGCTGAGATCTGAAGAATCAACAGAAATCAGTGGGTTCAGAGAGCAGAAAATATTATAATTAGGTAGGGAAACCTGTGCAAAGGCCCTGTGATGGGGAGGGAAAAAGTGCTTATAAAGAACTGAAGGAAGCAGAATTGCAAAGCCAGCTATGAAATGAGGTTGGACCAATAAGGACAGTCTAGACCACATGAGGCTAGTGGACCATGCTGAGAAATTCTTTTTCTAAAAAAAAAAAAAAAAAAAAACAACAAAGAGCAATGAGATGCAGGTGAAAGGTTTTAAGGAGGGGGGAAGGAATACGTCTGGGGAGAGTTTGTGCTTTATTCAGGGGAATATTCATAGTCACTGAAGATACAGAGGGAAAGATGTAGTGTGATTCACTACCCTTGTTCTTAGAAAAAATCATTGGTCCCACCCATCTCCCCAGTTCACCCGTAAAATCACACGTAATGCTTGCTAACAACAGTCTACGTATTTCAATTATGATCCATCAGTTGCTATTTGCTAAAAACATTACACAAATTGCACACAGGATAAAGTTGTTATAGTCAGATTTACATTGGGACTTCTCTTCGTTTCTAGGCAACGTCATTGCACTGGATAATGATGGCTCTGACCCGCAGAGTCTTTCACAATCTGGTGAGCGAAATGAACGAGAGAAACAGTTTCTGTGTGTTCAGGCCAGTATCAGAGCCTATTAGATCCAGCCTGGGAATAAAACCCATTTTTAATGCACCATTTGATAAGAACACTTAACCTCAGTATGTGTTGTAATTAGAGAGATAATTAGAACTTCAGTAGGACCTCTTAAGACTAGGAATATATTTGAAATTCACCTGGAATGAAAATGGCATTATCTAAGACCAATCCAAGGTATTTTCCCTTCCATTTCCACCTTGCCTTCCCTCCATCCCAAAGCTTTCACAGTGTAAGAAGTGTGAAAAGATAAGAATTTTTATAGGCAGTGCATATCACAGAAGGCTAATGGGTTCAGCTGAAAATTGCTTTATAGTTATTTGAAAAGAGGGGAAAAAAACCCCCTTAATTTTGAAAATGAGTTTCAGAGAGGCTGAGTATGAAGAAGATGGACTGTGAGTCATGTATACAAAGAGAAAAAAACTGCTCTTGTGAGAACCCACTCATAAAATGTTAATATATGCATAAGAAAATTGTGTTCCTTAATCTCTGAAGAAACACTTATCACTAAGAACCCTTTAATTCTTTTCCTGTGCTTGATTTATTAGCTTATGAAATTATGTTAATAACCTTCATGTTAATGGTTTGGGGGCTCAAATGACCTGATTTTAATAATGAAGTAATTTATGCAATAAATGCAATCAGCATCTATGAATCTCACTTAACACAAACAGTACTGGTGATTAGCCAGTGCTAAAACAAGTGACTGCCAGCGTGGGGCAATGCATGTTTTTCTGCAGAGAAAACAAATCTTGCTGGCAAGTGATGGGCAGGGGCAGTGGGGCTGGGTGTTACTCAGGGCATGTGATATGAGCTGCAGCTCTTAGCTGCATAAGCTTTGGTAGAGAGGTTGAGCCTGAATCCAAACATAATTTACAAACTGTAAGATGAGTCTGGTACTTCACCAACTAAGAGTACATCTACATAGGAGATGCATCCATGACAAGGAGCATGTGTATGCTGGGAGTGCAGTGATGTCCTGGAGGAAAATGGGGGAGTCCAGAAAACAGCAGATGAAGGAACAGCCAACAGCTGCCTAGGAGGGAGCAGAGTGGCAGTGGAGGAAGGCCTCCAGGAGATGGAGGGGACCCCTAGGAAGAATGGAGGGTTCCCCACCCTGTCATCGGAAAACCCAAGTCCTGCGATAAGCTGGGTGCTAGTATTACTCAGCTACGGCTTTTTGAGAGTATTATGCTGAATTACTCTTTATCCTTTGTTTTGTTTTCTTACTTCTTTACATTCCTTACAGATCTAAAGCTTAGAAACAACTAATTGACACCCTTATACGTTCATTGACGTGCAAAGACACACTTTAACCATGTGAGCTAGAGGAGATTTTTTCTCCTTTCTTTCTTCAGTAATTCCTAGGAAACAAATTTCCATTTCTTTCTCTTATGGTTTAGATATTTCTCTTAAAAATTCTACCTCCTTCCTGGGACTTCCCTGGTGATCCAGTGGTTAAGAATTCACCTTGCAATGCAGGGGACGTGGGTTTGAATCTGTGGTCGGGGAACTAAGATCCCACATGGCATGCGGCAGCTAAGCCCACATACTACAGCTACTGAGCCTGTGCCACAGCTGGAGAGTCCGTATGCCGCAATGAAAGAGTCCGCATGATGCAAAGTAGAGTCTGCTTGCTATAACTAAGACCTGATGCAGCCAAATAAATAAATATTAAAACAAAAATCTATCTCCTTCTTGGGACCTCCCTGGTGGTTCAGTGGCTAACATTTCAAACTTCCAATGCAGGGGGCGTGGGTTCAATCCCTAGTCAGGGAACTAGATTCACATGCCACAACTAAAGATCCCACATCCTCCAACTAAAAAGATCATGGACACCACAGTGAAGATCAAAGATCCCCAGTGTTGCGACTAAGATCTGGCATACATCATACTTAAATATTTTAAAAATTCTGTCTCCTTCTCAGATAAAATTTACCAAGCTGTTCTCTGACTTCTAGAAATAAAGATAGATGTAGTCATCGCCTCTTCTTACTGACCCTGCAAAACCACAACCAGGGGTGAGAAGGGATGCAATAGCCTTTGTACAATACCCTGTGTTTCCGGCAGGGTCGAGACACCACAGTGCGAACCTTCCAGCATTTTGATCTTTACCCTGAACACTGACATAAGATTTTTTTTTTACCTGTTCAAAAGCACTGGTGGGGTACTTGGCAGAATGATCTATCTCCCCGTAAAAAAGATTTACTTCAAATACACTTTTGGCACAGTGTTAAGTCAAAACAAAAAGTAGAATATTAATTTAGCTAAATGATAAACTGAGATGCCACAGAGAAAGCACTGGCTTAGAAATCAGACTTCCTGGGTTCCTAACTTAGTTTCTACTCTCACTGTTTGTGGAACTGGTTAAAGTACATGACTCTTTCAGACATATTTACTTCTAATTTTCTATATTTTAATGAATGGACATTAACTTTATGACAAAATCATAAAGCACATAATTTTTGGAAAATATACATAAAACTTACCCTGTAAGAAGATAAATCTTCAGTGGAATTTTAACTCTTCATCAGTTGTAAATTGGCTATATTGAAAAACAGGTCATCCAAACTCTTGTATCTCATATGAAATCTCACCCAAACTCTACCCTTTTTTGGGGGGATCTGCATAAAGTTTATCCTGATTTTACCATCTCAGAAAGCATGAAGTAAAATGCCTTTGAGAGTCTTCATGTGCAATCCACAGTCAGAGCTGCTATTCGCAATTCCACAATTTAGAAAATTAGAAGTGATATTAATACCTTGCTCGTTGCAGCACTCAAATCTCTACTCACAGGTTGTCAAGTCAAGTGACATGCTTCAACACCACCAATGCATTAATCCTCACCACTGAGAAGCAACTGCAACTGTCCCAATTACAGATAAAAATATCTGCCAAGAGACCTAGTACCTGCTTTGTCCACGTCTTCAAGCACAAAATCTAGAATCATGGTCCACTGCAAAAATTGCAATACAGGTATGTCTTCATCCATCAGCATTCTCATCAAATGTGGGCTTAACCTATGATATCACAAATAAATTAATTAATAAAATTGCAAGGACACATACTCTTTGCAAAAGAAATAACTCTTAAAGCTATTTGTCATCTTTCTGCATATAAAACCTTGAGAATTTTTTTTTCTCTAGCCAGAAAGCACTGTAAACAAGAAAGAGGCTATATACTTTTTCCTAATTATAATGTAAAAAGTAGAGATCTAAGCTAAGTCTTCCTTTGACTCTCAGCAATGGCATCTAAGATGCATGGTTTTGATGGAATTCCATCCTGTTGAGTTTTGATGGAATTCCACAGCTTTTAACATTTTTTCTAAACTCTTACCACTCTTTCTGTAGGTGCATTTCCTCTCACCTGTTTGAGCTCCCAGGCTCACAAAGACCCTTTCTTCCACTTTGGTGGCAAACACTGAGCCCTGCAAAGCAGGAAGAAAAAGTGGTCGGTGGAGCAGTGGATGGGTGGCAGGTGGGGCTCATCTCTCCCACTCTGCTTCCGGTCTCTCTCCTCTATTTTGCTGTACGTGTACTCTCCAACCTTCAAGAAACTTTGGCCAGATTACAGCCACCTCAACCATCTTGAGAGACTGTGTAAAATTATCCTTTGGGTGGAAAAAAAAAAATCCTCTTTCCAGCTTTGGTGTTGAGATATCCATCATGTTGAGAGACACTGTGCTTCCTACTGCAGTGAGGGATGTAGTAACCAACTCATCCCCTTCTTCTGAGTTTATCTCTGCTCCTAGTAAGCCAGGAGTTACTCACACCTTCTCATTCCATGGTTCAAAACATGTTCCTTCTTCTCTGCTCTGAATGGAAGCATTTTCAAAAATCACTGCTGTTGTGTAATATCTATAGGCCATTATGGGGACCTCCCTGGTGGTTCAGTGGCTGAGACTCCATGCTTCCCTGCAGGAGGCATGGGTTCCATCCTGGGTCAGGAAACTAAGATCCCACATGCCTTATGATTCGGTCACATAAACTGGCCATTATGTCAAAGGAAATAAACTTAATTAAAACAAAAAATCAGTTTCTTTTAAACTTTAGCTCCATATTTTTTAAAAAAAGGAAAATATGATCCCCTTCAGGCCAGGAAGATAAGACAAAGTCCCTTTAAGCATGCATTTCTGTTGTGCGCTCCACACCTTACTGTACTCTTTTTGGCAGTGCAGAAAACTCTGACTTGTTTTGTATTTAAACTGACTTAAAATGAATGGGTAACCAAAAAAAAAAAAAAAAAAGAGAGAGAGAGAGATTTCCTCTTGCTAACAAAACTATTCCTGGGATACATGAATATATTTTTATACTCATCGCCAGAAATAGATTATTTTTAAAATCCCAGTGCCTTTAAATATCTCAGAACCACAGTATTGTGGTTGAAAGAATGGATTCTAGAGCCAGAATAACTTGGATATGAGTCCAGCTTCTCTTGTAATAGCTGTGTGACCTGGGGCCATGATTTAATTCTGCAGCTCATTCGTCTCATCTTTAAAATGAGGATACCAATCATGCATTGATGATAGTGTAACCCAACTGAATTTACATATAAAGCACTTCGAACGATGTCTGGCATAGACACAGACATAGAATAGATGTTCAACAACTGTTATGTACTACATGTAATAATGATGCATCATACCACATCCCATAAATAAAAAGGCCATTGACCCACTGTGACTCTAGGACTGATTCTGAGAATCTCCAAGTTAGGATCGGGAACAAAGGAAATACTTTGCTGCTCTCATCCTCTCTAAAATACCTTCCTTTTTACTATTCAAAAATTCTTTTGATTCAGCACAATCTTGAAAAGATAATTATCAAGATAATAGTTCGAGGGAGTATGTGTTTTGAGTATGATAATTGGAGGTAGCCAGATAAGCATTTGACTCATTATGTTTAGTACTCTTAACAACTTTGGTTTTCATCCTACATAATCAAAAAACAATCAAAGCCAGTAACTGTCAGCTTCTCTACAGAAACAGAAAGTCATTGGAGGCCAAAGCAAGTTAAGATATTTGTCTTTTCGCTCTAAGAATTTCTCATTTCACATATAAAATACAGATTGCATCAAGCTTTAGTGAAATTAAGATAGAGCTTGAGGAAGGAATTAAAAATTATTCACCCAAAGCAGTTTTGCAGTGTTCTATGGGGGAAAAACTGTCATTGTTTCTTTTACGTCTACCCTATCAAGATTATTCTCCAGTCTGACATTTCTTAATCTGAGTTTATTTTCCAGGTCATTAATTTGATTTCACAATGTTTTGCAGCCTTTAAGTTTCTCAGTTAAACCAGCATCATCAACATCAATCATCATTTTCGGTTCTTCCCTTTTTTTTTTTCTTTTCTCCTGCCATCTTGGTTTGTCTGGTTTATTTAATCCTTTTTCCATCACTGTTTTTGAAAAGTCCCTGACCTTCTTTGCATCAGCCCAAGCTAATTCCACTTCATATATCAATTTTGAGTCTCTAAAGGGACACAAATGAAAAGATACTTATCAAGATAATAGTTCAAGGGAGTATGTGTTTTGAGGGCAAGCTTAGATCCTGGACTGTGGAAACCAGAAGAACAGCAACATGGAAGTATATGTGTATGTCTGCAGTATTTTTCCTAAAAAACAACAAACCAGGCTACCAACCAAACAGAACATTACCGATGGAAAGCAGATCTAAGTGCATCATGGATCAACAGATATCTGCCTACCAACCAGCTTCTCCTTTAGCTATCTTCTGGATTACAGAGCTGAACCAGGGGGATATTTCTCTCACCACTGACCACTCTCTGGTCTGGTTATAAGTAAGGAGGGCTTCTCTTTACATCTATTTTATACAAATCAGATCTCCCAGAATACTGAAACCTAGGGGTGAACTAGGATTTAAATTCAGAAGAAAGAAAAATAAGAAGAGTGAAATGCTAAGAACTTACTTGATTCATTATCTGAAACGTAAGTTAAATTAGTTCAAGTGAATGTACGTAAGGCCTAATATTGCCACTTAATGGTTTTACTGCCCAGAGTCACAAGTTGAAGGGCATCTGTGCACATTTGTTTAATATGTTTCTATATGCGTAAAGCTTTGGCTACTTTGCCAAGAATAGTCTTACTGAATTTTCTTTGAGACACTCTCGAGTCAGAAATTGTCCACAACTCGCCATTATTCTTATTGTCTGGGGTCAGGCAGCCCTGAGTATCTGACGTTCACCTGAAGGTTTGTTGACTGCTCCTTGAAGACCACCCCAAAGCCATTCCATGGCTTTCCAAAACAGAACAGCTGCTTTCTCTGCTATAAATTCTGATGTCTGATCACCTTTCTTCAACCATTCAATAGGACCCTTCATAAGCATTGCTTGCTGTCGTGTGCTTAGGCATTTTGAGCTTGAGCTGATGACGTGTATATGAAGCATCTGGGTAAAGACAGAAAGGTGAGGTACGTTACAAAACAGCTTTACAGCTTTACAAGGTTTTATGTTTTTTGTATGATTGGTTAATATATAATGCATTAAAAAAAAAAAACACAAAAAGAACAATCAAACAAACAAAAAATCTCCCAGAATTCTTTAGGTGTTTAGGTTTCCAAACCTGCCTCTAAAAATCTGTTTAAATGTTAAGGTAGTTGAACTGGTGTTAAAATAATTTTCCATTGTTTCTTTAAGAAAAACTAAGACCTAGTTCTCACAGGGATATTGGAGGCAGGGTAAAAATTCTGCTTTTGGTAGAGTCCCAGCCTACAGAAGTGTAGTTCTTTTACATTTCTTTCCTCCTTTTCCCCTCAGAGACAAATGAATTTTCTCTTCCCTTTTCCTTTTTTCCCTCTTTTGCAAGGAATGAGAGTGGATTTCTTCTTCCCTTCTTTGCCTGTCCAAAAAACAACAGGGGGTCCTGCCCTACCTCCAGGATGGTGAACCTAGTGGCGGACAGGTGACAACAAGGGTCAAGAGACAGTCTCCCTATACTCCTTTCCTTAACAAGGAATGTCCTGTGTCAGCTGTGCAGTCCTTGGGGACCACAGGTAACAAAGAATAGCCATGGCAAAACGATAGAGATTTAAAAAAAAAAAAAACAAAAAACAGCAGTGTGGTTATCAGAGGTTTGGAGAGAGAGAGAGAGCTGAACGGAGTACAGAGGAGTTTTAGAGCAGTGAAAATACCTTGCATGATACTATAACAGTGGATACATGTCATTATACTTTTGTGTAAACCCACAGAATGTTCAACACCAAGAGTGAACCCTAATGTAAACAAGGACTGTGGAGGATCATGATGTACCAATGGAAGTGAATCAACTGTAACAAGTGCATCACTCTGGTGGGAGATGTAAATAACGAGGGAGGCTGTACATGTGTAGGGGCAGGAAGTATATATGCGATAGCTCTGTAAACTTTCCTCTCAAATTTGCAGTGGACCTTAAACTGCTTTAAAAAATACTAAAGTATTAATTCTTAAAAGAAGAAAAAGAAATAGAGAAATTTTGAAAAAAAAAAAATAGCCACCAACAATAACTTATAGCTTTTAAAACATACCCCATCCATCATCACATTTGATGCTAACATTAACCTTGCAGGATAGGTGTGGTTTACCCCCCATCTTACAGAGAGGGTAACTGAAGTGGGTAAGTTTACCCTCCATCTTACAGAGAGGGTAACAGAGTGGGTAAGTAACTTAAAAGGTCACTTGGTTCATAAGAGGTAGATCTAGGAATTTAAATTGTTTTCACTTCACAATATCAAGTTAGTCTTTAATGTGTAATTGTCATCAATTATACTTCTATAAAGCTGAATAACTGTCTTAGTAACATAAGTAGAGAGATGAAGTACAAACTTCTTTTAACTATGTTTACTTGCCTTGGTATGTTTAGTTAAGACAAAATGACTGAAACTTAGTGCTTTTCCTTTTCTTGGTAAAGCACATTATGTTTTAAAATGTATTATTCTGGTTTATTAATTGAAATGTTAAGGGTTTGAAAAACTGAAAAACATACCTATCAGTGTGTAAATGATGGCTCTAGTACAGAAATCTAAGAATGTGAATTAGAACTTTTATCAACATAATTTATTTCACTAATAAATTCAGGGGAAATTATAGGACTATACCAATATATGGTAAAAGAGTAATTGGTATAATTCATGGTAAAACCTCTAAGTAAAAGAAAAATTATAAGTAAGAGCACTTATTGGAAAGTAGCAATGAAATACTAAAGACAGTTCTGTTAAAATCAGAAACAAGATAGAGTTATCCATATTACCACTATTATCAGAAGGTGTTTTGAAGGCAGCTAGAATGTGTGGGGGCATGGCCAGAGAAAGGGGAGTTATACAGAGCTGGAGCCTAAGAAAACTGGGTGGAGAATCCCTCAGATCCTGGGCCAAGACCTGAGAAGCACATGTACAAGACTGACTCTGAATTCTGCTGCTGGAGGCTGAGAGCTGAAGAGGTATTAGTGATCACCCAGAGTCTGGAGACTTTGGGATTACAGCTCAGCTGGAGTCGACATCCTCAGTGAGAACATAAGATATTCAATTGAGACCCTAGTAAAGCCATTTCTCGGTAAAATTTATATCTTAGAATAAAAGCCATTTCACAGGAATTAGGGCAAAAATAGTAACTGACCATTCCAAGACATTCTAAAACAAAGTCTGACTAGATCAAGATCCATTAATACAAATTATGTAACCACTACCAAAACAAAACTCATCACCCTTTAAAGGGAGACAACATCTCCCTACAACAAATTCTCCCTATAATGTATCATTTACAATATATAGCATGCAATAAAATATTATTAAATCTGCTAAGAATCAAGGGAGAAAAAATAGAAATAGACCTTGAAATGACCCAGATGTTAGGTTTAGCACATGAGGATTTTAAAATACCTATTATAAATATCCTTAAGGATATGAAATAAAGCATGAATAAATGTGATATAAGAGATGGGGAATCTTAGTCAATAAGTATAAATAATAAAAAGGAGCCAATGGATATTAAACTGAAAAATAACTAAATCTGGAATAAAGATCCCTTGGATAAATTTAATAGTAAATTGAATACTAAAGAAGAAAGCATCAGTGACCCTGAAGATGGCTCAACGGAAATTTTCCAAACTACTAAACATGAAGAAAAAAATGTTGGAAATAAATAAAACCTCAGTGACTTGAGGGACAATACAAAGTGATCTAGCATAGTGTAAGTGGAGATGAAGGAGGAGAGAGAGTAGAGGGGAAAAAAGTCAGCATTAGTAGAAGAGAATTTTCCAAAATTGATGGAAGACATGGAGAAAATTATATGTAGGCATATCATAGTCCAAGTAGTAAAAATCAAAGATAAATTATAAAGCATTTAGAGGAAAAGAGAGATATTGTATATCCAGGAACAAAGATAAGAATTATGAATGACTATTACTCACAGAAAATAACAAAGGTCAGAAAACAATTGAATGATATGGAAATGTACAAAACACAGAGAGAAAACTGTCAACCTAGAATTCTACAGCCAGTGAAAATATCCTTCAATAAATGAGGTTTAAATAAATTTCTGGATAAAAGAGAGCTGAGAGAATGCATTACTAGCAGATCCTCACCTCAAGAAATGCTAAAGGATGTTCTTCAGACTGAAGAGAAATGATAACAGATGGAACTTTAATTATACAAAGAGAAATCAATACCGCTCTTAGTAAATATGTGGATACCTTTTTAAAAACCTGCCTTCCTTATTTTTTAAAATTTCTTTAAAGCAAAATTGACCATTTAAATTAACTATAGTAACATTTTGGTGTGATTTTTACAACATAAATAGAAGCAAATATATGATAATTCATAAAGAAAGGAGTAGTAGCATGTGGAATTATACTACTGCAAGATTCTCATATTTTACATGAAGTGGTACAATATTACTTTAAGTGGACTATGACAAACTAAGAATGTATAATAAACTCCCTAGGGCAATAGTTTTTGAAAAAATACAAAGAGGAATACCTATAAAGTCAACCGACATTCAACAAATGTTGCATCACAATCGGATGTGTGAGCATTAGTTGCTCAGTCATGTCCAACTCTTTGCAACCCATGGACTATTGCCCACCAGGTTCCCTCTGTCCATGGAATTCTCCAGGCAAGAATATTGGAGTGGGTTTCCATTTCCTTCTCCAGGGCATCTTCCCAATCCAGGGAGTGAACCTGGGTCTCCCCATTGTGGGCAGATTCTTTTACTGTCTGAGCCACCAGGGAAGCCCCACAATTGGATATCCACATGCAAAAAGCAAACTTCTATCAATACAAAAATTAACTCAAAGTGGATCACAGATTTAAATATAAAACCAAAACTTTAAACTTTATAGAATACATAGGAGAAAGTCTCTGTGACCTTGGGTAAGGCAAAGATTTCTTAGATACGACAACAAAAGCAAGATCCATAAAAGAACAAATTGATAAATTAGATTTAATCAGAAATAGAAACTCCTGCCACTTATGATAAGAAAATGAAGAGGATGAAAATACCAGATACAAATGAGAGTAAATATGTGCAAATCATCTCTGATAAAAAAACCTTGTATCCAGAAAATATAAGGAATTCTCAAAATTCATTAATAAGAAAACAACAACCAAATTTTTAAAAAAATGGTCAAAAGATTTGAATACATATTTGGCCAAAGAAAATAAGCAGATTTTTAAAAAAATGTTCAATCTCAGTCATTAGGGAAATGCAAATTAAAATCACAGTGAGATGCCATAGCATCTATTAGAATGTCTAAAATTGTATCAGTGTGGATGAATATGTAGAGTACCTGAACATTCCTACACTGAGAATGGGGATATAAAATAATGCAACCATGGGAAAACAGCTTGACAGTTTCTTAAAATGTTAAACATAAACCTATCATAGGATCCAGCCATTCTCCTACCAGAGATTAACTCAAGAGAACAGAAAGCATGTGCCAAAACTAAGACTTGCATGCAAATGATTATAGAAATTTTATCTTTAATAGCCCCAAAGTGAACACAGTCCACCTGTTCATAAGTAGATGAATGGATACAAATGGAATACTTCCCTGTAATAGAAAGTAATGAATAGACACACTCAAATATAAGAAGGGCTTCCCTTGTGGCGCAGCTGGTAAAGAGTCTGCCTGTGATGTGGGAGACCTGGGTTTGATCCCTGGGTTGGGAAGATCCCCTGGGGAAGGGAAAGGCTACCCACTCCAGTATTCTGGCCTGGAGAATTCCATGGACTGTATAGTCCATGGGGTCCCAAAGAGTTGGACACAACTGATTTTCACTTTTAAGTATAAGGATGAACCAAAATTCATTATGCTACTGGAAAAGCCAGACAAAAAAAGAGTACACAGAGCATGATTCCATTTTTATACAGTTCTAAAAAATGCAAACTAATCTATAGTAACAGAAAGCATATCTGTAGTTACTACAAAGGTATTTTTAAAAATGGGGAGGAGAAGAGATGGGGAAAAAGATTACAGAAGGAGCACTGAAGAAATATGTCAGGAGTGATGGATATGCTTATTATCTTGGTTATGGGAATGGTTTTGCAGGTGTATACATATGACAAAACCTATAAAATTGTACACTTTAAATATGTACCGTTTATTGTATGTCAACTATGCCTTAAAAAAACTATTTTTAAAAAGTCAATAGAGGAAACAGAACACTAAAAAATATTTAACTAACTCCAAAAAAGTAGGAAAAGAGAAATAAAAATTTCTACCAATCAAAAGATATCATTAAGAAAATACAAAAGGAAGTCACAAGAGAAAAATCATATATATATATAATTACATATCAAGGGACTTGAATCCAAAATACATAAATCCACTACAAATCAATATTTTTAAAAAGGAAACTTATTTTCAAATGGGCAAAATGCTTAAATAGATACTTCACCAAAAGTATATTAGTATGATAAAAAGAAAACACGGAGTGCTCAATTTTCCTAGTCAACAAAGAAATGCAAATTAAAACCACAATGAGAAGCCACTCATTCCACTAAAAAAATAATAGTTAAAAAGACTAACAACCGTCAAATGCTGGCAAGAATGTGCAGTGATTCACACTCTCATACCATTGTTGGGTATATAACATTGTACAACCCCTACACAAAAAGTTTCTTGGCTTCTTATAAAATTAAAAATGTACCTCCCCACGACTCAGCAATTCCATTCTAAGTATTTAACTCAAGAAAATTAAAACACATATCTACCATAGACATGCACAAAAATGTTCACTGCAACTTTATTCATAATCCCAAGCTTACCCTAAAGTCCATTAGGAAGAGAATGGATAAGGAAATTATAGTATATTCATATGATTGAAAATTACTAAGCAATCTAAAGAGGAAAATGAAAACAGGTAACAACACGGGTAAATCTTAAACCCTTTTTGTCATGCTAAAGAAGTCAGATACACAAAAGAATATATATACCATATGATTTCATTTATATGGCATTTAAGAACAGGCAAAAATAATCTACTGTGATAGAACAGGATTTGCTTCTTAAGAGGAACTGACTGCAACATGGCACAAGCAAGGTTTCTAGAGTGATGAAAATGTACATCTACACTGGGATGTTTTACACAGGTGTGTAGGCCTGTCAAAAATCACTGGACTTACACTTATTTACTATGCATTTTACTCTGTAAATTTTGCCTAAATTAAAAATAAAACTCAAGAAAATCATAATGATTTGTAAATTCAAAATCGGAGTAGAAATTTATCCTGAGCATCACAAAAAGGATGAGATCTAAAATATAAAATAAATATTGCAAATGCAGCCTATTATGATCATGTTATATAAGGATGCTGGGTATACGGGGTGTCTGTAACATTAGCTTCTATGTTTTCCTGTATGCATAAAAGATTTCAAATTAATTAAAAATTATGATGAAGTTAAAATGTGTCTGCAATCTTAGTTGTATCTTTACAGTCAGACTTGGGTCAGAAATCAACAAATAATGTCACTGTTTTAAAAGATCCCATGAAAAAAGAAATGCAAGGTTATTGACCCATGATTTCTTTCCTTCTTTTTGAGCTTCTAAACACAATTTTTATTGCTATAGTCTGGAATGCATGTGAACAACCAAGGGTTGCCAGACATTTGAAGATTTGATCAAAACATAAGAACAAAAAATTCCCTGAAAAAACAGGAAATGCATAGAACAGAAAATATTAACATTAATATCCTTATTTAAAATATGTTGTATTCATGAAAGAACAGTATATTATGTTCATCATTTTATGGAAACAAAATACCTTGACAGAAAAGTGTAGAAATCATGAGTGGTGTGTCAACAAATTATCACAAGGTGAACATAAATGGGACCCATGATTTCTGAATGAAGTCAATATTCTATTGCCACTTAACAGTATGATATATAGCCTTCATCTCAAACCAAGATGTCAGTTTCCTAATTTGTTAGATTTGTCACAGTATTGTAAGTCTTACGAGCCAATTATTTCATCAGATAAATTGGGAGCATAATTTCTGCACTATGTTTTGTTCCAATTTTGCTCTTGAAATCTGGGCATCTGACTGTTACACTCAACTGAAAAACCAGAGCCAAGCTCTTTGGGCAATTTACTCTTGCATTTTAAATGCAAAGAGCTTTCTTAATGAACTGATCCTATTGTTTACAATGTCATTCAGTTGTCACCACTAAATTTCACTCAACTTGATTTACTAGAGAGGCCAGATTCTACAAAAATTTCATTTTCATACATGTCTCACATGGAGGTGACATTTTAGAGAATCACCTGCGTCATTAGTGTTCTTACTTCATTAGTACACTAATTAGTGTCCACTGAGTTCTCAGAGGCTGGGTGGTCAATCAGTCTAGTAATATCTGATTCCATCAACAAATTTCTTGTGCTTTATTTTAAACACAGACTCTACTGTAGGTAGGAGGTGAATACAAAACTATAAATGACACAGCTCAGCACTTTCCAATGAGAAAAGACCTGATGTTCACAGAAATAACTATAATGCCTGAATAGGAAAAATGCCAGAAGAGATGTAAGGAAAGGGTTTAGGAATTCAAAGGAGGGAAAACTTGCTGGGAGGAGAGAGTGGATTATGAGGAAAGAGTTCTTAATGGTAAGGATGTTTTTAAAAGCTTTTTAATGGTGAGGATTTCAGAAGCTGGGGAGAGGGAAAGAGGGAGGGTGTTGGGGGGGGCATTTATAGAGAAGCACAGATATATCTGGCTGGGAACCCTGAAGTGGTAAAGATTCATACTGGAGTGAGGTCGAAGCAGTAAATAAAAAGGGAACAACATTGGGTGCAGTGTTTTTGGCTGCAAGTAGCTGAAAGGCTGACCCTGATTTAAACTACGAAATAGTATCATATCAATATCACAGGGTGTCCAGAGGCAGGGCAGACTGGAAAGTTAGTAGTTGCTTCAGCAGCTTGGGGATGCCAGTAAGGACCTAGATTCTCTCTGCTCTTCCGTCCTTGGGGCTGGCTTACTTTCAGGAAACCCAGTCACATGCAGCATCCAAAAGCAGGCCTCACTTCTTTCTAAGCCTCTCTCAACAGCAAGAAAAGTTCCCGAGGCCTCTGACACACTTCTCACATCTCATTGGCCAGAACTGTGTAATTAGCACATTTCTAAACCAATCATTGACAAGAAGATTTGGATTATTGTTAGACCAATCAGAGCCTCCCTTTTACTCTGAGACACATTTCCAAGTAGAGTATAAATGGAGATCTGAGAAAAATAAGGGTTATCTTAGGATGCCTGCAAAGTCACTTCATTCGTGTCTGACTCTGTGCGGCCCTATGGACTCTAGCCCACCAGGCTCCTCTGTCCATCCATGGGATTCTCCAGGAAAGAATACTGGAGTGGGTTGCCAGGATAAAGGAAGGAGGGAAAGAAGTGAGTGCCAAATGCAAACCACTAACATCCACTATGGGGACCAGCACCTGTCACATCCCTCTATGAAGGAGCACAGGTCTGTGGTATACTGTAGGTTAACACCCAGGGGTCTGGATAATGAAGAACTTGTACAAGGGCTAGGCTGAGAGAGCTGGACTTAATTCCACAGAAATGAAGAGACTTATAGATGTCGAGCAGGGAAATAATATAATCAGAACATGATATTTAGAGACTTACAAGAAAGAAGAAAGTGAAGAAAACCGCTAGACCATTCAGGTATGACCTGATCAAATCCCTTATGACTCTTCAGTGGAAGTGAGAAATAGATTTAAGGGACTAGATCTGATAGACAGAGTGCCTGACTACCTATGGACAGAGGTTCGTGACTTTGTACAGGAGAAAGGAATCAAGACCATCCCCAAAAAAAGAAATGCAAAAAAGCAAAATGGCTGTCGGGGGAGGCCTTACAAATAGCTGTGAAAAGAAGGGAAGAGAAAAGCAAGGAGAAAAGGAAAGATATACCCATTTGAATGGGTTCCAAAGAATAGCAAGGAGAGATAAGAAAGCCTTCCTCAGCAATCAACGCAAAGAAATAGAGGAAAAGAACAGAATGGGGAAGACTAAAGATCTCTTCAAGAAAATTAGAGATACCAAGGAAACATTTCATGCAAAGATGGGCTCAATAGAAGACAGAAATGGTATGGACCTAGCAGAAGCAGAAGATATTAAGAAGAGGTGGCAAGAATACACAGAAAACTGTATAAGAAGATCTTCACAACCTAGATAATCACGATGGTGTGATCACTGTGATCACTCACCTAGAGCCAGTCATCCTGGAATGTGAAGTCAAGTGGGCCTTAGGAAGCATCACTACAAACAAAGCTAGTGGAGGTGATGGAATTCCAGTTGAGTTATTTCAAATTCTAAAAGATCAGCTGTTAAAGTGCTGCACTCAATATGCCAGCAAATTTGGAAAACTCAGCAGTGGCCATAGGACTAGAAAAGGTCAGTTTTCATTCCAATCCCAAAGAAAGGCAATGCCAAAGAGTGCTCAAACTACCACACAGTTGCACTCATCTCACACGCTAGTAAAGTGATGCTTAAAATTCTCCAAGCCAGGCTTCAGCAATATGCGAACCGTGAACTTCCAGATGTTCAAGCTGGTTTTAGAAAAGGCTGAGAAACCAGAGATCAAACTACCAACATCTGCTGGATCATTGAAAAAGCAAGAGAGTTCCAGAAAAACATCTATTTCTGCTTTATTGACTATGCCAAAGGCTTTGACTGTGTGGACCACAATAAACTGTGGAAACTTCTGAAAGAGATCGGAACACCAGACCACCTGACCTGCCTCTTGAGAAACCTATATGCAGGTCAGGAAGCAACAGTTAGAACTGGATATGGAACAACAGACTGGTTCCAAATAGGAAAAGGAGTACGTCGGGCTGTATATTGTCACCCTGCTTATTTAACTCATATGCAGAGTACATCATGAGAAATGCTGGGCTGGAAGAAGCACAAGCTGGAATCAAGATTGCCGGGAAAAATATCAATAACCTCAGATATGCAGATGACACCACCCTTATGGCAGAAAGTGAAGAGGAACTAAAAAGCCTCTTGATGAAAGTGAAAGAGGAGAGTGAAAAAGTTGGCTTGAAGCTCAACATTCAGAAAACGAAGATCATGGCATCTGGTCCCATCACTTCATGGGAAATAGATGGGGAAACATTGGAAACAGTGGCTGACTATTTTGGAGGGCTCCAAAGTCACTGCAGATGTTGTTTGCAGCCACAAAATTAAAAGACACTTACTCCTTGGAAGGAAAGTTATGACCAACCTAGATAGCATATTAAAAAACAGAGACATTGTCAACAAAGGTCCATCTAGTCAAGGCTATGGTTTTTCCAGTGGTCATGTATGAATGTGAGAGTTGGACTGTGAAGAAAGCTGAGAGCCAAAGAATTGATGCTTTTGAACTGTGGTGTTGGAGAAGACTCTTGAGAGTCCCTTGGACTTCAAGGAGATCCAACCAGTCCATTCTGAAGGAGATCAGTCCTGGGTGTTCATTGGAAGGACTGATGTTGAAGCTGAAACTCCAATATTTTGGCCACCTGATGTGGAGAGCTGACTCATTCGAAAAGACCCTGATGCTGGGAAAGACTGAGGGCAGGAGAAGGGGACAACAGAGGATGAGATGGCTGGATGGCATCACCGACTCAATGGACATGAGTTTGGGTGGACTCCGGGAGTTGGTGATGGACAGGGAGGCCTGGCGTGCTGTGATTCATGGGGTCGCAAAGAGTCAGGCATGACTAAGCGACTGAACTGAACTGATAAGAAAGAAAGAGGGAAAGTAGAGAAAATGCATGTGTACCTGAAAGTCCCATAACTACTTTAAATAAATAAAAGTAAAATTTTCACTAGCAAATTTCAATGTGAAATTTTTGTTTTTAGCGGCACCCCTTCCTCAGTCTTTCTGCCTGGCATTTGGCCAATGCAACCTTACAAGTTAAGCTTTTCTATCATATGAAGCAAAGCGTAGGTGCAAATAGGATGGAACCGAGGTACATAAACAGTAAGTCCCACGCTACTCCAACTGTCACCCTTTAAAAGCAAACAATTTCCCTGTCTGTGCCTCTGGCATAGATTCTGGTTTTGAGATTCTGCGTTTATCTAATTTATGGTGTATTTAGTTCCCTGAGTTGAGTTTCCATCTCCCTGTATATTTTCAGAGCTCAATTATTCCAACTCTATTCATTCCAATTCCAATTGCCCCTTGCTAAGACCTTGCTAATTAAGGTCTTCTATTGCTACTTCTTTTAAGACTCTTGCTATTATGACCTTCCCAGGGATGTCCTGTGATTCTTCCATGTAACTTATAAGGTCTCTGTCCTTCTCATTTTCATTTGGGTTTTTCAATATGTCATCTAGCCAACTTTGTCCAAATACACAATATCCTTGCTCCTATAAACCAGAGCAAGTGAGATTATTTAAGTGTATTTTAATTTCTCAATCAAATCTCTGAACTCACTTTGGGGAGTCAATAAATCTCTTACCACCAGACTTTTAAAGGGTGCAGAATGTCACAGGATTAAATTTGGAGCTTAAGTCTCTAAAGATGCTCAAGTGTTGGCAGACAGAAAAGGCTTCAGGGAATGATGCTGTGAACTCATCTCTGAGGTGGTGAGTCACTGTGTCAAAACTACATTTTGAGCACCCCTGACTTTCTTATTTTCAGCCAGAGGTTTCTCAGTTATAGCCCCTACATCCTGAGCGTCCTGAGAGAGGTCCCTTCTCCCTACCTTTTTCTGTGGTGGCTCCTTGCCCTGAGCCAACTGGGCATCACCAGTGGTGGCCTCTCTAAAGGAGAAAAGGGGCAGGGAGGCAAAGTCAACGCCAGGTCTAGGACAAGCCCTTTTACTCCCTTTTATCACCTTTCCATGACCCTTAAGCAATCCCATAGACACCTCAAGCTTGTCAGCAACGTGAGGAAACGGGTTGTGGTGTTTCCAAGGAAGGGGACAAATTCTGGGGGACTGGGAATGACTCATGGTCATGGAATGGGCTTTCCTGTGGCTTAGATGGTAAAGAATCTGCCTGCAATGCAGGAGACCCGAGTTTGATTCCTGGATTGGGAAGATTCCCCTGGAGGAGAAAATGGCACCCCACTCCAGTATTCTTGCCTGGAAAGTCCCATGGACAGAGGAGTTGGTGGCCTACAGTCCATGGAGTTGCAAAGAGTTGGACATGAGTCAGGGACTAACACACACAGACACACAGACACACGCATAGGTCATGGAAAGAGAAATAGAATAGCCAACATTGAGGTCAATGAAATAGAAGCTTAACTAGGGACCAGGGAGCCTTTTCCTGATCAAGGTCTGACTTCAGGGTGTGCAAACATAGGACAAGCCCCCATATGGTCTCCTCTCAAATTCCTCATCAGTCTCTGCCCAGGCAGCAGATGCAGTGATTCATCCTGCAGGAGGAGGTGCCACTCTGTGCCACTGCCCTCTGGGCAATGCATTCCTACCAGCCTGTACCAGAGCTGGGAACAGACTCCCCCAGTGGAAGATGCTACGTGGGGAAGGTGGGTTTTCTGCGCTCCTGAGACTGGACTGTCTTGAAGTTTAGAAGTGGAAATGCAGAGTCAAACCCACTGTCCCCAAACTCGTAACACGTTAGTTTCAGAGCTTGGACCAGAACCCAGTCTCCCAAACCAGAGCCCCTTTATGACGACATTTTTCAGAATGAGTCTGAGGGCCTGGACAGTTCTGCTTACATAATTTATATGAGAGGAAAAAGCATGTGGAATTTCTCACGATTAGTTCTGCTAACACTATTAATAAGGGAATCCCAAACTGGACCTTCAGCTTTCTGTGTCAGTCCTTCCCTCTAAATGCCTCTAGCATGTCTTCCTAGTATTGAACAAACATCGGTTCTGCCTAGATCATGGATTTTGTCAATATGAACTGAAAATGTGCTGGCTTTTTTTTTTTTTAATCATCACTAACAGCTTTCTTAATTAACCTGCTGATGGAATCAACAGCGCAGTTCACTGTTCATTGTTTGTCCTCCAGCCACTGCAGAGTCAAGATGCTCTTTGAGAAATACAGAACCCTTGCCTGAGGTTGTTTTGTTTTCCAGAAAGAAAGGGGGACAAGAAACCAAACCCTCACAACCACAGTGAATTTGACTTAATTGCTTAAACTTCCTTCTGATTGTTTTGCCCCGAGTAACAGCCCTTCCTTAACTAATAACTTTAATTATAGCAACCACTAGTTATAAAAGTGCACCTCTTCTCTTGACTTGGTCTGTTCCTGCAAAACTTCTAATTATGAAACCAAGGATCAGCAAGTCACCGTCCTGGGTTTTCATTAGATGGGATTAGGGTCCAGCAATTACACACATTGCATATTTCATGCTCAGTACATCGGGCTGTCGTGGCTGAAGTCAACCCGCTGGGCTTTGTCTTCACGTTTTCCTGACACATGCAATGAGTACAAAGCAAAAACAGGATTCTGATTCCCAAAGAGCTCATCTTCAGAAAACAATAAAGTGGAGGCTATTGTGTATCCTCTTTAAGGTGAATGTAGATTTCCCGATGAAACCCACATTCTTCATCTCAAAAAGTTTACTAGGACAGTACAGTTACTGTTAAAAAAAAAAGAAAAAAAAAGAAAAGCTGTTTAAATTTAAGGCAAAGGAAAACCCAGTATGAGCTTCTTCTCTGCCTCTGTACCCACAACATTTTCATCTGATGATGAAGAAAATAAAATGTTCCTGTACTTCAGACTACTGTGTCAGTATTCTTGTTACGGGACGCTTAAAGACCATGTTGAACTCAGTCAAAATGAGAAATTACTTAAATGTTCTATTTCAGCTGTGTTATTGCCAGGTAAGGATCATCTCGTGTTTGATGACACATACTCAGTGGTTGATTGTGCAAGAAATGGTGATGTTTTTCTAGAATGTTTTGCCTCCTTACACATCAGTGCAGCTTGCTTTCCCCACGCTGCCTTGCAAAAACTGCCCTTTCTCTTTGAAAATTATTCAGCAGTCTCAGAGATCCTCCCACTTGCTGGCTCTTCTGTGATGCTGTGGGGTGGACATTTTCACCCCAGCCTCGCCCCCACCCCCAGGCAGTCTGTGGTTGGCCCTCACTTTCCTAAGTTGGGAGAAGCAGCAAGGGCAGCTCTCAACATGTGGCCACCACATGCAGAGAGCTGATCGCTGGGTGGGTGGTGTGCATGAACTATCCTTTCTGTCGTGATGATGGACACCCTCCTTCCCACACGCCACAAGAATTTCCTATAGCCTCAGCTGAAAAACTGGATTCTAACAAAATGATTTCTAGACAGGGACTGTATCTGCTTAATGGGATACTGACTACAAAAGTTTTACTCCCCAGAGTTTTCTCCAGGTCCCTCCTTTTGTGTTTCCTCTTCTCTTTCTGTTGTTCATTGTTTATAGAGATATATAATGTTAAATAGGTGTCTGGTCAATTAGAATTGCTTTAAAAAAAAAAAATGACAGCAGGCAGTTATTTGAAATTTGTAAGCCACTTCTCTGTCCTAGAGATGGCAAGTCCTCTTGGAGGTGTCCCTGGCTTTGGGGAGAATCGTTTTAATGTAAAGTAAATAGGTATCAACAAATCAGTCTCTGGTGCATTAGAGTAGACTAACTAAGGGCTTCCTGGGGGGAAAAAGACACCAAGGGTCCCCAAAGGGGGTCTCAGCATGATGGCAGAGAGCAAGCCTGGAATCATAAGCCCAGCTCCATAAGAACAGTGTGATAGAGAGGTGGTTCTGGTGTAGGAGGGACAATGTGGGTATGGTGGGAAACAGCCAAGCAAGGAAATGTAAACCAAGAGCTATGGACCTTGAGAGAGTGATTATCATGCTCTCGGCAAGGAGACCTGGGACAGCAATGGCATCTCACAGGAGAGGCTGGAGCACTGAGCTGTGACTATGTGGGTCCACAGGAAGGCAGTGATGGAGCAAACGCAGCCACGAGGTGGGCCACCTCGTGTATAGGGCAGGTCTGTCTCCAAGAGGTGTTTATTCCCACAACTCAGGAGTCTGGATAACTTAGAGACATTGGATATCCCGTCAATCTCTGGAGGCTTAAGCTAGACCTAACTTAAGAATCAAAAGGATGTGGCTTCATATGTATCCAAGGTGGGACTCTAATTATTTTGGCTAATTTAGAACCAAGCAAGTTCACGGACTTGAACTTGGGTGAACAGGAGATGATGAGGGAGAGGGAGGCCTGACGTGCTGCGGTTCATGGGACCACAAAGAGTTGGACACGACTTAGCAACTGAACAGCAACAAGAACCAAAAAAAAAAAGACTATAGAAATCAATCAGTTCTCATTTTGCAGAGAAGAGGTAATTAAGTTCAGAGTAATTTACAAAGCAAGTAATGGGTAGAGTTTCTACAGAAGACACAGATGCCACTGCCAGCCCAGTGTCTTTCCATTGTCAAAAACGCATTTCTAAATTCAATATTATTTGCTTTAAATACTCTGAGATTTAGGAGGCTGCAAACTTCAGCTCCTACTTTGGAATTTTGACTAAGCCTGAATTTTCCAGTTTCATGCTTTGGGAATATATGTTATCAGCTTTCCTCTAGTAACTAGAGGAGCCTAGAGATTTCTTAGTAAGGTAATTATGTAGACAAAACTCTTATTTTTGACCCCAATCCCAGATCTCTCCTGAGCTCTTGTCCTTTATATGCAGCCACCAATACAACATCTCCGTCTAGATGATCAACATGGTTACAGCATAGTCATCTCAGTCTCCACCCAACCAGCCCCGGTGCCCCCAAACAAAATCCTGTTCCTCCTCCCAAGGTCTCTATTTGAGGAAGGGCACCCCAGTCTTCTCCTCAGCCATACAGTCCTACAGACTGCAGCTCCTAAAAAATTATTTTCTACCCTCTTTTCCATTCCCACTGTGATGACAGTACTACACGATCTTGCCATCTTTTACCTGTTTTACCTGCTTCCTTTTAACTAGGAAATTTAAAATAATTTCCTAATTGGCCTCTTGGTTTTTCATCTTATTCTAGATCTTCTTCCTCACTGTCATCTGAGTGATATTTTGAAAATATAAATCAGATCATGTTATGCTTTTAGTGGTTCCATGGGTCATCAAGGTAAGCTCCAAACCCCTTCGCATGCAATGAGCGGCTTTCATCATTTTATTTCATCCAGGTCTTACATCATACAGTCCATCAGGCATCTCCCCAAACACCACGTTCCAGCTGTTTCAAGCGCTCAGAGTTACTCTGATTAGTCAGCAATTTTTCATGCCTTCTTCTTTCATCATGAGTTCCCCCTACCCTGCCAGTTGGAAATGTTCGTCTGTCATTTCTCTGGGTGACCACTTGCATCCTTGAAGACTCAATTCGAATACCACCTTGTCTACAAAGCTTGTCCTACCCTCTTGATGTGCGTGCACGCTAAGTTGTTTTAGTCGTGTCTGACTCTTTGTGACACTATGGACTGTAGCCCACCAGGCTCCTCTGTCCATGGAATTCTCCAGAGAATTCCAAGAATAGTGGCGTGGGTTGCCATTCCCTCCTCCAAGAGATCTTCCTGACCCAGGGATCAAACCCACATCTCTTGCCTGCAGGCAGATTCTTTACTGCTGAGCCACCAGGGAAGCTCCAACCTTTCAATTCCATGGGGTAAAGATGAACATACAACTTTTCATGTCCTGACTGAATCCTTTTTCAATTTCTATCCAAGCGCCTCTAACGTGGTGGAGTCAAAATTTGTTCCATGTCTGTCTCTCCTCCATGACGTTAGGGACAACTTGACGGTAAAAAGCATGTCTTATTTATCTTTTATCTTTGATTTTCTAGCAGCAAGAACGGTGCCTGGAATATAGTAGAGATATGATAAATGTTTACAGAAGGAGGGTAGGAGAGAGGGAGAAAAGGAAGGAAGGAGGAGAGGGAGGGAGGAAAATAGATGTGGTCACAAACTGTTACAGTTTCACTTTTATTATTTCCAGAAAGAAAGGCATGTGACAAAACTTTGACCATTATTTCTATAAAACACTGCAATTAATTACCTGAGATAGTTCAGGAACTTAATTAGTAGTGTTAACAAATGTATTTATTCATTTACATACTGCACAATATTGCGAAGAACTGACTCATTTGAAAAGACCCTGATGCTGGGAAAGATTGAGGGTGAGAGAAGAGGGTGACAGAGGATGAGATGACTGGATGGCATCACCGACTCAATGGACATGAGTTTGAGTAAACTCTGGGAGCTGGTGATGGACAGGGAGGCCTGGTGTGCTGCAGTCCATGGGGTTGCCAAGAGTTGGGCACGACTGAGAGACTGAACAGAACTGAACTGATATTGCACAATGTAGCCATCACTGAGATTTTAAAAAGTCCACCTTAGTGACCATAGCGGATACTGTTTCTCTATTTAGATGCCCTGCCTATGTTTGGAGAACGCCCCTGAATATAGGCCTTTTGGGGAGGCAGAGCCCCCAATCCTCTCTAGCAGCTGCAAAGGTGGACACCACGATCCCAGGATCCCTGCCAGCCAAGGCACAGACTTAAATGTGCACAGGGCTCACTAATTCTAAGTCCCCATAAGGAAGAGAAACTGATGACAGCAAGATGTGGGGACACAGAGTAACCTTTTTCTAGTGGAGGCAGTGGTATCAGAGCCATCCGAGTTCAGGGCCAGCAGCCATGTGGACCGCAGACTGGTGGCGGCAGCAGTGTCCCCACTGGCCCGTTCTGCAGAGGGATGTTAGCCAATAATCTGATGCATCGCCTCCTTCTGATTCTGCCCAGTTGCTGAGCCTGGTCCTTCAGCTGTCCTACAGGTTCTCTGAGCCAACAAATCTTTTCAATAAGCTCTTTGGCTGCTTACGGTCCTTTCTGTTCCAACTAACAAACCCCCAAAGATCCAGAAGTCCTTGGTGATTCATCAGTGCTCCTGGCTTCAGCGATCACGGCCTACTAGTATGCATGATTTATCTGAGTCTGGTTGGTAAAATATCTCAGCCACTGGTGAGTCAATGGTTAGTTCATTCCACGTTATTACCGGGATTTTTGTTTGTTTGTTTGTTTAGACAGATTGTTTTCCAGAAAAGCATCACTGGGGCAAGTTTTCTTCCCCCAAATCACACTCCCATGTGTTAGTACAGTGCCCAGCACATAATAGGTGTTTGATAAATACTTGCTGAAGGAACTAATGAAGGACTCTTTAAATCCTGGAGACTGTTACCTAATTTTACTACATCAAATTGGTACTAAGACAAAATCCTACCAAAAGAAACCAGATGGTCTTTAAAAATTCTCTTCCTGTGTATGATTTAATGATGAACACACTCAAGAATGATGCTTGTAGATATTTTATCAATCAGTTCAGTTCAACAAATATTTATTTATCTTTATTGATCATTTCTTAGAACTATTCTAGATGTCCATGCTTGGGTTATGGCTCCTCCACTTGCTGTTTGGGACCTTTGGCCAAGCTTAATCTCTATGACCCTCAGTTTCCTCATCAATAAAATGGAGGTAATAATCCTTCCTCAAAGGGTTGTTACTGCAATCAAAATGTAACCAATGCCCATTTCTTTTGCTTTTATTATTCCTTTTTCTGCTCTCAGCATCCTCTTAAAATTTCAGTCCAAAACCCTCATGAGCACTCTCTCTGTTCCACTGAGTGAGTCACTATGGATACAAAGGTAAACAAAGCCTGCTCCTACTCTCAAAGAGTTCACTGCGTAGTCAAGGAGATGAATGGGCCAAAGGAAACCAGTAAATGTGGAGAGGACAGCAACGGAAGCAAATATAGGGACTGACTGCGAAGGAGGGAAGTTAAAGGAGGAAAAAAATGGCAAATATGGAAGCATTCCTGGAGATATTCTTGAGTGAAATCTCCAAAACGAAAAAAGAAAGGAATGGATCTCCAAAGAAAAATGAACTACATGTGCAAAGGCAAACACGAAACACGGCATCTTGGTATTTCTGGAAGGCAAAGTTCAAGATGGAGCTGGAAGGAAGCCAAGTTTGTAGATGGAGATGGACGACTGTTTATGCTAATAAAGGGCCATGGGGCTCTGGGTAGTAAAAGGCTTCTGGGGGAATTGTATGGGCTTCCCTGGTAGCACAGCTGGTAAAGAATCCACCTGCAGTGCAGGAGACCCTGGCTCAATTTCTGGGTCGGGAAGATCCCCTGCAGAAGGCATAGGCTACCCCACTCCAGTATTTGCAGGTTTTCCTGGTGGCTCAGATGGTAAAGAATCCGCTTGCAATGTGGGAGACCTGGGTTTGATCCCTAGGTTGGGAAGATCCCCTGGAGAAGGGCATGTCAACCCACTCCAGTATTCTTCCCTGGAGAATCTCAGTGGACAGAGGAGCCTGGCGGGCTACAGTCCATGGGGTCGCAAAGAGTCAGATATGACCGAGTGACTAAGCACAGCACAGCACAGGGGACTGTAAATGAGGGGGTATCTTCAAAGCCTCGGCTGGCAATGGTATGGAGGGTGAATACTGAAAGGCAGAAGCCTGAGCAAGGGGACCCACAGGAGGAAGTCACTGCCCTAGTCCAGGTGAATGACTATGTCGGTGCACTGAAGAAATGGTGTGAGAAACAGGAATGGAATAAGAAGGAGGTCAACAAGGTTTAAGAAAACATTAAACGTGTTACGTGAAGGCCTATTCATCTCCTCAGGGTTCACCTTTGTTTTATTTCTATTTCCTAGGCATTGTCGTGGTACAAAGGGGTTGAACTGATGAGGATGAATGGTTGCCTGGCACACACATTCCCCACTCGCCATGTTCAAATAGGAAGAACTAAAGAGCCTTTTGATGAAAGTGAAAGAGGAGGGTGAAAAAGTTGGCTCACAGCTCAACATTCAGAAAGCTAAGATCATGGCATCCAGTCCCATCACTTCATGGCAAATAGATGGGGAAACAGTGGCTGACTTTATTTTGGGGTGCTCCAAAATCACTGCAGACAGTGACTGCAGCCATGAAATTAAAAGATTTCCTTGGAAGGAAAGTTATGACCAACCTAGACAGCATATTCAAAAGCAGAGACATTACTTTGTCAATAAAGGTCCGTCTAGTCAAGGCTATGGTTTTTCCAATGGTCATGTATGGATGTGAGAGTTGGACTAGAAAGAAAGCTGAGCACTGAAGAATTGATGCTCTTGAATTGTCGTGTTGGGGAAGACTCTTGAGAGTCTCTTGGACTGCAAGGAGATCCAATCAGTCCATCCTAAAGGAGATCAGTCCTGAATATTCATTGGAAGGACTGATGCTGAAGGTGAAACTCCAATACTCTGGCCACCTGATGCAAAGAACTGATTCATTGGGAAAGACCCTGATCCTGGGAAAGATTGAGGGCAGAAGGGGACGACAGAGGATGAGATGGTTGGATGGCATCACTGACTCAACGGACATGGGTTTGGGTAGACTCCAGGAGTTGGTGATGGACAGGAAGGCCTGGGCGTGCTGCAGTTCATGCAGTCACAAACAGTCAGACATGACTGAGCAACTGAACTGAACTGATAGCCCCTCAGACACTGCCCAGCACAAGGTTGTGAGTTTGGTTCCAAACCATTGATATGCAAAGAGCACACAAAAATGGAACAGTTTCTACTATTTTTCATGTCAGAAGATACTTTTGACATGGTATAGATTATTCATTTCTCTGGAATTCCTTGTAAAATATTTTACATATTTTAGACAACCCTATTGAGATGTTCAAATGGATCTTTAGCTCGGATTTCTTTTATTTTCACTGATAGCCTCTATATATTCAAATCAAATAGGACAACATGGTAGAAGGAACTATATTCAATATCCTATAGTAAAATAAAGTAAATGTCACTCAGTCGTGTCCAACTCTTTTGACCTCATGGACTGTAGCCTACCAGGTTCCTCTGTCCATGGGATTTTCCAGGCAAGAATACTGGAGGGGGTTGCCTTTTCCTTCTCCAGGAGATCTTCCCAACCCAGGGATCGAACCCAGGTCTCCCGCATTGTAGGCAGACGCTTTACCATCTGAGCCACCAGGGAAGTCACCATAATAAGCCATAATAGAAAATAATATGGAAAAGCATATATATATATAAAACGGAATCCCTTTGCTGTACAGCAGAAATTAAGACATTATTGTCAATCAACTCTACTTCAATAAAATACAATTTTAAAAAATCAAAAAGGAAAATCAAAGGCAAAAGGCTCTTAGGGTAAACACATGATAACATTAGCCAAGAATGTTGAGAATAGCTGCCCCGTTCTGTCAAACAGAAATGAGGCCAGACAGTTATTTCACTGGTTTTACATTCCTCCCCCTGCCCCCCAACAAATCTAATCTCACCCTGGTGTTCCCAGTCTAGGCCAGCAGGAAGACAGGCTAAATGTGGAGGGCAGAGATGCAGATAGACTGGCTCTGTGCCCAGGAGGCCAGGTCAGGATGAAAATCAATATTTCAATAGCTCAGGATTAGGAAACACACATATCAAATCTTGTCCATTAAGGACACAAACATTAAAACCACAGACATCCTGTACCTCACACAGACTGATAGGGATGAAGTGTTTGACTCATCGCAGAAATGTACCCATTATTCTTGTACTTTTCCAACTCGTACAACTTGTATAAAAAAACTTCTCAGAATGAGACTGAGGCTGCTGAGAAGACTGCCATGAATAAGATCTTAAGGACCATGATAAGCAGCTTTTCGGGGTAAAGGGAAGGCAGAGCAGGGCTCTTAAATGTGGTTGTGTTATCTGGAAAATAAAAGTCACACTGTAGACTACAGGGAATTCTGCTCAGCGTTATGTAGCAGCCTGGATGGGAGGGGAGTTTGGGGGAGAATATGTATGGCTGAGACCCTTTGCTGTCCACCTGAAACTGTCACAACATTGTTAATCGACTCTACCCCAATACAAAATAAAAAATTTTAAAAGAAAGTCACAGAAATCTGAGAGAGAATATGGCTTGGATAGGCAGCAGCCTTTGCTCAGATCTGACAGACCTCCCCGGGTTCTCCCGCCCTGTCCCTCTCATCCAAACCTTGGGAAAATCCAGGCAACTCAAAGTGAGTCCCAGTCAGTTGGTACCTTTCCTGTTTGTATCAAAGGAAAAGCGTTGAAAGCACAGTTATGATTCATATCAGCTCACACACTGGGACGTGCATCTGCAGGTCTAACGGGGGGATTTCACTTGGACCTTTTTTCCCCTCAAAAATGATGAATGAAAGCAACTGTATTTCGAAAAGGGGTTTTCCTGGAGAGATTATGCCTCTGGTGGCCTAAGGCACACTCAGCCACAGGGTGTTGGTTCTCCGGGGCATGCCTCACTTCCAGGTGTCGGGGGCGAGGTGGGGGTGGGGGGTGGCAGGGCGCAGGGAAGAGAAGAAATCTCAAGAAAGGGTGGGGAGGGGGCGGTGTGGGAGGGGGCCAAGTGCAGAGTCTCAAAGATCTAATTGCAACTTTGACAAGCAGCAGATCAAAGGAGTCTCTCCTTGGTCTTTGATCTCTTGATAACCGCATTTAGCACCCTCCCCTGGCTGTGCCTGGGGCAGACAGCCCTCCTTCCTAACTCCCTCAGCTCTTTCAGCTTTAAATAATTCAACTGCTAAGCACTTTCAAAGGTGGGTGGAAATAAGCAAATGCTTTAAGATCCAACTCCTGTGTTAGATTGACTGAAGTCCCATTTACCATTCTAATACCAAATTGGAAAATCAACACCATCGAATCCTAACAAGGAAGGCTGTGGCTTCTAATCCCTCACGTGACTTAAAAGTTGTACAGCGAGTGCACACACAGGGGGCAGTGGCCACACCTTGACCTCCAGAGGGGCCTGGAGTCGGGGCAGGGGGCGGGAAGGCAAGAGGTGGCTTCCAATTCTTTTGTTAAAGCTAATGGAGGGGGGAATCTCCACCTGCAGCCGTCCTCCCCTCCTCCCACACCACCCACTACATCTCCCAGTGCTGAGTTTTCTTATCAGGCTGTGCCCAGAAGGTTCTGCTCAGAGATGGCCTCTATTAAAATGTTAGGGAGCTCGGAGGAAAGCCTTAAAGGTGAGTCGGGGTTGCCAGGTTGAGCAAAGAAAAATACAGCCAGCCAGTTCAATGTGAATTTCAGGTAAAAGATGAGTAATTGTTGAGCATGTATCCCAAATGTTGTATGGGATGCACTGAAAGTGAAAGTTGCTCAGTCGTGTCCAACTCTTCGCGACCCCATGGACTGTAATGGAATTCCCTAGGCCAGAATACTGGAGCGGATAGCCTATCCCTTCTCCAGCGGATCTTCCCCATCAAGGAATCGAATCGGGATCTCCTGCATTGCAGGCGGATTCTTTACCAACTGAACTATCAGGGAAGCCCTGGGATGCACTGGTGCTACCTAAAAAGTTATTTGTCATTTACCTAAAATTCATGTTTAACTGGGTGCCCCCTATTTTACCAGGCAACCTGCCAGGGTTTCTCTGTCACCAATTCTTGTTGGAATGCCATGGGGTGCCTGGCTTCAGGTTGTAGCATGGAGTGATTCAGCCTTTTCCTTCCTTTTCCTCGTGAATCTGGCCAAGGACAGGGCTTTTACCAGGTGGTGGGGGACAGAAATGGGGAGCATCTGCTGAGTATCCGAGCTCTGTCATGTCCCAGCTGATTCTCACAACACACCTACAGGGTAGGGACTGGTTCCCCTTTCACATTAAGAAAAAAAAAATGTTTTTTGAAATATAGCTGAACTCTTTTTCAAAAAACTTACATGATGTTGTAAACCAACTGTACTTTGAAATAGAATTGGTTTACAATATCAAGTAAGTTTCAGATGAACAGCACAGCAATTCAATTAGTTTACATACACACACAGACACACACACACATATATTCTTTTTCAGATTCTTTTCCCTTATAGATTATTACCTAGTATTTGATGGGATTAAGACCCATGAAAGTCAAGGAGCTGGCCAACTTCCCAGTGTTGGGGGCAGGATTCTCGTCCACATATCCCTGACTTCAAAGCCACAATCTGCCCACTCACTACATGATACTGTGTCCTTCCATCTCCCCCAGGGGGTACAACAGACCCTGAGGCTAATGAACTTGTTTCAATACAAACAGGTCTTTTGCATTCCCTATATATCTTTTCCAAAATCACTGAAGATGGTGACTGCAGCCATGAAATTAAAAGACGCTTACTCCTTGGAAGAAAAGTTATGACCAACCTAGACAGCATATTCAAAAGCAGAGACATTACTTTGCCGACTAAGGTCCGTCTAGTCAAGGCTATGGTTTTTCCAGTGGTCATGTATGGATGTGAGAGTTGGACTGTGAGGGAGGCTGAGTGCCGAAGAATTGATGCTTTTGAACTGTGGTGTTGGAGAAGACTCTTGAGAGTCCCTTGGACTGCAAGGAGATCCAACCAGTCCATTCTGAAGGAGATCAACCCTGGGATTTCTTTGGAAGGATTGATGCTAAAGCTGAAACTCCAGTACTTTGGCCACCTGATGCAAAGAGTTGACTCATTGGAAAGGACTCTGATGCTGGAAGGGATTGGGGGCAGGAGGAGAGGGGGACGACCGAGGATGAGATGGCTGGATGGCATCACAGACTCGATGGATGTGAGTCTGAGTGAACTCCGGGACATGGTGATGGACAGGGAGGCCTGGCGTGCTGCGATTCACGGGGTCGCTAAGAGTCAGACACGACTGAGCGACTGAACTGAACTGAACTGATATATCTTTCCACGTTCATCAAATGTTCTAGATCTTATTTTCTAGAACTCTCTGCTCTGCCATTAGGAACTGACGGATGTGGGAAAGCCAGACTAAGAAAAGACAGGAGATCTGAAGCAGGATGGGGGTCTTACATACTTATGTATGGAAGGGAGTCCCCACTGGTCTTCCCCAGTGGGTCTGTGCAAACTCACTAATCTGCACTAACTTCAAGCTAGGAAACCAGCATACTGCACAAGCCTGAATTCCTTATTCCCTGGGGCAGTGGTTCTCAAATTTGAGTGTGCTTAAATCAGAATCACCTGGGGGGCTTGTTAAAATACAGATTGCTGGGTTCACCCCAGCTCTGGGATGGGGCCTGAGAATCTGCGTGGCTCACAAGGTCTCAGGTAACGGATGCTGCGATCCGGGGATCCCACTTTGAGAACCACTGCTCTAGGACTAGAAAGAGGGCTTCCCTATAAATATAGGGTATTTGGGACTTAAATCCACATACACTGTGGAATTATAAGCCCTTTCTATACCTTTCATCCTCGGCATTTGAAAATCTCCCACAGCCCTACTTCTTTAACAAAGTCCACAAATATTCCTTCACTCAGCCATTCTCACAGATATGAATCAGGAAAATGGAACATATCAGATACTGTATGAATCCTAGGGACAGAGATGAATGAGACCCATGTCCTGCCAGTGCACAGGAGATGATCACCAGGTACACAAGATAACAACAGACTAAGAGATATTACAAGAGAAGCAGATAAACTTAGTCACAAAGGAAAAGACAGAAGGAAGGGCGTGCTCTCAAGTGACTCAAATGTTGAGCTGAGTTTAGAAACTGAAGATGGGTTATAGGAAGACAAAGGGCAGAGGGACAGTCCATGCAGAGCAAACAGTATGTGCAAAAAGCCCAGAGGTGTGAAACAACATGGAGAGTTCAAGGGCTGCACGAAATTGACAATAACTAACACATATGGTTCGCTTGGTGGTAGATGGGGGTGAGTGAGGAGGAGCCCAGCAGCAGGGCACACAGAGATGCTTGGCTTTCTTTTCTTTTAGATGTTGAGGAGACACTGAGTGGTTCTGAAAGGAGGAATGACACATTCAGGCCCATAGTTTGCAAAGATTATCTGTAAAGAGGGGCCAGGGAGATCAAACTCAGAGGCTGTCGCAGGAGGACCAGGAGAGATGGTAAGGGTGTGAGTGAAGGTGGAATTGCTGTAAACTGAACGGACAAGTCAATACTGATGGGCGGAAAATGACACCTTCATCCCCACTCTTGTTACTCTCTACTGCCAAAAGGACTCTAACTAAATTTGGGGGAATAAGATGCGAACATTTCTGTGTGTTTTTATACTGGCATCTTAATAAGACTGCACCTGAGCTGAACTGTGCACTTCTGTTCAGTACTTGGCGCCTTTTAAAGGATCGCTCTCATTATTCATTGTTTGATTTTACTCGCCTTCCATTCCCAGACGTTTATTTATTCATCCAAAATCATCTGGTAGCTTTCTGGCTGGTAGAAGAGACAAGCAAGTACACAGACAGCTGGAATTCAATGGGGCACATGATACAGTGGAGGTATCTACAGAGATCTGTGAGATGAACCTAAAAACAGTCAAACTGTCCAACAGTTAATTTTCACATCATTTTTCTATTCAAGTCCACAAAATTAATTTCACATGAAGTAGCATGAAAACTACCTCTCAGAAGAGCCTATATTTCTTCCTTTATGTTAGTGCCTAAGTTGCTCAATCATGTCTGACTCAGGTACCCTGTGGGCTATAGCCCACCAGGATCCTGGGTCCATGGGGATTCTCTAAGCAAGAATACTGGAGTAGGTTGCCATGCCCTCATCCAGGGGATCTAATAGACCCAGGAATCAAACCCGCATCTCTTAAATTTCCTGCACTGGCAGATGGGTCTGTAGAGTGATGAAATCACTGTAAATAAGGCAAGTTTTAAAAAATCATTTTCCAAAAAATATAAAATAAAATAAAATAAATAAAAAATCATCTTCCAGCAATTTGAGGCCAAACACTCGAACTGGAGATAGCAGAAGTTATACTAAAAGGGTAAACCTTCCTCTGGGTTTCCTTTGGGCTCCAAGTTCAACTGGGAGCCCTGAGGGTGGCAGTTTCTCCCTAGCTACACGGATGACCTTTGGCAAGTCACTCACTGCTGGGTCCACAAAGAGTCATTGTCTGCCTTTGAGGGCTGCCAGGAGCTCCATCCTTCGGGAGACCAAAAAATGTAAATGATCCTCCCCAAGCCCAGTGCCGTGACCTCACTGCAGGGAAAACCCACGCCTTTACAGCCAAAGGAACTTCTAAGATGAAACTGAGCTAAAATTAACTGGGAATAAATGAGAGAAAATAAATTAAATGGGAGGGTTCAGGATCTCCCCTCCTTTTGGCTCTTCCTGCTGAGTTAATTCATGATTGGCCCTATTCTTAATAAACTAATTCAAGATTGGCTGTTTAAGAGTCTGTGGCTAAGTGAAGGCAGCATACAGAGGTTTGTCCTGGGCTTGCCCCTCTAAGCCCATATAGTTTGGTGATGAACAGGCTGACTCTCAAAGGCAACAGCTGCCCAAAGCCAGGAAGGCATTCCCGCTCCTTCCTCGAGCTGTGCTGTAGGTTGTAGGTTGCTAGCATCTTTGTTAATGGCCTGGAAAGGGTCCTGGGTGTGGTTTTTTGGACAGCTGGCATCTGTGAAGTCTTAGTTTGCATGGCAATGAAAACAGAAATGAAACCCCAAACAAACAGGCACTGAAGAAGCTGTTGAGCAACTGGGATACCAGAAAAGTTGTTGGTACTGGGAAATTTCAATTGTAAGTTGGGCTCATCACTGCTGCTGTCACCTCTTGCTTTCATCACCCCATCCCATCACTCGGCCCTGCTCCCACCTTGGGACCCTCGACTGCCTGGCTTACCTATTAAGTGATCTGCACTTTGAACTTCCCAGAAACCTGGTTTCTTAAAGCATACAGCACGAAACTGTCCTTCCTTTCCTCACCTTGGGTCTATTTCTGTCCTCCCTGCCAAAATTCCTTTCCTATAGCGTAACAGCTTTCAGGTAAAAAAGCCAACTGATCAGTTATTTACACTAAGGCTCTAACAGCAACCCCAGAAGCAGATACCTTGCTCACCCATTCTTTTCCTCCTTATAGTTTTTAATGGAATCCCAGCCAGCTTACTGGTTCTCCCAGCCTTTCTAGTCTGGGGTGTCCAGGAGTCATTCTGGCCAATGGAACACAAGTACAGTGCTGGCAAGGATGTCCTTGACACTGTTTTCCTTCTACTGGGAAGCAGGCATGTTAGCTGGAGGCATAGAAGCTATGCCGCAACCAGGAGGCAGCTAGCAAGGGGGGACAGCTGAAGGAATCACAAGAGGACGAGCTACCGGCTTTGTTTCCATATTTACCTGTGTGGTACCCTGGATCCCTCCAGTCTACATACTCTCTCTCTGCCTCTGCTTCGCCAGCATCCTCTCTATTCTCTTGTGTCCTCTTCTGAAGCTTTGCCCCCTCTCTAATCCACCTCTCAAGCGCCATCTAATCATTGACTTTCTCCTACGCTGTCAGCCCCCTAACCTCCATCCTATTGCTGAAAAAAAGCTGAGTGGGTCCATTACACACTTGAGGTTGTTTGTTGTGGTGGTTTTTATTGTAGTAAGAAGAGTCAGCATGAGACCTACTTCTCTAGACTTTTTAATGTACAATAGAGTATTACTGACTGTAGACAAATGGCACACAGCAGGTCTCCAGAACTTACTCATCCTGCAAGACTGAAATTTTATATCCATTAAATAGCAACTCTGACATGAGTTTGAGTGAACTCTGGGAGTTGGTGATGGACAGGGAGGCCTGGCGTGCTGCGACACATGGGGTCACAAAGAGTCGGACACGAGCGACTGAACTGAACTGAACTGAACTAGCAACTCTGCATTCCCTCCTCCCTTCAGCTCCTGGAAACCATCATTCTACTCTCTGTTTCTATGCCTTTGACTTTGGGTATATTAGATTCCTCATGTAAGTGGAGTCAGGCAGTAATTTTCCTTTGTGACCAGCTTATTTCATTTATCATGTCCTCCAGGTTTATCTGTGTGGTTGCATGTCAAGACTTCCTTCAGATGACACCACCCTTATGGCAGAAAGTGAAGAGGAACTAAAAAGCCTCTTGATGAAAGTGAAAGAGGAGAGTGAAAATGTTGGCTTAAAGCTCAACATTCAGAAAACTAAGATCATGGCGTCTGGTCCCATCACTTCATGGGAAATAGATGGGGAAACAGGGGAAACAGTGTCAGACTTTATTTTTGGGGGCTCCAAAATCACTGCAGATGGTGATTGCAGTCATGAAATTAAAAGATGCTTACTCCTTGGAAGGAAAGTTATAACCAACCTAGATAGCATATTCAAAAGCAGAGACATTACTTTGCCAACAAAGGTCCATCTAGTCAAGGCTATGATTTTTCCAGTAGTCATGTATGGACGTGAGAGTTGGACTGTGAAGAAAGCTGAGCACCGAAGGATTGATGCTTTTGAACTGTGGTGTTGGAGAAGACTCTTGAGAGCCCCTTGAACTGCAAGGAGATCCAACCAGTCCATTCTGAAGGAGATCAGTCCTGGGTGTTCTTTGAAAGGAATGATGCTAAAGCTGAAACTCCAGTACTTTGGCCACCTCATGTGAAGAGTTGACTCATTGGAAAAGACTCTGATGCTGGGACGGATTGGGGGCAGGAGGAGAAGGGGACGACCGAGGATGAGATGGCTGGATGGCATCACGGACTTGATGGATGTGAGTTTGAGTGAACTCCGGGAGTTGGTGATGGACAGGGAGGCCTGGCGTGCTGTGATTCATGGGGTAACAAAGAGTCAGACATTGAGTGACTGAACTGAACTGAATATTCCATCGTATGCACACATTTGATACTTAAACCTTAGTTGCAACATTTCTCAGGCCTCATCTTCAGTGGAAAGCACATTTGCCCTGCCCCATGAACAAAGGAGAACGGAAAACACTACAAACTCTCAGTAGTTGCAGTTTCCCAGCTCTAGAAACAGTAGTTGTGGTTTCACGGCTCTAGAAACACTGCTGCTGCTAAGTCGCTTCAGTCGTGTCCGACTCTGTGCGGCCCCAGAGACAGCAGCCCACCAGGCTCCCCCATCCCTGGGATTCTCCAGGCAAGAACACTGGAGTGGCTGCCATTTCCTTCTCCAATGCATGCGAGTGAAAAGTGAAAGTGAAGTCGCTCAGTCGTGTCCGACTCCTAGCGACCCCATGGACTGCAGCCTTCCAGGCTCCTCCATCCATGGGATTTTCCAGGCAAGAGTACTGGAGTGGGGTGCCATTGCCTTATCCCTAGAAACACTACTGAGTGCAAAACACTCAGTGGTCGTGGTTTCCAAGCTCTAGAGTTGTGGCCCAGAGGCTTAGCTTGTGGGATCTTCCCGGTTCAGGGATCAAACTCTAATCTCCTGCGCTGGCAGGTAGATTTTTTTACTGCCGAGCCACCAGGGAAGCCCCAGCCCCCTTTATTCCTGAGAGTGAAAAATTCACTGTCACGAAGACATCAGGTTAAATCTGTTTTTTAAGTTTTGTTATTTTAGTGGCCCAAGCTGGGGTAGAACTGGAACACGAGAGTGTCACCGAGGCAGACAAGATGAAGACCGAGGGCGACAGGGTGGGGATGGAGAAAAGAGTGAGAAAAGTAGGAGAAACTAGGACCAGTGGACATTTACCCCAGAGACAGTCCTAATCGGGTTCTTTTCTTCTCTGTTGCTGTTTTTGCTTCCTTTGGATTAAAGTTAAAGCATCCTGCTTTAGCTCTAATTATGCCTTTTATTTTCATATTTATAAGATGAAAATTGCATAAGCTGTCCAGGACAAAACTGTGATCTTAAGCATTTGATGTGTGTTGGAGAAGGAAAGGATAAAAGGCCTCAAGCCCAACCCAAGGAGGCAAAATGCTTATGTAGCATGAGAACCGTAAGACTTGAGTTTCGGGACTATTCTCCCAGGCAAGGAAAACCATGTTACAAAACAACCAAACTAGTATTCTGGGGGTATTTCCCAGAAAAGACGCAGGTATGGTTTAGAAAGAGGGGATTTGGTTTTGTTTTTCGAGCTTCAGCCGGGTGGTAAAAGGTCAGCTCTGTGTTGTAATCCATTCTGCTGCCTTCCTCCCGTAATCCTAACCACAGCCCTCTAAGAGCTATGCAGCATGGCAATTAGTAAAATGAAATTTCATTTTCTAAACATCTCCTTGATACCTTCAGAGGTTACATTTTAGAATGTTATGAAAAAAAAAAAACAAAAACAAACTCTGGTGGTGGAAATTTCAGAATAATTTCCCTTGGAGCAAACTATGAAAACTATTTGGTCTAAAATCAGTTTATGAGATGGAAAGATGGGAAACAGTAGCATGTCTAACATGACTGAGGTCTTGAGAATGGGCTACAAGGAAAATGAGATGGTGATACGTAGGAAGAAAAAGTTTGTCTTTTTTTTTTTTTTTTAATAAGAGCTGCATCACCCTTTGACCTGCAAACGAGCATGTCTGTCAGCATAAAGCCCACCAGTCTTCCCAGCCTGTTCAACGAGCCACAACCTATTTCAAGCCCTGTCCTGGACCTCCAGGCAGGGATGTGCCAGCTTCACTCTGTGGAGAGTGGGCTCTGAGGTCAGCCTAGATCAGAACCTACCACCTGTACACACTGGATGAAGGTGTCAAACAATAAACCACATGGCAGTGAGCATCATTGCCAGAAAACATTAATATCATGGTTCCTGACTTTAAGGTGGATTGTAATCCTTACTTCATCATTGTCATTCTAATTAGATCTGGTACCTATCCTTAATTCAGCCAGATGGGAAGCCACTCTCACACACCATGAACTAAAAGCCTCATTTTGACCCTCACCTTATTCCCAAAGCTGTATGCAACAAAGTGAGGTACATTAGCTTGAACTTTGTTTTTTCCTTCTTAACCTTTTATTATAAGAAACTGGGCAACAGCAACAACAAAAAGTAAAAAGGGCAAGTCAAGAGCCTATATATCCTATCAGCTAATTAATAAGCTCATAACAATGGTTTTGTTACAGATTACACTGTATTTTCTCCAAAATTCGTGTTAAAGTCCTAACCCACGTGACCTCAGAACGAGGTCATTGCAGATGTAGTTAATGAGATCATACCGGAGTAGGGTGAATCTTAATCTGATACGACTTTCTTATGAAAAGGACACATTTGGGACTTTCCTGGTGGTGTAGTGGAGTAAGAATCCTTCTGCCAGTGCAGGCGACGTGGGTTCGATCCCTGGTCTGGGAAGATCCCACATGCCTTGGGGCAGCTAAGCCCATGCGTCACAACTACAGAGCCTGAGCTCCAGAACACGAGAAGCTACCACAATGAGAAGCCTGCACACTGCCACCCAGAATAGCCCCTGCTCACTGCAACTAGAGAAAGTCCTTGTAAAGCAGCAAAGACTGAGTGTAGCCAAAAGTAAATTAAAAACATATTTTTAAAAGAAATATTAAAAAAAGCAGACATTTGCATGCAGACACATGCCCATAAAGACAACACTGTGTGAAGAGGGAGGCAGAGACCAAGGTGATGCTTCTACAAGGCAAGGAACACCAAAGATGGCCAGCAACCACCAGAAGCGAAGAGACAGGCCTGGGACAGAGTCTCCCTCATGGTTCGCAAGAGGAGCCAACTGTGGGGCCACCTTGATCTTGGGGATTTTCTAGCTTCCAGAACTATGAGACAATACGTTTCTATTGTTTAAGCCACCCAGTTTGTCGTACTTTGTTACAGCAGGTCTGGATTCCATGATTTGAGGGACTTCCCTAGTGGTCCAGTGCCTAAGACTCCATGTTCCCAATGCAGGGGACCTGGCCTCAATCCCTGGTCAGGGAACTAGATCTCACATGTAGGAACTAAGATCTGGCACAGCCAAGTAAACAAACAGATATTAAAAAATAAAAAAATATTTTAAAACCCTGGATTTGGAAGCAGGGCCATCTCTCCATAAATAAAGAGTATGGGCACCCATTTCAACTTGAGACAGTTTCCCACAGGTTTCTCCATCAGCTCTGTGTTGACAGAGTTATGCGTGAGAGTCTCATAGGAATGAATGGAAATCTTCCCTGTTTAGGAATGAAACAAAAATGCAATCTTTTTCAGTCATTCCCCCTCAGTAAGTCTTGTCCACCTCAGGTTATCAGTGAGTTAATGTACTTCCCACGCTGCTTCAGTGTGATGAAGATGAGAGTAATCTCTAGAACAGTTCTCAATCTAGGTTTCCTACAAAACCACCTAGCTGTATCCCTTGCATTACTCTGCTCCAACAAGGAGCAGTACAGAGGTCACCGAAAATAAGGAGAAATAGTTCATGGAGCCATAGCGTCAACCCTTCTTCTGCTTTGCAGTGGTGCTTCCACGTTCAACCCTTAACGACCTGAACATCCGCTACTGACAAGACCATCTACCGTGGGCTTAGCAGGAGTCGGGAAGGGAGGCAGGGGTCTCTTTCAGCACCAGTCCTCACAATCTTTATTCCCAAAGCTGAAAACCATTCTAGCAGGTCCTGAAGGGAACTGTCTCACCATGACCCAAAGAAGGCTGATGCTGGGGGTGGGGGGAAGGGGTGGGGGGTGGGGCTTCCTGCCTGGGCTGTACACCTTCCACGTGGCTCCTGAGCACTTGCTCCTGCTGGAAAGTACTGACGTCAACAGGAAGGCGAAGGAAGTTGAATGAATATTATTGAGCAGATTTTCTGAACTCACTTTTGCCAAAATAACCCATGCCGCGGACTATTTACATGTGAACTGGTCATGAAAATACGCTTCTCTGTGGAAACCTGCTGTCAGATGGACTGGCGTTTCACCCTCCTCTCCAGGCTGTTTCCCTAATATTTACATTTCCTCCTCTTACTCCACTTTGATCTTATTTTCCCTTCCAAGCTCCCAAGCTGAAATTTCAACAAAACTCCACCCCAAAAGTTGCTCCTATACTATGGGTGCTAATCACTTTTATAAACAGAAAATGAAAATTGCTATCGTGCTAAGTGGGGCAGAAAATTATGGCTTTCACTCTCTGCCCCTGAAGGCAAACCTTCTGTCCAATCTGCACAGTGCCAAAGATGGCAGTTGGTGCTTAAAAGGAGGAGGAAGAATGAGTCTAATGACTCAAGATGCAGTGCTTCCATGGGGCTTTCTAATCAAGTCATCACTGAAGGGTGTGCTCTGGACAAGGCATTTTTAAACAATACTTTGCAGAAGAAAAGACTTTAGGCCCCAAGGCAAGTGATTCATTCGCTTATTCAATGTTGGGTGGGGGACTGACCCTTTGTCTCACAGGAGCACCTGGAAGATATGCCTTCTGTCAGCGACTCTGCCATCTTGCTCACGGCTTGCTCTTCATAAAAGTACTCACCACGGAGGACTATTGTGAGGATTAAACAAGCCAGTTCGCCAAGTACAAGCACTGATTTGGAGCAAGTGCCCAAGAGTAGCTTTTACTACTGCTGATGTCTCAGACCATCTCAGGTGCTCAGGCAATCTGGGTGGAAATCTCCTGGGGCTCTTGGCCTGTCCACCCTCAGTGCGCTATGCAGAAATACGCACACATACACAGTAAACCTGAGCATGGCCATCTCTTCCTTATCTGAGTACATTCATCTCAGTCAGTCTACTCAGAACCCTAGTGGGTTCATACATTCTTTTCTCATGAGTCTGTTAAGCTCCCCTTGTTCCCAGATTCTCACATACATTCTCCCAAAGTCACTCCTACTCCTGTGGAATTGCCATTCTCTGTTTTCTTTTCTCTTGTGCCCAGACTGCTGGGCACTGTGGCAAAATGTCTAAAAGGTTGATCGAGTCATTCATTCATTCACACGGCAGATCTTCACTGAACAAACATCTACTATGTGTGGAGAGCTCTTTGTAGAGAAGAGACAGGCCAGACACGGTGGTTCTCAATGCCACCACACCCTCAGACTAGTGGGAGGGCAGTGAATGAACAGGTTGACACAGAAATACATACCCTGTTCCCCAGTGTGACAAGCGCTGTGAAGGGAGTGACTAGGTGTTGGGGCTGGGCATGACGGGGGACACGGGAGGCCGCTTCTGCAGGAGGGGGCATCCAGGCTGAAACCTGAGGCATGAGAGGGGCTGTTCAGGGGGAATAGCACAGGTAAAAGCCCCAGGGAGGGCATCTATCGTCACGTCCAGGGACCTGAGAAGGCCTGCGTGGCTGAAGGGAGGGGTCTGAGAGGAAGGGTTCAGGTGGAGGGGGGCAGGTTAGGGAGGCGAGCAGGGGTCAGCTCCTGCCAGGCCTGGGAGGTCCTGGTAGAGTTAAGAGTTCTGTCCTCAGAGAAATGGGAAACCACTGACAAATTTTGGGCAAAGGGTGAACGTGACGGGATTAAGATTTACCAAGAAAAGGAGCACCTCCCACCGCACCCCTGAGCCTGGGCCATTCAGGCGCCCAGTTCTTAGGCTGTCTAGTATGGGTCCTCACTGCTCTTCACCCCTGTCCTTGCCCGAGGGGGCTGCCCACCTACCTGACTGCCAGACTGACCACACCCTCTCTTTCTCTCTCTCTCTGATAAAATATAGCTTAACACCAAAGTTCCTACTTTCACCATCTGTAATGTATGACTCAGTGGTATTAAGGACATCCACCTTCCATTTCCAGAGCTTTCTCATCAACCCAAACTGAAACTCGGTACCCGTTTTCTCTTTTAACATTCCTTCTCTGTAACTTCACCAGTAATTTCCATCCTGCGCCTGAAGAAAACGGGGGCCCCTTTTGTGCCAAGGCTCACAGCTCTTCTTCATTGCATCCTCTGAGCCGTTTCCATGGACACAGCCTGTTTGTATCGTCAACCTCTGCCCTCTTTTCTTATACCTCCCTGACAAAAGGACCTCTGTCTTTCTGACAGTAACATGAATGAATATTTTGAAAATCCTTCCCTTGATTACACTACCCACTTGGCATAAGGATAAACTGACCCCTGGCTCCAACACCTAGGTTGTGAATTATTCTATACTTTGCCTGTATTACTAATGCCAACAGTAGTCCTGACCCCTGGGTCATCTGGGGTCCTCAGCCCTGGCCTTGCGGCAGCAGCTGACACTATTGGCTGACACTTCCTCCCTGAGGTTCTTTGATTTGCTTGCTCCCGTCACGCTGTGCCACAGTGGTCCCTCCCTCGAGAACGCCTCCTTTCCTGTCTCCTTCCCTCCTCGCCTCGCCCACTCCTGCCTCTAACCAAAGCAGCTCCTGAGGTTCTGCTCCCTAACTCAGGGCTTCTACCATCAGGCCCATGTCCCCAGCTGCCAGCTGGACATTTCCACAGGGACTGCCTGCCAGCATCTCAGATGTAATAGTAGGTTCAAAATCAAACTGGTCATTTTCCTTGACCAGGCCCAGCTCCACTGCAAAATTCAAGTGTCCCAAAGGCCCTAATTGCCACTGCCCTAGTTTGTTGCTGTTGTTCAGTCACTATGTCTGACTCTGTGACCCTGTGGACTGCAGCACAGCAGGCTTCCCTGTCCTTCACCATCTCCTGGAGCTTGCTCAAACTCATGTCTATTGAGTTGGTGATGCCATCCAACCATCTCATCCTCTGTTGTCCCCTTCTCCTCCTGCCCTCAGTCTTTCCCAGCATCAGAGTCTTTTCCGATGAGTCCGATCTTCTCATCAGGTAGCCAAAGTATTGAAGTTAGGCCTCCATAAAACGCTTCCCTTGACTATGGTGAGAATCTCCTTTATGCTTCTGACTTCATTCTTGCCCTGTGTGAATCCACCTTAGCTGCGGCTTCCTAAACTCAATCTTCCTAAAACCTGGGCTTCATCATGGTACTCACCTGTTCCATCACATCACTGACACACACACACACACACACACCTTTAACCTGACATACAGGTGGGCTGTTCCCAGCCCACCTTTCAGCCGTATCGGGACAGTGGACCGGACCGCAGGAGTTGCGAGCATCCTTTAGCATGTGGGCTCCTGCCCCTTCCCACACTCCCCTATCTGATGTCTATATGCCTTTCTTTCTTCAAGGTCCCTCTGGCTGATGCTGTTTCTCCCTAAAACCTTACTCCCAAAGTGATGTCTCCCTACTGTGTTTTGTTACAGCTTTCCTGTCGACACAAGTCAAGATCAGGCTGCTTCAGGTCCTCCAGAGCACCACTGCCTTGGCCAGGAAGGCCTGTCCCTCTGCCCCAGGCCCATCCCTGTTTCTGTGCACTCAGTCTTTCTGAGGCCCTCGCCATTCCCAGCAAGTTCAACCCCATGCCAGTGGTCTCCCTGACCGACTGCCCCAACTCCTGGTCACAAATCCAATCAGCCTTCCTTGCAGTGAAGCGCCTGTGTCCTCAGAGTATCGAGTGTGCATGAAGCAGAGATGTCCATCTTGGGAGGGTGTCCAGGGAAACCATTCCAGATCATTCGGCGCCCTGTCTGCTCTGCAGGTCAAACACCACTGATACTCATTCACCGAGTTCCAAAGTTAAAGGCTTCGAACCCTCCTCCCTCCAGTAAACAATGGTTCCTTCATATGATCTTACTCACACTGTTCTTGAGAAGGCAAAGATCTTTTTCTAGTCTTTTTCATTTGTTTCTATGTTCTAAATATCTGTCTCATATGGATAATTATCAAGAGCTAGTCCTGAGAAAGCATGGAGGAGGTGATGGTACGCCCAAATTTTTCTGTTCCCTGCGATGCCCACGAAGCATATGCCCAGGGCTCCTCTCAACTTCTGGAGGAGGCATCCACCGTCAGCCACGCACACTTTAGTACAGACTGGCTCAAGTTATACTCCAAGTATCCCTGCTATCATTGAGCCCTTGTTATTGTGCCTGCCAGGCTCCAGTCCATGGGATTCTCCAGGCAAGAATATTGGAGTGGGTTGCCATTTCCTTTTTCAGGGAATCTTCCCAATCCAGGGATCAAACCCTGGTCTCCCATATTACAGGGAGATTCTTGTCTGAGCCACCAGGGAAGCCCTGGCGTGCTTGTTAAAATGCAAATTCCTAGCCTCACACAGACCTACTGAATAAGAGTATCAGGGAGGAAGAGTTGAGGTCTGTTGCTTGTGCTTAGCTTGCATCTCAGCCCATATGCTAATATATCTCAGGATATATATATATATATATTTAGCAGAAGGCACTGTCGTCAATTATGAAAACTTGGGAATTGATGAACGATCAGTAGGGGGGTGGAAGACTGGAGATGGATGGGGTTAGGGGAGGGTGGATTTTGAAAACCAGGGATTTTATTTATAATGTTAAAGTCACACCTTCGGGTCACACCACCTGAGTCTATTAATATATTTCTGTCTTCTCTAACTAGCTGGCACCTCAAATCTATACCAGTTTAGAAATTCTGAAAATAGGACTGCTGCTGAGCTTTTGAAATGAGCTGTCAGTGTCAAGAATGTGACACCCGTCTTTTACAAGTTTTAACTTCCTCCCACGTTCAGTTGTAACAACTGTACTTTATGCAGTTGGAGGAGCAAATGGTCAAATCCATACAGAGCACTGCTCTTTCTCCTCTCCCTTAGATACATAGCTGATCTATATTCCTTACATATACACAACTTCTTATATACATACAATATGGAGACTTTCTGCCACAGGAAGCCTCAACAGATCCAGCCAAAGAAGTTTGCAAAACATCCCCCTGCTGGGTGTTTTTTCCAAATATAATTCTCATATGGTACAAAAATTATTCTTTTCACTAAGGAACATTAATATTTTCCAGCCTTAAATAAAACATGTGTATCTATGTACCTTGATTATACATATGTTACACGCACATATAATTAAAATGTTAAAAATAAGGTACATAAATTAAACATATTTAGTATACCAAGTATAAGAAATATTTGTTCTTGTTTAGTCGCTCAGTCATGTCCGACTCTTTGCGATCCCATGGACTGTAGCCTGCCAGGCTCCTCTATCCATGGGATTTTCCAGGCAAGAATACTGGAGTGAGTTGCCCTTTCCTTCTCCAGGGATAAGGAATATATGTAGCTAGTATTACATATATGCATATCACATATATGTGATGTGCTTGCTCAGTTGTGTCTGGTGCTTTGCGACCCCATGGACAGGAGCCCGCCAGGCTCCTGTCCATGGGATTCTTCAGGCAAGGATACTGTAGTGGGTTGCCATGCCCTCCTCCAGGGGATCTTCCTGACCCAGAGATCAAACCTTCATCTCTTAAGTCTCCTGCATTGATAGGCGGGTTCTTTACCACCAGTGCCAGCTGAGAAGCCCCAAAGACTCTTTGACCTCAGACTACTTGTAAGTTCTTTCTGAAAATCAAATAACAAATAGGCAAGTAAGGGTAATAGTATGGCTTGATACTGCTCCCTCCCCACAAAAAGAACACTTTTTCTACAGTACTGGGAATCACTCCCATTTTAATAAACCCTGCATAGCCCATGGAATTAAAAGTTTGGAAAAGCAATATCACAATATATTTAGTGACTAAAAATGCCCTTCTGAACTGGAAAAGGAAATGGGAAGATATGGAAGAGAAAGACTAAGTAATTCATAAAGCAGCTTTTCCGATTTGTGATACTAAGAACTGCTGGGATTCCCAGGTGGCGCTAGTGGTAAAGAACCCGCCTGTCAATGCAGGAGACTTAAGAGATGCAGGTTTGATCTCGGTCAGGAAGACACCGTGGAGAAGGCCTGCCAATGCAGGAGAAGTAAGAGATATGGGTTCAATCCCTGGATTGGGAAGATTCCCCGGAGGCAGACATGACAATCCACTCCAGTATTCTTGACTGGAGAATCCCATGCATAGAGGAGCCTGGTGGGCTACAGTCCATAGGGTTGCAAAGAGTTGGCTACAACTGAAGTGAGTTAGCTCACGCGCATACACACATACACATCTATGATAAAATTTGAAGATTTGAACTTAGGATCTGAACACTGAGAAAACACTGAGTTTGTTATTATTATTATTTTAACAGCCTAATTCCAGGCACCATCTGAAGCTACATATTTTAAAACAATAATGTTGGAGACATTTTTTTTTAAACAAAAGAAACTCTTTAAAATGCTTTAAATTTAAATGCTTTAAAAATGCTCTTTAAATTTTGAGCAAACCATTGGACAGTGTCTATTCCAATAAAAATCTCATTTTTGCTTCCTTTCATTGCAAGATTCTAGGCCTGGCTGGAGCTAAAGTTTTCCTTTCCTGAGATGGTGGAATTTCCATGAAGGTCAGAGTTTATCCTTGCAGCAAAGGTTAGACAGGTCAGCAACTTGGCAGTAGAATAAAGGACTTGAGAGGAAATGAAAACCAAGATTACAGAGAATATTAAAGTACAGTCTATTTTCCCAAATGTAAAGCAACTTAGCATTACATACATGATGCAGATGAACAGAAATGCTTAGAAACCAAGGGAAGGAAAACTGTTTTCTTTTGCTGCCTTTTTTCCCGCCCCCCCCCCCCCCCCGCCAAAAATCTCTGAATCTGCACAGACACACCCCAAAACATCTGGCTTGTTCCCAAAACTCAAGACTTTCGAGCTGCTGTAAAAATAGCCGTGAGCTCGAAGGAATGAAGAGTGGCAAGAAGTCTGCGTTTCTGAGAGGGGCCTTGTTTGGCTTTGGCTCCAAAGATTTTTACATGTACAAACTCATTTGTCCACGTGGATAAACGCAGTTCCTATGATAATCACATTTACAGGGCGAATAGTCACATGAACTAAGAATCTCTGACAGTGTTCACGCTGTGAGGGAAAAGAGAGAGAGTCATCCCAGATGTTGCTAGATAATTCTGAGCTGTTTCCATGAAAAGCTTACAGAATGGCATTAGCTCACATGGAAATAATGTTTTAACTAGCTAGGAGTGGTTCCTGGGGCTTGCCCCAATCCTGCCCAGATCTAACCCACCCTGGGCCACTGCAGAAACTATACCCAGGTACTGAGCTGTTAGAAGTAGTTGAGCAGAACTCTGGTAGAAATAACCTCTGGTTGAAAAAAATAAGGCGACTGCCAACCTGGATAGGCGTAAACATGCCTCAGAGGACCCAAAACAGAACTCTTAGGGCTCCAGGTCACAGAAATGTTAAGATAACCCCACAGAGGTAACCAGGGAGAGCAGTTTCAGGGGACTGGATGGAATTGAGTACATCAGTTGCAAAGAAAGGCATCTTCTCTCTATAACCATTGGGTGGAAAAATGCCACTATGTGGTTATATATATATATATATATATAAAATTCCTTCTCTGTAATAAACAATCCTGGTGACATGAATTGATTTTACTTGATTTCAGTGCTAATGAAATGTCGAGACTGTCAGCTCAAATTAAAATCTTTTTATTTCAGGGTGAATAAATATGAAAGGGTTCTTTGGAATGAGGCTTTGAGCTGGAGTCTGGAGCTCCTAAGAAAATGGTGCAATGCCCTTCTCCCTAGATCTTAGTGTTATAAAATAAAATAGTGCAAAGATACTCTCAGATGTGCCCCTGCCTTAACCTAAGATCTCTGAGAACGGGCCTCTAATCAGCCCCTGGGGCTGTCTGAGCAGCCTTCACTGCGGAAGCTTTGCAGAACTTAGCCTTAAAGAGACAGTGCTCTGTAAGAGGGACTTGTGTCTCCTCATCTTGGCCTCCGCGGGCATGAAATTCTAGGTTTGACTAGTTAAGGGGGATCTATGAGATCTGTTGGGCTTGCAAATTGGGGTAAGTAGGGTGCAGTGCACCATCTTGGCCACAAAAGCAGCTCCCACTTGAAAGTGGGCAAGGCTGGCTCCCAGCTGGGGAAGTGAAGCAGAGGACATCTAGAGATGAGGGCGGGTCATCTCGGAAAGACAAGAAGTGGGGGAGTGGACCAATGAAGAGAGAAACTAGAAGAAAAGGGTCAACAATAGAAAAGCACAGGAAGGATCTAGCAGGTTCAGGAAGCAAGAATCTGGAATGTTCCTCATTGGCTGCCTACTCCAGTATCCTTGCCTGGGGAAGTCCCATGGACAGAGGAGTCTGGTCGGCTACAGTCCATGGGGTCACAAAGAGTCGGACACGACTTAGTGACTAAACAACAGCACAAGGGAATGGAAATTTTATAGAGAAATTGGAGAAACAGCAAATGGTGGAGCTACCGAGGACACTCAGTCCGTTCAGAGGACAACAGCAAAACCAAGATGGCCTTTCGCTGGGAGCCTCATGAGAAAAACAGTAGGTTTTGTGGAGAATGTTGAATGTGATACTCTAATGAGAACTGCATTCAGTTTAAGAACAGACACTGAAACAATTATTCATTGTTTAACCTCAAATTCAGATTTAACTGCTGCTGCTGCTGCTGCTAAGTCGCTTCAGTCCTGTCCGACTCTGTGCGACCCCATAGATGGCAGCCCACCAGGCTCCGCTGTCAATGGGACCCCCCAGGCAAGAACACTGGAGTGGGTTGCCATTTCCTTCTCCATCAGATTTAACTAGGTGTCCCTATTTTTTTTTTTTTTTAATCTGGCAACCCAGATTCAGTTTACAATGCACATTGTGATTATTTAAACAAAATGAACTATAAAGTTTACATAGTGGTTTGTAACACGTGCTTCCAATTCTTTCTCCTCTAAGGAACTGGGGGTGGGGGTGGGGTGGGGAGGGAATAACCTTGAACACAAATGTGGCTTCAGAAACAGTCTCTCCTCATCTCAAGTCTTGATCTCACTGTATATGCCACATGCGGTTTGTGAACCACAAATCACACCAACCGCACTATGGCAGCCCTTATTGTTTCCAAGCTGTTACTGCTAAGTCGTCTTCTCCCTTACGCAGTTACTCTAAGTACAGTTGTTAAGTACCAAGCCTATAAATCTTTAGAAATTAACTTCTACAGAAGGCTTTATTTGCTTCCAAAATACTCTTCAAAGGGCTTAGTAACCTGTATTCCTCATTGACTTAGAAAAGCTGCAAAAAACATCACATCCTTTTTCGGTGCTGTGAGAATTCTCTACATGGTGTGACTTTCCAGTTGCTACACTTGTCTCTCTTTTCTTCTTTTCCACTCTCTCTCTCTCACATGGAAGAGACCAGGCTCCCGCCCCATGGAGCTCAAGGTGCTATGGAATTTTGGTTCCATTTTCCGTCTCCTTGGCTGAGAATCTTGGCTTTGCAATTAATGTCAATGAATAGTTCCAGGTGGGGACGACTGTGACCTCTCTCCTACTTTCCAGACCTACATATTCCGCGGCCGGCTCCACCTGGCACCAGGGTGCTTAACAACAGAGCCAGAAAAACATCCCAGACCTACTGATTGTCAGCCACTCCTAAAAACACATGGTGTGAGGTGAGGCACCTGAGCCGCAGGAAGTAGTTTTACACGGGAAAGAAGGGTGCTCTGCAGGCGGCCTCCTCTGGGGACCTTTGAAGGATAAAGGGCCGTGGGATCAAGGAAGGGAGTTCCACTTTGAAGCGTTGATGCAGGGCAAACGCCCTGTTTTCTGAGACAGAGGGGCTGAAGGAGATTCTTTGTGGTTCAAGGAAAGTAAGAAGAACCCCTCCCCAAGGCTTGATGGAGGATGGAACGGGTAAAAAAGAAGCTGTTCCGTGGAGGGGTGCATGTCTGCATTAAACCAGAGCAGGGTTTGGCTGAGAAGGCTTTCTTCCTTTTCTCCTCTCCATTAACACTTTACTGTGTACATTTATTACAATCAATGAACCAATATTGATATATTATTATGAACTGAAGGCTATAGTTTACAACTAAGGTCACTCTTGGTCCAGTTCTAAGGGTTTGTTTTTTTTTTTTTTTTTTTAGGAACAATTGAAAATATTGGCTTTAATACTGGTAAATTGCATTGGAAAACTCTGTTTCCATTTCATCACATTATCTTTCGATGACTGCCATTAAAATTTAAATATGCTGCTTCCTGAAAAGTCTTCGGCCTGAGCTCTGAATCTGAAGAGACATTTGCAGTTTCCAGCTGCTCTGCCACAGTGTTTCAATTCAGTTTACCAGTAATAAAGCCAATATTTTCATCTGTTTCTTTCTCTTTTTTTTAAAAAAACATGAGTTCAGATAAGTTTTCTTCTTCTTCTTCTAAACAGTCTAATGCAGGCTAACATTTCATGGGTAACTTACTGTAAATTTGATAGTACCCCTGTTAAGGATCAGAGTGGTAGCATTTAGCCAATAGTGAAATATGCGGAAAAGACCGCAGGGACCGGCAGTAAGCCTGAGAAGGACGGCTACCTCTCAGGAGCATCTTGAGAGGCAGATCTGGTCAGTGCCCTGGATGGTTCTCACAGCTCAAAGCTTCAAATGAGATTATCGACTAGGTTAATCTTCTGTGGGGTACTGGATTTGGTTTGCATTTCAAAATCAGAGTTCATTAAATTTGCATTGCAGTTGATTATCTTCCATTAAGGAGCACATCTTGAAGCTTCATTACTGGGAAATGTATGTGTGTTGACACCTCCTTAGTTTCTATGCTCAGGATGCAGGCACAGGAGCTTCCTATTGATTTCATTGAATTTCACTAGGCAGCCTAAACCCGTATTTCACCCCAAATCACCATTCCAGTTTCTTGAAAAATTAGCATCACTACCCGTAACGACAAAGGAATAGTAGCTAGAAAATTAAATTGTATGTGTCCTTCATGTAATGAACAGAGAGTAATTTAACAAATAAAGCTGCTTTAAATAATATTTCTAACTTAGCAAACACATGATTCAGTATCTTTTGAGGACAAAGTTCACATATGGGAGTTGGGTTTTTTGGCTTTGGTTTTTCAAATACCATCCTATCTGTGCAGGTTTTTAAAGCTGTATTTCAGATTGATAATCTAGGGGTGGTGTGTCAGATCTCAGAACCTGAGCTCAGGAAAACCCATCACTCTACATCACAAAAAAGACTTAAGAAAGAAGATATAATCCCACAAAAACCAGGCTAGCTTTGTAGAACTGAAAATCTCTCCTAGTCAGCCTGGGCTGTGGGTAATATAAGTGAGTCTCCTACATTATGAGAAGGGGAATGTTCAAAAGCAAATGAGAGTTTCAAAGGAAGAGTTCACAACTCCTAAGCTTCTTTTTTTTTTAATGTTTCACTTGCAAGAGACCAGGACTCCTGGAGGTTTTAACCAAAGTTGTTGAGACATGGGAAGTTCTCATTCTTTTTTTTTTTTTTTGACCTGTCACCCAGCAAAGCCTGTGTCTCAGGATAACAGACACAAAGCAGGGAAGGGATTAGTGAGGTCTAATAAAGGTTTATGAGAGTTTCACCTTGATCTAGATTCCAGAAGCCACCCAATGTCCTCTCTGTCTCCTCAACAGTGAAATGACGACGTTTAAACACCACACAGGAGTATCTCAGAGTAGAGGCTGGGCATTTCTGAAGCAAAAATTTCCTACATTTGGAAGAACATGTTACTTAGGCAAAGTGTGAATGAACTGTGATCACCATGTTTTTCCACCCGTTCTGAGGTGTATAAAGTTCTATAATCGGAGTGCTGGCTCTGAGATGGAGAACCTTGGAAGCTGCATGTACACAACTTCTAACCTTGGGTCTTGAGCTCAGGGAGCCATGCAGACAGCGAGAGCCCTGGAGACATTTTGTTACAGCTTCGGGACTGTGCTATCAGGGCAGCCCTGGGCTACAGATTCCTCTTCTTAATGTCTCACAGCCAGAGACTGCAGATGGAGCCAGAAAATCATGTTCTGGTCTCTGGAAGTAAAGATCCTACTAAAATGCCTCTTGACATGATTGGGTCTTTCTGCAGGAAAAGCCATTTTCCAGAAGACTGTGAAGAAGAATGCAAGTTTCAGAGGACAAGTAGGCAATAGGTTGGGAGACAAGAGAAACAAATATCAAAGATCAGAACCCAGGCACACTGGGGAGTCAATACCAGGTCAACTCAAGAGAAGTCAATATAACAAGAGCATCAGATAAACCCTGGGCAGAACCCAGATGTAGATTCAGCTAAGGGGTGGTTCTCAGCCCTGGCTATATATTAGAACCATCTAGCTATGCTTCGGAGAAGGCAACGGCACCCCACTCGAGTACTCTTGCCTGGAAAATCCCATGGACGGAGGAGCCTAGCAGGCTGCAGTCCATGGGGTAGCTAAGAGTCAGACTGAGTGACTTCACTTTCACTTTTCACTTTCATGCATTCGAGAAGGAAATGGCTACCCACTCCAGTGTTCTTGGCCTGGAGAATCCCAGGGATGGGAGAGCCTGGTGGGCTGCTGTCTATGGGGTCGCACAGAGTCGGACACGACTGAAGCGACTTAGCAGCAGCAGCAGCTATGCTTTAGTCCAAATTCCATAATCAACCCTTGTCCATACCAAGCCCTCTCCAGTCCAAATTTAGAGCATAAGTATGGCTAGAGGTGACTCTAATTTACAGTCATGATTGAGAAACACTGAGCTAAAGACTTCTTAAGGAGTCCAGTGGGGGCAAGTAGTGGTCATGCCATGGGCAACAAGAGCTTAACCCTGGGGAAGGTTGGGAATAGGTCACCTGTTTCCAGCTCCAGCTGGAAACAACGTGCAAAGAGGCAGTTGGAGGTAGATTCTGATATAGATGCTCGGGCAGCTATAACTAGCTTGGTTGTAAAACATGTCTTTGGGCCTGGGAAAATGGAAGAGGGCCTGGTCCTTAGTCTAGAGGAGTCATATTGCTACTATTTCTCTAGGCTCACATAATCCCTTCAAAGTCCAGTGGTCACATTGTTGGCTCTACTCCCTCAGTGCCAAGCTTATCAATAGGGCTGGTGGCACTGTGATCTCCTACTAAACCCCATCCCTTCCCCCACAATGGCCCTGCCCTTCAGAGGCCCTAAATGTATGTGGGATCAATAACCCACATCTTGGAAAAACTGCATTCCCCCACCATCCCTCCCAGGCACCCAACACAAAGATGTTTCAGATCCACTCCATATCTAGCAGAAGAGAAAGTTAATATAAACATATATGATATGTTTCTCCCACAAGCATCTTTGAGCATCGTACTAAAATCCTGCCACCTTCTTTCTTGTCTGATTATGAAGGAGCTGAAAAGTAGTCAGTCTCATCAAAGCCACCTTGCAGACATCAGTCACCAAGAAGAGATATGTGGTTTTCTGGCCAAGTTCAAAGTACTTAGCAGATGTCATGACTTCCTCCCAGTGTGGTTCAATTTATCTTCTAACAATAAACAGTCAAACCCCAGGTGATGTCTCTGTTTCTCCAATAACCTTCCAACATTAATGGATTGTGAGTAGTTTCCCATATAACTGGAGCTATCCTGTCTTTCACTATTATAGCTTCTGAGCATCATTTCAGATTAAATTGGTTTAGTAGTTGTAGGCCTTCTGTGTGATAACACTGGATTCTATTATTAAACCAGTTTAGAAACCACCATCTGGCTTTGGTGTTGATGTCAGCAATTTCTAGGTTTGGGTATAATATATCCACCAGAGGGATCCTTCTGGTTGTAACAATATTCCTCAAATTGACCAGTACCATAGTTAAGAAAACCAGCACTAATAAAATTATTTTTCCTATGACAATCATATTCCCTTTCATGCTTTTCTCTTGCTTTCGCTCTCCTAGACCCTTGGGAGCTGTCCCTGAGACACCCAGCACACAAAACTCAGCCTGTTCTCTGATGACACCAAGGCAGGCATTTTATTAATTTTTTTTTCTTTACAGATTTTGTTAGAGATTTGTGGATTGGCAGGAGGAAGTCACACTGCAGATCTCTGGACCTTTGACTGTCTCCCTTGTTCGACCTCTATTGCATCACAATGAAACGAATCAAATCTTCCGCAGACAATGTTGTCAAAGGCACCATACTGAACGTGTATGTATCATCTCTCCCTCTCTCATCACTTTTAACTGAAAACTTTTGCAAATCAGTGGGTGAATGTGTTTATTGGAAACAAAGGCTTACAAATGACCTTCCTTCCTTCCTTCTCTCTCTTTCTCTTTTAAAACTCATCTCTAATGACTGAGGGTCCAGTGCATCCCTCAACACATACTCAAGAGTGTCGCCAGAAATGTCACCGCTCTGGAAACTGCCTCTTCCCACCCTTTGAATATGGAAGCTTTTCTAAAAGATAGCCTTTATTTTTAAGAGCAGTTCACAACAAAATTGAATAGAGAGTAGAGAGTTCCCATCTACTCCCTGTCCCACATACACAAAGTCTCCCCCTCTGCCAACATTCCACATAAGAGGGGTACATTTGCAGCAACTGATGAACCTACATGAACACATCATTATTATCCAGAGTCCCTAGTTTACAATCAGGTTCACTCTTGGTGAGTGGAAGCCTTTTTACTCATGGGTTTCATGACACTTGCTCTGTGATCTGAGTTCTGCTGGGCCTTATGAATTGATGTTTCTCCCCTGCTGTCCCCCATCATGAGGGCAGAGACTTTAGTTCCGAGCCGTCAACATTCTGTACAGCTACTGCTATGGACTTCAAGTTCTAGAATAGAAGAATTACACTTATCCTACGGTTGGGAAGAGTCACAAGCCTGACTTTACACAAGGCATCAGGGGTGAGCTCACACGGGTGCGTTTTCAGGACAGGGGTAGCGGTGGTGCCCTGGAAGGCTAGTGGGTTGGATCTCCTTGTGTGACTTAATCAGAGCCAGATGCAGTGAGTTCAGCTCAACGGCAGGGTGACAGCATCAGAGGCAGGGTAACAAGTTGCAAGCGCTGTTTAAAAAGGAGAGAGAGTCTTGGCCCTGCGTCTCTTATTACATTTGGATCCTCGATTTATTTCTACAACAGCCTTGGTTCCAAAGCAAACACGTCTCAGCTAATGTGCTCTGCTGTGGGCTTCTGAACCCAGCCAGGCCCTGATGGCTGCACTGTGTGGGCCCGTGAATTCACCACAGTGACTGCTGACCTTCTCATTGTGCAACCGGAAGGAGCCTTCATTTTTCAGTGATTCTGAAGACTGAACTCCTTGCCGAGAACAGTTTCTCAGGGAGCTCAGATGCGGCAGACTGTGAGAATTTGAAGGACGGTTTATCTTGCTATTTCATAACCCCTAAAACTCCTGTTAACACGCTAAAGTCAGACAGCCTTGTAATTTTTTGGACCCTGGAATCCAAGACAAAGGGAGGGCCAATTTCAAACTTGTTTTAAATTCGTGGAAAAGCAGATTTTCTGTTGGAATTGTGACACATTTACGTGATCGTCAAAGACTGAAAAGTCACCTTTCCAGTGGGCCTTCCTTCTTGATCAACAAAATCAAGAAGAGAGCTTCCTCTTCTTGATTTCTTAAAGGTAAAGCTTTCTTTCTTAAAGGTAAAGCTTAGTCAAGTGACTTAACTTTGTAAATTTCTGTTTTTTAAATTGATTATCTTTGGGTGGTAGAACTAAGGATGATATTTTCCATTTTTTTCAGTTTTTTATATGTCGTGTGTGTGTGTGTGTGTGTGTGTGTGTGTGTGTGTGTGTGTAAATGCTAAGTCATTTCAGTTGTGTCCAACTCTTTGTGACTCTATGGACTGTAGCTGGCCAGGCTCCTCTCTATTATCTTACTATTTCATAAAGTGTGATGCTTTTAGCATTTTTAAACCTGGTGTGTATATGTGTTTGTGTGTACATGTGTGTGTGTTGTTGTGGTGTTGTTTAGTTGCTAAGTCATGTCTGACTCTTTTGCAACCCCATGGACTGCAGCCCACCAGGCTCCTCTGTCCATGGGATTTCCCAGGCAAGAATACTGGAGTGGGTTGTCATTTCCTTCTCCAGGGGATCTTTCCAACCCAGGGATTGAACCCGTATCTCCTGCTTGGCAGGCGGATTCTTTACCACTGAGCCACCTGAGAAGCCATATATATAAACTCTAAGGTTCTTATAAGACAAATTAAAACCTTACTTTGAGCATCATTATGGATTAAAAATAGAGGTAAGCAGATTGATTTATTTTGCAAACTCTCCTAAACCAATTTGGCCATTCTCAATTAGCCTCCAGAGGCTACAGGCAGTGGTGTGCAGGGAATGTTTAATGACCAGCTTTCCCAGGGAATGTTTAATGACCAGCGTTCTCAGCTTTTTTGCTCATTTTCGTGGTGAATTTTAAGCTACTTTGTGACACAAGGTTGAGAAGCGATCTGCACAATGACCTCTTTCCAGCCCACATCAGTAACGCATGCAATTCCAGCCAACCAATTGGATAGCAGGTGTGCATGCGAGCATGCAGGCACGCATACACACACACACATACACACTCACCAGCAGGGACATGTTACAATGAAACTGAGTCCCAGATTGCCTTGACAAATGTTGACCAGCAAACAGGTACCCGTGCAGTCACAGCGCATGTTCTTGAAAGGCGAGTAAAACCCCAGGTCTGTTTACACATCCCAACAAGCACTTTCTGAAATATCTGAGGTGTGTATTCCTCAACCCTAACAGAAAACTTCTGTTTACTTTCCAGTGGAGATCGGGTGACTGCATCAGGGCCACACAAAATGCCATTCTGAGCAGGCCCTGTGGCCAGGCTGACTGCAGTTGTCAGCCCCGTCTGTCGCGGGCAGAGGGGCCTAGAGACTGTCCCAGCCTGTGCCTGCATCTTCACCACCACTTGTCCTGACAATAAAAAGTGTTTCCGAACATCTCCTGTGCTAACTCACAAAGCCTGTGCCGCTGCTGCTGGAGACAGTCAAGAAGTAAAGCTTTCCAGGAGCCACACTTGGACTGTAAAGTAGAGAGGGCTGCACACGTAAGAGACTGCCCCTGGGGGCAGGTGCTCCTAACCAGCGTACGTACTAGCCAGGCCTCTGTTCTCCCATCTCTATTCTTGAGAATAGAAATTAAAAAGCAACATCCCTAATCAACAAGGACCTAGTGTATAGCAGAGGGAATTCAACACTCTGTAATAACCTATAAGGGAAAAGACTCTGAAAAAGAGTAGATCCATGTATATGTATAGCTGAACCATTTGCTATACACCTGAGACTAACATAACACTGTAAATCAACTATATTCCAATATAAAATAAAAATGTCAAAAACTTAACATCCGTATGTCTCATAGGCTGCCTTTTGGAACATGTAATGCTAAATGAGGCCAGGAACCAGCCCGGTCCACACGCTGCCCGGGGTCTGCCAGTTGAGGCAGCATCGCTTTCATCCCTCTTTGGCCTGCCTCTGCATGGGGAGGGAAAGCAGGAATCATGAAAGCCTTTGAGTCACTGAGTGATTGGTCCATCAGCCATGGTGACCTAATCTCCTGGTCTCCAGATTTACCCGGAGGACCAAGTTTGTGTTTGTTCTCAGTCTATCCTGGGCTGGGCAAGTAGATAAGGCCTTGGAAGCAAAGAAGCACAGGACCCAGTGCAAGAGCAAGTTTCTTGGGGAAAGGGAGGCTAAATGATAGAAGATAATGAACAGCCCATAGGATATCCACATCGAAGATCTATGATATTTCCACCAGTGCATTTCATGGTTACAAGTTACATAAGCAACTCATTTGGTGGTTTAGAGCCTCTGCTTTCTCATCTATAAAACAGGGAGTGTTCCACCTTCCCCAGGGAGATCGTGTGATTGAGTAATTAATGAAAAAGGGCCTCCATCAGGCTGTCACATGGCAATATTATTATTAATCTTTGACTAACTGATATCAGTCTAAAAAATCATAGCCAACTTCATGTAACAAGAAACTCTTTAAAAAACATGAGAAGACTGTGCTGTGTGTCCTAAAAGTTTCTTCTTTCCTTCCCCTCATTACTATCATTTATTCTGAACCCAATTTGTTGAATCAATTTCTCAATCTATCAATTAACGACATCCTATTGTTTCCTTTCAATAAAAATTATATTGATTCCAGACTCGAGGAAGATGGAGACGCTCTGAGCAGGAACTGGGAGAAAAGGCAATGCTAACATCATTTTTACACACACACACACACACACAATCAGAGCTAAAAATAGTGCAGTGATGATTCAGAAAAAGATCTAGATGTGACAATCTTAGATTGTCCTTTTTATTTCTGCTAGACTATCGTGCCTCCTACTGTTTTAACCTAGTTTTTCAAAATTATTTTCTGTACTCCAGCAGCATCCTGCCTGTCACGAGGGGTTTTTATTGCTACGAGATCTCATGCCAAGAGATTTGTTGCTGCTGAGAACATCTTTAGGGGATAACATGATTTAATGATTAAGCCTCTGTAAGTAAATATGTAAGCACAGACATATGCAAGAACATATCATCTGCAGACGCGCTCATGTTAACAAAGATCTTTCAATTCCTAAATGTCTGCCCAAATCTCAGGACTTTGCTTTGACTCTTTTGGTTTGTCGAGTTCCCGCTGATGCCCTGATTATACCCCCGGCAAATGCATCAGGTGGGGTCTGGCTGGCATACTTGTGACCAGAGCATCCTTCTACCCCATCAGTGCCAGCCTGAAAGGCCTGGGTACCAGGGAGGTGAACAAGGGCACAGCTTGGAGGTGTAGTAGGGAGGGGAAAGGGGCGGTCATTGCTACCCTGCCCCCTCCGCCCCTCAGGAGAGGCTGTGACCCCACCGCGGCAGCCCATCTTGCTGGTCACAAGATCTCCAGAGGCCTAGCTCTGCAGGACATGCCAGGGCTGTGGCTGCTGCCGCCACAGCCTGGCTTCTGCTGCTCCCATGGGATCATGTCCAGGGCAGACGCCCTGGGCCCCGTGGGTCCACGTCGGTAGGGGCAGCTTTCCAGTAAAGGTTTCTCCCCAAGGCACCGAATGCGGGCCTCCAGAATGAGAGGCTGGCGTTAGTCTAATTTCTGTTTTACGTCAAAAAAGAGGATGCCCGTGACCAAATAAAAAGGGTGCTGAGAGCGCTCACAGGGGATGTGTAAAAGCCAGCTCAGTCAACAACAGGTATGTACAGCGCCAGCCCACACAGTTCTGGGCAGGGGTTCAGAATTGCCTGCCTGGTGGCTCAGACGGTAAAGAATCCTGTAATGCGGGACCCAGGTTCCACCCCTGGGTCAGGAAGATCCCCTAGAAAGGGAATGGCAACCCACTCCAGTATTCTTGCCTGGAGGATTCCATGGATAGAGAAGCCCGGTGGGCTACAGTCCATGGGATCACAAAGAGTCAGACACGACTGAGTGACTAACACGTTCACTTCACTTTTTCAGAGCTGCTACAACCAGAGGGCATTCGTGACACCTGGAAACGTCTGGTCATCTCCACCCTCTGCTGATCAGTGGGACAGGGAAGCCAGAAGGAAGTGGGTTGGAAGGGGGGTGCTTCACATTTTCTAGAAATTGATCTCTCCACCTAAAGCTCCAAGGGGCTTGTTGATCCCCTCCACTGCCTGGGTGGGGCAGGTCAGAGGATGTTCCAGATCTGGAGAGGAGCAGGGGCCACAGCCCTGGGCAACGAGATGGGCTCTCAAGCGCAAGCAGGGGTCATTCATTTCTCAAGGCAAAAGTACGTTCCTTGAAAGCGACACAATGAAAAACAGAGCCAAAAGAACTCTAATAATACAGATGACACTCTCTACAGGAGAAAATCATTTTTTTTCCCTCTGAATAAAATGGCTTGATAGGGTCTTGGAATAAGGAAGAAAAGGTAGAAGTGAAGCCCAAACAGCATGAGAGCTGGAGAAACAAGACTGCCCGTAGAGGAAATGCGGCAGTCGGAGGGGAGCTTAGATGCAGGCAGGAAAGGAAGAGGGCTGCCTGTAGTCTCTGGTGAGGTCTTACTCCTTCCAATACGTGCTTAGGCACAGTCCTCTTGCCTCTTCTGAAACCTCTGCTCCTATGCTTTTCTGCTCCTGCTGTAGGCATGGGTACCTCTGCTCAGACCTGGTTGCTCATTCAGCTTCCAACAGGTTCCAGACGAGGGGAGATGTTCGTAACGTCACCAGCATGCCTGCTGTAGCGTCCAGGGGGATTGGTTCTAGGAACCCTGCGGTCCCCAAACCCACAGCTGCTTAAGCTCCTCATTTGAAATGGTATAGTATTTGCACATAACCTACACACATCCTTCTGTATACTTTAAATCATCTCTAGATTACTTATAATACTTCATAAAATGTCTGCTATTAAATAGTTTCCAGCATGTGGCAAATTCAAGTTTTGCTTTCTGGACCTTTCTGGAAATTTTTTATTTTTTTGGCTATGCCACGTGCCTTTTGGGATGTTAGTTCCCTGACCAAAGATTGAACGTGGATCCCTTGCAGTGGAAGTGCAGAGTCCTGGCCATTGGACCACCAGGGAATTTCTGGTTTCTGGAATATTTTTAAACAAATATTTTTTATCTACAATGGTTGAAGCTATAGATGTGGAACCTAGAGACACAGAAGGCTGACTGTATACAACAAAAGCATATAAACGATATTTTATAAAGATTTACTGACTTCTTTCCTCCCAGGCTTTAAGGAAAGGAAAGCTATTAAAGAGTAACAGATAACTCTATTAAAGATGTCTCTTATTATAAGCTGAATTATGCCCCGCAGAATGATGTGATGAAGTTCTAGCCCCCAGTACCTGTGGAGGTGGATTTATTTGGAAATAGGGTCTTTGCAGATGCAATCAAGTTAAGATGAGGTCATGGGCGGGAGGCGGGGGCCTTCATCTGTATGTCTGGTGTCCTTATAAGAGAGAGGACCCCATGTGAAGACAGACACACAGAGGAAGATGGCCACATGAGGCCAGGAAGAAACTGGAGTGATGGGCCACAGGCCAAGGAATGCTTGGGCCAGCAGAAGCTGAAAGCAACAAGGAAGGTCCAAATCCGCTCTGCCAACATCGTGATCTTGGACGTCTAGCCTTCAGAACGGTGAGAGAACACATTTCGGTGTCTTACATCATTCAGTTTGTGGTACTTTGTTATGGCAGAGCCAGGAAACTGATAAATCCTTTCTGTCCCTCATTGGCTTAAGGCCTTGTCCAAACATCACAGCCCTTTACTGTCTCTTCCTCGAGGGTGAGTCCCTTCCTAGGAAACTCCTTGGATCAAATGCAAATAGGTCTTGGCGGCCTACCCCTGGCCTGCCAGATGCATCCAAGTCCTAGAATGAACACAGCTCACACTGAAGCTGCCAATGCAGATCTCTGAAACCTGGCATTTTTTTTCTAAATGTAGTCAGTAGAGAGACCCTGAAACCTCTCTTCAAAATCCTCCTTTTTCAACAGCATTTACTGACAAACTACTATATGGTAGTATTTAGACTGATGGGGAGGCCCAGATGAAGTAGATGGGGTTTTGCTTTTAAGGAGCAGATGTTTCTTGCTAGAAAGAGGAGAGTAAAAATACATATGTATTTCAAGTGGACCTATTTAAGTCGTAGGATCTATTTAAATGTTAAACTGCAATCTAGAGCTTAGGTTCTGAGGGAGTTCAGATAAAAGGGCTGAGAGATGTCAGGAAAGATGGGGCTTGAAGGGTGAAGAGAAGAGCCTGAATGAGGCAAGGAGAAAGGAGAGGGACGCTCCCACCTGTCCATTGTGGGAGGCCAGGGAGTCCTGGGGAACAAAACTATCCCCAGACCGAAGAGGGCCGTGAACCCCAAGCAGAAGGAAAGTCCATTTGCCTCTAAATTGCTCAGGGCAGCTGATGAGTCTGCAAGGGAGAGTGGGCAGGATGATAATCAGCTCTCAAGTTGTGATTTTCACCCTGTTTCTTTGAGTTTTTAAGATCATCGGGGACTAGAAGTAAGTACACACCCTCAAGAGCAATTCTCAGAAGACAAACAGAGCCCTGAAAGGTCACGGTGACTCTCCAGCGCATGTCATCCCTCCCCGTCATGAACGCAATCACCGCCGACGCACCCACGCGAGCAGGGGAGGAAGGCTGGAGATGTATGAGGTGTCTTAAGTGTGCTCTCAGAGATAGGCGCCACAAATAGCCCGGCCAGCATTCCTCCACCAAGAGTTACGGACGCCAGATGCTGTTAGCAGCTCCTGACTGCGGAGACCAGAAACAGGGGTCTGAGTGATACGACCAGCATCCAGTTCCCGGCCTTAAGGCTCTTATCGTGTTATTCACCCGCCAACTAAGTAGACAGCATTCTTCTTTCCAGGAATGTTTTGTGAACATAAAGTGGCTGAGTTCAGCGTGCCAAGTTCCAGAAAAATCCTTGAGGTGGCTTTTCAGAATGCTAATCTGAGTGTTTCCACCAGTTTGAAAGGTGGGTACCGGGGGGTCCTGAACACCAGCTCTCACACCAGGGAGGACCTGAGGATGAAATGTTAAGAAGAGTGACCACAATATTCCAACGCTCTGCTAATCCTTTGAGAAGGGTGCTTGCAAGTGGATACCTGTTTCTGGTTCCTAAGGATTTCAGAAACTCAGAGACATCACGTCCTCGGCTGCAATTGACAATAAGGCATTTGTGACAGATGTTCCTCTGCCCCTTCCATAGGCCTGGAGTTGCAAGCTCTTCGGCTCCTCCTTCTACTTGGGGTGGACTGGGCAACCTTCTAGAATCTACTGTAAGTGTCTGGCATGTTAATCACCCAAATTATTATCTAGAGAAAGTCTTGTGCAGTTATTTCACCATCTTCCAGCTAGTCCTGGAGACCTTAACATCTGAACTACTTGGTGAGGGGGTCAGAGCCACCTGGGCACCCTCAGACAAGACTCCAGGCTGGGGCTTTGTAAGCCATATGGTCTCTGTCTCAGTGACTCGATTCTGCCACTGTTGGTGCAGCAGCCATAGACATAGCAGAGGAACATGGCTGTGTGCCAATAAAACTTTATTTACAAAATCAGGAATGGGAGCAGATTCAGTGTGCTCTTCTAGATCTATACACACAGAACTATTTTTGAACAGTCATTATAATTTTAAAGGTGCTTTCACAGACACCTTGGTTTCTCACTCCCCAGGTAGGCAGATACGCCAGTGTTGTATACATTCATTTTATATACAAGGCAAATTGAGGTCACTAGTACCTTAACCGGAGAAGGCAATGGCACCGCACCCCACTCCAGTACTCTTGCCTGGAAAATCCCATGGATGGAGGAGCCTGGTGGGCTGTAGTCCATGGGATCGCTAAGAGTCAGGCACGACCGAGCGACTTCACTTTCACTTTTCACTTTCATGCACTGGAGAAGGAAATGGCAACCCACTCCAGTGTTCTTGGCCTGGAGAATCCCAGGGATGGGGAGCCTGATGGGCTGCCGTCTATGGGGTCGCACAGAGTCAGACACGACTGAAGCATTTAGCAGCAGCAGTACCTTATCTGATGCCAACAGAAAATCACGGAGGCGACTTGGACAAAGGTCTTTTGTTTCAAAATCCAACATCTCTCCTACCAGGCTAGAGTTTTCCAGGATGTGCCTCTATTAATAGGTGTTACCTGAAAGTGGAGTTCTGGAGTCAAATACGTTTGGGAAACTCCACATTAACCAAGGTCAAGGAGACGTCTAATGCTTGTTATGAATCTCCAAGTAGGGAATTAGAGCATACTGAGTTTTTGAAACATATTAGACGTCAGGCCCCCTTTTATTCTTCTTGTCAAAACAGCTCTCAGGACTCATGCTTCTTGGATCGGAGTCTAGGAAATCCTTCACTAAGTATAAATACAAGCTATAGGAAGATTACATTTCAGAGAAGAAATGTCAGACTGCGATATCAAACAGGCTAAGGCCCCATGGCAGCTCACCTCAGATGGACTACAGACCTGATCAAACCTTGATCCAGCAGAGTGATAACACAATGAATTAGGGCCCATCATACGGTCAAGTTCAACATAAACAAAGTGACGAAAAGAAGTGGAAAGGGAAATGAATTGCTCTACTCATATCATATCTGCTTCTGCTTTTTCTCCCGCTCAGTAGGAATTGCTCATCTGATTAGCCATGATTCAGGTTGATTGTTGGGCTTCTTTCCCTCATGATCTCTCAGATAGAGGGCAGAGGCCCTTGCTAAGATACTGTATGGCGTTTCATTGTAGTCTGTAGATTCTGAAGAAATATTCCTTTCTTATGATGCCAGATGTCAATTATAATCAGTATAATACGTCACTGAGCCAGTCAAAGAAGTGACTGTCCCCTGTGAGAGGGCTTGATGATACTTTGAAGGCACTGTGACTGGAGACCCAAGAATGTCTGTATCCTGACTACAAATACCCCACCTCCCTCTAGTATTCTGCAAGGGCAATACTCAAGGAAGAGTCACAGGAGAAGAATCAACATGCAGAGTCTTAATAATGGCACAAATGCTCCCTAATCCCCGGTGCTGGCTCCTCTGATAAAACCAGGACTCAAGTCCACCGTTGAAGCTCCAGTCTAAGCAAGAGCTTCACGTCCAACTAATCAGCAAATCCGAGACTAGGGACCAGCATGCTGGGGCACATGTGTGGGGATCTAGGGTTTAAAATATGATGATCCCTAAGAGGGATTGTGAATCAGGTTTCTAAAATGGCTACACTTTGTGGGAAAAGATGGGTAGTGATGGCTTCAGGGAACGGGGGCAAGATGCACATGGAACAAGGGAGAATGGTTATCACTTTATAACCTGGTCACCATGTCTCCCTTGAGCCTGTGTCTGCATGGCATGGTGCAAACCAAAGAAACGTATGCTGGTTAGTTAAGGTCCTCTGTCTCTTCATCTTTGGCCAACTGGCCAGGAAATATTCTGGGATCCTGAGGATATTTCTATCCTTAACTTCCTTTAAGGAGCATGAGTCAACAAACATGACTGCATGAGGGTCTGCAGTTGCAAAAAAGTACAGAATCACTGCCTTTGAAAGAACCTGTGGAAGCAGCTTACCAGGAGACTCGGCAAAATAGGGATGACAAAGTCCTTGGTAGAACATGGGCAAGACAGTAGGAGAAATATCCTCTCCCTCCTTTTGTGAAATGAGTGCTCCTTGTGCTTGGAGGTGCCTGAGAAAGGTTTGCTGTTTCCACTGACCATTGTGTGTATCTGCAAGAACAATACAAGTCTAGAATAAAAATCACCTCTCTTCATAAACAATGCATGATCTCATGCTTCTACCTTAAAACCTTTGGGGAATAAATTAAAGCATATAAAAGAAAAAACCCTACATTTATGCAAGTTAATCAACCAGTTTACAATATCACACCTACTTCCAAACATTTTCTTCTGAGCAAATAGTCAAGTTTGAGGGACTGTAGTGGCCAAGATGGTGGCCCCCCAAAAGTTATGCCCACATCCTAAACCTCAGAATCTGTGAATATGACCTTATTTGGGGGAAAAAAGTCTTTGCAGATGTAATTAAGAATCTTGAGATGAGGATATCATCATGATCCTAAATCCAGTGACAAGTATCCTTCACAGAGACGTACAGAGGAAAAGGTGATGAGAAGATGAAGGGGGAGATTAGCGCCATTCAGCTACAAGCCAAGGAATGCCCACAGTCACGAGAAGCTGGGAGAGGTGAGGAACAAGTCCTCCCCTTGAGCTTTCAGAGAGGCAGCCCTCTGACACCTTGCTTTTGGACTTCAAGCCTCAGAAGGGTGAGAATGCACTTCTGTTGTTTTAAGCCACCAGTGTGTGAGCATTTGTTACAGCAAAGGAAACGAACACAGGTATTTATTTCTTACTGTACTTTTTGTTAAATTTCAAATGTACACACACACACACACACACAGATACATATATTCAGATTTGCTGTTGCTAAGTCGCTTCAGTCATGTCTGACTCTGCGCGACCCCACAGATGACCGTCCAGTAGGCTCCCCCATCCCTGGGATTCTCCAGGCAAGAACACTGGAGTGGGTTGCCCTTTCCTTCTCCAATGCATGAAAGTGAAAGTGAAGTTGCTCGGTTGTGTCCAACTCTTAGCGACCCCATGGACTGCAGCATACCAGGCTCCTCCGTCCATGGGATTTTCCAGGCAAGAGTACTGGAGTGGGGTGCCATTGCCTTCTCCAATATTCAGACTAAGCTTCTGCAGTTCTCCATCTCCAAGTACTCAGACCTGAAATCAGATGCACGTGTAAGGAGTTGTGTAATCACATGCATCTGATTTCAGCTCCTCTCTCGAATATGGAAGAGGCAACAAGCATCTCCCTCGGTCTCATGGATTGGGGAGGAGAGGAAGAGGAAGGGCATCCTCTCATAGGACCAACCGACCTGCCAAATCAAATGGATCTGGAGGTGGTCATCACCTTTCACCAGGGACTCCACTTGTGTTTCACAGAGAAAGAACTGATGCGATGCTACCAAACTCAGCTCCATCCTTTCACTCTGCTCCAAACAGTGAGCACATGTCTTTGGTAGATGGTTTCTGAGCTCTGGACACAAGATTCTATGTGGCTAACTTCCTGGATCTGGAATTGAAGATCCCTATTCCAGCTCCCATTTAATCTAGTATGATATTCTAATTCTGTCTCATTTGCACCATCTTCAAAAAAGTGTTGGTTTACCCAAAGTTGATTTCTATCTCCCTTGAGAAACTCAAAGAGTAGAGTGGGCTCCAGGGGAGGATTGAGGAGGATGATTTGCCTGGAAAAATGATCCGGGTTCCCAATTCGTACAATTAAATGGAGGGCTTTTTGGTTTTAATCAATTAGGTCAAAAGATATGTCAGATTTTGACGGAATGAAATGACCAAAAGGCACTTTTCCCCCAAGATTTGAATAAGTTCAATTCAATTAAGTTTCTGATAGGAAGGCACTTTATTAGTAGTAAACAGGTCTCTAGCAAGGAGGCAGCAGAAAACAAATTCTAGTAGGAGAGCAACAGTCAGTGTTCTCTGTAGTTGCTTCTCAGCTTTCAGGGTCCTGTGCTGTATTTTTCCATTAAAAAAAAAAAAAAAAACCCACACATAGGAAAAAAAAAAAAAAGGAAGCTGAAGGTTACTGCCAAAACAGATCAGTTCCACCAAAAATGCTCCAGAGAACTCTTTTCCCAGCCCTGGAAATTATGCGGCTCTCTCCACCCTTCTAAATTACACTGTCCTGATAGATTTTATTTGCCCACTAAAAATACAGAATGGAGACATCAGCTGATAACACAGCTCGTGCTACTGTTGGCTGAGCCTGTATTTGTTTTCCAAGAACAGAACCAAGTTCTGGATCACAAGATATTTAGAAATAAAGCCAGAGTGTCTTTGTCCTTTGCAAAAATGAGGTTACTCTTCTTTTATCTCATATCACAGAGGGGACCCAGAGGCTGCAGCAATAATATATATGCAATAATTTTGTAGAAATCACAACTGAAATAGGAGTACAAGGATATTGCATTTGGATTCTGCTCAACATGTGTATCTCCCTTCCTCTAAACCTTCTTAAATATTTCAGAGCCTGAGACAGAGAAAAGAGTGACAGTGGAATCAGTTTGCAAATTAAAAGCAATCACAACCTTGATGTAAAAACAGCAGCCAGTAGCCTCAGTGTTGCTCGTGATTTGGGTCTAGACTGACCTGCTGGGGAACCTGTCAACGCAAGAACCCAAGCTGGTCCTATTACTCATGTCCCACTAAAATGAATGCATCCGACTTCAAATTGGTAGTTTCGAATAAAAGCAATAATTTATTTCCAGCTGGTACAACTGTTTAATACAATACCTGCTGGCTCTCCAGAAGTAATATTTTCCTCTCTTTGGCAACAATGAAAATTACCCTGTCTTGGGGACCACCAATTCAAACCATATAAAATGTTCTCAACTTGAAGTATAAGACTTTTCAATGATAGTGATTTGCCATATGGAGGAATGGGGGGAAAAAAAAAAGTTCCAGAGATACAGAATAAACTAGAGGAGAGAGGGGGGGAAAAAAATGTTAACAGAAGGCTGAAGCCATTTCACTATTGTAATAATTATTCTTGTAATGTTTTAATCAAAGGAAGCAGCCGGTGTCTCTCCCCTCATCTATATTCAAGCCACCACACTTTGTAGGTGTTAATCTCCACGCCTTCAGGCTGTTAGGAGGAAGCAGAAACTGGCAGCCCCTGCACTGCAGAAGCCTGTAGCATAACAGTACCTGGCACTGCCCTTAATTATCTCCATTATGTTAATATGTGTTGTTTGTCAACAGCTAGAAAGAACTGAGACTGTGAGGCAGTTGGGGAGATTGGGTTTTAGATGTAGGCTTGGGCAACTTGGAGGTTCCCCTTCGGTTATAATTTTTAAAAGATTGTTTAAGGGATTTTATATTTATGAGAGGGAAAGAAGAATCTAAAAACTCATTCCATAATCTCATCTGGTGTTTGTTTTCTGAAAGTCATTTGTCCTATGCCGTTTTTATTCTCCGGTAAGTTTTTATTCTTCATTGGTGATCAAAAAATATGTAAATGTATAAAGCATATAAATGAGTAAAGACAAACGGGATACCCACAGATTGTAAGGGGATGTGAGAGATTTCTCTCTCAAGAGCTAAATTAACTAATTAATTACTATATAAAATCAGTAGTCCATACTTTTCAAATACAACAGGAAAACATTTAAGACTATTCGTGTAAGAGAAAACAATGCCATTAATATTCAAAACTCTAACACTAGCCGCTCTTTTTCAGAGCAGCATGGCGAAGCTTATATGAGAGTTCTGGTCCATTTTCTAGTTTCCTGGCATAAACAACGCCTGGAACCCAGCCCAGTCCACTCATGCGGAGACCGCAGAAGTGAATCAGACCAATGGCAATGGAGTTATTACTAAGTCACCAAACACACACAGAGTGTGAGCCCATATCAGCAACAGAAATGAGAGACAGGGCTGTGTACTTTTTCTGTAAGCCATTTCTATTCACAATGTGAGCTTTTCTGAGGATTTCCTGGGCTGCCTGGGCTGAGCACGGCCTGATCACTCGAGGGAGAGAGGCAAGCTGTGGCTTGCCTGCTCTGATATCAACAATCTGACCTGCAGTTTCCTCATCTGTGGAAATAATGCTAATCAGCCTGGCTGGTTTTGATCAGCCAGCTCTCAGAGCCTCTGTCCTGGCTTGCTGGGTTGGCCCAGAACAGGGGCCTGTGTAAGGACTGGCATGTTAACATTCTGTCAAAAGCATCAAAAAGGCATTGAAACTTTCTTTCCAAATCACACGGGGACCCTAGAAATACGTGATTCTTCCAGAAAAACAGTTCTTAGACAGCAGGGCAGAAGGAGGGAACTGTGGTTAAGAACGTGGGTTCAAGCCCCATCTTCCATTGACTTGCTGGGTGATCTGGGGAAGAAATGTAACATTTCTAAGCCAAATTGTTTACCTGTTCAGTTCAGTTCAGTTCAGTTTCTCAGCCGTGTCCGACTCTTTGCGACCCCATGAATCACAGCATGCCAGGCCTCCCTGCTCATCACCAACTCCCGGAGTTCATCCAGACTCGCGTCCATCGAGTTAGTGATGCCACCCAGCCATCTCATCCTCTGTCGTCCCCTTCTCCTCCTGCCCCCAATCCCTCCCAGCATCAGGGTCTTTTCCACATGAGTCAACTCTTCGCATGAGGTGGCCAGAGTACTGGAGTTTCAGCTTTAGCATCAGTCCTTCCAAAGAAATCCCAGGGCTGATCTCCTTCAGAATGGACTGGTTGGATCTCCTTGGAGTCCAAGGGACTCTCAAGAGTCATCTCCAACACCACAGTTCAAAAGCATCAGTTCTTCGGTGCTCAGCCTTCTTCACAGTCCAACTCTCATATCCATACATGACCACTGGAAAAACCATAGCCTTGACTAGACAGACCTTTGTCGGCAAAGTAAGGTCTCTGCTTTTGAATATGCTGTCTAGGTTGCTCATAACTTTTCTTCCAAGGAGTAAGCGTCTTTTAATTTCATGGCTGCAGTCACCATCTGCAGTGATTTTGGAGCCCAAAAAAATAAAGTCTGACACTGTATCCACTGTTTCCCCATCTATTTCCCATGAAGTGATGGGACCAGATGCCATGATCTTCATTTTCTGAATGTTGAGCTTTAAGCCAACTTTTTCACTCTCCTCTTTCACTTTCATCAGGAAGCTTTTTAGCTCCTCTTCACTTTCTGCCATAAGGGTGGTGTCATCTGCATATCTGAGGTTATTGATATTTCTCCCAGTAATCTTGATTCCAGCTTGTTTCTTCCAGTCCAGCGTTTCTCATGATGTACTCTGCATATAAGTTAAATAAGCAGGATGACAATATACAGCCTTGACATACTCCTTTTCCTATTTGGAACCAGTCTGTTGTTCCATGTCCAGTTCTAACTGTTGCTTCCTGGCCTCCAACAGGCCAGGAAGGTACAGATACAACAACTTTTCATTGAAAAGTGTTAGTCACTCAGTTGTGCCTGACTCTGTGATCCCGTGAACTGTAGGCTCCTCTGTCCACGGAATTCTCCAGGCAAGAATACTGGAGTTGGTAACCATTCCCTTCTCCAAGAGGATCTTTCTGAACCAGGGTTTGAACCGTGGTCTCCCACATTGATGGCAGATTCCTTACCATCTGAGCTACCAGGAAAAACCTACACTTTTCACTGGGTTATTGATAAAAATTAATTCATACAATGTAAGAAAAAATTTGATAAGCTATCAAATGCTATATAATGTAAATTTCATCCCACTTTTCTTCTGAAGGTGACTCCTGCTTCTAGATTCAGAACACCCTTATTCTCACTGAGCTGCTGGGTAAGTCACTCTCAGTTCAGTTGCTCAGTCGTGTCTAACTCTTTGCGGTCCCATGGACTGCAGCACACCAGACTTCCCTGTCCATCACCAACTCCCAGAGTTCACTCAAATTCATGTCCATCGAGTTGGTGATGCCCTCCAACCATCTCATCCTCTGTCATCCCCTTCTCCTCCTGCCCCCAATCCCTCCCAGCATCAGAGTCTTCTCCAATGAGTCAACTCTTCGCCTCAGGTGGCCACAATACTGGAGTTTCAGCTTTAGCATCAGTCCTTCCAATGAACACCCAGGACTGATCTCCTTTAGGATGGACTAGCTGAATCTCCTTGCAATCCAAGAGACTCTCAAGAGTCTTCTCCAACACCACAGTTCAAAAGCATCAATTCTTCAGCACTCAGCATACAGTCCAACTCTCACATCCATATATAACTACTGGAAAAACCATAGCTTTGACTAGATGGACCTTTGTTGGCAAAGTAATATCTCTGCTTTTGAATATGCTATCTAGGTTGTTCATAGCTTTTCTTACAAGGAGCAAGTGTCTTTTAATTTCACAGCTGCAGTCACCATCTGCAGTGATTTTGGAGCCCAAGAAAGTAAAGTCTATTTGCCATGAAGTGATGGGACAGGATGCCATGATCTTCGTTTTCTGAATGTTGAGTTTTAAGCCAGCTTTTTCACTCTCCTCTTTCACTTTCATCAAGAGGTTCTTTAGTTATTCATTTTCTGCCATAAGGGTGGTGTCATCTGCATATCTGATATTTCTCCCAGCAAACTTGATTTCAGCTTGTGCTTCATCAAGCCCAGGATTTTGCATGATGCACCCTGCATAGAAGTTAAATAAGCAGAGTGACAATATACAGGTTTGATGTGCTCCTTTCCTGATTTGGAACGAGTCTGTTGTTCCATGTCCATTTTTAACTGTTGCTTCCTGACCTGCATACAGGTTTTTCAGGAGGCAGGTCAGGTGGTCTGGTATTCCCATCTCTCTCAGAATTTTCCAGTTTGTTGTGATCCACAGTCAAAGGCTTTGGCATAGTCAATAAAGCTGATGTTTTTCTGGAACTCTCTTGCTTTTTCAATGATCCAATGGATGTTGGCTATTTGATCTCTGGTTCCTCTGCCTTTTCTAAATCCAGCTTGACTGTCTGGAAGTTCATGGTTCACGTACTGTTGAAGCCTGGCTTGGAGAATTTTGAGCATTACTTTGCTAGCGTGTGAGATGAGTGAAATTGTGTGGTAGTTTGAACATTCTTTGGCATTGCCTTTCTTTGGGATTGGAATGAAAACTGACCTTTTCCAGTCCTGTGGCCACTGCTGAATGTTCCAAATTTGCTGGCATATTGAGTGCAGCACTTTCACAGCATCATCTTTTAGGATTTGAAATAGCTCAACTGGAATTCCATCACCTCCACTAGCTCTGTTTGCAGTGATGATTCCTAAGGCCCACTTGACTTCGCACTCCAGGATGTCTGGCTCTGGGTGAGTGAGCACATCACCATGGTTATCTGAGTCGTGAAACTCTTTTTTGTATAGATCTTTTCTGTATGTCACCCTCACCAAGTGAATTTTATTCCAATGCATACTGTGTCCAAGATTTTTTTGTTGAGGAGGACCTGCCTCCTTGGTTACATGCTAGAACTTGATTCCACAGAGAAAGAGAAAAAAACTGTCTCCTTATACTGAAAAGGAGTTATTACTTTTCTGTTTTTTAATGCTGATTAGCAATGTGGTCAAATTACAAAAACTACCATAATATTGTAAAGTAATTAGCCTCCAATTAAAATAAATTAAAAAATTAAAATAAGAAAATGTAAGGAAAAAACACATTATTGAATCAGCATATACTCATTGAAACCTCAAAATAGTGCCACTTTAAGGGTGTCTATCTCATGAGTTTCACTGCATGAACCTAAAGAAATAAAATGTTCTCTGCAACTCAAAAAAAAAAAGAAAGAAAGAAATGTGACTAAATTAAATATAATTTTGAGCTTTTTTGCCTAAAAGGATCTGGAGAGATTTTAATTCACTGTGTCCCTGATGAGAGAAAAGTTGAGTGGGACAGCAGGGTCTGACCTTGCTCTGCAGCCGGGGTGACCAGTGTGATTGGGTGGGAGAGCGCCCATTCTCACAAGCACCTTCCATTGGTCCTGTTTCCAGCCTGGGTCAGGGAGCAGAGAATGGGTCAGCCACTCTCCTCCTAGAAAAATGTAACTGCCATAGGGTTGCTAGATACAATACCGAACACCAAGCTGAAATCTGAATTTCAGATAAACAATGAACTTTTTTTAGAATAAAGTGAAGTCTCTCAGTCATGCCTGACTCTTTGCGACTCTATAGACTGTAGCCTACCAGGATTCTCTGTCCATGGGATTTTCCAGGCAAGAGTACTGGAGTGGGTTGCCATTTCCTTCTCCAGAGGATCTTCCCGACCCAGGGACTGAACCCGGGTCTCCCACATTGTAGGCAGATGCTTTACCATCTGAGCCACCAGGGAATTCTTTTAGAATAAGTGTGTCCCAAATATTGCTCAATCTGGTAATCCCTAACTGTTGCCCTGAGGAAGAAGAATCCTGGAAAAATGTCTTTTTTTTTTTTTTTTTTAGAAGAAGGTGAACCATAGTAATCTTCTAGTTCAACCTCCTCATTTTATGTATGAGAAAAAGGAAAGTTACTTGTCCTTATAAACACTAGGAGAGCCAGGCCTAGAATCCCCCCAAAGTGCTGAGGTTCTACCAACAGCAATTCTGGCATGGATTTCTTCTTTTTAAAAAAAAAAAAAAAAAAAGCTACTGAATTTACAGTACCTTCCATTTTTCTGAATATTTCTTCACATAAATATGGGGAATTATTGACTGCTGTTTTTATGTGTGTGAATGTGTGTTAGTTGCTCAGTTGTGCCCGACTCTTTGTGACCCCATAGACTGTAGCCCGCCAGGCTCCTCTGCCCATGGAATTCTCCAGGCAAGAATACTGGAGTGGGTTAGCCATTCTCTTCTCCAGGGAAACTTCCTGACCCAGGTCTCCTGCATGGCACTGTTTTCATACTGAAGCCTCTGTATGTCTGTGGCCAACAGAAACACCCAGCACTAAAAGGTTAATTAATGATCACCTAGACCTGTGCTGACCACAGGATGTGAGGACAGGAGAGAATTTTGCGTGAGGTCAGTTTACTTCACAGGGTTTCCACCATGACTTAACTTGAGACAATGAGGTCATCAAGCCAGGAAGGAGTAGAATAAAGAGGGAGAAGGAAGGAGGCCCATCTGGAAAAGGCTTTTACCTCAGAACTCAAAATCAAAGTACATTTTTCAGTCCCAGTCTCATCCTTTGCCCTTTGTCCTCTGACCTTCGCCTACCTGCAGACTCAAGGCTGCCCTTGCCTCCTTTTGCTTTCATAGCTGGGGCACGTGAGGATGCATCCATCTATCACACTAGCTCCCTTTCTTCTCTCAGGAGAACTGGGCCTGGGCATGGTTTGGCAGCAGATTTCTACCTCAAGGTCAAAGCACACAACAAAAACATCACGCAGCACAATTAAAGCTAGATTTGAAAGAAGGCTGGGAGCCCTACCATGTTTCAGGTGCATACGGGGCGGGGCGACAGCATTCAAAGGATTCAGTTTCATGAATATAAGGCAGGATTTCTCCCCCTTTCCTTGTCTTTTCAGATATTTTTCCCTTGTGGTATGAGACACTTGGTGCACACCGAACCTTCTAAAAAGAATGGTGGGGACAGGCTTTGTCTGGTCACTTTTTTCCCCATCCTTCAGAGCTGGCCAGCACACTGCAGCTCTGCAACAGGCCAAGCCTCGATGCCTGTAAAGTATCTTTGGGGCTGATATTCATCGTGCCCTCTTCTGTGACTGGCACACAAGGGACTTTCCCCTCTGTGCTCCCTAGTTAGTGCTGAATCTCCTTGGCAAGGCTGGTGGTGACCGCACAACCTCACACCTGCCAGTGCTGGAAAGTTCTGGAAAGAAGAACTCGGTGCCAGACATTCCTCTGGAGCACTTCACCCCATCCAGTTCCTCATTCTCGCGGCCGTTAGCCCAGTCGCCAATTTCTTGTACTTGGTTCAACTTTTTGCAGCGAAAAGTATGCAAAGAATGTAGCTGAGAACCAAGTGCCTTCCCAGCCCTCGGGCTCCAGCTCTGGTTCCCTGGCTGCTGTCAAGACCTCCCCTGGGCAGCAGGCCTGGCATTTTCCCAAGTTCCCTCACAGCTGTTCCTGCCTCACTATTTGAGCGACTTTCACTTCACTTCACTTCACTGTGAGACTGAGTGGGCAGATTCAGTTCAAGCAACACCTTGTGAGGATTTCCCTCGTGACAGGTTCATGCCGGGCCATTTCATCTATTTCACCTCGTGGTATCCTGCAGAGCATCGTACAAGGTCAAGAGAAGTTACCCATCATACAGATGGAATGCTTGAGAAGCAGAGAGAGGAATGCCCCAGGACTGAAAGCTGACTTTTCTGCTGCATGACAGCTAACTTACTTTCAATTCTCTGCTCCAAACAGGCATATGGATCAATGAACAGAACAGAGAGCCTAGAAATAAACCCACACACTCATAGTCAATTAATCTTCGACAAAGGAGGCAAGAATATACAGTGGGAAAAAAGGCTCTTCAGCAAGTAGTGTTGGGACAGTTGGACAGCTGCATGCAAACCAACGAAGTTAGAGCACACCTTAACAGTATGCACAAAAATAAACTTGAAATGGCGTAAAGACACAAACATAAGATATGACACCATAAAACTCCTATAAGAGATCATAGGCAAAATGTTCTCTGATATAAATCATACCAAAGTCTTCTTAGGTCAGTCTCCCAGGGCAACAGAAGTAAAAACAAGGACAAGAAAAAAACAAATGGAACCTAATCAAAATTACACGCTTCGCACAGCAAAGCAAACTATAAACAAAATGAAAAGACAGTCTACAGAATTGGAGAAAATATTTGCAAAAGATGCAACCAATAAGGGCTTAATTTCCAAAATATACAAACAGCTCATATAACTCACAACAAAAAAGCAAACAACCCAACTTAAAAATGAGGAAACCAAGACAGACATTTCTTTAAAGAAGAAATTTGTCATTGTTGTTTAGTTGCGAAGTTGTGTCTGACTCTTTTGCAACCCCATGACCTATAGCCTGCCAGGTTCCTCTGTCCATGGGATTTCCCAGGCAAGAATACTGGAGTGGGTTGCCATTTCCTTCTCCAGGGGATCTTTCCTGTATCCCAGGAAACTGACCCATGAATTGAACCTTTATCTCCTGCATTGGCAGGTGGATTCTTTATCACTGAACTACCAGGGAAATCCAAAGAACAAATGCAGATGGCTAATAGGCATTTGAAAAGATGTTCAACACTGCTAATTATGAGAGGAATGCAAATCAAAACTACAATGAGGTACCACTTCATGCTGGTCAGAATGCCATCATTAAAAAGTCTATAAATAACCGATGTTGGAGAAGGTGTGAAGAAAAGTGAACCCACCTACACTGTAGGTGGGAATCTAAGCTGGTACAGCCACTGTGGAAAACAGTATGGAAGTTTCCCAGAAAACTTAAAATAGAACTACCATCTGACCCAGCAGGTCCACTCCTGGGTATACATCTAGACAAAACTATAATTCAAAAAGATACACGTACCATTTATGTTCACAACAACACTATTTACAATAGCCAAAACACAGAAACACAAACGGATAAAGAAGATGTGGTACAAATATACAGTGAAATATTACTCAGCCGTATAAAAGAATGAAATAATGCTATTTGCACCAACGTGGAGGCAACTAGAGATTATCATATTAAATGAAGTGAGACAGAAAGACACACAAATGGCACATGTTACCACTTCTATGTGGAATCTAAAATAGGCCACAAACGAACCTGTCTATGAAGCAGAAATAGAATCACAGATGTAGAGAAGAGACTGATGGTTGCCAAGAGGAAAGGGTTTGGGGAAGGGATGGAATGGGGGGTTAGGGTTAGCAGATGTAAGCTTTTGTAGATTGAATGGATAAACAACAAGGTTCTACTGTATAGCATAAAGAACTATTAATGTAGTCAATATTCTATGGTAAACCATAATAGAAAAGAATATTAAAAAAAGAATCGTGTGTGTGTGTATATATGTATATCAATTGCTTTGGTATACAGCAGAAATTAACACAACATTGTAAATCAACTATATTTCAATTTAAAAATTTGGTAAATAAAGTCTATTAAAATTCTTTCATGAACTGACCCCCTTCAAATGTATGTTCTTAAGTACTATTTCCATAGGCGTGCTGAGTTTAAGTATATGTGCATTTTATTTGTTATAAATGTGGCCAGATTACTTTCCTAAAATGTTGTGATAATAACTCATGTTTCAGCCAGCAATGTGGGTCCAAGAGCACGCATCTCTTCCATATCCTGGCTGGCTCTTGGTGTTTGTTGGTTAGTTCTGTCATTCTAATAGGTGTAATGTGACAGCTGATTGATATTTTAACTTGCATTCCCTTGCTGCAGGAGGAGGCTGAGCATCTTTTTATGTTTGTTGACCATTTGACTTGGTTCTTCTTCAATTTCTCTGTAATTGTTTAATTATTTTTCATCTCCCCCTGGAGTGCAAGGTCCACCAGAGCAGACACCAAATGTGTCTTATTATTCTGGTTGTTATTTCTGGTTCCTGAGATAGTTGCTGGCAAATAGAAAACACTCTATAAGGAGTCGCTTAATGAATAAGTGAATATCCTTAACCAGTCATTCTCCAAGTAACAATATGAAAGAAATAACAATAGCTGTCTGTAACGGTCTGTCCATGAAATTTTCATTAGAGGATTATTTATAATGAGAGTTAAAACAGGTAATGATATTTGACACACATAAAAAAATAAATGTAACAGTGAATTGTGATTTAGTGGATACTAGTAGGTTGTGAGAAGGCAATGGCACCCCACTCCAGTACTCTTGCCTGGAAAATCCCATGGACGGAGGAGCCTGGTGGGCTACAGTCCATGGGGTCACTAAGAGTCGGACACGACTGAGCGACTTCACTTTCACTTTTCACTCTCATGCATTGGAGAAGGAAATGGCAACCCACTCCAGTGTTCTTGCCTGGAGAATCCCAGGGACAGGGGAGCCTGGTGGGCTGCCATCTATGGGGTCGCATAGAGTCGGACACGACTGAAGTGACTTGGCAGCAGCAGTAGGTTGTGACATTGTACAGGACATTGTACAGGAGACAGGGAGCAAGACCATCCCCATGGAAAAGAAGTGCAAAAAGGCAAAATGGCTGTCTGAGGAGGCCTTACAAATAGCTGTGAAAAGAAGAGAAGCGAAAAGCAAAGGAGAAAAGGAAAGATATTCCCATTTGAATGCAGAGTTCCAAAGAATAGCAAGGAGAGATAAGAAAGCCTTCCTCAGTGAACAATGCAAAGAAGTAGAGGAAAACAACACAATGTGAAAGACTAGAGATCTCTTCAAGAAAATTAGAGATACCAAGGGAATATTTCATGCAAAGATGGGCTCAATAAAGGACAGAAACAGTATGGACCTAACAGAAGTAGAAGATATTAAGAAGAGGTGGCAAGAATACACAGAAGAACTGTACAAAAAAGATCTTCATGACCCAGATAACCATTATAGTGTTTTCACTCACGAAGAGCCAGACATCCTGGAATGCGAAGTCAAGTGGGCCTTAAGAGACATCACTATGAACAAGGCTAGTGGAGGTGATGGAATTCCAGTTGAGTTATTTCAAATTCTAAAAGATCAGCTGTTAAAGTGCAGCACTCAATATGCCAGCAAATTTGGGACACTCAGCAGTGACCATAGGACTGGAAAAGGTCAGTTTTCATTCCAATCCCAAAGAAAGGCAATGCCAAAGAATGCTCAAACTACCGCACAATTGCACTCATCTCACACGCTAGTAAAGTGATGCTTAAAATTCTCCAGGCCAGGCTTCCAAGCTGGTTTTAGAAAAGGCAGAGGAACCAGAGATCAAATTGCCAACATCTGCCGGATCATCGAAAAACCAAGAGAGTTCTAGGAAAACATCTATTTCTGCTTTATTGACTATGCCAAAGCCTTTGACTATGTGGATCACAATAAACTGTGGAAAATTCTGAGAGAGATGGGAATACCAGACCACCTGACCTACCTCTTGAGAAACCTGTATGCAGGTCAGGAAGCCACAGTTAGAACTGGACATGAAACAACAGACTGGTTCCAAATAGGAAAAGGAGTCCGTCAAGGCTGTATATTGTCACCCTGCTTATTTAACTTCTATTCAGAGTATATCATGAGAAACGGTGGGCTGGAAAAAGCACAAGCTGGAACCAAGATTGCCGGCAGAAATATCAGTAACCTCAGATATGCAGATGACACCACCCTTATGGCAGAAAGTGAAGAGGAACTAAAAAGCCTCTTGATCAAAGTGAAAGAGGAGAGTGAAAAAGTTGGCTTGAAGCTCAACATTCAGAAAACTAGATCATGGCATATGGTCCCATCACTTTATGGGAGATAGATGGGGAAACATTGGAAACAGTGTCAGACTTTATTTTTTTGGGCTCCAAAATCACTGCAGATGGTGACTGCAGCCATGAAATTAAAAGACACTTACTCCTTGGAAGGAAAGTTATTACCTACCTAAATGGCATATTAAAAAGCAGAGACATTACTTTGCCAACAAAGGTCCGTCTAGTCAAGGCTATAGTTTTTCCAGTGGTCATGTATGGATATGAGAGTTGGACTGTGAAGAAAGCTGAGCACCGAAGAATTGATGCTTTTGAACTGTGGTGCTGGAGAAGACCCTTGAGAGTCCCTTGGACTGCAAGGAGATCCAACCAGTCCATCCTAAAGGAGACCAGTCCTGGGTGTTTACTGGAAGGACTGATGCTGAGGCTGAAACTCCAATACTTTGGCCACCTCATGAGAAGAGTTCACTCTTTGGAAAAGACCCTGATGCTGGGAGGGATTGGGGGCAGGAGGAGAAGGGGACGACAAGAGGATGAGATGGCTGGATGGCATCACTGATTCGATGGATGTGAGTCTGAGTGAACTCTGGGAGTTGGTGATGGACATGGAGGCCTGGCGTGCTGCAATTCATGGGGTTGCAAAGAGTCAGACACGACTGAGCAACTGAACTCAACTGAGTAGGTTGCGTGTTGAAATTTTTTAATAAAAAATAATTTACCCTGTTTAATCCTCACAATATATTGAGATTAAAAAAGTAATTATACCACTGTATGCTCAATATAATTCTCATTGTTTAAAGAAATGGCTTTGAATGCACCGACAAATAACTGGAAAGATATATCAAATTGTTAACAGTAGTTAATTTGTGTGATTTTAAAACTATAGATTATTTTTAGCTTCTTTTTTTGCTTAAACCTATTTTGATGTCAGTCTTCTCCATCTTTTGAAATAAGGAAAATAATGGAAGAAAAGCAACTCAAAAATAATATTCTATTACCTAGTACTTTCTTGTTTTTAATAAAGTATATATATGTATATTCAGTTAAAAATATACATATATATAAATATGTATATAAAAACCAAATAAAGTCTGAGAATAAAGACTAAAGCTGATAAATAATGAAACAGCTCATTGGCCACCTCATTTTTCCCAGATCATATATGTCCCGGGGCTTGTTTCCCCATGAACGAGGTATATTTGTCTCCTTAGCCTTGGAGGGTTGACCTAAGGGGCTATTAATCATTTTGTCAGGAGCTCAGAGAGAACCCTCTGGAAACAGAAGTTACAAGCCAGTCCAGCCGCAGCACCAATGATGAAGGTGTCCAGCCACTGGCATGGAATTGAGCATCGGCCTGGGTAGAATGATGGAGAGTGTCATTTCCTTTCTTGCCGCCCTGCGCTGCAGGTGAGACCCCCGCCAGCTCCACTCACACCCTCAAAGCAGTGCTTCCCCGTCATGTCGTATGAAATCGAATGAGATTTTTCTCTCAGTGGAAATCAAGACTGGAATCCTGAGGGCAGAAGTGAGAAGTGGTACAACATGAAAACAGAGAAGCCCCTCGACCAAAGAGCCTAAGGAGGGTTTCCCCTGAGCAGCAGTAGCAACTCCCCCTCCCCACCCCAATCAAACAAGTAAATCAACAATTGAAGTTTCAGAAAAACCTACTCTGGTTCTTTGGTGTGTTTCACCCTAAATTCCCTTTCTGTGCTGAGCAAACTCACTATGAGTCACACAAATGAATCTCCCCATTCTCCGCTCTCAGAAACCTCAGGCTGACTCCAGTTTTGTGAATGGAAGCTATTTCTAAGCACCCTGTGGACATCGAGCAAAGCCCAGGCCCAGTCTTGGGGCTTGAGGAATGCTGGGTTGAGACGTGATGTGAATGCCGCAGGGTCAGGACCCAAAGATGCAAAGAAAGAGCCTTAACATAAGTGTAGATTCAAGATGTTTGAAAGAAGACGCAAATGTAAAAGCACATGATGAATATGGTGGCTTCATCTGCTGGTCTCTCCTCAACACACATAAGCAGGAATAGAAAAATGGAAGATGTTGGTAAGCTAACAGGCTTTCCAAGTCCATCCAAGAAGCAAAATTCCTTCACAGCAATTATTCAGATGATGTTTTTGCTTAGAAGTTTTCTGTTTACCAAAAAAAAAAAAAAAACCACACAACCTCCAAGAGCATTTAGCTTACAGATGTAGAAATCCCAGTAACTTCTCATGCTTTGCAAAGCTGCTGTTGGAGCTAAGCATCCTTGTGAAGTGAGTGGTAGCAATAAACTTTTTCTTTCCCACACAAAGAAAGTTCTATTTTACCCAACACTTCACTCACCCAGGCAATCACAGTCAAGTATTCAAATCTGGATTTCTGTTTCCCACTTTGGTTACTAGCGCACTGGGCCCCCTGCCTTCTTTTGGACTCTGTGACTTCAGATATTTATCATTGCAGGGACAGACTTTGCCAAGAGCATTTTGGTTTCAGGCAGAAAACAAAAATAGACGCACTTCAAAAATGATCCAAGAGGCACAATGTTTTTGATTATTGTTTATCCCCTCAACCGCTAAAAAAAAAATTCCTGCCGTTTGAAAGAATCACCTGAATCCTCTGAGAAGCATGAAAGCACATTAAACAGATTCCTGGCATCACTAGGGCCAGCTGTGTGTGTGAGTAGCACGCAAGCAACACAGTGCGGCCAGAGGGACTGATCGGAGGACACGCGGCTGGTGTAGACAGCATCGTTTTTCCCTAGAAGAGACCACATCTCCAAGTCACTTTGATAATATCCCCAAGACTTCTTGTCAGCAGGAGGCTTCCGGCACTTTTGTTGTGAGAAGACTTTTGTGCCGAGGAGACGACGTGGGATTTGACCTGGATCTTGTTTTTTCACATTTAATTAATTAGAAGAAAACAGAGCTAGTGGACAGTACTCAAGACATGACTCCAGAACTTTCTTTTCTGCGATTATCCACAGCGTAGCATGTGCCGAGAACATGGACAGGCAGTACTGCTGCAGTGTGATAGTCCTGCCACCAAGGAGCTGAAAGGAGGCTCCAGGTTCTGAGCATCTACCTCTTTCGGTACAGGGTTACTTTGAGGCACTGACAGATCAACAAAGAAGAAGCGCCGTAGTGCAAGAAGAACTCTTCTGCCTTAAGTAGGTACAGTCTGCTTTCCGTACTCATGGGTTTGGCATCACAGATGGAGGGCCAACTATACTACGTCATTTTAGATAAGGGATTTGACCATCCCCCAGTTTTGGTACCGTGGTCCTGGAACCAACCCCTCATGAATACAGAGGGAGGACTCTACTGTGATTGTAACTCTGCGTCCATAAAGAAGTTATGGGTATAGAAGCAAATGTGGGTATTGCATGTCAATATCAGACGGTCAGAATGAAAGGATGCAAATGTATAGAGACACCATGTATAGAGAAAGGTGAGCAGTCACGGGAATGAAGAGCAAATCCACCGCAGCTCTCACAAGACCAGCCGGGAAATGAGCTTCAGGAAAGGCAGGGGCTGAAGGGTGTTGACAAGAAACATACATGAGAGGTAGATAAACAAACAAACAAACACAAAAAACCCAGAGGTGGATGGAAATGGGGCAGAAATGGAGAGAATCTAAATGAAACTGGAGGATCCTTCTACAGTTCCCTAGGCAGAAGGATAATCTGCAATGTGCTTGACCCAGGATGGAAGTGAGAGATCAAGACAGTGCAAAAGAACTCAATCATAGATCCCAGAGCAGCAAACAGCAAGCTAACTCAGATGCTTGCTGCATCCACGTGGTCCTCTATCCACCCAAGTCAGTGGATATAAGAAGGAAATCCACCGTAAAATCTACTTCTAAGCTAAGCCTAGAATTTATTTCCAAACGGGTAAGCTAGATTTCCATATTCCTTTCATAACACGCAAGAGTTCTGAGATTATATACTATTGAGGAAAAGCCTTCGGAGGCCGGCACTAGAATCTACTAGAAAAAAAAAGGGGGGGGGGATTTCTTCTAAATCCAGGCATAAATAGAGATGAAAATCTGTCCCATGGGATTGATGGCATGGATGGTATGGAAAAGAAAGTTTTCTCAGATTCTCAGAAAGATGCTTTTAGCTCTATAGAAGAGAAACTGTCCAATGTGGATGTTCCTGACAGCATCTCCCAGCTTTACTTGGAAGAATTTTAGCAGTGTTTTTGAAACTTGGAGAGTTTCCAGGCATATTCTATGGCTTTTAAAATAAGTCTATGGCCTATAGAACTAGAATATTCCTCTCGTACCTTATAGAAACACTCCCATTACACTTAGGCTGTAGTCAGTGCCAGGGTGGAGGGAAAGGGCACTGGTGTTAGGTTTCAGGACCAGTTCCCAAATTAATCAGTATTGCAACATGGGGAAGATCACTGAAACTCTCTGACCTTTAGATTTCTATCTGTAACCTGCGAGTGATAATCCTGTCTTATGAAAATCATTGGGAGGAATGTGACTTGAGTTGCATGCAAGAATGTGTTAAATGGATTTCAGGATATAATACTGAATTTCCAGCAGCACAGCAGATGAATCTGATGCAGCCTTGATCCCTCCAGTTACAAAGAAACTCAAATGTTGGATAAAGCAGAACGCTTACAAATACAGAGGGAGAGCTGAGCTTGAAGGAAAACAGGGGAATCGGCCAAGTGCCAGAAAGGAAAGAAACCAAAGTCAGAGGAATGAGCAGAAGCTGATGCAGAAGCAGTCCCCTGGGTTTGCACTGGGTTTCCCAAGTTCCTAGATGTAGACTGATGGGTTTCTGGTGTTCATGGAGATAAGAGGTAGAGCCCCTGCCTATAGATGGTAACGGGAGAATACAGTCCACAGTGAAGAGCTGTACTCTCTGTTCAAGCTACCATAACAAAATACTGCAGGCTGGGTGGCTCATGAGAAATTTGCTTTCACATACTGTTGGAGGCTAGAAGTGCAAGATTAAGTGGAATCTGGTATTGGCAGATTTGGTTTCTCCTGAGCCCTCTCTCCTTGGCTTGCAGATGGTTACCTGCTCCCTGTGACCTTTGAATGGTCTTTCCTCTGTGCATCCCTAGTGTCTCTTTCTTATACTGACATTTGTCAGATTAGATTAGGGTCCCACCCATATAACCACATGTAACCTTAACTCCTCTTTAAAGATCTCCTCTCCAAATATATTCACATTCTAAGGTACTAGGGATTAGGGGCTGCACCATACGAATTTTAGGGGATACAGTTCAGTCCATAACAGAGGCCAACAAAAACCCTACACAGAGGCTCAGAGAGGCAGTAAGAAGGTTTAAGAAACTTTCTCACCATTTACAAGGGGCTTTGGATGAGAAGGGTGTGAAGATCACCAGAGAGAAGTAAAAGCTCTTGTAATATGTACAGGTGTGGATGTACATATCCTCACTGGCTGTTGTGAGAACTGTACACTAAGAAACTGATACAAAATGAAATTTCTCAAACCCTACCAGAAACTTAAAAAAAAAAAAGACTAATCAGAGTAAGACTTTTACAACCCGAGATATGACACATGTCTGTTTTGATCCTGCTAAAAACTGGTTAAACAGTTTTAATCCGACTGGTTAAACAATAGCAAAAGGCCACAAACACTACAATGAGAACCATCAAATGCAATAGACCCATTGCGCTTCCCTTGTGGCTCAGCTGGTGAAGAATCCGCCTGCAATGCGGGAGACCTGGGTTTGATCCCTGGGTTGGGAAGATTCCCTGGAGAAGGGAAAGGTTACCTGCTCCAGTATTCTGGCCTGGAGAATTCCACAGACTACAGTCCATGGGGTCGCAAAGAGTTGGGCACGACTGAGCAACTTTCACTTTCACCTTCTTTTTCAGTGGTTCTCAAGTGTGTTCCCTGGACCAGCAGCATCAGTACTACCTGAGCAACTTGTTAGAAGTGCAGACCCTTGGGCCCCAGTTAGACCTGAATCAGAAACTTTGGGAGTGGGGCCAAGAAATCTGTGTTCCAACAAACCCTCCAAGGGATTCTGATGAAGTGTGGGAAGCCCTGCAACAAAGGAGCGCACATCTCAGCAGCAGTGCAGTACGATGCTTCCAACAACAGCTCCCTTCTCCCCACGACACCGCCACGACATTCGTGCCACCCAGCGCCCTCCCCACTGCCCTTCCCTGCTGGCGTGATGCTCAAAGCGCCAGGTCCCTTCCCTTTGCTCCTAAATGCCTTTCCCCCTTGCTCATCAGCTCTCCCTGAAGTCCTAGGGCTTAGCACTTAGTTGGTGCTCAGAACATTTTTTACTGGAAAGAATAAAGAAGAGGTGCATGTGTTGTGGGGCTATGTTCTCTTAACAGATGTTAGCCTTACCACATTTGTTATTTCAAATGGGAGTGGTGGTCTGCTACCTCTGACATTGCTAAACCTAGACAGCATAGCTCTAAGGCAAGGAAAGTAACTCTGTGGAAGGAGACTATCAGTCAGTGAGGGCTGCCCTAACAAAGTATCACAGACTGGGTGGCTTCAACCTCAGAAATAAATTTACTCACTGGAACCTGAGATCAAGAGGCTGAAGTAGAGGATGAAATGAATCTGGAGACCAAGATGGTGAGAATGACGAAAATGAAGATGATTGCAAGGAACAGCGCCATACCTAGCTCTAAAATCTCTAGGAATAATAGAGATTATATTATAACTTTGAAGACGGAGTCTTAAGAGAGCACTTCGGTTTGCTTCTGCAGAAAATAAAGATTTAGAAACCAAGTGAAAAACATGCACTAATATGACTATTAATATATATATTTTTAAAATGATGCCACCCATGTCGATAATCCTATTACTCTAACTTTATGCAGAACACACATCTTTTACTAAAATTCATCTGAACTGTCCCAAAATATAATTTGCAAAAAGCTACAGACACCAAAAATATAACATCTTGAGGCACGTGGGGGCAATGCTATTTGCCTTAGTTCATTGGTTGCTTATACAAGTTCTGTATTTGCTATTTTTACTTTTCAGACTTCGTGACTTTAAGTACTAACACATTTGATTTAATGTGTTGGAATCATTGTTTCTAAATTTGATACTGCAGTTCTTGGCTAATGATTTCCTTTTAAAGAAATGGATTTACTCAAAGGCAAGATAGTATGATCTGGGGGGTAACACAGCATCAGCCCTCCACCCAGGGTGACTCCTAAGATGAGCAGGACAGCAGTCTAGAATGAGTGCCTTGACATGTGATCTGGCTGCATCTGTGCCTCGGTGGAGACACAGAAGGGCACTGACGCAGTGCGGAGGAGCGCGTTGCTCAGAAACTTCTGCAGCAGTTTATCACATGCGTTTGGTTTTATTTGGTTTTTACTTGTTTTATTTGTTTTTATTTTAAGCTCAATATTGAAATGGACTATAAGTTAAAGGCTCATACAACTCAGGTTGAGTGTGTTACTGTTTGATTATTATTAAACAGATCATGTTCCTAGTTTTAAAAAGACCCAAACTATAGTTTATGATTTATTGGCATTTTTGCTGAATAGGTTTAAGTCAGAAAGTAGGCTTTTTTAAAAGCAATAAAGTAACATGTCAATATTCAATGTTTCCATAATAAAAATAGATATTTTGGTGCATGTTTTAAAAAGGGGGGTGACAGCATTCCCTCTGAGAGCTGGGATGACCTGCTCCCATACCTCGGGTGTTCCTTGGCTTATTCAAGGTGTTCTCCTGTGTCTACATCCCATCTTCCCCCTGGAGGGCTTTCTATTTCCAGGATGTTCTGTTTATAAAGACAGCAGTCACAGGGACTCACCCTACTTCAGTAGGGCCACACCATAACTCAACTAGTCTGCAAAAGTACTTTTTCCAAATAAGGCCAGCTTCTGAGGTCCTGGGGGTTAGGCCTTTAACAGGGGACTTCAGGGAGACAGAGTTCAACCCATAACAGATACCATCAGCCTACTGCATAAAATTTCAAGTTATATACAACCGTAAAACAAAAACCATGGCGGATATAATTCATGGATACATAAATGCACAGTGAAAGTATGAAAACATGTGGGAGGGAAAAGACCCACTTCAGCACAGCGCTTCCCTCCAAGGGAGGAGGAAGGAAGCTGTGCTGAGAAGGGCTCAGGAAAGGAACGTGCCTCTGTCTGCACCCTGCAGCTTTTTAAAGCCTGAAGCCAGCGTAGCTCAATGCTAATGTTTGTTTAGTGTTCATGGTGGGGTATTATTTTATCTCTGCATTTCCTCTCTCTCTTTTGTTGGGATGTCTGATATATTTCAAAGTATCTTGTTTGTTTATTTGAGAAGTTAGCATGAGGGAAGAAACACTGGGTTGGCCAAAAGGTTTTTTGGGGTTTTTGTACCATCTTATGGAAAACCGTGAATGAACTTTATGGCCAATCCAAAATTTCTACCTATAGTGAACATGACATTAGGACAAGCCCCAGTATACAACAACATGAACTTTGTTCAGGTGACAACATCACGGGGTTGCACAGTGGCAGGTGGCTCTACGAAAGGACAAGGGATTGAAACCAAGGGCCAGGCCAGACTGCAGGGGGACAGACATGCCCCATGTCAGGCCACAAGTCACAGGAGATGGGGGATCAGGCAAGTTAACACGTGCAAAACCCAGGGGACCCTATCCAATCAGCAGAGAAGGTGAGGCTGTGGCATAGAGGTAGGTGAGATCCAGGTGAGCCAGGCCCGGAAATTCAGTCCAGAGACAAGCATCCAAGACGTAAACTTGCTGCAGACAGTAAGCTCAGGCTGGTGGCTGGAATAGGCACCCGGCAAGCAGGACTGGATTAGGAATTTTACCTTAGAATACTAGTGGGGGGGTGGGGGTTAGAGTCCTACAGTTTCACAAGAGATGCTTGGAAAGTGAATGGCAGAGATTTAGCGGTGGCCCCAAACCACCTGGTACCTGGGTGTTTAGTTTTCCCCACACCCTAGGGCAAAAGTTAGGCAACAGATCTAAGTGGGGCAGGGGCAGGGAAGGGAGATGTGATATTAACCCTGGCCCATCTCTGCCTCACTCCAAAGACTGAAATGTTGCCAGGCCTCTCAGAGCTCAACACTTTACAAACATTATCTCACTTAATCCTCACAACCACCCCATGGAGTTGGTACTATTACCCTCACTTTCCAGATGAAGAAGCTGAGGCTTAGAAGGATGTCACAACTTGCCAGTAGACACAAGATGACACAAATTCAAGTAGTTGGCAAGACTGGGGATACAATCGCAGTCTGGATTCCAGAACTCACAGTCTCAGGCCTCCATTCATTTACATCAGAAATACTGGTCTGACCTCAGTTCAGTTGCTGGAGATGCAATATTGAATAAGTCAGAAAGGGGCTCTGACTTCCTGGCTCTTAAGTTCTAGAAAGTAGCTCACCACCCCCATCTTAAATGGCAACCATAGCATTAGATGCTTTTTCAGAACATGCTCTAGTAACCTTCAGTCAGAGTTCAGTCGCTCAGTCGTGTCCGACTCTTTGCGACCCCATGGACTGCAGCATGCCAGGCTTCCCTGTCCATCAGCAGCTCCTGAAGCTTGCTCAAATTCATGTCCATCAAGTCGGCAATGCCATCCAACCATCTCATCCTCTGTCATTCCCTTCTCTTCCTGCCTTCACTTTGCCCAGCATCAGGGTCTTTTCCAATGAGTCAGTTCTTTACATCAGGTGGCCAAAGTATTGGAGCTTCAGCTTCAGCATCAGTCCTTCCAATGAACACCCAGGACTGATCTCCTTCATAATGGACTGGTTGGCTCTCCCTGCAGTCCAAGGGACTCTCAAGAGTCTTCTCCAACACCACAGTTCAAGAGTATCAATTCTTTAGTGCTCAGCTTTCTTTATAGTCCAACTCTCATATCCATACATGATTACTGGAAAAACCATATCTTTGACTAGACAGACCTTTGTTGGCAAAGTAATGTCTCTGCTTTTTAACATGCTGTCTAGGTTGGTCAGAGCTTTCCTTCCAAGGAGCAAGTGTCTTTTAATTTCATGGCTGCAGTCACCATCTGCAGTGATTTTGGAGCCCCCCAAAAATAAAGTCTCTCACAGTTTCCACTGTTTCCCCACATATTTGCCATGAAGTGACGGGACTGGAAGCCATGATCTTAGTTTTATGAATGTTGAGTTTCAAGCCAACTTCTTCACTCTCCTCTTACTTTCATCAAGAAGCTCTCTAGTTCTTCACTTTCTGCCATGAGGGTGCTGTCATCTGCGTATCTGAAGTTATTGATATTTCTTCTGGCCAATAACCTTAGCCTTTTTTTTTTTTTTTTTAAAGTAGAGAAGGGTGGGGTCTGGGGAAAGGGAGTACAGGCAGGAGGCCCTGCTACACAGAAAGGCCAGGATTTCTCAAAGAGACACCTCTAATCATTTTTCATGTGACAAAACTGTAATGATGACCTTTGAGCTGAAAGGAGGAGGAGGCGGCTTGTATGGATGGAATGCCCACTGACAGGGAGCCCCGGGTCTGGCTGAGGTGCGCTGTGCTTATTATTCTAGCCTGGGGAGAAAAGAAGTCAATTCAAAAACTGCTTGTTCATGTCATGGTAAATCCTTAATGCTTTTAATGAAAATTCTTCTCCTTCATGAAATATTTTCTATTTTAAAGAAGAACAGCAAATTAATACAGCATTTCCAATAGCCTTTAAGTCAGGTTTAATTGGGGCAATTCCCTCCAGTGAATCGAAAGATGACATTCGTCTTCATTGCCTGGGTGGAATGTTAAACTAGAAGTGGGGGGGAAATGTCACCGTAAAATAATGCTAATAATTATTCTGAATGTTACATTCTCCTTGACCTTGGAATTTAAAGGGCCAAGATGAAGGCTTTTTGTCAAAAGTCAAGAAGTCATCTAGAGACGCTGCTGACATTTATGATTAATGTAATCTGGGATTATTAGGAGGAAAATGCAGAATATGATTAGCTTCATAGGATCTCAGTAATTCATTTTTATATCATTATAGAAACCATATAGTATATGGACATAAAACAAGCTGACATGCTGTGGATAATCCTAATCTCTAGAAATTTACAAAGGAAACCTCTAAAGATAAGTAAGACTTTTTAATTAAAGCTGCAGCAACCAAATAATTAAATTTATAGGTCGGTAGTAAAAAGAAAGAAGAGAATGACCCCAGTCTATGGAAAGATAATGATTTCTTATGCATAACACACATGTGCACACAAAAGAAATCAAGCCTCTGTCTGTCGGGTCCTGTCGCTTCAGAGAATTTTCTGGTTCATTTGCGGTGACAAGAGAGAGTGTGGCTTCCTGGGCACTGAGCGAGCAAGTCAAGTGCTCCCTGGAAAAAATGCCACTGAATAAGAGCAAAGCACCTTTGTAATGGGGAAAGATGGCTTTCTGTTTTTGTTGAAAGTGAAGCTCCTGTTTCGAATAAATCTTTTGGTCCAAAGCTCTAGCTGGGAAAAGTGCAAAGGGGAACGGGCACCCACTCTTTGGGACCTGGTTTCCTTGCCTCCAGCCCTGCCCCCCAACAGCACATTTCATCCCATTCTTCTCCTCCTTTCTTCCTCAGCCAGAAAGCAAGAATGTGGGAGGGGTGGAGCAGGCAGGGAAACTGATCTTGAGGAAGAAAAAAAATCTAATAAGAAAGGCTCACATGTACATGATAAAGAAAAAAGAAAAAAAAACTGTTTTGAGAGAGAAAGAAATATAAACTATTTAACGCACCCAGTCTAAAATTAAAAACTGGAAATGGGAAGCTTTACACCATACACTCAAGAAATATATATAATTCTGTTATAGGTACAAACAACATACGCATATGAATGGGATGTGTGTTACATGTACAGTAATTCTTCATCAACTGTTCCCCAAAAAAGGGGCAGATGACAGGTAGCGAGTGAGAAAACAAAGAAGAGGTAGGAAAAAGTGAGAAGGCATGTGCGGGAGAAAAAAATGTGGAAGGGAGAGGAAGCCAGGAGGAGGAGGCACAAAGAGAAACCCACATGGAGTGGTTTTCCTCGTATATCCTAGTCCATCCTGTATCCCATCCCTGTATCAGAGGTGTTTTTGATAGTTTTGATTTCTCCCCGGTAACTGAGAACAGGTTCTCTGCTTTAAAGTCTCACTCTCATCATCTTGGCCTCAGTACGGGCAGCTTTCCACGTTGGTGCACATACCAATCTATTCCATGTACAGAATCTGTAGGTCAAGAGAAGGGCTCGCTCTTCCAGGGGGGTCTGCACTGCCTGCACGACACTGCAGGTCTCCAGCATTGTAAGAAACAATTCAGGGGGAGTTATTTGAAAAGGCATCACATGAGCATTTCTTACGTTGTACTGAACATATCTGTGAGAACAAATGAAAGGAATGTACTTATAAAATCCCAATAAGGTTGAGAAAACTGTTGGAAAATGTTTCTAAGTCAATATGGCCAATGAAGGACTTGAGTAGACTTGAAAGCACCTGGGATCAGAGATGTAATCACAGTTCACTCTACTTGTTCCAAGCCTCCCCTTAACCCCACCCCAGATGTTGCCATCTTAAATAAACACACATTTAAATGGACATCATCAGCACCTTAAAGGGCATAACACAGATAGACATGGAAAAAGTCTCTAAACGTCAAAACTTGCCATTGCCACGTGGCAGCTGGGAGGTATAATGGTGACCACTAAAACCTGGCGAGTAGCTTCATTTGATTTCAACAAACATTCTTTGTGGACCAAGTGCAGACGCTGCGCTAGGCTCTGAAAGAGGGTGACTGGTAAGGCACGGGGTGTGCTGTTCTCATGGTCTCGGGAGGAAAAGACATGCAAACCAGCCGTGAGAAGACACTGGTGTGAATGCACAAGTGTAAATTCTGAGCACTAAGGAAGGAGGAGGGGAGAGACACTCACCCAGTGTATCTCTGGGTGGGAGAAGGGGAGATGAGGCTTGTAAACAGGCTACTCTTGAGCTGAAGTTTTAAAGAAAAAGGAGTTGGCCAAATCAAGAAGGAACAGTAGGGTGTCTGAGCAGGAGCTGGGGTGGGTGGGCATGAATGGGGATTCCCGCCCCAGGAAACTCTGCAGGAACATATGGCTGCCTGCTTCCCAACAAATGGCACCAGAGTCTATTCAGTGCCTCAAACTAGGACCTGGAAGTCACTCTGGATCCCCTTCTTTCCCTCACTGTTCACATCTAATCATTGATTCTTACTGAAAATTCCAAAGTGAGAAGACACTAATTTACCATTTTAAAAGATTACTCTCTGACTACCCTGGTGGTCCAGGGGCTAAGACTCCACATTCCCAATGCAGGGGATCTGGGTTCAATCCCTGGTCAGGGAACTATATCCTACATACTAGAACTGAAAAAAAAAAAAAGATCCCATGTGCTGCAGCTAAGACCTGGCACAGCCAAATAAATACTGAAGAAAAGATTACTCTTGATATCAAATAGAAGATGGACTGGGGGGGAAGAGAAGAGGAGCTTTAGCCTGATGTGTATAGTTGAAGAAGTTCACCTAGTCAAAGCTATGGTTTTTCCCATAGTCACGTACGGATGTGAGAGTTGGACTATAAAGAAGGCTGAGCACCAAAGAACTGATGTTTTCAAGCTGTGGTGTTGGAGAAGACTCTTGAGAGTCCTTTGGATAGCAAGGAGATCAAACCAGTCAGTCCTAAAGGAAATCAACCCTGAATATTCATTGGAAGGACTGATACTGAAGCTGAAGCTCCAATACTTTGGCCACCTGATATGAAGAGCCAACTCATTGGAAAAGAACCTGATGCTGGAAAAGCTTGAGGGCAGGAAGAGAAGGGGACAACAGAGGATGAGAAGATTGGGTGGTCAATGGACATGAGCTTGAGCACACTCCGGAGACAGTGAAGGTCAGGGTAGCCTGTTGTGCTGTAGTCCATGGAGTCACAAACAGACAGACCTGATTGGTGACGAACAACAACAGTATAGTTGAAGAGCTGTGATCCTCCAGAGTTGTTTAAGAATTCTGAAAATATAATCATAGTATCTAACTTTCAACTCAGTTTGACACCATGATTTTTATGGTTCCCAAGAATTATATGATAACTGCTGGACTAAAAGGTTTCTTCCATTCCATATAACTAGAAAATTCATCTCCATAAAAGAAATCAACAGCTACTTCCATTCCTTAAAAGAGTTTATAAACCATATAAGATCTCAATACTTAATCAGGATATACTATTTTCAGTTAAAAATTATATTTTCCAACCTGATAAACCATCTTAATCATCAAATTTGACCCCAAAAGAATCCCAGTTGTTTTCAAACAAGTCACCCTCCTAGGGCAAAAGTTTGTCAACTTTACTGTTTAAAAAATTTGAGACGAGTTCTAGCTGTATTTATTTTAAAAAGTCAAAACTGGTTTGAGCAACAGAAACATTTGACCAACATTGTTTTAATAAGTTTTTAGTCTCAGAGTGATTAGATGGTGGAAGCCATTGGGATAGAATTTCTAGCATGTGTATATATTAGAAATCAGATATGACTTTTTTGTTAAATGATATGTTTGCATGTGTTGGGGTGATGGAGGGGCAAGGCAGAGAATTTATGTATATATTTCATCCATTCAAATCATCACCAAGAATCTAATGGAATACTCCTAGAATCTCATTATTCCTGAGGTTATAGGCCACACAAAATGTAATTAAAATACATGCAAACCAGCCACATTATAATCAACCTTCTGTTCAGTTTCCTTTTATAAAACAAAAGAAGTAATAGCATTCCTTTGGTTCAGTTTCTAAACTCACACTGCTTTAAAAAATGACACTAATTTGGATACATTAATACACATTAATGTAAGATCCCATTAAGCAGTCATAGAGAAAGGCCAATTACTCTTGTTTCTGACAACACATCTTTTCCTGGCTAGCCCACACCGGCTTCAGCCAATTCAGAGAAGGACGAGATAACAGTTAGAGTCTACAGAGTTAATTCTCCTATTGCCCACTAAATACATTCTCCCACAAAAATACAAAAGGTTATCTCTAAAAACCACAGTGGAATTCATAATATATTGGAGGTAGATGATAAATATTCTGCACAAAAATTTTCTTTTAGAATTAAATATATGTCATCAGCATCAGTACCAATTATCCAATTACACAATACTTTTGGAAACTTAGCCAACTGTACCACTTACTGCGGTGTTCAGGGTTGATGCCAGAACAAACTCCAGATGTGCCAAATGTTTTAAAAACCAACTAAGAGATAAAGGAGATTTGAACACTTTTCCCCAGGTGTATTGAGATATGACCGACATTCAACACTGTGTAAGTTTAGGGTGTGCAATATGCTGATACACTTGCCATAGCATTGGCTAACCCCTCTATCACATCACATATATGTAATTACAATCGCTTAGCAACCTTCAAGTATACAGTACAGTATTAAGGATAGTCATCATACTGTATATTAGATCCTCAGAACTTATTCATCTTTCAATGAGAAGTTCATACCTTTTGACCCACATCACCCCATTTTCCCCATCTCCCAACTCCAGAGGATCTTCCGGATCCAGGGATCAAACCGGTATCTCTTGCATCTCCCGCACTGGCAGGCAAATTCTTTACCTCTGCGACACTTGGGAATCACCTTATTATTTAATAGTAAGAGTTTAAAACAATATACTCCATCTATATGCCCTCCATTATACACACACATATATGATTTACAGTGAGACATACTTATAAAATACTTTGGTTTTATATAAGATATTTTGTAAGGCATTAGATATCTATCTATAAGATAGATATCGTGTGTGTGTGTGTGTTTGTGTGTTCTGGATAGAAGTCTATCAGATTTGCAAGCATTATCTCTTAGTCTGTGACATGGCTTTTTATTTTCTTGCGTCTCTTGGAGGGCAAACATTTTCAATTTTGATGAAGTCTGATTTATCAACATTTTTAAATGGAAGGTAATTTTGGGGCCTAAGAAACCACTGGCTAACCCAAGATCACAAAGATTCTCCCCTAAATTTACCTCTAGAGCATCAGCTCTTACATCTGAATCTGTAATCTATTTTAAGTTTATTTTTTGTGTATAGTATAAGGTCTAGGTGGAAATTCCTTTTTTACTTAAGGAAAAAAAGTTGCTAATTGTTCCAAAACCATCTGTTGAAAAGATTGTTTTTTCTCCCACTGATCTGCTTTGCACTCTCATCAAAAAAGGCTGTAAATGTAAAAGTCTATTTCTAGAAGCTGAATTTTGTTCCACTGATCTATGTGTTTATCCTATGCCAATGCTACAGTCTTAGTTCCTATGCCGCTACAGTGAGTTTTAGAATTGGATAGTGTAAGTTGTCCAACTTTATTCTTTTTCATAAGTGTTTTGGCTATTCTAGGTCTTTTACATTTTTATATACATGAAAGATTAGTTTGCCAATTCCTACCCCAAAAAAGAAAAAACTGATAGGATTTTGATACAGACAGTGTTTAATCTATAGATCACTTTGGGGGAGAACTGTCATCTTAACAATACAGAGTGTTCTGATTCATGACCATGGGATGTCTTCCTACTTATTTTGATCATCTTAAATTCCTGACATCAATGTTTTACAATTTTAAGTTTTAGAGACATGCTCTTTAACTAATTTTTTCTGAAGTATTTTTTTCTTTTCGAAGCTATTATCAATGGAATTGTTTCCTAATTTTTTTAAATTATATATTTCTAATACATAGAAAAAACAATTGATTTATGTATCCTGATCTTTTATTTTGTTGTTGTTCAACAGTTGTGTCTAAGTTGTGTCTGACTCTTTTATTTTGGAATCCTGCTAAATACTCTTGATTAGTTTTAGTAGCTTTTGTGTAATTTCCTTAAGATTTTTTATACTGGATTCTGTTTCTGCAAACAAAGACAGTTTTACTCCTTTCTGATTTAGACGCCACTGATTTTTTTTATTGCTTTATTTCACTAGATAGAACCTTTAGCATATGTTGAATAGGCATGGTGAAAGCATTCAGTTCACTACTAAGTATTATATTAACTATAGATTTTTCATACGGCAGGTGCACTAAGCGCAGGCGGCGGCACTAAGCGTGGCCGAGAGCTACCCCACGTCGGAGGTCAGGGGCAGCAGCCTAGAGTGCCAGGCTGCGACGGCGCAGGAACGGCTGAGACGAACTACCCTGCATCTGAGGTCAGGGGCGACGCACAAGAGGAGATACCCCTCGTCCGAGGCCAGGGACGGCGGCCGGGAGGAGCCACCCCACGTCCGAGATCAAGGGCAATGTCTGAGTCTGCCGAGAGGAGCCACCCCGCGTCTGAGGCCAGGGGCAGCGCCCGAGGCCAGGGGTGGCGGCCGGGAGGAGCAACGCCACGTCCAAGGTGTCGTGGCTGTGCGGCCGCAGGAGGGCCTAGAGAAGCCATCCCATGTTGAAGGTCAGGAAGGGCAGTGGTGTGGAGATACCCTGCATCCAAGGTAAGGAGCAGCGGCTGTGCTTTGCTGGAGCAGCCGTGAAGAAGATACCCCACGCCCAAGGTAAGAGACACCCAAGTAAGATGGTAGGTGTTGCAAGAGGGCATCAGAGGGCAGACACACTGAAACCATACTCACAGAAAACTAGTCAATCTAATCACACTAGGATCACAGCCTTGTCTAACTCAACGAAACTAAGCCATGCCCGTGGGGCAACCCAGGACGGGCGGGTCATGGTGGAGAGGTCTGACAGAATGTGGTCCACTGGAGAAGGGAATGGCAAGCCACTTCAGTATTCTTGCCTTGAGAACCCCATGAACAGTATGAAAAGGCAAAATGATAGGATACTGAAAGAGGAACTCCCCAGGTGAGTAGGTGCCCAATATGCTACTGGAGGTCAGTGGAGAAATAACTCCAGAAAGAATGAAGGGATAGAGCCAAAGCAACAACAAGACCCAGCTGTGGATGTGACTGGTGATACAATGAAGGTCCAGTGCTGTAAAGAGCAGTATTGCATAGGAATCTGGAATGTCAGGTCCATGAATCAAGGCAAATTGGAAGTGGTCAAACAGGAGATGGCAAGAGTGAACGTTGACATTCTAGGAATCAGCGAACCAAAATGGACTGGAATGGGTGAATTTAACTCAGATGACCATATATCTACTACTGCAGGCAGGAATCCCTCAGGAGAAATAGAGTAGCCATCATGGTCAACAAAAGAGTCTGAAATGCAGTACTTGGATGCAGTCTCAAAAACAACAGAATGATCTCTGTTCGTTTCCAAGGCAAACCATTCAATATCACAGTAATCCAAGTCTACGCCCCAACCAGTAACACTGAAGAAGCTGAAGTTGAACGGTTCTATGAAGACCTACAAGACCTTTTAGAACTAACACCCAAAAAAGATGTCCTTTTCATTATAGGGGACTGGAATGCAAAAGTAGGAAGTCAAGAAACACCTGGAGTAACAGGCCAATTTGGCCTTGGAATGCGGAATGAAGCAGGGCAAAGACTAAGAGTTTTGCCAAGAAAATGCACTGGTCATAGCAAAAACCCTCTTCCAACAACACAAGAGAAGACTCTACACATGGACATCACCAGATGGTCAACACCAAAATCAGATTGATTATATTCTATGCAGCCAAAGATGGAGAAGCTCTATACAGTCAACAAAAACAAGACCAGGAGCTGACTGTGGCTCAGATCATGAACTCCTTATTACCAAATTCAGACTGAAATTGAAGAAAGCAGGGAAAACCGCTAGACCATTCAGGTATGACCTCAATCAAATCCCTTATGATTATACAGTGGAAGTGAGAAATAGATTTAAGGGCCTAGATCTTATAGATAGAGTGCCTGATGAACTATGGAATGAGGTTCATGACATTGTACAGGAGACAGGAGTCAAGACCATCCCCATGGAAAAGAAATGCAAAAATGCAAAATGACTGCCTGGGGAAGCCTTACAAATAGCTGTGAAAAGAAGAAAAGCGAAAGCCAAGGAGAAAAGGAAAGATATAAGCATCTGAATGCAGAGTTCCAAAGAATAGCAAGAAGAGATAAGAAAGCCTTCTTCAGTGATCAATGCAAAGAAATAGAGGAAAAGAACAGAATGGGAAAGACTAGAGATCTCTTCAAGAAAATTAGAGGTACCAAGGGAATATTTCATGCAAACATGGGCTCGATAAAGGACAGAAATGGTCTGGACCTAACAGAAGCAGAAGATATTAAGAAGAGGTGACAAGAATACACAGAAGAACTGTACAAAAAAGATCTTCATGACCAAGATAATCACGATGGTGTGATCACTCAGCTAGAGACAGACATCCAGGAATGTGAAGTCAAGTGTGCCTTAGAAAGCATCACTACGAACAAAGCTAGTGGAGGTGATGGATTTCCAGTAGAGCTATTTCAAATCCTGAAAGATGATGCTGTGAAAGTGCTGCACTCAATATGCCAGCTAATTTGGAACACTCAGCAATGGCCACAGGACTGGAAAAGGTCAGTTTTCATTCCAATCCCAAAGAAAAGCAATGCCAAAGAATGCTCAAACTACCACACAATTGCACTCATCTCACACACTTGTAAAGTAATGCTCAAAATTCTCCAAGCCAGGCTTCAGCAATACGTGAACCGTGAACTTCCTGATGTTTAAGGTGGTTTTAGAAAAGGCAGAGGAAACAGAGATCAAATTGCCAACATCCGCTGGATCATTGAAAAAGCAAGAGAGTTCCAGAAAAACATCTCTTTCTGCTTTATTGACTATGCCAAAGCCTTTGACTGTGTGGATCACAATAAACTGTGGAAAATTCTGAAAGAAATGGGAATACCAGACCACCTGACCTGCCTCTTGAGAAATCTGTATGCAGGTAAGGAAGCAACAGTTAGAACTGGACATGGAACAACAGACTGGTTCCAAATAGGAAAAGGAGTACGTCAAGGCTGTATATTGTCACCCTGCTTATTTAACTCTTATGCAGAGTACATCATGAGAAACGCTGGACTGGAAGAAACACAAGCTGGAAGCAAGATTGCCGGGAGAACGATCAACAACCTCAGATATGCAGATGACACCACCCTTATGGCAGAAAGTGAAGAGGAACTAAAAAGCCTCTTGATGAAAGTAAAAGAGGAGAGTGAAAAAGTTGGCTTAAAACTCAACATTCAGAAAACGAAGATCATGGCATCCGGTCCCATCACTTCATGGGAAATAGATGGGGAAACAGTGGAAACAGTGTTAGACTTTATTTTTGGGGGCTCCAAAATCACTGCAGATGGTGACTGCAGCCATGAAATTAAAAGACGCTTACTCCTTGGAAGAAAAGTTATGAGCAACCTAGATAGTATATTCAAAAGCAGAGACCTTACTTTGCTGGCTAAGGTCTGTCTAGTCAAGGCTATGGTTTTTCCTGTGGTCATGTATGGATGTGAGAGCTGGACTGTGAAGAAGGCTGAGCACCGAAGAATTGCTGCTTTTGAACTACAGTGTTAGAGAAGACTCTTGAGAGTCCCTTGGACTGCAAGGAGATCCAACCAGTCCATTCTGAAGGAGATCAACCCTGGGATTTCTTTGGAAGGAATGATGCTAAAGCTGAAACTCCAGTACTTTGGCCACCTCATGCGAAGAGTTGACTCATTGGAAAAGACTCTGATGCTGGGAGGGATAGGGGGAAGAAGAAATGGACGACAGAGGATGAGATGGCTGGATGGCATCACTGACTCAATGGACGCAAGTCTGAGTGAACTCCGGGAGTTGGTGATGGACAGGGAGGCCTGGCGTGCTGCGATTCATGGGCTGGCAAAGAGTCGGACATGACTGAGCGACTGAACTGAACTGACCCTTGTTTAAGTTAAGGAAATTCCTTCTAATTTTTTGAGTTTTTATAATGATTGGGAGATGTATTTGCCAATGGCCTTTTCTGCATTTAGTGATTATTATTAATCATGTAGGGAAGTTGGTCCTTTATGTATTAATATGGTGAAAGTGAAAGTTGCTCAGTCATGTCCCACTCTTTGCGACCCTATGGACTATACAGTCCATGGAATTCTCTAGGCCAGAATGCTGGAGTGGGTAGCCTTTCCCTTCTCCAGGGGAATATTTCCAACCTAGGGATCGAACCTAGGTTTCCCGCGTTGCAAGCGGATTCTTTACCAACTGAGCTAGGAGGGAAGCCATTAATATGGTATGTTGATTGATTTTCAGATGTTACACCAACCTTGCGTTTCAGACATGAATCTTACCTGGCAATGACATATCATTATTTTTTTCAGATGTTGCTAGATTCAGTTTGCTAACATGTTTAGAAAGGTTTTTGCATCTATGATGTCTTTGTTTGGCTCTGTTATCAAGGTGATAATGGCTTCAAAGAATGAACTGGGAAGTGTTCCCTTCTCTTCTATTTTCTGAAAGCATCATCTAGAAATGGTATTATTTCATCTTTAAATAAATGATAGAATTCACCACTTGGGACTGGGGGGACTTTATTTGTAGGAAAATTTTTAGTTACTACTTTAGTTTCCTCTTACTTTTTATCCTTCTATTCAGATTCTCTACTTTTTTCTTGAGTTAATTTTGGTAATTAATGCCTGCCTGGGAATCTGTCCATCTTTTAAGTTGTCTAGTTTATTAGCATAAAGTTGTATAATATTCCATTTATAATTCTTTCCATTTCTGTAGGGTCAGTGATGTCCCTTCTTTCATTCCTGGTTTGTGTCTTCCCTCTTTTATTCCTGGTCAGGGTAGGTAAAAGTTTGCCAATTTCCTTCATCTCTTCGAAGAAGCAACTTTGATTTCTCTGGATTTCTTTATTGTGTTTTTGCTCTCCATTTCATTGAGTCCTACCCTTTATATTTCTTTCCTTTTGGCTGCTTTGGGTTCAATTTGCTCCTCTTTAGCTGGTTTATAGTAGATGCTTAGACGATTTATTCTGAGAACTGCTTTTCTAATATAGGTATTTAAATCTGTAAATTTCCTTCCAAGTACTATTCTAGCTGCATTCATAACTATTGGTATGTTATGTTTTAATTTTCACTCAGTTCAAAATACTTCCCTTTTGATGTCTTCTTAGATCCATGTGTTATTTGTAATTCTGTTAATTCCCAAATAACAGGAAATTGCTAAATTTCTTCCTGTTAATGATTTCTACTTTAATTCCATTAGGGTTGAATAGTTCTAATCCCTTTATTCTTAGGACATAATATATGGTCTAGCCTGGAAAATATTCCTTTTATATTTGAAAATAATATAAATTACTGTCATTGGGTGGAGTGTTCCATAAATGTCATTAGGTCATTTAAGTTTGATAGTGCTAGTCAAATCTTCTATATCTTTGAGCATGCTCTGTTTAGTTATTCCATTAATTATTGAAAGAAGAGCATTAAAATCTATGATTATTCAATTTGACATTTTTTTGTCAGTTTTCAGTGATGTACCTTGGAGTACTGTTGTTATATATATATGCGTACACTTACATCATCATATCTTTTTCATGTATTGATTCTTCCATCATTATAAAATGTCCCTCTTTGATAATAATTTTTTATTAAGGACTATTTTGTCTTACAGTAATATGGTCAAACTCTCTTATGATTATTATTTGCCTAGTATATCTTTTTCTACCACTTTACATTCAATCTATTTGTGCCTTTGACTCTAAAATGTATTTGTTGTAGACAGAATATTGTCAGCTTTTGTTCTTTAATCCATCCTGGCAATCTCTACTTTTTAATTGGAATGTTTAGTTCACCCAGATTTAATGTAATCATTGATCTGGTTGGATTTATATTTGTTGTTTTGCTGTTTTCCATATTTCAAGTCTTCTTTATTTCTCTTTTACTACTTTATTTTGTGTTAAATAGATATTTTCTAGTGTGCCATACTAATTCCTCTTTTTAAGCTCTTTTTAAAAGCTGTTTTCATACTGGTTGCTCTGGGGATTACACTATGCATCTTAAATTATAACAATATACTTCAGTTTAATTCTGGTAAAATATAGAAATTTTGCTTCAGGATATCTTCATTTCCTTCATCTTTCTGTATGTTATTACTGCCACACATATCATGTGTATATATATTATAAACCCACCAGTACAGTGCTATAATTATTGCTTTACACAATTCTAAATGTCTTTTGAAGAACATAAAAAACTACATTTACACAGTCTTATATATTTACCCATATATTTGCCACTTCCAACCCTTAGTTTTATTTTCTTCTCATATGTTCTCTACCCCAACCTTCTCTTTTACTTCTTTCAAATTTGCCCAGCCACAAAAAAACATGTTAGTAACCAACTAAAGAAAACATCCTGAAACAAAAGGCTGTCTAGAAGTCTCATTTTTGATATAAGTCAGAAAAGGAGAAACTTGTTCAAAAATGATTCAAGCACCATCTTCCTAAATAGCCTCTGCCTAGAGGCAATCTTTCTGTATAAGATGAGAGAGCATTTTAGCCTATTGTTTCACACTCTTCTGTTCTGAGGGTAACTTGCAACAACTTATGAACCTCATCTTTGAATACGTGCTGATTTATTCCTTCCCACAGATATTCTTGGCAATCTCGTTTGCTGAGCTTGCTGTTCATTTCTAAAATCCAGGTGTTTCCCTTTACCTCTCAATAAGCTGATTCATTTCCTAGGTGTGATTACTTGGACTATTCTTCCTAGATGTATTTGAATGACAGGGTTAGCAAGAGGATATCTTTCTGGCCTGCAGAGACTGAACCCAGACTTAAATCTATGTTAAACACTACCCTGGAAAAAAATCCTTCTATTTTCAAACTCTTTTGACTGTAAGATAATTAATTGAACTCTTAGGCTTCTAAGTTTGCATCCCAAACAGAACAGTAAAATAATTATTCTTGGACCTGTTAAAACTTGACAATTATAGTTTTGAGACATCACTAAGGAAATATTCCAACATGTCATATCAGTGTAATTGTATGTATAAATTTATGTATGCAATTGATTCATAAACAAGCACACAGTTGCTTTCTATGTTTTGTTGTTCTTGTTCTTGCTGTTGCCCCAGTGGTTTGGGGTTCCTTAAAATACTGTCCATGTATCTTTTTATCAGTTTATAATAGAAATATAATGTTTATAGGTGTAAGATTCCTATACCGAGTCCTATACCTATACAGTAGGGTCTGCTTAATTCACAGTTGAAGGAGAAAGAAAGGAAGCAAGGAAGAGAGAGGAGGGAGAAGGGAGGAAGGGAGGGAAGAAAGGAGAGAAAGAAAGAAGAAAGAAAAATTATAAGCGAAGATACGTGTGAGAACTGGGAAGAAGTAACCTGTGCCCGAATCCTTTCTTTGGTCTAATTATTACCTGAGAGAGTGAAACCTTGGAGCCCTGAAGAGAAGGAAGTAGAGAATTGGGGTCAGGGTAAAGTCTAAAGAAATTGTATACTAGTCACTGAGGTGCTTTAATTAAAAAAGGTAAAAAGGACATTCTTCTCCCTCTAAACAAAAGGCCTATTGAAATGGAAACTAATGATATTTTCAGGAAAATAGAAGGGGTTTGATGCGGAAAATAACTAACATCCTACACAGTAATATTTTGTTATTGGCAAACAGAAAGCAATAGTTCAAAATTTATCAAGCTTATCAGTTCCACCTAATTAAGGATATAGCCAGAGGGTATAGTAAACAAAACTCTAATAACTCATTTCTGAGCTACTGGCTCCAGTGAAATGTAATATCCTTCCTGAAATGTGCTTGGTGGTCTCTGCTCATCTTGACCTTCGTCCAAGAGGCGACCACATGGAAACACTCTATTTCTGTTGAGGTCAAGGATGGAACTCTTTAGAGATTACATTTTTGTCCTCAATGGCAGACGCTTGTCTCCAGCCATAATTTTGCCAGGGGATGCATGAAATTTGTATGTGATCCTTCGAGGAAAAAGAAGGTCTATAGAATCTGGAGGAGGATAATTTAATCTCTATTTCAATTATAGACACCATTTGTTTCAAAATGAAGCCCAACATTTTCCGAGAAAACCTCCCCTCTCAACTGAGAAGATGTTTCAGTGTGAAAGTTAAAATGTTCATTAGAGTGTTTAAACAAGTGTCAGGAAAGGATCTCTACAGCTAAAGTTACAAGCGCTGGAAATAATAGGTGAATGCAGATCTGAAGACCTCAGGTTCCTCACTTCTAATCCTCTTTCACCTCTGCCCCCAAATCTCTTTTTTATTTTTTAAGACAAAATGGACTTTATTACTTTTTCTGAGTTAAAGAACTTTATTTTATTGAAAATATATTTGATTTACAATGCTTTGGGTGTACTCTGTCTTTTTCCTTGGAACTCACTTCTTACCCTCTTTCAAACTATAGTTAGAGAGGAGAAAACGTTATAAACACTAAACACTTGTGTCCCTCCCCCAATTTCTTTGTTGAAGCCAAACCCCCAATGTGATGGTGTTTCGGGATGGGGCCTTCAGGAAGTCATAAGTATGGGACCTCCATGATGGGAGCACTGTCTTTACAAGAAAAAGGTTTGACCAGAGCCTCCTTTCTCTCCACCATGTGAGCACAGAATGAGCAGGTAGCCATCTGCCAGCCAGGAAGAGAACTCTATAGCTCTCACCAGAACCCAGAGGGCAATCTGCTCTCAGACTTCCAGCCTCCAGACTGTGAGAAATAAATGTATGTTGCTTAAGCCACCCAGTCTATGGTATCTTCTATGGCAACCCAAGCAGACTAGATGCCCTTAAGAAGGGCTGGTCGGCCTTAGACCATGGAGTCTAAGTCACATGGAGACATGGGCAGCCATAGGAGTCAGCAGCCCAGAGGGGCAGGGCAACTGAGTCAGGCTGGCAAGACATCTCTGCCCAACGTGGATATGATGACTGGAAGGACCAGGCTGATAAATAAACAAAAGGACAGCTTTGGAAACTGGACTTTTTCTGTAGGTCGTAGCTTCTCATGTGAAAATGTTAACGTTGCCTAAGAGTTATAATTAAAGAGTGTAAGTGTGTGCATGCGTGCGTGTGTGCACACAGTTTCCTGGGAAGAGCATTTTAAAAGAATTCTCATAAAGGTAAAGAATAACTGCTGTGGGTAGAGAGGAGTCAAAGAACATTTTTTAACCTGGAGAAGGTCATGACCCAGAGTCTTTTCTCCTGTATTACAAAGTTGGGAATCTGCCACTAAAGTATTACTTATAACAACCGTCCTCACTTCCTTTTAAGGAAGCTAGGATTTTTTTTTTTTTTCCTCTGTCAGTTGTACTCTCTCAAAGAGATATTGAGTTGGCCAAAAAGTTCTTTCAGGTTAAGATGGGCTGGAAAAAAATCCGAAAGAACTTTTTGGCCAACCCAAACAGTTATACGTTGCAAAGTGCTAGAAACTCTTTGTAAGCAAATACTTCTAGAAGTGAAATTCCCTTTTTTCCCCACTGGAGCTAATACGCTGTCAAGATGAGGAATACTGTTTATTAGGCCCAGATATGCCTAGGAACTTGTTCCGGGCAGGTGGTGGAGAAACAAGCGTTCCATCCTCCAGCCCGGAGTTCACCTGATGGTCCAAGAAACCACATTCCCAGGGCCCATCTGCTAATCTGTGTCATCCTGCCTTTTCACCACGCGGGACACGCAAGCTTCTGGTTCCTGGTCCATCTGCAGGGCTTGCCCTCAGCGAAACTGAAAAGTAAGGAAAGCTTGCCTTAATGAGGCTCTGCCACCTTTCTGGCTTTGGGCTTCTAAAAATTGAGTCTGACAGCTAAGTAGTTTGTGGTTTTCAATCACATTGTCTGTTTCGCTACAAAATCCTCCTTTTAACCAAGCCCTCCTTGCCTTCTATTTTATGGGCATTTCTAGCTCCTCCTCTCTCTCATGTCCATGCTGAGAAGCAAATTCACCACCTGCTCTGGGACATGCGTGCCTTTGGAAATGTGCTACTTCTCCCAAAGGTGCTGAAATAGACAGGATTTATAGAAGTAGAACGAGAGAGTCTATCAGAGGGTAATAGTATCATAAGCTGTTTGGAGAGGTAGGGACGTTTTCTGACTGCCTAAACTCACACGAGAGGGTCCTGCCTATAGGCAAAATTTGACTTGGCCATATGCACCTGTAACCTGGGAGAATTTTCCTTTAACACACAACACTGTTTGGGAAAAAACTGGAGAACCCCAACTCCAAAATAGTTACACAGTCATCACCACAGGATCTCCTCAAATATGTGTTCTAAATCTGTTGACAATTCTTCTCTGTGTACTAATATGTATATACAATGAATCCATCTACTTCGTACTAAAAAAAGGCTGAAATAGAAATTTTTAGTTCAACATGCAAAATGATTATTTTTTTAAAAAAAATGCAGATGTCATCTGACTCATAGTTCCAACCAGGCATGTAAAAGGTCATTTTACACCAGGACTCCCACAAGGAACTCTGAGCCAGGAATTGTGGGCTCATTTCTCTTATAAGCTGGAGAACTGTTTTAAATCCTTTCCACACAATTTGCAGAAGTCTTGCTAATGCAAACCATATAGATGGTAAATGACACACACAGAATGACTAAGCCTTTTTTAAAAATATTATTCCTTCAATATCCTTGAGAGCAGGAACCACAAAACCATTCTGTACCTTGGAGAAGCCCAAAGTCAAGTCCTAGATCTTTCTCCTCAATCACTGGGGAAAGTTAATCTTCACCTTGATTATTTTGAAAAGAGTGGCAGTATTTTACCATCCCCACTTTAAATATGGCATGGTTATTCCCACTCTGCTTCACTCTGGCCAGAAGAGCATTGTCAAGTTTTTCTGTTTTTCTAAAGGCTGAAAAAGTATAGCTTACAAAAATTCAGTTTGACAGTTAGGGAGTTTGAGGACTTCAAATCACATTGCATGTCTTGCTGTAGAATTCTAACATTGTAATCAAAACGTGCTTCTGTGAAATCTAATTTTGACCAACCAGTTACAAGCAATGGGCATTATCAAACAGGAAATTCCATAATTCAAATAGACCATTTATCCATTTTCTGCATTTCAGAAAAATCCTTGATGGGATTTGAATTTTTTCCAATTTTCTTCTATATCACTGATCCTCTGTGGGACACACAAAGGCCCTCTTCTGGCTTTAAAGTCCATTATCTCCACAAGGGGCTCAAAATGTCTGGCCCTCCCACCAGGGAACTAGGAAAACATTCTCAAATGGTCTGAAGTGCTTTTGGATCTAGATGGTAAAGATGTTTGTGGCCCCCTTCTCTTGAAAAGAACCCCTCGAACACCCTCAAAACAACAAGGATGTAGAAACACAAAGTTTATGTTTAATGAAACCAGAAGATAACTGTAATGGAAACAGCAACATATAAAGATAGAAAAGGAAGGAACAGTAAATACTTTGCAGATAAGGGAAGATTCAAATTGAAGAGTTGGCAGAGATGACAATGCTGAGAAATCAGCTACTTTGCATCTCAGGAACCCAGAAAAGCATATTGGAGACAGTGTCAGCCTGAAGGACATACATACGAGATAAATACAGGGACATTGTTTAGAATTCTGTATAGGAAACAAATTGACTCTTGCCTCCTTCTCAGCCTTTATTGAGGAAAACTTCCAAAATGGAGAAAACTATAAACTGCCCTCCCCGCAAAAAAACTCAGGAAATAAAAATGACACAGAAAGTCAAAGAAAACTTAGACATTACATTCATGAAACAAGAATAAGATATATTTAATAATTATAATAATAATCAGCATTTAAGAGCCCTTGGAAGCTAAGAAATATGAGAGCCAGACTTACAACTTTAATAATACAATTACAAGATAGGGAAGACTTTAAAAAAATTATAAAAATGGAGAATAGGAAGAAAAAGGCAAGAAAATTAAGAGTTGGACAATAATGTCCAATACCCGAATAATAGAAATTCCAAAAGAAGAAAGCAGAGAAAATATTAGGGAGATATACAAGGGAAAAATTCCAAAACTGAAATAAATGAAGCTGAATCTCCAAATTGAAAATAAGATTCTCGAGCGTCCCTTGGACTGCAAGAAGATCCAACCAGTCCATGCTAAAGAAGACCAGTCCTGGGTGTTCATTGGAAGGACTGATACTGAAGCTCCAATACTTTGGCCACCTGATGGCGAAGATCTGACTCATTGGAAAAGACCCTGATGCTGGGAGGGATTGGGGGTAAGAGGAGAAGAGGATGACAGAGGATGAGATGGCAGGATGGCATCACCGACTTGATGGACATGAGTTTGGGTGAACTCTGGGAGTTGGTGATGGACAGGGAGGCCTGGCGTGCTGGGATTCATGGGGTCGCAAAGAGTTGGACACAACTGAGCGACTGAACTGAACTAAGTTCATGTTTTTTAACGACTCACATCAAGATATAATAATACAAGAGAAAGCTTCCAAAACTGAAATAAATGAAGCTGAATCTCCAGATTGAAAAGTTCATATTTTTAATGACTCACATTAAGATGCATTATCATATTTCATAACATTAGAAACAATAGATCCTAAACACCTCTAGAGAAGAAACTAAGGTTACATGCAAAGGAGCAGAGACAGAGCAGCATGGGGTACTGGGTTAGTCTGTCTGAGTTGCCATAACAAAGCATCATAGAATGGGTAGCATAGACAACAGAAATCTCTCTCTTCCTCTTCTTATTAGGCCACCAACACTACTGGATTAGGACCTCACTTTTTTGACCTTATTTAAACTTAATTGCCTCCTAAGAGCCATGTTTTCAAATATAATCATATTGGGGGTTAGGGCTTTCACATTTGAATTTTGGACAATTCACTCTCAATGGCTAAATTAGAAACTGGAAATTCTGTCTCAGGATGAGTCTTACCTCAAGTCTCCCCCATATCTGGTTTAGGTGATCTTTAGGTGAGATTTTTAGGTTTTAGACTTCAGAGTTCATCCAGTAATGAGTTAAGACTTTGGGGGCTTTGGGATGGAGTGAATGAATTTTGCACGTTGAGAAGGACATGGATTTGGGGAGCAAGGAGCAGAATACTATAGACTGAATGCTTGCATCTCCCCCCAGATTCACCATGTGAAAGCCCTAATCCTCAGTGTGGCTGAATTTGAAAATGGGGTCCCTAAGGAAGTAAAGTTAAATCAAGTCATAAAAGCAGGGCCCTGATCCAAGAGGATGTGTTCTTATGAGAATTGGCACCAGAGTCCACTCTCTACCCATAAACATGTGCTTAACAAGAAAAGGCCATGTGAGGACCTAGAGAGAATGTGGCCATCTGCGAAGCCAAGAAGATGCTCACCAGAATCTGAATCAGCCAGAACTTTGATCTGAAACTTCTAGCCTCCTTATCTATTGTTTAAGCTGCCCATTTTATGGTATTTTATTATGAAACTCTGAGTAGACTAATTCACAGTCCAATGCTCTAGTGTGTCTGTAGTTGAAAATAAGGTTTTCTAGGTTTATCCTAACTATTTAAGAAGTGCTTTTAAAAGAGAAAATATACTTGTGTCATAGATGGAGAGCAAATAAAACAAGAGCTTCCTTAATATAATACATAAGTACAACTTAAAATTGCTGGTGCTAAGTGAATATATCAAATAGCAGTGAAAAGAAGAGAAGCAAAAGAGAAAAGGAAAGATATAAGCATCTGAGTGCAGAGTTCCAAAGAATAGCAAGGAGAGATAAGAAAGCCTTCCTCAGTGATCAGTGCAAAGAAATAGAGGAAAACAATAGAATGGGAAAGACTAGAGATCTCAAGAAAATTAGAGATACCAAGGGAACATTCTGAAACAGATGGGAATACCAGACCACCTGACCTGCCTCGTGAGAAACCTGTATGCAGGTCAGGAAGCAACAGTTAGAACTGGACATGGAACAATAGACTGGTTCCAAATAGGAAAAGGAATCCATCAATGCTGTATACTGTCACCCTGCTTATTTAACTTATGAGAAACGTTAAGCTGGAATCAAGATTGCCGGGAGAAATATCAAAATCTCAGATATGCAGATGACACCACCCTTATGGCAGAAAGTGAAGAAGAACTAAAGAGCCTCTTGATGAAAGTGAAAAAGGAGAGTGAAAAAGTTGGCTTAAAGCTCAACATTCAGAAAACGAAGATCACGGCATCCAGTCCCATCATTTAATGGCAAATAGATGGGAAAACAGTGGAAACAGCATCATACTTTATTTTTGGGGGCTCCAGAATCACTGCAGATGGTGACCACAGCCATGAAATTAAAAGACGTTTACTCCTTGGAAGAAAAGTTATGACCAACTTAGATAGCATATTCGGAGAAGGCGATGGCACCCCACTCCAATACTCTTGCCTGGAAAATCTCATGGGCGGAGGAGCCTGGTAGGCTGCAGTCCATGGGGTTGCTAAGAGTCGGACACGACTGAGCGACTTCACTTTCACTTTTCACTTCCATGCACTGGAGAAGGAAATGGCAACCCACTCCAATGTTCTTGCCTGGAGAATTCCAGGGTCGGGGGAGCCTGGTGGGCTGCCGTCTATGGGGTCGCACAGAGTTGGACACGACTGAAGCGACTTAGCACCAACAGCAGCAGATAGCATATTAAAAACCAGAGACATTACTTTGTCCACAAAGGTCCGTCTAGTCAAGGCTATGGTTTTCCCAGTAGTCATGTATGGATGTGAAAGTTGGACAATAAAGAAAGCTGAGTGCCGAAGAATTGATGCTTTTGAACTGTGGTGTTGGAGAAGACTCTTGAGAGTCCCATAGACTACAAGGAGATCCAACAAGTCCATCCTAAAGGAGATCAGTCCTGGGTGTTCATTGGAAGGACTGATGTTGAAGCTGAAACTCCAATACTTCAGCCACCTGATGCGAAGAGCTGACTCATCTGAAATGACCCTGATGCTGGGAAAGATTGAGGGCAGGAGGAGAAGGGGACAACAGAGGATGAGATGGTTGGATGGCATCACTGACTCAACGGACATGAGTTTGGGTGAATTCCGGGAGTTGGTGATGGACAGGGAGGCCTGGTGTGCTGCATTTCATGGGGTCCCAAAGAGTCGGATACAACTGAGTGAGTGAACTGAACTGAATATATCAAGAAAATAGCAAAAATAGGAAAGAGAACACACAAGTCAATTATCTGGAAAGGATGTGCATGAAAAGTTTCATACAGGATGCTTATAGCAGCATCACTTAAAAAACTGGAGACAAGCTAAATGTCCAATAATTAGATTAGTTAGATAAATTATGTCATAACCGTGCAACAAAATCTTATGCAGTCATTTAAAATCACCTTTAGAGGAAAAATTAACACCTTAAGGAAACATTAACAATATTGTTAAGGGAAAACACACAACAGCATGAATAATTTAATCCAAATTGGGAGTGTGTGTGTCTTTATGAACAATATATGTCAAAATATATGTTAAAATTAAAAAATAAATAAATAAAATAAAACATTTTAAATCTTAAAAAAAAAAAAAATGCCAAGGGTTATCACTGGATGGTAGAGTTACAAGCAGTTTTACTTTCTTTTTACGGCTTTTCTGCATGTTAAATATTTTGCAATAAACATTTCTTGCTCTTTTACTATGTATGTGTATTATTTTTATTTAGAGACCACATAATGATAATTTTGCTCTCATTACTTCTCAGAGAATTTGACAAGTTGGTTTCTATATTTTAATACAGCAGATAAACCCCGATTTCATAGTTCTGTCTAGCACACTCTTCTCTCCTAGTAGATGAGAAACTTCAGTGGGCTCTCAGTTGCTCATCATGAAAGCTAATGGGGTTGCAGTCACAAGTAACATAATGGAAAGAGTAAGAATCCATCTCAAGGCTCTGCAGCCTCTGCTGTCTAGGCTTCCCACTACATCTGCCCTGTTGTGGCTTCCAAGACTAGAAAACACATTAAGTATCAGCTAACTCTGCTGGTGCTGCAAACTTCCTCTCTTCTTCCAGGATCCCTAAGGGTTTGGGTAATGCTTTCTCTTCAGGATTCAAATGGAATCCTCAAAGGAGAAGAGAAAAGAATACCCCAGCTCTCCTAGTCTTCCTGCCTCCCCCATTCCTTGTCTTCTCTTTCCTTCTCCTTAGAGAAGAGTGAGGCAGGGCCCCTTACAAGGACACCTCTTTACAGCAAGGATTCTTTTCTTCCTATAGACCCTGGTGTTCCTGTGCATACAGTCCAGGAACTGGGACAGAACACACTTCTGTTGTCTTAAGCTACCAAGTTTGTGGTAAGAAGCTATGGGCAACCTGATTGGTGTCTTCATAGTCTGGGTGCTTGATTTCAGATGTCTTAGCCTTTAGAGCTGTGAGAGGCATAAAGTACCAACAGGGCAAATGTTTCATTTTCAGAAATTAGACTAGTGAGATCCTGCTAGTGAAGACATTCAAACAGATGGGATGCCCACTCAGGACAGAAGGTAGAAAGGATTTATGTTTTCTATACGAAGAGACGGACTTTAGAAACACCTTAAGTATCTCACTGAATTCAATGCCTTCATCCAGAAGTTTGCAGAGTCCACCTGGCATCAGACTACAATTTTCTTGTCACGTCTCAAAGAAATTAACAAATGTTTGACAGGTTGTTCCAAAAAGCCTGGCATAAGCCTTAGTTGTTTATATCTTCCCCACCTGGAAAATATTCTAGGTCCCCAACTTAGACTTTTCCCAGTGGTTTCAAAATGAAGGCTCATGAATTGAGCACTTAATATGCTCCATTTTCTATGTGAGTATCCTCGTACACTGATACTCATAGTTAACCGTGTGCATTTTTTCTAGGATGTGTTATACTGACCAAGGTACTCTGACAACCGTTCTACAAAGAATGCAGCTTCCTTGAAAAGCCATTCTGCATGGGTAGATAAATCATGTTCACAGTTCATGAATTACTTTGACTTTGACCCACACAATGTTCACTTGCAGACAGGAGCCAGTCTGAGATCTTGTCCTAAGAACTGCAGGGATGGGCCAGGGAGAAATGCCAATCCTAGAAACTGGAGTGGAAGTGGCAGCTCATATCTGGATGTGTGGTGGTGGAGGACGCAGGACATTAGTATTCAACGCTGCACATTAGACTTCCCAGCAAGCACCATGCAAACAGATGCTGTGCAGTGCACACAGTGATCTAATTAAGGGCATGGGCTATTTCTCCAAAAGGAAAGGCAATTACTATCCATTTCAGTTGTAACTGCTTGGTGTGTGCCAAACACTTTAGGAATTTGTTACAAAATCAGAAGGTATATGATTTTAATAAAATCTATAGAGGATATAAAGAATCATGCAATAACTAACCCCTGTGTTCTCACTTTCTCAGTTCAAGAAGAAGTTGGCATTTATTTCTTTCTCCTCTGATGTAAGTGCTGGAGTTTGAGAAGTGTCTTGAAAGATGACTCTGATAGGAGTCTCTAAATACAAGGCTGAGTTGATTAAAACTGACCAAAGTGTATGCGAACTACAGCAAAATATGCTCCCATTCCTCTGGCCTGTGATGTCTATCTACCCTCAGAAGTTCCCAGATCATCTCATTTTTTATTCTGATTACACATTGGAATAGCTCTTGTCCTCATGTAAACATGTGTTAGAGACGCTTCTATCTACACCAGCCCAACCTCTCCATCTCAGACCTACCGCCAGCTTCCCTGGCTATGGATTCTCCCTATATTCCATCCCGTTTCCCAAGCTCAACAGTGCCATTCATACTGGGAGTAATGGGGAGACCTTGGAGTAACAGAAACACACACACACGAATGTCTCTGCTAGGGGAAGATCATCTGCACGCCTGAGGCAGAATTGTTCATGAACATCGACGAAGCTCTAACCAGAAAGGCAGTACAACAGAACCTCTACACACACAGGTTACCTAAGAGTATGGTTTCCTGGACCCTCCTCCTAGAACCTTCCCAAAAGCACTCCACCATCATTCTCCTGGGGACCAAGTTTTCCCCAGGGCAATGCCAATGCCAGAACCAGTAACAACATACTGTGGCATTCAGTAGATCCATTTTCAAGACAATCACATCTTTCAAACACCTGTTTGTCTTAGCATTTTAGAAGATGATTCAAAATCAAGAATCTTGCTTCCAGAACAAGGAGGTCATTCTTAAGATGTGCTACCTAGTTTAGGACTCAGTTCAGTTCAGTTGCTCAATCGTGTCCTACTCTTTGTGACCCCGTGGACTACAGCACGCCAGGCCTCCCTGTCCATCACCAACTCCTGGAGTTTGCCCAAACTCATGTCCATTGAGTCGGTGATGCCATCCAACCATTTCATCCTCTGTCGTCCCCCTCTCCTCCTGCCCTCAATCTTTCCCAGCATCAGGGTCTTTTCCAATGAGTCAGCTCTTCACATCAGGTGGCCAAAGTATTGGAGTTTCGGCTTCAACATCAGTCCTTCCAATGAACACCCAGGACTGATCTCCTTTAGGATGGACTGGTTGGATCTCCTTTCAGTCCAAGGGACTCTATAGAGTTTAGGACTAAGTGGTCATTATTACTAATATAGTTATCTATTAACTAATAGATACTTAAAACACTTTCAGCTAATGTTGCTGTTAATCAGTGTCAAAAACATTTAACCTGTGTCCATCATCTGATGAATGGATAAACTAAATGTGATCTATCCATACCACACACTATTATTCCACCACAGAAAGGAATGAAATACTGATAGAGGCAGACCCAAGAGGCTACATATTATATGACTCCATTTATATGAAATATACAAAACAGGCCAATACATAGAGACAGAAAGCAGATTAGTTAGTGGTTGCCAGGAGCTGGAAGGAGAGGGAATGGGGAGCGTCTGCTAAGAGCGTAAGGGTTTCCTCGTAGGGTGATGAAAAGTTCTGAACCCGGATGGTGGGAACAGATGCACAACACTGTCAGTGTACTTAATGCCATCAAATTGCATACTTGAAGATGGCTAAAACTGCCAATTCCATGTTCCACGTATTTTATCCCAGTTAAAAAGAAAAAAAGATTTAACCTCTGGGTTTCTGTTTCCTCAGTTATACCCTTAGATCTATTGTCTTTGGTATGTTATGGGAGATATAACCTATTTTGTGAAAACCTTTGTGAATGGAAACCTTTGAAAAAAAATTTTTTTTTGTCTGCACAACATGTAGGATCTTAGTTCCCTGGGACTGAGTTCAGGGACTGAACCTGTGTCCCCTGCATTGGAAGCACAGAGGCTTAACCACGGGTCCACTAGGGATGTCCTACAAATGGATACTTTTTTGGAAGAGAACTGTAAGACCCACCATACTGAGCACATCCTCAACGGCTGAAGAAATCCATGACACCAGGCCACTGGGATGATACTAAAGGTCACAGCTGCACTCTCCCGAGCATGTTCCCCTTAATGTCTCTTGTTCTCTCTCCACCCACCCCCAAGACAGACTGCTGCTCACAATCAGAACACTATTTAGAGGCATCAACAGGCAGTTGTGCCTGTTCCTAACGGATTCTAAGTACCTGATGTGCTGAGAGCACAGGATGATTTCTTTCACACGATCGAGCTCCATAGGGTCTGTCTTCTAGACCATTTTGTTGGTTTAAAATATACCAATGCTCAAGCATTGTGAAGTCCGTCCCCATGGGGAAAGGGGGTCAATTGGGTTCACTGTGCCGAGATTTTTCTTTTATTTAAAAAACCTAAATTTCAAACCACATCTTCTATTTCTTTCAACAACATCAGGCATTGGCATGTCACTTGCCTCTCCGTTTCTAGGAATAAAGACTAGAAATCTTAATATAAAACATTAACTCTGTGGGCTGGACTGGCAGAGTAATAGATCTTTGCAACTGCAGTGGCAAAACCTTGCCGGAGCTTCCTCAAGTCACAATAAAGCACTGTAATTCTTTTATTGAACCAAGAGCAGTTAAGTCACAAATGTATCTATGCAGAAAGCAATTGTGGCAGCAACTCGAATAGATGACTTCAGGAACCATTCAGTACCGGCGCCAAAGGGCCCTGATGCTAAAGGTGAAAATAATAGATTGGATTAGAAAGCACTGCTCAGACCCAGAGCAATCAATGACACCTCAGCACTCTCTTTATTTGAGCTCTGATCGCTCTTACTTCACATGCAAGGCACACTGCATTAGCAACCAGATGGTATCTTCCTTTTCCTGCTGGACTTTCTAGGATTTCCAAAAACTCTTGCCTGAATTAGTTCACTTTTTCTGGCCAGCCTAATAAGGTTTCAGCCAGCTGACAAGCCTGAATACAAGGAAAAATGAATCCCAACAGATAGCACAACTATTTATTAGGCTTAATAAGAAGAGAGGAGAAAGAAAAGCAAAAACACAGCTTAGATATCAATATAGTCAATACCTTTGGGTTTCATTTTTTTTTAACCCTTAAAAAACCCTATAGGTCTGGAAGCGCTATCAGAGGTCAACTACTCAATGTGCCAAATTAGTTATCTACTGCTACTTAACAAATCCCTCCCAAACTCAGTGACTCGAAACAACATTCATCATTTCACAGTTTCTAGGGGTCAGGGATCCAGGTGCAGTTTCTGTGAGTCTTCTGCTGTCAGAAACTCTCCCAGGCTGCAGTCCCAGGGTTGGCAGTGGCTGTGGTCAGCTGAGGACTTGACTGGGGAAGATACTGCCCTCGGTCACTCAAGAGGTTGATGGCAAGGAGGCATTTCCTCCCGGGCTGTTGGATTCAGAGTTTTGGTTCCCCGTGAGCTGGTTGGTGGCCAGAGGCCTTACTCTATTCCTTGCTTCCTCACATGGCAGCATACAATATGGTGGCCGGCTTCATCAAGCAAGCAAAGGAGATGGCAAGAGAGAGAGTATGAACACAACACAAGTCATGGTCATTTGCAAAGTAATACAGGCAAGATCAGATCAGATCAGTCAGTCGTGTCTGACTCTTTGCGACCCCATGAATTGCAGCACGCCAGGCCTCCCTGTCCATCACCAACTCCCAGAGTTCACTCAGGCTCACGTCCGTCAAGTCCGTGATGCCATCCTGCCATCTCATCCTCGGTTGTCCCCTTCTCCTCCTGCCCCCAATCCCTCCCAGCATCAGTGTCTTCTCCAATGAGTCAACTCTTCGCATGAGGTGGCCAAAGTACTGGAGTTTCAGCTTTAGCATCATTCCTTCCAAAGAAATCCCAGGGTTGATCTCCTTCAGAATGGACTGGTTGGATCTCTTTGCAGTCCAAGGGACTCTCAAGAATCTTCTCTAACACCGCAGTTCAAAAGCATCAATTCTTTGGCGCTCAGCCTTCTTCACAGTCCAACTCTCACATCCATACATGACTACTGGAAAAACCATAGCCTTGACTAGACGGACCTTTGTTGACAAAGTAATGTCTCTGCTTTTGAATATACTATCTAGGTTGCTCATAACTTTTCTTCCAAGGAGTAAGCGTCTTTTAATTTCATGGCTGCAGTCACCATCTGCAGTGATTTTGGAGCCCCAAAAATAAAGTCTGACACTGTTTCCACTGTTTCCCCATCTAAATCCCATGAAGTGATGGGACCAGATGCCATGATCTTCGTTTTCTGAATGTTGAGCTTTAAGCCAACTTTTTCACTCTCCTCTTTCTCTTTCATCAAGAGGCTTTTTAGCTCCTCTTCACTTTCTGCCATAAAGGTGGTGTCATCTGCATATCTGAGGTTATTGATATTTCTCCCGGCAATCTTGCTTCCAGCTTGTGTTTCTTCCAGTCCAGTGTTTCTCATGATGTACTCTGCATATAAGTTAAATAAGCAGGGTGACCATATACAGCCTTGACGTACTCCTTTTCCTATATGGAACCAGTCTGTTGTTCCATGTCCAGTTCTAATTGTTGCTTCCTGACCTGCATACAGATTTCTCAAGAGGCAAGTTAGATGTGCTGGTATTCCCATCTCTTTCAGAAGTTTCCACAGTTTATTGTGATCCACACAGTCAAAGGCTTTGGCATAGTCAATAAAGCAGAAATAGATGTTTTTCTGGAACTCTTGAAGATATTGTGCATTCACATCCAGACCACAGAAATAAAGGGCATGTCTCAATAAAGTGAGTTACATGAATCTTTTTGGTTTCCCAGTACATATAAAAGTTATGCTTACATTATATTGTAGTCTAATACACAGGCAGTAGCATTATGCTTTAAAAATGCCAGACCTTAATTGAAAAATATTCTATTACCAAAATTGCTAACCATCATCTGAGCCTTCAGAGAGTCATAATAGTAATATTCAAGATCATGGATCACAGATCATCACAACAACTATAATAATAATGAAAAGGTTTGAAATACTGTGAGAATTACCAAAATGTGTGTGGCTAAAATCTAACTCATAAACTTAAACAAAATCATCTAATGAATTAGCAAGACAATTGACTCAGATAAACATGGGTGGCAACAGGAAAATTGAAGCTTTTGTATTCCAAAGAGATAGAATGCCCCCTGAATCAATCTGCTGGAAAGGTTATTTCCAATCAATACAACGGTCAGACTGTATTGTGGGAGTGTTAACCTGTTTCAGTCACTTTCCTTTTTTAGTTTCTCTCTCTGCCATTTACACTCTTCTCAGACATGAACCATGACCTCTCCATTCTGTGTAGCTGTCCTCAGCTTCCAGGCTGATGGTCAGCATCCACCCAACAGGATTTCAATGTTTGTCTTTGGCTGAAGGGTAAGAATGAGAAGCAAAAAATGCCCTACCAACTCCTAACTCCAGTGCATTTCCAAATGCCCTGGAGTAAATTCAGTATGCTCAGTTCAGTTCAGTCACTCAGTCGTGTCCGACTCTTTGTGACCCCATGAGTTGCAGCACGCCAGGCCTCCCTGTCCATCACCAACTCCCAGAGTTCAGCCAAACTCACATCCATCGAGTTGGTGATACCATCCAGCCATCTCCTCCTCTGTCGTCCCCATCTCACTCCACCTTCAATCTTTGCCAGCATCAGGGTCTTTTCTAGTGTGTCAGGTGGCCAAAGTATTGGAGTTTCAGCTTTAGCATCAGTCCTTCCAATGAACACCCAGGACTGATCTCCTTTAGAATGGACTGGTTGGATCTCCTTGCAGTCCATGGGACTCTCAAGAGTCTTCTCCAACACCACAGTTCAAAAGCATCGGTTCTTCAGCACTCAGCTTTCTTCACAGTCCAACTCTCACATCCATACATGACTACTGGAAAAACCATAGCCTTGATGAGACGGACCTTTGTTGGCAAAGTAATGTCTCTGCTTTTGAATATACTATCTAGGTTGCTCATGACTTTCCTTCCAAGGAATACGTGTCTTTTAATTTCATGGCTGCAATCACCATCTGCAGTGATTTTGGAGCCCAAAAGTATAAAGTCTGACATTGTTTCCACTGTTTCCCCATCTATTTCCCATGAAGTGATGGAACCAGATGCCATGATCTTCATTTTCTGATTGTTGAGCTTTAAGCCAACTTTTTCACTCTCATCAAGAGGCTTTTTAGTTCTTCTTCACTTTCTGCCATAAGGGTGGTGTGCTCATTTACCCTCAAATCTGAGCCACTGGTAGATGATGAACACAAATCCCAATCAAAGTTAGAAATACCCTGACAGGACTGATGAGAGTGTATTTGGGTGTAGTTCTCCAAATGTTCTGCTGAGAACCAACCAGCATCAGCCTTTTAGAGATACATAGATGACACTGTGCGTGGGGGTATAACAAACATGGATCCAAACTTGCCCTCAGATTCTAGAAGTGCTTTTAGCAAATCTGAAGTTCTTTGGGAGTACAGAAATATTAGCACGATAAACCTAAATTAACACACAAGCTATAGGCTGATGACTTCCAGAATCCAAGGGGCCTCTCAGTTCATTTCAGTCACTCAGTCGTGTCCGACTCTTTGCGACCCCATGGACTGCAGCACACCAGACTTCCCTGTCCATCACCAACTCCCAGAGTTTGCTCAACCTCATGTCCATCGAATCAGTGATACCATCCAACCATCTCATTCTCTGTTGTCCCCTTCTCCTCCTGCCTTCAATCCTTCCCAGCATCAGGGTCTTTTCAAATGAATCAGTTCTTCGCATCAGGTGGCCAAAGATTGGAGCTTCAGCTTCAGCACCAAATCTTTCATTGAATATTCAGGACTGATATCCTTTAGGATCGATTGGCTTGATCTCCTTGTAGTACAAGGTACTCTCAAGAGTTTCCTCCACCATCACAGTTCAAAGGCATCATTTGTTCAGTGCTCAGCTTTCTTTATGGTCCACCTCTCACATTCCTACATGACTACTGGGAAAACCACAGCTTTGACAATATGGACCTGTCGGCAAAGTAATGATTCTGCTTTCTAATATGCTACCTAGGTTTGTCATAGCTTTTCTTCAAGGAGCAAGTGTCTTTTAATTTCATGGCTGCAGTCACTATCTGCAGTGATTTTGGAGCCCAATCTTGGGCTCCAAGGGGCCTCTAGGCCAGTTCACAGGTAACTAAGTAATAATAAAGCATTGTTAACTTTGTGAAAGATAGATGCTTTAAAGAAAAACCTATTAGTCAATGAAGAGAAGAGGGTCACAGAATGGTTTCCTCTCCTGTCTTTCTTTTCCCACTAGGAGAGAAAGCATGTTGGGCTTCTCCAAATGCGGGCTACATATATTCTCCACATGGTTTGTCAGCTGGCCTCTTTGTGAGATTCAAGATTACAATGAGGCCAATCCATGCCTGTCTCTGGCCTGACTTAATAACTTAACTAATTGTAATTGACTAAACACCAGGCGTCAACTCACACATGTCAAGACTCATTTCTATCACCATCTTGGATCTATTGTAGTCTATAGTGAAGCATGCTGGGAAATGTCCAATGGGTCACCCAAACATGGCAGATCCTAGGTCAATATCACGACCCAGAAGATGAAGCCAGATGGTCCCAAGGCCAGGGCATAGGAGCGGGGAGCTGAGGTCAAGCAGGCACTGTAGGCTGAGTGAATGAGGTCACTGAGCCCAGACCACTGTGACTGCACGTGCTCAATATGGGTGAGTAAACCCACATCAAGGGATTTAAAACAGGGCTGATCTCACTAGCGAGGCACACCACCCAAACCTCTGACTGTCTTCAGATTCAGGTATCTCTGGTCTCTCTAATCCTCATACCTGGAATTCATTGCTTTGGGGGAGGAGGGGAAGCGGGGCCAGAACCAGTCTTCTTTTAAAAATGTGAATTTGTCTAGATCTAGGGGTGATGAAGATGTAAAGGGGTAACACACCGCCCAGGGCAGTGGACAAGCCCAGTAGCACCCTTTGTCACCATCAAATAGAATTGTCCTGAGAAACTGGCGTGGAGAGAGATTACATATCTTGGCAAAAGAACTTCTGAATTTAAAAAGTACACTCCAAATCACCAGGACTTCTGATTCCTAATTTGATACTCTTTATAAGGACCCAGCTATCTTTACTTGCATATTATTAGGATGCAATATGTCTCTCCATTGCCTTCCAGCAACAAATATGACTGTGTCATTTAGAGGCTTCTACAAAACTAGGCCCATGAGATATTTCTTGAGTAGAGCACTATGACCAGAGAGTATTCAAAGAACTAGGAACAGGATGGCAGACAAGAGAGGATCCCTCATCTCAAGAAGATTGCCCTGGGGCAAGACAGACCCTGCTCGAAGCTACGTTTTCATGCATATTCTCCACCACGTGAAATTTCCCCTTGGCTTCCTTCCCTTGAACTCCCTCTGTGACAGGAAGCCCTGTTATACATGAGCTGAGGTATCTCTTCTCCACCCCCAGCCCTTCCCCCAGCTCACACGGAGGGATATTGAGCCCAGCCAACAACCTTTGCCTCAAATCTCTGCAAGATGGAAGAGCCTGTGAGCAGAGTCTGCCCCAAGCCCTGTGCGTTTGCTGGGACAGATTTCGCCTCTCAACACTGTATTTATTACTGGGGCGTGAAACACAAATCTGCAGATGCCTGTTCCACTTGCCTGCTGTTGAGAGCCTGCTCAATAATTTAGCGCTCCCTCCCTTAAGGACAGGACATTTGGTTTCTGTTGGCTGTTGCCTAAGACAGAAGACGATGTGGGATGGGTTCCGAGGTATCCGGATCCCTCCGTCCTCTCTCTAGACTCCCTTGCGGTTGGTTCTTGCAAACACTGGTTTGCAGCTGCAGAAGCAGCAGCTCCTTAACTCTTGGCCAGACATTATGGCTGTTTCACAGATACAGTACTCTTCTGTCTCCCCATTCCATTATCACAGCGAATTGATGACTACTTAAAAAAAAAAAAAAAAAGCTGTCACAATAGGAGACCAAACACTGGCAACAGATAAAACAAAAGGAGGCACCGAGCTCTTTAATTAAGGTTTGCGAAGGCATGTGAATCCTCGCTCTTAGTTAGCCTGCTGTGTCTCTGCCTGATTAGCGACGACGCATCTGCTCGGTTTCCTGGTATCCATCTGTACTGCTACGAAGAAATGTATTCGGGTCGCCCTGATCCTCAATGAGATGACTCAAAGGCATCAGCTGTAGATAGACAAATGGTTATGTGTGTTGACAGAGTGTTTCCTGCGCCCCTTGCTGTGCTGACATGCAAGATCACACCACCTTACACGTACCTGAAGTTAACCCACATCCACACAGACAGCCCAAATGAAGTGCCTACTGCCAGGAAACCCGAACAGTTTTAGGATGACCCGTTTCTCTGCTGTATTGTTCAAGACTGGAAATAGACCTCAATCACACTCTTTTCAGAAGCTCTGCCTACCTGTTCTGCCCAGGCTCCTGCTATAAAATTTCTCCTTGAACAGATTAGAAGGACCAGGAGAACTGGGATCTTCCTGCATGTTACAAAGGAAGGGACTTCTCATACCGATGTGTCCTGAAGGTGTGTCTGTATATCCAAGGATTTTTTATCACCAAGAGAAGGGCAGCCAAGACCTAAGTGGCCACTAGTCAGAGGTGTCTGGGCAGAATACGCCACACAACTGAAGTGATGTTGGCCCCGTGTGATTTTTGTTCCCCCAGTGACTTTACTTCTCTCATTTCTAAAAATATTATAGCACTATATGGATCTTAAAATTCTCTACTATACCATTCTGTGATTCAACATCATCAGCTTGGGTTCACAGAACACGAAACTGCTGAACTGACCCCTGTACACAGACTCAGACATCAGAGATTTGAAAATATTTTTCTAAAGCTGGTAAAACCCAAATAAAGTCTGGAGTTGCATTAATAGTGGCTATCAGCAGTTTCTTAGGTTTGACAAATGTACCATAGTAATGTGAGATGCTAACAGTAGAGAGAACTCGGTGAGGGTTGTGTGGGAACACTGTAATATCTTTGCAACTTTTCTGCAAATCTAGAATTATTCAAAAATGAAGCATTTATTAAAAAAATTTTTTTAGTATGTACTTTCCTCACTTGGGTATAAGTGAAAGAAACATTGAGTTTAAACTAAACAGGGGTATTACAAGATGACATTTTTGTCAGCCCTTTCATGTCAGAAAAGACAGGTTAATTCTGCTATCACCATGAATGCAATGTTTGCACCATCAGATCATGGTCACTTCTTGAACACTTTGTATTCCCTCTCTTAATGTGGGAAGGATCTCAGAATTTGAAGAATTCACATTCTTGGAAAACTCCAGATTGCATGCCTTGAACTATGATAGTAATTAGAAGAAAATACAATAAAATATTAGGAGTAGGACAAACCCCAGGGAGAATTTCCCTTAGAAAATGACCAAACCAGGGAACCTCAAGTGAAAAGCCTTCCAAATCCGGAGAGTTTATTGGCAAGTGTGGGCCAAGCATCGCTGAGTCACTGTATACTGGAATTCCTACTACCTGTTCACACTAGCATGTCAATTAGGCTTAAATTTGGTGCGATCATCATTAGGCTAGCCCTTTCTTTTCTTTCTCACTTAACCACCTTATCGAACTCATAGTGGTAGCTTCAAAAGAGACTTAGAATGGCCTGGCCCATTCTCTTCCTGAATCCCATAGGCAGGTTTCAAATGAAACAAGGACACACGGGCACAAATACTTTGAATAAATTGCTACAAGATTATAAAGTATAATTACTACTGATATCATGACCAGCCACTTGGCTAAGGTCACCCCGCTGCATAGACCATGGAAGATTCTAAATTCCAAAGAATCTGGCATGGACTCTTTGTAACTTAATTATGGACAGTAGTGAACCCCACGTAAGGAAGTGTTTAATAAGCAAACAACCCATCACAACGTGAACTCTTTAGCCCCTAGCCAGTAGACAGGCTCACTTTCCTCTTCAGAAAGAGCACAACCTGAAGAGAGAGCCTTTGTTTACCAATTAGAAAAGAGAGCAGAGAAAAGCCTGCCTTTATTCCTGGGGGAGAATAATGTAACTGTTATAAGCTGCTGTGTTACATCAAATTAAAAGCATTTTTTCTGAATTAAGAGAAAATTGAGTAGGGAAATGCTTCCTTTTGGAAATTTAATTCCCAACCGAGTATTTATGTGCTGATAGTCTTCACGAGTTCACAACTGTAAACTGCTTCAACGTGCCAATAGCATCAACCAGGACAGGAAAAGAGGCATTCTTTAGACAGTCATTTTCCTCCCTGTCTTAGCCTCTCCACACCCCCAACTTCTAGTCCTTGTGATCTCACGAAAGCCCAAGCCAGCTCCTTTAAAAACAGATTGGCACAAAATAATCAAGTTCCATGATGAATATCAACAAAATCCATGGCCATGAATGGGAATGAAGGAGAACGTTTCATTTCATATTTAAAATGTTAAATTGGGTACTTACAATTCCCCTGATTTAGCTTTTTTAATTAAAAAATTCAAGCTTTATTCAACATTTGCATATTCATGCCTCTAAATGTGCACTGATTGCATTAAAGGCGGAGAAAAAGCATGTAAGTACAGTACAAATATAGTTACTCATCAAGTGCACCATCTATGTGTGCATAGATAAATATTTCCAAACAAATTAACATACACCCCAGCGCAGGTGCCCTGGCCTCACAGCTCCCTCCAGCTATTTCAATCCGACTTTCCTTTCCACCAAGTTTCCAGAGCCAGAGCACCAGTTTAAAATTTTTATAATTTGCTGATTTGTAGGCTTGGTGGGTCCCTTTGCCAAAGGCTTCGATCAGTGACTAACCCTTCTGATGAGCAATAGACAGGGAAGAAAACATTCAGCTGCACTTTTTTACTGAAAACCAAAAGTACGGCTTCCACGATTCAGATTGCCAATGTCTAGTTTGTGGCCTTCAGTCACAGGAAGGGGCATTTCCCATGCCTGAGAAGAGAATGCCCCTGACAGGCATAGCTGGCCCTGTTAATGGCCCACCAATAGCTAGCATCCCCTGACTTCATGCTTACAGAATCATGACTGTCTGCAGCTCCAGTGTCCCCGACGCTTAGAAGTAGGTTGTGCTTTGTCTAAGCCAGAGGCTGGCAAACGACCCCTGGGTCAAATCCAGCCCACCACCTGGTTTTGCCCATAAAATTTTATGGGAACACAGACCCACCCACTCATTTACTTGCTGTCTATGGATGCTTTCACACTCTAAGGACAGATTTGGGTAGCTGCAACAGAGAGCATATGGCCTGCAAAACCTCAAATATTTACTGCCTGGCCCTTGCCAAGCCCTGGTCAAAGTCAACTCCAGCCCAATTTCCCAGCCTCCCTTGCAGCTAGGAAGATGCTGAATTATATTCAGTAGGTGAGGAATAAGACGTTAGCAAGAGCTACCTTTGAATACATAATAGATGATAGACACATACAAGGAAGTAAGAAGCACAGAAGAGCATTTGAATTGGGGAGGTGAATGGAGGAAGGAAGATGTAAATTCAGGACAGCTGAATATATAATTTGCGGTACTTTGGGAAAGTCCAGTAACTACTTCAACAAACAAGGCTAGAATTCAGAAAAGAGGTCTAGCTTGAAGACCTCTAAGGTCAACTGCTCCGTTAACTTTAACTCAAAGAGACTCTTTTTGGAGCTTGTCCCCTGCAAAACATGACCTCCAAGTAAAACCTTCTGACACTGCCTCCTCCTTACAACCCTGTCTTAACTTAGTTCCTCTGGCATTAGCCTGTCCTGCTCCTCTTCCCACCTCTCCCACTGTTCTTCCATCTTCTGTTAGTTTCTCAGTCGTGTCTGACTCTTTGTGACCCCATGGACTGTAGCCTGCCAGGCTCCTTCATCCATGGGATTTCCCAGGCAAGAATACTGGAGTGGGTTGCCATTTCCTTCTCTAGGGGATCTTCCCAACCCACGATCAAACTGGGTCTCCTGCACTGGGGGCAGATTCTTTACTGTCTGCGCCACCAGGGCATCTTTGTCTGCTCATATGTTGTCCTCCACTCCTTAAACTGGGAAATCCCTTTAGGATTTATCATCAAGCTTTTTTTGATTTCCTCAATATTCTCTTTCTGAACATTTTCTCATCAGCCTCCCAGCTCTCAAGCAAATGACTCTTCAAGTTGACATTTCCAGCCTGGACTTTCCCCTAGATCACTAGGGGATCCGCTGTTAACTGGTTGCATATCCCAAAATGGGTGCCATGTTGCCAACCCAAACTCTATGTACCTAAAATATTTATTGATCTTGCCCCAAATAGAGAAAAGACACTGATCATGGAATTGGAATTGCATGTTCTGAGTTCTGGCTTTGAGTCCTACTGTGTGAGCTTAGCAAGTTGCCTCACTTCTGAACCTCAGTTTCATCATTTCCATAGGCCCCAAGAGAGGTATGAAGTTCCATTTATGGCTAGAGATGAGAAAAAATGGCTGATTTGGAATAAATGGTGAGGGAAACCTAGAAAGAGTGGGAGAAGAGGATGGTGTTTCAGCTAGAAAAGCTTGTGGGGACCTTCAGGAATATACCTGTCCTCCTTTCATGGGGCCTATGTGGTCTGATTTGAGTATACACATGGGTAGAGCATACTTTGACTTCTGGCCCCTTGTTGAGAAGAAGACAAAGACCTGAATACCGTTTTTGCTTTTGTCCTCTGCTCCCAGCTTCATTTCATACTTTGCTTAGTTTCAATCTGGTTCCAACCTCAGCTCTGGTGTCTGTGACCTGTGCTAGCTGGTGTGAATCCAACTCACCTTAACTAACCTCTGGCCCTTTCTGAAGCCTGGCATCCAAGTCAGCTCAAATGTGATCTCAGGTTGTCTCTGCTTTTCTTGGGCTTTAACTTCCCAGATTTAAACAACCACCACCACCACCAGCTGTAAATTAACTTTACAAAGAGGCAGACACTTAGAATGGCTTTATATCAAGTCAGAAAATACAGACAAAATATCAGAAGCAACCTTCAGGGATGTTCTCTTAGGCTGTGGTCAGAGACCTGCATCCTGGCCCTTCCTGGCTGTGGCATAGCTCCCGCTGGTCACCCTAAGATGTCCAACTGAAAATGTAATCGCAGTGAGCTTCTTTTGTCCCATTCCTATTTCCTATACTCCAGTTTTTTTAGTGTTTGCTGAAGGATCAGCTTCTAGCCCTTACATGTGTCCTGAGATGAATCCTTTGCCAAAGAATGCATTTTCTGACTCCACAAGTACTCCAAGGCCAGGTTCAGAACACTTTATTCATTTCCCTTTGAAGAGCTTTTTCATGGGAGCCATCATTTCAGAGATCTACACCCTGGTCTCTCTGTTTCTACTCCCTGAGAACAGAGAAAGCAAACTTGTTTCTTGAGAAAAAGAAACAGTTTCAAGCCACAGTGGTTCCCAGCAACAGAAAGTAAAGATGGAATCCCTCATTGCTCTCTCTCGACTGTTGGCTGAAGATTGGGAGCTGCCCGGGAAGATGGAGTTAGCATAGACACATAGACGCCCCACTCCTCCTCAAGAGTCCAGGGGCAGAGTTCTTTCTTTGTAGTGATGACAAGATAGTTCTGCCAGTTAGTGTGAGGCCACAGGCCTGGCATTTGAACAGGAAGTGAGGCCAACCCTAAATGAAATCACACTGTGAATAAAGGAGGATTCAAATAAAAATTGACAGCGTAGTTCACAGAGCTCGTGGGTGGCTCGGCTGCCTGGAAGTCACTGCCATCGCTCGCCTTGGATGGGAGGCCTCCGGAGCGTTTGGCTGAGGAGGTTGTGTGAAGCGAGTTTGTCTGCACTTTGTCGTGCCTGTGACACGGAGAAGGTAAGAGGGGCTGGTGAGAAGGCTGACAGGCTGATAAGTTTCTCTGGAGACAGCCTGGAAAGGCTGCCAGGAATGCAGGAAGTGGAATGTTCTAATTCCAAAGCGCTACTCCACATGCTGTCTAACTGCGGCCATATGATTTTAAAATAACTATTTCAGATTAGGGCCACAGAACTCCGGTCCTGCCTTTGCTAACTGGTTGTATAACCTTGACAAATTGCTTCACTTCTCCAGGTCCATGTGTTTAAAGTGGGTATTTCCTACTGCAAGGAGAGAGAATAAGGTGGGGATTGGGGGTTGGTAGGAGATTGACAAGGGGGTGGCAGAGACAGAAATTTGGCTCCTGGAAATCTGGGTCCAGTCTGGGGAGCCCTAAGCCCTGAAGAAAAGAGAAAGTCAGAACAGGACTGAGCTGACACGGCTCCCAAGAGGTTTTAGCTTATATGAGCCACCACCTCAGTGGAAACATTCCCACAAGCAGAGGGTTGAATATGAGCTTTCCAAATAAGAAGTCCAAGTCCTAACCACCAGGATCCATGAAGGTGATCTTATTTGGAAGAAAGATCTTTGCAGATTAATTAAGGGTCTCAAAATCAGATCACCCTGGATTTGGATGGGTCCTACATAAAGTGACTTGTGAGTGTTCTTATAAGAAAAAGGCAGAGTGAGGGTTTGAGAAACTCAGATGCACAGGGGAGAAGGCCACGTGAAGAGAGAGACAGGGATGGGATTCTATACATCCAAGTCAGAGAAGGCCTGAGCCACCAGAAGCTGGATAAGGCATGGAAGATGCACCTCTGGAGACCCCAGAGGGAGCCTGTCCCTGCTGCCAGCTTCATTTGAGACTCCTGGCCACCAGGACTGGGGGAGACTATGTTTCTGTTGTTTTAAGCCACATGATTTGAGGTAATCTGTTATGGAAGCCCTAGGAAATAAATACAACATCCTTGTGAATCCCACAGCCAAGCATCTCTTGAAACAGACTTCCTTCCTCCCCTTGGGGTCCTAAAGATGTTCATTTAAACCAGATTTGAGGGGGGACTTCCCTGCTGGTCCTGTGGTTAAGACTCTCAGCTCCCAATGCAGGGGGCCCAGGTTTGATCCCTGGTCAGGGAACTAGATCCCACATGCTGCAACTAAGACCTGGTGCAGCCAAATAAATGAATAAATATTTAAAAGAAAAAAAACCAGATTTGAGTCCCAATTTAAACATGGGCAAGGGCAAAGAAACATGTCTCTCTTACACTATTAGTGGCTCAGCAGTAAATAATTCGCCTGCCAGTGAAGGAGATGCAGGTTCGATCCCTAGGTTGGGAAGATTCCCTGGAGGAGGAAATGGCAACCCACTCCAGTATTCTTGCCTAAAGAATCCTGTGGACAGAGGAGCCTGGCAGGCTACAGTCCATGGGGTCACAAAGAGTCAGACAGGACTTAGCACAGCACAACCCTATTAAAGTCTATGCTAGTCCCAGAAAAAAAGAGACCCTGCTGCTTTGGTTTAACTCCAAGATGAACACCAAAGTGTCAGAGGCGTTTGAAGCTGTCTCCGTCTCCCCTCTCTCCCCTAAAATCTTGCCACAGACTCCCAAAGGTGGCAGGGAGCCTGCTTCTCTTCCGGGTCCCTGTGGTTCTTAGTGTGCAGAGTCTGGCTTCTAGGAGCTGCCTGAGGAGCCAGCCTCTAGTTCTCTCCTCCACTCTCCAGCTTTCTCCCTCGTGCCACTGACTGGGTTCATTCGGTGACTGTGGCTGTCTCTGCTGGCTACATATCTTTGTTGCACCCCTGGCTCATCAAGAGGTGGGAACCAGCCTCCACCTTGCAGACACAGGAGCACGAAGACCATTTGGGGTTTAGGTTTGGGACTTTGGTTTCGAGGAGCACATTGTCCACAGTTTCCCAGGGGGCGTGCTTTGGGTAGTGAAACTGTTATCTCTGTTGCTCATCTGACTGCTAGTGTTTGTTCTCAATTAACTGACAATTGGAGTTGATGAGGGGCACGTGGATACTCAAACGCCCGGCAAAATCACGCAGCCACTGAGGACTTGCCAGGCACTCTGTTTTTGGATTCTTGCCTCTTTTTCCTCAATGCAGATGGCTTTCTAAGACTATTTCCCCATGAACTAAAGAGAACCTTCCATCCTATCTTTCAAACATAGGTTTCAAACTGATCTCCTTCACAAAGCCTCTAGAAATAATTTCAAGTCCACAGACACCACATCTTTACTTTGAATTTCTTTATAGTTATATAAATGTCATATATTAAGTTTTAATATGTCTAAATACCCTGGTTATTACCTACATATTCATCATTCTACTCCATATCTGTTCAAAGTTATACAATCAGGAATGATGTTTTTCCCAACATCTCTCCTGTCCCTATGAACCTTTCCAAATCTCAGGTTCTCTGAATGGAGTTTCAATTTTGTGTCATTTTATCAACTTATTCAGCCAAACATCTACTGAAATCCTACAACAGGCAGGCACGACACAGATAAAGATAAATAAAACATAGTTCTGGCCCTTGTTGCTCTCAAATTCCATTGGGAGGGAAGTGTCAATAGGAAGTATTGTTATAGGCTTTACTTTATATTTACTTTACTTTGGGAACAGAGTCATGAAAACCGAAGACAGAACAACTCACTCTGCCTAACAGTCAGGAAGGCCTCAAAGAGAGGGGATGTGCAAATAAGGCTCTTATGGATGGACAGGAATACACGCTATAGATTAAGAGGGAAAGGAATTCAAAATGGAAGACATAGTATGTGCAAAAGCACAGTCATCAGTGGACCAAGCACCACCCAGAAAACAATGAAAATCTCTGGGGAGCTGGAGTTGCCATGAAGATGACTGGCAAGGGATTAGGTTGGCAAGGCAATTGGCAGCATGCGGTGAGCCAAGCTAAGGTGTTCAGATATTATCTGGTCAACAACTGGCAGCCAAGGGCAATTCCTAAAACCAGCTTTAGTTTTAAGATTAAAAAAACTAGAAATTAATTTAGAATAAATTTCTGGTTGAAAATTACGGCTAAGGTGGGCACAACACCCAGGATAATGCTAGACAAACAGAAGGCACAAGGTAAGTGCCTAAGTAAGTAAAGTCGCTCAGTCGTGTCTGAGTCTTTGCGACCCCATGGACTGTAGCCTACCATGCTCCTCCGTCCATGGGATTTTCCAGGCAAGAGTCCGGGAGTGGGTTGCCATTTCCTTCTCCAGAGGATCTTCCCAACCCAGGGATCGAACCTGGGTCTCCTGCATTGTAGGCAGACGCTTTACCGTCTAAGTCCCCAGGGAAGTCAGGTAAGTGCCTACTGAGTATAAATCCAGAGTCAGAAGGGAGGAACTGTGGAAAGAGATGCCGAGGCCATAGTTATTGCTTTTCCAAATCTTAGCTGCCATTGGTATTTCCACCACAGATAGGATGTTCCAAATGATACCAACAGAAGTCCTTTTCCTCAAAAGGACAACTCTGCTCACAGCACTGAGCACCTCTGCTCTGGTCCCACTGACTCGCACTTCGCAGTGAGGAGATGGCAGAAACCACATTCACACACTCAGTTCATACTTGTGGAGGGCCTGTCATGACTTCCCCCCGCCTCTTAGCATGGTTGATGAAATGACTGTCCTATGTCTCGAAATAAATCTGGAGGTGGAGTCATCAGATAAAAATATTTTGAAAAATTAGCCACAGATGGTTGAGCATTTCTGTAACACTTTCTCAGATTTTTTTTTTCTCTTTTTTCCTCCTCCTTCTTCTGTAAATGATGTAATTAAAGGAATTCCTTCAGCCATGGGTCCCCAACCTCTGGGATCTAATGCCTGCTGATCTGAGGTGCAGCTGATGTAATTATAATAGAAATAAAGTGCACAATAAATGTAATGAGCTTGAAACATCCCCAAACCATCCCCCCACTGCTGGTCTGGGAAAAATGGTCTTCCACGAGACCAGTTCTTGGTGCCAAAAAGTTTGGGGAGTGTTGCCCTAAGGGGAGACCTGGTTTCAAATCCCAGCTCTGTAGCTTACTACCTACCACAGAGCTGACTTCCATCAACTCACTATACTCCACTGAGCCTCAACTGCTTTTCTGTAAAGGAAAGTTAGTCACTCAGTTGTGTCCGACTCTTGGTGACTCCATGGACTGTAGCCCGCCAGGCTCCTCTGCCCACGGAATTTTCCAGGCAAGAATACTGGAGTGGGTAGCCATTTCATTCTCCAGGGGATCTTCTCTGACCCAGGGGTTGAACCCAGTCTCCTCACTGCAGGCATATATTTTAGCATCTGAATCACCAGGGAAGCCCTTTGTAAAAGGGCGATAGTCAGGATTAGATAATATGCAGAACAGGCCTAGAAAAGCGTCCTGAACAAAACAGGCACTTAAAACACAGTACCTATTATTATAACAAACTCATTTTGATACTCCAGTCTCTCAAATCTTTGGATTAATTCTAAGAAAGACCAATATACATACAGTGTGTCAGGGTGACATTATGGGGAATTATCCAAGCAACCTTCTCCTTTATTTGGTTCCACCTTGACTCTGAGAGCCAAATCTGTGTTTTCAATTTCAAAACTTCCTTTTGTACTAATTATCAGTGAGACTCCAGTCTCAGGGGCCTCCCTGGTGGCTCAGGGGTAAAGAATCCACCTGCAATGGAGGAGACATGGGTTGGATCCCAGGGTTGGGAAGATCCCCTGGAGAAGGAAATCACAACCCACTCCAATATTCTTGCCTGGAGAATCCTGTGGACAGAGGAGCCTGGTGGGCTACAGTTCATGGGATCACAAAGAGTCAGACATGACTGAGCAACTAAACAACAACTCCGGTCTCATCCCCTTCATCTTTACTGTAGAACTGTGTTCCTTAAAAGGGGCTTTAGCTTACCTTCCTCCTAAAACAAACTTTTGGGCCATTGGTGAAGCTCTGGAAATGATTTAAAAGCATTTTAAAATCATGAATCAGGCCTCTGAAATAATGTATCCTGCCACAGGTGAAATAATCCAGCTCAAAGATACATGAAACAATTTCTATTAATTATAAGTGAGTGGGGAAAAAAAATCATCTCAAGTTTGTTCTGATTTCCATTCAAAATCAAAGCAGTCAGGTTTTGAACACAACACACTCTCACCCTTCCAGAATTAGCAGGATAGTATGACCACAGACAAGGACACAATGAAAATAAAATCCCCAATAAGAGTTTAAACAACTCACAGGGCAGCCCCAGGCAGAAAATTCATTACATCCAGAAGAGCTTCTCCCTCCTCCTACTCACAGCACCCTCCAACCCCACCGTCCACAAATAAAAGGTGTAATACTCACCTAGCTGTTGAGAGGGCTCTCAGAGTAGGGACTGAAGACATAAAAATATCCAAGGATGGAAAAGTCCTTTGCAAATCTCTGTGCCGGCAACCAGTGCTTTGTAAGCATGTTGTTGTTGTCTAGTTGCTAAGTCGTGTCCAACTCTTTGTGACTCTATGGACTGTAGCCCACCAGGCTTCTCTGTCCTTCACTATCTCTCGGAGTTTGCTCAAATTCATGTCCATTGAGTTGGACATGAATTGGATAATACAAGGCTGTAGAGATTGGATTATTCCTTTGTCTTAATCATTGTCTTTGAAAAGCAGCCTCTCTGTGGTCTGTCTACAGGCTCAAACGATACCAACTCTGAAATCCCGGTTTTTAAGAACAGGAATGGCGACCCACTGCAGCTCCCAACTCAGTACCATGAGTTTTCTGCTGAAAAGGGAGCTGTCTTCATGCAGTGGTTCTTGGGCGGGCTACACATTGCCGTCACCTGCGGAGCTCGAACAGATACTGAGGGCTGGGCTTGCTGGGAGCACAGTGGTTCCCAAACGTTGCTAGGTATTAGAATCACCTGGGAGGGTTCACCCCAGAGCGATCACATTATTTTTCTCTGGAGATGATGCCAGGATATCAGCAGTTCTTAAAACTTCTCAGGTGATTCCAACGTGCAGTCAAGGCTAAAACCCAGTGTGAGACATCAGTGGTCTGGGGTGAGACCTGGCAGTAGGATTTTTAAAATATATATATTTATTTATTTTTGGCTGTGAATGGTCTTAGTTGCAATGTGAGGGCTTCCTCCTAGTTGTGTCTGGGGCACAGGGTTCAGTTGTCCCCAGGCATGTGGGAATCTTAGTTTCCCGACTACGGATTGAAGCCACATCCCCTGCATTGAAAGGTGGATTCTTAACCACCGAACCACCAGGGAAGGCCCCCTGGCATGGAATTTTTAAATTCCATCTCCTTCATCCTTGCTTGATCCCACTGCTCACAGAATGTGCCCAGCTTTTAAACACTTTATTTCCTAGCTTTTTGTCTGGATGGGAGGGGAGGCTGCGGGAGAATGGATGTACGTATGTGTATGGCTGAGTCTCTTTGCTGTCCATTTGAAACTAGTTGCTATACTCCAATATAAAATAAAAAGTTAAAAAAAAAACCCACTAATTTACCAGCTTCCTGCAAGTACGGCTGGATGGACATACGATATGTTGCTGACCAATGAGACGTAAGCAGCAGTCACAGAGTGAGGATTCTGGGAAAACTTCAAAAACAGCCAAATCCATGAGAAGTGCTTTTGGCTTTTGTTCTCTTTATTCTTGCCTTAAGCACAAACGCAAGGCTACAGAATAGATACCCATCTCACCACCCAGAGGACATCACCACCACACACTAAGGTCTCAGCAGACATCTGGAAAGAATCTGGGCTCCTGAAGCCATAGGGAGCCACCTTACTAGCCAATCCACAGACTTCTTGTATGTGAGAGTATTCCCCCCTCACTTGTTTAAGCTTGTTCTCCCTCATATTCCTGGACTGTGCGATATACCCTCCAAAGAAGAAAGGGACCAGATGAACTAAGAGGAGAAGATTTCCACAGCAGAGGTAGCAAGGCAGTCAAGGTGGAAAGCGGGAACTAAAAGCAAAGCAGGAAGAGAGAGAAGCATCATTAGCAGAGCACGTTTATATTTTAGAGACAACCTTCTTGGAAAATACAGGTTTTCTTCCTATCCTCTCATCACTTATTAGTTCCATGACTCTTTGAAATTTTCTTGGATCTGGTTGCTTCTCAATTTTCATGACTCTAGAATTAAAGACTGTACCATTTTTTCATAATATAAGGTGGCTGAGATGGTAAAGAATCTATCTGCAATGCAGGAGACCTGGGTTTGATCCCTGGGTTGGGAAGATCCCCTGGAGAAGGGAATGGCTACCCACTCCAGTATTCTTGCCTGGAGTCAGGTTTTGGACAGAGGAGCCTGGCGGGCTATAGTCCATGGGATCATAAAGAGTCAGACATAACTGAGTGACTAACATTTTCACTTCTTTATCACACACACACACACACACACACACACACACACATATATAATGCAAAACAATGAAACTTATTTTTCTAGCATTTCTGAGCAGAAGCACAGATACTTCTTTAACACCCCAAAAATGCCATCTTTTATGTGGCTTTCTTTCCTGCTAAATAAACACTATTGGCTCTTTGCGGATGAGACCGTGTTTCTTTCGCCTTCATATTCCCATTACTTAATAGAACTTAGCACATAACAGATACCATTAAGTGTCTGGAAGAAGGAGGGGAGGAAGGATGTATATGTCAGGAGGGAAGAAGGGACCCTTCCTGAGAGGGCCGGAAACGAATGAGGAACAGTTTGTAAACAGTTTCCCATGCTGGCCTCTTGTGGGGAGGTTGCTTTAAGGCAGTTTTGTTGTTACTCAGAGCCCACATAAGAGGATTTAATCATTTTAAGAGGACATTCTAGAAGTCAGGTCTTCATAAAACAGTAATTTTTCATTACAAAGCTCAACTCCTCTCTACTTCTAGGTTTCTTCCCTGAGTTTTATCAAGTATCTGTAAGTATTTGCTTAAAGAACGAGTCCTGTCTCCATGCTGTATGGATTAAACTATTTCTAAATTTTGAGAACTCTAAATACTATTAATTATGTTCAGTGAGACAGCTCCTATAAAGTGCCCTACTTTGTGTCTGGCAAAATGAAAGAAGCACGTGTTGGTTTCTTTCCTTTTTCTTTTTTAACTAGTGACAAGAATTACAGAGATACTCTTCTATACCTGCTGTGTGTTACTGAAAACTCTTTGAAAAATCGAAAGCATTTTTTGAAAATAAATAGTAAGTTGAAAAAATGTTTCTAATTTTCCAATGTTTTCATTTTTCTCCTCCTTATTATCTCTTAATCTTTAATCTTTCCTGACAGTAAGATGACTCGTTATAACTGTCCAAGTCATAGCACAGGCAGAAAGAAAGTGGTTGACAGTTATGAGGGTGACAGTTGTGGATATGAATGAATGACGGTGAGCCAAGAGCCAAGGGTTCATTCTCCTGGTGCTTTCCTCATATGAATGGGCGGTGAACTTATGACCTGTGTTCCCCCTTAATTAATATTCTGTGGCTCATGACATCAGACATGTGCCGGTATTGAAACCTCTTAGGAGAAAGAACTAATAATGAATAGGAAAAGCAGATTCATTGTTTCATAAATGTCAGGAATAGTGATTACAGGAGAATACAAAGACCCAGAACCTCAGACACTTTTAGGAAGTAGGTGGGAGAATCTGCCTTAAATGAAGGACCTCACAGACAATTCTCTTCTCGAAAATCCACAGTTGGACAGTGATATAGCGAATGCTAATGTAAGTATTCTTGATAAAATACAAAGGCCGGTGTTTAAGGAAACTTACTTTAGAGAATCTGGTTAATTTTAAGAGCTTATCGAAGTAAATCTTCTGCTCAGAGAAGTGAATCACAATTTAAAGCAAATGCCATCAGTAATTTGAAAGTTATCCCCAAAGCTATTTAAAAGATTTCCGTCAGTTCAAACCCTGCATTTATACACAGAAGATGAATTATAAGATTGTTAAACAAAATTATTTGACCAATGATTTTAGGTGGGGCAATGATTTAAGAAATTAAGAAAGGAACAATAGTTGCTAGACAATTAACACTGTAGTTTTATTACAATAAAATGTAGTTTTAAGATATTCCAAATACTGTTATGGTAGTTGCTCAGTCGTGCCCGACTCTTTGGGACCCCATGGACTGCAGCCCACCAGGCTCCTCTGTCCATGAGATTTTCCAGGCAAGAATACTGGAGTGGGTTGCCATTTCCTTCTCCAGGGGATCTTCCCAACTCAGGGATCGAACCCGGGTTTCCTGCACTGCAGGCAGATTCTTTACCAACTGAGCTACAAGGGAAGCCCTAAATACTGTTACAGAAGTACACATTACAATATCAATATTTACAGTATTAAGACATGCACACAAGGATATTAAATTCCCCAAATCCACTAAGCATTTATCCCTGCTAGTCACAAACACTCAGAACAGAACACTGAATATATACCAATGTATAAAATAAGGCATTTGTTGTCCACAACAATTGACGTTATCTATTTACTTATTGCTTGCCATTTATTAACATGGAATGAGAGAGAAAACTGGTTTATAAGGTTGGCCAGATGTTGCTCTAGCACTCTTTCCAGTGCTTTCTGACCTACTACCGTGGTCAAGACAAACACAAACATGACAAACACAGAAACAAATATTTTAAAAATAGATAAAATATACAGCATTTGGGATATACTGAGACACCCCATCAGCTATCCCAGACCTCCCCTAGACACCTTACAGCTGAGGAAATCCACATTTTTTCAGGCCCAGGTGGGGACCTGAGTTTAGTCCTTTCGTTGGATAATGAAGTCGTGGGTAACTTAAGATGTGACTGAATCAGCACAGTGAATGTTGGGTGGTCATTTTTAGTTTACCTAGGGTAGCATTAAAGTAGCAACATTCTTATTCATACTGGGTTAGTTAGTTGGGTAACTGAAATCTATGGTTAAAGTGTGGAATAAAAAGTGACCATAAAGTACACACATGTCCATTCACACTGCACCATAAAGGTGAGGCTTCTATCTTGTAGCTAGGGACCACCTGCAACCAAACTGCCTGAGAAGTTTGCTTAAGATGCAGATTTCTGGTTTGTAACCCACACCTCCTCGGTCAGACTCTGGGAAGCAGAGGGGAATATGAAAGGAGGGGCACAAGAGCCAAGAATCTGCAGTAAAAAAAAAAAAAAAAACTCAGGTGATTCCTACTGTTGTTTTTAAAGTCTGAGAGAAGCTTTACATAACTGACGACTGTAGGAATTGACTACTATTTAAGAATTGACTACTGTAAGAATTGACTATATCACTATTATAAACAAGATATGTTTACCGTAACAGAGAACATCAACAATACCATGAGGAAGAAACTGGTTCATTCAAAATGAGAACATTCTGTAAGACATCCGTGTGCTGCGGCTTACTTGCTCAGTTGTGTCCTACTCTTTGCAACCCTTTGGGCTATAGCCGGCCAGGGATAGCCTGCTGTCCATGGGATTTTTCAGGTAAGAATACTGGAGTGGGTTGCCATTTCTTCCTCCAGGGGATCTTCCCTACCCAGGGATCAAATTCACATCTCCTGTACCTCCTGCATTGCAGGCAGATTCTTTACCTGCTGAGCCATCAGGGAAACCCTGACCTGGTTTCTTATACAAATCAACGACATAGATAAAAGAGAAAAAGATTTGGGAATTCCCTAGTTGTCCAGTGGTTAAGACTTGGCCCTTTAACTGCCATGGGCCTTGGCTGGATCCCTGTTGGGCCACTAAGATCTCGAAGCCTCAAGGTGCAGCCAAAAGGAAAAAAAAAGGAAAGATGCTAAAACCAACTTATACGATCACTTCAGATATAAAACAAAGAAATACAATGGATCTTGTTTGGATCCTGATTCAAACAAATCAAAGGCAACACAGTATTTTAAGACTATTGGGGAAATGTAAATATAGACTATTAATTGGTTGTTATCGAAGAATTAATGTTAATTTCGTTATGGTGGTAACAGATTGTGCTCTTTATTTTTAGTAGTATACTTAAGTTTTGATTGGGGAATGGAGGGATTACGTGAGGTAGTCTGCGGGGAGAAATAATGAAACAGCTGTAGCAGAAGGTTGACGGCTATTGCAGATAAGTTGTATCTACATGGGACTTGCTGTATTTTAAATTTCTAGATATGTTAGGAAATTTTTAAAGCAAATTGTTAAGAGGATCTAAGGAAATGGGAATGCATACTCCAATATAACGAGTTACCAGAAGCAGATTTGTAAGAAAACCGTTTGACAGTTCCTCAAAAAGTCAAACACAGAATTACAATATGACCCAGCAATTCCACTCCTAAGTATATACCCCAAAAGAATTGAAAACAGGAACTAAAATACATGTATTTTAGGAACTAAATAAAATAGGAACTAAAACACATATTCATAACAACACCAGTCAAAATAGACAAAAGATGGAAACAGCCCAAACAACTACCAACAGGTGAGCGGACAAACACAATGGTATATACATGCCACTGAATATTATTTAGCCATCACAATTATGAGATTCTGCTACATCTTCCAACACGGACTGAAAATATTATGTGAAGTGACATAAGTGAGACTCGAAAGGACAATTATTACAGGATGCCACATAACAGAGGAATGTACAATGGGCATAATTCATAGAGACAAAAAATAAAACAGAGGCTGCAAAGAGAGCAGTGACAGGCAAATGAAGTTACTGCTTACTCCATGCAGAGTTTGTCTCTGGTGATGAAAAAGTTTTGGAAATACAGCTGACCCTCAAAAAACACGGGTTTGAATTATGCAGGTCCGCTTAGATGCAAATTTTTTTTCAACCGTAAATCCTGTAGTTTTAATACTACAGGATTTGTGGTTGGCTGAACTGAGGATATGGAGAAAAATTACAGATACAGAGCAACCTCGGGCACTGGGAGCCGATTCTAAGTTGTGTGTGGATTTTTGAGCTGAGGGTTGATAGCCCTAACCCCAAGTTGGGGAAGGGGTTCAACTGAACACAGAAGTGGAGGTTGTACAGCATTGCAAATATACTACATGTCACTGATATGTTCCTTTTAAAGTAAGTTTATGTTATGTGAATTTCATTGCAATTTAAAAACAAAAGGTGGAAGTCATCCCCGTAAAAGCTGAGAAACAGGTGTCCTACTTCCCTCTGTATTCATGGAAAGCACTGTCTCCAGACACTGCCTGATGCTAAGTGATCATTCTACATAAAAGATGAATCCAAGGATTACTTTCCATCTATTATTTAATCTTAGTAATTTCCTTGTTTTTGTATGCCTTCTTTCAGGACAGCTTTATATTTTTTCCCTCTAAAATGTAATTTTTATTCAATGTCATAAATATTTCTATTCTTCTGCATAATTGTTTCCCCTAGGTTTTTCTGAGAATGGACAGGTGAGGTTTTCCAAGGCATTGGCCTTTGTTGGTTACCTGGGGTATGTGAGATATCGGAGCATCCTGAGGGTTGATCACAGGAGCTAAGTAGAAAGGTTGCACTAGAAATTGAAATTTCTCATCATCTGATCCCTTTGTCCCAGGAATACTGATGTGGCCAGTCTGAGGCTAGCCATGGACTTTCACGTATAGATGTAGCTGAAACAGGTCTTAATATAATTCCCAGAAGGGATACGGGTTTGGTGTGGAAATTTTATAAAAACTCTTTCAGAAGATAAATTTGGAATATAAGATGATAAAATCAAAATGATTTGGTAGTTGTAGAGAAAAGACCCGCTTCATAATTTTTCCTTTGAAAAACTGATCAGATCAAAATGCACCAAGGGTATAACTGGATAACGTGAAAACAGTGAACAAAAAGTGTCCCTGCTCGGGCCTGTGTTGCTGAGTGGGGGCACTCAGCAAGGAAGGAATGAAATCAGGGTTTGAGAGACACATCATCTACCTCTGCTCCATCAAGGCTCCTGACCACTGAGAAATTCCGGAGCAGACTGAGTGTTACTGGGTTACTACCAACTCTCATTGGCAGGTCTGCGTGTTTCTTCATCAGAAAGGAAATGAGTTTTACCCACATGGTTTCACTTGTAAACTGACACCCGGGTCTGGGGAGTAGAGTGAAAGAAAGACTCAGAGGGACTGACTCCCTTCTCTGCTAGATGGTTGTCTATTTTTAAATGCAAGAAGGAGGCTGCAGGAAATCAAACAGGAAATTGATCAGATCCACAAACACCTGCAGGGGTGAGTAGCTGATGGAGAAGGAGGCCTGAGACATCAGTTCAGGGAAGTTGCTCAGACTGGGGCAAGAATGCCCTGGATGCTTCTCTATGATTTCTCTTGTCTCCTCTTTTCCATTTCACTTTTTTAAACCAATTAGTGTTAAAAATTCCAGAGCCTTTTTCACCAGTGCTAAGTAGAATTTATTAACACCTTTTATTTTTCACTTTTTAAATGGTAACCTTCTATGGATGGCAAGTGACATAGGTTTCCCATTTGTAATAAATGTTTTCTTTTAAAATAGATAAACTTGAGCTTCCAAAGTGATTGACTGAAAACAAACTATTTAGTAAGCAACTCTGCTGATGGTACTTGGCTGTGACAAAAGTCCTGAGGTTTGGGAAACGTCACAACTGAACAAAGCCTTTATGTTTGGTCATAAAAGCCAATATTTAATCAGCATGTATTAAGGATAGGCCACTGTGTAGAGCACTTTTCACATCCGATCCTTCACAAGTTGCTCAGTAGTGTCTGACTCATTGCAACCCCATGGACTCCAGGGTCCATGGACAACAGGCTCCCCTGTCCTTCACTATCTCCCAGACCTTGCTCAAATTCATGTTCATTGAGTTGGTGATGCCATCCAACCATTTCATCCTCTGTCACCCCCTTTACCTACTCTAAATCTTTCCCGGCATCAGGGTCTTTTCCAATGATTTGGCTCTTTGCATCAGGCGGCCAAAGTATTGGAGCTTAAGCTTCAGGAACAGTCCTTCCAATAAATATTCAGGGTTGATTTTCTTTAGGATTGACTGGTTTGATTTCCTTGCTGTCCAAGGGACTCTCAAGGGTCTTCTCCAGCACTGTAATTCAAAAGTTGGGAAAGTAATGTCTCTGCTTTTTATTACACTGTCTAGGTTTGTCATAGCTTTCCTTCCAAGGAAAAAGCGTCTTTTAATTTCAAGGCTGCAGTCACTGTCCACAGTGATTCTGGAGCCCAAGAAAATAAAATCTGTCACCGTTTCCACTTTTCCCCCTTCTATTTGCCATGAAGTGATGGGACCAGATGCCATGATCTTAGTTTTTTGAATGTTGAGTTTTCAGCCAGCTTTTTCACTTTCCTCTTTCACTGTCATCAAGAAGCTCTTGCATTTCTCTTCACTTTCTGCCATCAGAATGGTACTATCTGCATATCTGAGGTCGTTGGTATTTCATCCGGCAATCTTGATTCCAGCTTGTGATTCATCCAGCCCAGCATTTCTCATGGCATCCTCTGCATTTCCCCTTCATCGGATCACAGCCTTGCTGTGGTGAGGGGTCTTGCCTAACTCAATGAAGCTAACCCATGCCGGGCCAGGCTACCCAAGATAGACAGGTCATAGTGGAGAGTTCTGACAAAACATGGTCCACTGGAGGAGGGAATGGCAAGCCACTGTAGTATTCTTGCTATGGGAACCCCATCAACAGTATGAAAAGGCAAAGAGATTGGTGTTAGGAGCCCCATTTAACAGAAAAGGAAGTTGAGCCTTGAAGTTAAATTTTGTTGTGAAATATAACACAATAACAGGAGAAGCCAGGACTAGAACTCAGGTCTAATGCCCAAATCTCTGAGTTTTCTGTTAAAACATGCTACTCCTGCTTTTCCCTTGCAGGGCTGGGGCAGAAGAGAACAATGAAGACCTTTCAGAGAGCTGTGGCAAAGGTCACGTGCTTCTGTGTCCTTTCCCAGGTTAGGGCTCAGAAGTTGCCCATGTTCTCATTCGGTTTATACAATAGTGAGGGCCCCTTTCTTTCTTTCTTCTTCTTCTTCTTCTTCATTTTTGGCTGCATCACACAGCATGTGGGATTTTATCTCCCCAAACTGAGATCGAACCCACGGCCCCAGCAGCAGAAGCCCAGAGTCTTAACTGCCAGACTGCCAGGGAAGTTCCCCATTTCCATTCATTTTCTTGCTAGTCTGAACACTTCTTCCCCTCCCAAGCCTTCTTTCTGCTCCACCATTATGAAAACACCTGTCTTCTGCAATCTAGCGCTATAACAAGTTATGCTGGGAGGAGGCAGTGCCCGCTGACCTCTGAGTGAATTACAACATATCAAAGGGTCCGAGTTTTTAAGTTGTCAGACCTCTGTTTCCATGAGGAGGAACTCTTTTTTTTCGCACTCATACCCCAGCAAGAGATTAGCAGCCTGAAATCACTTTGACAGTGTCAGTTGCTCTATTGCAGACCATAGGGAATTTTAATTCCAGCCTGTGAAATTGTAATTGCTTCTCAAGGAGAAGTGAGGAATCCTGGGTAATGGCCACAGCCGAGCTCAGTGTCAGAGTTGCCAGTTGCTGCCACATCAGATATTACTTGCTGTTATTCAAAAATCACTCCAGCTTTCCATATGTGAAGTCAGACTGGGGAGCGAAAGTAAATTAACAGAAACTGTCAGCTGTTCAGAACAGGACAGACAGGAGTGTGACAGAGGGGACTGACCTCCCATCAAAAAAGGTAACTTTTTCTCTTTTTGGGGGGGTTAAGATACAGAGCTTCACAAACAAATTTCATTACTTAAGGTATGCAGCTAAATGATATCATTATTAAGCAAAAAATTATCTGGTTTTTGGCATGACAGATTAAAGCTGCCAATTTCTATTCACTTCTTCCAGGAAGGAGTTGGGGGTGGGGGGGCAGTGTGGGCAAAGTGGCCCAAAAGAGTAATTAAAATGATGAAGACAGCAAGTCTATGTCAGGTTGATGTTTGCAATGGATTAAAATTACCTGCTATCAAAGTTAAACTGTCTGAGAAATTGCTTCCTGCCTATGTTTGGAATAAAGGGAATTTAGAACTACCACATCTGATTACGAAACACTGAGAGATAAAGAAAATTATCAGCAAAGGAAAAGACTTGTCACCTGCCACCTTCTGAAGATAGGGGAGGTTCTGACGAGTACTAAGTGGTTCCAAAATTAATTTTTTTTTTTTCTACAGAGGGTCAGAAAGAAAAGAGAAGGGGCTAAATAAAATTGCTTAGTTAAATGGCTACAATCTGTGGCTTTTTTGTTTTAGATGGTAGAAACAATTCATGTATGGGCTTTACTTTTCCTCATTTGATCATTTTTAGGGTAAATTTTAGGGATGACATTTCACTCGTCCAATTACAGGAAACTTGCCCTTAGAAGGTCCGTCAGCAGGGGTACCTTCTGGTAAAGGTGTGACTGCCCTAGTCACCTCTCTACTGACCCTTCAGTCTCCCCCAAACTCTACCCCAACCTCTCTGCCTGGCTAAATCCCCTCACTGTTTAGCAACCTGGTTTATACTCTGCTTGCCCCCTGATCTCATGACATCTGCCCTTTCACTGTACTCAGTTTTGTTTTGTTTTTTTTTAATTTTAATTTTTTGGCCATACAGCATGTGGGATTTTAATTCCCCAACCAGGGATCGAACCTATGTCTCCTGCATTGGAAGCATAGGTCTTCACCAATGGACTGCCAGGGAAGTCCCTTAGCTTTCTTTAGAAAGCCTTTGAGGACCTCCCCAGTCCATGTTAGATGTCCCTCCCATGCTCTGATGATTCCCTATATTTTCTACCTTGAGTGGCTGGATTGCAATCGCCACCCAGCTTCCCAAAGGTAGGGATGGCATCTGTCCTGTTCACGTTTTGTGGTTCCAGTGCCAAGCACAGTGCTTGGCACCTAGCACCAAATGACTGCCAAGTTGTCTTTCTCCTTCACAGAGTCTTCAGCCTGCATCCAGAAGGGATTCTGTTTCTCCCAGTGCCCTTGAGTTAACGTGAGCAGCTCCTATGTTCATGGTCTCAGTGAATTTGTGGGTGCCCTGCCCACCCTCTGGCTTGAGAGCAGTAAGCTGGTTGAGAACAGGCTGCAGTACCAGATTGCCTGGGCTGTAATCTTGGCTCTGCCATTTACCTGCTAATGACCTTGGGCAAGTCACATCTCTGTGTCTCAGTTTCCTCATCTAGAATAATTGCTTGGAGTGACTATGATGATTAAATGACCTAATGTATTCAAAGTGCTTGCCTGACTATGTAAATGATAGCTACGAGGATGACGCTGTTCTTTACTTTTACTATTACTGCTACATGTATCAGAAGTATGGCTAAGCTTCCATTTGCTTTGATTCTTGTGCCAATCTAACCAATCCTTAAGCATCATTTCTAAAACCACAAATGGCAGGGAGGAAATAAACTCGAGTTTGAGGAATATACATAACTCCACTCAAGCTTCTTATAACTCAGCTTTTTATGAGCCCATACCAGTGGAGAGATAAAAGTCAGTCTGGGTCGGTTCAGCACAGGGCTCCCCACTGCCTTCTCTGGGGTTGGGACTAAGAACTGAGGGCATGGAGACAGGTACAGGGGACACCTCTGGGCCCGGTGGCATCAGGTTGGATAGCATTCTCTTAGCCCTGAGGCGGGACCTCAAGAGACACATTGTCTGGACACAGGTAAGTCCCAAAGCATCTCAACACCAAAGAGAATCCTTGGAATTCCTGTTCAGAAATGCTCCAGACTAGAGGGATGGATCTTACACAAGCCACCAAACTCCTCCTAAGCTCAGCTTTGCCTCTGTAAGGGGGTCCACTTTTATGGTCCCCGTGAGCCCCTCTTGCCCTTATTCTAGGCTGATCTGCAGGGGCCACCACCTCTACTTTTCCTGCGAGCCCAAATCATAGGTGAAGCAGAAAGACGTGCAGCAAGCCCAGTCTTTTATCAAGTGATGAGAAAGAACAGTCTTTCTGCAAAACTTATTCAAATTTCCACTCTGACTGGCGGAAAGTTTAAATTCCCTGACGATGCAAAGAAACAGAAGCTGTTTGGGACTGATTACAAGAAGGCAGCCGCTGGTGACCTTCCAGGGGTTTACACTTGTGACTTCAGTGTTGGGCTGCTACGAGTTTTGCTTCAAATATTAATTGGAGTTACTGTAGCTACTCAGATAGACAGCTTGACTCTGCCACGCAGCGTGAGGGAAAGCTGGTGCTAAACTGCTCTCCCCCAACTCCCCCCCTTTCCATTTGTGTGTCCAAAGGCATTAAAAATAGTCTCCAACTTGAAATACGACATTTTTAGTTAGTGAATGTTCTTGTAGTTGGTATAATTCTGACTGCCCAAGGCAAACTGGTTTGATAAGATTAATTTTTTTCAGACTGGGATCCAACCAACTTGTGCTTTTTGTCAGACTGCTTTGGAACTTTCAACCTCTCTAACCTCAAAAATCTTGGAGGATGTTATGTTAAAGGGGGAAAAAAAGAAGATGGATCTTAATTGGAGGCTTGAGAATCTTATCCTGCCTGAATAGGGTTAGAGATCTTACATGTGAAAGAAATGTATAAGAAGCAAACCTACTGGAAAACCAGAAACCAAAAAAGACATAAAAACAGGAAAGGTGAGAAACGGTCAAGGGCGAAAACTAGAGCAGACCTTTTCAATGACACAAAACTCAACCCATCGGGAATGCCTCTTCACATAATGCATTTAAAGCTGAATTTCAAAAGCTCCTTTACTTTCTCTCAAGGCGACTCAGACTCTACCAGCTCCATCTCCTTGTGTATTTTCTGTTTAACTTCCAATTTTATTATCGGATATGGAACCAAATAAGACATGGCGCTGACTATTCTCCATTGATTCCCGGGTGAGAGATTGTGCTACAGGCGAGTCTCCTTCTTCAGGCCCAAAGCATGGAGTTGAGACCAAATTGTAGCCTAGTTTTTCCTTGTCCTGTGGACAAGACAAATGTTAACACTTCCATGGGCCAATAATCAGAAATCTGGAGGTTTTCTGTGGAGTTCAGAGTGGAGGGTAGTGGACCATGAAGGTTCTGCGGCAACAAAAACCCCTCCCTTGTATCTCAAATGGCACCAGGTAAGGCTGCAGAAATTACACTGATGGAAACCTCCAAAAACAGAGAAACAAAAAACCCAGAAGCATCTGCTGTCTAAGGTCATGGCCTGAGATAGTTATCCCAGGTGGCTTTTTCGTTAAGAATTCTTATCCATGTGTTGAGAACAAAGCATGTGAATTCTTAACTGAACAGGTGTATTAAGAGAATTTGAGATACAGGAGATCAAGAGCAGAAAGCTGGAGGCACTGATGGGAATCATGGTAGATAAGCGGAGTAAGTAGCAGGTGCTGGAGGAGCAGAGGGTTGCTAGGTGCCCAGAAGCTCCTCAGTGTAGGAGTGCCAAAGCAAAGATTAAGGATCAAGCACGCTGAACTACGAAGACAGGAGCCGGACTCTTGCTGAGGCACTCTCTTAATTGAAATATGATGGGATCCACACAGCCAGCTCTCGTTACATGTTCCAGCAACAACTGTAAAACAAACACAGCCCCACATCAGCAAGACCAGTGTCAGCTAGAGCAGCGGTAAGAACTATCACCCACTGGCTAAGTGAGGCTCAGCAAATGGTTCTCTTGAAAAATGGACACATCTGAAGCTTGGCAGCAGACAAAAAACTTAAAACCGAGGATAGAGATTTAACTCTCCCTAAGTCTTGCTTTGCGGTCCCTGAAAAGTGATGTACGTTTTCAAAAGTGGCAGAATAGAGTGAGGTAAGGGGAGCCCATTGGTCTGATCATCAACAGGAGAACAGACCACTTTCCAGACTGCTCATCTTTCCAATCAGGAATCTCTTCAGAGCTTAGAAGCCCATTTAGAATCCTAGAGTGACTCTTCTTTGACTATCAAACAGCCTAAATTCTTTAGAATGGGATAAAAACTTTTCACCACCTGAGCTTATTTTTAGTGTAATTTCCAGGCACTTCTCTTATATATCTTTCACTCTGGCTACACTATTTCTCAAACTCACGATACATACATTTGTAGACAACAATACCATTTTTATTTCAGTAACATATGTATAACATACTATTGATCATTGTAACCATTCATAAGTGTAGAGTAGATAAACTCAGAGACAGAAAGTACAATAAAGGTTACCTTCCACTTCTGCAAAAAAAAAAAAAAAAAAAAGGCTGTTTCAAATGCGAATGTATTGAATCTGTACATTACTTTACGTAGTACTGACATTTAAACAATGTTAAGTCTTACTATCCATGAACAGTGGATACTCTTCCATTTATTTTGAAATGTAAAAATGTCTTTCAGCAATGTTTGGTAGTTTTCAGCACACAAATTTTTACCTCCTCTGTGAGATTTATTCTTCAGTATCTAGTTCTTTTAAATGCTGTTGTAAATGGAATTGCTTTCTGAATTTCTAGTTCACTGCTGTCGTGCAGAAAGAACTGATTTTTGTGTGTTGATCTTGTCATCTACAATTTGGCTGAATTTATTAGCTCTAGTAGATTTCTTGTGGATTCTTCAGAATTCTCTATACATGGGATCATGGTGTCATCAGCAAATATAGTTTTCCTCTCCCTTTTCCTTAGCTAACAGTTCTGACTAGGATGACTAGAATAGTGTTGAATAGCAGCTGTGAAAGTGGGCATTCTTGTCTTGTTCCTTATCTTAGGGGAAAACTTTTGGTCTTTCACCACTACATGGATATTTCATAAATATGTTAAGGAATTTCCCCCATATTCTTAGTCTTCTAAGAAGTTTTGTCATGAAAGGGTGTTGGAGCTTGTCAAATGTCTTTGCTAGATCAGGGGAGATGATCACATGGCTCCCCGCCCATTTTTTTTTTTTTTTAAATTAATGTGAGGTTACGTTGATTAACGTTACATTCATTGGTTTTATACTGAACTTGTATTCTTGGAATAAGTCCCACTTGGTCATTGTAAACAGTCCTTTTGATATGTCATTGAAGTTAATTTGCTCATACTTTGCTGAGTATTTTGGCCTCTATATTCATGGGGGAGGGTTGATTTGTAATTTTCTTATAGTGTCTATCTGGCTCTAATATCAGGGTAATTCTGGCCTCATAGAATGAGTTAGGAAGTGTTCCTTCCTCTTCCATTTTTTTTGGGTAAGAGATTAAGAAGAATTGATGTCAATTATCTTTAGATGTTTGGTAGAATTCACCTGTGAAGCCATGTGAAAAGCTCCTGGACTCTTCTTCGTTTATGCTAGTCAGGGATGAAGCGCTAGTGCTTGAAGAAAACAATTCCTCCTGCAAGGTATTTTCTTAAGAGAGCCAAAGCCCACAGAAGGAATTTTCCGGGGACTTAGTTAGTTCAGTCTTTGGCGGCTCAGAGGTTAAAGCTTCTGCCTCCAATGTGGGAGACCTGGGTTCGATCCCTGGGTCGGGGGAAGATTCCCTGGAGAAGGAAATGGTAACCCACTCCAGTATTCTTGCTTGGAGAATCCCATGGACAGAGAAGCCTGGTAGGCTACGGTCCCCATGGGGTCGCAAAGAGTCGGACATGACTGAGTAACTTTACTTTCTTTCTTTCATTTGCTGAATACACTTAGTTCAGTCTTTTGCTTCACTGTTTAAATTACTTCTGGTTATTTCAAAATAAATTACACCTGCAAGATTGAAAAATATACAAATTCCTACTGCAAGGGCAAAGATTCACAAGATAGCAAGAGGAACTACTTTCAGGATTAAGTGTCATCAGAATAACTCCAAAGTCACATTTTGAGGGAGATAGCATTTACAAGTAAGCTGTAGTGTATAATTAGATTCATTACTTATGTATCCATTATGTGAATGGTATGCTTCAGGTCACAAAGGCTGGGTCCAAGTATATCAAGTCATAAGTACTCAACTTGCTATATTATCTATTTGAAAATCTTTAGGTCTGTTTAAAAAACACATGTGTAATATTGCTCTTTATGGCAACTGGGAGTTAAAAATCAAAGGTAAAAGCTTGTCCACAGAATTGGATGGTCTGAGATAACTCCATAGTTATTATGATTAATCAGGCATATTAAAAGCAGATTAGATAAACCCAAGAATTAAACTTCCTAGTTTTTCAGGCTTTTCTGAACTCCCAGCTTTCCCTTACCTTGATCCAAAATTTTTTTGGTTTTTTCCCTCCACAATTTTTCTAGGCACTTGCCTCATCAGTACTTATAAGTGTATTCAGATGCCCATAAATTAAGAAGACCATAAGAAACCAAAAGAAACTTTGCTTCGACTGCTACAGCTGGGATATTTTGGCTTTCGAGCTCTAGGAAACAGTTCGGGTAAGAAATAATTGACAGAAAACTAATGAAGAATAACAGTGTCTGCATTTCCTTCTATCCCCAAGGTAGAGTGGAGGAGGGCATGGCTTCTAGACCTCCCTATTCATCTCTTTGCTCTTTTCATCTTTGGCCATGGAAAAATCTGCTTCTTGATCTTAGATTGGCCACCCAAATCTGTGCAGCATTCATTAATTTGATCTCCTCACATACAGCTGCAACCCATTTTCTTTGAATTTTTCTTCCTCTGCTGCATTTGTTAAAATTAGACTGTAAGTCCCTTGAGGCAGGGATCTTTTTATTCCACATATAATTGTTTTGGGTGGCCATGTGTTAATATCAAAATTTAAAACATCTACCCTTATTTATAAAACCGATTTTCATGTTAAAACTGCTAAAGGAATCATGAAAGGGGAAGAAATGATATGTCCCAAGGACACGCTACTTGATAAATGTGATCTCATTTCATCTTTCAATGACCCTGCAATGGAGTTTTGTTCCGATTTCACAGAGGAGGCTCAGAAAGAAGAAGTGGTCTAGCTGCAAATGTAAACCAAACTTTGGTTGATGTAAAAAATCTCATGCTCTTTCCCTATAGTGTCTTCCTCAGATCTGTCCTGGAAACAGCTGAGATCTGAATCCAATCGATGAGGGTCCTTAACTCCTTCATGGTTCCTTAACTCAAATTCTACAGTTTCAACACTGTAGAAACGAAGCTCAATGGTAAAGCAAGTGTAAGTTTATTAAACATGTGCTGTTGATGACTTAACTTTTAACAGCACTTTGAGAAGTGATCAGGACACCAGATTAAATACACATTTGGCCTGGATGCTCTAGATTAGGCTGCATCATAGAACAGAGGTGCCCAAGCTTTATTGATTCAAGGTACTCCTAGGCCAAAAGAAACAGTTACCCATTCTCTTTCATTAAGTAGGTAGGGACTAACAATAAGTACTTCCCTCTTACTATACTACAAAAAGTGTTTGAAAAAAATGTGTGTAGATTGAAATAAAGATATCTTTATTTCATTCTAAAATTATAATTATCTGCATCTATTGGGCACTGCACAACCTCTCAAAGTTTGAAATAAAATCACATTCATTTCTTGTTGAAGATTGATTTTTTCACTTCACACCTGCTTTTTCTCACAGCAACCACCTAAAACCTAGTCTTAGAAAGATATTTTTGTTGTTGTTCTTTAGTCGCTAAGTCATGTCTGATTCTTTGCAACCTCATGTTCTGTAGCCCACCAGGCTCCTCTGTCCATGGGATTTTCCCAGGCAAGAATACTGGAGTGAGTTGTCATTTTCTTCTCCAGGGAACCTTCCTGATCCAGGGATCAAATCAGCATCTCCTGCAAGGCAGGTGGATTCTTTACTGTTGAGCCACCTGGGGAGCCCACGGTAACATCAAAAAATGTGCATTTTCATGTTGAAACTGTAAACTATTTTGAGCTATTATTCTACCTGGTATCTGACAGATTCACTCTGTTTCCTTCAAAAATTTAAAATAGCCCATAGTTCTCCTTTGTTCACTACAGCACCTTGGGATGCCTAGGGTCAGGCGAGCCTTAAGAAAATCATTTACTTCCCTTCTCTTTTCTTCCTTCTCTCCCTCCTTTCTTCCTCCCTACATTTTTTTCCTATGCTCATTTTATAATGCTAAAGCCTCTTGAAGCTTCATTTGTAACTCTTGATTCTTTCTCCATGACATCTTATATTTTACACTGAAATATGCAACCTGGAGTGAAGTCAATGGAAAAGCCTATGTTTTGACTGAATGACATATGGAAATCTGATGTTTAGACACATTTTCCCAGCAACAAAGCAAAGTTTTCACCAAAGAATTTTTACATTATCTTATTGACAGTCTCACACTTGGTACATCAGGCAAGACAGAAAGAAAAAGAGAGGGAGAGGGAGGGACGAAGGAAGAGAAAATAAACTTGCATGATACATCTTTTAAAAGTGCATCAGGTACCACGCACATTCTTGGAGCAAGACAACACAAAGGGCAAGGCTGGGCTCCCACAGAACCCAGGCACCCACAGGGTCAATCCTAGATACACATCTACCGCTTCAGGTCAAGTTCACATGGAAGATGGAGCCAAGAGAGTAGGAAGAGTATACAGCCCAGGCGCATAGGCTTTGGAGTCAAGCTGAGTTCAAGTCCTGCCTCTACAACTTAGTGGTTCTGTGTCCCTTGCAAGTTACTTAATCTTGTGGGCTTTAGGTGTTTGTTGTTTTTTTCCCTCAGCAAAATGAGAATAACAATACCTATCCCACAGCTGTGTTTTCAGGAGGAACACTTGTAAAGTCCTCATCATTTCGTCTGATGCTTTCAAAAGCTAGACGGTTCATGATTATCAGTATTATCATTATGATCAAAACAGGGCTAGTCATGATGAGAGACAACAGAGATGAGATCGGCTGAAGAAAGTCAAAGGTGCAGAAACAGCGGGGAGAATGGCAGGGTACATGTCAACAAGCGGACACACACAGAACTCTCAACGACTGCTGACGGGAATGGAAGTTGGTACAACCCTTGCAGAATGCCATTTCGCGGTGTGCACAAATGCAATGCAAGTTCACACAAATGCATATATATGTGGACCCAAACATACGTTCATAGCATCATTATTCCAATAGCCAAAATATCAGAAACAACTCAAAAGCAGGATGGATAATTACAATGGGGTATACTCATACAATGGAATTGTATTCAGCAAGCAAAGTGAATGAACAGCTGCCACATGCAACCACCTGGATGTGTCTCACAGGCAACGCCGAGCAAAAGAAGGCAGACGCACAAAACAGCACATGCCATGTGACTCCATTTGTATGAAATTCATGAACATGCAGACCAATCTCTGATGTTAGAAATAAGGACTGTAAGCTTTTGGGGGACAGAGCTAGGGACTGGGAAGGCGCACGGGCAGCCTGCTGTCTCTAGCATCAGAGGTGAAGCTTTTCTTCTGCCCTGTATAGTGTGACTCTAGGCTTTCGGTGGTATTTCCACGTCTGTAAGGTTTTCATTAAATCAGTACTATGCTGGAACCCACTGCTTATTAACAAAGAAATGATTGCATGTATCTCAAAAAGGAAGCACCCAGCGGGCTCCCTCCCATACTCTGCTAACTCTTCTCCCTCTTCCTGCTGATGGATCAGGAAGATCCTAAGTGGCTGAGTCACTGCAGGGCTTCCAGAGGGTCAAGAGCAGATCCTTGCATTTTAAACGTGATCTCTTAGAACCACATACCAGGTTTGGGAGGTATGTACTGAAGTCTTTGATTTTTTTTTTTTTAAATTCAATGACTGATGACATAATTTGAACTTAGATTTCTTAAAGACACAAAAGAGGTTGAAACATTTTGGGATAAAACCACAAGCTGAAGAGGGTGGGGATTTAAAATGAAACTGTCCTGTAACCACAAGGTGCCTGATGTTCCTGTGACTGTACAATCCAAATAAATAATTTAAATTCTGATAGTCGTGAGACTTGTTCATTACACCAACTGCTTTAATTGTAACAGAAATCACTTCATTTAGTGAACACCAATGATATCAGGTAGAAATAAACAGTGATGTAAATAGATCCCCCCCCAAAAAAAGAGCCAGGAAAGGGGCAGAGCTTGTTTTAGACAAATCCAGTTTTTGAAAGTTTGTGGGTTATTAAAGAAGGGGGTGATTCCTCAGATTTTTCAAAATGTTGCCACGATCCCTTAATTGGCAGGCTCTTCCTATGCATTCTGAAAGGACTGAAGTTCCAAACACAGGTTTCCATATAAACTTTTCCATAACACATCTGCTGTGGAAAATAAAAGCTTTGTAATGTTGGGGCCCCAAACAATGCATAAAGAGAAAGATAAGATTTTAAAATGTTTATTGAAAATGGAAAATTCTTCTGCATGAGGAAGAGGTAACCAGACCCACCATACAAACAGTTTCTGACTTGAAGACTGGTGATTTAAAGGAAATGCAACCACTTGCTTTTTTTTTTTTTGCTAAAAATAAACCCAAGGGCGCTTAATTGAAAAGATATGCTATGGCAGCCGTTATTAGATTTTAGGTCAAATAACCAATGGGTCCAACTCAATGTGAGACAGGGAAGCCTCATTAAAGAGTGTGGCTGAAGAGCCGTTAGTGAGGCCAGTATAAATCATTGCCCTTTGAGAACTGATGTGGTTGCTCTCCTTTTCTTTGAAGATTTGAATTAGAAATTTATTCTTCTTCACAGATGCTTCAGCTGGTTGTGTTTTAATTATAGACCTTGACCAAAAGCGCAAAAAGAATAGCAAACACAGCCAGACCCACAGACATCTTCAGCGCAAAGTCCCGGTGTAGCCTTTGCAATCGTAGCACCATTCGGGAACTGGCCGACACTCGTTGATTTGCAGCTGAGGTGTGGGATACTGAGTTCAGGTGATTCCCAAGCCTGTTTCTGAATTCCTATGGAGAGAGAAACAGAGAGGAAAGCAAAAGGTTTTAAGGACAAAGAAAAAGAGAAAAGCACTGATATAATATCAGTTCAGCAAAAGATTCCTAGAAGGAACTAATTTTTCTATTGAGATACAACTGACATATAACACTGTATTAGTTTCAGGTGTACAGCATAAGGATTCAGTATTTGTATACACTGAAATGAGCATCACAGTAGGTCTTGTTACAGCACAGTTACAACATTCTTCCCTAGTAAAGATTGCTTTTAAAGATCTATTCTCTAAAACTTCCAAATATACAATGCAGAATTGTTAACTATAGTCACCACGCTGTACCTTACATCCCCGTGATGTATTTCTAACTGTAAGTTTGTATCCTTTGACTCTCTTCACCTATGTCATCCACCTGCCATGCCCCTTACAACCACCGATGGGTTCTCTGCATCTATACAATCAGTTCTGTTATTTGAGATTTCATGTCTTTCTCTGATGCATTTCACTTAGTATAACGCCCTCAAGGTTCATTCATGCTGTTGTGAATGCCAAGACTTCCCTCTTTTTTATACTGAGTAATATTTCATTGCATACATACGCCATATCTTCCTTGTCCATTCATCCATTGATGGACATTCCGGCTGCTTCCATGCCCATGTCGTGGCTACTGTGAAAAACACTGCAATGAACATGGGAATGCAGGTATCTTTCTGAGTTAGTGTATTTGTTTCCTTTGGTCTAACACTCCAAAGTAGAATTGCTGGATTAAACCATAGTCTTATTTTTATTTGTTGAGGAAACTCCATACTGCTTTCCAGAGTGGCTGCACCAATTTACATTTCCACCAACAGTGCACGAGGGTTCCTCTTTCTCCATATGCTCACCAGCATTTGTTAGTTCTAATCTCTTCTGATAATAGCCATTCTAACAGGTATGAGGTGATATCTCATTGTGGTTTTAATTTGCATTTCCCTGATGATTAGTGCTGATGAGCATCTTTTCACGCACCTGTTGGCCATCTGTGTGTCTTTGGTAAATTGTCTACAGTATTCAGATTCTTTGCCCATTTTAAAAATCACTTTTCTTTTTTCGTATTGAGCTACATGAGTTCTTTATATGTTTGAGGTATCAACCCCCTCATCAGATATCAAATACACAGTCTGCAAATATTTTCTCCCATTCGGTTGGCTGCCTGTTCCTTTTGTTGATGGCCTCCTTTGCACTGCAGAAGCGTTCTAGTTTGATGTAAGCAGCTTCACTTACTCCTTCATCACAGACGCATTCAAACACCCACCACAGGTCAGGCGGGCTAAGTCAGGTATAAGCGACAGTTCCTTTCCTTTAAGGGTCAGACCAAGTTCATACATTTCCAGGTTATACTCAAACTATATGGGAGAGATAAAGAATGTTTATGGAGAATCAGGGCAGAATTCCCTGAAGGGCAGAACCGATATGGAGATGCATCACAAAGGAACTTAACTTTCAGGGATATGACTGTATCTACTCAGGAAAAGAATAACGACAAAGGAAAAACCACAGGAAGTAATTTTATTCAGCAAACATACTGGCTGTAGGAGGGCTGCTCCTGACCGTGAGGGGGCACCTGAAGGGCTCTGGGTGGCCAGAGGGCTCCACCCCACGCAGCCCCTCCATTGACCCTGGGTGCCACATAGCCCTCTGGGTGACCCTCTGGGTACCAGACATGGAAAGACTGGGAAACCCAGCTCGGCAGTAACACGAGGAGCCAGGAGATGTTACAGTGAGAACTCTGAGGCGGCGTCTGTTCCCTCAGGCATCTCTGCAGGTGTGGGGAGGACGGGGGCCCTTGGCCACTCTCAGGGGGATTCTAGGGTTTCAAAGTGTAGTTCTGATTCCATGATATAAGATTTCCACCTGATGCACAGGCCTTAGAATCAGTGCCTCCTCTGTTGAAACCTGGATAACATTCTGAGAAACGGAGGTGGGGCTGGGGGAAGGAGAATACCAGGTGGAAGGAATGAAGCATGAGTGGGGAGGAGGGGGCGACCCAGGGGCAGGACTGCGGAAGGACAGGAGATCCACAGAAGCACCAAAGGTCCCTGAACAGCCACTTCCCTTCGCTTATTCTTTCTTTCCACGCTTTCAAACAATCCGCTAGTGACAGCCTCGGCCTCTGCGGAGAACGGCAGCCCCACTGTGCACAGCAGAAGTGCTGGAAGTGTGCTTTACAGAGGTGACTCTGGCAGGAAAGTAGGGTGGACTTAGGGGAGGGGAGAGAATGCGGGGAGGGGAGAGAATGCAGGTAGGGAATCTGGGGCAAGGTGTGGCGAGAGATGGGGTGGAGGGGAAAAGGACCTCCATGCTGGAGGCATGGAAAGGAGGGAACGGCAGACTTCTGATGTAGAATCAACAATACTTGAGTTCAGGTGAGTGGGTAATGGAGGGACAAAGATTAGGAAGGGGAAAATGAGAAGAACTTTCACAACCCAATTTCCACCAGCAAAGACTTACATGTGAAAGATATGGAAGAATTTTCTTGCTTTGACCGCAGGAGACTAATTGCAAAATTAAAACAGCTTTGGATCACAAGGATACATCTCTCAAGTCCAATGGCAGTCACGCCATCATTTCCTTCCAGGCTCCTTGGGGACCTGGGCTGATCCCTTGCTGTCCCTGTGCCGGGGGCCCAGACAAGGAGGCTCACAAGCTGGTCAGATGGAGATACTGTCCCCACAGCAGAGACACGTGCACCTCGACACACCCTGGGGATCTCTCTCTTGTAAGATGGGTGTTCTGCATGGTATTTTGGAGTGGGGAATATGATGACAAGCTTTCATTCGGATTTGTTTAAAATAGCCCCAAGGTCTCAAGGACAGCACTCATGGATAATGGCAGCCTTGGGAAAGAACGTGTACTTCTACAGCTGAAATGACAGAAGCTCTGCACGTTCCTCAAAAGCAGGGAGGTCGCCTAGTTCATCTCTGGGCTCTTGGAAGTTCCACAGCTGCAAACACAGAGCAGGTATGCAAGCAAGTGTTCAGGAATGAATGGATGGATGGACGGGTATGAGGATGTATTGCAGATGAGATCTAGCTGGTCAAAAATGGGCTCAGCCATGTCTCTGGTGATCAATGGGCACAACTGTACACGTCATGAGTTGCTGCCTCTAGCAATTAAACCAGCACTTTCTAAGCTTAGCTTTATAAGACCAGAACTAAGAGGCTGATTAATTTCTCCTAGGCCTGTGTCCTTTGATCTTTTTAAGTCACAGATGGCTTTGAGATGTCAGTGAGGACTACAGACTGATGTGGAGGCATCTGTGCACATATATACACAGCCTGGCTCAAACCTGGCAGATAACTTCAGGAAGTTCACAGATTCAGATACTGTGGGGCCTGATGCTTTCTCTCAAAAAAAAAAATCAATTCAAAATTAGGTACAGGCCCTTGGAATGGCCCCCTCAAAGTGTGAGTTCCTGAGTCTTAAGCTCTACTAGCTTCAGGGAAGATCTACCCCAACCCTCAGCTCTGAAGGCTGGACCTTGGTTCTGTGCCTGCAATTCCAGAAGCTGCCACTAGGTGATCACTGGTGTTGGACCAGGGGTCAGGCTGCCCGGGGGCAGGACTAGGTGAGTCTCCAAGCTTTAATCATTTGTGTATGCTTAGTCACTCGGTTGTGCCCAACTCTTTGTGACCCCATGGACTGTAGCCCACCAGGCTCCTCTGTCCATGGGATTCTCCAGGAAAGAATACTGGACTGGGTTGCCATTTTCTTCTCCACGTCTCTTATATCTCCCGTGTTGGCAGCCAGATTCTTTACCACTGAGCCACCTGTTTGGTTGATTTTATGAAGATCCACTGGAGAAGGGAATGGCTACCCACTCCAGTATTCTGGGCCCTGGAGAATTCCATGGACGGACACAAAGAGTTGGACACGACTGAGCGACTTTCACTTCGTAACACCTTCCGCTTCACAAAGCTACAAGAATAGGTAAAGTGCTTGTGCTCTGAGTCTGAAAAAAAAATCCCTTTGACTGTTAACAAGAGTTTCATAAAAATTTTTCCTCTGCTCCTTCCAACTCATTTGCCATAAAATTTTGCTCAAAATATAAATGGTACCTATTAAACTAGCATTGTAGATTATCTGGGGCTGGGTTTGCCTTAGTCATTCTTCCTCAGGCACTGATTTTTTTTTCCTCTCGCACGCAAACACTGAACACATTTGAACATAACTGACCCATCTGGTGCCAGCACTCTCCTGTCCTGGAGGGATAGGCTGCATCACAGGAGCGTATGGAAGTGCAGCGGCATCCCTCCACAGCCACAAGAAGCCCCCTGACCAGCCACTCTCCCTGAGAGCAATGTGAGGCTGACAACAGGGCAGCAGAGAGAAAATGCAGCCTGTCTTTACCACGCTGTGCTTCGGTTATTATCTCTGCTCAGTTGTATCTGACTCTTGGTGACCCCATGGACTGTAGCCCGTCACGCTTCTCTGTCCATGGGATTCTCCAGGCAAGAATACTGGAGTGGGTTGCCATTCCCTTCTCCAGGGGATCTTCCTGACCCAGGGATCGAACCCAGGTCTCCCGCGTTGCAGGCGGATTCTTCACCATCTGAGCCTCCAGGTCTTCACTCTGTACTAAGTCATGATCTTGATTAAAAGAGTCTGATGATGTGTTTTTAAATATGATTGAAAAGAAGTTTCTCAGATGACAGAGTAATTGGTAGCCAACTACAATGCAGGTTTGTACATTTCAATTGTCAACTACCACTGGGATACTGAAGGAAAAGTAGTTTGGAAATAAAGGAAATACAAGGACTTTCTCGGAGAGCCCAAGTTCCTCTAACATGCAAATGCACAACTATTGCAGTTTCCACAGTCAGAGCAGCATTCACGGTTAGAGAATAATGTATATAGTATTTCCAGGCTGTAGTGGAACAAAGTGCTTATAGGTGAAGTGATGATAAATAACCAGTAGCAAGATGAAGTTTAAACATACACGTGTGCATAGAATAATGCACATAACTGACTTAAGAGGAGAAAAACTTGGCACAGTCAATAGTTCTGTAAAGTAAACAGAAGGCTTGAACCTTCCATAAACCTCTTAAACATTTGCAGAGTTATTAACTTTTGAAATTCAAGACACACTTTTATCTCTCAAGCTATAATACAACAAATAAAAGAAATTTTATTATTTACTATAACCAAACATCAACACTCAGATTTCTAATTCTTCAGACGTCAAATTCCATTTAGAAGTGCCTTTACAAAACAGAAACAAAGCAGGATATGACCTTTGCTCAGTCAAAAAGATTCATGTATTTATCTAGTCATAGTAGATTAAGGACATATTGAGAAAGTGCTAAGTTTAATTAACATGATCTTTCCTCCTTGTAAATCTCACTTTCATTGATTAAGCTCTAAACAAACTTACATCCAAATTCTTAAACATATTCTACAAATTTTCAAAGGTGTAGCGTATCAAATCCTATTAAAGCAATAAATCTATTAGAATAGAACCATGAATATACACTAAAAAAAAAAAAAAAATCCTAGAAACCAAACCAATGTTCAGAAACCTCAGGAAGCAGATAACACTTTCCTCCAATATCTCACACTGCTGTGGTGCTATTTTCAAGGAAACTAAAAAGGAAGGAACTAAGTCACAGCCAGCTCCAACTTCCTTCTCCTTTTCACCAAAAACATTTATAAAGTGAGACACGGCTGCAGAGCCAGAGGCATAAGGATCCGGCAAGACAGGCGGAAGGTAAGCTCTGTGCATCAACACGAAGGAGAAGACTCAGTGTTTCTGGAACGTTCCCCAAGTGTCCAGCACATGTTTTTATTCCCCATGCCATCTCTCCTTTAATTCTCCCAACCACTCAGTGAAGAAGTTGACATGAATTTCTCCCAACTTGAAGTACTTGTCCAGTTTATAGAGTAGGTGTAAAGGGGGAAGGAGGGGAGAGGTATGGCTTTAGTCATATTAAGTCTAGCTTGGGTTTTATAATGCAACACGAACAAATGAGAAAAATCAAGGCACTGCTTAATTATTAAAACAACTGCCAGTATCAAGATTCCTACCAAACTGACTTTGTCCACTTCACAGGGAGGTAATGGTGTTGTTCTGTGTTTCCCTACAGAATGCCCTTCCAGGAAAACCAGCCTCAGGTCAGGTGATTTCACACGACCTGTCTTGCGGCTCTGAGCCACGCTGAGACTCAGTAAATGTGACCGGTGGATGGTATGTCATTGGGTTTTCTCTGCATGGGCGACACGCACACATCCCTAATCTGCTCACATTAGAACATGTTGCAAAATGTGTTTTAATGAGGAACAGTTGGTCTGGTTCTGCTCAAATAAAAGACATTCCTGTAAGAGAGCTGCCACCTGTCTCCCCATCTTGCAGTGCAGCTTCTAAGTGAATTCTTCAGCCCCTGCCACCTGCAGGTGCTGCCAGGGCCCAGGGATGGCATTCCATGTGCCAGCTCCCCTTCCTGGACGAACAGACAACCTTGTCCCTGCGTTCATGTCATTATCTGATGCCAGGACAGACAGGGGATTACAGAGGCCAAGGCACCTTTCTCCACTATTCTTCGGGACATTTTTCTAATTGGGAGCATATTAATACCACGTCACTAAGAGTGTTCATTATCTCCAAACCAAACATGGCAGCATTTTCTAGCTCTTGCAGTCTCCGGAAAGAATGCTACACATACAGTCCATTAGTGTTACAGGCACATCATCATGTAAGAGGATCAACAAATGAAACTTGGAATCCATTACACCTGTTCATTTATTCTGGGAGAAAACTGGCATTGGAAAACCTCTGTTGCAATTACAAGATGACAGCACAGCACCCTCAGCCTTTGGGTGCCACGCAGGGCATGAGCAATTCCAAATCAGCCATTATTCATGTGTCATTTCCCCTCCCCCTCCCCTCAAATGTGTACTTGCTATCAGATCATTAAAACTGCAAAGAAAAGGTTTTCAACTGGACCACATACACACTTAAAAAACTCACTATGATCTTAGTTTTTTTCATCTTATTCTGGTGATCGAGTAAACACATGGCTTTGCTAATAAGGCCAAACATAAATTATTAAACTATCTACCATAGGATCAAATGCATTTCAGATTCTATCCTGAATAATTCTGGCTTGACATCCACCAAAGAAACAGATCTGATGTGCCCCTGTGTGGTCTCGGTGACCCCCCCTTGTTAGGTGCCCAACCTTCTGACTTGAGCTGCGCCAAGTGAAAGAAAGATACATAATCATATCAAAAACAAAAGCTCGGCATCTGCCCATCACCTAATTATTTCCTGTAAGATAGTATTTCATCCTACTCAAGAGATCTGAAAACAACTCTTAAGCTCTGAACTTCTTTTAACAAATTCAAAATATTTCTTATGTGTAAAATTTCTCATGGCCCAGAGGCACTGTTACAGCTTGAAGTGGAAGCTAACAGGGAGGAAGGAAAAATCATTTGATATCTTATAACTCAAGATAAATTAGAGTTCAGAATCTTTTTTTAACTGAGCCTGAACATATGGCCTACACAGAAAATCTATCGAAACCAAATACGTGATCAATGCAAGGAAACAGTCTTAAAATATACATTATGCAGTGCAATACACTACTGGAAAAGAAACTCAAGATCTCCTAATTTTGAAAAGTTTGCTTAGAATATAAAATTATCTTCAGAGCAGAAAACTACCTCTATCGTAACTACATTTTATCCCTAAAATATAAACTTAGGGAGGCACACCTTCACTCAAGCATCCCTAATGTCACTGCTGAAGAGAGTCCCGGGAAGAAGCGATGAACGAAGGTGACTGCTCAGTCTTGCTGCCTTCTCAACCCTCCACCATGGGCTTCTATCTGCATGCTTTCATCTTCTTTGACCTTCTTAATCTTAGCACCAAATGTCCATTCAAATAAACCTACACTTTCCTTATTTTCAACTTCTTATACTTACCAAAGTAAGGAGCAGGGTAGGGTAGAGAGTCAGATTCAAAATTAATAGTACAGTTCTCTCTTCTGCTTACTAAATATCAGCCACAGATGTGTACACACACCCACACAGACACCCACAGACACCAACATCCATACACACTCCAAGAGGCTTGCTTAGAACTATAAAGCCTGGGATTACAATGTTCATGACAGTAGCAGAAATCAGAACTCATCTCTTCCAAATCATTGGCTGGAAATAAGCAAGCTGCTCCACAGGTGTGGTAAAGTTAAAGAAAAAGAAGGGATGAATTGGGTCAAAATGCTTCATTGACAATTAATTAAGTCCTTTCGATAATCTCTTAAACCACAACCGAAACCATCCTCCTCCTCACGTGGAGGAAACTGAACTGGGATGTAGATGACTGTAACAACTGAGTGCCTTAAAGTTAATCTTTAATCAATTCAACTTAAAATAATAACTCTTAGGGATTTTGTCCAAATAGGTCACCGTGACAGTGTTTTGGCAGATATTTGGGTTTTAAACAATAAGAACAACAACAACAAAAAAAGGGTGATGTTACCTGCTGTCACAATCAACCCTGTCATCCTAAGTATTATCCTCAGTGCCACTGGATATATGGTTTTAGAATCAATGAGGTAAGGGATACCCCAACAGCACAAATATATTCACTCACTCATTCATTCATGAGACACCAAGTGAGCAGGCACTATTTCAGACATTAAGGCCAGAGGAATCAGCAAAGCAGAACAGCTCAGCCCTCACGGATGGGACTGCTAACACATAAATATTTGCTATGTCTGATGGTAAGATGTACCAGCAGGACAGCGGGTACTAGGTCTGACCGAACGTGGGGTTAACTAGTTTACAGAGGGCTCCTCAGGAAGCCTCAGGAATAAGGTGGTATTTCAGCAGAGACCTGAATGGAGGAGATGACAGACATGTCACATGGCGTCTAAGAGAAGCATGTTCCATGCAGAGGGACAAGCAAGCGGGAAGGCCTCTGCAGGGAGCAAACCCGGTGTGTTCACATCCAAGGAGCAGCATGAGCCGGTGGCTGGCTCAGCGGGTTCGACGGGGAAGAGGTTGATGATACGGTAGAGAGACCAGCGGAGTGGGCAAGGCACTAGGCCTTGGAGGTTACTACAGGGCCTTTGGCTTCCATGCTGAGTGTCATGGGAAACCCTAGACTTAAAAAAAAAATTTTTTTTTCCTGTGATGAGATACATAAAACATAAAAATTACCATTTGAGTCATTTTTAAGTGTACAGATCAGTGGCAATTATGATTGCCATGTTGTACAACCATCCCCACTGTCTCTTTGTAAAACTTTTTCATCGCTCCAAACAGAAACCCTACAACCATTAAGAAACAACTCTTGTACCCACAACCTCTGACAAACTCTAATCTACTTTCTGGCTCTACAGAAAGAGGCTCTGCTTATTCTAGATCTTGTATACAAGTGGAATCCTGTAATATTTGTTTTTTTGTGTGCCTATAGCAGAAAGTGAAGAGGAACTAAACTCTTGATGAAAGTGAAGAGGAAAGTAAAAAAGTTGGCTTAAAGCTCAACATTCAGAAAATGAAGATCATGGCATACGGTCCCATCACTTCATGGCAAATAGATGGGGAAACAGTGGAAACAGTGTCAGACTTTTTTTGGGGGGGCTCCGAAATCACTGCAGAATGTGATTGCAGCTATGAAATTAAAAGACGCTTACTCTTTGGAAGAAAAGTTATGACAACCTAGATAGCATATTCAAAAGCAGAGACATTACTTTGCCGACTAAGGTCCGTCTAGTCAAGGCTATGGTTTTTCCTGTGGTCATGTATGGATGTGAGAGTTGGACTGTGAAGAAGGCTGAGCGCCAAATAATTGACACTTTTGAACTGTGGTGTTGGAGAAGACTCTTGAGAGTCCCTTGGACTGCAAGGAGATCCAACCAATCCATTCTGAAGGAGATCAGCCCTGGGATTTCTTTGGAAGGAATGATGCTAAAGCTGAAACTCCAGTACTTTGGCCACCTCATGCGAAGAGGTGACTCATTGAAAAAGACCCTGATGCTGGGAAGGATTGGGGGCAGGAGGAGAAGGGGATGACAGAGGATGAGATGGCTGGATGGCATCACTGACTTGATGGATGTGAGTCTGAGTGAACTCCGGGAGATGGTGATGGACAGGGAGGCCTGGCGTGCTGCAATTCATGGGGTCGCAAAGAGTCGGACACGACTGAGCGACTGAACTGAACTGACAGGTCACTTAGCACAATGTTTTCAAGGTTCATCCTTGTGGTAGCAAATATCAGAACTTCATTTCTTTTTATGGCTGAACAAAATTCCATTGCATGTATATATCAACATATCAAACACATTCTGTTTCATCCATTTATTTGTTGATGGACACTTGGATTGTTTTCAGCTTTTGACTATAGTGAATAATGCTGCTATGAACACTGGTATACAATACTATTGGCATACAAGCAGAACAAGTATCTATTTGAATGCCTGCTTTTAATTTTGTTGGGTATATATGTTAGGTCATGGAATCCTAGATGATTTTGAGCACAAGAGAAACATGATCTGACTTTTATAGAGCGTAATAACAGGGAGACCAATTAGGCAGATTGTTTGTGTTTATTATCAGATTATACAGTACAGAGCATGGAAAACCACCTCCTACAAGAATTTTTTTTTTTTTTAAAGCCTGTAGCAAGTAACACTATCCTACACCATGGATGCTTTTTGACAGTTCAGAGGAACTGACATCATCTGAAGGAGAGCAGAAAAGAAACATCACTCAAAGTCAATGAAAAGGGGAAACTTAGAAACACGATCACAGAGTATTTATTTTAGGTAACTATACTTTAAAAAACACTGTTGCGGTTAGAAACATTACTGAAAAGACCAATGACCACCTCTTCTTCTCACCATGGATGTGATATTAACATCTCAGTTAACCAGGCCCAAATAAATCTTCAGTGAGCCTCAGCATGCCACCAATTTTGTACCACGCAGTCACGGATCACCTCCTCCGTGCCAGTACCACTGGGTGCCTCCCATGCATCATCTCCTTTCATTGCCAGAATTACTCTATTGAATAGACTCTATTACCCTCAATTTATAGAAGAGGAAACACACCTTGAGATGGTAAGTAACCAGCCAATGATCACACAGTTATCAGGGACAGAACCAAAATCCCAAATCTATGTAGAAAGATCACAAAGTTTATGTGCTTGAGGGATATACTAGTCTTTCAGTGTGGATATCTGCAAGAAAGAATCCCCAGGAGCCAGGGGCCTCCAGAAGGAAAATGCTGACCTCGATTATGTACATCTCCAGGGTTTTTTGGCTTTTATTTTTTTGTCTTTTGGATGTCTTTCTCAAGTGGTGGCAAATTTTAAAGTTACCAGATCTTACTTTTACAGGTTGACTTCCTACCAGATAACTGTTGACTTGACACATGGCTTGTACATTTATGTTTCTCAGTAGTTTTATACAATGGCATCAGGGAGGTTGAGGGACAGGAGAGAATTTCTTTCTCTGGAGCCCTTTAAATTTAAAATGTGGCAAACTATGCTACAAAACAGAAGGAATTCATAGGCACAACTCAAAGTTAGTACTCTGAACACGACAGGAGACATAGGCTGAAAATTGATGGTTAGAAGCATGCCTGGTTCTAAGGTACTCATCATTATAGTTTCTGTGAAAAGAATTTAAACTTGCAAGATTATTATCAATTTAAAAGAGGCTTTTGCAATCTGCTTATCAAGATGTCAAATGACTTCAAAGAGCAGGTTGGGTGGCTTGACTGTGATTTTTTTTTAGCCTTTGAAGAATATACTAATGTCCTGAGCTGAAGGAACTGAGGATTATCAGCCTATCCTGCACTGTCAACCTCCCTGCCTCTGGCCAAGAAAGCCTCCCTCCCACCGTGCGCATCAGTAAGAGTCAAGTTCATTCAACAAACGTGTACGGAGCACCAGTCTGAGTCAGGCACTGTGCTATGACCCAAAGGTGGTGGCAAATGGAGCAGCCGGGGCAGCCCTGCTCCTGTGATCTTGGCTTACACACAGGCGACTTTCACCATTACACTCGTGCTCAAAACCCTTCCAACATGCATGGCAGAAACTTCCAGTACTCCCTGATATCTTATTCATACAGAAGTGTGTATCTCCTAAACTCTAGGCCATGTGAATACTTCTGGCCAATGGACATAAATAGAAATACCCTAGCCCCTCCTGTGCGAGGCAGTGAAGAGCTGGCTTTCTAGGCAGCTGACCTGGGTCCCTGAGTGCCCGTGTAGAGCAGACAAGCCCTGATTCGAGATCACCCAATAAATGGTACGAGATGTGTTGCAGTGAAGAGCAGGAAATAAACCTTTCCTGTGTTAAGCCTGAGATTTCAGGGTTAATGTGTACTGCAGTATCATAGACTAATACATGCGCTTTACTGTTTTGGGTTGGCCAGAAAGTTCATTCAGGTTTTCCTGTCACATCTTATGAAAAACCCAAATGAGCTGTTTAGTCAACCCAGTGTAATGTGCCGCCGTTGTTGTTTTTGGTCTTTAGTCATATCTGGCTCTTTTTTTGACCCCATGGACTGTAGCCCACCAGGTTCCTCTGTCCATGGCATTTCCCAGGCAAAAATACTGGAGTGGATTGCCATTTCCTTCTCCGCAGGATCTTCCCAAACCAGGGATCAAATCTGTGTCTCCTGCATTGGCAGGTGGATTCTTTACCACTGAGTCACCTGGTAAACCCAATATAATCTGCTACTTCACTTCAAAGCTCAGGGGCCCACTTTTTACAATGAACATTATTATACACTTGCGCCCAACTGCCCACGTCTACTTACAGATGCCCAAAGAAAGCCCAATTCATTCCTGCTCATTCTGTCACTGACTTGTTCCTTTGGCATTGAGAAGAATCTTCTCCTTCACTTGCCTGATTAAGTCCTTCTTATCTTCCAGTCCAGTTCTAATCCCATCAGACCCATGACACCCTCTGCAGGGGAACTGTGTGAATACCCTCATCACACCAGTGTTCTCCACACTGTAAATTCCACCTCACTGATACAGATTCCAGGAAACACGTTCCATCTTCCTATCCTCTCTGTCCTTCTGGTACAAATCTGAGGCCCTGGTTCCACACTCAGATGCAACAGGTCTGAGACACGGATTGTGAAGCAAGCTTTGTCGGGAAGTAGACAGGAGCTCGGGGCTTCTGTCTTGCTGGGGCAAGAGGGACAGAGGCAACATCTCTTACTAGCAGCTTCTATGTGGTTTGGGTCTTATTTCTGGAAAACTTAGCAAAGAGTCTGCTCCGCAGCCCTTCTAATTATTTTGTGAACTGCTCAGTATCCCTTTTTAGACCCCTTACTGTTTAACTGTTTTCTGTCATCTTTAGAGAACCCTGATCCATATATTCGCTGATCCCTCAACTCTACAAAGGTCTCCCGTCTTCTAATTTCTTATGATCTGATGTCATCTCATTTATCACCTTATATATTACAGATTTTGTTCAAAAAGCACCTGCTTCCTTTCCCAACTACACTTCCATCTCCTTAAGGGCAAGGATCACACCTTAGACTCCTGACCCCAAGCAGTGACTGGAATAGTGCTGGACCTACTTTACAGACTGATCGGAGGACCACTTAATTTATCATCCAAATGAGGACCCCTCAAAGAATGAAAAAAGGGCATCACTATGAATTATACCAGGACAGCAGGTGTAAACCAGGACTGTCCCAGACAAACTGAGACGTGATCATACTCGGCACTGCTCACTGATGCCTGAGTAAAAAGCTCAAGACTTTTGCAAGGAAAGGAACATAGTCCAAATGAGAATACCAAAGAGCAGTCTTGGGCACCTTAGATTTGGTGAGAATCACCTATAAAATTTTCATCAGCGGAGCAGTGATGCCACACTGGGTAGCCACTGCACACCCACAGGATCCTTTCTCTCACTCCAGTCCCTCCCAACAAGGGTCACAACAGAACAGCAGTGCTATCAGAACATCCAGACTAAAGTCTCAAAGGCTAAGACCACGCTTATTATTTCTATCTCCAATATGTAGTCCAGTGCTGGGACAGTATGTTCAATAAGTGCTAGGACATATTCTAAGAGGCCAGGCATTACCTGTGGGTTGAACGTGTGAGTCCAGGCTTGGCGGTCTGATCCTTTTCTCTTACCCTGAGCCCCCCCTTGCTCTGGGAGTCTGCCCCCGCCTTTGCCACAAGCCCCTTGCACTTGCTTCCCTGCATGTGGACAAAGGATGCAAAGGACCCAGTCCCACCCTAGGATGCCTCTGTGCACAGCCATGTAAAGGACACTTTTGAGTGTTCTTGCTGCTCTAATCCAGGCTGGAATCATAAGTGGAGGTAACACAGGTAAGAAGGCTCAACACCCAGCACATAGTAGAGGCTCAGTAAATGGCAGCTATTATTATCATCACTGGGGTAGAGTCAGTCCCTTGATGTACGCAGTTCCCTTCACCATGCCCTGGCCACAAGCCTCAAGAGGGGAAATATCATGAGTGATCACACAGTTAGTGATACAAGTGAAACGAAAGCTAGTGGTTTAGCATCAGCTTGCTCTGACCACACTGTGGATGGTACTCAAACTGGTGAGTGGAAGGCACTGCTAACATACTAAAGGCCTTTTGAACTGACATAATCAAATGAGTTAGGCTGTAATCCCCAATAAATTCAGCTCAAGAGCACAGAATAAAAGCTATATATCTAGACTGTGAAACCCAAATACGCCCTAACAGATCTACAAATGAAATTAAGTAGAAGCCGTAAGAACGGAAGAAATGGACTAAATATTAAACGTGCTGCAGCGCTCACTGTGACACCGATTTAACATATGGGCGATGAAGAATTCAATCTTATATGAAGTCAAAAAGGAAAAAAAACAACTAGGAAAAACTGCTTTGGAATTGGAGCCAGTATCTTGGCGGGGTGGGGGAGGTGTGGAAGGGAAAATAGGAAGGAACACACCCTCATTTGCTTCTAACACGGTTAGCTGATCTGTTTGAAATTAGATCTACTTTCAAATGTTTTAACTTAATTATTAAGCCATTTCTTAACCTCATGAATGCAGTTTTCATGCACTTTCAAATCTGGCCCTGAACTAATAGACCCTTTTACTTCAGTGGTTTTGGAAATGAATGTTAGATGGAGAGGAAAGCATTTTAACGATGCCTTTCTAAGGGTCAAAGCTCTGAAAATATAGTATAGTTTGTACATAAAACTCAGTACACCTGAATATCCTGCTGGCCCTTTGTCTAGTAATGAGGCAAACCACGCCACCCTTTAAAACTCCTGCTTCCTCTCTGCGGGCAGTCGGCTGTGTTGGTGCTGAGCTATCTGACCGCTCAAGTGAATACATTATTAGGATCAAAGTCCCGGTAGATGAGAAACAGGTGACAGCCCAGGACCCTGGGGCAGCCTTCCCTTCCCTTGTGAGAAACAGGGCAGGTCCTGGTCTCCATTCTAGAATATTCTTCTTTAAAAGGCAGTGTAAGGAATAAGAGAAAGAAACGCCTGGCAGTAAGAACAGTCAGTGATATAAGACTGTTATGAGTCTCTCTCTGTGAATTTGTCATTCTCACTGTGTGGAGGAACCCTTAAATTGATCTGTATGAAATCCATGGCTGATGAGCACAACGTTTGCAATGATACACGACTGTGCAATTTTTACCTTCATTGCCTAAAGTAAAATGATGCTCTAGCATGTGTTGCAAATTATAATGATAATTATTATTAATTATCAGTGACCAACATTTACTGTAACAGGAGCTGACATTGATTGATTGCTGAGTCATTTCTACGGAAATCCTATGAAGTGGGTACTACTGTTATTCCCCAGTTCCAGAGGCAAGAACTAAGTTGGAAAGAGGCTGAATAAGTGTCCCAAGCTCTGTTTCTTATGGTAACTCAGGGATTCAAATGCAGATGATCAGAATCCAGAATCCATGTTATTTGCTATACTGTGTTGGATGGTGAAGACCAATGGAAGCAGTGTACCGCTCAGAGCAGTAAAGACACTAAAATAAGAGCCATTAAATCACTGATTTTTAAAGGAATACTTACTGCATCCCTTTATCAAATATTAACGTACATACTATGCAGTGGGTACGTTGTCCACATTATCTAATTTAACCTTCTGCAAATCACTCATCTCCATTTACAGATGGAGAGACTTGACTGAAGAAGGTGTGCTGTACAACACTGTAGGAACTGTGGTCTCAACCCCCACCTGCCAGACTCCAAGTCCCAAGCTCTTTTCAGAGAGCCACCCTGCCTCTTCTTTCTTTAAAGTGATTCTTTACAAATAAGAAGAAACCTAAAAAGAGGAACACTTTGGAATAAAACTGCTTACTTCTAAGTTTAGAATTAGGAGAGAATCTTCTTTTCTCTCTTTTGCAAGGCACAAAATAGCTCTGACTTCTTGAGTATGGATCTAAGAGATGGGAGGATTCAAATGGTGTATAACAGGGCCCACAGAAGGAGAAGAAACATTAGCCGTGAACCTGGTTCGTCTTTATCAAGCAGCAGCAGCGGTCCCATTCCCTGGTATTCCTAAGGCAGACTCACAGCTCAAACACCTCTTAGAATAAGGGGAGGACGGTTAACACTGTCCATTTTCTCATCCTTTTTTTTCTCTCTTTTTGTACCTAGTGTAAGCTCACTCTGGTATATTAAAAATCTGGTATTACTACATTAAAATAGTAAAACTCCTTTTACAAATATCAAACACTGCTCCACCACTTGAGCATCATTTTCTTGGAAGAGTAGGTCTTGAATTTCAGCGTGCATCTGTATTATCTAGACAGCCTTTGAAGAAACAGAGGACGAGGTCCCTCTCCTAGAGTTTCTATTCAGTTTTGGGTTGGGGCCCATGCATTTCCCTTATAACAAGTTCCCATATACTGCTGATGCTGCCAATCTGGGGACCACATTTGAGAATCACTATCATAGAAGTGAAGTTGAAGTCGCTTAGTCATGTCCGACTCTTTGCGACCCCATCAACTGTAGCCTACCAGGCTTCTCCGTCCATGGGATTTTCCAAGCAAGAGTACTCGAGTGGGTTGGCATTTCCTTCTCCAACTATCGTAGAACATCTATGAAGATGTACACGTCCTCTGCTTTCTCCCATCTCTTCTTCATCCTAAGAACAAAGCTGCCTGACAGCGTCCACAGAAAAATGCACAATCTGTCCCTTATGTTTTTACCCCTTTGAACCCTACAGTGCTTTCCATAGGATAACTATTACATAGCTTTTTTTTTCTGAAATTAATTATCCTTAAGGAATACTTATTCAAAAATGTTCCCTATTTGGTTAGAGGCGGCATTTTTGGCTCCCATCTTCTCTACAAATAATCAGACAAATTTTGTCTCTCTACCCTATTCTCTTTTTCCTCTATTCTTCTAACCAAACTGAAAAGAGGAATAGCAATAACCATTTAAAAATGTTACTGTTACTACATGCTGTTTTTATTAGGATATAATTTCTTAGAGGACAGTTACCTTTTGACTCTACAGAAGCTTTTCTTTTCTACCATGCTATGGGTATTTACATAACTATCATTATTTGAAAATAACTAGGCCTTATTTCTATTAATATTTACAGAATTCAAAGTCCTGCCACAGGGGAGGCATTCAACCCGTTTTTGTCAGATGAAATATTTCAAACACAGAGTCTTAGAGACAGCTGAGGTCCAGAGAACCTAAGTGATGTACAGAAGGTCAGAGTCTATCGCCACAGAGGCCAGAATCCTATGATCCAATCTCGTAACTCCCACCCGGCCTGTGCTTACCTCTCCCAGTTTTATCAGAAGTCAGTGGTTTTGCCTAAAGTGAGACAAAATAAGTCCAAAGTAGCATAGGGCTTCCCTGGTGGCTCAGAGGTTAAAGTGTCTGCCTCCAATGCGGGAGACCCCAGTTCGATCCCTGGATCGGGAAGATCCCCTGGAGAAGGAAATGGTAACCCACTCCAGTATTCTTGCCTGGAGAATCCCATGGATGGAGAAGGCTAGTAGGCTACAGTCCATGGGGTCACAAACAGTAGGACACGACTGAGTGACTTCACCTTAAAGAATAATCATAATATTCTCAATTAAGGAAACATTTTACTATGGGAAACACTTTTTTTTTTTTTACAGTATTTTGCTTTAGATGCTTTGGCTTTTCTAGATTTCTTTATAATATGTGGAGGAGGAAGCATTTACTGTAGAAAAACTCAGGAAAAGCCAAGAAAATTTAAGATAGAAATTCTGATGGGATTAGTTTCTTTGGCACCGAATAGATAACCGTATCAGAGAAATCCACCGCTGCCCCTGCCCCCACCATTGGATGTGCACTGCATAATCACAGCTAAATAATTAACAACCAGAGGTCATCTTCGGAGTCTGCTGTTTCTAAAGCAGCTAGATTTAGAGGAAAGGGGAGATAACCACTTAGTAATGACTCACTATGTCCCAAGCCTGGTTTTAGGTGGTTTACATACACTATCAAATGCTTTCCTTTCAACAACCCCATGAAAGAAATGATTATCCCCATTTAACAGACTAAACCAAAGCTCAGAGGAGTAAATTGACAAGTTGAGATGCAAACTCAGGTCTATCTGACCCCAGGGTCACATTTCATCCACAGAGTGAAGCTCATTTTTTCACTGAAGAGTTCCAGCACCTTTATCAGAGCTCAAAGAGCTCAAAGTGTCTGAGGCAGGATTATAACCTCTATCGCCTTCCTCTAAATCCTATAAAAATGGAAGCTGTTCTCCTGTTTAATCTATTTTGGTTCATATCATCAGCAAAAACATTTGTAACACCAGGACAAATGCTTTCTTGAAGGAGGCTTTTTGACCCCACGTTTGGCATATCTTTAGAAGCAGACAAATAATGAAGCGGAAAGCTCTGTTCATTAATTTACATGAAGTCACAAATGGTGATAAAGGGCTGCTGGATGTTCCCCTTAATGTAAATGCACAAATCAATATTCTGAACCCTTTGGCCTCATGCCTCAGATCAACCTATATTTCCTAGAGGGGCAGAAAGGCCAGCAGTCAAATGACCTTTATCCACATCTCACCTAGGACTTTAGGGTCAACCCAGCCCAGAGGAGGGCTGGTCGGGGAGCTGATGACACCATTTCCCAGGCTGGAGAGAGGCAGAGGAGAATAGAAAAGGCTGGCCTGTGGAGTTTAAACGGGGCTGCCCTCTTAGAAAGTAACATTACAGTGAAGGAACCAGTGAAAAGGCGCTGCTTTTCCTCATCTGTATATGATTATAATGTGATGTTTTAAAATACCAGCCATTTTGATAGGCATACATGAAGGAATTAAATCAGGCAGGGTCTTTGAAATAACCGTTTGCCCACTGCTGCTATTTGCCATAAAATCCTTTTCACTGTGGCAATTTAAAATCAACCTTGTAAAACATACCATGAGGAAAACCAGATTTTTTTTTTTTTTTTAAGTCACTTGCTTGAAAAATTTCTGAAGTACTACCTAACATATCAAAAGCAATATAAGTCAAATGCTGGATGTCATTGCTCCTTCCCGGTCATCCATCCAAACCCCCAAGTATGATGTATGATTTTTTTCCTAAACAACAGAAAACATTAATTTCTATGCTTATATGGTTATCAAGTTGGAGAGTTCCCTCCTGGTCAAGTAGGCTGACACACTTGGCAGGGTCATATCAGTCAGACGGCTATGCCCACAGAGTCTTCACATGTCCTTGTCAAGCTCGTGAGAAGTGTCATTCACTTTCCGATTTCAGAGACTGTCATCACAATAGGTGAGAATATAGATAATAAGACCCTCTTTGTCACTATTCCTAACATTTAATTAACATGGCTTTGCCATTTCTCTGGGGCGGGGGGTGGGGTGGGAGATGATACATCTACTAAAACAAATCTGGAGTTATACAGCCAAATAAATATCACTCATCATTTTTCTGAATGTTAAGTCAGTGCTCTACTTTTTATTTTTTTTTGGAGCACTTAACAATTGTGTTGAAGAAAGGACATCAAATGATGCTTAGAAATGTGATACACATTTTCATTTCACACTCCATCAGCTTTTACAGCTGTAGCTCAATGAAATGTAGGAGAGAGCCTGGCAAACAGCCATATTTACCAAGGTATAAAATAGGGGTCAGGTTACTTTTTTATAGAAAGAAAAAAAAAATGTTTAATTTTCACTCCACATGACTAAAGCAGATACTCAGCTAAAACCCTTGAGAAAGGCACCATAACCACATCCACTGACATGGTTTACTGCCTGTTTAACTGTAGGTAGGTTTTTTTTTTTTTTTTTTTAAACTGTATTATAACCATCTTCACACAGCACAAAAATGACCCTTTTCTTACCTGCTTCCACTCAGGACTGACACAGAAACATACTGGATCAGATCATCTTTGGTGTTAAATCTTCCACCTGGAAATAATGGCTTCTGCCCTCTGCCTCTAGCCTAGAAGCAGAAAGAGCTTCTTCCCTCCACAGGCAGAGAAGCAAAGCTACAGGCATCAGCAAAAACGCATCTTTCTAATTCGAATTTCAATCTGTCAGAAAGGATTAAAGCCTCATGCATATATAAAAAGGGAACTGTACAAGATAACAGAAACATGGTTGGAAATCACTGAGCTCCCATAGCTGCCTTTTTACCAGCTGGGCAGAGAGGAAGGCCGCTTTTACCCACCTCTGTTAAACCCGAGACTTCTCCTCTTGCTAATGGTTTGCTGATGGATGGCGTGTATACTTTGGCGTCCGAAACTGGCTGCCCCTTCATAAAATGTTTTCCTGATTCATAAATGTCCACTTCGACCATTTTCCCCATGAATATGGGGTTCTTTGGCACTAAAACCTGAAAAAAAATGACAGAAGACTTAATTTTTAAAAATGAAATTTTATCTTAGAACAGTTTGAGGTTTACAGAATTATTGTTAACATAGCACAGAGAGCTCACACACCCCAGGTGCAATTTCCCTCTCGTTAACATCTAACGTTGGTATGATACATTTGTCACAATTAATAAGCCAATATTGATGCACTGTTGTTGTTCAGTCACTAAGTTGTGTCTGACTCTTTGTGAACCCATGGAATGCAGCATGCCAGGCTTCCCTGACCGTCACGATCTCCCACAGCTTGCTCAAATGCATGTCCATTGAGTCAGTGATGCCATCCACCCATCTCATCCTCTGTCGTCCCCTTCTCCTCCTGCCCTCAATCTTTCCCAGCTTTGGGGTCTTTTCCAATGAGTTGGCTCTTCGCATGAGGTGGACAAAGTATTGATGTATTACTATGAACTAAAGTCTATAATTTATTCAAATTTCCTCACTTGTCTCTTAATGTCCTTTTTCTCTTCGGGGATCCCATCTTAAGCGGGCTCTATCTTCCAGATGCTCAAAAATCTGGGTATCTAGCACAGGGAGGGCATTTCTAGGAGGGGTGGGGCCGCAGACAGTGCTCACTCCTCGCAGGATGCCTATGGTCCTAAGGCACGTGGAAGGCACAGCCAGTTACTTTTGAACAGGCCTTTGATATCCTGCTCTCGGCTGTCCCAGGCAATGAAGAAAACTGAGACAACACCGACGAAACCCTCATACATTTGGAACCTTGCATGTTCACTGTCAGAGTCATGATTTAAGCAGCCACTTTAAATTAAGGCCTGAATATTTGGCTGCATGTGTGTGTGTGTGTGTGTGTGTGCACATGCCTGTTGTTTTGGGGGAAGAAGAAGAACATTTCACAGCCCCTTTTTCCATAGTTCAAACCTTGGTGTTTGGAGCTAAATGACTTCTTTAACTGATGGTTTCCATCGTTTCTTTCACTCTGTTATAAAGTGCATGTTATTTGCTAGCTCTGCATCCACGCAGAACCAGCTCCTCTGAAGGGTACTTTGGCTGGCTCACAGGAAACTGTCAGATGGTCTCTTTCCACTAAGATTACAGATCAAGGTACGTGTTTACTTCCAGCAAATGTTTCTCTTCTTCTGGGACCTACGGGTAGCCCGTATGTATTCTGTTCTCCCTCACACTTCTATTTCAGAACTGGCGCTACCTGCCAATCTTTTCAAGTCAGAATCCAAAATAAACAGCCTAATTCTGATCCAGCAGTCTACTCTGATATCTACATACAATCTTCACTTCTGGAGGTCATCTTTTGTAGAAAAATAATTCCTATGAAATCTTCAATAGGCTTGGTTGAAGAGACCAAAAAAAAAAAAAAGTCAGATGAGAGCCAGAAATTCCACAGCCAGTTTCTCCGAGAGGCTAAATTGGATCTTGGTGTTTCTGAGTTTGATTTTCTATGACCATTGAGTACACTGCTTCATCAAAGTATAGGAAAAAGGTCACCTGGGTGGTGGATTACTCATGGCAAGCAAATGAACTAAGAGAGCCTTAGTGTCAAGATATGAAAGCCCTTTTAAATCAGTTTTTATAAAACAAGAAAATCTCTAGAGTAAACTGTCCCTGGGAGATCTGGTAGTATTCTGGGGGAAAATAACTCTCCTTGATCTGCTGCCTTGATCTGAATGAAGAGCTCAGTGTTTTTTGCCCCTCCGGTTTTAATAATTGGAAAAAGCTCCACTGCTTTAAACTGGAGGAAACAGCTAATGAGGCATGCCATCGCCTTTAAAATAAAGGGGAAAAAAAGTTCCCTGCTGAGGCAAAAACCCAGATGGCAAGAGAAAGAAGAGGAAAGAGGCTACCAAAATATAATCCAGCTCCTCCAGAGAGCTGCGCAGAAGGCTGGCCTGAAGGGAAGAGGGTTCTCTGGAGTCAATTACGGAGATGGAGAATGGGGAAGGCTCAGCTTCAACACGGAGGACTGGGATCAGTCCTCAACTGGCTGGCTCAGAAGGGAAAGAATCTGACTGCAATGCAGGAGACCCTGGTTCAATCCCTGGGTCGGGAAGGCCCTCTGGAGGAGAAATGGCAACCCATTCCAGCATCCTTGCCTGGAGAATTCCATGGGCAGAGGAGCCTGGCGGGCTACAGTTCATGGGGTCGCAAAGAGTCAGACACAACTTACCAACTAAACAACCACCACCACCTCAACTGTAGTCTCTGCTGCTGCTGCTGCTGCTAAGTTGCTTCAGTTGTGTCCGACTCTGTGTGATCCCATAGACGGGGGCCCACTGTCTCTGGGATTCTCCAGGCAAGAACACTGGAGTGGGTTGCCATTTCCTGCTCCAATGCATGAAAGTGAAAAGCGAAAGTGAAGTCGCTCAGTCGTGCCCAACTCTTAGCGACCCCATGGACTGCAGCCTACCAGGCTCCTCTGTCCATGGGATTTTCCAGGCAAGAGTACTGGAGTGGGGTGCCGTTGCCTTCTCCAACTGTAGTCTCTACTGGGGCCTAAACAGGGCATGTTCAGCCTGGGCCTTGTAAAGCTCTCCCCTGTTCCCTGAGGACCCAGTGCCTGGCGTGAGATGAGTTCACATGGGACACCCATGCTCAAGCCCCCTCCCACTCCTGCTTCCCTGCTTCTAACACAGAAGGTTAGCCTTCTAACACAGAAGGTCAGCTTCCCTTGCCAATGGCCCCTGAAGGAGGTACTGTCTGCTTTAGTCACTTTTGAATTGCTTTACCCCTTGGGGAAGTGTAATCCCAAACACTGAACTAGAAGTCTGGCTGCTGGTGCAGCAAAGCACACTGCCTTAGATGGGCAGGGACTGGGGAGCCCCTTCAGGTGTGCCTCGAAGAAAACTCTCCAAGTGAAGCTAGTGTGATCCTCACTCTAGTCTCCAAAGTTGTTCACACAATGTGAGCTGAGTCCAAGGAACACACTCTTTTCCTTTTGCCTCCAAGTGCTTTTCATTATGATGGAAGTTTAAATAAAAAAAAGGCAATACAAAAAAATAAAACCCTGAAACTAAAAAAGCCAACCAACAGACAAACAACCAAAAGCCTGTTAGAGCGCTGAGACAGGGAGAGGAAGTCCCCGCCCTTCCAGGCTGATGTCGCCAGAGCAGACATCCTTCCTGTCCCCTGGACAGAACTTTTCCCTCCACGGTGCCAGGCTGTGGGAGGCTGGGGCGGTCAGAACTGCCGGTTTCAAACTCCCCAACGCCAGAGGCTGCTCCCATCAGAGATGAATGAGGACTAAAACAGAGTTACTCCTTTGGATAGAATGTTTTATAGATTAAGCCACAAAGATAAGCCCCACGTTAGCTTGGCTGGCTTGATTCTATAAAATAGCCTTCCTGCCACAAGATGCTATCAATATCAATCTCGGCTACTTTAAGTCTCTTTTGCTTAAATTGATTTACTTTCAGAATTCTTTCTCATTTTGGGGAAATCCTGAGAGTGTGGGAGTGTCTCTTACCTGCTCGTAGAATCGATTGTGCGCAACATAAAACTTGGAATCAAAAGATTCTTCGGTGACTAACACTTGTTGTCTCTGACCAATCTGCAGAAAGAGGGGAGAAAAAAAATAGGAGCCATCAGGCAAATGTCTGAGAATCCAAAATAAATGCCAACCCAGAGTTATGGACCAGCAAGTCATGTCTTTTTAAATTGTTTTTTAAGATTTTTTTTAAAAATGTGGACCATTTTTAAAGTCTTTGTTGAATTTATTACAATATTGCTTCTATTTTATGTGTTGGTTTTCTGGCTGTGAGGGATGTGGGATCTCAGCTCCTCGACCAGGGATGGAACTCACACCCCAAGCACTGGAAAACGACGTCCTAACCGCTGGACCACTGGGGAAGTCCCACGCTGGGTCTTCTTGAATTTAAAGTAAATCTAGATTGCTAGCTACTTAACAGCCAATACAGAATCATGGATGCAAATTTCCAGAAAGGCATTATTATTTATGTAGTAATATAAAATTTGGGTAGAAAAAATCTTATTGTCTTAGAGAACTATGAAGCAAAACTTGATCTTATGTCTTCCTTCAACAGAAGTTAGATAATTAAGGCTTCTGAGACACACAAAAATCTTCTAAATATCACTTTGTTTCTTGAAACAAAGTTGCAAAACAAGCCAGAACAAGCTGCTTCTAATCCAAATTCATGAAAATATTTTGGCAATATGAGAGACTGGTAATAAACATTAATTTGAGTTATGAGGGATGTAACACTAAAGAAAACACCTCAAAAACTAGTCATTAAGTCTCTGCACCTAAACATTTCATACGCTGCATGCAATTCTGAAATTATTGATTAATTCAGTTATTTGCTTAATATATACATTTTCTCTCTCATGGGCAACTGTCTCTTTTTTTTTGCTGCAGCTGTGACTGCATATTCATTTTATTTTTTTAAGAGACTATTCTCTACAGGATCTGTATTTATGATTTAAGCATGAATTTTTAATAACCAAGAAGTTAAATTAGCCAAAACGTTGGTTAAAGCAATGTGACCATTCTAAATTATTCTACCATTTCCAAGTTTATTCCACTGTGAAATGCAACATTTAAAGTATCCGTTATGTGTTTTTTTTAAACAAGGTTGTCAAAATGGCTGATGTAGCAAACCAGCTATATTAGATGATTATGCCTAGAATCATTCTTGCCATTGCTCCTTGATAAATGCAACCCTCCATGTTAAAGTACACTGGCAAGATTTTTTTTGAACAAAATCCCTTTTCTCATATGCAGGGACTTGTCACCATGTTCAGGCAGTTACCACTTAGGAAACATAAACACAGCTGCACTAAATAGACCACCTAACAATTAAAAAGAAAAACCTGAAAACACCAAGCTCCTCTCTCCATTATACAATGCCAACACCTAAATATGCTATAATTTGCTCTTTTTTTTTTTTAACTCTATCATTCAAATATAGCCACTTAGTAAGGTCTGCAAGATGACACATCACAGACTGAGGCAGTTCACTCCTTGAAAACCAGTGAAAGTTCCTACAACATTAATCTCTTTTAAAAATCAAGTTACAACAAAAGGAAGTTCTCCTAACTTCTACTTTGAGCTTTAATGGCCCTGTTTATTTAAAAAAAAAAACAAAAACCAACTGATGAATACTGGGTTTCACTGAAGTATATTCTTCTGGAAGGAAACTTAGAATGTTTGCACACATTTCACAGTGTGAGTTGCTTATAACAGGATAAGTATCTGTCAATGGTTCTTAAGGAAATCTGCAATTACACTTCATCTAACATTAAGTTTTCAGGAAATTAACAACAATACGAGACTGCAGAGCCACCAAAAATGAATGCTGAGACTTTCCTCTTGTTAGAATGAATGTGGATGGTTGCAGTTAGCACTTTGGGGGTTATTCCATTTTATCTGGAGAGACTAACCATGGCAGTAATTCACACACATAGAATTAGAAAAACTTGCTATGTTTATACAGCACAGGGCAGGGCATTTGATCAACCATCAGAGAACAATTTGTATGGAGTATTTAACTATTTGCCAATGGGATTCAGGAAAATTGCAATGGGCAGTCATTTCTAGTGGCAAACACCTCTCCAGTCACCCTTTTGGTCCCTTCAGCCATTGATTTTGTCTCATTGGCTCTTTAAGTTCCCCAGAAACTACTGAGCAAAAATGAGCATGAGCAACCTAGGACTTTGACCAAAAATTGATGCCATCTATCCCCACCCCTTGAAACCGCTCTCCACGCCACAAAAAAATAAATTATAAATGTTCTAATGCAGTATTTTTTAAAGAATGAACTGAACATCAAATATGACTTTTAAGAGAATCAACTGTTTCAAATAACCTTAAAAACAACAAAGTTAAGGAAGTGTGTAGAGGGGAGATTGAGCTGCAATTCTGGAAGAGGTAACATTGCCTTGGTGACAACAAGGAAACTTACAGACAGGCCAAATGTGTAAGTCTCAAATCTTTTTTTAAATGAGTCATCTCCCTATTTTCCAACTGCTTTCTCCCCAACCCTACATGACAACTCTGTGTAGTTAAAGATCACATAACAAGATTTAGGGTGTAGTCAGTTGCTCAATTGTGTCCAGCTCTTTGCGACCCAAAGGACTGAGGCCTGGCAAGTTCCTCTGTCCATGGGATTTCCCAGGCAAGAATAATGAAGTGGTTGCCATTTCCTTCTCCAGGGCGTCTTCCCAACCCAGGGATCGAACCCAGGTCTCCTACACTGCGGGTGGATTCTTTATTGCCTGAGCTACCAGGGTACTAGATTTAGGGTAATCATCCTAATTCGACTTAGAATGCCTCTACTGCCCAGCAAGGTAGTCTTGGTCTCAGAGGAAGAAGCAGGGCTTCAGGAGCATAAGAGCAAGGCTATAGATACCCTTAAGTCCCTAGGACTAACATCACCCAGCTCTCAAACATACTAAAGGCAGAGGGATCCCCCAGGAGAAGGATCAGCCTGTCTTACAGAAGGATAGGCCTACACGGAATCTTCTCTGAGGTTCTGCAGCATCTACTCTCTGCTGACGTTCTGAGATTCTGTGAGAAGGAGGCGTCTTCCATGGCTTCTCACCCTCGCTGACAGAACCTCCCCAGCAACTGGAATCTCTGACAGGAATGCAAGGCTACCTCACTGGCTTTGAGACAAGCCCCTCGAAGAGGAAGTTAACAGAATGACTGCTTGTGTAATTTTAAAAATGAACAAACTCCTGAGTTCACAGAATATATATACAGGTATACACACAGCCCACAGAGAGAGAAAGAGAATACAAAGGAGGTGAAAAGACTGGTTTCAATGTCCTCTGTGACTGGTAGCACAACTTGGCTACTCAGCAGGAAGGATTAAGACTCAAGTAGAACTATAAACCCACAGAAGGATCCAGAGGGTGACTCCCAGATAACTGGAACTTCCAAGGACAGGATGGAAGGGAAAAGTGATGGAGGGAGAAGGAAGGGTCAGAAGCAGGAACACACAGTTCCAGCAGAACCCTGGGGAGAGGAAGAAGGGTTATTCAAAGACACCAAATGCCACATGTTTGACTGGAGAGTGGGGCGAGGACACAGGTCTGAGAAGATTATTTTTAAGGTAAAAGAAATTTGGCTACATTTTGGGCCTTTGATTTCCTCACAGGAAAAAAAATGAGAGTTTGGTAGAAGTGATACTGGAGGGGAGAGGCGAGCAGACTGAAGAGGAAGTGAATTCTGATTTTTAGAGGACCTCTCAGTTCCAAAATTCTAAGTCATCATTCATGGTAGATTTGATCTGCTGACAAGGTTTCAGATGAAGGAAATTTGTACTCTGAATCCAGGCTGTCCCTTTTCTCCCAGTCAGTGTGTGCTTAGAGCCCTCTGCAAACTATAGCCACTTTCTTATTGCCCTGAAAGGAACAACTTGATTTTAATACCCACCAAAGAAACATTGACAAAGTCTCTCATAAAGCTATCCAGTGACCTGCACCTGAAGAATCCTGTTAAAATCTTCCCAACAAAGTCCTTTTTAAATTAATCTCTTTGCCTTTTGATTTGCTTTACAGGTATATAATCCATAGCCAATTTATAAAAATGCTTCTTTAATTTCTAAAGCATTTTAGAGTTTAAGAAGTTCGATTGGGAATAGAGTCTCTCGCACTTTTCACTTTCCATTTACAAAGTCTGACCTTCAGGACATGCATCAGAACTTTTCAGAGTGGTTGTCAGACCTGGCACCTGTTGTAAGCAGACAAATGTACTCTGTAACTTATTCATCAGATGTCAGTGAAGACAATGGCTTTTCCTATGACATGTACAACTTCTTTCAGTCCATGTGAACCTAACTTCAAAATCACATTTTATGAGAAATGAACTGCAGAAATGTTGCAGGGAGGAAGCCAACTCTGACTCCATGTTGGAAACTTTTGTTGACTTGCTTTTTTTTTTGCTTTTATTATTATAATCAATACTCCATGGCTTATTATTATTGACACTCCATGGCTTGCCTGGAGGACCCTGCGCCTCTGCTTGACTGTAAACTAAAGTGCCTTTGTTCAGCTCATGGAGAGAGAGTTTGTCCCTTCCCACCTGTGAACGGAAGAGATTAACACACCCCTTCCAAGGGCTGGCCATTCCCTTGGAGATGTTTGGCAAGACGGAAGACCCTTTCACTTGACTTGCCCACTGCCTCTTCCTCTCTGTTCTGCCTTTGACTTTAGTTCCTCATTGTTTCTTTCTCTCTGATCTATTAAAGAATCTGGCATCCAGACCCCAATAAGATGGTTATTTTGAGGTGCTAGCCTACCATCTTGTTGGTCTGCCAGCTCCCCGATTAAAGTCTCTTTCTTGCCTCAACACCTCGTCTCTGGGATTCACTGGAGCCTGTTTTAACAGAAACAGTCCTATGAAACCATCCCTCCGTTTCACAGATGGGGTCACTGAAGGTACAGAACAAGCCCACGGGATCCTGCATGATTGCTAATCTCACAGAGCTGATGGGAACCATGGTCCCTGCTATGAAGGGGGGAGGTGCGGGTTGGGGTAGAACCTTCTAGGCTTTGTTGGAAAGATGTGAAAAAAAAAAAAAAAGCGCTTCTGCTTTTTTTTTTTTTCCCCCAAACACAAAGGCAGAAAATAAAGACTGCATTCCCTTGAATAGACAAAGACGCTCAGAACCTGAAAGGGGCTTAGCAAACTCTGATTTCACAGAGAGGAGACTGAGGTTCAGCAGAATGCACTGATCTGTTCAGTGGCCGAGAGAAGTCTTGGAAGCATCCTTGCTACTTGATGTCGCCTATGTAATTCCTAGCTGCAGAAAACGTACATCATGGCTCTGATTCTGGAGTGTGTGGCTTTTCCTTGAGCAGGGAAACATCTGTGACAAACAAAAAGCAATAAAGCAGTGGCTTTTTTAAATTCAATTTGGGGGCAGATTTCTCAGTCCGTTATATAATCAGCTGGCTGTGTTCTTTGTGTCACATCTATGCTTCAAATTTCCCAAGTGCCTGAAGTGGTGAGAAACATCAGTTCTAACCATATGGGCAGATAACACACAGAAAACACACACTTGCATGAAAAAAGCAGTGGTTTCCAACAGAATTGGGTTGCTGAATGAATGCTCATTCAAGTACATTCTATTTCTCCATGGGTCCTAAAACAAACAACATTCTGCACGGCTATTTCAGGATGTAAAGAGAGAAGCTAAAAAGAACTGCTTCAAGACAGGCAGATAATACTGAAATTTAACAAAGACATTAAGAGTACTTGGGTTTTTACCTTTAACCCAGTAAGAATTGTGACTTGTATAAGTATTCCCTGAACTAGAAGAAGCAGAGTTTCTTTTAAGCCCATAATGTGGCTTTAAAATACAAACTTTATGTAAATTTTACTTTTTTCAACTCCCCCCCTTCTCACTTTTGTTTTACTTAAACAGAAAACCTTACGTGTGGCTTTGAAAAATAATTGCAATTCACTTTCTACTCTTAAAGGGTCAGGTTACAGAGACTTCAATAATTCAATATAACTGCTCAGAGTACCCAAAAACATTCATAAAGGACAGATGTATATTAGACTTGTGTTAGAGAAATATTTATTTCTTGAAAAGAGTTATAAGAAGGTAGAGGAATTATTTTGCTTCCTCTGAGAAGTTTCTAGCAATTAATTTTTCTGTCCAGTTGCCTTAGGTGGAGAAATAGAGATTAAAACACACGTATCAAAAGCTCTCATAATCATTTATTGCACATTTCTAATAAGCCTGAATTTTATCTCTGCTTATCCTATACAATATTTTGACATGCTACCTTTACAGCTAAGTTTTTTTTTTTAATTGTAGATAATAAAATACAATTTTTCTACCTGACTGGTTTCTGAATGCATGACTCTGGGAAATGTCAAATGTCTTTCTTTAGCTCCAGTCAAATTAGTTTTTTTTTCCCCCTAAGCTGCCTGGAACATGTTAAACACAAGGCTGTGACCTTAAACTCTGAAATAATATTTCTAGTGTCTGTGCAAAAGCCTGCCCTCACATACACCTTTAGACTAATTACTGCAGTGTAATGTTGCCAGTGAACCACTGTAATTACACTTGGAGAAAAGTATGGTCTTGTTCTTTCCTAGCTAATGAAAATGATAACCTTTCCATTTTGATTCATCATTCACAACAGGCAGAGCATGCGATGCTGGGTCTCCAGGGTATACAGTAATTTTCCTGACTGTTTATGCACACTTCTGTTTTCTGGCCCTGCTGAAGCTGGAATTAAAGAAGCAGGCACACTTAAGCTAAAAACAGTCAACAGTAATAATAGCAATAACATTAAAATTTAATATCATCCTTAGCCACAACGCCCTTCTGTAACGAAACAGGGCCATGACACAGGAATGTGTGTCAAGATGATGATAGAATAGAAAACGAGTAATGAGCCTCTAAGTCCAGCGTATTGAAAATGCCTGCTATCAGTTTACTGGTCTACTTAAGGATTCCGGAGAGACGATGGAGGACAGTTGACTGTGAAAGGGGCTGGACTTGGATCCGACTCTTAAACAATGATGGGAGATACATTGTTAGATTTTTTTTTTTTTAATACCAGCCTCTGTGTGAAAAAAAAAACATATTCGTTAGCTATTCTTATTATTAGAATTAAGTGTGTTCAAAGGGAAAGAACGCTCCTTTAAGTGTATCCATACCTCTCAAGTGTTTATTTATCTAGTAATTGCCATGAGTATCTTAGTGTCTCTATTATTCCTTCCTCACATTTCACAAATAACCTAAACACACGCAAAAAACAATCTGGCTTGTTGAAAGTCCTTCCTCCCAAAGCAGTGATGAAAGTTACAAAGACCAGACCCAAGGTGGTTCTGCTGAAATCGAATCAGACAATGAAATTTCTTCTAACAATTTTAGTCTTCAGTTGCTGGCTGATTTTCTTCTAGCTATGTGCACATCCCAGTAAGACAAAGGCAACCAAAGGGGTTTCTTCCCAGGTGGAGGCAATTTCATTCCTAACAAAGGCTTTTCTTCTTCTGTTGGTTGATCAGTTCTGTCCAGTCGCTCAGTCGTGTCCGACTCTTTGTGACCCCATGGACTGCAGCACGACAGGCCTGCCTGTCCGTCACCAACTCCTGGAGCTTACCCAAACTCATGTCCATCGTGTTGGTGATGCCATCCAACCATCTTATCCTCTGTTGTCCCCTTTTCCTCCCGCCTTCAATCTTTCCCAGCATCAGGATCTTTTCCAATGAGTCAGGTCTTCATATCAAGTGGCCAAAGTATTGGAGTTAGCCAACAATAATCAGTATAGAAACAGTGCTTTATTGATATAGTAATTCTCAACAGCAAATAATTACATGACAAATGTTGACCTGATTTCTTGGCTGCATTAGAAACCTGTACCTCAGTGCTGACTGAACTTCCAATTTGAAAACCAGTCAAGTTTTATTTATCTGCCTGGAGATTTTTGGTAATCTAGAATATTCTGAGGTATTATCTGCAATGCTTTTATGGAATTATTTTAATTGTGATAAGAACATACAACATGAGATCTGTTCTCTTAACAAACCCCAATAAATTGCCTTTCCTTATCACGTACTTGGCACAAGTACATTACATGTATTTTTTCCCAAACTAGGCAAGCTCTACAATGAAAAAACTCTACATTAAAAACTATCAAAAGTGCTAAAACCAGATGTTGCCAGTAAAATCTATTCATGAGGTCTTATTAATGGGATGACCAAGAGGGGCCAACATGGGATATGTACGTGGAACCCTTTTTTATTAAGATTTAAGTTCTAAGATTGAACAAATTATCTCCATTTGCTTCTGCCTTCCCAATCTTTTCCCATTGGTCCCTATCAACCATTGCTCAGCATGTCTGGACCATTGTTCTTTGATGAGCTTTTCACATAAGTGCGAAGGTGATCATACTTATATCTTAGAACTGTTGAACAGATTACCTCCTTGGAAAGCATCTTTAGAATTTTTGCTTCACTGGTAACACAATAAATAATTCAGATTACAAAAAGAAAGGAAGGTAGGCAGCTGAGTTTTAGAGATTTAATGTTAACATATAACTCATCAAGTTTATCTGTAACTTTAAAATTGGATTTTATCCTGACAGGTGCTTTTAGGCTTGTGGTAAATTAAAGAAGTAATCTGAAAATGCACCACCCAGTACCGTGGCCACCAGCCACAGGTGGCTGTGGAGCACGTGAATGTGGGAAACCCTTAGTGAGATATGCTGGAAAACACACACCAGGACAAAAAGCTCAGCAGATCTCAGAAATTTAACGTAACTGAGAGTGTGCAAACTAACTCATTAATTTTACATTGTTTACAGGTTGAAGTCATTAAAACTGATAAACAGAAACCTCAATTAAATTAGTCAAGAGGCCGGAAGGGGAAGCTTGCTTTGTGCTTTAGGAGGATTGTACCACCCAAGAGTAAAGAAGACTTCCTCTACTTTCCTGGCAAGAACTCAGCCAATGTGAGACTGAAACAACGCAGCCAAAAAAAAAAAAAAGTTACAGTAGTGCTCTGACTCAATTCCTCCAGCGAACTCCTGGCTTCCTGTAGCCTCCTGACTTCTTTTTCCCTTCTTGCAAAGAGTGCTCTTCTCCTTGCTTTGTGGAGACTGGTATGTGGCTCCATAGATGTGGCTTCCCAGGTGGTGCAGCGGCAAAGAATCCACCTGCCAATACAGGAGACCTAGGTTTTGATCCCCTGGGTCAGGAAGAGCTCCTGGAGGAGGAAATGGCAACCCACTCCAGTATTCTTCCCTGGAAATCTCATGGACAGAGGAGTCTGGAGGGCTACAGTCACAAAGAGTTGGACACAACTGAGTGACTAAGTACCCACCCATGCACCAAGGTGGTGGGCACCAAACTTGCAATTCTTTGTTGATCTGTAATAAATCTTTTTTTTTTTTTTTTTGAGAAACAAGTGGCAGCCTTATTTGTCGTATGGCAACAAAATAAAACATTTTTATGTGATCTTTAAAAATTTAACAGAAATTCCCCCTTTCACTATTTTAAGGACCAGGTTGATTAATTTTCTCTTTAACTCACCCCAAACACCCTTATTTGGACTAATTATGTAAACGCAATGCTTTAATTTTAAGAAAGAATACCTGCTGCTGCTGCTGCTAAGTCGCTTCAGTCGTGTCCGACTCTGTGCGACCCCATAAACGGCAGCCCACCAGGCTCCCCCGTCCCTGGGATTCTCCAGGCAAGAAAACGAGTGGGTTGCCATTTCCTTCTCCTACATATCTATAAATTGTTAAAGGCAGAGATTTCAAACTATTAAATTTCTCTTTTTGACCTTTAAATGAATCTTGTTTCCATTTTTTTCTGGTCAACCCTAGCCTCTCCAAAAGCCTAAGGCATGATCAATTTGCTTGTTGTTTTCCAGGTAATCTGGGCAACCAAAGAAAGGCTGTCTAAAATTTCCAATCTGTCATTTCCCATTCTGTGTGGCTGCAAGAACAACCATATAAAAAACAATGATGTGTGGCAGAAATAGACCTTTCTCAAATTCATTTTTTAAAAAGCCAAAATGAACATCCAAAATACCTACCACCTTTGGTAAGATCAATCTTTTGTTAGCAACCCTATTACCAAAGAACTCAGCATAGATGTGAGCAATAAATAACACGTGCAGCGCACCCACCATCTTTCAACCATTTGCCAGTCAGGATGGAGGCAGAGGAAGCAGAAAGGATTAAGCAGAAATCAAAGACAGCCAAGCTCTAATGGTGTCTAATTAACATAACAAAAGGCACAGCTCCAATCTTTCAGCAGTGGGCAATACATCTCATTAAAGAAGACTGAATAACAATTATTCTCTCCTGCTCCCTCCCAGCCCCACCCACCTCCGTGCTTCTTGGCTTAGCTCAGGGAGACCCTGAGAGCTGGGCTTGAGAGCTTCTGCCTTCTCCATCAGGCATTATGGCTGCAGGCAAAGAGGCCACTTTTATTGCTGGGCACCTGCATCTCAATGTTTTATTCTGCTTTCCTCTTTGGCTGTGAAAATGTAGCTTCTTCAAGCACATGGCAAGTCCTACTACAGGGCTGTTTATAGGTATATAATATTGAGAAGTAGCAATGATGACCTAAAAAATGAATACCAATTCCCTCCTAAAATAAATTTATTTAAAGACAATTGATCTGCTTCTCTTCCCTTATTCCGTTTTTCCCCTCCCTTTGATATCACTACCCTGTTTCAGAGCTAATGAAGCTAAATTGAAATTCGACCAAATTTATTGCAACCAGTAATTAGTCTGAGCATGTGTGCATGCGCGCATACACACACACACCACACACACCCACACACACACACACCCACCACCCACACCACACACACACCCACACACACCCACACACACACACACACACACACCCACACCCATGAAATTTAAATGTCTGGTTCAGACCTATCCCTTCTCCCCATCTTTTCTTGATGACAGACAACTGAGAAAATGTGTGAAATTCAACACAAGGAAATTGAGGTTGCAGGTGAACACGTGGGTAGTTTTTGTATAAATTTAAACCAAAAATAAAAGATTCTAGCTAAACCAAGGATAAAAAAAATATTCTTCCAGGGTGATCACTAAGAAAGATGAAAGTGTCAAGTAATCCTATGTACTTTTTCATATCAATCTACTTTGGGGGAAGGAATGAGGACTGAGAGGGTAGGAAAGATAAAATAATGCAGTTATTTAAATTGAACAATTTCCAATTCTGAGCTGTATTTTTTTGGTCAGTAACCTTTCAAAAAGGAATCTAGTTATGAGGCCTGCTTTGATTTTTTTTTAATGGCCTTTCCTGCCAAATACAGTATTATAGAGTCTACTTTAACCCAAACACTGCTCTAGGAAAAGCTGTTGATCACAGGGGTGGACAGGAACCTCTATAAGTGTTACAGAGACTCAAGAACAGAAACTGAGCCAAAGCCTCAAGCAGCTGGGAAAACGTCCTCAACCTGTGTAGTATGTCTGGATTGTCCACACTGTGGCAAAGTCACTGCCTTGCAGGGACTGAGAGACCTTGAGAATATTCAGGTCATTCACATCATGCATGGCAGACATGGAGTGAGATATTTTGATGCTACATGCACTCCGCATGTTGGCAGCACACAGTTAAAATAAAATTGATAAGTCACTTTAATCTTAAAAGGCCCTTCTCCTTCTGGTGAACTACTCCACATTCAAGAGCTGGTTGCCACCTTCTACCCGTGAGGAAGAGTGAGTTTTTAAAAATCTTCTCTTCCACTCAATGTCTCCTGTTTAATAGATCACCTTGTACCTTTAAAGAGAGAGAAAAAAACACCACCTTCTTGTCCACCTTAAAGTTTTGCAAAAAAGTAGTATGCAAATTGGAGAAGGGCAATGGCAAACCCACTCCAGTACTCTTGCCTGGAAAATCCCATGGGTGGAGGAGCCTGGTAAGCTGTAGTCCATGGGGTCGTTAGGAGTCAGACACGACTGAGCGACTTCACTTTGACTTTTCACTTTCATGCACTGGAGAAGGAAACGGCAACCCACTCCAGTGTTCTTGCCTGGAATCCCAGGGACGAGGAAGCCTAGCGGGCTGCCGTCTCTGGGGTCACACAGAGTCGGACACGACTGAAGCAACTTAGCAGCAGCAGCAGGAGTATACAAATATAACACGTTATTATGAAGTCTGTCCCGATTTATATTTTAAAGCACAACAATTTGGTGTTTTAACTCCCAGTCAGTAACTAGATCTCTAGAAACCATCACAATCTGAGTCTATGGTCTAATGTCTTACAAAGCTTTCTGGATACATTGGTACAATTTCATTCTCTTTTAAGACAGAGCCTTGGTCAACAGAAAAGCTTGAAGAGTCCTAAACAGGGAGTCAAGAAGTCTTTTGTTTCCCAGATGAAGGAATAAGATAAAACCCCAGAAGACCAACTAAGTGAAGTGGAAACAGGAAATCTATACAACAAAGAGTTCAGAGTAATGATTGTAAAGATAGTCCAAGAACTCAGGAGAAGAAAGGATGCACAGAGTGAGAAGTTACAAGAATATTTTAGCAAAGAGAAGACATAACAAACAATCAAACAGAGCTGAAAAATACAGTAACTGAACTGAAAAAATACACTAGAAGGAATCAACAGCAGAATGAATGTGGCAGAAGAGCAGATCAGTGAGTTGGAAGGCAGAGTGGTGGAAATTGCTGCCATGGAACAGAATAAAGAGTGAAAAGAAACAAGGACAGTTTAAGAGACCTCCGGGACAACATCAGAAGCACCAGCGTTTGCATTAGAGGAGTCCCAGAAGGAGAAGAGAGAGAGAGAAAGGGCCTGAGATAATAGCTGAAAACTTCTCTAACATGGAAAAGGAAAACAGTCACACAAGCCCAGGAAATACAGAGTCCCAAGTAGGATGAACCCAAGGAGGAACACACCAAGACACATAATAATCAAACTGACCAGAAGCCTGTGGTTTGACCTCTGCCACTAATGAGCTGTTTGATTCCACAAACAAATCATTTCACGTTGGGGCCTCAGTTTCCTCATCTTAAAGGGGGTTTGAAACCAGTCCACGGAAAGGCTACTTCTAGTTCACATATCCGTGGAGGAGGCAGGGCCAGCAACATGTCCTGCAGTGAGGGCTAAGTGCCCACGGAGGAAACTGCACTTCAGCAGGCAGCGTTTGTGGTGGCAACAGCAGCTTCGAGCATCCTCTGGACACCATCGGGCTGGCCCTTGCCGCACACCCAGCACTAGTCTAATCACCACTGTTCCTTCCTTTCACCTCCAGAGCTGACAGGTAGCCTGAAATTAACAACATTTGCCAAAGGCAAGATTGAACAGGAGAATGAATGGGAGTAACATTTCAGGGATTCAGTTTACCTGTCTGAAAGAAACAATTACAATAATTACCTGGCTTGACTCTTGAGTTGTCTTCAGATTAATGACCTAACTTTTGGGAGTCAGTATATGTGCTGGAAAAGTTGGATGACTATTGGCATTACAGCTGATGGGACTCCTGTTCCCACCAGGAGTAAGTTCCCAAATATCATGCATCTTTCATTGGCTGTAGAAGGTAGATCTGTTAGCTGAAACATATTTATGAGTTCAACCTTACTCCTGGATATCTTGATTGAAGGAGTCAGGAGAAAAATTTAATTTTAAGAAGAAAACCATCTCGGGGCTCTGTTCAATTACTGCTGCAGAACAGGCATAACTTTTAGAAAGCAATGCAGTATGGATGCAGGACTATTTAGCGTATATAGATGGTGGCTAAACAAGCTAACAAAACAGAAGGCTGCAGGGGGTCCTTGCCGGTCTTGCTGGGCCTGTTGTCACCTCTCTTGAGGAATTCTGCCCCCAAAGCAGAGATAGCTCTGTACTTCCTTTTCAAAGCCATGACTCACAAGGATTTCAGAGAAGACAGAACACATTTAATGGGAAAAAAGGAAGAAAACTGTCCAATATTGATAAACCTACAATTTATGTTTTCAGTAGCTATTGGACAGATGAATTATGCTAAAAAAAGAAGAAAACAACAACACCCCAAGCAGCTTCTTGTCATTTCTAAAACATGATCCTGTGCCTGCCTGAAAGAGTTAAGGCTATATAAATATTTATCATTCTTCTTTCAAAAGGATAAGAAAAATTCCTTCTGCATACATGAATTTCAGATTGCTAGGCAAACATCAGGATTTGGTCAGAGGCCCATCATCTTAATGAGGATATGGTAGTGATAATTTTTTTTTTTAAAGCTTGCTTATATGTGATCAAAAACACCCTAGAGGTTTTGATTTTATACTGGGGCACACACAGACCCATGAACAGTTGATGCTTTCAGAAGCATATGGGTGGGATAACAGGAATACCATCAAGGGCTTACAGTGGGACTAGGGTGAAAGATTCATTAAAAGTGATAAATAGGATATGCCTTGCTTAATGTCTTGCAACTGCATATTTAATACAGCAGGCCGGTGACTATGCATTTTAACTGTCTTTATTTTTAAGAGAGCTGCCAGATTTTAATTACAGATTAAACAGTTATTTGCAAATGAGTACCTCTTCATTAACATATCAGAATCATAATAATAAACAATTCTGTTACCAAACAGTGCATAGGGCAGTGGGAAGTTTAAGAACAGTACATGCAAATGGCACTACAGCAGGGCAAAATACCCTACTTAACGGTAAGCGAGCTGACACCTTAACATTTTTTTAGGGGAAATAAATAATCTAGATGAAAGCTCACAAGATTCTACATTTTATGAGATCAGAGATTGTGTTTCTTTTATTTACAGCTGTATCTCTAGTGCCAACACCATGCCTGGTTCACTGTAGGTGCTTAATAAAGGCTGAATCAATGAGTGAACTGGTTTAAAGAGTACATATTTGTATTTGCTATCAAGCACTGATATTTTGTAAAAATTTGCTAAACTGGAATCAAATCATCAGTGAGATTATTCTCAAAGGATTTAATTCTCTAGTTTATTCCAAGGAACATAGAAGAAATACATTTTTCTGTTACCACCTTCAAAACAAACTATTGCTGTGTGTGACTCAGTCATGTCCAACTCTTTTGTGACCCCATGGACTACAGCTTGCCAGGCTCCTCTGTCCATGGGATTTTCCAGGCAAGAAGAGCAGGTTGTTACTTCCTTCTGCAGGGGATCTTCCCAACCCAGGGATCAAACCTGCTTCTCTTGTGTCTCCTGCATTGGCAGGTGGATTCTTTACCACCATGCCACCTGGGAAGCCCAATAGCAGCTGCAATAATCTTGCTTACAGAGCTCCTTATTTATTTTTATTAAAGACCTATTTTTTTTTTATGGTGGTTTTATGTCCATGGAAAAACTGAGAGGAAGATCCAAAGACTTCCCAATATTCCTTGTCCAATATAGGCACAGCCTCTATTGATGTATCAATGCAGGTTCATAATTTGTAACAAATGTACTACTCTGGTGAAGGATGACAACAGTTCCCTGTTTTTCATTTTCACCTCTACTTTTGTTGTTTCTAAGTCTGAGACCAAGAAACACAAAGTTAAGTAACTAGCTCAAGGCTAAGTGAGTTAGATACAGCTCCCGGGCACCAAGCATCCTAGCCCAGTTGTTTTCTGCAGTCTCCAACGCTGTACCACCCTTCTATTTATTTTGTGTCTGGAAGAGAGCAGGAAACAAGGACCTTGATAAGAGGCATATAAGAAAGTCAAGGTCACATAGTGTATGACGGTGAAGCAGAATAATTTCCCTTTTAGGGAGGCATAGTTCACAGGCTACAATATTCAGTCACAAAAGTTTTATTTCTGATTTTTTAAAAATACAAAGTAATTTATTATGAATCAACAATTACTTCCAAATTCTTCAGCCTGCCAGAAAGCTAGTAGGTAAGAAGTAGAAAAAAAGTTAAGGCTAATTACTGAAATATACCCAGCCTAGAAAATAGGGTGGGGGGAAATGCCCTCCCTCCCCCAAACTACTTGCTTCTAACTAGGCAGTTTCATGTTCAGTGTGTGACTTTGTTGAGCTTAGTCTTGAGGTTAAATAAGGCCACAGACTAATAAATGAAGGAAACATCTGACTATCAACAAGCACACCCATGATAAAGAACTGTTGGGCAACTGACTTTATAAGTCTATTTTGGGTTATGTTTCTATTATGGTCTCATTCATCCTCTCTCTTTCTCTCATTCTTTCTTCCCCTGCCCATCATGCCCCTACCCACACACCCCACTTCCTCTTCCCTCTTTGAAAATCCCAGACCTTCTTGGCAAAGATACTGGGGCCTTTTCTCACTCTGAGAAGGGCTGAGGGAAGCTATGCAGCCATACCTGACACCATGGGAGTCAATTCCCTTCTAATGAGTCTCTCACTTGCTGTGTCCTAGGTTAAAAGATAACAGCAATGTTGGCGAGGAAGTTTCTAAACTTGTGAAACTCATTGTGACAGTGATCTCCTCACACTTTTTGAGCTGAAATGTTGTTTGTGTAAAAATTCAGAAAAATGTGGCAGGCTGGACTCACTCCCTAAGCTGTGTGCTCTGCAAGGAACCCAAGCATTACAGAGAGAACATGGAACCCAGCTGCAGACCAGAGCTGAGCTCCCCTGTGTTTTGCTAAGTCCTCTCTGGGCCTCAGTCAGATGTAAGTACTGCCAGTTCACTCAACAAATGACAGCAGGTGTGATTTCTTAAGAAAGTGATGACTGCTCCATGAAAATAAGTTGCTAGTGATGCTGGTATCACCATTACAACTACAGAGGCCCAGAGATTGTACAAGTGAGGAAGTTATTTCTGGAAGATGCCTAGGATTAGAAACTTTTTTGGGTACTATTTTTTATCAAACAATTCCTTCTGCAATGGCTTTTAATAGGATCATCTTTGACAACGTGACTCCTCCTTGCTTTCAGTTAAAAAACCTTGTGTATAACTTAGGGCTTCCCAGGTGGCACACTGGTAAAGAATCTGCCTGCCAACACAGGAGATGCAGGTTCAATTCCTGGGTCGGGAAGATCCCCTGGAGTAGAAAATGGCAACCCATGCCAGTATTTCTTGTCTGAGAAATTCCATGGACAAAGGAGTCTGGTGGGCTACAGTCCACGGGGTTGCAAAGAGTCAGACATGACTGAGCTGCTGATGCTGCTAAGTTGCTTCAGTCGTGTCTGACTCTGTGCGACCCCAGAGAAGGCAGCCCACCAGGCTCCTCTGTCCCTGGGATTCTCCAGGCAAGAATACTGGAGTGGGTTGCCATTGCTTTCTCCACATGACTGAGCATGAACACACATATACAATTTAAAATTAACGCTAAAAGTGAATATGAAAGTGTTAGTCACTCAGTCGTGTCTGCTCTTTGTGACCCCATGGACTGTGTAGCCCACCAGGCTCTTCTGTCCATGGAATTCTTCAGGCAAGATACTGGAGTGGATTGCCATCTCCTCCTCTAGGAGATCTACCCAACGCAGGGATGGAACCCCAGTCTCCTGCCATGAAGGCGGATTCTTTACCATCTGAGCCATCAGGGAAGCCCAAAATTAATACTAAAACCAAGCTTTTTTAGAAAAAAAAAAAAAAAAAAAGCTAAAAAGTATAGCCTCTTCTTCACTATTTGAGCTCAGAATCTACACAGAGCACATCTATATTATTATTACATTGATATCTTTTCCACTATCAGGGCAATCGCAACATCGATGGTGAAGGATTTATAAAGAACAATAGGCACGGGCTTTGTGCAAAAATTTTATATTATTAAAAATCCTTAAAGATATCACCCCTGTCATACAGTTTAGAATGATGATAAGAATGTAATTTCATGACAGTTTCTCATTCTCTCTCATCTGACTCTCTCTCCAATAACTTGCCCTCACCTTGGATACTGTATGATGGCCCCTTGAATCTTCATTTCTCATGTTTTTTCTGCTGTTCTGTGCTCGCAGCACTGGCTACTCCTATCTTGTAAGTGACATTTCCTTACGTAGTTGACAGGCTAGACAGAACCTCAAGGAGCGACTAAACAGGTTGAGGTCAAGTGAGATTGTGACTTTTGTTTGGACAAGCCATTCACTTCTGCTGCCTAGAAAATGGGAAAAGCTTACATCTAACTACCTTAGAATTAAAGAAACATACATAAAAAGAGCAGCTAAAATACCATGAAACATATTTTTAAATGACACTTTTCATATTGGTTTATTCAACATTTCCGGTTAGGTTGCTAGGCTCTAAGAAAACTTTTTTTTAATCAAAAATAAACTATTATTCTATGTGTTTGCTTTCATTATCTTTTTGGAAAATCATCAAATATCTCAGTAAATGATGATTCTCCAATTTCCTTATGGAACAAATGTTTGAGTAGATCCAGCAGTTATCTTTGAGGTAATGCATCATCGTCTTGCTACTAAAAGATGAAAATCTTAAATAATACCTAGCTGGGCTGAAAATCGTATCACACTCTTTAAATCAAGTCTTTGTTTTTATGCATCAAGTCTTCTGGTTTTGCTCAAAACACCTACTTTTTAATATATTCACGTTTAGGAGTTAAATAAGAGAGTAGAAAAATAATTAAAGAAAAAAGAAAAATAATCATATGAGGTTTCCAAACAGAATTAAGCAAATAAAATCTACGAAAAATAAGTAATCATTAGAAACCAGAACTAGTTCCTCCTTGTATTTGATAATAGATATACTTTCTACAAAATAGGATTTATGAGTGTGTGTGTGTGTGATGTGTGTTCAATTTAGCAAAACAGTAATTATCATGATATATAAAAACAAAATATCCTAAAAATGGAAATAAGCCAGTGTATTAATACGGAGGAAAAAAACCCAAAAACCTCCACAGTAGAAAGCAAGAGACCTAGTTTTAAAAACAAGGCCCAGGGAACTCTGCACAATATTCTGTAATAACCTAAATGGGCAAAGAATTTGAAAAAGAACGTGGGTATATATAAGCACATTGCTTTCTGTACATCTGAAACTAACACGACACTGTTAACTAAGTATACTCCAATTTAAAATGAAAATTAACAACACATACATATTAAAATGGAACACAAAATAAATTTCTATTAAGAGTATTTTTTAGCTGTGTAACAACAGTTTCAAGCTCTGCCATACCACAGAGCCACCACTAATATTCGAAGGGATTAACAGCCTCTATTTTCTGTCTCTCAGATCCATTTCCCATAATCCGTCTAAAGAGATATTTTAAAAACTCAAGTCTGGTCATGTCATACACCTCCATTAAAATCCTACAATGGGTCCCCAGTGCTCTCAGGAGAAAGCTATCACATAAAGCCATATTTTATTTTTTAAATCAGTGCACAGGAGGCCATGTAATAAAGATGTCATAATTTATCTGACTACTTTCCCTATTAATAGACATTTGGCTTGTTTCCAGTTTTTGTGAAAAACAACAATGCATACCTTTCTGGACACATGGGTGAGCATTTCTCTAGGAGTGGAATCACCAGGTTGAAGGAAGAATATTTACAGTTATAATTTTCACATATACAACCAAATTGCCCTTCAGAATGGCTTTATCAATTTATACCTTCTCATTTAGCATAGAGAAGGGGCAGGAGGAGAAGGGGATGACAGAGGATGAGATGGCTGGATGGCATCACTGATTCGATGCACATGAGTCTGTAAACTCTGGGAGTTGGTGATGGACAGGGAAGCCTGGCATGCTGCGATTCATGGGGTTGCAAAGTCAGACACAACTGAGCGACTGAACTGAACTGAACTGATTTTGCATACAGGGCTTTCTTTCCTAGACCCAACAACATGGTGTGTGCATGCTTGCTAAGTCACTTCAGTTGTGTCCGACTCTTTGCAAATCTATGGACTGCAGCCTACTAGGCTCCTCTGTCCATCTTATTCTCTAGGCAAGAATACTGGAGTGGGTTGCCATACCCTCCTCCAGGGATCTTCCCAGCCCAGGAATCGAACCTGTGTCTATACCACTGGCGTTGGCAGGCAGGTTCTTTACCAGTAGTGCCACCTTTGTAGCATAATAAGAAAAGAAATATTTTTGGTGTAATTTTCATCTCCCTAGTTGCCAGTGAGATTGCATATCTCTCATACCTTTGTTGAATGCAATTTTCCCGTTTGTCTGTCAAGTTGCAATTACTGAAGTACAATGATTAAGTATGGATGTGAGAGATGGATCAAAAAGAAGGCTGAGCACCAAAGAATTGATGCTTTTGAATTGTAATTCTGGAGAAGACTCTTAAGGGTCTTTTGGATAGCAAGGAGATTAAACTAGTCAACCCTAAAGGAAATCAGCCCTGAATATTCACTGGAAGGACTGATGCTGAAGCTAAAGCTTCAATACTTCGGCCAGCTGATGCAAAGAGTTGACTCCATGGAAAAGACCTGATGTTTGGAAAGACTGAGGGCAGGAGAAGAAGGGGGAACAAAGGATGAGATGGTTGGAGGGCATCATTGACTCAATGAACGTGAGTTTGAGTGAACTCTGAGAGACAGTGAAGGATAGGGACACCTGGCGTGCCACAGTCCATGGGGTCACAGAGTTGGACATAGTGACTGAACAACAACAAAATATTAAAGATATTTCCCCCTGATTTCTTGCCTATCTTTTATCATTTATTGTATAGAAATTCTTACTCTTTGGTAGCAAAATTTATCAAAAAGTCTTGTTGGCCTTTTGATTAAGATTATATTGACAATATAGAATAATACGGGGAAATTTGACAGTAGCATGATATTAAATTGTCTACAAAAGAATGTGTTCTGTTTTATAATTTAAATATATCCTCTATATTTTTAAAAAAAATCAGCTTTCATCCTGAAGATCTTATCATTTGTTACTGGATTTATATGTTGGTATACGTATCGCCTGGCTCATACCACTTAGTTTTTCAGTTAATTCTCCTGTGCTTGTACACTTGTCTGTATTCTCTACCAGAATAAAACTTCCATGAGAAAGGAGATGACGTCTGTCTTCTCATTGGCATGTTCCTACTGCCTGGCACAGATCTTGGCGCACAGTGGGGAATCAATAAACAGTCGCTGAAGTGAACAGAATTTAAAATGTAAATTCACATGTGAGTGTCCATTCATGTTCATTCCTCTCTATGATGGTCAAACTTATTGAATGGAACGAACTTAAGATTCTACTATCTTAAGACTTATTCACCTATTAAAATACATACGAAAATTAGAAACACTATGCTAGTCACTAGACCAAAGAGAAAAGAGAAACTCCAAATAAGTCAGTTTAAGAATAAGATTAGAACGCTACATACTAGACAGGGAAGAAGAAAATGAATTAACAAATACGCAAGTTTGGCAATCAGAGAAATAAGAACAACAACAGCCCCAACAATGGCCACACCCTATGAAATGCAGAATAAAGGAATACAATTAAAGCCAGAAACAGAACACATAAAAATAGGAATAGTTAATCATTCAAGCATATTTTTGTTCATGTTGAGGGGGGAGGAGCTCACAGAACCAAAATGAAACACAGCAACAAATCAATACTGAAGCAGACAAAATGTTAGCAAACCAGTCAAGATGGGGGAAAAAAGAAAAATGAGGAATGAAAAGGGCAAGAGAACATTACATACAACTCTATGCTAAAAAAAGGTGAAAAAGGAAATCTGTAGGATGGATTGTAGGACTGTATTACAAAAATTGACTCAAAATGAAAACCGATATAAGTTGCATATAAGCAACTGAAAAGATTACACAATTTCCCCTTAAAACACTCTATGCAAGAAAGCTTCTTAGCAGTCAGCTCAACCTTCTGAGAAACAGATAACCTCAAGCTAGAGAAACAGATCCAGAGCATCGAAAAATATGTCAAATCTCCCCGCTAGATTTTTAGGAAGTCAGCATTACTATCATTAGGAAAAAACCTGAGAAAATAATACGAAAAAGGAAGATGAAAGATGAGGTACCTTAACCTCAATACAATGTAATATGTTGGATAAAAGGTCAGGTTCTGGAGCTGGAATCCCAGTCGGCCACTCACAGTTGACCCTTGAGTAGCATAGGCATTCGGAGTACCGACCCTCCGTGCAGCTGAAAATCCTGGAGTAACTTTAGTCTTTCCTCCACATCTGCGGCTCTGTGTCTGCAGATTCAGCCAGCTGTGAATTGTGCAGTACTGCGGGATGGATGTATTGAAGGAAAAACATCCACATAGAAGTGGGCCTGTGCAACTTGAATGCATGTTGTTTGAGCATCAGCTGTGCTAGTTACATCACTCTGAGTGAGTTATTTTCCTCTGTGATGCTCCAAACTGTGAGGATTAAATAAAATAATCCTCATAAAGCATTTAGTATAATGGCAGCCACAATATTTTAAGGGAACGACTGTGGACAGTCCTCCCTTGAAAATATGTAAAATTATGCATTTTGTCGGTATGTCAATTTTTCTGAGAGGAAGGTTAATGGTTTTCATGAGATTTTCAAATGAATCATGACTTCCTCTAAATTAAGACCCACTGTTACACATTAATCTTACTTTAGAGCACAGATGTAGAAAATCTGGATGCAATATAAGCAAAATAAATACAAAAGCACATTAGAAGAATCATTCATCGGTACCCCCAAAATTAATCTTTGAAATTGAAGGCTATACTGGGGGAAGAATGTACAGTGGTCAGCTTTTCTAGAAAATAATTTCACAGTATCTATCAAGAACCCTTAACTGAGTAATATTTATACTCTTTAACCTAATATTGTGCTTCCAGAAATACATTTACTGAAAATGGATATTGGGACCAAAAAATGTGTGATATATGATGCTTATTATGGGGTAATTTATAATAACAAACATGAGAAACAATTTGAGTGGCCAACAATAGAGGAATAGCCAGCAAGCTGATGCATCCAGTCCAGGTTTAGGATATACCCATTCTTGACTTCATGAAATTCAAAGACACAAATGATGTTCACAATGTAATTTTTTAAAATTAACTTGTATACAGAGTATAATGCCAGCATCATAAAATAAAGGAACATAAGCTAAAGGAAATAAATACACAAAAAAGGGCTATTGGTTAACTCTGGGTTGTGGGATTATGAGTGATTAATTTTCTTCCTTCCTTCCCTTCCTCTCCCCTTTACAGATGCTCTAAAATAGGCATTTTTAAAACAACCATATAAAACTCATTTAATAAAAATATCTTACTAATAGGGGCTTCCCAGGTGGCTCTGTGGCAATGATTCACCTGGAACAGGAGAAGCAGGTTCGATCTCTGGGTTGGGAAGATCTCCTGGAGGAGGACATGGCAACCCACTCCAGTATTCTTTCCTAGAAACTCCTGTGGACAGAGGAGGCTGGTGGGCTACACACCATGGGGTCCCAAAAGAATCGGATATGACTGAGCAACAAGCATGCACACATCTTACTAACAAAAGTGAGCAAACAAACGAATCATCAGAACTACCACTCCCCATTTGGTAACTTTTGCTTATAAAATTGTTTCAGCTTTCTATTTAATATTATGAGAATTAAAGAATACTGACAATGAATGACAAGAGTTGTAAACAAACCATCACCTTACAACTCTCCTAAGCAGTAAAAAATGTCGGCTAAAAACAATATAGTCTGTTTTGGTAGGTTATGGTATCAGTACTTTCTCAGTCTCTGTAAATGGCAGGAAGTTTTCCCTACCTTTCCTGTGAAAACAGTGAAACATATTCATGGCCTCAGAAATATTTTAGAAACAGGGTCATGATTTTTTTGCTCCTTCACGAAGTAGAAGGGAAACCTAAAAAAATCCTTAAGTAGGTAATATGTATGAAATAAGATGACTAATAAAACTATTCATTCTTTTGCAATCTTCCCTCATAACTCCGGCCTTACTAATATTAAACGAGTGCCTGGTCAACCAGCCCATCTTCTATGACGGTGTGGTATGGTCCTGATGATCACCGCGCGTGATCGGGCGTGCTTTTAGGCACCTTATCAGACAAACGAAGCTTCACTTGCAAGCTCCACAGGTCATTAGCTACTCTCATGATTACTTTTGTTCTCTCACTGGTAGGTATGTGTTCATCTACATCCATCAAAAACTTGATGGCCTTTCTATTTGCTTTTCTTTTTTTTTTAATATAAATTTATTTATTTTAATTGGAGGTTTTCTTTTTTTTTCTTATCCTGTCAGAAGACTGACCAGGCCACCGAGGGTGAGGCTAGGTGTGATACGAGGTCTCAGTGGGGATACAGGTGCACAACATTGGTATCAACATTGCTGTCACTGGGTGGACTTTGTGAAACATTCTAATCTCATATATATTTTTAATGTCCAACTTATAGACCACCTCATTTTGTTTCTTCCTGTATTCCTTTCATTGGGATAAAAACTGTCCTGTGTAGGTTCCCCCTTTCTCTAAATAAATAATTTATTGGCTCTCACGTGGATTTCTCACAAGTCCTCACTGATTTGGAACTTTGTCTTATAGCCCAAGATACCTAGTCACATCACATCAGCTCTTATTTCAGGTAGGAAAGCATAGACTTACATATTTATGATTTGGGGAAGGAGGATATTTGTAAAGAGGAAAAAGGAATCTCTGAGAAAAAGACAAGAGAAAGAGAGGGACAAACAGGAATAGAAACCGAGATGGAGAGAGACAGAAAAATACTGTAAGTGCTGTTGGTTTGGGGTTAAATATATTACCTAAAAGAAAGCTTGCTATTTACCTGGGCTATGGAGACATTAAAAATTGTTTCCATAGCTCTTTGAAATCACCCTGATTTTCAGAATATTCCCTTTAGCCCTTAGAAACAGATGGTGTGCATTTTATTTTGAAATTACTCCTATCAACTTTTCCCAACTGTGGTGTATTACTTTCTGATTTGTAAGACAACAGCTTTGAGCCCAAGGAAATGCACACTTACAAAAATGTCCTCGTGTGTAGCTCTGCCAATCAAGCATTAAAGGTTCTTCCCCAAAGTGACTCAAAACTGATCTCTCTGTAGGCTCCATGTGTTGCTTGTAGAGCATCTGCTCAGATGAGTCGTCTTCCAGGCTGGATGACACTTGACGACCCTGATCACAACCCCATCTTGCTTTAATCTCAAATGCCCTTCATAAGCATCGCTGATGAAGCAGCTTGAGTGCCCAGATGTTACCCGCATGGAGTTTGGCTCTTCACTAGGAGTAGAAAGTTGAGTTCAACGGTGTGAGAAGTTGTCTGTTATCTTCACAAAGGATATACTGACTGACTTCATTTCATCTTCTGCTCCTGTTCTCAAGCCACTAGTCAGCATGCTTCCTTCGGTCACCTGTGGTATGTGGCCACAGATGGGACACATCCCACACACACAGCCTGGATAGACCCGCACCACGCCTCAGGCTTACTGTCAAGCACGAATGCGCCGCCAACTGTGCGCAGCCATTTATAATCCAGCACACCTTCTAGGCTATGTCTAGCATCTATCACATAAGACAGAGTCGAGAGTTTCAGAAGACATCTGTAGAAGGCAATGTAAAAAGGCCTCAAGAACTCACTCATGTACTCTGACATCAGCTTGCAGGCCCTTGTGTCTCCTTGAGTAAGGCGCATAATGCCTCCTGGCAAATACAGTTTATTAAATTAAATCAAATAGAATCTCTAACAGTCCTGATTTACTTCAATGGCAGAGAAGTACATGTTAGATAAGGTCTAGTCAACTGGCCATCCGTGTAAACATACTCAGGAGTTTGGTCCTTTAATCAGTTTACAAGCTTTGCTGTAGTCATCTGAGACGGTACATTCACATTGTGTCAAAGGGAGGTCACAGAATAGAGAACAGAGACCATAAAACTGTTGTGAGCAAGTGCATATTCTTGGCCACAATGAGGCCTAAGATTTTTAAATAATTCTAGTGACCTAGGCAGAATGATAAAGTTGAGTAGCCACTGCTAGGTAAGATCGTCATGTCTATTAAAAACTAGCTGCTGTCTTTGTTTCTGAGCTAATTAAATATTTTCTGGTATTTATTAAATAGCCCTTCCATGGTTCATATGAATTAGTTATGGTTACTTTTAGCAGCATTTTCATTACAAGTGATTAAATCAATCAACTGTCAGCTCTGACAGTGCATTTGGAAGAAATATTTTGGAAAAGCAATTCAAAAATTAAAACTGAATAGCATTACAACTCAAACTCCTACCCTGGCTCAAAAACTCCACAAGAACTAAACCCAAATTCATAAGAACCAGAGGACAAGCAGCTTAAAATAGCCCATGGGAGATGGATAGCTTGACAAACCACAGCACCTCCGCTATTTTTCTGCTTCACATGATTCTCACCTACATTATCACATTTGTTTCTCATGACAACCCTGTGAAGTTCAGATGGCCTTCTATATCTGTAGGTTCTGCATTAGCAGATTCAACCAACCGCAGGTCTGGAAAAAGAATTCCAGAAAGATCAAAAAAGCAAAACTTGAATTTTATGTATGCCTGGAAACTTAGATAGCATTTTCATTGTATCTACAATGATTTGCATAGCACTTACATTGTATTAGGTATTATTAAAATCTGGAGACCATTTAAAGTATACAGGAGGATGTGTGTATTTTATATGAAAATACTATGCCACTTTTATATAAGGGACTTGAGCACACACAGATTTTGGTGTGGGTATTATGTGTGTGTGTGTCTGCATGTGCGTGCATGAGTGTGCATTCTGGAACCCCCAAGGATACTAGGGCATGACCATATTATCTCCAGGAAACTGAAAAGGAAACCAAGTCTCTCAGAGGTTAAGGGATATGCTCATAGTTACCCAGGGCTTACCCAATGGCTCAGCAGTAAAGAATCTGCCTGCAAATGCAGGAGCCACAGGTTCGATCCCTGGGTCGAGAAGATTCCCTGGAGAAAGAAGTGGCAACCCACTCCGGTATTCTTGCCTGGACAATTCCATGGACAGAGGAACCTGGCAGACTACAGTCGATGGGGTTGCAAAGAGTCAGAGATGACTGAGCATCCACACATGCATAGGCAGTTGTACGGGTTTTATATATTCCACCCTCATAATAGACTGGTGCTGATGCAGGCAATAAATAGATGTTTAGTAGCAACATATGAGATTGTCAAAGTATGGTATCCATGATTAGCTTCTGCTTCAAAATCATTTTAGATAGTGATTGTAACCATGAAACTAAATGACACTTGCTCCTTGGAAGAAAAGCTATGACAGCTTTTCTAGACACCGTATTAAAAAGCAAAGACAAAGGTCCAGCAAAGCTTTGCCAACAAAGGTCCGTATGGTCAAAGCTATGGTTTTCCCAGTAGCCAAGAATGGATGTGAGAGCTGGATCATAATGAAGGCTGAGCGCTGAAGAATGGATGCTTTCAACTGTGGCACTGGAGAAGAGTCTGCGGAAGGAGAAGGGGACGACAGAGGATGAGATGGTTGGATGGTTATCACTGACTCAATGGACATAAGTATGAGAAAACTCCAGGAGACGGTGAAGGACAAGGAAGCCTGGCATGCTACAGCCCATGGGGTCGCAAAGAGTTGGACATGACTTAGGACTCAACAACAACAATAATCTTCACTGAGGTTATTTAATTATTCCTCTATTTAAAAAATCCATACTCCCAATAGTTCACAGCAGGTCTAAATTTTCTTTTCCAGTAATAATTTTTGACTATGCTCTCTTTGGTTAGTCTATTGAAAGCCAAGCCTTTGTCCATCTAAAGATTTTTCAGTAGTTAAATTCGAAATGAGGACAATATACTTGTAGTAGTGTTTGATTTGGCTGATGACTAGTGTATCAAAGGACGTGGCCCACCAAAAGGGATGAAAGCAATTAGCCTTTAACAAAACTTCCATGTGAGGAGTGGAGCACCCTCTCCTCTGCCGCTCCTGTGAGTCCACCCCCCTGCTTGTCTGCCATGTCACACTATCTGCTTTAACATTATCCTCAGTCTCCTTTTCCTGCCTTAAAACTGGCAGGAGGATATTCTTTACAAAGCCCAAACCCAGTCACCTAAAGCCTTTTAATGGGTGCCCCGCCGCTTCATCCCAGAATAAGGTCCAAAGCCCTTTGCTCACAGTTTTCGCCTCTCTTTACTCTTACGTGTAGCACCTCCTTTGGGGGCAATACTGAAAAACTACACAAAGTTCCCTGAGCTTCGGAGGCTCTCTCCCACTTCTATACCCCCACATTGACTTCTTTTCCCTAATTCAACTGTCGGGTCCACTCCTAATAGTAGTTAAAGTTAATTCTGTGCCAGGCGTTGTCCTAAGCACTCAGTGAGTATAACATGAGTCATTTCAACTGTGTAACACTTAGAAAAATTTATAAGAGGTAAGGGCTACATTTACCCTCCATTTACTTATGAGAAAGCTATCAGCGCAGGCAGGTTAAGTTACTTTCTGAAGGTCATGCAGGCGGTAAATGGAAGCATTAGGATATGAATCTGGGCAGTCTGCTTCCAGAATGTCCTCCTAAGCTCTGAACTAGACTTTAGGTTCAGCTCGGGTTTCTCTTCCCCTGTGAAACGTCCCTTCAGTTGCCTGCCTGCCCCAGTCCTCAGGTAGCTAGGGCCCTCCCTCTTCACAGTTATCACCCTGACAGCATGCTACCGACTCTTCGGTAAGTGCTCAGTGATACACAGTGCTGACCCCCACCAGCCTCCCCGTCTGCGACCGTGGCCTGTGTCCTCTTCACCCTTTCCTCGGTATCTGCCACAAGCTTGGGACACAGTCCATTCTGAAGAAATGCATTTTGCTTGAATAAAATGAAAAATTGTTCTTACAATGAGAACAATACATCAACACAACAATTTATTGACCTAATCTCTTCTGATGGTTCTCAAATCTGAGTGTTTTTTAGTAGTTCCTTCTCCATAAGGTAATATCAAGAAATTTTATATGAATATGAAATTAAAAAGAAGCTACTAGCTTATTTATCATGTCAGACCACTCTGAACAAATAAAAACAATCTGATATTTTGATTATCAATCAAGTATTTTTTTGGCTCTTTTGCTTAGACCCCTAAACAATACTATCGATACTTTTTTTACTTTCAATTCGGTCGCTCAGTGGTGTCCAACTCTGCGACTTTTTTACTTTACCACCACACAAAAATTTGAACACCAAATTTTAGGTGAGCTGGGCAACAAAGAAACTGATTTCAGGAGTGGAGTGATTGCTCAGACACTCTTAGAAGAGTTGAGTGATTTAAATAGGAACGAGGTGGTCCCACCCCTCATGAAAGAGAAAGTGGAAGGGAGTTGACGTAAGAAGTGTTCTTTGCTGTTGCCAAAGCTACGGTCCGGTCCGTAGCTTTGCAACAGGGGTTTAATCAGGAAGGAAGTTTGCTCCTCTGAAGGGTCACTTGGAGAAGAAAGAAAGAAAGTGCTTCCATCCTGCTTAGCCACATCTTTGCTGACTGCTCCATTCGTTTCAGTTCAAAAAAATCTTCCGAGTGTGTGCAAAGGTCACAAAGCTGAAGAACCCAGATTCCTTACCTTGTGGAACTTTCCAGCTTAGTGATGGTGACAGATGTAAAAAAAAGATTATTTCTGATATAATGTGCCCATGCTCTTGAGGAAAGCAGTGAGCACAGGTGTGGAGCACAGAGACAGGTACACTGATGGAGAGGCTGGCAGTCAAGTGGCAAGGATGAATAAAAATTCATCAGATTTTAACACTGCTAATTATTCAGTTCAGTTCAGTTCAGTCGCTCAGTCGTGTCCAACTCTTTGTAATCCCATGAACTGCGGCACGCCAGGCCTCCCTGTCCATTACCAACTTCCGGAGTTCACCCAAACTCATGTGCATCGAGTCGGTGATGCCATCTAGCCATCTCATCCTCTGTCGTCCCCTTCTCCTCCTGCCCCCAATCCCTTCCAGCATCAGAGTCTTTTCCAATGAGTCAACTCTTCGCATGAGGTGGCCAAAGTATTGGAGTTTCAGCCTCAGCATCAGTCCTTCCAATGATCACCCAGGACTGGTCTCCTTTAGGATGGACTGGTTGGATCTCCTTGCAGTCCAAGGGACTCTCAAGAGTCTTCTCCAACACAACAGTTCAAATGCATCAATTACAGAACTGCAAATCAAAACTACAATGAGGTATCACCTGACGCTGGTCAGAATGGCCATCATCAAAAAGTCTACAAACAACAAACGCTGAAGAGGGTGTGGAGAAAAAAGACCCCTCCTACCCTGTTGGTGGGAATGCAAATTGGTGTAGCCACTGTGAAAAACTAATTTAATTAAAAAAAAATCAAACCTCCCCAAATTAATCAGGTTTACAAAGGTAGAAGAGCTGGTTCAAGCAGAAAGGAAGCCATAGGAGAGGAAAGGGCACTCTGATCTAGTCTCAGGACTGAGAACTTTTTGACCCTGTGCTTATGAATATAAGTTTCTCGGTTACTATTATACCATCATTGATGTATTTTCCCCCAGCCAGTACTTTTAGGAATGAATGCCATCCAGCCAATTGAGTTCTGAGACAGGAAATGGTAGAGATGATGGAAAGTAGAGGGGGCCAGTTCAGGCCTTTGTGTTGCAGTGAAGCTTAGATACCAATGGGTGTTATAGGGTACTAGAGCAGGAATACTAGGAAAATTGGGGAAGAGGGCAGATGAAGCTTCTAAAAAACGAAAGAAAGTTTATAAGGTTAACCTTTTTTTTTTTTCTTTACTTTACAAGTAGGGACATACTTGTAAAATATCATAATATTTATGATCATAATCATTTCAAAATAGGAAGGCATTTTAAAAAGTATCTCTTCAACAGTGATTTTAAATTTACTATATTGTAGTGTCCTTACGTTAGATTGGTGAAAACATCACCCTGGACCAGCACTGAAGGCTTAAGAGCACTGAGACAGACCATTCTGGGACTATAATTTAGACAGAGCTACAGAGGCAAGACTGCGAGCTGCAAGCCTACCTATTTAAAACCATAGAATCACTATAAGGCCACAAAGTTTATGATAAGATTTGCTTGAGAACTCAATTCCACATGCCTTTTCCTGATATTCATCTAACAAATGTCTGTGGTGTATAAGCCTCCATGGAGTAAGGATTTTGGCATTTGGACGGAGAACCATTAAGGGTTCAGAATGGTAGGGACTAAGGTGGAAGAGAAACAGGCAAGGAAAGAGCAAAAAGTGGTGACTTGAAACCAAGGGCTACTCTGTCCCCAAACTACACAGGGTTCCCTCTGTAGCTCCACACTGGTGTTTGTTTCATGTTATTGTGACGACCAAGAGGCCAGAGTGCAGCTCAAAGAGGTGAGAAATATATGTGAGGCCTCTGCAGTGTTGAGAGAGGTGTGAAGTGGCCCAGGGTATTACAGAAACTCCAGGGAGGAGCCAGACGCAGCCAGGGCCAAGAAACCACCACGTCAGCTTCTGCCATCTGGAGAGAAGTGTCTTTTTCACAAGGCGGGACTAGTGAGGAGTAGAGAGGAGGTGAAAGGGCCATTTGCTGGCCCCCTACACCAGGCAGGAATTTAAGGCCAAACTCTGTGTGTTTTGTGAGACAGATGCCCTGACTTCACTCTGTGGGTGTGGTAAGTCCACCCTGATGGGCTCAGGTGTGACACAGGAAATGAGACATCAACAGTCTTATTCCAGGTCCATGAGAACAAACAGGTTGCACGGAAACTACAAACTGATGCTCAGCCTGACTGATCCCTGCAGTTTTGTTTTTATTTTCAACATAAGACCAAAACCTCCATTAAACAGAATTCATCCAACTTAAATACTGAGCCAGGGCTGGTTGTACGTAAAACTGAAATGAACTTCAGGGTTTTGAGTCCCGTTTATCCCCTTTCCATGAAAGTTTTTGGTTCCAGGGTCTCTTAAATTTTAAAATGTTGCCTCTCTTGGGGAAGTATTTATTTTCATGACCCCAAAGAGATGCAGCTTTATGGGGAATGAGGAATCTGTAAGGAGATAGGATGGGGGCTTCCCAGGTGGCTCAGTGGTAAAGAGTCTGCCTACATTCAATGCAGGAGACTCAGGTTTGATTCCTGGGTAGGGAAGATCCCCTGGAAGAGGAAATAGCAACCCACTCCAGTATGCTTGCCTGGAAAATTCCATGGACAGAGGAGCTTGGTGGGCTACAATCCATGGGGTCACAAAGAGTTGGACACACTGAGCATATATGTGGAGAAGGAAATAGCAGCCCACTCCAGTATTCTTGCCTGGAGAATCCTGTGGACAGAGGAGCCTGATTGGCTGCTGTCCATGCGGTTGCACAGAGTCGGACAAGACTGAAGCGACTTAGCAGCAGCTGCAGCAGCAGCAGCAGAGCATACAAGACCACACGCAAGGAGACAGGACAGGACAGGAAGCATCACCTCTCTGTTGCCCTGACAACCATGCCACTAGGAAAGGCTTTTGGATGTTCTCTAGACTTCTGGAGAAACTGTAAATTAAGGCTCATAATCAGAGAGGCAAAATTTCAATGAATTTTGTGGGGACAGTAAAGTTCAATACCTTACAATATCTACAGAGAGAATTTCAGTACCAAATATATTATTATGCAGGAAAAAAAAAAAAAGTCCTAAAAAATCAAAGATACCACACTCACTGACACTCTTCAGACAGAATTTTTAAAAACAAAGGTTGAAACTGCAAGGACACCCTGTTTAACCAGAAGAAGGCTGTTCAGTCTTCTAAACCATTCCCAAATTCACACTGCCGAGTCCTGGAGCTGTTTCAGTGTGTTTCTTGAGTCAATAATCAAATTGAAAACCTTTCTAAGATTTTAAATTGGTCTGGCAAATTAGTCACTCACATTTTTGGAATTTGAAACCAATCTCTCCCTTCCTACCAAGGCACATCTCCATCTCCAATGATGACTTCCTGCCATTAACACTGTTTCAAGAAAAATATCAGCATAAATTAGGGAACTCAGGCAAGCAGTGTCTTATTACTTATTAAAAGCCTCATGCTAGGCACAATAGGCACTCGCATTCAAGTGCTGAATTAATGAAAATGGCACTATGTACTTTCCATTCAAACACATCTTTTCCTTTGCACCGTAGTTTAACTTCTTTCTAAATGCGGCTTTTAGCAGAAAATGACAACAATTATGAGCCCTTTGAGATTTAAAACCAGAAACTCAAATTATCCAGCCTTAATAAAAGCCTAATAAATTCCTTTATGTGTTATATTATGTCTGCTTAATTACTCCAATCCCATAATGGCAGCAATGGAGAAGCAGAGTTTATAGTCAGCTTTACAGAAGAGTGATTTTTGAGACTTTTCCCTCTAAATTTAATTTTTATGTGTACAATGAAAAACATATATTCAGAAACATTATAAATCTGAAACTAAGATTGCTTCTATTAATATATTAAGTGGACAAATTCTCTTGAAAGGCAAAAAGTGATTAAAACCACCCCGAAGTTCTTTATCACAAAACAGTATATTCTCAGTTCGGTGGGCATCTCTTCATTATTGCTAACGGTTTATCTTCTGCACTGATTGGAAAGAGTGATATTGGTCCAACTTGCTTGCTAGAACTACCATTTCAATCGTGTTTTCTACAGAACATAAATAATCTTTTAATGAAGCAGGAAGTCACTGTTACTTAGAAAATGGCCTCTGCTTATCTGCTGCTGTTTAGGAAAAAAATAGCAAGCAACATTATTTTCATTCTGATAATGTCAATCTTATACAGTATCTTTGGAGGGGAGAAAAAAATGTAGCCTCGTCAAGTATGGGAGGAAGATGGGCCCATTTATATAAGCTTCCCATAATCTCTCAGCTCAGAGAAGTGGGGTAACTCATTATTCTGCACTTGTGACACGCAAATTGAGCTGGTGACACCAAAAGGTCATTCTCTGTTCACCTTGACCCCAACTTCACCATATCCCCTCAGTTCAGTTCAGTTTAGTGGCTCAGTCGTGTCCGACTCTTTGCGACCCCATGAATCACAGCACGCCAGGCCTCCCTGTCCATCACCATATCCCCTAGGCTTCCTGTATTACAATTGACTCCTATTTTTCCTAAACTTGCAATTTCTAATTAACAGCTATTTTGTTGACTGAATTAGTCACTGTTTAAGTAAAAATATATATGTATCCAAAAATTATAGTGAATAAAAAAATCATTTTTTTTTCCTCCTTGAAACTAAAAGATGAAACAAAAATGAAAAGGTAGCATACTCAGATGTCATTTTAAAGCCAAAAGATTCTTCCTGATCTTTCCCTGGAACCCTCAAGCCTGGGTCTGAGTGTGGTTTAAAGTGGGTCTACAACTATTTACAGACCACAAACATGCCACATACTGCCCAGCTCGGCAAAGCAATCCCCGAGAGAATGGCCACAAACGGACAAAAGCAAAAGGTAATCCAAAACCACAAGGACAGAGCCTGTACATCTGACGTCATGGTGTCTTCTTCTTTTTTAACATCTCTTGTTCTGAAAACACACAATATGAAAATAATCAGGTCTCACTGGAAGGATCTTTTTCAAGAGGTGCTAGGAAGTCAGTAATCTCCCTCTCTTGTCTCTATGGAAACATCCTCAAACCCGATCCATGCTGCTTAAAACTAGAGGGAATTCTTTGATTCCCTGGTGGCTCTGACAGTAAAGAGTGCCTGCAATGCGGGTGACCTGAGTTCGATCCCTGGGTTGGGAAGATCTCCTGGAGGAAATGGCAACCCACTTCAGTATTCTTGCCTGGAAAATCCCATGGACAGAGGAGCCTGATGGGCTACAGTCCATGGGGTCGCAAAGAGTTGGATACAACTGAGTGACTTCACTTTCACTTTCTTTTTGAATTTCAAACACTGCTTGGAGCAGGGATTTTCATTTTTAAAAGGCTAGTCTATACAGCGGACTACAAAACAAATATATAAGGGAAGCAAGTTCTCAACAGTGATAAGTAAGTGAATTAGGTGTCCCTGGTAAGAGTGATTATCTGTAAAGGACAGGTTTGTGACTGTGAGGGGGGCAGGGAGGGACCGATGGGCTGGGAGTTTGGGGTTAGAAGATGCAAACTATTGTACACAGAATGGACAAACAGCAAGGTCTTACTGTGCAGCACAGCGAGCTGTGATATATCCTGTGAGAAGCCATACTGGAAAAGAATATCACAAAAGGTATGACTGACTGCAGTCGCTCAGTCGTGCCGGAGTGGGTTGCCATTTCCTTCTCCAGGGGATCTTCCCAACCCAGGGCTCAAACCCGGGTCTCCCGCATTGTAGACAGACGCTTTACGTCTGAGCCACCAGGGAAGCCCAACAAAATGTATACATATGTATAACTGAATCACTTTGCTGTACTGCAGAAATGAACACAACACTGTAAACCGACTATACTTCAATTTATTAAAAAAAAGAGTGGCTCTCTGTGAAAACTTGTAAACCAGGGTGACTGAGGATATACTTTCATAAAACAGAAAATTCTACAGATATGGCTGTCTTCATTCCATTCTCCTACACGCTTCCACTGAGCATATACCATATGCCAGGCTTTAGGCTGGGCTCTGCTGACATGGTGAGCAAAACCAGGAATGATCCCTGTCCTTATGGAACTCAGTCCAGTGAGGGAGATGAACCGAGATCAAACAATGACACAAGCATAAAACGGTAACTCGGATGTGTGTTTAAGAGGCGTGTCACCTGTTATTAACAAGGATGGTGATCTGGCCTTGGCAGACAGGTCTGGGAAAGGTTCTCTAAGGAAGCCCTGGGGTGAGATCACAAGGTAACGAGGAGCTAATGGGGTTAAAAAAAAAAAAGGGTGAGCAGAGCATTTTGGGCAGAGAAACGGCACAGAAGGAACAAGGTTTGCATGAAGGAGCACAAGGCAGCGAGGTGTGCTCAGAGCAGAGAGCCGGGGGTGCATGGGGAGAGATTCAGCTTCATGTACAGGAGGGCTTTCCATGGAATGGAAAGTCCACATAAAGTTTCAAGCCGAGAAGTTATATGATCAGATTTATTGGTATGCAAGATCATTCTAGTTTCCCTTCAGTGAAAAGATCTGAGAGGGAAACAAGAATGAATGCAGAGGGAGGAGTGAGCAGGTGACTGCTGAAGCCCACTGAGAGAAGAGGGCTGCCCTGGTCAAAGATTTTAAGGAGAAATATACAAACGTTTCCCTGAACCAGGGTGGCATTTTTCACTACTGGCAGATTTTCTCTTACCTGAACAAGAGAAGTTGCATTCTATCCTAGCAATGAAAGCATCTTTAGGAAGCACAAAATTTCATCCCAGAAAGATAAGTCATATATAATTACATGTATGATGACAGTCATGTAAAACCAAAAATACATAATTATGTACACGTGTCTAATTAAAAAAAGAAAGTCTAGAAGTTGAAGATTTTAAACATCCAATGGGAAATTCATGTGCGTATTTAGCTATTCTAGACTGAGTTTTAAAGGATACAAGGTTCTTATTTATCCAAATTAAATCACTCAGATCACAGATTGCATACTTGTAGTTAGTGATGAAACGCACAGTGAATTTCTAGACTTATACTGTCAATACTTTCATGAATGCTATCACACATGATTTGCTTGTGGTTATTTACTGCTCAAAAGAAGAGTGATGGAAATAAGAAAGTACCCAACAGCCATAAAATGGACCACACTTTCGCGGTTTGGTGAAGGAAACAGTGGGGCGGAAACCTGAGCTTCAGCAAAGGGTTAACCAGCGCCTGCAGCCTTCATCTCGTGCATTTCAGAGTTTCCCCCAGAGTAAAGCAGGAACAGCATATCAGATCCCTGCAGATGCTGAGAGCTGAAAGTAACGGGAAAGAAAAGCTTTGACATTCTGTCATTGGAATGACAGGACACACTGGACTGTAATAAACAACAGTTTGAGCACGATAATTTGATGCATTGGGACCTTAAGCTTCTTCAGATGCTGAACTCGGCTTGGGCTGTGAGATAAGAGGACAGCATTTACCCTCTTGGATAAAGCAAGGGTGGGTGAAACCAGAGAAAAGAAACCTCCTTGGGCAAACAGAAATCAGTTCACCAACATGCACAGCTTCCGGTATTATACACACCAACTGACGTGCAGACCACATAGAATATCCATACATGTTACCAACACATGAAAGCCCTCACACTCACACTTATGTATAAAATATAACTTGTCCCTTGTCCTAATAGGAAATGAGCGTTAAGCCAGAAAGAAAAATAAACGCTCGTGAGGAATCTTCACATGGAAAGCGCCCTATACCACTATTCAGCTCACCCACTCTCATGTTGCTCCATAACTATTACAAATAAAATGTCTCTGAATAACATTTCTTTTCCAAATAAACAAGCACATGCAGACACAGACTTCGACTGTGAAGATTTAATTCACAACAGAAGGATGTTGCTTATGGAGTGAGAAATGGAATCACAGTCCCTGTGGGCACATCCAGGTGTCTGCCAGTTTTCCATAACAAGGCTGAGTGATGTGCTTGCATTTCTCAAAGACTGTTTTGTTCTGGGAAGGCCAGTTTAGGTGACTGCTAGATGTCAGAATGAAACAGAAGTATCACCACACTATTGATTTTGGTTAGGATCACTCAGAATCAACAAAGCAGCTTGCTTTGACTGGGGAAGATTTGAACTTTTTAAAGATTTTGACTAGTTTTTCTTTACTTAAGTAAAAATTTTTTGAAAATGACAAGCAAAACATCAACACAAGCATATGGTTTTGTAATTATAAGATAACCGTGCTTGTGTAAGCAAGAGCAATGAGAAAAGACAATCTTAAGGACAATAGCTAACATTTATTAGCTCTCTATGACTGCGAAAGGCATTGAGCTAGTGACTTTATATACATCTATCTGGCTTGAAACCCTGCAAGGTACTTGTTATTAGCCTCATTTTAATACTCTTGGCTCAGGGCATGGAAACAAAGTTGTCCAAGGTCATAGAGCTCAGAGTTGATAAAGCAGAGCTTGAGCTCCTGTCTGCTGAATTCAGCCAAGCCCCAAAGCCCATCTCTTTCCACTCTACCCACTGTCTCTCAAAATATCACTGCAGAAACAAACAAGGTGCAGAAAAAAGAAAGCAATAACACATATTAAGAGCCAAAGGAATACACGGCTAATCCTATGCTGAAAACCCACCCAGGCAGAATACAGACCCTTCCTCTAGACACAATTTACCAGGATTCTGTTTTCTACCTACTTCACATGGCTTAACATTCTTCGGAGGATTCCATGCCAAAGCAATGACAAAGATGAAGCATACCAACCTTGTTCCTCAGGTTCCAGGGATCTCTCTGCACCAGGCCAGCTATCCGAGCTCTACTGACCCCACTGGCAAACTCTCTGGTGGCTGTTCCTCTTGACCACTGAGTCATCTGTATCTTGAGCACACACCATCTCCACTCCTCACCCATTGCCCTTTCAATTCCTTTCTCATGCGTTTATCCCACAAAGTGACACTGGAAAAACTTCCTTTCTTCTACCCTTCTACAAAAGTACTATGTGTTTGTTTTAGAAATTTTCAAAAAATTCAGAAAGGCCACCAAAGGAGAAAATGGAAACCACCCAGGATTCTGTCACTTAGAGATAACTACTATTAATGTTGTGGTATGTGTTACCAGTCTTTTTTTTTTCTAAGCAAATGTATAATAATTATTATTTTAATAAAGTTGATATCAAAGATATTATTTCTATTTTTGACACATCAATAAACATTCCCCCACCATTCAATATTCCTTTACAACATGATTTTCAGTGACCTCATGGCCTTATCCTGTGAATGTAGAGTATCTATTAGCTCATTACCTATTGTTGGATATTTAGGGTTTTTTAACATTTTATTATTACAAACAGTTCTGTAATGAACATTCTCACAGATTTATGTTTACTCAGATTCACGACTGTTTCTTTTAACATATTCCTCTGTACACTTGGAAGGCCTTGATATGTACTGGCAGGCTGTCCTTCTCACAGATTTTATGAATTTAATTCCTTGCCAGACTAAGTACTAAGGCATGGGAAATGGGTCTTCTGAACACAGTGAATAATCACTAACTTGCAAAGTGATGTATAAGTGAATAGTCACTAACTTGCAAAGTGACGTATAAGTGAATTCACTAATTCATTCAACACACACTCATTAGCCCTCTAAATGCCCTAGGTACTGGGGATACAGCAAGCAGACTCAGTCCTTGTTCCTAGAGCTTTCATGGTATCAAGACAGAAAATGAATCAATAAGATGTAAAAAGTGCAAAAATGGGAGGTCATGAGAACAGAGAAGAAAGACCAGATTGGAAAAGTGTCTGGAGGTAAAGGGGGAAGTATTGGGGTTGGCCCGATGTCCTGAATGAGGTCGGATTTCTCCATGTTCTTCTCAAGTCAGGTCCCTCATCCTTTCTGCCATCACGATTTCCCTTATTCTCCTGTGTTTTCTATTTCTAACTTGTGCTGAGCTAAAACAGAGTATTTTATTTCAAAAGTTCCCTCCCAACTATAAAAGAAATTACTATTAAATAGTGTATCTTTTTAAAGTTGTGCCCCTACAACACCCTGCCACCCTACTTACACAATGATTAAAAGGCAGAATAATTCTGGAGAAAAATTAGGTAAAACAAACAGTTATTTAGGGGAAAAGGTTTTCTAGAAGATTACTTAGATATAAATTATAATTTTTCATGGCTAAGTTTCTAGATATATTGGAATCAATAAGGTAAAACAGTTTTTACGAACATAAATGGCTACCAAAATTGGTCAGTAGTAAATGGCCTAAAGGTTTACAAGGAAGCAATCAAAACACTCAGTAATTACACTCTCAAAATAACATCACCAGCCTTGTAGTTTAATATTTTACACAGGACAGCATTTAGTAACCGCTGAAGTTAATAACTTCTACAAAGTAAGCTGCTTTTCCATTTTATGCAGACAAAAGCCCAATGATTAAAACTATTAAAGTTATGTATAATGAGTCCTAGTTACACCATTACTTTAGAAACAAAGCACTACTTCTGAAGAGCAAATATAAGCAGATTGGAAAATATATCAAGACTTTGGTAAGATTTTGGTCTTATATATATAATATATATATATATAATATATATAAATATATAATGAAAAAATAAACACAAGATGACATATGGAGCCAAAAATATACAGATAATATATATTGATATCTATATTTTGTGATATAGATCAATATATAGATATCTATAGATATCAATATATATTCATTCATAGATATCAACATATATTGATATATAGATAATAAATTACTCATTTGTTTTAAGTATAAAATACCTTTTTATGTGTAAAAGAGAAATAAGAGTGTTAGAAAAAATGGATTCTGAATCAATTTTAACTACTTAAAATGGGCTTTACAGACTTCCCCAATGGCACAGCAGGTAAAGAATCTGCCTGCAATGTAGGCGATACAGGAGACACAGATTTGATCTCAGGGTCAGAAGGATCTCATGGAGGAGGAAAGTGGCAACCCATTCCAGTATTCTTGCCTGAAAAATCCCATACAGAGAAGTCTGGTGGGCTACCGTCATAGGGGTCCCAAAAAGTCGGGCACGACTGAGCAACTAAGCATGAGCATGGCTTTTATATGCGTTACTTCTTTGGAACTCAGTTTTAAGGGTATACATGAAAAGCAAACCGATATGTTCTGACATACGCGTGCTTGCATGAGGATGGACGATGTATATGGCAACATTCAATGCTTACTATGTACAGCATTTTTCTAACCTCTTCACATGTATTAATTTATTTCATCAGACAACTCAGTTTAAAAAACAATATATATATATATATACACACACACACATATACATACATATGTATGGACTTCCCAGATGGCACCAGTGGTAAAGAACCTGCCTACGAAGGCAGGAGACACAGAAGACGCAGGTTTGATCCCTGGGAAGGGAAGATCTCCTAGAGGAGGGCAAGGCAATCCACTCCAGTATTCTTGCCTGGAGAATCCCCATGGACAGAGGAGCCTGATGGGCTATGTTCCATAGGGTTGCAAAGAGTCAGATGCAACTGAAGCGACTTAGCATGCATGCATGTACATACACATATACATACATACATATATATACACATATATATACACACACACATATACTTTTATTATTTCCATTTTGTGAATGAGGAAACTAAGGCACAGTGCAATTATGTATCTTTCTGAAGGGTACACAGCTGGTAAAAAAGGCAGAGCTGAGAATCAAAGCCAGACACGACTATATATGAAACACAGATGTCATCTGGGGTCTTCTTACTCCTTTAGATCTAGGCTCCAATGTCTCAAATCTTGTCTTATCAAAAATACAGCTCCTTCTCCACATGACTTTCAACATCTAGGGGTCCTGCATTCTCAAGGTTACAACTAATTCCCAATTTCTGGTCTTCTGACTCAGTTTTGTGATTAAGGGCACAAAGGGAAAAAAGTACAAATCACTTATTAATTATTTAATTGAACTGAATATTAATTATTTCCCTACTTTATTCCTCTTTAATCACTCTTTCTTCCATTTATATTGAGAGAAAAATTCCTTCTATTTTTCTACTGCCAAGCAGTCAGTTCTACCTTTCACAGTGTTGTTTCCTTCTAATTCATGGCCTCAGGTTCTTTTTCCATCCATAAAACTGTTTCTCAAAATAGTTTCCTAGATAAAGCTATTTCCTTTCCTAAGAGCAATTCTTTTCCAAGCTAAGAGAGTGATACCTTCCCCACCTTGCCCTATATATGCACACAAAGATAAAGGTGAGACATCTTATATTTTGATTAATATGAAATATTGCTATTGATGCTATACTGCTGCCGTAACAGAAGAAATCTGACATATGTTCACTGACATCAGAACAGAAGCAGAAGCAACTCAAGTTTAAATGACATTACGTTAATTCATTGAAGTCTTAAATCCATACAAAAACAATCATTCTTCTTTGAGAATCCATGGTTAGAAATGACAACCCTCAATGATAAAAAGAAATCACATACCTCCATCCTTCCAATGAGGTTGTCAATATATATAACAAGTGTTACAAAGTCGTGTCAAAACACCAATAGAAAACAACAGGTTAGGAATATAATTGGAGGCATACACAGATTACTAAATCATATGTGTCTGATTCATAAGAAAATGAATTTTCAAAACATCACCTACTTCTGAATCAGTGAGTATGAATTATTTCCACGGCTCTATGTTCTAGAGGAAACTGAAGAGAGTAGGAGAAAGAAAGGATTGAAGGATACATTTTTGAAAACAAAATGATGTTTCATAAATTGCTGGCATCCTAAAAGTCAAACAAATATTTCTCGAGCACCAAGAGTCACTTAGATGGAGATGTATTTGGTCCCCCTGGAGCTGAACAGAGCACAGCTTGAGGGGCTGCAGGAGGTGGCCCTGTGGTTAGAGTCCCCCGTCAGGAAATGACTATGAAAGATAGAAAGCTATTCAGTTTTGGAAAAACAGTCTTTGCCTTAAAAATGTTTCTACCAAAACTGAAGAAAAACCACATGCAGCATTCTGGATACATATAAAATACACTTCAGAATTTGCGACAGGAAACAAGTGCAAGTTCAAAATGAGATGTGAGGCTGGTATGGGCTCACGGAACTGCAAACACTATGCAATCCCCGAGCTAGGAGTGTCATTAGCCATCACTGTGTTACTTGGATTTGACTCAGGAAATGTTTGTGGGGGTGATATGTAGAACAGGTTACCTGCTGAATTGGTTTGACAGCTGTCAGCTACTGAAAAGAAGAGATTCTACCTTATTCAAAGGTATATATATACATACCCACGTGGATTACTTGGCCCAATGTCTGGGAACCATTGAGTATGCATTCATGTTTAGTATTTCAGTTCAGTTCAGTTCAGTTGCTCAGTCGTGTCCGACTCTTTGCGACCCATGAATTGCAGCACGCCAGGCCTCCCTGTCCATTACCATCTCCCGGAGTTCACTCAAACTCACGCCCATCGAGTCAGTGATGCCATCTAGCCATCTCATCCTCTGTCGTCCCCTTTCCCACCCACCCCCAATCCCTCCCAGCATCAGAGTCTTTTCCAATGAGTCAACTCTTCGCATGAGGTGGCCAAAGTACTGGAGTTTCAGCTTTAGCATCAGTCCTTCCAATGAACACCCAGGACTGATCTCCTTCAGAATGGACTGGTTGGATCTCCTTGCAATCCAAGGGACTCTCAAGAGTCTTCTCCAACACCACAGTTCAAAAGCATCAATTCCTGGGCGCTCAGCTTTCTTCACAGTCCAACTCTCACATCCATACATGACTACTGGAAAAACCATAGCCTTGACTAAACAGACCTTTGTTGGCAAAGTAATGTCTCTGCTTTTGAATATGTTATCTAGTGTTGGTCATAACTTTCCTTCCAAGGAGTAAGCGTCTTTTAATCTCATGGCTGCAATCACCATCTGCAGTGATTTTGGAGCCCCCCAAAATAAAGTCTGACACTGTTTCCCCATCTATTTCCCATGAAGGGATGGGACCAGATGCCATGATCTTCGTTTTCTGAATGTTGAGCTTTAAGCCAACATTTTCACTCTCCTCTTTCACTTTCATCAAGAGGCTTTTTAGTTCCTCTTCACTTTCTGCCATAAGGGTGGTGTCATCTGCATATCTGAGGTTATTGATATTTCTCCTGGCATTCTTGATTCCAGATTGTGCTTCTTCCAGTCCAGCGTTTCTCATGATGTACTCTACACAGAAGTTAAATAAGCAGGGTGACAATATACAGCCTTGACGCACTCCTTTTCCTATTTGGAACCAGCCTGTTGTTCCATGTCCAGTTCTAACTGTTGCTGCCTAACCTGCATATTGGTTTCTCAAGAGGCAAGTCAGGTGTGCTGGTATTCCCATCTCTTTCAGAATTTTCCACAGTTTATTGTGATCCACACAGTCAAAGGCTTTGGCATAGTCAATAAAGCAGAAATAGATGTTTTTCTGGAACTCCCTTGCTTTTTCGATGATCCAATGGATGTTGGCAATTTGATCTCTGGTTCCTCTGCCTTTTATAAAACCAGCTTCAACATCTGGTTCATGTATTGCTGAAGGCTGGCTTGGAGAATTTTGAGCATTACTTTACTAGTGAACACCCTCTTCCAACAACACAAGAGAAGACTCTACACATGGACATCACCAGACAGTCAACACCAAAATCAGATTGATTATATTCTTTGCAGCCGAAGATGGAGAAGCTCTACACAGTCAGCAAAAACAAGGCTGGGAGCTGACTGTGGCTCAGATCATGAACTCCTTATTGCCAAATTCAGACTTAAATTGAAGAAAGTAGGGAAAACCACTTGACCATTCAGGTATGACCTAAATCAAATCCCTTATGATTATACAGTGGAAATGAGAAATAGATTTAAGGGGCTAGATCTGATAGATAGAGTGCCTGATGAACTATGGACTGAGGTTCGTTTAGTATTTAATGGTCATTAAAGAAGGTGGGCTTCCCAGGCGGCGCTAGTGGTAAAGAAGCCACGTGCCAATGCAGGAGATGCAAAGGTCCGATCCCTGGGTCAGAAATATCCCTTGGAGTAGGAAATGGCACCTCATTTCAGTATTGTCGCCTGGAAAATTCCATGGGCAGAGGAGCTTGGTGGGCTACCGTCCATGGAGCCACAAAGAGTCAGATATGACTGAGCGACTAAGCACACAAAGAAGGAAGGTAAACCGAGAATTACTACTAGGCCCATCAGAAATCAAAAAGACTCCTGGGGACAAGTGAGAGAATTCCAGGGAAGCCGGCAGAGACCTGGTTGAGAGTCGAGGGGAAGAGAGAGAAGAACCTATTTGGGACAGGAAGGAAAGGAAAGATCATGAACAAAGCCCAGGGTTACTTCAGAGGGGAAAAGGCGAGAATATTTAGAAAGTCACAGCGGTCTCCATCTTCCCAGTTAATGAAATAATGATACTTGTTTTAAAAGCGCATAGGTCATGGTCAGCAAAGATGACATTATTACCTGACCAGGAATAAGGGTGGACTGAGTAGAATCTGAGCCTTGAAAATGGAGCCTGAAAGTTACCGTGTGGATGGGGAGGGCGTGGCATGCTAGTGAGAACGAAAACATCGAATGAATCAGATATGGACCGTATTTCCCAAACCAGTGCTGTAACTGTTCAGCAATTTTATCAAGAACTGTGCTAGGCACTGTGGGGAATTGAAAGAAATGTAAGATACGCCTCTTGTCCCTGAGAAGTTAAATAACAACCCGGAGATATTTCATGGTAGAATGTGAACAGATGCCAAAAAAAAAGTGAGAGAGATAAGGGCAAGAAGTTCCAAAACAAGAACTACATTCATGCTATTTCTTTTTACATTAAATTCTAATAATTATCTCTTCTGCCCTTTTTTTTTCTTTTTTGCTGCTGCACATTTTGTTGTTTACAGTCAATAAATACAGTCATTTTCTGGCTTTCATCTTGGAGTAGTTATTTTAGTACGTATTTGAGTTCTTCAGTTTGTGAAGAATTTGCTTCTCCTCAAGGTTCACTGAACAAAACAAATCACAAAGCTTTGGTTGAACACAGGGTCATTTCTTAAGTAGACAGAACAGATTCTTTTAAGAAACATTCTGTGCAAATACAGACCTGTTTCTAAGCTATACACCAAACAAAAACCGTCATTAATGTCGGTCCACACTGAGGCTGGGTCTGAGAGGGTTAAGGTAAAAATCAAGTTATTGTTACTCCTCTTTCAGTTCAGTACGGCTTTTCTGTAATTCTCTAGAGCTAGGCAGCTGACAGCATGGATTTTTATTGAAGAAATGCTATGACATTTGTTCTAAATGTCACATTTCTCCCCCACAACCTAAAAATAGCATGTCACCATACCCCTACCCCTAATAAAATTGTTGGCTTGGAAATGACATTGATAAGCAAAATGAAGCTTATAACCTTTTCTCCCCTTTTCTATAAATGTTTTATTTATTCCTGAGTAACATTTGGTATCTTTTGTAGGCTGAGATCAAAGGGACAACTCAGTAAATTTTACTGCGGAAGTAGTCTTTACAGCACGGGGTTGTCATTTTTAAAGCCTGTTTCAGGCTGGCACTGCTGTCATTTGAGTAGTGATCTAGTGACTGACAGAAAATATCTGTAGAAATAATGTGTGCTCTCATAGTAATGTGACATTTTATGAGCAGTTTGACTGTTTTCATTACTCTGATTTCAGTCTGGTGAAGAGTGAGTTAGAAAGCCAGCAATGGAATATGGAAGCCAGTCAGGAGGAAGTTGACAGGATAACCTTGAAACCAGGCTGCTGTATTTAATAAGGCTCAGTGGCAATTATCTGAAAGGATTTTACATATTAAGTTGGCTGGAGTACTTAATCTGATCAATTCCAAGGTTACTGGTTTTATTGATAAGAATGTTTGGCTAGCTGACATTTGAGCCAGGTTTCAAGAAACTTCATGGAGGCTTTGACTATACCTGCCTTCATCATCTTAACTAGGTTTTAAGGGTGACCATTTGGTTATATAGGGAAATGTGCATTACCACAAAATTCCTGTCTGAACCATTCCCTTCAGTGGTGGGATTCTGTTAAAAAGAACATATTGCTAGAAAACACGGTCCTGGACCAAAGCCATGTAAACAAGCTTCCACCAGATGCTTTCAAAGGCATCATTGGACGTTTTGACTTTTAGTACTGCAAATAAGGGATACCTGCGTACCCTGTTTATGAATACCCAACAGCCATTTTCTCTTGCTCCTCAAAGTGTGTGCTGTTTGATAAATGTGCAATAGTGCAAGAACTCTTCAAACGAGTGTGAGATCTTACTGCTCCTTTGAACTGGGATGTTCAGGACAAGTGTCTCTTGGCTTTTTTGGTGACACACAATCTGGAATTCCCAACTTCAAGATTGGTGGATGGGACGGACTTGCTCAAAGAGTGAAGGCAGCCAGCTTCCCAGTGTTTACATCTTCACATGGCTTCTTCACTGCCAGGGTACACAGTCTATTTCAGAAAGCCCTGAAGCTGCCATGCCTTAATAAATTTTCAAATACTTTTATTAGCATAATGTAGGCTGGTAACGATAAGCTGCAAGGTTGTTGGGGAACCTGTAGTGTCACAAAGGCTCTAGGATATATAGCTGGCAGAATGCCAAAAGGCCACTGTATATACAAATTACTGTAACCAGATCAGTGCTATTTTCATGGTATACTACCAAGACCATTTTGTTATATAAATTCTCCTTAGATTGTTTTTTTGTATATAAATTACTACAATTTCTATTTTGCTTTAACTCCTCGTCCCTCTAATGTTGACTGACACCATAAGCTCCTTGAAGGAGGCTATCTTTATCTCCTGTATCCCTAAGCACACAGCAGATACCAGGCACACAACAGACACTGATGTTTCCTACTCAGAACGAATGCTAATGTCCAGAGATAAAATTTCATCCGAGTATTCTAGGACTTAACTAAAAATTCAGTCTTCATATAGTTTTTAAGATTTTAGTCATGAGTGGCCATCTTTTCCATCTGCAAAGTATGCAGCCTTGGTTTTGGACAATAGTCTGCAGCTCCAATTGTGCCTCATCTCTCCCCCGGCCTTTCAACTTTATCCTCTACTCCTGTGGACATTTTATCAGTATACTACCATTCTCTGAAATTATAATCAGATGCTTTAAAAACCTCTGATCACTCTCTGTAGCTGTGAAAACATAATCAAAGTGTTTGAAAAAAGACTGCTGTGGTAGTTGCTAGCTAAAATAGGAAATCATGTCCAGAAAATCTGTAATTTTTTCAAAAAAGGATAAAATAATTTATTGGGGGCTCAAAAGTATAGCACTGTGATTCTGTGCTTTGCTTAGCATATACAAAACACTGAAAAATCAATGCTGCTGAGTTTCATAAAACAAAGATCTATTCTTCTGTATATGTTCTGAATGAGATTATTAGGGTATTATTATTATTGTTGTTATTAGATGGTGATTATATCTGAGATCAGATTTTTTTCTAAAGGATGAATTAAGACTATTTCCCAATGTAAACAGTAGCAATAATGTGAAGCACAGAAGGGCAACACCAGAACGTCAGTCGTACATGTCTAGCATTTAACTTTATAACCCCTCAGTTAAGACACAGTCTCTTCCTTTGGTTCATTCATAAACATTCCCATCTTCTTGTCTGCCTCCCCATCCCCTTCCAAAACAAAACATTTATTAACTGAGGCTTCCAACTGTGACAGAAATTACAGTCGTGTTAATGGTACAGATGGTGTACAAAATGCAATCTAAAAACATGATTAAAAAACTCAGGAGTTAGGTAACCCAAGTTCATCTCGGATATGGCTGACCAGACAGCTCTCAGGAAGGAAATACACGTTTTTGGTTAATTAGTTTGCTTTTATCCATCCCTGTAATTAGAACATGCTTTCCCCCTACTTAATCCTCAAACAGTCATTAGATTTAATAAACCTTTCTCGATTGCCACAAATGAGAAAATGAATTAGTTAAAAAGTAAGCATTAAGCTGGTATTAGCAATATGATTGTAACATTATGTGAATAAAAATGTTTTTGTTTAATTATTCAAGATTAAATATATCATTTTATAGCTTGTTGCAAAAAGTATACCAGGCTTCCTGTTTCTTTTCTTTCTTCCTTATGTTGCTTTATAAGGGAGTAAAAGCATTAATACTGCCTCCACAGATTACATTCCACCAAATGGAAGTGATTATTAATCATTCTTTCAAAAAAAAAATCAAGCCATAATTAACTTCTCCTCAAGTCAAAGTAGAGTCAGAATCCCACATGACTGAAGAGAGAGGGTGGTCCTGGTTGCAGGGCACTAACCAGGGAGCTTGGCTCAAACAACTTGCAAGGCTCCTGGGAATTGACAAGGGAAGTGGAGATGCAGGTTAGGCTTCTTTATTGCTGCTAGTTTAGGCTCTAAGCCCTTGTGTGATGGTCTGACCTTTCCTAGATCCAGACCAGTCCAGAAAGGCCTCCTAACTCCACAGGTCCCATTAGTCCCCACCAGGCTCTACTGGCAGAAAGCAAGTTACTCCCACGGTGCTACTTTTCAGACGACTAAAGGTGAAAGCCATTTTTTAAAGTGAAGAACAATACACCATAAAGTTGAGGACCTAAACTTTCCAGACTTTCATCTTGCTGAGCCGTTCTCTTTACTAAATGAAGTCACTCTGTGTTATATGTCAAGAAGCATCTCAATAAAAATGACCTGATGTATGAAAAAGAAGCCAAGTTGGTCCCCACCTGTATCGTGTGATACAGTCATGGCAAAAACCTGTCTGCTGGGTGGCAGGTTCCAGGGCATCGACAGTCAACTTTCTGCCTGTGCTGGCTGAAGAGCCTTCGGTCATGGCACCCACAACCATGACGGCTGATGGGCGTGGACAAGTGCAGGCTCCCCCAAACGAATATATGGATCTAGATCAGTTAGGAGAGTGCAGGAGACGGGAGGTTTATTTTGATCCCAGGGAAACAGCAAAGATTTGAAGACACCTGGGTAGGAAGGTGAGTTCAAGAATGTCTTAGTGGTACCAGTCTCTCCCATGAACAATGCTAGACTCTCTAGAAATACATCCATATATTCTCCTTCCCACTTCAAAACTCGTAAGGTTAAGAGTGGAGGCAACTGAGTCCAGTCCAGTCTTTCCATATTTAATGAGTTGAACCTACCTTCAATTTCGTATGATAGATTGGAGAGGTTAGGGTCCAAAATCAAAATCATTTCTTCCTCTGGGCTATGGGACAACAACTGCAATATTTTGGGGTAATCTTAAAGGAAGAATGGTATGCTGTGGAGCTGATAGCTGGTCATGTCAGCCACCTTATCATTCTAATTTCAGAGCAGGGGAAAAAACCCAAGACCCAGAAAGTACATGCTGGCACTCAGGCAGCTGCCTGGTCCCTGACTCCCAGAGCCATACTTGAGGATACGTTTTCTTTTACTGGGCGATTGTATTGCACACAGTCCAGACCCAATAAGGACAGCAGGGAGATGTAATATTGAATACTAGTTTGGAAGTGCGAAGTCTCCAAGCCAGTTTTCACATGTATTTATTTTAATAAAAAACATTACATTTTAGTCCACCATAACCTTTAGGAAATATCACTCTTTACGTTGCCTAGTGTATCAAATTATAGAATCAGTCAGAAACCAGCCATGTGATTTTAGACAGACACTCAGCTTCTCTGGACTGTGGCAGCCTCAGTGCAAAATGAAGTGGTCAGATAAGATGATCTCTATGGTTCTTCTAATGCTAAACTTACTTGATTTCACCTATTCCCTAATACCACAGGCTGCAAATCCGAATTACTATTCTTTGTTGAGATTAACTTGGAATGCTCCCTAAAAAGAGGTGAGGAATCAAGTTAAGAAAAAAAATGCTCCTTTACAAATGAGGTAGAATAAGAGAGATGCGTGTCAAGGTGGATGCTTGACCTAGGGGTTAATAGAGAATTCTAGTTTTCTGGGATGTCACTAACACAGGAGGAAAAAAAAATCTCTTCTCATAATAATGTTACAAGCTTTCAGAATTTTTCTTTTTAAGGAGTTACTACAAAGGAGATATTTATTCTGAACATAAAAAGTTCAGTTCAATAAATGAAGACATTGACATTATTACTTTAAAATTTTTACAGACTTTCTGCTCTTCATTGTTAAAAACAAATACGAAAGTCTGCACACTTTTAACAGTCAAGACATTGTTCTGAGAAGGCAAACATTTTAACTGCTTGGGAAGAGAGGCTGTGACTCCAATACGTGTACAGGAGTCCTGCACACTCAGCTATGCAGACCTCACAGAAACACATGGAGGATGTTAAAATCTTCAAGGCTCCAGGCAACTGAAGGGAATGTGACCACCTAGTGCCCAAGCCTAGGGAAAGTGAAGAACTAACGTTGGTCACTTCATGAGGTTGAAGCCACTGTGTGTAAATCTCTGATTGAGAGTAAGTAAGAATACTTGATTGGAATAAAGATTACCGGGAGAAATATCAATAACCTCAGATATGCAGATGACACCACCCTTATGGCAGAAAGTGAAGAGGAACTAAAAAGCCTCTTGATGAAAGTGAAAGAGGAGAGTGAAGAAGTTGGCTTAAAGCCCAACATTCAGAAAACGAAGATCATGGCATCTGGTCCCATCACTTCATGGGAAACAGATGAGGAAACAGTGGAAACCGTGTCAGACTTCATTTTTTTGGGCTCCAAAATCACTGCAGATGGTGACTGCAGCCATGAAACATCCTAAAGGAGACCAGTCCAGGATGTTCATTGGAAGGACTGATGCTGAGGCTGAAACTCCAATACTCTGGCCACCTCATGCAAACAGTTGACTCACTGGAAAAGACTCTGATGCTGGGAGGGATTGGGGTTAGGAGGAGAAGGGGACGACCGAGGATGAGATGGCTGGATGGCATCACGGACTCGATGCACATGAGTTTGGGTGAACTCCGGGAGTTGGTGATGGATGGAGAGGTCTGGCATGCTGGGATTCATGGGGTCGCAAAGAGTCGGACATGACTGAGCGACTGAACTGAACTGAAGAATACTTGAAATAGAAAAGTCTCAGGAAACATGTGAAGTGATGGCGGGCATTCTCCTGGGCTGCCTCCTCACTGGGGTCCCAGCTTGCTTGCACCCATTTCCTTCATTTTGAAGAACTGACAGGTGATTCAGAGTGACCCGCCCCATCACAGAATCCATTCCTAGAGCCTGTGAGAGAGACACTGGGCTCTCCGCTCATGGCTCAGACCTTACCAGTGGGGTGGTTGCTTAAAAACAGTTGTTAATGGATGTAGGCAACTTCACTCGAGCCAAGGGGAAGATACCTGACACTTGCTTGACCGAACTCTACATCATTTGACCTTCACAGTTCGGTGGGGTTAAGAGGACCATTTACAACTTTATGCCCATTCTTTCCCCACCGCCCCTCCCCGCAACGGATCAAAAAACTGAGGCTCAGGGAAGTGAAATTAACTGATTCAAGAGAACAGGGCTTCATGGTGCCTTGTGTAAAGTACTATACAAATGAAAGTAATTACTAGGATGATTTTGGCACATCTCTATAAATGAAGGTAAAATTAAAACTTCACATAGAAAAAAAAAAAACTTCACATAGAAGGGTATGCTATTCTTTTCTGAATATGCCTACTAAAATGTTGGTGTTTCCCACCTTCAAATTCCCTCTTCACCTAGCCACCCATGAAGAGGTGTGCCTCCTGTGTGGCAGACAGCAGGCCGGCCAGCATGGGGAAATACACACTTCTATGACCTGAGCTATTCCAGACGGCCTGTCACTGGGCGTTCAACAGAAAGCAGCAAGACACACAATTACCCTCCCCACGAGGGTCCCTGGGGACACAGGCCTGGAGCGTTAAGAAACGGGGTTTGGTACAATCAGCGGTCTTTCGTGTTGACTCTGTGTGGAAGGAAAACAGTTATTAAACAATTACGCTGCACATGAGCCTGCTCTGGAAGAGTGCATAGTTGATCATTTTTATGGTTTAATAAAAATGTATTTGCTTTCACTTATTACAACTGCACCAGGAAACTGAAATACCTAGCAAGACACCGGCTGAAGAAAGAAAATGAAAGGCTGACAAATTTAAGAAGCAAAGTATCAATTTCTAATTTAAATAACATCAAGCCAATTTTGTTTAAAAACAAACACAAAGCTTTTGTGTGAGCTGTTAGTCACCCTCGTTTTTTTGCCATTGAAAAATGAACAGCAGCACTTTGGGGAGGAAACGTTAATATTAAAGGCTGACGTGGACCTGCCTTGCACTCATGAGACATGGGTCATCCTTACAGACACACTTGCTTTGATGACACACACGAAAATACAAAAGAAAAAAAACAAAAAACAAAAAAAACCCCCTATAAAACAGAGATATATTCAAAGAAAAACAAACTTCTAGAAATTTATTACTGTGTGTGTTTTTAACTTCCCCAACTAAGGGTATACTGACCTATCCTGGTTGCTCTTATTTTTGATGTCCTGGCAAAACTGTTTTGAGCTTCTAAAAAATAAAATGACCAAATGAAATATGAACTTACAGATTATCGTTCCTTCATTGGAAAATAAGGATTAGGCCGAATCAGCAAATTAATTGTGTTCACGACATTTTCGGCCTGATGGAATGATTATCTGGTTGGCTACAGGCTGCTGGATCATGCATTCTTCTCGGTAACAAGGCAAATTAGATATTTATGCTGCTATTCCAAACAAAGCAGACATGCTGTCTGGCAGGAATTTTTTTTTTTCTACACTAGTTAGAACTCTTGTGAGCAAAGCTTACGAGTTTTGTCATGTGGCACTTCTACCCCATCTCACATAAACAATCTTTATGAGGGTCATACTGTTTCTCATTTAACAGTCAATAAATGTACTACTGCCATTCCCGTCTCTGACTTTTTGCAAGAATTTTGTAAAAAATAATGTTTTCTTGCTTTAATCTGCACACAAACTAGTTCATGTTTACTCATTATGAATATCTTACTACAATTTGCACTTCCTGTTTCTCTGAGAGCACTCTATCTGTGTTCTGGCCTATGCTTTGGCTCAAATTGTCAACACAACTGTTCACCTCTGAATCTTCGTAATACCTGGCACAGCGCTCCTCATATCCTAGGCGTGTCAGCTTCCACCTCCCATAACCTGCTCAGTTGCTGCCAGTGAGAGTTCTCAGCTGATGAATCCAGCCAGTCTCACTTAGTTCTTGAGCTAAATCATTGTCAGGGTGGAGGGTACATTGGTGGCCACTAGCTCTCTAGGAGGTAGGAGGTGAAATTAGGTGTGCTAAACCCTGCTGCTTGAAATGAAAATGTAGTATCCCAGTTTCTGTGGAGTCTCAGCTCTCCTGAAACTCCTGACAGGTTGACTTGATCCACACAAATTCTTTTCTTTCTTTCTTTTCTGCTTGATGGCGCCATGAACTATAGCCCACCATGCTCCTCTGTCCATGGGATTCTCCAGGCAAGAATACTGGAGTAGGTTGCCATGACCTTCTCCAAGGGATCTTCCCGACCCAGGGATTGAACTTGCATCTCCTGAATTGCAGGCAGATTCTTTACTGACTGAGCTATGAGGAAAGCCCTAGGTACTCAGAGAGGCCCCTAATTCTAACCCCTTGGCTCTGTCTCAAGTTCACTAGTCCCTTTCCAGGAGGGGAGGAAAGGAAGGTGAGAATTAGCAGGAAGTTCCTGCTTTGGCATCACCCAACTTGAAGTCTTGTGTGAAACAAATTCATCACAATTCTGGGATTGCCTGGACAAATGATGCTCAAATATTTGAGGTGAAGAGCAGCTTAAAAAATTTTTCCCCTCTTTCCTTTCTTCCTTTCTGAAAAATATTTCAGATGCATCAGGAACCAACTGACTTATAAATTACTTTGTCAAATTCTTAAACGCTTACTCCCACCTCTGTACACAGCTCCTCTAAGATCAAAACGTTTGAGGACCTGCTGCATCTGATGATCTCACTTAGAACAGCACAGGCTAGGCTTCTTATGCTCTTGGGTCCCACGCACAGTCTCAGAGCTACTGAGTGAATCAAACCTGAGCTGGCCCCATGGGAAGGATAATTTTCCATCCTTTATCCTGACCTCATCCCTTCCCTCGCCGTCCACGATGTCAACGGTGCTGATACCCGTGTATGCCTCATGGCAAAGGCACTTCCTAGTTATGAAAGGTACACGATAAATATTTGCTGAATGAACTAATTCCTGTGTGAAAATTGCACTGATTGATTCACTCACTCAAAAAATTATTTATGAAGTGCTCAGTATGTGTCAGCCACTCGGTGAGATCCTGGGACATCCAACTTGTTCTTAAATAGATTTCAGTCTAATAAGGGAGACAGGAAACAAACCCATAACCACAGTTTCATGGGGATACGCATCACAGCAGAAGGATGAACACACACGAGAGGGCCACTTATGCCAGTCTGGGTTTGAAACAAGCAAAGGCTTCCTGGAAGAGCTGGTGCCTGAGCTGAGTCCCAATGGGTTAGAAGACATTCGCCAGAGGAGAACGCAGGACAAGAACAGAGGAAACAGAACCTGCAAAGATAACAAAGCAGACGGAGCTCGGCATGACTGAGAATCAAGTAGGGGAGGAAAGCTTAGACACAGCGGATAAGCGGCAAGGCGTGAACACGAGGTGTGAGTAGGAGGAAGGAACAAGTAGGGAATCCAGTGCTTCCTATAAGCTCATGACCACAAGTTCATGCTGTGCAGGACTGTGCTGAACAACACTCAGGATGCTGAGCATCCCTGACCCCTGGTACCCCATGTCAGGACACCATCATAGTATGACAACAACCCTGGTTGAAAACTTCGGGTAGACACATTATTTGGTCAAGAAGTGGCTAAGTCTCTTAAGAAGATGCAGTGGAACCAATCAGTCTGAATTAAAAATGTGATCCTAAAACATGTGTTCAAGGAAGATCACATCAGTCACATCTAGGTTTTTCCCAAGAAAAATCACATCAGATTCCTCCAGCGTTTACATCTGGCCTCTACACGGGAGGGAATCCGTAAGTAACTTTACTGTAAATCCAATTCCACTCATCAAGTATCTACTTAGAACCTATTAAATGTCAACCTCTGGCCTAGTTTCCTTTAAAGCATTTGAAAATGTAAGACATGGCCTCTACCCACGAGAAATTTATAATCTAGTTGCCAAGACATAATTAAGCATAAACACAAGGCGGTATATAATCCAGTGCTTGACAAGAGTATTATTCATATGTTTCATGGGAACATTTAGCAATTAAGTGGATTCCTCTTTACTCCTTCTTCGTGATCTTTCCTATCTGACCACATCCTCTATCAGAGAAGTGCAACAAAGAAACAGAAAGTCAGCAGAAAGCAGAGATTACCAGCAACTCCCTACCAGTCCTCCCAGTCTCTCTCTTACTAGGGATTTTGGAGAAGATGCAATTTTAATTTACCTAAGAGGAAACAAAGTTATTCTTGACTGTATCATATATCCTAACAATTAACATGATTTTCCTATATTCTCCGTAAGTGGTGATTTTAAGAAAAGACACACTACTACTGATTTTGTGCTGAAGGTGGAAGTTGTTTTTCTCTGTCTTCTCCAGTGCTGCTATGTCCTTCTTAGGATACGTTGGTGACCAGAAATAACTCCTGGTCATTGCGCTGCTGCCGCCATCCTCTCTTCACCCTAGCTCTTTTCCTCGATGACACTACATTTTCCTGAACGACATGGTCACAAAGTGTTATGGGCTTTGCCTGAAAGGGATAGCTGCCAGTGATTTGTGGATCTCTTTGCTGGGATCATAGTCATCAAAAGTAACCTCCCACTGGGGAGAAGGCTGATTTCAAGTTATCATTTTCATAGATTGCATAATTGATCAGTTCCAGAAAGCTTGTTAGAAAGTAAGAAGCTTCATTAACACAGGTGAGTCAACAATTAGTTATGAGTACTTGGGCTTGAGTCCTTGTCTCTTCTATTAAAATGAAAGCAGCCAGGGAGATTCTCACATTGACCCTTTTCAATCATTTATACCTGGTAATGGACATGTTTAGCATATTCTTTCCTGCAAGTGGCTTGACTGTGAGAGGTGGAGGAGCTTGGGAGCAACGAGCAGGTCAGGCAGAGAGGAAAGGGGGAAGGTAATTGCCAGAAGAGGCAAACTTGACTTCACAACCTTCTCCAGGTCTGGGCTGGACTTTGAATTTATATATAAAAATGGCCTTGACTGGGTCAAGCCATGATGTGTGCGTATTTTCATTACGATGTATTTTTCTCAACTGCCATGGAAAGGCATGAGAAATACAACATGAAAATATTCAATAATTCAGTATTTCTAAGTGTCTAGACTCCTGAGCATATTAAATAGCAATTGTTTAGCAGGAAGGGAAAGGAAATGGGTAAGAGACTTTATGAGCACTTACGTACAATGACTCGGCTGTTTTGAGAGGTTCATTTCTCACAACAATTAGACACTGTGCTCCCCTGCTTTACAGATGACCAATGAGAAGGTCAGACAGACTAGGAATTGCACCCAATGTTTCACAGCTAGTAAAGGAGAAAATGCACTTCCCAAGCTAGGTTCACCTAACCTTCAGATTACTTTCTCTTTCTCCTATTTGCTGTGCTGTCCAGATGTTTTGCCAAATTTAGATTACAGAAATGGGGGAAAAAATTATGTTTGCTGAAGGATGGACATTTAAAAAGCTTTGGGTTGTGGTTGCCTGGGTTGAAATGTTAAATAATGGTTTCCTCCAAACTCACACACCCCCTGATAATGTTGGTTACTATGGCTGAGCTACTGACTTTGGAGAAATTGTTTTCTTTTGCATGACAAAATTGAGATGGCAATAAAGTATCTACACAGATCTTCTGGGGTTAAGGGCACCAAGCATCATTTGAAATAAAAATATGGTCCTAGGAACAAATTTGAAAGTGAATTGCTTTGCTAATGTTAAAGGGAGAGAGGGGAAATGAATAAAACAGCAAGAATGAAACTGAAATGAGGCTGAAAGGAGGGAGGAGGATCTGTGAGGAGAACAGGGCACACATACACGGAGCTGTTCTAGGAATGTTTATAAACAATAGATGCGGAATGAAAAGCTGAAGAGCTGTGATATTAAGACTTTCTACTCTTAGGAAAAAGAGGGACACCTTGGCCTAAATATTATTTGATTCTGACAAGCATCTTCCTATCTTGTCTAACCTTTCTATTAACCATGCAAGAAGCTTTCCTTTCAGTATTTTGTTTTTCTGCCATCTGAAAAAAATGAGCTTTAACAGCCATCATGTCATCATTATGCCCTGTGAATAGATTCTTTTAATGAAGAATTCTAGTGAAATTATTGCTTAGGAAAAGAAAACCAATTCACATTTTTATATGTGTTGTTTTTAAAGCCTACATCATAAAAATGAAGACTCTTTCAAATGATAAATATCTCATATATTTAGAAGACTTCAGTCTATTTACCATTTCAAGACTTTTTCATGCTTAAACTACCTTTTGAAAATAGTTTGCAAATAGGTAACAGATTGAAAAAGAAGGTAAGTTAAGAGTAGTTCCTTTCTTTAATATTATAAATCCACCTTTGGCAGCGAAGGTCAAGTGCAGGTTGTGAATAATTGAAATAACTCATAACTAATACACAGGCTGATCAACTATTATAGAAAACAGCTAGCTTTTTATTTGTAATAGCAAGAATGGGTATCTTCAATGTGAAACTAAATAATTACAGCAAGCTAGGTTAACTATGACATGTAGAATTCTACAGAGCCAGTGTTCGTTCCCTATTGTAAATGAGCCTTGATGACCTTTGGTTCACATTAATGCTGACAAACTCTGCATAATGTATGACTGTCCCATTCTCTGGCTCCTCCCAATAGAGTTTTCCGCTTTTATTCCAGTCAGTGCACTTACTCCACATCCATGGATGTGGTGCAGGGCACACATTAGTCAGGGGTGGGGGTGAGGGGGTAGAAATGGTAGACACCAGGCTGGACTGTCAATAACTTTGGAGACCTTGGGGAAGATACAAGAGCAAATAATCTATTGTGGTAGAGAAGAGACAGCTAGGAAGCAATCCCTCAGTATTATCTTTATGATTTAAGCTAGCATCAAATAATACATAATACATGAGAGTATTTCCTCCATCAGGGAAAAAGCACCAGGAAGTTACTTGCACAGGTACGTGCTGGTTCTTTGGTTACAATTTAAGCTGGATGTAGAAATCCAAAGAGGTACATTGGGACCATTACCCTCTTGGTGAATGAACACAAGGCCCATGACAATTTTAGATAAACTTCTAAATAGGAGTTTTAGCGGGGAAATGTGGGTAATTTTAGGACTTAGGAGAATGAGCAATACATTCAGTTCAGCTCAGTCGTGTCCGACTCTTTGCGACCCCATGAATCACAGCATGCCAGGCCTCCCTGTCCATCACCAACTCCCGTAGTTCACCCAAACTCATGTCCATCGAGTCGGTGATGCCATCCAGCCATCTCATCCTCTGTCGTCCCCTTCTCCTCCTGCCCCCAATCCCTCCCAGCATCAGAGTCTTTTCTAATGAGTCAACTCTTCGCATGAGGTGACCAAAGTATTGGAGTTTCAGCTTCAGCATCAGCCCTTACAATGAACACCCAGGAATACATTGACCTGAATCAAATAATGAATGAGCCTTGTCCCCACAACTGTCTTCAGGTGTGAAGCTGGTACAGAATTCCTTGTGCTTTCAAAGTTTCATACAATGTGGGTCCTTTGAACTGTATCTGTAGCTTGCTATGAACAATATTACTGTAACAGAGTCATTGATAACAGTGGTGTGAGTGGCACTTGGTGTGGCTGTTAGAATTAAAATTAGCTGCTCACCTCTCTCCTCCTCAGCACACCACGTGTTGAGACCTTGGCCTACATGATTCTTTGTTTCCAGTGCCTTGCTTACAGCGACTGATTAAACAAATACAAATTTATAAAATTTCACATAATGATTTCTGAGTCTTGAGCTAAATGGGGACAAAGCTGGCATCAGAGCAAGACTTACTGTTTACAGACATCAAAATCCGCTCTGTGATACTAGGCTCAGTGCACAGAGGCACTTCATATCATCTAAAGTCAGAGCAAACACAAAATCAAGCCTTGAATGGAATTTATTTTTTCCTTATTTGCAGAACCATACACATCCCTCCAACAAGCTGACACATGAAAAAGTGCCTAAAATTCAATAACAAATAAACGTTTATATATTCATGATAATGCCAAAACAGAATAGTGTAGATTCATTAAAAAGTTACAGATTTAAAAGTCACTTGTGTTCTTGTATTTACTATTTGAAAGAGGTTTATTTGGCACTCTGGGACTTTATTGCCTTTTGAATCAAAGTCTAATGATGAGTCGTGGAGGAAGGGGAAAGCTGTCTAGTCTGTAACTTGTGTGTCAGTTCATGCCCTCTCTCTGCATGGCCCCGGTTCTCCGATAGAGAAGTGAAGCACTGGGCTTAGGCAGTGTCTTTCTGGCATTGCTGTTCTGAACCAATGAACAGTTCTGCTCAAAAGCCCTACCATTTCAGTCCTGTCCAAGCTTCAGGATGAATGTCCTTAATTTTAAAGAAGCACAGTCCAGTAATTTAGACGTTGCTTGAAGAAGGAATTAAATTATGTTTGAATTCACTAGCATATGGTCCTTTACAGGAAAAGAAAAGTTTTCAAACTCTGCTGTAAACTCTAAAGGGATTTTATACAAGAAGAGGAACCCACGTGTGATCATCATTTCACTGGTTTTTAAATTTACTGTGATGTAGGACGGGTATGTATCACTGTGCAAACTCTCATGAATATAACAGATAAAATCTAGGGAAGTTTCACTGACACAAATTACAACACATATATTTCTCATGTATTTAAAAGTTAACATGTGCATATTATACTAGTCGACCCTCACAAACCATGTTCAAGATAATAAATCAGGTTTGAATTAAAGATATTTCTTTTTTAGATAAAAAGCTCAGTGAGACTATTATGTATGAGAAGGATGATTATGTATTTTCTACTCTCTAGGTTTTCAATGCAGTGTTCTTAGTAGTTGAGTGTATTTTTAAAAGTCAATTAATAGAATGAATTAAGTCATAATAGGATGTAAATTACTGGAAATAGGCTGGCCAGTTTGAACCTATTTTCAATACTGTTCAGCTAGCTGAGTGGCACTGCCAAGATATGAACCCTGCCTTCCCTTAGCAAAATCAGAGTTTTTCACAAATTCCTAGAACTACATCAGTGTTCTCATGGTCATAGTCCTGTTTATCACAGATTTTCTACTCTAGTTTTTCAATGCAGTGTTCTTGGCAGTTGAGTGTATCTTTTGAAATCAATTAATGGAATGAATGAAGTAATAATGGGACGTAAACTGCTGGAAGAAATAGCTTAAAATAGCTTTAAAATAAGAAACAGATGAGATGAATATTTTATGTTACTGTTTTAAGTCTTAAAAACTATTTTTTTCTAGCTTTATAGATAATCTTACCTTAATATCATAAACCCTTCGGATGTCCATTTGGACCCATGGATTACATTTTATACAATTTTTATTGGTATTGCTCATAGCGCTCATGTGACACATTAAACCTCAATGAAATGACATTTCAAACAGAAACTGCAGTTTATGTTTTTCTCAACAAAAAAACACGGTATCAGCCTTGTGTCCCATGCATTCTTCTAGGACTGAGCCCTGTTAAGAGTCTGGCTTGTATTTTGCATACAACCCAAGTTGTATACAAGGTTAAAGTGAAGCTTTAACCTTCACTCTTTCTTCAGGAGGTGGATTCATTAAAATACATCCTTAGAATTTAAGGCACACATTAAGATGTAACCACTGAGGAATACGGTGCTTTTAGGATAAAATGTAATTAATAAAACACAAAATATGTTTTACAAAGTTATGGTTTTAATTTACTACCTTAAGAAATATGCTCTTGCAATTGTGTACAAGGGAACTTCCCAAGAGAATTTAAATCTTCTTTTACCCTCCCTCCTCGAGGTGCTGAAACGATTATGATTAATGCCCACTAAATCTCTCTTCACTGGAAAGGGCCTAGCAAATTTCTAAAACCAAATTTAAGCTACTGAGAAGTACAACAGTCCAGAATCTGGAACAACTTCCTCAGACTTGAGAATTTCTCTCCTCTCTCTTTTCCCCTTCGGTGTTATGACACAGCAGGAGAGAGAGTGTGTGAAAGGTGGGCCCAGCCGGAGGAAGCACAAAAGAGCGGGCCACATACAACCCCAGCGATCCCAGCAAACAAACGGATGACCGACATTGGACGCAAGCAGTTCACAGGAGAAAAAGTGAATCTGTGTTGCAGCCTGCATTTAACCTGCATTTTAAGAAGCAGTTAGAGAGATATACAAAGTAAATATGGGCAAGATAAGTACTATAAGCATGCAGCGCTCTAAATTCACAGGCGACATCAGCAAAACTATATATGTTCATGTAAATGTACATATGGCCTTCTTTCTCTTAATTCCTCAATCTTCACAAACAAATGTACTAGTGGGAGGTTAGCACAAGTAAAAACAGCATTAATGGGTCGCATATTAATATTTATGCTTTACTATATAAAGACCTTGCATACATTATGACTCTGTTTTGCAAGCTGAATGAATAACTAATGTTACATTATGTATGGGTACATATTAAACAGATGTGTCTACACTTTCTTAGTTCAGGATATGATTAATGCAGCCTATCAGAAGCCAGATGGTGCAGAACTAGAACCATCAATCAAAATGAAAAGACCACTGCGTGCTCTCCACAATGAGGTTCTCACAAATGGAGATGCTGTTCACAGACCCTAACTGGTAATAGGCAGAAAATGCCAAGAACATAGCTGCACTGTCCCACTGGGATAAAAAGTCGCAGCTCAGGCTTGGCGGGATACAAAATCTGGCGTGGGCATTCGTCGCTGGAGCCCTTGAGCATAAGAGCTGGGAAAACCCCAACAACCAAACAGACTGTCCTTAAGGTTAACAAAAAAGAAATTCAGAAGCTTTTTCATTATTTTAATAATGTTTGCACTGATGACAGTATGTGTCAAACAGCATCCATTTCCCATTTGATTTGGGATGGGACAGTGCCACGTAGCAACACAGCAGCTGCCACTGTCTGCCTGACACATGAGCTGGCGTCTTGCTTCTTTTGCACAGGCTTTATTATAAATAACCCCAAATGCTTTAGTATTACTTTGCAGCCTTTCTCCACGGATCTATGGGAAACAATTTTAGTCTCTGTTATGTTTAATACTAATGACTATTTTGGGGGCAGTTGTAGGCAGAAAGGTGGTCGAAAGATGTTTCCTGTTCCTTTAATAGCTTTACATAAAAATAACTACAGAAACACAAGGTGCTTTGTTTTTGTAAATGGATCATGTGTGCTTCGAAAATGTTCACTAATCCCCATGCATTGCAGGACTAGGAAAAAAAATTTAAAACAAATATATATAATAGCCACTGAAATACCATCTCGGAATTCTAATTTTCTAGAATTTAGAGAAGCTAGACAGATGTACGGGCAAGAAGAAAATTCCAGGAAATGTATACTCCTTCCAGAAGAGTTATGCAGCAAAATGAGATATTTAAATATGTTGAAAACCACAAATTTAAAAGGCTAATGGAAATAAAAATATTTGAAAAACTTAAATGTGTTATCTAAAGATATTTGCATCTAAAGATAAAAATTATATGACCTTCATAGCTTGACATGTGAAGAGAATTTGGAAAGAGAACAGCCTACTTTAACTTTTGTAGCAATAATGGAAAAAGAAGTGATTATGCATATTTACATAATTAAGACCTTAAATAGAATTGCAGTACTTAGGAGATTTTTAAATTTATATTTCTATTTTCAACATTTTGTTGCTTTAAACCAGGACTAATATGCAAAGTTATATAAAATTCTGTTACCATCTTTCCCTTAATAATATGACCATTTCTTACATTGTTATAAATTCTGTGTAAATAATAGTTATCAGCTGGGTATTATTCCACTGCACTTATATATTATGATTTACTTATATAATTAATTTCCTTAATGGCAAACATTTGAGTTTTTTTCTCTCTCTTTCCTATTATCATTAATAATATAGTGAACATTTTTGTGAAAAGTGGTGTTTCTGTCTTATGAAATATTTCCTTGGAAAAGATTTTCAGACGCAGAATTGCTGCTCTAAAATTTTAGGGCTCTAAAATTTATATTCTCATTTAGCACTTGGTAGTCTCTGTTTAAAAGTCTTCATAATTTTATAGGTGAAAATAATACTTTATTATAATTTAAATTTGTACTACTTTAATTACTGGCTAGGTTAAGAATTGTTCTGTGGTTAAATAACCACATTTCCTTTTTAAAGTCTTATCAATGTCTTAGAAAATGTGTCACGCTTATCTACTCATAAAATGAATCAAAGATACTCTTTCTTGGAATACTGAATTTGTCTAATTCTTTGAAATCAGTTGAGATTACTTGAAGGTAATAGCTTTCAAGTTTATGTATTTATTACCCATTATTATTTTAGTATAAACTAAATACTCCCTTATTTAAAAATAAATATTTTTCACTAATTTGGACCTTGCATACATTATGACTGTTTTGCAGGCTGAATGAGCAATTAATGTAACATTATGTATGAGTACATGTAAATGGATGTGTTTATACTTTCTTAGTTCAGGATATGACTAATGCAGTATCAAGTCTCCCTGGTGGTGGTGGTTTAGTCGCTAGGTCGTGTCTGACTCTTGCGACCCCATGGACTGTAGCCCGCCAGGCTCCTCTGTCCATGGGATTTTCCAGGCAAGAATATTGGAGTGGATTGCCAGTTCCTTCTCCAGGGGATCTTCCTGACCCAGGAATTAAACTCAGGTCTTCTGCGTTGCAGGCTGATTCTTTATATCAACTGAGCTATGAGGAAAGCCCAAATTGTTCAGTCCAGCTTGCTAAAATGTGGAATCCACTGAAGGTTTGAATTCCAGAGTAGTTAGAAATAAAGAAGCTCTTATTCTGTAGAACGCAAATATTGAAAATCAGTAATAGCTACAAACAAAAGTATACAATGATGCCCCAAATCTCCAAAGCACCTTGTGGTGAAAGGCCTCTCAGACTAGGAGTTGGCAAATCTCACTGAAAGGTGCAGTTTCATTGTTAATTAGCTAACTACCGGGGCATGTAACCCCTGTGGGCATAGTTTCCATATATAAATTAAAAAAGGAAGAAAAAAGAAGGAACTGCTTATTAATTTGACCTTAACAATTCCTCTCAGTGCTAACATTAATGCTTCTAAATATATACCCTATTACTTTGACTATTTAAGAGATAAAGGTAAAAACCATCTACTGCCCATGTATTGGCATGTAAAATAATCTAAGTAATCTTATTTTGGATTATATATATCTACAGTTATCAGTACACTTTATTTTTTTTCTCCTTGTTATTTTTTGGGGGTGGGGTGGGGGAAATGGAAAACTAGAGTTAGCATCCTGCAAGACAATACTGATTATACAAAGGAATGGCTGGACCACAAGAACCAGGCTGCGATATGCTAATATGGCAACACACGTCTAAGCAGCATTCCAAGGCAGGTACTGTCAGTCAAAGTGTGAATTATGAGGTCTACTTTGGGTTCACACATGTTAGTTAGCTTTTTGACCCTTCACAGCACAGGCTTTTCACTGTTATGCTATCCTGGAGGGTCTCAGTGCTATACTAAAATGACTTACTTCAAAAATATACATACGGCAGAAACAATCAGTTCACAGAGAGAACCTGAACAATTTTCACTTCTCTCCTTCAGATTTCAAACCGGTTAGATTTTTATCTAGTTGAAGGGCCCTAGTGATATTTTCTAGTATCCAATCACACGGATGCTTTAACTGCCATAAAACTACCTCATTGTTGATATTCTTTAACAGATATCTAATTATAGCAATACAAGTTTATTGGTGGATTTATTTTTTATCATTTATTAAGCACAACATTCAGAGCACTGTACCAATCTCTTCAACATATATTCTCTTTCTTATTTCTTATAATAACTCCATGGGGTAGGTATTATTTTTTAATCTCCATTTCAGAGATGGGAAAGTTGAGGCTCAGAGAAGTTTAGCAAACTGCTTATGTCACAGGGCTAATAAATGGCCTATTAAAACCCAGGCTTCAGTGTTCTCTTTTGAAAACTGTCCAAAATAGTTTGAAAGCTTACTGGGTTTTATAAATTTGATGGTACAATAGCCCATTATGCTGTTCAATGCCTCTTAACAGGAAGATTGATGGAGTATATTCTATTTAGAGATTTGCCCTAAGAAAAGGTTGTCACTCCTCCTGAGTGATATACTTTCCGTTATTACAAAATGAAAGCTGTGCATTTAGCTATTTATCTATTTGCCTTTGCTTCCCAGAAGCCCAGGCTTTTATTCTCAACTGTAACAATGACTCAGACTTTATGGGTAAATAACACAGCTCTTCTTGTTCTATTCTAAAATGTATTATGTACTTTTTATATAAGCCACCCTGGGGCTTTAGATAAAGCCAAAAAATAAAAACAAAACAGGTTTTAAGTAATGAAGGCAATGTGTCAGTAAAAGAGAATCATATTTTAATTATAATGATACTTTCTTTGGTCAGGTAAACTCAACCTGATGAAATAGCGAAATAAATAACAATTAACTTTGTTTGTTATTATATGCTTTAACATGTATCACCTCATTTGATACAATAACTCTGTGAGATAAATAAGTATCTACATCTAGCAGATAACAAAATAGTGATCAGACAAAATAATTTATCCAACATCAAGCCATGAAGCACCAAAGTTGGTTGAAGCACTTGAAGTTGGTTCTTCAGATTGAGGGCAGGAGGAGAAGGGGACGACAGGGGATAAGATGGTTGGATGACATCACCAACTCAATGAACATGAGTTTGAGCAAGCTCCGGGAGATGGTGAAGGACAGGGAAGCCTGGCGTGCTGCAGTCCATGGGGTTGCAAAGAGTCAGACATGACTGAGTGACTGAACAACAACTTCAGACTCTGTTTTACCATAATTCTAATATTTAGTGGAGCAATTTTATTATTTGTAAAAAAATTAAACTCATAAATTCAAATGACAGACAGTGATTTCCTATACTGCTTATAACAACAGAGCATATTATAACTATGTTTTGGCATTCGCTTCACTAGAAAATCAAAATGGTCCAATATGACCCAGCAATTTTACTATATCCACATGTATGACATGTCAAATTAAATATACATTGCTCAAATGTGGATAAAATCCTTATAGACAGACTATATTACGGCACCGTAGGGGCTGTGAACATTTGTCGTTTGCCCTAGCTGCGTTCATTCTTTACTCCTTGGGGAATTCATCGCCCCTTCGTCTCTCATGCTGCAGCCAATGTGGTCTGAGTGAGTTTAACAACATCTCTTGCTTCCCGGGGTGAGAATGCTGACTGGCTTAAGTCAATAAGCACACTGATCCCAAAGTCAGGGAAGTACATACAATTCAAACTGATCAGGTTTGGTGGAACTTCAGCTGGATATTTCAGGACAGTGGCTTTCTCTCTTCTTTACGTTTGGTGGTGTGAGGAGCAGGGGTGCCACAGCCACTTTGCTAACTCCAAGGTTGGGGAGAGCTTGAGGATGGCTGATACATCAAACCCTGCCAAGTGATACAGCAGAGATTGCTACTGGTGACTCCATGTGAGTTCTGAATCAAACTTGGCTTAATGCAAAAATCTACCTTGACAGTTCAATTAAGGAAGCCGATAAATTATACATATAAATTGTCTCTTCGTTCAAGTCAGCATGAGTTGAGTTATTCACAACATTACTTTAAATAAAATATCCAATAAGTCAATTAGGATCCTTGGGGATATGTCACATTATCAAATTAAGTACAATGTGGGTAAAACTAGCAAATCAAAACTGTAGACTTGGGTCTTCTGTTTGAGCAATATTAACTTAACAGAAGACCAGTTCATGACTGGGCTGTGGAGTGTGTGTGTGTGTGTGTGTGTTGTGTGTGTGTGTGTGTGTGTGTGTATACGGACATGTGTGTGCATGCTACAGGTAGTAGTGAGACAGGAGGACTCAGAAAAGTGATAAAGGTTTAGGATAAGTGCCAAGAGAAATGAGAAAGGGAGCTGACTGCCAATGTAGAAAAGGATGAGATGGAACACATAACTTTATAATGAAGCTGATTACACTCATATAGAACATTTGGAAGCAATGTAACACACACACATGTTGTGCCAACACGTGGGATTCAAGCATCAGTACATTTTAAAGCACCCCATTATTCTAATTTGCCATCAAATTTGTAAACCTTGGGTGTGGAAGAGGCAACATACCCTTGTACACTCCACTCAACCACAGAAGAAAGCATACCCTGCTTTCAAACCATTCTCCTTAATTTTATATAAAGGTAACACAACTGGGAACACAAAAGATAAACTTTAAATATGAAATACAGAAATCCAGTGGGATCACTGCTTGTCTGTACAAGCTTATAATTCTCATGTGTGCACAGATATAGATGCTTCAGAGATACACAGCCAAGAGTATAAGACAATCAGACCTTGAAAAAACATTATGTTCATCTTTTAAATTACCATTTATTAAACATATTCTATGTGTCAGCCATCCCCAATTCTTCGGAGCTGCAGACCTTACAGACAAACTCTGTCCTCAAAAACTTCAGTCATCCAGGGGAGACAGAAGGACCAAGAGGTTGGGGGAGCAGGTGAAGAGGAAAGAAGACAAGGATGGCTTCCTGGAGGAGGTGACTGGATTCGAGTTTGGAAGAGGAAAGATGAAACAGGGAAATCAAAGCGCAGCAGCTCCCAGAAATGGAAAACAGGGAGTACAGAGACATGGGGGGCAGAAGGAGCATGGGGTACCTGGGAGAGGCATGTAATTCTGTTGGACCTGGGAAGGCTGGAGAATGAGGTAAAAGGAAGGTGCAACCAGCCAGAAAGGGCCTTAGCTATCTCTCTGGGGCTTTATTCTGTAAGTGACTCAGGGCTGTGGAAGTATTTCATGCAGGGGATTAACACAATCTGAATTGTGTTTTATAAATATCCCCATCAAACTGGGAATGACATACACACACTGTGTGCGTGTGTGTGCTCAGTCATGTCTGACTTTTTGGGATCCCATGGATGTAGCCCGCTAGGTTCCTCTGCCCATGGGATTTCCCAGGCAAGAATACTGGAGTGGGCTGTCATTTCCTTCTCCAGGGGATCTTCCCGACCCAGGGATCGAACCCACACCTCCTGTGTCTCCTGCACTGGCAGGTGGGTTCTCCACCACTGAGCCACCTGGGGAGCCCCATATATACACTGCTATATATAAAATAGATAACTAATAAGGACCTAAGTACAGCACAGGGAATTCTACTCAGCACTTTGTAATGACCTATATGGGAAAAGAGCAGAAACTAATGTAACAACTACACAGCTATACAACTACAAATACACAACGATAGTTGTTAACAACTGTACTACAATAAAAAATAAACAATCTACTATTAAATTTTAAAAAACACAATCAACCAGGTAAAAAAGCAGTAGGAGAACAGATTAGAGTTTGGGAGCACAGTGAGAATGCAAACAGGGATATCAATCTGAGGCAGGTGAAGAAACTCAGGGGAGAACTGTCAGAGGCCCCCGTGAGGGTGTCTGTAATGAAGACCACGGTCAGATCTAGATGAAGCACAGGAGATCGGGGAAAATCTGACCAGGCAAAGGTGGCGGGTAAAGGGAGAGGGGATGCCATCCTGGGCTGCAGCTGAGAAGCCAGGATGACCTGCTGGTATTTGTCAAGGTGGTAAACTCAGAGTAGGTGTGCTGGGCATGGAGCGGAGGGAGGAGGTGAATTCAGTCCAGGATGTGGTGAGGTTAAGGGGTGATTCCAAAGGAGATGCCCTGGAGCCTGCTGCATGGATGCTCAGGTTCCTGGGAGCATCCACGGGCACGCGAGGAACAGAACACTGCTGTGAACAGGCGAGAGCTACCTTCGTCAGAGACACAGAGGAAGAACCTGGAGGGGAGACTGGGGAGGTGAGGGGAAACCCTGGAAGAGATGAACAAACTAACATGCGTGTATTACACTATGAACCTATTACCTGAAAATCAGCAAATTATATCCTCAGATCAGGGTTCTGCAATCCTTAAGGGATGTTTTAAAATACACGTGTGTTCCATCTTCAGAATTTGTCATTATGAATACTTAATCTGAAAGAGCTTTCTCATCCCTGAATTAAAACCATTTGTCTTTATTTTAAAATGAGTACATCTGCACATTACAACTGAAGTGAAGACTGGGGGATGTTTACACCTACCAAGTCCAAAAAGAGAGAGTGAACTCGGTCATCAGGCGGAGCCTCAGCAACTGCTGACCTTCAGTGGCGCGAGCTTAGTGACAGCTCGGTAGCAGTTCTCTTCTGTTGTTCTAACCTCACTACAGACTGTGACAGCATTTCAGCAGGAGAGACCAGGCTTGCCTCAATTTTTCAGAGCAAACTTTCACATTTTGACCTAATCTTCTTCAAGTAAGTGAAAGGTAAGTGACTGTAAAGTCAGATAAACCCATCAGCAAGTGGGGCTGTGATAAAAGGGGACTTTTATAACCCCCAGATTGACCTCCATCTACACTGAGATGCTCATACAACAGCAAGAGGCCCTCTTTCCTCCACCAAGGACCCGAGAGCAGGGCCAGGCTCTGCTGATTTAAGAGATAGCTGAATTTTCAAACGAACTGTCACTCAAACACTCAACTAAATTTAATTTTTGAGTACGGTTGAAGCCATTCAAAGAATTTTAAGGTCACTTCTAAAGTGGGAACAACTACCCAGAAATTGGCTATTTGCAGAGAATTTATTCAAGCTAACCTTGATATTGCTTGCGTGCTCAGTTGCGTCTGACACTTTGTGACCCCATGGATTATAGCCCACTAGACTGCTCTGTTCATGGGATTTTCCAGGCAAGAACACTGGAGGGGGCCGCCATTTCCTTCTCTGGGATCTTCCCGACCCAGGGATCGAACCCATGTCTCTTTGCATCTCCTACACTGGCAGGCAGATTCTTAACCACTGCGCCACCTGGGAAGCCCAACCTTGATATTAGCCAGAGCTTATATTTCAGTCTTATCACATATACACCTCTCTCTACACACTTAAATACACATACCCCACAAATATTTATAAGACATATACACACACTTGAAGTCTATATTTCATATCTCCTATATTTCATAGGTGGTACTAGTGGTAAAGAACCTGCCTGCCAACACAGGCGATGTAAAAGATGAGGATTCAATCCCTGGGTCAGGAAGATCGCTGGAGAAGGAAATGACAATCTGCTCCAGTACTCTTGCTTGGAAAATTCCACGGATGGAGGAGCCTGGCAGGCTACAGTCCACAGGGTGGCAAAGAGTTGGGCACAACTGAGCCCCGCCCCCGCCCCCCCCCCCCGCCACACACACACAGACCAACTATTTACATAGAATTTACATGCAGAGTACAGCATGTGAAATCCAGGCTGCATAACTCACAAGCTGGAATTAAGATGCCAGGAGAAATATCAATAATCTCACATATGCAAATAATATCACTTCAATGGCAGAAAGTGAAGAGGAACTAAAGAGCCACTTGATTAAGGTGAAAGAGGAGAGTGAAAAAGCTGGCTTAAAACTCAACATTCAGAAAACAAAGATCATGGCATCTAGTCCCATCACTTTAGGGCAAACAGATGGGGAAAAAGTGGAAACAGTGACAGATTTTATTTTCTTGGGCTCCAGAATCACTACAGACAGTGACTACAGCCATGAAATTAAAAGATGCTTGCTCCTTGGAAAAAGAGCTATGACAAACCTAGACAGGGTATTAAAAGCAGAGGCATTACTTTGCCAACAAAGGTCCATGTAGTCAAAGCTATGGTTTTCCCAGTAGTCATGTACAGATGTGAGAGTTGGAGCGAGAAGGCTGAATGCTGAAGAATTGATAGTTTTGAACTCTGGTGCTGAAGAAGACTCTTGAAAGTCCCTTGGGCAGCAAGATCAAACCAATCAATCCTAAAGGAAATCAAACCTGAATATTCATCAGAAGAAAATGATGCTTCAAAGCTTTGGCCACCTAATTGCGAAGAGCTGACTCACTGTAAAAGACCCTGATGCTGGGAAAGATTGAAGGCAAGAGGAAAAGGGGGCAACAGAGGACAAGATGGTTGGATGGCATCACTGACTCAATGGACTTGACTTTGAGCAAACTCCAGAAGACGGTGAAGGACAGGGAAGCCTGGCATGCTGCAGTTCATGGGGTAGCAAAGAGTTGGACATGACTTAGCAACCGAACATCAAGGTATTATAAGCAACCTAGAGATGATTTAAAGTACGTGGGAGGATGTGTGTAGGTTACATACAAATACTATTATCATCTTGTATCAGGGACTTGAGTATCTGTGAATTTTGGTACCCTTGGGTGAGGGGGTTGTCCTGGAACCATCCCCTGTGGAAACTGAAGTATGACTATACTGTGCTTTGACAATGCAAACTCTAACAATGTAGGACTTACACAAACCTTATTAGTTCTTATTCGAATCAGGTATGTGCTAAGTCGCTTCAGTTGTGTTTGACTCTTTTGCGACCCCATGGATTATAGCCTACCAGGCTCCTCTCTCCACGGGATTCTCCAGGCAAGAATATTGGAGTGGGTTGCCATGTCCTTCTCCAGGGGATCTTCCTGACCCAGGGATCGAACCCACATCTCTTATGCCTCCTGCACTGGCAGGTGGGTTCTTCCCCACTAGCGCCACCTGGGAAGTCCTAGAATCATGTACAGATTATATAAAACTTTTTTTGTTTGTTTTCAACCGACCAATAGTCTGATTGTTGTTTGGAAAAAAATTACACCAACAATATCCTGAAGAATTCTTTCTACTCAAAGTTTTTAGCTTTATAAATATAGGCTTTTAAGTGTTTACACTGAGCTCCATAGGGCTCTGCTATTTCTGGAACTAAAGCAGATGGTTTTTAATAAGGTCTAGAAGTTTCAGTGAATATGGAGGTGGCAGGGGTGGGGAGAGAAGAGCCCAAGACCACAGACCTCTAAGATCCCCACACCCTGCTACTCAGAAAAAATGAAGATTTCTACATACAATTCTGCTGAAGCTCTGGAGGAGGCAGTAGATTAATTTCTTCAATCAACATGCATTTATAGAGCACCTGCCATAGGCCAGCACTGTTTCTGGTGGTGGAGAAACAGCATTGAACAAAACCAACAAAATTCCTGATTACATTCTAACAATAAATTTTGCATTAATAATCAAAATAATTACAGCAGCAGTTACTTATTGAGAATGTACTATATGCTTAGCACTAGTGGTTAGAGCTGATATTTTATTAATTATGATTTTACTGCAAGAACAATAGCAGACATTTTTTTGAGCACTTATTATGTGCCTGCTGGGTGCTATTCCAAATGCTTTTCATTTCATCCTCAGGACAACCCTACGAAGCAGGTACAAGCAAATTTCACTGATTCTTAACTGCACATTTCTCCTTTACATTTTAGCATTTCTCAGTTTGAGATGTATCTTCTAATGAATGGTGTCTCACTACTATAGAAGCTAGAGTTTTTTCTTTTCTTAGGGTTATATACATTTTCATTTTGCATAGGAGAAAATGGAGATAAATACAGCTTTAGTTTCTTGGCAAAGGTACACAGCTGGTATGTATTGGGTTGAGCAAAACATTCTTTCAGGTTTTTCTGTAAGATGGTACACAAAAACCTGAATGAACTTTTTTTTTTGCCAAGCCAATCTATGTGTCAGAATTTCAAGTTTTAAATGTGGAGATAGCTACATAAAATCAAAAATTCAATCATTCTATTTTTTGTGGATATTTCTGACAACTGAGTCACTACATTAAAAAAAGAAATACAAATGAAAACTACAAGAAGATGTCTTTCTCTAACAGGAAAGGATTTAAAAAGTCAGTTGACATAGTATGTCAGAGAGGGTGTGGGGGAATGACCTTGTTGGTGAGCATGTACGTTGCAACATCTTGTCTAGTGGGTATTTTGCAACTCCTATCGTGATTTAAAATGCACACACCTATGATCCCGTCATTCCACTTGTAGAAATTTATCCTACAGTTAATATTTATACATGTGTGAAATGACATGTGAGATTATAGACTACAGCAATGAGTCTAAGATCAAAAGATCAGAAGTCATCTGAAGATCTATCAGTCAAAGTCTACTTAAATATAGTACACACCTGGAGCAGCACATATACATCCATTGTTTTATAAAAAGGAAAAAGGCAGCTCTTTATGTACGGACTGAAATTATCTTCAAGACATACTAGAAAGTGAAAAGGAAAAGCATTTGAGATGGGTGGGAAGGAGGTTCCAAAGGGTGGGGATATATGTATACCTATGGCTGATTCATGTTGAGGTTTGACAGAAAACAAAATTCTGTAAAGCAATTATCCTTCAATTAAATATAAGTAAATTTTCTAAAAGAGCATATATGTATGTAAAGACACATAGAAAGGTATGTGTTTTTATGCAGAAAGCAACTTGAGGTATACACAAAGAACTTAAAACAGTGGTTGCCTCTGGAGGGGAACAGGGATCTCTAATATTGGGTCAGAAGGGAGACTTTCTTTGAATATGGTATTAAGTGCATGTATTACCTACTTTATAAAAACCAAGAACAAACTTAGTGCCTCCTCCTAAAGCGGTGGTCATTACTACTGGAACATTCCAACTACAGTGACATGGCCAGAGCACCAAACTGGCAATGAATGAGAAGGCTGGATTTTCACCCTGTATTTGCTGTGGGATAATGGGTAAGGGCTTGGGATAGTTATGGTATGCAGAGCAAAAGAAGAAAAAAATACACTTCATGCATATAAGACATTCGATTCTAGTCCATCACTCAGGGTCTTCCCCTGGAGGGGAAAGAAAAAGACAAGACATGCTCTTTGTCCTGTTGACACTCATGGTGTAATAGGAGGAAACAGCTATGTCAACAATAAATACATAACAGAACAAAATGGCTCTAACGCAGCGTTTGTTGCCACCTCCTCCTCTTGCCCCACTGGATTCTAAGCATTTTATCCCAGGTATGGTACCAGTCCCCTAAAAAACAAACAAGCAAGCAAACCTCATGGCTGTTGAACGGAGCTGAGTTCGAAGAGCAAGACAACTCAAATAATAAAGACATACGCTCGTCATAGAGGCAACATGAGAACAATTTCCCAGGTACATCAGAAAAGATGCAAAGATGGTAAAATGAAACTGAGTCTTGAAGTAAGAGGAAGAATTCAACAGGACCAGAGAGACTTCTTTATGTGTACAAGAAGTGGAATGGGGAGGGTGGCAGGATTATAGGAGCTCTCTAGTTTAAGAAGGGGGAAGGGACGACACAGTGTTGATTTCTCATGTTTCTGTCTCCAAGGGAAGGGAAGCAAGTCCCAGAATACGTCACCAGGTTGAAGATCCCAAGAACTATAACCCATACAACTCCAAGCAGGAACACATTAGAGGGTAAAAAGCAAAAACATCTAAGGAACTGTGTGGAGAGATGTAAAAGTAAGTGGTAAGAGTAAGGAAATAGAGTACAAACAATGGATGGGGAAGATATTTAGCTCACAGGGAGAGACAAGTTGACGAATAATCAAAGGAAGCACCCAGCCCCTGGAGATGGGGCTGTACGTGCGTGCTTGGTCACTCAATCGTGTCCGACTCTTTGCCACCCCATGGACTGTTGCCTGCCAGGTTCCTCTGTCCATGGGATTTTCCAAGCAAGAATGGAGTGGGTTGCCATTTCCCTCTCCAGGGGAGGCAACCAACCCAGGGATCAAACCCAAGTCTCTCGTGTCTCGTGCACTGGCAGGTGTATTACTTACTACTGCGCTACCTGGGAAGCCCCTAGCGGTGAGCGGAGGGAGGCAGATGTAAAAGTGTTAGCTACATCGTAGTTTTAAATTAAATTAGAAGAATAAAGTGTTGATATGAAACAAGAAGTGAGGGATATAGACAAACAAGCAACTTTAAAATTACTCCCTCAAAAAATAAAGGGGGGGGAGCCTAAGCCAAACTAGAGATCTATGTCAGATGATCATAGTTTACAGTAATTAAAAAGGGAGTCATTCCCTTTCTTACTCATGTGTGTGCCATATAATGTCAGAGCTACATTAAAAAAAACTTGAGTTTTCAAAACTCCTTTATTTTTATTTGACACACGTGCATTTAAAATATTTCTGGAAATCTGAAAAGCATCCAAAGCTAGAACGCTGAATAAAGAAAAGTATTAACAATCATGAGAAGAAGCTGGTTGACTCATTTTTTTCTCAGATGCTAAAATTCTCTAGATTTACAATTTCAAGAGAAGAGTGTTAATGTATACATTTAAAAAACGCCACCGATGCTAACCGTAATTATGTCTTCTTAACCTTGCACAGAAACCCTAGAGAGAATGAATTACTGGCCCATGGAAATACTTTCATTTCACTACTCTTTGTCAAGAGAATTCTGGAATATGTGGAAGTCACAATCTATATTGAAGGTTGGTGATCACAGGAGAGTGGTACACAGAATGACGTCTGTACCTATTGTTAATAATGTGCTAAGGAAGATAGAGGCCAGGTCTGGGAAGAAAGCACTACAAAGAGCATCAACCCTCACACCACCAATGAGAAGATTCTCAACCAGCTGAAAACTTTAGCAGCAGAGCTATAGATGTGAAAAAAAAAATCAAAAGTAGTTTCCTCATTTCTCTAGTGGATGCCTGGATTACTTGGTTTAAGCATCACTGGCATTAATGCTTTTTAGTGTCAAAACATCTCAATAAAAAGAACTTCAGCTGGAGAGAAGTCATTAGCATATTTTACGACAAAATGTATTGCTGGAGAAACAAAGTGTACTTTTCAGGGGAAGATCTGAAAACTCTTCCTTGAAAATAAGCTAGGAGCACTTTTTAATTTCAACTTCTGTGTCTTCCAAGCAATTCTCCAAACAGGTTTCCCAGGTTAAAACACAGTCACAAGATTTTAGAGAACAAAAGTTAAATGAGTAACTTGTTTCATCTTCTTCATTCAAACAGTAAATGTTTGAAAAGCCATCTGACATTGGTGTCAGTCTTTGACAGGGAGGCCAGGCACATTATACAAGGATGGGGTTAGGAACAGGAAGACACTTGCGCATATCCTTCATGTGATATATAGGGGAGGTTTCAAACTCATTTTTTATTTCATTCTCTCTGGGATGTTCTTTTCCCTTTCATCTTTCTATCTCAATTTGCCAAAATGAAAAGTGTAATGCACATGCAACTGGGGTTGCCAGATAAAAACAAAACATCCACTTACATGTGAATTTCAGATGAATGAATAAATTTTTAGTACAAGTAAACTCCAAATATTGCATGAGACATACTAAAAAAAAGAAAAGAAAATGAAAACAAACAAACAACAACAACTTGTTGTTTATCTGAAGTTCAAGTGTAACTGGTGCCCAGTTTTCATTTGCTAACTGGCAACCCGACATGTTGGAAGGACTGATGCCGAAGTTGAAACTCCAGTTTTTTGGTCATCTGATGCAAACAGCTGACTCACTGGAAAAGTTCATGATACTGGGCAAGATTGAGGGCAGGAGGAGAAGAGGGTGTCAGAGGATGAGAGGGCTGGATGGCATCACCAATGCAATGGACATGAACTTGGGCAAACTTCCGGAGATGGTGGGGGACAGAGAGGCCTGGCGTGCTGCAGTCCATGGGGTTGGAAAGGCTCAGACATGACTGGGAGACTGAACAACACCGACAACCCAACATGCAACAGGCCTAATATGTCAAGTGGAGGGTGTGCTAGCTAAGTATGTTGCTGGGGAAGGCTGGCAAGCGATAGTGCCCACTGGTGGTCAGACACAGAAAAAAAGGCTGGGCAGGGTGTGTATCAAGACAGAAAGAGGCTGGTGATACATTTTAACTGCATGCAGAGGCTGATGGTAGAAGACCAGCCTGGGGAGTGACTGGCGGAGCAGAGGGAGGTAAGCAGCTCAGGGCTGAGTGGTACAGGCACACACTCTGGCTCTTGATACTATGTGGTTCCTCTTCCCTCCTCTGCTGATTTCTTCCTCACGCTAGTGAATTTCATATAACAAAGACAGTAGAAAATGAGATACCTTTAGACTTGATACATAATTTAGAATACAGTAACTGCCACTTCTGTGTAGACTTTATTTTTTTACCTGAGATATGATTGAAACACATTCTGTTAGTTTCAGGTGTACAACATAACGATTCAATTTTTGTATATACTGCAAAATGATCAGAGTGGGTCCAGTTAACATATGTCCCCATACATGTAAGATATTTTTCTTTTAATGAGAACTTTAAAGATTTACTCTTTTAGTGATTTTCAAATACACACTACAAAATTATTAACTCTAGTTGTCATACTGTACATTGCATCTCCATGGATTATTTATGTTATAAACAAAAGTCCTATCTTTTGACTCCCTTCATTCATTTCTCCCACCTACCACCAACACCTGCCTCTGGAAATCATCAATCTGTTTTTTTGTTTGTTTTTTAATCTATGAGTTTATTTTGATTTGTTTTAGATTTCACATTTAAGTGAGACCATGCAGTGTTTGTCTTTCTCTGCCTGACTTATTTCACTTAGCATAATGCCCCCAAGGTCCGTTGGTAAGACTTCCTTTTATGGCTAAATAATGTTCCACTGTGTGTGTGTACATACACATATGTTTTCCTTATCTGTTCATCTATCAATGAATGCTCACGTTGTTTTCATGTCTTGACTATTGTAAATAAGGTGCAATGAACAATGGGGTGTATATCTCTTATAGAGTTAGTGTTCCTGTTTTCTTTGAATAAATAACTAAAAGTGGAATTGTTGGATCACTTGGTAGTTCTGTTTTTGATTTTTTGAGGAACCACCAAACTGTTTTCCATAGTGGCTGTACCAACTGACAACAGAACGCAAAGATTCTCTTTCTTCACGTCCTCACCAACACTTATTTCTTGACTTTTTGATAACGGCCATTCTAACAGTTTGAGTTAATATCTCATTGTGGTTTTGATTTACATTTCCCTGATGATTAGTGTATGGATGTGAGAGTTGGACTGTGAAGAAGGCTGAGAGCTGAAGAATTGATGCTTTTGAACTGTGGTGTTGGAGAAGACTCTTGAGAGTCCCTTGGACTGCAAGGAGATCCAACCAGTCCATTCTGAAGGAGATCAGCCCTGGCATTTCTTTGGAAGGAACGATGCTAAGGCTGAAACTCCAGTACTCTGGCCACCTCATGCGAAGAGTTGACTCATTGGAAAAGACTCTGATGCTGGGAGGGATTGGGGGCAGGAGGAGAAGGGGATGACAGAGGACGAGACGGCTAGATGGCATCACCGACTAGATGGATGTGAGTCTGAGTGAACTCCGGGAGTTGGTGATGGACAGGAGTAATGCAATTCATGGGGTTGCAAAGAGTCAGACATGACCAAGCGACTGAACTGAACTGAACTGAACTGATGATTAGTGATGGATGATTAGTGAGTGATAAGGGCTTCCCTTATGGCTCAGCTGGTAAAGAATCCACCTGCAATGCGGGAGACCCCCGTTAGATCCCTGGGTCAGGAAGATCTCCTGGAGAAGGGATAGGCTACCCACTCCAGTATTCTGGCCGAAAGAATTCCATGGACTGTGTAGTCCATGGCATCCCAAAGAGCTGGACACGACTGAGGAACTTTCACTTTGATTCCTTTGACTTCGATGGTCAGCGATGCTGAGCATCTTTGCAGGCGCTTGTTGGCCATCTGTATACCCTCTTCTGTAAAACATCTATTCCGATTCCCTGCCCACTTTTTAACTGAACTGTTTGTGAGTTACTTTGCTACTGAGTTGTATGAGTTCTTTATGTATTTCAGATGTTAATCTCTCATGAGGTATTAAGATTTGCAAATATCTTCTTCCACTTGGTAGGCTGCTTTTTCATTTTGTTGATGGTTTCCTTTGCTGTGCAGAAGCTTTTTAGTTTGATGTATCCCACTTGTTTATTTTTGCTTCTGTTGCCTTTTAGATTTTCTTTTGATTAATTTTCATCAATACTTTTATATTAAATGCTGGCAAAATATTTGATCATGAACTTTGTTTCTCCTTATTCCTGAATTTCCTGGGAGCAGCTGGGCAGAGAGGTGTAAGGTAAGAGAGCATGCTACTAAATAAAACATTCTTAAATGAGGACCTGGGGAACTCTCTGACTTCTGATTTAGAACCCCAGCTGCCTATAAAAGAAGTCAGAAATGCTAGCTGGGGTCCTGATGAATGGAACAGGTTTCCAAACTGTCCTGCTGCCATTTTCCCATCTCCACGTGACTTCAGTTCATTCTCTCCTCAACCTTTTTCTGGGCTCTAGGCTTATAGGTGGGCTTGTCCTATTTCTCTGGCTTGGATATCCCCTGCTGTTTTGGCCCTAAACACTCCAACCTTTAGATGCAACTTGTCCCGTCCCCACCCTCACAGATGCAAGCTGAGAGGAGAGCAAGGTGAACAGGCTCTGCAAACAGAGTGCCCAACAGTGCTTAACAGTCATCTGTTAGTCTCCGATGGTAGAAGCCCTGGTGTCCAGCTTAATGAAGCTTCCCTTGCCCCAGGCTGACGGTGGATTTATCAGATTGGGGAAGAGTGGAGGTGAGGTGGTGGTTCTCGCTGCTCTACTGTCTGCTTTATGGGGAAGCAGTCTACGGAATCCCTGATGCTTTTCCCCTGGACTATTTCTGTCCTCTCTCTCTCCTTCCTTCTTCTCCTCCCTCTGTGTCTACATGGAGTTTGCCTATTTAGATTTAGATTTGCAGGTGGAGGGTAAGAAGGCCCATTTTGACCTGGAACTTGAGTTGCGCTCATCAATCCACCTTTACGAGAGCCTCTTCATCTGCAGATCTGCTGCTACTTGTGGTGCAGGGGTGATGAGCATGGCCTCTGGAGCTAAACTGCTCTGTAACTTACTAGCTGTGTGACCCTGAGCAGTTTTTAAACCTATGTCTCAGTTTCATCATTTGTAAAACAAGGGATAATACTGAGTTGGCCAGAAAACTTCTTTGGGTTTTCAGTAAGATGTTACAGAAAGCCCTGAACGAACTTTTGGGCCAATCCAATGACAGTACTGATAGAGTTGGTATGAAGATTAAGTGTATATATGCAAAGCTCTGAGAATAGTACCAGTTACATGGTGTGCTTTAAGTAGTGTAATGATGATGATGATAATTCAATCAGATTCCAGTCTCCTTGCCAATCCTCAGGGAAACTGCCAGAGCAGAATTCTGACATCTATGGGTCCCTGGATATATCATTTTAACATACCACTAAAATCTTCAATATTTACATATACTTCGATACAACCTATCCCTGAGGTTACAGTAACAAAATAAATCAATGTGTTAAAAAAAAAAAGTTTAATTTTTAGAACAATGCCATGTTAGAAGGAAAAGAGAAAAATACAATGGTACAATATCAAAGTTAGGCTCCAGGAAACATGACCTGTTATTCAACTTGAATCACAAGCTGAGGAAAGTTAAAAATAAAGAAAATGCTTTTGGATCAGGTCAGCATGGATCAGGAAGCAAAAGGGTGTCTAGAGATACCTATTCTTGAAGCCAGAAATAGCAGATCCGCCTCTGTGGTAACAATCATATGGTTACCTTGAGCAGGAAGCACAGATTTCACACCAAAAGAGCTCTTTAGAATGTCCATTATTCTGAGACTGAGTTCCTCATATGGCTTTAGTGTAGAGTTCCTGAGGCCAATGGAATGAGTTTAGTATTTACTGAAGTGTTCACTTCCCTGTGTTCCAAGGTCATAACCTGAGCACGGTTTTAGTATGCTGTATGCTCTTTAGTTTACTAAAACTGCAACTATGGTTTTAGTATGAATGTGACAAATGTTAACTCTAAGGGAAGTCAATCAGACATTTATCCAACTGTTCCTGCTATTTAGCAACATCCCCCAAATTACTTTTCAAACAACTTTTAGTCTTTGCCAAAGATGGGGACCAGAGTTCAGTGCACAAATAGTTTTGTCCAATCTGCTGCAGAGAACCGTTTTAAGCATGGCATAAACATGGCAAATCAATAACTTGTCTCTTCCTCTGCATGTGCCATGAAAATCTGGCTATCAAAGAGTGCTGGATCCATTAAGAACTGAAGTTGCTATTTCCAGACAGCAGATAGCTCAAAGCCCAGTAGGGCCAGCAGGCAATGATCCAAACCTGCATCTCCTTCTCTAAATGTACAACCCAAGGCACTCTGATGCTGCTTCACTCCAAGCACAGGGCATGATGCAGATTTGACAGTTCTGTAGCTGCCTCAGGATTGAGTCAAATGGCTGTGACTCTTCAAACATAAAGAACTGGATAAAGTAACTTCTATGTTAAATTACTAGATAGATGTGATTAATGGAAAATTGTAAATCAGTAGATGATTTTCTGAAATGAAACTGTTCTTTTGGCTTAACTTGTGTTATGTGGATTTATGAAACTTGATGCCATAGAGATTACTAGTCTCTTAGGGAAGAAAGGACGGTATATAACCAAAGACTTCTTTTCTCCAAGACTTCTGAAATAGATTGGGCCTCTGTCCAAATGAAGCTGCAGAAAATATAATTTTACACTTTCTATTACATAGTTCACTATACACTAGTAGGTACGAGTTCCAAGAAGTATTTGTATCCACAACAGTTCTTAAGGTAATCTTAGGAAGTGTGGATAAGGAAAACACACGTCAATTATTTTCGTACATTTAATACTGCAGGTTAAAAATGCACTGCACTGGACTCCCCTGGTCGCCCAGTGGTTGAGACTCTGCCTGCCATGCAGGGCACATGGGTTCAATCCCTGGTCTGGGAAGAGTCCACATGCCTCAGGGCAACTATGCCCATGTGCCACAATTACTCAGCCCGCAGCCTACAGCCCGTGCTCTGCAATGAGAGAAGAAACCACAGTGAGAAGCCCATGCACCCCAAATGGAGAGCAGCCCCGCTCACTGCAACCAGAGAAGGTCTGTGCATAGTAATGAAGACTCAGTGCAGCCAAAATCAATTCAGAAATTTAAAAAAACTCATTGTACTGATTCACTACTTACCAGTATTCACTCAAGTTATACCTAGAATAAGCTTTAGGATAAAAATATAATAACTCTCAAAGGCTTGAATAATTTTAGAGGATTTAATTAAATAAATAGTTGGGGGGAAGACAGATTCTACCCTTCTCCCCTCTTAGGCTCTCATACATCTTCTGTCCCACCTGGTTAGTTTCTTTACCCAATTACCAATACGTGTTCAACCACTCTTTGACTAATTCTCATTTACTAAACCACTCTCTATAGTAATACATACTTCATTTATCCAATGTTATTAACAACCAGCTCTTCCTAAGAGAGTTTTTAGGATAAAGACGATTTATTCTTAAAAGATCAATGTTTGCAAAAATAGATTATACACATCTCTTTTTTTTAAAGAAAACATCTGTTTCCTGAGGTAATTTAGGTCCAATTATTTTACTCTGGGACTACAAAAAATGTATTATAGGGATATTTGGATCCACATTAAGTGGCCTTGGGCAGCTGCACATTTAGAATCCCTCTGTTAATGACTTAGAGCTTTTATGGCCGACCTTGTCCTTGCATTCATTTTGCATGCTGCCACTTCTTAATGGAGCTCTGACTTCTTGAAGCAATAACCACCCTCTTTTTAACTGCTGCTAGAGTTAACTGTGGTTTGGGAAACCACGCATCTATGTTTGCTAGAACTATTTTTTTTTTTTTTTAAGTGGACTGTTTGTGGATGGAGAACTGAAGAACTAATGAGGCAGGGAGAGAGAGAATTAGACGATTGTGACAGTCTGGACCTAGGCTGGCTTACTTTCAGGTTCTGGGTTGTGTTTTTGACGGCTAAGATCGCTACACAAAAGACCTCCGGTTGAGTGATTTTCTGTCTATTCATATGCTAACTTCTCAAGTGCATTCAATTCACAGGCAGCTGGTTTTTTGGACACACATGAGTCTGTTTACAGTTCAAGCGATACATGTCTATGTGTGTAGAAAAAAACCATTAAAATAACACTGGTCACCAAAAGACAAAGAAAAGTTTACTTCACCAACACAAGTATGTTTCTACTCGTGTGTGTCCACTGATTTATGTCGAAAATTATTCAAACAACAGTCACTAAAAGAAAATGAGAAGCCCGCTTCACAAAATACAGAAACTATAACAATGACAACCTGTTAAAAAGACTCACTTTTAATGGTCGAGTATATATTAATTCATATAGATTATCTATGTTGAGGAAGCATTGAATTTTGCAGATGTAAAAACCACTACAGACCTAAACAGAATTGTGTACCTTTTCCTTTCCAAGTATGTTCATATTTTATAGTAGCATTTTATGATAGCAAATTATAAACATCTGTGTTTAGCTGATAAACCTAGATTTCCCCCAACACGTAATTCTGATAATATGTAACAAGAAAGAAAAGAAGGCAATAGGAAAGAAGGAGACATCATATATATGCAGGGCAATAGGTTCTTCAGGTCGGAGACAACAAGCATATGCTAATCTGCATAGCTTTAATAACAACGTTCTAATGATAACCTATTCCACTTATCCTTGACTTATCCAAAGGAGAAATGCAACTCCAGTTGGCTGTCCTTGGCCTGGGAGATCTTTGGTCCTATAAGCTTGTGGTTAGCTGTGATGTGGTTTCAGAAATTCCAAGCTCTGTTTATTATGTGTTTATTAAAACAACAGAGGACAGAATATAATGTACAAAACACAATCAGATTACCTGCAGCTACTGGATTTCCTTTACCGATGCTCCCTTTTTATTAGGAGAGAGAAATGAGACTTGGGTTTGGTCAAGCCTTTCTGTGCATGTTTACGAGAATTCCTAAAAACAATTTTTAAAAAAGATGAACATAGGACTAGAGATAACAATCCAAAGCGAAATTCTTCCAGGCTCCAGCAAAATTGGACTTAGAGTATAAAAAAATCCAAATCGAGTATTTTCCTCAAGACTCATCCTGAGTGCTCCTTTTGCCCTAAGCTCTATTTGCTTTTTGCAACAGCACTTAGAGAAAACCAACTGACCATTTACAACCTAAACAATGGCTTTCAAGTCTGATTAAGAAACACACCTGGCTTCACTCAAACAACAAATTTGTTTAACCTGGTGACTTTCCTGTGTCTGGGGTCAGGCAGGCGCAGTCTCGGTTTGGAGGAGAAAAGGAGAGCAAACATAAGTGACTCACTGAGAGCAAAATGGTGGGGCTGACTCCCCTTTCTCATTAAACTGTTTTAACAGTTTCTTGGAGGCAAGACTATCATTTAAGTGACCCACTATAATTATGACCCCAGAAAATTATGCCAACTTTAGAACAAGATTTGCATTTCTGGGTTTGCTCAGCATTATGAACCTTCTGAAATGCTAAGTATTCCTTCTTTGGTACAAATTTACATCAAGGGAAAAATGAACAATTAAAAAAATCTAGCTAGAGAAGAATAGAAGACCATAACACTCACTCCCATGAGTAGACCATAGTGTTTTTTTTACTTCTGGCGTCATTTTTACTATGGAAAATTTCAATCATATTAAAAAAAATACACAGAATAGAAGGATGAACTCCCACAAAACAATAATTTAGTTTTGATAATCAACACAGGCCAACCTTCTTTTTACTGTGCCCTACCCATGTCCCCCTTTTAATTCTTTTTTAAAGCAAATCCCAGACAGCCTATATTTTATTTTATATAAGCTTTCATTTACGACACATGTATATATTTAACCTGAAAGATCTCTCCAGAAAGCTCACTGAGCATGAGATGTTTAAACCAATTTTAACCACATCTTACAAAACATTTTACACTAAAAGCTATCTGTCTAGAAAACTAATTTGAATATAATCGGGCAATTAAAATGACAAGGTAACTCAAATCACAATCTTCTATTATTTTATTTATGGAGAAAAAAGGAACATTCTAATATTGAGAAAACAGTGTACCTCACTCAATGCCCATGATTCAAGAGACATGGTTAAAACTAAAACAGTTAAATTTGCCTGGAAGGAGTTTAGAAAAACATGAAGAGGTGAGTAAGGGGAAGGAGAAATTTTCCTAGAAAATTCCCCCCTTTTTACTGCATATATAGAATAAAACAGAATGCCATCAGGCTAAACCTTGGGTGCTTCAAAAATCACTCATCAAGCCATCCAGCTACTTAACAGTAATTTATGACCGACCTTAAAGCAAAGATCAAAGGGAACTCCATCTAGCATTTATGTTCAATTCCTCACTGCCTGATGACTAATTTGTAGAGGAATGAAGTCTTCACAGAGGAAGCCAAAACCATCTGAGGTGACTTTGATACAATGCCACAAAGGATATGAAGAGGAAGCCAGGAGAAGCTGTGAGTAGCTAAGCTCCATTAAGAGTTCTAATAAAAGAATAATGGAATTTCCCTTAACAGTGAATTCAAAAAATGTTAGAAGTGGGCAAAATTAGACAAGTCAGGCAAAACCTTTGATTTGTCACAGCTTATTGTTGCTGCTGCTGTTAAATATTAACTTCAGCCGCTGTTGCATTTATGTTAATTAAATGACAGTGCCTAAAAAAAAAAAAAAAAAAAGGCAACTTTCCCATCGGAAATCTGGCCAATCTCATTCCTCTGGCTGTCATGTTACTTATCAGTCTGCACCTTCCGCCTGCATTGTCAGACACTCCTGGCTTGCTCAAGCTCTTTCCAACAAATTGCTATTCTTCAGTGATCGATTCCACTTGAAAAATTTAACTAGAAATGATAAATGTTTAGTCTTGTACATCGCTGTGGTCACATGGAATACAATATCTCTTTTGACAGATTTTTGACGCTTAAGACAACTGGCTACTATAGAAAAACCAGAAGCTATTCAAATTCTTTCAACTTCTATGAACAACTGGCACAATTTTTTTCCTCCTGAATCCAGACATCTCTGTATTCTCAAATGAAGAAAGTAGTTTTCACACCTCTTATTTTGGCTAGTTAAAAAATCCCTACCACATGTCTCTTTGTAAATTCATAGATATAGATTTAAGTTTATATCAGCATTTCAACTGTGCAAATGTTTTGTTTGCTTCTGAAATCACCTCAAATTAACAGATTTATCAGAACCTTACTTGATATAGAAGATTTGAACAAGTCTCAGGATACTTTCATAAGATGTTGTATTGCGCATTTTCTTTAAAAAGTTGGTGGGCTTTTTTAAGAATTTATGTTTTACAAATATATAGTGAAATACTTATCAGTGAGAAGAGGCTTAAGAATTCTTCAAAGACAGGGAGTGGAGAGTGCGGGGTATAAATGCAACAAGACTGGCTGTGGATCTATGAAGTTGATGGATGGAGGGCCAAGGTCATTAACCATGTGGTCTTCGGTACAGCAAAGCTCTCAGGAGTGAGTATTTCAGGTATAATTCTAGGCACTGCTTTCTGTTAGAGTGTGTGTGTTGTTTTTTTTTAAAGAAATAGAACTTTCTGTCAGGAGCAATGGTGAACCAAGAGTTGGCAGATAATATTTCAACTATCTTCATCAATTCAAAAGCCAAGTTCATTTACCACACTGTTTGGAAAGGGAAAAAACACACTAATTGATAAACACCCCCAAATCTGTCTTTTGACAGTCTTTGAGGCTTCAGTGACAATAATGTAACCAGATTTTAACGTGAATACAGAAGAATATTTTAGTTCAGAAATACAAATTTTCTCTCTTCTTTACAAGAGATAAACAGTTAAAAATTAAAACTGAAATATGAATGTAATTGGTAGAAGTGCACTTCAAAACCGCTGTGCACTGGTGAACACTGCTCTGTGTTCAGAAGGCCTTCCATTAGCAGCCACACTGAGAACATGCTGCTCTTACCTTGTGATCATATGGGCTGTACGAATGGAATATCCGGGAAAGCTCTTTTGTTCTTTGCTTTTTCTGTGGGAGAAAACACAAACCTTTGAGTTGACAGGTGGCAAAAATACACACATGTGTATATATCTAAATGTAGATCTCTAGCTCTATTTCACTATCTACTTTATGACATTATTTTGAGATTTTTCCCTTTGTGCAGGCCGAGGACCTCCACGGTTAATTTGGGATGAATGGATACAACCAGAAACCAAGGCCACTTGATGGTCATGTGGATCACTGTCACAGACCAGCCAGGCAATCTCTTTATGGAAAGTTTCATAATTACAACTCTACGTATTACAAATGCATAAATTCAGACACTAAAAAAAAAAAAAACTATGAGAAGAAAGAAAATACATTTAGAACACTTTCAGTTTCACAGCAACACCCACTTCTGTTACTCTGAGTTGGGCACGAGCAAGGCTTCCCTGGAGGCTCAGCGGTAAAAGAATCCACCTGCAATGTGGAAGCTGAAGGAGACACAGGTTGGAGCCCTGGATTGAGAAGATCCCCTGGAGAAGGGAATAGCAACCCACTCCAGTATTCTTGCCTGGAGAATACCATGGACAGAGGAGCCTGGTGGGCTAGGGTCCACAGGGTCACAAAGAGTCGGACACAACTCAAGTGACTTAGGACGCATGCACGCATACATATATATGACTGCTATAGATACAATGGTGTCTCACACACAGTAGGCACTCAATGAATATTTGCTGAACTAATGAATAAACGAACATACCTGAGTTAGACAGGCATATACCAACTGTATCAGTAATGACAACATGTGACTCTCATACACAGTTACAAGGAAAATAGCCCTCTTCACTTCTCAAGATGTCTTCTTCATTATAAGAAGTGAGGCCTCTCCATCTCTTTTACCCCCAGCATCTGTGATGACGAAGGGTGCTATTCTCTTAGGAGAGGTGACTGTAAGAATCAGCTTGTTTACTTTTGTTTTACTGATTGTTTTGTTTACTAATTGTTTAATCACCGTGTTAATCCACTGTGATCTGTCCACCTTCCCATAACCACTGTGAAAAATTTTGTGGATAGTTCCAGACCTTCTGTGCATGTATCTTCACACACAACTGATAACTTTTACTTTCAAAGAAAAAGGATCATTCTGTATACATTCTTCTGAAATTTACTTTTTTTCCACTTCACTATTTATCCTTGCAAAACTTAAGTGCCTGTATATCCAGCACTGTGATCCCTTAAGAGTTCTAAAATCCAAAAACTCCTGAAATCTGAACTTTCTTCCTGCAATGCATTTCAATTTATAAATATAATGATAATCTTTGCACAAACATCTAGGCCATCTTGAGAGTATGTGTTTTTTAAAAGGATAAATTATGGAAGTCCAGTTGTAGAATCAAGGAGTAGGCATGTTTACTACCTTGATAGGAACAGCCAGGCAGCCCCCTCCTCCAGAGTAGACCTACCTTCCCTCTCACCAAGAGTGAATGAGAAAAGGGATTATGGCTTAGGTTGGAAATTCTTAATTTCTCTTTTCCCCTTAAAGGTTAGAACATTTATAAACTTAGAGAAAAGATAAGACATTTTAAAAAACAGGTATTAAACACCATCCCAGCTGCTGATTATAGAATGCATTTCTTGTATTTAGATTTTGTGTATCATAAAGTTAGCCCACTCCAGTTTAGTTCAGTTGCTCAGTCGTGTCCGACTCTGTGACCCCCATGGACTGCAGCATGCCAGGCTTCCTTGTCCATCACCAACTCTCGGAGCTTGTTCAACTCATGTCCATCCAGTCAGTGATGCCATCCAACCATCTCATATACCACATCTTAAAATTCTGTCATGAGAGTGGCCAGTCTGTCCTTAAGACTGCCCCCATCTGGCTTCTGGGTCTTTCTGATGTTGATCCTTGCCCGGTACCCACATTCCCTAGGGAAGGATTTCCTTCCTTTAAACTCCAGTCTCCTCCTGAGCACACCCATTGCACCTCCCCAGGGTGAAAGCCACACAGATCTCCAGCATAGACTACATGACCTTTGGCATCTCCCTGGTTGAGGAGTCAGAGCTAATATCAATGAGGCCCTTGTGTTAGAGTCATTTGCATACACTCATGGGTTTCCTATAGGTTAGTTCTCTACTTCGGAACTGTCTTTGGAGCCCAGTTCAAGTAAGCAGTCCTTCAAATCACTTGGCCTGTTTCCATATTCTGACACCCACTAGCCGAAATCCCTCTCTGCAGGTCAGCCAAAACTCCCACTTCCCCTGCCCACTTCTGAGCAGTGTTGCTGGTCAGTAACCTAACTCCATTTCTCTGGAGAGCAGAGATGTATGTCTAACTGTATGGAAACAGTTCCATGGCTCTCTGAGCCCTGGCATCTGTTCTGAACAGGTCACCTGCCTACCAGAGTTTTCATTAGCTTCTAATTTTCTCTTTCCTCTCCATACACCCACTTAGCTGGTTTAACAGTTCTTGGCTTATACTTCAATCAGAAGAGAAATGACGGATATTAACACTTCCTTTGGTAGGAGACAATATAAAACACTGGGGAAAAAAAAAATTTTTTTTTTTTCAGAAAGGAAATTATGCTAGAGAAGATAAAATAGGCAGCATATCAGTATTCAGCTTACGAGATCTCCCCAGAACCGCTCAGTCCAAAAATGGCAGAGCTACCAGCTTGAGTCAGCAAGTGGATAAGGAACAGGCAGAGGTAGTTTGGTGTGGCCTTTTTCTGTCGGTTTGGATTTTACATCTTTATTTTGATTGCTAAAACCTAAATATACCTTCTATTATTTGAGGAAGAAAGTAGGGTATAAATAAATAGCAAATAACACTATTCAGATTAAACCCAAAAAGAAGACAGTGAAGAATGCCCTTTTGTCTGACAACAAATTTACTATATACAACTACAGTGAAGTCTTGGCTGTGACTATGGAAGGTTATATATTATTAGTCCAGTTAACTGAATACCACTGCTGTTTTTCCTGTGAGGTCAGAGTCATGTAGCCCAGAGCTGCATCTTCTGGGATCTAGAATAGGGGTTGACAAATGATGGCCCCTGGGTCAATTCAGCCGATTGTCTGTTTCTGCAAATAAAATTTTAATGAAAAATAGTCACACTCACTTGCTTATGTATTATCTATGGCTGCCTTCACACCATAACAGCAGAATTTCAGTGGTTGCAACAGAGACTCTATAGTTCATAAATGCTAAAGTATTTACTATCTGACTCTTTACAAAAACAGTTATAGAAAGAGCCATCTCTGATCTATTCATAGAATCTCTATCTTTGACCATGTCCACTTCTGGCAATAGTCCTATGACCCCAAACTAAATGAACAACAATTTGTCCAGCAAAATTCCTTGTTCCTTTTGCTCACTGAATGAAGACAGTTCAAGAATCAATCATAACCTATATCCTGACACAACAGGATGAACATATCAAGGAAAATATCAATTAGCTGTTTTTTCAGGATTTTGCATTCTGAGCATTCTACACTCAGAGACTGTTACAAGTTGTTTTTGAGAGCATGCTGAAATAGGGCTTTTGGAGCTTTCTGTAGTCACATTATAATTGCTAGTGACAGAAACTTTGAGAAGAGACCCTTTACTAAGTTCTAGCACTAAAGCCATTCTGAAGGAGATCAGCCCTGGGGTTTCTTTGGAAGGAATGATGCTAAAGCTGAAACTCCAGTACTTTGGCCACCTCATGCGAAGAGTTGACTCATTGGAAAAGACTCTGATGCTGGGAAGGACTGGGGGCAGGAGGAGAAGGGGACCACAGAGGATGAGATGGCTGGATGGCATCACTGACTCGATGGACGTCTGAGTGAACTCCGGGAGTTGGTGATGGACAGGGAGGCCTGGCGTGCTGCGATTCATGGGATCGCAAAGAGTCGGACACGACTGAGCGACTGAACTGAACTGAACTGAGCGCTAAAGCCAAGTAGAAGGTTTTGTGTACGAGTAACTAAAGTAAGCCAGTTGCTAGTGAGCCAGTTTCTCACTCGCAGACCATGTTAACAATACGAAGCTACAAGACTTGTTGAGCCTTGCTATCAGCAGTTTTAACTGAAACTAAAAGCTGAGCCAAAAATGGAATAATTAGGTATTTTCCTATTGCATCACAGTGTGTGTCTAAACTACCTCCCACTTTTTCGCCTGTTAAAACAAACATCTCAGTCATGCAACCACCTGTTAATTCTCCAAGTGTTTAAAAAGTAAACATGTTAAACAAGTTGTGTGATGAACTTGGAATGAGGGTGGCCAAAGTACAGTAACTACGGCAAATATCTCCCCGAGAACTGTGTAAGGTGCCTTCAAGTCCACCTCATCACTAAGCTCAAGGCCCAGGTCACAGAGATGTGTGTGCATGCTCAGTCATGTCTGACTCTTTGCAACCCCATAGACTGCAGCCCACCAGGCTCCTCTGTCTGTGGGATTCTCCAGGCAAGAATACTGGAGTGGGCTGCCATGCCCTCCTCCAGGGGAAGTCAGAATCTCACTCTGCAAGGACAGAAAACACCAATGACCCCTTTTATGTCCACGTTTAAACTCCCTTTCAGACAAAACCAAACAAAATTAAAGGTCCTAGGGGAGAATTTTTTTTTAATAGTTCAGGTTTGCAGATAATGTAATTATTTCAATTTTCATCAAAGATAACAACAGAGCTCAGATCTGAAAGGCATTCTCCGTGTGATGAGAACCTGTATTTTGAACAAGATCAAAATATAATCAATTGAGTTTTAACAATATCCACCAATTTTACTTCTCCTGGTTCCCCAAATGAATTCAACGCTTTCTGGGCCCATTCTCTATTTATAGATTAATGTTTTCTATAATAAAATAATGCTGAGTATAAGGTGAAACTGAAATAACTCTACATATGGATTCTCAAAAACAAGAAAATCGACAAGCTTTCAAGGAGTCTGATGTGTTTAAAATATGTTCTAATAAAACTCAAGTGTTTCAGCAGGTCTTCATCATACTTTGTGGTAAGAAGACAAAAGAACAAGTTTGAGTTTCAGTGAACTGACTGCTGGTTTCTGGTTCTGTCTATAAGGAACTTGGAAGCTACTCTTCTGAAAAATCAGCAACTGTCTTGGACCCAAACGAGAGCAAAGGACACATGGAACACTGTTCCCCACCCACCCACCCTGAACTGGAGAGACCAACAAGCAACCGAGCAGAGCAGACCCTTGTTGGGACCAGAGTTGGGGCAGGGAAACCCGAACAATAATTACTGGAAGCTCAGTGCTGACAACTTTGGGAGTTAAGGACTCCAATGGGATCCAGTTGTAGGGGCCCCACAAGGCTGTGACATTTACCAGCAGAAGCTCCACAGAAAAATCAGAGAAAAATCCCCTTGGGCTTCTGGCAGGAGGAGGGGGAAATGGAATCATTTTGGAATACACCAGTGCATTTTTCTCTTCACAAGGTCCGCCCCTAAGAGAAGCTAGCTAATCAGAGCCTAACCCGCTAGGGTATTACCTAACTGACCTCAGAAGGGAACACACAGCTCCAGCCCACCTCACCATCCAATCCCACCTAAAGAGAGAGAAAAACACTGAGAAACACTTGTGAAGATCACAGTGCAGAGGCCTAGGCTGACTGAGAGACTGCGACACAATCACAGGAATACAGAACACTCCCCCCACACGTCTTGCCATGTTATTGAAGGCAGTTCCTTTTAACCAGGACACCGTATCTGAGATCAAGAAACATCACAAGGTATGTCAAAGGAAAAAATCACCCACAGTTTGAAGAGACAGAGCAAATGTCACAACCAGACATGGCAGAGATGTTAGAATTATCATAAAGCAATTATGATTAATATACTAACATCTCTAATGGGTAAAGCAACAGCATGCAAGAACACATGGACATTGGAAGCAGAGAGATAGAAATCCTAAGGAAAAAAAACAAAAGAAATGTTAGAGATCAAAAATAATGTAACAGAAATGAAGAATGTCTTTATGGGCTTATTAATAGAGCAAAGACAGCTGAGGAAAGAATCTCTGAGCTAGGGGGTATTTTGATAGAAACCTCTAAACTGCAAAGCAGAGAATAAACACTGAAAGAAAAGAGAATATCCAAAGATTGTGAGATAAAAGGTATAACATATATGCTATTGGACTTATAGGAGGAGGAAAAAAGAGAGGGGAAAAGACAAAATAACTTGAAGTAAGAATGACCAAGAATTTCCCCAAACTAAGGTCAAATTCTGGAAGGTTCTGGAACTAAACCACAGATTTAGGAAGCTCAGCGAACATCAAGCGGGACACATGCCAAGAAAACTACACCTTGCCATATCATCTTCAAATTACAGTAAATCAAAGAGAAGAAAAAATCTTGAAAGATGCCAGAAGGAAAAAACATATTACCTGCAGAGGAGCAAAGGTAAGAAACTTCTCTTCAGGAACCTTGCAGGCAAGGAGAGAGTAGAATGAAATATTTGAAGTATTGAGAGACAAAAATCCACCAACTTAGAATTCTGTACCCTGAACAATGATCCTTCAAAAATAAAGGAGCAATTAAGACCCATATCACGTATGCGTGTGAGAGTTGGACCATAAAGAAAGCTGAGCGCTGAAGAATTGATGCTATTGAACTGTGGTGTTGGAGAAGACTCTTGAGGGTCCTTTGGATAGCAAGGAGATCAAACCAGTCAATCTTAAAGGAAGTCAGTCCTGAATATTCATTGGAAGGACTGATGTTAAAGCTGAAACTCCAATACTTTGGCCCCATGATGCGAAAAACTGACTCATTGGAAAAGACCCTGATGCTGGGAAAGGTTGAAGGCAGGAGGAGAAGGAGACAACAGAGGATGAGATGGTTGGATGGCATCACCTCCTTGATGTACATGAGTTTGAGCAAGCTCTGGGAGTTGATGATGGACAGGGAAGCCTGGCATGCTGCAGTTCATGGGGGTTGCAAAAGCTCAGACATGACTGAGCGACTGAACTGAAGTGGAGACTCTTTCAGACAAAGAAAAACTGAGGGAATTGGTTAAAAGAAACTCTTTAGAGAAAAGGGAAATAATATATGTCAGAAATGTGAGCCTTATTCTTAATAGATCTAATAGGCAACAGTGTGTTCAAAATACATAAAACAACCACAATGTATTTGATTATGCATGCTCATGTATATGTGAAATAAGGCCTTACTCCTCCTGTAAGGCCATCATACAAGGGATGGGAGGAAGGACTGAGGATTGTTTTGTTATTACAAAGTATTCACACTACCTGGAGAAGGCAATGGCACCCCACTCCAGTACTCTTGCCTGGAAAATCCCATGGATGGAGGAGCCTGGTGGGCTGCAGTCCAGGGGGTTGCTGGGAGTTGGACATGACTGAGAGACTTCACTTTGACTTTTCACCTTCATGCATTGGAGAAGGAAATGGCAACCACTCCAGTATTCTTGCCTGGAGAATCCCAGGGATGGGGGAGCCTGGTGGGCTGCCGTCTATGGGGTCACACAGAGTCGGACACAACTGAAGTGACTTAGCAGCAGCAGCAGCAGTATTCACAACTACCTGTGAAGTTTTATTATCCTATATGAAAGTGGATCTTTTTATTGGGGGGGGGATTAGTTAGAAATGGATGTTGCAAATTCTAGAGCAACTGATAAAATAAGTTAGTTGCTTTTCTAAGTATAACTGATATGCTAAGAAAGGAGAGTTTCAACACACTTATGTTTTCCTGCTTCCTTTCTGGCAGTGGTCTAAGAAGTGGTGAGCCGATTAACTGGCAAGGAGCAGCAGCAAAGTCAGAGCGAGAGGCCGGGAGCTGAGCAAGCTCACCCTCTGGACAGTCAGTTCTGAACAGCTGCCCTTTGTGCTTGTGCAGGGGCAGCGGCGACTATCGGGCAGTGATGGGGCTGAGGGGACTAGGAGAGTGTGGCTCTAAATTCAACCCGCGGGGCTGGAGTCAAAACTCCAGGTAGTAAGGGCTAGGGAACAAGGGCTGGTCAGTCACTGCATGACACAGAAGCAGCAGGTGCTCCACAAAAGAGCCACAGAACCATGTCCTGAGACAAAACGGTGGAGACAGCCAAGACTTGCAAGGCAACAACCAAGGACTGAGAATCCAAAGGGTTGTTGGTGAAGGACTAGGAACTGGGAGAACCACAGTGAGAACAAGGACTAAGCACAGAGTAGTTACAGACATTGAAGCCAGGGATGAGAAAGGAAGTGGCCGGGACACCTTCAGAGGTCAGCGAAGGCCGTGACTCCCAGGGATGTGGTCTGCGGCTGAGGCAGGTCTGATGTCGACCATGGGACTCTCTATTATACTTTCTGCATCGGCAGGTTCCTCTAGTCAGGGTGTAGGCAAAGCGTAGCCCATTAAACTCAGCTGAAATAGGACAACGTTTGGTTGAAGAGGGAAAATGGTCTCGCCTACTGGGGGAGGTCAGTTTTTGATAAAAGCAGAAAGAAAAGAATTGAGTCTATAGATAGATTGTGCCATTTATAAACCATAAGAAAGTAGGTCGGGCACAGGCGTGCAGAGACAGAGAAAAAAGGACATGCTTTGTTGAACCAAAGAAACAGCTAAATGATTCGAGCGTGTGGTGTAAGAATTGTGAAAAACCATCAGATGCGTGTCTCAGAGAGAGTTTTGTCACAGTGTTACAGATGGAGCATGGGAGCAAGGCTAGAGGCTGAAGACAGAGAGAGGAGGGTGCAGTGGCTCCACAAAGTGACACTGTCCCACAGGAAGCGAGGGGCAAGGAGAGGAGTTGAGATGAATGTGAGAAACAGCCCAGAGGCAGGACAGGGGGCGCTTGGGTTAGACAGGAGCATAAGACGGGGGAGGGCAGAGGAAGACACCGTGATTTCTGGCACAGACGGCTCAGGGGAGAGGGCTGCCTTATGCTGAGATGAGGAACCTAGACTGGCAAGACCTCTCTGACCACTGGGCGGGGCATCTGCTCTGGACCTCAGTGCCCAGTGAAGGAGTCGGGTTAGGTTCCACCCTGCTTGCAGGTCAGAATCACTGCGGAGCCTTTCAAGTACACCTGAGCTCCGGTCTTCATCCCCGGTGATGCTGATTTCATTGGTGTGGTGTGACCTATGCAAGTGTGTGACTTAAATGCTCTTGAGTTTTCCAGTGAGCAGCCAAAGCTGAGAGCCACTATCCCAGACGATCTCTAAGGTCTCCTCCAACTGGTAACCTCTGTCCCTCTATTTCAGTTCCCCACTGTCTTTCAGCTGCTGCCATCCTGGGTTGTGAATTCTATCAGACATTCCCATTCTTAATCCCCATATTATGTCTGTGGCTTTGCCTTATTTCCTGACCTTTTCCTTTCCTTAAAAATGGATTCCATGCAGGAATTCCTCTGGGGCACGTTGAGGCTTTGACTGCAGAGAACAGGCTGCTGTTATATATTTAGTTCCCTATGTGGTAAGAGTTTTTGAAAAAGCAAGTCGGAAGCTAATTTAATAAACCAGAACCTTTATTTTGTTATCAATGTATAAAACGTCAGAAGCTTAATTAAAAGCACTTGACATCATCAGTGTTCAATCACAACCTCACTTTTACGTTGTATGTCTTTGGCTGGTGTCCCTAAAATTATGATAATCATTCAAGGTCACTGCAAAGAAGGAAAAACAAGTCCCTGGAATTTAAACAATAGACCCCCACATTTAGAAATTGGTGGAAAAAAATTAGTGATGTGAAGTATGTTTGGTGATCAAAAACACCCCAAAATATTCAGGACAACAAACAGATTCTTCAGAATATCATCTGTTTTTCCTTTATATGATATGTTTACTACTTCTGTGTTCTTTGAGAAACAACTCTACTGTGAGGATGGTAGGAAAAAAACCCTGCTCTAACTTTATAGATTTTTTTGACCTCTTATTTTCTAGTAAGATCTGTAAGAAAATGGAAATGACCATGAACGCTGCTGGCTGTAGTCTTAAATCTCCTTCTCTCCCTCCTGTAAGAGCAAATCCAAGGAGAGCGAGTGTGTTCTTTAGTTCTTCAGTCTTCACAGTCAGGAAAGGGGTCAGGATAGGCATTTCTCGGAGAACTCTGAGATAGCAGACTTCTAAGAGCAGAAGTCAGAAAACAGGTAAGTGAATCTGTTCACTCGATGTAATGGTGCTCAAATAAAATAACCAGGCCATCATGGAAATGTACCACTGATTCTAAAGCACAGTAGGTATCAGTGGGAAACTTTCACCAGTCTTACGTTTCCTAAAATAGTGGAAAGAAGGAGCAGCAATCAGCCTCTGGGTCTCCCAGTCGGGGTGGTGGAGGAGCAGTGGCGCCATCTGCCCTGGCAGGTCCTTAACTAGGCAACAAATGCTGGAAGAAAACGTAGAGGGAATTCTGCATAAATTCAGTGGTATCTGATAAAATAAAATATAAGTAGCCCTATCTCCTTATATCAGGCTCACCTTACTTTCTAAAGAGAACATTTGTTTGTAAGGAAAGGTCATTCTTTGAAAACAAAGGCATGGCTGGCACAGAAGAAAGGAAGGAGACTTGGCTATTTGGTGGTGATGGGTGCTGCTGAATGAAAAGCCATCACAAGCAGTGGGAAAAGAAACAGCCTTTCAACGCAAAACAAATCCCCGCAAAGAGAACAAAGTCAAAGGGAACTAAGCTCTACACACCACCAACAATGGTTCCTCCTTCCAGGCTCCTTTGTACAGTAACCTCTGGGTGCTCGAAAGTAGTGCATGAGAACGTGAGTTGCTATAAATATCGTCTCAGTATCACTTATCTTCTCTCTGCCCTTGCAATGAACCACAAAAGAGAGTTAACTTTACCTCTTATCTGAACTGCTGTAGAAATGTTTTCTTTCCTGGACTACCTGAGGCCAATTTTCACCCTCTAAAATCAAGAACTGGCAAAATAGACTCTGCGGGCCAAATAATGACTGGCTGCAAGTTTTGTACAGTCTGCAGTGTGCTTTTATATTTGCGAATGGCTATTTGAAAAAAAAAAAAAAATCCAGAGAACAAGAATACTGGTGACCTGTGAACATCATATGAAATTCAGATTTCTATAAAGTTTTATTAGCACACAGCCACACTCATTCATTCACATATTGTGTGTGGCTGCTTTTGTGGATCAAGGCGGCCTGGGATGGCTCCAACAGAAACCCTGTGGCCCATAAAGCCAAAAATACTATCTGGTCTTTGACAGAAAGAGTCTGCCAAGCCCTGTTCAAAGTCACTGGTGTGCAGTCCTCGTTGCATGCTAGAACCGCCGGGGGATTTAAAGAATACTGACGTCTGGGTGCCACTGTTAGAGACTCTGGTGACTCAGATAGTAAAGGGTCTGCCTGCAATGCAGGAGACCTAGGTTGGGTCCCTGAGTTGGGAAGATCCCCTGGAGGAGGGCATGGCAACCCACTCCAGGATTCTTGCCTGGAAAATCCCACGGACAGAGGAGCCTGGCGAGCTGCAGTCTATGGGGTTGCAAATGACTGAGCGACTAAGTACGCACAGCTGATTTAATTGATCTGGGGTTCAGCTTGGGATTTGGAATTTTAAATCTTTTCAGGTGAGGCTAACGTGAAACTAAGGTTGAGAACCACTGCTTAACCCAAGTCTGCGCTGAGGCTGGAATGAATTTTCTAAGACATGATCATCTGTCACTCTCCTCTTTCAGAACCTGCAAGGGTCACTCAGAGAATCAACTTTCAAGTATTACATCAGGGCTTTGTCCCACTTTCCCCACTAACACCAAAGAGAATGTCCTGTTCCTGGTAGACCCTGCCTTTTCCTGAGTCCGTATCTTGCTAATGCTATGTCCTTTGCCTGGAATGCTTTCCCTACCACCTCCACATATTATACCCATTTGAAAAGCCCAGTTTAAATTTGTGCTGGATCCCTGCCCCTCCCTAGCCAAACAGAAAGAACCTTTTAAACCATGGGCTTCCACAGATCTCTTCACCACCCTCCCTGTGTGTCACTGCCTCCTTGGGGCAGAAGCCATGTCCTGGTCATCACTTCTGTCCACAATGTTTTATTAAAGAAAGTGACTTGCATGTGGGATCTGCCCAACAAATGCTGCCACCTCCATAATCCCACATCATTTTGGTTTAATTTTCACTGATCCTTTGAATTTGAGCCTCAAACGACTAACCCAGGTCACCTTTTCCCCCAGGCTCTTGGTTCACGAACACAACACTCAAGTCGGTAACCTTGGCTTCCGCATATTCCTTTGTCCTTCATTTTTCCTATGACACCTGCTCCCCCACCTCACATTAATCCAATCACTTGCCCCCTGGGTAATTTGGGTACTATCTCTGAACCAAAGCCACTGCAGCATGCCTGGGTCATTCCTCAGAGCTTCCTCAACAGTTTCTCTGTCTTCACTCTCTTCCTCTGTATCTAAAATACCTCTCTAAGCTTTAAAATTTAGTTACTAAACCACTATGTGTGTAGCAGCATTATTTACAAAAGCCAAGACATGGAAGAAGCCTAAATGTCCACTGACAGATGAATGGGTAAAGAAGACGTGGTGCGTATGCACAGTGGAGTACTGCTCAGCCATAAAAAGGAATGAAAGATGCCATTCGCAGCCACATGGACGAGCCCAGAAATGATCGTACTGAGTGAAGTGAGTGAGAAAGAGATGACACATACCACATCACTTATATGTGGAATCTGAAATACGACACGAACTTATCTACAAAGCAGACTCCCAGCTCTAGAGCACAGACATGGTTGCCAAGGGGGCTGGGGGAGGTATGGAGTGGGAGTTTGAGATTAGCAGATGCACACTGTGATATACAGAACGGCTAAACAACAAGGTCCTAACTGTATAGTGCAGGGAAGTATATTCAATGTCTTGTGATAAATCATAATGGAAAAGAGTATGAAAAACAGTGTATATATACAACTGAATCACTTGTCTGTACAGCAGAAATTAATACAACATTGTAAATCAACTATACTCCAATAAATTTTTAAAAACCCTCAGCTACTAATAGAATCGATTATTCATTCAACTGATGCATTGACCGTGTACCCCGGGGGTCATACTAATCTCTGTTTAGCTGGAAACCAAGTCAGATGAAGCCACTGGTCTCAACAGAACTTACAAACTAGCAGGGAGAAATAATCAATCACATTTAACCACAACCAGGAACACAGACAGCAAGTACTGAAATGTTTGCTAAATGAATCGCAAAAATTCTGGCTATTAACATTTTGGCATTAACACTGTTTATTAAGTGACTGTGCTAACAAATGACCTGTTTATGGTTTGTATACAGATTACTAAGTCAATGCAAATTAATTTTATGCTTGATAGTTATTTTTATAACCATAAAATGCTGCTTCAAGATGATAATTATAAAAACTCCAGAATTTGAAACTTATTTCCATGGGACTTTGCTCTTGAGTCAAGTTATATGTATACAAAAATTTTTGTTGGCATGTCTACACTCTCATAAAGCCTGCTCCTCTCTCTGACAAGTTATACACAGGATGGGGAAGGACAGCACCAATATCTTTTGCCAGGTAGAAAAAACACTAGGAAAGGACAAAATCAACAGCTATAAGTCACGCATTACCCACAAGGGCTTCCCTAGTAGCTCAGATGGTAAAGTGTCTGTAATGTCAGAGACTCGGGTTTGATCTCTGGGTTGGGAAGATCCCATGGAGAAGGAAATAGCAACCCACTCCAGTAGTCTTGCCTGGAGAATCCCATGCATGGAGGGGCCTGGTGGGCTAGAGTCCATGGAGTTGTAAAGAGTGAGACACGACTGAGCTACTAACATTTAAAATAAACAGATAAATAAAATAACCAATAACAGTTCAGAATAGAGCCAGATAACTGATTCGCTATCCATATATTCAGTACTAGCTTTTACAACATACCCCAAATACTTGCTGAGCAAGATAAATATTACCTCCGTACAGAGGTTTTTCCATTCCCCGACCCCATCCCTTTGGGTACTCTTTACCTAAGTAGTTTGGCAAAGCAAAGAAAACTGGGCTTAATCTAATTCCTGTAAAATTTGCTTTCACACAATTTGAGAATTTCTAGACCAATTCATATATATAAATATTACCAATATAAGAAGAGGTTTCATGGTTACTTAAAAAATTTTAAACATCCCTTTAACACGTGACAACTGTTCTCACCGTGGTATTTTAGAATGGCCAGTTAACAGTGCTAAAACCCTCTGGATGTCTGGCCCATCATCACAACCCAGTGAACAGCACCAGGCAACAAATCCGCTGCCATCTATGCACTTCATGGTCTTTATTTTTGTCTCCAAACTTTGACTATGCTATGACCTGCCTGAAATTAGGGAGAGGGCAGGGACAAGTGATTTTATTAAACGGTTTTTCTACTTGCTTAATAATAACATCTGATGTCTGTAAACCATTTTAGTAAGGACAAATTATATAACTGAAAAAAGGTAAAAATAGGAAGTTGTATCAGAGACGTCACTATGAAACGATACTATTTTGCAAGTGGATAAAAATACATGCAGGTTGGCTTTTTCTAATTTAGTGCCCTGGAGTCCTATGTCTTCCTGTATTGTCATTAAATACTTTCCTTCCTGTCCTTTACAGAGAGACAGTAACATGCTTTTACTGTATCTAACATTTGGTGAGGTTGGAGTCCAACATAGTGAAATGCACAGGGTTGTAGAGTCTGGATCTGCACAAACTCTTTTAAGGCTCAGAGCCTCATTATGGCTTCCAGAGGCTAACCCACCTCTCACCCAAGGGGAAAAACGATGACACGAGAATGAAAGAAACTAAATTTCTCTGACCCACAAATAAGCTGCTCTACGGTTCTAAAAACTGATCAAAACCAATGTATCTCCTTCATGACCCAAAAGAACCCCTGGTATCACTCCATTCAAAGAGAAGCTCGAAAATTGTTCTGCGCCAGTTATTGCTGCATCTCGAGATAAGCCCACAACTCGTTTTTATTATGATTCCATGACTGGGACCTGGAAGGTCAGACATGACAATGTAGTTTTGATAACTCTTCTGCCTTCTACATCTAATTCAGCACCTACTGTTAAAAAATCACTTTTATCAGCAACGCGACCATCACCCATATCTCTCTCTGCCCCATCACATCAATAATAAGAGTCTAAAATTCATTTCAGGGGTGGCTGGGCTTTTTGACCTATTTTCTCTTCCAGTCCTACATCAAAAATAGACTTATTTTTGTTCTATGTATTAAACATACACATTTTCTTTTTTTATCTTTGGCCTTTATGACAGAGGACTCTTTATTTGATAACCAGAAGACAATTTAATATATAGCTCAATCTTCTCCATTCTCTTGTCCTCGTCACTTCAGAAATCAGTCGATTCTTTTTCACGTTGCAGAACAAGGTTACTAGGCATCCAGCCAGTGGATGGAAATTTCTGAGGCTGGCTCTAAGACAAACCATATTTTCAGCCACTGTCAAGAAAGATGCAGGTGGAGGTGGGTAGGTGGTTGAGGCCTGGGAAGTTAGACAAAGGGCAAGACAGGAGGAACACAGAGTGGCTGCGGTTTGCCCTGTGCCATTCCATCACTAGACAACTCCAGCTAAATGTAATTCATGTTACATAATAGCTTTTGGAGAAATTAACCCATGTTCACACAAGCAGGAAAAAAAAAAAAAAGTGCCCAGAGCGGGTAGGTTTCTGTACCAAATGACAGGCCTGACTAAGGTAAGTAACGAGAAGACAGACATGCTTCTACTAAGTCCAGGATTGCAAGCTTCCGTGGAGGTTGGAGAAGGAAATGGCAACCCACTCCAGTATTCTTGCTTGGAAAATCCCATGGACAGAGAAGCCTGGTGGGCTACAGTCCATGGGGTCACAAAGAGTCGGACACGACTGAGCAACTTCACTTCACTTTGGAGGTTGTACAACTGTTGTCACTTCAGCCATGCTCCTGGTTCTTAGGGAGTCATCCCCTGAGGCATATCCTCGGGGCTCGGGGTAGGACTCCCTCCTCAGCCTCTTCAAACCACTCTCACACCCTCACATCTCTCACCTATCTTTCTGTCTCCAAAGAGGAAGAGCTAAGTGAGAAGACCCTGATAGCTACTTGTTGTGAATATTGTATGCTTTCTGCTTTTTCACTGGGAGATGATCCTAAGGTGAAAAAAAAAAAAAAAAGAAAAAGAAAAGGCCTGTAGGTAAACATACATGCACGTTTACAATGCAAAATCACAAGAGTGTCTTAGAAAAAGCTGGATAAACTACCTGACTACGATGATTTTAAGAGTTATGCTTAAAGTAACTTTAATAAATGTCAAAGTCCAAACACTATTTTTTGACATTTATACAGTGCTTTATATATTTTCAAAGTGCTCATAACTATACAATGGTAAGTATTTATCCATTGACTCAAAGATTTACTGAATGCTCCATGCATTTTATCAGCAATTGGGCTTCCCTGGTGGCTCAGCTGGTAAAGAATCCACCTGCAATGCGGGAGACCTGGGTTCAATTCCTGGGTTGGGAGGATCCCCTGGAGAAGGGAACAGCTACCCAAATCCAGTTTTCTGGCCTGGAGAATTCCACGGATTGTATAGTCCATGGGGTCACACAGAGTCAGACACGACTAAGCAACTTTCAACCTCCGTTTCGTCACCCAGTGACTGGATAAACTGGTTTCCTCTATTACCAACAGCAAATGACCATAAGCTTCATTTTTTTTTTTTTAAAATTTCAGAGCAATGTTGGAAGTTCTTTATGAACCTATTAGCAGTAGAGAGAGCTATGCATTCTTTACAACTCTTTTTCTCCTTCAACACCGCTGGCCTTTTTGGCTTTTATGTGCACCTCGACAAGTTCCTAGGTTGGAGAGTTTGCAGTGATGGGGTAATCTCTTTTTTGTGAGTGTTGTTTGGTTTTAGCAACTCTCTTAATCCTAATCTCCCCATCATTTGCTTTTCTTTTCAGTTGTTTTCCAAAATCATTTATACCTGCATCTAATCTGAAAGAGTCAACCTCAACATACTTCCCAGCTGCCCTTTCCCAATTCTGCTTTCTCAGTAGTATTCAGTCTATTTATCACCATATTGCTAAGCAACATGTCTTTATTGTTATCCTTACTTTTTAGTCTTAAATACTATGTATTGATCTTTCACTATAGGACATGAGCTTTCACACCTTTCCCTCCCCCTGTTTACTTGTATGTTCCCTCCCTCCACTTCCTGCTATGATGACATCATACACATGCTATTCAGCATCTGGCTGTGTAACAACTATGGTTACATTTCCTTTTATGTATATTTTCTTTTCCTGGAGTTAAAGTCATTTTTCTCACTTACTTAATCTTCTATGCATTTGCTAATTCAACCCCCAATTCCCTTCCACTTATCTAAGTCTTTGTTCAAGAAATTCATTCACATGAAGTAGTCTATCCTTTTAATCTTCTTGAAGCCTTTCCCTCAGACTAAATGTTTAGTCTGGTTGTTCTCCAAGCTCTTCTGATTCATGGCTCTCTCTTTAACCATGGTCTTGGAGACTCTGCTTGCCTTTCATCTGTGTTGAGTCTTCTGTTTCCTTTATCTTAAATCCTTTCTCAGTATACTCCTTTGTTTTGATGATGCCCAGAAATTCTCTAAAAGTTTTCTGAAAAAGAGGTATCTTGGAATCTGATTGATACTTTGGTGAGATATTAAGTTCTAGGATGGGAAGCATTTTACTTCAGAATTGGGATGGTATCATTCGTTTTCTGGGTGCCACTAAAAAGTCTGAAGCCATTCTGATTACAGATCCTTTTAATGTGACTTGGATCGTGTCTCGTGTCTTAGTATAGGCCTAGTTTTCATACATACTGCTGGGCTCGGGGTGATGGCTTTCTGTTGGCAATTCATGTCCTATAGTCATAAGAAATATCCCTGACTTATTTCATTCATAATTTCATCCTTCTCTGTTTACTTATTTTGGAATTCCTATTATTTGAATGTTAGCCTGTTCCGGATTGGTTCTTTAACTTTCCTTTCTTTCCCTAGTAAATTTGCTATCTCATTTCCTTTTGTTCTACTTTCTGGAGATTTCCTCTACTTTATTTTCTAACTCTCCTGAATTTTTCACTTTGTTACCATGCTTTTAATGTCCAAGAATTATTCTTGTTCTCTAAATCTTTACTTTTGGCAGTCTGATCTTGTTTCAGAAATATAATACCTTCTCTCATTTTTCTGAGAATATCAAGGTCTTTTTTTTTAAAAAAGCTTTCTTCCTTCTGCATAGTCCTGTGCCTATTTTTTTTTCCTCTCATCCCACTTCTCTTTGTTTGCTTTGGCCCTATTCTTCATGTTAGTTGCGTTCCTCAGCTGTTTAGTAATCTTTGATTGCCTAAGCGTAAGGTACATGAACTGAACTGTGTCTCCCCCAAAATGCAGATGATGAAGTAAACTGGTTGTTTGGAACCAGGCTGCACTGTTTTCATTATAAATAATGATTACATTCTGATAGAAGGTCCATATCCCCTAAACCCAAAACAACAACAACAAAAAATCCAACCAATCATTTAACCTACAGAGCATGCGCGTTGTTGCAGTTACATTTAAGTGCCATTTATAAACTGCTTCAGTGAATTCTCTTCCAGTTTCAGGTCATATTTTTACGACTCTTAGAGTGGTCTCTTTTTCATCCTCTCTCAGATTTCTATAAGCCCAGTTTCTAGAAGTGCTGTGCTATCTTTGTTCTTGACTTGGTTTTCTCTGTTGGGTTTATACGAAGCATATTCACCAACCATATGTTCAAGTATGTTTTCCTCATCAAAGAATCTATTTATCAAAGTTAGTGTTTTTATGAGACTTCTTCAGCAATTATGTGGTTAGTCTACACTTAATCTTTTATTCCATTCAGCAAGCATTCACTGTTGGTACCTGCCATCTCTGAGGAAATGTCCAACTGCGGACAGGAAGTCAACAGAGTCAACAGGGGGCCAGTCAGGTGACACAAATCACTCTGCACACTGTTCCTTACCATGGGTGGCTTAAGGATATCTATACACTCTAAAAACATTAACATTTTAGGAAAATTTGCTTTTTTTCTGGAAAGAATGCACATGTATGGATATATATGCATGTATATATGTGTAGTAAATATTATATATATATATTTATATATAACATCAAATTCTCAAAAAATGTTAAGACCCACTGACCTAGAATTAGAGACCTAGACTAACACTTTGACTTTTTTGACCCTAACTATAGTTTTAACTATATTTTTAAAAACAGCAGATCCAATCTCCAAAGGGATCAAGAGACTGAAATTGCTCCCCAGCACCATGTCATTGGTCATTATGGGCACTCTGACTGCTGTGGTTACGTTATACTGGTGCGAGGTCCCAGCAGAGAGCCTCTTTCCATCTTCCAATCTGTCCCTGTATAATTCTGGCTGCTAATAGAAGATGAAATCAAATTAAACTACTTCACAGTGGTCTTTAAATTCTCTAATGGAATAGGATTTCAGGTACCCGACAAATTATCCATTTGGATAACCTTTCTAGACCCTTGAAGCACACTCTGATTTTCATTTTAATAGCATCTGAATAAAGAGGGCTGCTCCCTGGGGGGTCCTGGAGCTCCTGGGCTCTCTAAGACTTAATATCAAGTTAGTTGGGAAGAGATCCATCAATTACTGAATCTTTCCATTAACTCTGTAATGTCCCCAGTGATCTCAATCATGTTTCTGTGCTTGATTCCAAGTAGAACCAACAGTAACTAGATTCCGCCATGGAATTCACACACAGAATTCGCCCTCACCTTTTTATATTTGTTTGTCCTAAATTAATAAGTTAAAATGACTCAGAAAGTAGTTTGAGAGGATACCTTTTCATTTCGCCGATAACAAAGTTCAAGAGGAAAGACAATAAAGGAGTAAAGGATACATGGAAAATATTTCTTATTCCAACAGTATGACTTTGACACTCAGTATACTCCAACAGAGCTGGTAAGTGTAACAGTATTTCAGGAGAAATATCTCACTCATGACCTATGAATTCCCTCCAAATGTTAAAGATCCATGAATTTTCCTAGCTCCTCTTGACCCACACAAGTTTTTGAAATGCACAATTTTTAAGAATGAAAGTTCTACATGTGCTTATTTGCTGTGTAAATATACAGGGACGTCAATGAAACAATTTTTCTGCCTTTCCAATTTTAGTTTCCCCTCTCTGTCACTGCACACTCAATTTAAAGTGTCATGTTCAAGGGTGGGGAGGGATAAATTAGGAATTTGGGATTAACAGATATATACTACATTAAATAAAAAAACAGATGGACAACTAGGATTTGCTGCATAGCACACATAACTATATTCAGTTTCCTTCAGTAACCTACAATGGAATATAATCTGAGAAAATACACAAATATACACATTCACAAAACTGAATCACTCTGCTGTACACCTAAAACATTATAAAGCAACTATGCTTCAATTAAAAGATGGGGAAAGTATCTTGTTTAAAACAACTGTACTCTAAGGATTAAAAACTGATAGAAAAAAATCTGAAGATTTAGAATATATTAAAACTAAGAAATGAAAATTTGTTTGATTACATCATTATGGCAGTTCAAGGTATCATAGAATTGAAAGTGTGAACTAAACCACTAAAATTTTTGAGTTTTCAAGGCCTTTTTTTTTTCTTATTCCTGTCTATGATCCTATTAAATACTTGAGATTAAACATTCTTTTGCTAAAAATAGATAAGTATTCAGTGGAGAAAACCAGACTCCACCTTAACCGCATGATCACCAGCAAGGGACAGAAAGGCATTATGTATCTCCGGATGTGATATGCTGAGAAGGATATAACATCATTTATTTACTTAAACAGGGCCAAATATGTGACATGAATCTAAACAGGAGGAAAATTCACACCCCAATTGAGGGACATTCCATAAAATAACTGGCCATTATTCTTAAAAAGTGTCAACACACCATGAAATATAAAGAAAATCTGAGAAACTATCTTGATTAAAGAGGACTAAACAGCTTAAATGTAAGATTCTGAACTGAGTCCCATATCAGAAAAATGACGGTTATGAAGGACAATGTCGGGATCCTTGACAAAATTGGAATCTGAACTGTAGATTAGAGAAAGCACTGTATCACTGTTAAGCTTCCTGAATTTGATAACAATAATGTGATTAAGAAACTGTTTTTAGGAAATGCACACTAAATATTAAGGGGCAAAGCAGCATAATGTCGGTTTTGTGAGTGGTGTGTGTGTGTGTGAGTGTGTGTGCATTTTCTCAGATTATATTCCACTGTAAGTTAGGGGGAAAAGCCAATGTCTAAGTGTCTGTTTCTTGAGAAAAAGCAAGTGTAGGGAAATGTTAAAAATTGGTAAGTCTGGGTAAAGGGTATACTGGAGGTATACAACTTTTCTATCAGTTTAAAATCATTTATAAGAAATAAAAATTTTTAGAAATCACTGCTATGACAGAAAAACAACATTGGAAGCCAACACTCCTTGGTCAAAATATTCTTAAATTATTTTGACTCTGTGGGATAAATACTTACTTTACTGTTTATAAGAGTATGGAGCCAAGAGTCAGAAAAGAATGGGGTCTCAGACATGTCACTTATGTGTACGAGCATGCTCAGTCGTGTCCTCTTTGTAACCCTGTGGACTGCAGCCCACCAGGTTCCTCTGTCCATGGGATACTTCAGGCAAGAATAGTGGAGTGGGTTGTCATTTTCTTTTCCAGGGGATCTTCCTGACCCAGGGATTGAAATTGCATCTCCTGCACTGCCAGGTGGATTCTTTACCATTGAGCCATCAGGGAAGTCCATGGATGAGTTCATTTAACTTCTCCGAGTCTCACCTAACTCACCCCTAAAGTATGAAACAATACCTAAAAGTTTTGTTGGAGTAATAACATAGGACAAAGTACATGAAAAATACAGACTATATGATTCAGGCACATATTAATAATCAAACAATGGAAGCTTCTTTTCCCTGCCAATATATCTTCTAATCTTACATACCACTTTGAAAAAGGTATTTTATTATGAGTAGCAAAAATGAAGATAGTCCTTAATCATGAAATAAACATGATCCTAAGAGGCAGAAGTTAGAAAAGAGTGTCATATTAAATTACCAAATATATTCTGTTGACCTAAATACACATTTAACATTAGCTCTAATACTTGGAACTACACATATAAATCCCTTGGAAGGTTATAAATATGGAGTTATTAATGAACCATAGTTATCACAGAAAAAAATAATATAAGATCAAAAAATAGGAGGTTCTTTATCTTTAGAAGTTACTCCGAAGAGTCTACTCAGTTCTAAAATTGTTATTAAGGTAATAAAATGAGTTCAAATTGAATATTACAATTTTAATAAATCAAATTCATATAAAAGGCATAAAAGAATTATGTAGATCTTTCCAACTTTTCTGAAACTTGTATGAATCAAAGCATGTAATCATCACTGAAAAAGTTAGACTAAAATATAATAAAGATGACTTTGCAAAGGATAGAGTTTATATTCTCTTTATTTAATACAAAATCACTCAGTCCTTCTCAACCTGAATACCCACAATTATTCAGCATCTGATAGAAAACTTATAACCACATACCTTCCCACTAATTTGGTAATTATAAATTCATAAAATAAGCAGGCTAAAAATAAATGCCAAAATGAAAGAAAAAATCTAAAAAAATCATAAGAAACAAGCGAATTTTTTTCTAAGAAAGGTTAAAAAAAAAAAAAAAACCTTCTATGAGGTCACCATAAAGTATGAACTCAGACTGCTAACACTGAACTCAAGGTTCTCAAATCATATCCGACTTTTCACTGTCCTAAAATTGGGTTGTCTTAGAAAACTTGAAATACTAAGGTTTTCAAGACAAACCATGGTTCTAAAGTATAGCCATCTCTAATTTTTTCTTACAATGGCTTGTATTTTAACAGAAGAGTCATATGAAAGGGTTTCAGGTACCAACAAAAATCTGTGCTTTTTCTTATCTTTACCATCCTGAGCAAAACATGGCTCCATCCTAGAGTTACATTCTACATAAGTCTAGTTCTGTAGGCTTGATTACATGAGAACTGATTTACATGATTATGGAATTAGTTCATTACCATCACATCAGGACTTAATAGAAAGTTAGGCAGTGCTCTGTGGCAGGCAGGCAGGCAAAAGGTCAGATTCAGAGTGCAGAAATCAAGGTAGGGGCAGTGAAGATTCATGGAGGGAGGGCCAGGAAAAAGCCATTTACAAACAAAAAGTCATCAGATTTATAATAAAGGAAAAGGTGAAAGAACAGGGAAATGCAGAAAACATATTTAAGTGGATGATCTAGGAAACTAAAGCACCCAAAGTTTCTAAATATTGGTTTGAATGGTGGCCTTAAGACCAAATGATAGAGAATCAAAGACAATTAAGAGTTTCAAGGGGCCTTAGAGACCGTTCAAGTTGATTCTCCATTTGTTAAATGAATACCATGTGTATTAAAACTCATACAAGGTAGGTGATTCCCAACCACCTACATGGATGAAAGTCCAGCTCATACTTCTCACTATTTCTATAGAGTCATCATAAAAGATTCTAAATAATCTGCTGAAATCTATAAAAACAAAACTATTTTTAGGCTAAAAACTCTATCAAAAATGGAAGTAAAGAGATATGACATGTCCAGAAAAAAGAAACTTAAAAGACCCACTAGAGGAACCAAATGCGATTAACTGCTCTAGAAACCCAAAATATTCCTTCTGAAAAGATAAATCAAATGAAAAAGATCATGAGAAAAAGGGCTTGCCTTGAGGTATGATTGGAAATTGGTTTAGAATAAAATACAATGAACAATCTAGAGTACAAAAACTCTGGAAAATACTTTTCCCTCTCCTCCCAAAGAAAAAAGTTTAATTTGAAGATCAGAAACTGTGTAAATAATGTAATTATGCTATCAAAGGTAAAACTATCAGAATTCCTTCCATTAAGGCAACTTGAGATTCTCTAAAATATTGAGCTGTTAAACTTTTACATCATACTTAGAAATAACAAAAAGTTTTAAAAACATTTAGAGAAAGTGACAAAGTTCTTGTCTATCTGCTTTATTTCTCCATTCTGCTTTTTTAAAGAATCCATAGGCAGCTAGATTTGGGAGAGCAGTTATATGTCACTGTTCTTAAATCTGCATATGATTTAAGAACATTTCTTATTTGACATATATTCCAAGTGGTCACCTCGCCCTGATCCGAAACACCTCCAGCAAAAATTCACTCCCTCAGCGAAATCCACTGGGGACATTTTCAGTGAAGCTACCTTCATCTACCCCAAGGATGGCCCTGCAGCTGTCTCAGAAACAAGCACCTACACTCTTCAGAGCTGAGGAAGAAACGTTATCCCTAGGGTAAATGTACTAGAAACTGCACGTGAGTGAGTTATGAGTATTTTATGCTAACATAGATCTAAACACATTACCTCTATCTCTGGTTCCAAGATGTAAGACAAGCAAGCAGGTGGATTTAATATTACAAGGTAATGTTTTAAACCAACATGAACATTCCAAAGCTAGTCTTGTCACCTAAAAAAATTTTTTTTTCAAGTCATAGGCCTCTTAAAACACAGACTTCATTAGAGTTTCATTATTTATTCTTCATCAAAATTTTCTTAAAAAACAGTCTGGAAATGATAGCTAAGAATTAAAGGACTTTTAAAACTTAAGTTACCTCTTCTAGCTAGACTAAGAACCTCAGCCACAATTTTTAAAATACTAATAGAATTACTTAAGATTAATGAAGACTAATAAAGGAAGACTCAATGAAATAGAAAATATAAACATGCCAATTTGACCTTTGGAAAGAACATTTGGGAAGTTTGATTTTAATGGAAATATAATATATTCAAGGCAACAACATATTTTCACTGAGGCAATCTAAAGACAGGATAAAGAGTGTTGTTTGAAAGTAACTGTTATTTTGTTTTTCTTTCAGTATGGGTTAGAGCCTATTTTTATCACTGATTTTTTAGATAAGGAAATGGGAAACAAATTAGGGGAAAATCTCCTATCTAAGTATTTGGTAGCCGTGTTTTACTTTAGTGAAGTCTAGTTACTAAGGAGTTTCAAAAGTACCTACTTTAAAGTAGACAATTGTTAACTTTTGATAAATTTAAGAAAACCAATGAGATTCAAGGCACAGGATACATCCTCTCTTTGATGGAAAGCCTCTAAAGTTTCATCACTAATACTTAATTCCCTTTATTTAAGATTCTGAATTTTATAAAGATGAAAGTCTTTCAGGCTACAGTTTTCACCTAGAGCATAATTACAGAAATTTAGAGAAGTGCTGTGGATTATGTTGTATGTCGAAGTCATAACCCCTTAATCTCAGAACACAGTCTTATTTGAAAAGGGGGTTACTGCAGTATGTGTATGCTGTGTCTAAGCTGACAAAAACAAGCCTCAATATTTATGAAATTACTTAGTATATGGTTCGCTGCTCATGGTTGTCTAAGAAAAATAAACAAAAAGGTAATATAAAATAAAAAAAAAAATGAAAAGGGGGTTACTGCAGATGTAAGAAGTTGAGATGAGAAGTGCAGTGGGTCCCATACCTGTTCTGACTGGAGGCCCTTACAGGAAGACAGCCACATGAAGACAAGAGACACGTGGGGACATCATGTGACCATGAAGGCAGATATAAGCAAAGGGAAGACGATCGGGAAACCACCCAAAGCCAGCTAGAGACAAGGAAGGATTCTCCTGTGTGGTCCAGAGAAGCAGGGGCCTGCCTCTGGGCTTTAGTGTCCAGAATTGTCAGACCATGAATTTCTGTTGTTTTAAAATGCAATGAGCTATTAAGCCATAAAAAGACATGGAGAAACTTTAACTGCATACTACTAAGTGAAATAAGGCAATCTAAAAAGGCTACAATACCCTAGGATCCCGACTATATGACATAGTTGAAAAGGCAAAATTATGAAGACGGTAGTACTGAGGGGCAGGGGAACAACAAAAAGGGAGAGCACAGAGGGTTTGTAGAGAAGATCCAACTATTCTGTAAGAGACTCTAATGGTAGTTACATGTCTTTACACATTTCCCCAAACCCACAGAAAGCAGAGTGAAACGAAATATAAGCTACTGACTTTGGGTGATAATGATGTAACCAACATACCACTCTGGCGAGAGATGCTGGTATTGGGGGAAGCTGCATGTGTATGTGGCAGACTATAAGGGAACTCTATGTCCCTTCTACTCAATTTTGCTTTGAATCTAAAACTGCTCTTAAATATATAAAGTCATTAAAAAAAAAAAGGTTCTGCTATGCCACAGCTGGATGACGGAAGTCTAAAAATGTAAGGAAGATGCTAAGGGGTTATGTGTAAAAGATGAAAGAACAAAATAAAAAGCATCTGAAAGTTGATTTTATGCAGAGTTCTGCTTCTGGCTAAGGCAAACCAGCTTGTATCAGACCAGTGATCTTGGCAACAACAGTTAGAAAAGGTGAATAAAATTTATAATATGTACTGTTTCAACATCAAAAAGCTATCAAGGGAGTGAGAACCTGAGAAATTAAGATCCTAGAGAAAAGCTCAATATTTGAATCTACTTTTCCCCTCTGGGTATTTAGCAATTTGTAAGCAGTGGATGGGAGCCTGAGAAGCCAAGTAAAACCGAAGAGACTGAGTGACTAGGCAGAGCCTTCAGGGTTTTCATGAGCTTGCAGAGATAAAAATTAAAAGTTGAAAACCTCCCATAAAGAAAAGGCCCTGCTAACCACCACAGAATTTTGGTTTGCTCAGGCTTTTGACCAGTTCACAAGAGTTGATTATGTGTTTTTTCTTTCCAATTTCATGTTGAGTGATATCACACTGGTGATTTGAAATTGGCAACAGTGAAAGTATTTACACTATGGAAATCGGCGAAAGCTACAAGTCAGAACCCATCCCACTGAATGTCAGCTGTTAAATACCAACCCGCCACTGTTCGCCTTCAAAAAGTTAGGGCAAGCTAGAAATAACCCAATCCTCAGAAAGACTGAAAAATAGTTTCAAAAATCAATCTCAGATCAGTTGCAATAATCAGTTTTTGTTAGAGTCTAACAAAACTAAAGTCCTCCCAGAGGAAGATATATTACAGTCTAGAATCCATAGCTGTTTTTTTTTTTTAATTAATAGACAAAGGTAATCGTAGAATGAAAATGATCATATATATGGAAAGAGAAGACAAGTCATCAAAATCAAGGGAAAAAAGTCAATACAAGCTGATATTAGATTCAGATATTAGAGAATTCAGTATGGGCTTTAAGGTAACTAATTAAACATAAAAATACAGAGGAAAGTATGAGGAACTTCACCAGAACACTAGAATCTATAAAAAAAAGAATAATTTTGTAATTCTAGAAGTAAAAAAAAAGATTCATTAAAGTTAGAAATTCCTTAGGTGGATTTGAGGACAGATTAAAAATAGATGAGTAAAGCAATGGTAAACTAGGATCAGTTCAGTTCAGTTGCTCAGTTGTCTGACTCTTTGTGACCCCACGGACTGCAGCATGCCAGGCTTCCCTGTCCATCACCAACTTCTGGAATTTACTCAAACTCATGTCCATCACGTCAGTGATGCCATCAAACCATCTTATCCTCTGTAGTCCCCTTCTTCTGCCCTCAATCTTTCCCAGCATGAGGGTCTTTTCCAATGAGTCAGTTCTTGGCATCAGATGGCCAAATCCACTGGAGTTTCAGCTTCAGCATCAGTCCTTCCAATGAACACCCAGGACTGGTCTCCTTTAGGATGGACTGGTTGGCTCTCCTTGCAGTCCAAGGGACTCTCAAGAGGCTTCTCCAAGACCACAATTTTAATGTACACACAAATCACTTGCAGAGGAAAACTGAATGGGGAGGTCTGGGGTGGGGTGGGGCTTCAGAGTCTGCATTTCCAGTAGCCCCATGGGGGGACAGCAGCTTTACTTCTGTAGGGACCAAACATGTCACTGCTGCTGTTCACCTCGCTCCTCGCTACCACAAACAGCAAGAAACCAGAAAAGAGATGAAGAGAAAACATCTAGAAACACACTTTTCTGCATGTATTTCATAGCTCAAAAAAATTTTTTTTTATTAAAGAAGTTTAAAAAAGAATTAGACTATTTAAGGACAATAGAACAGTAGTTGCCAGGAGCTGGGGATGGAGAGAGTAGATGACTACAAAAAAGTAAAAGGGAATTTGAGGGGATCTGATGGAACTGTTCCATATTTTGATGGTAGGTGCAGTTACACTAGTGAATGCATTTATCAAGATTTGAAAAACCACATGCTGGAAAGAGGTAATTTTGTTGTATGCATATTATATGTCAATAAAATTTGTAATTTAGATATAAAAAGGAAAACTTTTTTTAATGTTTATGAAAAATTAATGGTAGCACACAATTTGTTTTAGTTATCAGAAACAAAGCAGAACATTTTCATTGAAAATAATCTACTTCCTCTTAAGGCTTACCAATATTTTTTCATCTTGAGCCAATGAATTTAACTGAAATTGGCTATTGTGTGAGGCGATTAATTTCTGGGGCATTCTGGGGAACAGTTTGCCTTTCCTGGATCTCAAACTCTTTCACATATATTTCATGTCATCTTATTCTAATATATCAATGAACATGTAAGAATGAAATTGAGGTTCACTGTGAAAGCAATACCACATCTGAAATAGACAGCATCAAATCTATCCCATGGAAAGGGAAGAAAACCAGGGGACTCCCCAGTAAGCAACAAATTATGAAAAGCAGCTCTTATGAAGTAGGGAAGCCTCTTTCACTCACAGATATTTAAATTTTGCCTTATTTTCAAACATCCAAGGACTTATCTTGTAAATACAGTTAGTACTAAATAAAAATTTAAAAAAGTTTTTCCCAGTGTTATCTGATCCTCATTCCCCAAGAGGGAAAAACAAAAAGTAACATTTTAGTCGCCTAAGGTCATTTAGTGTACTAAGGTCTCCCTGCCCCTGACCCCACCTGGGAACAAACGCTCCATAATTTGTAACTTAAGGGTCACACCATGAGTTGGTTGCCTGAAGGTAGGCAACACAGCTGCATTGTTATAGCTACTGGCTAAATTTAACATCTTGTAAGAAAAGTATCTTACCACTTGTGCTGGAACTTGTTCCATTTTTGCAGCAGGAGTTCCTGGTCTTGGGTAAAACTGGTTAATAAAGAGACTTGGAAATTTGTACTCTTCAACAAGTTTCACTGTTTCTTGAAAATCTTGGTCTGTTTCTCCAGGAAAACCACAGATAATATCTGTAGCAATAGTTATTCCAGGAACTCTAGAAAATAATGAGACAAAAAATGTACAAAGTTAAATGCAATCCATAATTATTCTACTTCCTTGACATTTCAAACCCCATTATTCCTTTAAAAATTAAATTTTATTTTTAGGAAAGAGACATTTGCAAAGAGTTTTAAAATGCCCTGAATAGTTAAAGTTTATAAAAAACATGGCTCCCTACCATTCCCCAAGAGTACCTATTTTTTAAATAATTCAGATGTTTGTCTTTTCTTTTACATTTTAGTACTGATGCTTATTCTGCTATTTCTAGATTTACTGATTGTTAGGCAGCACTTGACGACTTCAACAAGGATTTAGCTTTTAAACTACTTTATCCTTCTCCTCCCAACATAATCAGTGCTCAACTTTTAGTTAAGTTAACAGTATTAATGGTATTTCCATTGGTATAATTGCTAAGATATTGTTCACTCTACAGTCAACTGGTATGCTATCAATAGGGTTTCTTTTGCACATTTAATTTTTTGTATAATTAATAACTGCCTGTTTTTTTTAAATATTTACTATTCTATGTACTTAATTAAATGTTTTCCAGATCCATCAGTTTTGTCAAAATCCAATATTATTTTCTAAATTTTCAGAGTACCATATAATTCACCGGTTCCATTTTTCTCTCTGGAAATGCCATTCCTAACTTTCTTCAAGTATGAGTTGCTTTCATAATGGACCAGCTCTCATTCTTGAATATGATTCCTTGGTCTTTTCTTCAATCACCTTTTTTCCCTGGATCCTATGTCATCCTTTCTTGACTATTCTGTTCTCCTTAATTCTGCTGGAGTATTCTTTCAAAAGCTTCATTAAAAAGAGTGGCAGGGAAATTTTGTTGTTATTGTCTTAACATCTCTGAACATCTTAATCCACACAACTGACCAATAGTGTGGCTATGCACAGTACTCCAAAATAAAAAGTATTAGCCATCAGAATGTTGTGTTGTTCCTCTTTTTTTTTTTTTTTTTTACTAGGCAAGGATGCTGATGAGATTTCCAGACTGACTCTGATGCAAACTTTTTACATGTGCCCCCCCTAACTTTCTGTAAGTTTTTAGGGGGTTAATTTTTTTTGAAAGTATAAAAAATTTCACGTTAGCATCTTGGCAGTCATTTCTCTTTGGCTATTGAGTTTCTCCATAAGTATGCTACAATATTGTGTGAAAGAATGACAATTCATTTTTAAAAATGTTTCTTGCTTTCTGCTTAGTCTCACCCAGCTGTTCATTTGGCTGAACTTTAATTAGTAAAAGTTCCAAGTTCTGGAACTTGTCTATGTACTGCTAAACAGAAAAAGAGACAAAAATGCACAGAGAAGAATGAAACAGCATATTTGGAAAAAAATTTTTTTAAATTTTTATTGTGATATAAAATTATTTTTTCTTTTAAGGGTAATTATAACAATTATTTTTAAATATCATAAAAAACATATGCTTTAATAGTAAGTTTTAAATAAAAAGATGATTTCTAGACTTACTAAAGCATGTGAAATAAAACTATGTCAATAACTTCAATTAGCAATTTTTTTTTACAGTTGACATAAAACTACTTCTGAACAAAAGAAATCCACAACTAAAAATAAAAGCAATAGATCACAGCAGAAATGACAGAGACGAGTCTATCTCCCATAGGAAATTAGAGGAAAAAAAATCTGAGAAATTGCCTGTGAAACACTGCAGTGACAGAGACAATTGGCTAGTGTACTAGGCTATGAATTGGAATGAACTTGGCACTGGACTGCGGGGCATTCCCAAAGGAAAGTACCTACTGCTCCTCCCCCTCACCCAGCATCCTTCTTGATCCCGTGTAATTGGGTTCAGCATGATGCAACACCTGCTTACTTTGGCCTTCAAGTCGAGGGCAAAAGAAAAAAAGACAAACCTTCACAGTAGTCATCATAAATGTTAACAAAGAGGGTGTTTAACGCATAAATACATTTGATCATCTACAAAAAAGCTGACCAATAACAGAGGTGAGGGTAGCACACTATGAGTTAGTGAAAGACCTCAGTTAGAATTTTAAAACAAATGCAATTTAGGTTTCAAAGTATATAACAACATAAACTGACTACCCATAAGATGTCTCAAACTAGAGACTACACCTTACTGTTGAAACTCATCTATACATTGATTTTGTATATGCAAATCATTCTACTTAGGTTCTTCAAAATAACTGGGCTTCTTAGGTGAACCAAATAAAAAAATCTCATATTTACACTGTTAACTGCCTAGTAAATAATTCTCTTCAGTACATGAGAAAAATCAAACAAGTTTGAAGTGGACCAAATTCTAAATTAATTGCATATGATTTTAGAGTCTGTGAGGAAATTTTAAGGGGCGTAAAACAGAATACTAATGCAAATATTTAATGCTAATTGTGACTAAATGCTGCTTTTTGAGACAATATAAGTTTTCAAAATACTAATATTTTTAAATGACCATTTCTACAAATGTATTCAAACTGTGAGTCTAATAAATATAATTACTAGCTGTTAAGGCTTTTTAAAATCTAGAAGACCTTCTGTATTTACATTTTCATAGTAGTATTAATTCTGAAAGAATGATGAAAATGTTCAATTAGCGTAAATAAGATAAATTTTGATGCATTTTCCCCGAACTACACTAGTTATGTACTTGCAAAAAGATTCATTAAATAACTTGGGAATGGAATTAATGAGAACATTTCCAACTATGCCTCTGCTCTGATCTTATGATTAGTTCTGAGAAATCAGTCAGGGACATGTGAAGAGAATACGACCTATGTAGTAGGTAGGCCAGCATTTAAGAAAACTCCAAATATTTTAAAATATTTATTATTTAGACTAAAAATATTTACAAATATACACTCCATACTATATCTGAAATGCTACAAAAAATGTGGTGCTTTAATTCACTTCTATATTTTCACTTGCAATTTGGCGTTTTATTGGCTAAAGTATAAGAAGGATGATTCTACATCATTATTTAGGTCTCAATAAATCATGAGCTTCAAATTGCACATATGAAAAAAGTAAGACTAACACACATGCTATCTCAAAGCAGTAAAAATGGTCAGAAAAAGGATCAGACCTATTGAAATTATTAGGCATAAACAAAATATATGATTAAAAGAATTATTTTTTAGTCTTATGGGAATTAATTTTAGGATGATCAGTCCACACTTTCAGGAAACACTAAATTAGAAGTAGAAAGAGAAAAAAACAATCTTGAATGAAAATAAAAATATAACCTTTCTAAATATATGGGATGTAGCTAAAGGAGTGCTTAGAAATGAATTAATAAATTTAAATGTCTGTGTTAGAAAGAGGTAAACAATAATCTAACCTTCCATCTTAAGAGGTTTAAAAAGGAGCAAATCAAGTCCAAAGTAAGACAAATAAACTAGTAAAGGTAAAAGAAGGAAACAAAAAAATAGAAAATAGAGAAAAAACAACAAAAGTAGGGTGTATCTTTAAAAGTAATAAAATTACTAAACTAGTAGTAGACTGAGAAGATAAAACACAAATAATCAACTTCAGGCATGATGAAGGAGAAGCACTATAGATGTTATCAATATTCAAAGGATAATAAGGGAATATTATAAGCAATTTTGTGTCAATAAACTAAAAACACTTGGATGAAATGGGCAAATTCTTTGAAAGATGTAAGTTATAAAAATGGACCAAAAAAGACAGAAAAATCTGGATAGTTTTTTATCTATTACAAAAATCCAACTTGTAATTTAAAATATTGTCAAAGAGAACAACACAAAACAACCCAGTCTAGATGACTTTATATTTAAGAGGGAATACAACCAATTCTACAGAGATTCTTTCTTTTTTTTTTTTTTGGCCAGTTGGCATGCTTAGTTTCCTGACCAGGGATCAAACCTGGAGCTGTGGCAGTGAGAGCACTGAATTCTAACCACTGGATAATCAGGAATTCCTAGACATGATTTCAAAAACAGATGAGAAATAAACTCATTTTACAAGTTCAGCAAAAGTGGTCTGTATGAAAAAAGAGAAAGAGATGGAAATATTAATATTTTCAGACCAATAATCCTCATGAACTTGAGACAAAAATCCTTAACAAAATATAAACAAACCGAGTACTGAAATACATTAAAAGCATTCTATATCATGACTGTTTTTAATCAGAAATGCAAGGGTTGGTATGACATGCAAAAATTAATGAAATAAGCCATATGAAAAGAAAAATGGATAAAAACCCCATGGTGATCTTAGTACTTGCAGAAAATTCAGTTTACAAAACCAACCCTGATTCATGATAAAAATTCTCAGCATAGAAAGAACAGAAGGAAGCTACTGCAGTCTGATAAAAGGTCTAAAGCTATGATCATATTTATTGGTAGAATTAAGAATAGCAACAAGGCAAAGAATTCTGTTCTTCTTCAATTCAGCATTTTAGTGGAGCAGAACATATATTCAGGGCAGGAAAGCAAGAGAAAGAAATTAAAAGCATATAGATTGAAAAGAAAAAGTTTTTTGGGGGGCAAGTGACATAATCTCATATGTAGAAAATTTAAGGAATCAAAAGAATCCAGTAGAAAAAATGAGTTCACTAATGCTAAAGATCAACATATAGAAATTAATTGTATTTTGATATATTAAATGAAAAATGAGAAAATTAAATCAAGAAAAGAATTTCATTCACATTAGCATAAAAATACTTAAGAAAACATTTGAGCATAAAAACAGATAAGAGAGTTTCTTAAAATTTGCTGGATTATTAAAGAATAGCTAAATAAACTAAAAAATATCATTTTCACGCATTGGAAGATTTAACTGTTGTTGAGATGGGTGGTCTCTTCAAATTGATGCAAGATTCAATGCAACCACCATCAAAATATTTCAGCATGTTTTCCCATAGAAAACATCAGTAAGCTGATTCTAAAATTTATATGAAAATGCAAAGGACCTAAGATAGCCGAAACAATTTTGAAAAGGAACAGTTAGTGGAATGCATAAACCCAGCTTCAGTTCAGTTCTGTTGCTCGGTCATGTCCAACTCTTTACGACCCCATGAATCGCAGCACGCCAGGCCTCCCTGTCCATCACCATCTCCCGGAGTTCACTCAGACGTCCATCGAGTCAGTGATGCCATCCAGCCATCTCATCCTCTGTTCTCCCCTTCTCCTCCTGCCTCCAATCCCTCTCAGCATCAGGGTCTTTTCCAATGAGTCAACTCTTCGCATGAGGTGGCCAAAGTATTAGAGTTTCAGCTTCAACATCAGTCCTTCCAATGAACACCCAGGACTGATCGATCTCCTTTAGAATGGAGTGGTTGGATCTCCTTGCAGTCCAAGGGACTCTCAAGAGTCTTCTTCAACACCACAGTTCAAAAGCATCAATTCTTTGGCACTCAGCTTTGTTCACAGTCCAATTCTCACATCCATACATGACCACTGGAAAAACCATAGCCTTGACTAGATGGACCTTTGTTGGCAAAGTAATGTCTCTGCTTTTCAATACGCTATCTAGATTGGTCATAACTTTCCTTCCAAGGAGTAAGTGTCTTTTAATTTCATGGCTGCAATCACCATCTGCAGTGATTTTGGAGCCAAAAACATAAAGTCTGACACTGTTTCCACTGTTTCCCCATCTATTTGCCATGAAGGGATGGGACCAGATGCCATGATCTTTGTTTTCTGAATGTTGAGTTTTATGCCAACTTTTTCACTCTACTCTTTCACTTTCAACAAGAAGCTTTTTAGTTCTTCTTCACTTTCTGCCATAGGGTGAAACCCAACTTAAAGACCTACAACAAAAGCTACAGTAATCAAGGCATGTATACTACCATGTAAGAATTGAATCGCCAGTCTATGTCTGACGCAGGATACAGCATGCTTGGGGCTGGTGCATGGGGATGACCCAGAGAGATGTTATGGGGAGGGAGGTGGGAGGGGGGTTCATGTTTGGGAACGCATGTAAGAATTAAAGATTTTAAAATTAAAAAAAAAAAAAACTAAAAATAAAAAAATAAAAAATAAATTTAAAAAAAACCCAAAAAACTAAAAAAAAAAAAAAGACAGCATAGCAGCAGTATAAGAACAGACCAATGAGAGAAACAACACAGAGAATCCAAAAATGCACCCATAAATTTATAGTGCATTTTCAACAAAACAGCCAAGGAAATTCAACAAGGGCAAGAGACAGTGTTTTCAGTAAATGGTGCTGGACCAATTATATACCATGTGCCAAAAAAGAGAAAAAAAAAGAACTTATTAGACCCTTATCTTGTATTATACATAAAAAGTACTTCTATATGAATCATAGATATAAATCTAAGAGCTAGAATTACTAAATTTCCAGAAGAAACTTTGAGACTTGACTAAAAGGGCAAAGATCTATTAGCTGTAACACCAATACCAAAAGCACAATCTATGAAAAGAAGTTGGACAAACTGATAAATTGGGCTTACTGAAAAACACACTGTTAAGAAAACAAAAAGAGAAGCTACAGACTGGGAACAGCTTTACAAATCATATATCTGATAAAAAGATTTGTATAGTTTGTACACAAAATATATTAAGAACTCTTTTGGCTCATCAACACAGGAAGACAACACAACTGTACACTGGGCAAAGGATTATTAGCCCTTCACTAAAGAAGATATACAGACAGTATAAAAAAGTGCATTAAAAATTGTTCAACATCATTAGTAATCTGGAAAACCCCAGGTGAAACCGTGTAAGATGCCACATACTCAGGAGAGTGGCTATACTGAAAAAACTGGAAAACAGCAGACATCAGTGTGCATATTGAGAAACTGAAACCCTTATCCCATTGCAGGTGGGAATTTAAAATGGCACACTTTGGAAAATGGTTTGGCAATTGTTTAAAAAGTTAAAAACACACTTAGTGTTACTGAGAAAGTCTATTTCTAGTTATGCACCAAAGAGAAATTAAAACATATGTCCACACAAAGACTTGTACGTAGATTTTTACAGTAGCTTTCTTCATAATGGTTCCAACCCGGAAACAGTCCAAATGTTTATCAGCTGGTGAATGAATAAGCAAATGGATATCCATACAATGGAAATTTACAAGTAAAAGAGAACCAACTAATGATAGATGCACCAACATGGATGAACCTTGAAAACATTCCTAAATAAAAGAAGGGAGACACAAAGGATGACTTACTGTTTTCCACTTGGGTGAAATTTCTATAAGAAGCAAAACTATAGAGACAGAAAACAGATCAGTGGTTGCCTGGGGCGGGGGGCAGGGATTCACTCCAAGTAGTCATTAAGAGAATCTTTGTCATAACGAAAGCATTCTAAAACTGAGCTGTGATGACGGTTGCACAAATGTATACGTTTACTAAAAATCTTCAAACACACACTTATGTTGGGTGCATACTGGATGGCGTCCGAATTATACCCACAACAAACCTCTTAAAAGTGAAAAAACAACACCCAAACAAAAATTATCTGTCTGAAGATAGTTATGGAATTCTCCATAATATACTTTATTCTAAGAAGTCCTTAGCCAAGAGTTAAATACAGTCAAATAGGGGAGAAAAGGCAGAGATAATAAAAGGTAAAGTTAAGGTTGAAAGGGAGTTATGTTCAGAGCCTGCTTTCATGATGGACTAGAAGGAAGAAAACTTGCACTTATTTCCCAACTACTGATTTATGACAACAAGGAGTCATTTTCTTCATACTAAAGGAGGAAATTTAGGGAGAAACAGTATGACATCTTCAAAGAAAGTTGAAAAATTTTTTCAGCAGCTTTAAATTTATTTTCATAAGTTTGCAAAAAAGTTCTCAAAGGACCTGGACTGAAAACAGAAAAAACCCTGATATATTTAGCTAAGGGCTGAAAAGCCAAAATGGGTCACTAGGACAAAGAAAGACTAGAAGGCTTGGGAATCCATTCCAAATCTTTTAACATGGGTGACTAGGAGAAAAATCTTCCCTGAGGGGCTCTGCTACTAACAAGCTGCAAGCTTTTGGGCAAGTTACTTATTTAGTACCAGGATGCTTCAGTTTTCTTCTCTATAAAATGAGGATAGGGAAAGTATTCACAGATATGAGGATTAATGAGTTAGTACATATACTAGCTGCTTAGGATGGTGCATGCTAGTAGCATGCAACATACTACCTGCCATGTTTTAACCAGTATTCTAATCCTGTCAGAGAGATGTTAACAGTAACCATCATTTATCATATGGATACTAAGTAACAGGCAATATGTAAATTTAAATATTTTGTTTAATATAACCTCCATGTAAGGTAGTCTACTTAGCCCCTATGAGAAGGAAAGTAACATTAGTGAAATAAAATTCTGAAAGGTAGAAGAAATTGCCAGTAGTCACAGAATCACTAAATGGTAGGACTTCCCTGGTAGCTCAGCTGGTAAAGAATCTGCCTGCAATGAGGGAGACCTAGGTTCAATCCCTGGGCTGGGAAGATCCCCTGGAGAAGGGAAAGGCTACCCACTCCAGTATGAGAAGGGAACAACTACCCACTCCACTATATGGCAAAGGAAGGGTCAGTCTTATCACTTACCTGTGTCACTTAGGTACTGATCACACTTATGTATATATTTGAGCAAACCTTACCAAACAGAAAATCGTGTACAAAACTGGTGGTTAAGTTACGTTCTAAGTAGAAACTTGGCTCAGATATTTCAAGTTCTACTTATTTAATTTTATTTTTAGTTATCAACTTCTATGGACCAGTTTTTATTTGTGCAACAGGCTTTAACATAATTAACTTATAGAAACAAACTCAGTGCTCTTATAATTCCTGTGTTAGATATTTTTGGACTTTTGTCAGGTTGCGCTGAGGCCAGAAATTGCTAGTATTAAGAGTATTTTTGAATTTCTTATACTTTACACATCAGTTCACTTGCTCAGTCGTGTCTGACTTTTTGTGACCCCATGGACTGCAGCACGCCAGGCCTCCCTGTCCACACATGAACTCCCAGAGTTTACTCAAGCTCATGTTCATTGAGTCGGTGATGCCATTCAACCATCTCATCCTCGGCTGTCCCCTTTCTCCTGCCTTCAATCTTTCCCAGCATCAGGGTCTTTTCAAATGAGCCAGTTCTTGGCATCAGGTGGCCAAAGTATTGGAGCTTCAGCTTCAATATCAGTCCTTCCAATGAACACCCAGGACTCATCTCCTTTAGGATGGACTGGTTGGATCTCCTTGCAGTCCAAGGAACTCTCAAGAGTCTTCTTCAACACCACAGTTCAAAAGCATCAATTCTTTGGCACTCAGCTTTCTTTATAATCCAACTCTCACATCCATACATGACCACTGGAAAAACCATAGCCTTGACTAGACGGACCTTTGTTGGCAAAGTAATGTCTCTGTTTTTTAATATGCTGTCTAGGTTGGTCATAACTTTTCTTCCAACTTTATACATATTCATACATATTTATACTTCAATCACATCACCATGTCAGTATCTTCTAATTTTTTGTGTGATGAAGAGTATCAAACTAATCACGGCATGTCAACTTTTAGTGTCTTTTATATTCTCATCATATACTACTGCTATAATTTTTTACTAACACTTACCCACACTATCCTGATAGCTCAGTTGGTAAAGAATCCACCTGCAATGATGCAGGAGACCCCGGGTCGATTCCTGGGTTGGGAAGATCCACTGGAGAAGGGATAGGTTACCCACTCCAGTATTCTGGGGCTTCCCTTGTGGCTCAGCTGGTAAAGAATCTGCCCTCAATGCAGGAGACCTGGGTTCGATCCTTGGGTTGGGAAGATCCCCTGGAGAAGGGAAAGGCTATCCATTCCAGTATTCTGGCCTGGAGAACTCCACGGACTGTATAGTCTATGGGGTCGCAAAGAGTCGGACACGACTGAGCTCCTTTCACTTTCACTACCCACACTATCAGATACAGAAGAAACATGAGCAGAAGTAGGGGCCCTAAGTATAGCAGAAGGAGGCGAGTCCACATTCAAGGGAGCTGGCATGGTCTTGCTCCCCATTTCTGTTAGTCTCTTAAGGAACACAAAAGCAAGCTGGCATCTATTAAGCACATACTGTACAACAGCTGCTATTATAAACGTTTCATATTCATCACTTTACTTGGTCGTCACAGCAGTCTAGGAAGGAATGTGTTGTCATCTCTGTTTTGTGAAAGAGGGACCTGAGGCTCAGAAAACTAAGATAATCTGTAATTGAGTAGCTAGAAACTGGGGCTAGAAACCCAAATCTGCTTGGATTTAAAACCTGATTTCTTCCTAGGGATATTATTACTGCTTTCTTTCTCAGAACCATCTGTTAATAGGAATAATTATATCTACCCATTTCTTGATGAGTGATGATAAAGATAAAAAGGTATATATTATCAGGTAACCATTTAGGCTTTAAATGCTTCTATAATCACCAGAGAAGAGCAGTGGAGAGAGCACTGATCAGGCTGAAATGTTTGGGTTTATTAAATATCCTCTGTTAGAAAAAGCTTGCAAAATTTTTCCTCACGAAAGGACAACTGATCAAAACAATCAAATACATCAAAGTTCATATTCTACTATCTTAATGAGATCACATTTACACAGATCACATTCTCTGAGGATAAAATTACACATAAATGGTAAAAACACAGGTTTAGAAAAACTTCAACCCTATTTTTTAAGAACCTGAATACAGTAAGAACATAAATGTATTCCTACAAATAAATAGCTGTGATCTTTTTCAAAACAGAACATATAAAATTCCTGACCTTCAGAGAGCAGTTTAATCTACTTGTTTGAAGAAATTACTTTCAATAGTAGCCAAAATCTACATGCTAATATATAATTCACATAGTAATTTTAAGTGATATTTATAATCAGGGATAGACTTTCAAGGTCTCTCTCTGAGAAACAGCAGCTAGTAGTAATTAGTTGTTTTTTTTTAATTCCTTCTCTTTGAAAGTAATAAAATCTTTTGATAAGCTTAAAAGAATTCAGATGTTTACTGTTTAAATTTGGTACAATTTTACTTTTTTAAAGTAAAAAAGTAATATACATGAGACAAGCAAAGGAAGATGGATAAAGTGACAGATGATCTGTTAAAGCTTTGCAAATTTCTAGAATTTCTAAGAAATCAGGATTTAAAATGGATTAAAATTTTTAAATCAGGATTTAAAAAGAAATGGGTTGGCAGAGGGATGGCATGGGAGGTTGTGGTTAGCAGATGTAAGCTTTCATATAAAGAGAAAGAATGGATAAACAACAAGGTCCTACTGGATAGCACAGAGAACTATATTCAATATCTATGATAAACCACAATGGAAAAGAATATTTATAAAAAAGAAAGTATATATGTATAACTGAATCACTTTGCTGTACAGCATAAATTAACAACATTGTAAATCAACTATACTTCAATTAAAAAATATTAAAAACTGAAAAACAAAACAAAATAAAATGGTAAAAAAAAAAAGGCTATTAAATGTCTGTGTAAAAACTAATCAGGTTCATGGGTAGAAGTGTTTCTCAAACTCAGAAAGAAAAGTAGCTGGTAAATAAGGGGGGAAAAAAAAGATGGGGCTGTGCATATGCATAACACCAAAGAATTTAGTGTCATCCATTACATTTCTAAACCTGGTTTAAATCCAGAATATACAGTTTGGCTTCAAGCAAAAAATCAAATGAATCATCACAGTTGACTAAAAACTAAATAAATACTATGTTAAGTAAGTTTTTTATCCTGTAACACCATGTTTGCTTTTACAGCAAGTACGTAGGAGTAAGCACAAAGCCCTACATAAGACCAAAGATATTGCTTTAAAAATTAAAAGTAAGCAAACTGGATAATATTGTTATAATAGTTAAAGGAACCATATTAAATTTCACAGAAGTTTTACACATCTTTTATTAAAATCATTTTATGATATTGCTGGTTAAAGTGAAGGTATTTACTATCTATGCTACTGTTAACACAATTCTTATATGAGTTTTTCTGTTTCTATGGTAACATGAATTATAAGGTTCAATGAAGCCAGATTCTGTAATGTGTATTTTTCTGTTACTCAAGGTGAAAAGGAAATGAAACATTTCTAACATTCATAAACTGCCGCAAATGTCTGAATTCCATTTAGAGATAAGACGATAATTACTAAAGTAATTAGAATTCTTCCTGGATGGAATTATTTTGCACACACTGGAAATTTAGATTTGGGAATGAAAGCAGGGGCCAGGGTATATTCAGCATCGGTAATTAATTACAACCAGAACCAATACACTATTCTGATACCTTGGAACAGACTAAACCTTCTGTCTGCTTCCGACTACAATATGAAAGAGAACTGGTCCCCCACCCCCATCCCTTAAGTCAGAAAGATAAAGTGGGTAAAATCATTTTATTCAAGAGAAAATCCAATTACAGAAATAATCAACTTTTCTCTCTTGCTTTATTTTTTTCATATTTGAAAGGGTTTTCACATTAGCAGAACCAATTAAATGAATATCAGGACAGGGCAAAAACTACAAAGTTGGGCAAGTTGCTTAATTTTTTCTTAAATTAAACTTTGAAAAAAAATCACTTATTGAAATTTTAGAGACTCAGAGCCAGATCACAATAGGAAAGCATGACTAGAAGGTGACTAAACACTGGATTCAGGAAGAATAATTTATAAAATGCTATAGTGATAATTACGTTATCACTATGTTATCCAGTCAACTACAAATAAGAAATTAGGCACATTTCTACTTTTAATAGAGGTGTTGTTATCATTAAGAACTCAGAGACATCACATTTCAAGTCTATGCCATCCTAAACTGCAACCTGTATAGCATCTTAAGTAATACTGGAAAAATACAGACAGAGGGGGCATGCCCAAAGCCATCAAACCAAAACACAGAAGCAATATTCAAACTTTTGTTTTCAATCCCTCACTGGTTGAACTCCTGTTTCGCTTACTCTCAAAATCAGATCAAGGGTTGGCAAACTATGGCCCATGGGGCAAAATCAGCCACTGCCTATTTTTATAAATAAAGCTTTATTGGAACTTGGCCACACTCATTCATTTCCATGTCAACTATGGCTGCTTTGGCTACAAGAAAAGAGTAACTGTGATGGTTGCAATCACAAAGCCAAAAATATTTATTACTTGTATCATAAACATCCAAACAAACTGATGAGTCTAAAATTAGTAAGTACTCCCAGGGACACTCCAGGGTAACTGGCGGGGGATGGGGGAGAGGTGTCAGTGGGCATATGATGCTGTGCAAAATGCAGCCCAAATCAATCTTTTCATTATCACCAAAGTCCTCTTGATACAGTTCAAATCAGAATACTCTTTCCCTGAGGAATCCTAGTGCACAATCTATTAGCACCTATCTGTACAATTCATCCCTCATGACACATCTCTCTGACAAAATAATTTCTGATTTTCTCCCAGCATCTCGACTCCCTGGTTCCTACTTCGTATGTCTGTGAAGGCCAGATTATGATGGCACCTGGCACCTCTCACATTTGTTTCCTTGTCTTATGTGTCCTAGTAAATCATAAGCACCTGGTGGAACTAGGATGGGGTCAGAGTCACATTCTCATACTTTTTGGCAAGGCTGCAGCAGCTTTACTGATAGCTGAGGCTCCATAAAGGTGCCCATTGAATTAAAGGTGATGGGCAAGGGAGAACTGGGAAAAAAGACAGGGGTGATGAACAAAAAATTTCAATAAAGTAACAGGCTTTATTCATATGCGTGTGTGTGTGAGCATGCTCAGTCATCCAGTTGTGTTCGACTCTTTGTGACCCCACGGGTGTAGCCTACCAGGCCCCTCTGTCCAGTGGAATATTCCAGGCAACAACATTGGAGCAGGTTGCCATTTCCTACTCCAAGGGATGGTTCCAACCCAGGGATCAAACCCGTGTCTCTTGCGTCTCCTGCACTGGCAGACGAATTCTTTACCACTGCACCACCTGGGAAGCCCCTTATTCATATGCACTAATGAGTAATCTCTGTTCTGACTAATATCAATCTCAGCATTCTACTTCAAGTCCTAGAAGCCCCCTTCTGGCCTTTATCTATCTGGCAAGGGAAGAGAACGGGCGATGTTCAGGGCTTTTAAGTGTCAAGCTTCTCTTTGGAGTAAAGGCTTCATGGATGCTGCCCAGACACTGGCCACCAGAATTGATCTTTCCTGCTTACAATGAAGGCAATGATTCTCCAGCGAGCACTTTTAAAAATATGTATTAATTCACTAACAGTTGCTTCACTCTCAATTCTTATTTCTAGAAATAAGTAAAACATTTATAAGGGGTCAAGGCTTATTTTAAATGACCTGAGTTTATTTGTAACTTTCAGTTTAAAATTTGGCAAAATGGGGTTTGAGCTAGAATGTTTGAAGTTGAAGCCAGATTTATGAGATTTAGGAGAGGGGTTTACATTCTAATTCTGCATTAGAGTTGCTTCCTTGTGTTTTTCAGGGTGGTAAGTCCCATCATTCAAAAACTGCTTATTAACTGGATGGTATGTTCTCAGTAAAGCACACTCAGTCGCTTCCATTGCATCCAACTCTTTGAGACCCCACGGACTGTAGCCCATCAGGCTCCTCTGTCCATGGGATTCTCCAGGCAAGAATACTGCAGTGGGTTGCCTTGCCCTCCTCCAGGGGATCTTCCTGACCCACAGATCAAATTGGCATCTCCTGCGTCTAACACATTGAAGGCAGATTCTTTACCCAGTGAGCCTCTGGGGAAGGCCCTCTCAGCAGATGGATAGGGAACATCTCAAAGGGCTGCTGTGGCAGAGAGGCAGCAATGGACCGAGAGCCCTTTCCACACAAATATCACATGAAATGGGCCTGTTCATGAAACAGTATAGATTTTACATGAAGAGCCCATCACTCTTTATGACACTGCCTTCCGGATCCCCCGTTTGGGCCACATCTTTACCTCCAAAAGAGCAATTCTGCTCTGTCTCACACCACACTAGACTGGTCTGTCAGCAGTGGGGGTCCCCCAGCCCTCCACAGCATGACCTAAGACACGCTTCTCCAAGCCTTAAGATGCTTGAGGCTCTCCCTGACGGTGAGTAACCTGGTTCCATTCTGATCACAGCAGCTGTGTGCGGGCAGCCTGTGCCTCATACGCTGGGTTTAGCGGGGCTGGGATGCTGGGCCTTCTTCTGAGGCTGGTGGAAGCCGATCCTAAACCAAGAAACGTTCTAAAAGCCAGGAGCAAAGCATAAGGGAACATCAGGACGCTATAACAAACTCCAAAGTCACTGTTAGGAGAGAAGACAGACACGACTAGCCACACCTGAATTAGCTCAGTGCCAGGGTGACTGCGCGGTGCTTTCTGAGGCCAGCCTCTCTGAACCTTATTGAACACTTACCCTATTCCAGACATTCTTCAAGTATTTTTCATATACTGACTCATTTAATCCTCAGAGCAGTTAATGAGATAGGTAATATTTTCTCCATTTCATAGATGTGGCAGCGGAAGCACAGAGGGATTAAGTCTCTTGCCTACTGTCATGCAGCAATAACCAGTACAGCCTGGGTCTGTCTGGTTTCAGAGTCTGTGATTTTAAATGACAAACTGCCTCCCTGCAATGGTGGGCAGCGCATCTCCAGTAGTGCTAGATACAATTATCCCCAAAGACCTCCATTTTCAGAAATATGAACTACCGGATATCACTGTAGAGTGACTTGACTGAGACATTATCCAGAAACACGAGTGCCATCTGATGAGACCACAACCACGAAATTACAAAAATACCCACGTAACATTATCTGCTCAGTCTCTCCTCAGTTATGCAAGTATCACTTCCATGCTAAGGTCCCTGAGGACAAGGTCGCTTGTCCATGGTCGCAGAGTGAGTTAACAGGACAGCAGCCCTGGTATTATGGTTTCTGACTCCCAGTCCTTTACTCAGATGCTTACCTTTCAGCCAAGGAAAAGAAATGTAGAAAGAAAAGAAAGAGAGAAAGGAAAAAAAAAAAAATCCTCACCAGATAGCCTATCTGTGCCAGTAGCTAGCAAAAAGATATTCATGAAAGTTCAGATTTTATCACACATATTTTCAGCAGTGCCCAAATGAGAAGGAGAGGTAGGTTCCCAGGAGATTAGAAACATTAGCAGACAGAACTTGCCCTTGGCTCAGAGAGCCAGTGAGAAAACAAAAAATCTTGTTCATTTTGAACACTTTACAGCACATCCCAGATTATGCAAGTAATCTGGAAAGTAGCCCTGATTGTATCCTTTCTTGGTGAAATAATCTAAGGAATAGTTGGAAGATAACGATGGTGGTGCTGGATTCCAAGTCCTGGACAGTTCACAGCCTGGTACAGAAACCACAGTATCTCTGTCTCTCACACAGTTCAGACACTACTGACAGCTCTAAAGAACCACAGTGTGGCACACGCTGATACTGCTTTCTCTGCGCTGTTTCACAGACATCAAAACAACCGTCTCAGAAGGATGGGGTGAGATTTACAGAGGTTCTGAGAGGCAAACCCTCTGCACAGAGGAACACTACTACCTCTCAAACCTACTGAACTGAACAATTCTCAGGAACCACAGTCCATCTAAAAGGTTTCTGTACTGTGATTAGACCACCAAAAATTTTTGTGTGTGAGCACCAATGTAAACCGAGATGTGCAGTCTATCAGAAAGGCATTGGGGTGGTAGGAGCTACCAGATGAAAGCCTGATTTAAAGGCAATTTGATTCAATCCAACATACAACAACTGAAAGGTGTGGGTGTGCTCAGTCGTGTCCAACTCTGTGACGCTATGGACTGTAGCCCACCAAGTACCTCTGTCCATGGGACTCTCCAGGCAAGAATACTGGACTGGGTTGCCATTTCCTCCTCCAGGGGATCTTCCTGACCCAGGGACTGAACCCAGGTCACCTGTGTCTCATGTATTGGCAGGCAGATTTTTTATCGCTGAGACACCTGGGAAGCCGATAACTGAATTTCACCTACAGACCAAAGGGCTGAGCAAATAGAATCAGAGTCCACTGGAGGGCTGCGCACCCATGGGGGTGGACAGTAATGTAGCTGATGGGGCCAGATTCCATACAAGGGAGAAAGCGGTGAAATAAATGGGAGTATGAACCACAGAGAACACGAAATTAGGAATAACACGGGTTTGGAGATGGGGAGAGAAAGGACACAAGGAAAAACTGCAGAGGCTTGTTGGCATGATAACAGCATGGCATGACAGGGGGCACAGGGCCCCAGACTGCCACCTTCTAATATACAATCTCCTGAAATGAACAAAGTGTGACGTCACTAGAATCTACATGCCACTTCAGTCTATGTATGTAGTGCCAATCATAGAGAATACTTCCAAACATCTTTAACAAATCAATCTCTGATCAAAAAAATGAAAGAAGAAACTCAAGGTGGTGAAACACAACCAATAGCTATCACATCACATCTAAAGAGTAGATCTTTTTTAAAAGTCCTCATCGGAAGTACACACAAAATTTGTAACTCTGCATGAAGACAGATGTTAACTAGACCTATTGTGGCCATCATTTCATAATACATGCAAATATCAAGTCATTATGTTGTACACCTGAAACTAATATAATGTCGTATATCAATTTTAGAAAGTGTTAGCACAGGAGCAGGGACGGGGTGGATGGCGGTAGTGGTGGTAGAGTACACAGCAGGAAAGTTAAAAGGTAAAGTTGAAAGGAAAGCATAACGACTATATATGAAGCGCTGGAAAGGCAGGTGCCCTCTCTCAAAATGGACTCAGACTTGCTCTATATTTCCCATGCAGTTCAGAACATTAAGGGAATAAAAACAGGGCCAAGGGGGTGGGGGACTACACTTTTATCAGAAAGCAAATTGCACTCTAGCATTATAGACGACTATTCCTTTATACAAAGCTAAAACTGTTATGCATGTAATTTATTGTATTAAAACAAATTGTGCTGATGAACATGAAATAAGAAAATGAATCTTTGTACATCAACCATAATAAAGAGATGTTTACAAATCTGTATGCTACTCACCATAAAAATTACAACCAAGAGAGACATTAAACATTAAGTCCCTAATAGTCAAATATTAGAAATTCTACAAAAACCATTATCATATTATGCAAAGGATACATCACATATGATAGGCAATTATTGTATACTGTGTGTTAAAATATTTTCAAGGGGAAAATATGAAATACCCAGAAATATGAATTTCAGAATACTAGTGAAAAATCTAAGATAAAAGGTAATTTGATGCAGAAACTCTATTTTATTAAATTGGAAATTCAGTTTAAAGGAGTTACATGATTTTAAGCCTGAGTTTTTTATTCAAACTTGGTCCAATTACTTTTTACAAATTTAAATCTGCTGATGGTGTGCATATTTCCAATAAATACAACAGCATGAGATTCCATACTAGCAGGACACCTGCTAACATCTTTTATTCATGTGCGTGTCCCCAGTGCAAAGCAATTATATTATTTCAAATATTTTAAAATGTTTTCTATTACTGCCTAACATAACTGCAGGTTACCTTACAAATCATGACTTTCTTTCTGCACTCCCCCTGTCTAAATCTCTGGGCGGGAGAGGGGGAGACTTATTTGTGGTGTTATTTGTAGAAGTCACTAACAGCTCAAAAAATAATCTCAGTCTAGTTTACCTGCATCTGATTACAGATGGGAGACTATAGCTGCTTCCCATCAAATGCAGGGAAAAGGCATGCATATACAGATTTTGTTTATGGGCCACTGCAGTCTTGTCAGCTTCTCATCCACAGGAGCGGGCATAGAGATATGCGGGGGCATGACGCTTCAAAGAGTGAGGGGTGCAAGGAATTAAGGAATGCACAATGTGTGTTTATGTGGTATTTTTCTACATTTGTTGAAATGACAATCATTTAGGCATATTTCACAACTGAAAATGGTAAATCTGAAAGGCAATGAGTTTCTTTATATTAATTTCAGATCATCCTTTTATAATTATTATGTTAAATTATGTTAAATAATTTACATTAATTTTAGATCATCCTTTTACAGATTATAATATTATTATAAAAATAATCTACAATAATATTAATAAATAATAAATAATATTGTTATTATAAATGACATTATATTATGTCATTTATTTTAGTACAAGTAGTTGTACTAAAAGATACAAAGGTTGGCTTTGAAGATTAATACAGACATCTCACTTTTAGCATTGAACTAAGGACCCCAAAGTATTAATGTAACAATATTTTTAATAAATCTGAAACTCTTAGTTGACATATGCCTAAAGTGATAAAGATTTTTCAAGAAGCTATTCAATCTATTTAAATCCATTATGCATATGGCTTATAAAGTATTAATTATAGCTAGGATCTAATTTTTAACAGCCTACTATTTACTCTATCCCTTTTTTATCTAACTTTCTCAGCAATGGTGAGCACTCAACAAAAATATTTTTAATCTTGACTTGACAAAGAGACATTCATCTAAAACAGAACATGCTCACAAAGCTTTATCACAGGGGCACAGGACTTCAGACCATTATTGTTTTATGACTAAAAAATGAATGACTTAAGACAAAAAGCTCAACATCCTTAAACTTCATTTCTATTCATTCTCTAATAAATGCCATCTGTTGTGTACTTTAGGGATATAATACCCGTCAAGAACTCCATCGTATTATGAGAACCGGCACCAAGTTGATCTGAAATGCATATTTGAACAGATGTGTTTAAATTACATCTCCGTCAATCCACATGCATAAATTCAGAGCAAGCGTGTGTTGATTTAAAATGCATAAAAAAAGGGATTTGGAGATGCATCAAAAGTGAAGAGCATCTCAATGGATCAAGGCTCACATTACGAAAGGTCATTACTAAAAATAAAGTTTGCATTTATTAAGGGTTGCACCAAGGGGCTGTTCATGGGAACTGATTTAATGTTTGTTGCACAAAATCAGCCACTGAAACAACACTAATTTTTTATATAACTTCTCCATGTAAAACATTAAAACCATCATGCATGAACAGAAAAAAAAGGTAATAGAAGACATAAAAATAGAGAAAATTATATGACAAGTCTACTGACTGACATTGGTTCATATGGCTCGGTTCCCTACATTTCAGCCATACTTTGCTGTTGTTCAAGGGGAAATATCTGAGTGATTTCTATAGGCATAATACTGCTCTGATTTCATTTTTTACAGACATGCTTCCAAAAAAAATTAATTAAATCTCTTAGAATTATGAAGATTATGAAGTTCATCAATATTTAGCAAGAAATTAAACATACTAAAATACAAGTATGAAGGTTCAGTTCAGTTCAGTCGCTCGGTCGTGTCCGACTCTTTGTGACCCCATGAATCGCAGCACGCCAGGCCTCCCTGTCCATCACCAACTCCCGGAGTTCACTCAGACTTACGTCCATCGAGTCCGTGATGCCATCCAGCCATCTCATCCTTGGTCATCCCCTTCCTCTCCTGCCCCCAATCCCTCCCAGCATCAGAGTCTTTCCTAATGAATCAACTCTTCACATGAGTTGGCCAAAGTACTGGAGTTTCAGTTTTAGCATCATTCCTTCCAAAGAACACTCAGGGCATTCTGTCATTTATAATAACACCCTGTCATTTATAATAACAAATCTCCTTTAGAATGGACTGGTTGGATCTCTTTGCAGTCCAAGGGACTCTCAAGAGTCTTCTCCAACACCACAGTTCAAAAGCATCAATTCTTCGGTGCTCAGCCTTCTTCACAGTCCAACTCTCGCTTTCATACATGACCACTGGAAAAACCATACCCTTGACTAAATGGACCTTTGTTGGCAAAGTAATGTTTCTGCTTTTCAATATGCTATCTAGGTTGGTCATAACTTTTCTTCCAAGGAGTAAGCGTCTTTTAATTTCATGGCTGCAGTCACCATCTGCAGTGATTTTGGAGTAGAGACCCTAATTAAATGGTCCCTATATTCTACAAGGTGCTCATTTCTAAACACGTTTTTCACATGTTTAGAGCAGGCGTGTATCAATGTAAAGCTTAATGGTGAGCTGTTGAAAATCATGCCCACTTCTCATTAGGTTAGTGGTGTAAGAAGAAGACAAGTATGCTGAGTGAAATTCGTAGTTGTCAATATCATCATCAGACACTGAATTAATGTATACTATTTTACATGATATATATATATATATATATATATATATATAAAAACAGGTCCCATATATTTAGCTCTCAAGGAAAAAACTGAATATGACAGTAAATATACTCATGCATGAGGTTTCATTCTTAGGCAGTGCTACTACCTACACCAATACTAAATACACTGGGCAACTCATATTTTCTTTATTCATAGATGAAGAAAGTAAAGATTAAGCATAAAACTGATACAGGAGGGAGGAGAGATAAACTGGGAGATTGGGATTTATTGACATATACATACTACTATGTATAAAATAGATAATTATAATGAGGACCTACTATGTAGCACAGGGAACTCTACTCAATACTCTGATGACCTACATGGGAACAGAATTTTAAAAAGACTGGATACATGTATATGGTTCACTTTGCTATACAGGAGAAACTAACATGACACTGCAAATCAACTATACTGCGTCAAAAATTAATTTAAAAACTGATAATGGAAAAGCTTTATATTCTGGCCATCTTTCAAGTGAAGCTTCTCAGGTGGCACAGTGGTAAAGAATCTACCTGCCAAAGCAGGGGATGCAGGTTTGCTCCCTGGGTCAGAAAGATCCCTTGGAGAAGGAAATGGCAACCCACTCCCATGTTCTTGCCTAGAAAATCCCACGGACAGAGAATTTTGGTGGGCTAGAGTCTATGGGCTTGCAAAGAGCCGGACATGACTGAGCTCACACACGTGTATCTCTCGAACAAGCCTTTAAGGTACTATAATACGTTAGGGCAGTTTAAGAAAAATGACCATTTCAAAAGGAACTTCAGATTTGTACAAAAAGGATATTCTTGAGGTGTAAGAGGAGAATCATCTTTCTAAAAGTGGAGATTTACAGTTCTTCTTACTGAGCGATCCCCCTAATTCTCTCAAGACAGAATTAATTAACAAAGGGATGGTAATGAAAGTAAGCATGACTAGTAAGTGCAGTAATAACTACTATAAAAAAACCCTGCTTTTTATTAAACTTCAAAATATCATTCAGGTTTTATAATTTCTGCTAATTATTCTGTCCCCTGCCAGCCATTCCTAGCCTCTGTGCCCTGCTATGTGCCCCCAGAGAACTGAGCTGTGTAGGGTACATCATCTGAACTTCGCATCCTGTGTTACAGTCCATCCCACTGAACCTCCAACCCTTCTTTGCAGTCCCTGCTCTCTAGCTGAAGACATCACAAACAACAGTCTCTTTACTGCTCCTCCATGTCTTCTTGGAAAAGCTAAGCCTGTCTCATTATTCAGACCTCTAACTAACGGGCATTTCCTCTAGGAAAACTTCCCTGCACTTTGACTCATTCACTCCTTTTCCAAGTGGCCAAGTCCTCCATGTTTTCTAAGGTTCCAATGCAATTGCTTGTTACGTCTACGTTTTCTCCACAGGGACTGGTAAGTTTCCTGACGACACTGACTGTCCTGCTACCACTGCATTCCCAGGGTCCAGCTCAGTGCCTGGCACAAAGTGGGTGCTGACTAAACATTAATCAATCAGTTAAAGACCTAGTCCTCCTTTTAAGGAGGAAAAATCAAATCCCATAAATGCTTTTTATTGAGGCATGATTGTCAGTGTTTTAGTTTAAATAAGTGAAATTAAATATTTATGTGATACACATAACAAAACAGTCTAAGATAAATATAAATCACATAATAATCTTTCCAAGGAAATGAAAGTAAGAAGATCACTGGAGAGCCAATCAGTTTGAATGAGATTGTTACTTAGAGCTGAATTTTCACATATAGGAGATGCTATCTACCTATTCAAATGAAAGTGAATTAAAAGCAAATAAATTTAAGATTCAGTTCCTCAGTAATACCAGCCACCTTTCAGGTGGTTCGGTAGCCACATACACCTACTTTCTATTATCTTTGACAGCACAGATATAGAACCTTCATTTGTAACTATCACTGCAAAAAGCTCTATTGACAGCACTGTTTCTGAGAGCTGAGATTCTATAGATACTTAAAAAAAACACCTCTAACCACGAATTTGAAGTTTCTTTTTCCCCGTTTCACAAATTGGTGATATCTACTCATTATATTAAAAGACACTTACTCCTTGGAAGAAAAGTTATGACCAACCTAGATAGTATATTCAAAAGCAGAGACATTACTTTGCCGACTAAGGTCCATCTAGTCAAGGCTATGGCTTTTCCTGTGGTCATATATGGATGCGAGAGTTGGACCGTGAAGAAGGCTGAGCGCCGAAGAATTGATGCTTTTGAACTGTGGTGTTGGAGAAGACTCTTGAGAGTCCCTTGGACTGCAAGGAGATCCAACCAGTCCATTCTGAAGGAGATCAACCCTGGGATTTCTTTGGAAGGAATGATGCTAAAGCTGAAACTCCAGTACTTTGGCCACCTCATGCAAAGAGTTGACTCATCGGAAAAGACTCCGATGCTGGGAGGGACTGGGGGCAGGAGGAGAAGGGGCCGACAGAGGATGAGAAGGCTGGATGGCATTACTGACTCGATGGACGTGAATCTGAGTGAACTCCGGGAGTTGGTGATGGACAGGGAGGCCTGGCGTGCTGAGATTCATGGGGTCGCAAGGAGTCGGACACGACTGAGCGACTGAACTGAACTGACTCATTATATTGCCATGAAGATTGAGATATTTTAAAAGAGTTACTAGCTCAGCGTCTAATACATAACAGGGATTGGTTAAGTTTCTTTCCTCTTGCTCTGGTAATGCAAAGGCACTTTGTTCAAAGGACATTTTATCACATGTTCCCCAGTCAAGCTAAAAACAGTGGTTTCAAATTGTTCTGCACGAAAGACTAAGGGAATAGGGCTTGAGTGGCACTTTAAAGGACCACGGGCTCTAGGTCTCCCACTTCCTGACTTTTCAACCAGAACAACTTCAGATTTAATTCTTCCAGGTTGGGTTTACCCTGGAGATATTTTTTTTCTTCTCAATAAAGGCCTGTGAGGCCAATCAAACTAACAAACAAAAAATCCTAAAACTTTCAATGCCCTGTAAGATACATCTCTAGTATTATAAATAGCAAGCAGGTAAGGCCTGTAAGAACCTAACTCCTCTGGCCTCATCTCTCCCCACAACCTCTTTCTTTTCAATGTTCTATCCACACAGAGTTGAGGATTTTAGGACCAAGGTCAACAATCAACCAGAAAACAAAGCAAATGATTTTGACATGTAATCCTTGGCTCTGATGAATTAAGAGATGTTACAAGTACTGCAAAGTTATTTTTGTTTATGAGTTAGGTAGAAAATGTGTGTGTGCTCAGGTGTGTTCAACTCTTTGCAACCCATGGACTGTAGCCCACCAGGCTCCTCTGTTCATGGGATTTCCCAGGCAAGAATACTGGAGTGGGTTGCCCTTTCCTTCTCCAGGGGATCTTTCCAACCCAGGGATTGAATTATGTCTTCTGTGGCTCCTCCATCGGCAGGCAGATTCTTTACCACTGAGCCACCTCGGAAGCATGTTTATGAGTGAAGTCCATGCCAAAACTGAAGTAACTGAAAATTAGTCTCTGTGAATAATCTGCATGGCACACCTATAGGCAAGAATATTTTCAAAGGAGTTGAGAAAACAGTAATTCATTACAATCCAGAGTGGAATCTGCTATGACATAACTGATGGCAGGTAAAAATAAAGAATGAAACACAAAGAAAGCCTTAGGTGAACAAATCTACAAGTTTGTGAGAATGAAAGCTGATGATACTGATGAGCAGGTACTCTGTGGAAATATCTGAATCTTATGTTAGTGAGCCAAGAATACCAACAATTTCATTCACTCTTGTGGACTTAACTTTCATCAATTCCTTGAATTTTTGTTAGAGACAGAAGTTGAATATTTGGTCTCACCCTACTACAAACCACTTCAAAGTTTTAGCAGTGGTAAAGTCATATAGTAATTTTCTTGAGATCGAGGCTGATAACTGAAATTTTTCTTGACAAGAAGAATCAACTTCAACCAATATTATCAAAAGGTCTTGAAGATCATATTTTGTTATATATATGATAATGTTTCTTAATGAATTCAACCCAATTATTCAATTTCTTAATGAATCAACCTATTAAGCGGTAAGTTTTGCTTTTATGCAAAACTTATTCTACTGCAGTAAAGTCATTTATGGGCTTCCCTGGTGGCTCAGCTGGTAAAGAATCTGTCTTCAATGTGGGAGACCTGGGTTTGATCCCTGGGTTGGGAAGATCCACTGGAGAAGGGAATGGCAACTCACTCCAGTATTCTTGCCTGGAGAATTCCATGGACAGAGGAGTCTGAGGCCTGCTGGGCTACAGTCCATGGGGTCGGAAAGAGTCTGACATGACTGAGCGACTAACACACACACACACACACACAGTCATTTATGATGACAACTAAGTTGTTTAAATCACAATACTGTAAAGTAATTAGCCTCCAATTAAAATAAATAAATGTATATTTTTTAAAAATCACAATGTTCATCTGCTTTGTATATTTACTATGCTGTCAAAAGTGAAGCATGCTCTTCATTCCCACACAAATAAATAAATCAGCAGATTTATTTTCTGAGGTCAAACTACAGTATAAGCAGCATTTTTTCTGATCTTAATACAGGTGCTTGGGAAACATCCACATTTAAAAATAATTTAATTGTATGACTAAGAGGAATTTCCATTCAACCTTCAATTGGAAGTGACAGACTTGATAAAAGGAAAATATATATATATATAAAAAGGATCTAACAGAATTCTATAAATGACAAGTGATAGAAATTTTGAATTAAAACTATGAAATACTGATATCATGAAGTGATACCAATATTCAGCATTATGGATCTGTGTGAAAAGATATTTTCAAAAAAAGAAATACAAAAAATCTCATTAGATATCAACATTGACAAATGAATACTAGCGACTGAGTGATGACAGGAAACATTAATTTTTGTACTCCAATAAGTGAAATGTTATTCAAATAAATTAATCCTATCCTTCTTACTAGCAGGCCAATAGTTTAAATACTGTAGTACATTATTATTATATTTTTAATTTCAACAACAATAATTTGTGAAGGTTGGTCTTTAGAGACGGACTGTACATAAATCATCGTTGATTTTGTTTCTTGAGCCCTTTATCAAAAAATCTTGCTGATCCCTGTAATAGATGCTTCTCTAAATACTCTGAATAGTTTAAAATATATATAAAAGTAAAGCATTCCTCTCAGATATGTTATGCTGAAAACAAAACCTACGGGAGCTACATCATTTACTAGTAAAGATGAGCACCAGAGCACAGGAGACTCCCAAGAGGGTACTAGGCAGTAGTACCTTGTCTCAGAGATTGCCTGTACTTTAGTCTGAATAATTCTATAAACAGAATTTCAATAGATTTGAAACAAGCCCAGTCTCCAATCGAGGGTCTCAAAACCTTGCTTATTGAGAACTTAACTCTTTAGGCAATATTTGATGTTAATTAAATCTTGTATGTTCCTGTGATAAGTTTCTAAGACTACCTAAGACTGCTGTTGATAAGGAGAGAAAGGTGCTGAAATAAAATTTGTACTGAATCTCAAGCATAAACACAAAGAAGCATAAACATTAACAGAATAAGTATTTCAATATGAAAAGTTCTTAGCATCCTGTAAAAAATGAGCACCAGTAAAACACATTGTATCTTTACACATGCCATGCAGACAAATCCACACATTGCAAAATTTATAGATTAAAAGATTTCAAAAGTAATTGAGTTTACAACTCACAAATAAAATTCTTAAAATGGAATTTTGTACCCTTGTCTCTTTTGTTTGCATAGGGAAAATGTCATACATGAATTGCTCATGGTTTATTTCTTCATATTTATCTTGAACCAAAATTGGTTCTTTAAAAAATAACAAAAATAATTTGCTGAGATTAGATTATTCATTTTTTGGTTGGATGAACAAACAGCTGCATTAAACTAACCCTATGTTCACATGAGCACATCTTTTATGCATTGAACTTGTAGGCAGTTTGTGTTGGCCTGATAACAAAACAGATGTTTTCCTCAGTGATTTGACTAACTTTACTAGGTACAGGCCAGCCTTCAGATCAAACTACATGTGTGCTTTAAAGGACTGCATTCATCTCTGTAACATAAAGCCTACCGGACTAGCTCATCTATGAGCTGCTTTAACTGGCCACTTACTTAAAATTAAATAGGTGTAATTTCAAACAGTTGTTTACTTTACTATTTTTTTTTTAATTAAAAAAACTTAGAGGATGTTGGAATCTCCAGAGATAAGACAACGATGGCTCAAAGGTAAAGAGTGGGAAACTCATAACAGGACCAGTTGCAAAGCCAACATGGTGACAGAAAATAACACTGGCTGCTGGCAACCCACTCCAGTGTTCTTGCCTGGAGAATCCCAGGGATGGGGGAGCCTGGTGGGCTGCTGTCTATGGGGTCGCACAGAGTCGGACATGACTGAAGCAACTTAGCAGTGGCAGCAGCAGCTTGAGGGAGAAGATGGGGACCACCTGGTTGGACCAACATTTTGTCTTCATCCACATATATCAATATGGTTTGGTATCATTTTCTGTATCTTCCTTCCAGGTTCCTAGAAACACACTTACTTTTTCTTTGTGCTCTGGATTCCATTTTGCTAGAGACCCTGATGGGGTTTCTTGTCCTTAATGCTTGCTCCTTCCTCTAGCAGCACCAAGCTCTTCTCTATACTATGGCTTGCCTACATTAAGTAAAAAATCCACCCAGCTGATCTTGCCTGGGTCTTCCATCCCTTTCCTCTAATTGGTTCCAAATATTTCCTCTTCCTTTCCCTTCCAGACTTCTGGAAGAACAGTCCATTGTTGCTGCTTCTTCTTCCTCATGATTAACTTCCTGGTAAACCTGCTATAACCTGGCTCCTGCCCCAGCACAGTGATGAAATGATCTCATCTCTGGCAAATCCACGGATGTTATTTTCTGCCCTGATTCCACTTGACCTATTTACCGTGTTTGACGCTGTTCAAAATCCTTTCCTTAATTGTGCATATGACAAATGATGTAACGGGGTGAGCTTTAAGGTCGGTGGGTTGTCAGTATATAAAACATTATCAGGATGGTAGAAAGAAGAAGCTGAAAAAGATGCACTTTGTGGGAGCTAAATGATACAGATTATGTGTCTAAGCTATTTATCCTCCATACAAGCACAGGCACTACGGAGTGAAATCATGGTGTTATTAATAAATATGCCAGGACAACAGGCATAAACCAGGAAGGTCCTAGGCAAACAAAGGTAAAAAAAAGTCACCAGAGGTAATGTAGGAATAAAGGCCTAGATGACTCCACACTTTGGGGAAACTTGGGACATTGAAACATTTTCCTAATAATATTCAAAGGTCATGCAAATAACACACCGAAAGAGACTGGGCTTTGAGATGTCGTAATCTATCACTCAGTAATAAGAAATGAAGACAGAAAGAGTGAACTAAGGCCAAGTCCTAGACTTTTACTAAAACCCCTGTCAGCTTCAATGAAAAGAGAGGATGGAACGAGAGAGTAATTAAATCAACTCCTTTCAATTAAAAATACCCCAGAAAAAGAGAAACTGACTGGCTGGAGTGAGAGACTTATTTTTTACTGCATCCCCTTTCTACTTTTTTTGAAATTTTTTCTCTATTACAAAAAAAACAAAATGAAACAAAAAAAACAAAAAAACCAAAAAAAAACAAAAATGAAATTCACCATGACATATCTGCAGATGATTTCAAGAAAGCATTGGAAGATGAGATTTAGTGGAAACTGATGTTCATGTATGGATCACAATAAACTGGAAAATTCTGAAAGAGATGGGAATGCCAGACCACCTAACCTGCCTCTTGAGAAACCTGTATGCAGGTCAGGAAGCAACAGTAGGAACTGGACATGGAACAACAGACTGGTTCCAAATAGGAAAAGGAGTACGTCAAGGCTGTACGTTGTCACCCTGCTTATTTAGCTTATACGCAGAGTATATCATAAGAAACGCTAGGCTGGAGGAAGCACAAGCTGGAATCAAGATTTCTGGGAGAAATATCAATAACCTCAGATATGCAGATGACACCACCCTTATGGCAGAAAGTGGAGAACTAAAGAGCCTCTTGATAAAAGTGAAAGAGGAGAGTGAAAAAGTTGGCTTAAAGCTCAACATTCAGAAAACGAAGATCATGGCATCCAGTCCCATCACTTCATGGGAAATAGATGGGGAAACCGTGGAAACAGTGTCAAGCTTTATTTTTGGGGGGCTCCAAAATCACTGCAGATGGTGACTGCAGCCATGAAATTAAAAGATGCTTACTCCTTGGAAAGAAAGTTATGACCAACCTAGATAGCATATTAAAAACCAGAGACATTACTTTGTCCACAAAGGTCCATCAGTCAAAGCTATGGTTTTCCTAGTGGTCATGTATGGATGTGAGAGTTGGACTATGAAGAAAGCTGAGCACAGAAGAATTGACGCTTTTGAACTGTGGTGTTGGAGAAGACTCTTGAGAGTCCCTTGGACTGCAAGGAGATCCAACCAGTCCATCCTAAAGGAGATCAGTCCTGAATGTTCACTGGAAGGACTGATGCTGAAGCTGAAACTCCAATACTTTGGCCACCTGATGCGAAGAGCTGACACACTGGAAAAGACCCTGATGCTGGGAAAGATTGAGGGCAGGAGGAGAAGGGGACAACAGAAGATGAGATAGTTGGATGGCATCACCGACTCAATGGACATGGGTTTGGGTGGACTCCAGGAGTTGGTGATGGACAGGGAGGCCTGGTGTGCTGCAGTTCATGGGGTTGCAAAGAGTCGGACACGACTGAGAGACGGAACTGAGCTGAACTGATGCTCATATACACATACAAACCTTTAAGTTAGAGCGCTTAACCCTCATATCAAAACGAATTTATCCTACAGAGAAGCTGTAAGTTTTTAAGGAAATTTTATAGGAAAACAGGGCTTCTCCATGACTACTTGCATCACTCTGACTTCCAATGATCTCCACTTAGACTTTATCTAATTTTTTTCTCTTGTTCATTCAGAGATTTAAAACATTTGACTCCTTTAGTAAGGTTTAAGCCAGACTTCTATAGTCATATTTAGCAAACTGGAGGGGGGAGAAGTGAATGCTAGTGGTAGAGGCAAGGCTAGTGGTAAGGTGGGATTAGAAGTAAAGGAATGTCAAAGCTGTTATCAAAGAATGTCACTGAGAGAGGACAATGGGGTCCAGGCCAGGTGGAAACCAGGAGATCAGAGAATTAGGAGAGATCAAATGATGAGAGTTCATGACAAGGATGAAGAACAGGAAAGAGAGAGCACAGGGAGGCTGACGTTTACCCTCTGGCAGCCACTCATTATTGTAAATGGACAACATAATTTATAAAATCATGCCAAATAAGAGATGAAGAAGTGTCTAGAAATGAGGCCATTTTTTCTGACAACATCTTAGTTAAGACCACACATTTGTTTGTTTTCACACATGAGTAGTTTCCACTTTTCTCCAAAATAAATTCCTGGAAAAAACGTCATGAAAGTCTGCCTTTTCTCAAAGGAATAATAAAGATATTGGTTGCTGCCCTCCTGGTTGTGACTCAACATTAAGTAAATCAGAGATGAGACTAAGAATATATCATAAAATGCAAAGATAAAGTAATAATCATGTATAACAATTTAAAACAGCAAAACTATGTTTCTAGTTTTAGAATGGTAGACTTTTTAGAGCAAAGGTGAACTTCAGAGCATGTTGAAACTATTCTCTGCATGCAAAAGATGAGACTCAAATTGAGGGTACAATGATTAAATCAATTTTCCCAATTCAACAAAGCTATTTTTTTGACTTCAAATAAATGTTTTCACTGCTGCTACTGCTACTGCTAAGTCACTTCAGTTGTGTCCGACTCTGTGCGACCCCATAGACGGCAGCCCACCAGGCTCCGCCGTCCCTGGGATTCTCCAGGCAAGAACACTGGAGTGGGTTGCCATTTCCTTCTCCAATGCATGAAAGTGACAAGTGAAAGTGGAGTCGCTCACTCATGTCGGACTCCTCACGACCCCATGGACTGCAGCCCACCAGGCCCCTCTGCCCATGGGATTTTTCAGGCAAGAGTACTGGAGTGGGGTGCCATTCACAGCCTATTTCAAAAGAATCCCATAATATGAGCAAAATTATACTGTTTATTTTGATTATATACTGATATATAATCTACTTACAGTGAATCTACAGAAATGAAAAATGCAATTGTATAGTATCATAATTTTGGACTATCTAACATTAATACATTAGCTGTACATACAGTCACCCATCTGTATCCAAGGATATGGAACCCATGGGAGCTGAAAGTACTAAGCCACTTTATGTAAGGGACTTGAGCCAACATGAATATGGAAAGCAGACTGAAAAAGAAAACCCACGGATTCTGACATCTACTGGGGCTTGGGAACCAATTCCCCAGGGAGACCAAGAAATAGCTGTACGATGAATTTTAACTTGTTTCTATAGTCTCCACTTCAGAAAAAATGAAAAGGAATTCTTAGCCAACTCTTTACATGGTAGCTGGAAGCTGGACACAATTCAAATGTTCAACAATGAGGCATAACTAAGGAAAGAAGTGAATGTTAACTTTCTAAAATGTTATATAACCTCTTAAAATGGACAACACTGAATCATGGAAATGTGTATTCAAAAGAATGATGTGAGAGATATGGACACAAACTAATAGGTATTCAGCGGTAAATTCAGCAAACAATAATAAATAGTTGAAAATTAACTGACATTGTATTTTTTTTCTATAAAGTTCTTTCATGTCCATAACATAAACCAATGAAAAGCAAGCAGATGAAAGAGCAAGCTGTCAGGCAAGTTTGGGATGAAGTTTTCTCTCTCTTGATATTAAGTTCCTTGGCAGCTAGAAAGAGGAGCAAGGGTTCACAAAAATCAGTTTACTATTTATTTATTTCAAAGAGAATGACTACAGCACATATATATTCAAAGATTTCCCTTAAAGCTTTTGTTTCCAAGGCCCAGAGAAAACGATAGTTTGAATCCTTTTCATTCATCTCCATTTCACTGCTCATTTAACAGACCCAAATCTCTGTCTCCAAATGGAATAAGGAGGAAGTCAGAGGGGTGGCCTGTAAATTCTAGAGGGAGAGGGGTGACAAGAACACTCATCCTCCTTTGCGTTTTTTTAAAACTTGCTTAAATTTATAACAAATATAAATAAGCAAAACCAAGTCAAGACAAAAAACTAGAGCAGACAAGTAAGTCTTTGGGGAAAAAAAAAAAAAAAACCCGAACTGAAAGCATACAGAAAAGCAACTAGATAAGAGCATGCTTAATCAGAAAAAGTGTGTCTGAGTCATAAATACGATCTTATAAATACTGATAAATACTATCTTAGTCTATCTTAACAATCCACAAAGCAGAAGGAATTTGGAGGAAGAAAAAGGATGGGATGACAAATGTACTAGTGACAATTAACCAGAACCAACTTGAAAAGTGCTTGACACTGGAGGATGTATATTTTTAATAATAACCTGACCATTGGCATCATCTTATCTTGCCTACATTAATTTTCACCTTTTTCTTGATTTTTTCAATTGCATTAAAAAAATATATTTCACATTTCTCTATAAACTACTCAATCCCTGAGAGTAGGTATAAATGAATAAATTTGTTAATATATGTTAAAATGATATAAGCTCATGTCATGTATCAAACTGTTTCATACCTTGTCCCCTCAAACATTTACTTCTAATATTGATGCTTTTTATCAAGTCATCTCTGTAAAGTAAAACCTAGCAGATTTAAGCATAATATGCATATTATTTTGTTGGCTAAAATGGAACTGCCATGCCATGTTATTTTACTATCTCTATATTTATTTACAAATTAATATAAAAGGAAATGGCACACACTAAAATTCATGATACTTTCTTCAAGGACAGTTTCCTCTCATGTGAAGACATTATGTAAACCAAAGGAAAACAATTGTAACTTTCCTTTCCCATGTCACACCATGTGAGTAACTAACGTAACCCATTAAAGTGAATGACACAGAAAATGATGAAAGAGCCATGATGGATTTGTCCCCATTTTGCCAGGGAAAAGTGAAATGGCCATGATCAATGGTAAATAAAAATATATCATGCCATTCCATTGCTTCTATTCTCATGAAAATTCGCACTCTGTTCTAACATAACTGAAAAGCAAACAGAAAAGTAAAAAAACCAAGGGAAATTTGTAGCAGATATTCTCTAAAAGGGGGGTTTCCCAGGTGGCACTAGCGGGAAAGAAGCTGCTGCTAATGCACGAGAGAGACACTGGTTCAACCCTGAGTCAGGAAGATTCCCCTAGAGGAAGAAATGGCAACTCACTCCAGCATGCTTGCCTGGAGAATCCCATGGACAGAGCAGCCTGGAGGGCTACAATCCATGGGGTCACAAAGAGTCAGACACGACTGAAGCAACTTAACACACACACATTCTCCAAAAGATAAAATGCTAGTTATTAGAAAATGGAATCATTTATGATTGAGAAGCAAATCTTTTAAATGATTTGGAAACTTCCAAAATTGTAACAGTTTCCTTTATTCCCAGATAGGGAATAAAGTGTGATAAGGCAATGGAAGAAGAAAATCATTTGATTTATGTACTTCAAGAGCTGCAGCTTTTTGGCTTTCCAAACCAAAAACTAATTTATAGAAAGAACATGAAGATAATCCATACCAAAGCACAGTCCTCAAGGGTTCCTGAGACTCAAGAGTCAGGCACTAACAGGAGGGTGTGAGGTCACAGCCACCTTAGCTCACCCTCTGGGGTCCAGTTCCTCACAGAACCTCCCCATGAAATAAAAGTTCCCTTTAAGAGGATCTACTGAAACAAACATACCTAGAGATGGACATTCAGTCACCTCAGAGTAAATAAATTTAAACATACATCAAAGGGCTAACAAGTTTCCATTTGTCTGTGTGTCTCAATTTCAAATCACTACTTATCTTGAAAGACTAATGGCAGGAAAAAAGTGAATACAAATTGAGAAACATTTACCTTCAAACTTAAAACAAAAAAATCATACTGAACTGCTAATGTTTTGCCCATATTCATCCTCATGCTTTCAACCTTAGATCACTCTTTCAACCAGTATTTAACCCGAGTGACCTAATCATAAGGTAACAAGGATGATTAATGCTGATGCAATGTACTTCTTGCCCTGCCCTAGCCTAAAATATATTGGACAGATATGATTGCCTCTGAGAATCGTGAAGTGCAATACCAATGTGGCACACGATAAAGTGAATACTAATGCACTTCTTATTAAACATCACTAACAAGACAGAAATAAACAGAAATCAGACAAAGCACACAGTATAAAGCTTAGCTACTTAGTGACTAAAACACAGCAGAGTCAGACATGACTTATACTGACTACACACCACCACCACACTGGCATCTCCCTTGGGCTGTGAGAGGGTAACCAGCGATGGGAACAAGTGGTGTGAAGAAGCCAAAGCCTGGGCAGAGGAAAAGTCATTGAAAGAGCCTCGTGGCCAGGCTGTGAAGGCCACTGAGAGTGGGAGGAGGGCTAACATGACCAGAGGTCATCCCCTCCCTCCTCACACACAAAAGCAGCCTCCTTTACTGGTAATGGTTTACAGATAAGTCAGCTGATCCAAGCTGGTGTCAGGTCTAAGCATGAGTCAAGCTCTCTTGACAACTTAAATCAACAGTTTGGGCGCAGTCAACCCGCCACTTACTGGAGTTCCCGCCACAATCTATTGTTTAGAATTAACTGAAACTGATTACATCTCCCAGGACTCTGGGCAGTAGCCAGGCCATGAGAGTTCTGAAGATAATCTACCCTCTTTCAATAGTGCTCAAAATTAACTCTTGGGCTAGGCAGAAACCTGTGCAACAACTCAGGAGAATACTTTTCTGTATTTATTTTAAAACAGTGGAACAAGGTAATGTCTTACACCACCCAGAGCGGACAGAACTAAGTCTGCTTTTAAATGAAATGACATTTTGTGCCTGGGGGCAGAAAAGGAAGAGGCAGCGCTAGCAGCCTGTACTATTCCACATACTAAATGGGTAGGTGGGTTCATTCAAAAACATGCAACTTCTGACATTTCTTTCTGGACAAAATTATCTTGCATATTGGCTCTTCAGAATTCTTAACCTATTCTCTGTTATTTCTTCTTTTCCTTAAGTCAATAAAGACACCAACCAAATGTAAATTTTATTTAGGAAAGAAGTTTTCAGGCATTATCAATCAATGACATTTCAACAAGAATAACTTCATGTAAAATTAACTGCCAGTGACGAAGATTCTGAGGTGTTCCAGGAAAGCAAAGGTTTACAGTGAAGAGGAAATTTGATTTCTGGTTCCTCTGCCTTTTCTAAAACCCAGCCTATACATCTGGAAGTTCTCAGTTCATGTACTGCTGAATCCTAGCTTGGAGAATTTTGAGCATTACCTTGACAGCATGTGAAATGAGCACAATTGTACAGTACTTTGCACATTCTTTGGCCCTGCTTTTCTTTTGGATTGGAATGAAAATTAACCTTTTCCAGTCCTCTGGACACTGCTGAGTTTTTCAAATTTGCTGACATATTGAGTGCAGCATTTTAACAGCATCATCTTTCAGGATTTGAAATTGCTCAGCTGGAATTCCATTACCTTCACTAGCTTTGTTCCCAATAAGGAGAGGGGAGCCTGGTGTGCGGCAATCCATGGGGTCACAAAGGGTCAGACATGACGTAGTGACTGAACAACAACAATGAAGAGGAAAGACTGAAAGGTTTAGAGGACTGGAACAACTGGGGATTGAATGAGGCCATGGGGTAAACAAGGGAGAAGGGTCTTGAAATGGTGATGGAAATTCTAGTTCTCAAAAAAAAAAAAAAAGTGACCCCAATTCAAAGCATGATCTTTAGAGACATTCAGTTCAGTTAAGTTGCTCAGTCGTGTCCAACTCTTTGAGACCCCATGAACTGCAGCATGCCAAGCCTCCCTGTCCATCACCAACTCCCAGAGTTTACCCAAACTCAAGTCCATTCAGTTGGTGATGCCATCCAGCCATCTCATCCTCTGTCATCCCCTTCTCCTCCTGCCCCCAATCCCTCCCAGCATCAAGGTCTTTTCCAATGAGTCAGCTCTTCGCATCAGGTGACCAAAGTATTGGAGTTTCAGGTTCAGCATCAGTCCTTCCAATGAACACCCAGGACTGATCTCCTTTAGGATGGACTGGTTGGATCTCCTTGCAGTCCAAGGGACTCTCAAGAGTCTTCTCCAACATCACAGTTCAAAAGCATCAATTCTTTGGCACTCAGTTTTCTTCACAGTCCAACTCTCACATCCATACATGACTACTGGAAAGACCATAGCCTTGAATAGACGGACCTTTGTTGGCAAAGTACTGTCTCTGCTTTTTAATATGCTATCCAGGTTAGAGACATTAGTAGACTTTAATTAGCAGGTGTTGCACTTTCACCTTCTTCTCAATCTTTTGGATGAATTCTGCCAAATAAACTACATTTTTAACCTAGTGGGACATTTTCTAAAAATTTGCAGAAGAAAATAAAATAGAAAAATATTTTCAGTGAGTTTTTCTTCTTCCATACTGATTTTGTGTGTATCTTAAGACTGCATAGGCCACGTGCATTGTGTTTTTGTTTTTCAGTGATCACCTAACAACTGTTCTGTGTAGTGGTTGTGCTGTTGTTATTGTTATTAGAAGAAAAAGTAGCAGCAATCATTTAATGAGTGCATACCAAGCACTGTACTAAGTAAATCTTGCTGCATATTAGCTCACCAAAGTCTTAGAATCTTAAAGAAAGGGTACTGCTATCCTCATTTTAGAGGTAAGAAAGCCAAAGTCAAAAAGGTTAAGCAACTGGGTCAATATTCCAAAGATAGTCAGGATTTAAACCTAGCTTATCTGGCCTGTGCTCCAATATTCTGACTTTAAGTATTCCCACCCAAAAAAGTTCTTGTTCAGAATGAAGATATGGGGCCATCTCCAATACAACCAACTTACAGATTTCTGTTGGACATTTTCAGAAGCGAGCCTTTTTATGTTCAGAAAGGAGCCTCTTGAGTCAAGAGGTGCCACAGAAAACCCTAGAGACTGACTTGGTCATTTGTTGGTGTTTAGCTGCTCAGTCACATCCGACTCTTTTGCAACCCTGTTAAATAGATATAAAACAGAAAAGACAAAAACAAAGAAACCCCAAAACTTCTCTAGGCTTTGGTTGAGAATAAGGAAAGACAGACTATGTTTCTAAGCTTCCTTCTCATTCCTTACATTCATGAGCATACTAATTAAACTGGCAAAACCACAGATCTTTTCTTTTTTTTGGAGTAAAGAATAAAAGAAAAAGAGGAAGAAACATGTGTTTCTAATGAGGTTACCACCATAGCTCTTAACAGTATCATTTAGGATGCTGGTGTTAAAGAAGCATTTTTACTTTGGAGATAAAATATTTGGGGGGTGAAGAAGGAAAGAGAAAATGATCATTGCATAAATAAAATGATTTGAAAAAAAGGTAAAGCGGGGTGGGGAGGGGGGAATATATATATATATATATAAAGCCAGAAGCAACATTTGAGGTTCCTTGCTTCATGCTAGCTGACATAAGTAAGTTAAATGGCCATATTGTTATTTAGCATCTCCTAGTGGCCTACCGACATATGAAACATTTTGAAGGATAGACTTAAATAGGTTATATGTTGCTTAATGCTGTATGGATGATGATCCCTATGTACATCCCTATGTACAAAGTAAGGAAAAATTTTTTAAAAGATGCATGCCACACAAGACAGCAGTTCACTGTGTGTAACAGCTGAAGCACAGGCTGCTTACTGCTATACTGAGTGACTTTTAAGGCTCTGGCAGAGGTATTATTTACATTTCATATATCCAATTCATACCCAAAACCACTAAGACGTACGCCATCTACACTCCAGTCTGTTTTTTTAATGCAAAAAACAACTCCTTTAGAAACTCTAATTCTGTACATAGCACCTGACACAACAGTAGAAAGAATAACACATGGGATCTCAATTAGGAAAAAAATAATAATACATCTGCAGTTTTGTAAATAACGGGCACCCAGAAATAATTTCTCTTTAAGCTGAGAGAGAGAGAAAATAAAAAAGGAATAACTCCATGATGAACACAATAGAAATCAATTATTATAGTTAAAAATGAAAACCAAACCAAAATAAGAAAACACCTAACAAATGAGACACGTGACATATGACAAAGCAACAGAAATGAAATAAGGTAGGTGAGGTATAACCTCCCTTTCGCCACTAAGGAAACACACCGAGTTTATATATGGATAAACAACAGGTGAGGGAATGCAGATTAAAAAGGGTTCACTTCCTACCTTCACAAAAGACACTCTGACCACAATAAGGAATGAAAAGCAGTGACTGGAAATGATAAAACAAAGGTTTACTTAAGAGTTCACCTTTACCAAAAGCACTCAAAGTCACAATATTTGCAAAAGGGTAGGCAATCCTTCTATTTTATATCTAAGTATAACTTCTATTACTTAGCCACAAGTTTATTCCAATGTTTCAATGACATTTTTATAAGCATACATTCCATTAAACCTATATGAAATAAACAGACACAATGAAAAATTGCAACATATACATATTTATACTTGAAGGACCAACTTTGGTTTCTGCATTTTCTTTTATGGAATTAGCACCAAATTAGTTTCTCTGAAATCAGTGTTTCTTTAGTTTTTCTCAACTGCTTTTACAGCAGAAATAGAAATACAAAATCCGGTCTGGAAACATACAGTATGGACCAAACAGAGCCTGTCTGTATATACTTGCCTGCATTGTTAGATTTATTTCTCTTGGCTTGGTATTATTTCTAGAAAAATCTTGAGCCCTGCGTTTAGCTAAGTAAGAAGTTCTATTAATCCCCACCTATCTTAAGCAGCGAATATTCTAGCAATTTGTTTGAAGGCAGGCATAAATTCACTCTGCCCTTTCCGCTGGTGCACCAAGCACTCCAACGGCTTACCCAAGGGAGAGTGCGGAGCAAGGAGAGACTCCTGTTTGACCCCTGCTGGCAATCAATTTATGGCCGCAAGCACAGAGCCTGAGAGTCCTTGCAATTCTTTATTAACTTTTGTAACTCTTGGTATTATTCTTATTCACATAAATGTCAAATTCCTATTGGTAACCTGACCTAAAAGTGTTCACAAGCTCAGCTTACACCCTTTGAACACCTCAGAAATGGAAAAATTAAATTAAACTTTATATATTTTAAATTAAACACCCAAGAAAGGAAATTAAAAAGAACCGTTTCTGCTGCTAACCAGAGAATACCGTGCTGTGTGAAGGTTGATCATTTAGGAAATAAAAAACAGTTTGGAAGAGTCAGCTCTCTTACAGTAGCAATAATGAAATCACTGTCTTTCAGTGAAGGGGATCGGCAGTGAAGAATGAGGCAAACTGGAGAGAGGAAGGGAGCTGAATTTCCAAGGCTATTTTCTAGAGAATACAATTATTTTGCCTTAAAATATGGTGCATGTTGGCATGAGGCTGCTAGGAGGAGGCTGTATGCACTGAATCAAAGCATAAAGACAATCGTTTTCACCCTTTCTGAGACCTGCTACAACTAGGTGATGATGAAAGAGGCAGGGGCGCTGGGTTACAGAGCCTCTGGCTCCCTGAGCTGAGACAGGTATTCCGTCCTCACTAGCAAAGGCTTTGCTGTCCTTACTATAGGCTTTTCTACTACAGGTTTTGAAATCTCCACATCCCACAACACAAGTTAGTCCTACGTCAACAACAACAGAAATCCTTCATTCAGCGGAAATACACTCGGTTTATGTTTCAGGCACTATAGTAGGTGCTGGAGAGAAATACATGAAGAGACTCATGAAGTTATACAGGGTTGGGAGAGCGTCTGTGGAGGGAAAAACAAGCACAGAACCATGTGGGAAGCACCATAATGGAGATAAACTATAAGCAGATTATACAGGTGAAATCCTTGCAGAATTTCTGGCATACACAGTAGTAACTAGTAGTTGGTATAATGGCTACTGTTGTCATTTCTGGTACTGAAGGCCAGAAATGGGGATCTAAGGATGATTTTTTTTTTTACTGGAATATAACTTTGATTTAAAAATATAAGGTCAGTACGTATTTTAGAAACAACAATCTGGCAATGAAGAGAAGAATGGATTGGAGGGAATGAGCCTGGAGTTTGGGCAGGGGTTTAGGAGGCAGCACAATTCAAAGAACCTCCGTGATGAAGGCAGTGACAGTGGGGATAAGGCGTGGGACACGAGTCGAGCGGAAGATCAAACGCATGAGACCTGGTGGCAGATGAGACTGAGTGGGAAGGGGTGAGCTGCTAAGTCGCTTCAGTCGTGTCCGACCCTGTGCGACCCCATAGACGGCAGCCCACCAGGCTCCGCTGTCCCTGGGATTCTCCAGGCAAGAACACTGGAGTGGGTTGCCATTTCCTTCTCCAATGCATGAAAGTGAAAAGTGAAAGAGAAGTCACTCAGTTGTGTCCGACTCTTAGCGACCCCGTGGACTGCAGCCTACCAGGCTCCTCCGTCCATGGGATTTTCCAGGCAAGAGTACTGGAGTGGGGTGCCATCGCCTTCTCTGGGAAAAGGTGAGAGGGAAGTTCAAAAGACTGTGCTCTGACTTGGATGGATGAATGGGGGGCTTCGTACTAAGATGACGAGAAGGGCAGGAAGAATAAGCGTGAAAGGTGAGCACTGAGCACCTGAGGGACAGGCAAAGGCTCTCACTGAAAAGCAGTCTGTAGAAGGATGCATGCGTGTGAGGGCCGGGGAGGGAGGGGACAAGCATGGACTAGACTGAACCTGACTCACAGAGGAGGGAGCTGGCCAACATAAGAGAGGAGAAAATTAAGGCTGGAAGAAGACTGCCTGCCGGAGTCTGCAATGAGGAACTTGACAGGAGGGAAGGACAGTGGGCAGAAACCAGACCCTGGAGGGTTGAGAAGCGGACAGAAAGCTGAGATGGTGGAGGCAGGCAGGGGAAGCAGCCACTCTTCAAGAGAAAGTAGGCGTGAGGAGGAATGAGTCACAGGTAAATGCAAGCTCCATGAAGGGTTTCTGGAGACTGGGAGTAACTGGAAAGAAGACAAGACCAACACTCATCAGAAGAAAGCTAAGAAAATCGGGGGGGAAATGATACAAATCTTCAGTAAGACTGGAATTCAAAATAACTTAGCTCATCCTTTTGAAAGTTAAATTAAAAAAATTTTTTGGGGGCAGTACTACATAAGCATGTGGGATCTTAGTTTCCCAACCAGGGATCAAACCCACAGCCCCTGCAGGAGAAGCACCACTACAACGCCAGGCAAGTCCCACATCCTTTTCATTTTATAGATGAGGAAACTGAGAGAACGCTACCTTCTGCTCTGCTGTAACCATAAGAAGATCTGAAGTCCTCATTCTAAGCAATATTTACTAGTAAGCGGAAGGAACTAGGGTTGCCAATAGACATTTGAAGAACTGCCTCTAAAAAATAAAAATAATGTCTTACCAAAGAATTAATAAATGACCAGGTTGTATTATTCTCTGTAGAATTCAAGAATCTTTACATTTTAAAAATTCTTACTTCCTCAATCAAAGTTCTCTTTTATGAAGATAACCAACAGAAGAAAAAAAATATCTTGAAAGGCTTCAACAAATTTATATGTTTCAATATGAATATCGCCAGAGACAGGAGAATATGGTTTCTGTATTTTATAGAATAAAGAACAGGCTTTGAATTGTAGATCACACACACACACACACACACACACACATCTTCTTTAATCTTTAGTTTTTCAACCTAAAAAATATGTGACTAGCACCATAAACTTCCAAAGTTATTGTGAGAACTGAATGAAATTATGAATTTAAAAGCACCTAACAGCCATAAAAGGCACTTTACTCAGACCAGTGCTTCTTGAATGATTTGTGGAGAATAACCAGTTTTCCTTCCAATTCATTATGGACCCATACATTTCTAAAATGTAAGTAAGATGCATTACTAAAAATATATATCATAAATTTGATGTCCTGGAAATGTTAAATTACTAGAAAATCTACGTGCTTGCTTTCAGTTTCAGTAATAATCTTTACATCGATGACAAAGAATTTGCCAAGAGGCACTGGTCTATGAGCCAGTTTTTGAGCAGTACTTATTCAGAGGATAGCACATTCAATAGTAGAGCACAATAAATAGTTAAAAAGATCTAGCTCTGGTACCCGGCAACTAGGGCTCAAAGTTTTCTCTGTCACTTACTATCTGTGTGACCTCAAGCTCTCCTGTGCTTCAGTTTTCTTCATCTCTAAAATGTGACGGTCAAAGATACCTGCTTCAAAAGGTTGTTTTAAGAATTAAATCAGTTCATATATATAAACCAATCTGAAGAGTGACTGAGACATTTTTAAGTACTCAATAAGTATTAGCTATTAATATAATTATTCAGTAATACATATACAAAAGGTCATGACACTAAGTGTAAATATTTTTATGCAAATGTTTTTCTATTTGTATATTTCTGTTGTTTATTTATGTGGGGAAAAATAGAGATTTATTTTCGCTTACAGAAAGGGAAAACATACATCTTTTATGCATGAAAATATTAGTTAAAAATGTTTTAAAATTTAATAGTTTTCTTAAAGTTTCCTATGTACCAGGATTTTTAATGTTGTAAAGTGTTTCCCATTAAATTTAGTCTCTCTTATCACTAGAAGAAAAATTCAGGGAATTACACTGCTATAAAAGTTAAGATGAATTCTGACTTTCTTATAAGCAGAAAAACACTCTGCAAAATTTAATTATATCATGATTCTTGAAAGCACAAATTATTTAAAAGGAAGAAAAAAGAATGAAACCCAATTATAACTGTTGAAAGAGTCAGAACTAGACAATGAAGCAACTTTTTTCAAGGAAAAACTGAAAAGAAGAGTAATTTTTTCAAATGATACAATTAAAACACTGAATCACAATAAATTAGGGGAAAATACATGAGGAAGAGCCATTACTGGATGATTGAATTAAAACAGTATTTTCTAAACATATTTAATGCTTGGGCTTATTTACATGTTTAGACTAAAAACAATTTTACTCCAAATAATAATTCAGGGAAGAGAAATCTGCTTACTTTAAAGGATACTGGGCTTCCCTGGTGGCTTAGATGGTAAAGAACCTGCCTGCTATGCGGGAGACCAGGGATCAGTCTCTAGGTTGGGAAGACCCCCTGGAGAAGGGAATGGCAACCCACTCCAGTGTTCTTCCCTGGAGAATTCCATGGACAGAGGAGACTGGCAGGCTACAGTCCATGGGGTTGCAAAGAGTCAGACAGGACTGGGTAACCAACACACTCATTTTTAAAGTCTTTATTTGATTTGTTACAATATTGTGACAGATTGCCACCTCCAGTGTACTGTCATCTTGAACTGGAGATGGTAGCAGAAGAGATATACTTAAGACTTCGCATCTACTTTCTTATAACTAATAATTAATTTACATTTGGCTGCACTGGGTCTTCTCTGCTGGGTGCCATGCTTCCTCTCGTTGTGGCAAAGTGAGGGCTACTTCCGCTGTGGTGCGGAGCCTTCTTTTTGAGGTGGCCTCTCCTGCTGCAGAGCACAGGCTCTGCTGTGCAGGCTTCAGCGGCTGGGGCCCATGGGCTTACTGCTCCGCAGCATGTGGAGTCTTCCTGACCAGGGATGGAACTCATGTCCCCTGTACTGGCAAGTGGATTCTTTACCACTGAGATACCGGCATCTACTTTCTGATCTAGCGTGACAGATACAGGCAGTGGGTAGAAAGATATGCCCTAGAAGTTACAGAACCACAAGAAGGGACCCATCATGAGGCTGAAGCAATTAACAGTACACACAAAAAGAACATCAAGATAAGAAAAATTGAAGTTAACACTAATTTCTATTTAACATGAGAGCAAAAAAAAATATATATAGATGTTGAATTTCTTCAAGTCTTCAAGTTTTAAATGGCATTTTCTGACAATCACTCAAAATAGGCAACTGATAATTTGCCAAAATATTACTTATTTTGGGAGGTGGTTTTGGTATGTGTTCATTTTAAAAAATCAAATCACCATCCCCACCAGCAGCAATAAAAAATAAAGACTATTTATTGGCTTATGTGCAAAAGGAAGTATGATACTGAGAAAAGATACCCAGATGCTTAGAATTACGATTACAAATACAATTCATTTTAGAGGCAGTTATCAAACTTTAAAATGAGAACTTTAAAAAAAGTGTATGTAGTAGCAGAGATTGTTGGTGACCCCTCCATATTCACTCCCACCATCTTCTACAGAAACAGATCATTAGCTAGACACATGGATGCCTGGAAGGAAGTATTATTTCCAATTTTCCCTTGCAGCTAGGGATGGCCATGTTCTAAACAATGATACATAAGTGAAAGTGTCATATACAACTTCCAAGAAGGTAACTTTTAAGGTAAGGAGGAGTATGTGCATGCTCAGTTGCTAAGTCGTGCCCAACTCTTTGCAAAACCATGGACTGTAGCCCACCAGGCTGGTCTGTCCATGGGATTTTTCAGGAAAGAATACTGGAGTGGGTTGCCATTTCCTTCTCCAGGGAATCTTCCTCACCCAGGGACTGAACCTGTATCTCCTGCATTGGAAGGCGAATTCTTTAACATTGAGCCACCCGTGAAGCCCTTTCTTAAATTCTTTCTACTTTTTGTTAGCTGGAATGCAGACTTGATGGATGGATTTTAAGCAGTCATCACAGACCGTGACACAGGAACTCATCCTGAGGATAGCTGAGCAACAAGATCAATCCTGAGTCTTTGCTACGAGGGACCATTCCATCAGCTCAAGATCACTATCTCCTCAATTTTTTCTTTAAATGTTAGAGGGCAATATACATCCATCTTCTTTGAGATATTATTTTATGTTTTTGGCCATTCATAACCTTATCTAAAGTTGCCAAAGCCTCTGACTGTGTGGATCACAATAAACTGTGGAAAATTCTGAAAGAGATGGGAATACCAGACCACCTGACCTGCCTCTTGAGAAATCTGTATGCAGGTCAGGAAGCAACAGTTAGAACTGGACATGGAACAACAGACTGGTTCCAAATATATTGTCACCCTGCTTATTTAACTTATATGAAGAGTATATCATGAGAAACGCTGGGCTGGAGGAAGCACAAGCTGGAATCAAGATTGCTGGGAGAAATATCAATAACATCACATATGCAGATGACACCACCCTCATGGCAGAAAGTGAAGAATAACTAAAGAAACTCTTGATGAAAGTGAAAGAGGAGAGTGAAAAAGTTGGCTTAAAGCTCAACATTCAGAAAACTAAGACCATGGCATCCGGTCCCATCACTTCATCAAATAGATGGGGAAACAGTGGAAACAGTGGCTGACTTTATTTTTCTGGGCTCCAAAATCACTGCAGATGGTGACTGCAGCCATGAAATTAAAAGATGCTTGCTGCTTGGGAGAAAAGTTATGACCAACCTAAATAGCATATTCAAAAGCAGAGATGTTACTTTGCCAACAAAGGTCCATCTAGTCAAGGCTATCGTTTTTCCAGCAGTTAGGTATGGATGTGAGAGCTGGACTATAAAGAAAGCTGAACACTGAAGAATTGATGCTTTTGAACTGTGGTACTGGAAAAGACTCTTGAGAGTCCCTTGGACTGCAAGGAGATCCAACCAGTCCATCCTAAATGAATATTCAGGAATATTCAGTCCTGAATATTCATTGGAAGGACTGATATTAAAGCTGAAACTCCAATACTTTGGCTACCGATGCGAAGAGCTTACTCATTTGAAAAGACCCTGATGCTGGGAGGGATTGAAGGCAGGAGGAGAAGGGGATGACAGAAGATGAGATGGTTGGATGGCATCACTGACTCAATGGAGATGAGTTTGAGTAAACTCCCGGAGTTGGTGATGGACAGGGAGGCCCGGCGCGCTGCAGTCCATGGGGTCTCAAAGAGTCGCATACAATTGAGTGACTGAACTGAACTGAACTTTATCTAAACTGGAGTGCTACATTCAACAGAATCAAAAAGTATGGCAGAAGTTTAGTTGGGCAGCAGGTAGAAAGAGCCCATACTGCAGGCTGGAAAGCTAATTAATGTTACAAGTCGGCAAAATACTTGGTCAAACTGTCACCAGCTGAACCTTGGGAGACAGACCAAATGTTAACTAAGTCTGCAGCAGTAGAATTGTTACAAATGATTCAGAATGTTAAACACTATTTGGCTTCTCCTTGCTGTACTTAGCCACAAGGAACAGACTTGGGCTAGCCAGCTGCAAGCTGAGATGGAAGAAAACAGAGCTTTTCTAAGAAAATCTTTGTGAACTACTGTCTAATTGGACTGAGAATCCTGTGATTTTGAGGTTTGCAGGTTTGCAAAAGCCAAGGAAGGCTCTGGCTACAATACCATGGAAGATGGAACTGGTGCCCTGTCATACACTAGTACCAGTATACCAGCAGTGATGGGATTAAGAGTATTTTAGATGGTCTGAAAGGAGTCATCAGTAAGTTCAGAGGAGGGAGATAAAGAGGCCAGAGGTCAATAAATAAGACAGCCTTCAGGTTCAAAACTATGTCAAGACATGACTTTTGACTACAGTTGTTCATGGAACTGACAAGAAACAGACTGAAAGCATACTAAATTTTTGAGGGGATGGAACTGCTAAAGATACACCAGGATGCCATGTATAGACTGGACAGTTTTTAAAGCAATTTCCACATCTCTAATCAGCACCAGAAGGAAGCAGGCATGGGAGTGTTTGAACCCAGGCAGGAGATCACATTGCTTACTGCCTTTCTCAGATATGGCCATGAAGGCCTGTCAACTGGGGAGCTGCCCTCACAGAAGGAAATCAGGGCTTATCAGACGGGACAACTGAAGAATGTCCTTCAGTACTAGGGCAGAAAATATTCATGATTTCTACCAAGCAGTTCTAATGAGGTGGATGAAACTGGAGCCTATTATACAGAGTGAAGTAAGCCAGAAAGAAAAACACCAATACAGTATACTAATGCATATATATGGAATTTAGAAAGATGGTAACAATAACCCTGTATGCGAGATAGCAAGAGAGACACAGATGTATAGAACAGTCTTGTGGACTCTGGGAGAGGGAGAGGGTGGGATGATTTGGGGGAATATCATGGAAACATGTATAATATCATATAAGAAATGAATCTCCAGTCCAGGTTTGATACAGGATCCTTGGGACTGGTGCACTGGGATGACCCGGAGGGATGGTACGGAGAGGGAGGTGGGAGGGGGGTTCAGGATGGGGAACATGTGTACGCCCGTGTCAGATTCATGTTGATGTGTGGCAGAGCCAATACAATATTGTAAAGTAATTAGCCTCCAATTAAAAAATAAATTTAAATTTTAAAAAAAGTTATAAAATACTCATCTTATTTTTAAACGATTTTAAACAAAGACTTTATACCACTCTTTAGTTTATAGCATCAGTCCACAGAAAGCCACAACTGGACCTTCTAACAAGGAAGGAGCATCAACCCTAAGTCACGGTACAGTAGGACGGGGTAACTAGATGGGGCGTGGGTTATCTCTCTCAGATAAAGGCTGAGCTCTGTATGAGGCAAGAAGAGTGATCAAATGGGACAGACTGAGACAGAGACTACTAGTTGCTCCCCACTATCTCACCTACTCTTATTTCCAACAGAGCTCTTCATTTACAAATGGGGACAAAGCCACTCAAAATAAAGGTGACCTTTCTTAGCCTTTCTTTCTGCCAAGTGCAGACACAGGACTAGGTTCTGACCAACTGGATATAAACAGAGTAGCACGTGTGACTTTCAGAAAGCATTTAAAGAGAAGGGACACAGACTCTTCTTTGCCTCTCACATTCCTGCAGACTAGAATGCACATCTGACGGCTGGAGCTCAGTCTTAGACCATGAGATGGAAGCTTTATCCTGCCTGCATCCCTGATATCCCAGAGCCTTATAAAGACCTACTTCCTAGCTCTGGACTTCATGTACACGACTGAAAAATAAACTACTTTCTTTATGCCATTGTTTTTTTTCTGTCACTCACAGACAAGCTGAACCATGACTTTTACAGACATAAATATCCATGTTGTTTTTGTTCCAGTTATTATAGTGTTAGGCACAAAACAGATAAGTAAAAAACTGAACCATTTAATTAACATTATTAGAATCAGATGGAAGACTGAAACCCAGTAGAAATTGAAGAGCTAGTCCTATAACGAATTAAGTCACTATGGGATTTCAACAAGTCTTTTTAACCATGTGAACCTTGACGTTCATCCTATAGCGCAGATTGAAAACACCTAACCTACATACTTGCCTAGGTTTCTGTAACACCATTATGACAATGTGTGAGCCTTACGAAATAAAAGAAGCACGTGAAAGGAAAAATGCTTACTATTAGTATATGACTTTACAGCCTCTAATGTTTACAAGAAAACACTTAGGCAGAGAAAACATACAAAGGGTTGAAGGAAGGTAACATCTCAGTTTCTACAAGAAATATTATATTACAATCATATTACAAAAGAAGGTGGGAAGAGGTTAGGGGTGATGAGACTTTTAACTGGGCTAGAAGGAAAATAGCTACATCAATAGAAAACTTAATTACCTTCAAACCAATGAATCAAGTTTGGGGTAATCCAAGAGTAAAATGGTATTTACTATATGATGTCAAAATCTTCCAAATATAAATATAATACCATGTTCAAAAAAAATTAAAAACTTAAAAAATGAAAAAATTTAAAAGGAGAAAAGGGAGGAGAGCAGAACTTTACTACCTCTGAAAAAAATCTGACAAAAGATAAAAGTGTGAAAAAGACCCTAGGGTTTCCTCAAAATAACAATCGAGTTAAAGATATTAAAGATGATGATAAAGAGCCAGAAAATATATTTGAGGGAAGTGTTTTGCCTAAGTTATTTTGGAGGTGGGTATTCAGTGAACAGAAACACATCTGGGAAGGCATCTGGAATAACACTTAATTACCGAATCCTTCTTGAATCATTCTTCTTCTTTTTTTTGGGGGGGGGGAGCAACTTTCTTTTCTTCTATTGTGACAAATATTGCTAGTTGCCAAGCCACTAGGAATAAAACAAGATGGAGGTGGGAGGGGATGGAATAAAATACAAGTTTAATAATAATTTGCCTTTTATCAGATTGTGCTCCAGTATGAGCACATGAAAGGAAAAAAAAGAACTCAGCATGCTAAAAAGAGAGCATTACTTTTTTGCAGATAGATGGATAAAGTGAGGCATAGGACAGACTGGACATGGTAATTCCATGACTCACTTAGAGAAATCAGCCTGCCCGGGTGACCCCGGCTTCGTGCCCTTGTGACCCTTCGCTGTCTGAGTGTAGAGTGGAGAGATCAGAGGTCAGAACTTTCTCTGCAAAGCTGCCACTTCACCTCTACTTTGCTTTTGCCACTAGAAGATTCCTCTTTACCCCTGAGTGCTCACTAGTTATTGGTTATTGGCATTTCTCTGGGAAATCTGAGTATAGTAAACTTAGGGGTATGTGAATGGATGTCACAGGACAAAAGGGACAAATGATAAAGGTAAATTCTGAGACAGCAAATATCATAAAATTACAAGGCAACACAAAGATGCTATCATATGGTGTGACTTACTTTAGATGCATGCAACTTGCAAGTAAAAATAAACTGGTCATTAATTCACTCAAATTTTATTTACTGAGTAAGGGAGATGATTTTTTTTTTTTTAAGTCCACTGTGTATCTATAGGACTTTGCTGGTGGCTCAGACGGTAAAAGAATCCACCTGCAAGGGTGGAGACCCGGGTTCGATCCTTGAGTTGGGAAGATCCTCTCAGGGAGGGTATCATATCACATCTTCTTTTTTAGATTAATTAACTTATTTTAATTGGAGGATAATTACAATATTGTGATGGTTTCTGCCATACATCGACGTGAATCAGCCATAGGTACACATGGGTTCCCCCGTCCTGAACTCCCCTCCCACCTTCCTCCCTACCCCATCTCTCTGGGTTGTCCCAGGGTACTGACTTTGGGTGCCATGCTTCATGCATCGAACTTGCACTGGTCATCTATTTTACATATGGTAATACCCATTTCAATGCTATTCTCTCAAATCATCCCACCCTTGCCTAGGAGATGAATCTTGTCTCCCATGTTTAAGGTCTACTTAACATAAACCGCAAAGCCATTGGACTTTTAACAAAATAATTTGTGTAAACAGTTAAGTCTTTTAATTCATAAACTATTTCATTTCTTAAGATGCATCTATCAATACGACATTCTTGGTTATTCTGTTCACATATTCAAGTGTGAATCTGAGGACTAAGCAGTTGTTTTACTTAGCATTAGAACACATGATTGAGAGGAGAACTCTGCATGTTATCATTTTTTAAACATGTATGACAATATATAGTTTTCACTGGGGAGTGACTGTAAATTCAACACAGCTCAAATGGGGAAGGACTCAAAGTTTAGATCTAAGGCCCCAAGGTCCTGGGAACCCTAATTACAATCTCCTCATATATCATGGTGAAAAATTCTCTCATTGGGAGGTAACTCTTTAAAATTACACAAGAAAATAAAAGTAAATGATTCAAACATTCTACTTTCGTAAATCCCAGTATTATGTTAAAAAGACAATAGACCAACCAGTAAAGTGACAGGGAATGAAAGTAAATTTACGAGGTATTTACTAAAAATTATTAAAGCACTTGAAATTATTAAATCTCTTGAAAACCCGAATTGCATCTCATGCTTTCTTCTATATAGTTTCCTTCCATATTGCTATAAATCCCATCACATCTTTCAAGAAATCATCTTATTCATTTAAATAAAAACATCAAAGGACTATGGTTAATTTTCCAACAACATTAATAAATTTGAATAGAATAATTTCAGTCATATGAGTGTCTGCTCGTGACCAGCTGTTTTAAATTAGTACATTAAGTAATTCAGACACTTTTCTTTGCAAAGGTTGCATGATTTAATAAAGTCCCATATGCCTCCACACGTGCCAACACTTCGAGGGTATCTTCAATCCAGCTGCTGTTATGATAGTAGCTGCCAACTTTCAACCAACTGAAGAGAATAATGAATCAGCTTCAAGTTGGCTCATATGTAAACTTCTACTGCTCCTAGCTAAAACATGGCAATTTCAACTGTAAAGAAAATTAATTAAAAAGATTTCGCTTCTGCTGTCTGAGAAACATGGCCCCACAAATACTGCTGAATGAGGAGTTTCAAAGCGTGCAGCTTCAGGTAAAACCCCATAGTGTGGATTTCACTCTTAAATGCAGTAGGTTGTTTTAAAGATTGGATTTTTTGAAGAAACAGATTCGGAAATGCCTCGTCCCTAATTCATAACGTGATTATTTGAGAAGCCTCACACTGCTGGAGAAAAAATGAATTAATGTAACTCTTTATTTGTTAAAGGTTCATTACAGAAAAGGCTTCAGAGGAAACAAGATGCGAATAAAAAGGGCCACACTTACACAGAAGCTAAAAAGCAAGAAGCAAGCACCAGACCTACCATATTAAGTGAGCACCATCATTAAGTATTCAGTATGAGGCACAAAGTAGAGCTGCCTGGTGGCTCAGAGGGTAAAGCATCTGCCTGGAATGCAGGAGACCTGGGTTCGATCCCTGGGTCGGGAAGATCCCCTGGAGAAGGAAATGGCAACCCACTCCAGTATTCTTGCCTGGAGAATCCCTTGGACAGAGGAGCCTGGTGGGCTACAGTCCATGGGGTCGCAGAGAGTTGGACATGACTGAGCGACTTCACTCACTCACAAAATGGAGCAACATAGCATCCGATCTCATCACTTCATGGCAAACAGAAGGGAAGTATTTTCTTGGCTTCCAAAATCACTGCAAATAGTGGCTGCAGCCATGAAATTAAAAGATGCTTCCTTCTTGGAAGGAAAGCTATGACAAATCAGGACAGTATATTAAAAAGCAAAGACATCACTTTGCTGACAAAAGGCCATATAGTGAAAGCTATGGTTTTTCCAGTAGTCATGTACAGAGGTGAGAGTTGGATCATAAAGAAGGCTGATCACTGAAGAACTGACACTTTAGAACTGTGGTCCTAGAGAAGACGTGAGAGTCTCTTGGACTGCAAGGAAATCAAACCAGTCAATCAATCCTAAAGGAAATCAAGCCTGAAAATTCACTGGAAGGACTGAAGCTGAAGCTGAAGCTCCAACACTTTGGCCACTGGATGTGAAGAGCTGATTCATTGGAAAAGACCCTGATGCTGGGAAAGATTGAAGGTGGGAGGAGAAGGGGGTGACAGAGGATGAGACAGTTGGATAGCATCACTGACTCAATGGACAAGAGTGTGAACAAACTCTGGGAGATAGTGGAGGACAGGGGAACCCAGTGTGCTCCAGTCCATGGGGTTGCAAAGAGTCAGATACGACTTACAGGCTGACCACCACCACAGGAGCAACATGGTAATATCAGACCTTCTTTCTAAGAATGACAATACTGTATTAGATTTTAATAAACACTGGATGAAACAACTATGTGCTGGATCAGTTACCCAGACTGGGAGTCTATAGAAATCCATGAAACTTTGCTGTTTCCATGAAGCAGGAATTTATTTGGCTTGAAGTTACGTGAGATTTTTATAGGGAAAAATAAGCAAATGTCAGAGCTTAAAATATTTCATTTATTCCTATATGTCCATCATCACTGGAAATGATTCACTGGATAGATGGACTTCTCTGAGAGGACAGAAAAAGTTTTCTACTAAAGAGAAAGTTAGATTAGAGTCTGCACAAGAGTGAACCTGTACTAGTCCAAGCAAGAAGACAAACTGGACAAAACATATAATTTTTTGGTTCTGATGAACTGTCTAAAACTATAAATAGTACAAGAGTTAATTAAAAAAAATTTTTAGATCCTAACTGGCTAGACTTGTATTTTCTAATTCCAGTGATTCACAGCACCTGAAACTGAAACTGTGGATGGATGGGTGGGATGGGCTATCTTCTCCAGCAATCTCTAATCCCCTCTTACAGGGACCTCTGATATTTCTAGTGCTGGAAATCCTGGAGATCCCTGGGTAGGTTCTGGAGTCTTCCAGACAGTTTGGGTAATTCTAGAAAAGTTCTGTGGATGCCTCAGAGTAATTCAGAATCCAAAGAAAGAAAAATGAGCTCAGCACTATTTTCTAATTCCTTGGCGTGATCCATCTTTTGACCCCTATTTAGCTCATGGATGCTGCTGAAAGTGTTCAAGAGGCAACAGACTTAAAAGGTCCATCTTTGGAGTAGCATAAAAGGCTAGAACTTGTCAGGAACTTGTTGTCCAGTTAAGCAGCCACAGTAATTCCCAAAAAAACTGAGTTAGCACTTACCCAAATGGAGGCAAAGGAAGCTGTTGATTCCTTTACCTCACTGAATCACATTAATAAAACTATTTGGAAAGTGCTCTTGTCTATTTTGCACAACAGGATACGTCTGCTCTCGGCAAAATCTTGTGCAAACGTATGAACCGTGTGCTTATCTGCTATTGCTACTGCATTACCTGCTACTGCTCTGGTAAGCAAGAGGTAAGAAATTTCACAGATGTAACAATTTATTTGAGGCTTCCTAGGTAGCCCAGTGGTAAAGAATCCTCCTGCCAAAGCAGCAGACTCTGGTTTGATCCCTAGGTCAAGAAGATACCTTCAAAGAGGAAATGGCAACCCACTTTAGTGTTCTTGCCTAGAGAATTCCATGGACAGAGGAGCCTGATAAGTTATAGTCCTTGGGGTCTCAAAAGAGTCAGATATGACCGAGCAACTGAGCACAGCACATATCACAACAACTTATTTGTAATTCTGAAAACAAGACACTCACCCTACTGGTGTGCCCAAACTTGTCTGTACATGAGACAGCTTTACACAGAATAAGCTAGAACAGATGCAAAGGGGGGACACAGGCCAACAACAGACATCTAACATAAAAATCCTTATTCTTTAGCTTTGCCCTCCGTTCTCAAGATCAGGAAGTATTAGAGATCCATCATTATTCTGTTTTCTACTTTGAAAGTTGTATATACTTAATGATTATAATTATGAAATCCTAGAATAAGTATACTTTCCATTCACTGATTTGAATATTTGAACAATTAGCTGGATTTGCTTGAATGCAAACCAAGTGTCTTTATTTCTGGTGGTTAGGATAATCAAGAAACGCCTAGAGGTGAAAAAAAAAAAATTAGACACATAAAGCGAAGATGAGGAAGGAAGGAGAAAGTAAACAGAAGAAAAAGACTCGTATGTAGTCAGGATAAGTGGCTAATTGAAGGTGGAAAAAATAATTGCTTACAATTTGTATAAAGCAATCATATCCACGTAGTACTTGGTACAAAGGTACATAATTATAAACAAGATGGAAATAAAGAGTTGTATTTTAATTAAGAAAAACAACAGAGGAAAAAATTATGGGAAAAAAAATTATGGAAAGTAGAAAGACCCATGCCACAAATATGCCAAGATAAATGACATATTCCCCAAGGGGAGAATAGTGCCCTGGACTTGAGAACGTTCCGAATGACCTTGGCCGGCACTATTTCCTGCCTTGTATAATCATAGAAGGCATTCACCCTTGGTGATGATGAGAAGTAGGATTTTTAAGAATATAATTATAGGCTGCAAGTGTTTTCTGTGGAAGCAAAATTATCATTCATGCCTGAGATTGTGTAAATATGCCTTAATTTTGGTCAATGGCAATTTGAACTTTAAAAAAACAGAATCTCAAAACCTTCTTATAAAGCTCCATTCTTCAAGAAAACTACAGGGGTAAGTGTGTAAAAGCAAAGACGTTCCCAGATACTCTTCCAAAAATGCCATTTCGTAGACAATTATCTCTTTTGTAGTGACATGATTTGACCTATCTCCATGTCAGAAACAGTTGACAACTTCAAGAAGCCACATGAAAGGAGATGTAAGCAGAGGAAAGCTAAAGCAGTTTCCATCTACTAGGTCAGGTACAGAAATGATCACAATGCATACTACCTTAGGAAGACTGGCAACCTTACACAAATTACTGGTGTGTGATGCCCAGATGGAAGGTGGATAAAACTGAGAGGAAAGAAGAAACCACATCAAGGGTGTCTAAGGAAAACTTAAAGGCTTTGAAAGCTTCAAAAGTCTCACCTCTCTCTGGTGCCTTTAATTGTGGCTACCATAAGTGCATTTTTGCCACATGCTTTTAAAAGAAAAAAGAAACAGTGATTTTCTTAAGTGCTAACAGACTTACTTGTCTTTCAGAAAATCCACCACTCTTTTGAAGTCAGCCACGCAGTATTCTCTTTTCATTTCCATGAGCACAGCGTCAGAGGCAGACTGAACTGGTATGTGCAGAAAAGCATAGACTCGGGGGTGATGAAGGATTTTTGCCATTTCCTTGAGAAAGATGGAAGGAGAAAACATTAATCATTTTAACAAATCAGAGAAGGGTTTCCCTCAGATCAACTCTCACAAATGCAAGTGAATAAACACAGCTAAAAACAGACCAATCCTCTAGGCTCCTCAGTGAAGTCCACTGACTGCACTCTAGGATGCATCTGGGAGTTTAACATGACTTCCCGAGGATTTAACCGAAGAGCTGCTTTCTCATGGTCATTGCCTCTCTTAGGTGACGAAACAGAGATAAACTCATGTAAATCCTAGAGACTAAAAAGATTTCTGAGTTCTTCAAAAATAAGCACCACTCATCCCTTGCCTCAAGGCAATGTTATAATATTCTGGCCTGTTACATTAGCAGCAGAAACAGCAATATTTAAGGCAAACAGTTGAAGCTGTAGAGTCCTGAGTACTTGGATAAAGTTCCCAAATTTACAGCAAGTCAATACTTTTTTTAAAATACTAAAGCCGAAAAATATATCTGTGACTCACCTATTTCTTTTTCAGCAGTTACCAAACACTTATTTTTGAGCATGCAAAAGGCACAGTATCAATGAAGCCAAGTAGTTCACCTCTGGTCACCTACTGCTATCTACCTATAAGCTGCAGAGTTTCAAAGAGGAGAAAGAAGGGAAGAGCAGGAAGAAGAATCTGTCTGGCAAAGTTAAAAGAGAGCAGGCTTGAGTGAAATAATTAGGAAATACACAGATTGTTCTAAATTCTTCCAAGGATATGAAGTGGACAGGAAAAAGAATGGTAAAAGGAATACTGAGGTAAGGAAACCATTTAAGTGAGCAATAAGAAAAATGTGCCAAACTTATGGCCCATCAATGGTGGGGGAAGAGGAGGGAGAAGCGGGGAAAAGAGGGAGATGAGAGAGAGTGGACACTAAGGGTCCGAAAGAGATAACAGTGTCAAGAAAGGAACTGCTCTTTAGTAACCTGCATGGGTCCAGTGATTTTAGTTTTCAAAGTACTATACTGTACTCACATCTGCTATCTGATTTTATCATTAGAAAAGCATTTTGAGGGATCTTGAGGACTCAAAGAGCCACCTAATTCCATAGAGGTGACTGCCTCTTTGCTATTCAGGGGTCAGTCATGTATATGTATCACCCATGCCCTTTGCCCCTTCATCTTCTTTCCACTAGTATTTTGACCAAAGTGGAAGAAAAGAATGACAAACTCAAGCTATTTATTTTCTTAGGAGTAGCTTAGTTGGTTTAAAAAAATCCTTCTGATTAAGAAATTCAAATAACCAAATGATATTACTCATGGATATCCTTTATTGACCTTCTCTTCCAGGGATTAATTGGGATAGAGGACTGAGCAACTAACACACACAAACACACTGTGTTAAACATAGATTACTAAATTGGGACTGAAGCTCAAGAATTTATTTGGCAGCAAAATACCTGGCTAACACATTACCTGAAGTTCTCCTTCACAAAACTTACATTTCTTGCCTGGGTATTTAGTCAGAAGGCTCTTCACCTCCTTATTCAAGACTACTGTGTATAAGGCTGTGGGAGGCAGGCCTGAACATTTATCATCACTACCGACTCTGAGTAAATACATTGGCCTCCTGCTATGACTCTGCGTCTTTCAGGTTTTTTACACCTGAGTATCAGCATTCTTGAACAGTGTGAAAAAAACAATTAATCAAACATCTCTGTTTTCTAAAGGGGCAGGACTCAGTTTTAGCTAACCTGCAACATACATACTGTGGCAAAAAAAAAAATGACACCTTTACATGTAACACAATTTGTGAGTCGAAGTTCTACTCTCAATCTCTGTGCACTGGTTTTCTTATCTGAAGAATGAAGACTGTGGTAATTCCCACCTCATAGGGTTACTGGGCTATGGTAAGAATAAGACAACCCAGTAAAGTGCTTATGTGTTAGTATTTAAGACATAAATTATCTAACATTCTTCTTCTTTGGAGAATGTTTAAAATTCATACTAACACATTTTCATACATGTTAATTAAAGCATCAATAGGCAGAACTGCTTTTCAACAAGGTAGCTTCCTTAACTAGTAAGCGAAGGAGTGATAACTTGTACTGATTTGCAAAAAATAAATTTGGAAGGGGTTCCCAGTGAACATGACCTGGGGGCCAGAAGGGGTGCAGTCTCTAGTGGAAACACTCAGGGTGGCCCTTCTACTATAAACAGGATATTTCACTAGATGAAACATCACCCTATTATAGTATGACAATTTTCAAATTAAAATGGTAATAGAAAACAAGCAGGATAAATTTGGTGGGTTTTCCCCCCTTTGGCTCTCAAAGTAAGATTTCCCAACAGTAATTATCTCCAGCTTCATACTACAGACTTTGCAACTTCATAAAAGTAGCAACACAAACATAAGCTCACCCCTTGCATAAAGTCTGTACTTCTTTCATTAGAAGAACCACAACTTAACATATATTAACGTAACCCAAAGAGACAAAGTAGATATTTTTTGTATTGTTTTTCCTTCTATCCCTCTTCTCACTTAATACTGTTGGTTACATATAACCTCCAATACTTTGGCCATCTGATGTGAAGAGACAACTCATTGGAAAAGACCCTGATGCTGGGAAAGACTGAGGGCAGGAGGAGAAGGGGACGACAGTGGATGAGATGTTTGCATGGCATCATCGACTCAGTGGACTTGAGTTTGAGCAAACTCCAGGAGATAGTGAAGGACAAGGAAGCCTTGTGTGCTGCAGTCCATGGGGTCACAAAGAATTGGACACAACTGAATGACTGAACAACAAATGAATAACCTTTGGGCTACTTCCCCTTTCAAAATTCTTCTCTATTTTTAAGGTTTAGTTTGGAGTTCCAGATTCTCTGGTATAAGGGGTGACTTCTTATTCTGTGATGCCTCAGCAACCTGTTCCTGCTATCACCAACATATTTCCTTAAATCTACCAGGCAACGTGGCCGTGCATCTCCCAAACAGAAGGTCCACAAGGGCGGTAATCATGTATTACTCCAGTCTCTGGATTCTACAATGGCTAGGACTACGCCAAGTATACACCACCAAACACATAAACAGAGATTTAAGTCAAAACTACATTCACATACAAAGAGAAAGATTTAAAATATAATTGCTATTTGACAGTAAAACAAACTTTCCATTAGTTCCACTTGGCTAAAGAAGGTAGATAAGCACATATTCAGGCAGGAATACAAGCAGATAATTGGCCTGCCTTAATTGTAGAACTTTGGCCACCTGATACAAACAATCGAGTCGCTGGAAAAGACCCTGAGGCTGGGAAAGATTGAAGGCAAAAGGAGAAGAGGGCGGCAGAGGATGAGAGGAGAGTGTGAGGGACAGGGAGTCCCTGCCTGCTACAGTCCATAGGTCGCAAAGAGTCAGACACAACTTAGCAACTGAACAGCAACAATTTTAGAAGCCAAGATCAGATACTTTCTAGGTGACCCCAACATGGGTTATAGCTCTAAAAACCTGCTGGAGCTTTGGATTAAAATCGTAGTGGATTACTTATGGAAGTGATTTACAAATGGTGTGCTCAAGAACAGCAGTCAAGAGTAACCCTAAGCTCTGAGGTGGGTAATAGAGACCGAACGAAAGTGATGTCACTCTGCCGACAAAGGTCTGTACATTCAAGGCTATGGTCTCCCCAGTGGTCACGTATGGTTGTGAGAGCTGGACTGTAAAGGCAGAACACCTCCAAACTGTGGCGTTGGAGAAGACTTCTGAAAGTCCCTTGGACAGCAAGATCAAATCAGTCAATCTTAAGGGAGATCAACCCTGAATATTCACTGGAAGGACTGATGCTGAAGCTGAAGCTCCAGTATTCTGGTCATCTGATGCAAACAGATGACTCATTGGAAAAGTCCCTGATGCTGGGAAAGATCAAGGGCAGAGGAAGAAGAGGGCATCAGAGGATGAGATGGTTAAATGGCATCACCAACTCATGAATTTGGGCAAACTCTGGAGATGGTGAAGGACAGTGAGGCCTGGCGTGCTGCAGTCCATGGAATCACAAAGAGTGGGACACGACTGGGTGACTGAACAACAACAACAAAACAGGCAAGTGTGTGAGCAGGCATGTGCACACACAGGTGTGTGTTTTGAGGAGCCCTTGTAGCAACTAGCATAGAAATAGTATCTATTAATATTTTAATACAAGTTCATTTTTAATGTAAGGGTTGAAGTATCAAGGCTGCTTAAAATACAAATGTTGACTACTTTGTAGGTAAGGACCACAGAATGCCTAACAGATTAAGAAAATAGTATTTCTATCTGTTGTTTTCATATGGAGATTTCCTATTACAAGCTGGTAATCATCTCAGTGTTAGATTTTTAATGAACTTAAAAAGCAAAGAAAAAATTAATGAATGAAAACAGGCTTAATTTTGAAAAATAATTTTTATATGGTATATTTTTAAAAGCAATGTTAAGTCTCACTTTTAGTGCCCTGCAATTATCAAATTAGTCATCCTTTTCTACCTGGTATTGAATATATATACAGTAGGAGCCAACAAAGTCACTCAGTGTGTGGGAGTGTATAATATACATTAATACTTGCATTCAGATGTCCCTGCAATTCATTCACAGTGAAAGCCCTCTCAGATTATAACTTTGTTGGGAAGTATATGCATACTTACAATGCAAAATTTAACATTGCTATTTTTTTTTTAGCTAACCTAAGATACATGAGCTAACCTAAGAAACAAGCATACATAATATACATAAGCTAACCTAAGAATACCTTTAAAAAAAAAAAAAAGAAACTATGCCATTTACCCTTAGGAATTTAAAAATAGCTTATTTGATATATAAATACATACCATACCATTCACTCATTAAAAAGTAAGAAATTATTAATAAATGTTAAGTATATTTACAGGGTGGTGCAGAGTCCCTGGAAAATTCTTATCACTCAAAAGTAAACTCCACCCAGCAATCCCACTCCTAGATATACACCCTGAGGAAACCAAAATTGGAAGCAACACATGTATCCCATCATTCATTGCAGCACTATTTACAATAGCTAGAACACGGAAGCAACCTAGATGCCCGTTGACAGATGAGTAGATAAAAGAAGTTGCGGTACATATACACAATGGAATATTACTCGGCCATAAAAAAAACACACTTGAGTCAGTTCTAATGAGGTGGATGAACCTAGAGCCTATTATGCACAGTGAAGTAAGTCAGAAAGAGAAAGATAAATATCATATACTAACGCATATATATGGAATCTAGAAAAATGGTACTGAAGAATTTCCTTACAGGGCAGCAATGGAGAAACAGACATAGAGAATAGACTTATGGACATGGGGAGAGGGGAGGAGAGGGTGAGATGGATGGAGAGAGAAATGTGGAAACTTACATTACTTTATGTAAAACAGATAGCCAACGGGAATTTGCTGTATGACTAAGGAAACTCAAAAAGGGGCTCTGTATCAACCCAGAGGGGTGGGATGGGGAGGGAGATGGGAGGGAGGTTCAAGAAGGAGGGGATATATGTATACCTAAGGCTGTATATTGTCACCCTGCTTATTTAACTTCCATGCAGAGTACATCATGAGAAACAATGGGCTGGAAGAAGCACAAGCTGGAATCAAGATTGCCGGGAGAAATATCAATAACCTCAGATATGCAGATGATACCACCCTTATGGCAGAAAGTGAAGAGGAGCTAAAAAGCCTTTTGATGAAAGTAAAAGAGGAGAGTGAAAAAGTTGGCTTAAAGCTCAACATTCAGAAAATGAAGATCATGGCATCCGGTCCCATCATTTCATGGGAAATAGATGGGGAAACAGTGGAAACAGTGTCAGACTTTATTTTGGGGGCTCCAAAATCACTGCAGATGGTGACTGCAGCCATGAAATTAAAAGACGCTTATCCCTTGGAAGAAAAGTTATGACCAACCTAGACAGCATATTCAAAAGCAGAGACATTACTTTGCTGACTAAGGTCTGTCTAGTCAAGGCTATGGTTTTTCCTGTGGTCATGTATGGATGTGAGAGTTGGACTGTGAAGAAAGCTGAGCACTGAAGAATTGATGCTTTTGAACTGTGGTGTTGGAGAAGACTCTTGAGAGTCCCTTGGACTGCAAGGAGATCCAACCAGTCCATTCTGAAGCAGGTCAGCCTTGGGATTTCTTAGGAAGGAATGATGCTAAAGCTGAAATTCCAGTACTTTGGCCACCTCATGCGAAGAGTTGACTCATTGGAAAAGACTCTGATGCTGGGAGGGATTGGGGGCAGGAAGAAAAGGGGACGACGGAGGATGAAATGGCTGGATGGCATCACCGACTCAATGGACATGAGTTTGGCTGGACTCTGGGATTTGGTGATGGACAGGGAGGCCTGGCATGCTGTGATTCATGGGGTCGCAGAGAGTCAGACACGACTGAGCAACTGAACTGACCTGACTGATGGCTGATTCACGTTGAGGTTTGACAGAAAACAACAAAATTCTGTAAAGCAATTATCTTTTGATTAAAAAAATAAATAAATTTAAAAAACAAGTAAACTCCATTTGGAGTGGAACTTTCTGTGGCCCATAAAAGTACATTTCTCTGTCCCGTGTTCTAGTTTTGTAACTGATATACATTTCCATTCCAATATGTATTGAAAAGTGGTTAAGAGAAAGGACTCAGCAGTCTGAACAGGCTTAGGCTCTAAATCTAGTTATTCTATTTACTGTTCTTCACTGCAGTCACATTATTTAAATGTTTCTGAATGTTTGTTTTCTTCATTCATAAAATGACAGTGTATCAGTAGCATGCATCAGGTGATACTGTATATGATCTCAAAACTCTTGGTGGCCTGTAACAACAAAAATGTAACTCTTCCTCATATTACAGGAATGTCATGGATTGGTTGAAGCTTTGCTTAAGTCGCTTTCACTTCCAAACTTAAAATGTGGAAGAGGGGAAAGCAAAGAGAGACACAGAGAATCATCAACTTGAACCATATGCCCAGAAATCGTGCCTTCTGCACTTCTGCATGCATTTCACTGGCCACTGCAGGTCTCACAGCTACTCTCAGGTTTAATAGGCAGAGATTCTAACGCAGAGGAGGGAGAGGCAGAGATTCCATCACAGAGAGGGAAACCAGAATGCCTGGCAAGCAACGACACAATCTACCAGAGAATAAAAAATACCTACACCGAAGAGGGAGGGGTCAGATGAGAGATACATAAAGTACTCAGTGGAGTGCCTGACACAAGTGAGCGCTCCTTCATCAAAGGAGGCTGTTATGTGTCCCCATGTTTAGAAAACGCAAAGGAGGTTACTGCCTTCTTTGCATCCCCATCCCAGAGACACAGTTTGCTGTTTAATAAACACTGGTTTTGCTGAGTCATTTTATATACCAAGCATCTGTAACTAGAGCAGAACATACTTTCCACTCTATTCCATGTGACACATGAAACAAAAGTTATCTGAAATTAGCATCATTTGGGATAATCAGATCATAAACAAAGGAGAGTTGAATATTTCTAGATAGATCTTTAACATCTCCCTTCGGACTGGATTCTTTAATTGGGGCTACCAGGGTGGTGCTAGTGGTAAAGAACCTACCAGTCAATGCTAAGTATTTATTTACTTCATATTAAAGAGAAGCCAACTGAACTGTCTGAATTGAATGCTCAGTCTAACTAGGTTGAATGTATCAATCCTATCCCTATTAAATTGATCAGGTATTGACTCATTCTTTTAGTGTTTGGTAGACATGGTCTTTTTTAAAGGGAAAAGTATATATACTTTTTAAAGTATACACACACACACACGTATATATATACCTGTTTTTTACCATATACTTGTTCATGTTACAGAGTGTTTGAATCACAACAGATTTTGTTGTTTTCTTCTGTTTTATCTTATTTTAAAATTAGTACAGTAAACCTGACTTTTTTTCTATGTGTTCAGTTTCATGAATTTTAATATATGTGTAGATTTATGTAACGATCACCATATGCCAGATGTAAGAGCTCTCTTTGGATTTCTTGGCCTTAGCAGAGTAGAATAATAATTTTAAAATAAAACAAGCCATTGATAATATCAGTTGAAAATAAATGTGTTTATAATTACAACTCTTAGTGTTTTGACATTTAGTATTGACATATATTCTTATCTTCATAATGTAAAGTCTGATTACTGACTCGGACACTGAGATGAGTATGACACAGAGGTAAATTGGTAATGGTAATTGGGCACTAAAGTCCTTTTAACATTTCTATGGAAGCTAATTAGGACAGACATTTTGTCTTCAGTTATTTTAATGCAAATACTGAAAATGTTAACTCTGTGCAGTTTACAAGTGAATTTCCTATTATAATTAAGTTATAGATCAAGTGTAAATTAGAATCTGTTCACAATATCGACTCCTTTTCATTTGGGATATAAGGACGGGAAATGTTCTCTCTTTATGCTCCCTAGTTTACTTTCTAATGCTATTAGTGATAATTTATCTTTAGATGGCTGAGAAGAAGCTTGCATGAAGGTGTGCTAAGCTGTCTCAGTCGTGTCCGACTCTCTGCGACTCCATGGATTGTACTCGCCAGGTTCCTCTGTCCATGGGATTCTCCAGATAAGAATACTGGAGTCAGTTGCCATGCCCTCCTCCAGGGGATCCTCCCGACCCAGGGATGGAACTCGAGTCTCCTAAAGCTCCTGCACTGTAGGCAGATTCTCTACCACTGAGCCACCAGGGAAGCCTCAAGAATAAGTCCAGGTGCAGGGAACTGACTTAGTGGCTGATACAGTGTCATTAATGAAGTGATGGGTGAAACATAACTCTGGTCTTATTTTACCTTGACTTATATGACTTTAAGAGTGTTGAAGGTGACTCCAGAAATAGGATCTCCTAGAACACAGACACTGATTTTGTCTTTAATGCAAAACTGCAAAGAGTTAACATTTTCAGTGTTTGCATTAAAATAAGTGAAGACAAATGTCTGTCCTAATCAGACATTTTACCTTTACCTAGAAACCTTTGTAGGACTTACTCCAAAACAGCCAAGTTGATTATTATTGAATGATTCCATCATCCGTTCATTCAACTATAAATTAATTGTTTAAGTGCCAGGCAGCAAGGAAATGAGGAGATACAGAAAAGCGCAGTATGCTCTTGGGGTATGAGCATGGATGGTAAAACTGCAGGACAGAAGAGCTAAATGAAGTCTGTACAGAATGCTCTGGCGGTGAGAATAAAACTACCCCAAAAAGAGATATTTAAAATAACATAATATTGCTGCAACAGGGATGAACTTTGAAAACATTATGCTAAATGAAATCAGCCAGACCAAAAGGAAAAATATTGCATGAGCTCACTTACATGAGGTACCTACAACAGGCACACTCAAGAGAGATAAAGGGGAGAGAGGCACAGGGAGTGTATTGTTTAATGGGCACAGAATTTCAGTTTAGGAAATGAAAAAGTCCCAGAGATGGACTGTGGTTATGGGTACATCATACTGTGAATGTACTTAAATGTCAGTCAACTGTACACTCAAAAACAGTCAACAGGTATAACAACACATATGATATAAGGTGGTATATCTTATAAAGTGATCCAGTGACCTGTCATATCAGTTCTGCTTTTTTTAATCTAATAATATAAATTCTATCTTTAAAAGTACATTTGGGAAAAGTAATAAGTACGCTTGGAGACCACTTAATGATTCTCTACCTATTTACTCTTTTATCAAATACACTGACTGTAAAATTATTTGTTGAAATTACCTTAAAGAAAGAATTGTTTGAGGGTTGGACTCATAGATTTTACAGGCTAAACCTGCTACTCACTTCTAAAATAAAGATGTACATGCTAATTAGTGAACATAATGAAAAAACACATTATTCTGTTTTAAAAAATGAATGTCTTTATTTTATACAAAGGTAATAGATACTCATTTTTAAGGTTTTGGAAAAACAGAAAAAATAGAGAAAAACAAATCACAGTTCAAGCAATGTTGTTACTATCATCATGAAACAATTATAAAATCATACTTGATACGATCTAGTGGACTTAGAAAATCTAAAATGATCTTCAAAGACCAAATATCAAGTTAATAATATTTCTTGACAATATATCATTCTGTGAGAGCTCTATTTCTTCAGATATGAAAGAAGCAAAACTTTCTTCTAAGCAGGGTCCAAATCACCCAGGTTCTTATACTCAAGGGACTCCTAATACTCCCACATTAGCATAACGAGAGAAACTGGAATATGAAAACAACCAACAAAGGAGAATCAGAGTTAAGAATCAGCAAAACAGCTCAGAATCATTCCTGAAGAAGTTACTACCAGTAGAGCAGTGCTGGTATTATGATGAGAGAGCAGAAAAAAATAGACATGGAAGAAATTTCTTTGTTCCAAAAGACAAAAATGAGAATGAAAGTAAAAGGAAGAGGGAGGGGCAAATCTTTCCCCACTCTCAAATTTATTGCAAGGGAATTCTTGCTTGGAGAATCCCATTGACAGAGGAGCCTGGCAGGCTACAGTCCATGGGGTCCCAAAGAGTTGGATAAGACTGAAGCCAATTAGCACAAGGGAATTAAAAAAAAAAAAAGACCATAAGCAGTCATTTAACTGGAATGATTATTAGAGGAAAGGAGAAAGATCTCAGCAGTCTCTGAATCACATACTATTAAGTGGTACAGTAGTAGTAAAAGTAAAAGTGAAAGTTGCTCAGTCCTGTCCAACTCTTTTGACCCCATGGAAAGAGGTCTGTCCATGGAATGCCAGTCTCCTCTGTTCATGGAATTGTCCAGGCCAGAATCCGGGAGTGGGTAGCCTTTCCCTTCTCCAGGGGATCTTCGCAACCCAGGGATTGAACCCAAGTCTCATGCATTGCAGGCAGATTCTTTACCATCTGAGCCACCAGGGAAGCCCAACAGTAGTAGCTGTCATAGTAATAACAACAATGATGACAGATAGCCTCCTTAGGTGCCAGGGGGTACCATTTGCTAATTCACGCTGAAACCTGCAGAGCTCGGGGGCAGGGGCTTTCAGGCGAGTTTTAGTCCCTTAGGCCTCCCCCAAATTCCAAAGAGCAGACTCAAGTCTAATTATCCAAGTTTGAGAACGCAGACACAAAGGAAAAGTAGTGAAGCAAGAAAAGTACTAAAAGCTGAAACAATAGTTTAGGGATATAAGAGAGTCCAAGTTCCTCCTCAAGGGATATACATAACAATCTGACACATACCTTTGAGATGTTCTACAGAAACTAAGACCCACACCCAAGTGGGAGATGGCAATTACATACTGACCACAAGCTCTAGACTTCTGACTGTGGTACAGTCACAGGTCTGTGAACCATAAGGTGGATGATTAAGATTTCCAGAACATCACCCTGTTACCTCACCACCAACAGATCACAGAGAAGTCCATGAGCTGCAACCCTCACCCCAAATTCTGTCTTTAAAAATCCTTTCCTGAAAGTCATCAGGGAGCTCAGGTCTTTGGAGTGGGAGGAGCCCATTCTCCTTGCAAGGCATGCTGCAATGAATGCTACACTTTCCTTCATATAACTTAGTGCCAGCAGACTGGCTTTGGTGAGTCAGGAAAGCAGACCCAAGTTTACTTTGATGACAACACTCATTATCTCATTTAAATTTCTGTGCAAACCTAGAAAGCAGTTTTACTGAATCTAAGACTCAGGGAAGTTAAAACCTTGTTCAAGGTCAATGGTACAGCTGTAGTATAAACACAGGCACCCTAATTAAAGTTACAATAGACCGACTCTCAAATATTCCTCTTTCATATATACATTATTTTGAGCTAAAGGCAACTGAGAACCAGCAGACCCAGGAAAAGCTCAAAAAATGGCGCCTTTGTCTTCCTTTGGTAAAAGGAATTTCTACATATAAAATTTCCACTTTTAAAGGTAGAAATTTTGGGCAAAAAAAGATGTAAACACGGAAATTCCACACTGAGAACATAATTTTAGCAATTCCTATCAACAGTGGTGACAGAAGACTCTCGAGAGTCCGTTGACAGCAAGGAAATCAAACCAGTCAATCCTAAAGGAAATCAGTCCGGAATATTCATTGGAAGGACGGATACTGAGGCTGAAGCTCCAGTACCTTGGCTGAAGCTCCAATACTCTGGCCTAGTATCACTGATTCAACAGATATGAATCTTAGCAAATTCCAGGAGACAGTGAAGGACAGGGAAGCCTGGCGTGCTGCCGTCCCTGGGGTCACAGAGTCAGAATGACTGAGTGAATGAAAAACAACAACAAATCAATGGTGAAGACAAGACTTAAAAAGGCATAAGAAACCTTTCTAAACAATCCCTGTTCACTATACAGTTCCTAGTCACTTTCCCATAACTAGTTTTCTACACCCAGAAGCTACATTTGCTTTAGTTTTAGCATAAGATGGTAAGTAAACCCAAGTTCTAAACACCCTTTAGGGTTACTGACTACTGGGTGCTTCCATGCACATAGGCAGGAAGCACATGTTACTAACCTTTCTTCTCTTACTAATCTATCTTTGGCTAGTCTAACTTAGAGAAACCACCTGGAGATCCTCAGATAGGTAGAGGAAAAGATTTTTTACTCTCCTACACTCTGCTCCACCAAAATGTGTCTCACAAATGTGTCCTCACTAAATCTAAAATAATTTTTGAGGACCAGCACTAATTAATTCACATGACAATGTAAACAGTAAATCATTTCTAGAAACAGGGCCGCAAATAAACAGTGAAGAGTTTTCGCTCCAAAACAACACCAAAAACACAAAGACAACTAAAAATTTTCAGTTTGCAAAATTCTCCTTACATTCGATTTATTAAAATGTGAATTTCCCCCAAATGTCTCAAAATGCATGAATTAAATGGCTCTTACTACAGTACTTGAAATTAAAAGAAAACAAATTAATAGACTCTTTTTACTTTTTTGCTATTGAATAATATGGAATTTGAGTTCAAAATGATAAATGGGTATATGATTTTTATAAAGGAACAAAGAGGAGTCTTTTTCTTTTTTGTTCTACTTTAATTGTTCTCACTTGGTAAAACTGGCTTCACATGTCAGTTCTTTAATTGGACCCGAAATGAAAGCATTTCCAGTTACTGCATGGTAGGCTAGCTTGTCTAAGAACACCCTAACAGAGTATTTTGGGATTTGAATCTGCTGCTTTTTTAAGCACTGTGGTTCCAAAGTTATAGGATCAGATAGCTTATCTAGAATATAAAGAAATTTCACAAAAAAATTTCATTTGATGAGCCAAATTTACCTGTTAAGACTTGAGCTACTAGGTTGGGGCAAACATAATTGCGGTTTTTGCATTATTGAAATCTTCCCTTTTATATTGGAATAAACAAATGTGGTTATGTTAAACATCATTTGAATGGGCACATCTCCTTTATGTTTTTTTGCTAAAATTTATTACTTACTGCTTATTTTATATTTACTTTAGACTAGGAAACTGATGTTAGACAAAAAGCAAATCTGAGCGATTTTCTTATTTGAGTTCAAAATGGGTCATGAAGCAGCAGAAGCAGCTCACAACATCAACAATGCATCTGGCCCAGGAACTGCTAATGAACGTGCAGCATAGTGGTGGTTCAAGAAGTTTTGCAAAGAAGACGAGAGCCTTAAAGATGAAGAGTGCAGTGGCTGGCCATTGGAAGCTGACAACGACCAATTGAGAGCAATCACTGAAACAGATCCTCTTACAACTACACAAGAAGTGGCTGAAGAATTCAGCATCAACCATTCTATAGCAGTTCAGCATTTGAAGCAAACTGGGAAGGTGAAAAAGCTCGTAAGTGGGTGCCTCGTAAACTGACCAAAACCAAAACAAGTCGTCGTTTTGAAAGGCTGTCTTCTCTTATTCTATGCAACAACAACGATCATTTCTTGATCAGGTGTTATGTGCGATGAAAAGTGGATTTTATATGATAGCTGGTGATAACCATCTCAGTGGTGGGACAGAGAAGAAGCTCCAAAGCACTTCCCAAAGCCAAACTAGCACCCCAAAAAGGTCATGGTCACTGTTTGGTGGTCTGCTGCCCATCTGATCCACTACAGCTTTCTGAATCCTGGCAAAATCATTGTATCTGAGAAATATGCTCAGCAAATCAATGAGATGCTTCAAAAATTGCAACACCTGCAGCCAGCATCGGTCAACACAAAGGGCCCAATTCTCCACAATACTACCCAACCACATGTCACACAACCAATGCTTCAAAAGTTGAACGAATTGGGCTACCAAGTTTTGCCTCATCTGCCATATTCACCTGACTGCTTGCCAACAGACCACGACTTCAAGCATCTCGACAACTTTTTACAGGGAAAATCCTTCCACAATCAACAGCAGGCAGAAAATGCTTTCCAAGAGTTTGTTGAGTCCTATAGTTTGGATTTTTATGCTACAGGAATAACCAAACTTATTGCTTGCTGGCAAAAATATGTTGACTGTAATGGTTCCAATTTTGATTTAAAAAGATGTGTTTGAGCCTAGTTATAATGATTTAAAATTCATGGTCCCAAACTGAAATTACTTTTGCACCAACCTAATATTTTTTTAAGTGTTTTTAAAATCAAATTGAAGTCAAAATTCTAAGCAATTAAAATTTATTTCCTCCGATTAGAGGGGAAAATGAAGATTTTTATTTTCCTTCTCTCTGTCAAGGTCTGTGGCCTTTAAAAATATAAAAAACTGATGCACATTTTTGAAAGGATCTGCCTAATAAGAGAGGTGATCATTTGATACAAAAGTATTTTCAGATCTTACATGTTGCCATTTTTAGAGGGTTTACCTACTTAGAAAATAAAGATAATAGAGCAGGACTTGAAATTCATCTTCCCAATGATCAAAAGTTATATATTATTCACATATGATGTTTACTTGGCTTCAAAACTGGATAAATATAGATCTAAATAACAATCATTAAGGGCTTCCCTGGTAGCTCAGCTGGTAAAGAATCTGCCTGCAATACAGGATACCCTGGTTCGATTCCTGAGTCGGGAAGATTCTCAAGAGAAGGGATAGGCTACCCATTCCAGTATTCCTGGGCTTCCCTGGTGGCTTATCTGGTAAAGAATCCCCCTGCAATGTGAATTACAATGTGGATTAACAATCATTAAGGAGATGTAAGACACCATATTACATGCTACGTATTTCCTCCTTTGATCTTACATGGATGACCAGAGAGATGTTGTAAGTATTCATGTTTAAGCATGTAAGAATAAAGATTTAAAAAAAAAAAAAAAAAAATTAAAAAAAATAAAAAAAAGAATTTCCAAGTCAATTATTCTGTTTTTTAATATTTCAAAATTATCTAGAGATTGGTAATCTAGAAGATAGGAAAACAGAGTGTCAAAGAGAGGCTAACAAAACATTAATACGTTGAAATGAACCCTATGGAGAGTGACGGTGCCATCCACAGTTGTCCACAGAATGTTCAGATCATCTCCTTCGTCCCACCCTCACAGGACTCTAAATAACCTCTCCACAAAACTACCTAGACAGGCACAGTTCATACAAGCAATCTATAAAAACCTGGGATTATTCTGAAATAAGAGTAAAAATTTATTCTGAATAAACAATACTCAGTGTCCCTGAAGAAAATGGTATCAAGAAGTAGGAGAACAATCCAGATAAAGAAATTCCTCTGAAGAGGCTGCCCTGAGAACAATGAACACTCTGAAATGTTTTCAGCTGAGTGAAATGAAGACAGGAAAATCCAACCCCTTAGAGGTTTAAAGATTAGACATTAAAACTACTCATTAAAAATTAAAAACAAATGGGATACTCCCATCTGGGTGTTTATTTTCCCGTTAATAAACTATTGAAAGACCTTCCCAAGCACTGATTATATATATGACGTTTAAAAATGAACTCACTGTGGATGAATGGATAAAGGAAATGGGGTGTATGTACACAACAGTATACGTATTATTCAGACCAAAAAAAGAAGGAAATCCTGTCATTTGTGACAACTTGGATGGACCTTGAGGGTGTTATGCTACATGAAATAAATAAATCAGACAGAAAAGACAAATGCTGTATGATCTCACTTACATTTGAAATTTAAAAAAAGAAAGAGAATTCATAAGACACAGAGAGCAGACTGGTGGCTGCCCAGCCTTATCACCTACTGTGATCACTTCAGAATACATACAAATAACACATTTTTATGTTGTACATCTGACACTAGTAAGTAATATGTCAATTATAGCTCAGTTTTAAAAAATGAACTCAGCATATCTTTGCCAAAGAATTACAACCCAAAATCTCTGCATTTCTCACCTTCATCCATTACGCCCCATTATCTACTGTGTGCTGCTTCTACCACTCACCCTCAGAAGGCTCTGATATTTGGCCAAATCCACCTTCTGAACATGACTTTGCACTGTCTAGGTCACAGACTTCTTTCTTACAAAGCATAGTGTAAGTGCGGCCCTTCAAACGGGCACAGAGTATTCCTAGAGTGAAACAAACCAGCAGGTGAGGGTCATTTAAAAATGAATCCATGTCCAGGTCTTTAATTTCCATTTGTACATTTTCATAAAACCCATTTGTCCGTGGTCAAGGCTTCTTCATTCGGAGTTCTCCCGCCACACCTCCCTCTCACTTTTACTGAACACCTTCAGGTCACCACACAGGGACGTATGAAGCTGCCTTTTTCAAAGCACTATGAAGAGTTACCATGCCTGCCACCCTCAACATCCATGTCATTCAAAGCAGAATTTATAATGCACTTCTATATTCATGCTTACTAAGTATTTTTAGTTTCTGATGAATTATATACTACCACTAATGACAATTTAATAAAATAGGGTTCTTTAAAAAATACTTAGATACTTGTGGTCACAAATCTTTTAATTCATATGTACATTTTAAGAATCTTTTTATTCTATATTGGAGTATAGCTGATTAACAATGGTAGTTTCAGGTGGACAGCAATAGGACTTAGCCATGTATACACACATGTCCATTCTCCCCGCAGTTCCCTTCCCATCCAGGGTGCCATATAACACTGAGCAGAGTTCCCTGTGCTATACAGGAAGACCTCACTGGTTAGCTACTTCAAATATAGCAGAGTGTACAAGCCAATCCCAAACTTCCTATCTTCCCCCACCTTCTCTCTCGCTTCCCTGGCAACCATAAATTCATTCTCTAAATCTGAGACTCTGTTTATGTTTCATAACTAAGTTCATTTGTATCGTTTCTTTAAAATTCCACATATAAGGGATGTCATAAAGGATACCTGCACCTCAATGTTCACTGCAGCACTGTTCGCAATAGCCAAGACATGGGAGCAAACTAAATGTCCACTGATAGAGGAATGGATAAAATGCGGTGTGTGTGTATATATATACACACCACACACTAAGCAACTAACCCCGTATGGGCTTAGTTACTCAGTTGTGCCTGACTATCTGCGACCCCATGGAGCCTGCCAAGCTCCTCTGTCCATGGGCATTCTCCAAGCAAGAATCCTGGAGTGGGTCGCCACGCCCTCCACCAGGAGATCTTTCCAACCCAGGGATTGAACCCAGGTCTCCTGCACTGTATGCAGATTCTTTACTGTCTGAGCCGCCAGGGAAGCCCATATATGTGTATACACACACACTAGACTATTACTCAGCTGTTACAAGAATGACACAATGACATCTGCAGTGACATGGATGGAGCCAGAGACTGTCACGCTGAGTGAAGTCAGAGAAGATGAAATATCGTATTTATATATTTTGATACAGAGAAGGATGATAGAATGATCAATAGATGACTTTCAAGCTTAAAAATACACTATATTAGGCTTCTATAGAGAAAATGGAGATTTAAATCCAGGGGAAAAAAGGATGATGTAAATTTTTCTAATTTTTAATATTTATTTGAATACATATGAGTGATAACAGTTTTATTTGACTATAATTCTTTATTTAAAATATAGCAAAGATTACATCTTTTGCAACTATTTAAACTTACCATGAAAAAACTTCAATATCAATAAAAAAATCTATGAGGCAGCACATGATTTTAAAAAATTATTTTGGAGTAATAAGCAAATAGGAAAAGGAGTGCGTCAATGCTGCATATTGTCACCCTACTTATTTAACTTATAGGCAGAGTACATTATGAGAAACACTGGGCTGGAAGAAGCACAAGCTGGAATCAAGATTGCCGGGAGAAATATCAATAACCTCAGATATGCAGATGACACCACCCTTATGGCAGAAAGTGAAGAAGAACTAAAGAGCCTCTTGATGAAAGTGAAAGAGGAGAGTGAAAAAGTTGGCTTAAAGCTCAACATTCAGAAAACGAAGATCATGGCATCCGGTCCCATCACTTCATGGCAGACAGATGCGGAAACAGTGGAAACAGTGGCTGACTTTATTTTTCTGGGCTCCAAAATCACTGCAGATGGTGATTGCAGCCATGAAATTAAAAGACACTTACTCCTTGGAAGGAAAGTTATGACCAACCTAGACAGCATATTAAAAAGCAGAGACATTGCTTTGCCAACAAAGATCCATCTAGTCAAGGCTATGGTTTTTCCAGTGGTCATGTATGAATGTGAGAGTTGGACTGTGAAGAAAACTGAGTGCCGAAGAATTGATGCTTTTGAGCTGTGGTGTTGGAGAAGATTCTTGAGAGTCCCTTGGACTGCAAGGAGATCCAACCAGTCCATCCTAAAAGAGATCAGGCCTGGGTGTTCATTGGAAGGACTGATGTTGAAGCTGAAATTCCAATACTTTGGTCACCTGATGCAAAGAGTTGACTCATTGGAAAAGACCCTGATGCTGGGAAAGATTGAGGGCAGGAAAAGAGGATAACAGAGGATGAGATGGTTGGATGGCATCACTGACTCAATGGGTGGACTCCGGGAGTTGTTTGATGGACAGGGAGGCCTGGCGTGCTGTGGTTCATGGGTCACAAAGAGTCGGACACGACTGAGCTAATGAACTGAATATCAAGCAAAAGTTTCAATACCACTCATGGGCTTCCCAGGTGGCACAGTGGTAAAGAATCTGCCTGCAACGCAGGAGATGCAAGAGATGCAGGTTTGATCCTTGGGTCAGGAAGATGCCCTGCAGTAGGAAATGGCAACCCATGCTGGTATTCTTGTCTGGGAATTTCCATGGACAGAGGAGTCTGGTGGGCTACAGTCCATGGGGTCACAAAGAGTCAAACAAGGTTGAGTAACTGAATATGCATGGGTCTGCAAAGCCAAGTCCCAACATTTTAGTCGGGCATTCTGCTCTCTTTACAATCTCATTTCCCTGATGGCTTTCTTTTCTCTTTCCAACATATACCAACTCCCTGGGAAGCCATTTCCACTCAGAAAAGATCTATAGCATCTTGCCTGGAACGTGCTCTAGATTTTTCACCCTTGTTCATATTTCAGCCTCAGCCTAGAATGCAACTCCCTACTTCCAGGTTACTTGTGCCTATGAAAAACTACCCACATCTCATATATCAATTCTTCTTGTGTTTCACAAGGTACACAAAGGATCATTTCTTTTCAATTCTCATTTAAAGCACTTTATATAACCCTCCACCACAACACCCCCCCACCACATCATAAGTAAAAAAATATTTGGTATCTTTTGGTTTGAGTTGAATAGTAGTTAATTTCATCATGAGTCAATGTGTTTAAATGAGACAAATTACAGACTCAGTATTCACAATTCTCATTGTGGCTTTTTCAATGATTCTGTATGCGCCTCCAAAGGAATCCTCAACTTTATAGGTAGCGTATACCTGTTTCTGCACTTTAAGCTTGAAGAGTATAGGGCTGCTTTTTTGTACAGTTTGAGTAAGTTCGTACAGTGGTACACCAAAAGCAGAACTGGCATTCATTTTTTAAAAACTGATATATAATTGATATATAACATTATATTAGTCCCAGGTATACTTCATGATTTGACACACACACACACACACACATATATATATATATATACATATATATATATATATATAGCAAAACGATCACCACAATAAGTCAGGTTAACATCCCTCATGACACAAAATTTCTTTTTCTTATGAAGATAACTTTTAAGATGGACTTTCTCAGCAATTTTCTAATATACAATATTATTAACTACAGTCACCGCTATACATTACATTCCCAGAACTTGTTTATTTTATAACTGAAAGTTTGTACCTTTTGACTGCGTTTACCCATTTTGTCTACTCTCCTACCCCTGGCAGCCACCAATCTGTTGTGTTTTTATAAGGGCTCTTTTTTCTTTTAATTTCCAATATAAGTGAGATCATACAGTATTTGTCTTTCTCTGCCTATTTCACTTTATATAATGTCCTCAAGGTCCATTCAGGTTGTTGTTTTCTTTATGTGTTCATCAATGGACATCTTACATCTTTTATACAGTAGATTTTTTAATGAAGTTAATAAAAAATAACTTGTCACCATTTCCAAACATGAGGCCAATTATATATATTACTAAATTATAGGAACCTAAAATTAAAGCCATTTTTAAGATACAAGGAGGTCACATGACAAGGCCAATTGGTTGAAAAGCAGATAATACTGTTCAAATGCTAAAATACTCAAACATATCTTAAATTTTTCCTGTTCAAAATATGAAATTTTCTAAGCAGACAAACTACAATCCCAAAAAAAACAAAAAATTTCATATTCAGTAGCCATTTTACTGTTTATGTCTCTCAAATAACAACCAATAACAAAATGATAATTAAATACTTTAATTTTTTTACTCAACATTAAAATATGCAGTGATAAATTCCCATGTCCATTTCAAACAGAATATATAACATGTCATCACTCAGTAATATAATTATTAACTTATAGCCCAAAGAGAATATGAAAATATGGTACTCTTCGGATACAGCTCAACTTTATAGTTATCTGTATGTCTAACTTAACATCTGTTTCCTGTTTATATTTTCACAAGGTATTCTGCATTGCTCAGTGTAATTATATATTCTTCAGTAAGAAAAAGTACAATATAAGGCTTCCTTTAGTCCCATCTGGATGTAATAGAAGAATCAAATTCTGAAATGGCAAGACTGTGAAAGGAAATTTCTACCTTTAATCAGAACAGAAACAGCTATTGCCCTTTTTCCTACACTATGGCACTTACTAGTAACTGTAAGAAAAATACTAGCCACATGTGAAACTCTGAATCTGTGTAGGTAGAATCTGAAGGACCATAGACGAGTTGAATCTGTTTTAAGCTGACTTTACAAAATCCAGTCCAAAGCTGAACCTCTGCAATGTTATATGTGGAAATTCCTTTAGGATTCTGATTATGTAGTAGCGGAGTAGGCACATCTGTGACATATTACAAAACCAAAGCAGTTGCCAGAAAAGTTGCTGGCATTTTATTTTTTAAGAACTTAACATTTTTGGTTTACTAAATCCTACAGTCTCAGCAGTCGAAAATTTGAGAGTCACTTCCCATGTCTTTGAGCCTATAACCACTTTTATTCTTTGAGTTAATGAAAACTAATCTGTTAGGTCATTAATTTATTATTTAGATATTAATACAGAATATAATAATAACTTTAAGTGACAATATTAAACAAATCATAGAGTGAGGAAACTAAGTGATATATAAATCAAACTCCCATTCTGTCTCTACTACTTCTTTAGGAAGATTTAAAGGGGTTACATGACTTGCCTAAGGTCAAACAGATATATAGTGCTAGAATTAGGGTTAGAACCAAGATTTTCAGATTTTCAGAGCAGTGTCCTCTCAAATATAAATCTAAATTGTATTGTATGAGAGGAAGTTTAAACTAAATTATATCAAAAGGCATTCTAATAGAATATTTGGTTCAATTATTGAATCTGCTATCATATAAACATATTTAACATAAATAAAACCTGTACATTAAAATTTTTAAAAATTCTCTTGAATAGGCATTCCATCAAGTACCTATTGCAGAAAATCAACTCACAACCAATTCCAAACTACTAGCCTTACAGGGGGAATATTATACTAGGCCACCTGTTGAAGGGTCTTGCCATTCAAAAGTCTATTTAAGCAAATAGTGACAACTCTCACACAAGGCTGGTAATTTTATCAAAGCCAAACATTTGTCTACCCGATGGCCCAGCAATACCCCTCCTAGGTATATACCTCAGAGAAATGAATACATTGGTTCAGTAAAGGACACATATGATAATGTTCATGTAAGCTTTCTTCACAGTAATTGAAATCTGAAAACCACCCTAGTGTTCACCAGGAAAATGGCTGAACAAACTATGATATACTCACAATATGGAACCCTTCACACAATGGAATAGTAACAAATTCCCAATATAGAGAATAACATGTGGGACTCTTGTAGACATTCTGGTGGGCAATGACAGATAGCAGCACCACTGCAGAGCCCAGGTGACCAATGGCATCCCTCCATCTCTGCTCATACTTACCAGTTACCTACAAGCCACTCCTCCCCCAGAGCCCTTGGAAAGTCTCTCACTTCCCAAATGAATCCCGCTTCACTCCCCCACTAGATCTCTTTCTCCTTCCCCATGAGGACCTTATACTTCAGTTTATTCTATTAATTGTGAGATTTCTGATTAGCAAATACATGTGTGATCCAAACGACACCTTTATACAGAAAAAGAACAAGTACTTTCTGATCTGATGCATTGATTTAAGGTAAAGTTTCAAAACTCTGATATAATAATGGTAATGTTAATAGCTAAAAACTATTAGTACTTCTGTAGGTTAGATACTATTCTAAGATGTTCATTGTTCTGCCAATGTTACTCTAATCCAACTAAAACAAAAATTCTACATTTATATAGCATCCCATAGAGTACTGGTGATACACTGTTCAATACTCTTTGTATAGGTAACTGCTATTATGCCCCGGCTGATACATGAAAACATCAAAACCCAGAGAAATGTGAAAAATTCCCTCAGTGCCCCACACAAATCAGCAGCACATCCAGGATTATATACAAATATGGAAGTTCAGGACTTCCCTGGTGGTCCAGTGGAAGACTCAGCATTTCCACTGTAGGGGGTGCAGGTTTTGACCCCATGGTTGGGGAACTGAGATCCCACATGCCACACAGCACAGCCTCCCATCACCCGGCAAAAAAGGAACTGCAAGTATAGAAGAGCAGAGAAACAGAAGTAGGTTATTAATTTTCCTGCTCTATTTTGACAACTTCTTTACAGAAATAGTAAGGACTCTGAGGAATTAAGTTCTAGGAATCTAATGCACAGCATGGCAATTACAGTTAACAATACTGTATTATATCATGGAAATCTACTCTGAGAACAGAGCTTTAATATTCTCACCATAACAAGAACAACAACAAAGTGGTAATTACGTTATGTGAAGGATGCGTCAATTCACCTTGTTGTGGTGAATTTCACAACACTATTTGAATCAAATCACGTTGTACACCTTAAACTTGCATAATATTATGTGCCAGTTATAACTCAAAGTTGGGGGGGGAAGGGAAAAAGAGTGGGAAAAGTTATGTTTCTATTTTACTGTAGTCTATTAAGTGGGCAATAGCATTATGTCTGGGAGAAGGCAATGGCACCCCACTCCAGTACTCTTGCCTGGAAAATCCCATGGGCAGAGGAGCCTGGTGGGCTGCAGTCCCTGGGGTCGCAAAGAGTCGGACACGACTGAGCGACTTCACTTTAACTTTTCACTTTCATGCACTGGAGAAGGAAATGGCAACCCACTCCAGTGTTCTTGCCTGGAGAATCCCAGGGACGGGGGAGCCTGGTGGGCTGCTGTCTCTGGGGTCGCACAGGGTCGGACATGACTGAAGCAACTTAGCAGCAGCAGCAACAGCATTATGTCTAAAAAGTGTACATACTTTAGTTAAAAAATACTGCTAAAAAATGCTAATCAATGATCTGAGCCTACAGCAAGTCATAATCTTTTTGAAAGAGATTTATCAAAGATCACAGATCACCATAATAAATATAATAATGAAAAAGCTTTAAATATTGCAAGAATTACCACAATGTGACAGAGAGACATGAAGTGACCAAATGATGTTGGAAAAACGGCACTGATAGGCGCTCAATGCAGGGTTGCCACAAACCTTTAAACCTGTATAAAGCACCATATTTGGTAAATGCAATTAACCCAGATAGGTCTGTACACAAAAGAAGAGTGGCTGGTGCCCTGGGAGATTTGTAAAAGAACACTAAGAGAAAAGAGAGTGAAAGTGAAAGTCGCTGTCAGGTCCAACCCTTTGCAACCCCATGGGCTTCCCTGGTGGTTCAGCTGGTAAAGAATCCGCCTGCAATACGGGAGACCTGGATTCAGTCCCTGGGTTGGGAAGATCCCCTGGAGAAGGGACAGGCTACCCACTCTAGTCTTCTGGCCTGGAAGCCCATGGGGTCAAGTGCCTCAATCCCAGGAAGACTGGGAGTGAATGCTGGCGGTATACCCAACGGCTTATGGCGCCAGCCCCCTAAACGATCCACAATTCCTCTCCAGGGTTGTAAGTAGGGAACCAGAATAGTCTATGGAACAATTATTCCTTCAATAAGAGAGAGATCTTCTTGATATGGTTTTCTACAGATTCCATTTTTCTGTTGTATCATCTGCAGCATGAAAAACACTTGCAAGTGAGGAGCTCCATGTTTCTTTCTCAGGTGTTAGACAGAGGATACAAATTAAGTGACTCCCCACACTTAACTACAGAATCAGAAAGCTTTTGTGATCCAGGCCTCTCATTCACAGGCTTATATAAACATGATACAACCGTCAAAGAAAGTATTAGGATGATTATTTCATACCAAATATGGAATGATGAAATGACACATTTCTTTGGCTTTTTTTTGTTTGTTTTTTTGTGGGTTTCTTTCTTTTTTTTTTTTTTTTTTTTGGCTGCAACACACAGCTTGTGGGATCTTAGTTTTCTGACCAGGGATTGAACCTGTGCCCTCAGCAATAAACGCATGGAGTCCTAATCACTGGACCACCAGGGAATTCCAGCAATTCTCTGAAATGCTACGTTTTTAAGTTCTAGGTCACATCAAGTAAAATGAGTTTGCCAAGATTTTAGAAGGCTCAGAATTAAAGAGATCAAATGGAAAAATTTCAATCTTATCTCATTCATCTCAATCCCTTCAAAATGATGTTCCCTTTTCAAAAAGACTGAAATGTAAATAGAGTGATCAAGATTCAACTAATTTCCCAGATCAATGACAAACTGATTCAGACTCAGGTCTCCTACTTCTGTGAACATTTCAATTCAGTCATGTCCCTTTCAGCTAGAAGGATAACAAAGGAAAACATCATAAAGATATTTCAACAAAAATTTTGGTAAACTTTAAAACCTATGTTTACTTTCATGACAGTAAAACAACGCACTGCAAATTTCAAAATGACTCGCTAATTTCAGGAGTTACATATCTGCAAATTACCAATATTTTCCAGTGCTTCACTGCAAATTCTATAGCATACAGCTTAATTCTAAGTTTGATATCTTCCCAGTTCAGTAAAGCAGATCAACAGCAAACCTCTTTCGAATTAACAAATACCTAGTCAACTGATGCACAAAGCTTTCTGGAAGATGACCCAGAGGATGGAACATATATGGAAATATCATGTATCAAGAAAATGAAGCATTTTCATGAGAAGAGATTTACAATAGCTTCATCAGTACAGGAAAGTGATTTGGAGGCTGATCTATTAGAATATATATAACAGAGTAATATTTCATATGGTTTTTAGAAAAAGAATCAATAAAAAAAGACAGGGGGGCAACCATATGTCTCAGGCAAGGTTCCGTAGATGTAAGCGACATTTTCCTGTTTGATGCCCACAGCTATGAGTATCTAATGAGGGATGCATTTTAGTGGCTAAAATGCCTTCTGTGAGGCTGTTGTTTGTTACAGGCCACTGAGAGACTCAATTAATAGTGACCTTTTGCAGTCAATAACCTACTAATAACATGAGTTCCTCCTCACAAGCTTCACAAGGGCAGATGGAACCATAAGTGGCTGATGGCACCTTTAACATGGAACACAAAAATTAAGGAAGAAATTTGAGCCAATCCCATACACTCCTGGCCTGACAGACACAGAGGCAGCCCATTTTAAGGTATAAACAATATTTACTGACATCAGCAGGGATGGCAAAGTAAAGACCCCTGAAAAGCCTCTCCTCCATAAAAAACAATGAGGACAGTGACAAAAATGGTCAGAATCAATTTTTTTCTAGAACTCTGGAAATTAACTGAAAGGCTTACAGCAACCTGAGGAGTGTTTATTCAGGAAAAGTGGAGCACTCTTGGTAAGAACACAGAGTTACGTGGCATTTTAAACCGGCTCTTTTCTCACCTCCCACTCCTCAGTTCTGTGGTGGCCTTAAAAACCAACAATCTTTAATCATGGTGAAAAACAGCAGCTGCGGCAGCCACTGGAGGGGGCAGAAGAGGGTTGGAGCTCCTTCAAAACTCCATTCCCAGAAAAACGGTCACCATTTGACCTGTGTCGTGGTTTCATGGAAGACTCCACTCACATGGATTTCTTATTTAACCTGACCTGGCACTCACCCAGTGAGAAAAGCCTTTTTCCCAGGGGCATTTGTCAAAAATAATCAGCTGCAATTGCTTAACATCATGGCTGCCTGGGGCTGCAAATAACAGAGCAAATAATAAGCAAATCAAAAAGCTTAAAAAGGAAAAGCGAGGGAATGTGATGTCCAGAAGGGGTTTTGAAACACACTGACATATTCCTGGGACTCTAGAAGGCTGTGTGCATGCACAAGGACGTGTGCTTGTCTGGCTATGCACCTACTCAGCAGACATGAGAAGGCCCTTGCTCTCACTTATGGCTAAGTCTGAGATTTTACACAAACAGGAATTGTAAGCAACCTGAGTGCTGAAGGATGCTCCAGTATGCATAAAGGGCTCTTCTTCAAAGACAGAAACTTATTGGTTCTAGGCATTTAAGGAAATTTCTGTCCAATCATTAGTTGACTATTAAGCTTTTAATTTGATAGAGACTTCACTGGCCACATATAACAAAGTACTGACTTGACTGAATTTTTAAAAAGTCACTAAACCACCACCAACAACAATAGATCCTGGGGAGTAAAGAATATCTGATTTCCAGAGCTGCCACATTATATTTACAAGTCTAGTTTTCAACAAAAAATTACGAAGCATGAAAAACACACACACAAAAAGCAATCAACAGTAACTCACCCAGCAAAAGCCCACATAATGGACTTGCTAGACAATGACTTTAAATCATTATTTTAACATGCTGGCTCAGGTGGTAAATAATCTGCCTACAATGCAGGAGACGTGGGTTCATTCTTTGGTTCGGGACAAATCCCTGGAGAAGGGAATGGCTACCCACTCCAGTATTCTTGCTTGGAGAACTCCATGGACAGAGCAGCCTGATGGGCTACAATCCATGGGGTCACAAAGAGAGACACGATTGACTGATTAAGACTTTCAAAGAAGTAAAGAAAATCATGCTTAAAGAATTAAAGGAAAGCATGGGAATGATGTCTCACTGAATAAAGAATACCAATAATGAGAAGACATTCTGGTATGAAAAGCAAAAGAAACGAAATTTAAAAATTCACTGTAGGATCAGCAGATTTGAGCTGGCATAAGAAACAAATCAGCAAACTTGAAGACAGGTTAACTGAGATTACTCGGTCTGAGGAACAGAGAGGAAAAAAAAACAATGAGTAAAAATTAATAGTGTCTCAGATCTGTGAGATACCATCAAATATATTATAAAAAAGTAGAAAAATATCTGAAACAATTATATCCCCACACTCAGAAATTTGAGGAAAACCATTAATCTGCATAACCCTGAAGCTATACAAATTCTAAACAGGATAAACTCAAAGAGATCTATACCTAGTGATCTCACAAACCACTGAAAGACAAAAAGGGAATACTGATAACAGCAAGAGACAAGTATCTCATCATGAATAAGCGATCCTCAATAAGATTAACAGTTGATATCAGAAATCAGAAGCCAGAAGGTAGTGGAAAGACAAATATAAAGTGCTGAAAGACTGCTAACCAAGAACTCTCTCTCCAAAGAAGCCATCTTTCAAAAATAAACAAAAAGCTAAGCTATCCCAGGTGGCGATAATGGTAAAGAACCCATCTGCCAAGGCAGGAGACATAAGAGATGTGGGCTTGATTCCTGGGTCAGGAAGATCCCCCAGAGGAGTGCATGGCAACCCACTCCAGTATTCTTCCCTGGAGAATCCCATAGACAAAGGAGCCTGGTGGGCTACAGTCCATAGGGTTGCAAAGAGTAGGACATGACTGAGGCAACTTAGCACATGCCTAGATAAACAAAAACTGAGAGAATACTTTGATAAGAACCCCAATTCAGAAATACTAAATAGAGTCCACCAAGGCCAAAATGAAATGACACTACATAGTAAACTCCAATCCACACAAAGAAAGAAAGAACACGGGTAAAGGTAAATATACAAGATGATATAAATGTAGTTTCTGTTTGTAACTCTTATTTTTGTCTTTCTAACTTAAACAACTGCTGCTGCTGCTGCTGCTAAGTCACTTCAGTCGTGTCCAACTCTGTGCGACCCCAGAGATGGCAGCCCACCAAGCTCCCCGGTCCCTGGGATTCTCCAGGCAAGAACACTGGAGTGGGTTGCCATTTCCTTCTCCAATGTGCGAAAGTGAAGTCGCTCAGTCATGTCCGACTCCTAGCGACCCCATGGACTGCAGCCCACCAGGCTCCTCCGCCCATGGGATTTTCCAGGCAAGAGTACTGGAGTGGGGTGCCATTGCCATCTCTGCAAACAAATGCATGAAGTATTAATTATGAATATGTAGATACATGTACATTTTATAAAGATATGGTTGTGTATGATAACATCAGCATAAAGAAGGGGAGAGAGAATTGAGCTACATATAGAAGCAAAAATTGTGCATCCTATTGCAAAGTTGGTATTAGCCTAAACTAGACTACTATAAATTAAAATACCAAAGTAAGAACTGAGAAAGTAATTTTAAAGATAATAATATATAAATTCAAATGGCACATAGAGGATATGTATTTACCACAAAAGAATGCTGTTGTAGGCTAAACTGTGAGTCACAAAAAGACATTTTTGACATCATCATCCCCAGAACCTATGAAAATGAGCTTCTGTGGAAACAGGGTCTTTGCAGATGTAATCAAGTTTAACTGAAGGCACAGTGAGTTAGCGTGGGCTCTAACCCAATGACGGGTGCCCTTATAAAGGAGAGGCGGTTTAGTCACAGAGAAGAACACCACGTTACAATGGAAACAGAGACTGCAGTGATATGTCCACCTGCCCCCAAGGCACACCAAAGACTGTCAGCAACCAGCAGAAGCCGGGAGAGAGAACAGGTCAGAAGGAACTAACCCTGACAACACTTTGATTCAGGAACCCCTAGCCTCCCAAACTGTGAGCAGAGATTTCTGTTATTTTAAGCCACCCGATTTGTGGTACTTTGTTACAGTGACCTTAGGAAGCTAAAACAAAGACAGTAATAGAGCAAGAGAGGAACAAAAAACAAGATCTACTGAGATGGAAAAAAGAAGCATGAATATAGAGCAGACAATGAAAGAAAAGATGAATGTTTCAAATTTCAACCAAGTAGGATTTAGGCTGCTATTTCATATGACTATGTAATAAAAAGCTGATGTAAAGCTTGCTTTTTAGACATATTTTAACACATAACTATGAAAGTTACTTCTTTGTTGCCACATATTAGAGATAGATTTATCAACAATATATTCTCTAATGAAGGCTTTACAAGGAGCAGACTTCTAACAGCAATTTGAAAAACAGAGAAAGATACAAGCTATAAAGAGACAGAATGGATTTCTGCCCCCCTAAACTAACGAACAACTGGAGAACTTTCAATATTACTCTAAACAGTTTGACTTATCTGGCCCACGTGCAGCACCCACCAATGCTAACAATGATTTATTATACATATACCACTCATGCTCATTATCTACTTGATAGTTCTGTTCAACACATTCAAATAAAGGCATTCTTAATAGTTTAAGAACCCTTATGTTTCCAATTTAGGACACAATCATCATTTACTGTTAAATGACATTAAAGAATTTTGGACCTAAAATGTGAAAGCCTAACATTTTCATGTGGATTATTTTTGTGGTAGGCAAAGGAAGATATGGGAAAAAGGACAGATGCACACTGGATCTAAAAACAACAAACAATTTAGTAGATTAAAAATAAATAGAAGCAAACTAAGGAACTATTTCTGGAAAATATGCATAATGTCTCTCAATTCTTCTATGAACCATTAACTTCATTACCAACCTTTCTGTTCTACACCATGAATCACGTGAAAATTCCATTACCCACCTGATATAAAATATGAAGATTTCATTTTACTAAGTGCTGAATTAGCAATGGTAGCCTTTCGTAGGCTATCAGAGCAAAGAAATCAATACAGAAATGATCCTAGTATTCAAAGAGAGGTGTAAAGAAAAATTACATCAAATGCCTTATGTGTTAGCCATGTTCTGTGCTGTTGAAGGAAAAGTCAGAGGCAGCTTTTCTCAATGGTTTGAGCATAACTGACTTCCTAAATTAATGAGGAAGATAAAGCCCACAGATGGTGTATTGTGGAGTTTGAACTATACAAATTTTGACAGGTGACATGGAAGCCTTCTCAGCTACTCCTGTGAAATTAAGGATTCAGGGAAATGGCAATGTGAAATGCCTTTTAAGATGCAAATTAAAGCATATACATATCTAATGCCCTTCTTTAGAAACTGAGATGTACACCAGAATACTAAAAGATGAAACAGGAATATTTTGTATGCCACAATCAAAATATGTAAATTTCCAGGCTTCCAGTATCCTAGAATTATATTTACAATTCTGACATATTAAAGTGTTCTGCTTCGTTAAAGGATATATAAATACATATCCTACGTTTTATCCCTATGTTTTTTCCTCTCAGGAAAATGATCATCTCTTTGGGGAATGACTGTCAATAAGTCACTAGATTTCATGAGCAATACGTAAAAATTCAGGCCAATGGCAAGAGAAAAATGTTATCAGTGGTTGCAAAGTTCAGATGATATTATCACCAAGTGGATTAAACCATATTGTGATAACCAAAACCAATCTATTTATATTCGTTTGCTGAGTGTACACTCCAACCCAAGCTATCTGGTCATTCAGAAACTAAGGGCGGCCGGGAGGCCCACAGGGTGAGTCGCTGTATAAATTACCACCACATAAACAGAATCTTAAAATATGGATTTTCCACTGTTCTCCCCAAGAAGACAGAGATAATATTTTCAACATGAGAAACAGTCATGCACAAAATAGTTCATTCTCCCCCTGGGAAAAACATACCTGAGATGATAAACATAAAATTTCTGATGAAACTGATGAGTCTGTGGCTGTGAGGATAGCAACAGTTATTTGTTGAGATCAAGTCTAACTTTTTATGAGCTCGTTTCTTTTCTGGGTCCTCTGGCCTGCGTGCTGTTATGAGACTTAGTCACTCAAACACTACTATATGCAAAATAGATAACTAATAAGAGCCTACTGTATAACACAGGGAACTGTACTCAGTACTCTGTAATGACTTATATGGGAACAGAATCTGAGAAACAGTGGGTGTATGGATAACTGATTGACTTTGCTGTACAGAAGAAACAACACAATATTGTATAGCAGCTATATTCCAATAAAAATTAATTTTAAAAATACAAGCAGTGCCTTCATAAATAAATGAATTTATTTCCTGGTTTTACCAGGATTCAAGTCATTCAGCAAACAGGACTGGGGCACAAGTCCCGTTTATCTGGGAGGGCTGCTCCCAGCTCTCAGAATTTGGCTTGACGAGCTCTTTATTAAGGATATGGAAATCCTTTTAATAATTGATGAAGGCCTCTTCCCCCTAAATTTTCAGAGGCACAAACTCTGGTTTCCAGTTTCAGAAGTTTCACTGATCTCTTGAAATCCAGTCACAAATCAATGGCAGGTTAAGAATGAAGTAAAGTGCTGGTAATTCTAATTAGTAGAGAGCTGGGTGCCAACAGTCACATCAAACCACACTGACAAGACTCTAAAGCTATAGTGGACTGCAGAAATAAAACATTTCTCCTTTTCATTTCCTTGCCCTTCTAGTCACGGAAAGGGTGAAATGGTTTGCATACAACAGCACAAAATCTGTTTGCATATTTTTCTATTATGCTGCAAAATATAATCTCAAGGAAAAATCCAAAGGTTTAAAGACACATGTGAACTGTTCACTTCAATCTGGAAATTCTGTACTGTTTTGATGAAACATAAGCACAGCAGGTACTGAGTTTGCTATTATTTTGAAACTATGAGGCATTTTTCAGAAGTCGACCAAGCCAAACATATTGTTAATGTTTATAAATTACCACGCAGCGAAAGTCCTTGACAGATATCTACTGTTTTTTACCAGATAAATTTACTTTGCCAAATCAACAATTAGATAAAAATGTAAGGTCTTTTAAATAGAAGTAAATAAAATATACAAAAATCAAGAGTAGCAGGAAACTGTCTTGTAGTAACTACAAGATTTCTCAATCAAAAACGGATGGAATACTTAAAATATCACTATGATTAAACTTACATTATATAATACATATAACAAATATACTAAATATAAATCTTGTAAAAAACTATACATTTTAAATCAAGCTGATTAAAATGTAATCAATGTTAAATATGGGTGGCAATACTTTTCAGCAATGTTTTGCAGAGTGACATAAATTTAAAAGTAACCAATTTGCTTTATTCATAATCCGAACATAAGAAAAGTCCTTAATAAAAAGCATATGTCCTCCAGATTAATCAACTTGCTCTCTCTGGACCAGGCTGTAAGTGGCACACCAAAATTCTGATAAGACTCTTAAGACACACAGGCATCTTCAAGGAAGATAAAAGTTATTTTAAATTATTTGTAACACAAGGAGAACCAGGATAGGTTAGATAAATCAAATTCACAGATAATCCTCATATCCCTTACTGGTCAACAGCTTTCATATCCTTTCCCTATCAGCCAACCCATAAAATAAAGAGCAAGACAAACTGCCTGGTTTTAATTTCTCCTCCTTGACCATCCACTGTTGACTTCTCTGATGGAGGTGATAAAAAACAGTGAAAGCTAAGAGGCAGGAAAGAGAAGAAAGAAGCTAAAAACCTAAATAATCAACAAGTTCAGTAATCATATAATGAACTCATTGGCTCTAGGTAGTTCAAAAGAGATGAACTGTCACCATGATATGTTAGCAGGGCAAATAACTAAAGCATACCACTTAGGTGGGTTTCCCCCCACCACCTAGTGCCTCTTCACACTAGGGTGACCCACAATGAGAAGCATGTATGACAACCATCCACAAACTATTCCAAAACCAGATGCTCAGCCCTGATATGAAAGAGTAAGACACGTAGTCAAACAGCAGGTAAAGTGACAGCCAGCACATCATTCCATACACACTTATCAGGTACATGTTTTCCGTGGCGCTGAAACGCAAAGAGAAACAATACAGCCTCTCCCTAAAGATGAGAACACTTCTGCTGGATTTATGTGTAAATAAGGAATCATGTTGCCCCATGACAAATGCCGACACAGACATGTTGGACAGAGTCTGACAAAGCAAGGAAAGAAACTGGAAATTATTGGGAAAGGTCTTATGGAAGATGCAGGACTGTAGAAAATATTTTAGAATCAGAGGAGATTAGAGACCAGACAGCTGCTAATCACTTATGTAATACAGGCAATTATTAAAGCTTTCTAAGACTTGGCTTCTCTGCCAATAAAATGAAGATGTTGTTAACTCGCCCAGTTGTGCCCGACTCTTTTGCAAACCCACGGACTAGCCCATCAGCCTCCTTTGCCCAAGAAATTTTACAGGCAAGAATATTGGAGTGGGGGTTGCCATTTCCTACTCCAGGGGATCTTCCCAGCTCAGGGATTGAACCCACATCTCTTGCATCTCCTGCACTGGCCGGAAGATTCTTTACCACTAGCACCAACTGGTCAGTCTGAGGTAACATAATACCTTACCTGTGGGCTACCCACAACCCAGAGGGCAAAACTAAGTGATGCAGTTTCAAGAGTATCAAATTCACAAGCCACTCCATCTAGAAGGTCAGAGTTCATTGAAGAGGAGTATGCCAGCATTGCTATCTTAGCGATATCAACAGGAAAGCAAAAATAGAGGGAAAATATCTCTTACTAGATGCCATAGGAGCACATATTAGGGGAATATATTAGTCAATATATGCAGTTGCAAACATTAGTAATTCTGACTAACATTACTACCCAAAGTCGTCATATGGTAAGTATGAAATATAAAAAAAATTAAAGTAAAAATAGCAGGAGTATAAAATGGGTTAAAAAAAATACAGGCCACACTGGAGGCATCGTAAGGGTAGCAAAGGGAAGAGCAAACAGGATGAAAGAAGCATCTTAAGGACCCTGTCAGTCAATACAGTTGCTCAGCTGTGTCCAGCTCTTTGCGACCCCACGGACTACGGCAGGCCAGGCTTCCCTGTCCATCACCAACTCCCAGAGCTTACTAAAACTCATGTCTATCATGTTGATGATGACATCCAACCTTCTCATCCTCTGTCGTCCCCTTCTCCTGCCTTCAATTTTTCCCAGTATCAGGGTCTTTTCCAATGAGTCAGTTCTTCACATCAGGTGGCCAACGTGTTACGAGTTTCAACTTTAGCAACAGTCCTTCCAATGAATATTCAGGACTGACTTCCTTAGGATTGACTGGTTGGATCTCCTTGCAATCCAAGGGACTCTCAAGAGTCTTTTCCTACACCATAGTCAAAAAGCATCAATTCTTCGGCACTCAACTTTCTTTATAGTTCAACTCTCACATCCATACACGACTACTGGAAAAACCATAGCTTTGACTAGACGGACCTTTGTTGGCAAAGTAATGTCTCTGCTTTTTATATGCTGTCTAGGTTGGTCATAGCTTTTCTTCCAAGGGGCAAGCATCTTTTAATGTCATGGCTACACTATCTGCATGATTTTGGAACCCCCCAAAATAAAGTCTCTCACTGCTTCCATTTTTCCCCATTTATTTGCCATGAAGTGATGGGACTGGATGCCATGATCTTCGTTTTCTGAATGTTGAGTTTTAAGCCAACTTTTTCACTCTCCTCTTTCACTTTCATCAAGAGGCTCTTCAGTTCTTCTTCACTTTCTGCCATAAGAGTGGTGTCACCTGCGTTATCTGAGGTTATTGATATTTCTCCTGGCAATCTTGTGCTTCATCCAGCTTGATATTTCTCATAATGTACTCTGCATATAAGTTAAATAAGAAGGGTGACAATATACAGCCTTGACATACTCCTTTCCCAATTTGGAACCAGTCTGTTGTTCCATGTCCAGTTTTAACTGTTGCTTCTTGACCTGCATACAGATTTCTCAGGAGGCAGGTCAGGTGGTCTGGCATTCCCATCTCTCAGAATTTCCCCCAGTTTGTTGTGATCCACACAATCAAAGGCTTTGGCATAGTCAATAAAGCAGATTTTTTTCTGGAACTCTCTAGTTTATTCGATGATCCAACGAAGGTTGGCAATTTGATCTCTGGTTCCTCTGCCTTTTCTAAATCCAGCTTGAACATCTGGAAGTTCACGGTTCACATATTGCTGAATTGGAGAATTTTGAGCATTACTTTGCTAGCATGTGAGATGAGTGCAATTGTGTAGTAGTTTGAGCATTCTTTGGCATTGCCTTTCTTTGGGATTGAAATGAAAATTGACCTTTTCCAGTCCTGTGGCCACTGTTGAGTTTTCCAAATTTGCTGGCAGGACCCTATAGGTCATGATAAAGAGCTTCTTTACATGGTGAGTAATGAAGAGGCATCACAGATCTAATATGAGATAAAATGCTTTTTAATCTACTATTTTATCAATAGTTTCTATTTCATATTCAAATTAATAATGATTACATAGATTATGTTTCTTCAATTTTAGGGTGTTTTCCCACCAAGCATTTTATGCACACACACACACACACATGCATATATAGATGTATATACATATATATGTGTATGTGTATAAATAAGATCTTTGTCAGTTATGTCATCATTTAAAATGAATCCCGTACGGTACTTTACAGAATCGGTAAGTTAAAAATAGGGTTTGTAAAAAAAAAAATAAATTAATTAAAAAAAAAAAAAAGGGTTTGTAGGTGTTCCAATCAGATACTCAACTTTGACTGCCTGTTAGGCATTAAGAATTCTCCCTCCTTTCCTTTTATTACACATTCATGCAATATCTGCTATATAAAGTGCCACACATAACGCTAGACTCTCAACAGAAACTAAAACCTACATCCTATGTTAAGTGTGATATCTTCTGTTTCTGGGAAGATTTAATAAAATCTTATTATTAATTATTTAATAAATTTAATTAACATTTATTATTATTTAATAATATTTAAATATGAAATAATAATTTATTTGACTTATTATTATTTAATAACATCTTATTTTCAACAGACCCGTTTTTCCACACCGTACATTTAAATAATGCTAGAAACTTTGGTATTTTCCTTTAAATGACTTTTCCTTTAAACTGTTCAATTAAAAAAAAAAAACTGTTAAAAAAGAGTTTAAGAAAATATCTCAAGAGTCAGGTAATGTGAAGTGAACAGAACCAAGAGGAAGGAAAGCCACCTAGTGAAGTGTTCTGTAATTAAAGTCTGTAGCTTTCACGCATTGGAGAAGGAAACGGTAACCCACTCCAGTGTTCTTGCCTAGAGAATCCCAGGGATGGGGGAGCCTGGTGGGCTGCCATCTATGGGGTTGCACAGAGTCGGACATGACTGAAGCGACTTAGCAGCAGCAGCAGCAGCAGCATGAAGCATCTTCCAGAAACACAAAAAAGCTGGGTCCTCCCAATATAATATGCTAGGAATGCCCACCATAAAGGTATTAAAGCATCAGAGAAGTTATTCAAGAGTGGCTTCCTTCTATCCTGATGGTTAAAAAAAAAAAAAAAATCATCTGTCATTCACTGGGATTTTTTTTCCCTCTGTTTTCAGCTTTTCTTCTGTTTTCTTCTTTTCCTAATTGATGAATTCTCTTCAGCACTTTAGATAAATCAAGTAATTTCTTCAGAGTGGTCTAAGCTTAGGAAGAGGAAAATGGGTAAATACAATGCACTGTGGGTACGGGCGGAGACGCCCTCGGGCTGGCTCCCCTCCCTAATGTCCTTTTTCACACATGGAAGCCCTTGAAGCTCATTTACTTTGGTATCTTGTGCTGCCTCTTCTGGCCAGAAAGTTAACACTTTGAAATCCACTCACTCAATCACTACTGGGTGGGGTATCGAGAGACAGACAGTGACAATGCCCTCGTGAAGATGAGAAGGTAGGAGGGAAGGCCAACATTATAGGCATCTTAAGGCAAGCATTTTTAAAAGGTAATGTAACGACCAATACTTTGGTCACCTGATGCAAACAGCCGACTCATTGGAAAACACCCTGATGCTGGGAAAGATTGAAGGCAGAAGAAGAGGCCGACAGAGCATGAGATGGCTGAATGGCATCACCAATGCAATGGACATGAACTTGGGCAAACTCCAGGAGATAGTGAGAAACAGGGAGGCCTGGCGTGCTGCAGTCCATGAGATTGTGAAGTCAGACACAACTGGGTGACTGAACAACAACAACGTTATGACAATTGGAAGTTATTTTCACTCTAACTACAATCCATGAACTAAACACCTATTGTTTTTCCAGGTAAAGTATAAAGCTCATTTGGCATCTCCTATTGATTTAGCAGCTCTTCTGGAGCACCTATTCAGAGGTCAACAACTCTATCATCATGCCAGGTGCTGAGCATTAGGGTTTGCTATAACTGCAATATTAGCTTCTGCAATTTTGCAGTTAATTAAAGGACTGAATTTTTTCCAAGAGATATTAGGTTACTCATCTCAGAGCCAATACATTATTTTTTTCCGCTTGTGTTTACTCCCCACCTGAACTTCTCTGTAGCTACTCATGTTCCCTTGATCTTTAATCTTTTTTTTTTTTTTAATCCAAAGAAACTAGCCTGTTATCAGCTATATACTGGCAGGGCTTACTTCTTTTCCTACCCACCAAAGACCCAACACATCTCCCTGGTCTTCATGATGGCTCACATTTATTGCAAACACAGCAAGACCACTCTTAGCAGATTTGATTTTTTACAGAGAATCATCTTGGTTTTTCAAGTTCAAAGAGTTAAGTAAAAACAGACATGCCTGCAACTTATTTTTAAATAGCAAATCATAATTGTCCCACACTGCCCAAAGTACCACAGTTAACATATAAATCACACACAGTTACTAAAAAGATCTTGCTGGGAAAATGTAACAAACTTGCTAAATCTCTTCATTATATATTTATATTTAACAACCAGATTGCAATCAACTGTTTTCAGAATTTCTAAAATGGATTGTTCATAGTAGCGTGACTTTTCAGCAACAACCTCATGGTAAATGCCTCTAAACCAAATCAACAGAAACAATTCAGGGATATTTATTTGCATTTACACATTTAATTTCAGCCACTATACTTGCTTTTAAAACTTTGCGATGTCATTTTTCTGTGCAAACTTATTGCAAAGAACACAATTGATTAAAAATATAAGTGACTTGTTTCTACACTTTATGCATGATTTTCCAAGAGTACTTGTCCTCAACTATGAGATTAATAGCATAATTTATTTCTCAAATAAAAATCAAGGATCCCAGCATATACTTTTTCATTTAAACGGTTGCTTCCTTGTCCATATTCTTTGCTCATACTTATTGTACCATTTGTCATCAAGTACCATAGTTACTTGGGCTTCCCTGGAGTCTCAGTGGTAAAGAATCCACCTGCAATGTAGGAGACCTGGGTTCAATCCCCGAGTTGGGAAGTTTGGAGGAGGAAATGGCAATCCACTCCAGTATTCTTGCTTGGGAAATCCCATGGACAGAGGAGCCTGGCAGGCAAAAGTCCACTGGGTCACAGAAGAGTTGGGAGATAACTGAGTGACTAAACAATAACAACAACCATAGTTACTTGTACAAATGTCCATTTTCCTAATTTAACAGTAGGCTGCTTGAGGGTAAGCAACCTGATCCATGGAAGTTATAAAAATAAGACTCTGGATCTTACATTATCATAACTCCTTTTTTCACAGTGGTCACAAGAGAACCAAGTGGAAGACCATGAAGCTCTGTGTCTCTTTTTGATCTCATTTCACCCCTGACTATCGCCAGACAAAGGGATGGAGTTTAAAACATCCTTAAATTCTGCAGCACAGTATCCTTACTGGTAGGGCTAACAGCAGTTCAGATAATGCAATGTTCACAGTTGGTTGCAAAATCAATGCACCATATTATCTGTCCTGAAATAGACAAGAGTTAAAAATGGAGGGATTGAGGCAAATAAACACATTGGAAAACTGAAGGGCAAACTGTAAGCAAGATACAAAGAACTGGGACAAGATCGCAAATGCTAGAAAACTTAGGCAACATTAATTAAGGGTGAGGAAACAGAAACAAGATGTGCAGAATGACAAAGGGGACTTGAAATTCCCAATTCATTCTTGGTAATGTGGGACCACAAAAGAAATGTGAAAGTGGTCTTAAAGGAAACTCGTGGGATGGTGCTGAGGCTGCTGCCACGCTGCCTGGGTTGGTTCAGGTCTGTGTCAGCATGGAAATGAGCTGCTTTTCCTTACCTCCAGGTGCTCTAAAATATAGGGTGGATTGGTCATGCCCAGCCTCAGCATCGCTCCCTCAGGAATCACTTCAACCAGCTTCCACAGCAGGGCCGGGAGGCTGGAGCCAATATCTCTGCCGTAAGCCCCCGTGTCTTCACTGGTCAACCATATCTCACAAACACCCTCTGCGAATCAAAGGAGATAATTAACAAATCTGTTGCAGAGCCGTTTCCTTCATCATACAGCTGCTCACTCTTTTTAATGCAGGTTTTTTCAACACTATTATGCAGGCAAGTCTGGGTATTCAATTGCAGAGAAAAAGCAGCTTATCCCATGGTGGCACTGGGTTATTAAGTTCATTTTATGAACACCAGAGAGTTACAACAATGCTGTAAATTATCAGTGCGTCCTATGGAGTGATTAACATTCACAGCCAATCAGTTCAACCATGCTTCCTCCAAAGCCCTTTGATCAAGACTGAGGCTTTAGTCCCATCACAGAGGATACCTAGTTGATTGAACAGCATAAGCCCCAGAACTGAAAGAGTCCCTCCACAGAATAGGTACCATCAGCAGTTAACTCACTAATCAGTCTGTCAGCGACCTAAGGAAAAATGTCAAGTGTAGTTAAAGTTGGACTCACAAATTATTCATCATGAGGTACCCACTTCTCCTGCAGTAACTATGCCAATTTGTTTTCTTTATTCAATTAAGAATAGAGTGCCTTGTATTGCTGCATTCAAAGAAGCTGGTCGCTGTAGGAACTAAGCATCTGTGTGGGAAAACCTGTTTACTAAAAATAGGACAGACTGCATCCTATTTTCCATCAGTTGGACTTTAGGAAAATGTATCTACGTTTCCTTGCTACTGTTGTTATAAAGGATCCTGACTTCAAACATTACCGCTTGCAATAACAGTCTTCCAAAAATTGAAAGGAAATACTTTGGGATTACCTAGTATTATTTAAAATAAATAAAGCAGAGTTAGCAAGAGCCACCCAAGTTTGTAGGGTGCACAGAATGTTTCTGAAGGCATACTCAATGAAAGGATTAGCCTGTTTTATAAGGCCAAATGATTCACAAGGCAGAAACAGACAGTGAGAAGGGACTGTGAAACTTGCTCAGGCTAATGTGGTTTGTTGCTTCTGAAGAAACTTGATGCACACACAAGGCACACAAACAAATACTACAGCCTGAACCAAAAGTAGAAGTTTCTAGGAAGAGACTGAAAAATTAAAATTTTAAATTGTCTTTGGTTGACAGAAGAATCTAAAAAATACACTTAAATATTCCCAGCCAAGAGAGACAACAAATAAAACATACGGTTTCTATGTGAATGTGAACTTTAACAGAAAAAAGAAGCAAAAAAGAAAGATCCTCACTCTCTTTAATGTGTTACACAGAGGTGGAAAAATATACATGAAGTTATGATCTCCAATCACAGCTCTTTCCATTAGAAGAAGAGATATATTTACTCTATCAACAAACTAATCAACCGACATAAAAACATATTAACTCTTCCCCACTTGATTCTCTTTCTCAGACAAGCACATCCTTACCCACATCCAGACAACATGGAAAACACAAGGATAGAAATAAAATTTAGTTTCCCCAAATTAAAGAAGAGATTTAAAAACAAGTTTCATTTTAAAAGTCAGTTAAACATTTCTAACACCTCATATTTGAAAATCCGTAATGTTATGCATATGTCTTTTCTTAATTTAAATTTGTTGTTTCAGAAATTAATAAACATTTGCTTAGTTTTAATCATTTAATAAAAAGTTTTATCCTCAAAGTAAATAATCTGGCATATCCACAGGCTATCTTTGTGGTTCTATAATTTTATGAATATCCTCTGTACACAGAGTGTTTTTCTGTTGAAAAAGACTGGTTGTAATTAGTGGTATCATCTGTATTTTAACATGACATATGCCATCAGACACTGGACTCATACAACCTTTTTTTTTTTTTTTTTAAATCTTATCACAAAATCCACTCCAGGAAAAGAGATGGCTAAGTAACAACATAAACGGATTTTAAAACACTCTGAAAGAGGTTATAAAAACAGGACATTATCCATGATTTTCCAGTTACTGGCATTTGAGCAACACAATATGAATATTTTAAAATGAACAGAATAATTTTAATTTATAATTTTTCCATCCAAATGGTTCCATGTTATGCCTTATGTAGAGAGAGCAAGTTCCTGGAACAGTGCCTTGCTGTTTGCTAGATGAATATAGAAGGGGAAAAATCACTATGAATAGGGTGGAAATAATAGCCATGCGGAAAACAGCAGCCAGCTCTTCAGTCTGCATAGGTGGGGACCAACAGCCCCCTGGTGGGCTGAAGCTTCAAATTAAATCACAGAAAGAGGAAGCAGCTGTAGCAGTAAGTCAGCAACAACAGGAATAATGGTCTCCATGCCTCCAAGATCAAGGCTGCTAAAATGCTTGATATAATAGCAACCTGGTATAAAACACAATGAAATGAGAAAACATGTGCAAAATACGAAGTCCTTGGACTTGAGGAGAACTGTGCCTTGCTCATTCAATTCCCAACTTTGTCAAAGATGATTTTGCTCTTTATATCAGAAAGTTCAGGTTTTGGAAGGTGACCTTTCAAGCATTCATTCTAATGAGAGTGCCTCCCACCGTTAGGACACACAAAGCCATTTCATAGCAAAGGTGAAGCTCTGTGGTGCGGAATCCCCGCCACTGAAACCCTGCCCTCTGGGAAGCCTTGTGATTATTCATAGTGCAAGCAGTTCCGGTCAGGTCAGCTTGCATATGAATTCACCAGGGAAACCCAAGGCTGCAGTCTGAAATCACTGATGGATATTGGGACGCATGCATGCTTCGAGCTGCACACTTAATTGGCTATACTTATGGACAGAAGTGCTTGCCTAAACAGCTTCTTTCCTCAAGGACTTCAGTTATGAGCTCTATTCCTTTGCACATTTATTTCTTTATTTGTCCATCAAACATGTATTAGGCCCTTACCTACTATGCGCCCTGCAGCTCTTCCAGCTCATGACAGATATGGATTCATCATTAGACTTCTGTGATCTGAGACTGGCTATTACTCAGGCGTTGGTGAGGGGGCACTAACAGACGCCCTGGTGACTTCATATACATCCCTATCGGTGATGGTGGACAGGGGTGGATGCTGGCGGAACACAGCCTGAGAAACGGAAATCAAGGGCAATCTGAGGGGCCTGAAGTGCATATGAGGTAACCCCAGTGACACAGAGCCAGTCTACACTGCAACACAGATTTTAACTAATATCGATACATGTCAGAAAAACAAACATGGAAATGAAAGAGAGTCGGAGGCAGGAAGAACTGAGATAAGAGAAGTGAATCACCAATAAATCCTTCCATATTTATAATAATAAATACATGCATAAAAAGAAAGTGGTGGGTAGAAACTCAAGAGACAGGAATGAGTCTTTTTTAAGCATCCATGGAGATATCTTACTTTTCTTCCTAAAAATGACTTTTGTTCATGTTCCTTACTGTCTACCTGACTTTCCTAATAAACACTAGATTCATAAGATTATCTATCATTCCTTGGATGTATTAATTTTGGTTTTAAAGAAAGCAGATACCAGGAAGAAAGGAAATGCATCTTATAAAAGAAAATCCTTTAAAAAGTTTAGTTATTGGAATTTATTATCATTTTACCCAAGTAATTACAGATCAGCTTATAGCTGAAATGCTCTTTCCCCTGAAGACAGAGCAACATTAACAGCTGGATTTTGATCTCTGCTCCACAGTAATTTGAGATGACAGAGGATGGAAAAAGTAGAAGAAATAAAAAGTTAATAGTAAAAGAAAGATAATGTTCTCAGTAACACAGTCTCAAAATAAAGAAAATCCTTTCTGAAAAAACAAACTTTGCCAAAACTTAATTCCAAAAGACTATGACTCACTATAAATTTTCCTGTGTATGAGCTTCATTGTAATATATTAAAATATGGGTGATGATTGATTTCATCTGATCAGAGAAGTGATATTTCTCTGGTAGCTCATGCTTTATCACTGGGAAAAATTTCCACCATCATGAGTTGTTTCAGTTATTCCATATGAGTAGTCTCTAAAAATAGAGACTATACCAATATAAAAACTGCAAATTGTGATGTTTTCTTAGCACTATATGGTAAGAAAATCAACATCAACTAAACATAATATCAAAAAACCCACCTCATGCAGAAAAAAGAATCCTCCTACACTATTGGTAGGGATGTAGACTGGTACAAAAACAGAGTTGCCATATGACCCAGCAATTTCACTTCTGGGCATACATATCCAGAAAAAAACTGTAACTTGAAAGATTCATGCACTCTTCTGTTCACTGCGGCACTATTTACCACAGCCAAGACATGGAAGCAACCTTTGTGTGTTCATTGGCAGGTGAGCGGATAAAGACGGGGTACATATATAGGATGGAATATCAATCATAAAAAAGAACAAAATGCCATCTGCAGTAACATGTATGGACCTAGAGATGATAATACTAAGTGAAGTAAGTCAGACAGAGAAAGACAAATATCATATGATATCACTTATACTTGGAACTTAAAGACACAAACGACCTTGTTTACAAAACAGACATAGAAAACAAACGTACAGTTTCCAAAGGAGAAAGATACTGGAGGGAGGGATAAAGCAAAAAGTTGGGACTACCAGATACAAACTATTATACATAAAATAAACAACAAGGGCTTACTATATAGCACAGGCAACTAGATTCAATATACTGCTATGAACCACAATGGAAAAGAATTTGAAAAGGAATACACACACACACACACACACACACACACACACACACACACACACACACACAGGTATAACTGAATCACTTTGCTGTACACCAGAAACTAACACAACACTGTAAATCAACTATACTTTTATACTGAAAAAAATCACCTCACAATCCGCTACCCCTTCCTTCCTCAGAAGACGCATTGTCTCCCCGTGTCTTGTGCTCCCCACTGCCGGCCGTGCCCTTCCCTTTCTCCTACAATTCCGCTCCCCAGTCTTTCTCACCATCCATCCCAGCCTTCATGCTCCATTTTCTCCTCCATGTAGGGAATATAGGCCCGTGGGGAATATGAATTAAATATACATTATTTGTTGTCTTTATTTGGCTTCCCTGATGGCTCAGCTGGTAAAGAATCGGCCTGCCACGCATGAGACCCAGGAGACCCGGGTTTGACCCCTGGATCGGGAAGATCCCCTAGAGAAGGAAATGACCACCCACTCTACCACTCTTGCCTGAAAAATCCCATAGACAGAGAGTCTGCATTCCATTCTCTGCTCTTAATTCCCCATTCTCTCTTTTAAGGGTCACAGTGTATATGAACTAGACTTTTATGGGCTCTTTCTTCTTAAAAAACTATCTTAAAGAAAATTCAGAATTGAATATGACCCTCTGTTTAATCATATGAAAGGTCATGAAAATTGCTTCAATGGCAACATTTCTAAGTAATAATACACACAGGTAGCCTTCTACTTATTTAGCTAATTCATTTAAGAGTGAATTGGACAATATAACTCCTTTGGTCCTTTCTAATCCTACTATTAGACACTCAGCGATCTTACGTTTCCATTGAGATAAAAAGGGCTTAAGTAACACTTTTATTAAAGAAGCATCACAGCAGATCTAATCAAGGCTATCTTTTATAGAACAATGATTTATCATGGACAAATACCCAAACAGGCCACCAAAGAAGATAGTTATTGATGAGCTAATTCTTCAATTATGTTTATACTGTTTTTGTAAACTTTAAAAAAGGTTTATTAGTGGCCTGAAGGTTTTTGCCCTGTTTTTATTTTGAACAGTGTTGAATTTCAAGAAAATTTTCAAGAGCAGTACAACAAACGCATGTTCCTCTTTCACCCAGATGAAGAATGACATCTTGTCACATTTGTGAACACTTTCTCCACATCCACAAATACAACTTTCTTTTTTTCTTCCTGAACCGTCTGAGAATTAGCTGCAGACATTAGGGTACTTTACCTCTAAATATGTCAGCATATAGCTTCTAAGATCAAGAATATTCTCCCTCACATTCTCACAATACAACCACTACATCAGGCAAGAGGAACACTGGAGAACTCTGTGGTCAGAACTCAATGCTTTGGCACACACTGTTCTCTCTGTCTAAAATACACTTCACTCTTCTTGCATAATGAACACCCCTTCCAGGAAACTTTGCTGACCAACCAGGCTAATTGAGATGCTCCTCTCCTGTGCTTCCCAGCATCTTGTACAAAATTTCATACCACAATGCATTATAATTACAGGTTTAACTGCTTGTCTCTCCTGAGAGGATGGAAGAATCTTCTGGTCAGAGATGCAAAATCTTCCTAATACACTTATGCCGAGGACCTATTATGGTGCCTTAGCACACAGGAAGCCCTCAATAAACTTCAGTTCCAATCAATTTAATTAATAAGATTGTGTTCAATAAAAATGAGTAATTAAGTTGAATTCAGCTAACATTTGAAAGTACTCTTCCTTGTCCCCACATAGGTATATATAAACATATATGTATACACATGGATACATGCAGAGTGGACACAGTAATGCACTGGGTTCTGCACTAGGCAATGAGAAAATATCAAAACCACTTTTCTTTGGACACTATGAAAATGCAACTTGAATACTTCACATTTGTTGCATAGTTTAACTTGTAAGCAATCCTTACTTAGAGTTCTTTATTACCAGATAGTGGTTACAGGATACCATGACAAGTGACTACAAATCATCTTTTTACTTAGAGGTAAAACTTCCCATGTGCATGTAAATTCAGACGGATCAATTATCCACAAATTTACCAAACTTTAAAATGATCTTTTTAAGTGCTTTAACAATAAGAGTTAACAAAGAGACAGTATTTCCAGAGTACACTGACATCTGACTGCAGTCATACACAGGAAAAAAAGAATTGTTGGAATAGATTGACAATGTTGCTGCTAAAAAAAAAAAAAACAAAAACTACTTAATTCCTTTTAAAAGGTCATAATCATATAAAAATTGTTTATTTCCACAATTTCGTAAGAATCTGGAAATAATGCAAAGCTAAAACCAAACTAAACACCACAAAAGGATGACACGTTTTCTAAAAATAAGGCATCTGACTCCTCAGTCTCCAAGAATCTGCAATAAGCCTCAATAAGGCAGATTAAGTTTATCCTCTTAATACTAGTGTGTTCTGCTCCATACACGGGGCTTTTTAAATACCCCTAGAGAGAATACAGACAGCTGTGTCTATGAAGGACCCTCTGGTGTTTCAATAGGATGTAGGGAGAGATGTTATTTTGTTTTTGTTTCTTTTTTAAATTACAGCGGGCTCCACTCCCAGCAGTCCAAACAGTATAGATAAAAAAGGAAGTAGGAGGAGGAAAGAACAGACACCTGTAATGCAGGACCTAGTCTCAGAGAAGATTAATATGAGCTGATCACAGTGATGGGCAGAAATTTATCTGGATTCCAAGACAAACCAGAAGAGCTACAGAAGAGTTTAGAGGGTAAAGGAAACTGAAAAGATTTGGTGTTATTTTGGCTACTGAACTCAAGTAAAGAATGAGGAACAAAGAGAACTTAAATTATTACAGAATAATTTTATGTAATTATTACATATAATCATTATAAAAATATTTATAAACAGAATGTTTTTTTGACTAACATTTTTTGATCCTAAATGTCTTTCTCATAAGTGAACTCCATCAAACATACAGTCAAATAGGATCAGAAATTCTGTAGTTAGAATCAGGGAACTTTGACTTTAAATATAAAGCTTATTAATATTTCAAGTATTTAAACAGCAAACAGAGTTTTCTATTTTCTAGTAGTTTCTTATATTCAGCCTGAAGGTGCATCGAGCAGGTATCTTATTACAAATACATCATTCATTCATTCAATCATTCTTTCACTCATCCTTCTTCTAGCAAATATCTGCCAGACTATGTGCCAGACACTGTTTCAGATCTAGAGATAGGTCTCTGCCCTTAAGAAATGTATTCAAGTGAGAGACAATAAACTGAGATAAAGAATATGTTGTCAAGTAAAAATAACTGCTAATAAAATGTCTGAAAGCAGGAACAGAGGAACAAGTGATACAGTGGTTGGGAACGGATGCAGTCACTGTCGACAGCGAATAGTGAGGACAACTCAGGATGACTTGAAATCTGAATGAACCAAGTAGCAAGCCCGGTAGACCAGCAATCTGAAGGAAGAGTGCTTGCAGCAAATGCACTGTAAGTGCAAAGACCCAGCACAAGCACTTCTACAGTTCCCAAGGGAGCACAAAGCTGTCAGTGTGGTTGGGCACAATGGGTAAGGGATGTGTGCTGGGGAAAAAAAAAAATTGCAAAATGGGAGCCACCGGTGACAACAGTGAGGCTCAAGCTCACTGGGTGGAGCTAAGAGAGTAAATATTACATATCCATAACCTATTAACTATTGTATGCAATGGATATGCAAGCTGGATATTATAATTGCTAGTGAAAGCTCTCAATAACTCCAGGTTTTAAGATACTCTCAAACCTATGATCAAAAATATCCCAAACAGTTTGGGAATTCTCAGCTCTCTAGATTTGGCACATAAGAAGGGCCAGGACAAGAAGTAACAGGAAACGCCACTGTCCAGGCTTTGTCAGATTGCTTTCTTTCACTGTTTTTTCTGAAGGGAATTTATTACAATTGACCAAAATGTATGAAACAAAACTCATGTATTTAAATAGAAATAAGCAAAAAACCCAAGACCAGAAACACATTTATGCTTTCTAGTTGGGAGCACCAAAAGAAAAAGCAAGTGGTATCATCCTTATATATCTGCTCCTTTTTCTTCTTCCTCCCATCCAACAGAGCCTAAGCACTACTACTGGTTATAATGCTATCACCCCATCACTGAGCATCACTTAGGCTAACATCCAACAAACCAACAAGTGCCACAAACTCAGAGAGTCTTCAAAGATGCTCAACCACTACAATGACTTCAGGAAGAGGGACAGATAAGAAGAAGTAAAATAGAATCCTTTCTTGTGTGGCAGGGAAAAAGAAAGGACAAAGAGGCTCGTGCTCAAAAATCTATTACCCACACACCAAGTAACTATTATGATAAATAGAATAGCTGAGGTCAGTTTTACTCTTTTTTAACTGGCAACTGACCAAAAAATGGGCTAGTTAAAATAGTCGGGAAGCATTACTTGTGCCCTTTCCAGGTGTAATATCACAGAGATCAGAAGATATTTATGTTTTCTGCTGAGTAAAACTAAAAAAATGTGGGAGGAAGAGGTGAGTGCTATTTCTATATAATGAAATGTTACAGTATAATTTTAGGACAAAAACATATCTAAATGTTTGGAAGTTGTATGGAGAAGTTGGTGATTGGGCCTGGAGAAGAAGATGAATCAGAATAGCAAGGTCTGATTTTCATAATCAACTACTCTTCAATTTAAAATTTCTAAGAACAAAGCACTATAAACATTTGCACATGATATTAATAAAAGTTTTAATATATATTATAACAGAATAACATATATGCCAAAGCCTAGCTCTGTAGCTTGACCAGTCTATGCTAATCAAAATTATATCCACCAACAATCTGTTTCTGCAGAGGAACGTATAATATCCAGTATGAACTGTGGACTCTGGCCATGTTAATGACAGCAAATAATTTTAATTAAAAAGAAATACTGTGAGGACTTTCATTTTTACACATGAAGGATTAACCATAACAAGAATTGCCTTAATGCTATAAACAACTAAAAATTTTGACAAAATATATAAAACAACAATCATCAGACGAGGACCAGAAGGCAGTCCAGGACTATGATTTTTGAGGGAAACACATAAGGTGAGTCCTGTAACTGTCCATCTTACTGCCTGGAGACATTTTCTAGTCCACAGCACAGAAAAAGAGAAGCAAATAGAGCCTGGTGATCTTGCCAAAATGAGGAGATGGAAACTGGAGTTCAGAGAGCTACCTTTACAGGCGCAAATATAACCGACGAGAAAGACGTACAGAGATAGAGTTCCAAAGACTAGCAGATGGCTCCCCTCAAGCTTCTCACTGAGAATGCATGGGAGGAAAAACTAAACCCCAAAGTTGGGTTAAGAATCACAGAAAAGCAGTAAGACAAACAATTCCTTGAAGTCACAAAGGACCAGGAACAGTCTGTTCCTACAAGCCAAAAGAAAGACTTCAGAGAACACAAATCACTGGATAGAGTCCTTACAAGGTTAACCACCTTGCTGCTGCTGCTGCTGCTAAGCCGCTTCAGTCGTGTCCAACTCTGTGCGACCCCATAGACAGCAGCCCACCAGGCTCCTCTGTCCCTGGGATTCTCCAGGCAAGAACACTGGAGTGGGTTGCCATTTCCTTTTCCACTGCAGGAAAGTGAAAAGTGAAAGTGAATTCCCTCAGTCGTGCCCAACTCTTAGTGACCCCATGGACTGCAGCCTACCAGGCTCCTCTGCCCATGGGATTGTCCAGGCAAGAGTGCTGGAGTGGGGTGCCATTGCCTTCTCCATAACCAACTTAGGGGCAGAGAAAAAATTTGTGTTAAACTGAGAGCTGCTGTATGTGTGTTAGTTGCTCCATTGAGTCCGACTCTGAGACCCTATGAGCTATAGCCCGCCAGGCTCCTCTGTCCATGGGATTCTTCTGGGAAGAATACCGGAGAGGGTTGCCAGTTCCTTCTCCAGGGAATCTTCCTGACCCAGGGATCAAACCCAGATCTCCCACATTGGAGGTGTATTCTCGACTTCCTGAGCCACCAGGGAAGCCCCATAGCTGCTCTAGACCTATACGAATAGACCTGAAAAAAGACAGCCTCAAAAAATGAATAAAGCTGATTTCGAACTATTTAACTCTAAAATAGGACAAAGTCCCAAAAGAACACAGCAAAATTCAAAATAATTTTCAAAATGCCTGTCATCTGAACAAAAATTACCAGGCATGCATATAACAAAATACTGACTATGGTTATGATGTGGAGAAAAACATTAATCAAATGAAATAGAGTCACAAATGACGGAGATGACAGAGTTAGCAGACAAGGACATTAAACTAGCTACTGTAGATGTCATTCACATGTTCGAAAATTATGAACATGATGAGAAAATCACCAGAAAATTTTAAAAGACTGTACTGGAACTTCCGGAGAAAAAGATCTAGTAACAGACACTAACCAAAATGAAGCAAAGAGGCACAAAGAACCCTGAGTATGAGCACGAACAGAACAGTAAGCCGACTGACACAGGCAGAGTTAGAGTCCCTAAAGTAACAGCTGAATTTTTTTCCAAATTTGATAAAAACTATAAAAATATTAGAAACTCAATCAGCCTCAGTAGGATATTATAAATTAATTGTTTTTTTAAAAAGAAAGAGGAACTTTTAAAAGCAATTGAGGATAAGGATGATATTATACACAGGCATAGATATAAAAATCACAGAAAACTTCTTGTTAGAACCATGCAATCTAGAATGTAATGGAGAAACATCCTCAAAATACTCAAACACTGAACTAGAATTTTCTATTCAAAGAAAATAGAAAAATATTTTTCCAATGACAAATAAAGACTTCAGACAAACAAAGCTGAGAAAATTCATTGTAAAGAATACTATGCATATTTAAAGCCTAGAGCAACCATGGGCTTCCCTGGTGGCTCAAATAGTAAAGAATCTGCCTACAATGCAGAAGACCTGGGTTCAATCCCTGGGTTGGGACGATCTCCTGGAAGAGGGCAAGGCAACCCACCCAGTATTCTTGCCTGGAGATTCCCCATGGACAGAAGAGCCTGACAGGCTACAGTCCATGGGGTAGCAGAGAGTCAAACATTCCAGGTGGAGCTAATGGTAAACAACCCGCCCGCGAATGCAGGAGACACGAGAGACGTGAACTCGATCCCCAGGTCGGGAAGGAAACTTGAAAAGTATCAACTAGAACGCTAAGGAAAGAAAGCTATAGTAACATTAGAAATAAGAACTGACTGAAGAAAATCAAAACACGGTATAGATAACCCATGAGATGCATTAAGAGTATAAGCCTGCACCATTCAATATGACAGCTACCAACCATGTTTGGATACTGAATATTTAAAATATGATTAGTTCAAATTGAGATATGCAGTAAGTACACAGATTCTGAAGACTTAGTATGAAAAAAAGACTAAATATCTCAATAAGAACTTTTATGTTGATTATAAGTTGAAATACTCTGGATATATTGGGTTAATTAAAACATTTGATAAAATTTAACCTGTAGTTTTTTTCTTTTATTTTTCTTAATGTGACTACTAGAAACTTTTAAATTACATACTTGGTTTACATTGTATTTGTATTGGACAGCACCGTTATGTAGACTACAAAATTGTCTACAACGCAGAACTAAAAGAACACGAAGTTTCATTCATTAATAAAAAGGACTTTCTTCTAAATAATCAAGAGAAACTGAAAAATTTCAGTTAAATAACAACAGATATAAGATGTTATACCCTATACATTTTATACTTCATTTACTTATATCTATTTTTATTTGATTATGTTGCTATATTATATTAAAATCTCACAAAACATTAAAGTTAGTAAAAATGCCATTAGCAAACTCCCAATTCTACTACAACCATTTTGTGTATTATAGTTAAATCATCTTTGACATGCACATTTCATATAGTTCACAATTTAAAAAAAGCAAGATTATTCTTCTATATAAAACTATACTTAAAAATTCCTGAATACTTCATCTCATACTTTGTATTACTACAAACAGTATTCCCAAACTTTGATACAAAGATCTACCAATTGCCTCTAATTGTAAGCCATTATTTAGCTCATAATTTAAAAATGAGGAAACACAGACCATGAGTGAGGTAAGTGACTCACTTGTTATTAACCAACAGTTGTAGAAATCCTTTAAAAAGCTCCTAATTTTCAAGGCTGATATACACAACTTTTCTTCTTTGTGAAAAAATGAAATATCACCCATTCATTTTTGTTTGAAATATCAAACATTCATGTTAACTTAATAATAATTTTGCCTTCTCTCAATTCCCCTGCATGAAACCATTACAAGGAACTCTCTACCTTCTCCTCCTCCATTCCTGCAGTCAATACATTATAATACTTTCTAACTATGCAGAAATGATTTAAAAAGAAATTAGAGTACTTGTGGTAACTGCACCGGACCAAACTCAGCCAACTGCAGCAAAGTCATTTTGTTAAATTCTTTTTAAAAATAAGTAAGTTGGTTACATTTTTTAAATGCTTTATTTTACCTCTATTAAGTCTGTAAAATCTCTTCCAGGAAATCCAGTCTCAATATTTCAAATGGGTTTACTTAAATATTCTTTAAAAAATAAAAAACCCTTTGTGTGTGTGCGAGGGGAGGGATTTATTCTGTATTCTGAAATTTCTTAGTTCTTTTGTGTTATCTCATGTGACTTCAACTGGCTGAGGATTAAGCTGAGGTCCTAGAGAGGGTCTCTTTCACTCTCTATTTATTCTTAAAATCTCCAAAAGTATCCCTGGTAACTCGGTGAATAGCACAGGAGGGAGAAGCCAGCAGAAGGAAATATGGAGAAAAATGTCTAACACACAATAGCTTACTTCTAATTATGTTTATAGTGTATTTTCGCTCTTCCCCACCCCCAACTAGGATGAAAACTACAATAAGACTGAGATTTTCACCCATTTTCTTCACTAATGTATCTCCTGTAATATAGACCACTGCCTGAGACTTCATGAGCATCCAATGTATGTTTGTTGATTTAGTTACTCAATTAATAAAAGGACAGGAAGAAAGGAACACACAAAGCGCTAGAGAAGGAGATGACGACTTGGGGGTGAGAACATGGGGGACTAAACTAGGAGCCTACAAATGCAGGTCTCAGGTTTAAGTGGCAGGAACAGAAGAAAGTCACAGTATTTCAAACAGAATACAAAATATAAATATGGGGGGGGCTGGGCGGAAGCTTCTAGGAGGGAATATATATAGTTATGATTGATTTGAGATGCTGTATGGCAGAAACCAACACAATACTGTAAAGCAATTATCCTCCAATTAAAAATTTTAAAAATGTAAAAAAATGCTTTTCTCATTATAGTAGAAAACTGCACAATCAAAAAATACTTAAAATATACATTTAACAGAAAAAAATCAAAGACTATAAAATAATCATAATAAATTATTTGAGCTTCAGTTAATACATGTTTTCTATTTAGGAATTAATTTGTCATCTTTCATACATTCAGTCAAGTAAAGGGTAGACATCAAAACAATGAGAAAAAGTTCTCTGAAAAATACTGACAATTGAGATACTTCTATGAATTAAGTTAATATTTTCCTTTTGAAATGAAGAAAGCAGCATTATTTTAATGGGAAAAAAGAGTTCCACTAGAGAATCATTTGAAGATCATCACTTAATACAGAAGTACACTTTATTCAGTTCCATAAACCTCCACGCATTTGAAATGTCAAAGATCAAGCCAGAAGATGATAAGCCAGAAGCAGTCAGCACAACTAGTGACCTTGGGTTTAAACACCATTCTCCCATAAAAACAATGCAAATCAAGAACCCATTTCCCTTAGCAAAGAGTACAACTTCCTGATTTAAAGTAGCTAATGTCAGGATGCTTATAAAAATTATCACCTTATTTTTTTTAAAATACCATCAAATGAACCAAATCTGAAGAATTTGTCTTCAAATTAAAAGCTTCACACAGAACATAAAGAAGAAAAATGTTATATACTTATTTGCTATTAGAAGTGAAAAGTCTGGCTTTTGAAACAGGTCTTACTATTGCCATTAACATCACCGAGTAGTACTTATTAAGAAGTCACCACTGAGTCCTGGTGACATTTGCCAGTTTCTTAGGGCACTTATAAACAAAATGGATGACACGTTTTTGAAAGAGAATTTAAAAGTAAATGCACAGAATATTTTTAAGTTACATATTTATAAGATATTATCTATCTTGTAAATAATCCTAAGGAGTAGGCCAGGGAGATGTGAAAACGAAAATGTCAACATGCAATGGAAAGAATATTCCATGTTTCTGAGGTATTAAACTGAGATGTACCCGGGTTCAATCCCTGGGTTGGGAAGATCCCCTGGAGGAGGACTTGGCAACCCATTCCAGTATTCTTGCCTGGAGAATCCCATGGGCAGAGGAGCCTGGCAGGCTACAGTCCATGGGGTCGCAAACAGTCAGACATGACTGAGCAACTAAGCACAGCACAGCACATAACAAAGATAAAATATATCACATCTATATTTATTATTATATAAGCACTAATACAAAGGGGAATCAGAGGACAAGAAACTGGGGTGTAAAGGAATCAACATAACACTTATGGCTGATAAGGAGCAGACCCCATCACTGGGACGCTGCAGACACTCTCTTCCATAGAGAGGGCAGGGGAGGGTCTGGTGCGCAGCAGGAGTCCAAACCGCACGCACACAGGGCAACTTGAACAACTGGAGGAAAAACGGTGGGAAGGACAAGGGGGGAAAGCATCTGGCTTTCTATCAAATATATTACATTTCATCTTGAAACCATGACTTGCACAACAGACACCAGAGGAGACCAAAGGTAAAGAATATTTATTATAAATTACAAGGCTATTAATAGTCATATTGTAGATAGCCATATTATAGTATAATATGGCCATACTATATGGCCATACTACAATGTGGCCATACTATAGCAATAGACTGTTGCTAATAGTCATTAGCAACAAAAAGGGGCTTTCCTCGATGATGGCTCAGCAGGTAAAGAATCTGCCTGCAATGTAGGAGACCTGAGTTGAATCCCTGGGTCAAGACGATCTCACAGAGGAGGAAATGCCAACCCACTGCAGTATAATTGCCTGGAGAATCCCATGAACAGAGAAGCCTAGCGGGCTACAGTCCGTGGGGTCGCAAAGAATCAGACAGAACTTAGCGACCAAACAAAAACATACAAGAGATATGACTCCATCTTCCGTAAATCAGATATTCATAGGAAATCATTCTCTCAGTTAAATTCCATCCTTCTGAGATTTTCCATTTCACCTCCTCTAGTTCCATTTTTGACTGAAATTCTTTCACACCACGTACTGACCCTTGGTCTTTTCAAACGATTGTGATCAGCACCACAGTGCTCATGATGCTTTGAACATTACCAGTTTCAGCAAATAACAAACCAGCTTTACTATTAAAAGAAATAAAAACGAACAATGAACCTAGATTGCAGAAATCTCGACCACAGAATTGCCGTCAGTGACCCTAACAGCTATTTTATTATAAAAGGCCCTCAAATGACAAAATATGCAAATTATCTTTATGCAAGAAATGTACCGAATATAGTCTTAAGATTCAGTGCTTAAAAATATTCATCCAACTGGGATGATTTCAGATTAAAGAAAATAAGGACTGTGTAATTATATACACTTACCTTGACAAATAGAAAGCAATCTGTGATTAGAACATAGCAATTAGTTACAAAATGCTTCACATGGATTTAATTACCCATCAGTCTACATGTAGCTTAATTACTTTTATCTCATTGCATCAGTAAAAGATTTCTGCCTAAGGCAACTGCCAGTCATATATTTATAAGGCTTCTAGACTTTACAGTGAATACATTATAACATTCAGTCAAATGTGTTAAAGTTACAGTTGCAGAGACAGTCTTAATTTTGAGTCTCTAGTTTTAGTTTAAAAATGTCTCATCACTGTCTTAAATTCAACTCTCACCCAGCTTTTACAAGGACAGTGTCACCTATTTGGCTGTATAATATTGTTTACTAAAACATAACTTCTGTTTATTCTAAACCTGTAACAGCCAAAAGGAAAGACCCCTAAAACTGAAACAATTATCTTACTGTCCTGAGGCAAAGGACACTATGACACTATAGTCTCGTGAGTAAGGTAAATACTTAAATTCAGAAAGAGGGTGACTCTCTTTCAGAGGAGATGAAGAAAGTCCTTTCACTCAGTACTAATCTGCTGCGAAGCTCGGAAAGATGTTGGCTTCATTGTATGGGAATTTCTGCGTGGGGCTCGGAATGGGAAGCTCTGTCTTCCATTGTTCTTGCCTTAGGAAGAGGGTTGTGCAATTCAGCCAACTGCGGTTTCATTCCTAAAATCTTTGCTGATTAACTTGGTATCTTTGGGCTAGTTATTTAACTAGGATGTAAGAATAAATAAATAATAACCATCTCACCTAACTGTTCAATAACACAAAAATATCTAGTAGAGAGTTTGATCTGTAGCAAGGATATAACGAAGTTAACACTGTTTCCTGGGAGGGGTCTGTGAGGATTACATGAATTCATCAGAAAAAGAGGTCTCTTTGGAACTAAGTAGAAAAAAAAAAAAAATTCCCCCTCCATTTTTTTAAGGGAATATTTTTGGTGTTGGTTAGGAAATTAGATTCTTTGAGAAATGGGAGTTTTCAAAGCTCTGGAATCTGGTGTTATGGAATTCTGGCCTCACCCTACTTAGAACCTTTGAAGAAACAACCATCTGTTAAGGAAGGCACATCTTTGGCCAGAAGGCATACGGACACCTAGTAAGGCTTTCTTTAGGGCTCACAAGTCACTAAGTATCCCTCTGTGATTTCTGTTTTACTCAAACTAGAGTTGCTTCTGCTTAAATACATACAAAATAAAAAAGAAAAGAGAATTCAAGTGCTACTGTGCTTAAGAATCACTTACAAAGCATCTTAAAAATTCAAGCAGGGGGGTTAAAATTCTACTGAAGTACATCTGGGTGATGTCTATCTAAGTCTAGGTATTCTGCTGATACTGATAACCACACCTAGAGAAACACCCGGGGTTAGGCTTCATGGAAGTATACAGCAACAACAATTAAATATATTATCAAAATTCTTTAAAAACAATCTTTCCAAGACTTTTAAAATTTCCTCCCTGAAATCAGTTAACACACTGATTTCATACTTCCCAATTACTGATACCCAAAAGGATTATAGGCTCTTGATTCTTAACAAGAGTTTGCAAATAGTTCTTGTGTCAGCCTGATGAACAGGTTTCCCACCACAATTAGAAGCAACACAGAATAGAGAGAGAGAAGACAATGGCCAGATTTCATGGTTAGATGTGGGAGCTAAAATGCAGAATAAGATCTCAGTGTTTTGAGATGCATATTAAACATGTAAAGATAACCTATATTGAAAAAAAAAAAAAAGATAACCTATATTGGAAAACCAATCCCCTGATCTTAAGGAGCTTTACTCTACTTGTAAACCTCAAAGTAAGCAGTACACAGTAGTCGCTCAAAAAACACCTGGAAGTTCTTAAAGGTCACAGTGGTTTCATTCACTTAGGTGCTCTCAGCCCTTCATACAATGACCATAGCACATAATAACTACTTAACTAATATTTGCTAAAGGAAGAAAAGCAATGGGGCAGAAAGCAGGGAAATGATTCAAATATTTAACCTTTGTGGAAAGGATGCATTTCTTAAATAACAAAATTTTCCAATATTTCTGTAGTTAGGAAACAATTCTTTAGAAAGTGTTCTGAAGATGATTAGATCCCACAGAGACAAATAACCACCACACACTAAAACAAAACAAACAAAACCCCCTACCTCTGTACTTTAATCCTTTTGTGTAGCTTGTCCAATAGTACAGAAATAGAAAAATTTTTTCTATTTTCTAAATAGAAAATCCAGAAATAGAAAAATAGTTTTGTGTGGAGAAAGAACAGGTTTTTTCTTTTTTAATTTTTACTCATATTGTAGCACAGTTGATTAACCATGCTGTGTTAGTCTCAGGTGTAGACAGAAGTGATTCAGTCATACACAGACATGTATCTATTCATTTTCATATTCTTTTCCAATTTAGGTTATTACAGATTATTGAGCAGAGTTGCCTGTGCTATACAGTACAGGTCCTTGCTGACTACAAATTCTAATTACAGCAGTGTATACATGTCAATCCCAAACTCTCAACCTCCCCTTTCCCCCTATGCTTCCCTCCTGGTAACCGTAAGTTCGTTCTCTAAGCCTGAGTCTGTATGTGGAATCTACAAAAAAAAAGAAAAAGAACTTATTTACAAATTTTTTTTTTAGATTCCACATACAAGTGACATCATATGATATTTGTAAGAAAGACCAGGTTTTAATGTCCTAGGATGGCCTCTTACTAGTCAGTGACAATGACCACATTAAAATCTTCTGTGTTGTTTGTAAAGTGGGCACAGCAACATTGGATTGTGACAATTCAATGATGGCAAATTTTCCAGTAAAGAACTCAGCACAGGACCTAAAGCCAATAAGGCCAACTACTTTGTATAGTTACTCCTCTAAACTGAAGAGGCTTCAAAGATGAATTATCACTAGAAACACACATACAAATATACGTCCCTGGGTATCAGTACAACACAGATGCTCACGTTACAGGAGCTTTTGAGTCAACCTGGTTTAGAATTCTGGCTCTACCATTTGCCAGCTGGGTAGGAGATGCAGGTTCGATCCCTGGGTTGGGAAGATTCCCTGGAGAAGGAAATGGCAACCCACTCCAGTATTCATGCCTGGAGAATCCCATGGACAAGGAGGAGCCTGGTGGGCTACAGTCGACGGGGTCACAAAGGAGATGGATATGACTGAGCAACTAAACAAGAAAGCCTTGGGTAAAGTCAGCTCCAAAACTCAGAGCACACGTTCCCTCAGGTGTGATTTGAAGATAATTACATCCACACCTCACAGGGGCGATGTAAAGATAAATGAAATAATCCATACAAAGCAATTCCCACTCTGGCTGCCACAGAGTAGACAACAAATACTAGAAACGTTACTATTATATGAAATACCAAAGTAACAAGGCATTCTGGGTCCATTTCAGGTCTCAATGCAGGTTTTGTTTGCTGGATCAGGGGCCATTGCCTTTGGAAACTGGAAATGACAATACGTTTACGAAGGCATTTGAGTTACTCTGAATTTCCATTTGGAGAAGAAAACTACTTATTTGACAGTCAAGTTACAATAAAAAGGATAATTGTGGCACAGTCTGTTCAGACCTATATGCAGAAATGGCCCCATTTGCAAACGGGAACTACCCAAGCACAGAAATAGAGCTTGATGCTGGGCTTTAAAAACAATAAAGTTAATTAAAAGAAAAAAAATACTTTTTATAGAGTTCAAAAACAAGTTAATTTTTCTCAAATTCACGTTTATAGTGTTAACAGTCAAGGAGTTAAGAAAGCAATGAAATAAGTGCTTAGAACCACTTCAACTGACTTCTCTTAAATAGCTTTCATTAGTTTGGTTTGAGTCTGCTTTTTAACACATGAAGTGCTCTTAAAATTAGATTTGTTGTTTTAATGTAGCTTTTCTTGGCACTTTTTGGTCAAGAAAGAAGTCCAGAAATTACTGACACTTTTGATCTGGAAAATGCAAACCACCTTGATAAATTTTTTGAAAAGAACTTTATGAAGACAAGTTAAAATTAGAGAAGAAAAAGAAAATACTGTTTTAGAATATTTAAACAAGTGCTTACATCATAAGCCAGGAGCTGACACTTTTTTTTTTTTTTTTTAAATAAAAGTGCACTAAATCTCTAGCCTTTTTTCCTTGTATATTTTCTGGTCCAAATGGGATGGGAGACACTGATGTGAGTTGGTCCTTGAATGAATGATGTGCGGGAAGGGGCCATCAGCAGCCTACCTGCCCATGTAGAAGAACACAGGTGCCAGCGACTGCTGAGGTGGACAGGGGTAGATTTTCAGTGAGGGCTGGTGTGAGCAAGCAAAAATTAAAAATAATAAATTTAGCCTATGCCCTGCCTGCTACAAATCAAACCCCCAAAAATTATTTTGATGATTATGAATGTTAAATAAAGGCCAAAAACAAAGCAAAAATCACTGCTGCTGACAATAAAAATCACTGCTACAGAAAGACTATTAAAAAACAGGATTAAGATTAAACAGGAAACATGCAGTCTGCTATCATTCCTTCCTTGTGAGTAGCTGCCCTTGTCAGAACATCCCCATCCCACTTCCTTCTTGACTGTATCTGACTTTCCCGACTGTGGCTCTGAATGGAGACCTTCTCTGCTCCTTGGGACTCTCTCCTCCACCTTCTCCTACACTGTGCTGCACTGGTAACTAGTATCCTTGCCCTTAAGTGAGCCTTTAATACCAGAAAGAATGGGATAATATCTCTATGTGCCCTCGCCCCAAGAAGACCAGGAGTATCCCCAAAGAAAACCCAACAAATGAGTGGTTGCATGTATTAAAACCATATGTTGTCACCATCCTCATAGGAAGGCCATCTCACTAAGCTGGGGCCTTTAAGTGAGGATCTTTCCAGGGTCTACTGGGAATTCTCCTTATTATCTGGGAACTAGCAAGATTTATTCAATAGACATCAGAAGAAGGAGAAGCTAAATTCCCACTGTATAAGGTTAAAATTAGGCAGGGGAGGAGGCATTACTTCCTCTTACAATAATGGAATCAATACTGGCTGTCTTCTGCAAATAACAACTTCAAGTTCAGATGCAATTCAAAACAGGATCATAGAAGTATTATAAGTCCAGGTCTCTAGCTCATATGTATCGTGGGTTGAATAGACTTTTGTATGGAAAAGGTCCATAATTTTTTTTCAATTCCAGGTTTTTCGCATGTAACTTTTAAAATAGGGAAACCTCTGGGACAGTCTAGGTGGGAGAAAGGATTTTAAATGAAGCTCTTTAATAAGAGCTTTAAATAAGTCATTTGACTTTGCTGGCTCTTACTTTCTTCATCTGGAAAATAAGAAAATTAGAATAGGCTACTTAGCTCAAATCTTCTGGGTTAGAGATTGCCTTTGACATGGTGGAAGTTATGGATCCCTTTCCAGAAATAAGCCACACACAATATTTAGCTTGCTATTTCAGGGGATTCAAAGATGCCTGAAAGCACATGTGTGGAAGAATTCTTCAATTATATATTAAAAATATGATGCCAGAGACCATACACATAATAAACCATTAAAAAGAAATTAAGATACACAATTTTTACCACTAGAAAATCAGTTGCCTAACATCTGCACTAAATAACTGTCAATTAACTACTTGAAAGATATAAATTTAAAAGAACTGTGAAATTACCAGACTGTCCATGGTACCCACACATGCCCATACTTTCTGCTAGTTGTAAATAATCACTTTATCAACCAAGGATGGCCACTAATGATTAGGAAGTGACTTAAGCAGTACAAGAGTCATAATTTCTCTCCAACTAGAAACTTTCAAAGCTCTCACCAAACATTAATGAAGTAGTTGGATGAACTAAAATAACTTGTTTTCAGAAACAGTCATTACCCTTTTACATCGAACGTAGGCTATTCCCTTAGAAAGAGTAAGAGTGGTTAAGGAGACAGCATCTCAATTATCAACAGACAGATGAGACAGTTAATAAATAACCTTCTAAGATTTTCATAAAAATTCACAGAATTCGTTTTTATATTCAGCAAAGCTCTTATTACAGAGAACAAATTTTATTATGACTACTAAAGACAGTAATGTAATTAAAAATAGATAGTTCTTCCAAGTTTAACCTAGAAGACATCATTCTCAAAGGCAAAAAAAAAAAAAAGTGTTATTCCTGGTTAAGTGTTACTGGATGGTTTCCAATAAATAATCATCACTCAGGCTTATCAGCTACCAAGGCAAACACAAAACAGTAAGGCAAAAGGGCACATCCCTCCTTCAGGAAACCAAGGACAAGACTCCCAGAGTATCCTTTAAGTTGCAGAATTCTAGAGTTTAGGACATAACTTCTTGTCCAACATAGGTCAAAAATTTGATTTTCCACTTATCTTTGTTACTGTGGATAAAAATCAATGAAAAAGTAATATTAATGTAAAATAGGTGCACTCCTATTGAATTATTAATAGGCAATACAACTGTAAATGTTTCTGTTCATCATTCTTCACTGCCCTTGCAAACAATTTCAAAATGGAAGGTGCTGAAGCATGAAGATTGTTTGCAGCCATTGCTTTTTGAAATCACAGTGCTGGGAATTGGCGGAATTCTAGCTTCCTTGGGTTATTATCAGACATTGTGAACTTTTCTTTGAAAGCAAACTATAAATTCACAAGGGGGTCCCTTGCCTTCAATCAAGGAAATGTTTAAAACAACCCCCACCTGCCATTTTCATGTATTCCTCTCAAAGACTGCCATAAATATTTAATATAAGAAAGGCACTGTTTAAACACAATGAATAGCTTATGAAATTAAAGTTGGCTGACAGATTACACTATGTACATAATACACTGTAAATAATGACAAAGAAAATATAAGCCGCATTACTAACCTTCTCTTGCTTCTCTTGACATTTCTCAAGGAATATGCAAAAGAGACTTCAATAGGAAGGTCAGTTTAATTGACATCAAAGAGTGTCGAACTCTATAGAACCATTCTATTCTTGACTGTATGTAACATTGATATATTCACCTCATGGAACAGATACCACACAAGTTTTCCCATTTCTCAAGAAGTCTCACTCAGCCTGCTAACCACTTTCGTGAAAGAGAACTAGGAAGGGTACTGTGTATTTAGTCCTTCGCATCTTGGCTTCAAACAGGAATCAATACCTAACATTAGACCTTCCTATGGAAGACATTCAATATTTATGAAATGAGTACCTAGTTATTACCAGGTGCAATTATGTACTGTATTCAAAATTCCTAAGAACAGGTTCCTCTTTTTCTTTCTGGTACTAATGCAATGGCCAGCCTGCTTCCGCTCTCACTGATACTCATTTATTCTTACTCTCTGTTCACAGAAATGGGGGACAGCTTTTCTTATAACTCAATCGCTTGATTCTTCTGTTTAAATCAAACCATTTCAATTTTTAAAAATTTTTCTTAGAGGTATCTTTTTCTAACCCATTTCCCCTGAATTTCCCCGGAGACTAACAGAAGAATTATTTCTCAATACTTATATATCAATAGTTTATCCCAAAGTAATATTAACCCTTATAAGAACAACATACCCTTGAAATAATCTAAACGACCTGCCCAGACCCCCAAATCCCCAGCACCCCAAGCAGGGTGAGTGCTAGACCTCAATTCTTCATAGAAACAATTATACAAGTTCAACATACTAATACACTTACTGATGTTTCAGACCAAATCTTCTACAGTTAATTCAGAGTCTTCCATTCTGTTAACACCACCAATTTCTCCCATACTGATGTCATGAATCGGTACCTTCTGTAAGCTTTTCATTCTATTTACTAAATAAAGTACAATAATGTTCCAGTTTAATGATATCATCTGTAGGAAACCATCCACAGGCTAAATATTAATAGAGCATAGCAGAATATCTTTTAATATGTTTGAGTTCATCTTCCTAACATTCTTATGGAAAATATATACTGGAATTTGTCAAAATTTTCACTGATGTCTGGATAATTAACATTAATTGCTTCCCACATTTTCAGCTGGGCCATCCCTATCATAAAAGAGATAAAATTAATTGGAAGTATTCTTCAAGATGCCATAGTACTTACCAACCCATATCACTGGCTTAACATTAGAACCTCAAAACTGGTTGAGATTCTAGTATCTTTACAATTCTTATATATTGATATGTATACTTAAAAGATAATTATTATATATAATGGAATGTAAGACACCAACAATATAAAATACACCGTTGTTATATGTCAATTGTGTATCAATAAACCTGGGAAAAAATAAAATACACTTTGTAAAACGTGGTTCTAAGGGAAAAAACTACCATAAAATGTTTCCAAATAATTACAAAATTTCCTCATTTATAAAATATACCTTCATTTAGGTGTAAAATGATATATAAATGCATCCTCACTTCAAAGCAAAAATCAATGTACTCTAAAATTTACTGAACAGGGTACTGTGGACTTTTGCTCTTGCAACGCTGTATTCTATAGCAAGTACATCTTAGAATATCACTAATGTAGTACTTTTAATGTAAGCTAGAGAGTTAACTACCTAACAAGTCAGTATGCTAATGACCAATTTTCTCTATTAGAATTTTGGACACCTTAAATACCTAAGTTATATCTTCATGCTTTTCCTCTCTAAATACCTTTTAAAAATGACAGTATCATTTTTATAAGCGCTACTTTGCATAATGGAACATTTTTGAGTCAAATACCACCCCACCTAATAAGTACTCTGGTTCCTAATGCTTAAGACCTATACTTTAAACATAAGTTATGCTATTCATTATTTTTAATATATCAGCTCAAATGTATGCAGATGCAGCTGAACTTACAAACCATTTGATAAATGATGGGAATTTCTGTGCATTATTTAGACTTACTGAAATAACCTATTATTGTAAAGAACAAAAGTTTCCAAAGGGATAGTTATTGGGTAAATAAAGTCAAGCCATAAAATTCAACTCCCATTTCTCTATTCTCATCCCAGTCTTCAGTCAGATCTTGCAGACTGCAGACTATTTTGCTGGGTGAAAAAGCTTGGAGCTGTTTGACTCAAACAATTAAAAAATAATATTGAAGGCAATGCACAGGGAAATGAAGGAACCCTCAGTTTAACCTCGCCACTTTTTCACTATAGCAGTTTGCCTGTCATCCTTCCCAAAACAGTACATGCACACACACACACGACTAGATGTTACTAGATTATTATGCAAAACTGAAAATCTTCATTTCCATACTGTCTCCTCTCTCTAACTCCAGTATTTCTCAGGTGAGACCATCGCTTTGTTAAGTTCTTCCTGCCCCCCTACTCAGACATCCCAGGAATAAGAATACTAAAGAGGGTCAAGAAAGAAAAACTTCAAAACCACAATTTCTTTATAACTGAAAACACACAAAAAAATTTACAGTGCTTCCTTTTATGTCTGTATTTTGAGTACGTGACTCATTATGGAACATGAAGCAGACCCTTTGAATGTTGAAGGGGTGATGATCTATTCAAATATAAAGTTTGTTCTCCAAATAGCACAGGAGGATTGACAAAAGTTTGATGTGATTCTTCTCTCTGCATTGGCTCAGAATGCATGCCCTTATCACAAAACCAAGCTGAATTTTGTTCAAATATCCTGTTACATTTTATTCGAAATATACTATGCTTTTAAGTACTACAGCTCTGGAAAATCTATCTGAGGTACTTCATTCACAGTTAACAGCATACAAGCAATATATTAAGGCTCCTAAAATAAGTGCAAATCACGCCTGGCATCTCTCAGGATAAGAGGAAACGTTTGACTAATTTTTCCTTCTTAGAACAAGAAAATAGTGGAGGTATCTGCAGTTGCTGAGGAACAAGTCAGAGGGTTTACATTCTCCACACAGCACTCTCTCAACGCATTTTTACTGTTTTGGCCATGCGTGAAGAATGGAAACTAGAAAAGTGAAGCTGAAATCTATGAGGAGTTACTTCAACAGGGAGTGAAATGAAGTCATTCTCAGTAGTCACTGCTGGTTGTTCCAAGATAGTAACTTGTGACATCAAGACACAGATCTGGTCCCCAGAGTAAGGACAACTCTTCTCTGAATATAAAAGCTAGGATGGGCCACAGGGCCACTATATTTAAACTCTGAGATCAGGTTCAGGGTTAAGTAAAGATTCCTAAGAAAAGCATCTTTGTCTCCTTTTGTTTAATTTTAAATTACTCTGAGAACTTCCCTAGCAGTCCAGTGGGTAAGACCCTGCACTCCTGCTGCAGGGGACACAGGTTCCATCCATGGTTGGGGAGGCAGGCCTGCTGCATGGTGTGGCAAAAACAAACAAAACATTACTCTGAAACATCAACTTTAAACAGACCTGGAGAGCTATGAGCAAGTCACTCAAGCTCTCTGAGCCTTATAGTCTTGGTATTAATATGATAGGGATAACAACTTGTCTGGCTGGGTGTTGTTTAGATTAGAGATCATTTATGTAAAACATATAACACAGAGACTGGATCCAATCACCACTAAATAAATGGAGGCTATTTTTATTATTATCATTATATGTTTTTTAAATTAATTACTCATTTTACTTTACAATACTGTATTGGTTTTGCCATACATTGACTTGACTCCACCATGAGTGTACATGTGTTCCCCATCCTGAACTCCCCTCCCACCTCCCTCCCCATCCCATTCCTCTGGGTCATCCCAGTGCACCAGCCCCGAGCACCCTGTAGCATGTATCAAACCTAGTCTGGCAATTCGTTTCACATATGATATTTTACATGTTTCAATGCCAGTCTCCCATATCATCCCACCCTCGCCCTCTCCCACAGAGTCCAAAAGACTGTTCAATACATCTGTGTCTCTTTTGCTGTCTCGCATACAGGGTTATCGTTACCTTCTTTCTAAATTCCATATATACGTGTTAGTATACTGTGTTGGTGTTTTTCTTTCTGGCTTACTTCACTCTGTATAATAGGCTCCAGTTTCATCCACTTTATTAGAACTGATTCAAATGTATTCTTTTTAATGGCTGAGTAATACTCCATTGTGTATAGGTACCACAGCTTTCTTATCCATTCATCTGCTGATGGACATCTAGGTTGCTTCCATATCCTGGCTATTATAAACAGTGCTGCGATGAACACTGGGGTACACATGTCTCTTTCGATTCTGGTTTCCTCAGTGTGTATGCCCAGTAGTGGGATTGCTGGGTCATATGGCAGTTCTATTTCCAGTTTTTTAAGGAATCTCCACCCTGTTCTCCATAGTGGCTGTACCAGTTTGCAATAAGAAAATTTTAAGAAGGAAACCTTCAATTGTATAGGTATGAGAAGGACTTTAAGATAATCATCTGAATCTCAATGAAGAGAGGCACTTAGCACTTGGTCTGTATTATTAAAATAACATTACCTTCTAATTGTCATATTCCCAAATTAAGACTTAGTATTCATTTTAAGTAAAACTCACAATATTGGGATAAATCTACTAAGAGTATCCAAATAATAAATTTACAGGTCCACAGTTTTTGAAGTGTATTTTCATTATAAGTGCTTTCTTGGGTGTACTGTTCACTAAAAATTGAAAAATTAGCATCAGAATTTGAAAATCAACTAAACAGAAGTGTGGATGATAAGACATAATCCTTATAAAAATAATTTAGGCTTAGTCACTTCTGTATATAGTAGACAAAGAACCCAATTCTTTGAAACTTTTTAAGACTTAATATCTTGGAAATATGACAAAGGAAAGTCAGAATCAAAATTTGGTACTGAAATCTAAAATTGTCTAAAACCAATAAAAAAATCACCCATATTTCAACATGCCTATCCAGAGAAGGCAATGGCACCCCACTCCAGTACTCTTGCCTGGAAAATCCCATGGACGGAGGAGCCTGGTGGGCTTCAGTCCATGGGGTTGTGAAGAGTCGGATACGACTGAGCAACTTCACTTTCACTTTTCACTTTCATGCATTGGAGAAGGAAATGGCAACCCACTCCAGTGTTCTTGCCTGGAGAATCCCAGGGACAGGGGAGCCTGATGGGCTGCTGTCTATGGGGTCACACAGAGTTGGACACGACTGAAGCGACTTAGCAGCAGCAGCAACATGCCTATCAAGCATGAATCTAACATATTCCACTCACTTTCCTGACTTTGATATCTACTGTCACCTCATGCTGGAGTTGTCTTTTCCCAGAGTGAACTCAAACCTTTACCTTGAATCCAGGCATCACTTCTCATTGACAGGCCTATCATTCTAGGTCTAGTCCTAAAAACGTTACCATTCTTCAAGTTCTAAGCCTAGACCCTGCTTTCTGCCTTTATCTGTCCCTGAAATACAGGCATGCTAAGTTTAGTCTGGCACCCTAATGAGATGCTTCACCGTGTTAATTGAGAATTGATACTATTCAAGTTCTTAGTTGTAAGTAACAACAGCTGATTTCTGAAAAATTGCAGAAAAATGGAGTTTATTAACAGGATACTGAGAATGAGGCTCAGTCCTAAGCTTCCAGGAACAACATATGACACAATACAAAACAGGCTTAAGGAGAACGTCCGTGCTTCCACTGCACCAAGAATCCAAGCCTGCAATCATGGCCACCCCCAAGAACAGGCGGCTGCTCCACCCCTCTGGCTAGCAAAAATGGATTACAGGGGGAGCCTCTATCCTCAAGTTGCTCACTTCGGAATTTAGATTTCTTGGCGGAATCTAGGTCATGCTCTAGTGCCCTACGGCACAGGAGGTTGGTTTTCTGAGCTACATCCTGGGGAAGTGGTTCTCCAAGGTTGGAAACATCCCAGATTATACCCAAGAAAGTTCAAAAGGTACTGGGTGGCCAGCAAACACAACTAATGCCAACAGGATGAAGTTATAAACTGCTAAGACCAAATAAACAGCCTCACGAAGAAGAAAGTGAATAGCTTTCCTCCCTACATCATGGAAAAGAGAATGTTTTAAAACAAATAATTATATCAAATACAGCAAACAAGTATGGTCTGGCTGTAGTAGTATCTTCAAGCATGATTTAAGTCCATTATAAACAGAGAGGAAGAAAATCGGCAGTGTTTCTAGTTGTCTGATGTCAACATTTCCAATACATACCAGTCACCCTCACCCTTTTCAAACTGTACAGGCACAGCTGATGCTTCATGCCCTTTACTGATTTGTGTCCCACTTGGTGAATTCTGTTTCCTTTAATTCTCCTTTTCTTCTTTCCTTTTGCCTTTTACCTTTAGTAACTCAACGACTACTGACATACTAGTTTTTGCTAAGTTCTCACAAAAAAACGCTTTCATCATTAAACACGTGTATTCACGTTGAGCCACCTTCATAACATGGACACTTCGTTCTGACTCATAAAGTGAAGGATTTCAGGATAAAATATGTATAAAACTGCAACCGGTCAATCCTAGAGGGTAGGATCGTCCAGGAAAGCCAAGTGCTGTGGCATTCTTGCTCACCTCAGCATCATGCATGGATAAACACAACAAAGATGGGTGGATCTCCGTTTCTTAATCCTCCATAAGACAGCATCACTTTATGGAGCCTCCCAGGTGAAAAACTGTATTTAGGGATAGGAATATAAGTGAGTAAATAGACTGAGAAGTAGATGTAAGAGGATTATCAGCTCCAGACTGAAGTCCTAAAACAAACACTGCATTTACAGTGGGCCTTCACTGCATCTGTGGACTCTGCATCCTGGAATTCAACCAATCACTGGTCAAAACCAACCTACCATTGGTTGAATCAGTGAATGTAGAACCATGGATATGGAAGGCCAACTGTACTGTTCAAATTTATATAAGGGAGTTGGGCAATCTAGATTTTTGTGTCTCCAACAGTCCTGGAATCCCCTCCTGCAGTCAAGGAGAATGACTGGGTAAGCCTTAAAAATAATTAGAAGCACACACAAAACTTCACAGTACTTATATGTGGGCAGAATTATAGAATGAGCATGGCTTACTCTTCTCTGTGGCTTTTCTCTGATGTGCAAGAAAGACCACGTGTCACAATTCTCCCACTAGGGAAAACAGGCAGATTCATTTACTGAGTAAATAGTTTCCAAATCTAACTAAACTACAATGCTATCTTCTAGCAAAATTCAAGATTATTACGATTTTCATTTTCCTTTTTTAAAATAACTTTTAAATAAAAGTTAACTTTTTAACTTTTATTAAAAAATAAAAGTATTTTTTATTGTATTTCTTATAGTGCCTTACAGAAGTAAGCACTGCAATACTGGATGAATGAATAAATGATGCTGTGTGTTTATATGAAAATAAATAAATAAATAAAAGTATTTTTTAGAAAATACTTTTAACAGAGAAAGTTTTGTGTGAAACATGGACTTTTTAAAAGTGAGCAGCCTCGCACAAGGCAACGTGGAAAGTGAGATCTGCAGAAATTTTCCTGAGTTAAAGTTGATTCTTAGATCAACTGTTTGACCGTGTGTGCCTCCAACTTAATCCTCCTTGCTGAACTATCTGGTTTTTCATAGGGTGCCTCTGATTTCACTTCTGATTACCTGCCTCATTCAGCTATTCCTAAATTAGATCACCCCATTCCTCATGTATCTAGACTCCTGAATGCCTTACCCATGGTAAGGAACTGAAGGCCAAAGTAACACACCACTTCCCTGATAAAACTATATCCATCAGCAGAATCTAGGAGACCGACTTCACCTCAAGAGAAGGTGAAGCTAGTCTCCAAGTTGATGCCAGAACCCAATCCAGGAAAGTCTGCTGCTTCCCCACCCAGACAGGGAGTCCAATACGTTTCACTGAACTCCTCTTGAGCTGAAGGGAAAACAAACAAACAGTAGCTAAAGAGAAGCTGGGGGGGGTGGTTGGAGGGAAAAAGAACATGGGAAATTTTTATGAATTTGAATGAAACAATAATAACAACAATGAAAGCACCCAGTAGTTTCCTGGCAAACATCAAGAGCAGAAAGAGGGGCTTCTTCATACGCTTTCACTCCAAACAAAATGACAGTGGATCATGGGAACATCAATCACTGAGTGGTTAAAAAACAAAAAAACAAGAACTATCAAACTATTGGGTGGTCCCTCTCAGAGGAAAAGTTGTCAGATCCATCTGACTTTGATCTCTCATTCACAGAAATAGCCTGGAGAAACTTCTCCACCCCATTAAAATAATAAATCTCAGAAGCCACACACTCTGCATGCCAGAAATCACCTCTGGTGAGAAATCCTCCTTTCCAATGTTATTAGGCAAACATTAACTGTTAAAACGCTGGGCTAGACACATTGCAGTGAAAACTCAAAGGAATAAATCCGCACCACAAATCTCAGATGCTGGGGAAGGCACAGGAAAAAGAAGACAGAAGTAAAATCTTAACATTTCCCTCATCAGAAAGATTTTACTGACAGCAATCCTATAGGGAAACTGCTGAGCATTAATAGGAATTTAAAACCCAGAAATTAAATTTGACATCTATTCTGGTCTAGGTGTTGGAGAAGACTCTTGAGAGTCCCTTGGACTGCAAGGAGATCTAACCAGTCCATTCTAAAGGAGATCAGCCCTGGGTGTTCTTTGGAAGGAATGATGCTAAAGCTGAAACTCCAGTACTTTGGCCACCTCATGTGCAGAGTTGACTCATTGGAAAAGACTCTGATGCTGGGAGGGATGAGGGGCAGGAGGAGAAGGGGACGACAGAGGATGAGATGGCTGGATGGCATCACCGACTCGATGAACGTGAGTTTGAGTGAACTCCAGGAGTTGGTGATGGACAGGGAGGCCTGGCGTGCTGTGATTCATGGGGTTGCAGAGTTAGACACGACTGAGCAACTGAACTGAACTGAACTGATTCTGGTCTAAAGGCAAAACAGAAAGAGCATGAATAAAAGTGCCTGTAATAATATGAAAACTTTACTTTAATCACATTCTTCTAATTCTTGGTAAAAACTCATGAATGAAGGCATTGTGAGTGATCTTGCCCACGTAAAAGATTACTGATTCATGTGCATGTATGCAAAATGAGAATGTGAAGCAAAATACACACTTCTAGAGCCAAAAAAAAAAAAAAAATCCAACTAAATAAATAACCTATTTTTGTCTCATCTATTCCTTTAGAGCTACACAGCTGGTGAGCATCTTTGTCTAGAAGTGGTACAGAATAGAGCTTGGAGCCAGAGGACTTGAACTTGATTCCTGGCTCCTCCTCTTGGAGGAGAGTACTACTTGACCAAGCCCAAACCCTTCATCTTCCTCAGCTTTGATTTTCATCCATAAAATGAAGTTAATGAACAGTCCCTAACCACTGGTTATCTTGAACATTAAATAGATAATGTATATCAAGTTTTTGGCATAAGACAGTCACTCAACAAAGGTTATTACCTTCTACTTTACTGACAATAAATATGATTCCCTGTTCATATGTTAATAAATGTTGGTACATATGAAACACCATGATCAGTGGCTTGCTGTGTAAGCTTGTATAACTCATTTAACTACTTTGTGCTTCAGCTCTCACATTTATAAAATGGAGATCATGCTAGTTGTCAAGGCCACATTCCACGGGTTTTCCACACCAAAGAGAGAAAAAAAGCTCATCAGCCCAATTTTTGTACCACGTGTTTATTACCTTGCTAGGGTTGCTCTGCTAAGTCGCTTCAGTCGTGTCCGACTCCGTGCAACCCCATAGACGGCTGCCCGCCAGGCTCCCCCATCCCTGGGATTCTCTAGGCAAGAATACTGGAGTGGGTTGCCATTTCCTTCCCCAACGCACGAAAGTGAAAAGTCAAAGTGAAGTCTCTCAGTTGTGTCAGACTCTTTGCGACCCCATGGAGCACCATAAGCTGAGTGCCTTAAACAGCAGAATTTCCTACTCTGGAAGCTAGAGTCTAAGACCACAGAGTTGGAACAGCTAATTCCTTACAATGGTTGAATCTGATCCTGTGGTCACTGGCCATCTTTGGTGCTCCCTGGCATCACCCTCATGATGCCTTCATCTTCACATTGCATTCTCCCTATGTGAGTGCTGGCCAACAAGATTTCCCCTTTTGATAAGGACACCGGTCATATTGGGCTAAGGCCTACCTTAATGACTTCGTTTAAACTTGATTATCTCTGTAACAACACTATCACCAAATAAGGTGAGGTACTGGGGCTTACGACTTCAACATATGAATTTGGGGGAGGGGACACATTGAGGGTTTGAAGAGGCACCTCCATCTTATGTCCAAGAGACTTCTAACTCTGGCTAGAATTTATCTGGCCCCCAGGCTGTATAAGTTCAAACAGGTGCGTCTAGAGCAGAGATCTATTTTTTTTCCCAAAGGTAGGATTGCCAGATGAAACACCAAGTTAAATTTGAACTTCAGATATACAATGAATAATCTGGGGCATAAGTATGTTCCATGACTCTCCAGAATTTTTATTTGCTAAAGCTGGCATCCTACTCACATATGGATTGACAAATGGCAACCCACTCCAGTGTTCTTACCTGGAGAATCCCAGGGACGGCAGAGCCTGGCGGGCTGCTGTCTATGGGGTCCGCACAGAGTCGGACACGACTGAAGTGACTTAGCAGCAGCAGCAGTGCACTGCCACACTGAGGTCAAGGTCAGGCAGCGCTGCCTAAACCCTAAGAATCCTCTGAGGTACTTGTTATACACGTGCATTCCCAGGCTCCATCCAGAATCACAGAAGCAGACCCTCCGTGGGAAAGGCTAGAAAACTAGAGGCTTAACCGGTAGCTAAGATGATTCCTACCAAAGACATCTGGGAAACAGTGGTCTAGCTGAGGACAAAGAATAGCTGTCAGAATAAGAACAAAGAAGAATGATCAAGTGAAAACATCTAGAAATAAAACAGTTGAGAATAACAAGCCTTTTCTCATTTAAAGCATGAGAATAGAGGAAAGAGGACTTGATAACCACAAATAATTCATGCTTATCTGCTGGAGAGATGGGAGTGGGTGTGATGACTGTATGAGTTACACTGTTCCCCACTGGGCTCAATCCACCAGGTTCAAGTTGTAAACTCAGACTGCTCCACCACCAAGGGCCCCTCCTGGCGGAAAACAAGCACTTGCTGTCTGCCTCTCTGGGCACCACAGCTTTGCTCTGCCTGAGGCCTGCCCAGGAGTCTGTTCTTCCCGCCTCCTGAGTCTCCGCCTCCTTCTCACTAGGGCAACATTTTTCTCCCTGTAAATGGAGAAGAAGGGCAGAGGTGCACCTGGTCGGTGGGTGGTCTGGGTGCAGCACAACGTACTAATGTATGTTTCAAACACTGGAAAACAAAACAAAACCAGGGCAAACACCACATGAAAATAAAATCTGTGCTTTAAGTTAATTTTAAATGAAGCACCTACAGCCTTTAGATAAATCTTATTGACTGCCTATGCAATAATAGTCTAGATGTGACTAGTGGCCTTTTAAGCCAAGTATCAATGGTTTACAAAACTAAATTATAGAGAATGAGTCAAGACTTGTTGGATTAATTATAAGAGGTGCTGATCCGTGATATATTCTTGGGAAAATCTGACCCATTTTTGGTCGCTTCATCAATTCTGATTACCTAATCTCAATTTTCTTCTTGTATGAGATATTTAGAAAGATTTCTCAGCCCTGTGTAATCTGAACTCTGTCCTAGAGAGGCATAATTCAACAAAACCATTGTATGTATCACATCATACACACAAATCACAGAGAGAAAAGCATACATGGTTTTATCACATTACTGGTTATTTTAGCTTTTGGGTTTTAACATATAGTGCTTGATCTTTTATTGAATATAGTTTTGTATATGAGGAAAGGAGACAGCACCAAAGAGGAAACAACCACAAAATCTGACAAAGCATTAGAATAGATCAACGCCTAGTGCTCCTTCAGATGTACTGCAGCAACAGGGCAAACAAGGATATAATTTCTAGGATGAAAATGAATAATTTTCTTATTATTAAAGTGAACCCAGCACTTTCACTGAAAATACAGGTGAAGAATCCTCTTAGAACAACAAAGAAATATGAATACTTAAATTTTAATAAAAATATTCTGTCAAATTACAATTGCTTGAAGAGGGACTTCACTGGAGTCAGTCTTACTAGGTATTACACACGGTCTATTCGTTAAAAGGTTGTTACTTCAAATTAAAATGATTATAAGTTAACCTCTTTTCGATTGGAGGGAACTTTTCCCCTAAAGACGTGGTAATATCTGAAGACTGTATACTGCTTCTTAGTTTTCACATACATTATTTCTTTTAATCTCCATAAATAAAGTAGGTAAAGATGAAAAACATTAAATATTTATGCCAAGTCACAGAGTTGGTTTGTAACACAGCTACTATTAAAATCGAGAGAGAGTTATGCCTGGCCCAGTGTGTCTTTTTATTTACTTACCAAGGAAGATTCAGGACGGAATTCACTGTATTCACTCAATTAAATCTGAACTCGTAATTCCTATCGTTTTTTAATGAATACTAAATATTTTCAAACAATTACACTTAGGCCCATCTAAATCTGATAAACATTGGCAGTGCGTAGTAAGTTGACCTTACATATTCTAGGCTTTTGCTTTCTAGTGAAAAATACATTAACATTTCTTTTATCTCCATTCGATAATTCTGGTATTTAAAGTGGCTGAAAGCAAACATCAACTTTCAGGAGTCCTATTGCTCAGATTCTGCACTGTGGCTGTCTGTTTCTTTTTTTACTTTTTTAAAAAAATTCCGTCTGTTTCTACTCTGCTCTGTCCTGAGTGTAAGCTGCCCAAGGAGGATCTCACATGAGGCTTGGAAGCCGAAGTGAGGCAGCAGCCACAACTTTGAATGAAACTCATTGTAATTAGAAGTGCTGACAGCACAGAAATGCCAGCAGATTCGAACTTCTCATTCTCCTCCATTTTGTTTCCAGCACGTGTGTCTGAGCTGATCTTGTGGATCAGCAGCAGCCTGAGGCCCATGGCCAATCCCCTGCCTGGACATGCATCCTCAGTTTCTGCCCCACTGTGGAAGCTCAACGTCCTATCAGTTCAGTTCAGTCACTCAGTCATGTCCAACGCTTTGTGACTCCATGGACTGTAGCACAGCAGACTTCCCTATCCATCACCAACTCCAGGAGCTTGTTCAAACCCATGCCCATTGGGTTGCTGAAGCCATCCAACCATCTCATCCTCTGTCGTCCCCTTTTCCTCCTGCCTTCAATCTTTCCCACCATTAGGGTCTTTTCCAATGAGTCAGTTCTTTGCATCAGGTGGCCAAACTATTGGAGCTTCAGCTTAGCATCACTGCTTCCAATGAATATTCAGGACTGATTTCCTTCAGGATTAACTGTTCTGACCTCCTTGCAGTAAAAACGGACTCTCAAGGGTCTTCTCCAACAGCACAGTTCAAAAGCATCAAGTCTTTGGTGCTCAGCCTTCTTTATTGTCCAACTCTCACATCCATACATGACTACTGGAAAAACCATAGCTCTGAATAGATGGACCTTTGTTGGCAAAGTAATGTCTCTGCTTTTGAATATGCTATGTAGGTTGGTCGTAACTTTCCTTCCAAGGGGTGTATCTTTTAATTTCATGGCTGGAGTCACCATCTACAGTCATTGTGGAGCCCAAGAAAATAAAGTCTGTCATTGTTTCCATTGTTTCCCCATCTATTTGCCATGAAGTGATGGGACTGAATGTCATGATCTTCATTTTCTGAATGGTGAGTTTTAAGCCAACTTTTTCACTCTCCTCTTTCACTTTCATCAAGAGGCTCTTCAGTTCCTCTTCACTTTCTGCCATAAAGGTGGTGTCATCTGCATATCTGAGGTTATTGATAGTTCTCCCGGCAATCTTTGTTGGAGAAGGCAATGGTAACCCAGTCTAGTACTCTTGCCTGGAAAATCCCATGGACGGAGGAGCCTGGTAGGCTGCAGTTCATGGGGTCGCAAAGAGTTGGACAGGACTGAGCGACTTCACTTTCACTTCTCACTTTCATGCATTGGAGAAGGAAATGGCAACCCAATCCAGTGTTCTTGCCTAGAGAATCCCAAGGACGGCAGAGCCTGGTGGGCTGTCGTCTATGGGGTCACAAAGAGTCAGACACAACTGAAGCGACTTAGCAGCAGCAGCAGCCAGCAATCTTGATTCCAGTTTGTGCTTCATCCAGCCTGGCGTTTCTCATGATGTACTCTACAAATAAGTTAAATAAGCAGGGTGACAATATACAGCCTTGCACAGTCCTTTCCCAATGTGGAACCTGTCTATTGTTCCATGTCCCAGTTCTAACTGTTGTTTCTTGACCTGCATACATGTTTCTCGGGAGGCAGGTCAGGTGGTCTGGTATTCCCATCTCTTGAAGAATTTTCCACAGTTTGTCATGATCTACACAGTCAAAGGCTTTAGCATAGTCAGTAAAGCAGATATTTTTCTGGAACTCTCTTGCTTTTTTAATGATCCAACAGATGTTGGCAATTTGATCTCTGGTGCCTCTGCCTTTTCTAAATCCAGCTTGAACATCTGAAGTTCTCAGTTCCTGTACTGTTGAAGCCTCACTTGGAGAATTCGTTGCTTCCCCCACCCCCTATAGGGAATCCTTTGTCCCATAACTCCCAGTGGCCCTGCTTCCCCCGACAAACCTAACTGATCCATATACCTCCTAGACCACAGTGGTGAGAGGATCAGCTAACGGTTGTTATTTGTTTCCCTAATTACTAGTTTTTCTTCATAGTCACTTTTGAGACTACAATTTCTAATCCTAAAAGGATTTATGTCTACCATGACAAAATAAAGCAAGCCCAGCTCTGTGCTATGACAGGACTGCATAGAGATTTGAGTTCCATTTACTCCTTAGGGTTGTTATACGCACCTCCAAATAAAACACTTTCTATTTAAAAATAGCATGTTCGTTGCCAGAATTCGTTTGTCTTCTGTGTTACTACATGCACTCCTTAGAAAATACAACTGTGACTGAACAATCGAACTGAAGCATGCAGGAGCGGAAAACCGTCTAGTCTTTTCCAATAAACATATAAGGGCACGTAAGAGCAGCAAAGCTAAGAGAGGGAACATCAACATTGATCTCTGCAGACTTCTAAAATGATGCATATTACTAATGCTCAATTACAAAGTCTCAAAGGAACTTGGGCTGAGTCAAGTAATGAACATACACATTTACTAATTCCAGCAGCACTTTATTCAAGAACACATCTCCAAATAATGATGCTTGGGAAGATTAAAGGAGCTAGTGTTTCAAAGACTAACATCCTCAGAAAAGCTTTGATATCAAAATTAAGATATTCAGCATTAAAGGCATGTGTGTGTGTGCATGTGTATAAAGGGGAGGGAGGAAGGGAAGGACTGCAGTTAATCTTGGTTGTTCAGATGCAGAAATTAGGCATAGACATTTTGTAAGCAGGACTGGCAAATATACATTAAAAATAGTGTGGGTTTTCCATCCACAACTTCAAACTTGCCCATTTTCCCTCAAAAATCACCACTTACACTAATGCTGAAGCTCCAATACTTTGGCCACCTGATGCGAAGAACTGACTCATTGAAAAAGACCCTGATGCTGGGAAAGACTGAAGGCGGGAGGAGAAGGGGACGCCAGAGGATGAGATGGTTGGAAGGCATCACCGACTCAATGGACATGAGGTTGAGCAAGCTCTAGGAGTTGGTGATGGACAGAGAAGCCTGGCATGCTGCAGTCCATGGGGTCGCAAAGAGTTGGAAACAACTGACTGAACTCACTTTTATAAGCTAAGTGCTATTTAGCCTATAGAATGCAGTGATAGCCACAGTATTACAGATGGATAACTTGTGGGCAGAAGCCCTAACGTCACAACCAAGCATATCACTACTTTCCTGGGCTCCCAGGAGGGCTTTACCTCAAGAGGCTCTTAATTCATCATCCATGAGGATTGCCTGCCTAAATGACCTGCTGCCATCTACAACCAACGGCCATTCTTCAGTTATTGCCTTTGGGATCACATCTTCATTTCTCTGCCTCCCTTTTATGTTATTCCATGCCTTCTTAAATCATTTCTTTTAGCAATTCTCAAAGTCAGAGCTCCAGCTCAGACTCTCTTTCTCAACCTTCCGATATTGCTATATATTTAACCACCTCCTTGATCATCCCCCTTTGACAGCTCATTTATTTCAAAATAACATGCCCCACACGGACCTCCAGAGCTTCTGAGACAAATTCATACCTCTTCTGGTCCTTCTCATTCAGTACATTATATCACAACCATAAACCTGGGAAATATTAGTGTTTCCCTTGCTTCTTCCTCACACCTTACATCTAAATTCTGCTTACTTGACCTAGCCAGCTGTGCAGCCTAGGGGTGTGTGTTTGTGTGTGTGTGTGTGTGTGTGTGTGTGTGTGTGTGTTTTCAATCTGTCCAGTTCTTTCCATCTGCACTGCCAGGGCACTAGGTCAAACCACTTAAGATTAATATAATGTTTTGTATATATGTTATACCTGAATAGTGATATTGACTCTCAGACCACAGAACTGGGAGTGGAATAGAAGAAGAAGGATTCTAGGATACTATGTTTTGTTGTGCTGAGTTCACTAGAACTAGTTAGATAATTATATAACATGGGCAAGTCACTTAGCCCTTTTTGCTCTCAATTTCCATACAAATAAAATATGGACTTTAGTAAGATGATGTCCAAAATACTCATTAGCAATAAAATATTTTATATAGAGGGAACCTCTGGAAGTCATCAATCTTAGCAATAAGCTAGTTTGAGCAAACATATATTAGGAGGGAACTGTTTTGCAAAAAGCTCCATCATAAGATTAACTACAGAATCTGAGAATGAGATAATATATATGATTGACTTCACAGAACATTATTTTATTCAATAATTTTCTGGTGATAGTATTTAAATGTTGGTCCATTTATCAGCACTCTCAATAAGTATTTCCAATCCTACTGAATTCATAGTATTTAGAAAACAGAATTGGTTTTCTGTTAGATTTCAGATGCCAAGAAAAACAGCCATTAGTCAAGAGTAGGCCACTTTAGAATAATGATAGCATTCCTATAAAAATGTGTTCGCTTCTGAGAAGAAGCTAAAGAAAACTAAGCATGGCGTCTCTCTCTCGGTGACAGTCACACTGAGTGAGTCTGCGCTAGTCATTAAGGTCTAGCCTATTTAAATATCTCATCAGAATGCCCCAACTAGAGAGGGCTACAAATTGATCAGGAACAAGAAGAGAAACAAAAGGAGGGGGCAGGGCAGAAAGGCTGCACCTCTAAGGACCAAGAGAAGATCGAGAGGTATGGAGAAAGACACACAGGACAGGACGGTGTATGCTGAGATACGCAGAGGCAAATGAAACAAAATTCAGACCAAGCATTAACAGCAAAAAAGAGCCCAAGGAATCCCCCATTACAGAACCCAGCTGTTATAAACTGTCACAAACTGAAATAGACCCAAGAGTCACTGGGATATCCTTCTCCACCCAGGAGTGAACGAGTAAAAGTCTGTTGATTAACAAGACTATACCCTGAAGAGTAACTACATTTTTCATGGACTTTCTATAGATTTCATCAATTCATCAGACCTTGACTGAGTCATTCATATACTCCAGTCTTAAACAGATTGATTCATTAGTTGTGAAGCCATTTAACTGAAAAAAAAAAAAAAAAAAGAATAAATGACACAAAAATCACAGCTGCCATATATCCTCCTACTTTTTGTGCAGTATTAAAACCATTAAGTGCTTTAGCTATGTATTTTTAATTACTTTATAATGGGGGGTGTGATTCACACTAATTGCGTGAAAAAAGATTTTGCATACTCACTGTAAAGATATAAAGTTAAAAGAAGTTCCATTACTGAGAGATAACTACTTATTTCAATCCTCGTCCACCCTTTATATTTCAGTTGTTTTTGTTCTAAGAAGGTCATCTTTTCCATAAAGATAACCATGTCTCTAGCAGAACACTGGCTATTGAACACATTAAGATAATTGTCTAGGACAATTCTGAATCTACATTAGTAGCATAGGAGTCTTGGAAACAATAAAACTTAACAATTAGTTTCCAAATTATTAGGTACGTTTAGCCAAGACTGCCACACTTCTCAACACTCTACCTGGTAGCTCTTCATTTAAATGTAAGCTTCATACAGAAATTCTTTTTTATTTATTTATTTATTTATTTTAATTGGAGGCTAATTATTTTACAATATTGTACTGGTTTTGCCATACATCAACATGAATCCACCACAGGTGTACACGTGTTCCCCATCCTGAACCCCCCTCCCACCTCCCTCCCCATCCCATCCCCCTGGGTCATCCCAGTGCACCAGCCCCAAGCATCCTATATCCTGCATCAAACCTGGACTGGCTATTAGTTTCTTATATGATATTATACATGTTTCAATGCCATTGTCCCAAACCATCCCACCCTTTCCCTCTCCCACAGAGTCCAAAAGACTGTGAAATTCTTTTAAAATTAACTTTCACCAACAGAAGTTTCAAGTTCTTTTCATTTACTGTTGGAGACAGCAGGTCTAAGTAAAAAATAATTTATGAGATCATCCTCTAAACTCAAGAACATTTTAACCCAACTGAGTTCTACGAACTACAGGGTTCCAACACCACAGCTCTCTTTGAGAAGACAGATTTATTTTGAGAAAGGCAGGGAGAGAAGAGGGATGGAGTTTTCATCCTGGTGGTCCCTGCTGGACTCCACACCTAACCTGTAGCATCTAGCAGTCTCAGTCTCAAACAGTGGGGAGCAGAAACCTAATCAACATTGAAATGTTAACTGAAAAATGAAAGAACCACATTAATTTGATGAGTTCACAAATTAAATGCAACTATACATACTTATTTCCTAAACCACAAAACCCAATCCTGACTTTCAGTATTGATTTAAAATATTTTTTACCTTTTTATTTCCATTTTCACATGAGCAGGAAACACTCATATAAGCAATTTTCAAAATATGCATTTTTATATCAACTGGACGTAGGAGGTGGCTCAGTGAGTAAAGAATCTGCTCACAATGCAAGAGATACAGGAAAGGTGGGTTTGATCCCCAGGTAGCAAAGATCCCCTGGAGAAGGAAATAGCAACCCATTCCAGTATCCTTACTTGAAGAATTATAAGGACAGAGGAGCCTCATGGGCTACAGTCCATGAGGTCACAAAAGAGTCAGACACAACTGAGCATACATACATAGAGGACATAATACATATGTCTTTATATGTGCTTAATATGCTTTTACCAAGACTTTGTTATCCATCCTCCTGAATCTCATTTCTAAATTTCATAAAGTGATTTCAAAAGAAACAACAGCCATTTCCAAATCCCAATCTCTTAATTTTTATCTGTCAGGGTTCCCATCTAGCCTATGTCCAGAATGCTAAGTCATTTTTGACACGCTGCTGTGGAGCATGGGAAATCAGACTTTAAGCTTCTTCAAAAGGGGAAAAGAAAGCTGAGAAACAGAATTTTAAGGATTAAGAAACATGCATATTTCTACTGGGTAATCACACACCTGAGTACAGTTTGGACACAGAGGTACTCGCACTAGGGCAGATTATCACGGGAAGCCATTCCTGTTCTTTCTAGGAATGATTATAAACAGTGGAAGTTAAACAAAGCTAAAGAGACATGAGACTTATCTGACCTTCTCACAACAACCAATGTTAGATATAACCTGCAAATTCTGAAATCTCCTAATGAAAATTATCAACACAATGATGGTAAAGACCTACTGAACAAAACACACCTATGTCTGTTCACTGATCTATGTATCTGTCAGCTTACATCATTTTTCTGACAGAAAGTTTAGATTCTGACCTCTAAAAAATGAATTGTATGGATGTGGGGAAACAGAAATACTTATATGCTTCTGGAAGGATTATATGAAAGCAGTGAGGTAATGTCCAGTAAAGCTGAAAATAAACACATCCATTAACCCAAGATTTCACTTAGACGTAATATACCCTGAAGCAACTACCACACATGTACGCAGGGAAATAAGCATGGATGTTCACTGTGATTTCATCATTGGTAACTGTGGTTTAGTTGCTAAGTCACATCTGACTCTTGCGATCCCATGGACTGTATATAGCCTGCCAGGCTCCTCTGTCCATGGGATTCTCCAGGCAAGAATACTGGAGCTGGTTGCCATTTCCTTCTCCAGAGGATCTGCCCGACCCAGAAAGAATCCAAATGTTCATCACCAAATAAATGAATAAACTGTAAACTCATAAAATGAAATACTATAGAGCTGTTTAAATGAGTGAAACAAATATATGGACCAACATGGATAGCCCTGTAAAAGAACATGTTGAGTGAAAAGAGAAAAGTTAAAAAATATTTTAGAGTATGAAACCATTTTTCACTGTTACAACTCACAAAACATACACACATGATAAATACCAAATTCATGACAGCAGTTACTTTTGGTAGAAAAGTAGGAGAATAAAACCTGGTGGGAGATGATAGGGTATTTCAACTTTATAATATTTTATTTCTTAAAAACACTAAAGAGCATGTGACAATACCAACATCTACTCATTCTCTTTGAAAAATTCAGTTTTTGCTCTAACAGCGATATAGCTCACGTGTTATTTTTATTTGCCAAAACTAAAGTTAGAAAGTACATAGCTTAGTGAAAAATAAAAATGATGGTTATCTCTAAAAATCTGTGGTTCAGCTCTATAAATGTAGGGTCAATTGTTATACCTGAAACACTCAAACATGAAATAAAAGACCTTCTTCCAACTTTCCCAAGTGGAAAATCTCTTATTTAGAAGAGCAGCCTTTACAAACAATATTATCATTTAAAATTATTTTTAAAAACAGCTTAAATTGAAGGCTTTTAAAAAATTTAAGGTGTTAATGTGCTTTCCCTTTTATATCACTTGAAGAATTATTTCCTATATGATTGAAAACACAGCAAAAATAGTGCACAATGCAAGATCAGAGGTTAATTCTCCCAAGTTTTAACACTAATAAATTTATTATTGTCTATTGATTAAGACCATCTGAATGGTATGGTTAAAAAAAAATAAAAGGATTTTTGTTGAATATGTATACTAATTTACCATGTTTGACTGAAAAAATACTTAAGCTGAATTTTTAAAAACCAAATAGTTGAGGTCAATAATACACTGACTTGAAAACTCGTGTATTAGACTGACTCCAAAATGACATTTTAAATATTTATTTGTATTTATTTGGCCGTGCCAGGTCTTAGTTGTGGCATGTGGGATCTTAGTTCCCTGACCAGGGATCTAATCCTGGTCCCCAGCATTGGGAACACAGAGTCTTAGCCATTGGACCACCAGGGAAGTTCCCAAAATGACATTTTTAGATACTAAGCATGCAGCCAATAAGCAAATGAACTACCAGTATCCTTGGCAGTAATTCCATTCTTGCCTTGATTACAATGGGCTCAGTATACAATTATATGTCAAAAAAGCTTGCAAAACTTTTTTATGTGTTTATATTTCATTTATAATCACACCACTTGAATGCTTGAACAAAGTCTGTTTTGTTAGCATAAAATAATGCTAATTTCTAAAAATGTTCAAAGTTACATACCCAATCTCTTTGTTCACACACTGCTATACTACTACTCCTACTCATTTCTCCATCACCACCACCACGAGTATTACCATCATCACCTTCACTTAAGCACCTGTTCAAGCCTGATCCCTACCAAGCCCTTTGCATACATTTTTTCATTTGATTCTCACTGCAATTCATGAGGTTATTTCTATCATTTTCCTCACCTGATAGACAAGTAACTGAGGATAATTATGTTAAATAAGTTATTTAAAGTCATGGAGATTCAACAAATAGGAGAAGAGCGATTCATTTAACTGTGGAAGTCAATTACTTAACCATTACAATGGCACCCCACTCCAGTACTCTTGCCTGGAAAATCCCATGGATGGAGGAGCCTGTAGGCTGCAGTCCATGCTAAGGGTCGGACATGACTGAGCGGACTTCCCTTTCACTTTTCACTTTCATGCATTGGAGAAGGAAATGGCAACCCACACCAGTGTTCTTGCCTGGAGAATCCCAGGGACGGGGGAGCCTGGTGGGCTACCGTCTATGGGGTCGCACAGAGTTGGACACGACTGAAGTGACTTAGCAGCAGCAGCATACATTCTATACTCTACCAGACAGAAAACTTTGAAAACTATATAGATAAGTGCAACTCTGTTTACAAATAAATATCACGTAATGAGACACATACACCTTAAAATTTACATTAAGTGCCCTGCTGAGTCGGGCCCTCCCCACTTAAACAGACAGCCTTGCCTTAACACATCATGTAACATGCCTTCATGCACGCAGGCTAAGTCACTTCAGTCGTGTCTGACGCTCTATGACTCCTTGGACTCTAGCCCTCCAGGCTCCTCTGTCCATGGGATTTTCCAGGCAAGAATCCTGGAGTGGGTTGCCATGCCTTCCTCCAGGGGAATCTTCCTGACCCAGGGATCAAACCTGTGCTCTTACATCTCCTGCACTGGCAGGCAGGTTCTTTAGCACTAGAAACATCCTTGCACTTGGCCGCAATTATTAAACATTTGCTACAGGCCTGAGACCTAAAATGAATAGGCCAAGAACCAGTAAGCCATACAACAGGGAGGCAGGTGCACAGAACCTACTATCCTGCGGCTCTGAGGCAAGGAAAGGCCAGCAAATGCCTCGTGAAAGTAGGCTCTAAACTGCATTCAGGGCAGGTAGTGGAATGAAACATGATCACTTGACTCCAATCAAAATCCCAAAGAATTTAGTACCTTATTCAGATGTCCTAATGTATTTCTTCTGTGATGCCAAGTTAAAGCTATCAGCTATTAAAAATGAGGTTGCAAAGAGAGCTGCCTATTTGATATCATTCCAGACCCACCACCTACGGAGTAATACTATTCTGCTTTCCACAGCTGTTTCTCCTCACCTGAGGAGAGGCAGGTGCAGGACAAAAGAAGCCAAGGACTCTGCACCTGCTCCCTCAAATGCAGCTCAGGTAAAGCAGGTAGCCTGACCTTTGTGAGCCCGTCACCAGGAGCAGATGTTCGGTGGAGACCAGGAGGTTCTCATGCACTTGACTTTGCCTCAGTTGAATTCATTTAATTTAACCAATCTGATCAGACTCTACTGACAGATGCTGGGGGGAACTGCTTTCTAAAGGCTTGCTTTATCTCGAAAGATCTTGTCAGAAAATACTGGAACAAAATCTTAGCAGTTCAAGGTAGAAGTGGATAGTTACTATAAGGTAAATGAAAACTCCTAATAAAGAATCCATTTTAAAGTAAGAACTGCTTCATTAATTCTGGAGGTTGATGCAGATAAAGGAGTATAAGCACATATTTCATTTTAACTATTCATAATGAAAAATTGCAAACGCATATACAAGTAGATAGCATAGTATAATGAACCCTCATATACTTACCAAGCAGCTTCAACAAATAGAACCCATAGAGACCCAAGGCCTCCCATTCATAATACCCTCCCTTCTGACCCCACCCAGAGATTTCTGTGGCAAGTTGCAGATATATCACTTCACTACAGATATTTCATCACAACATTTTAAAAGTTTTAAAATATTTTTTAACTCATCAGTATTCAATTTTATAAGTGTCCATCTTTTAAAAGTTTGTTTGAATAAGGATCCACATGCACTCCACAGCCCACAATTTTCTTTTAAAATCCTTTCATCTATATGGTTCCCCTTCCATCTCTCTTCCTATCACTCTTTTTTTGATGAAGACACATATCTTTGATCCCATAAATTTCCTCAGGCTGCATCACTCAAGTACAGTTTCCCAGGCCCCATGTCTTTGGCATTGCCTTCATCAATTTTGAGTTTAACTTTTAGGTACCGATTCTTCAGGGGGGGGTGGTGTGGAAACACATATTTTAACAGAGATACACAATAAGCAAAAGTCACAAAATGCTAAAGAAGAGGAGAGATACAAAACCAGAGCAACTCTAAGGAAGCTACAGGAACGGAAAGAGTTGAGGAGAAAACTGCATGGAAATTAGACAAAAGAACCCACCTGCCAATGCAGGACACCTAAGAGACTCCGATTTGACTTCTGGGTTAAGAAGGTCCCCTGGAGGAGGGCATTCCAGTATGCTGGACTGGAAAATCCCATGGACAAAGGAGCTGGTGGGCTACAATCTATGGGGTCACAAAGAGTTGGACATGACTCAGTGACTAAACAGAGAGCTAAAAGGAAAAACAGGCAACCATCAAGAAAAGTGGATGAGCCCCATATACATAAAAGAACAGGAAGGTGAGCAAAGGGTGAAACGGCACAGTAGAGGATGAGTGACATATCCCTTGCATCCCCTGCCGTGATCCAGCCACCACAGGAAGCACTGTGAACTCAAGGTAAGGACAGGCTGCAACACACCCACCATCCAGTTGCTAATAAGTGATCTTGCACAGGTCAAGCCAAAGCCTTCCAACCCCTCTGTGGTTCAAGGTCAAGAGTGCTAGAGAGTCAGTAAGGAGATAAGAGGAAGGATCCAGGCACTGGAACATCATTCTATCTCATCACACTCATGGAGAAAAATTCCTTCCAACCTTCAAAAGAAGACATTCTCAGGACTTCCCTGGTGGTCCAGTGGCTAAGACTCTGAGCTCCCACTGCAAGGGGCCTGGGTTCGATCCCTGGTCAGGGAACTAGATCCCACATGAGGAGACTAGGTGGTCGCATGCCCCAGTGAAGATGGAAGATGCCACAACGTGCCAAAACTAAGATCTGAGGTAGGCAAATAAATATTAAAAAAATATATTTTTAAGGTTAAAATAAAAAAAATTTTTTTAAGAGGTTCTTTCCACAACCTATTTTTGTAGCCAAGCAAAATGCTAGGTGAGGGATGGAATCTGCAGCCAGAATATCTAGGTTTAAAGCCTGATCCTGCCACCTTCTATCCTCGTGACCAAGGGCAAATTAAATATTTGTCCTCTCTGGGCCTATTTCCTCATTTGTAATATGACGTAATAATAGCACCTTCTTCTTGTGTGGAGGATTAAACAAGGCAATAAAAACAAGGCCTTCAGAAGAGTGACTGGATTATATTAGCAGTGCCATATTCAATAATATTATTGTATAATTGTTATTACTGTCCTACTGAATAATTAAGCTATTATTGGTCACCACTAAGAATTACCAGAGTACTTCATGTCTGATGTGTTTACATACAATCAGAAAGCAGTGTCTCCCAAAGAATTTGATATGAACTGCCTTATGTACTTGTTCAAAAGACATGTATCAACCATGATTCCCATCCAGACACGTTGGGGCAGAATGTCCAGGAGAGGAGTGTAGAAAATGTATTTTGAACCCACACTCCAGGAGATTCTTATTTTAAGCAATGTTAAAGAAACACTTGGAGAAGGAAATGGCAACTCACTCCAGTATTCTTGCCTGGAACATCACACGGAAAGAGGAGCCTGGCGGGCTACAGGCCAGGGGGCCGCAAAGAGTTGCACATGACTGAGCGACTGTGCACAAAGAAATTAGGAGGGAAAACTCTGGATGTCACCAGAAGGTTCTTTGCCAACAGACTGAAATTACAAGGGGGACAAACATAAAAAGATAATTTTATAAATACTCTGTTATCCTTGAAAATGTATCGAATTATCTACTGCACACTTCCTCCACTTTCATTGCTGAGCACTTTTTTTTTTTTTTTACAACTGCACACAGTGTTCAAATCTGGGTCCCAATGACTTTATCACTAGACAGGAAGTTCTTGAGAAAGGAAAGCTTCCATAAACAGCATTTGTGCATCCTGCTCAGAGTCTACAAATGGATAATTAAGCAGTCAGAAACACCAAGATGTAGTTTAGAGTGTTCGTTGTTAAGATGCAAGGTGAGTGCATTGTAAAACAGCAGGCTCTTGCTGCCCAACGCCAGCAGTAACAGCCCCGTAAGACATGTAGTTGTTTTATGCTACTGAGCGACTGACTTCAAAGCTTAGAATTATTTTCCTCTTATGGCACGAACTAGAGTGTTTTTTCCATTTGATGCAAAATTTACATAAAAGGAAATGCACAGATCTTAAGCGAGTTTTGACAAATATTAACACTTGTGGAACCTAAATGACTCTCAAGATGCCATCAGCACTCCTCTGGAAAGTGATCCCCACGCACTACCTTCTCCAGCGCCACATCCCAGAGGAAGCAACACACTGAACGTTTTCCCACCCTAAGTTAGTTCCACCTGTTCTACAGACTCATGCAAATGGCAAACATACCTCGAGTACTTTTTGTGTAGTGCTTCTTTGACTTTGCACATTTTGAGACAAATCCGTTTTTGCTTCTATCAGCAAAAGTTTATCTATCAGCAAAAGTTTAAAAGTTTCTTTTAATCTATAAATAATACTCTCCTGTGTGAATAAACTATCCTTTGTTTATCCATTTTCAACTGATGGACACAAGAAATGTCTCCTTTTTTTTGGGGGGGGGGGGGCTACTGTCAACAAAATGGCTATGAACATTCCTGTACAAATCCTTTCTGACCATTTGCTTTGCTTTCTCTTCAGTAAATGAGTAGACTATCTGGATCGTTAGAAAAGTGTACATTCACCCTGATAGCTCAGTTGGTAAAGAATCACCTGCAATGCAAGAGACCCTGGTTCGATTCTTGGGTCAGGACGATCCACTGGAAAGGGGCAGGGTACCCAGTATTCTGGCCTGGAGAATTCCACGGGCTACATAGTCCATGAGGTTGCAAAGAGTTGGACACAACTGAGAAAGTTTCACTTTCACTTTTTAAAGAAACTATAAGACCTTTTCCTAAGTGGTTCAGTTCAGTTCAGTTGCTCAGTCGTGTCCGACTCTGTGACCCCATGAATTGTAGCACGCCAGGCCTCCCTGTCCATCACCAACTCCCAGAGCCTACCCAAACTCATTTCCATTGAGTCAGTGATACCATCCAACTAACTCATCCTCTGTTGTCCCCCTCCCTTCCTGCCCTCAATCTTTCCCAGCATCAGGGTCTTTTCAAATGAGTCAGCTCTTCGCATCAGGTAGCCAAAGTATTGGAGTTTCAGTTTCAACATCAGACCTTCCAATGAACACCCAGGACTGATCTCCTTTAGGATAGACTGGTTGGATCTCCTTGCAGTCCAAGGGACTCTCAAGAGTCTTCTCCAACAGCACAATTCAAAAGCATCAATTCCTCGGTGCTTAGCTTTCTTTATAGTCCAATTCTTACACCCATACATGACTACTGGAAAAACCATAGCCTTGACTAGATGGACCTTAGTCGGCAAAGTAACGTCTCTGCTTTTTAATATGCTGTCTAGGTTGGTCATAACTTTCCTTCCAAGGAGTAAACATCTTTTAATTTCATGGCTGCAATCACCATCTGCAGTGATTTTGGAGCCCAGAAAAATAAAGTCTTTTACTGTTTCTACATCTGTTTATCATGAAGTGATGGGACTGGATGCCATGATCTTCGTTTTCTGAATGTTGAGCTTTAAGCCAACTTTTTCGCTCTCCTCTTTCACTTTCATCAAGAGGCTCTTTAGTTCTTCTTCACTTTCTGCCATAAGGATGGGGTCATCTGCATATCTGAGGTTATTGCTATTCTCCCAGCAATCTTGATTCCAGCTTGTGCTTCTTCCAGCCCAGCATTTTTCATGATGTACTCTGCCTATAAGTTATATAAGAAGGGTGACAATATACAGCCTTGACAGACTCCTTTTCCTATTTTGGATCCAGTCTGTTGTTCCATGTCCAGTTCTAACTGTTGCTTCCTGACCTGCATACAGATTTCTCAAGGGGCAGGTCAGGTGGTCTAGTGGTCTGGAAACCAAAGTGGTTAGAAACTTCAATTTCCAACAACAATGAGTGAAATTCCAGTCACTCAACATCCTTGCCAACATTTAGTGTTGTCAACCTTTTAAATGTTGATTATATTGACTGTACACCAGTGGTGGTGTATACTGCAGATGAGATGGTTGGATGGCATCACTGACTCAGGGAGGCCTGGTGTGCTGCAGTTCATGGGGTCACAAAGAGTCGGACACAACTGAGTGACTGACCTGAACGGAAAATTTTGCTAGTGGAAAGGAGTGGGCTCCCATATTTAGCTAGGAACCAAGAGCAGCAAGATTGACTGTCCTTCTTACCTGTTACCTAATAAGCTTCTCCCTGTTTTCCCGAAGACACTGATCTCCAGCACCCCTTCTGTGCTAACCTCCCTTGCCCTCATTCCTACATACAGCAGCTTTCCACTGTTGTCCTGCACTCATTCAATTGCTGAGTAAGTCAATGAACCTTTGAAGCCAACCATAACAACCCTATGTTTTTAAATAAATCTCTCTCATCAGAGATAGTTCCAGTACTACGAGAACAGAGAAGTATTTAACAGTGTTAAGCCTGATGGTCATCAGGGCTTTCTTTCCATTTCTTTGGACCCAGAAAGCCCATTAGTACCGCTGACAAAGCTGAACTGGCAGTGAACACTCTAAAAGTGAGAGGAAAGTGCAGTAAGAATCTCTATTCAGTTTTAAAGTACAGTATTGGTGCACTCTGGTTAAGAGGAACAGAATACACCTCTTGGTTTAAAACAGCTCATATACGCTTTAAAAAGCTCTCAATAAATAGTATTTCCTGTCCATTATGTACAAGGTTTTTGAACAGTTCTATGTCATTTAATCTTCAAAACAACTTTTTTGGGTAATTATTATTCCTGCTTTTATAGATGAAAAGCCTGCGATTCCAAGATACAGGAAGCAAAAATGTATGTCCTGGTGTCAGGCTTACCACTGGCTCTGCCTGGTATTTTGAAATTAATTTAAACTTCATTTTCCTTTCTATCAGCTAATTCCTTTTTATCCTTGCTGAATTTCTACACTTTTAGCCCCTGACCTCCTCTAATTATTCTTACCTCTCTCGTTTTAGAAGTGATCCCTGATTTCCTGGACTTCCGGGTCCTTGTCTGTGCAACTATCCCTGCTGTTAGCTGCCTGCATCCTGTAGTGATATTTAGTGAAAGAATTCAACCCATTAAAACCAAGCAGTTGACCATGTTTCTTAAACAGAGTTTTTTCCTCGTTGTCAATTAAAAGGTTTACCACGACTGTCCATTTCTCAGTTACAGGCAGAACTGTGGTGCTGGTGATCCTCTCGCTATTCCCAGCCTTCTTTCAATTTCTGTCTTGCTGTGTTTTACATCTGCTTGCTTCTTTCTTCTTCCATCTCAGGCCTCCTTGGCTGTTATGAGCAGGGATGTCTGCCATGTTCTCGCCATTGTTTTCCAGTGTTTGGTTCACCAACAGAGTCATTTTAATTTTCTCAGAGGTTGTGACTTCTAATAGTTCAATTCTTCTTTTTTTTTATTTTTATAAATAAATTCCATGTCTTCAACATAACAGGCAGAGAAGCATTCAGGAATATTTTATTATATTGGAATTGTTGTAAGTAATTTCCTTATGCATGAACGCGAAGAAGTTTTGCCAGGGGTTCCAGAATATTTAGAATGGGAACATGAGATAAGGGTAAGAAGTTCTACATATTTTATGTTATGGGCTTCCTGCCCCCCTCCCCCGATCAGAGAAATGAAATTCTTTCAGTTTTTACAGTATTTTAATGTAAAATATGTAAATTTACATTTACATTACATCTTTAATGTAAAAGATGCTATGTCATAAAAGGTATTTCTGTTATTTATATAGTTCCCTGGTGGCTCAGATGGTAAAGCATCTACCTGCAATGCGGGAGACCTAGGTTCGATTCCTGGACTGGGAAGATCCCCTGGAAAAAGAAATGGCAACCCATTCCAGTATCCTTGCTGGAAAATTCCATGGAAAGGGGAGCCTGGTCAGCTACAGTCCATGGGGTCACAGAGTCGGACGCCACCAAGGACTGCTTCACTTCACTATGACCTATATATCTTATATGATCTATAGAAAGCCTCCTGAATTTATAATGTAGATCTGAAAATACATTGGAAGGTTGACTATCTAGAAATTTGAGTTATATGTTATATAACTATACACATATTGAGTTAAATGTTATAAAGGGCAGAAGTTTGCAAATTAAGTTCCCATAAGAAGATCATGAAATTTATTATTACTGGTTCTTGTGACACCCAAGCAGCTCGGCAAGTGGAAAAACATCCACAGGTGACTTGGCTGGATGGGTTTGGGTGTTTCCTTGGCAAGGGGTCACCAGCTCTCTGAGGATGGGGAGTTACCCAGGCATCGCCCTTAGCTACTCTTTTACCATCTGGAGCTTATGCAGGACAAAGTCTGTTAATATATATATGAACATATGTATGTGTGTGTGCTCAGTCATGTCTGAATCTTTGTGACCCCTTGAACTGTAGCTCCTGAACGATCCTCCTCTATTTATGGAATTTTTCAGGCAAGCATACTGAAGCAGGTTGCCATTTCCTCCTCCAGGGGATCTTCCCGACCCAGGGATTGAATCCATGTCTCTTGCATCTCCTGCACTGGCAGGCGGATTCTTTACCACTGCCCCACTTGGTACCCTTAAGTATAAATTGTGTATATATAATGAGGAATTAATGTGATGTCCTTCCGGATATCTGCTAAGTATTTGTCCCATCACTATTCCTTAAATAAACTACCAGTTCTCTGAGTATAATCCTAAAACCAGCATCAGCATCTTGGTTCTCAAACTTTGAGGAACATCACAGTCACCTGGAAGCCTTATGAAAAACACAGATCTCTGGGCCTCATCCCCAGAGTTTATGATTCAATGGATCTAGCGTACAGCATGAATACTTACATTTCTTTCAAGTTTGAAGATGCTGCTGCTGCTGGTGGTCTGGGACTGTACTTCAGGGACACTGTAAAGAAACCTTCCTTTCTCCATTTATTCCTTCTTCACTATGCTGACTTCAAGCGCTCAGTATGTCTGACTCTTTGCAACCCCATGGGCTGTAGCCCACCAGGCTCCTGTATCCATGGGATTTTCCAGGTAAGAATATGGGAGTGGGTTGCATTTCCTTCTCCAGGAGATCTTCCTGACCCAGGGATTGAATCCAGGTTTCCTGAGTTGCTGCATTGGCAGGGATTCTTTACCACTAGCACCACCTGGGAAGCCCCTTCTTTAAATATTTATAAACATATATTCTGTATATTTAATATGTAACTCTAAAAACCTTAATTTTTTTCTTTATTTGTTATGATTTTATTTTTAGCTTATTCTTGTGAATGGATTTTCTTATTTGGTTATGTCTTCTGACTTAATCAACCTACAGATGGGCAAGCTATTGATTCTGCTATATTTATCCAGACATTTGATTGAGCTTTCTTATTAATTATTAATCCTGTAGATTTTTAGTTGCTTCTTTTGGGCTTTCTAGGTAAACATCTATCTCTGTTTTCCTCTTTGAACTCTGCTTATTCCAGAAATGGCTCTCTGCGAAATTCTTTTCCTATCTGCTAGCATATTGTGTAATCTGTTTGTTAAGGCTTTATTTTTTTAAGTCTGTCCTTATTTATTTTTATGCAATCTCATATCTCCTATTTCTGACTTCAAATTAAAAAATTTTTTTTAAATTTTACATAGTTTAAAATTCTTTCTGTTTGGAAATTTTAACTGTCATTACAATCAAGATACTGAACAGATGCGCATGCTCAGGCACTTAGTCACGTCAGATTTTGGGGACCTTATGGACTATAGCCCGCCAGGCTTGTCTGTCCATGGAATTTTCCATACGAGAATACTAGAGCAAGTTGGCATTTCCTTTACCAGGGGATCTTCCCAACCCAGAGATTGAACCTGCATCTTCTGCACTGGCAGGTGGATTTTTCATCACTGAGCCACCTGGTAAACCCATTAGACAGCTGTACCACCCATGAAAAATGTCCTCTTTGTTCCTTTGCTGTCCAACCCTCTTCTCACTGCAGGCCCTGGAAACCACAGATTTGTTTTTTGTCCCAGTAGTTTCGCCTTTTCCAGAATGTCCTATGAATAGAATCATATAGTATATATGTTATGTAGACTTTTCAGACTAGCTTCTTTCATTTAGCATAGTGTATTTAAGATTCATCCGTATTGTTGCATATTTATTCCTTTTTATTGCTGAGCAGTATTCCATTGTATGAACATTCTTTTAAGTTATTTATCAGTTCACCAATTGGAGTACCTTTGCACTGTTTTGAAATTTTGGCAATTATCAATAAAGCCACTATAAAAATTTATGTATAGATTTTTGTGAAATAACATCCTAGGTAGTTTCTGACTTTCCTCACCAGTTTTTCTTTTTCATGTAATCTTTACTTACTGTGATGTCTTCTCTTCTCACAGTAGCTTCCTCTGATTTCTGGATTCAGTGTCCTATAGTGTGTTAAGAACAAGCTTTCAAAACTGAAAGAAAACTTCTTATATTTACATTTTGTACTGATGGAAACTTGTCTGTCTTTAGTCCTTGATTTTTTTTTTTTTTTCTGTTTTTCTGCTGAAATTTTTGTTGTGTGAGTTTTTTTTTTTAATTCATTCTTTGTAAGAGAGCAGTCTAAAGACATTTGTGAGTCATAGATAAAATTGGATACTTTATAAGTATTACCATGAGTTCTGTTATAGACTGGCCTACGGCCCCAATTATTCTTTCAACAGGAGTTCTCAGATCTATACTGAAGCATAATAAAACCCAATTCTTAATAGCTGACTGGATGGGAAACAGACTATGAGGAACTGAACTTGAGTGCCTCTTACCTTCTCTGGCATGCTTTGTTTTCCCAGTTGTTGCACTGTCGTCAAGATCAGGAAGTCTAATTCCAGGCAGCTGCCACTTTCCCACATGCGGTGAGCAGAGCTGAAATATGGTCCCTGAGATCCTCGCCCTCTGCTGTACATGCCTTACATAACTCCCTCCCTTTGAATGTGGGTGGAATCTATCAGTGGATTGGGGTATTGCTCCAGTGCTTTTGTAGCCACTAGGCACAGTGGCAATTTAACACTGAAGTGTGGCTAATACAACTGAGCAATTGAATGTTTGTATTTATTTAATGTTAATAAATAGCCATATGTGCTCACTGAAGTATTTGGAATGAATTGACTGATGTCTGCATTTTACTTTGAAATGGATAAGAATATTAAGATGGAGAGTTCAGTTCAGTTGCTCAGTCGTGTCTGACTCTGCAACCCCATGAACTGCAGCACACCAGGCCTCCCTGTCCATCACCAACCCCTGGTGCCTACTCAAACTCATGTCCATTGAGTCAGTGATGCCATCCAACCATCTCATCCTCTGTCGTCCCCTTCTTCTCCTGCCCTCAATCTTTACCAGCATCAGGGTCTTTTCCAATGAGTCAGCTCTTCACATCAGGTGGTCAAAGTACTGGAGTTTCAGCTTTAACATCAGACCTTCCAATGAACACCCAGGACTGATCTCCTTTACGATGGACTGGTTGGATCTCCTTGGAGTCAAAGGGACTCTCAGTCTTCTCCAACAGCACAACTCAAAAGCATCAAATCTTCAGTGCTCAGCTTTCTTTATAGTCCAACTCTCACATCTATACATGACTACAGAAAAAGCCATAGCCTTGACTAGACGACCTTTGGTGACAAAGTAATGTCTCTGGCTTTTAAGATGCTGTCTAGGTTGGTCATAACTATCCTTCCAAGGAGCAAGCGTCTTTGAATTCCATGGCTGCAGTCACCATCTGCAGTGATTTTGGAGCCCCCCAAAATAAAGTCAGCCACTGTTTCCAATGTTTCCCCATCTATTTTCCATGAAGTGACAGGACTTTCATCAAGAGGCTCTTTAGTTCTTCTTCACTTTCTGCCATAAGGGTGGTGTCATCTGCACATCTGAGGTTATTGATATTTCTCCCAGCAATCTTGATTCCAGCTTGTGCTTCTTCCAGCCCAGCGTTTCTCATGATGTACTCTGCATAGAAGTTAAATTAGCAGGGTGACAATACACAGCCTTGACGTACTCCTGAAAAATACAGAAAATATTTGAAACAGTCTGTTCTTCCATGTCCAGTTGTAACTATTGCCTCCTGACCTGTGTACAGGTTTCTCAAGAGGCAGGTCAGGTGGTCTGGTATTCCCATATCTTTCAGAAGTTTCCACAGTTTATTGTGATCCACAGAGTCAAAGGCTTTGGCATAGTCAATAAAGCAGAAATAGATGTTTTTCTGGAACTCTCTAGCTTTTTCAACGATCCAGCAGATGTTGGCAATTTGATCTCTGGTTCCTCTGCCTTTTCTAAAACCAGCTTGAACATCTGAAGTTCACGGTTCACATATTGCTGAAGCCTGGCTTGGAGAATTTTGAACATTACTAGCGTGTGAGATGAGTGCAATTGTGCGGCAGTTTTAGCATTCTTTGGCATTGCCTTTGTTTGGGACTGGAATGAAAACTGACCTTTTCCAGTCCTGTGGCCACTGCTGAGTGTTCCAGATTTGCTGACATATTGAATGTAGCACTTTCACAGCATCATCTTTTAGGATTTGAAATAGCTCAACTGGAATTCCTTCACCTCCACTAGCTTTGTGCATAGTGATGCTTCCTAAGGCCCTTAACTTCACATTCCAGGATGTCTGGCTCTAGGTGAGTGATCACACTATCGTGATTATCTGGGTCATGAAGATCTTTTTGGTACAGCTCTTCTGTGTATTCTTGCAATTCTTCTTAAAATCTTCTGCTTCTGTTAGGTCCATACCATTTCTGTCCTTTATCAAGCCCATCTTTGCATGAAATGTTCCCCTGGTATCTCTAATTTTCTTGAAGAAATGTCTAGTCTTTCCCATTCTATTGTTTCCCTCTATTTCTTTCAACTGATCGCTGAGGAAGGCTTTCTTGTCTGTCCTCGCTATTTTTTGAAACTCTGCATTCAAATGTGTTTATCTTTCTTTTTTCCTTTGCTTTTCACGTCTCTTCTTTTCACAGGTATCTGTAAGGCCTCCTCAGACAACCATTTTGCATTTTGGCATTTTGGTGGGGGGGGTGTGTGGTGGATGGTCTTGATCCCTGTCTCCTGTACCATGTCACGAACCTCCGTCCATAGTTCATCAGGCACTCTATCAGATCTAGTCCCTTAAGTCTATTTCTCACTTCCACTGTATAATTATAAGGGATTTGATTTAGGTCATACCTGAATGGCCTTGTGGTTTTCCCCACTTTCTTCAATTTAAGCAAAATTTTACTTAGAACCTGTATGAAGGAGATAGCACATGTGTACTCAGTCACTCAGTCACATCCAACTCAGCCCACCAGACTCCTCTTTATTCATGCGATTCTCCAGGCAAGAATACCGTGGTGGGTTGCTGTTTCCTTCTCCATGGGACATGGACAAAAACATCTTATACTCTAGTAGAGGGGACAAGGCATAATACAAGTCAACTACAATGCAAGGTAGAAAAAGGAAAGTATTGCTAGTATTACTAAATACAAGACACTTTCGAATAGGGAGAAATTATTTCTGGTAGGAGAAATCATCTCAAATTTCAAAACCAATGTGGCAACTTTGAGCTTGACTTGAAGGAATGAAACCAGGTCGGCCAAGATCCATCATTCTGGTGGCAAAGCTTGAAACACAGTGGAAAAGTCTAAGTAGGTGAGCTTGACAGGAGCAGCAGGAAGTGGGGTGGTCAGGCCACCGGCTGGAAATAGAGACCACAAGTCGCCTGAATTTCCAGGCTACGAAGCTAGGATTATAACCAAAGCCAAACAGACACTTCAAACATTCAAGGGCTGAGTCAACACAGGATAAGTATGAAATTCTGCTTCTAAGAGAAGGAAGGCTCAATTAAGAGTGACCCCAGTGTACACGTTTAAAATGAGAGCCGAGCCATGAGTCATGCATGGATGAGTAACGGTGAGAAATGCACACAGAACTAATTTAGGGTCACAAAGAGGTTCTGAGTTCACACTGAACTCCCGCTGAGGAGGCTGTCAGGGCCAGTCAGAGTAACACAAGGTGAGTCACTAGTCAATCGATGACACAGGTCTTCACCCTTGGGCAGTGAGCTCAGGCAGGCCTGTATAATGGCCTGATGGGCACTCTCAGTACTGGTCAAGCTGGGAGGACACCTGAAGGTTCTGTGATGGTGGGAACAGAACAGAAATTTTAGACAAAGAAAGATCTAGAAACTCCCAGGATACTTTCACTGTATTTACCTAAAAATTCTCTAAATTGGGGTCAAGTCTTAGACCATACAGGTTTGTATATGGCCCGCACAAATCTGTCAGAGTCAGACACTATGTTTATCAAACAACAGAGGCGTTTCCACATCTCTGAGTCCTAACTGCTATTACATACATTTTTAGGTAAAGTGTTGCAGATTTTGTACCACTGGCTACAGGAAAGCTCCCCTCACCACCCTGCTGCTGCTGCTACTGCTGCTAAGTCGCTTCAGTCGTGTCCGACTCTGCGTGACCCCACAGATGGCAGTCCACCAGGCTCTGCCGTCCCTGGGATTCTCCAGGAAAGAACACTGGAGTGGGTTGCCATTTCCTTCTCCAAGCTAGTCTTCCCCATCACAGCACTCGCCAGATCACAGTACATATGCTCGTCTTTTCTTAGACATTTGCAGCCATCCAAACTATCACCCCCTCCACTCCCATTAGAATGTCAGCTATGTGAGGCCAGGATTGTAACAGTCACAGCTAGGTCTTCCCATACCTAGCACACACAGTACACTAAAAATATTGTGTGTTGACTGAATAAATATTGACTTTGAGCTGTTTCTGGCTAGCACGTAAATTCTAGAAGACTTACAGTATCTTATAATATCTAGAAGACTTCTTACAATATCTTAGAAAGGCTAACTGGTAAGAAGATTGACAGTCAAGAGGTAAGAGGGAAACACAGAGATGGGTCTGTATGTGTATGTATCACACTGGGAACTGGTCAATCTATTACATAACTGTTTTCATTACTTGAAAGTGCTAAAAGTGAAACACTTAAAAGTGACTGTCCTCTTCACAATGAGGAAAGACAACAAAATGCTTAATGATCACCCACTGAATTCGAAATCTGTTCTAGAAGCAAAACGTATTGAGTTTGCATGATACTGCCAACGTAAGGATGTAGGACACTGACGTTTCAATTCTGAAGCAAACAAACTCTTAGTAAACATCTGTCCTTTTGATAAGTCTACACCCAGGAATCGAAGAATCAAACCAGGGTCTCCTGCATTGCAGGTGGACTCTTTACCAGCTGAGCTACCAATGTAACCTCCTATCTGTGAAATGAATATAGTATGGTTTTGGCACATTTTATTTGGTGAACCTTCACATCTGTGTCTCGGTTACTACTCATAGTATCACAGATCTTAACATGGTGGAGGAAATCAACAGATGACTGAGCTGGGCCTTATCTCTCAGAAAGGCGTAATGACCAAACACAAGCCATTGTTGTTTTTCTCCCTCGATTTACATATGTTCAGGGCTATAGAAACAGTAATCAGAGTGAGGTGGATTTCCAAGGTGTCAGAATTGTCCTGATAATTTCACCAGATAGATATCATCATTATTTTATAGATGGGGAAACTGAGGCGCAGAAGGTTTAAGCAATTTCTTTGACACGATCACATACCTAAGAAATGACAGAGTCTGAATTTACTTCTAGGTATGTCTACTTCAAAGTTCAAATTCTTTCCAAGAAATCATTCTCTCTTCTAAGCTCAGAATAAAAGCTTTGGAAATAAAAAAAGCTTTGGAAGGAAAAAAAATTGAGAATTTGGAGTATGAAATTTCATGGCAATATACAAATACTGCCATTTTAGCCTAAAATGTACCTACTATAAGGGCTGAAGCTCCAGTACTTTGGCCACCTGATGCGAAGAACTGACTCACTGGAAAAGACCCTGATACTGGGAAAGATTGAAGGCAGGAGGAAAAGTGGACAACAGAGGATGAGATAGTTGGATGGCATCACCAACTCGATGGATGTGAGGTTGAGAAAGTTCTGGAGTTGGTGATGGTCAGGGAAGTCTGGCATGCTGCAGTCCATGGGGTCGCAAGGAATCAGACACGACTGAGTGACTGAACTGAGATAAAAGACGGGTGCCATTTTTTCTTTTTTCCTCCTCCAAGGACAGCTCCTTGCTCAAACACTACTGCTGAGTAGTCAGAACAACATCCTGGATGTTCTGACCACTTAGTAGCAGGTAATGGTACCCATCTTCCTCCTTTGTACTTAACATCTATACACAAAGTGTACCCTTATCTCCTGCCTCAAATGGAAGAATCTCCCATGCTTAAAACTGCATGGTCCAGCCCTCCCTAAACCTGTAGTTTAGACTGTATCTATCAGTAGCAACCAACCCACTAGTGTGTTCAGATCCTGAGTAGGCTTCCAAACCCCAGCAGCAGCTGGTAAAATGGAATGCTAATTCATTACAGATGGCAAAACACTGCCTAACATTTTAATTTATTTATATTTTCAGAAATTTTGAATCTGCACTTAGATTGCCAAATTATTTTAACATGGAAGTTTAGCCTTTTTCAATTCAGTCTGTGCTCAATAAAAATTAATGTTTATATGTTAAAATCTCTTTCAACAAGCACAATTAATCCTATATTCCCACAGTTTACATTTTAAAAGCCATTTAAGCTGGTAAGCTTTTTTTTTTCTTATTATAAGCTGCACATAGAGATGAGGCAAAATTAGGCCAATCTCAAATCAAAAATTTTCAAATCAAACTATTACATATAAGGATAATTCTTAGTGCTTTCCACAATTGCTATGCTTAGTAGTGCGAGACAAATTAATTAATTGTAAAACAATTAAGTGCCTTTATAGACTCTTTTTTTTCATTAGTTAAGGTAATCGGGACAGAAAACACATTATTACTTAATTTTTAAAAGCCAAGTGAACAGAAGAAAGAAATACGTACCTGAATTAAATGCTTATAGCACTGCTGCCCCCTCCTGGAATCAGTCTTCCAACCCCCCCAACACATCTCAGAAACAACAGTAAACACTGACACATCTAAGAGCTTCTATTACTTTTTTCTCTTACTAATCTTAAAGGTCTACAGAAACATATAATTATCAGGTGATATACAACCATTCTCCTCAAATCCCCAGTGAGTCCTGGGGGCCAACAACCTTGCTACCTACTTCTTAAAAAAACTGGAGAACACTCATCTTAAAAGTCTCTAACCTTCCTTCCATCACTTCAAAATTTCTCTTTTTTTGACACGAACTCTCCTTTTCCCTTTTTCTGTCACAGTATGAGTGTTCCTAGTTTTCTGCTTGTCTAACCTTGCTATCCTTTCCCGTTTCATTTGAAATTGCTCTCCCATTATGCAAGATTTGTCTCTCCAGTAAGACCAAAAACTTTATCTCTACTTTCTTTTTCCCTGTCATACGGACACATGCATAAATAGCCCCTAATGTAAAAATAGCGGTCCCTCCATACAATTTCACGTCTACCACATCATTTTTGTTCTTCTGTCCATAGTTGGGGACACTGAAGGGTAGTTTTCAATGGGGCTTTAGCAATCTCCCCCTGACCCCCACTCCCAACCTCAATTATTTCCTTCTGTATCCCTGGCCCAATGCCCTAACCAAGTAGTACAAGTTAACATAACTCGAAGTGGACTCAGTGTGTTTGTTCTAAAGCCACAGCTTCCCCACCTCGGATGGCCTCCCTAAGTCCCTTCTACATAGACTTCTGGGCCAGGAGCTACTCCTTAGCCCCCAAACCCCTGCTGCTTCTGACTCCTCTGCCCTCCCTCAGCTACTAATTGCACTGCAATCCAACTCCCTCTGCAATCACTTGCCCAGGGCCTCTGGAAAGTGAAAAGAAACCTAGTCACTTACATTTATTAAGGCTCAAATAATAATAAAAATTACGCAAGGTCAAAACAGGGTTACAAGAACTGTAGCAGGAAACAAAGCAATGCCTTTTAAGACACCCACAGAAATAAATAAATATGATGACTAAGGGCCTTGGAAGAGGAAGGGTTGAGTCAGTGGTCTCCCTTTAGCTGCCTTTGATGCCCGGTGTGCTAAGGTACTGACTCTCAGCACTCACTGGAAGCAGTGCTGTGGTCAAGATCACGGGCGGTGGAGTCATCATTTCTCGGCCGTGAAAATTGGGGCAAGTTATTTAATCTCTTTATGATTCAGTTTTCTCATTTGTAAAATAGAGCAATTATGGTATACACCTCATAGAGTTCTTATGAGACTATGCTTATAATCAACTTAAAACAGTGTCTGGTATATGCTGCTAAGTCGCTTCAGTCGTGTCCGACTCTGTGCGACCCCATAGACAGCAGTCCACCAGGCTCCGCCGTCCCTGGGATTCTCCAGGCAAGAACACTGGAGTGGGGTGCCATTTCCTTCTCCAATGCATGAAAGTGAAAAGTGAAAGTGAAGTCGCTCAGTCGTCTCCGACTCTTAGTGACCCCAGGGACTGCAGCCCACCAGGCTCCTCCGTCCATGGGATTTTCCAGGCAAGAGTACTGGAGTGGGGTGCCATTGCCTTCTCTAAATCATATATATATGTGTTTGTATATATATGTATGTATGTGTGTGTGTATCAGCTACTTATAATCATCACTGTCATCATCATCATCTGAGTGATTTTCAAAGCAGACTTCTAGGCCCTGCCCTAATCCAAGAGACCAGTGATAACAATTTAATAAACCTACATTTTAGACAAGCTTTCTATAGCCATTCGAAAGTCTGGGGCCAGCTACTATAATAGAATTGTTCTCTTCAGGAAATCAGTGAGTTCCTAATTTTCACATCAATGATATTTTCTTAAATCTCATCCTAGTTAACCTCCACAAAACAGATGGCACCTCTTCAGCTTTCTCCTTCAAAGTCTGACTCCCCAATCTTTTTTTTTTCTCCCAATCTTCTTTAAACTTGAACTTCTTAGGAGAGCGTCACATGAGAATTTAGAATAGGCAGCTATATTTTTCTATGAAGAAAAGCTTCCAACACTACACTGAGCCTAAGCCTAAAATTGCCTTTTCCTCTAAAACAAGCTCTTCCTTTTTTGATTTCCAATTCCTTTTCCAATCATGCAGGTTAAAATGTCAGGTATTTGAGACTGTGTGTGTTTTTCCCCATCCTCTAATTTTTTAAATTCTGTATTCTAAGGTATCCCTTGGTTCTAACGCATCATTTTCAAAATTCCTAATGCTAAGTTCAAGTCTCTCACCTCAAACATTCGAACAGCCTTTGACAATCTCATTCTCCAATGTTTTCCGTTTTCTCATCATCCTTTATAATACAACCTGAATTATTTCCCTAAAACGTAGATTTGTTATGTTTTTTCTTATTAAAAAAGAAAAGTTTATTTCCTTCCAAATAATTACAAAATAATGGTTAAGCTTCTTAGCTGTGGATATAAATCTTCAATAATTGGGCTTCTATAGAGTCCATATTCAGACTGCTCCTAAGGAAAATATGTAAGTCACTCTTCTTCAGTATTTGATCATATTCTTTCTCCAGCCTAGCAAAGTCTTCCCTGGTGATTCAAACAGTAAAGAATCCGCCTGCAGTGCAGGGGGCTAGGGTTCAATCACTTGGTCAGGAAGATCCCCTGGAGAAGGAAATGGCTACTCAGACTAGTATTCTTGCCTGGAGAAGCCCATGGACAGAGGAGCCTGGCAGGCTACAGTCCAGTAACTAACGCTTTCACTTTTACTTTTCATTACTTCCTCCAGCCTAGAAAGGTCCTTTACCACATGAAAGTGAAAATGAAAGCGAACTCCTTCAATCGTGTCTGACTCTTTGCGACCACATGGACTGTAGTCTACCAGGCTCCTCCATCCATGGGATTTTCCAGGCAAGAATACTGGAGTGGGTTGCCATTTCCTTCTCCAGGAGATCTTGCCAACCCAGGGACTGAACCCCAGTCTCTTGCATTGTAGGCAGATGCTTTACCATCTGAGCCACCAGGGAAGTCCCTCATGACCATCTATCAAATCCTATATGTCCTTTGAAACTCAGTTTACAGGTACCTCCTAGATAATCCTGCATCCATCTCGAAAGCCAAAATTCATCTTTCTCTGCACTCTGATGACTCTCATTAAATTACTTTTACTTAGCTCGGAGTACAATTTTGATAATCAAAACCCTAATCAGAAAAGCCCATATTAGGAAAAGAAAGCTTTTCAGAGTTAAAAGAAAAAGGAAGTATTGCTCCTTTAAAGAATGTACTTTAAATTAAAATGTTTTCAATAATATAAGTTGCTGAATATGTTCTTAAAAACATGGCATACTTTTGTGGCTACAATCTTCTATAATTAAAGATACACAAAACTACACAACTACAATCTCTAAGAAATATGCTTGGATCTTTCTTGCTGCTCCATGTTTGGACAAAATAATTTGAAGATTTCACTTTAGGTATCTACTCAAGCTAAGATCCCATGGTTTGGGAACTCCAAGTCTACTGTGTTCCTGAATAATCTTGCTCACAGGTAAAGGGATAGATATTTTCTTGTAAACTAAGTGAATGTTATAGACCTATGACACAGATCTAACAATAAGTTTTATCAGCTTCACGGAAAGTTTGTATTCTAGTTCAAAGAAAATAGTCAAGTGTATTTGCAAACATCATCAAATAACAAGGAACTACCGAGTATAAAACTGAAGGGATGGAATGAGGTAGTGTTGAAGAGTCCATTTATCAGGGATCTTGGTCAAGGGCTAATACAACAGAAAACCAGCTGGTCTGAATCATTTTTGGATTGTTATGTTGATGTTGATAAGTGTGTGTACTAGCTTCTGTCATTGCTGGATACATCTCTTCCTTCACTAAGAAAGCTAGTTGAAAGTTACCTATACTCCACCTGGGGGACAAAAATCTGAAGGTACGACAGACTTGAGGGGCACAGGAAAGAATGCCTGAACTTGAAGGAGAGGGAAAAAAAATATATCACAACTCTGCTTTCACTAATCTTTTGCCAAATTTTTGCATTTCTAGAATTATAGTACCAAGTCACCAGTATTTACAGTAACTGTAATTTTTGTATATAGTTTTATATATTATAGTTATTCCAGATATTTTGATATATCACTATTAGGAAATTATTAAAATTATTAGATATATAGCTGCATCTTGCTATTTAATATATTCATAAAACACACATACCACAAAAGTGTCCTTTCTGCACATTGATGGTATTTCAATATAATCTGTTTAATTCTTATGTATTTTAAGTATTTAAAAACAATACAGATATAATACATACATACATATAATACCACAGTGAGAAGGGATGTACATGTATTTCTCCTAATTGATCAATACACACCAGCTGGCATTTCTAATCTATTAAATATCTTGGAACTATGTAGGTAAATGTCCACCTCTGCCTTTGAGAAATGTGTGGCGCTAGTCAGTATAGGATGACTTATTCTTGTATTTTCCTGTGTAATGGTCTCTTTGAAGATAATCTAAACATTGGAGTACAGGTTCTTAATCACACTTGTTAGTAAAAAAACTGTAACAACAGCAACCATCCACTGAGTGCCCATTCACAGGTCCTCCACTAGGAGGAATACATTATAAAGAATTCTCATGATTTGTGTAAAGGATTCTTACTTCCAGGTTTTAGATGAGAAGACTGAGGCTTGGAAAGGTGAAATCACTAGCTCAAAGTCACATAACTGGTTAGTGGCCAAGTCAGGATTCAAATGATTTGACCTCTTGCCCACACTTGGGCTAAGCTCACAGCCTAGTAAATAGGTGATTTAGCTAATATCCAATAAATGTATGAGAAAAAAAAAATCCTATTTAAATGCTCTGAACACAAATGAGTAAACTTTGAGAGAATAAAGTACTGCTGACATGTTTTCTGTATACCATCACACTACTTAGTAAGTAATAATCAAATAATTTCCCAAGAGATAACTTACAAGGAGTTTTCAACCTCTTCTCATCTGCTGCCTTAAATGAATTTATATAAATAGAAAGGAGGGGAAATGAGATACATTTTATTAATGTTTTAGGAGCCTTATTCAATACAAATATGAAAAAAAAAAAAGTTGGGTATTTTAAAGCAGTAAATTGCTTTTAACTCTCTCCTTCCATGCAGATGGAGGTATCTGGGTAGCAGGCTGGATCCACTGAAGTGACGTTCAGATGGCAGCATTGCTGCGACTAGAAATGTCCACCAAGCCTCTCTCTGTGCAAGCCCACTGACAGACCTCAGGGGCATCGCTGGGGGCATTCCTATAGTTTTTAGAAGGAGCTGATATATCTTTCTTTCATTTTCCATTTTAGGAAAATTCATGGAAATGGAATGACAAAATGCATGTGGATTCCCTTGGTGGAAAATTTCAATAGGGCTATTTTTATTATTTATAAAAAGCTCTTAGAGAACCACGCAGACCATACAAATATTATATTTGTATTTATTAAAGATTGTGAAATCACTAATCTCATGTCAGTTAAATGCAACCACAGACTCCACAATATTGTCCACATTATTCTGATATATCGAACTCTGATATAAAATATATGGTATAAAAAAGTCATCCAGTAGATGTTACTTTGCTATTTTTTGTATTTATATGAATGTATACTACAGATTTCACTAAATGTTTTCAGATATTAATATTTATATTAATAATTAAAGCAGTCATGAGAACTACCTACAAACACTATGCTAGATGCCTTAAATGTATTTTTCTTAATATTATGTGAAAATATTTATTAAATTCATTTAGCAAATTCCAAGCATTTTACCTCCTTACCAAACAAACATAACTTCAAATACCACTTTCTTATTCTTTTTTTAAGAACCATTTTAATCATTCTTAAATGTACAGCTCAGGGGCATTAAGTATATTTATATTGTTGTGCAAATAATTTATCCCTAAGGTTGGCTGTAAAGTGTTTGTTATTATCTGAGACAAAAATTATATCACCCTGTAGAAATAAGACATATAATTTTTATAATTACCAAAGAAAATGCACTTTTGTAATTTTTATAAATAATCTTGTGTTTTATAAAACGTTTTGGAGAACCATGTACATTTAGCCAATGTTAACAGCTATTCTACTTATGTTATTAAAAAATAACTACAAAAGTGGTGAATTGTTTATAATTAGCCATGTGGATGTAGCTTTACTGCAAAAACAAAACAAAACAAAAAAATCACCTCAATGATTTGCTCTAATATATTTCACATAGCTGAGACTGTGAATTACATCATATCAATACCACTGCTGAAAGCAAGTCCCAACTAAGATGAGATGAGATACTGAACAGATGAAGCGCTGTTCCAAGTCAATGTAGCCCAGACTTAGGGGACAGAAGAATTAATGAGAAAATGAGAATCTACCAGATGGTTGCTGCAGGGTCCCTCGCTGCACATCCGCCACCTCAAGCAGCGTCTATACATGCAAAGCCCCAGGGCCCCACCTGGTAGCAGCATAATTACCCTAAATGTGCACTTATGTTTCATTACACCTTGGCCGTGACTATGTGCACTGATTACAAGTATCAATCCCTTTCATTTTCATACACCTCTGCAGTTCCATAGCATTCAACTGTGAAAACCCAGCACTCTGGCTGCTTCTAACATGCGGTCCATGCTGATAAAACCGCAGAGGGTAAATTATTTGTCACTCTACAGGGTGCCAATTCAGTCTGATAAGGATGACATCATCCCCATTTTACCAATAACAATAGCACTAACAAGAACGTGTAATCAACAAACCTCAGTCCTCCACTAGCCCTGGCAGGTGCAACTCTTTTTATGCTAAAAATAAGCCAACATTAGCTTCCAGCTCAAAACTATTTCTTTTATCACAATGCTAAGCAGAAGTTGGCTTCCATAAGGCACTGCAGCTGCTGCTGCTGCCGCCGCTTCTGCAGATGCCTGCATTAATTGTATCAAGGACATACTGAAATAAGTGCTTATTCAGCACAATGGCTATTGGGGAGCAGCTGGAGGCACAAGACAAACTGTCTTGAAGAGAATGTACCAGCCCAGTGTGTAAATTACAATGATGAAGCACAAAGAGAGTCTCTAAGTTTAAGGGTCTACTCTAACTGCAGAACAGCATGAAAATGTAGTGTTATCAATGGGTCTGAACCCAAGTATTTTCGAAAGAACAGACCCTTTCGGATTTCACTAAAACCACTTTCAGAAAGGGAGTGATATTGAGTACCCTTCAAAAGAGCAGAAACAGAAACGTTACCATTAAAAATCTCTTTACATGTATAAGTCATAATAAAATTCCCCTCAGGTGTGTGTGTATGCAGTGTGTATATTTCAAAGAAACAGTAATTTAATAATAACATTGTTTATTACACAGAAGCAACCTGTAACTGAAAAGGACTGACTTGTCTTTCTTCCTCATCCTCTTATTACATACTCATGCCCCCTTTATACATCAGTTTTAGGTTCTTTAGTCATTTCCCTCCCACTTTCTAACCCTTACATTAGAGGGCAAAAATGAATTAATGGTGATGCTATTTCAGGTGATAGGGTATTATGGAGCATTCAGTTGTGGCAGTTTGGGTGGGGATAGGGGAAACGGATCCATAAAGGTACCGCTGGAGAGGAATGGAACATGAAGTCAGAGAAGTCTAGGGCCAGACCACAACATCTCATGATCCTTTGTCAGCCTGGTCCCCCCTTTCTAGAATGGACTGAGGATGGCCACACTCCTGCACTGGTTCTGAAACTGGCCTGAAAACAAACAGTGGGCCTAATAATCCATCAGTATATCTGATCTGACTTGTACTTGAGATCACAACCAAGTTGCTCTATATTTATATCACAGACTTCACACCCGCGCAGGCTACACTTCAACCACTGACATGTTTTTTGAACTTTCACAAAATGATCTGTACTCCCGATAAAGAATCACACTTTTACAAAATCAGAAATGACCTCAAATCAAAATAACTAAGTTTTTTAAACTTTTCAAATATTCAATTGTTAATACAGTAGCTCATTATCATCTACAGACCTCCAAATCCACAAAGGTTACGCCACTCGTACTGGCTTTCCTTTAGGTGACATCTTGGACACAGAAACAAAGATTTAGTCATTTACAACTAAAAAATTACAAGAGACTTACTCTACATCACAAGAGACAAACGCCGAGCTGCTATCTAAACTCACTCATCAGACAAACGACTTGATCTTCCACTTTAGCCTCAGAACACACCTACTCAAATACAAATTCAAGCTTCAGAAAATTCAAACTGCTCCTCTCCACTTTCAAAGAATCAAAAATAGTTACAAACATGAATGGTAAGTCTTGAACTCCAAAGATATGCTATGTAAGTCATTAATGTATGGCAGGTATAGTTTCTTTTATTTTAGCTAAGCACACAAAGGGTATTTTACACAGACTCGGGTGGATTTGTAGAAACACTGCTCAAAGCACACAGAGACAATAATAACTGTACTTGTAATCAGTGTGGGGAACTAACACCTCACTGCGTCAGTAATAATTTCCATCTCTACGTAGCATTTTCTAGCACAACTGCCACGATGCTAAAATGTTATTACAGTCATATTCAAACCATTATGTCATCTGCAATCCCATAAAATAAAAATTAACAGTATGTCTTCATTCAAATGACAGACAGCTGAATTTTAAAGTTCCTAACCAATTTAATCACAATGGATACCATTCAGATGATTTCATTCACTTATCCATAACCTTATACTCTATCAAACAGCATCCCTAGGAATATTTGAGGGGTTAGAAAAGATACATTAAAAAAGAATAAAAATAAAATTCCACTGTAAACCACAAGGCAGGATAGTCATGCTCCAAAGAGTCTTAATAGTTTTTTGTTTTTTCTGAAATAGTGTTTTTTCTCTTTGAATGTATTTGATATTTGACAGATATATAAGCTCTCAAGCATCATTTATCATGTTTATTTTTAATAGGGTTCCCTTAGAACAGCTGCCTAAGATGCTAATCTTTTCTTTTTTCTCGGGCCTTTTGTAAATATTTGAAATAGCTATTCATTAACAGTTGCACGTTTATTCAGTCCTGTTGTATGGCTTATGAACTGGAATTAGCTTTTATTTTATTTTTTCTATCTGTTGGCCAGACTAGAGAAACCCTGCTGTTTGGGTTCAATCTGTCAAGGTTCAAATTATCCTCCAACTGAGAGCTAATCAAGGGCGTCTGACCTGGTTTGCAAATAAACTAGGAACAAAAGTGGGTTTATTTTTCCTTTCTTTGGAGCACTGGTTCTCAAAAAGTAAAGCCAAACAAGAGTGGGTCAAAAACGCAATTGCCTAAAATTAAAAACAGACACAACTGGCAACTGAAGATGAACTGGATTTACTTGGCATTTCTGAGGTACCCAGTTTTCAAGCTATAAATCCATTTTTAATAGAAATTGGTTTCCAAATACATTTCAAATTAAAATTCACAGTTCATTTAGTGCAAGTCTGTAGCGTGAGGAGAACATAGATTTCAGGCAATCAAGCAACTCTGATGGGTACACTAGAAACTAAGGATCTTCACAGATCCAAAGTCTCAAGTTAATGGTTACATATAGAACTAATCTTTCTGCATCATTACCATCACTTCTATATTCATTTCATGTACAGTGAAATACACTTTTAAACCGTTCTTAAATCTCCAAACTTGCAAAGAACAGGTAATTTTACAATAAGGCAGAGTTTTAAATGTACCTTAATGAACTGACTTAATGAATGGACTTAAACATAGTCTATTTACTGACACAAATGAAAATACTTTCTTCTGGTGTATTAAGGTATCTAGAACCTAAAATTTCTGTGTGGGCCTGGTTTTTCAGCATTCTGTTATTTTTCTAGGCATCTAATCTTTTGAAAGAGTGGTGACCAAAGAAGCTGAAAACCTGTGAAATGCGTCAGTGCCACCATTCAAGAGCATGATGACTGCAATTTCACGAGGGCGTCTCTCAAAACGATCCCAACTAATGAAATGACCCCAGTTATGATAATAGACTAAACGGCACTATAGCAACCAATGCATTTGCAATATTCTCCCTAAGGAGCAGCATGCTACAGTGCAAAGCACACTGGCTCACCATCAGGAACTCTCTACCTTCACATTCTTCAGACCTTCAGAGGAACCTGTGCGGCAGTAAAACAGGGCCAACAAGCTCCAGCAGCTATAATTCACTCAACGAACGGTAAGGCTGAAGTGAAACACCAGATGTAACAGTGCAAAGAGCCTTACTTGACACCCACTTCTTACACAGTTTTATTAACTGTCTGAACTAGATTTACAATCGTACCTATAGTCATCACACACAAAAAATCAGTATCACTACTATGAATAAAATAAAGCAAGGAAGAAAATCAGTGATGTGCAAAAATTCTGTGTTGCTGGTAGAATACGATAAATGCTATGCAGCATACAAAATAATCTTTCTTTGCTTAGGGATGGCAATTCGGCTTCCTGAAGTCCAAGTTTAAAAATAATTAGCAATGGAGGGGCTGAATATGTGATAAGACGTCAAGAGTTAGCTGAAACCCAACTTGAGAAATATCCTGTTTAACCTAAAATACACTGATCCAAGTTTCCATTTACTTTGCTTTGATATGAATTATTCTGAACAAGTCAGTCATTTTTAAGTAGCAACTTTTATTTTATCAAATTCTGTATTTTAGTGAAGGAAAACATATATTTGTTTCATAACTTGCTATCAAGTCATATTTAAAAATCACAAATTGTTTCTTCTAGATGTCCCAAGATTCACTACAGAAAGATTTCACTACCACATATCCCCACTTAAGAGGTACCTGACAAATGTTTGTTAAATAAACAAATAATAATTACAATTGAGATTAAATCCAACACTAATCTTGGCAAAGGTGCTTAAAATATGAAACAACGTATATTTCCCTGTATGTACTCATTTCAAATCAAGAATTATTCAGCAAAATGACAGTCAATCAGAGCAAAAAAATTTACAGATTTTCAAAATTCACAGGGAGAGGTATATTTTCATGTGATTATAATATTTATGAATTTATAAAAAGCACATACTATTTGAACATTTAGGTGCAGAAATAATCCTGCTGAAAACATTCGAATACAGGGCTAATACAGTTAGAGAAATTATTTTTAAAATCTTTATTCAATTATTCTCCATTTAACATAGTCCCAGGCTTCTCCTACTCACCTCCCCTTATTATTATTTTTTTTTCCACTAAAACTAATTACACAGTGAATTATATCTGAAAGTCAGTACAACTGTAAATTAAGGTCAGACCATTGCATATAAATTTTTTCTAGTTTAAAAAATAAAGCACAGATGTAGCCGGAGTGAACAAATATAGATACAAAAGCAGAAATGAATTCACGTCTACGTAATATGTAGCAACCCAACTTTTCAAAGAAAAGATATTATCTTTTTAAATACAAGCTTTCTTCAACATTTCCTACCTAGAACATTAAATCTGCCTCAAATATTCTAATTTTCTACTATTTGTTTATATGATATAATATGGGTGTAGATTAATATTCACAAAAAGAAACAGTCTGAACTGTGTCCAATCCCCATTATCCTCCCAAAATTATTCACATCTGTGAACAATCCATTCTTCTCTCATTCCCAAGCAAGGCCACTAGCTGACTATTCCTTCAAACTCCAGGATTCACAGCCAGATATTGAGAAGGTTTATTCTCTGAACATTTACTATTTCCGATTAGTAAAATGGAAGATGAAGTTCCCAGTTCAGTTATGAGAATCATAAGGGCATGCACCAAAAGACATTTATTGAACATTAATTGTGATATCAAGAAAAGTGAGATGCAAGCAGTTATTATCAAAGAGATCACAGAGGAGGTAAGGTAGAAAAATATAAATATTTAAACAGATCACTTTAACTACACCTGGCAAGCACTATCACAGACGTATGAAGAAAAAATTCTGAATTAGTGAGTGAAGAACAAATTATGAATGGTGAAAGATGATGGCTGAAGAGGGGATTCAGAACTAAAATATGAACGGTCATGAGGACCAGCAGTATCAGTATCAATAGAGAACTTAAAATGCAAATTCTCAGGTCCCACTCAAGACCCATCGGAAACAGAATTTGCATGCTAACAAAATCTCCAGATGTTCTGTCTGCCCTTTAAAGTGTGAGAAGCACACCTACCAGCCAATGTTTCCTCTTACTGTAGCCTACCAGGCTCCTCGGTCCCTGGGATTTTGCAGGCATGAATACTGGAGTGGGTTGCCATTTCCTTCTCCAGCGGATCTTCCCGACCCAGGGATTGAACCCGAGTCTCCTGCTTTGTAGGCAGACACTTTAGTGTCTGAGCTACCAGGGAAGCTCAAAAAATAGCCAGGCTAGGGCATGTCCCTATATGCACTAATACACACAGGACAGATTTGGAAAGAAAAATAAAATGGCAACAATATTTTCTCTTTTCTGTTCCCCCTTCTTCCTCCTTGTCCTTTTACTAAATCATTAAGAACAAACACAATAATAATAAGCAACCATTTATTAGAAGGGGAAAAAGTAGAAGCAGTGACAGATTTTATTTTCTTGGATTCCAAAATCACTGCAGACAGTGACTGTGGCCACGAGGTTAAGAGACTTCTTTGGAAGGAAGGAATGACAAACATAGAGAGCATATTAAGCAGCAAAGACATCATTTTGCCTACAAAAGTCCATGTAGTCAGAGTTATGGTTTTTCCAGTAGTCATGTATAGATGTAAGAGCTGGACCATAAAGAAGGCTGGGCATCAACAAATTGATACTTTCAAATTGTGCTGGAGAAGACTCAAAAGTCCCTTGGACAATAAGAAGCTCAAACCAGTCAATCCTAAAGGAAATCAATCCTGAGTATTCACTCAAAGGACTGATGCTGAAGTTGAAGTTCCAGTACTTTGGTCACCTAAGCGAAGAGCTGACTCATTGGAAAAGACCCTGATGCTAGGAAAGACTGAAATCAGAAGGAGAAAGGGACGACAGAGGATGGGATGGTTGGATGGCATCACCGACTCAATGGACATGAGTTTGAGCAAGCTCTGGGAGTTGGTAATAGACAAGGAAGCCTGGCGTGTTGCCATCCATGGGGTCACAAGGAGTCGGACAGGACTTAGTGACTGAACAAAAACAAGAGTTTTTAAGTATTCTTAAAGTAGCATAGATTTAGTATTACAGCATCTTGCTTAAAATCTATGCTGATTATCTAACAAGTATGCTTTATTTCTACTGTTCAGATGAAAAAACTGAACCTGAGAGAGAACAAACAGCTTTCTTAAGGTCACAGAATCTAACCCTTTCTATTCATAACCAAAATGCAATCCTGAATCCATTTGGCTAAAATGAATAGGTACTGTAAATATAATGATAGCATTATGACATTTGAATTTAAAATACATTTTCTAAATAGCTAACACAATATACTTAATGCTGCAAAACAACTACACAAAAGTTAGTGGCATAAAACAATAATTTATTATTGCTCATAGTTCTGCAATGTGGATTGGGTTTTGCTTTTTTGATCAGTGTGACAGTGGGAGCATTAAAAATGGCTTCCTCATTCACATCTCGAGTCTCAGCTGGTACATCTGTGGGCTATGTCCATGCAATAACTGCAGCAGGTTAGCTGGACCACTTTCAAGGAGACACAGGGATCCAAGCAACACTCCATAAGAACAAGCCCCATAATACAAGTGTTTATAAAACTACTTGCATCAGGCTTTCTCATGCACCAACGGCCAAAGCAAGACACATGCCAAGCAGACAGCCAATGTAGAAGTGCCCTGTCTACACAAAGCATGACTACCAGCGGAGTGCGTCAATGGTGGCCACTGAGTGATACATTTTTCACTGTTCATCTACATGATATTTAGAGAGAAGAAAAGAGGGATTATGATTTGCTGGGTTCGTTAAATCTTAGATTCTAAAATGCATTTATAAAAATATGTAATTAATTATGAAACATAAAATCAACTAGCTTATGGGACTTCTTTGGTGGTCCAGTGGTTAGGACTGCATCTGTTCACTGCAGGGAGCACAGGCTGGTTCCCTAGTGAGAGAACTAAGATCCCACAGGTCATGCAGCACAGCCAAAACAAAAAAATAAAAAGCCTAAGCTTAAATATTTCAAACAGTTTATAATGCCAAAAGTGGGTTTTGTCCACTGCACACATTTCCTTTAAACCCTGAATTAACTTTATCACTCTGCAAGTGGCAAGCAAGCAACATGGCCCATTCTAATTAATTAGTTAGGACTTTCACCTATTTATTCTCCAGGCACTTGGATTTTATTTTCTATCTTTTTGGTTTCAGACTCTGGTTATAATCTCTATTCAGATCTCTGTTTTGATGCCTTTCCAGGCTACTTTTTTGGAGTTCGACAATATTTCTGGGCTCTAAACTTCCTGATGTTCAAGCTGGTTTTAGAAAAGGCAGAGGAACCAGAGATCAAATTGCCAACATCTGCTGGATCATCGAAAAAACAAGAGAGTTCGAGAAAAATATCTATTTCTGCTTTATTGACTATGCCAAAGCCTTTGACTGTCTGGATCACAATAAACTGTGGAAACTTCTGAAAGAGATGGGAATACCAGACCACCTGACCTGCCTCTTCAGAAATCTGTATGCAGGTCAGGAAGCAACAGTTAGAACTGGACATGGAACAACAGACTGGTTTCAAATAGGAAAAGGAGTACGTCAAGGCTGTATATTGTCACCCTGCTTATTTAACTTATATGTAGAGTACATCATGAGAAACGCTGGACTGGAAGAAACACAAGCTGGAATCAAGACTGCCAGGAGAAATATCAATAACCTCAGATATGCAGATGATACCACCCTTATGGCAGAAAGTGAAGAGGAACTAAAAAGCCTCTTGATGAAAGTGAAAAAGGAGAGTGAAAAACTTGGCTTAAAGCTCAACATTCAGAAAATGAAGATCATGGCATCCAGTCCCATCATTTCATGGGAAATAGATGGGGAAACAGTGGAAACAGTGTCAGACTATTTTTTTGGGCTCCAAAATCACTGCAGATGGTGACTGCAGCCATGAAAAGACACTTACTCCTTGGAAGAAAAGTTATGAGCAACCAAGATAGCATATTCAAAAGCAGAGACATTACTTTGCTGACTAAGGTCCGTCCAGTCAAGGCTATGGTTTTTCCTGTGGTCATGTATGGATGTGAGAGTTGGACTGTGAACAAAGCTGAGTGCCAAAGAATTGATGCTTTTGAACTGTGGTATTGGAGAAGACTCTTGAGAGTCCCTTGGACTGCAAGGAGCTCCAACCAGTCCATTCTGAAGGAGATCAGCCCTGGGATTTCTTTGGCAGGAATGATGTTAAAGCTGAAACTCCGGTACTTTGGCCACCTCATGTGAAGAGCTGACCCATTGGAAAAGACTGTGATGCTGGGAGGGATTGGGGGCAGGAGGAGAAGGGGAAGACAGAGGATGAGATGGCTGGATGGCATCACTGACTCGAAGGATGTGAGTCTGAGTGAACTCCGGGAGTTGGTGATTGACACGGAGGCCTAGCGTGCTACGATTCATGGGGTCGCAAAGAGTCAGGCACCACTAAGTGACTGAACTGAACTGAATCATGTCACATCAAATGTGCACACACACATTCTGTATCAGCCTGACTCATGAAACACTGCTACTGTCCCACACCCACCACTGAAGCCTGTCATTTCACATTCATTGACAAAGGCATTTAGAGAAATGGAAGACCTATTTCCCAATAAGATGAACATGTAAAAGACCGTTCGTGTAGCTTATGTTGTTTATGCTGATATTCTTGACATAAACAGTACATTACTTTGTCCCTTCAATATTCTGATCTAATGACTTGGTGTATTCAATCAAGAAAATTCTCTAGACAAGTTTCTGGAGGTGTTTCCCACAACACCTACATCTGGGTCATTAGGAGCGATTTATTTGAAAATGTACATTCCTGGGCCTACAGCACACCTACTGAATTGCAAATCTGGCCAGATCTGTTCAAGCTTGTTCAAACTCATGTCCATCAAGTTGGTGATGCCATCCAACTATCTCGTCCTCTGTCGTCTCCTTCTCCTCATGCTTTCAATCTTTCCCAGCATCAGGGTCTTTTCCAATGAGTAGGTTCTTCCATCAGGTGGCCAAAGTATTAGAGTTTCAGCTTCAGCATCAGTTCTTCCAATGAATATTCAGGACTGATTTCCTTTAGGATTGACTGGTTGGATCTCTGTGCAGTCCAAGGGACTCTCAAGAGTCTTCTCCAACACCACAGTTCAAAAACATCAATTCTTTAGCACTCAGCTTTCTTTATAGTCCAACCCTCACATCCATACATGACTACATGAAAAACCATAGCTTTGACTACACAGACCTTTCTTGGCAAAGTAATGTCTCTGCTTTTTAATATGCTGTCAAGGTTGGTCATAGCTTTTCTTCCAAGGAGCAAGTGTCTTTTAATTTCATGGCTGCAGTCACCATCTGCAGTCATTTTGGAGCCCAAGATAAAAACCTCTCAATATTTCCATTTTTCCCCTATCTATCCCATGAAGTGATGGGACCAGATGCCATGATCTTCATTTTTTGAATGTTGAGTTTTAAGCCAGCTTTTTCACTTGCCTCTTTCACTTTCATCAAGAGGCTCTTTAGTTCTTCTTCACTTTCTGCCACAAGGGTGGTATCTGGCCTGATACTTGCATTTTAAACATACACCTCCAACGTCCACAAGTTAGTCTCAGAGACAAAGTTTAAGAACCACTTCACTACCTCACCATCATTCTCCTTCCTTAACTAGAATTCCGCAATTCAAAGGGATCTATGTGTTATGTATGGTCATCGATGGTGTGATCACTCACCTAGAGCCAGACATCCTGGAATGTGAAGTCAAGTGGGCCTTAGGAAGAATCACTATGAACAAAGCTAGTGGAGGTGAAGGAATTCCAGTTGAGCTATTTCAAATCCTAAAAGATGCTGCTGTGAAATTGCTGCACTCAACATGTCAGCAAATTTGGAACACTCAGCAGTGGCCACAGGACTGGAAAAGGTCAGTTTTCATTCCAGTCCCAAACAAAGGCAATGCCAAAGAATGCTCAAACTGCCACACAATTGCACTCATCTCACACGGCACCCCACTCCAGTACTCTCGCCTGGAAAATCCCATGGGCAGAGGAGCCTGGTGGGCTGCAGCCCATGGGGTCGCAGAGTCGGACACGACTGAGCGACTTCCTTTTCACTTTTCACTTTCATGCATTGGAGAAGGAAATGGCAACCCACTCCAGTGCTCTTGCCTAGAGAATCCCAGGGACGGGGGAGCCTGGTGGGCTGCCATCTCTGAGGTAGCACAGAGTCGGACACGACTGAAGTGACTTAGCAGCAGCAGCAGCAGCACACGCTAGTAAAGTAATGCTCAAAATTCTCCAAGCCAGGCTTCAGAAATACCTGAACCATGAACTTCCAGATGTTCAAGCTCGCTTTAGAAAAGGCAGAGGAAACAGAGATCAAATTGCCAACATCCGCTGGATCATGGAAAAAGCCAGAGAGTTCCAGAAAAAACATCTATTTCTGCTTTATTGACTATGCCAAAGCCTTTGACTGTGTGGATCACAATAAACTGTAGAAAATTCTGAAACAGATGGGAATACCAGACCACCTGACCTGCCTCTTGAGAAACCCATATGCAGGTTAGGAAGCACAGTTACAACGTGACATGAACAACAGACTGGTTCCAAATAGGAAAAGGAGTACATCAAGGCTGTATATTGTCACCCTGCTTATTTAACTTATATGCAGAGTACCTTATGAGAAACGCTGGGCTGGAAGAAGCACAAGCTGGAATCTAGACTGGCGGGAGAAATATCAATAACCTGAGATATGCAGATGACACCACCCTTATGGCAGAAAGTGAAGAGGAACTAAAAAGCCTCTTGATGAAAGTGAAAGCGGAGAGTGAAAAAGTTGGCTTAAAGCTCAACACTCAGAAAAGTAAGATCATGGCATCCGGTTCCATCACTTAATGGCAAATGGATGGGGAAACAGTGGAAACGGTGGCTGACTTTATTTTGGGGGGCTCCAAAATGACTGCAGATGGTGACCGCAGCCATAAAATTAAGACGCTTGCTCCTTGGGAGAATTGTTATGACCAGCCTAGACAGCATATTAAAAAGCAGAGACATTACTTTGACACCAAAGGTCCATCCAGTCAAGGCTATGGCTTTTCCAGTAGTCATGTATGGATGTGAGAGCTGAACTATAAAGAAAGCTGAGGGCTGAAGAATTGATGCTTTTGAACTGTGATGTTGGAGAAGACTCTTGAGAGTCCCTTGGACTGCAAGGAGATCCAACCAGTCCACCCTAAGGGAGATCATTCCTGGGTGTTCATTGGAAGAACTGATGTTGAAGCTGGAACTCCAATACTCTGGCCACGATGCGAAGAGCTGACTCACTGGAAAAGACCCAAATGCTGGGAAAGATTGAAGGCAAGAGGAGAAGGGGACGACAGAGGATGAGATAGTTGGATCGCATCACCGACTCAATGAACATGAGTTTGGGTGAACTCCGGGAGTTGGTGATGGGCAGGGAGGCCTGGCCTGCTGTGGTTCATGGGGTTGCAGAGTCAGACATGACTGAGCAACTGAACTGAACTGAATTGATGATCATCGAATTATTTTATTTATCCTTTCCTTTTTTCATTCAATTTATTCTTTCATCATATCTTTCTCATTCTGTTCCAATTATATTTTTACTGGTTAAATCCTCTTACTGCCATCTTTTTCTTTTGACTAAAGGGCATAGTTTTTAAAGTCAGCAGTCTAAATCAAACTTTTCTTTCTTATATTACAAATAACAAGGAACTTACCAAGAGAAATAAAAACCATAACTGAGAGCAATAAATAAGAAGAAATACAGAAATTTATAACCTCTGCTGAACCGCCAAGGTCCCACTAACAAACATTTTTTTTCACGCAGAAAATTGTGCTTGCTGTACCTGACACTGCGCAAGTATGTTTACTGCAATTTAATATCCACACAAGCAGGAGAAGAAATTTAATAATTTTTCAGCTGGAATGAACTGACAGCCAGTGTTAGAAAACTGCAGACTCTGCAGAATCAATAAAAGCTGCTGGCATCACAAAATAGTACTTTTGCCCAGAAAACATCTCACAAAGGTCAGGTTTACAAACCACCAGGTAGCAGTATCACTTTCACATCTTTCCAGGGCTATTAACATTCCATTAAACAACCTTCCAAAACTAACTTGCAGCCTTTAAAGTTCACCAAAATGATCCCAGAGACAGATTACTTTCAGTTCGAACTTCCGAAGGCAAACCCTCAGTTAACTTTGGTCCCCTTGTCACCACAAACTGTTTGCTGTATTCTGCTTTGCAGAAGAGAAATGTCAAAGCAAATGTTTATTTATAATTAGAAACATGGGACCTACATGGATATACTCCTTTGGTAAAATGACAGGTACCAGGAGATACTTTCCAAAAGTAAATTAATTCTCTTCTGCAAATCTTAGAAAGCCACTGCCACCAAATGTCTGGTGTCATAAAATCAAGCCTGTGTTATGAGACACAGTACTCAATTGTGAAGGAAGAGCAGCTGAAACTAAGCAATATCCCTTGCCCACTTTAGAAATATAGCTTTTCCAGGCTGTATTTTCATTGCAGGTTCCAAGTCGCATATGGAATTTCATCGAGTATAATCAATTCAGGATCAGCCACCGATTCAACATTTACTGAGCACCTACTAAACCCAAATATGGACTGTCTCCCAGGCCCAACCCGACACCCTCCTGGCTCAGTCTTCCAATGATCTGAAACCCAGACGGAAGCAGAGTGGAAACATGTGTTGCTGAGGACTAAGAGCCTACCTCTGAGCAGATGCTCTGCAAGAGTCTTCATTAAGTACCACAGGTTTCCTCCAAAGGTCATCAACTTTATTCTTTGCTTATTTGATCTCAAAAGCAGACGGATTTGCCCTCAATCAAAACAGAATATGGGCACCTTAGGACCCTGACAGAGAGCAAACCCTACTCAAACCAGATGCCTGGTGCAAAGAACTGGGTTTCTAGTGGTAAACGGGCAGGCTATTTGTTCCTCTGAATCAGCAGTTTCCATATTTTAGAAAATCACTCTCCTGAATGAATTAAAAAAAGGTTTGTTTAATGAATCCCAATGGAGATGTATTTACTAATTATACTCAAGCACGACTGTGCTATTACACACAATATAAAACATATACCAAAAAACTTTTCAGGAAGAGAAAATACAAATCAATACAAATCCTTGTATCTTCTTCCTGCACTCTGATCTATCATCTCACAAAACAACCTTAGGGGTGCAAACCCTAAGCTATTAGCCTCTACAGCAGGATTCCTTTGTAGTACCCAAGGAGTACAACATGGGAGTGGAGCCAGATCACTAGCAAGTCCCAAACACTTGGAACGTATTCTCTTAGGCTCCCAAGAAATCCTGTCAGAGTGTTATGCTTTACAGGGCATGGCTGCAAGTTCTAACAAGGAATGCCAAAACATATAACTGTAAGAAACTCGGTATGTGGATCTGAGTGTTAAGGGGATGCTGTTGAGACCTAATACATCTTTCCCATTCCCTACAAGAGATCACAAGTGAAAATTTTCTCTCAAATCTAATGCCAAGCTGGTTTTTTTATTCTTACAGAAAATAAGCTTTTAAGACAAGTTCAGAGTTGAAACAGCATATGTGACTATGGCCTACTTTCCCAAGTTCCAATTCCACACCAAGTCTTGACTTTTCCCATTTGTTTTGCAAAGGTCTTATCATATTATATATAATTTTTCATAACTAATTGCATACTTGCAGGTTGTTTTGTAGAACAAAACAGAGTGAAAAAGGTAAAAGTCACCGGTAATAGTGGGGGATTGATTACACTCTAGTTTTCCTAGGGACCGATTTAAAGCGATATTCCCAGAAGCTTCAAATTTTCTGCACTTTCGGGTTATATGTACTCTGATCTATGAAAGCTTACAGAATTATAAACAGATGCCGTTTTGTAAAACAGCCCTGGGACTGCATCTTTCTTTCCCACAGCAGGGATAAGCAAACCTCACCACTGGTCTCCCTATCTTACTGGCAGAAGTAACCAAAGGCTGCTTATAATAATGTATCGTTATCACCACATTTCTAAAGCACATACCTATCAGTAGAACGAGGAACTGTTTCTAAGCAATGTTCAATAAATATTTGTTGAATGAATGTCAAAACAACAACCATACAGTTCCAATAGTTACCGTGGTTTCTTCCGTCTACCTCCAGCATAACACAAACTTTAAGATTCAGAATGGCAAGTAGAGTTCATCTAGAATACCAAGCGGTGGCAAATAGCACTCAGTATAGAGAGGGATTCTGAGGGGAAAGCTTGGCTGATTAGTGAAGGATGTCTGGAGTTAGGAAGGTGGGGAGGAGCACAAGGGCCATCAATTTGCTGACATCACCCGGACAGATCACGGATCAAAATCCAAAGTTAAAAAAGCTCTGTGTTTTTTGCCATCTGAACACTGTCTTTCCTGGCTCGGTGTACTTTAATTTTCATTAGTCTAACTGGCTACTCTGTCCTCCTGAATTAGGAGGAGCTCCTTGGAGACAAGCCTTTTCCAGCTTTCTGAGTTCCACAGAGCCCAGGAAACACTTGTAAAATGCCAGCTGACCCTTCTGTGATACCTAGTGAAAATAAAAGTCATTGAGCCTCTTCACGTAAGCAAGCACCATCAGGGGATTATGAAACCAGCCATTAACCAGCACAGTGGTATCTACAAACGAACAGTACTATGGGAGAAGGAAATGGCAACCCACTCCAGTATTCTTGCCTGGAAAATCCCATGGACAGAGGAGCCTGGTAGGCTACAAGTCCATGGGGTTGCAAGGAGTCAGACAGGGCTGAGTGACTTCACTTTCACTTTTCATTCTGCCCCACCACCCTCGCTGCTGCTGCTGCTGCTGCTGCTGCTGCTGCTGCTGCTGCTGCTGCTGCTGCTGCTGCTGCTGCTGCTGCTGCTGCTGCTGCTGCTAAGTCGCTTCAATCGTGTCCGACTCTGCTCGACCCCAGACACGGCAGCCCACCAGGCTCCCCTGTCCCTGGGATTCTCCAGGCAAGAACACTGGAGTGGGTTGCCATTTCCTTCTCCAGTACATGAAAGTGAAAAGTGAAAGTGAAGTCACTCAGTCGTGTCCGATTCTGTGCAAACCCATGGACTGTAGCCCACCAGGCTCCTCCATCCATGGGATTTTCCAGGCAAGAGTACTGGAGTGGGGTGCCACTGCCTTCTCCACCACCCTCCCTAGCCTGGCTCATTCTTTACTAATCAACCAGGGTTTCCTCCTCACAGTCCCTCTCAGTAGAGATTGAGAGGGTCAGTTCACTTTAAAACTTCAACCAAAAAAATCACCTTAACTACTGGATCTCAATTCAAGTTCTCAACTCTGGCTTACACGTTAGAATCATCTGTATTTTAGAAAATGCAGGGTCTCCCAATCCACAGAAATGATGATGCAGTTGTCAGCAAGGGGACACAGACATCAGTGTGGTTTTGGTTTTATGAAATTTCCAACTGACTAAAATGAACAGCCAGACTGATAATGTTAATCGATGCCAGAGGAACATTAGTTCCTAAAGACTATTTCCTTCTCTTATGAATTTATGTGTATTACCTAGCATATTAGAGACCATAAGACTGTTCTCAATAATATCTTATTTAAGTTACCTTTTCCCAAAGCTGACCACTAAACCCTTATTCGAACACAGCCACACCCACTCATTCATGTCTCCAGGTAGCTGACTCTATGCTACAAGGACAACAATGAACAGATGGGACAGAGTCCTTGCAGCCCACAGAGCCTAAAACATTTATGATGTGGCCCTTTAAGAAAACCTCTGCCAGCACTGGACTGGCGGATTTAAGGACTAGAGCAGAAGCATTAATCAATACCAGCCAGTTCAGGCTGAATCCTAAATGTTCTGAGGAAAGAAAGGCCTCAGCACCAAAGGACTCGTACCTTCAATCCTGGCAGTTCTTTTACTTTTCAAATTTCATTTGAAAAAGAGTTGCTTTATTGCTAAGAACACCACTGACTTAGAAACTCAAAGGTCTGAAGAGGCAAGAACCAAGTCAGTTATACTCCGGTCTGCTGTAGATAACATTCTCTGACACCAAAGTAATTAATCTCAGCTTATTTAAACCGAATATCTGACACACAGCTATTTAGGTGTCAGATCCTCCTATCAAGTTATACATATTACGTAAATTTATTTAGCTCTGCCATTAAAATTTCTTCTAAAAGTTATGGTTTAATGTTATATTGGGGGGTTTTGTAACAGTCAACAGAAGAAAAGGCCATGGAGAGACTATCTTGAAATTCTATACTTCACTGTGCTAAATCACTCAGTCATGTCTGACTCCTTGTGACCCCATGGACCGTAGCCCAACAGGCTCTTCTGTCCAAGGGATTCGCCAGGCAAGAATACTAGAGTTGGTTGCCATTTCCTTCTCCATATATGATAGGCTAAAGGCATTTCTATTATATTTGTCAATGTCTCTTAGAAAAGGATGTAAGCAAATAACTCTTCTTAGTATTTACAGCCTAGAGACAGGTGGATTTGTCATTAAAAACTAATTATCAAATTATATAAATCACCCTAACCCCCTATTCTTTGGGAGAGCCAGGATTCACAAGTTGGTAAAATTATCTTTCCTCTTTTGAAACACAATATAGTATTTCATATAGCCTTTATTTTGTTATGGTCTATTACATATAATCCTTTAATGTAAGCTGCCTAAAATCCTTTGGTGGAAGTTGACAATGTATAAGAAATATATATATGAATGTTACTAATCCTACAGAAGAAATAGATTTCTCAGTTTGAACACAGCACAAATGAAAAGATAAAAGAATAAAAGAGACATTTAAACAACTGCCATATAAATTAATAGGATGCAATTATTGGTCTCTTTTTCATCTTAGATGAAAATCAATATACAGTATTAATTGCTAAAGGTTATAAGTCAAATGTGATTTCATGTAAACCATACAACTCAACAATTTCAAGTTTATATACCAGAAAATCAAATATTGCTCATATCCTCTCTTATCCAAAAGGGCAGGAAGCAATGTTTTCCAGCTGCATTGCATAATTAATCTCATACACACTAGACAGTATCTTTGCAAGTCTTGAAATAAAACTGAATTCATCAAATTCCAACATAAATCACTAAGCATCAAGAAATTTTCTCCTTGCTCTGAATATTTCATCTTAATTTATTCACCTTTCCATAACCGGTTTATGCCACTCATCTTGTGGGGGGGTGTTCAGATTTATGAGGAAGAAAAAAAAAAGTAACAACACAGAAATGAGATCTAGAAAAACACACGAGAGCTATGAAAACAGCCCATCCATCATCTCTACATTTTGATTCCAGAGACAGCAGAGAAAGGTGCTGTTTCCACACCACTCACCCAGCACACTTAAAAAGGTTTGCTCCATCACTTATACAACTGAAACTGATTGATAGGCTGCTGGAGAAAAATCAATACAAATATCCTAGAAAACACTAGCTTGTAAATTCATTCTGGCCCCAACGAAGTCCTGGTCATTGCTTGACATGTTTTTCTAGATATCTAAAATGCAACTATGTCAAACCCCAGTCCCCAAAGACTGTCATGGCTAGGAATTTTTAAAACCTAAATCTCAGCACAGGTGAAGTGAGGGTGGGAGGTTTCCCAATGGTCTGTTAAGAACAAAGAGATGATACCCAGAAATTAATCCGGTAAATATCACACTCATATGCGGAACTGCCACGAAAATGAAAACACATGAGAAGGTTAAAATAGTCAATGAAAATGTAAAAAAAAAAGCTAGGAAACCAACAAAATATAAACTATATATATTTTTCATAAAAGGTAAACTACAGTGTCTATTAAAAATATAAAGTTTGTTTAATGATATCCATTCAAAAGTTAATGGGCTCCTTTTCTCATTCTTGGCAGCTGAATGTATAGTCAGTGTATTTTTAGTACTTTAGGAAGCCACTTTATATTCAGAATGATTTCATGATTATTTCAGAATCTCTTCTGAATGCTCCCTTGCCTATGGGCTAGCACTAGTCTCTTCACTCATTAGATGTCTAAGAAATAAATGTTTATGAATATAAAATGTCCCATGAATATGCTATTCAGAAAGAAATTGTTACCTTATTGTATAATCTATCACATGACAGGCAACCAGGGATATAATCCCTATCCTACAATTGGTATAGAGATTTTTAAAAAACCATTTTGTATTTGTGACACATCGTCATTTAAAAATTTAAGAAAAAGTAAGAAAAGAAATGCAATTTTCAGTTGGGAAATTTAACTTGCATTGACATAACAGCTTTAAACACTAAAATTTAGCGATAGCATATTTAGACTTTTCTTCTTAAATTCTCAAAGAACCATGTTTATTACTGATTATGGGAAAATTTAATAATGGTATAATATAGAATTTAAGGGGCTCTGATCCTCTAAATATTCCTAATTTCTTAATTATTAAAGAATGATACACAAGAGTCACCAAAGAAGAAAAACAGGCTATTTCTACTATTACATTTAACTCCATAAATTATTCTTTGCAATTTAAAAACTGATAGCAATTTTAAAACTCATAGGAACTCTGCACAACCATTACGATACCAAGGTTTGCTGCAGAACAAAAGACAACGCTGCTAACTCAATGTCTTTAAAATGTGAGCTTATGGATTGCTATTTCCTATTGTGAAATAAGGCCTTAACATGATTTTGCATTTGTCAAACTGAGAAAACAAAAGGTGACTATCATACTCAATAGTTTCTAGCTATAAAGACATTCTTCATAAAATATATTTTAGAAGTAAAAGAAAATGTCTCATGGTTCTAATCATTAATGTTACAGATATTACAATATTCTCACTCAAAACTGGACTTCTCAAAAAAAAAATTAGACTTCTCTTCTTCGATTTATTTTAAATTCCTCCAGTTTAAGTTGCATGCCTTCTTTATGATAAGGGCACAACCAATGACTTCATGTAAGTTATCTCAAATTCAAACAACAAGCAACACTACGTGTCACAGTAATAAGAAAACCATGACTTGTATACATCAAGTACCTTTGTCAGATCATGTAGCTGGAACCCAGCAGAGCACTGTTGTGAATTCAAACTCTCCTATGGCAAAGAGCATCAGATACTCACAACTTAAAATTCCCTAAACACACTGGCTTACCTAGAAAGTTAAGACCTCAGTATTTTAGTAACAGTTCCACCTATCAACCCAATGAGCCCATCAGTCCAAAAATTAGCCTTTAATCAACAAGACAATAGAAAAACACTGCACTGCACATATTTCATGGTGGGGGGACTAACCAAGCAAACTTGTATCTATTGATGATGATGAAAATAATATTCAATAAATCTCTTTTTATACTTTCTCTAGAAATAGCCACTAAGTCACTGTTAACCTCTGATATATTCTTTAAGTCACTCATTTTAATCAGCAAACCCACTTGTAATTTCTATGCTTTTTAAATCAGAGTTAGTGGATAGATCATACAGTTCTAAAATCTCTGTTATCCAATAAATATAGGGGAAAACAAACACCAAGTAAGAATGCCAGCAAAGGATCATTTTTTAAACAAAGTAGGCTTCTGTCCAAATTCACTCCCTTTCTAAAGAATCCTTAAAGTAACCATATTGCAGAAAAGAGAACCACTCAGACTTCTCCTCTGATTAGGCAATTCACCTGGTTCTGAAACAGAACAACTACAAGAGTCAGTGAGTTTCTATTTATTCCTTTCAGTACAAGCTGAATGTGAACAGAAGAGGGGACTGTGCTAAGAATATAACGTTAGAAAAAAAAAAAATTGTACAGAAGTGTTGAATTAATCAAGAGTATTTTTCTCTTTGTTTTAAAGAGCAGTTGAAATTCATGTTGATGGAAGCTTTTCACTAAATACGTGTGTTTGTAAAACATACTTTCTGAGATTCAGGGTGTGAAGTCCTGAGAGTAGCACTCTAAGTTACTTGCTAAAAGGAAAAGCACATTGCCAATAAGTATTAACCCACAAGATTATGAGACAATAGATTATCTCATGTTGGTTATAAAAACACACCAATGTTATATACACATACTATAAACAAAGACAAAAGAGGAAATTTATGGTTATGTGTCAACACAATTGTGATTCACGTTACAAATGTCTTACTATATGCTGAGAGATATTGAGGCAATCACATTTTCCAGCAAGTGATGAATCAGAAGTAGCTGGCCACCCACACAAAGAATTACTCTCTTTAGGACTCTATACCATTACCAATCTTCACAGCTCCAACAGTCCTATGGATGAGTGGAGGTTATCTTTACTTGCTCAAAGTAAAATCTACCTTCTCTCTCTTTCCTTATGTTTTCCAAATGGCCCAGAAATTAACAAAGAAAGAGGCAGAAATCTTTAAAAAATATTTCACTCAGTCCACAAAAGTCTAACACACACCAGAAGGTCATGGCTTTCATTTTTATTTTTTTGTCTTTTCCATGAAATATTAAGACAGGTGATAAATTTCAAAGTATGTCCCTTACCTTAGAGTCATAAGAGAACAGAGTGGTGAAAGAAAAGTTATGCAAACAGCATAACCTGATCTGATAATATCTTCTATTAGATACGCTGAAACATTTGCAAATTCTTCAGAAAGCTAAACAAGCATACACATAAAGTGAAGTTTTACTTAGAAGACTATTAAAATTTATTAAAGAGACTGAAATCACACAGAATTCTAGAAACGCTTACCTTGAAAAGACTGTTTGGCTCTATCTACTAATTCATCAATTGGATAACTGGCCAAATTTCCTCTGGCGTGTTTAGTTTTGCAGTAGGTACAAGCATTGAGACACCTATTCAAATGATAGCGATAAATACAGTTAAAAATTTTAAAGACACTTAACACAGGGGGAAAATATCCAAAATATACACCAAAGTGCTGTTTTAGTATCATTTGCCAGTTTATATAAAAGATATGGAAAATGAGTATCTACCAAGCTTCATATTTATTTCCACCAGGCACAGAAATCTGCAATTTGCAATTCTTTTAAAAGTTTCAGCTATTCAAGAATGGTTGTACAAACCACATAATACTAATTTCAAATGCACACGTTAATATGGAACAAAGTTTATAAGTGCTTAAAATGGTTAATCAAAAGAAAAAACATTCATAATTCTTAAACCAATGGAATTTATTTGGCTATTATAAAACTAAAATTTTAATATCACTTATTATATACTGCATTATTCACAAATGAAAAAGTTTTAACTTTTAACTAATGATATAAGAATAAATCAGCAACATAGAATTCTCATAAGCAAATACATTCTTAATAATCTTCAGATAATATCTTTAACTCTTTGAAATCAGAAAGAAATATTCAAACAGGTCCAATGAATGGTCTTTGGGATTATATTCATCACGAAACCGAATGACAACATTAGCTTCAAAAAAATTAAAAACTAGAATTATCTCCCAAAAAAACTAAACAGATGATAAAGAACTGTCTTTTAATAATGAAAATGTTGGTTCTAATCTTATAATTTAAAAATAGTTTAAATACACTTTATTATAAAATTTAAAAAGCCATTACACATAATAAAATATACTTTTGCCAAAAAGATAAGTCTCAGCAACACTGAACGGAACAAAGAATAACATCTCTTCAAAGACTCAACTGCTATAATAAATAGCAAGGTTTTTTAAGACCATCACTAAGTGATGCTTTAAAATTTCAAACTGAGAAAAATTAAACATCTAATAATTACAAGTAGCCAATGTGTCATCCTGTTAATATATAATTTAAAAATACATATAAATCATATAAATCAGGAGGCAACAATGTAATGCTTAATTTATAATTATTTTTGCATGGAACTCTTGAGTAAAATAACACATTTGTTTTGGCAAGGATTTTTAACTTTTTAACAGATCATATACTCTTAAAAAACTAACATCCCCTTCTTCCTAAGCCATTTACACACACACACACAAATTGTGGTCTCTCATATGAATAGAAGTTCTGGTCCCCCAACTGTTACATATCTTCTGTTTTGAACTTTCATTTGTTCCATAATAAGGAAAAAAAGTAATCTTTTTTTAAAAACTTCTCCTTGGAAGACTGCTGCTGCTAAGTCGCTTCGTCGTGTCCGACTCTGTGCGACCTCATAGACGGCAGCCCACCAGGCTCCCTCGTCCCTGGGATTCTCCAGGCAAGAACACTGGAATGGGTTGCCATTTCCTTCTCCAATGCATGAAAGTGAAAAGTGAAAGTGAAGTCGTTCAGTCGTGTCCGACTCTTCGCGATCCCATGGACTGCAGCCCACCAGGCTCCTCCATCCATGGGATTTTCCAGGCAAGAGTACTGCAGTGGGGTGCCACTGGAAGACTAGGGTTTCCCTTGTGGCTCAGCTAGTAAAGAATCCACCTGCAATGTGGGAGACCTGGGTTCGATCCCTGGGTTGAGAAGATCCCCTGGAGAAGAGAAAGGCTACCCACTCCAGTATTCTGGCCTGGAAAATTCCATGGACTGTAGACCATGGAGTTGCAAATAGAAACGATTGAGTGACTTTCACTTTCACACTGTAGAAGACTAACTTCCTTTTGCTTAGCCCAGATGAGCACCAGGCATTTTTCTAGACGTCGTACATATATTATCCCATTTAACTCTTCTCAAATTGGGTGTTACTGTCTCCATCTTACAGATGCTTCGAAAAAGTTAGATAATACAGTTGATTTCACAGAAATACAAAGGAGCGTAAGATACTACTGTGACAACAACTACACACCAACTAGACAACCTAGAATAAATAAACCCTCAAGAAACAGCCCACCAAGACTAAATCATGATCCCACTTACAACAGCATCAAAAACAATGAAATGCCTAGGAATAAATTTAACCAAGAAGGTTAAAGATCTGTAGAATGAAAAGTTTAACACATTGATGAAACAAAAATTTTTTAAAAGAGCAAAGCCAAAGGCAGCTCATTTCCTAATTTCAAACGATATTACTAAGCTACAGTAATCAAAATAGTAGGTGCCAGTGACAAAACAGGAATATAGGCTAATGTAAAAGAACTGAGAGTCCAGGAATGAACTCATGAGACACTACTTTGCCAACAAAGGTCCGTCTAGTCAAGGCTATGGTTTTTCCAGTGGTCATGTATGGATGTGAGAGTTGGATGTGAACAAAGCTGAGTGCCGAAGAATTGATGCTTTTGAACTGTGGTGTTGGAGAAGACTCTTGAGAGTCCCTTGGACTGCAAGGAGATCCAACCAGTCCATTCTGAAGGAGATCAGCCCTGGGATTTCTTTGGAGGGAATGATGCTGAAGCTGAAACCCCAGTACTTTGGATACCTCATGCGAAGAGTTGACTCATTGGAAAAGACTCTGATGCTGGGAGGGATTGGGGGCAGGAGGAAAAGGGGACGACAGAGGATGAGATGGCTGGATGGCATCACGGACTCGATGGACATGAGTGTGAGTGAACTCTGGGAGTTGGTGATGGACAGGGAGGCCTGGCGTGCTGTGATTCACGGGGTCGCAAAGAGTCGGACACGACTGAGCAACTGAACTGAACTGAAAAGAACTGAGAGTCCAGGAATAAACTCGTGAATATACAGTCAACTAACATTTGACAAAAGAGCCAAGAATACTTAATACAGAAAAAACAGTCAATTCAACAAATGTTGCTGGGAAATTTGAATATTAACTTGCAAAAGCCCTTAATTGTATCACTGAGAAGAATTAATAGAAAATGAACTACAGACTTAGATGTAAAACCATAAACCATGTAAATTACAATTACAATTAAATGTAAAACCAGAAACTCCCAGAAGAAAACACAGGGAAAAAGTTCCTTGACATTGTTCTTAGCAATGATTTTATTTTCGGATATTACACCCAAAGCACAAATAACAGAAGCAAAAATAAACAAGCTGGACTCCATCAAACTAAAAAGCTTCTGCACAGCAAAGGAAAACAATCAATGAAATGAAAAGGCAAACAACAGAATGAAAAAAATATTTGTAAACCACATATCTGATTCAAAATATATGATTGAATTTCTGATTCATAATATATGATTATTATTGCATATTTCCGTTTTGTTTAGTCACTCAGTCATGTCAGACTCTTTGCGACTCCATGGACTGCAGCATGCCAGGACTTCCTGTCCATCACCAACTCCCGGAGTTTACCCAAACTCATGTCGTATGAGTCAGTGATGCCATTCAACCATCTCATCCTCTGTCATCCATCCCCTTCTCCTCCTGCCCTCAATCTTTCCCAACATCAGGGTCGTTTCCAATGGGTCAGCTCTTTGCATCAGGTGGCCAAAGTATTGGAGTCTCAGCTTCAGCATCAGTCCTTCCAATGAACACTCAGGAATGATCTCCTTTAGAATGGACTGGTTGGATCTCCTTGCAGTCCAAGGGACTCAAGAGCCTTCTCCAACAGCACAGTTCAAAAGCATCAATTCTTTGGCACTCAGCTTTCTTTATAGGCCAACTCCCACATCCATACATGACTACTGGAAAAACCATAGCCTTGACTAGACGGACCTTTGTTGGCAAAGTAATGTCTCTGCTTTTTAACATGCTGTCTAGGTTGGTCATAACTTTTCTTCCAAGGAGCAAGTGTCTTTTAATTTCATGGCTGCAGTACTGCTGGCACCTAGTTAAGTGATCAGTAAGTACTGGTCAGTGGTTGTTCACTGTGACCATCCTCAACAATTCTGTAAGGAAATCATTATGCACCATCATGTTCCAGGAATACCTGACCTTCTGGAACTGATGCGTTGCGGATAGGTTGATGTCAAAACCAAATCATGACTATGAAAACCAAATCATGTTTTCCTACTGGCTCACTTAATAAAGGTGGGAATGTACTGCTCATGGAAAACCAATTAGGAAAATGGACTAAAACATTTAAATAAAACAAGGTGACTTATACTCGGAAACATATATAATCATCAAAACAAGGCAGAAAGTATAAATGTTACATTAAGAATTCAAAATATTCTTTACTAAACTGCTCCCTCCAGGCTAATCAGAGTTGTTGATGTGATATATTTTTGAAGTTCTAAACTCTCCATTGTATAAGATTGGTTTATCCCTATCTGTAGTTACCACAAGAATACCTATTATTATTTAAATAAAGTGAAAATTTCTATGGGGAGTATTTCTTAAGCATGTTAAAACAGCACTAATCAAGCACTAAGTCTGCTAGGTCTTACATTTTAAAAGGAGAGGTTTGTTAAAATACACAGGAAAAATAGCCAATGCAAAATCAGCGAACAGTGAGCTTTTTGCTGCTCTTTGGTTTAAAAACAATCTTCTCAATCACCAGGAATTATGATGATCAATCATTTCCACACGACAAGCCTCCATCAAAATAGATTCATCACAGGAACCTTTCGTAGTTTCAGTTATCTGTAAACAATTAAGTAATTGTTTAAGAATAAGAACACTAAGCCTGTTTCTTTAACTGTCAGAAAACAAAAGATCTTTGAGGGTTGACTGTTGAAAGCCAAAACCAAAAAGAGATGGCTGTTGAACTGTAAGGAAGAAGCAAAATCCTAAACAGACATACCCTGTTGTCACAGAAGGGTAAAGCTAGCACACTCCACCCACCCATCTTTGTACAGGTTGTTAGATGGCCACACGCCAAGAAATAACTGAAAACCTCAAAAGCAGAGGCAGACCAGGCATTTAATTTAGCAGTATAACTCAAGTCTTGAAAAACATCTGTGGTAGAATAGTTTTACATTATAGAAATGAAACAATAAAATAATGAATTTCCACAATTAAAATTTTAAAATTATCAAAAAATATTTCAAAGGGTTCAAATGCATAACATGATAATTTGATACCTAAACCACATGCAATGAATGAAAATTAAAAGCTTTAATACATTAGGCTTTTTCTTTTAAAGAGCATCTTCTGAAATCACAAGCTTTAGAATGACTTAAACATCAGAGTTATACTTCTAAAAAATTCACCTATACCTATACTGATATCTCTTTTTTTAAGGGGAGAAAAAATTATGTGACTTAGGATTCTGTTTCTGCTTCAGGACAAAGATGATTTTAAATATGCAAAAACTATTGTTTTTAACAATAACATTAACATTTCAAACTAACATTCTGTGTCATTCACATACTCTAATTCTTATTTATTTTTAATCAGTTGAAAAAGCATCATCTTTCTCAAAGTTTCAAATTTTACAAAATAAGTCCTTTGTAAACCAAAACCTTGGAAAAATCACATTGTGCCTTTCCATATGGAACCCTCATGAAGCAAAGAAAAAACAAAAACTCAAGAAACAAAAAGATTCACACACTGCAGGCTGTGCCAGACTTGATTGTTAAATATAGTCTATTGTGAACCCTCATCACGGTTTTTAAAATACTCGAGTACTTCCCGGAAACTTACAAACTTTTTGATCTTTTAAACAAATCCAAAGATACTCTTTAGCAGCAAAATCTGATTGGAGCTTCAAATGATAATTCCTGTTTGCCAAGAACAAAATCCTGAACAAGCAAAGGAAAAAATAACATACCTGAAAAACTAGAATATATCCTAAATTCTTTAAGCTTCCTATGGACATGGAACAACAGACTGATCCAAATTGGGAAAGGAGTACATCAAGGCTATATATTGTCACCCTGCTTATTTAACTTATACGCAGAGTATATCATGAGAAACCCTGGGCTGGATGAAGCACAAGCTGGAATCAAGATTGCTGGGAAAAATATCAATAACCTCAGATACACAGATGACACCACCCTTATGACAGAAGGTGAAGAACTAAAGAGCCTCTTGATGAAAGTAGAAGAGGAGAGTGAAAAAGCTGGATTAAAACTCAACATTCAGAAAATTGAGGTCATGGCATCCAGTACCATCATTTCATGGAAAATAGATGGGGAAAAAATGGAAACAGAGAGAGACTTAACTTTGGACCTCCAAAATCACTGCAGATGGTGACTGCAGCCATGAAATTAAAAGACACTTGTTCCTTGGAAAAGCTATGACCAACCTATATAGCATATTAAAAAGCAGAGACATTACTTTACCAACAAAAGTCCATCTAGTCAAAGCTATGGTTTTTATAGCAGTCAGGTATGGATGTGAGAGTTGGACTATAAAGAAAGCTGAGCGCTGAAGAATTGATGCTTTTGAACTGTGGTGTTAGAGAAGATTCTTGAGAGTCCCTTGAACTGCAAGGAGATCAAACCATTCAATCCCAAAGAAAATCAATCCTGAATATTCATTGGAAGGACTGATGCTGAAGCTGAAACTCCAATACTTTACTTTGGCCACCTGATGCAAAGAACCGACTCATTGGAAAAGACCCTGATGCCAGGAAAGAGTGAAGGAGGGAGGAGAAGGGGACGACAGGGGATGAGATGATTGGATGGCATCACCGACACAATGGACATGAAGTCTGAGTAGGTCCGAGAGTTGGTGATGGACAGGGAGGTCTGGATGAAAGAAGGCCTGCAGTCCATGGGCTCACAAAGATTTGGACACGACTGAGCGACTGAATTGAACTGATGGCCAGGGCTCCTCCCATGGAACAAATCTCTCTACTTGAGTTCCTGCCTCCATATCCAGTCTCAACATCCTACCCCCAAATTTCTTTGTAATAACTGCTGCTTCTGTCTTTAACTGTAATTGTACCCTTTGCAATTGCAGGAGTTGGGACAGAAGGGTCTGGGAGCACAGCTGCTAACCTTTCTACTATTTGTACTAAATTAAAAAACAACTGCAACTACATTTTTTCCTTATCCTACTCCCATTAGCTGCTGTGCTACATCTTTTGCTTCAAGGAGTTGTGTCAATGTATTTAAACTCTGTACCCTTATTTCTCATTTCCTTTACCTGAAAGATATCTTTATCATCATCATCAATCAATCTCCATAAAAGTCAACACAAGCTTTAAAATCATCTGGGGTGGGGAAGTACTGCTGCTGCTGCTGCTAAGTCACTTCAGTCGTGTCTGACTGTGTGACCCCAGAGACGGCAGCCCACCAGGCTACCCCGTCCCTGGGATTCTCCAGGCAAGAACACTGAAGTGGGTTGCCATTTCCTTCTCCAATGCGTGAAAGTGAAGTCGCTCAGTCGTGTCTGACTCTTTGCGACCACATGGACTGCAAGCCTACCAGGCTCCTCCGTCCATGGGATTTTCCAGGCAAGAGTACTAGAGTGGGGTGCCATTGCCTCTTCCAGGCGAAGTACTAGTAAGAGTAAAAGATGGTTGTGGAATGCTTCCCAGGCACTCAGGCATACAATAATTTTATATTAATTGTTTCATTTATCCCTGCAACAATCTTGGTATAAGTATCATTACTCCTAACTTTCATACAGGAAACTGAGGTTGAAAAGGATTTAAAAATTTGTCCAAATTTGCATAGATGGCCAAGTAGAAGATGCAATCGATCTGATCGGAAATTCCTGTATCATGGATTGTACTCTACTTCTCATGACATACAATAAATTACTCTAGGTAAGAATACATGATTGTCAGAGAGGATTAAGATGAGATGGCAGAGTGGGAAGCTCTAGGAATCTGTCTCCCCACCTAGACAACAACTGCACTGGCAGAATCTGTCTGGTGTAACTGTTTTAGAATTCTGGAGTCTGCTGAAGACTAGCAACTTCCAGCGTAAGATCTGAATGCAAACTGCCCAACAACAACAGAATAAACATGGGACATTTTCCAGGACAGACCAGATGTTAGACTGCAATTTAAGACTCCAATATTTTAAAAGATAGGTATCACACAAAGTTTCTTCTCACACCACAAGAGAATGAAGTCAGAAGTAAGTAACAAAAAAGGAGAAGAAAATTCACAATACTGTGGAAATCAAACAACACATTTGTAAATAACTTATGAATCAAAAAAGAAACCACAAAAGAGAAATTAGAAAACAATTAGATATGAATAAGAACAAGCACTGCACACCAAAAGTTATGGGGTGCAGATAAAGGAGTACTATGGGAAATTTCATAGCCAGCTAAAAACACTTCAAAAAAAAAAAAAAAACTCATATCAGTACTCAACTTTACAAAGTAAACAGAAAAAGAAAAATAAACTAAAATCTAGACTAGTAGAAGGAAGGAAATAAAGATTTGAGAAAAGATAGAGAATAGAGAAACAAAAGAGAAAATCAACAAAATCAAAGGTTCATTCCTCAAAAAGATTAATAAAAATGACAAACCTTTAGCTAGATAAAGAAAAAAAAGGAGGAGACTAATTAGTATAATCAGAAGTGAAAGTGGGCCATTATTACTAACTCTAAAGATATTAAAAGGATTATAAGAGTGACATGAACAATTGTATACCAACAAATTGAATTACCCAGTTGATATGAACACATATCTGAAAATAAAAAAACTATTCAGACTAAATAGGCTTCCCTGGTGGCTCAGACAGTGAAGATCTGCCTGCAATGCAGGAAACCTGGGTTTGATCCCTGGGTTGGGAAGATCCCCTGGAGGAGGATATAGCAAACCACTCCAGGATTCTTGTCTGGAGAATCCCACAGACAGAGGAGGCTGGCAGGTTACAGTCTTTGGGGTGCAAAAAGTCAGACATGACTAAACGACTAAGCACATACATATCCAGACTAAATCAGGAAGAAAAAGAAAATGGGAATATACCTGTAACTAGTCCAGAGCTTGAATCAGTAATCAAAAATCTCTCAACATACAAAAGCTTTGAAGCTGATTACTTCACTGGTGAATTCTATCAAACATTTAGAGAAGAACTAATAACTACTCCTCTCTAGCTTTTTCGAAAATTGAAGAAAAGGGAATATCTTCCAACTCATTCTCTGAGAGCAAAATTACCCGAACACTCAAGTCATACAAAACCACTGAAAGAGAAGGAAATCACAGAAAAGGAGAAGGCAATCCCTTGTGAATATCCTCAATAAACAAGATGCTGCTACTGCTGCTGCTAAGTCGCTTCAGTTGTGTCTGACTCTGTGCGACCCCATAGACGGCAGCCCACCAGGCTCCCCTGTCCTTGGGATTCTCCAGGCAAGAACACTGGAGTGGGCTGTCATGTCCTTCTCCAAAACAAGATGCTACCAAACAGAATTTAGCAGCACATTACAAGAATTATATGGTACAACCAACTGGGATTTGCTGCTGAAATGCAAGGATATTTCAACAATATGAACTGATCAACATAATATGCTATATCAACAGAATGAAAGAGGAAAAAGAAACATGATGTCAGTTGATGAAGAGAAAGCATTTGACAGAATTCAACATCTTTTCACTATGAAAACAATCAACACATTAGAAACAGAAACTTGCTCAACATAAAAAAAAAAAACCCATATATGAGAAACTCACAAAGAACATCATGTGCAGTGATTAAACTGAAAGTTTCCCTCTAAGATGAGCAACAAGGCATGGATGCCTACATTCACCACTTCAAATCAACGTAATACTTAAAGTTTTAGCCTGATCAATTAGGCAACTAAAAGAAAGAAAGGACATCGAAATTAGGAAAAAGAGGTAAAATGATCTCTGCGTACGATTCCATTTACAATAACATCAAAAAGAATAAAATACCTACAAATTAACTGAACCAAAGTGCTGTAAAGTCTTTTGCAGTGAAAACGACAACACTGCTATAAGAAACTGGAGACACAAAAATACAAATATACATCAATTTAGATTAGAAAACTTAGTATCATTAAAATGTCAATGTTACCCATAGATAATAAATAAAACATAAATAAATGTGAATAGACCTCATGTTAGATTAGAAAACCTAATATCATTAAAATGTCAACATTATCTATAGTGATCTAAAGATTCAATGCGATCCGGTTTAAAAAAAAAACAAAAAGACTCCAACGACATTTTTTGTAGGAATAGAAAAACCTATCCCAAAATTTATATAAAATATCAAGGTAACCCAAACAGCCAAAACAATCTTAAACAAAACAGAAAGACAAGAGGATTTACAGTTCCTGATTTCAAAACTTTCTATAAAGCTACATTAAAACAGTGTGGTACTGACATAAACAGACATGTCAACTAGTGGAATAAAACAGAGAGCCCAAAATAAACCCTCATGCATCCGGTCAAAAGACTTTGACAAAAGAGTAAAGATCACTTTTTCAGCAAACGATGCTGGGAAAACTAGATAGCCATATGCAAAAGTAAAGTTGGACCCTTACCTGAAATGATATACAAAACTTAACTCAAACGGATCAAGGACCTATATGCAAGACCTAAAACAATAAAGTTCTTAGAAAAAAACAAAGGACAAAAGCTTCACAACATTGGATTTGGCAATAATTTCTTGGATGCGACATCAAAGACACAGACAATGTAAGAAAACAGACAAAGGACTTCAGGAAAAGTTCTTAATTTTTTGCATCAAAAGACATTGTCAACAGAGTAAAAGAGCAACCCACAGAATTGGAGATAATACCTGCCAACTAAATACCTGATAAAAGATAATGTCCAGAATATACAAAGGACTTCAAAATCTCAGTAACAACAACCGAATTAAAAAATGTGCAAAGGACTTGAACAGACATTTCTCCAAAGAAGATATATGAATGACTAATGTCTGTGTTTGGTCACTGAGCTGTGTTCAGCTCTTTGCAACCCCATGGACTGTAGCCTGCCAGGGGGACTCTCCAGGCAAGAATACTGAAGTGGACCACCATGCTCTGCCCCAGGGGATCTTCCCAAGTGAGGGATTGAAACCCAGCTCTCTTGCATTGCAGGTGGATTCTTTACCTCCTGAGCCACCAGGGAAGCCCAAGAATACCACAGTGGGTAGACTATCCCTTCTCCAGGGGAGCTCCCCGATCCAGGAATCAAACCAGGGTCTCCTGCATTGCAGGTGGACTCTTTACCAGCTGAGCTACCAGGGAAGCCCTACAAATGACCAAAAGAAGGACATGACAAGATACTCAAACCACTAGAGAACTAAAAGTCAAAACTCCAACGAAATACTAATTCACGCCAATTAGGGTGGCTATTACCAAAATAACAAAACAAAACCAAAAAACAAGTGTTGAAGTATACGTGGAGAAACCAGGATCCTTGGGCACTGGTGGAAATGTAAAATGGTACAGCCACTGTGGAAAACAGTATGGTGCTTCCTCGGAAAAGTAAAAGTAGAATTACCATTTGATCCAGCAGCTCCACTTCGAGAACTATATTGGAAAGAATTAGTAGCTCTATTTTTAGTTTTTTGAGGAACATAGATACTTTTCTCCATAGCAGATGTAACAATTTACATTCCCAACAACAGTACAGGAGGGTTCCCTTTTCTCTACACCTTCTCCAGCACTGACTAGACTTTTTGATGATGGCCATTCTGATCGGTGTTAGGTGATACCGCATTACAGTTCTGACTCACAATTCTCTGATAATTAGTGATGCTGAGAAACAGTGTCAGACTTTATTTTTGGGGGCTCCAAAATCACTGCAGATGGTGACTGCAGCCATGAAATTAAAAGACGCTTACTCCTTGAAAGAAAAGTTGTGACCAACCTAGATAGTATATTCAAAAGCAGAGACATTATTGCCGACTAAGGTCCGCCTAGTCAAGGCTATGGTTTTTCCTGTGGTCATGTATGGATGTGAGAGTTGGACTGTGAAGAAGGCTGAGTGCCGAAGAATTGATGCGTTTGAATTGTGGTGTTGGAGAAGACTCGTGAGGGTCCCTTGGACTGCAAGGAGATCCAATCAGTCCATTTGAAGGAGACCAACCCTAGGATTTCTTTGGAAGGAATGATGCTAAAGCTGAAGCTCCAGTACTTTGGACACCTCATGCGAAGAGTTGACTCATTGGAAAAGACTCTGATGCTGGGAGGGATTGGGGGCAGAAGGAGAAGGGGACGACCCAGGATGAGATGGTTGGATGGCATCACGGACTCGATGGATGTGAATCTGAGTGAACTCCGGGAGTTGGTGATGGACAGGGAGGCCTGGCGTGCTGCGATTCATGGGGTCGCAAAAAGTCAGACACAACTGAGCGACTGAACTGAACTGAACTGAGCATCTTTTCATGTGCTTTTTGGCCATTTGCATGCCTTCTTTGGTCAATGATAACCTTTAGAATTGAAGCTGGATAAGTGAAAAAAGCAGAAAAAAAAAAAAAGATTTTTACTGAATATTAGCCTAAATCAAGTAACATGCCAACTGATACAAACATAGAATATAATTAATAAGCAACAATAAAAATCACCAGTTGGATTTCCAAATGTGTTCTATTTGTAGCTAGTGGCTTACTCCTTGGGGGATACACTTCCATACCCATAACAGCAATAACTGTTTTCTGAATGTGTTTACCAAAACATATGGTGAAAGATGAGGAAATCTTGACAATCATAAAGCACATACTTTTCCAAAACTTTCTTTTATTCCATCTACACTGTTATTTTTAATTTTATAAAACAATGACAACAGTACAAACAACTAAGGTTAAGCTATTGTCTCTCTCTCTCTCTCTCTCTCACTGGAGATAGCTGTAGTCATCAAGTAATATGGACTAGTGAAGCAAAAACAACTGATTGGCCAAAGTGACTATGTGCAGCAGAGGTGAATTAACTTATTTATGTCCAAGCTGAAAAAGAAATAGGGACTCTGATGGCAACTATTTATCTGCTAACAGAGTAATAAGGCACTTTACTTACAAAGTGTGTGTAAATCATATATATATGATAAGGTCAAGAAAGCAGTAATGAATACTCTTTTAAGGTAATGTAATCACGTAGATATACACCTGTATGTAAAGCACAGATGTGCAAGTACACAGACATACACACAGAGAATTCTGCCACTTTCACTCCTAAATACTCACTGCATCTCTGAGTTTGTTTTTTGTTTTGATTTTTTTTTTTTTTTTTAAGATACAGACAACTGGTCCCTTTTCCAAACATACTGTATCAGAATCTACAAGAATGGAACCAAGGCATATGCATTTGTAAAAAGTGGTACTATTCTTATATGCCTAAATTGAGGACAAATTTACTTGGTGGTATTAGAAATAACAATTTACTTTTTGTGGCTTAATAGTTAACATATTTGCTAATGTTATCTGCTATTAAGGAAAACTGAAGCTTCACTTCCAAGTATTCTAATGGATAACATATGAGAAGTAATCTCCAGCAACACTTATCTAAGGGTTAATCTCCTCAAAGTTTGATGAACCACACACTAATTACACCAAGAGAATAAAAACCTGAATAACTGACCCCAAAATCTATTAAAAAGTAAAGGAGTATCAGCGAAGAGCTGTTGTTTTTGCTTCCTCAGTGGCTCTGGAGGCAGACGTCTGCCAGGGTAAAATCTCACAGAAAATACTAGCAGCAATGAATTCTATAACATATAACAGGTACCATATTTTGGTGCCTAGGATAAAAGGTATTGCTCCAACATGGGTCAAAACATCCTGGGGAAAGAAAAAATATATATCTTATATTCCAACTGTGTTAAAACTAGAAAGCTAAACTCAGATAATTTTCTAACCTGTGTAAGAAAATAGTTTGGGCCAAATAATAGTGCAATTACATAATGAAGAGAGAGGAGGTGTTTTAAATTGAAATGTAAAAATAATACCTAACCATTTATGCAATTACCCACCATTTTAACTTCAACAAAACCTCCAAATTTGAGAAGTACAATTCTAATTAGAATTAAAATAACTGAATAAGTAAAATCCATCTACCTATTTCTTCCGTTTGGCAATTATACCTAAAGCAGGGCCAAGACAAAATACCACATATCAACAATAAAATGAGGGGACCAGCAGGTCCCTAATGTAAGGTCGCTGCCCATGAAGCAAGCCACCAAAACCTCCAAAACGTCTGCATTCAAGTCTCAGCTGCACAAAGGTTTGTTTTGTGTACAGTATTCTCCTCCTTCATACATATTGCACCTATTTCCTTGAATAATTGCAAGAACCCTTACTGATCCCCCAAAAGCTCTTTTTCTTCCCTTTTTGGGGGAACAGGGAGAGGAGTGATAAAAGGTATCCCAATTAAATACAGAATTTAATCCTTTCTAAAGAATCATGCTTGGGTAAAAGCATTTCCCAAATTTGGGAGATCAGACCAGGTAGCTGAGTGCCCACAACTCCCAAAGAATATAAAATAAATGACAGGAAATGCTATTTATTAGCCTCTTCCAGAGTAGATGTCTTACCTTTTTTGGGGGGGCTTTCAACAGAGTCGGACACGACTGAGCGACTTCACTTTCACTTTCAACAGATCCTACTGGAAAATTCCAGTGTCTCCTATTCTATATAACTTTTCTTCTAGATAAAATAGGGGAAATAGGTTCATTTTCAGATTTTTCAAGATAAAATCATGCTAATTTGTCTTGGTAATTCCATTTCCAGGGTTCTCAAAGGTTGCTGATAAGGGTGCAAATTGGTCTAACTTTTCCAAAGACAAATCTGCTAATATGTGTTAAAAGACTATTTCCCAATATCTTGATTCCCAACCTAATACATATTTTATTGCATTTTAAAACTGCACAATTTGTATACAGTTTATAAAGAAATAATCTTTCTACTACAGATTCTTAAAAACAAAACACTACTGCTGGCATAATAATAAATAGTGAGGTAATACTGGCACAATGTTTATTGTGTGTGAGGTACTATTTTAAGCACTTTCCACGTATTAAATCACTTCTGTGGTCTTCCCTGGTGGCTCAGTGTTAAAGAATCTGCCTGCCAATGCAAGAGATATGGGTTTGACCCCCAGTCTGGGAAGATCCCGCGGAGAAGGAAATGGCAACCCATTCTTGCCTGGGAAATCCCATGGATAGAGGAGCCTGGTGGGCTACAGTTCATGGGCTCAGACAAAACTTAGTGACTAAACAACAACAACAAATCCCTTTCAGTCCTTACAGCAACCTAGTGAGGGTCATGCTTTTATCGACCCTCTTTCACACATGAAAAAACAGGCTGAATGAGCCTAAGTATGTATAAAATGGATAGCTAATGAGAATCAAGCACAGGGAACGGTACTCAATGTTCTGTGGTGACCCAAATGGGAAGGACATCCAAAAGAGAAGGGATACATATGTACACATACAGCTGACTCACTTTGCCGTACATACAGCAGAAACTAACAACATTATAAAGCAACTATAGTCCAGTGAGTTCTTTTCTTTTTAAAGGCTGCTAATGAGTGGTGAAATGGCAACCCACTCCAGTATTCTTGCCTGGAGAATCCCATGGACGGAGGAGCCTGGTAGGCTACAGTCCACGGGGTCGCAAAGAGTCGGACACGACTGAGCGACTTCACCTTACCTCACCTTAATGAGTGGTGAGGCTGGGATTTGAACTTAAGAAGCCCTAGGTCATCAGACTTCAAGATTCAAAGTCAAAATTAGGTAGATTAACAGACAAGATTCCACTGATGATCTGATATCCATGACCAAATATCATATCCTAAGGTATTTAAATTTCAAGGAAAGTAGCTTGTAAGCTACACTAATGTTAACCTAGAACAGCTGCAGCCCCTGCAAACTCACTACTCCTTAACCTGCCAGGCATCCCCCACTGCAATGTGCTACAGGAGCAGGAGTATCTCTTTATTTCTTACTATAAAGTCTTTCAATTCGCCACAGAAGGTAAGTTTAAGCTGAGTTTCTAGCTATGATTGCCTTGGTGGTGCTGCCTTTTTATTTCTAAGAGAAAATATTTTCATAACATGCAAATTAATCACATGTACAGTGAGCTAACAAGCAAACTTCAGCAAATTAAACAGCCTTTGAAAAACAACAGACATTACTTTGCCAACAAAGATCTGTCTAGTCAAAGCTATGGTTTTTCCAGTAGTCATGTATGGATGTGAGAGTTGGACTATAAAGAAAGGTGAGTGCTGAAGAATTGATGCTTTTGAACTGTGGTGTTGGAGAAGACTCTTGAGAGTCCCTTGGACTGCAAGGAGATCCAACCAGTCCATCCTAAAGGAAATCAGTCCTGAATATTCATTGGAAGGACTGATGCTGAAGCTGAAACTCCAACGGTTTGGCCACCTGATGTGAAGAACTGACTCATTTGAAAAGACCCTGATGCTGGGAAAGATTGAAGGCAGGAGGAGAAGGGGATGAAAGAGGATGAGATGGTTGGATGGCATCACTAACTCAATGAACATGAGTTGAGTAAACTCCGGGAGTAGGTGATGGACAGGAAGGCCTGGATGAAAGAAGGCCTGCAGTCCATAGGGTTGCAAAGAGTCAGACATGAATGAGTCACTGAACTGAACTGAAACACAATCATCAGTTTGATCCACTTCAAGCCTTTTCTATTCCCACTGCCATTTCTTGAGGGCATCTCCAAACAAATGACACAGGTACTCGGTCAATTCACAACTCAACAGTGCATGTGTGGACGATATTACCTTTCCATTACACAGGAGGAAAAGGAGGTCAAAGCTGGAACCCATGGGCTATCGTTCCAATGCTCAGAAGATGGAAGGAGGGAGAGGAAGAGGGTTAATTTGAAGGACACAAGCATTCTCTCTCTCAGCCTTTTTGGGGAGGCATCCCCAAAATGATGAAATGATGATGAATGATAAAAAAAAAAGATGAAGAATGATGAAATGTGTTGCCTACTTAAGATAAACTGAGGCTGAAAGCAGACAGAGAAAACAGATCTTTGCTACAATAGACTCACTCTGCCTCAATAAGCCAAATAACCTAAAAGTCTGGCCTTATGTGGACTCCAGCAGGGTTAAAACAAAAACCAAGCAAACAAAAAGCTAAGTTGTGAAAGCCAAACTAAGGTTTGTGAAACAGTCTGGGAAGTTAGATTCCACAGGACAGGAGACTGCAGCCTAGAAGACACCTAACTCCCGCCCCCACAGCTGTCCTTTCCAGAGCACCTCCAGCTAAAATAGGCCTTACCCTAGCCTAACAAAGAAGACAATACACTTCATTGTGAAAATGGATTTGAAATGCAGCCTAAGGGTAAGGAGCAAGCAGAGGCCAAGATAGGGCAATGGCCTTTAAATTAAGGTCCCAGGGCCTGGGTGGAGGCTTCACGTTCTAACAGGCTCAAGAAGAACAAGTCTGGGTACCTAGAATGGGAAATGACCACAAATCAACCAGTAGTCTACTTGGGTTTTGTGGGAGCTAATCTGCCAAAGAAACCACAAAACCTGCTAAAGGCCTATGTCAACGGCTCGGAAACTCGAGAGTAGGTCTAGAGCTCTAGAAAGTGCTGTCAACAGACAGGTTGCTGACTCAGTAGGTCTGGGGTGATACCTAAGAATTTGCTCTCTAGGTCATACTTGTGCTGCTGGTCCAGAGACCACACTGAAAACCACTGCTCTGAGGCAGCCTCGCATCCACTGTGGGAGAGTTACTAGAAGCTACAGTTCCCAATGGACAGTCCTTCCCAAAGGCCACCCCAGATGTGCCATGGAAGACAAGAAAAAGGAAACATTTCCAGAGGTAAAATTCGCTTGCTGTCAAGTACACTGACTAAGAAACTAACTTCCTGCTGGTACAGGGAGTACTCATCGTTCCTGGACCATGAAACCGTGGCCAATGTGGGTAGTTTCCCATTATTCTCCTTTAAAAGTGGGAATTTTTATCGCCATCATCCTGCTCTTGCTCCAGCATTATGAGTAGACACAAAGAAGTGATGCTCCAGCCTTAGGCTGCAAGACAGAGAGGGGTTCCATCAGACCGGAGAAAGATGACCTGGTCTTGGAACTGAATGAGACACTGAAATGTCCCTGTTTGGGGAGGTGGTGAGGGTGTCTTGTTGAAGAGCAAATTTTAGTTAAGAACATGTATGAGAGGAGTCTGGGAGTGAAAAGTGAACTATAAGGCATGTTGTTAGGTTCCTGCCCTGGATTTAGTCCCATTCCCTTTCCTAAAAGAAGACTGGCTTTGTTCAGGAATTGATTCCTCCCTCATATCATCCATAAAGCTCATGAAAAACCGGCTCCAGCACCAGTTCTAGAGCAGGGCATGATTACAGAGAAATCCCTTTTCCTTTACAATAAATTATTTCAGGAACTCAGAACTAAGCCAATCAGCACATGGCATTCTTACAGAAACTGGAATTAGTTTAGAAGTGTGCACTAATCAACAAAATGCACTGAGACCTTGGGGGAAATATTTTGCTCTTAAAATATAGTCCCTCTCCTTTAGAGATTATGAAGTACAGGTCTGCACCCAAGACCATTTGATGTTCTGAAAGTCAGAGGAAGGTTGCCATAAATACCACCAAAAAATGCAAACAAAGCCACTGAAGTACGGTGTATCTCTTAACTTAGCATTATATAAATCATTATATTTCATTATCAGTAGGTTATTGATGATCTGTAGTTGAAATATGTGAATGCTAACAACCAATATATGCAGCAAAATCCATTAAGAACGTCTAAGAACCAATTAAATACAGTCTGCCATGATAATCTTATACCTTTCTTAACTTGAACAGGGCTTCTCTGGTGGCTCAGATGGTAAAGAATTTGCGTGCAATGTGGGAAACATGGGTTCCTTCCCTGGGTCTGGCAGATTCCCTGGAGGATGGCATGGCAACCCACTACAGTATTCTTGCCTGGAAAATCTCATGGACAGAGGAGTTTGGCAGGCTACAGTCCATGGGGTCACAGAGTCGGACACGCTTTAGCCTGAACAACATTCTTTGCACTTGCATTTTTTCTAGGTGCCAACTTTCAAAAATGCCTTATATTGGGAGATATGAGGTTTACAAGATAGAAAGACTCTTCAAATTAGAAAAGAATTATAGCATAGACATATTATCAAGGCTCCATAAAGATTATTTGGGTAATATGCTATAGGTTTCAGAATTTGGGGTGTTCTAAGAGTCTGGTGTCATACTCCTTTCCCAAACAAACACACACACACACACACACACAAAGAAGAAAACCAGAGTTAGAAAAAAAATCAGAAAGTACATCCTTCTAGTTCAATCCTCTCATTTTACCACAAGAAATGGAGACCTAGTGATTCAGCTAATTAATCTGAAGAAGAAAAGAAAAAAGCATGTTTTCTAAAATGCAGTTTAATAGTACTGCTTGTTGTCCACCTTTTCTCCTGACCAAAGATGATGCTGAGACAGGCCCCTGTCCCATCAACAAGAGGGATCCTTGACAAAAGAGGAGAGAGGAGGTGGAGTGAGACAGCATCACCTGCTTCTTTTAAAGCTTAAAGTAGAGAATAAAAAACCTACTGTTAGAAAATTCATTATCATACTCACATTAACACAGTCACATTGAAAAAAGCTAACCCAAGTACTAAGAGGTACATGATACAGTCTCTTCTGTGAATCTGAGAAATCAAAACTATAAATGTTAGATCACTGCCATACTATCAGGACAGAAAGACCTGAGATAAAATACCTGAAGCTACTTTTTGTGTTTTGTCATCTCAGTCTTTGGTAAGCTTGAAAAAAAAAAATTGTTTTTCAGGATGACTTGAACACAAGATTCTACTTTATCCTACAGCTACCCATTTTGATGTTAAGTCGTAAGACTAAAGCTGAAAGGTAATGCTGTGCACTTCACCTTCCCAGGGAAGTTTTGGTAGAACAAGGAAACACGTGGGTGGCTTAATGAAACTAATGTCTGGAATACAGTATTCACTGTATTAGGAATGTAGGAATTAAAATGAATCTGAAAAGGACTAAATATGAGAACAATGGCTCACTTTGAGACTTTGACCAAATCTCGTAATTGATTCCCAAGAAAAATGTACACAACACAGAATTCTATAGACAGCAGAATGTCACCCCTGTGGCTAACAGTAAGCTGGTTCTTGAAAAACTGAAACACGGAATCACAATATGATCCAGCAATTCCACTTCTAGGTATACACACAAAAGAACTGAAAGCAGAAACTTAAACAGCACATCAGTGTTTACAGCAGAATTATTCACAATAGTCAAAATGCAGAACAACCCAAACGTGTGTCAACAGTTTAATCTGTAAACAAAATGTGGCCTATACATAAAACAGAATGTCATTCACCCTTAAAAAAATAAAACTCTGACCCGTGTTGCAACGTGGATTAGCCAGGAGGACAAATGTATAATTCTACTTATTTGAGGTATCTAGAGTAGTCAAGTTCCTAAAAACAGAAATTTTAATGGTGGTTGCCAGGGGCCTGGGGTGGGGCAGTGGATGGAGAGTCACTGATTAATGGGCACAGAGTTTCGGCTTGGGACAACGAAAAGTTCTAAGAGATGAACGATGCTGATGATTACACAAAAATATGAATGTATTTAATACCAATGAACTAACTGTACACTTAGCAATGGTTAAAATGGTTAATTTTGCTATATATACCTTACTACTCTGTTAAAAAAAAAAAGTAAAAATTGATTAGTGAAAACAAATACCATAATATCTGCAAAAACAAAGTAAACTCTATAGATAATTTCCAGAGTTCACATATCACCTAAAGATCCACAAGGAATCCCAAGTTATAAACTCCTGCTAAATGTCAACACAAATATAATGAAATAGGCACCATAGGACTTTTTATAGAAATTAGCTTTTCATGATCCCTATAATGATTGCCAAGAAAATCCCATGCCTAAATATAATAGAAATTTATTAAAACAGCAGAAAGTTTTCTCCTTCTCTGAAGTTGTCTTTCCCACACAAAAATAGAGCACCAGCAATTCCACATTTGTTGTTTGTGTTTCATCACTGTTTTCAGACAGAACAAGAGATCTGCAGCCTACACACCATTTCTCAGCATCAACACCCATTTTCTTATGCAATTTTAAGTTCTCTTGGCAGGTTAAAGACATTTTTTCCAACCACAAACAAAAACTTCTTTTGATACTTTAAGTGAATGTTCAAGGAAATGTTCCCAATTAAAAAAAAAAAAGACTATTTAAAACAATAATGTGGAAGTGTATCAACAGTCAAGAAAACTTAAGTGGTAGCTCAATGAAAACGTAAGTTTTAGATAGAAGACATAGAAGATTTGGTATCTACTTTCTGTACAAAATCAGATGTTTTATGTCTTGAACTGGGAACTTAAGTAAATCTTTAAAGAACAAACAATGCTAAAAATGGTAGAACCACATTCCTTGGTCTTTCATACAACTCCAGGTATATATATATTTTTAATGTTTAAAACACTTCTCTGTGGGAAAGGGAGAGGGTGGGATGATTTGGGAGAATGGCATTGAAACATGTATAATATCATGTAAGAAACGAATCGCCAGTCTTGGTTCGATGCAGGATACAGGATGCTTGGGGCTGGTGCACTGGGATGACCCAGAGAGATGGTATGGGGACGGAGGTAGGAGGGGGGGGTTCAGAATTGGGAACTCATGTACACCCGTGGCAGATTCATGTTGATGTATGGTAAAACCAATACAGTATTGTAAAGTAAAATACAGTGAAAAAAAAAACAAAAACAAAAAAACACACTATTTTGCAACTGTCTTTGGTAGTGAAAAGTGTTTTGCTTCAATTAGTCACTTCTTAAAGAGTTATGGATTAAAAGAATGGTTTCTACAGGAAATTTTTAGCTTTAAAAACTATAAATCCTAGTACATTTAATATAGAATAAATTCTTGTTATTAACAGTTTTGCTTGTTAGTAACATTAGACAATCACAAAGATGATTAACGATAGCTAAGGCTTACATAAACCTATCTGTTGTAAGCACTTTATATATATTAAGTTAATCCTGAAAACAACCTTCTGAGGTAGGTACTATTATTGTTTCCTATTTTTCTGAGGCACATAGAGACAAAAGTGATTTGACAAAGATCACAAACATCACAGAACCAGTTGAGTGGTAGAGCTAGTATATAAGCCCAGACAGGGCAGGTTCCACATCCACTCTCTTAACCATTACACATACTATACTTGGGAAATAAAGGTGATCTTGATAATGCTGAACAGGTTTTTCAATAATATATGAAGTTTTTCAGTTGTCTTTTTGATTATTAGTATTGCTTGCTTTTTAAAACTATAAGCCACTCAACTAGAGACTGTAACTCACAGGATTCAACACACAAATGAAATCTAGATTTTTGGTACTGCACATGACTAAGAAGGATATAAGTTGCAGAGATTGAGTGATACTTTTTTTTAACAAAGTTGGTGCCAACAGGACTGGTAGATACTCAACCAAGACAAAATTGCAGTAACCTATGAAGGAATAAAAAGTATAAATGACTCAGCTATCCTTTATAAACAGGCGTACAGTTGAAAATTTTAACCTATTAGCTTCTAAATGCTTAGGTAAGTTGTTCAAAACAACTAGAGGTTTGGAAGAAGGGCACAGTTCATGAAAAGTATGACTCACATGTGTCTCACAGAAAAACAAAAACCACCAGACGTTTATCTCTTAAAAACAAAAGGCGTAGCGTCTGGCACCAGCCGGCCAAGCAAGAAACACCACGTGCGAGTCAGACACTCGTGTGCCGTTTAAAAATAAAAAAGGGAGATAGGCATGTGATGACTGATGACCTTCTCCAAAATACACAACTCCATTTATAACTTCCCTCCAAATCAAAACACCTGAAAATAGCAAGTTTCACCAAAGAAGCAAGAGAGAAAAAAGAAACACTATAAATCAGAGGATGAAATATGTCACAGTAAGAAATTATTATATTTAGAGAGAAAACAGTCACAGCTTTTTGTCATAAGGACTTAGTTCAGCAGATCCCCCTCCTTCCTGTATTTACATGAAGCCCATGAGGACAACCATTCTCTCCTCAAGCCAACAGGCTGAGTCCACCAGGATGGGGGAACTGGCTTCCCCTGAGAGCAATTTTCACTCAAAACTCTACTTCTATCTCAAAAGAGAAAGGCTGCAGATACACTGTAAGTTGCTACATCTACTTAAATGTGGATCCTATATGAAGGGAATTAAATAATTACACGTTGCAAGAACCTCTCTTCCAGGACCAAATTTACTCTGTGAATAAAAAGAAATTAATTTTTCCCTCAAATATAATGTAACACAGTAATCTCTCACATTTTATTTAAAAAATAGAATGGAGAGGAGATATAAATCCAAAAGAAATAACAGACCACAGGAGGTTTAGAGGCCTATGGAGCCTACCCATATTTGGAATCTGGCAATACCTTCATTAAGGCATTTACAAATAACCAACTTGGACCAGTATCTGTAAACTGGGATCACTTAAAAATTCATTTATTAGACTTATATTATCAGCAAAAGTTCTTCAAAGTCTTTACATTGAATACAGCATGTCACTAAGGGATATCCCTTCATGTCACAAGTACTGCCAAGAAGAATCACGTCATCCCCTAAAAGTTGACAAGGGCTGGCATAAAAGCACAGCGTGTGACACAATGAAATATTACTTATATCTAAAATGACCAAAACACAAAACAAATTTTAAAACCTGATGCAAAATTTCTCAACGCTAACTATTTCTGTATGTACCTTGTCTTACACCAGTAACACATTCTTTACAAGGTTCATATTTGGGGCATCTAAGCACCTAGAGCTAGAGCGCCATACTGTTTTCCACAGTGGCTACCAATTGATACTCTCACCAACAAACAGAGCACAAGGGTTCCCCCTCCTCTTCCTCCGTGACCACCACCATCACCACCACTAAAGAACAGACTGGCTTCCAGACATGAAAACTTGACTCCAGCAAGACTAAATATGTTTGTGTAACCACAGGCAGCAAAAGGAGCTGAAATCAGAGTCAGAAGCCTACACTCTCTTCTGCCCGCACTATTACAATCCTCGTTTCTGAGGAGCTGTGAGCAGTGACAATATTGTCGACACGTTTTAGGCCTAAGCACTTCTGCTTACTTTCGGGATTTCTGAGGAGCACCAACAGAAAGCAAGCACAGACTTCTTGGAGGGAATCCACTGGCGCCCAGGGCAGGCCACACCCTAGACTTCAGCCCTTTGGTGTTCTCGGAGTAGAGGAAGCAGGGGCAACCACGGGTACTAGGCAGCCACCACATCAGCTCACAGCATCAAAGGCAGGAGTGAGCAAGGTTCTTGAGCAATCCTCTAAAATTTTCACTCAGAACACTGAATGAAAGCTAACATTTTCTGACATGAGATTTACTGCTATCTTCCTATCTCTGTAATAAAAATCCATTTGTAATGCAGAATGTAAGAAAAATATTCATATACCACAAATAAATCTTTCAACTTAGCACTATTTTCAAGTATAGAAAAGTCTCATGCGCTTAGTGATCAAAGATTTCAAGGCGTCAGAAGATGAATACTTAGATCATCTGTCACCACAGGACAGTATCTAGTTAGTTGGTGTTTTCTGTCATCAAAGGGGTAAAGCAAAGTTCTGGTATCAGTTTGACCATCAGGAATATAGGAGATAGAGTTCTCAGTTCACTCAGTCGTGTCCTACTCTTTGTGACCCCATGAACAGCACACCAGGCCTCCCTGTCCATCACCAACTCCCAGAGTCCACCCAAACCCATGTCCATTGAGTCGGTGATGCCATCCAGCCATCTCAAGATAGAGTTCTAAATGAACCCCAAAGAAATACATTTGCCAGCAACAATGAAATATTCTGCCACTTCTTCAAAAAAAACCTCCAAATCATTGTATCTATAGAGGCCTGGAGTCAGAAGAAATCTACCAGCCACATCTATCACATTCTCATTCTTTTCCCAAGCAAATTAAAAAAGATGTTTGCTTATAACCCACATGAAATGTTCTGGACAGCCCAGCAGACTGTCATCTTTGCCAAACTATCCATCAACATAGGTAAGAAAAATATATGCAGACTTTTTGCCAGCTGAGCCACCAGGGAAGCCCAAGAATACTGAACTGGGTGGTCTATCCCTTCTCCAGTGCATCTTCCCAACCTAGGAATCGAACCTGGGTCTCTTGCATTGAAGGTGGCTTCTTTACCAGATGAGCTATCAGGGAATCTCTATACTCTAAATCTTTTCCCGAGCAAATTAAAAGAGATGTTTGTTTATAACCCACCTAAAACTTTTTTGGACAGCCCAGCAGATTGCCATCTTTGCCAAACAATCCATCAATATAGGTTAAAAAAAAGACATACTCAAGATAAACAGTAGAGCATACAAAACATGGGGAAATAAAACAGCAAACAGATAAATAAAAGTTTTGCAACAAGATACACTGACCACACGAGGGGCAAAAATATAGAAAACACCACTGAAATGGGCACTATGAGAAACTGTTCAACAGTCAGATCAATTGAGTAACTTGCAAACACAATTAAGCCAAATGATTGTTTTAACAGAAAACATATATCAAGCTCTTGAATCATCTATGAACTGGAGAAACACATACTCCCGCCATCAGTTAATAACACATAGAGGATGAAAAGATGTTTAAAACATTTTATAAGATGTGCCACAAGAGGATAAACACTGAGCCACTCTCCTTACTCCCCCGGGTGCCTCAGCATCTCACTGTGACTTGACAAGGAGCACTTTTAAAATACATCTACCATACTGGTATAGCATAATTCACTGATATGAATTTTACTATGAATTCTTAAATGTTTATGTAATTTGAACACATCTGTTCTAACAAACCTTATTCTTTGATTCCGAATGAAGCTTTATTAAGGAGAAGCCCAATATGGGCAATTATGTAGTTACTCTTCTTATGTTCTGTGGTTAATACAGGTCTACAATTCTTTGAAGTAACTCATTTCAATCACAGGAGGTAGAGAAGTAACACTGGCTCGATTTTAATGAGAAGAACCTTATCACTTTTCTTAAATACAAAACACTCAGACAAAAAAGATAATTAGTTGATACTGGTTTGCTATTTATAATACTGACAACCCAATAATGTTGCATGATAATTTGATTTTATTGCTCCATAGTATGTGAGTAATGACTGAGGTACTAATCTGAGACACACGGCATTACTATCAGAGAACAGTTTACAGGATGCAATTCAGAAACAAACCTCAGGTGAAGAAACAGTGCTTACTCCAACTCTGAGACACATTATCAAAGACCGTAATCTAACCCTTGACTGTGATAGTGTAACATTTGGTTCCACGAGACCAAATAAGAGACTGCGAAAGCTCTGAAATAAGCCATCATCATACAAATGACTCACTAGCTTGAGGGGAGCACCTTTAGGAAAAGCCGACACCATAGTATGAACCATAATGTAATGACCACTTGGTAAGTATTGTCGGGGATGGGGTTGGGTATGGGAGCACAAGGCTTGGAAAAGAGTAAAAAGACCTTTTTTTTTCTTTTTTGAGGAATAGGAAGTTTCTTTGAGAGCCAGGCACGTTAGGTTATACTCATGTTCATCCAGTCTGCCGTTATTTCTGTAAAGCATTCTGTAAAATCAAGTCATTTTTTTTTCCCCACAAAAATCCTATGATAAAGTTCTTTGTTAACGTAAACCATAAAAACTCTCAGTATAATGTAGTAAGTCGGCTTTCTCAGGTCACACCAAGCTGATTAGACAATGGTGCATTTGTGTGCTTGCTGGAGATGAAGAGCAACTTTATATCATTATTACCCTTCAAAAAATATTAGTAAACTCTTATTAGACAGGTTTTTTTTTTTTAAGGCAGGTTTTTAAAACACCTAAAAAGTCCCCTTTTATTTAATTCAACAACATAAAACAAGTCAGTAGCATAAAATAAAGGCAGTTTAACAATGATTTTCTCCGACCTTTTGACAAATAACTTATTTTAAACCTATAATGATGATGAAGAGATAGTGTATGGCTGAGAATTTAAATGATTTAAATAAAAAACTAATTAAGCAAAATTCCACTTCAGCTCTTAAAAATGGGTTTCCTTACAGAAGACTTTATAGAGGATGCTTACGCACACACACGGAGAAAGCAATGGCAACCCACTCCACTACTCTTGCCTGGAAAATCCCATGGACAGAGGAGCCTGGTGGGCTGCCGTCTATGGGGCTGCACAGAGTCAGACATGACTGAAGCGACTTAGCAGCAGCAACACACACAGACAGACACACACAGAGACACACAGACACACACACACACATACACAATCTCCTGTCTCTACACCACGGCCTGTGTGTACATTTCCTAATGTGAACTACATACCTTCCTCAACTTACAATGAGGTTAGGTCTTAAGAAACCCATTCGAAGTTGAGAATATGGCTAAATCTAAACTGCATTTAATACAGTAAGCTTCCAAATCTCCTAGTTTAGCCTACCTCTCCTTACACATGCTTACATTAGTCCACAGTTGGGTAAAACCACCTAACTTAACATAAAGCCTATACTACAATAAAGTGTTGGAGCTCTAATGTACAGAATTCTGTACTGAAAATGAAAAACAATGGCTGTCTGGGTGAGGAATGTCTGTAACGTGCAGGTGTTTACCTTCTTGGTGGCCTGGCAGGTGGCGGGCTGCTCACCACTGCTGCCCAGCATGAAGGGAAAGCACTGCACCCCCTACCACTAGCCTGGGAAAATATCAAAATGAAAAGTCTTATGGAAGTCTTCTGCTGAATGCGTATCACTTTCACAATAATCTAAAGTTAAAAATCCTGTCTGCAGTGCTATAAGCAAAATTTTGAATATTAAGGCCTAAATTACACCTCCAATTGTACCAATAATCACTGATATAATTTTGTCTTCATGTTCCTAATACTGAAAGTGGTGTTCAGTTCAGTTACTCAGTCATGTCCTACGATGGACTGCAGCACGCCAGGCTTCCCTGTCCATCACCAACTCTGGGAGTTTACTCAAACTCATGTCCATTGAGTTGGTGATGTCATCCAACCATCTCATCCTCTGTCATCCCCTTCTGCACCTGCCTTCAATCTTTTCCAGCGTCAGGGTCTTTTCCAATGAGTCGGTTCTTCGCATCAGCAGGCCAAAGGATTGGAGTTTCAGCTTCATTGTCAGTCCTTCCAAAGTATATTCAGGACTGACTTTCTCTAGGATGGATTGGTTGGATCTCCTTGCAGTCCAAGGGACTCTAAAGAGTCTTCTCAAACACCACAATTCAAAAACATCAATTCTTCAGCACTCAGCTTTCTCTATAGTCCAACTCTCACATACTTACATGACTACTGGAAAAACCATAGCTTTGACTAGATGGACCTTTGTCAGCAAAGTAACATCTCTATTTTTTAATATGCTGTCTAGGTTGGTCATAGTGTTTCTTCCAAGGAGCAAGTGTCTTTTAATTCCATGGCTGCAATCATCATCTGCAGTGATTTTGGAGTCCCCCCAAAAAGTTCTCTCACCATTTCCATTGTTTCCCCGTCTATTTGCCATGAAGTGATGGGAACAGATGCCATGATCTTAGTTTTATGAATGTTGACTTTTAAGCCAACTTTTTCACTCTCTTTCACTTTCATCAAGAGGCTCTTTAGTTCTTCTTCGCTTTCTGCCATAAGGGTGGTGTCATCTGCATATCTGAGGTTATTGATATTTCTCCGGGCAATCTTCATTCCAGCTTGTGCTTCACCTAGCCTGGCATTTCGCATGATGTACTCTGCAAATAAGTTAAATAAGCAGGGTGACAATATACAGCCTTAACGTACTCATTTCCCAATACAGAACCAGTCTGTTGTCCCATGTCCAATTCTAACTGTTCCTTCTAGACCTGCATACAGATTACTCAGGAGGCAGGTCAGGCGGTCTGGTATTTCCATTTCTTGAAGAATTTTCCACAGTTTGTTATGATCCACAAGGTCAAAGGCTTTGGCATAGTCAATAAAGCAAAAGTGGATGTTTCTCTGGAAATCTCTTCCTTTTTTGATGATCCAACGAATGTTGGCAATTTGATCTCTGGTTCCTCTGCCTTTTCTAAATCCAGCTTGAACATCTGGTAGTTCACGGTTCATGTACTGTTGAAGCTGGCTTAGGAGAATTTTGAGCATTACTTTGCTAGCATGTGAGATGAGTGGAATTGTACAGTAGTGTGAACATTCTTTGGCATTGCCTTTTTTTGGGATTGGAAAGAAAACTGACCTTTTCCAGTCCTGTGGCTATTGCTGAGTTTTCCAGATTTGCTGGCATATTGAGTGCAGCATTTTCACAGGATTATTGTTTAGAATTTGAACTAGCTCAACTGGAATTCCATCACTTCCGCCAGCTTTGTTCGCAGTGATGCTTCCTAAGGCCCACTTGACTTTACATTCCAGGATGTCTGGCTCTAGGTGAATGATCACACCATCCTGGTTATCTGGGTCATGAAGATCTTTTTTGTATAGTTCTGTGTATTCTTGCCGCCTCTTCTCAATATCTTCTGCTTCTGTTAGGTCCATACCGTTTCTGTCCTTTATTGTGCTCATCTTTGCATGAAATGTTCCTTTGGTATCTCTAATTTTCTTGAGGAGATCTCTAGTCTTTCCCATTCTGCTGTTTTCCTCTTATTTCTTTGCACTAATCACTGAGGAAGGCTTTCTTATCTCTCCTAGCTATTCGTTGGAACTCTGCATTCAGATGGGTATATCTTTCCTTTTTTCCTTTGTCTTTAGCTTCTTTTCTTTTCTCAGCTATTTGTAAGGCCTCCTCAGACAGCCATTTTACCTTTTTGCACTTCTATTTCTCGGGGATGGTCTTGATCCCTGCCTCCTGTACACTGTTATGAACCTCCGTCCATAGTTCTTCAGGCGCTCTGTCTATCGGATCTAATTGCTTGAATCTAATTCACAATTCTACTGTATAATCGTAAGGAATTGATTTAGGTCATATCTGAATGGTCTAGTGGTTTCCCTACTTTCTTCAATTTAAGTCTGAATCTGACAATAAGGAATTTATGATCTGAGATACAGTCAGCTCCCGGTCTTGTTTTTGCTGACTTTATAGTGTGTCTCCATTTTTGATTGCAAAGAATATAATCAATCTGATTTCGGTATTGACCATCTGGTGATGTCCATTTGTAGAGTCTTCTCTTGTGTGGTGTAATATTTACCTTTCAGTCAGTTTAAAGAAACAAGCAAAAACATCCAGATAGCACACAGTACATTACATGTAATACCCACAAAGAATGTTTGTGTCCTTGCCCATAACCTGGCCTCTAGAATCCTGAATCGGGACTAATTAAAATTTAAAATGTTAAACAACCACATCAGTAAGTACTTATTTATTAACTCATCACAATAAGGAAAAGCCACTGAGTTTTGTTTTACAAAAAAAGGAATGGAACGAGATCAACATTTGTTAAAGAAATAACTAGAGAATGTTACAGGGTACATGAGGACCAGGATGGGTATCATGATAAAGTCCAGGAAAAAGCACCACCAGCACCAACAACAACCAAAAAAATCACTCAAGCCACCCTTTTTTTTTTAAAGTTTTCCAATGACACAATTTGATTAAATCTATTTGATTTTTTATAATAATTTGGGTTTCAAAATACCATTCAGTCAATTCACTTATATATGACATACTTAAATTATTTTCAAGAATAACATGAGAAAGAACATTCTCAACCTCTAAAATGAACCAGAATATAAGCTCTAAGGAAATGTAATGGGCCATATTCCTCTTTTCTGTGAAGATGCTTTGTTAGGTAAAGACAGCAATTTGTGCTTGTGGGTAAACTTTAAATATAGTTTGCTGCTGGCTCATCACAATGCTGATTAATCTAGCACTGACAGTGCCAGCAGCAGACCCTAAAATTCACCTATAAAAACAAAAGTACAAAGAAGGCCTTGTAATCTATAGAAAGGGAAGTAACAGAATACAGTATTTGGGTGAATGGTGAAAGTTGCTCAGTCGTGTCCAACTCTTGGCAAGCCCATGGACTGTATAGTCCATGGAATTCTCTAGGCCAGAATACTAGAGTGGGTAGCCTTTCCCTTCTCCAGGGGATCTTCCCAACCTAGGGATTGAACCCAGGTCTCCCTCATTGCAGGCGAATTCTTTACCAGCTGAGCTACAAGGGAAGCCCTGGGTGAGTAGTATACCCACCTTACTCATGTTCACCCAAAACCTGTGACCTTATTTGAAATATAGTCTTAGCAGACATAATTAGGATGCCTTAAAAACGTGGATTCAGACGAGTCCTAATTCAATGACCAGTCCTTAAAACAACAGGGAAGTATAATCACACAAGAGAGTAAGTCACATGAAGATGAACAGAGATTAGACTTCTGCTTGGAAGGTGCATGGCCATGCCTACTCCTTGATTTTGAATTTCTGGCCTCTGAAACCAAGACAGAATAAGTTTGATATTTTAAGCTACCCAGTTTACTTTTTGATGGTTGCCCTGGGAGATTAATACAAATATGTGCACAGAAAACTGATGTCAATTGTGTTAAATTAACACGCAATTAATTACACGCATAGCAACATACGAAATGTTGCCAAACTGTTAACAAAGGTTATCTCTGAGTGATAGACTAGCTGATTTTTATCTTGATAGCTGTGCTTCTTCCAAATTTTGTGAATCATTTTTCAATAAACATGTTTACATCTTTAAATCAGAATAAAAGCCAATAAAGGAAAACTCCATAAAAAAAGGATACAAACACTAACCTAATCCGGAAGCAAAGCATAAAGGAAAAAACATGCAGAAGCAGAAAGGCCAAGAAAGAAATACTCATCAAAACAGGCGAATTTTAAAAATAAGAAACTACTTTGCAAAAACTTATCTAAATGATTTTAAAACTTAAGGTAAAACGAATTAACTTCTAGGAAAATACAAATTAGCAAAACTGATCCCAGAGAAGATATGAAGACAAAACACCCAATATCAGAGCAGACAATCGAAAGCATTCCTTCCACCACTGAGTCTTGAGAGGGCAGATGTTACAAGTGCTACATAAACTATTCCTCAACACAGAAAAACAAGTAAATTATCCGTACTTTTCTTCTTAAACAAACATAACAGTAATTCGGAAATCTGACAATTAAACCAAAACTGCAACCATTCCTAAGAATATTGGAGCAAAAACGCTAAATAAAACGCTGGCAAAAAGACTTTAGCTTCTGGCCAAGATGAAGTAATATAAAATCATATTTATTATGTGGTTTAGAATACATAAAAAAGCAAAATGGAGGAATTCTGAATAAAGGAAGAAAAGAGAATGCAATCATATACTGCTATAAAGTTATTCACTTCAGTTCAGTTCCTCAGTCGTGTCTGAGTCTTTGCAACGCCATGAACTGCAGCACGCCAGGCCTCCCTCTCCATCACTAACTCCTGGAGTTCACCCAAACCCATGTCCATCGAGTTGGTGATGCCATCCACCATCTTGTCCTGGGTCGTCCTCTTCTCCTGCCCCCAATCCCTCCCAGCATCAGGGTTTTTTCCAATGAGTCAACTCTTCGTATGAGGTGGCCAAAGTATTGGAGCATCAGCTTCAATATCAGTCCTTCCAATGAACACCCAGGACTCATCTCCTTTAGGATGGACTGGTTGGATCTCCTTGCAGTCCAAGGGACTCTCAAGAATCTTCTCCAACACCACAGTTCAAAAGCATCAATTCCTTGGGCCTCAACTTTCTTCATAGTCCAACTCTCACATCCATACATGACCACAGGAAAAACCATAGCTTTGACTAGACGGACTTTTGTTGGCAAAGTAATAGCTCTGCTTTTTAACATGCTGTCTAGGTTGGTCATAACTTTTCTTCCAAGGAGTAAGCGTCTTTTCATTTCATGGCTGCAGTCACCATCTGCAGTGATTTTGGAGCCCCCAAAAATAAAGTCTGACACTGTTTCCACTGCTTCCCCATCTATTTTGGCATGTAGTGATTGGACCGGATGCCATGATCTTAGTTTTCTGAATGTTGAGCTTTAAGCCAACCTTTTCACTGTCCTCTTTCACTTTCATCAAGAGGCTTTTTAGTTCCTCTTCACTTTCTGCCATAAGGATGGTGTCATCTGCATATCTCAGGTTATTGATATTTCTCCTGGCAATCTTGATTCCAGCTTGTGCTTCTTCTAGCCCAGCGTTTCTCATGATGTACTCTGCATATAAGTTAAATAAGCAAGGTGACAATATACAGCCTTGATGTACTCCTTTTCCTATTTGGAACCAGGCTGTTGTTCCATGTCCAGTTCTAACTGTTGCTTCCTGACCTGCATATAGTTTTCTCAAGAGGCAAGTCAAGTGGTCTGGTATTCCCATCTCTTTCAGAAGTTTCCACAGTTTATTGTGATCCACACAGTCAAAAGCTTTGGCATAGTCAATAAAGCAGAAATAGATGTTTTTCTCGAACTCTCTGGCTTTTTCCATGATCGAGCAGATGTTGGCAATTTGAACTCTTGTTCCTCTGCCTTTTCTAAACCCAGCTTGAACATCAGGAAGTTTACAGTTCACGTATTGCTGAAGTCTGGCCTGGAGAATTTTAAGCATTACTTTACAAGTGTGTGAGATGAGTGCAGTTGTGCGGTAGTTTGAGCATTCTTTTGCATTGCCTTTCTTTGGAATTGGAATGAAAACTGACCTTTTCCAGTCCCGTGGCCACTGTTGACTTTTCCAGACTTGCTGGCATATTGAGTGAGGCACGTTCACAGCATCATCTTCCAGGATTTGAAATAGCTCAACTGGAATTCCATCACCTCCACTAGTTTTGTTCATAGTGATGCTTTCTAAGGCCCATTTGACTACACATTCCAGGATGTCTGGCTCTAGGTGAGTGATCACACCATTGTGATTATCTGGGTCATGAAGATCTTTTTGTACAGTTCTTCTGTGTATTCTTGCCATCTCTTCTTAATATCTTCTGTTTCTGTTAGGTCCATATCATTTCTGTCCTTTATCGAACCCATCTTTGCATGAAATTTTCCCTTGGTATTTCTATTTTTCTTGAAGAGATCTCTAGTCTTTCCCATTCTGTTCTTTTCCTCTATTTCTTTGCATTGATCGCTGAGGAGGGCTTTCTTATCTCTCCTTGCTATTCTTTGGAACTCTGTATTCAAACACTTACATCTTTCCTTCTCTCCTTTGCTTTTCTTTTCTCTTCTGTTCACAGCTATTTGTAAGGCCTCCCCAGACAGCCATTTTACTTTTTTGCATTTCTTTTCCACGGGGATGGTTTTGATCCCTGTCTCCTGCACTATGTCAGGAACCTCCATCCATAGTTCATCAGGTACTCTATCCATCAGATCTAATCCCTTAAATCTATTTCTCACTTCCACTGTATAATCATAAGGAATTTGATTTAGGTCATATCTGAATGGTCTAGCGGTTTTCCCTACTTTCTTCAATTTAAGTCTGAATTTGTCAATAAGGAGTTCATGACCTGAGCCACAGTCAGCTCCCAGTCTCGTTTTGCTGACTGTATAGAGCGTCTCCATCTTTGGCTGAAAAGAATATAATCAATCTGATTTCAGTGTTGACCATCTGGTGATGTCCATGTGTAGAGTCTTCTCTCATGTTGTTGGAAGAGGGTGTTTGCTATGACCATTTTCTTAGCAAAACTATTAACCTTTGCCCTGCTTCATTCCGCATTTCAAGGCCAAATTTGCCTGTTACTCCAAGTGTTTCTTGACTTCCTACTTTTGCATTCTAATCCCCTGTAATGAAAAGGACATCTTTTTTGGGTGTTAGTTCTAAAAGGTCTTCATAGAAACGTTCAACTTCAGATTCTTCAGTGTTACTGGTTGGGGCATAGACTTGGATTACTGTGATAATGAATGATTTGCCTTGGAAATGAACAGAGATCATTCTGTCGTTTTTGAGATTGCATCCAAGTACTGCATTTCAGATTCTTTTGTTGACCATGATGGCTACTCCATTTCTTCTAAGGGATTCCTGCCCACAGTAGTAGATATTCTGAGTTAAATTTACCCATTCCAGTCCATTTTAGTTTGCTGATTCCTAGAATGTCGACGTTCACTCTTGCCATCTCCTGTTCCAATCTGCTTTGATTCATGGACCTAACATTCCAGGTTCCTATGTAATACTGCTCTTTACAGCATCAGACCTTACTTCTATCACCAGTCACATCCATAACTGGGATTGGTTTTGTTTTGGCTCCATCCCTTCATTCTTTCTGGAGTTATTTCTCCACTGATCTCCAGTAGCATATTGGGCACCTACTGACCAGGGGAGCTCCTCTTTCAGTATCCTATCATTTTGCCTTTTCATACTGTTCATTTTGCCTTTTCATACTGTTCATGGGGTTCTCAAGGCAAGAATACTGAAGTGGTTTGCCATTCCCTTTTCCAGTGGACCACATTCTGTCAGACCTCTCCACCATGACCCGCCCGTCTTGGGTGGCCCCACACGGCATGGCTTAGTTTCATTGATTTAGACAAGGCTGTGGTCCGTGTGATTAGACTGACTAGTTTTCTGTGATTATGGTTTGTGTGTCTGCCCTCTGATGCCTCTCACAACATCTACCACCTTACTTGGGTTTCACTTAATCTGTATCTAAAATGGTGTAACTTGGAATTATAGTAAACATAAATACTGCAAAGTGTGCAGAGCAACTACTAAGAAAATGGAACAAAAATAAAGGATAGAATTTTAAAAATCACATTTCATTCACGAAGGCATGAGAGGAGGACAAATGGAATCAAAACTCATGTGATGATAGCAAACAGCAAAATGGGTGAATTAAATCCAGCACACCAATAACCCATTAAGTGTGAGTGGTTTAAACATACCAATAAAAAGATGGAGGTCAGCATTTCCCATATATAAAAGCTAGACTTCAAGAAAACTACAGAACAACGTTTTACATGAAAATATGTTTTAAAATTCTTTGCAAACTTTAAGCAAGTTGAATCCAAAAATACATAAAATAATAATACTTCTTAACCATGTGAGATTTATACCAACCAGTAAAGCAAAGTTGGTTTAACATTTTAAAATCTTTTAATGTAATTCACCATACTAAGACTGTAAATAAATAAATATACACATGATCATCTCAATAAATGCAGAAAAAGCATTTGACAAAATTAAACATCCATTCATGATTAACATCCCTAGCAAATTTAGGAACAGAAGCAAATTCGCTCACGAACATAAAATCCACAATTAACAACAAAATTTGAATGTTGAAATTCTAATCCCTAAAAGTGATGGTATTAGTAGGCGGGACTTTGGGGAGGGGAATAGGTCATGAGGGTGGGGTCTTCATAAATGGAATTAGCACCCTTATAATTTTGAGGCTCGAGAGAGATTATGTGACCCTTCCACGTGAGGACACAGCAAGAAGGTGACGGCTCTGAGCCAAGAGGAAGACCCTCAGCAGAGGGTGACCATGCTAATACCTTGATCTTAGGCTGCTTAGCCTCCAGAGCTGTGAGCAATACAGTATTGTTGTTTATAAACTATTTAGCGGTATTTTGTTATACAGCCCAAAGAGGCTAGGTACTACTTAACAAAAGTAAGGTAACTAAAAATAAGCTTCCTGATATGGTGCAATAAGTAGTATATACCACTTGCTATGAAGTATTTTTGCCAAAATTCTAAATTCTGATCAAGTCTCTAGATCTAATTTCCAGTTTACAGCAGAAACTGGGAAATAAAGAAACATATCAAATAACATGGTGAGGATATAATCAACAAAACCTAGAATGTGAGAAACTGGAGGACAAATGAAATGATTTCCTAAGATCAAAAAGAAAGAAAAAAACTAAAACATTCTTAAAGAGAATATGTGGATGGAGAAGCTCTATACAGTCAACAAAAACAAGACCGGGAGCTGACTGTGGCTCAGATCATGAACTCCTTATTGCCAAATTCAGACTGAAATTGAAGAAAGTAGGGAAAACCGCTAGACCATTCAGGTATGACCTAAATCAAATCCCTTATGATTATACAGTGGAAGTGAGAAATAGATTGAAGGGTCTAGATACTGCCTGATGAACTGTGGAATGAGGTTCGTGACATTGTACAGGAGACAGGGATCAAGACCATCCCCATGGAAAAGAAATGCAAAAAAGCAAAATGGCTGTCTGGGGAGGCCTTACAAATAGCTGTGAAAAGAAGAGAGGCGAAAAGAAAAGGAGAAGAGGAAAGATATAAGCATCTGAATGCAGAGTTCCAGAGAATAGCAAGAAGAGAGAAGAAAGCCTTCCTCAGCGATCAATGCAAAGAAATAGAGGAAAACAACAGAATGGGAAACACTAGAGATCTCTTCAAGAAAATTAGAGATACCAAGGGAACATTTCATGCAAAGATGGGCTCGATAAAGGACAGAAAATGTCTGGACCTAAAGAAGCAGAAGATATTAAGAAGAGGTGGCAAGAATACACAGAAGAAATGTACAAAAAAGATCTTCACGACCCAGATAATCATGATCATGTGATCACTAATCTAGAGCCAGACATCCTGGGAATGTGAAGTCAAGTGGGCCATAGAAAGCATCACTACGAACAAAGCTAGTGGAGGTGATGGAATTCCAGTTGAGCTGTTTCAATTCCTGAAAGATGATGCTGTGAAAGTGCTGCACTCAATATGCCAGCAAGTTTGGAAAACTCAGCCATGGCCACAGGACTGAAAAAGGTCAGTTTTCATTCCAATTCCAAAGAAAGGCAATGCAAAAGAATGCTCAAACTACTGCACAATTGCACTCATCTCACATACTAGTAAAGTAATGCTCAAAATTCTCCAGGCCAGACTTCAGCAATACGTGAACCGTGAACTTCCTGACATTCAAGCTGGGTTTAGAAAAGGCAGAGGAACCAGAGATCAAATTGCCAACATCCTCTGGATCATGGAAAAAGCCAGAGAGTTCCAGAAAAACATCTATTTCTGCTTTATTGACTATGCCAAAGCTTTTGACTGTGTGGATCACAATAAACTGTGGAAACTTCTGAAAGAGATGGGAATACCAGACCACCTGACCTGCCTCTTGAGAAATCTGTATGCAGGTCAGGAAGCAACAGTTAGAACTGGACATGGAACAACAGACTGGTTCCAAATAGGAAAAGGAGTACATCAAGGCTGTATATTGTCACCCTGCTTATTTAACTTCTATGCAGAGTACATCATGAGAAATGCTGGACTGGAAGAAACACAAGCTGGAATCAAGATTGCCAGGAGAAATATCAATAACCTGAGATATGCAGATGACACCATCCTTCTGGCAGAAAGTGAAGAGGAGCTATAAAGCCTCTTGATGAAAGTAAAAGAGGAGAGTGAAAAAGTTGGCTTGCTCAACATTCAGAAAACGAAGATCATGGCATCTGGTCCAATCACTTCATGGGAAATAGATGGGGAAACAGTGGAAACAGTGTCAGACTTTATTTTGGGGGGCTCCAAAATCACTGCAGATGGTGACTGCAGCCATGAAATTAAAAGACGCTTACTCCTTCGAAGAAAAGTTATGACCAACCTAGATAGTATATTCAAAAGCAGAGACATTACTTTGCCGACTAAGGTCCATCTAGTCAAGGCTATGGTTTTTCCTGTTGTCATGTATGGATGTGAGAGCTGGACTGTGAAGAAGGCTGAGTGCCGAAGAATTAATGCATTTGAACTGCAGTGTTGGAGAAGACTCTTGAGGGTCCCTTGGACTGCAAGTAGATCCAACCAGTCCATTCTGAAGCAGATCAACCCTGGGATTTCTTTGGAAGGAATGATGCTAAAGCTGAAGCTCCAGTACTTTGGCCATCTCATGAGAAGAGTTGACTCATTGGAAAAAGACCCTGATGCTGGGAGGGATTGGGGGCAGGAGGAGAAGGTGACGACCGAGGATGAGATGGCTGGATGGCATCACGGACTCAATGGACGTGAGTCTGAGTGAACTCCAGGAGTTGGTGATGGACAAGGAGGCCTGGCATGCTGCGATTCATGGGGTTGCAAAGAGTCGGACACGACTGAGTGACTGAACTGAATGGCCTGGGCATTACTTTACTAGAATGTGAGATGAGTGCAATTGTGCAGTAGTTTGAGCATTCTTTGGCATTGCCTTTCTTTGGGATTGGAATGAAAACTGACCTTTTCCAGTCCTGTGGCCACTGCCGAGTTTTCCAAATTTGCTGGCATATTGAGTGCAGCACTTTGACAGCATCATCTTTCAGGATTTGAAACAGCTCAACTGGAATTCCATCACCTCCACTAGCTTTGTTCATAGTGACGCTTTCTAAGGCCCACTTGACTTCACATTCCAGGATGTCTGGCTCTAGGTGAGTGATCACACCATCATGATTATCTTGATCATGAAGATCTTTTTTGTATAGTTCCTCTGTGTATTCTTGCCACCTCTTCTTAATATCTTCTGTTTCTGTTAGGTCCATACCATTTCTGTCCTTTATCGAGCCCATCTTTGCATGAAATGTTCTCTTGGTATCTCTTCTAAGGGAGGTCAGTCCTGGGTGTTCCTTGGAAGGAATGATGCTAAAGCTGAAACTCCAGTACTTTGGCCACCTCATGCGAAGAGTTGACTCATTGGAAAAGACTCTGATGCTGGGAGGGATTGGGGGCAGCAGGAAAAGGGGACGACAGAGGATGAGATGGCTGGATGGCATCACTGACTTGATGGACGTGAGTTTGAGTGAACTCTGGGAGATGGTGATAGACAGGGAGGCCTGGTGTGCTGCGATTCATGGGGTCGCAAAAAGTCGGACACGACTGAGCGACTGAACTGAACTGAATGGCTTGGGCTGACATCCTGGCAATGATGTCAGTGTCTGTCTTCTCCCACTTGGAAATGTTGGGGTTATAAAATCAGAATGTTATGCCTTCTTTATCTGCAGTATGGAACTGCCCCTTGTATTCAGCAAAGCAGTATGTAGGTTGGGGTCTACTTAATTGAATGGTTTAAAAATTTAGTAAAAAACTGAGGCTGAGGCTTCACTGTGTCAATGTGGCATCCACACTCTTGACTCTGGCAGTGAAATAGTCAACACAGGTGAAGGCTAAAATAAGCTGTATATGGAGTAGGTAGGCAAGGCTTCCTGCTGAGATGAAAAGGCTGTACCTGTTCTGTCTCCTAGCCTTAGTCCTTCTATGAACTGAAGTAAAAGCCATATTAAATTAAACTCACTTGAGTCTTATGAGTCTGATAGCCAACTTGGACATGTAACACCAGTGCTGTGATGTTAGATATTTCAACTAAAAGCATTTGAGGATCTCCTTCAGGTCCCGATTCAAAAGAACCAACTGTGAAGACGGTTGGCGAAAAGCAGGAAAAGAATGAGCAAGGGCATCAGCGGAAAGTTATGTATTTGTTGATAGTAAGGAAATTTATTAATTTTATTTTAGGTGTAACAATGATATTAGATTGGTCTCTCTTTCCCTTCCCCTCCACATAAGGAAAAAGAATGAACAAGATCTTTTCTTCAGAGATATATAACTGATATACTTACCAATTAATTGAGACAATGTTTGAAACTTGCTCTAAAATAATCAAGTTGAGCTAGTGCAGACAAGGGGCAGGGGGTGGTGGGAGGCACATGAAATAATAGATTGCCCATTGGTTGGTAATCACTGCAGCCTGGTGAATGCTTGAGGGTTCATTATATTACCTTTTTTTCTATATGCTTAAAACTTTCCATGATGAAAAAATAAATAAATAAAGGGAATGTGGAAGAGTACAGGTAGAAAAATGGGACACAAAATAAAGGATAACTATCAGCCTGTAGCGATGTCTACCCCTAAGTTTGTTGTTGTTTAGTTGCTAAGTCATGTCTGACTCTTTTGTGATCCCATGGAGCCTGCCACATTCCTCTGTCCATGGAATTTTCCAGGCAAGAATACTGGAGTAGGTAGCCATTTCCTTCCCAGGGACACTGCAGACCCAGGGATGGAACATGCATCTCCTGCTTGGCAGCCAGATTCTCTACCACCAGCCACCAGGGAAGCCTTGGAAGTTTAGATGCACCTTTAAACTGACTTGCTGCATTCCCTTTCTTTTTGAATTTGTTAATTTTTTTCATATGACAAGATTGGAATACTAAACATAGTTAATATTGTTGAGTAATTTCATAAGATCTCAAAAATAAAATTACCTTTCTTCAGGGAGTTACACTCTTAAAAGAAAAAAAAAATTATCTAAAAGGGATAAGTCAAACCAGTCCCCAAATTTCTGTCACTCTTTAAGAACCAGAGCAACTCATCTACAAGTGTCCTTTCTCCCTTTCTAAAATGTATTTATTCTTCAATTGTTAATCCTCTATTTCACTGATTTCACTGAGTTCAACTGAACAAATATTTACTGAGTATTCACGAGAATGAGGCATTCTGATGAGAGCAGACAACAAAAAGAAGTGTGTTGCCTCCTCGAGCCAGTGCTTCATCTCACATACTCCAGATGCAAAAATATCAATACATTAAATTCTCTGCTCACAGTTGGCTATTGAAGAGATATTACTACTCAGCACACTGAATTTCTAATCTACTTTTTCAAAAAAGGGCAAAAATAAAAGTTAAAAATCACTTGTGATATGAAGTAAAACAACTTTTTGTAACATTTTAAGCTAAAAAAAGCACAGCTACCAGATGCTGACTAATAGCTTGAAATACACACTGTATTATGGAAGGAATGTGTGTATGCGCGTGGGGAGTGTGTGTGGGGACTATGTAAGGAATGGCCCTATGGGTGATGGCTGGGACTGGGAGCCCCAGCGCTAGCTGAATAGTCTTAATTAGGAAATACTGACCTTAGATGTCTGTTACAGTAAGTTGTTTTGGAAAGAGTCCTCGGGCAAAAAAGATCACAGATTTTGTTATGCTTTCCACTATAAACAAGTTTTTGCTTTCCCCCTGATAAAAACACTGTGGTTTCTGCAAGCAACATTGGTGAAGCAAAATGCATGTATGCCTTTTGCCTTCAAAAAAGATCTTCTAGATGCTACTTCAAGTACTGTAGCTGAGAATTAAAGGTGTGGGTAGTGAAAGAGAATTCTATCATGTAGTCAAGAAAATAATGTGAAATATTCCTCTTAGTATAAAATCAACGACCGGTGGTTACTTAGTGACAAGAGTCTGTGTTTTAGAAACTCCATGAAAAATAAGCATTGTTTCAAAACAGAAAACATAGTAGAAAAACATACTTATTTCCTACAGGATTACAGAGTACCTTTAAAACAATATCCTTGGTTTCTATCATCATCTTATGCAAGTAACAGCATATCTAGTCCTGGTTTCTCTCCTGAAACCCAGACCCAAATTTTCAACTGGCTCCTGAAAATCTCCCCCAGGCACCCCAAACACAGAGCCAAAACTCAACTGCTCATCTTTGTCTCACCACCAAACCTCTTCTCTTGACCTGTCTGCAAGAACATCATAGCAATATCCCACCAGAAACCATGGGCTGCTCCTGCTACCATGGGTAGCATCATGTCTCCTGTTACCAATATTCCCTCTCCACATTCAATCAGCAAATAAAGGCATGGAACACTTTTTTTACAATAAAGGGCCAGACAGCAAATATTTTTTTAGGCCAAGCTTTCCAGGCCAAAAGGCAATATCAAGGTCAATATGTAAGTACTTATATAAAAAATTGATTCTGTTAATAACAAAACTAATCAATACATTAATGTATTAATGTAATAAAAGTATATTAATGAGTGACATTCTTTCCTTATGAGAAAGAACATTTTACTTAATTTCAAAGTTAATGTCCCCTTATCATCAAAATCAACTACAAATGTTCATTTGTTAAGACTGACATGTGAAGAGACTTTATTTGACCTTTGAAAACATCTTTTCACACAGATAAGTTAAGCCGCTCAGTCGTGTCCGACTCTTTGCGACCCCATGGACTATAGCCCACCAGGCTCCTCTGTCCATGGGATTCTCCAGGCAAGAATACTGGAGTGGGTTGCCATTTCCTTCTCCAGGGGATCTTCCTGACCCAGGGATCGAACCCAGGTCTCCTGTATTAGAGGCAGATGCTTTAACCTCTGAGCCATCAGGGAAGCCCCTGAGGGGTTTTCACACAGATAGGTAATGGCAAAATACCAAGAACCACACATAAGGATGATTTTAATTGAGCATACTCATCACTTGGAAGGCATCTACAGAATTCTATTCTTGATATTTGCCTTTTAGTTTGTCATTTACAAGACAGATGAATCCTTTTCAATGAAGATCAGATGGGAGCTCCTCACTACACATTCAAATGGATTTTGAAGTATGGAAATTTCCTTTGCTCTGACACTGTGGTCCAAAAAAATGCTGCTAGGATGGTAGCTGGAGATCAAAAGATGTATCTGGTACAAAACCTGTGGGGAATGGAGAGTGTGCTTCCTGGTTTAAGTTCTGATGGCACATGAAGCAGAGAGTAGGTGGAGATTATTTGTGATGTGAACATTAGTTGCAAACAATGAATTTACTATAGTGTAAGCTTTACATGTAAGTTCCATTTTACCTTTTCATTTTAAGAAATATTATCGGATCTTTAGCAAAGATTTGTTATCTCCAAAGTCACTTAATGTTCAGCAATAGTAGTTAGGAGTGGTTCTCCCCATTCAAAAAATTTCAATTCCAGCCCCCATCTCAAAAAAAAAAAAAGTCACAGTACAACTTTGCCACTGCTAAGTAGCCAACTGCTGTGTAGAAAGGCAAGTCACTATATTTAGCTTTAGTTTCTGACAAAAATTCATGGAAATGAGAAAAGCTTAGTCTGTGAGACAAAACATGAAGTTCACCAATGACATCACTGGTGCAATAATACATGCCAAGATTCAGATTATTTTCTTTAAATCTTATCTGCTGATGAATAAAACAATAAATAATGATATGCTTTACACATCTTACAATTTCCCTTTGTAACTTCATCAAAGATTTGAACACATCTTCACAGATTCCATTTCAGCTCGTACTGAATTAATGCTCTCTTACTTTCTCTGTAAAAAATTCTCACCTGTAGATCATTCCACACAATCTATTCAGAGGCTCATCCTTCCATCACCACAAATTCATCAGTGACTCCACTAATAAGCCATAACCAAGCAGCATTAGCAACATCTGTTGACTAATAAAGACCCAGAGAAAACCACACAAAATCATTTGTCTTGCCTTTTAATTAACTCTTGATGTAGCATCCCACATCCTCAACTCTGAGCAACTGTTCTCACCTAACGTTTAACAAGTTTATTTTCACTGGATACACTTCCTTAGCGCTACAATCAAACATGATTTAATTAAGTTACTATTGATGAGCAGCTTTTCTTATTTGGCTAACAACAGTGCTCATCAGAAACTTAATTTGCTTGCAGCCTCACTTTCATTTTTTCACTTCTCTAAAGAAATTCTGCTGTGAACAGATATTTTATGTTAAATTGCCAATTTTTCTGATTGCTCCTTTCCTGTGGATTGGGAAACCTGTGATGAGTGCTCCCTCTGGTTACGTCCAGGCATGTTGTATTCTTTCAGCACAGTGCCAGGGAATAATAAACACAACGCTCTGCCACCTAATCTGGTAACAAAATTATCCTCACTACACTATATCTTTAACAGTAAGACATTCAAAGTATACCTTTCTTTTGTTTGGGATGATGGCTATGCTCTGATCATCAAAAATATCAAAAATAAAATAACAGCAATACACATCTCAAAAACACTGCAGAATTAGTTATAACTGTAAATTGCAACATGCTGATCATCAGTGTAATATCCACAGTAAGCCCCTGCTTTAGGAGACCCAAGACCACGCTCAGACGTGGTGACTCACTATCAGGGAGACTGCCGCACTCAGGGCTATAGTTGATTCTAGCAATCGGCAAGAGAGAAACAACCTAAGTGAAGGCTGGAGGCATCATACAACAGGCTTCCTGTTTTCTCTCTCAGGAAGGGCCGTACAGAAAGTACTCCTTTCTCCAGCAGTGACACGGATAACACACATGGATGATATTTTGGCATGTAAGACATGCTACGACCATGACATACAAGCCCACCCAAGAAGTGACCAGTCTGACATTCTAGTAGTAAAGGCTTTATTTACAGGAGAAAAATACAGAAACATGAGAACTCCATCACACACTTACTGCTGGTTCGTTGAAAAGAATAAGCCAATTTTTTTGTAACTTATTCGGCAAAAAAGCAAACTTAGCAATCACCCTTAGTAAAACTTTAAGTCTACACAACCTAAGGGAATGTGGAGTGAAAAAAAAAAAAAAAAGGGAAAACCCCAAACTGGTAACCCAATGAAGTCAATCAATGATGACACTTCTTAGAAAAGTAAGTTTTAAGAAGGGTATTAGAGGTTCAGATAAAGTGAATAAACCAGACTTTCTCAACCAGTGTGCCAAGATAACTAAGTAGTAGAAAAAATAATCTAAGTGATCACTTTCTCACTTCTCCCAAGACTCGTACATGGCTATTTACCCATCCAGATGCCCAGGAGAGATCCATGAACCACAGTGAATGCCTACAACATTTGGGTTGTAAGTTTAGGCTTAATTCTCTCAGCACAAACTGAGAAAGGCTGGAATACATGGCCAAGTCAGGAAACAGTGACACTTGAAAATGAAAACACACCATTACTGGGTCTTAAAATCTTTTTTGAGAGCATCTGCATGCTAGTTGCTATTAGCATACAGGCACTAAGTATACAAACACATAAACCAACAGGAATAAATGTAAGGTACAAATTAGAACCAGAAATATTGACAGAAAAGGCAAATAATGAGTCAATAAAAGAGGAACACAAGGATATATGAGGTCTGGAGCTACTGTGAAGGTTCTCACTCATCACACGAAAATCTTAGGTCTCAATAGCCTTGTTAATCCATGCAATCCAATTCACTTCGTAGAGTCACTGTTTTTCATTGTTTATTAGCCAAATATTAATGGCCAAAGCGATACCACTTTCTGGTGTTTTGATCTATATTTAGCTCAACACAAGCTAAAATAAAATAACATTTTTATGATGTCTTGCAGACTACAAATGCTTCTAATCCTCCCACCAACCTTCAAAATCCTAAAGGTGAAGATCTACCACCTGTCAAAGTGGCTTCTGTTTGTCATGAACCAAATTCTCCAAAAGTGAGTGTGACAGGCAAGCCACCAGACCTCAGGCTATTGAGTGTCCTGTGGGCCTCAGCTTCATCACCTGTGAAAAAGAGATTTTGAATCTCTAAAATCTTTTCTGGCTCTAACAGTCTCTGAATATATAAATCTGCCAAAAGGATTTTTAATTATCCAAGAATAGATTCGTATTAAGTAGGTGTGTGGGCAGTTGGTATTTGGCCATAGGGCTACAAATAATAAAGAAAATTTTCAATAGTTTGCAGAGTCTATCCCTAATTAAAAGATTTTATTTTTTCCATCCCTTATTTAAAAGGAGGCCTCAGACCATTCTCATTAATTGGCAAAAGATCTTAGGCAGTATAACCCATTACTAAATAGCTTAAATGAAACTGCTGTTCAAAATGCAAACTATCATGTTACTCTATGACCCATCCAAACATTTGGCAAGGAAATGTTACAAAGGACAAATCCATATGTTTACAATAGACATTTTTAAGTTAGACTAGTTCTTCCTCATCTAGTATATCAAAATAAGGAGGCTATTAGTAAAACATCATAATTATATAAAAGCCAAAGATGTGGGTTCTAGTCTGGTTGGCTAACTGGCTGGCTTTCTTTCATCCACACAAAATGGTTTGAATGGTTCAGTAATCCAATTATCCAAAATGCCTATGTTGTTTTAGAAAGAATAATGGTGATAATGATAACAATCTCTTATACAGCAATTATATTTACCAGATGCTTGTCTAAGCTATACATATACAGAGATATACTTAATCCTCACAACAATCCTATGAAACATATTATTTTCATTATTATTCCTACTTTAGAGATGAGAAAACTAACAATGAAACCTGCCCAGGATTACATAGTCAAGCACTGAAGCCAAGATTTAGACCCAAGAAGTTTGGCTCCAGAATTATAATCCTAACACTAGGCCTAACAGGCCTCTTTAATAAAATGAGGCTGCAAATTTTAGCTATATCTATACTAAGGTGGTAGTTCTGGGCACATTATTTAATCTCTCCAACCTCAGTTTCTCTAAAACAGGAAGTAAAACGTGTACCTCTTGTTAGCATTGTAAATGACAATATTTTGGAAAGCAATGAGTTTATATTCCAAAATCCATAAAAAGGTTCTTAACCTTGACATAACAATTCCACTTCTGTAAATTCACCCTAATGAATTTATGAATGTATTTGAAAATCTATGCTCTTTAATATGTAATAGTACAAGTTAGACATGTCAAAGCTAACTGCACTTAAGACCAACAGTGTGCTCAGTGACTCCAGTCAGGTCCGACTCTTTGTGACGCCATGGACTGTAGCCTGCCAGCCTCCTCTGTCCACGGGATTCTCTAGGTAAGAATACTGGAGCAGGTTGCCTTGTCCTCCTCCAGCGAATCTTCCCGACCCAGGTCTCCTGCATCCCCTGCACTGCAGGGGGATTCTTTAACCCCTAAGCCACCTGGGAGGCCCATCAGAGCACCTGGGAAGCCCATCAGAGTAAAAGAACAAGGATAAATTTACAAAGTACTATGTTCTAAAAAGAAGAGATAATCAAGCCTAGATCATACATAAAACCAACTTTCTGGCTGTTGTCACTGTATCTATCTCAATTCAGGAGAAAAGTTCTGCCAAGGTCCACTCTTCAGAAAAAAACAATAAACAAACAAACAAAATACTAATAATTCCATATCAGATGTAGAGAAAAAAACAGGACATTAGTGATTTCTTAGGACCAAACTATTCTAATAGTCAAAGCACCTGGGACGCCCCCATGGTAATGATACCTCAAATGAAAAGACAGGAGACATAAAAGGTGGGAGAATGGGAAGGGAACAAAAAAATAATTTAAAGAAAATAAAGAGACTATAAGACAAATCAGAAAATACAGACATGACAGGATCAATTAATTAAAGTTGTCTAGGATATATCTTTAAGATACAAGCAAAAAAGATGATGAAACTAAAAAATTAGGCAAGTCACAGTGATGCTGCTTCAAATAAGCATTTTTAAAATATATCAGAAAAGTACTCTACATATGAATTTTACCCACATTTGGATTCTGAATTAGGGTATACAAAAATAAGATAACCCAATTAAAACTTTATAAAAAGAAATCCTGAAATATCTGTATTATTCTTATTTTTATCATTCACCTTTGAAAATCTATCACTGAATTTAAAGTTAGTGGAGTATTAAATTGTATTAGTCATATTGCAAATAGAAAATTTAACAGCAAAGTCACAATAAAATTAAGAAGATGTATTATTCAAAATTTTAGTGTAAAAAGCAAAATATGTAAGTTTAAGTCAACTCAGTTACACATAAGACTTGCAGTATGCCAGTCACCATGTAGCAACCATCAGGTGTCACTAAATATTACTAAAATTTGCTTTCAGCACCAATAGAACCTCATTCTCACTCTCTCCTCATAGGCATTGGACACAGTGATACTTATTTTAAACATGAAAAAAAAATGTGGGGAGTTCCCTGGCAGCCTAATGGTTAAGCATTGAGGCTTTCATTGCCAGGGCTTGGGTTCAATCCCTGGTCAGGGAACTAAGATCCTACAAGCCATGAGATGCACCAAAAGAAAAATACGTGAACATTTTTCAAAGTTTTGTTTGCTTTTATTGTTATTGTTTTGCTTCTTACTTTGCATGTTATTGACAATTATGGTAGTAAAATGGAAAAATAAACATAATAGTAGAAATAAGAATGAGAGAGAAGTTGGAGGAAGCAAAAAGAGGTCTTAACAGTTTCATTCTTTAGAAGTGAAATCAGGTGTTTCACAGAGTAGGCAGAGGATCAACATTCAAAAGATCACAGGTTTCCTGAATTCCAGAGTGAAAACAGTATGTGGCAACAGATGACACAATTCTCAACAGTAATCAATTTACCAAAGAGGCCTACCCAGTTGACTTGTTACAAAAGTGATATCCTACTGTTGTACAAATCCATTTTCAGCCATCATATATGAGACAAGTTCTGTTCTATTCATTCTTTATTTTTGCAGCCATTTCTAGGCACACAGCTCTTTGTCTCACGTATTAAAAAATCTGATGATTATTATATTCAGCGAAGATTAAAACAGGGTTACTTATCAGTTAACTAAACTACATTAGTAATAAAAGACTCATGGGCCAGTGATAAAATAGGTAAACCTTGTTTCTTTCACTGCATTTAGTAGAGGATTTGATACATACAGACACCTGTAGATGTTTGCTGAATAACTGAAGTGAAGAATAAACAAACGAATATATGAACAAACCAATGAATAAAGTATATGATCATCAGTAATGGCTAGGGATATTGTTCAGTCAGAAGGATTATCAGTCCGAAATAAATTGATCCATCCATACATACCTTGTTCCCAAAAATTTATAGAAGGGGTAGAGGAGAGAAACAGAGATGGGGCAAAGGAAGTGGGGAAGGAAGAGAACAGACTAAAAAATCTCATTTCAGACAGTTTGTTTTCCTCAAGAGCAATAATGGAACAACATATAAAAGGTACTGTGCAAGGTACAAAGATTTTCTGAAATCTGCATTATCTCTCACCATTAATATGTTAAGGACAACTTAAAAGGAACCAAAAAATACACATTACAAATCACAGACCTATACACATTGTTTAAAAATAGAAAACCAGGATTTTAAAAGATGACCTCGCCTTAAATCCCATTTCCTTAGTGGATTTACAGAAAAACAGACATTCCTCAGAGATGACTTCATCAGATAAAGTAAAGGTCTTAACTACATGCACTACTGCCTTTTTAAAAAGCCAAACAAAACATTCTGCTTTGTTAGGGTTAGCAAAAATAAAACAACTGGTGTGCTACCCTGCTGAGATATAACAGAATAAAAATAAAGCAGTTTCAGAAATAAATATAAAATATATATTATTTTTGTATTGAAAAAACTGACAGGCTTTTATTACATATGTGTTCAATTATACTTCATTAAAGTTGAGCAACCCAAGTATTGGGGTTATTCTCCCCTTCCTGACAAGACTGGAAAACAAGTTTTCCTGAAGCAACAGGAAAATTGACAAATGGCAGTGCTTTGGGAACATCCATCATCCAGTCCTATTGCGCCCTTTTACGTGCAGCCTGGACTTTCCAAGTGGCTCAGTGGTAATATGCCTGCCAATGCAGGAGAGGCAGGTTCAAGCCCTGTGTGGGGAAGAGCCCTTGGAAAAGGAAATGGCAACGGACTCCAGTATTCTTGCCTGGGAAATCCTATGGACAGAGGATTCTGGTGGGCTAGGATCCATGGGGTCGCAAAGAGTTGGGCACAGCTTAGCAACTGAACAGCAACAAAGTGCACCCTAACTCAAGCACTGATTTAAAAACCAACCAACCAAACAAACAACAACAACAACAAAAAACCAACCAACCAACCAGAGAGGAATGCATACTTATCACCCATCTCTAAATCTGTATGACTGAGCGGTCCTAGCCTTTACACATCAGAATAGGAATCTCAGATTCTGTCCCACTGGATAAACTTAATGTGTCTTAAGAGGTATCTGACACAGTAAAACCTAACAGCAGAAATTCTCCCAGTCCATCTTCACTTGACAGCCCATGTTTTCCATTCTCCTCATAAAATCACAGGGCCCAGAGCATCTTTTTTGAGTTTAGATGACTATCCTGTAGACTGGCTTCACTTTCTGCTAACTAAACAACTATGGTTCCAATGCAAGGAAAAACAGAAAACTATGCTGGAAGCCAGTGAGCCTGTGGTTTACTGGGAAAAGAACTGGTTAGATGATGTGGTTTAAGTTACAACGCAGTCACTTACTCCTCCATGGTCTTAAGGAAACTGTAGTCTAGTGAAGCCAGAGGTCTAGCTTCTGTGTAGTTGTGACTGTTGTTGCTGTTCAGTCACCAAGTCAGATCCAACTCTTTTGCGACCATGGACCGCAGGACGCTAGGCTTCACTGTCCTTCACTATCTCCCAGAGTTTGCTTAAATTCATGTCTACTAAGTTGGTGATGCCATCCAACCATCTCATCCTCTGCTGTCCCTTTCTCCTCTTGCCTTTAATCTTTCCCAGCATCAGGATCTTTTCCAATAAGTTAGCTGTTCCCCTCAGGTAGCCAAAGTATTGGAGCTTCAGCATCAGTCCTTTCAATGAATATTCAGGGTTGATTTCCTTGAGGGTCAACTGGTTTGATCTCCTTGCAGTCCAAGAGACTTTCAAGAGTCTTCTCTAGAACCACAGTTTGGAAGCATCTGTTCTTCGGATAGCAGTAAACAATTATCATTGCATGAACAGATACTACATGCTACGCGCTGTGTTAACTACTTTAAACATATGATCACTTTAAATTCTCACAACACAATTACTACCCCCTTTTATAGGTGAGCCTATGGACTGTGTGCTGCAGTCCATGGGGTCGCAAAGAGTTAGACACAACTGAGCGACTGAACTGAACTGATAGATGAGAAAATTGAGATCTATAGAGGGGCTGAATAACATACAATATCACAAAGCAAATGATAAAATGATGAGGCCATATTTGAACCCAAGAAATCTCAAGCTTTCTCTTCTTAGCCTTTCTCCTACCATTCCCTTACTCAAAATACCACCACACTGATCCACTCATCATTCTCTGTATGAGACACTGCCTTTCACAAGTCAATACCACTGTTCATGGTAGTAGGAGGGGGTGCCTGCTTAAACTGCTTTTGAACCCACCTATGAGATACACTTTGAGAGACAGGATTCACTTTTCAGGGAAGCGCCTTCTAACTCATTCAAACAATCCATCATGCTCGTAAACAACTCTGTTCACTCCTGTACTGCTGTACTCACAACATTACCATTTAAATGTTCCATGCTTGTTTCACTCTCTCTCCCATGGAATTCTTAAGGGCAGACACCAAACTAACACACCTTTCACTCTCTGCACTTAATAAATGTTCAGCCATGTTTGTTGAATAAATCAATGTCCAAAAATAGGGTTCTTCAGTTTTCTTAAAGAACAAATATAAAAGACTTCTATATATGAAATAAAATAATAAACCTCCTAAGCTATAAAAGCATGTGTAACTATCTATAACTAATGTATATCCTCACTATACAATCTCCAAACCTGAAAAAAAATTGTGAACCATTCTATTCAATTAACTTTGAGGTTTCTTTAACAATGTATTGAAATTTGTTGTTCCTCAGTTGCTCAGTCATGTCTGACTCTTTGTGACCCCATGGACTGCAGCACACCAGGCTTCCCTGTTCTTCACTATCTCCCAGAATTTGCTCAAATCCATGTCCATTGAGTTGGTGATGCCATCCAACCATCTCATCCTCTGTCGTCCCCTATTCCTCCTGTCTTCAATCTTTCCCAGCATCAAGGTCTTTTCCAATGAGCCAGCTGTTTATGTCAGGTGGTCAAAGTACTGGAGCTTCAGCTTCAGCATCAGTCCTTACAATGAATATCCAGGGTTGATTTCTTTTATGTCCTCATCTCCTTGGGGTTTAATCTCCTTGCTAAAATTTGAGTACTTTTAAATTTTGCTTTTTTATTCAAATTCAGAGTTCTTCTAGCTTCATCAAACTAAACAATTTTGTTGATCAGAGAAATATAGTAAGGAAGATGCACTTTTTAGTTACAATGATGTTATAGACTGTAACATGCTAGAACTTGAAATGGCTTTTAAAAATCAGCCATTATATATAATTACTAAAAGAGTTGTATATTCATTTCAAAGTTTATGTAAAATAATGATACATAAAAAAGAAGTTACAAAATTTAAGAACAAATCTACACCCTAACACTGCCTCAAATTTTTAACTGGGCCACTTAAAGCCATTTATTAAACCTTGCATTTCAAAATTCTGCAACTTAATGATAATCATTTCACAGATATAAGCCAATAGTGCCATCCACTGTTCTTATAAATGATCTTGCCCAAATACAGTTTTTATGATGCACTAAAAATAAGATTACTTTAAAATTTTATTTGCACAATAGTTAAGTGGAAATAAGGTATCTGGGGATTTCACTGATGATATGAAAAAAAGCTGCAAATTTCAGGACAACTAGTTATGGGATAAAAGCAAAAATGTAACAAGTTCAAAATTGACATGAATGCTTCAATTTCACACATTTAATTTTTTGAGATAAGTTTCACTTCATTCATGGTCCAAATTAACATTTTTTCTCTACAAAACAATCATCTATAGCCAGAGAGAAATAATTAGAATTATATTCCAGCTCAGCCAAAGAACTTCCTGCATTTAAGTAATCCTGCTGTCACTGAAATACTAAAATGCTTATGAAGTGAATATTTTGAGTAACACTGCTATACAAGCTATGGGTGAGACTAAGATTAGGTTTTTTTTTTTTTTCCATTTATTTATCAAACATTCACTTAAAACTCAACAAGTGAAACAGGAAGTTGAGGAGCTGATGATTCTCAGATAAACTCCTAACCTTAAATTCTAGTACCAGCACCTTTCCAGCCAAAAAAGCACAAAGGGTGAAGAGAAAGGATGGGGGAGGTGGCTTGGAGAATGCTGACAGAGAACAGGATACAGCAAGATCATAATACTACGGAAAACACTTATTGAAATGCCCATGATGTGTCAGGCTACGTCTACAGCACGTAGTATATGTCCAACTTACAAAAGAGATCTGCTCTTAGAAGTTACCCAACATAGCTGAGTCATGGAGCTAGAAAATAACAGTGTCTATGACTCTAAACCCCAAGCACAGAGGTCCCTTCGATGAACCATAAACTCTATCTTCTCTGGAATACACTGGAGCCACATTCCAGGCTCATTACTAAGAGATATTTCCTGGCCTCCATAAGCTTGCAGAAGCACAAGAATAATAACATTTATCTACTGACTTCAGAGATGTGCCAAAAGAATAGTTACAACCTTCAGTTTCAAGATTCACGTGGCCCTGCTAGGACTTCTATAAGTTACTTTCGAAAACCCTAATGTCAAGGGTGTAACATAAAACTGTATGAGTTATTTTAAGATACAACTGAGAACAGACTCCTTTTGCTGGTACTTAATTAAAAAGATTACCTTCCAGAGATAATTGATACATTTTAGCTGTCTTTTATCTTTGGTCAACAGCACAGGCTTTTCAAATTAGCATAATAAATGACAGAAATAAATTTTCATTTCTGAAAGTAATGGCTAACTACTAAACACAAGTGCTTACTGATCAGCACAAAAGATAGTAGAAATGGGATCACATTACTGAAATCAGTGACTCTCAAGATGAGCCAACTGGCTGAAACGTTTTGCCGAAAGAGGGTAAAGAATCTTGCAACACCCTAGCTGAGATTGATATTTATCAAATTGTAGTGACAGACCAGGATTTGTGTTTCCAACCTCTTGTGAACCAGTATTTTTGTAAAATACAATGAAAAGGAATTATAAGACATCAGAGCAACGTTAAACCATCTTAATAGTTTCTAAGGTGCCTGCTCTCAAGTTCTATAATTGTCACAGACAAGCCATCCACAGTTGTTAACAAGCCAGCACTAGTCCACAGATCACACTTCGGGTAGCACTGTCTTGGACCATTCAGTTCAGTCCAGTCCTGTTCAGCTCACTCACTCACTTACATCCAACTCTTGGGAACCCCTTGGATTGAAGCATGCCACGCTTTCCTGTCCATCATCAACTCCTGGAGCTTGCTCAAACTCATGTTCATTGAGTCAGTGATGCCATCCAACCATTTCATCTTCTGTTGTCCACTTCTCTTGCCCTCAATCTTTCCCAGCATCAGGGTCTTTTCAAATGAGTCAGTTCTTCACATCAGGTGACCAAAGTATTGGAGTTTCAGCTTCAGCATCAGTCCTTCCAATGAATATTCAGGACTGATCTCCTTTAAGATGGACTGGTTGGATCTCCTTGAAGTCCAAGGGACTCTCAAGAGTCTTCTCCAACACCACAGTTCAAAAGCATCAATTCTTCAGTGTTCAGCTTTCTTTATAGTCCAAACCTCACATCCATAACATGACTACTGGAAAAACCACAGCTTTGACTAGATGGACCTGTATTAGCAGAGTAATGTCTCTGCTTTTTAATATGCTGTCTAGGTTGGTCATAGCTTTTCTTCTAGGAGTAAGCATCTTTTAATTTCATGGCTGCTGTCACCAACTGCAGCAATACCTTTTAAAGGAGGTCACCATTTTCTTCATTACCTTCACCATAGTTTGGTCTCAGGTCAAGCAATTGGGAGGGAACACAGTCCTGCCCATAAACAGAAAATTGGATTAAAGATTTACTGAGAACAGCCCCGCCCATCAGAACAAGACCCAATTTCCCCCTCAGTCAGTCTCTCCCATCAGGAAGCTTCCATAAGCCTCTTATCCTTATCCCTCAGAGGGCAGAAAGAATGAAAACCACAATCACAGAAAACTAATCAAACTGATCACACAGAGCACAGCCTTGTCTAACTCAATGAAACTATGATCCATGTCATGTAGGGCCACCCAAGATGGACGAGTCATGGTGGAGAGTTCTGACAAAACATGGTCCACAGGACAAGGGAATGGCAAACCACTTCATCATTCTTGCCTTGAGAACCCCATAAACAGTACAAAAAGGCAAAAAGATATGACACCAAAAGATGAACTCTCCAGGTTGGTAGGGGCCCAATATGCCACTGGAGAAGAATACAGAAGTCACTCCAGAAAGAATGAAGAGATGAACCAAAGTAAAAACAACGCAAAGTTGTGGATGCCACCTGTGATGGAAGTAAAGTGCGATGCTATAAAGAACGATACTGCATAGGAACCTGGAATGTTAGGTCCATGAATCAAGGTAAATTGGAAGTGGTCAAAGAGGAGACAGCAAGAGTGAACATCAACATCTTAGGAATCAGTGAACAAAAATGGACTGGAACAGGCGAATTTAGTTCAGATGACCATTATATCTACTACTGTGGGCAAGAATCCCTTAGAAGAAATGGAGTAGCCCTCATAGTCAACAAGAGTCGAAATGCAGTACTTGAGTGCAATTTCAAAAATGACAGAATGATCTGTTTGTTTCCAAGGCAAACCATTCAATATCACATTAATCCAAGTCTATGCCCCAACCAAGTTGCTGAAGAAGCTGAACTTGAGTGCTTTTATGAAAACCTACAAGACCTCCTAGAACTAACACCTCAAAACGATGTCCTTTTCTTTACAGGGGACTTGAATGCAAAAGTAGGAAGTCAAGAGATACCGGGAGTAACAGGCAAATTTGACCTTGTAGTACAAGATGAAGCAGGTCAAAGGGTAACAGAGTTTTGCCAAGAGAACACACTGATCATAGTAAACACCCTCTTCCAACAACACAAGAGATGACACTACACAAGGACTTCACCAGATGGTCAATACCAAAATCAGACTGATTATATTCTTTGCACTCAAAGATGGAGACGCTCTATACAGTCTGCAAAAACAAGACCAGGAGCTGACTGTGGCTCAGATCATGAACTCCTTATTGCTAAATTCAGACTTAAAATGAAGAAAGTAGGGAAAACCGCTAGACCATTCAGGTATGACCTAAATCAAATCCCTTATGATTATACAGTGGAAGTGAGAAATAGATTCAAGGGATCAGAGCTGATAGACAGAGAGCCTGAAAAACAATGGACGGAGGTTTGTGATATTGTACAAGAGGTAGTGATCAAGACCATCCCCAAGAAAAAGAAATGCAAAAAGGCAAAATGGTTGTCTGAGGAGGCCTTACAAATATCTGAGAAAAGAAAAGAAGCTAAAGACAAAGGAGAAAAGGAAAGATATACCCATTTGAATGGAAAATTCCAAAGAATAGCAAGGAGAGATAAGAAAGCCTTCCTCAGTGATTAGTGAAAAGAAATAAGAGGAAAACAATAGCATGGGAAAGACTAGAGATCTCTTCAAGAAAATTAGAGATGCCAATGGAATATTTCATGGAAAGATGGGCACAATAAAGGACAGAAACAGTATGGACCTAAGAGAAGCAGACGATATTGAGAAGAGATGGTAAGAATACACGGAAGAACTATACAAAAGAGATCTTCATGACCAAGATAACCACATGGTGTGATCACTAACCTAGAGTCAGACATTCTTGAGTGTGAAGTCAAGTGGGCCTTAGGAAGCTTCAGTACGAACAAAGCTAGTGGAGGTGATGGAATTCCAGTTGAGCTATTTCAAATCCTAAAAGATGAGGCTGTGAAAGTGATGCACTCAATATGCCAGCAAATTTGGAAAAATCAGCAATGGCCACAGGACTGGAAAAGGTCAGTTTTCATTCCAATCCCAAAAAAAGGCAATGTCAAAGTATGTTCAAACTACCACACAATTGCACTCATCTCATAAGCTAGCAAAGTAATGCTCAAACTCTCCAAGCAAGGCTTCAACAGTACTTGAACTGTGAACTTCAGATGTTCAAGCTGGATTTAGAAAAGGCAGAGGAGCCAGAGATCAAATTGCCAACATTCGCTGGATCATCAAAAAAGCAAGAGAGTTCCAGAAAAACATCTGCTTCCATTTTATTGACTAGGCAAAAGTCTTTAATTGTGGATCACAAAAGAACGTGGAAAATTCTTCAAGAGATAGGAATACCAGACCACCTGACCTGCCTCCTAAGAAATCTGTAGGCAGGAGTTAGAACTGGACATGGAACAACATACTGGCTCCAAATAGGGAAAGGAGTACATCAAGGCTGTTTATTGTCACCATGCTTATTTAACTTACATGCAGAGTACATCATGTGAAATACCAGGCTGGATGAAGCACAAGCTGAAATCAAGACTGCGAGGAGAAATATCAATAACCTCAGGTATGCAGATGACACCATCCTTATGGCAGAAAGTGAAGAACTAACGAACCTCTTGATGAAAGTGAAAGAAAAGAGTGAAAAAGTTGGCTTATAACTCAACATTCAAAAAACAAAGATCATGGTATCCCGTCCCGTCACTTCATGGCAAATAGATGGGGAAACAATGGAAACAGTTTGACCCTTAAGGACACTATTCTGTCTTGGTCCCTCCTTGACACTCACTCTAGACACTGGGTAGAGGATTCTGGCTGCCTGAGGCTAATCATACTGTCTCATCTGACTCAAGGGACCCTTTCCTGCAAGGTCTGATTTAATCACCCAGAACAGGTAGAAGGTGCCAGCTTACTTAAACTCTCATTGCAGATTTTGCCTTGGGACTTGCTTTCATTATAACCTGACAGCTAGGTTGTAGAAAGCAAACTAATCCTCACTGGTAGCTACTACTGTCCATCAAAAGACCTCTAGAGTTACACAGGACAAAATTGACTTACATTAATTTATAGTCAATCAGTGGTCTAAATGTAAAAAAATGATACCGACTCATAAATTTTAAGTAAATGAGTGACTATTAAGTCTGCTGAATTCTTTTTGGAGCGTGTTTTATCTTGAGATACAGTCTCCTAGAGAAAGGTGTCAGGACCTGAATGTCTCTGAGGATGGCACCAGGCTTAGGGAACTTTTCTCAGGAGAGCAGATTCAGAATAGGGACATGGTTAATACAATCAAGACATGTGAACAGAACAGTACAGTATAACTGAGCAAAAAAGAACATCTTATTTATCGACACCATGCTAAGATATTAACAACTTACAAAATATTAGAAAGATTCAGCCTAACACAAGTGTGATACTGCATATATTCAACCTCCAAGGATCTCTTTGGAACCTTAATTCAAGCTTTATAAGAACACTTACAATTAAATACCTCCAAAAAGTTTTTTTAACAGAACATTATTTTCTGAAAGCTATAATTTAAAAGTAACATTAAAAACCAGCATTTGAGGTTTACATTTTCCACGTCTGTACTGATAAGGGCAGTAGTCTCGTTTGATGACAAAGGTCAAGGAAAAGACAACCATTTTCCTGTGTGGCTGTCACATCTCACAGAAGGGCAGTAAGAGGAAAACTGAGTGTCTCACATCTCTTACCTTCAGAGGTCTCAGGACTCACTGCTGTGTACCCTCACTCCTAGACAAGGGTCATGCTGGAACTTATGAGCACTCATTCCCCAGAATATGGAACAGAATAAGCTCCCCACAAAGGAGCTGCTATTTACTCTGATTTAGAGCCATATGTTTTAGATTATTTCAGTCTGTACTGGTCACCTGTTGACTCCGGAAATGTTTATCTTTGTATATGTCATAATATCTAACACAATACCTGGTAATGTGGTAATAATCATTGTATTTTCAAATGCATTGTGATTATATCAAGTTAATAACTACTTCATGTTTTACCATTAGAACCAGAAAGATAACCAAATGTTATTAGTAATTCTGTTTCTCTAAAAATAAGATCACTTGTATGAGAGAAATTTGCATTTTTGCTCTTTCATTCATTCAGTCACCTACCTATCTAGCTCTGGAATAGGGACTTATAAATTCTGGACATTACAGAAAAAAGTTAAAACATCCGAATTAGTTTATTTTCCCAAAGCTGAAGTGTCATGGGGCAGAAAGGGGAAATAACAGATACTTTAAAAATAAAAATAAATTTAAGCATGTAATCTCAAAAAAATTAGATTCCCCTTAAAAGTTCCCATATACCATCATTTTATGTCTGGCAGATGGCAAATAACAAGAAAGACAAGATAAATTTTAAAAGAGAAAGTATCAGTAAAGTATTACAGGGTCAGAGGGTATTTTCTAAGATGTGTTTAGCCCTGTGGAGGATTATCCCTTCAAATTGGGGATAATTTGATAGTAGTCTAAAAAATGACATATCAGAACCGCTGAGCAGCATCCAACTCCTGGCTTTGGAAGAACAAAAATTGCCAAGGGATTGTCAAAAACGATGACTTTAATAGTGACAGAGAAGGCAAAATGAACCAGAGATTTTCTTTATGGCCCAATTTCTGATTTTTAACTTTTTGTCCCCAGCACTACCGTCTATCTCCACACTCCATTCTCACTACTGAAAGATAAATAAGCAATCACACAAATGGGGTCCCTGGACAAAACACTGAGCTTTTCAACCTGAGCATACTTCTTCCTTTTATGCGCATGTTGATTCCCCATTATACTGACCAGAACACTTGGTTGATACACTTCTACATAAATACCCAGAGATTTCCTACTCTCTCGTGTGTCAGAACCATGACCTCACTCCATGAATTTAATGAAGGGGAAACAAAAATTAGAAACAAAAAACACTCTGGATGAATCTTCAAATTTCATTAAATATATCCTCAGAAACAAGATTATTTCTGGCCAAATATTTAAATAGAATCTCAGATTGCATATGGATTCCAGTTTTTAAAAAATGCCAAGAGTAGAATATCAGCTGAACACTACCATCAAAGGCAGAAAAGAGGGGAAGAAGAAAAGTGATAAATCCTTGAAGGTGAGGGTTATTCTAATTGAGCACTGGCTGTATCTGAAGTCAGTAGCATCAAAAAGAGACCACGACATTAACATATCAACCAAAGGATAAGGGGTGTGACACAGAACTGCCACCCTCCATCCCACCTGATGACATGGAGAGACTGAACATCTTTTTCTAAATCAGTGAAAATCTTTAAGAAAAATGAAGAGATAAGTTCTACAACCAAACTTACGTCCTTAAATCCTATCTCTAAGGAATTATGAAAGCATCTTTCTCCCAGCACTTACCTGTCTACCTATGTTCACAACTGTTCCTGTTCAGTTTCTCCTGTCCATATATTTCTAATCCTCACCTCTCTGCCTCTATAAACAAGCTCAGAAAAATCTTTCTAAAGACCATCTCTCTCACTTTATAGTTGAACTCCTCCAAAGAGTAATCATCATTTAGCAAAGTCCACTAATTTCTAACAAGATTTCTAATTTTCCCACTCTTTCAAAGTGGTTCACCTATGAAATTAAGACACTTGCCCCTTGGAAGGAAAGCTGTGACAAACCTAGACAGCATATTAAAAAGCAAAGACCTTACTCTGCGGACAAAGGTCAGTTTAGTCAAAGCTATGGTTTTTCCAGTAGTCATGTACAGATGTGAGAGCTGGACCATAAAGAAGGCTGAGCATTGAAGAACTGATGTCTTTGAATTGTGGTACCTGGAGAAGATTCTTAAGAGATGCTTGTAGAACAAAGAGATCAAACCAGTCAATCCTAAAGGAAACTCACCCTAAATATTCATTGAAAGGATTGATGCTGAGGCTCCAAACTTTATTCACCTGATGCGAAGAGCTAACTCATTGAAAAAGACCCTGATGCTGGGGAAGATTGAGGGCGAGAAGAGAAGGGGGCGACAGAGGATGAGATAGTTGGACTGCATCACTGACTCAATGGACATGAGTTTGAGAAATCCAGGAGATAGTGAAGGACAGGCTGCAGTTCATAGGTTTGCAAACAGTTGGACAGGACTTGGCAACTGAAGAGCAACAACAATCCCAGTATTACTTCTCCTTAAGGAATCAGAAGTAATAGTTAGACATTACACATTCATAAAACCTTCACCTCTGACTAGTTCTACTTCATAAATAATTCCTCTCTCTTATTTTCTGTACACAGGCACTGACCATTCACCTTCAATGACCTCAATTCTCACCCCTCCAACTAAGGCTTCTTTTCAGCCTTGTACTTCTACCTCCAAACGCTCTTTGGAACTTCTAGCTCCATGGTAACAAATAAATCCACTGAAGAATGCCAAAGCCCATCTCCTTAACCATTTCACAGTTCTGCCTCCCTAGCTTTTCATTCCCGAAACTACCACCCAGGCACTTGTTCCTTCCTGGTTAGGTTGCTATCAGAACCACAGGCAAGAAACATGGGTGGCCTACAAATACTGATGTGGGGAGAGAGAGAGAGGGAGGGAGGGAGGGAGGGAGGGAGGGAGGGAGGGAGGGAGGGAGGGAGAGAGAGAGAGTGTGTGTGTGTGTATGTCTATAGCATTTCAAATGTTATTATAATGCAAAGATTATTCTGTCCCCTCACTTAATATGACTCCTTGTTCCTATGAACCCACAAAAATATCTGATGGGAATAGTGGATAAGTCACAGTCTCAGCCACCTACTAGCTGCAGGACAATGTGAAGTCACCAAACTCTCTGTAACCTAGTTTCCTCATCTACTAAAAAAATCTCCTGGGCTGTTCTGAGGATTAAATACAGGAGAAAATACACATTTCACAGAATTGTGTCTGGCACGTATTAAGCACTTAACATACATTGCTGTTGTTATTGTTCAGTCATACTCCTTTTCCAATTTGGAACCAGTCTGCTGTTCCATGTCCGGTTCTAACCGTTACTTCTTGACCCTCATACAGAAGACAGGTTTCTCAGGAGACAGGTAAGTTGGTCTGGTATCCCCATCTCTTTAAGAATTTTCCACAGTTTGTTGTGATCCACACAGTCAAAGGCTTTAGTGTAGTGAAAGAAATAGATGTTTTTCTGGAAATCCCTTGCTTTCTCTATGATCCAATGAATGTTGGCAACTTGATCTCTGGTTCCTCTGCCTTTTCTAAATCCAGCTTGTACATCTGGAAGTTCTCGGTTCATGTACTGCTGAAGTTTAGCTTAAAGGATTTTTGAGCATTGCCTTGCTAGCATGTGAAATGAGCCCAATTGTATGGTAGTTTGAATATTCTTTGGCATTGACACATACATTCGGTTCAGTTGCTCAGTTGTGTCTGACTCTTTGCGACCCCATGAATCACAGCACGCCAGGCCTCCCTGTCCATCACCAATCCCCGGAGTTCACTCAGACTCATGTCCATCGAGTCAGTCATGCCATCCAGCCATCTCATCCTCTGTCGTCCCCTTCTCCTCCTGCCCCCAATCCCTCCCAGCATCAGAGTCTTTTCCAATGCAATGATTAATTTTATTCTTACTTGTATTGAGTCATATCCATATAGTTTTATCATCCTATTAGACAACATGTGCCTATTTATGTCTACAAGGAGTCCTTACCCCATAAGGGACAGTCTAGAAACAAGAGTGACATTGGACAAGGGGCAGCTAACCTCAAAAGGTTCATCTCAAAAAAAAAAAGGACACTGTAAATTGGGACAAGGAACAGAGTGGACCAAATTTATACATGCAATACAGCAAGGATAAATAACTGAACATAAAATTGGGACAGTATAGAAGGAAAAGATAAGTGCTATTTAAGAAATAAAGGTACTCATATTATACACAACATGATCAAATAAATAGTCGTCTCAGCTCATCCACAATCTAGCATGATCTGAGAGTTTCAATTTGTTCCTTGGCTAAAGCAACCAATATACCCCTTTTACATTTTAATTTAGAACTGTAAAACTGTAGAGTTTAACAGTCACTTTGATAATTTACCAATACATGGAATGAAATTTGTTACAAATGAATCCTTTCCCTAACTGATAAATACAACATTTAAATGAAACTTGTATATCCATATTTAATTTGAAAGCCATAAAACTTTGAAAAGCATAAGATTTTGATGGAGGTAATCATTTTCATTTGAAAGAAATAATTACTCATAGAACTCTTAAAATATTTAAATATAAACAAAAAAAAAAGCTATGAGCTCTATCAGAGGTTTAAAAAAAAATCAAGGTAAAGATGTTAAGAGTGATATCGTTGACAAACACTCACAGAGATACTTTCATCTGGGAACAAGTGATAAGGCTCCAATTGACTCTGAAGAATGATTAGCAGTCGGAAAAGTTTAGAAACTCTTACCTCAAGGAGTGACAGTATGAACTGAATCCTCTTAATAGTGGAAGAATGTTTGCTTATTTACTTACTAAGGGGCAATCCTATACAGTAATAAGAGAGATGTAAGAAGATGAGACAGTGAAAGGAAATATCCAGCAAGCCTCATTTTAAGAAACATTAAGTCCAAGAGAAGAAAATGTTAAATTATAATATAGGGGAAGAAATTTTTAACGTCATGCATTTACAATGGCTACCTATGGGAAATTTTGAAAAATGTATAGCCAAATAAATCAGAAATAATTTAAAAATACAACATTAATTCAACATTTATCGAGTACTCACTTTGTACTAGACACTGAAGTCAGAGGTAGTAACAGTGACAACTGAAATACTTTCTAAACTCAGGATGCTCACGATGCGGTAGAAAATATAAAGTATACATTCTGAAAAGTGCCACAGTCAAGGCAGACAGGGAATGCTGCAGGTGCAGAGGAAGGCCTTCAGTCATGAGGGAGGGACAAGCAGCCACCCACAGAAAGGGGCACACAACACTGTCAGCAGGACAGTGAGGGGAGAATAGTAAGACTTGCTTGGGGCGGTGGCGGGGTTCTGAATCTTCCACACTGAGAGCCAGAGTTAGTCCTGGACAAGTTCACAAAGTCAGCTGAAAGTCCCCCAGGGCTTTTAGGGAAAAATCAACATTCCCTGGTCTTTGGCTGCAGTGGTGGGATGAACCAGAAGGTGATGAGACAAGAGCAAAGATGACCAGTGACAAGACACTTGCCATAGTGTAGGGGTAAAGGATGGCACGGGCTAGGAAAGAGGCAGGAAGATGCTGAAGCAGGAAAGATAAGTTCACCTGTTCTCAATGGGAAAAGGCATGAAGAAAGCAAAGGGCAGGTAAAGAACAATTTTTTAAAAGAGGGAAGGAAGATAAAATTTTAAAGGAGCAGGAAGGCTTAAATCTGTGGGAAATGTGAGGCAGATGCATAAATGGAGGGACCCCTTGATGTTTAAATTTAAGTTTATTATCAGCCTATGATAATGTAGATCAAAGTGGGAAATAAGTAACTTTATCAGATGCAGTCATAATTTAAACAAAAGGAAATAAAACCAAGTATCACTCGTTATCCCAGGAATTAAGAGTCAGGCAGAACTTCAGATCAACATGGAACTCAGAGTACTTGATATCCAGTCACAACGTGTATTTATTTGCAGTTTAAGGCTCATAAAAGTAACACTGAAAAACCTTCATTTCAGATAGTTAAGAATCAGAATATGGTTAGGATCTTGGGCAATATTTACTATAAAACCCACTCAAAAAATAGTCAAAGATGATGGGTGTAGTAACCATTTTACAAAATGTAATACTCTTCTTAAAAAGATTTTATCCAAGGGCAGAGCTGAAAAATAAAATCCGTGTTTCTAACCAAAAAGGAGAAGTTAGAATAATGTTAATTTTTTTATTTTTTATCTTCATAAAGACAAAAACCCTTGCTGCAAATATAAGTGTAACTGTGCACAGGGAACATCTTAGAGGGAATGATATTCAGGTATGATTCTTTAAAAAATTCATTTTTTATTTTTCTTTCCCATGGAAATGTTCAATTACTTTCCTATATCATATAGCTAGGAAAAAAAAAAAACAGACTAAAAACTAGAGTACACTGAATGTTTAATGAGTGAGTGCAAGAGAAGCTTACCCCGTATTGATGGAAATGATTTCTATCAGTGGATTCTTCCTAATCTTTGGCAAATCCAGTCGTGCTCCCCCCAAACGTTTTCCATTATCCTTTTTCTGACCCAACAGTCTCACAGAGTGACCTTCAAATAAAGCACATAAATATATGTGAGCATGAGTCACACAACATCACTTTAATTTACTGCTTTCAACGAATGTGTTGATATTTGCATTTAACTTTTTCTTTTATGAAAACAAACAAAAATGACCCAGAGAAGATATGATCATTGACCCTAAGTAATACTACCAAAGGGAAAGACAGCTGTGGTCAAGTCCTCCAGTCATAAGCGCCTTGCTTAGAATATTTGCACATTTATACTGCACTGATGAGAGAAATAGGAATATCTTCAGAGCGTCATTCCACAGGTCTGAGTGGTCTAACACAGACATGTACAGGAAGTAGGAAGGGTTTACTTGGTCCTGAAGGCCAAGTGCAAAACAGATCATCTGCTCAAGGCAAACTGTCAATCAAAGAAGTAAAAAATAAAAAGCTGAGATAAAATGACACATGAGGGTTGGATTTTTAAGAAAAAAAAAGTTTTTAAACAATTTTCCAAAAACCATTACAAAAGAATCAGAACACTAAGACCCATTAAAATTCTGAATTAACTGTAGACTTACAGACAAGTTGGAAGAACTGAACAAAGAATTTCCATCTGCTTGATATTTCCTAATTATTATTTTGCCATTTTATTTATACACATACATACAATTTTTTAATAATAGCACTGAGGTACATCCTATATAACTCACCCATTGTACATACACAATTCAACAATTTTAAATGAACTTATACAGCTGTACAGTCATCATGACCCATTTTTAGAACATTTAGAACATCACCTCCAAAATTCCCTCAAGCTTATTTATAGTCTATCCCTGCTCCCAAACCAAAGATACATTTTGTTAATCTATCAACCAGCTGATGAACATTTGGACTGTTTCCAATTAACACCTTTTATAATAAAGCTTCTATATCTGAATACAGATCTTCATGCAGATATATGTGTTCATTTCTCTTGGATAGATATCTAGAAAAATTGTGGGTTATGCTATAAATTTAAATTTTATAAGAAAAAACTGTTTTTGAAAGAAGTGCTACCATTTTATATCCCACCAGCAATGTATGAGGGTTTGAGTTTCTCCACATCACCAAGACCTCATACTGTAACTTCTGAGAACAGCTATTCTAGTGGGCATGTTGTGGTATATTATTGTGCTTTGAGTGACTGCATTCCATGATGATAAGGATACTGAGCACTTTTTCATGTGATTAGCCAACTGTACTCCCAATTGGTAATATGTTGTGATGGTTAATTTTATATGTCAAGTTGACTGGGCCACAGGGTCCCCAGACATTTAGCCAAACACTATTTTGGGTGTGTCTGTGGGGGTGTTTCCAGATGAGACTGATATTGAATTAGTAGACTTGAGTAAAGCAGATTGCTCAGCCTAACACTGGTAGGCATAATGCAATTAATCAAAGACTTGAATAGAACAAAAAGGCTGAGTAAGAGGAAACTTCTCCCACCTGACTACTGAGCTGACTAATTGGTCTTTGCCAGCCTTCAGACTCAGAATGAAATATTAGCTCTTCTGGGGTCTCATGCCTTCCCAATTGCTTACCAGAACTTACACCGTCAACTCTCCTGATTCCCTGGCCTTTGGGCTTGGACCAGAACTACACATCAGCTCTCTGAAGTCTTCACCTTGTTGACTATTGGGAATTCTCAGCCTCCTTGATGGTGGGAGCATGTAACATAATAAGACATGCCTTTACACACACACAAACACCCTACTGGGCTCTCTTTCTCTGGGGAACCCTCACCAGTGCAAATGTATTTTGCCAATATTTTAGTTGTAGTGTTTGTCTTATTATTGAATTACAAGAATTCTTTACATATTCTGGTTATATGACCTTTATGACATATATGATTTGTAAATATTTTCTCAGTCTGTGGCTTACAGTTTCACTTTCATGATGGCATATTTTGAAAACTGAAGCTTTTTTAAATTTAATGAAGCTCAACTTACTATATTTTATTTTATAGCTCATGCTTTGGGTGTCATATCTAAGAACTCTCTGACTAGACCGAGAGCCCAAAGATTTCTCCTGCATTTTCTTCTACAAGTTTTATCATTTTCACTCTAATAATTGGGTCTAGGGCCCACTGTGTTACTTTTTTTTAATAAAGGTCTAACTTTATTTTTGCACACAGATATTCAACTGTCCCAGCTTCATTTCTTTTCCTTCTTCCTCCTTTGTGCTATTGTCATCACATATATTAACATATACTGCTGTGAAAGTGTTAGTTGCTCAGTCGTGTCTGAATCTTTGCGACCCCATGGACTGTAGCCCGCCAAGTTCCTCTGTCCATGGAATTCTTTAGGCAAGAATACTGGAGAGAGTGGCCAGTCATTCCCTTCCCTTTCATTCTCTTCTCTAAGGGATCTTCCAAACCCAGGGATCAAAGCAGGGTCCGTTGCATTGCAGGCAGATTCTTTACCATCTGAGGCACCAGGGCAGCCCTCAAATAGTTGTATAAACTCAAAAATATAATACTAGAATTGTTGTTTTATACAACTGCATGTTTTTTTTTAAATGTTAAAAATATCTATGTACAGAGTACAATATATTTACCCACATAATCACCACTTCTAGCACTCTTCATTTCCTCCTGGGAATTTCCAGTTGGCACTACTTTCTGCCTGAAAAATTATCTTTAATAGTTCTTGTAAACCAAGAAAAAATGTTATTTGGAAATGTCTTTGGTTTGCTGTTATTTGTGAAGGATACTTTTGCTAGGTATAGAAATCTTAGTTGACAGTTTTGTTCTCTGAGTAAAAATCTTAGTTGACAGTTTTGTTCTCTGAGTACCGAATGCATCACTCCACTATCTTTGACCTCTGTTGCTTCTGATGAGAAGTCAACCATTAATCTTGTTGTTCTCCTACACATAGTATTAATATGTCACTTGTCTTATGCAATAAAGTTTTTCCCTCTCTTTCAACAATGACTATGATGTGCATAGGTGCAGATCTCTGGGATTTTTCCACATGAACTCACTGTTGGATCCAAAAAGCTAAGTAACAGTTTTCATCAACTTTGGGAAGCTTGTTGTTGCTGTTATTGCTTTTTTACTGGATTCTTTTGTGACTCCCATGATGATACATCTGTTGGTGTGCCGGATGTCCCACTGGTCTCTGAGGCCCTTCTCATTTTTCATCTGCTCTTCTACCCAAGTCAGGTCTTTCTCTTCATCTATCCACAAATGTTCTTCTTCTGCCATCTCAGATCTGCAGTTGAGCCTCGCTAATGCATGTTTCACTTCAGCTACTGTACTTTTCAACTCCAGATTTCCTCCTGGTTCTCATATAATTTCCATTATTTGGTAATTCTTTATTCAAGTCATTGTCATCATCGTTTTCATAAGCCTTTTAACATCACTTCACTTAGTTCTATCAAGTCTCTGTCTTCTAAATCCAACATTTCTGGCCAAAGACAATAGATACTTACTGCTTTGTCCCACCTTGATTATGGTTATACTTGGTTTTGTTTCCTTTCATTGAAGCATAGTTGATTTACAAAGTTGTGTTTAATGTCTGCTACATAGCAAAGTGGCTCACTTACATGTATATTTGGTTTCTTTGTATCTATTATAATATTTTATTAAATATTAGAAATTTTAGGTAATATATTGCAGCAATTCTCAATTCACATTTATCCCCTAAAGGTTACTGCTGTCTTTGTTTAGTAATTCACCTGGACTAAATCTATGAATTCTATGTCTCTACAATGAATGGCCATTGATCTCCCTTCTTGGTTTTTTTGGCTTTTATGTCCCCAGACTAACTTTCTAGCAATCAATTCTGTATCTGCATAGCAAAGCTAACTGAAGGACTAGTCAATATATGCTCAAACACCTTAAGCCAGTAAAATTCCTAACTATGTGTTGTTGACTAATCTGTGTGTCAGCTGAGAACATTCAATGTTAGGGCCATTTTCAAGTCTGCCCCACCTTTTACTTTCTCCTGGACATTTTTGGGCCCTCTCCCATCTTCTCAGGGTGAGCATGCAAGCTCCAGCAGACAGGTAAGTTTAAGTGGCTTGGGCCCGCTCTGGTCCCTGCTAGGCATATGTACCCTCTAATCAACTTTCAGTCTGTGAAGAGTTATCAAGCATCCTCTCTCTGTCTCACTTCCCAGAAGTCTCTGCTAAAGCCATGGCTAGTCTGTCTGTCTACTACTTCTGCCAAACAAGCTACAACTTCAGGTATATAGAGTCAGAGACACTCCATCCCCTACCTACCACCGCCCCCTCCCCGCCTCCCCCACCAAACCTACTCACCCCTAGCCACTTGCCATTAAAGTCTAAACAGTTCTTCAAGTCAACTGAGGCTTCTTGGTGCAGCAGTGAAGCTGCTGGTTTTCACAACCTGCTCTGCCCTAGGTGAACAACCTTGCCTATGGAGCTGAGGAAAGAAAATAACAGTACCACCTTAGACTCACACTGTTCTTACCAAAAGCACAAACACCTTAGACTCGCACTGTTTTTACCCAAAGTTCAGTTGTTCACACAAAGACACACTTCTCAGTTTGCTGACTGCTATTGGTCAGTTTCCACAGTGACAGAATGGTTTGTTTTCGACCACTTGTCCAGTTTTATTGCTGCTTGTGGGGAGATTTGTTGACCTTCACATACAGTCATGCCACAAGCTAATCAAAGCCAAATTTTTAAAAGCAATTATTTAAAATAACTTCAAATACATAATTAGCACAGATATAAGACTCATATAAGCAATTATACGTATGTTTCATCATCCCTCAATTCAGAAAGCTATATTGCTTAAACATCTCCTGTTCAGATAGCTTTTCAGGACTAGAAGTAATAAAACCATTAGTCATAGCCTTTTTGTGCTAATCACTTTAATAAGAAACATTAAGTACTTCATTTACTCTGAAAATTCTTGCTCTGATGGAGAAACATAGCTCGACTCAGGCAAGCATTTGGCATACCAGATTTCACAGATTTCCAAGATAAGTTCAACTCTTCCATCACAAGTCCAGTTAATGAAGAGGTGAGCAAGATTGGCATGATAACATAATAGTTCTGAGAGATGCCAAAAGTTCAATAATGACTATGCAAAGGCATGCTATTTTCATACTAGCATGAGACAAATTTCATTATATCCTGCTGAGACTTCAGCAATATGAGCCCGTACTAATAACATTTGATAAATTATTCATCTCCACTATCTACATGCAAATAAAGGAACATATCTCTGCCTGATGATATAATGAGTTATTTTCCAATCCAATGATTCATTAAAGAGCAGCAGACCTAACAATAGTCTGGGTTTTTTTTTTTTTAATTGAAAAAATGTACTACACTAAAAATAAAGTAGAAAATAATATAAAAGCCCTTCATTATATCTGGCCAAAGATGAAAGAAAGGAAATTCAATCACATAATGATTATTAAAAATAAAAATAAAAACAGGCTAGCAGTATAAAACTTTTACACCTGTTATATATCATCTCTTTTAAAAATCTTTTTGCAAACAGAATTGCTGCATCAAATTAACTCCTTATATCTATAGACCACAGAATAAACACATATGCTCTTAATATTAATATAAATCACTACCCATTATATGAGTAGGTATCAGTATTACCCTCTAAAACAAACTGAAATTTGGCAAAATAAAGAATAAAACTGAAGATGTCTTAAACAAGGTTTATCTATGGGACAGAAAGATAGGAAAAAAGGGAAACATGCTCAAGGAATAAAAATCTGGAAGGCAAAAAGGAAACTCTGAGAGCAAATTTATATTGAAAATGAACATGCTATACTTCTGAAGGGACCAAGCCACATGGACCACCAATAGACACTCACACATGGCTTCTCTGTTCAATTCCTTCTGGATGGTCACTGATGCCTAGCACTGTAACGGAAAGAGAACACCGTTCAATGAATACTGATTTATTTTGTGACTACTGTGAATTTCATCACCCTTTGTGGCTAAAGAGAAGGAGAGGAAGAAAAGAAAACAGGACAACAGAATTTGAAAGAAAAGCCGAGTAAAATATTAATTTTTACATCATTTCAACAGGCCTTCCTGATAGCTCAGGTGGTAAAGAATCTGCCTGCAATGCAGGAGACCATGGTTCAATTCCTGGGTAGGGAAGATCCCCTGGGGAAGGAATAGGCTACCCACTCCAGTATTGTTGGGCTTCTCTTGTGGCTTAGCTGGTAAAGAATCCACCTGCAGTGTGGGAGACCTGGGTTCGATCCCTGGGTTGGAAAGATTCCCTGGAGAAAGGAACAGCTACCCACTTCAATACTCTGGCCTGAAGAATTCCATGGACTATATAGTCCATGGGGTCGCAAAGAGTCAGACACAACAGAGCACCTTTCACTTTTTCAATCACACATAATAAGAGGAAGAAGTATTAATAGGAACAGTTGGAAACAACAATGCTCAGGATGGCCAGGTCAACTGATAATAACATGAGACCTCTGAGGAGACAGAAATAAAGATGTAAGTGATTAAAACAGAAATGTATGGTTTTAATGCAAGGATGAAAAAAGAAGATTGCCTTATATGTAGAATGGGACACACTCAAATGTTCTATTTCCAGAGATCTTTTATCTTTCCAATTTTCAATGTAAATTCACATTTCATCTCCTTTAAATAATGGTCAAATATGTCTCAGTGGGCTTATTAACTATCTTTAATAAACTTCTCTCTAAGTTGTTACAAGTGTCACATAAAATTCATCCTGTTAAACCAAATTTAATTTTAAGCCTGAGGCTTTCAGCAGTTATTTATAAATCAGCTACAAAACCCTGATTCTGTGCTGGTTTTTACACTTGATCTAATTCAGTAAAGAATGTTACTAAACCATTTTATTAGCTAAAATTATTACACATTACAAAGTATGGAACCTAAAGCTAGTTTGCTTTATATAATTCACTATGCATACTTGTGAATTCATAATACTGACAAACCTATATGAAAAAGGCATGTTTTGAACAATAATTGCTATACTTGTTGAATTAACATTCAATGTTCTTTTGGATTTTTCAGGAGCAAATAATCTTTTCCAAATCTCACAGGGCTAACTGCATTGAACATTATTAGAGCTGAGGAAAAACATCCCACCCATACATACTAGAAAACCCAATCTGTCAACATATCAGGAATCCAATTATAATGGTCATTTACAAGCAGAAACGTACCAACCCCTGGAATATGTGTATATATAAATAGACACATACACAGAGTGATAGAAATAGGACTACGTACAAAATACATATTTATTAATGAAACTATGTTTCCATGTAAAAATCAAACCTCCCCCTCTGATTCTTCAAACTACAGTGAGTTATACAAAAGCCTTAGAATATCATTACACATTAGAGGAGCACTGGTAATCTGGCAGCTTGTATTTCAATTGTTTATTTCTTTTCCTTTTAATTTCTTTTTCTTCTAACGGCTCTATAAACAGCCAGACTTTCCTTTAATATTTCATCCATTTCACCTAATTTTAAAGGTCATTCACTATTTCCTTAATATGTGACCACCCACCTCCACCACCACCAGAGAGGCCTCATGCCAAATTTTTTCATCCCTTACTAACTGCTCTCACTTCACACAAATTCAGTCCTATTAATAGACATTCCAAAGACCTATCTGAACCCTAAGCTCTGGGTCAGCCCGCTGGAAAACTTCCTAATAAAGCAATCCAACATGATGCTGGGGACAGAGGGTAAGAGAAGGCAGATATATACTCAAGCAAAAATTTCTAAAAACGAGTAACTGCACTACAAACACAGCTCTCACCTAAGTAAATACAGTCCCATCAGTTTGAATATGGTTTAAGAATATTAGAAAGCCAATGCTCAATTTACTCTGTTTTTCTACAAAACGCTTGGCACTGTTTCTTGGCATAGCCTCCAAAGGCTTTTTAACTACTTAATTACACAGAAAAACAAGAATTTGGCCAAAAGTTTGTCTCTACTCCAACCAATGTCATTCTTTAGATGTAGGCTCCTCCCAAGAAAGCCAGCATTCTCCAACAGTCACACTTAGTAACTCTCTTGAAATACTGTCATCTTAAAAGAAGAGAGCAATGTAAAACAAAGAAGCTGGGTTAAGTGAGAGAAGCAGCTAATCTAAGCTGGAAATTTTTACCTGAAATTCCAGAATTGATGCAAAAACAAGATCAGTACAATTTGAGTGCCAATTTTAACTACTAAGATTTCAGCAATCATGAAAATGTTTAATGTTAACTAGAACAACGACACTTAGAAAAAGACAATAAGAACAGTAAGAATCAATTGTCCAAAAAGACAGAAGTCAAAGCGTGAATCAAAGTAAAAGTGAAGAAAGCCTACTAAAGTTCTGATGTTACCAGCATGCATTTTCAGAGTTTGGGGTTGGAGAGGAAGAGGACAAGAACAGAATACAAAGCCTAACCGCCCCCCCCCCCACCAAAAGTCTGAGGGTTATTTCAGTATCAAAACTCTTGTTGTACAAAAATGTATTTATATTGTAATTATAATGATGTGAAATTAATGTATGATCTGGAACTATGGGAACCCACTCCAGTACTCTTGCCTGGAAAATCCCATGGATGGAGGAGCCTGGTAGGCTGCAGTCCATGGGGTCGCACAGAGTCGAACACGACTGAAGTGACTTAGCAGCAGAAGCAGCTGGAACTATGGAAGATGTAAAGAGGAAAACATGTTGGAATGGAATGTTCTAAGGCAATTTTTTTTTCTTTTATTTGCACAGCGTTATTGGTATAACTAATGGCAACTATTTTAAAGTCATCACACTGGACAAAGAATACTTATAATAAACAATCTGCATAAGCAAGATATCTTCATTAATGGAGATACCCTCTGGAGGCAAACTAGCTCAGGTCACTGGCTACAGTAGGCTCTCCTGAATTCTAAAGTTAAGTAGCTCCAACACTTTAATGTTTATAGCAGTAAAGCTACTCAACACTTCAGTTTCAGTACGTAAAGCACCCATGGCAGTAATGCAAAAACTTAATCATTGCTCATGCTCAAACCCATATCCCCCAAATTACTGTACCAGGAATGGAAAGCAGAGATAACAGACCTAATAACAGATGGCATTCAAGGGTCCTTAAAAAATAGAGAGAATGATATTATACAAGAATTGAGAACCTGCAAGCCACATTTAACTTTCACAAACTGAAGCTCCAATCCCCAAGTCCAATCACAAATGAACATGTCAAGTTCCTCCTGCTATTATTCAAATCATTATAAAATATGGCAGAGGAGAGGTGGGAACAGTATAAAAGCAGCCTCAGAGGAAGGAAGGAAGGGAAGGGGGCATCCGGCACTTGCTTATTGGCTTTCAGTTCACACTCATGGTCCTCAACCCCTTGTGACAGGCATCATCACTGCCTTTCTGCAGAAATGTGGACAGTGAAACAAGTGTAAAAATGTAAGGAAAACAAAGAGGAAGCACATTTTATATCACAACAGAACACACTAATGCACACGCATAACTGGAACAGAAAGTTCCAAAGTGGCACAGATGAGTAAAAAAATGAAGTATGTTTGAAATATTATATTTGTTATTTAGGTACAACATAAAGAGTCCCCAAATACAAACACCCTGATCCCCAAAAAATTATTCTGTCCTGAGTCACCACAGTGACTTCTGCCTAAAGGGATTTAAGGTCTTGAGGAAAACAACTTGCAAACAAATAACTGGAATGAAGTGCCAGAGGTGATCAACGTCTTTAAGTACAGTGGTTCACCATGAGAGAGTGGTCAGCTTTCCTTAAAAAAGGAAAAAGATCAGGAAAGGCTTCGAGGAGAAATGACACAGTAGTGTGGGAGGCCAAGCAGGAGAGGCGCCAAGTTACATACATGACTACTACATACGTTTCCCAGCACATCTGGATACCATACTACTAACACAGCGAGCAGATCTTTGCTACAATTCCTGCTTGTTCATTTCCCACTTCTTAAAACCAGCCTATCACTACAATCAGAATTCACTGAGAAGACTTATTAAGACTTGCCATAAAGGAGCTCCACTGTGAAAAACCACACCTTCAAAAATTAAATGTGTCTAAACATAGTTTATGAGGTAGAAATTATGTGGGTTTGAGATGAATTCTTAGTTCTAATCAGAAGACTGGTCAAACATTATTTTTAAAGCTTAATTCAAACCTTGAGTGTTGAATACTGGAGGGAAAAGAAAAACAATCTTAATTCAAGAAATTACAATTAATACTGATTATGAAATATTAAAGACTGAAAGCTATCCACATCAAAATCCTCTGGTTACAGCTTCAGTACTTATCTGGCATAAACACAAAACTAGCATTTAGAACATAGGCTATATCCTTAAAACACACAGGAGGATTTTCTTGACCTAATCATTTGACAGCAAAAACTGTACAAACTGTGTTTTACTTTAAAACCTTCCGAAATTACCCTTTAAAAAACACCCAAGAGAATGCTCTGCAGAATCTCTTAGCTTTTTTTTAATTAGATTAACTTTTTATTGGTTGCTTACAGTTAATGAATATGTGTGCTCACTCATTGCCTAAATTAAATACCTTTACAACAAGATTAAGACTAAAATATGCTTTTCAGAATTTTTTTAAAAGATATAGCAAATCTTTACTGAAGTGAAGTGAAGTGAAAGTCGCTCAGTCATGTCCGACTCTGCGACCCCATGGAGTAAATGGTCCATGGAATTCTCCAGGCTGGAATACTGGAGTGGGTAGTCCCTTCTCCAGGGGATCTTCCCAACCCATGGATTGAATTCAGGTCTCCCATACTGCAGGTGGACCCTTTACCAGCTGAGCCACCAGCAAATCTTTATCAACTCCGTACAAAAAAGTTTTTTATGATGGCACAAAATAAAATCTCATGCAAAACTGAGGAGAGAGAAAAAGAAATCACGTAAAGGAACAAAATACGTGAAGAATATGACAGGGAACTAGAAATAGGTGAGCCAGGACCTTAGTCAATAGTCAGGAGGGATGGAGATAATAAACAGGTGTCACTTTCTCACTTCCCTCCATTCAAGGTAAGCAGCTTAACAGAACTGGAGATTAGAGGACTAGGTTTCAAATTATGGTACACTGCAATGTACCATAATTACTGTATAATCAGCAATGCCAGGTTCCTGTGGAGTACAAATGAATTAACGTATACGAAAGGGTAAGCTACAAAGAGCCAGAAAGAAGTTAATTACAGTTGCTACTGTAATTAATGCAATTGTAATCCTATCAAGACCTATAATGCAAATGACGCTTCTCAAAAGGAAGAAAGCAGGGAGATTTTTACAACTTTAAAGCACTGTATGTTAAAGTCAGATTCCATTTATCTTTAAACCTCTGGAGGGCTAGGAAATAGGTCACAAATAATTGCATTGATAATGATAATCAGGTTTTCAAATGGTTTTTTTTTAATGTATAAATCAAAGTAGATTCAAGGTCATCCTTCTCAGATCACTCGCTGGCATTCTGATACAATTTCTTGGATATGAAGAAAGAGAAAGAAGGCAGAAGTAGGGCACCAGGGACTGCACCTGACCTGGGTAAGTCTAAGCGTACGTGCTCCGACAGCCATGGCTATCTTCTCACCCCAGGACACCTGAGTGACAGGATCCTGAGCATCATACCAGTGACTCACAAGGCAATGAATCCAGCTGAGAGGCCATGTGGCAGTCTCCAGCCTGGCTTCCCCAGGTTCAAATAAAAGACCCTACTATCTTGCCATTCTGGCGAAGGGTCCCCCTCCCAACAAACACTCTAGAGAATCACTGCTGCAAGTGAAGTTCATGCCTTACATTAAATCCTCTCAAATTACTTCCCCCGCGCCCCCAGCAATCCCAGCCACCAAGAGGCAAAATACCTGTCTCAAAGCCCCAAAATAAAACACACCCCAGGGTAGAACTGAAAGTTGCTTTAGAGAAGCACGAAACTCTTAAGCAACACGGGGAAGTACACAGCCTGTCATCACCTAGGAGGGTGATACCAGGGAATGGAATAAGGGCAAAGGACTGAGGGAACTGTCTTTATTCAAGACCCTCTTCACTGGAGAATATGAGGACACAGAGAAGAAAAATGCACAGTGTGTCTGCCACAAATGCCTTCAGATTCATTTTGTAAGACAACATGGGAAAAAAGGAAAATCTGGCATGTGGAGATTAGTCTGCGAGAAAAAGCTACCGACATTACAGTAACTTTTGCTAGAGATCACTGTCCAAAATGTCACCATTTCCTTCTAATGATGGGCTCAGAAGCTCATTTTATATTGCAGACTCCCAACACTCCTAAAATTTCCGAGTTGAAGGGACCTACCATATCCTACAATTTATGGCCCAGGAAATGGAGAACCAAGGAGCTTGTGTGGGTTGTTAAACATGACACTGTGAGCATCAGAGCCAAGTATTTCAGCATAACCCTGCATAGTCTCAATCCATGATTCTCACCCATTACAGCACCAGACTTCAGCGCAGCTTAAAGAAATGGTGCACTTGTATTTTCAGTTACAATAAAGATTTCATGTGTTGGACAGCATCTTTTATGAAGACATTTCAATTACTATTTGTTTCTTACTCAATGCAGCATACGCTTTGTTATAAAACAGTAGTACTGATTAAGTTTCTACTTAAAAATCCATCCATAGTTGATCTCCTAACTGGAGATTCTGCAAATGAATTTTTCCATCCTCAAACTAGTAAGGAAGTGAAATTGGTGTTTATTCTTGCAGTCTCCGAAGTAATGGCTGCATGTATGCTGTATGCTTTGTAGAGGATTATGAGATGAAGTTTTCAAAGAAAATATATGCATCTTCAAACATTAGATACAAAACTTTAATATTAACTGAGCATTCTTTCTCAACATCAGTTGCTAGCAAGATTAAATTTTCTAAGGAAGGGCCAAGGACATCACCTAATAGAAGACAACCTACAACTTGTCTCATTAAGTAAATTCTTCTATCAAAATGTTCAAGAAAAAGAGAGGATCAGATTTCAATTTCCTGTCCAGTAACATCTGAGCCATCAAATTACTCTATGTTGCCAGTTTTCTCACTTGTCTGTGATATATAATTTTACTGGCTATAAAATATTTTTAAGAAATTTTTCAAAGATGTCAAAATTTTATGTATTTTTTGCTCCTGGGGTTTAAGATAGTACACCTCTAACATGATCTAACATGGTTTTTCACTTTGTATTTCTATTTTTATAGAACTCAGCTATAAAGTACTAAAGAAGAATTACCAATACAATTTACTATTTTGTTGACAGTCATATTGAAACAGACAACACCACAATCAACCCACAATTTTACTCTCTATTTAAAAAATGTAATGAAGCTGCTAGGATTATTTTCCCTAAGTTTACAGTCTTAACTATTCTTGCCACATTTTACTAAACAAAAATAGTAGAGTCTTTAAATGAAGACAAACTTCTCCAAATAGTAAGAAAGTACATATACACAAGCAGAGTATAAAAGCAGTGTACCACAGGCTAATTCTCTAAAAAGATAGTTACAATAAAAGAACTTAGGTACATTGAAGTTTTTTTAATTATATTAATTTTAAGGACTTCTATGAGAGCCTCAAAATAGGATTAATTGATCTACTTGGCATTACTAAAGAAAGTAGCAAAGTGAAGTGAAGTTGCTTAGTTGTGTCTGATTCTTTGCGACCCCACGGACTGTAGCCTACCAGGCTCCTCTGTCCATGAGATATTCCAGGTAAGAGTACTGGAGTGGGTTGCCATTTCTTTCTCCATAAAGTAGAGTAAACAGAAATTGGAACTACAGGACTCGGAGATCTTTACATCCGAGAATACCAAATACTTGAAAAGAAAATTATTACAGACATAATTAATGTGACTGATGTTCAAACTTTATAAACTGTTTTAACATGAACAGCACTCACAAAAATTTAGAATACAATAATGCATTTTTAGAGAATTCAACAATCTGCAATCTGCCAAGGCAGTATCAAACTTTGCAAAGAGTTAACATGTAAACCCAATTTTCACAGCAGGCAAGTCTTTGTTAATATTTAAACAAGGAAGGATGAAGCTGCTTTACCAGACAGATCACTGAGACCACAAACACATGGGCTGGGTCATGGGAAGCCTGAGAAGTTCAAACTTAAAGTAATTTCCTTTCCTTGTTTTGAACAATCAAATCCAGTGAACCATTATAACAGTTATGTGAAAACTACATTACAATCGTCAACCTGACGAACTAATCAACAGTATGCACCCACCCCACTCCCACTCTGGAATAAAGAAATCGAACTTAATGAAACACCCAAGACTTCATATCAATAAATCCCATTATCAGTAAAGGTAGCTGCTGCAAACGATAAGATCATGCATCTCTGAATAGAAAATATAAGTGATGAACACACAAAGCAGTGTAATTATAGTAACACAACCAAAACATATAAAACACTGAAGTTAGCATAGCAGAATTCACCTGAACACACAAAAGTAGTGTAATTAAATTAACACAACCAAAACATATAAAACACTGAAGTTAGCATAGCAGAATTCACCTGGGAAACATACTTATGCATTTGAGTTTTAAAAGCTTTACTGGCAGAAAAGTATTTGACCAACTTAAAGTTCTTTAACTACTTTTATTTTCAAAAATAAAATAAATGCAACTATTTCCCATGTTTAAAGAAGACTCTTGGGAGAGCATCTCTTGGCTATTTTTGAAGCAGATAAATAATACTGGGACCGCTTATTATTTCTGTGGCTAGAAACAGGATTGATAATTATAAAGTTATAGATATTCAGACAAGACACAGTGGTTTCCTCTCATGAACAGTCCTATCCAGTCATGATTCCAAACCATCTATTATAGAATTAAGTGATGTGAAGAAATCAACTTACAGCCTTATGGGAGAACTTAGCTGTTTGGGGTCATAAAGAAATTTGCTTGGTCTTATTTCTAAAACTATTATGGTTTGAAAAGTGCTATCTAAAAGAGATATGATGAATAAAAAGTTCATTCTAGGACAGACAAGAAACATAGAGGACAAATAAGTAAAGGTAGAGGCCTATGGTTATTCGGGGAAACTAAAGGAGAGGAGAGAAAGGAAAGAGGATGGAGAGAACATCAACTGACACATCGAAGGAGGCAAAAATGCAACGCTTACCAACCCGTAACCACAGGCTAATACAGAACATACAGGTAAAACAAACAGGCTTATGAAAAATAAAAAAGACTGCAATAAATTCTGGCTCCTTTTGTTATCAGGAGGCAGAAGTTATCACCTATCTAACTGCACCAGGGACACTGGAAAGTGTTCACAACATGTAGAACCAACATCCACCTTTTTCCACTATATTCAAACTATAGTAACTACAGCAGAGATTACACATAATGAGAGGCTGTGTAGGAGTGCCCTTTCAAAGCATATTTTGAAAAATCAAGAAAATTATTTTCAGTTCAGTTCAGTCCCTCAGTCATGTTCAACTCTTTGCGACCCCATGAACTGCAGCACACCAGGCCTCCCTGTCCATCACCATCTCCCAGAGTTCACTCAGACTCACGTCCATCGAGTCAGTGATGCCATCCAGCCATCTCATCCTCTGTCATCCCCTTCTCCTCCTGCCCCCAATCCCTCCCAGCATAAGACTCTTTTCCAACGAGTCAACTCTTCACATGAGGTGGCCTAAGTACTGGAGTCTCAGCTTTAGCATCATTCCTTCCAAAGAAATCCCAGGGCTGATCTCCTTGCAGTCCAAGGGACTCTCAAGAATCTTCTCCAACACCACAGTTCAAAAGCATCAATTCTTCGGCACTCCGCTTTCTTCACAGTCCAACTCTCACATCCATACAGGACCACTGGAAAAGCCATAGCCTTGACTAGACGGACCTTAGTCGGCAAAGTAATGTCTCTGCTTTTGAATATGCTATCTAGGTTGGTGATAACTTTTCTTCCAAGGAGTAAGTGTCTTTTAATTTCATGGCTGCAGTCACCATCTGCAGTGATTTTGGAGCCCCAAAAAATAAAGTCTGACACTGTTTCCACTGTTTCCCCATCTATTGCCCATGAAGTGATGGGACCAGATGCCATGATCTTCGTTTTCTGAATATTGAGCTTTAAGCCAACTTTTTCACTCTCCTCTTTCACTTTCATCAAGAGTCTTTTTAGTTCCTCTTCACTTTCTGCCATAAGGGTGGTGTCATCTGCATATCTGAGGTTATTGATATTTCTCCCAGCAATCTTGATTCCAGCTTGTGTTTCTTCCAGCCCAACGTTTCTCATGATGTACTCTGCATAAAAGTTAAATAAGCAGGGTGACAATATACAGCCTTGACGCACTCCTTTTCCTATTTGGAACCAGTCTGTTGTTCCATGTCCACTTCTAACTGTTGCTTCCTGACCTGCATACAGATTTCTCAAGTGGCAGGTCAAGTGGTCTGGTATTCGTATCTCTTTCAGAATTTTCCACAGTTTATTGTGATTCACACAGTCAAAGGCTTTGGCATAGTCAATAAAGCAGAAATAGACGCTTTTCTGGAACTCTCTTGCTTTTGAAAAGCAAATACTGAAAAAGCAGATGTGATCCAATTCTACCTGTGATCCAATACTATCCCAGGTGTACAAGACTACTTATCCAAGCTCAGGTCACTTGCTCATTAACTTTGAAACATCTTCAAGAAAATTTTCATTGGACTTTACAGGGAGGTTCCTCAGTCATTAACACTGATAAAACTATACTTGAGACAGTTCTGCCTTGCAGTCTCAATTTACAAAAAGTTTATATTCTAAATCAGTAACAAATGCAACATACAATTCTGAGAGAGTAAAGATTAATAGCAATGTGTTACATAAGAAAGAACAGTTCGGTGAAGTACCCTGGGAATTCAGGTCAGTCTAATCCAGGACCACATCAATTACCAAGAAGTCAGAAGAAATGGAAAATCAATTAAACTTGCAGATTGTACCATATTGGAAAGTTCTGAATTAGCAACACTGGAGGCATCTGGAATTAGACTAAACGAAATACCAGCAAAACAGATAAAATAACAGAGGCCTCCTTTACTAGAGACTGATGAGGGAAGAAATATGACATAACAGTAAAAACATTTTTTCTATTTTCAATATGCAATATTTATTTACAAACACTTATTTTAAGTTACCTGGTTAGGCTATCTTTTACACAGATGAAAACATTTTATAAATATTACTTTTGTTTAGAGGACTTCATATATCAGAAAAAAATGCTTAGATTTGTATTTCCTTCAAAGCTTTTGTACCAAAAAGGGAGTGGGGGGCTTTAATGATCATATGAAACATGACTAAGGTGCTCATGATTACTTTTTAAAGAAATGTAAATCCTTTAATTTACAACCAAAAGTGCAAGGAGCAGCGGCTGCAGGCGCAGGAGGGCCTAGAGGAGCTACTCCACGTTCAAAGTCAGGAAGGGCGGCAGTGAGGAGATACCCCTCATCGAAGTTAAGGAGCAGTGGCTGCGCTTTGCTGGAGCAGCTGTAAAGAAATACCCAACAACCAAGGTAAAAGAAACCCAAGTAAGATGGTAGGTGCTGCGAGAGGGCATCAGAGGGCAGACACACTGAAACCATAATCACAGAAAACTAGCCAATCTGATTGCATGGACCACAGCCTTGTCAAACTCAATGAAACTAAGCCATGCCATGTGGGGCCACCCAAGACGGGCGGGTCATGGTGGAGAGGTCTGACAGAATGGGGTCCACTGGAAAAGGGAATGGCAAACCACTTCAGTATTCTTGCCTTGAGAACCCCATGAACAGTATGAAAAGGCAAAATGATAGGATACTGAAAGAGGAACTCCCCAGGTTGGTAAGTGCCCAATATGCTACTAGAGATCAGTGGAGAAATAACTCCAGAAAGAATGAAGGGATAGAGCCAAAGCAAAAACAAAACCCAGTTGTGGATCTGACTGGTGACAGAAGCAAGGCCCGATGCTGTAAAGAGCAATATAGTATAGGAACGTGGACTGCTAGGTCCATGAATCAAGGTAAATTTGAAGTGGTCAAACAGGAGATGGCAAGAGCGAACATAGACATTCTAGGAATCAGCGAACTAAAATGGACTGGAATGGGTAAATTTAACTCAGATGACCATTATATCTATGACTGCGGACAGGAATCCCCTAGAAGAAATGGAGTAGCGATCATGGTCAACAAAAGAGTCTGAAATGCAGTACTTGGATGCAATCTCAAAAACGACAGAATGATCTCTGTTCGTTTCCAAGGCAAATCATTCAATATCACGGTAATCCAAGCCTATACCCCAACCAGTAATGCTGAAGAAACTGAAGTTGAACAGTTCTATGAAGACCTACAAGACTTTCTAGAACTAACACCCAAAAAAGATGATCTTTTCATTATAGGGAATTAGAATGCAAAAGTAGGAAGTCAAGAAACACCTGGAGTAACAGACAAATTTGGCCTTAGAGTACAAAATGAAGCAGGGCAAAGGCTAATAAAGTTTTGCTAAGAGAACACACTGGTCATAGTAAACACCCTCTTCCAACATAACAAGAGAAGACTCTATGTATGGACATCACCAGATGGTCAACACTGAAATCAGATTGATTATATTCTTTGCAGCCAAAGATGGAGAAGCTCTATATAGTCAGCAAAAACAAGACTGGGAGTTGACTGTGGCTCAGATCATGAACTCCTTATTACCAAATTCAGACTTAAATTGAAGAAAGTAAGGAAAACCACTAGACCATTCAGGTATGACCTAAATCAAATCCCTTATGATTATGCAGTGGAAGTGAGAAACAGATATAAAGAACTAGATCTGATAGACACAGTGCTTGATGAACTGTGGATAGAGGTTCGTGACATTGTACAGGAGACAGGGATCACGACCATCCCCATGGAAAAGAAATGCAAAAAAGCAAAATGGCTGTCTGAGGAGGCCTTAAAATAGCTGTGAAAAGAAGAGAAGCGAAAAGAAAAGGAGAAGAGGAAAGATATAAGCATCTGAATGCAGAGTTCCAAAGAATAGCAAGGAGAGATAAGAAAGCCTTCTTCAGCAATCAATGCGAAGAAATAGAGGAAAAGAACAGAATGGGAAAGACTAGAGATCTCTTCAAGAAAATTAGAGATACCAAGGGAACATTTCATGCAAAGATGGGCTCAATAAAGGACAGAAATGGTATGGACCTAACAGAAGCAGAAGATATTAAGAGGAGGTGGCAAGAATACACAGAAGAACTGTACAAAAAACATCTTCATGACCCAGATAATCACAACGGTGTGATCACTCACCTAGGGCCAGACATCCTGGAATGTGAAGTCAAGTGGGCCTTAGAAAGCATCACTGTGAACAAAGCTAGTGGCGGTGATGGAATTCCAGTTGAGCTATTTCAAATCCTCGAAGATGATGCTGTGCACGTGCCTCACTCAATATGCCAGCAAGTCTGGAAAAGTCAGCAGTGGCCACGGGACTGGAAAAGGTCAGTTTTCATTCCAATTCCAAAGAAAGGCAATGCAAAAGAATGCTCAAACTACCGCACAACTGCACTCATCTCACATACTAGTAAAGTAATGCTCAAAATTCTCCAAGCCAGGCTTCAGCAATACGTGAACCATGAACTTACAGATGTTCAAGCTCATTTTAGAAAAGGCAAAGGAACCAGAGATCAAATTGCCAACATCCGCTGGATCATGGAAAAGGCAAGAGAGTTCCAGAAAAACATCTATTTCTGCTTTATTGACTATGCCAAAGCCTTTGACTGTGTGGATCACAATAAACTGTGGAAACTTCTGAAAGAGATACGAATACCAGACCACTTGACCTGCCTCTTGAGAAATGTGTATGCAGGTCAGGAAGCAACAGTTAGAACTGGACATGGAACAATGGACTGGTTCCAAATAGGAAAAGGAGTACGTCAAGGCTGTATATCGTCACCCTGCTTATTTAACTTATATGCAGAGTATATCATAAGAAACGCTGGGCTGGAAGAAACACAAGCTGGAATCAAGACTCCCCGGAGAAATATCAATAACCTCAGATATGCTGATGGCACCACCCTTATGGCAGAAAGTGAAGAAGAACTAAAGAGCCTCTTGATGAAAGTGAAAGAGGAGTGAAAAAGTTGGCTTAAAGCTCAACATTCAGAAAACTAAGATCATGGCATCTGGTTTCATTACTTCATGTCAAATAGATGGGGAACAGTGGAAACAGTGTCAGACTTTTTTTTTCTGGGCTCCAAAATCACTGCAGATGGTGATTGCAGCCATGAAATATTAGACACTTACTCCTTGGAAGGAAAGTTATCACCAACCTAGATAGCATATTCAAAAACAGAGACATTACTTTGCCAACAAAGGTCCATGTAGTCAAGGCTATGGTTTTTCCTGTGGTCATGTATGGATGTGAGAGCTGGACTGTGAAGAAAGCTGAGTGCCGAAGAATTGATGCTTTTGAACTGTGGTTTTGGAAAAGACTCGAGAGTCCCTTGGACTGCAAGGAGATCCAACCAGTCCATTCTGAAGGAGATCAGTGCTGGGATTTCTTTGGGAGGAATGATGCTAAAGCTGAAACTCCAGTACTTTGGCCACCTCATGCGAAGAGTTGACTCATTCGACAAGACCCTGATGTTGGGAGTGATTGAGGGCATGAGGAGAAGGGGACGACAGAGGATGAGATGGCTGGATGCATCACCAACTCGATGGACATGAGTCTGAGTAAACTCTGGGAGTTGGTGATGGACAGGGAGGCCTGGTATGCTCCAATTCATGGGGTCACAGAGTCGGACCTGACTGAGCGAGTGAACTGAACTGAACTGATATCCTTTAAATACTCTACTCCTTCCATTAGCTTCAGCTACATATCTTGTTGAACTGTGAAGATGACACAGAAGAAAATCCTAAAGTCATTACAATTTAGTCTCTCTTAAAGCAAATGATGTATGTGGATGGTATTTTCAGGCCACCAATGTCACCCCACTCCAGTACTCTTGCCTGGAAAATCCCACGGATGGAGGAGCCTGGTAGGCTGCAGTCCATGGGGTTGCTAAGAGTCGGACACGACTGAGCGACTTCATTTTCACTTTTCACTTTCATGCATTGGAGAAGGAAATGGCAACCCACTCCAGTGTTCTTGCCTGGAGAATCCCGGGACGGGGGAGCCTGGTGGGCTTCTGTCTATGGGCTCGCACAGAGTCAGACACGACTGAAGCAACTTAGCAGCAGCAGTGTTAGACACTGAGAAGTCTTTAAGTGTTAACTTAAATTCTCCATTTTCCCCCAACCAAAAGAGACATTAAAGGAATATGCTTTATACAGTTTTACTATAATTATCTGGGTTGGCCAAAACATTCGTTTGGGTTTTTCGATAACATCTTAACGAAAATCCTGAATGAACATTTTGGCCAATACAATACAATAGATTTAAATATTTTGTCACCAATGTTTCTTATTAATATGTTTTCTAAAAAAACATGACTTCATATAATGCAAACACAATGCAAACTGGCTGTGGTAGAGGCTGTGTGTCCAAATCCCCATCAAGGAAAACATATGAAGGAGCCCAACAGGAATCAAATGTAGAAAGAAAACAGTTACAGCAGAATCCCCTAGTCAGCCTGTATTCCATCTGGCCCTTCTGGGCAGAGCCTTCTTGTCCACCGAGCATTTATCAACCAGGGTCCCAGCAAAGCAGATGGCACACTGTATAATGGAAGAGATTTTAATAAAGGCACTAATTACTGAAGTTTGGCAAGGTTAGGAAGACCAACAAGAGACAATGCAAGAGTCTCAGGCAAGCAACAACATGATGCTGTTTCCAGCTTTTGGCCTGAAAAAGCAAAGGAAAAGAAGAGTTACAGGAACCAGGAGAAAAACAGATGACTAGAGAGGGCCACCTGATAGGAGTTATGACCTTCGGGTTAGGATGAGCAGGAAAGAAAGAACTGAGAGAAGGGAATGAATCTTCCCATTTCATACTCTAATCACACCTCTAACTGGAGAAATGCAACTAGACACCAGGTAACAAGGATCCTACCAATGTAGTCCACACAGGTCTGCCTCCATGGACACATGTCGAGGTGGGGAAGGGCAGGGAATGGGTCTCGCAGGCAACCAGAACTTCTCTGCTTATGTGTAAGTTCCTAAGACAAATGCAGAGCAAATTGCAAATAATATACAAGACACATCAAACAGTCCAGTTGGCTGGAGCAAAAGGCTTAGTATGGAAGTGATGGAAGAAACAGTGGAAATGGTGGAATGAGGCAGAAGTCATCAGTTAACTTGGTAGGTAACAGGCAACCATTGAAGGTACACATGCAGGAGAGGCAAACATTTCCAGAACATGAGGGCCGTATACACAGTCCAACTGAAAGGAGCATCTCTGCTATTGAAGGTGAGTTAGATTATTCCAGCAGCCTAAGTATTAAAGAGGTAGAAATAAATACACAAGAATTTCCCCCTAGTATATCCCAGGTATTGCAAAAGTCTTACCCATTTAATCCTCTCCATTTTAAACTGAGCCTCAGAGAAATAACTTACTGAAAGACAGACAAAAAGTAGTTACTGTTACAAGGACCACATTATTTCACTAACTTGTGCTGTTTTAATGAAAGTAAGGATTGGCAGAAGAAATAGAAAGCAAAGAATGGAAAAATCAGTCCCAAATTTCCATTAACCAGAAGATCTCAGATGAGTCACACAACTCCTTCCTGGATCAGCTTCCTGATCTGCAAGCTAAGGACATCTATCAAAATTGTTTCTTCTGTCTCTAAAATTCTCTTGTATTCAGTTTGATTCAGTCACTCAGCCGTGTCCGACTCTTTGTGACCCCATGGACTGTAGAACACCAGGCCTCCCAGTCTATCACCAGCCCCAGAGTTTACTCAAACTCAAGTCCATTGAGTCGGTGATACCATCCAACCATCTCATCCTCTTTCATCCCCTTCTCCTCCTGCCTTCAATCTTTCCCAGCATCAGGGTCTTTTTCAATGAGTCAGTTCTTCACATCAGGTGGCCAAAGTACTGGAGTTTCAGCTTCAGCATCAGTCCTAATGAATATTCAGGACTGATTTCCTTTAGGACAGACTGGTTGGATCTCCTTGCAGTCCAAGGGACTCTCAAGAGTCTTCTCCAACACCACAGTTCAAAAGCATTACCTTTTGAGTTCGGCGCTCACCTTTCTTTATAGTCCAACTCTCCCATCCATATATGACTACTAGAAAAACCAAAGTTTGACTAGACGGACCTTTGTTGGCAAAGTAATGTCTCTGTTTTTTAATAAGCTGTCTAGGTTGGTCATAGCTTTTCTTCCAGGGAACAACTGTCTTTTAATTTCATGGCTGCAATCACCATCTGCAGTGATTTTGGAGCCCCCAAAACTAACACCTGTCACTGTTTTCACTGTTTCCTCATTTATTTGCCATTAAGTGATGGGACCGGATGTCATGATCTTAGTTTTCTGAATGTTGAGTTTTAAGCCAGCTTTTTCACTCTCCTCTTTCACTTTCATCAAGAGGCTCTTTAGTTCTTTGCTTTCTGCCACAAGGGTGGTGTCATCTGCATATCTGAGGTTATTGATATTTCTCCCAGCAATCTTGATTCCAGCTTGTGCTTCATCCAGTCCAGCATTTCGCATGATGTACTCTGAATATAAGTTAAATAAGCAGGGTGACAATGTACTGCCTTGACATACTCCTTTCCTGATTTGTATTACTAAAATTTAAATCCTCAACCTTCCTATCTCAAACCAACCTGCCAGTGAACACCCACATCAACTCCACATCAACTTCATCTTCAACTCAACTCTTGCTGTAGACTATCAAAAACTCAACTACAATCTCTCCAATAAATCTACTTAAGCAAAACTCTTCAGTGAGAGGCTATTCCTAATTAAACCAACCTGGAAGTGATATGCCTTCTATGATACTGTGATACAGAAATACATAACCATCCCTCATTCCTGGTACTGATTTCCTAAAACTCTTATTATTTCCTGAGTGACAGCAGTGGGAGGGGCATTTTTTGTTACTCATAATAAGCTCCTTTCAAGCAAATCTGAATCTGTACTAATGAGTTAACTCCTGGAGCAAAGAGGCTGGTTGGTATCATCCCTGATGACATATGATGTGAAGCATCTTTTCATATGGTTATTTTCCACCTGTGTATCTTTGGACGTTTCTGATACAGTCACTGGCCCATTTCTTCATCAGGTTGTTTATTTTCCAATTGCTGGGTTTTAAGAGGTATTTTGTGTACTTTAGATTACAGTTAACCTGGTATGTCTTTTGCAAAAGTCTATAGATCACCTTCCCATTCTCTTGATGCTATCTTTTGCAGAGCAGAAGTTTTTAATTTTATCGAGGTTCAACTCATCAATTACCCTTCACAGACAGTCCCTCTTTGGTATATCATCTAAAAAGTCATAGCCACACCCATAGTCTGCTAGATTTTTCTCCTGTCTTCACTGTCATTTAGTTTTTTTATAATATAATTTAGGGACTAGTATATGCCTGGTGGGCTTCCAAGATGGTTCAGTGGTAAAGAACCTGCCTGCCAACGCAGGAGAAGTAGGTTTGAGCCCTGGGTTGGGAATATTCCTGAATATTCCCTGGAGAAGGAAATGGCAACCCAGTCCAGTATTCTTGCCTGTGAAATCCCATGGACAGAGGAGCTTGGTGGGTTATAGTCCACAGGGTCACAAAGAGTCAGACACAACTGAGTGACTAAACAACAACAACAGTATGTGCCAGGTACTCAAGACAAGCAATAGAATCCTCAAGCATCCTGAAACACTACTTTAAGAAGCTCAACTGAACAACTGTTAAGGTAGTGATTCTCAACCAGGAGAGAGCAGAGCAGTCATAGCAGAGTGTGAATGGAGTGGCAAATTTAAGAGCAGGGCCATCAGTCATAATGCTTAGATTCAGCTTCCAACTCCACCATTTACTACCTGTATACCCGTGTCCAAACTTCCTCTTCTGAAAAATGAGGAAAACAGACGTACTCACTTCACAGCACTGTTGTAAAATATTGAAATGACTTACTCCATGCTTAGTACAGTGCCTGTCACCCTGTAAGTGCACAATAAATGCTAGTACTTCTAGACCTTATAAGATAGGGCTGAAGTATGGTTTGGAAAAAAGTTTCAAACTTACCACTGCTACAAAGTTTTAATTCTGATATTTCATTTTATCTCAAAATTTCAAGGCAGACTAACATGTAAGTCTAAAATTCTCATATTCTGTGATCATATAATAAATTAAATAAATCTGGACCATAAAGAAGGCTGAGTGCCCAAGAACTGATGCCTTTTAATTGTGGTGTTGGAGAAGACTCTTATGAGTTCCTTGGATAGCAAGGAGATTAAACCAGTCAATCCTAAAGGCAAACAACCCTGAATATTCATTGGAAGGACTTTTGCTGAAGCTGAAGCTTCAATACTTTGCCACCTGATGCAGACAGGCAACTCAATGGAAAAGAGCCTGATGCTGAGAAAGACTGAAGGTAAAAGAAGGGGGCAGCAGAGGATGAGATGGTTAAATAACATCACTGACTCAATGAAGATGAATTTGAGCAAACTCTGGGAGATAGTAGAGGACAGAGGAGCCTGGAGTGCTGCAGTCAATAGGGTCACAAAGAGTCAGACACAACTTAGCAACTCAACAACAACAGTAAATTAAAGATTCAAAATTAATGAATAACAGCATGTAGAAGGTAGTAAATACAATCCAGCAGGAAAAGTATGCGGTTAAAAATATCAACTTTGCGGAAGTAGACTTTTTAAAAAAAAACAAATTTTCATTTACTAAAAAAAATGGTTAAAATTTTAAGCGAGAACCTCAATTCACTTAACATTTTAATATTATATTATCAGTTTTCATTCGTGCTAATCTAACAGAAGCAGACTATAAATATTTACAAATCAATTCACAGAATTAAGAATGATTTATTCCTCAGTGGCTTCAATAAGAATCTATTTCAAAGAATATTGCCTAATAAGACAAAGCGTAATTCTATTTTCTGGTGTAAATACAAAAATTACATATAGAAGAGAAATCAAAACTGAGTAGTATCAGAAGGAATAACTACAACTAATTATGTGATATAAAAGCAAGCAAAAAATGTCAATTGTACTCAATAAAACCGAAAAAAAAAGCAAATAAAGCCATTTCCTTATTTTAAGATTAAATCCTATCTTCCTGATCCCAGATTCAAATTAAGTCTATTTTACGCTAAAATAAAAAGCCAAACAAACATATGCCTCCCATATTGGACTGGTCAATGCACGAAGCAGGCAAGGACAAAATTTTATGATTTTTGTCCAACAATAACTTTCGTAAAAATGCTTAACAAATGTTAAGTATAGTACCTTCATGATATAGTTCAAACATATACATTATCTCACTCATAACACCCCCTAATACCACTCCTCAGGTGAAATCACTTTACGGTTTGATGAGTAGATACCAAGTGTTAAATATTTATGCAGAGTTGTTCCGTGGTGTTTGTTCCCACTTACAAACTATGAGATGGGTGACAGATAAGGTAACAGACCTGTCCCCTGATTTTTTTCTATACATCATCAATACACTTAGATCTACCTCATCTGTGATACAGTTCAAACAACATACACATTATCTCACTTTCAACACCTACCTTTAATTGTTTCCTCCACAACTTCCACTACACGATCTATCTGTTGAACCTGAAAAGAAAGCAAACGGTCAGGCAAGCAGTTTATATGCAAAAGAAACATTAATTTTTGTTTATCCTTCTGCTTGGGTCAAGAGAACACATTTGAAACACCCAAATGCAGGTCTTCTTTAATTAAAGCATTTGAAGAGAGTATAAAAATACTCCATATTGTTTTGTGTTATGAAATTATCACTCTCCATCCTACAATTATAATTAAAGAAATCATATTACATTTAAATAAACTGCCTGGAGTTCAATTAGAATAGCCTATCAAATATAAACTCAGCACATCCTGAGATATAAACTGCAGTTTAATTAAAACATGTATCTTCACACAGAGCTTCAAAGAAAATAGCATAATATGACAACCTACAAAAAAGGACTTGCTGGTATTAAGAAGATCTACTCCAAATTTGATGCTTTATTATTTTAACACTGAAACCCCTTTTAATGAATTTCTACCATGTGCTGAGTACTCCACTCAGGTCCATGGAATACAAAATCAAATAACAGCTCCTGCTCCAGACACCAGTGACTAAAGATTTCCCAGGGTGCCATGGGAACACAGAGGGAAAACATTAATAATAAAATATGTCTGAGTAATCCAGCAATGCTTAGTGGGAACCAAAGGTGACTCCTGAGGGATAAACAGGATTAAGATAGGAGATGCCCACTAAGGGGATTCAGAAGAGTGGCTAGAGTTTGGAAGGAAAATGAAAACAAGCAAAGATTGTAGCCTAAGAAGCTAGAGGAAGGAGAGCAAGACAAGTAAGAATAGGTCATAAGCTGATATTTTTTTCTACATTTAAAACTCTCAAAATCATTATTGTTCTATTACAAAACAGAAATATTAAAGATAAATAAAGCAATTTATAACACCCTCCATTTCCAGTCCTCAGATGAACTCACTCATAATGGTCTGATGAGTAGATACCAATTGTTAAACATTTATACATAGTTCTGTTCCATAGTGTTTCTTCCCCCTTACAAATTATGAGATAGATGACAGATAAAGTAATAGAACTGCTCCTTGATTTTTTTTTCTAGACATCATCAATACACCTAGATCTACTTCATTCATTTTACTAGTGCCTATTATCCTATGTATGGATATAACATAATGTAGAAAGCAAAGAGGAGCTAGAGCCTCTTGATGAGGGTGAAAGAGGAAAGTGAAAAAGCTGGCTTAAAAGTCAACATTCAAAAAACGAAGATCATAGCATCTGGTCTCATCACTTTGCAGCCAATAGATGATGGAAAAGTGGAAACAGTAACAGATTTTATTCCCATGGGCTCCAAAATCACTGCAGACAGTGACTGTAACCATGAAATTAAAAGACGCTTGCTCCTTGGAAGGTAAGTTATGACAAACCTAGACAGCGTACTACAAACCAGAGACATCACTTATCTGACAAAGGTCTGAATAGTCAAAGCTATGGTTTTTGCAGTAGTCATGTATGGATGTGAGAGTTGGACGATAAAGAAGGCTCAGTGCTGAAGAACTGATGCTTTCGAACTGTCGTGCTGGAGAAGACTCTTCAGAGTCCCTTGGACAGCAAAGAGATCAAACCAGTGAATCCTAAAGGCAAACAACCCAAAATGTTCATTGGAAGGACTGATGCTGAAGCTGAGGCTCCGAATACTTTGGCCACCTGATGTGAAGAGTCGACTCATTGGAAAAAACCTTGATGCTGGGCAAGATAAAGGGTGAGAAGACAAGGGGGCAACAGAGGATGAGATGATTGGATGGCCTCAGTGGCTCAATGGACATGAGCTTGAGCAAACTCAGGGAGACAGTGAAGGACAAGGAAACGTGGCGTGCTGCCATCCATGGGGTCGCAAAGAGCCAGACATGGTTTAGCAACTGAACAACAGCAACAATCCACACATTCCCCTATTGATGAACATTTCTGTTATTCTCAATCTGTCATTATTATACAAAAACGTCATAATAAACTCAACTGAAACAAGAAGAACCTTTTAAAAACACTTTATTAAATCTCTTTGGAACATTCTTTTGGCCTCAGTGCTTTATAGGGAATAAGGGAAGACGTGTGAGAACACACTGAATCCAGCTCCACCTGTGATCACTCAGCCTAGCATGACGGCGGTGGTAACAATAATTGCTCAGAAATTGTCAAAGGCAAAGTAAATCTCAAAGTTAGATCTTCACTCCTCAACAAACCTACCTAACTGGAGATGGATATGTCCACCTAGAACCACTGGAACCATTAAGCTTGGTCATAAAAGAAATCCACATGGCTTCCTTATATTAATAGAATGTGATCACAGCTAAGATAGCAGAGAGTTCAAAAAAGAAGAAGTAGCCAACAGTGTCAAATGCTTCAGAGATAACTAGTAACATGAAGACTAAACTGATTTAACAGTAAGGGGGTCAATTAACTCAGGAGAAACAGTTCATTAATCATGAGTCATAAGAAAATGGTGACAGCTAATTTCGACGATGCTTACTAAAAGCAAAGTAGGAAAAAAGAGAAAGAGGGCTCCTGTAGCTTAAGAAAAAAATTGAGTATACATGTGTTAGTGTATTAATTCTTCCTTTTTTACAGTATACATGCTAAGTAGAGAAGGGCCATAGAGAAAAAAGAACTGGAGACAGGAGAAATAATTAATAGAGCTAGGTCCTTCAGGAGCTAGAGAGAGTAAGATCCAAAACACGAGTAGAGACACAAGCCCAGAATGGGAGAGGGGCCAAGTCATCCTCTTCTGAAATAGGGGGTTAGGAGGGAAGCATGAAAACAGATGCTATTATTCTTCTAGAAGCCAGAGAATACTAAGCAAGATTCCCATCTGTTGGCCTCGATTTCCTACATGAAATAGAAGTTCATCTGCTATGAGAAAGAATATTGTTAAATGAGAACACAGTGGATGTTTAAAATATGTGTTAAAAGGTTTAGTACCTTTTAAAAGAAGTAAAGACTAGAAATACATAAATATTGCTGAAGTACTGAGATATCGTGAACTTTTACCAGTGACTCCTTGAATAGGTGTCATTTTTCTCAGGGCCCTGGAACTGAACACTTAAATAAATTGATCCAAGGTTTGCTCATTCTATCATTCATTCACTCACTCATCATTTATTGAACATCTAACATATGTGATGAACAATGAGTCTGAGCAAACTCAGTGAAGGAGAGGAAGGCTGGTGTGCTGTGGTTCATGGGGTTGCAGACAACTTAGTGACTGAACAACAACATATGTGAGGAAGGTTCAAAAGGCTGAGGAAATAGCATGGAGAGATTTACAGGCCAGACATGAAGAATACAGAAAAAAGGAAATTAACTATGCATGTTGGATAAGATGACACTTCAAGTACAGGTTGGAGACCAGAGCCAGGAAGGAGAAACAAATTGGCTGGGCACTGGGGAAAGCAAAGAAAGAAGGGGAGGATGGGTAAGAGGGAGAGAGGAGAGAGAGAGAGAAAGAAGAAAAAGAGAACAGGAGGTGATAATAGAGGACAGGTATAAGCATTTAGCATTTTTTGAAGAATGGCAAGATCTTGGCACAAGAACAATTTGCTGAAAAAGGATAAAAGTGATAACCACTGGAGCTGAAAAGTAAGGAAGGTTAGAATGTTGATAAGACATTCCATATGGACACTCAGATTGCCCACAATATTAGAAACACCAGTAGGAAAAGGAAGGAAGAGTTGGTCAAATTTCCCAGCCAGTGTAGGTGAATAACCGATACATCAGTTAAGGATGAAGGCAGCATAAAAGAAGTACGATATGAAATAATTCAATGATGGAACCAAAACAAAAATGCTTTCTTATGCACTTGGAGACACAGCAGTTCAAACGAGGTACTGCACCCAATTTCACAGCTCATGGACTGAGTAAGAAGCAGGATCTCTAGAGAAGAGTCAGAATAGCATGTGGAAGGGAACAGCTGAAAAGTTGGAGGTAAGCTAAAACTGTAAAATTTAGAAGAAAACACAGCCATAAAGCTAAATGAACTGTGTATAAGACAACAGTTTCTTACTATTACATCAAAAGTATGACCGATGAAAAGAAAAAGGCACACTGAACATGAAAATTTGGTGCATCAAAAGACACTACCCAGAAAATAACAAAACAACATAGAAAATGGAAGAAAATTTTTGTAAATCATATACCTGAGAAGAGACACGAATCTAGACTGTATAAAGCACTATTCCAACACAGTAAAATGATAAATAAGCCATTTAAAAATGGGCAACAGATCTGAACAGACACTTATCCAAGAAAATATACACATGCCAATAAGCACATGAAAAGATGTTCAACATCATCAGCCAACCAAAGAATGCAAATCAAAACCACAATGGAGGAAGTAGAAAGTTATTGTTTAATGTGCACGGATTCTCAGTTTGGAAAGATGAAAACGTTCTGGAGACAGATGGTGGTGATGGTTACACAGAAAAGTGAACGCACTTAACACCACTCTACTACACACTTAAAATTGGTTAAGACAGTAAATTTTATGTTATGTATATTTTATCATAATGAAATACTACTTCATACTTATTAGGATGGCTATAATAAAAAAAGGCAGACAGTAACAAGTATGGGCAAGGATATGGAGAAATTGGAACCCTCATCACATGCTGCTAGTGGGAATGTAATAAAATCATGTTGCTGCTTTGGAAACCAGTCTAGCAGATCCTCAAACCACTAAAGAATATGATCCACCAATTCCAATTCTAGGTGGATACCCAAGAGAAATGAAAACATATGTCCACATAAAACACTTGTTCACAGTCACAGCATTATTCATAATATGCAAAAGGTAGAAACAACCCAACTCCCAGTTTCTGATGAACAGATAAAAACAAAATCTGGTATTATGCATACAACAACGTATCATTAAACCATTAAGGGGGATGAAGTATTAATAATGTTAAAAACATTATGCTAAAGGAAAGAGGCCAGAGGGAAAAAAAAAATTGTCTGATTCCATCCAAACGAAATAACCATAACAGGGAAAACTTGAGAGCCAAAGTAGATGAGTGATTGCCTACAGATGGGTCGGGAAAAAACGGGAGAGGCCCTGCTAAGGAGTATTGTGTTTCTTTTTGAAGTGATGAAAATATTTTAAAAACTGATTGTGGTGATGGTCACATAACTCTGTGAAAATACTAAAAACCACGGAATTACACACTTTAAATGGAAGAGTAGTATGGTGTTTGAATTGTATCTTTAAAAAACTGTTGTATGTATCTTTAAGGAAAAGGTGGGGGGAGGAGGGAGCATTTGGTTACAAAAAAGCAGGGGAGAAGTTCATTAAATGCTTTAAAGAGAATATTATGTCATTTCCATTTCTAGTAAGAAGGTTACTGGAGGAAGCAGTGGGAGAAAAAAAGAAAGGAGTCAGTGAAGAAAGAGAAGAGTCAAGGGAGGGGGAATTAAATGGAAGAAGGAAAGGTCAGGAGGCAAAAAGCACAGGGTGGGAGGCAGGGAGAGAAGAGAAAACAATCATGAATGAAAACAAACTCAAGATTCACATATAATGAAGAATACATTGAATTCATTCTGGGGAGAAAAAGAAAGCTGTTCTTAATTAATACTATAAATTGTAGCCCCGAATACACAAGAGCTTAGTCTCAGGCATATAATTCAAATAAAATAAATAAAACAGTATCTTGTGTCCTTCAGGCACTTCGTTATAAATATACAAGGGGAAAAAAAGACACGCAGTATGTTCTATTAGTGACTCCATATGTTCTTGACAATGAAGAAAAGAGTTGGTGAATAAACAATTCATAAATAACATTCATGAGTCATTCTGCTCCAGAACTTTTAAAAGAAACCCATAAAAATATTTTTTCAGCTATTATGAACTACTCCAAATTTATAACACAACATATATTCAAGAAATAAACCTATACAAAGTTACCCAAAGCAAATAAAAGAGCTAGTCTGCTTCCTAATTCTTTCGAGCAGTGCTCTCCAACAGACCTTTCTACGAGAGAAACGTTTACACGTGGGGCTGTCCAACATGGAGCCACTAGTCACATGTAGTTACTGCCTGCCTGAAACATGGCTAACTGTGACGGAGGAACTAAATTCTAACTTTAATTAATTCATACACACACCTGTGGTTATTGGCAACTGGGAGTATGGCTAAGACAGCCACCCGGTTTGCCTTGATACAGGCAGCCCCAGGAAACTAATACACACCTCAAACACAATTTTGCCACCAGGCTAAAATAAAAGCACAGACCAGGAAGAGGTTGAAACTGTCCTGCAGTCAGAGATACAGCTTTAGTATGTGCATGAAGTATCCTTTTTTCTCAATAACCAGCAACTAGATAAGTTAATGACTAGTAATGATGAGCAATTACCTTGCCACAGGCTCCGCACTAACACGCCACATGCACCATCACTTTTAACCCTCACAACATCCCTCGGCAGTAGATACTTACTGCTATTTCCTAGGCTGAGGGAACACAGGCATGAAGGTATCCTGCTAAATTCTTAACCAAGTAGTCTTGAAAAGACCCTGATGCTGGGAAAGACTGAAGGCAGGAGGAGATGGGGACGACAGAGGATAAGATGATTGGATGGCATCACCGACTCGATGAACATGAGTCTGAGCAAGCTCCGGGAGTGGGTGATGGACAGGGAAGCCTGGTGTGCTACAGTCCATGGGGTCGCAGAGTCGGACACGACTGAGCGACTGAACTGAACTGAGTCTCAGTAAATCTTATCTAGTAACGGTACTGAGGGGGCAAGTTTCTCTAATTTCCCCTTTCCTTTATATGCAGACATCATTACTAAATAATCAACAAAATGCTATCCAACTGAACTTGGACTTTCAAGTGAACCCAGGCAACAACTATCCCCCCAAATGCTCATCCACAAATCACTCGACAAATATCTATTAAGCACCAACCAAGCACTATGACTGTTCTAGGAACCCAGGAACTAATGGCGAAAAACACCAAGTCCCTGCTTCTGGTTGGGGGAGATAAACAGCTAAACAATGGAACATGTTCATTTCCTATCATGACAGACGCTATGAAGAAAGCAAAATGTGGGAGTGACTGGAGGAGGAGAGGGCAGTTCTTTTACAGTGGTCCAGGCCAACCTCTGGACAGGCAGTATCAATGCTGGGGACCTGAGCCATATGCCAGAAACACCAGCGCGAACCTCCAGGGGGAAGATCACACACAGAGGAAGAGAGACGGAAGCCATGGTGAATGAGGGGCGCCGTGGTAGGTAATGAAGTGAGATAATCAGAGGAGGGAGCCTATGGAAGACTTTGCAGCTCATGCTGGGCCGATCAGATTTTATTCTACCCGAAGAAGGAAGTCACTGAAGGATTAACAGAACAATCTCAACAGCATCGCTTAGGCTAATACTATCAAAAATGTGCAAACACTACTCTTCATCCATATTCCTCTATTACTTGATGTGAGTCTTTTTATACCTGCATGAATCTGGCTGGGGTTTCACTATCTCTTGATTTTATCCCAAGATACTTCAGATCCTTTCAGGAGTAACAAAGGTTATACACTATAGATACACATCAACATAGATACAGAGGCTCTCTCTCATTAGCACTCTTAACCCCGCCTGCACACAAATAAACTAGGACAATCTGTCATTTCACTCTAATTAAGCAATATCAGACCAAAACTTTAAAAAGCTTTTCTTTTTCTGTGAAGAACTATACTATAAAAAGCCTTTTCCATTAAGTATATATTCAGATTTTTCACTCTTACCATAATGGGAGTTTGATCCAATAATCAGCATTTGACAGGTTAAAATTCAATACTGACTTCATGGCTAAAAATAAAAATTTTTCTCTCAAAAAAAATTTTTTCTTTAAGCTGTTAAGGAAAGTCCCTATCTCTATAAATGCTATTGGAAGAGAATTCTATTTCCAAATCTCTTAAATTTGGGGAAGTCCAGAGTAGTCACTAGTTAACTCTACTGGAGTAAAATTTCTTGAATTCACAAGCCCCTGAACAAGTGTACTCATGAATTACACAAAAGAGCATTTGACGCTACATGTGGTTTAACTTTTTCAAAAAAAAAAACAACTCTCTCATCTGCCAGTACATGATCCCCTTTCATCTCTTCATTGAGAAAAATTCTTCCCCAGTGGTAGAAATAGCCCTTTCATCAAAAGTTATGTGACAACACATTCCACACACTACTGAAAGCATACTTTCTACCTGAATGGTACCAGTGAGTGATGAACACCGAGTAAGAGATAAAAATTACTAAGTGAAAGATGAAGCCAGGCTAGATGGATGCCAGCAAAATGGGGATCAGTACCAGGAACTTTTCCCTCTTAAATCTAATTAAAATACCTATAAAACTTTCTCGGGGGGAGAGGGAGAAACCTTAAGCAGCTAATCAACACACTAAACTCAATTATATAAGGAAACATTCCTTGGGACATTAGAATATTATGGCCATATTAAATAATAGGACATGTTATAAAGTAAAAAAAACTATGTTTCAAGTAATACTAAAGTTGAAAAAAACAGTACTATTAGAATTAAAACAAACATATACATTAGGGATGTAAATCATCAATAAATAATTTGCATGTAGTGGGCAGAATAACAGCCTCTCAAACATGTTCCAGTCATGATCCATAGCACTGGAGAGACAAACGGACTTTGCAGGCATGATTAAAGACCTTGAGATGATGAGATTAACCTGGATTAGGCAAAGGGGCCCAACCTAGTCCTGTTGGTCCTTAAAAGCTAAGAATCTTTCCCATCTCAGGAGGTGAGAGGCGATGCCAGAGAAAGGTGCAGACAAAAAGACAGTGTTGCTGGCCGTAATGATGGAAGAAGGGACCCCAAGTCAAGGGATGCGGTGCCTCTAAAGGTTGGAGAGACCAAGGAAGAAGACCCCCCCTCCCCCGCCCCTGCCCGAGACTCCAGGAAAGAAGGAAACCCTATCAGCACCTCGACTTTAGCCCAGCAAAACCCAAGTCCAACTCATCTCCAGAAGCATAAGATAACAAACGTGTTATTTTAAGCAACCATGTTTATGGTAATTTGTTAAGCAATCTACAAAACTCAAACATTAAGAAACAAACATAAAGAGGTAGCATCAAAGAAGGAAAAGACTTTTAAAATTAAATGCTGCTGGTAAAACTGAGAACAATATGGAAAAACATAAATGCATACTTGATATTTAATATCCACTCAACAAATTTACTGAGCCAGGCACTGTACTAAGTACAGAAAATAATGTTAAATATGTAAAGCTGTAAAATAAGAGCGAAAAAAATCCCTGGCTTTCTGGAGCTTGTAAGTGTTCACCATGATAGACTGCAAACAGATTGAAGAGTTGAACAAATCCCTTCCATTCTTCCAAAAAAAAAAGGGGGGGGGGGGTTGGGGGGAGGTTTAAAGAGAAAAAAATATATATTTTAATCAGACCTGTTCCTAGATCCTGGAAACATAAATTTTAAGTTTTGAAACCACAGGAGATATTACCCATTCATTCCCTTCTTCCCTCAAATTCCAAGCTTCCACAATATCAATATTTTAAAAGGCAATAAAAAATAGTGATTAAAAGACACACACACATTTTCCCCCATGTTAAAATAGGTTCATTCCCTGCTGTTGAATTACAGGAGTCCTTCATACATTCTGGATATAAACCCTTTAGGAGATAAATGTTTTGGAAATATTTTCTCCAGTTCGTGGCTTATCTTTTCATCTTAACAGTATCTTTGAAAACTCCAATTTATTCATTTCTTTTCCTTCCTGTCCTAAAAAACAGTGCTCTGTGTGTCTCTGTGTGTGTCCGTATCCTATCTAAGAAACACTTTCCTAACTCAAGGTCACCAAAGGAGAAGGTGATTTAAAAAAAAAATTCAAACGCTCTATTAAAGATACATGGATAGCAAATAATCACAAAAAATACGGTCAGCATCACTAGCCAACAGAGAAAAGCAAATTAAAACCACAATGAGATACTATTAATACTAATCTACTACTACAACTGCTAAAATTAAACTGGCAGGACCAAGCTCTGGTCAAGAGGTGAAGCAACTGAACTGCTGGTAGAAATGCAAAACAGTACAGCTGTTTTGGAAAACAATTTGGCAGTTTTTAAAAGGCTGAGCAAATGCTAACTACAGGACCAACCAGTATCATTCCAAGGTATTCACCCAAGAGAATGCAGACACACAAAGACTGCGCACACATGTGTCCAGGACCTTTATTCTTCATAGCCCCAAACTGCAAACAACACAACTTTTCCATCAGCTAGCTGAATGGACAGACAAACTGTGGTCCATCCATATAGTGAAATAACTCCATACAATAAAAAGTAAAAAACTATTAACCACAACATGTATGAACACTGAATGAATTATGCTAAGTGAAAAAACAAAGTAACATATACAGAGGCAAAGCTTGTACTACCGCCCTTTACAAATACTGAGGGTTATATACATATATTTATATATATATAGAAGATTTATGGAAACGCTATTGAAAAAGTTTATTGGAACTATTTTTCTTCCAGCATTTGCTCACTTCCTATCTCTGTGTCACATTTTGGTAATCCTCACCATATTTTCAACTTTTTCATTATTATATTTGTTATGGTGATCTGAGATAAGCGACCTTTAATGTCACTCCTGTAATTTTATTTTTGGGCACCATGAACTGTGCCCACATAAGACAGCAAACTTAATTGACTATTGAAATGACAAAAAAGGCTTTAGAATATTATATAAACTTAGTTGATAAAGAAGCAGCAGGATCTGACAGAACTGAGTCATTTTGAGAGTTCTTGTAGGAAAAATGCTATCAAATAGCATTGCAGGCTACAGAGAAATCATTCACGGAAAGGAGAGTCAATCAATGAGGCAAACTTCACTGCTGTCTTATTTTAAGAAATTGCCACAGCCACCCCAACCTTCAGCCACCACCACCCTGATTAGTCAGCAGCCATCAACACTGAGGTTAAGACCCTCCACTCCCAAAAAGATTACGACTCACTGAAGACTCAGATCACAGCATTTTTAGCAATAAAGCATTTAAAATTAAGGTATGAATATATATTTTTAGACACAGTGCTACTGCACACTTAAGAGACTATGGTGGTGGTGGTTTAGTCACTAAGTCATGTCTGACTCTTGTAACCCCATGGACTAGACCCCACCAGGTTCCTCCGTCCATGGGATTCTCCAGGTAAGAATACAGGAATGGGTTGCCATTTCCTTCTCCAGGGCATCTTCCCAACCCAGGAATCGAACCCAGGTCTCCTGCGTTGCCGGCAGATTCTTCAGAGGTTGAAGCATCTGCCTGCAATGCAGGAGACCTGGGTTCAATCCCTGGGTTGGAAGATTCCCCTGGAGAGGGAAATGGCAACCCACTCTAGTATTCTTGCCTGGAGAATCCCATGGACGCAGGAGCCTGGTGGGCTACAGTCCACGGGGTCGCAAAGAGTCAGACACGACTGAGCGACTTCACTTCACAAGGGACTATAATATGGTGTAAACATAACATTTATATGCATTTGAAAAGCAAAAAAGAAACCATGTGACTTGCTTTTTGTGATGTTTGCCTTATTGGTCTAGAATCAAACCCACTATCTATCTCTGAGGTATGCTTATAATTTTATTTAGTGACATCTGAAAAACGCAAAACTGTAAGAACAGAAATCAGAAAATTGACTTCCAGGGACCCTGTTTACATTTGTTGAGGGTGGGGGGTGGCGGATATAAGAGAACTTTCCAGTGCAATGGAAATGTTCCACATAAAACTCAATGGTGATTTCATTACATGTTAATTATATCTCAATAAATCTTACTTAAAAGAGAAGTTAGTACCAATAACATACAAGAAGAGTTTAAAATAATGAACAAAGGGTATATAGAAATAACCACCAGATTATACTGCTTGTAACACCTGTTCATACTGTCTTATTCCTACCCCCATCTTTAACCCAGTCATGCTGACTCTGACTCCTCCTTCCCACTCTATTTATCACTAGTTTGTAATACTTCAAACCACACCTCTTAAAGCCAGTGCCTCCAGGTTATACTCAAATCAGGACACACTTCTTGATATTCCTTCTACCTGCACAGCACCCTTAAGCACACATGCTTTTCCTTAGATATGAGCCTTCTGCTCAGAAGCCCTCTCCCCTTCCTCCATTCATCAAACCACTACTTGACCTTTGAAACCCAAGTCAAGAACGACTTTAACCTCTGTGTGCCCACCAGACTGGATCCTTAGGTGTATTTATCATGATTACTTGCAGCTCTCTTCAGATTTCACTGTCTTAAGGGAACAAATTTTATTCAGCTCTGTATCTCTAGCAGATAGCTTCATTGCAGGCACATAGCTGTGCTCAGTGTTAATCCTACTAGTAAGAGAATTAAATAATTTTAAAAAGCTAATACAGAGCACTAATGATGTGCCAGGGACCATGCTAAGCACATTACATTTATTAAATACTTTAACCCTTACAAAATTCAGAGTTAGGTTCTATTATTATTCTCCACACTACAGACGAAGAAACTGAGGCACAGAAAGGTTGGGTAACTTGAACAAGGTCACACAGCTAACAAGCGGTGGGCCGGGACATGAACCTGGATCGTAGTATGCTAGACCTCCTTTTATATACTTCAGTAGGCGAAAATTCCCTGGTGGCTTAGGCAGTAAAGCGTCTGCCTACAATGCGGGAGACCTGGGTTCGATCCCTGGGTCGGGAAGATCAGCTGGAGAAGGAAACGGCGATCCACCCCAGTACTATTGCCTGGAAAATCCCATGGACAGATGAGCCTGATAAGTTACAGTCCACGGGGTCACAAAGAGTCGGACACGACTGAGTGACTTCACTTTCACTTTCAGGCAAAAAATATGTACACATATAGGTAGAGGCCCCAAAAAAGTAATGACAATAGATCTAGCAAGGCACAAAAATGAATGGGCTTTTACATCCACCTGTCATTCTGTGCCAATGCTGTCATTTTGATAATTAAAGGTTAAAAAAAAAAGGAATATGACAAGAAATATTAAATGACATGAAGTAGAAAAAAATAGAAGAACAGTTTCTCAAGTTTTGCCCTTAATATCGATGCCACTGTTACTAGGACATTGTTTAATTTCATAAATTCACCTTTTGGAATACAGTATATCATAGAAATATTCTAAAACGTATCCTCTTTCAAATGTTCTTTTATTTACACACATAATTTTCAAAATTAACATTCATATATGAAACAGTCACCATGCTGTCTGACTCTTCGGGATTAGAGTAGCCTGCCTAAAAAAATGTTTAAACCACTGCAAATCAACCTGGTAATAGTCCCTGAGATAAGTGGACACCTGTGTTAAAGCACATTTTTGTTCATTTCTCCAAAGAAAATATGCACCTGCCTGCAGGGCTCACAGCTGGCACACCAGGAAGTTCTATCACTCACAGATTTTGAACATCCAACTGTATATTCTGCTTGGAACTGCATGTTTTAAAGTGTTACAACCAGTTTATTAATTCAGTTATTTAGTATTTCTAGAGATATTAACACAAAGACAAGACTAATGAGTCAACACCAAGCCAAGTTCAGATGCAAGTCTTTGTTTTCTAGCACAAAAAAACACACAAAATGTATAGTTCTGTAAGCCTGCTTTCATGTAACAGAATAAAAACCAAGCTTCTTAATAAACATCATGGCTATCAATAATGAGTACTCTAAGAATTGAGGAATACCACCACCTCAGGAAGAGCTCAAGTAAATAAATATTATTTCAGCTGTCTATTCCTAACAGAACTCCCAGCTGATAGACACAAAGTTTATTTGCATCTGACCCTTTTAAAGAAATTTCCACCTCATCAATCTCCCTGTTGCCTAGGGACCCATCCCACCAAATGCTCCAGGAGGCTGAAGATGTCCTGGGCTCAAACCAGATTTCTCTCCCCAAGAACTGGAATGTAAGCTCTATGGGGACAAGGATCGTTTTTATAAACCACTGCATCCCTCACACCTGGAACAGCAGCTAGCACTTAGTAGGCACTCAGTAAGTACTAGCTGAATAGAAGAAAGAATGGTGTGGCAACCCTGGGATTTAAAGCCTGGCCTTCTGAGCTCTGATGTCTGCTATTCTTTCCTGCTACCAAACTTTAAAAGAGAACATCCTTTCTGGCTGACTAATTTATTTTATTTTATTTTTTTTAATAGGTATAATTCAATTTTATTTTTTATTTTTTTTTTAATTTTTTATTTTTTTTTAATTTTAAAATCTTTAATTCTCACATGCGTTCCCAAACATGAACCAACTTTCCTGCCCAAAAATGAACAAAGTGAAGAAAAATAGCATTCAATAGAGCAGTCACACAATCTTGGAACTACCTACAGCTAGCCACAGAGTAACCAATGTAAACAATTGAGAGCTGGGATTGAAAAAAAAAACAAGGAAGCACTGCATGAAAACTAACTGCAAGGTGAATAGTTAACTCTAAGTATTTGTCAAAAGAGAAATAACAGTTTTCACGGTAAGGTAAAATGTTTCAAGATCCCTTAAAAATGGAAAAGATCTTGATTCTGCACTGATTACCTATAAATTTATCTTTATAAATTTATATTCGACAAATAAACTTCATTTAATCACATTAGGGAAAGAGTTTTGGTTAAAAAAAAAAAAAGATCTTTTTATCCAACATATATATGTTTTCAAATCTGTCCTTTTTCTTCTCCTACTATAAGGAAAAAACCAGGATGAGAGAAATCTAAAGATTACTGCCACTGAAGCCAGTACTTCTGGACCCAGAGGTTGATAGGTCTTACCTCTGGTTTTGATATTGTTACTCTCTTTCTCTATCCCACCACACAGATAATATTAATTACAACTGGATTCAGAAGGCATTAAGAGATGATATTATAAAGCCCAGGTATCAAATCACCAATTACCATGTGCCCCCACCACACTGTTATCTCTGATTCTGGAAACAAATTAAATGTCCCATTTCTAAAGGCTGATATGGGTGGAAGTTCGCATGTCAAAACAGTAACAAATATCACTCTTCCTTAGTAAACATCTTCTTAAACGCTTACTCCAGGAGCACTTGCAAACACGGGACAGTATGTCTTTTTAACCCCAGGGTTGCAATAAGTTCCTTGCTCACGATCTAAAGCTTTTTATTTCAATCAGTTGGTCAACAGAGCAGACCACCCTCCCTGTATTGAGGGGCAACAAAGACAAATAGCAGGAGGTGGAAGCACAGGACATAGTTGCAGCTGGTCTTCCTTCCATCTCTGTTAATGCCTCCATCACAGAAACACTATGAGGGAAATACTGAGATGGAATAACAGTTTTCACAGAGTCTATAAATCAACTGTTTAATACAATTCTAAATATCCTCCTAAAAATACTTTCCCAAATAATTGAATTTAAACATCTTCATACTGTTTTACACTTCAGAATTCTTTTGTGTAAACCAATATAATTTGTTTCTTTACTTGACTACAACTCACTATATTTCAGAAGGTTTTTTATTTTGTAGCAGTTCAACAATTCTATTCAGAAACTACCGTTGTTGTTGCTTAGTCACTAAGTTGTATCTGACTCTATGTGACCCCATGCACTGTAGCCTGCCAGGCTCCTCTGTCCATGGGATTTTCCAGGCAAGAATATGGAGCAGGTTGCTATCTCCTTCTCCAGGAATATTCCTCATCCAGGGACCAAACCAGCATCTCCTGCTTGGTAGGTGGATTCTTTACCACTGAGCCATCAGGGAAGCCCTATTCAGAAACGGATCTCTCCAAATGGCAATTATAAATGATATCGGTTTCCTTCTCCAGTTTTTTTTTAAGATTTCAGTTCTCCTGGATACAGCTTTTATACATAGTCAGTTATGACAGATGACATACAGCTGCCACATATACAAATGCTGTGTAAAACGATGTTGACAGAGAACAATCTTCTACTTTAGTAATATTACTAAAGATATAATTATATTACAATGCTGAAATGTTGTTATTGATAGAGCATTCTACTTTTGGAAACTTTTCACAATATGCTGATCTTAAGATAGAAAGCCCTTGATGAACATTACTGTATTATGTATATTTCCTAAAAATTAGAAAACTACTTATATCCAACAATTATAAACACGTAAGTAACTTGTGGCATATCCTTCAGTAGAATATTAATACAGGACTTAAGAGTTCATGGAATAAAATCTCATGGAAAAACAGGGACACGAAATAGTTTTGACACTGCAATTAAGTAAACTAAGCAGAGGTTAAAGAAAGTCTGAAGAGGATGAAAGTGAAAGTGTTAGTCGCTCAGTCATGTCTGACTCTATGCAACCCCATGGACTGCAGCCCACCAGGTTCCTTTATCCATGGAATTCTCCAGGCAAGAATACTAGAGTGAGTAGTCATTCCCTTCTCCAGGGGATCTTCCCGACCCAGAGACTGAACCCAGGTCTCCCACATTGCAGACCTGTTCTTTACCGTCTGAGCCACTAGGGAAGCCCCTGAAGAGAATAAGCAAAGTTATAAGTATTGTGTTGCTGCTGCTAAGTCACGTCAGTCGTGTCCAACTCTGTGCGACCCGAGATGGCAGCCCACTAGGCTTCCCTGTCCCTGGGATTCTCCAGGCGAGAACACTGGAGTGGGTTGCCATTTCCTTCTCCAATGCATGAAAGTGAAAAGTCAAAGTGAAGTCGCTCAGTCGTGTCCGACTCCTAGCGACCCCATGGAATGGAGCCTACCAGGCTCCTCCATCCACGGGATTTTCCAGGCAAGAGTACTGGAGTGGGGTGCCATTGCCTTCTCTGAAAGTATTGTGTTGGGGTGATAGGATCATGAATTTTCTTTCTATTCACTTTCTTCAAATGTATTATTTCTCCAATTGTAAAGAAACTAAATAAATCTAAAGAATTTAAAAGGTAATAAAATGAGACAAGGAGACAGAACACAAAGCGTGCCAGGTCAAACGGGGAAAAATTTTTACTGCCACATCCTTGAGTTACATCATCTCTGAAAATCATCCCCTGTATCACCAGCACTGGCATCCTCTCTTACAACATCTTGAGAATCTCCCCAAGATCCTCACATACACTGAACTCTTCACAACACACAGCAGAGTTCTGGGAAATGTTTCTATAATGCACACAGGGAGGAAGCTTCTGCCATACTACAGAAATTCTATTATTCTGGGAACTTTATTCCTTGAGATAAACTAAAAAATGAATTCCAAGCTTTTACCACACTTTGTCTCTAAAACAGCATTCTAACTAGTTTTCTATTTTCCTAACACAGCAGGATCATGTTTATGGAGAAAGTTAGTTTGACATGAAAAGATAACTCAGGAGTCCATATTCAGTTCATTCCTTAAACCAAGAGAAATCAAAATGTAAACAGACAAGTGGTAAAAACAAACTAAAGTTCCCAAACATTCAGATTCTGTTTGTTTAACAGGAGAATGTTTGTTCAAAGATTATTAAATTTGCCAGTGGGGTAAGGACTTCACAGCGGAAAACAAGTTCATTACACTGAGAATACAGTATAAAACCTATCAACAGTATATGAAAGAAGAAAAAGAAAATCCAATGAGTCCAATCCAGATGGCGATTTTATATACAGTCTTTTCTATAAGCATGTAATATTTTTATATATTTTTAAAACTATGAAACCTCTTTAAAAGAAGATCATCACTGAGTACAGTGAGTACAGCTGTAGAAGAATGGTGGAAACGATGAAGCACCAACATTTGGTCAACAAATACGGTTCGAATTTGACCTCTGGGCATGTGTGAATAGTGATGACCACAAAGATAGTAGGTCGTCGTCTCCCGACTTGAGAGAGCTTACTGCCCAACAGGGAAAGGAACACACCAACAATAAAAGTACAAGGGGAAAACTTCCTTCATTCAGTCACCAAATACTGCCTGAAAGACTGTCTACTGTGTCTCTGGCACCATGGAAAAGGCTGGAAAAACACGGTCAGAGTTTTAAAAAAAGATAGAAAAGCTGTTGGCATGGAGCTAATAATTCAAAAAGAGAGGTGGGCTATATTCAAAACATCATACAAGTTAACTCCAAACTTACAACTCTGTGAAATGCCGAGAGAGTAAATGAAAGGTAACTGAATAATAAGGAAAGGGAAACCGAGAGACAGGACTGTCGAGGCTGGCACAGAGCAGTCAGCACGGACTGAGACAGCGTACTGGTGGAGCCAAGATTCGGGCACAACTATGACAAAGCGGGACATTCCAAAAGACGCATCTATTTACTGTGATACAGAGAGAGACAGTGCTAGAAGGCAGACACAGATTAGGTTATAATTAACGAAGTTAAATTCCATACCACAGTTTTTATTGTGTTTTTTTTTTTTTTTTTTTAATGAGAGAACCTAGAACATGTTTCCATGCTAGGTTCAAATGTTACAAAGACATAATAAAATTTTCACAGCAATAGGGAAAGTGTGTGAAGGACATCCAGAAGTGTAACCAAGCTTGTAAATAACCTGGAAACAGAACATAAGGGGCCATGACAAGTTTTAACAGTGAGGGACTACATTCCCATCAGGCGCAAGCTTACCCCGATGATGCTCAGCCCTTTGAGGTACTCCTGACGAGGCTGGGCTTGAGGAACACAGCCAGCAAGCACTATTTTCTTGTTCTCCTCTTGAGCTTTTCTAAAAGACAGAAGAGAAAGCAGTGTTAATTCTTTTCCTCGCAAGTGTGCCCTGGGAAACCGATGTTAGTGCACATAAGTTCCCTAGAACTCAAAAGGCCCATCTAGTATAAAACAGGATTTTCTTACAGCTGCTTCGAGAGAGTACATTATAATATGACTTCTGGACTAGGCGTCTATTTATCACACCATAAGGGACACCATGGCAGTTCAATCTGGTAAGGTCATTCATTACCGCCTCATTCTAAAACAAAAAAATTTCACTTATATAGAATTCTCAAGGATATAAGTCATTCTTGAAAGCCACATTTTCCAGACAGACATCAGCCATTCAAATAAGTTATATTTATTTTAAATATTAATGACAATGTTCCTAAAACATACTATATGATTTCTGAGTCTTTTTGTCTAGTATAAAAGTAAAATATACATTTTAAAAGTTGAACAGGAAACAAACAGAAGGTATAATATCCCCCTCTCTTCAGAGAATTCACACAGCTCCTCACTTCTGTTCCTCAGAGATGTCTACAAGTTATGGATTATTTATGCTTCTGTCTAGACAATCCCTCTCAATGCAGGTATGATGTGTAAATAGACCTGTGTTCACTATAAATACACAAAGATGAAACAATACTTTAATACTTTATAACTTCCATCCAACACTCCTTGTTTATCATTTGTGTCTTTACCTAAAGATTAGCCTCCTCCCTTTTTTTTGTATTCTACTTTTTTTTAATAGAAGTACATTTGATATTACAGTTGATAGTACAGTACAATATTATATAAGTTACAGGTACACAACATAATGATTCCGTTTTTAAAGGTTATACTTCACTTGCAGGTATTATAAAATATTGGCGATATTCCCCATGTTGTATATCTTCATAACTTACTTATTTTATACCTAAATTTGTACCTCTTAATCCCTTACCCTGATCTTCCTTCTTCCCACTCATAACCACTCGTTTGTTTGCACTGAGTCTATTATTTTTTGTTAACTTCACTAGCTTTTTTATATTTTAGCTTCCACATATAAGTGGTGTTATATAGTACTCGTCTTCCTCTGTCTCATTTCATGAAGCACAATGCCCTCCAAATCCATTCCTGTTGTTGAAAATGGCACAATTCTGTTCTTTTTTATGGCTGAATAATATTCCATTGTGTATACAGTAAATACATGTGACATTTTCTCCATCCATTTATCTGTTGATGGACACTTAGCTTGCTTCCTTATCTTCACAATTGTAAATAATGCTGCTAAGAACATTGGGGATGCATGGTATTTTTTTGAATTAGTATTTACATATCCTGGATATACATCCAGGAGTGGAATCTCATCCTTTTTAAACATAAGAGTGTAGGTATACTATAGCTTAACTAATCTTGTTCTGAGAGGCATTTAGGGTATTTCCAATTTTTCACTATTACAAATTATTCTACAATAAACATGCATATAGATATGTGCACACATATACATGCACAAACACATGAGGCTGGATAGATAAGATAATCTTTGAATATTTGACAAAGTATTTTTGGATTATAAAAACCTAGGTGTGAAAGCTATGCGAAGTTCTCTGTTTCCCTAACATAAATTCTCAGAAGCGGAAATGCTGTTTCAAAGGTATATATGTCTGGTTATTGTATTAGGCGTTTCTTTACTTAGGAGGAAGTTGGGACATATTTGATGTGAGTGCAGGTTAGGGTGTCAATCATTTGTCTGGGCATGTGTGCATTTGGCAAACACTGATGCTCTGCTAGAAGATGGTGGAATACCAAGCAGAGCTAACAACTCCTCCTGGAAACTATCAATATTCTTTGCTTATTTTACATTAAAATTTTAAATCTTCAATTCTTTTTCGAGTATGTGGTTTTTGGACCTGTGATACTCTGTATATTTTTTTCACAGGTTGCCCAGTTACGGGTGATTTATACACCCAAATGTGCTTCTGACTGCCCTCTCCAGGCAATGCCTAGGGTTCTGAAACCAATCGAGAAAGCTAAGGGAATCAGCAGCCCCGTTTCCAGAAGTGGAAACTTTAGGCTACACACTATGAAGTGAAAAGTCTCTATACCTGGCACACCTTGTTTCTGTCAACTTTCTCAAGTGCACAAATTCAGAACTGAAAGCCTAAAAAAGTGAGGGTGGGTGAGGGGGGTGGGGGGTGGATTAACAGAGCCAGCTATCTGTGACCAACAGCCAACACCAAAACCTGCTGTGAAGTATGCAGAGAATGATTAAATGAATGAACAGGCAGAGGACAAAATACTAGTTTATCAGCACCTATAAGCACCTAATAGCACTTCCATAACTTCTTAAAATACTCTGGTATAACTTATCCACTTGGAATCATGAAAAAACTTGTTAACGGGATCAAGGAAATGTGACTGTGGTAAATTGCTTAACATAACCAAGAGAATTACTGCCTAGCTCTGCCACTTAGTTTTACTTTTTAAAAAAAAATCAGTACCAAGCACATCATTGCACACAAATAGCTTTCTTGCAGTAAATGTGAAATATGAAATACCTTATCAAACAAACAAACAAAAAAATCAATCCATTGTAACAAAATTTTTTACATTAATAACACATACAATGGAATAATATCTGGTTTCTTCAAAAATTTCAGCTATATACCTAGATTCACTGTCAAATGTGCAAGAGTCTGATAGGTCATCAAAAACTAAACCCACCCCAAAAAACGTTGGCTTCCAATAATGTGATTCAATTACTCATTAAGTACATCTAAGAAAGTTATGACCAACCTAGATAGCATATTCAAAAGCAGAGACATTACTTTGCCAACAAAGGTCCGTCTAGTCAAGGCTATGGTTTTTCCAGTGGTCATGTATGGATGTGAGAGTTGGACTGTGAAGCAAGCTGAGCGCTGAAGAATTGCTGCTCTTGAACTGTGGTGTTGGAGAAGACTCTTGAGAGTCCCTTGGACTGCAAGGAGATCCAACCAGTCCATTCTGAAGGAGATCAGTTTTAGGTATTCATTGGAAGGACTGATACTAAAGCTGAAACTCCAATACTTTGGCCACCTCATGCGAAGAGTTGACTCATTGGAAAAGACTCTGATGCTGGGAGGGATTGGGGGCAGAAGGAGAAGGGGACAACAGAGGATGAGATGGCCGGATGGCATCACCGACTTGATAGAGTGAGTTTGAGTGAATTCTGGGAGTTGGTGATAGACAGGGAGGCCTGGTGTGCTGCGATTCATGGAGTCGCAAAGAGCTGGACACGACTGAGTGACTGAACTGAACTGAAGACATGATGTAGAAGAAAATGGCAACCCACTCCAGTATTCTTGCCTAGAGAATTCCATGAACAAAGAGCCGGGCAGGCTACAGTTCATAGGATTGCAAAAAGTCAGACATGACTGAGCAAGTATCCACACAAGACATGACAGTAAGTGTTTAAGGGACCACAGTAAGAGGAAGACACGTACTTTGTACTTGACACCATTCTGGTTTATAACAGATAAGATGCAAAAGAACAACAACATCACAGCATTAAGCAACAGAAAGATATACAAACAACATATGATGGAGGGGAAAAGAATATGCACACAGGAAAAGACAGTAAAAAGCTTTATGAAAAAATCTGAGAGGATTTTAAAACAAGATAAGAGTGGAGAAGGCTTGCCAGGTGGCACAATGGTAAAGAATCTGCCTGCCGATGTAAGAGATACAAGAGAATCGGGTTCAATCTCTGGGTCAGGAAGATCCCCTGGAGAAGGCAATGGCAACCCACTCCAGTATTGCTGCCCGGAGAATCCCAGGGACACAGGAGCCTGGTGGCCTATAGTCCACAGGGTCGCCAAGAGTCAGACACAACTGAGCATGCGCTCATAGGAGTGGACAGGGTGCAATGGAGGCAGAAAAAGCTTCAGGCAGTTGTTACAGCATGGACAAAGGCAAGAAGAGAGAAAGCTGGGGGAAAGCATTTCATTACAGAGAAAATTTCTGTATAAAGGAGATGAATAGGGCTTATAATTGTGGAAGGAGCCGCACAAAAAAAAGGCTGGGCAGGCTCCAATTTAGTGGGCAGTGGGGAAATTTTTTAAGTTTTGGTGGCAGAGTGGACACCAAGTGGAGCCAAACTGAGTAAAGGACCAAGGTGGCAAGGTGCAAAATGAACTGCATGGGGGAAGAAGCCAAGGGGTGGTGACACTCATTTAATAAAAACCTGAACACATGTGGAGGATCCAAAAAAAAAGAAAAGAAAAGAAGTTAAACGGAGACGAGTTCTCTTGCTAGAATATACTTGGGAAAGCTTAAGGATGGATCAAAGGTGGTGCCAAGGTTTTGAGACTAAGGCAAGGATTAACATTTTCTAAAAAAAACAGCCAGACAGTGAATTAATTCAGGCTTTGGTGACCACAGGTTTCCGATGCAACTGCTCAGCTCTTCATCTTAGAGTAAAAGCAGATAGACACGGTACTTAAATGGGTGCGTTTATTTCAATAAAACTTTATTAGAAACAAGCAGCAGGTGAGATTTGGCCCAAAGGCCAGAGATTGCAAATCTCTACTCTAAGAAAATACAAAAGAACACTGGTGCCACCAGCTATCAGCAGAAGCTGAGTAGTAAAGATAGAAAGCGAAAGTGTTAGTCTCTCAGCCATGTCGGAGTCTTTGACTGTAGCCCACCAGGCTCCTTGCTGTCCATGGGATTTTCCAGGCAAGAATACTGGAGTGGATTGCCCTTTCCTTCTCCTGGGGATCTTCCTGATCAAGGGATCAAACCTGGGTCTCCTGCACTGCAGGCAGACTCTTTACCATCTGAGCCAACCGGGAAGCCCCAGTAAGGATAGAAGGAAATTCGAATAGGACAGATCAGATCTGAGGTGACAGTAATGCCCAGCAAGTCTCTGAAATGCAACTGGGCTGGCTGGCCGGCAATAAAGTTGGGGGTAGGTTTTAGAAATGCATTCCAAAGTGATGGCTGATGATAATGGATGCGACAGTCTCTAAAGATGTGGAGAGAATCTGTGGAGTACAAAACTGTAAGGTTCTTTAGCAATGTATAAACATTCCCATACGCTAAAACATATTAGTGTGAGAAACAAAAAAGATAAAATCACTACCAACAATTCTATAACAGTAATAATCATGGATAGCATTTATACATACTTTATTACGTATTTTTGAAACGTAATGCGCTCTTTATTATGTACTTTTGAAAACAGTACAGCCAATATACGACAACCCAGGGAAAGTGTTCGGCTAACATTGTCAACTAGACCAGGTCAAGAAACAACAGTCCAAGACGGATTTTAGGGTGTAAGCAGAACACCAGAAAATCAGGAGGAAAAGTTCAAAATAGAGATGCTTAAATAATTTATTTAAAATATTATTTCATGCTTTTTGTTGAATTTGGCTTTAAAATGCTAGGGCAGACCAGAACTATAAGCCAAAAATCATACCCCAGCTATGGAATATTGATGCTACACTCTGTGACGAAAAGTTTTAATGTGATTTCTCAAAGACTGTTCTTGTTCTAAATATTCCTTGCTTACATCCTGTTCTTTTTGCTTTGTGAACTTTATTCAGGTTAATAAGCCTGAAATTTCTTTTATTTAGAAATGTACCTAGCACAGACATATTTTTTAAAGCCTTATCCTTCAAAATATGAATGCTGACAAGAATAATACTTTAAGAAATTCTAAAATACTATAAATTTTAGATAGCCTTGAAATGTCAATTAAAATGAAAATTGAAAAGTTAATTCAATATAATCTTTCATATTTCTGAAGCCTATTTCTAAATTGAAATAGAGATATATCCTTGTCTAAAGCATTAATCTGAATAATACAGAACACAAAGAAACCTTTTCTTCTTTTCTACCAAGCATCAAAAGACGTAATTCGTACAGAATCTTAAAATTCATAGCATCATAGAAAATAAGGGGCCTCCCAGGTGGTGAGAGGTAAAGAATCCTCCTGCCAATACAGGAGACCAAAGAGATTACCCTGATGCAAAGAGCTGACTCACTGGGAAAGACTCCGATGCTGGGAAACCTGAGGGCAGGAGAAGAAGGAAGCAAGAGAAGAGAGATTGTTGGATGGCATCACTGACTCAATGGACATGAGTTTGAGCAAACCCTAAGAGGCAGCGAAGGACAGGGAAGCCTGGTGTGCTGCAGTCCATGGGGGTAGCAAAGAGTCAGACAAGACTTAGTGACTGAACAAAAACAACAGAAAATAAAGATGACATAATATCATTATTTCACAAATGAGACTTAAGACGCAATGGTCCAGGCCCAGAGTTCCACACTTTATGGAGTTAGTGCTAGAGCTGGCATGAGAGCCCATGATATCCAGGGTCCTTGAGTCTTACATTTCAGAACATAAATCAAACTTGAGTTTTGACTGTATAATAAACATTGGAGCAAAAGTTTCTTGATTAAAACAACACAGAAAGACAAAGATTATATTACGCTGAATGTCTTCAAAGTAGAAACACTATTTAATACTTCACAATTCTTGTTTTCCTGAGTCTCATGAACAAAATCATAGTCTAACAGAAGAGTAATAAATTCATGGATCTATCAAGAAAAGCACAGTTCTCTAAAAGCAGCAGATAAGGAGGAAATGTTGCTTCTTCTCCATGTTCATTTCTGTTTTTCCTTATATGCTTTCTGCAAATTGACACTTAATCTATATAAAAATAGTCATAGAATATCTAAGCCTTCAATCAAAATTCTCTTTCATGAGAAAGTATTCTTAAATCTACATCTGATTTTTTTTTATTTCTAAATGTCTACTGATAACACTCCTGAAAACTCTTATTCACAACAGTAATGGAAAGAAGGTCAAAACCAGCTGCTTCTATGCAAAGCAAGCAGTCTAAACTACTCTGCACGTGAGTATTGTCTCCATTCAAATATTCAAGTGAGAGGATGCTATTTTAAGTATTTACATGCAGGCCTATATAGCCCTCTGAAACTCATTATAAATATCTCAGCAAATAATCTAAGACAAAACAACTAAGGATCTAAGTTTGTGATCTGTGTCAATAACCACATGTCCTTCCTAAGTTTTGGAACAACCAGTCAAAGAGGAAAGTTTGTAGCAACAGTGCCACTGTCTCCAGACATGACTGTTGTCGGGACTTGCAAAGTTAGGCTGCTGCTGCTGCTGCTAAGTTGCTTCAGTCGTGTCTGACTCTGCGACCCCAGAGGCAGCAGCCCACCAGGCTACCCTGTCCCTGGGGTTCTTCAGGCAAGAACACTGGAGTGGGTTGCCATTTCCTTCTCCAATGCATGAAAGTGAAAAGTGAAAGTGAAGTCGCTCAGTCGCGTCCGACTCCTAGCGAGCCCATGGACTGCAGCCTACCATGTTCCTCCGTCCATGGATTTTCTAGGCAAGAGTACTGGAGTGGAGTGCCATTGCCTTCTCCGAGAGTTAGGCTAGGAGCTGCCAAAGGTTGAAAATAAAGTTACTCTAAGTGTTGATAGGATTTATCAACCTAAAAAATAATCCAGATATATTCAACTATGTAACTGGGGGTATCTGGAGACATTCAAATACAAAGTAACTGGAGTATTAATCTCAGGATCACAAGACTGATTTCAATGAGAAGTATAAAAAAGTTTTCTTTAAAAAAAAAAAAAAAAACTACAGGGGAAAAGTGATGGGGATGGGGAAGAGACCAAAGACAGAAAGTCTGGGAAGAAGCTACAGTCATCAAGACTGGTACTGGCACAAAAAACAGAAACACAGACCAATGGGACAAGATCAAAAGCCCAGAAGTAAGCCCGTGCACCTACGGGCACCTTATTTTTGACAAAGGAGACAAGAATATACAAAGGGGAAAAGACAGCCTCTTCAGTAAATGGTGCTGGGAAAATTGGACAGCTACATGGACAAGAATGAAGTTAGAACACTTCCTAACACTATACACAAAGAGAAACTCAAAACCGACTAAAGACCTAAATGGAAGACCAGAAACTATAAAACGCTTAGAGGAAAACACAGGCAGAACACTCGATGACAAATCAAAGCAAGATCCTCTATGACCCACCTCCTAGAGTAACAGAAATAAAAACAAAAGTAAACAAGTGGGACCTGACTAAACTTAAAACCTTTTGCACAGCAAAGGAAACTATAAGCAAGGTGAAAAGACAACCCTCAGAATGGGAGAAAATAATAGCAAATGAAATAACTGACAAAGGATTAATTTCCAAAATATACAAGCAGCTCATACAACTCAATACCAGAAAAACAAACAACCCAATAAAAAAGGGGCAAAAGATCTAAACAGACATTTCTCCAAAGAAGACATCCAGATGGTGAACAAACACATGAAAAGATGCTCAACATCGCTCGTTGTTAGAGAAATGCAAATCAAAACTACAGTGAAATATCATCTCATACTGGCCAAAATGGCCATCATCAAAAAGTCTGTTGGTGGGAATGTAAATTGATACAGCCACTATGGAAGATGGTATGGAGATTCCTTAAAAAATTAAGAACAAAAGACTATATGATCCAGCAATCCCAATCCTAGGCATACACCCTGAGGAAACCAAAACTTAACAAGACACGTGTATCCCATTGTTCATTGCAGCACTATTTACAATAGCTAGAACATGGAAGCAACCTAGATGTCCATCGACAGATGAATGGATAAAGAAGTTGTGGTACATATACTCAATGGAATATTACTCAGGCATAAAAAGGAATGCCTTTGAGTCAGTTCTAACGAGGTAGATGAACCTAGAACCTATTATACAGAGTGAAGTAAGTCTAAAAGAGGAAGATAAATATCAGCAAAAAGCAAAGGAGAAAAAGAAAGATATAAGCATCTGAATGCGGAGTTCCAAAGAACATCAAGAAGAGATAAGAAAGCCTTCCTCAGCGATCAATGCAAAGAAATAGAGGAAAACAACAGAATGGGAAAGACTAGAGATCTCTTCAAGAAAATTAGAGATACCAAGGGAACATTTCATGCAAAGATGGGCTCGATAAAGGACAGAAATGGTACGGACCTAACAGAAGCAGAAGATATTAAGAAGAGGTGTAAGAATACACAGAAGAACTGTACAAAAAACATCTTCACGACCCAGATAATCACGATGGTGTGATCACTCACCTAGAGCCAGACATCCTGGAATGTGAAGTCAAGTGGGCCTTAAAAACCATCACTACAAACAAAGCCAGTGGAGGTGATGGAATTCCAGTGGAGCTATTTCAAATCCTGAAAGATGATGCTGTGAAAATGCTGCACTCAATATGCCAGCAAATTTGGAAAAGTCAGCAGTGGCCACGGGACTGGAAAAGGTCAGTTTTCATTCCAATCCCAAAGAAAGGCAATGCCAAAGAATGCTCAAACTACCACACAATTGCACTCATCTCACACGCTAGTAAAGTAAAGCTCAAAATTCTCCAAGCCAGACTTCAGCAATACGTGAACCATGAACTTACAGATGTTCAAGCTGGTTTTAGAAAAGGCAGAGGAACCAGAGATCAAACTGCCAACATCCGCTGGATCATCGAAAAAGCAAGAGAGTGCCAGAAAAACATCTATTTCTGCTTTATTGACTATGCCAAAGCCTTTGACTGTGTGGATCACAAGAAACTGTGGAAAATTCTGAAAGAGATGGGAACACCAGACCACCTGACCTGCCTCTTGAGAAACCTATATGCAGGTCAGGAAGCAACAGTTAGAACTGGGCATGGAACAACAGACTGGTTCCAAATAGGAAAAGGAGTGCGTCAAGGCTGTATATTGTCACCCTGCTTATTTAACTTCTATGCAGAGTATGTTATGGGAAACGCTGGGCTGGAAGAAGCACAAGCTGGAATCAACATTGCTGGGAGAAATATCAATAACCTGAGATATGCAAATGATACCACCCTTATGGCAGAAAGTAAAGAGGAAATAAAAATCCTCTTGATGAAAGTGAAAGTGGAGAGTGAAAAAGTTGGCTTAAAGCTCAACATTCAGAAAACGAAGATCATGGCATCTGGTCCCATCACTTCATGGGCAATAGATGGGGAAACAGTGTCAGACTTTATTTTGGGGGGCTCCAAAATCACTGCAGATGGTGACTGCAGCCATGAAATTAAAAGACACTTACTCCTTGGAAGAAAAGTTATGACCAACCTAGATAGCATATTCAAAAGCAGAGACATTACTTTGCCAACAAAGGTCCGTCTAGTCAAGGCTATGGCTTTTCCAGTGGTCATGTATGGATGTGAGAGTTGGACTATGAAGAAAGCTGAGCGCCGAAGAATTGATGCGTTTGAACTGTGGTGTTGGAGAAGACTCTTGAGAGTCCCTTGGACTGCAAGGAGATCCAACCAGTCCATTCTGAAGGAGATCAGCCCTGGGATTTCTTTGGAAGGAATGATGCTGAAACTGAAACTCCAGTACTTTCGCCACCTCATGCGAAGAACTGACTCATTGGAAAAAACTCTGATGCTGGGAGCGATTGGGGCAGGAGGAGAAGGGGATGACAGAGGATGAGATGGCTGGATGGCATCACTGACTCGATAGATCTGAGTCTGAGTGAACTCTGGAAGTTAGTGATGGACAGGGAGGCCTGGCGTACTGCTATTCATGGGGTCGCAAAGAGTTGGACACGACTGAGCAACTGAACTGAACTGAACTGAATGCATGTACACAGAATATAGAATAATGGTACTGAAGAATTTATTTTCAGAGCAGCAATGGAAAACAGACATAGAGTTAGACTTATGGACATGGGGAGAGGGAAAGAGAGGATGAGATGTGCTAAAAAAAAAAAAAAAGAAGAAGAAGAAGAAAGAAAGAAACAGGACTTCTGAAAGCATGGAAAGAGTTAGTCCAGATCAAAGTCCTTTTGGAACAGTTGGTATAGGATGGCCTTGGCAGGGGCTTTCTTGGATGATGTCTCATCATTATCCATATAGTGTCAGAGTATTAGTGGAGTTAACGATAATTTCAGTATTGAACAGAAATCCTATGATGAGGCCAGGTGTTGTTAGGGCTGGAGGAGCTCTTGTAACGGATCAGGGACTAGGATTTCTTCTGTGACAAGCAGGGGTTTGGTGGGTCATTGTCTGTTGTCATGTAAGTAAAGACTTAAAGGAAATCCCCAACATATGAACCTTCAAAAAAAAATTTTTTTTTTAAATTAAAAAAAAAAAAAAATCTACAGGGGAAAAGTGATGTGGGACAGGGAAGAGGCCAAAGACAGGAAGTCTGGGAAGAAGGACATGGAAGGACCTCCTGCACGAATCAGAAAATGGGTGAATGGTGCTTGCATGGTGGGTAGAAGGTAAGAAACGAGGTTATAGAGCACCAGGTGGGCCTAGCTGACCTCATGCTCCAAAGGAAGTCAAGAGCAGAGAATGACAATGATTCCTCAGGCTCATGGGAAGATGTTTCTCTCTGAATCCCACTAGGGATTCTGAAACAAAATATCCCAAATTGTAAATAATAGTCATCTCTATTGGATAAGGAATTAAGAAAAATAAAGACAACACTCGTAACACTGTTTGTAGAAACCTGACACCCAAACAGGGCAAGGGAACGATTCTCCAGTGTCTGCGGTAAGGCAGGCCGACCAGCTTCTTGGAGACATCACCTTGGAATAAAGACCACCCTAAGAGGATGGATGTGCCATACTCCTCCCTATCTACTTCCCTAACTTACTTAGGTAATCTTAAAGTGGTTCCCACATTCCCAGACCTTCTCTTGGATAGGAAGGTTGTCCAGATTTTACTCAAATGGTTAATATTTTCTACAATATCCCTTGTATGTGGACGTGTGGCTTCAGCTTTACTTCCTCAAAGAAACCAAGTTCACTACTTCAAAACTTTCTGTTTAGTCACCGCATACCTGTTTTTGTCCATATGTTTATATTATTAAACTCTAACTCTATATAACTTCCAGTTAGTCATTCTCATTTGCATTCTTTCACCTCCCAAAGCTTTATCCTCTACACACTGGCCTACATCCCAGGCAAAACATGTGTACCCGTTTCAAGGAAATATTTCCAAAATATGTGGCATGCCTACACTTATTACATAAGGTACCGTGAACCTAACTGAACCTGTATTTGACTGCCTTAGATAAACACTGTAGATAGACTTTCACATCTGTAAGAGACATCTGAAACTTTCCAACCCTGTCATTTCACTTTTAAAAAAGGAAACAGAGGACCACAAAGATTAAATAGATTACCCAAAAGCAGAGTAAAGACAGTACTAGTGGTCACGCATCACTACCCTTTGCTTTGATATAATGATGTCCTAACCAGGGAGTAACAAGATCCATAAGGTTAGGTGGCCCCATGATAAACAATCCCGATAAGCCATATATATTGATTCTTCTTTTTCCTGTGTGTCAGCTATTACTTCAAGAGACTTCTAACTTTTCTATCCAAATCTACCACCATTTCTAACTGCCATGCAATGAATCTACAAAAATTTCTGGAGTAATTTTGAAACAACCAAAAACTTCATTTTAAATTATTTTCACAAATTCATTAATGAAATATTTTGTGTTTATTACATGTACAATATATGCTTAGAGGTCTGTCAGATACCAAAAGGAATTTGCGCCTCCAGGAATACACATGAAGTTAAAAAGATCAAGACAAAAGCATGAAATATACAAACTGAACAGAAATATAAAAGCAATATATTTTATGCACAAGGTTCAGTTCAGTCGCTCAGTCGTGTCCGACTCTTTGCGACCCCATGAACCGCAGCACACCAGGCATCCCTGTCCATCACCAACTCCCGGAGTTTACTCAAACTCATGTCCATTGAGTCGGGGATGCCATCCAACCATCTCATCCTCTGACATCCCCTTCGCCTCCTGCCCTCAATCTCTCCCAGCTCAGGGTCTTTAGAACTTGAGTAAATACAAGTAAGTTTACAGACAAGTAGCAACCAAACTTTTTATCAAGGGACATGCCAGTTAAAAAAAAAAAAAGTGATGGCTCAGTGGTGAGAGTCCGCCTGCCAATGCAGGAGACGTGATTTTGATCCCTGGACTGGGAAGATTTCCTGGAGAAGGAAATGGCAACCTACTCCAGTATTCTTGCCTGGGAAATCTCATAGACAGAGAAGCCTGGCAGGCTAGAATCCATGGAGTCGCAGAGGAGTCAGACACGACTTAGCAACTAAATAACAAACAAGGCCTCATAAAATCTGGTGTAATGTTATCAGTCGCCTAGAAGCTTTTCTCATAGAAGGGTTAGAATACGCCAACACAAAATAGGCCAATTCGGCATAGCAACTATTGCTGAAGGCAATTAAGAAACAGCAGACTCAGGAAAAAACCCTTTTTATCTGTAAAAAGCAGGACATAATTTCCGTTTGTAAAGGTGTCTCCCTCTCTAGTCCCAGGAAGAGAACTACTTCAGAGACAGCTCTTATCACCAGACTCTTATCTGCATAATAAGCCTTACTAAAAAGCCTTTCTTACTGTACATATCCTAATCACCTTCTCATCATCTATACCTCCCCAATAAACCCCAAACCCCTAAATTTTTCTCAATTCTTTACCCCCTTTATTAAGGGGATAATAATCTCCAAATTCTAACTCCTGCATACTTACATAATTACATCCATTTTGTTTTTTTGATTAGTTTGTCTTTTATGACTTTAATTTACATGTCCCAGTTGCTAAACCTAAGAGGGTACATACAAAGAGGTTCCCCCCTCCATTCCTACATCATGACGTTTAAGGTTCAGTGAGTTTATGTAACTTCAAAATTCAAGGCAAAATAAAATGAATGAAGCTAATCATCACCAGATCACTATATACACGATACCTCACTACAAATAGACTTTTAAAAATATTTTTTAAAACTGCATTTAGAACTTGCATAGCACTTAATATTTCCATAAAATGAAAAGCAAATCTGTAACTAGTTCACCTCCCTACAATCAATACATTGATACTCCAGTCATAGCAAACACTTGAGAATATCCTTCAACAGAGAAAAGGAACAAAGAAAGGAAAAAGAAAAAGTTGTTTCAAAAGAAAAAAAAAAAAAAAAAACCTCAAATATATCAGTATATAGGAAGACCTTAATAAGGTGACATTGAAAAGAAGTGTCCTGATCAGCTGTTACATTTATTCAATTCGCCATCCAATTTGCACATTTAATTATAACTTACTCTAATTATCACATACACCAAGAAAGACCAAAATTAATTTACGATAGGAAGCTATGTTTTGAGAAAGGAATAAAGAAAATTCACAGTTCTTATTCCAACTAAACATGGTATTACAGGGATAAAAGTTCTGAAGGAAAACACATAGTTGGTAGTTTTCACCCATATTTAGAGTTCCAACCTGAGTACAATTTGAGCTAGAGTACTATTAGGTCCCAACCTGATTTCTGGTGGAAGACCCAGGCAAAATTAGAATTTATAATTGGTTCACACAGTCTAAATAAAAAGCTGTTGTAAAAGCTTATAAAAGGTTCCTAAACAAAATTTTCAGTTTTTTTACATCTTTTCAAAATCTCGTTTCCAAAGAGGCATTAGTTAATGGAAAAACGGATCCTCTGGTAGCAGTACCAGAAACGTCCTTTGTTTAAACTGGACAAGCAGGAAATACTTTGCCCTGGGAAAGGTGAGGACCAGCAGTTGTCATCTCTTTGGCTAATTTAGTCATGGAATCCCCAACCCACAGGAGTAAGGCAACGGAAGAGATTCAGTGAAACCGCCCTAACTGGGCTTCAGGCAGCTCTAACTCCTGCATGATCGAGAGGTGTCATTAGAAGGGAAGAGACAGAGAATATCAGCATTTTGCGGTGCTAGTTTTCTAAATATTCATTTACTCATTTGGCTGTACTGGGCCTTCGTTGTGGCAAGTGGGATCTAGTCCCCAGCCAGGGATTGAACCCAGACCCCCTGCGTTAGAAGTACAGTCCTAGCCACTGGACCACCAGGGAAGTCCCTGCTGCCGCTAGGTCGCTTCAGTCATGCCCAACTCTGCGACCCCATAGATGGCAGCCCACTAGGTTCCGCTGTCCCTGGGATTCTCCAGACAAGAACACTGGATTGGGCTGCCATTGCCTTCTCTGAGAGAAGTCCCTAGGGTGCTATTAAAAAAACTCATTTTTTAACATACTCTAGTTGAACTAGCTAATTCAGAAGAAGTCATAGTCTTAAATGATCAATACTGTTAAAGCAAATGATTTCATACATTGACATGAATCCACCACGGGTGTACATACATTCTATGGCAAAACCAATACAGTATTGTAAAGTAAAATAAAGTAAAAATTAAAGTTAAAAAAATAAATAAATAAAAATAAAGCAAATCATTTCCAATCTTCAGCACTGATCTATGTAGTACTCTGTCTTTCAATAGACATCTCTGCCCTACAAGACTGTAAGTTCCTTGAGGGTAATACCTAGATGATTCTCTACACATCTCAGAGTACATTTTCAAGAAACTTCTTGCAATATAATAAACCAATGAAAAAGCAATTAGCAGGAAATAACACTAGAATCAATTATTCACTCAAGTTGTGATTAAGAGCCATGCGTATATCCCTTAAAATTTAATAAAGCCAGCACTAAGCAGGAATCCATATTTTACATCACCAGGAATACAGACAATCCAAGCATAGGAACTACCTTCGATTAGTATCAACACCATTTATATACTCTGAATTAAGTCCTTAAAGGTCTCTGACTTTCAGAAATTAAATAAACAGTTTATAAGAATTACTATCATATTCAGAACTATTTTCATAGGGTTTAAACAGCACCATTTTCCTTTCAACTCTCTCCTTTGTCCCCTCCATTACTCTTTCTTTAAATTTTTATTTTATCTTCAGAAAAGTAATATAGCTATTGGTTATAATTACTCTTGACCTCAGATGAGAAAGGTATTGATTACAAACATTTTTTTTTTAACCTCACAGACAAACCTTGGAGCCACTACTCAATTCTACTCCTAGAAAGCAAAGCAATTTCAGCAAAACAAACACTGCCTTCTATGTGAAAATGCCCCATTACCAAAACCCACTTTGGGGTGGGGGAGTCTGTCAAGGTTTTCCTGTTTGCAACACCAGCCAAAGGGCAAACTTCATCACCTTGACACCAATTCAAACTATCAACTGAAATAGCCAAGCAAATGACATTCACCATTTAGCAACATGATTCAAACTAAAGTATACCATAATAAACTAAAGAGAAGTTTTTTCATTTTTATTTCATCATTATCAGCAGAATCATACAGAAAGGGACTACAGGCTCCCACTGAGACATGTAAAACAACGTGTGTGTGTGTGTATATACACACACACAAAGAACATATAGGACTGCAGCAATTTAAAAATTTTTACTTAATCAACAAATATTTATTGAACAATTGCTATATAGCAAGCATGCAATATCTTGAGTCAAAAACTATATGTTAAAAGTGAAGGGAAAGATTTGGTTTAGTTTAACTGTATAACCTTATTAATTATCCATTTCCCTTTATCTGTACAAACAAAGCATGTCATTCTTGTGATTTCTTTCTTTTAATTATTAAGGCTAGTAGACATCCATGGGTAATTTAAAGTTTCCATTTTCCTCTGTAGACTTTTCTCTGAATTCTACTGAAATTGATCAATTAATTGGTCCTATAAGTAACTATATTTTACTAATGCACAGAAGTAACACAGACATATCTATATACATGAGAAAAAGGGAGAACTAACAGTATTAGACTGATATTCCTTCATTTTTATCTTAGAACTAATAAACAAGATACTTCATATTATCTGTATTTAACAGTTAACATGTTTTCTCCCTAAGATGAGAAACAAAGCAAGGATGCCCATTCTTATCACTCTTATTCAGTATTATAATAGAGGGCCTCGTATAAGGAAAAAAAGGCATACGACCACAGGGGAAAGGAATTAAAAAGGTTTCTTCACAAATGAAATAACTGAGTACGTATAAAGTTCTAAAGGAATAAAAAGCTACCAGAACTAACAAGTTAGTTGAGCAAGACCATGGGATTCCAGAGAAAGTAGCAATTAATAGACAGGCAAAGACAAGCTATCATATGAATAACAGGAGTTCCTAAAAGAGAAAAAAACCTGAAGGCAATGGAGCAGTATATGAAAAATTATAATTCAAGAAAAGTTACATAAAAACATTTTAAATGATTTGTCTATATATCGGAAGATTATACTATATACCTGAGAACATCACCCCAGAACAACAAAAACAACCAACACCAAGACACACTCAATAAGATTACTGGACTCTTAAGGAAAAAATTCCTTTGAGCTTCTAGGCAAAGACAACACATGAGTTTTAAAAAGGGGAAAACTTACAGTGTCACCAGACTTTGAAAGCAGTGCTCTACGCCAGAATTTTAGATCTTGCAAAACTGATTATCAAGTATAAAGAGCACTATTATCGACATACCGTGACCAAGAGGCTGCTGTTCCCAGGAATCCTTTCTAAGAAACCTACTCAAATGTACTTCAAACCACCAAAAATAACTAGAAGGATATTTACATGGGATCTTGTGGCAGGCATTAAACACACAGTCATTTGTGGAATGAATGCCAAAGAAGGGCTGAAAATGAGAGATTATGTAATGACTACATGATGATAGAGAATTCCCATTGAAAATATTTGGGAGGAGAATGGAATCCAGTATTAGCAAAAAAATTAAAAAAGCTTTTTAACATCTTCAGTAATTGTAACTGGTGATGTCCAAGTATTATTACCCTGACACTACCACATGGGCTTCTCTGGTGGCTCAAACAGTAAAGAATCTACCTGTCAATACAGGAGACCCAGGTTTAGTCGCTGGGTCAGAAAGATCCCCGGGAGAAGGGACTGGCTCTCCACTCCAGTATTCTTGCCTGGAGAATTCCTGTGAAGAGCCTGGCGGGCTACAGTCCATGGGGTCACTAAGAGTCGGACACAACTGAGTATCTAACACTTTCACCACATGTAGAGAGTGAGAAAAGCTAGTGACAACTATGAAAGTGAAGTCACTCAGTCGTGTCCGACTCTGTGAGACCCCATGGACTGTAGCCCGCCAGGCTCCTCCATGCTCTGGATTTTCCAGCCCAGAATACTGGAATGGGTTGCCATTTCCTTCTCCAGGGGATCTTCCAGACCCAGAGATGGAACTCAGGTCTCCTGCATTACAGGCAGGCTCTTTACCATCTGAGCCACCAGGGAACCCCAATGACAACTATGGGATAATTCTAATGCTATCATCCTCAGTGTACTTGAGAACTAGGATTCTTGGTGAAGGAAATATATATGTAATATATGAGATTAAGGTGAAAACCCTATAAATTTAAGTGTAAATTGGAAATGTCAATATGAACTCGTGAGCTATTTTATCTTAAAAGTTGGGTTTGTGTGTGTATGTGCCCACTGAAAAGAATGAAATGGACTAGAAATAAAAACCAACACAGAAGCAAACCTCCAGATGTGGTGATGAAACTCCATTTCCCATTAAAATAACCAAGGCTTTGCAGAGAAATGTACATCTGGGACAAGACATGTACACGATGAACTTGGAACATCTTATCAAACCATCTGAGAGCAAGGAAGCAATCAGAGAGTTCCAGGGTCATGTCAAAGGGTCTCAGAAACCAACCTGAAGGGCATCACAGTGGCCAACGACAGGACAGTTTGAACTTGGGCAAGAATCGCAATTGACTAAAGCCCAAATATGTTTCAATTCATGAATTTCTAACTATGGTTTTTAAAAAATGGATTACCAGTCACCTTCTGAGAATGACAGAAAACCAACTTATTATCTAGGAAATCGGGTAAACAAAAAGAATCTAGAATTTAATCTGCCTTTCTCTATAAACTCTACCAGCAAGTAAATAGCAGATGAGGGGGAACATGTCCTTATAACATCATTACAGCTAATTTCTGACAACAGGATGATATGGTAGAAAGTCACCATTTTCCAAACTCCAAAGAAATATAGACTCTGGGCATCATGCATCAAAAGCTGGTAACACTGCAAACAGACAAACCACCACCTGTTACGAGCCTCCTGATGAGAAAACAATTCAACCTAAAATCCCATCAAGGCACTGCAGCAAGCTGCCAATTTGCAGCAAAAACAGGACAGGGGAACATACTGAACCGCACTGGAATACGCAGTTCAGCAAAATCTGGTCTATGAAGAATTCGCAGGTTGAAAGGCCCAGGTTCTTCAACAGGTAAATTTTCAACAGATAAGGAAAGAGACAGAAGGGGAACCTACTGATTAAGAGATTTTAAAATACACTTCAGGTGTTTCCTCCTAAATGGGTCATTTCTTGAACTGAGGGGATAGTGACAGAGGTGTTTGCTTTAAAGTAATTCCCTAACCTATACACTGTTCGGCATACAATTTTATATATTATAAAATTATAATAATTTTTAAAATTTATTATTGTAGAGTTAAAATAAATCTTTAACAACAACAACAACAAAATACTCTAGAACTAAATAACCACAGATTTCCCAGTAAACAAAAAGGGGAAGAGAAGTAAAAGTGTGGTAGCTGTCTCTAAAGTCTTTTCAACCTCCCTATATATCTCAGAACCCACACAAAAGCGGTTTGAACCCATGGTATGTAAACAGGATGTCACAGTTAGCTGGAAGAACCCCAGTGCATGCTTGTAGAAAGAAAACTGTATTCTGTCCTCTGATCATCTTTGGAGGAGGTAACTGGAATGACACTGAAAGAGACCAAGCAAGTCAGAATTATTACTAAAGAGATTCCAAGAGAACATCACAAAAAAACCTGCTTGTTTTCTATATTTTGTGGCACCTGGTTACTGTTTACACCACCAAAAGGACAGGAAAATGAAAAAGCATGAAGAGTGAACAGAATTGCACTCTGCCTGCTCTTCTGTACTGAGGACAGGGAACTTCACTCATTCTTTCTGAGAACATAACTGTGAGCTTTAAGAGGCAGGCGATTCAGGAACGAAGATCCTAAGCTGCCCATTTGGGTTCTGGCTGTGTCACAAATCATCAGCAAGACAAACTGCCTTTCGTCTCTGAATCTTCGTTTTCTCACATACACATGAACATGGTTCAACAAGATGAACACTGACACTTATTCCAGCACTAAAAATCTTGTTGAGAAATATTTGCCCCCAAAAGGTAATATTTGCCACAAGAATCCACCAAGATTTAGCAAATAATACCACAGTGGCAAAGATCATTAGACATTTTTTTCTTTCCCATTTAGAAAGTTTTATTTAACTACAAAAAAATAAAATTTCTTTGAAAATTCCCCCCAAAAAGCTGTGATAGATGCTCAATCTTTTTACACCCCACTGAGCTCCAGTAGAGTTGAAAATCAGCAAATGAAAACAGAAGAAGAATATTGAATTTTGAATATTTTATATTCTGGTTTATGGTTTCACAAATCCATTTGTAAAACTGTGACAGAAATTACTGCGGCTTTAAAAAGTGACAATAATGAAAACAGGTAAAAAAATTCCATTTCCTTTCTCTCACCTCCAGTTTATAGTGTTCAAATTTAAACTCCATCCATCAAAATTCCAAGTAACATTCAAGTCACTACTTTAAGCGCCAAACAGAAAAGAAATAAGAACACAAGAAATGGACATCCCTGAAAGGTGAAACCCAAGAGTCTAAAGGATGGTCCATGTCTCCTAGAGGACAACAAAAATGATCATGACCACAGAATTTTCCTTTTTACATCACATTAGGCTTTTTCAGAACAATTTTCATAGATATTACATGCTGCCTCATGCAAGCTTCATGAAGAACCTGAGTTAAAGGATGGATTATTACTTTGCAAATAAGGAAAATGAAGGTTAGAGAAGCAAGCTAAAAAAAAATGGAATATAAGAATAAGAGAGGAAATTAACATTAGGCTCTAGAACTTTAAACAAAATGGATACATCAAAATACTCAGAAAAAAAAAAAAAACAATACATGGAAGAGATTGCTACCTGCTGAAGAAGAAAGATGAGGCTTCACTTAAAACCTGGACAAAACCATCTGTCTACTTGGGTCACCCTCACTAGAGGGGTAGGGAGGCCACTAGAGCTTCACAAGTTGGAACACTTCACTGTAGAAGAAATGTGTTTTCAACTACTTGCAAGTCTTGTAAGCAAGCGGATGCTGCGGAAAGTAACTGAACTCGGTGAATCCATCTTCCCTCTCTACCACTGCAAAATTAAAGAACTAGAACACAGAGAAAACCCCAAACCTTTCCTATGGTTACAGAATTTCAAATCCCCATACTCTAAAAGCGGTGGGAGGAGAGAAGGTTGAGTCTGATATACGATGTACAAGCCCTAATGAAATTCAACTCTCCCTGTTAAAATAAAATGTATTTGGGCATAGACTGCTATCCTCCATAGCAACAACAGAACCCAACAGCAAAGGGAAAAATATATTTCTAAAATAGTATTTAGAAAATAAAACATTTTCTATTGCTCTGACATGGCCTCTTTCCTTTCTCAGCAGATGATCTTACTTCTTATTTCACTGAAAATCAGAAGCAATCAGAAGAGAATTGTTGTTTCCTTCCACCACTGTGTCTATCAAACTACTTGCTCTGTGTCCACATCTGTTAAAATAAATCAATTGTCCTTACTGCCATGTAAGCCCAATACTTCTGCTTGTATGCAGGATCCCAGTCGCTCGTGCACACTCTGCTCCCACGTGTGTGCTTAGTTGTTCAGTCATGCCCAACTCTTTGTGACCCCATTGACTGTAGCCCCGCCAGGCTCCTTTGCCCATGGAAATTTTCCAGGCAAGAATAGTGGAGTGGGTTGCCATGCCCTCCTCCTGGGGATCTTCCCAACCCAAGGATCAAACCTACATCTCCCGCATTGCAGGCAGATTCTTTACCATCTGAGCCACCAGGGAAGCCCATGAATACTGAGTGGATAGCCTATACCTTCTCCAGGGGATCTTTCCAACCCAGGAATTGAAGTGGGGTCTCCTGCATTGCAAGCAGATTCCTTACCAGCTGAGCTATCCTGTGCGCTGCAACTTGAGATCCCACGTGCCGCATTTAGGACCTGGTGTAGCCAAATAAATTGCTTTTTTTCTTTTTTTAAATAAAAATACAAAACAAAAACTCTCTTTGGCCCTAAATTTTTCCCTACTCAACTCTAGCTCCATTTCTGCTTCACTTTATATACCAAACCTCCTTTAAGTTGCAATCTGTACCCTGTCTTACTCTCTTTCTGTTTTAAATTCACTCACATCAGTCCTATATCCATCCCCACGTCTCCACTGCACCTGCTCAGCAAGAACCACCACCAGCTCACTCCCGGTTGACAAACTCAGCAGATCAATTCTCGGTCTGCAACTGACTCAGTCTCTCGGCAGCACTTACACAGCTGACCGCTCTCTCTTCTCGAGACGTATCCTTCACTTGGCTTCTGAGACAAAACACTCCTGGTTTCTTCCACCTGGACTGAGCCCCCTCTGCTGGCTCCTAGTCCTTGGTCTTCTCCTCTGTCTACCCCAATTCCCTAAGCAAACTTCTTCGGGCTCACGGCTTTATATACCAGAATGAGGATTCCCAAATACTTCTCTTAAATCTCAACCTCATCTATATAAACAGCTGTCTTGTAACCATCTCAAATGAAGCATGTTCCAGCCAGAATTCCTGATCTCCCTTCTGTGAAACAAGTGGGGAAATCCATCTCTTTTCTATCAAAACGGGTCAACTGCACATGCTCTGCATCCTAATCAAAAGGAAAGGTCTCTCATCTGCGCTTCCTGAACAATGAAGTCATCCTAGGTTTTATTCTACTCAACTCTTTTCTCACTACAAGGCGTCAGGTAAGTAATAGCTGCTTCGTACAAGAGTTAAGAACATCGCAATTACAGTTCTCCGATTATTAGACTCTTATATAAGGTTTCATACTAAAAATATATGGCCCTTGGAAAGTTATTATCTAACTTTTACTTGAAGAATAAGAAACATTCTGAACATTAATTGTTATAGCTATAGGTAATGAGGCTGAAAACTGTTGGGTTTTGAATCCAAAACTTTTGCCCTAAAACTTTTCTTAAAATAGTCTCAGATACACCATCATGACTAGGTTTTGACCTCTTACAAATGTGGGGGAAAGCAGCAAGGCCCCATGACTAATAATTGCCTGATTTCCACTCATTTTTCAAGTAACAACTTAGATGTCATTTCCTCCAGAAAAGTCTCTTCTAACCACTGCAACTTTCGGTCTTGAGTTTTTTCGTGTATTCTTCTGTAGTGCCTGATACATTTCCCTAGCATAGATTGTATCGTATTCTATTACGACAGTCTCTTGGTTAGTGTGCACCTCCTATTAGATTCTGAGAAAGCTGGAGTGCTCACTATTGCTTGCCAACTCATATCCCTTCTCCCGATGCATACCTTTTTTCTTACTAACAGAAACTTGATTTTGTTTGTTGTCAGTCCTTTGAGGCATTGTGCTTGGGAATGTCTCCCCAAATCCCAGGTCAGGTTAAAAAAAAAAAAAAAAACCAGTCTAAAGAAGTCAGTGAAGATGTCTCCATTCTCCTTGCTAGTAAGTAACTTTTAGGTCTGACTTTGGGATCCACTTCTAGCCAGAGGTATGCAGTTGGAGTTTTGAGGAATGATTCTCCTCTCTACTAAAAAAGAGAATGATGAGGGTAATCTCTCTCTTCACTGGCTGTGCATCGTAAGTGCACATAATACTGGAAACTATTGCTACGATAGCAATATTGCCACAAAGGAAGAAGAGCAGAATCAAAAGGACCATGTATCATAGCAGACACTGTTGAACGAAATTAATCAAACCAGAACTGTGATCTCCAGGCTTCTTACTATGTGAGATGATAAAGCCCTCACAGTTCAGGCTACTTTTGGTTGAGCCTTTTGCTACTTACAACCAAAGGTACCCAAGCTGAAATGTCTTGGTTCATCACAATATATTAATGTAGCGGTAAAGCCAAACAAATCCCAGTATCCATATTATTCTACTGTACTACCAGGCTTTCTTCTTAACTGGCTAAGCCAGAATTTGAACCAACTCTCTTTTTTGGCCTTAGCGCAGGCCTTGCCTCCTTGTTTGCCACTACGAGATGCTCCTGCCTAACAACCAACAGAGTCACCCTCAACGGCGCCGCTTCACCCTTTCATAGGCTGAATGGCGACTGTTTATTTCAATCAACTCTTATGACTCCAAATCCAGACCTCTTTTTACTGAATCACAGTTGATCCAGGAAATCTAGGCATCTGCACTTTATTTACAAACCCACTAGCCTGACATCATTCCAGATGCCAGACATCATCAGAAGTTCATTTTGGCAAATGAGGTACAAGAAGTGTTGGGAAAATGTAAGACACTTATACCTACAAAATACTTGCCTTTCTGATGAGTTCATATGTATGTTTCAGAACAGAAAAACTCTTTTCTATAAGTACGATATGCACTAAACACCGAACACCTATCTATCTCACAACCAGGACTCACTTTTTACCTGTCCCTCCTAGTTCAAATAAACTTAAAGTACATATAACGTTAACCACACTAAAAACCACACCTCTAAAGGAAAAAGATACGTCACTAAATTCCCAGGAAAGGAATGGTTTCAACCAATTTAGTGCACATTATTAGGAAACTAAAGGGGAACTCTTTTACAGATAAAGAAAGGAGGGCTCACAGAGGCTGACCGTTTCACTAGAAATCAGATTGTCAGGGCCAGAATCAGAACTAGAAATCTGGATTCAAATTCCTAATTCAGCGCTTTCTCTACAATATCACAGTGCTTCCAAGTTGTGCATTAAATATTTACTGATAATTCTTGGCCAAACAAAAATAATCCATTACTGTATGTTCAAGTAAATCAAAAACCTTTTAGCAAGTTTAGGTGACAGATGCACGTTGCCTTGTATATTGACTTTTTTTTTTTTTTAAGTAAGCTTCACTATGTCCTATTTATCTTTTCCACTTTTCAAGTCAACAAGATTTAGTTTTATTTACATAATTTAAACAAACCAATTGTTATCAGTGTAAATACACTTAAGGGGGAGTGATGGTTCTGCCTTTAACACATCTACTTTCTACTTTATAAAAACATTGCAGCATATCATATTTATTAGACTTTTGCAAGACAGACCAAAACTGTCACAATTTTAAACACTATAATTTCCCTAATGAAGCAATTATCATGATAACGTTGACTTCACTCAGCATCCTCTTGGTTATGAACCTAATTCCTTTGGGAAGTACTAACCTGGGACTCAGGAAATCAACAGTCTTTAGAAATTTATTTTAAAAGGTTAATTTATATGCGATCTTAGTGTTGTACCCGATTCCAATACCTATTTCACTAGAGATGAGGAAATCCCATGGACGGAGGAGCCTCGTAGGCTACAGTCCATGGGGTCGCTAAGAGTCGGACACGACTGAGCAACTTCACTTTCACTTTTCACTTTTGTGCATTGGAGAAGGAAATGGCAACCCACTCTAGAGTTCTTGCCTGGAGAATCCCAGGGACAGAGGAGCCTGGTGGGCTCCACCTTGGGGTCGCACAGAGTTGGACACGACTGACGCGACGCAGCAGCAGCAGCAGCAGAGATGAGGAGTCCAAGTCAATTGCTATATTTCCGTCTTCTCTGCCAGTGTTCAGGAAGTAGTCTGACGTCAGTCTGGACCAATGATACAGCAGAAAGTCTTGCTTAGGTCTTCAAAGAAGGAAAAGCCAGTCTCTTCCCCACTTTTATTAAAATAGCGACTCAGCTATATTTGTGGTCCTTATAACCACAAAAAGGACCAGGTTTAAGGATGAAGGTAAGAATATAAAAGGAAGAAGAAAAAGAATAAATGAACCTAGATCTCTTATGACAACAATTAAGTTCAGTCAACCCACCCTGAAGCTTCCCGAGGCTTCCTGTTTTGAGAATAATCCACTTCCTTATTGTGTAAGTGAAATTCAGCTGAGATTTCTATTACTTGCAGCAAAAAGGATCTTAACTGATGAAATAGTAAAATCAAGTCTATGGACAAAAAGCACTAGAAAGACAAGAGGCTGTAAGCCTATATTATTACAACAAGAATCACTACAAAGAACTTCCCCCCTCAAGAGATGGTTCAAATACCAGCCAAGACTCAGGTTTTCTCTAGAGCAAGGGAACTCCAAGACCCTCCCTAATTAATATCTTGACTTAATAAACTATCAGGAAACTAAAGTATTTCTATTCATTTTTTCACATAGTTATTAGCCACCAAGCATACTTCTAGGCTCTAGGAATACAGCTATAAACAAAGCCCTGGAAGCTTCCACTGCAAAGAGGGAAAGATAATTAACAAGTAAATAAAAATCTTCCTCATGGATTTAGTTCTACTGTATAAAAATCAGGAAGCACTGAGCAAGTTCTATCATGATCAGTATCTGAAAATTATGAACCATTGGACAGCAAGGAGATCCAACCAGTCCATCCTAAAGGAGCTCAGTCCTGGGTGTTCATTGGAAGGACTGATGCTGAAGCTGAAGTTCCAATTCTTTGGCCACCTGTTGCGAAGAACTGACTCATTGGAAAAGACCCTGATGCTGGGAAAGATTGAAGGCGAGAGGAGAAGGGGATGACAGAGGATGAGATGGCCGGATGGCATCACCAACTCGATGGACATGAGTTTGAGTAAACTCCGGGAGTTGGTGATGGACAGGGAGGCCTGGCATGCTGTGATTTATGGGGTCACAAGGAGTCGGACACGACTGAGCAGCTGAACAGAACTGAACTGAGAGTAGAAATAAACAAGAAGACTGCATGAACTCTTACTAACATGAAGAAAAAGTCAGAGAAACACGACCTGAGAACAGGAAGAAAAAAATTGAAATAAAGAGAAAAAAAAAAGTCAGGTCAGAGTTGTTAAAAAGAAGAGAAAGAAGGAGAAAGGTCAAGACTATGAAATCATCAAAACACAGACACAACAAATAAAGAAATGGGAATTTACATATATTACAATTTTCACATTAGAAAGAAAGAGACTAGGACAAATGGCATGTCAGACCAATTAACAAGGTCTAGAACCCCAGATCTTCTAACATCTCTCTTTAAAAATTTTTTTAAAAACCTATCTCAGGCCAGCAGAAAACACTGAAGTTCCCAGCCCACATCACAGACTACCTCTAAACCACAACTGACTTTTCAAAACCCACCACACTGTAACCCACATTCCAGGGTTCAAAATCCACCTCATGAGATGGCCACATGAGCAAGAGACACCATTTGATTATCTCATATACAAAAAGAGAGAAATTCCTGCACCCTCTTCTATGTCTCATATGTAAAAAATAAAGGCTAGTAGAGAAAATTTAAATCAAAGAAAAATTTTAAAGTGATAAACACAAACTTAAAGCTCTGCATAAAAATTGTCCAGAATTTCAGTGTTCCCGCATTATGAATCTCTCTGACTGGGTACTATCAGATAACTAAACTGAGTAACTTGGTATCCTGATTTTGTCAGAATAACTTGGTATCCTGATTTTGTCAGAAGAAATTAAGGAATCATTAAGTATCCAGTGAATTGTTTAACAACTTCAAGTAACAAGGTAAAGTAAGTTACTAGGCTAAGTCATGAGCACTGGACTAAATGGCTCCCTCTTTTAATGTGTATTTTAAATTATTTTAGACAGAACCATAGGCAATTGCAATTTTCAAGTGCTATCGCTACCTTTATAGTATACTACATAATGAAATGGTTTCAGAGTTCAAACCATAAGCCAATGGGAACTATCACTATGGGGCAGCCTGAGACTGGGCCCAAATAGTGGGAAAATACACAGAGGATTTTTAACCCAAAGTTGCTTATAAATGTACATTTTTAAAGACAAATATTTTTAAATAGCAGGAAGCTTTAGACATTTAAAAAATATAAACATTTATTCAATTGCAAATACTGAATGCTTATTCTATACCAGCCACAATTAATGCAATTTAAATAAAGAAATCATCCTTAAATGCATATGGAATATTTGGTTATTCCTGATCACAGGGGATGATAAAAATGCCCATGTTTTATACATATAGTACTCACATGTCCTCATGTATGCCTCTAAGCCCAGCATAATTTTTAGTGGCTCTCTGTCGCTCTCAGAGGTCTCAGGTTGGCCACTGAATTACAGGCTTACTCTACCACAGTGGGTAAGCCGACAGGTGCTATATGGTAGCTAGTTACCATAATGCCAAATACTACTATTAGATTTTTGTTACTATGTTGTAGATAAGAATAACCCAACCTCAGATAAAATGTAAGGACTCAGATGTTATATCAACAAGATAAAAGCATTCTGTGATTGCTGAATAACAACTTTAAAAGGGATTTGTTTTCTTAATTCAAACACCCAGTAGTCAAATATTCCATCGTTCAGTGCTCCCAGATTAATGGTTTGCAACTAAACCCAGCAGAGCTTCACGGCCACGTGACCAACGAAAGACCCAAAACACTGGGGCCACTTGCCAGACTACCACAAGAACAAAGGCCTAGCAGGTGGCCATCCGCTGCTCCAAATTAAATCATGCTGCACAGAACATTATCTCCAGCATTGTATGATGTTGTTTTTGTGTCATGTTACTCCTCATATCCAATTTTCAAAATTAAGACAAAATTGGTTTTAACGATGGGCAAACCACAATAGGAGATAACAATGATCTAAATAACATTGTTCAAGACTCAGTGAAAAGGGCCCCTCCCAAGTTACAGAAGTAATCACCAAACCCTACCCACCCCTCACCCCAATATTTGTTCAATGAAGCAGTGCTATATCTGGAACAAATCCCGGGGCCTAGTTAAACACCAGGTGGTACACCAGGGTAAAATTTTCTTTTTTTTTTAAGTAACAGATGGCTCAAACTTTTCATCTTTATGACAGGCAGCAAAGGACTTAGGCAAGTGAAACTGTCTTCCAAGTACTTTGTACAAGTTATACAATTACTCATGTGACTCATCCCTTCACATCATAAAGAGAGCAGCAGGTGAGAGACAGATGCTATGCTCCTGGATTATTTATTACTCTGTATAACAGACGTACAAATGATACGTCTTCTGTACATAAATACAGAAGCATAACTAAATATGCTTCTGTACTTAAATACGGTTATATATTTGATGGTATTCTGCTTCCTCTGTTGTAAAATTAGGGGGCTCAATTAAATGAACACACCTGTTTCAGTAAATAAAGGTGAGATGCTACAAATCTGAAATAAAAGTCAAGAGCAAGGAGAAACATGTAGCCAGCTTCCTTGAATTTGACTTGCAGGATATTTGTAATAGAAATTTAAGAATGGAAAGTAGGCAAAAGCTGGATGGGTCAACCTACAGGCATCTGATCACTATTTCAAATTTGCCCAAATGGACCAGGAAAGCCTAATGTAAAGTAAAAGGAATTAGGCTGAGTGATTTTTTCTTCTTCCTTCCCTATCTATTTTCCCCCACCACACAATTCACTGTCCAGCCAATGCCCAACCACAAACAACCCTGCACCCTTGCATCAGGCAAAGTTAGTGAAAGGGGTGGGTATCCCCTCATTAGAGTCAAGTTAAGTCAATGAAATCTTCACAGGAAGCACCCTGGGCCATTAAGAAGAAAGAAGGCAAGGTACTCAGCATTTACCACCTCCTACTCCAGGACAAGGTGAGAAGCACATGGTGGGGTCAGGGGCTGCCCTGCCCATCACCTCAGCTTTCTTATGGCTGAGAATCAAGGGATGGTGACCTATGGGTAAGAACTGCTGACCCAGGGAAGAGCTAGTGACAGGTTAACTGTTTGGTGACATCAATAACAGCCTTACCTATAGACCCAATACATGAAGCAATCCTATGAACACGGACTTCCTTACCCACCACAGGGGACACGGTGACACAGGCAGCAGACAAGTAACTCCAAACAGACTCGAGGAGGAGTGTGCTGCTCAAACACGTGCACCAGGAAAAGGAAAGCTACAGGTTTTTACTGGAAATTAGATCTGCTCAAAACTGCACTAGAGTTGTCTCTAAAATCCATTTGAATAGATTCCTGATACATTTTGAGCTTGGCTGAAAATCAAATACCATATACATTATTACTCCTGAGTAAAAACGAATCCCGAATTCTGCCAAGTTTTTGCAAAAGACCTTTTTTAAAACACAATCTGTTTACATGTAGAAGCCTTCTTGGTGAAATACTTCTCTGAATGGTACAGATTTAACTAGTCTTACCTTTGTATGGCATTTCATAATCATCACTGAGTTTCAAAAACCTGCACTGTTTTAAATATGGTAGCTTTATAATAGTTGATTATGTTCTTTATAAATATTTTGTGAATAAACTGAAGCAATAATATTATGCCTGAAACAAAATTTCATTTATTGATACCTGTGTCAAAATTGAAAATCACCAAAAAAAAAAAAAAACAAAAAAAGTGCTCAGTAATATTACAAAAAATTAAAACTCCATAAATATTTTCTTTGGTAAAATGAAAAAAAGCAATTATTTTTAAATATCTGCTTTTACTAAAGCATATTACACAAGCCCTGAGTTAATTAGTTCACACTTGAGGTCAGCTACCTAGCATGCCTGTCAATTACAAACACTATGATCTGTGTTTCTACAATTTCTGGAACTTGACCGTTTTGCACAACACTTCCAGGAAAAATTAACACTTGGAATAAAGCTGACTTTTAAATTTACAACTATTAATTATCATTCTACTTCTGGTCTCCCCTTAACCCTACTACAATGAAAAATTATTGCAGGCTGTGCACATTTTAATTGAATGTGAATTGTTATTCTCATTTTAGTCAGGCTTTCTGACCCATTTATTCCAAACCTCATATTCTTTGTTGCAATTAACCGGATGGCCACACTGTAATGGGTATTGGCACACCATAAATTCAACAATTTATACAGACCTCAAGGGCATGGACTATACCACGTAGAATTCCACTTTGAAAGAGTCAATCGCCAAGAGAGTCACAGAAGTGAGATTTAATTTCAGGAACAATGAGCAAATTGACTCTATTATTTCCTGGTCTGGTCTAGGGACATCTTCCACAGATCCTTATTTTCTTGTTTTATACCACTGTCACTTCATATAGAATTTAGCCTGGCCCCATGTGACTTTACTCCTGATATACAAGCATAGCCATTCATTAAGCAGAAAATGAACTCATCTCCTACCATTCTTCCACTGGCTCCTTCTCCACCACCACATTGGTCTGTCCTAGCTGTTCACTGAACAACCTAGCACGTTCCTATCCCAGCACTTTCTCACCGCTATTCCATTCGCTGGGAATAGTCTTTCCTCAAATATCTCCACTGTTAGCACCTTATTTCATTCAGGTCTCAGCTCAAATGTCACCAATCAGAGAAATTTCCCTAATCAGAGAAATCTTAATATTTCTCAACCATTCTATCCAAACTAGAATCCCCAATCTCTCCCATGACTTTGCTTTCATTTTCTTCATAACATTTGTCACCGGAATTACCCATTACCTCTCTTCTCCAACTACAATGTAAACTATATGAAAGACACGTCAGTTCACTTCAGTTGCTCAGTCGTGTCCGACTCTTTGCGACCCCATGAGTCGCAGCACGCCAGGCCTCCCTGTCCATCACCAACTCCCAGAGCTCACTCAGACTCACGTCCATCGAGTCAGTGATGCCATCTCATCCTCTGTCGTCCCCTTCTCCTCCCGCCCCCAATCCCTCCCAGCATCAGAGTCTTTTCCAATGAGTCAACTCTTCACATGAGGCGGCCAAAATATTGGAGTTTCAGCTTTAGCATCAGTCCTTCCAAAGAACCCAGGGCTGATCTCCTTTAGAATGGACTGGTTGGATCTCCTTGCAGTCCAAGGTATTCTCAGGAGTCTTCTCCAACACCACAGTTCAAAAGCATCAGTTCTTCGGCCCTCAGCTTTCTTCACCATCCAACTCTCACTTCCATACATGACCACTGGAAAAACCATAGCCTTGACTAGATGGACCTGTGTTGGAAAAGTAATATCTCTGCTTTTGAATGTGCTATCTAGGTTGCTCATAACTTTCCTTCCAAGGAGTAAGCATCTTTTAATTTCATGGTTGCAGTCACCATCTGCAGTGATTTTGGAGTCCCCAAAAATAAAGTCTGACACTGTTTCCACTGTTTCCCCATCTATTTCCCATGAAGTGATGGGACCAGATGCCATGATCTTCGTTTTCTGAATGTGAGCTTTAAGCCAACTTTTTCACTCTCCTCTTTCACTTTCATCAAGAGGGTTTTTAGTTCCTCTTCACTTTCATCAAGAGGGTTTTTAGTTCCTCTTCACTTTCTGCCATAAGGGTGGTGTCATCTGTATATCTCAGGTTATTCATATTTCTCCCGGCAGTCTTGATTCCAGCTTGTGCTTCTTCCAGCCCAGCATTTTCCATAACGTACTCTGCATATAAGTTAAATAAGCAGGGTGACAATATACAGCTTTGACGTACTCCTTTTCCTATTTGGAACCAGTCTGTTGTTCCATGTCCAGTTCTAACTGTTGCTTCTTGACCTGCATATGGGTTTCTCAAGACACATAAAAGACTGCATAAAAGATCTGCTTTAATCACTACTATGTCCTCAGGACTTAAGAGTATTTGGTATACCTCAATAAATAACTTATCAATGCTCATTTATTTCTCTCTGTGCCCATGTAAGCTTAAGTGCTTTTATATTCAGTGAAGCCCCAGTGTCTAGAACAGTGTTTAATTCCTGAGGCACCTTGAACATCATGCTGACTGAACCTCACAATACAGGCCTGTTACTTTCAAATGTTCTCAAAATAAACAATAAACAACAATAAAGATCTTTAATTCATGTTTAAGTTGATCGTAACTTCACTATTTCCCTAATAATTGAAACTTTGAGCAGTTTTTGAAGTTTAAATTAATACCACAATGAACCATATGTGCACATTTAAGCATTAAATATATTCCTGAAAATATATTACCTGTAAAACTGGTTACATAATGTCATGCTTACATACTTACTGCCATTATATTCTTCCTTCCAAAAGAGTTGTAGCCCAAAATATAACAGAAGTTTCATTTCACTAATTTTTACTAATATGATTTTACTAACTATATTACTCCATGTTTTCCTGTTAATTATTATTATAATCTTCCCTGGCAATAACAACATGGTGCATGGAGCGGGAAACAGCAAACCTGGCAATTTTAAAATGGGGAACTGCCTAATGTAACCTGAAGGTAATAAAACCCTATTCCAATAAAAATTTGCATTATTTTCTAAGAAAACCAAGAAAAGGACAACTTAGGTATTCCCAAATATAACTAAAATTGCTTTATTCTTTAAAAAAGTCAGCTATGCTCCTAAGACTGAAAATCAAGATGTTTTAGAAACAGATAATATAAAAAATTACTTTTTAAGAAAAAAGGCCAGACCACCCTCCTCCTTGGGTGTTGAGTGATTTATTTCAGTCACCATGTAAATCAATTTAAAAACTCATCTATAAAAATTCCATCTGGTTGTGAAGTCACACAAAAGGTAGCTCAACGGACAGTTTCCTTTCTCAATATTCTGTATATGTTTCTCCCTTTGCAGCTGGTATCTAGTCTCAATCACTGTAGTCTTATAGCAGAAGGTGAATTTTGTGCTATAAAACAAATCTGAGCTTGCCATGAAATCTAGGCTACTTAACTCAGGTCAGACCTGTCACAGGTCAGGCCTGCCAGCTGCTCTGCAACTTCTGTTCTAGTTTCTGCCCAGGCCTGTAATTATTTACAGTTTTGCACCTGTCAAAATCTTGAAACAATGACTTCCCTTGTTTCTCAGGATTTATAGACAGCTAAATGTACTGAGTTTCAGACCTGAACACCTCAGGCACATATGTGAAAAGGTGGTCATTATCATTTAAGTTTTTAAATTTTTATTTAAACAGAAGTAAAATAGAAATGAGGGGGAAAACATAAATTCAGATTTGATGGTTAATAAATAAAACATTAAAAGTAGGTATTCTCCGACTTCAATGAATAAGGTAATTACCCACAAATTGTTTTTTTTTAAATGCTTAATCCAAGGCCAGATCTCCAAAATCAGAATGTAGAAATAGAGAAAGTAGATATATCTTTACCATGTGGCCTGGAAAACATGGTTTTTAAAATATTGAGTATAAATAATATAATAAACCATAATCATCATATTAAAAGTTTGATCACTCTTAACTACTGTTGAGTATACAGTTGGGGGTGGGGGTTATTTGCTTAATTAGTAGGCAGGTAAAATAAAAATACTAAGTCAAAAGAAGGAAAGGTAAATAATAACTGAAAGTGGTTCTTTCAACTAATGTGACCACTCATGAAGACCACTCAGAAATCAACGTCCTTCTCGGTACAGCTGAGTTTGCAACTGAGGGCTGGAGCGCTCTGGCTGGCAGAGCTTGTATTCCTTCTCCTAAGTTATGCAACTCTATCCAGAAGGTGTCTACTCCTTTAAGAAATCAGCAGCACTGGGTAAACAGAGTGCATCTGGTGCACACATGTCCACGTACAGGTAAACACATGATTTCAGTAATTACTTCCAACACCATCTGTCAGGCAGGTAGTTCAAAAGCTACTCAACAGGAAAGGCGGTTTGAAGTAATTTTTAAGTAAGTACACTTCTCGTCGGCCTAAATGAAAGTAAAGATCAAAATACAAACCTGGAAGCCTGTCTGCTCCATCCTGAATTTATCCAGGGCAGAAGCAGGCAGGTTCATTCTTGCCGCTAAAAAAGATGACAACCCAACACTGGTTGGGAAATATATGAATCTGATTAATTATCCTCAAAAGAAATTTTCTTCTGATTAAAAATGGCAGTAATTTATTCATCACTAATCAATAACTAACAAGACTAGTCTCTGCAACAGATTAAAGTGTGTCATCCGTCTGCAAAACCACCTCACCATTAATTAAGGGATAAACTACTCTGGTGTCAAATGCTTTGAAATGTTTCTCAATATCATTAACTCGGCCTGAAAAATATCAACCCTAATGCATAAGAACACAGGGAAAGCAAAACAGAGCCACAAAGGAAAAAAAAATACCATTAAGAATGTTTCTGACTTCAAAAAATTGGTTATTTGAGAAACTTTTTAAACATCATTGCAGTACTACCTTGATGTGCATCATCCATTATACCACTGGCCTTTTCCTTGCTCTGATTTGTATCACTCAAGCATTTAAATAAAGTGAATACTATCAACTCTCCTACATACAGCACAATGCACGACATGAGTATTTAGGACTGAATTCCCCAGATAGGTTTACATTTTTCTTTAAGCTTCAGAGTCCTTGACTTATCCTTACCACAATTTTTAGCATGTCAAAATGGATTTAAAATTTTACCTTCTTGCTCTCTCCACCTCTCCACTCTGACACTGAAATATTAAAAATTTGTTTAGTATGTACTCCTGATAAGTGGCACTTCATCTCTGATCTTCCTCCCTCAAAGCATAACCCCACTCTATATATGAGGAAAAATAACAAATGCAAACTTTAGGACATTCTACAGAACAGCTGACATTCTTCAAGACACTATTTCTCAAAACTGTCAAAAACAAGGACAGTCTGAGGAACTGTCACTGACCAGAGACTAAGAAGACATGACCATCAAACGCAATCCGGGATGACATCCTGGAACAGAGAAAAGGAAACTCGTGAACTCTGGATAAATCACGGTGTGGACTTAATGGTAATGTACCAAGGCGAGTTTCTCAGTTGGAACAAAAGCACTGCAGTGATGGAAGAGGCCAACAGTGAGGAATGGGTGAAAACATGACTTCACAGCAATACTGGGTGAAGGGTATACAGGAACTCTACACTATCTTAGCAACTTTTGTGTAAATCTAGTTCTTCCAAATTTAAAATGCCGTCTGACGTTCTATTCAGCGGGCATTTTGACTGTCCATTATTCATTCAATCAAAACTCATTCAGCAGCCACTGTACTATAGCCACACACAAGGAAACGTACTGGAGAGCATACCACGAGACGGGGACCATGTGAACACACGCTGGAACACTTCAAACGTGGGACTGAAGGAAACCCTGATAGGAAAATGATTACAAGCAGGTGGATATGAAACAAGGGTCTCACTGAGAGAAAACATACAATTATCTGTTGTTACAATGTCTGTCAGCTAATTTAAATATTTGAGCATAAAGAAGGAAGTTTCTGTAGTTCAAACCTGGAGTCTAGGGACATTCAGGGTGCTCTAAGCAGAATCCTAATTCCAGACACAAAACGAGTATAGCTATTTCTATTATCAATATCTCAAGTAACAACTTAGTATTTGCTAAGAGGGACATTAAATGTCAGAAATGAGGGTGTTTTTGTTTTTGTAAAAACAGTAGCTTGTTTCTGTGCAGAATTCTTGCCAGAAATGGGTTTCACTTACTGAAAGTAATGGGATGCAAGATACGTGAACTGACTGAACAATTTAGGGATATGACCCACCCTAAGCTGACAAGGCAGACAAGTTAGTGAGGTCCGTAGCGCCTACCCTTAGAGACAGCTCCCGAAGTTTCATCTCCAGAAGGTCCTGTGTCCAGTTTTGGGTGTAGGAGGAAGTAACTGAATCCTGCTTCTAAAACGTCACTGCATCTGCCTGGATGAACCTTCCAGACAAAGTGCCAGTTGAGGCACCAAAGAGAACAGAGATCTGAACCTTCAGTCAAGCTTACGGAACAAACTGCATGAACTGTTCTGAGCCTGTTTCTCTAATGACTGATTAATACACACTGTGTATTAATGTGGCGTGAGACTAGTAGGGAAGAAACCCCCCTACCTCAAACTTATTTGACAAAAACTAAGTGTCATGAAGGACAAACCCAACCTACGTCAATTCACTACAGTCTCTAGAGAAAGACTTGGCATCTGTGTATGTTCTAACTTCACCTCCATGGATGGCCTTCCAGAAATCCAACTGAAATTGTATGAACATTTCTCACATATTTGTGCTTCTTTTCGATACGGAAAGATGTCCTTAGCTTTTACCAGATTATTAAAATGATTTGTGACTCAAAAATCATATCACCAAATCATATCCCCTAATCACTCACCAACAACTACTGTTTTTTTCCATTAAAATCAGTCTTCTTTTAAATTACACAATTTACATTTTCCCAAAAATAAGTGGGCCTTCTCATTCGATCTACATGATTACTCCATCCCCTCCAAAAACAGATAAAGTCTTAACTATTAGGAAATACAATTCACTTGATATCCCAAACATCTCACCCTAAGCAGAAATCAAAACTTCTCGAGAAGTCATTATTTTTTGATCAATGATGCGTTTTGGATTTCAAATGATTTTATCCAAAGGTGTGAATGATCTGCACAGCTCAGTGGGATTTAGTTTGGCTTGTTTTTTGTTGTTGTCCATTTTAAACAAAATCCGTTTATTTCAACTATGTTTTACGCCAGTTGCACCTCTCTCATCTTTTTCATCCTGAATGAACTGATATAGAAAAATGACTTTCTGCGTAGTCACCAGAAATGCGGCTAAACATCAGATCATCATCTAAGCAGTCAAGTGTCTGATAAAGCAACATACAAGATTTTTTTTTTCAATCCTCATGAGCAAATGTGGGAAAATGCTAAAATTTATTACAGATGAACACTATGAAAAGTGAGTGCCGAGTACCAACATCACACAAATATCCTTCAGCATGTACTATTTTGGATCAAATCCTACCCGGAGAAAGCTGGAAGAAAAATGAGCAGCGGGCGCGGTCATGGACTTACTTCCATAAAGTTAACGAAAGCATAAAACAGCATGGACTCAAATGCTATATAACCATCAGCTGTGATACTTCTTCCATCATAGCATATTTCAATTTCATACATTCTATATTAAAAATAACTTTAGAGATATTTGGTTAAAATACACTTTTGTCAAAATATTTACTTTAAAAAATTATAAAAAATAAAAACAAATTTATCTAATCCAAGCATGAAATGAGAGCTAGAGATAAAAAGGAGTTCCAAATTTAAATGTCCATATGCTAGTGTTAGAGAGAAAAAAGCTAGCCAAAGGAAAATGTCCTTGTTGAATTGCTAGGCGAAATTCTAATTTTTGTTTTCTAAGAATGGACTTTATTTCATTCACTAATTTGAGAGGCCTTTAGTTACCCAATTTCTGAAAGAATTCACAGTTTAACCTTAAAAATCTTTGGAAACTAAGTAAAGCCTGTGTAACTTGCAAGTTTTTCTGTTTTGTGGAACTACAACATCGCTGTCACTGAGGGGTATAAAAAACATGGGGAAGAACTCTTTCACTTTTAGATAACTACTCAGGATTAGTTCGGAGAAGGCGATGGCACCCCACTCCAGTACTCTTGCCTGGAAAATCCCATGGACTGAGGAGCCTGGTAGGCTGCAGTCCATGGGGTCGCAAAGAGTCGGACACGACTGAGCGACTTCACTTTCACTTTTCACTTTCATGCACTGGAGAAGGAAAAGACAACCCACTCCAATATTCTTGCCTGGAGAATCCCAGGGATGGGGAAGCCTGGTGGGCTGCCGTCTCTGGGGTTGCACAGTCGGAACACGACTGAAGCAACTTAGCAGAGGCAGCAGCAGCAACAGGATTAGTTTTTATTAAAAGGAAGAAGGCCCATCATCTCAAGGGTCTCCCTGCATGTCTTCCTCTCTTGCTTCTAGCTGGCCAGTCACTGCAGAATGCCTTTTGGGGCCACAGGCTAAGAGAAGATAAAATGTAAACTTAACTGGTGATTTAAGCCATGCATTCAAGAAACATGGCAGTGATCTTTTCAGATCTATGTTTTACATTTCAGTGACTCCACTTATGTGAGGTACCTGGAACAAATTCATGAAGACAGAGAGTAGAATGGGGTTTACCAGGGACTGAGGGGAAGGAAGAAAGAAGTTATTGTTTAATGGGTAGAGTTTCAATTTGGGAAGATGAAAAAGTTCTGGAGTGGACAGTGGTGAGCATTACATAGCAATCTGAATGTACTTAGTGCCACCTGAACTGTATATTTAAGGGTTTAAAATGGTAAATTTTATGTTATGTACATTTTATCATGATAGAAAATAAAATCAGTGAAACCCAGACTGGCTGCACACAGCATCCTGCAGAATGAGTGCAGAATCAAGGGTGTACCTGCACAGCCAGAGAATATGCGAACAAAATAACGATGGAAGTAGCAGGAACAGGTACAGGAAGCCAGGTGGCAACTGAATTAGCAGACATGAAGACCCAAAGCTCCCTCATGATATAGAAATACCACTTCCTCCAAGGACAACCTGACATCTGGGCTCGGTTCTGAAAGAGAAAACCGTGTGTGTTTATGAACATCTGGATAGACTTATAACCTGAACAGCCCTAGGGGATGAGTTTTACAACAAGCCCTCCATCCGAGAGATAAAGGATTATTGGACGGTGGGCCAAACGTCCTAGATACCCTTTTAGAAACAATTCTGGACAAACCTATTGGGATCAAGTTTCATCTGGAAGTATGAGAACATTGAGTTCTGAAAGTGCTAAACAACTCCATTTCTCCCAGGAAGCCAACATCCTAAAAAACAGTCCTATATCTACTTTCAAATTTACAAGCTGGCAGAGAGGCAGCTATGTATTATATAGGGACTTAAAACATTTTTACTTCTTCTCTAGAGGTGAAATGGAGTGACAAAGGTCTTCAGTATGTTTTTTATGTATTTCGGTACATGAGTGATGACATGTTTCATTACCTTCTTGGGCTGAAAAGACAGAAAGGGCTTCTTTAGCCCTGGCATCAGTGTACCTGTGGTTCCTGTTACCTCTGCTGAGTGGATGCCTGATAACAAATTGACATGTAAAAATATGGAAAGATGGGGGCAGAGAGCACTCTGTACAACTCAAAGAATGACACCCTGATGCACAGGTACAGATGTTATTTCTTCTCCTTCTGTGGAAGGAAAGGGGTTCCTCCTGTATCAAGAGCAAAAACTGACTCCTACAAATTTAGCTTGCAGGTTCTGAACTCCAAGTTAATTAAACCAAAATTTTTCTAAGTCAAGTAACCTCAAGTTCAAGTATAACTAGGTCTTAGAAAAGCTTTTACTATTAGATTTCAATCATCCACATTAAATGGATGAGACATGACAAGAGAAGGCAGAAGTATTTCTGTGGTCTTGACCTTATGGGAAGCCACAGGCAAGAAAGTAAGGCTGCTGTTGTGTGTAGTGCTAGGCGTACATTAATAGGAAGTCTATCAAATAAAAAAAAAAAAAAACTGAGAACAGAATATTCATCCCTGGAAGACACACATCTATCTGGAAAGACAGTATGGTCATCTGTCCTGTTCTTCACTCCTAGGTTTCTGGAAAACAAGAAGATGACTTTTTCTTCCTCTGATTAAAAAAAAAAAGTACTAATAGCTGATAATTCTACAGGTTTTAATTTCAAAGGAATTTCAGTGATGTGCAAGTAAGTAAGAATTCTTATCTCAATTAGGTAAATTATCACAAATGGTTAGTATTTCTAACAAGAAAAGCCAGTAAGTATCTGCACATTTAAAACATACGTCAAGGAAATGAGAATGTAGGAAGAAAAGTAAGTCTCCCTTAGAACTGGAAGGCCCACTCCCCTCAAAAGACCAGCTGAGATCTGATCTCTTCCAAGTTCTGGCTCCTTCTTAACTTCTTGCCACTGGTGGCAGCTCCCATTTTCTCTTAATTGTAACCCCTCAAAATATGGGTTTTCCAAATTTATCCAAGTGGTTTGATTTTCTTTCTCATGTTTGGGGCTGTGGAAAAACAACAACTAAAACTAAAAAACGAAGCCCTAATAAATTATTTATTCTAAGGGGAAAAAATGCAAAAATAAGAATTACTGTAAATTCTCACAGCTGATATTCCCCATCAATAAGCTTTCTACAATGGTTTCACTGTAGGTTTCATGATTTTCAAACCACAAGAATAATAAAATATCAGAGTTCCCAAAAATAACTAACCCCTCAGCAACTCATACACAAATTCTGTGCAACACACCAAATTAAAAGGCCAGAATGGTTTCAACTTCATAAACAAACACTTAAAAGAAGTAAAGATGAAGAAAACCAGAGACAAATTACCATCATTACACCTATTTATTAGCTGTAGACAGAATTCACAAGAGCTCATGATGGTTGGGGCTCCAAACAGAAAGCTGCCTAAAATAGTTATAAAACTCCAGGTCAACTCTGAGGTTAAATAACAAACCGAGAATACATCCACACTAGCCATCTCCTTCCTCTTTTTGACATTTTTAAATTCAGAATGTAATCCTGGCAAAGAAACAGTGAGAACTGTCCTGGACCTCATGGCCTTCATATGTACTCTCTTAAGCACATATGTACTCTGATTTACTCTGAGGGGGAAAAAAAAGGCAGAACAAAAAAACTCTTAATAGGTAGACAGTAATCTTATGTAAATGTCCCAATGATAGGGATAGAGGAGGATAATGAAATAGTTACTTTAAAAGTGCCACTAAGGGATTAAAGACAGAAAGGGAATTTTAAGGGAGCTTGGGAGACCAACCTAAGCTAATGACCACTCAAGACAAGAATCCAGTAACCCGGCAACAATCTACACTACCTTGAAGGAAGAGCAGGCGCACTGGAGTTCGTGGCACACCCAAGCCACAGGTCCTGAAAGTTGAAACACAAGACTGTAGATTTGGGGTCTGGATCTTGTTACATGACAACAGGCAGTTAACAGTCCTTGAAGAGTTGCATTTCTGCTTTTGCCCAAGACAGGAATATAGGTGAAGGGGGAAAAAACTAGGTGAAAGGGGACATTATACCGAAACCTGAGATGAATTACTGTATTTCAGTATATGCTACCACTCTTTTCTTAATATGCATATGACTTAAGCAGCACCATAACAGTTCCAGCTTGGGATGGTTATATACACACTGCTATATTTAAAATGGATAACCAACAAGGACCTACTGTATAGCACAGGAAACTCTGCTCAATGTTGTGTCGCAGCCAAGATGGGACGGGAGTTTAGGGGAGAATGGGTACATGTATATTTATGGCTGAGTCCCTTCATTGTTCACTTGAAATCATTACAACTTCATTAATCAGCTATACTTCAATATAAAATAAAAAGTTTTAAAGAAATAAAGAATAATAATAATAATAATAAAGACAGGGGGTTTGAGTCCCACTGTCAGGGATCATCAGGGATCATGGATTCAAGTCCCATCCAAGAAGGACTGTGGTTTCACCAACGTCCTAGTATCAATATGCAAAAGTTACCAGACCTATACAACAAATCCCATAGGACAAAGTCCTACAAATTTAAAAGCTGCCTGCTGTGAAAATAAAGTCAAAACTGAAAGGCTTCTAAGCATACCACCCCAGTTTATATATGTTTATTTGTAAATTATATACTTCCTCAGGTGGCACTAATGGTGAAGAACCTGCATGCCAATGCAGGAGACATAAGAGAAATGGGTTTGACTCCTGGTCGGGAAGATCCCCTGGAGCAGGGCACGGCCACCCACTCCAGTATTCTTGCCTGGAGAATCCCATGGACAGAGGAGCCTGGTGGGCTACAGTCCATGGGGTCACAAAGAGTCAGACACGACTGAAGTGACTTAGCATGCACACACACAACTCACTGTGAAAACTGTTTGTGTACTTCAGAAAAATACACAGAAACAGAAAATGTAAAGAATGAGATAAAAATGAAGCTTTTACTATTTTCTTCCCACCCAACTCCCAGTGCACTGTTTTATCTACCCTGCGGGTATGTGTACTCTATTTTGGAAATACCTACAAGAAAAGACAGAAACCAGACTGAGGCCTTTACACTGCCTTGGAATCCATTCAAATTATGAGAGCACCAACAACTGATTATCTTCTCCAACTCAAGATGCTTGCTTTCTGCCCTTTCTGAAACCTTTAGTACCACCTCCATCAGAAGATACAGGGCAAGAGATGGACAAGGAGGCAAAACAGCATGTGCAGAGGCCACTGCTTAAGAGCACTAATGAGGAAGTCTAATAAAACTCAGATTAAATTAAGTGTGCATGCTTGCCCTGCCACTGCTGACTTTCACCTAGCCTGGTACACTTGCTGCCCTTGCTTCAGACCATCATGCAGGGCAAGCAGTGTGATCAATCACCTCCAGCACCACCAGCAGAAGGCAGGCCGGCCCCCCACACCATCTGCACACGCACCTGCTCTCAGCAGCACTGGCTGCTCGGGGCCTGCTGGCCCAGAGATGCCCTGGCCCGGAGGGGCACCACTGTGAACTCACATTTTCCACAGAAACAAGTCCAAAGATGAAGGAAGAAAGCTGCAGATAGTGAAAGACAAGAGACAGAATAATGAATGGCAGCTTACAAATGAGAGCTACAAAACCTCTTGGGAGCTGGGTCATACAGCATTTTACCCACCCACAGTCCCTGAAGATCTTTTTTAAGCAGTACTGCCCACTCCCTTGGATATTTCCTACTTTAAAAAAAAGTCTAGTAATATAGTATTTGTTGCATGAAGTATATATTTCATCTTATTTGAAAAATATATTTATTATTATGTATGAGCAAAATGGTTATTAATATAACATATCATAATCTCTATTTCCTGTTTTTGTACACTGATGAAAGTACTCAAACAGACCATGGTGGATACACAGGAAAAATAGCAAAAAATTGTTAAATTCACTGTCTTGATTACTGTCTAAATGGGCTCCCCTGGTAGCTCAGATGGTAAAGAATCTGCCTGCAATTCAAGAGACCCACGTTCACTCCTTGGGTCGGGAAGATCCCCTGGAGGAGGAAATGGCAACTCACTCCAGTATTCTTGCCTGGAGAATTCTATGGACAGAGGAACCTGATGGGCTACAGTCCATGAGATCACAAAGAGACAGGACTGAGCAACTAACACTTTCACTTTCACTGTCTTTAAGAGCACAGTAAAGCAACCCTGACTTTAAAAGTTCTCCTAGAGCTGATTCTCAATATACAAAGAAGCTCACATGAGCATACTTATAAAACAAAGTCTGTAATTAAAGACAAAGTAAACAGTAACTAATCCAAATACATTAAAAATGGTCGATTCCACTCATAATCAATGAAACACACATTAAAACAAGGAACTATCATCCGAATACCCATTAAATTAGCAAAGTCAAAAGGTGTAATTCTAAAAGAAATGTGTCTCTTTCACTGCTGGACAGGAAGCTGATTCATACACTTTTTCCAGAGAACAATGTGACAACATGTACCTGGAGTTTTTGAAATACTGTTTTCAACCAAATTTATACCTTTGCAAATATAAGCTACATTAAAATATATATACATTAGCCAGCCAGCAATGAACCCAAAGACGTATACCCGAGATGTTCATTTCTTTCATGTTCATAATACATGTATTGGATGCACTGGACAAATTGGATGAAATTTAAGCATCAAAGAAATGTACATAAACTATAATATATCCATAACATGAAATATGACACAGCCATTGAAAATTCATATCAAGTAATAAATTTGAGTGTTTAAGTAAGACACAAAAATAGCACCAAACAATTTCACCTGTATGAAAGAGGAACCCATGCAGATAAAGACTGGAGAGACACAGAGCTGCATGCTAAGTGCACAAAGGAACACAAGCAACTCTGAAATTGCATTTTCCAAACATTCTACAATCTGCTGCTAACCTTATTTTTTAAATAATCAGGAAGAAAAATAGTTTGAAAAGTCTATGGATCAACAACCAATGATACTGGAAGACCGTAAAGGTACAGGTGGTATGGTACAGCCAGGACCAGAGCTGCCTGAGGGATGCGGCCTGCAGTGTCGTCATTGCTGGAAAGGATCTGTACTGTCCACTCCATCCTCCCCAGGCCTCCAAGCACCCGGCCTGGCTCTGCCGTGAATGAGAAAGGAAGGAGGCCTAGAATCCAGAGAAGTGCTTTTCTCCTCCTACAGCCCTGCAACTTCCCACCAGTGCCCTCTACTGACTGCAGCAGCTAACACGAGAACTATTATTACCGGGTCCAGTTCCAATTCCACAAAGCAAGACAGAGAAGGCTGGACTAGGAGCTAAGAGACGATAAACTGAGAGCTGGCACACCGTCTCTCCTATCAAATAAAGACTGGACTCTCCCTTATTCATTTTTGGGTCCCTGGCCCCTAATACAATGCCTGGTGTAAAGTAGGAATTAAAAACATGGAAAGAAAACAGAATTTAGACCCAGGCAAATACTTGGTTCAAGCCTGTCCAGTCAAAGGCCAGGGACAACGCACAACTTAGCAGCAGGAAAGCACTGATTTCCCCGACTCCAGGGAGCACAGGACCGTGGCTGCCTAGAAACATTTCTGACTCCAGGTCACACTTTAGGAGTTATTGTAACAACTTCCTATGTTCCTTATAGGGATTCATCTACAAAAGAGAGGCCATCCTGCAAAAGAACTGCAAATGCATTCAGGACAACACTGAACAATTGAGGCAAAGCGGGCCAACAGGAACGAGGCTTAATCTAAAGATCCCCACCTAAAGTGACGCAACAAACAAAACTGAAGTCATGGATCCTTCCCAACCTTTCTCTCATTTTTCATTGTTCATCTCAGATATTAAAAACTTTGGATATCATTGATATCCAAAACTGTTACTTTTTCATCTTAAAATCACATCCTGATGTCAGAAAACTTAGATGATAAAACAAAATACCTCTTTACAAGCTAGCAAATAAGAAATATGGGTTTAAGTTTTGCCCTATTATCAAAAACCTCACCTTGCTGAACAGAACCATCATTAAGTTGTCTTTTTCAAGGTTTTTTAAGGCTCAAGATTTGATCCAAAAGTGCCCTGTCCAGCCAGATTTCTACATAAAGCTACACGAGTGTGTGCTCGGTTGCTCTGTCATGTTCGACTCTTTGTAACCCCAGGGACTGCAGTCTGCCAGGCTCTTTTGTCCATGGGATTTTCCAGGCAAGAATACTGAAGTGGGTAGCCATTTCCTCCTCCAGGGGATCTCCTCCTCCAGGGGATCTTCGCAACCCAAGGATCGAACCTGAGTCTTCTGCATCTCCTGCATTAGTAGGTGGAACTAAACATTGAGCCACCTGAAAGCCCCACAGAAAGCAACATGCAGAAAGCAGACATTTTCTTTCAATCAGAATAAAGAAAATCGCAGATGTAGACAATGACAGACAACATTCAGTCTTAATGAAGTCTTGCTCACTGAGAGAGCAATTCGAGGCAAGTGACAACTTGTCTAGTCTTAACCATCTTATAAAAAAAAAAACTAGTCCTAGAATAGTAGTGCTTTGAGCAATAAAGATAAAAAAATAAAATCAAACACTGCTAACAGGACTGTCAGGAAATTCACTCTCAGTTTTCCTTAATTTGGCACATATTTATAACAAAACTAACTTCAAATATAATGTTATAGCTTTAAAAACTACTAATACATAGGAGTCTACAATCATTACAAAATAAAGTTTTTCTTAAAATAGCAACAAAATTGATAATGTCCTTGTAACCCAAGATGTTCTTCCAATAAATTTCAGAAGGAACATCCATTCATCTTTCAGAAACTATACAATTATGCCAGAACCTCCCTCTAAAACCATTCAACACAAAACAGACCTAGACTCAAAGTTCACCCCTAAAGAGGCTTATCTACAGCTGAGGACAGGGTCCATGCTCCAGTTTCCAGAACACTGTCCAATGTGTAAGACATAAGGGATGATATTTGCTGGAGATGGAGAAGGCAATGGCACCCCACTCCAGTACTCTGGCCTGGAAAATCTCATGGATGGAGGAGCCTGGTAGGCTGCAGTCCATGGGGTCGCTAAGGGTCAGACACAACTGAGCAACTTCACTGCTAAAAGGGTCTCTCCACATAGATGTCTAACACACAAGGTGGCCCAGGTTGTGGATAACAACGCCACTCATTTTATCTCATAGTCACTATTACTAATTAAAAAATATTTCAATTTATTCTTATTCACTGCTACTGGTCATAATGAACCCTTTGTCAGCTGGTTCCAAACAGAACAAAATACTATCCCCATATAATTTCCATTCCTAGCAATAATCTAGGTCTCGTCTAAGGAGGGCTGGAAATGGAATGGCAGAAATAGGAATGGCAATGGCAATTTAACATACAGGTTGTTTTTTTTTTTAAGTGTTTTTCTGCTATGTTTGAAATATTTTTCTCTTACTATGAATAAATATTCTAGAATTCATTTGAGATCTAGATTAAAAGTTACTCTTTCAAAAGCCTTCCCAACTAGTTCACCCCAAAATGATCCCACCTAACTATAAAGAACCATTCTAAAACTAATAAAAATGCAATAGGGAATAATTAAGAAATGCAGTAAATCAATCAGCACCCAGAAAAATGAGATAAAGAAGCTAAAAAAAAAGGCAATTCGAAGAGAAAGTGGTGGAATTAGAGAACAGGAAATGCGAATAACATTCATAAAACTGGATTCTGAAAGATTTAAAAAAAAAAAAAAAAGGATAGAGCCAATATTTAAAATTAGAACCCAAGAAAACTTTCCGGAAATAAACAAAGATCTGAGTCTACATATTGAAATTCTTCCAATATCTAGGAGAGTTAACGTGGAAGAATCCCCTGGATAAACCTTAGTAAACTCTTAGGCTTTAAAATAAAGATACTCAAGGCCCACAGGCAAAAGAAAAAACCACAATGAACAAAGGCAAGCAAATCTGACACATCTGAGTTTCTAAAACACGATGCATGGCAACAGTAGAGCAGCTTTTTGTTTTTGTTTAGAAATTCAATGAAAGAAAGTATGAATAATGGATTTTACATCCAGTCAAGCTGTCCTTCAAATATCGCTATATAAAAAGTCTTAAACGTAATAGGAATTCATAATCCTTTCTTGAAGAATCTACTACAAAATAAGCTTATTTATGCAACCAACCAATGACTAGGGAAATTTCAGAGAAACAGAGTGGTAAGTCCATTCATACAAATAACTGTAAATCTGAGACTAAAATAAAAGGGATAGACAAAGGTATAAAAAGCGTACAAAAAAAGAGCAAAGTAGAATTCAAGCCGCAAGGGTTAAATAGGAAAAGAACACTTTAATTCTAAAGCCACCACTGACAACAGAATTACAAGACTTAGAAATATTCACGGACCAAATAGTGCTGGAACCACACATAGAATAAAGAGGCTGAGTCTGAAAGGGTTTTAATCTTAGGGGAACTAGAGGATATGAAATGGAGAATCTCACAAGTGTGCCATCAGAAGAAAGAACCTTAAAAACAAAGAGACGGTCTTTTTTTTTTTTTTTTTGGAGAGTACTTTGGTAACTAACACCTATGTATGCACTTACCTTTCAACCTAGCCATGTCTACTTGAGAAATTAATCCTGAAGATACACTTCCAATAATGCAAAAGTTTAGTCACTACACACTATTTGGAGCTACAAAATATTAGAAACAACGTAAATGTGCACATGTCTGAAAGTGGCTGAAAATACAGCCACTCGAAGTGCTACTCAGCCATAAGAAAGGATGATCTCTATCAACTCAAGCAGAGTTTCCAGCCTCTATTACCGAAAAAGGGTAAAGAATAAAGAAATCTCTAGAATATGCCATCATTTAAATAGAGGGAGATTTCTAAAACTTACAAGGATTCTGCATACAGAATTCTGTATATTCTGTGGAATAATGATCCACAGAGTAAATAACTGTGAGTCAAAACTGATATAAATAAATGATTAAATACAACTGTTACCCTCATAGTAAAAGTCCAATTAAAAAATGTAAAAGACATGATGGAAATAGAAAAATCAAGATTTGACTTGCGCTTATATGTCCAAAAAAAAAAGAAGAAGAAGAAACCAGAAGCTAATGGAGACAGGTGGGAACAGGATGGAAAGAAGAGAAGAATCGGGATGATAAGCAGCATAAGTTCCAAGTGATACTTCTGAGTACTATAGAAAAAGCAGAAGAATCAGAGATCAAATTGCCAACATCCACTGGATCATCAAAAAAGCAAGAGAGTTCCAGAAAAACATCTATTTCTGCTTTATTGACTATGCCAAAGCCTTTGACTGTGTGGATCACAACAAACTGTGGACAATTCTGAAAGAGATGGGAATACCAGACCACCTGACCTGCCTCTTAAGAAATCTGTATGCAGGTCAGGAAGCAACAGTTAGAACTGGACATGGAACAACAGACTGGTTCCAAATAGGAAAAGGAGTGCGTCAAGGCTGTATATTGTCACCCTGCTTATTTAACTTATATGCAGAGCACATCATGAGAAATGCTGGGTTCTATGAAGCACAAGCTGGAATCAACACTGCTAGGAGAAATATCAATAACCTCAGATATGCAGATGACACCACCCTTATGGCAGAAAAAGAAGAACTAAAGAGCCTCTTGATGAAAGTGAAAGAGGAGAGAAAAAAAGTTGACTTAAAACTCAACAGTCAGAAAACTAAGATCATGGCATCTGGTCCCATCATTTCACAGCAAATAGATGGGGAAACAATGGAAATAGTGGCAGACTAATTTTCTGGGCTCCAAAATCACTTCAGATGGTGACTGCAGCCATTAAATTAAAAGATGCTTACTCCTTGAAAGGAAAGTTACGACTGACCTAGATAGCATATTGAAAAGCAGAGACATTACTTTGCCAACAAAGGTCCATCCAGTAAAAGCTATGGTTTCTCCAGTAGTCATGTATGGATGTGAGAGTTGGACTATAAAGAAAGTTGAGCACCAAAGAATTGATGCTTTTGAACTGTGGTGTTGCAGAAGACTCTTGAGAGTTCCCTTAGACTGCAAGGAGATCAAACCAGTCCATCCTAAAGGAGATCAGACCTGAATATTCATTAGAAGGACTGATGCTGAAGCTGAAAACTCCAACAATTTGGCCACCTGATGTGAACAACTGACTCATTTGAAAAAACCCCAATGCTGGGAAAGATTGAAGGCAGGAGATAAGCGGATGACAGAGGATGAGAGCTGCAGTCCATGGAGTCTCAGAGTCAGACGCAACTGAGCGACTGAACTGAACTGACATATACACAGATATAAATATGTGTGTACAAATATACATTTCCTAGGCCTGTCCACAATTAACAGCCACCTCATGCGAAGAGTTGACTCATTGGAAAAGACTCTGATGCTGGGAGGGGTTGGGGGCAGAAGGAGAAGGAGACGACAGAGGATGAGATGGCTGGATGGCATCACGGACTTGATGGACATGAGTCTGAGTGAACTCCGGGAGTTGGTGATGGACAGGGAGGCCTGGCATGCTGCGATTCATAGGATCAGAGTCAGACACACTGAGCGACTGAACTGAACTGAATTGCAATGATATCCCAGTAACAAGGAGCGTACCTATTTCTCAGAGGTTTCTTTATATCCTTCACCAATGAAAGAAACCAGAGCTCCTTGGAGAAATGGCTCAAATCAAGACCAAAGCAAGGAAAGCACAAGAGAAGCCTGGACTCTCATGGCATTGGGAAGAAGCCAACTTAGAGGAGTGTCCATTGGCCAAATCCAGACAATTTGAGCAGCAAAATAATGATAGCAAGGAATTATGTCTAAGATTAAAATAAATAACCTTGACTCTGTGTGCGTGCTCAATCATGTCCAGCTCTTTGTGACCCGTGGACTGTAGCCCACCAGGCTCCTCTGTCCACGAGACCTTTCCAGGCTAGAATACTGGAGTGGGTTGCCATTCCCTCCTCCAAAGGATCTTCTTGATCCAGGGACTGAACATGCATCTCCTGTGTTTCGTGCATTGCAGGTGGATTCTTTACTGCTTGAGCCATCGATAGACAGATAAAAGAAGGAAAGAGTCAGCTGTTTCTTATAGCAAGATTCCAATTAATTACCAAAGTATGCACGATGGCAAAAGAAAAATCATCACTTGAAAAGTAACACAGAATTGTTATATGCAAAAATAATCAATGAGGGCAAAAATTAATGGTGAAAACATGAAACTGGATACATGCATAATACCAAAGTATCACAAAATACTCATTCATTCCAAAGGCAAAGATAGGAACTAGTGCAGAAAGCTGAAAGCCACCACCTTAAGCAGATACATTTAATATCCAGTATATGTCAAAGTTAACAACAACAACAAAAAGATTTAACAATACCCTGAATCTTCTTAGTATGATACACTGAGAAGGACACATACCTATCACTTTCTATATTCTCGATAAAATGCATAACATCTGAATCCAATCATGAGGAAATACTAGAAAAGCTCACATTAGGCAATATTCCACAACAAAGGTCACCAGTACTCTTCGAAAGTGTCAATGTCATAAAAGACAGACTGAGGAACTGTCCTATATTGGACAATGTAGGATCTTAAACTGAATCCTGAACCTGAAAAGCACAAAATTTTGAATGAAGTCTGAACAACAGTTCATGGTATTGTCAATACCATGACTTATTATGGTTTTTATTTATAATAATAAATTTATTATAATTTATTGTCAATTATCAATAAATTAATAATTAATCAATATTAATTTCCTGGTTTGATCACTGCATTATGGTAATGTAAGATATTTAAACATTACAGGAAGCTGAGTGAAAGGTCCATAGAAAATCTCTGCCCTGTTACGCAACTTTTCAGTTTTACATTATTTCAAGATGCAAATTAATACAGAAGTTTAATACTCTATAAAATTCCAATCAAAGCATGTTTATAAACAATATTTATAATAGCCAGTTATTAGGGAAAAACCTAAATGTCCATCAATAGATGAGTAAATAATATTTCACATATATAAAAGAGAACATTTACGAATCCATAAATGAACGAGAGCACAAAGAAGTAGTCTATGAATCTCTGCAGGGACACAAAGACGCTGTTGCAGAATGTTCAAGTCACAATCTGGAATGGGAATTGGATATTCAACTTTCCTCTAATAATATCCAATAGCACCTACAGAAATCCAACAAGTATTATAGAACTCTTCTCTTTCGTTAGATTTTCACTGGTTGTATCTAATTCTCCATTTTCAAACTAAATGCAAAACACTAAACTTTCATCTGAGAACAAGAAGCATTGTTCTCAGATGAAACAAACTTTTCAGAATTATGTAAAAATACTGTTTTCAAGCAGTTAATTATATAATGGATTTAAATTTCAACCTGTCTTCCAATTGTTTAAGACCTTCTGTGATAAATTTTAAACTCTGTTTTTGTTTTCCGTCTAAACTGTTCTAACACTTTTCTAAACCAGGTTTACTTGTTATCACAAAATGAAGTATCAGAAACAATGAGATACATACTTTCCTTATAAATTCCATGTCAAATATGGTCACTGCAATTCTTAAGAAAGTATGTGAAAATTCCCATTTTGCTATTGTTATTATTTCTGAAATAGCACAGGGTAACCAAAAAGAAGAAAAGTTCTCAAACATCAACTATGTTGTTTCTTAAATATTCTGAATAAAGTAAACAGGAGCGAGAGGGTCCATTGGTTCACAAATGTGCTAAGAATGTCACCCAATATTCCAGATGTGATAAATGAGAAAGATAAAACACGTATCTTGCCTCAAAGACTACAACCTGTGGCAGAGGTATCAAGGCACAGTAAGTATTCTCCCTTTCCTCAGTACTAACAGAACCCCAATTCTGCTGGAAGCAAAAAACAAGACTAAAATGTAGTAAAAGTTTTAGCCACACAGTCGTGTCCGACGCTTGGCGACCCCATGGACTGTAGTCCGCCAGGCTCCTCTGTCCATGGAATCCTCCAGGCAAGAACTAACCTAAATCAAATGAAAATACACTGCATTTCCTAGCCTCCCTTACAAATAGCGGTGGTCATGTGATATGGCTCCAGCCAACAGGTGCAAACACAAGGTTTTGTGTGAGACTTCCTATGAAGCTTCTTTAAAAAAGGGACAAACTCAGCTGGCATTGTCCCTTTTCGTAGTTCCTCCTCTTTGTAAAGTACATATAATGCCTGAAGAGTAGCAACCACTTTACATCATAATGGAAAGATCAAGAGAACTTTAGAGACTCAGATCTCAACATCCTTGAGTTGGTAAACTAAAGCCAGCAACTTCCTAACTATGGACTTTGTATTACATAAAGAAAAATAAACCCCCAATGTTACTTAAGCTTCTATTTTTAGGGTTTTCTATGACATGCACCTGAACTTAATTTCTAAGTAATGCAATCTAATAGGAAAGAGATACAGAAAAAGTTCTATGAAAAGCTACAAAGGAAGACATTTGTTCTGACAGAGGCAGGGAGTGGAGTAGGTCAGGAGAAAAGGGGGGGGGAAAAAAAAGCCAACACAACAAGAAAGCAAACACATGGGCTGACTCATTCATTTGTTCAACTATTACTGTCAACCAATGTATGAGGTGCTGGGATACAGATAAAAGACACAGTGGCTGTCCTTAAGGAACTTCAAAATGGGTTACAGACAAAGATATGATTAAAACTCAGGGTTATTTATAGGGGGCAGCCACACACAGCTGTGTCAGATGGTGTCTACGAAAATTGGTATCTTTCCCTCATACCCTCAGTGGTACCATCCACTCAAAGTCTGCGCTCAAAGGTACGCCTTAAGGACTGCCCTCAGCCCCTGGGCTATCAAAACAGTAATAGAGAAGCTAAACATAGGGTACTTAGGATAGAATGTGCATCCACAGGTAAGACCACTCTCTAAAGGCAGAGCTGCACTTTACCCGATGACTCTATGTATCCTTCACTGCACCCCACCCAGTTTCCCATGGTCAATGACAACCAAGTTTTAATGTAGTCGAAAATTCAAAGTAACTCTTTTAATATGACCCAGAGGACACCTAAACCTAATTGTAACCACAAGCAAGGGACAGAAACAGTTAATACTTAATATTTTAGTATCTTGTCCTATGGGTTTAAAGTCATACTTTTCATTTATTATCAGCTAATAGCACTGCTGAATGACCAAAACTTCAGAAAGATTATGTTTTTTACACTTAGAGCATACAAGAAGGGGAGGAAAAAAAACACAAGCATCTTTTTTTCTCTCCTGTTGCATAAACACACACACACCAAGAATAAGTAGAATGTCTTTCAAACCAAAACAATAGGAAATCACTCTTGGCTGAAAGCACAGGCTTAGATCATGTTGATTTCATCTTTAATCCTGCTGAAGCAAGTTTCTGCATGCTTTCTGGGCCTCCACCTACAGAGATGTTAGGACAACAGCCAACACATATATTTAATTACGTAAGTATTCAATGCTATCAGCCAGCTGTTGCCAGTACATAATACACTGACCTCTTTCACTTACTCTCCTGTTTAAAACGGCAAACACAAAGCAACTGTTGCTGTAACAGTAATCATGAAATATGCAAAATACTATTCTCCAAAAACATGTTAGGTAGCTATGAAACTCAGCTTTGCATTTTAAAATGATTTACTACATCTAAACTGCTTTTTCTGTTCCTGATTTGCAAATTAAGGAACTAATCTTTCAACTGCAAATTTATTCCTTTTTTGTTTGTTTGAAGTTAACCAGGACTTCAATCTTAAATATACTTTCTCCTTTATGCCCCATCAAATTTCTCACTGGGATTTGTCACATACCAATCTCCCTGTACTCCCATTCATCTCCATGCTTTTCCATGGATAGGGGACATGCAACTAAAGCCTGTAACAGGAAATGGGTCAAAATCTGCCCTGAATTATTTAAGTCTCACCCTTCACTTTAGGAATCAACAGAGAGCTCTTCATTTATGTTTCCAGAAAGCATGTTCATCCAATACCATCATTAACCCCAGACTAGCTGACAGGGGAGAAAAACAATACAAAGTCCTAGCAACAACAGAAAGTAGACTAAACAGTCCCATGACTTAAGACTTGAATAATATGAATTCACATATGGCAGACAGGAAGAAGATCTAACGCAGAAACAGCAACTCATCCAGAGAAATTTGGCCTGCATCAAACCAGCTTTCAATTCGACGAAAAACTCAGTGCCAAATACTTAACCAGGCACCATTCTAGAAACTAAAGATCCCTCAGTAAACAAGACAACATCCCTGTCCACATAGATCTTACTGTTCCACTCCTCTCACAAAGATCCTGTATCAAGTCAACCTCCTCAAAACATCTACTTCTTCACCCACAACAGTCATGTTGATTTTTTTTTCTCCCACTTTGGGGTTTTTAATATTTTGTTCATTCATTGAAACTGGACCACTTGATACTCAAATATAAAGTTATATAGTTAATAATATACTTAACATAACACAAAATAATATATTAGCAATGACTTGTTGATGCCCTGACAGCAGAATGATGCCAAGCACTCTTCCCCCAAAAGGAAGAATAAATCAATTTAACCTAATTGTACAAATACATGTTGAGTACAACTATGTGTCTACAACAAGGTCAAATACTACCTGTTTTATATCTACCCTTTCCCACCCTCTGACTTGAGATGAGAAGCTTCAATTAAATCAATGGCCAAGATTCTGAAGCAGGCCCAGCTTGCTTCATGTGGCAGGAAGAACAGGGTCCTGCCACTTAGAGCTGAGGTTCTGCCAACATGACCAAGCGAAACTTCAAGAAGGAAGAACTCTCACTCCTTTCACTACCTCCCTCTGGGAAGAATTGTGGACTCATTGTGACAAGCACGCTTCTTATCTCATTTAGGACAACAAGGGAGCAGGTTTCTTCCTAGTTTATAAGCAAAACATAAAAAGCAAAATGCCATGATTCCTTAAAAAGAGAGCCCTTTCGTACAGTCTTGCAACTTAGAAAGTTCTTTCCCCTTGTAGCAAATCAAAGCCTGTGTCTACAAGGGAGTCACAGTGGTCTTGGGAGTCTCCAAATAGCTGACAAGCAAGTCTTACTCTATTGATGGTATCTGTTTCCCAAGAAAAAGAAAATCATTATATGGTGGAGTCAGAGGGTCAAAGACTTCATAAAAAAGGATTTTCCTGAGGTCAATAACCTGACTTAAAGACCACAATCTAGTAGAGAGCCAAATATGTAAACAAATAATAAAATGTAATATGCAACAATAGATGTTTGTCTGGGATAAAGCAGCAGCACAGAGGAGAAGGCGATTACCTCTGTGGACGCTAGCGGTGAAAGGTGGGTGGTAGCAGGAAGATAACCTTGCACTGAATTACCTCTGATAGGAGCGCCACAAGATGACTGGGTTGCCAAGTAGGATTGCGTGGGGTGCATAAGAGAGAGAAGAGAAGAGAGAGTATTCACATGCATGCACTTGTGGGGGAAGAAGAGCACACTCCAAGGAAGAGGAAAAACATACGCAAACACATTATGTGTCTGGAAAATCATACAAGCCTGGCAGGAAGTAAAATTCTATGGAGGAGCAGAGAGAAAAGAGGCAATGGAGGCAGGCGAGGAATAGATTTTTTTTTTTTTTTGAAGGCTAATTACTTTATAATGTTGTATTGGTTTTGCCATACACTGACATGAAACCGCCACGGGTGTACCTGTGTTCCCCATCCTGAACCCCCCTCCCACCTCCCTCCCCGTACCATCCCTCTGGGTCATCCCAGTGCACCAGCCCCGAGCATCCTGTATCATGCATTGAACCTGGACTGGCGATTCGTTTCACATATGGTAATATACATGTTTCAGCGCCATTCTCCCAAATCATCCCACCCTCACCCTCTCCCACAGAGTCCAAAAGACTGCTCTATACATCTGTGTCTCTTTTGCTGTCTCGCATACAGGGTTATCATTACCACCTTTCTAAATTCCATATATATGCGTTAGTATACTGTATTGGTGTTTTTCTATCTGGCTTACTTCACTCTGTGTAATCGGCTTCAGTTTCATCCACCTCATTAGAACTGATTCAAATGTATTCTTTTTAATGGCTGAGTAATACTCCATTGTGTATATGTACCACAGCTTTCTTATCCATTCATCTGCTGATGGGCATCTAGGTTGCTTCCATGTCCTGGCTATTATAAACAGTGCTGCGATGAACATTGGGGTACACGTGTCTCTTTCAATTCTGGTTTCCTCGGTGTGTATGCCCAGCATTAGGATCTCTGGGTCATATAGCAGTTCTATTCCAGTTTTTTAAGGAATCTCCATACTGTTCTCCATCGTGGCTGTACTAGTTTGCATTCCCATCAACAGTGTAAGAGGGTTCCCTTTTCTCCACACAGATTAGTTTTAAATACCTTGTTAAACTAAGAAATTCTATCTTCATTCTGTATCTGAGAAGGAACTGTTACAGAGTGTGAAGGACAGGAAAGCATGAGCTGGAACAGAAAAGAAGCTGAGAACAGGCTCAACTTCTGCTGTAATATTAAGTGCAAGAAACACGGAGGACCGTTACTAAGACATTAGCCACAGGGATGGAGAGAAAAGATTCAATTTAATGTGTCCAGTTCGTGGCAATTTGATGAAACATGAGAACATACTGGTTCACTGCAAATTCCAAGAAGCAATAAACACTAATAGCACTGGGCAAAAGCAAAGAGAAGAAAGAAATTGAAGGGAGGAAGAAAAGGGCATTTCAGAAGGAGAATCAATTCTAAAGGACAGGGAAAACTGGCAAGGGAAAGAGGGAGACAAAGAAAACTCTCAGACTCTCTGATCAGTGACTTGTAACCCAACAAAGACAGGTTATAGGAACGTTGCTGGAGAAAAGGTGAGGCAGATAATGGAGAGGTTCTGACACAACGATTTAAAGTGTCAACGGGGCATCTAAATGACAAAGTCCAGAAAGGAGCTAGATGTACAAGCTTGGTTCTTGGAAGGGGAGACCAGGGTCAGGAACAGAAATTTGGGAGTAATCAGCATACAGATAGTATCTCAACAGTAGAAGATGAGAAATGGTAGCAGGAAGTGTAAGCTCATGTTAAAAATAGCACTGCTTTCAGAAAAACAGTCACATTAGACAAAACTTGAGCAACAATACGTATTAGGTCAAACAGTACAATATTTTGAACTAACACTCCATGTTGAGGGAAACCTTTAAGGTGGGAAAGGAGAGCTGGAACCATGAGACTGTGACTGGTACAAGCAAACAATGATTCACTTTCTGTGGCTGACGCTTGAAACAATAACATAAAACTGATACTGAACTAAAGTCACTTCATACAATCAGAAAAGCCAAAATTAAAATATCTCAGTGTAAAGAAAAAATCCACAGCCTACAGTATTAAAAAAAAAAAAAGTAAGTTTAACAAAACAAACTGTTATCTAACCTGTTTCTTGCGAAAAGCCAAACTAAAAGGTAGTAGTTTTATCTCCCAATGCCAATTTTTTTAATTAAAAAAAGACTGCCTGATTACTAACAAATCTAGTTAAAACAGAACTAGTTGAGTTTTTTTTTCTTTCTTTAAACGGTGTAAGTACTAACTGAAAACGAAAACATTTCTGTTCTTAATAAGTCAGTTTTTCGAAGGCAATTTATTTTACAAATTCAAGTTGAAATAATATTCTGATGTGTCCCCCAACTTTAACTTATGAGGAAGTCCACTAAATCCACATAAAGCCAAAACTATTTTCATAATAGGAATGAAGTTCCAATAATTTGTTTGATCAACAAGATGCTGTTTCTAAAAAGAGCTCTCCTTTAAACTGAAGATATCATACAAAGCACATTACCCTCTGTCTCAACACACTTTCATCTTGGTCCATTTCTCCTTATATTTCCAAGGTTCTTTCCAGTAATTTCACTTAGATATCTAAACCATCCCTTTAACATTACCATTTATTTCTTCAGGCAAAGGTGGTTCAAAGAACTCGTGACTTGTCTATCTACTATCAGTATGGCTAAACCACAGTGCCCATTTGGGTTAATAATGCACAAGGTCAAACAGAGGTTGACAGTCCATGATCAAAGCAAGCTGGCTATTCTTTCTGTCATTTATATGGAACACACAAGACGTGTTTATTTTCACCAGCCTCTGAATGACCTCCTTTAGGTGGCATGGAAAAGATCCCACATTTCTATAAAGCATGAACCAAAGGAGTTTTCTTATTTGATACTCTCATTAAGAGGAAATTTTTTTTTTTTAACTTTTGATCTTTTTCGTTTACTCAAGAGCCCCTCAAGTTAAAGGCCATATTGTCTAAATCAAATTGGTATACTGGATAAAAACAAGGACAGGACAACTGGCAAGGGCTCAAGAGGAAAGAGTATGCATGCAACAGCCTGCCATCACAAAACGCGGGGCTCATTAGCAACTTTTTCAAAATTAGTAAAGGCAATAATAGCATTTAAGATTTCAGAGTTCAAAAGGCAGACAAAAAAATCATTCTTAACTCCTTTTTCACTACTTAAAACTCCTACTCTTATCAATCTGAGTATCAATGATATAAACACTGCAAAACCTTAGTGATTAGACCAACTAGTAGAAAGTATTGAGCGGTAGAGCCTACAGATGAACAGACATGCATTTTCATCCCAACTATGTTATTTTGACTAGGTTAAGAAATTACTGAAGGACACAATGATTTATTATCAGTACCAGTGTACAAAATGAAAATTTCCAAATAATTTTATGCCAATATGCTCTGCAACAAAGGTTAAATAATACTCCCAATATTTTTTATACTGTGATGCTGCAAACCTAATACTTTTGACCACCGCCACCAAAAGAAAAGAAAAAGGCCATGGCTGCCTTGTCACATATTTACAGTTCTGAGATCTTAATCAAGGCTGCATTAATCACATGAAAGATAATAAAGCTCTCACAGTTTTCTTTCTTTTCTCCTGTAAATACAGGAGGGTCTACTGCCGGGTAGCTCAAGAGATAAAATGATTTGATAACAGGCAAACTACTCTTAAATATCAAGATTACATTGGGAGAGAAACAAAAGCAGATGATCAGAAATAATGACAAACACCCAGACATAAGTGGCAAAGTGAAGCAATCATCACTCGTAGGGCTTTCAGACTAGAGAAATATAGCCCCCAGCCCATTCAATAAAGGGTGAGTTCGAGCATAAGGGATTAGGTGCGGCTGAACAAAGAGAAATGCGACATCCTACCAGGCACTGTGCTGCACTACTGAGCGACTCTTTGCAACCCCATGGACTGTAGCCCACCAGGCTCCTCTCTCCATGGGCATCTCCAGGCAAGAGTACTGGAGTGGGTAACCATTCCCTCTCCCAGGGGATCTTCCCCACCCAGGGATAAAACTCAGGTCTCCCACATCACAGGTGGATTTTTTACAGTCTGAGCCACCAGGGAAGCCCCGATAGTACTATCCTCGCATTTAAATGTTGCCTCACTATGATGAGAAGAAAAAAAGGCATCTAGTGAGCAGGCTGAAGGGAAAGGATGGAGCCAGAGGTAGAGAGAAGACAAACATGCCGCATGACTGAAGGTATAATAAAGTTTATGAACTATTCATCTTTGTTTTGCTTTGTTAGGAGACAGTGATGAAAGAGGGGAAAACATTTAAATAAAGTGAAATGCTTGACAAGAGTAGGTAATCTTTCACTGAAAGTCTTTACATATATAAATGTCACTTGAATTGGATGTTTTCTCAGTGTTAATTGTTAATGTGCCTTCTACAGGATTATATTTATTCTGGAAACAAATCCAACATTAGCTTAGGTGTTACATTAACAAGAGCTAGTTATGATTATCAAAAGCCTTCAAAGCCACTTAAAACAGAAATACTTAATCACCTATAGTACTGTTTTTAAATTTTCTCTCAATCAAGCAGAACAGCGCATTAAAGGAACCTACGCTCACTACCGCTAGCTTTGTAGCATTAAAATGACAAACACATCTTAAGTGATTTCCTCACTTAATCAAACACCATATCATTATCTTAAACCACTTTCACAACAGTTTATATAAGAAAACCCACTGACACAAGTTATATTTGACTTTTTAAGTAAACTTGTAGAAACAGTCTAGAGGTGTATCCATTAATTACATTATAACATTGATAATCACAGAAACTAAGTTCTCTGGGTTTTGAGTTTAGAGGCTATCAGTAGCACTAAAATATCTTTGTATCTTACACCTTTCCAGTGTGGAAAAAAGTAGATAATGTGAAACATGACAGACGTCTCACAAAATAAAAAGCATTCTTTGAAAATAAGCAGCACCTGGCAAATTTCATGCTCTGCTCTTGTTTTAACTCTCGCTTCTTCTGGTCCTAACCACAGCCCTAACTCCCTAGTTCCTTCCTACATCACCGCCACCCTCCTAAGCCTCCCACCATCGTTCAGGTAGCAGGTCTTCACTGCTCCTTCCATAGTTACTGAGTTGAGAATCCCATCACATTCAAAGGTCACTTCTATGGAAATACAAAAGCTGTATCTCAAGTGTTGTCTGATAATCTGCCCCAAATCTACAACTGCTTACCTGACATCTTTACCTGGAAAGCATAGTATTAAATTTAACAACGCACAGACTGTAGTGAGACTGCCTACATTAATATCCCACCTCCACCATTTATGAACTCAAGGGCTTTAGAGAACTTCATCTGAAAAACAGATGCTTTTTCCTCTGTAAAACAGAAATAAAAGTGAAAACTATAATTCATTGGAAGACTGTTAAGAATTAAATTAGATAATATCCAATTGATGTAAAGCACCTTGAACAGTGCCCATCATACAGAAGACGCTTGACGAGGATCAAATATTACCCATTACTTTATAATAATATATAGCTATAACTTCACATTTTCAAAACTAAAACTTGTCTTCCTTCAAACTGAAGAACAAAGAGGCACTGGCACTGTCAAACGTTTGGGCCTAATATAAATCTAGACTAATTAGGACTATGTAGAGTAAGCACCGACACACAGAACTAGATCCATGAAACTGAACACTGTGCCAAGGGACAGACCCACATATCTGTGGACAATGAGCCTATGACAAAGCGGGTAATAAATAAATAAAAGGAGAACGGGCAGGCTTTTTAGAAAAAAATAATAAATGATACCGGAAAAGTTGGTGTTTATGCAAAAAAATAAAATGGGACCCCCTTCCTGGTACCACACCAAAAGAAAAAAAAAATCAATTCCAGATGAATTATAAATATGAATGTAAGAATTAAAAACCACAAAATTTTTAGAAGAAAATACACAGAATATCTTTAGAGTAAGGAAAGACATCTTAAAGAAAACAAGCACAGACCCAAAGGCAAAGATTGAACATTTTAAGCCAGAATTTCTCTTCAGCCTGAGATACCGTTAGAGAAAGTGAAAGATAAGCCACAGCTGATAGCTGCAACAAATGTAATATGTAAGGGTTAGTACACAGAATGCATTGAATGTATTCCCACAAATAAAAAGACAAGTATCAGAAAAAATACTTTAAAAGCATTTCACACACACACACAAAATTCAAATGGCAAACATACAAAAAGATCCTCAACATCACTAGTAATCACAGAAACAAATTAAGACCACATTGAAATACCATCTCCACCACCAGACTGGCAGAAATTTACAACCCTGACCATATCAAGTATTGGCTAGAATGGAGAACAACCACACACATCCATGACCGGTGGGAATGAGGTTCAGTATATCCGTCAGGGAAAAAGTTCAGCATCACCTAAAAGTTTGAATATGCACACACCTGTGACCCAATAATTCAACTCCCAGGTACATATCCTAAAATAACTTTTGCACGGCTGCACTGGAAAATGTTCAAAATATTCAGAGCACCAATGCTCATAAAAGCAAAACATAGGGAAAACTCAAAACTCTTTCAATGATAAAATGAATAAATTATGACAAATTCATTTAGTAAGATACTACAAATGGCCAGAGTTATTTTACATCCATCAACATGGATAAATCTAAAAGCAAAATGGTGAAGAAGCAAATTCAGAACATAAACAGTGTAAGTCCAATAAATAAAGCTTGAAACAGGGCAAAACTAATTAAATGCATTGTTTACAGATATATTTAGCAGATGATAAATTAAAGGAAGGGAATGACTCACACAAGTCAGGATAAAGATTACATCTTGAGGATACGAGTGAAAGAGGAACAGGGGGCAGTTACCTAAGGTCTTGGTAACGTCTTATTTCTTATGCTAGATGGTGGATGCATAAGTGTTACATTTGTTATCCTTATTTAAACTGTACATGTTTCATAAACTGATTTATGCATGACATATTTCACAATAAAACCAATGTGGTGGGATAGAATTTGAGAGTGAAGTCAGGAAATGAAGACTTAACAAGTTTCTCAGGAAAGGCAAGAAGAAAAATAGGATGATAGCTAAAAGAGGTGCATTGGGGCCGAGTAGACCTGAGTGTGTTTATAGGTCAATGAAAAGGCACCAATGTGGTTGGAGAGGTTGAAAATAGAGGTGAATGAGAATATAAATTTATAGAATGAAGGTTCTAAGAAGGTGGGTGGAATAAGATTCAGAGATGTGAAAGAAGAATACTTCTTTCACTGTAAGTTGAAGAACAATTCAATAACCATGGATTACATGCCCACTCCCCCAGTAAACTGCAATTTCCTTGATGGCCAGGCATTATTAGCACCTAGAACAGCATAACAGGCAGGGAAGAGAGAAGAGGTAAGGACTGCTTTGGGCAGTTTCAAAAACTAGGGACTGGATTCCCTGAGAAAACTATGTTATTAATACTTAACAGATAGTCAAAACATCTATTAGCCACCTTTATAAATACTCAAACATCTATTAGAAAAGTCTACATTCAAGTTTTGCTCTTTATCAGATAAAGTCAAAACAGTATAATTAGAAAACTCCAACTCATACTTTTACTGATAACATCCTGAATATTTGTAATGTTAAGAATCTTTTAAAAGCTATTTTCCCAAAATTCTTACAACACTTAGAAAAGATGAAGAAAGAAAAAAAAATCAGCTTTCACTTACTTAATTGAGTTTCTAAAGTGGTCTTCAGCCGGATTTTTTACAGTACAACTATTCAGGAGCCATAAGTCTGCATCTGATGCATTTTCTATTAAAAACAGAAATATGAAACAGGAAAGTAAGTATCACATTTAGTCAGCCAAAAACATCCAAGTGCTTACTCAAATGGCATTGGGACTGTGGTGGGGTGAGGGGTTGGGGGAAGAGCTAGAGGATGACTCAGGTCAATGGGCCATTACAATACAATATGCAGCTGCTTCAATATGGAAACATTGGTGAGAAATAAATATTAAAAATATATAACCTGTGCTCTCATTTTCCCATTTAAAATATAAAGAGGATAAGCACTTTCTTCCTACGTTGTCAACACCTGCAAGTATTTAATAACGTCCAAAAGATAAAGTGAAACTGGCCTAATCTTACCTCTGAATATGAAATTAATTGCCTCTCTGGGGACTGTGTGCTAACATTATTCAAGCACATGTATTATACACTGAATATTCTTCAGCTTGAGATGTTACTAAAAATATGGTTTGTCTTCTTTGAAAAAGTTAATGATTTACATCAAAGTGAGCCTTTTATTCCTCTCGCTAATTCGATTAGATACTGTTATATACAATAATAAAGTCACTAGCTATGCAACAAATCACCTAAACTCATGTTTACTGAAATGAATTTATAAATGCCTGGAGTGCTTGATGCTATTCCAACAACCTTACTGCCTAAAAGGACTTAAACAGTAAAACAGGATTACCACGATGAAAGGAAAACCAAAATTGAAAACTGCAGCACCTTCACTGGTATTTCATTAAGAACAGAAGCAAAGGTCAAAAGACATGAAGAACCAAGGACACTTGATGTCTGTGTGTACAGCCTCTGCCTGGGAACAGAACTTCCAGTGAGAACATAACATGAAAGGGAGGGTGAGCATGTCCAAGCTTCCAGTAAAACTTAGCAAAACCTTCTTCCCCAGCATCTTTTATAAAAATGGTAAATTTCTTTCTACAAAGAGGCAAGATACACAACTATCTGAAAAGAAAAGCTCCTCATTACTATACATCAGCTGAATACTAAGATTCCCTCTAACTTGTCTTACTCCTTCCATTCACACGCCTCACCCGCACCCCAGAGTCGATCTTCCCACCCAGAACCCAGCGGGGCTGTCCATAAAACATCCACCTGGCTGCCTGCTCAAACTCAGAGATGACGAGTATTCACCTACCTTTTCTAGTTCCTCCCAAATTATCCCCAGAGATGCTACCTAAAAGACAGTCTTCTTGTAGCAATCTGATCAATTACCTTTTCAATCTTCCAGGGAATTCCAGTTGGTATTCAAAAATCTCTACCTCCTTAACTTCAATATTCATTTCTCCCTATATTCTTTATCCTTCCAGCCACACCAAAGCAAATTCCTCAAGTTTGCACTAGTCCATCTGAGGAGCACACTTGATTTGCTTCACAGAAACAGCTCATGCCCCTTTCATCTGCCTACCCACTTGGCTAACTCCTATTCGCCCTTCAGTTCCCCCTTGATGTTGGTTTGACGCCTCCTCTCTGCACTCCCATAGTAGACTGTGTTGAGACTATCCTTGTACTTTACAATTCTGCATTAAAATAATACATTTTCCCAGTCTGTCTATATTACTATTAAAGAGATATTGAAGACAACATTTTTTTCTGCTGTTATCTGAAAGTCCAGGGCCTAACACAGTGATGGGTACAGAACAGACATTAAAATAACCATGGGAAACAAAACAGGGCACAAGCAGGAACAAGAAAAAAGATGCTAGAGAGATAATGTGTGGGACCACATGCATATGGCTTGTTAGATGCCGTCTACCAATTTCCTAAAGCTCTGAAGGCCACACCAATCCTCCAAAATAAGCTTCGAAGAAGCTCACCAATTTATTTAACAAATATTTAGGACCGAGATTTTACCTTATTCACAGCCAGATCCCCAGCACTTATTACAGTGCCTCGTACATAGGTACTCAGTCAGTATCTACTATTTACTGAATGAATACTGAATCTTGAAAGACAAAGCAATACTAGGAGCTATGTATTATGCACACAGGAAAAAGTCACGGGTGTCTGTTAGCTAATGATGAAGAATGTAGAGACTATGGGCTTACTTCAAACAAACAAAAGTCAGAAGACAGAACCATATGTGGCAGAAGACAAGTCTATATCCTGGCACATTCTTTTCTTCAGTCACCTTCAAGTTGTCAGACCACTTTCCCCATACTTCAACAAAAGCCTTCTCAAGGAGAACTCCATTAATAAATAAGGCACGTTATTCTACTTTGTCTGGAATTTTGCCAATGTTGAAATGTATTGCCTTTCAAAATAAAGTGAATACTATGCTTGGTGACTCAGTACTCGTGATCAACAGGAATCCTGTGAATATACCAATATGCCCACAATGTTATCTAACTTTTTTGGTGTGTGTGTGTTAGTTACTCAGTTGTGTCCAACTCTTTGTGACTCCATGGACTGTAGCCCACCAGGCTCCTCTGTTCATGGAACTCTCCAGGCAAGAATACTGGAGTGGGTTGCCATGCCCTCCTCCAGGGGTTCTTCCCGACCCAGAGACAGAACCTGGATCTCCTGCATTGCAGGCAAATTTTTTACCATCTGAGCCACCAGAGGACAAACTTTTTGGTAACCACCTCCAAAAAGACCATGTCCTTTCTCCAATGAACACGTGAGTTTCTTATCCAGTTATCTTTGAACTTGGTTTTGAGCTAATATATTTAATATTGTCAAAAATATCATTCTACTTAGAAGTCAAAAAGATTGTTCTACTCAGAAGTGTAAATCAACCAGCAATCAAAATGCAATGAGGCTGTACTATGTGTCAGGCTCTGTCCTAAGTGCTGGGGATGTGGCTGTAAAAGAGATTCCAACCTCAAGGAGTTTACAATCTTAAAGAGGAAATCTGATCAAAACAAAAGAACAGAAACGAGCAAGGTAATTTCAGGCACTGGTCAATGATATTAAGATGATTAAAGAGGGTAATGAACAGAGAATAACTGTGGGGTTGCTGGTCAAAGTAAGTGTCCCTCAGAACTTTAAATCTGAGTTGAGACTGACACAATGGGAAGGAATCTGCCAAGCAAAGATCAGGAGAGAGAGCACTCCAAGAGGAAAATACCACAAGTGCAAAGGCCATGAAAAAGGCCCAAGCTTATCATGTTCCAGTAACAGATGATCAGCGTGACTGGACACAGGGAGAGAAAGTTCTGAGAAGCAGGGAGGAATCAGATAATGCTGGCAAGTTAAGAGCTTTCAGTTCAGTTCAGTTGCTCTGTCGTGTCCGATGACTCTTTGTGACCACATAGACCAGCACACCAGGCTTCCCTGTCCATCACCAACTCCCAGAGCTTGCTCAAATTTATGTCTATTGAGTCAGTGACGCCATCCAACCATCTCGTCCTCTGTTATCCCCTTCTCCTCCTGCCTTCAATCTTTCCCAGCATCAGGGTCTTTTCAAATGAGTCAGTTCTTCACATCAGGTGGTCAAAGTACTGGTGTTTCGGCTTCAGCATCAATCCTGCCAATGAATATTCAGGACTGATTTCCCTTAGGATGGACTGGTTGGATCTCCTTGCAGTCCAAGGGACTCTGGAGAATCTTCTCCAACACCACAGTTCAAGAGCATAAATTCTTCAGCACTCAGCTTTCTTTATAGTCCAACTCTTAACATCCGTACATGACTACTGGAAAAAACATAGCTTTGACTAGACAGACCTTTGTCGGCAAAGTAATGCCTCTGTTTTTTTTAATATGTAAGAGCTTTACATTTATTCTAAGAGTAAGGGGAAGTCACCATTGGATTTCAAACATATAAACTAATTTCTACCTCAGTAATCCCATTCTGCAATCACTGCGAAGAAAAGTCTGTAGATAGGGTAAAAGTAAAAACAAGTGGGAGAAGAAAGTAAAGGCAAGAAAACCAATTGGAAGCTGATGCAATGCAATGGTCTAAGAGTATGCGAAAGGTGATGAAACCTAGACTGGGGTCAGAGCAATGACATGAATCAGAGAAGTGAGGAGAGGCATGTTTCGGAAGCAGAATTTAAAAAAAAACTGATAGAGTAGGTATATGCTGTGCAAGAAGGAATCAAATAGGATCCCTAGGCGCATGGCAAAGATTCTGGCCTGAGTATCAGTTGCCTGTGGTGCCATTTATCAAAATGAGGAAGGTTTAGAAAGACATGATTTGGGGAACAGAGAATCCAAAGTTTTGTTGTGGCCATGTTATATTCGAGATCCCGATTAAACATTTAACTAGAAATACTGATCAGTCATTTGATCTCAGGAGTCTTCCAGGCTGGAGACACAAATGGGAGACTCAGAAACCCAAAAAAATAACTGAATTCATAGGAATGGATGCGCTCACCTAAGGACAGCAAATAGAGGGGAACGGAGAGAGAGAAGCGGAAGACAGAACACTGGTGCTCCAGGGTCTCATAGAAGCAGAGATGAGAAAGGCCATCAAAGAGAAATAGCCAGGAAGATGAGAGGATAGAAACGAGGGCCCATGGCGTCACAGAAATCCACGAAGAGAGTATTTTTAAAAGGAGTAATCCACTGTACTAAATGCTAAGAGTTCAAAGAAAGATATCTGTACAGTTACTAAAAAATTAAGATGATCCTCCACCCTTTATCATTTTCCTTTCTCAGTTTTGAGTATTTTCTTGCTCTGTGCCAACCCACACACACACTCAGCAAAGGCCTTTTTCTAAGGTTTTTAAATAACAGAAAAATTCATTACAAAAGGGGAGTGAGGAGAAAAAATTATATATGGCTATTTGCCATTAAGAAATGTTGATTCCACATGTTTGTCCCCTTATGAACCCATTTTCTGGGTTTTAAGATGCCATCAACCATAAGAAACACAGTCAACTTTGTAATAGCTCTTCAAGAGCTTTAACAATGAACACTATATTCAGTTCTTTTAAGTTTTAAGATACATCCCAACTTCAAACACTACTATAGGAGGCAGGGTGACATGCATTTAAAATGGAAGAAATAAGCTAGTATTTGGTACATCTACCGTAGAGCAGCACCATCTAGAACAATCAGGAAATATCAGAACACCTGCAGTGTCTAGAACCTCATCACACAAAACAAAACAAATGTTCAAACATCCTACTGCTAGTAGGTAATTTGGTTATTGGATTAATGTCTTTGTTAGACCTGGAGATCAAACTCGAAACCTCTTGACACCAGTGACTTTTAAGTTATTATCTCCTAGTGTCATTTACAGAGAAGGCAATGGCACCCCACTCCAGTACTCTTGCCTGGAAAATCCCATGGATGGAGAAGCCTGGTAGGCTCCAGTCCACGGGGTCGCTAAGAGTCGGGCACAACTGAGCAACTTCACTTTCACTTTTCACTTTCAAGCATTGGAGAAGGAAATGGCAACCCACTCCAGTGTTCTTGCCTGGAGAATCCCAGGGACAGAGGAGCCTAGTGGGCTGCCGTCTATGGGGTTGCACAGAGTCGGACACGACTGAAGTGACTTAGCAGCAGCAGCAGCAGCAGTGTCATTTATATTTGTCCTGCCTTTCCATTCTTTTTATTATCATCCTAATGGGGCTTCCCTGGTAGCTCAGACGGTAGGGCGTCTACCTACAATGCAGGGGACCCGGGTTTGGTTCCTGGGTGGGAAGAGCCCCTGGAGAAGGAAATGGCAACCCACTCCAGTATTCTTGCCTGGGGAATCCCATGGACCGAGGAGCCTGGTGGGCTACAGTCCATGGTGTCGCAGAGCTGGACATGACTGAGCAACTTCACTTCACTTCAAGAGAAGGTTAACATCTCATGGTCTTGCCTTAATCCATGGCAGATTCTCCAGTCCCAAAAGAAGCAGAATTAGAGCAAGAACGGACCAAGAAAGGGAAAGGCAGGGAGAAGGCACCAAGATGGGAGGCACAGACTTTGAGAAGCCAAAGAACTGAATTCTACCTACCCTTAAGTTGTTCTAACACTTGTTAACCCCTGATCTGCAGCTGAAAATCATCTGTACATAAGCCAAATATTGCCAATGCCAGAGCTGGGATATCAGGACGGGTGTGAAAAGCTACCTGCTTGAGGCTGGCCAGATGGAATCTGGAGCCCAAAATTTGATTATTCACAGCCCTTCATTATTACAAATGGTGTTGTAATAAACAGCACCGTGCATGTATCATTTTGTATTTTTCCCATTTTACCTTTGGAATGAAGTCCAAGAAACTGGGGCTGTTCAGTCAAAGGATAAATTCCCGTCTATAAGGGGTACACAGCTTCACACTCCCATGAGCAATGCATGAGATTACCTACTTATCCACAGCATCGCCCATGGAGTGTGCTATCAAACCTCTGTACTTTTGCTAATGCAATGAGAAATACGAAGCCAGTAGGATTTGAATATGTGCGCTTCTCTTATGAAGAATGAGTTGAGCATCATTTCACATGTTTAAGGATCAGATACAGAGTCATTCCCCATCCCCACCCCCATTTTTTGTCTGTTCAGATCTTTTGCCCATTTTTCTACTAGGCTAAACAGTCATTTTAATCTCATGTTTTAATTTACTCATACCTACAAAGACACACACATAGAGGATGTTAATCTTTTGTCTGTGATAGAAGGTACAATATTTTCTCCTGGCTTGTTATTTTACTTTTTATAGTTTCCTCATGCTTTTTAATTTTCAGGATATCAAATTTATCAAACTCTTCTTTTAATTTTATTGAAGTATAGTTGATTTACAGTGTTAATTTCTACTATAAAGCAAAATGACTCAGTTATGCATATATATATATTGTTTTTCATATTTTTATTATGGTTTATCACAGGATATTAAATATAGTTCCCTGAGCTACACAGTAGGACTTTATTGTTTATCTATCCTACATATCACAGCTTGCATTAGCTAATCTATCAAATATTTCTCTTATTGCTTCCAGATATTGAGTCATAATTAGAAAGCTTCCTCTACTCCTGGATTACTAAGGAATTCACTCATATTTTAATACACTCAGGGTTTTACACTTAGATTTTGGCTCTATTAAAACTATCCCAATGTACATCGTTCTTACTGAATTTTTTTCATGCAAAACAAAATAAGATCCTTTGTTCTCATACCAAACTGAAAAATATTAAAAAGTGTGGAACTACCTAGTGATAGCAAAGGAATGAGGAAGTGTCAAGCTCTGCTCTATTGATGCAGCCTCTACTGATGAAGCTCTTTGGAATACAACGTGGGAAAAGCTATCAGATAGTTAAACTTGCCCTAGAATCTCTCCTACACATGCTTGTAGGATACTTGCAGCACACACATATTTATATACAAACACACATATATACATGTATGTGTATATATGTACACATACAAAAACTTTAGTTCACATGGAAGATTGAAAAAGAACTCAGAAAGCTTACATTTTTGTTATAAGGAGACATTAAATAGATAATGGGACTGAAGCTACAAAACCATTTAGCTGTTAAAAAAGCAAGATATATCTATAAGTGCTTATTTATAATAATCTTTGTTATATCATCAATGAAAGCAAGGTAAAGAGTAGGTCTTGTACTTCCCCTGTGTTTTAAAAAAAGGAAAAGGAGAAAAGAGGAAATTCTAAGTAAAAAACAAAATTTCTTGAAGCATAAATATGAAAGGGTTTGAGGTGTTTACCCTTGGAAATAAGATGAAGGCTCAGCTGGCCTCCAATATGGTCTAATGTGCACCTTTTATAGTCTTTCCCTCTCTTCTTTGTTTAAACTTGCATGGATATTACTTTTATAATTTTATGAAGTTTAACCCTGAGAAGGGACATGTTAATATTTAATTTATATCCATCTTCATTGTTTGAATTTCTAAAAGCATTTAAACTAAAAATACTAATCAACCCTTTAAAAAAATCATTTTTAATTTCCTTTTTTTATAGAGCTCAGAATCAATAGCATTCTTTCATTTTTAAGGTAGAACATAAACTGTGCTCCTGCTGTGATCCATCATGGAAAAAGTGACCTGATAAATATTTTCTGGGACTTTTCTCCCCACTGCTAAAAGCTTTTGTACTCACTGAACCAAGAAAATAATGGCCATTGACACACCACCCACTCTGAGTATGAAGACAGAGAAACAAACTATTATTTATTTTAATAGAAATGCATTTAGTTTCCAAACTATTTCTTTATGTACACAAGATAAATCGCTTCAAAATCTAAAGTAATATAAATTTGATTAGCAATAACGATAATAGCTAACATTATTGAGTACATATTATGCACCCAGCAATGAGCCAAGCATGCCATATTCCTTTTCTTTTTATCCATCTAATCCTCCAAATTGAGGTGGGTTTACCTTTTACTCTGGTTTTACAGAGGAGGAAGCTAAAGGATAGAAAGGAAAAGTAACTTGCCCAAAATCAGAATAAGACAGTGGGGGAAGGATTAGAAATCCAGACAAACTGACTCCAAAACTGTAAACCTAAGGAAATCAGAATGCCTCATTAGTGGCTCTTTGCCTCCCGATCAAAAATAACACAGCCAATACCTAAAAACAAAATAAAGCAGCATTCCATGACCGTGAGATTGCCTCATGATACTCTTTCTAAGAAGGCAAATAACCAGACTTCAAAAGGAACTGTTAGGCTATTTCCAAAATTTCCAAGACCATGAACACGTCAGCTCTTGGCTTTCCATAATCAGTGGGAAACTGGCAAGTGAAGAAAAGCTTACTACTGACTACAGGAGCACCACTGGAAAGCACAGGCTGACTCTCAAAGCAGCCCATCTTCCCATCCCCTCGCAGCCTTCTGCATAAAGGTGACGTTACAGAAGAGACGGGCGTGGCTCACATCAGCTACTCACAGTGAGACACGCGCCTTAGAGAACTGCTCCACTGTCAACTGCGCACAGGAACAGCCGCAAACAGTGTGCGGAGCCTTAAAAGACTTAAATCCATAGATGCAGGCAAGAAAGTTAGCAAGCTGATACAAACAGAAATCCATTAAGAACAAAACGAAGGGGACAAATGGTCTTGACTGTTTTAGACCCAGCAGCATCTGGGGGCAATTTCTTTACCACAGAACTCTGGAAGACAAATCATGTCCCAACAGTTTCAATATCCATTACATTTAATCCAGCTGGGGAAATTTCTTTATGTAAGACAAACCACTGGATGCCTACGAAAAACTCGGAGAATGGAGAATGCTTTAATAAAATTTCAAAGCACCTTTAAGGAACATATTGAAAAATAATATCTTCAAACCAATGAAGGGCAAAAAATAAAAATTCTTGTCAATGCATTCATATTTTCCTTTCACATTTTATTGTTCTTTATAGGGAATGTATAAATGCACAAAAGCATAGAATAACCATGCCTTCAAGATCTATTTTATAAAAGCAAAGTGATCCTGACAAAGTACATTCCCTTCAACCAGCTGGGCTTGGAGGGCCGGGAGGCTGGGGAGAAGACAAGAGAGCAAACAGAGTAGGAAAGATGAAGAGAAGAAATAACCAGGAGAAAGAGGGACAGACTGACGGCAAGTACCTCCAGCTCCCAGGCTGAAACACTTGGAGCCAGAACTGACCCTCCCTCACTGGACAGCACTGGTGACTGTTTGGCATGTTTCTGAGTGAATCAGAATACAGCATCTCCCGGGGAAGCACTTATGCTTGGAGATTACATGCATAATGAGTTTGTTCTTTTAAAATACTCCTGCTGGGAAAGGACGAAGATGGCGGAGGAATGGGACGGGGAGACCACTTTCTCACTCACCAATTCATCAAAAGAACATTTCAACACTGAGTAAATTCCACAAAACAACTTCTGAATGCTGGCAGAGGACATCAGGCACCCAGAAAAGCAGAGCATTGTCTTCAGAAACAGGTAGGAAAAAATATAAAAGACGAAAAAAGAGACAAAGGAGGTAGGGAGGGAGCTCTGTCCCGGGAAGGAAGTCCTGTCCCGGGAAGGGAATCTTAAGAAGAGAGGTTTCCAAACACCAGGAAACACTCTACCTGCTGAGTCTGTGGCGAGCCTTGGAAGCACAGAGGGCAACATAACAGGAAGGAAAAATAAATAAATAATTAAAACCAACAGATTACGAGCCCAACAGTAACTCCCCCAGCAGAGAAGCAACGTAGACGTCTGCATCTACCACTAGCGAGTGGGGGCTGGGCAGGGAGGCTCGGGAGGCGCGGGCTGCAGTGCTTTCAAGAATTGGGCCGGAATGCCCTGCGCATAACAAGAGCAAACTAACTTGGGCTAGCAAACCAGACTGTGGGATACCTACCACGTGAAAAGCTCGAACATAAGACACCGCCAGGACCGCGCACAGAACAAAGGACGGATCAGAAATACCTGGCTGCAGACCATCCCCCACTGATGACAGGCAGCCAGAGCCGCAAGGGCTGGAAGGGGGCAATCGCAGCCCCGGAGAGACTTTACCTACCAAACTGCAAGCAGGCTTCTTTGCTAACTAAGACTTCTGGGGGTTCTGGACAGTCATCATCTGCCTGAGAAGGGATGCCAGCGGTACACCTAAAAAACTGAGCAGCAGAGACGGGAAAGGCGATAAGTCACAGCGACCGCGCTCACCAAACACCTGAGCTACTTGGACCTGGGAGACCCAACAGAATCTGCGCCTCTGAGGGCTACCTGAGCACCGAGCCTGAGCGGCTTAGACCGGGGAGGTGCATGCATCCTAGGGCCAGCCTCAGACGGTTCCCAGGGGAGCAGGGGCAGGCCCAGCGGGGCTGAGACACTGCGAGCACACGCCAGTGTTATTTGTTTGCAGCATCCCTCCCTCCCCACAGCACGACCAAACAAGTGAGCCTAAAAAAATAAAAAAGTGTCCACCACTGACCCCCCTGTGTCAGGACGGAAATCAGACACTGAGGAGACCAGCAAACAGAAGAAGTTAAACAGAGGGAACCACCTTGGAAGTGACCCAACACTGCCCACAACACCAGAGAAAAGGCCAGATATATCTTTACTATTTTTACGATCATTCCTTTTTTTGTTGTTGATGTTGTTATGTGATTGTTTATTCTTTTCTTTTTTTTTTTTAACTTTTAAAATTTTTAAGTCCTCTATTTCTCCTTTAATCTTTACTTTTATAACCTACTATTACTTTTATTTTTTTAAAAAAGACCCTATTTTTAAAGCAAACACCGTATATAGTCTTTTTGTGGTTGTTGTTGTTGTTTTTTAATAATTCTTATGGCTTTTTTTTTTCTTCTTTTCTTTAATATTGTATTCTTGAAAATCCAACCTCTACTCTAGATTTTTAATCTTTGCTTTTTGGTATTTGTTGTCAATTTTGTACATTTAAAAACCCAATCTTCAGTACCCAATTTTACCTGAGAGCGAGATTACTGACTTGACCACTCTCTCCTCCTTTGGACTCTCCTTTTTCTCCACCAGGTGGCCTCTGTCTCTTCCCTCCCCCTTCTCTTCTCTACCCAACTCTGTGAATCTCTGTGTGTTCCAGATGGTGGAGAACACTTAAGGAACTGGTTACTGGCTGGATCTGTCTCTCTCCTTTTCATTTCCCTCTTTTATCCTCCTGGCCACCTCTGTCTACTTCCTCCCTCTCCTCTTCCCTGTATAACTCCATGAACACCTCTGAGCGGTCCAGACTGAGGAGTGCACATAAGGAAGTGATTACTGGCTAGCTTGCTCTCTCCTCTTTTGATCCCACCTCATCTCGTTCCAGTCACCTCTAACTACCCCCTCCCTCTTCTCTTCTCCATGCAACTCAGTGAACCTCTCTGGGTGTCCCTCAATGTGGAGAAACTTTTCATCTTTAACCTAGATATTTTATCATCGGTGCTGTATAGATGGAGAAGTCTTGAGGCTACTGTAAAAATAAAACTGAAAACCAGAAGCAGGAGGCTTAAGTCCAAATCCTGAGAACATCAGAGAACTCCTGAATCCAGGGAACATTAATCAATAGGAGCTCATCAAATGCCTCCATACCTACACTGAAACCAAGCACCACCCAAGGGCCAACAAGTTCCAGAGCAAGACATACCACACAAATTCTCCAGCAACACAGGAACACAGCCCTGAGCTTCAATACACAGGCAGCTCAAAGTTACTCCAAAACCACTGACGTCTCATAACCCATTACTGGTCACTTCATTGCACTTCAGAGAGAAGAAATCCAGCTCCACCCACCACAACTCCAACACAAGCCTCCCTAACCAAGAAACCTTGACAAGCCACTGATACAATCCCATCCACAGTGAGGAAACTCCATAATAAAGAGAACTCCACAAATTCCCAGAATATAGAAAGGCCACCCCAAACGCAGCAATATAATCAAGATGAAGAGATAGAGGAATACACAGCAGGTAAAGGAACAGGAGAAATGCCCACCAAACCAAACAAAAGAGGAAGAGATAGGGAATCCACCTGAGAAAGAATTCTGAATATTGATAGCGAAAATGATCCAAAATCTTGAAATCAAAATGGAATCAGAGATAAATAGCCTGGAGACAAGGATTGAGAGGATGCAAGAAAGGTTTAACAAGGACCTAGAAGAAATAAAAAAGAGTCAATATATAATGAATAATGCAATAAATGAGATCAGGAACACTCTGGAGGCAACAAATAGTAGAATAACGGAGGCAGAAGATAGGATTAGTGAAATAGAAAACAGAATGATAGAAATAAATGGATCAGAGAGGAAAAAAGAAAAATGAATTAAAAGAAATGAGGACAATCTCAGAGACCTCCAGGACGATATGAAACGCTCCAACATTCGAATTATAGGAGTCCCAGAAGAAGATGACAAAAAGAAAGACCATGAGAAAATACTTAAGGAGATAATAGTTGAAAACTTCCCTAAAATGGGGAAGGAAATAATCACCCAAGTCCAAGAAACCCAGAGAGTTCCAAATAGGATAAACCCAAGGCGAAACACCCCAAGACACATATTAATCTAATTAACAAAGATCAAACACAAAGAACAAATATTAAAAGCAGCAAGGGAAAAACAACAAATAACACACAAGGGGATTCCCATAAGGATAACAGCTGATCTTTCAATAGAAACTCTTCAGGCCAGGAGGGAATGGCAAGACATACTTAAAGTGATGAAAGAAAATAACCTACAGCCTAGATTACTGTACCCAGCAAGGATCTCATTCAAATACGAAGGAGAAATCAAAAGCTTTACAGACAAGCAAAAGCTGAGAGAATTCAGCACCACCAAACCAGCTCTCCAACAAATGCTAAAGGATATTCTCTAGACAGGAAACACAAAAAGGGCGTATAAACCCGAACCCAAAACAATAAAGTAAATGGCAATAGGATCATACTTACCAATAATTACCTTAAACATAAATGGGCTGAATGTCCCAACCAAAAGGCAAAGACTGGCTGAATGGATACAAAAACAAGATCCCTATATATGCTGCCTACAAGAGACCCACTTCAAAACAAGGGACACATACAGACTGAAAGTGAAGGGCTGGAAAAAGATATTCCACTCAAATAGAGACCAAAAGAAAGCAGTAGCAGCAATACTCATATCCGATAAAATAGACTTTAAAACAAAGGCTGTGAAAAGAGACAAAGAAGGCCACTACATAATGATCAAAGGATCAATCCAAGAAGAAGATATAACGATTATGAATATATATGCACCCAACATAGGAGCACCGCAATATGTAAGACAAATGCTAACAAGTATGAAAGGGGAAATTAACAAAAACACAATAATAGTGGGAGACCTTAAGATCCCACTCACACCTATGGATAAACAACTAAACCGAAAATTAACAAAGAAACACAGACTTTAAATGACACAATAGACCAGTTAGACCTAATTGATATCTATAGGACATTTCACCCCAAAACAATGAATTTCACCTTTTTCTCAAGTACTCATGGAACATTCTCCAGGATGGATCACATGCTGGGCCATAAATCTAACCTTGATAAATTCAAAAAAACTGAAATCATTCCAAGCACCTTTTCTGACCATAATGCATTAAGATTAGATCTCAATTACAGGAGAAAAACTATTAAAAATTCCAACATATGGAGGCTGAACAACACGCTTCTGAATAACCAACAAATCACAGAAGAAATCAAAAAAGAAATCAATATATGCATAGGAACAAATGCAAAGGAAAACACAACAACCCAAAACCTGTAGGACACTATAAAAGCAGTGCTAAGAGGAAAGTTCATAGCAATACAGGCATACCTCAAGAAACAAGAAAAAAGTCAAACAAATAACCTAACTCTACACCTAAAGCAACTAGAAAAGGAAGAAATGAGAACCCCAGAGTTAGAAGGAAAGAAATCTTAAAAATTAGGGCAGAAATAAATGCAAAAGAAACAAAAGAGACCATAGCAAAAATCAACAAAGCCAAAAGCTGGTTCTTTGAAAGGATAAATAAAATTGACAAACCATTAGCCAGACTCATGAAGAAACAAAGAGAAAAAATCAAATCAATAAAATTAGAAATGAAAATGGAGAGATCACAACAGACAACACAGACATACAAAGGATCATAAGAGACTACTATCAGCAATTATATACCAATAAAATGGACAACATGGAAGAAATGGACAAATTCTTAGAAAAGCACAACTTCCCAAAACTGAACCAGGAAGAAATAGAAAATCTTAACAGACACCTCACAAGCATGGAAATTGAAACTGTAATCAGAAATCTTCCAGTAAACAAAAGCCCAGGTCCAGACAGCTTCACAGCTGAATCCTACCAAAAATTTCGAGAAGAGCTAACACCTATCCTACTCAAACTCTTCCAGAAAATTGCAGAGGAAGGTAAACTCCCAAACTCATTCTATGAGGCCACCATCACCCTAATACCAAAACCTGACAAAGATGTCACAAAAAAAGAAAACTAGATGCAAAAATCCTTAACAAAATTCTAGCAATCAGAATCCAACAACACATTAAAAAGATCATACACCATGACCAAGGGGGCTTTATCCCAGGGATGCAAGGATTCTTCAATATCCACAAATCAATCAATGTAATTCACCACATTAACAAATTGAAAAATAAAAGCCATATGATTATCTCAATAGATGCAGAGAAGGCCTTTGACAAAATTCAACATCCATTTATGATAAAAACTCTCCAGAAAGCAGGAATAGAAGGAACAAACCTCAACATAATAAAAGCTATATATGACAAACCCACAGCAAACATTATCCTCAATGGTGAAAATTCAAAGCATTTCCCCTAAAGTCAAGAACGAGACAAGGATGCCCACTTTCACCGCTACTATTCAACATAGTTCTGGAAGTTTTGGCCACAGCAATCAGAACAGAAAAAGAAATAAAAGGAATCCAAATTGGAAAAGAAGAAGTAAAACTCTCACTGCAGATGACATGATCCTCTACATAAAAAACCCTAAAGACTCCACCAGAAAATAATTAGAGCTAATCAATGAATATAGTAAAGTTGCAGGATATAAAATCAACACACAGAAATCCCTTGCATTCCTATACACTAATAATAAGAAAGTAGAAAAAGAAATTAAGGAAACAATTCCATTCACCATTGCAACGAAAAGAATAAAATACGTAGGAATATACCTACCTAAAGAAACTAAAGACCTATATATAGAAAATTATAAAACACTGATGAAAGAAATCAAAGAGGACACTAATAGATGGAGAAATATACCATGTTCATGGATCGGAAGTATCAATATAGTGAAAATGACTATACTACCCAAAGCAATCTACAGATTCAATGTAATCCCTATCAAGCTACCAGTGGTATTTTTCACAGAACTAGAACAAATAATTTCAAGATTTGTATAGAAATACAAAAAACCTCGAATAGCCAAAGCAATCTTGAGAAAGAAGAATGGAAATGGAGGAATCAATTTGCCTGACTTCAGGCTCTACTACAAAGCCACAGTCATCAACACAGTATGGTACTGGCACAAAGACAGAAATATAGATCAATGGAACAAAATAGAAAGCCCAGAGATAAATCCACACACCTATGGACACCTTATCTTTGACAAAGGAGGCAAGAATATACAATGGATTAAAGACAATCTCTTTTAACAAGTGGTGCTGGGAAAACTGGTCAACCACTTGTAAAAGAATGAAACTAGATCACTTTCTAACACCACACACAAAAATAAACTCAAAATGGATTAAAGATCGAAACGTAAGACCAGAAACTATAAAACTCCTAGAGGAGAACATAGGCAAAACACTCTCCAACATAAATCACAGCAGGATCCTCTATGATCCACCTCCCAGAATATTGGAAATAAAAGCAAAAATAAACAAATGGGATCTAATTAAAATTAAAAGCTTCTGCACAACAAAGGAAACTATAAGCAAGGTGAAAAGACAGCCTTCTGAATGGGAGAAAATAATAACAAATGAAGCAACTGACAAACAACTAATCTCAAAAATATACAAGCAACTTATGCAGCTTAATTCCAGAAAAATAAACGACCCAATCAAAAAATGGGCCAAAGAAATAAATAGATATTTCTCCAAGAAGACATACAGATGGCTAACAAACACATGAAAAGATGCTCAACATCACTCATTATCAGACAAATGCAAATCAAGACCACAGTGAGGTTCCATTTCACACCAGTCAGAATGGCTGCGATCCAAAAGTCTACAAGCAATAAATGCTGGAGAGGGTGTGGAGAAAAGGGAACCCTCTTACACTGTTGGTGGGAATGTAAACTAGTACAGCCACTATGGAGAACAGTGTGGAGATTCCTTTAAAAATTGCAAACAGAACTGCCTTATGACCCAGCAATCCCACTGCTGGGCATACACACCGAGGAAACCAGAATTGAAAGAGACACATATACCCCAATGTTCATCGCAGCACTGTTTATAATAGACAGGACATGGAAATAACCTAGATGTCCATCAGCAGATGAATGGATAAGAAAGCTGTGGTGCATATACACAATGGAGTATTACTCAGCCATTAAAAAGAATACATTTGAATCAGTTCTAATGAGGTGGAGGAAACTGGAGCCAATTATACAGAGTGAAGTAAGCCAGAAAGAAAAACACCAATACAGTATACTAACACATATATATGGAATTTAGAAAGATGGTAATGATAACCCTGTATGCAAGACAGCAAAAGAGACAGATGTATAGAACGGACTTTTGGACTCTGAGGGAGAAGGAGAGGGTGGGATGATTTGGGAGAATGGCATTGAAACATGTATACTATCATGTAACAAACGAATCTCCAGTCTATGTTCAATACAGGATACAGGATGCTTGGGGCTGGTGCACAGGGATGATCCAGAGAGATGATATGGGGTGGGAGGGGGGTTCAGGATTGGGAACTCATACGGTGGCAGATTCATGCCAATGTATGGCAAAACCAATATAGTATTGTAAAGTAAAGTAAAAAAAAAAAAATTAAAAATAAAATAAAATAAAATACTCCTGCTGAGCATTTTGCAGAAATAAGATGAGGAAGCCAAGGGTCAGCTTGAACCCTGTTTACTGTATGAAGGGAAAAGAATATTTTTTTTCTCTTCTAAATGAGAAATAAGAGTTGCAAAACTCTACCGATAACCGTTGAAAATTAATTATATAGGAAAATAGACCTGTATGAATCAGAATGCTAGACAGACCTTTTACAGAACACTGCTAATATTCCTCCATCCTCTTTCCAGGTTAAACTGTTCTGCTGATCCTGACACATAATTACTTCAGAAGTAACTGTGTCCAAAGAATCCCTATTTCAAATGTGTTAAACAGGCTTCTTGACTAAGCAGCAATATACACACCAAATGGACTTTACGGGGCACTGCATTATTGGGTCCCCATCCCTCTGTCCAAAGCCCCCCTTATATGCTATGTTCCTGCCACTGAGCTTTTAGGCCCTCAGGCCTAGTATGTAAAATTCAAATCTGAGACGACCAAAATCTAACTGGATAAAAAAAGGGCATAGAATATGAACACAGTTTATGAAAGAAGAAACACATAAGGCTCTTGAACAAAGATGTTCAACCTCATTCTTAATCAATGAAAAGTAAAACTATACCAAAGACAAAACAAAACTATACCTGCACCATTTTTCTTCACTTCCTATATTGTCAAAAGCCCCAAAGCTTGATAAAACACTGAGCTGGTGTAACTATGAGGAGACAGGAACTCTCATGCATAGTAGAGGTTACAAACTAGACCATCATCCATGGAGGCAACTTGACATTATCTCTGAAAATAGCAAATGCATATCCTGGGACTGAGAAGTTCCATGAATTTTGCCTATGACAAACATATTTGCACGGGTGTAAAGTCATTCCTTGCAGCATTATTCGTAACAGCAAAAGATGACCGGCTAAAGACATATTAGTCTATTCAGAATTGAAACTACTATAAAGATGCTTTAAAATAGGAGGAAAAAAGGATAACCTCAAAGCCCTAAAGTAAAAAGATGTCCAGAACATATGGCTCAAAGAAAATAAGAAACGAAATAATAAAGATACTATGCCACCGCTGGAAATCAAGAATATATATTTACAGTTGCTTGTATTTGCATCAGAAATTTGGGGGCATGTGTATAAAAAATGAATAGCAATGGCTGGGACTGGAACGGGATTGATGGGAGACAAGAGGAAGATATTTTCCTTGCATAACTTTTTACAATTTTTGAACTTATTCAAAACTTCAGTATTTTCAAAGAAAAAAAAAAAGAGCAATTTTACAAAATGTAGTTTGTCTTAATCATCCCACTATCTTCCCGTTTCTTAAACTCCTTTCCACAGTCAAATACCTGGAAAGAACTGTCTCTGTGCACCAGCTATACTCTGTTACCTCCCAGTCACTCTTCCACCACTCCATTTGGATGAAGAGCTTCAGCCACTCTCAATTTCCTGCAAACTTCTTTCATCAGGGAAACGGATAACCAAACACAACAAGACCGCCCACCATGCCGTCAAACACTCCCTTCCATTGTCAAGAGCATCCCTCTCCTGTTTCCCTCTTACCTCCTCAGCTACTTTACTTTATCCCTCCCCATCTGTCCTCCACGAAGCAGACTTAAAGCCTAGATTTTGGTTCCCTTGTCATCTGCTCACTGGATGCTTCCAGCTGTATTTCTCACAGTGTTAAACACTGCCAGCGCACTGAGAGTAGCATCCACACTTAAATCCCCAGTTGAAACATCCATCTGAACTCATCATCCAACTTATCTAGCAACATCTCCACTGGAACATACCAAAAAAGTATTAAATTCAACACCGACCATTTCCAAAACTGAACTCTCAAATTTTCACCCTTGTATTCTTAAGGTTCTAGTTAGGAAAACAAAAACCACTCTAGGCATTAAGATAAAGAATAATTAATACAGAAGTGTAGTTACATAGGCAATGAAGAAGCCAAGTCACCAGATGGGGAAGGTGAAGTAACCAGGAGCTGAGTAACATTAGGAAACTGTTACCAGCCCAAGGGCGAGAGGGACCCACTGGAAGAGCCCAGAACCTGCATCTCACCACTGGAAGCAGCAAGAGCAACAACAGGAGCTGCCCATTGGAAACTAGGACCGCAAGCAAAGGAATAGCCCTCTGATAGGGATTGAAGCCACAGGAATGAAACCACCTACTTCCTGGGACCTGACCCAGAGTGAAAAAAGAGGGAGAAACAACCCTACCTCATCCCTACTCCCATCTGCTAGGCTTCCATCAGTGCCCATTACGTGCCAAATCTAACCACAAACACCAAAAGGCAAGGAGACTGTGAAATGCTGCTGCTGCTGCTGCTGCTAAGTTGCTTCAGTCGTGTCCAACTCTGGGCGACCCCATAGACAGGCAGCCCACCAGGCTCCCCCGTCCCTGGGATTCTCCAGGCAAGAACACTGGAGTGGGTCGCCATTTCCTTCTCCAATGCATGAAAGTGAAAAGTCAAAGTGAAGTCACTCAGTTGTGTCCGACTCTTAGCGACCCCGTGGACTGCAGCCTACCAGGCTCCTCCGTCCATGGGATTTTCCAGACAAAGAGTACTGGAGTGGGTTGCCATTGCAGTTCCCTGCAATACAGAGGACAGAAGTCAGGAAACAATCTTAGAGCAAACAGGCAAATGACTGACTCTACCTTCTTCCAGAATTCCCCATCTCTATAAATGACACATGTTGTTATTCAGCTGCTAAATTATATCCAACTATCTGCAATCCCATGGACTGCAGCAGGCCAGGCTTCCCTGCCCTTCACTGTCTCTAGGAGTTTGCTCAAACTCATGTCCATTGAGTCGGTGATGCCATCCAACCATCTCATTCTCTGTCGACCCCTTCTCCTCCTGCCTTCAGTCTCTGTCAGCATCAGGGTCTTTTCCAACAAGTTAGCTCTTTGTGTTAGACAGCCAAAGTATCAGAGCTTCAGCTTCAGCATCAGTCCTTCCAATTAATACTCAGGGTTGATTTCCTTTAAGATTGACTAACTTGATCTCCTTGGAGTCCAAGGGACTCTCAAGAGTCCTCTCCAGCATCACAGTTTGAAAGCATCAGTTCTTCAGTGCTCAGCCTTCTTTATAGTCCAACTCTCACATTCATACATGACTACCAGAAAAACCATAACTTTGACTATACAGACCTTTGTCAGAAAAGTGATGTTTCTGCTTTTTAATATGCTGTCTAGGTTGGTCATAGCTTTTCTTCCAAGGAGCAACAGTCTTTCAATTTCATGGCTTATGTACTCAGATGCTGAAACCAGAAACCTGGGAATCATCACTGATGCTTCTTTCACCTCATCTTCTCCCACAGCAAATCCAACAACTTCCAAAGGATTTTACCTCCAAAACAATGTGAATGTGTCTGCTCTTTATCTCCACAGCCAACACTCTTGTTTAAGTCCCCTGGACCACGGCACAGGCTTGTCCCTCCCTATGGCTGCCATTAAGGTAACTATGAAAACTAGCAATGAACCAAAGGGAAGCATGAGCTGTTTTTGTCTTCACTAGATTATCATGGATAATCTATGTATGTGGATAGTGAAAACTTGGTGAACAAGATACATACTACTGGCAGCTATTTGCAACTATATTTTGGTAAGGAGAAAATAAGTCATTATTGAAAATTTGCTGCAAACCAGAAAATAGAGTTGTTAAAAAAATATACACAACTGTATCTTTTTTTAAAAAATGACTTAGTAAAATACAATTCCAGTTTATTTTTGAACAACGTTTCACACAAGCAGGCAAAAAAATAAACAACTTCATAGACAAAAAAAATCATCTCATAAAACTACTTAGAGTACAGTTACATACATACACAGAAAAGTTTACCAGCATCCTGGGAATAAGAATGCTTTTGTTGTTGTTTTTGTGGGTTTTTTTAAAACCAAGTTTTTTTTTCTCCTTTGAAATTAGAATGAATTGGTCACTCAACAAATCAAGTCAGAAATAGGAAGGAGAACACTCCAAAGGTTGGTCTGGTCACCCACAATCATTAAAAATGGCTAAACTCTAACAGTATGTTTAAAGATAAAAATCCAAATTAAAAATACAAACAAATCTTCCTTTCAAAAGCACTTTTTTTAAATCGGCGTATAGCTGATTTACAACACTGTGTTAGTTTCAGGTACGCATCAAAGTGACTCAGTTATACAAATATATATATTGTTGTTCACTTTCTAAGTCTTGTCTGACTCTTTTGAGACCCCATGAACTACAGCATGCCAGGCTTCCCTATCCTTCACTATCTCCTGGAGTTTGCTCAAAATCATGTCTATTGAGTCAGTGATGCCATCCAACCATCTCATCCTCCGTCACTTCCTTCTCCTCCTGCCCTCAGTCTTTCCCAGCATCAGGGTCTTTTACAATGAGTTGGCTCTTCCCATCAGGTGGCCAAACTATTGGAACTTCACCTTCAGTCCTTCCAATGAATATTCAGGGTTGAAATAAATATAAACGTATTCTTTTTCAGATTCTTTTCCATTATAGGTTATTACGAGATGCTGAATATAGCTCCTTGTGCTATACAGTAGGCACTAGTTGATTACCTATTGTGCATTTAATAGTGTGTATACATTAATCTCCAGTTCTGAATTTACCCCTCCCATCCTGGTTTTCCTCCTTGTTAACCATAAGCTTGTCTTCCATGTCACTTTTAAGCAGCAGGACATGCCTGGAAAACTTGGGAGTTTTTTCCTTCTCTTATTGCAGATTTGTGTTGTGGGTTTGTTGGATGGTGGAGAGAGCATGCATCACCTTCAGGTGGCTCTGCCCACGAGGCGACAGCCTCGCCCCCCCAAGGTAATCATGTTGCTGAGATTCTAAGAAAGGAACTGGAAAATGAATGGCTCAGGGTGGCCTTTTTTATTTTGTCCTCTTTTTTCCTTTTTTGTTGTCTAGTTATCCTCATCTGTCTTCTTCTTCTTCTTGTGTCAATATCGTCATCCCACTTCCCTTCAGCTGCCCTTTTGCCTGCAGCTGCCTCAGTTTCCTCATCTTCATTTCACCACCTTCCTCACCAACACCTCCTTCCTCTAGGCCTTCTTCTACCGCACTGGCAGCCTCTTGCCCTCTACTTTCCTCACTAGCCTTCCCATTGTGGGTACACCTCTCCCACTTTTCATCTCCCCCACAACCTCCTCCTTCTCCTTTAAGTCCTTGGCGGTGACCTCAGAGCTGGTGTCCACAGCGGCGTCTGACATGGTGGAGCACACTGGCTATCCGGTGCACCAGACTAAAGAGAAAGCCCAGTTCACGGACTCTGGCAGCACAGTCACCTGAGTCCATATCTGATGAGGAGGTGTACCAACCTACAGCTGCCGTGTGCAGGGAGCTAGGCGCAGGGACAATGAAAAGATGGCTTTTTGGAGCAGCCAACTAGTCCGATTATATCTTTATAGTCATGTATTCCACGAAAAATTTTCTTCCTGATTCAAATATTTTTTAAATGGTATACTGAAAAGAGTTCTATTCAGCTGAGGAATAAATCTTCATGGCCTAGAGAAACCACTCACGAGCAAATTCTCAAAACACATGGTTTCCACTCAAATTATATACAATCCTCAACTGGTTAGCAATTGATAACTCTGCTTGGAATAGCACACTTCCATGACCAATTTCAGAATGCAGAAGTATCTCCTTGAAGGGAAGTTTACGATATCTGCTGAATATTATTATCTCTAATACAAGAGTTACTTCCAATTTTAACACCCAGCAAACATACTGGGCCAAAACAGTTATCAATTTGGCAGTCAAAAGAAAAATACATGAAACTACCAAAGGAGGAAAGACCCACATCAAAAAAAAAAAAAAGCTATGGACTAGGCATAGGTTTGCTAGATTTCAAAACACAAAGAAGAAGAATATAAAGGATCTATGACTGAAATAATGAAACTGTTGAGTGAAGTACTTTAGAGTCAGTCTCCATTCTGATTTGCTAAGGCCCACACCACACCAATGCTTGATATTTTGAGTATGACCCCTGAAGAGAAACAAAGTGAGTCAACCATATACCTAAGCAGGCATCCAATAATTGCTGTTCAACTGACTGACAGATATGCATAAATAATATCCCCAAATCACAGCATCACTTTCTGAAGTTACAAATGTGTTTGACCAATTTGAGATAAAGAGAAGAAAAACAATGGCATTAAAGGCTATTTGGGCAAGAAGAGCTATTAGAAAACGCTGCCCACTTGTCAGAGCGGCTGGGGACTCTCTGAGAGAAGTCTTCAATTCTCTGACACCAGTGCACATCAGTGGGGCTTCCCAGGTGGTGCAGTGCTAAAGAAGCCAATGCAGGAGGATGCAGGTTCAGTCCCTGGGTCAGGAAGGTCCCCTGGGGGAGGGCGTGGCAACCCACTCCAGTATTCTTGCCTGGAGAATCCCATGACAGGGGAGCCTAACGGGGTTCAGTCCATGGAGCTGCAAAGACTCAGACACAACTAAGCAGCTGAGCTGGCAAGGCAGTGCACATAAACAGGCAGAAGAAGCTTGATAAAAACAAGTATGACCACTTAATAGCATTCGACTTGTGGAAACTATGAATGTCCTTTTTGGAGATTAGTATTGATACTCATCTCCCAATCTATTTTTCAGACTTAAATTCTTTCTTTTTAGGTGATTCAAAATTTTGATTGAGTCATTTTCTACTCAAAAGTCAAAAGCAAAGTGGTATTGGTTTTGCTTCAAACCACTAGAGACAATAAAATATCACTATAAGTCAATGATAAAAAGGCAAATAATCTGATTTTAAAATAGGCAAAAGCTCTCAATAAGACATTTATCCAAAGATACACAAATAACTCATCACATGAAAAGATGCTCTACGTCAACAGTCAGCAGGAAAATGCAAATCAAAATTACAAGGAGTTACTTCTCATCTACTAGGATGACTATAATAAAAATAAGTACAAGCCTTGATGAGGATGTAGAGAAATTAGAACCATGATATACTGCTGATCAGAATGGAAAACTATACAGCTAATTTGAAAACAGTCTGGAAATTCCTCAAATTGTTAAGTATGGAGTTATTATATGATCCAGAAATTCCTTTCTTGGGTGTAGATCTCAGAGAAATAAAAATATATGTCCACACAAAAACATGTACATCAATGTCCATAGCAGCATTATCTATCATAGACAAAAAGTAGGAAAAACCCAAATATCCACCAGGTGATACCTCTCACAGTTCAGGTACAAGTCACCGCCCCAGGAAGCCTTCTCTACCCTCTTCAGAAAGAGTAAGGCACTGCCCTCCATGTGCACCCAAATGAGCTTGGGACACAACCTGGCAGTCATAAGTATCTCTCTCCCTTAGAAGAAGTCCCTCAATTGTTTATTTATCTTTAAATCCCCAGAGCCAAGCTCGGGACTTAGAAGAGAACATGCTCTTACTGTGGATGGATGGAAAGAAGGGAGGAGGGGAAGGGAGTGGTGGAGGAAGGAGGGAGTGAGAGGCAAAGAGGCGAAGGTGGGGCTGAGAGAGAAAGAAAATAGGAGGGGGAAGGGGAGGCACGTGGATGAACAAATAAAATAAGCAAAGCAGCAAAGATCAAGATAGTTAATGGATTTGCATCAAGACCAAACTTTGGAGGCAAAGAGAGTAGTTTTTGTCAGCAATCAAAAGTTACATCTAGAGAAATACTGCTTTCAACAGAAGCTGGGATCAGGCTCTGACAGACAATCCAGTATTTCTTCCAGGGATCTTCTTGTTCTAACAGGAAGAAAGATAGCAGCAACTTTTCATTCTGTGGAACACTATGCACCAATCATTTTTTTCAGTTGCACTTGCAAAAATACCATGGGAAATGTTTTCCATTTAATAGACATTATGCAATTTATACATACAATTATAGAAAAAGTAAAAAAAAAAAAAACTATGCATTAAAAATAAATTGGAAGGAAACATGCCAAAGTGTTAACTGGAGCTACATTTAGATAACGACACTCATGTTCTAAAGATGCGGTCTTCCTAAATTCTGGAGGCTTTCAGATAGAAGTCTGAGCCTGACAAGGCAGAGCTTCTTCCCCAAGCCTGATCTCAACTAAGGTCTCTGGAGACGTGTTCTATACCATCCTACTGACTCATCTGCAAGGGCTGGCCCCTCTGAGACTTGGCTTTGGCCCGGAGGTTCCTTTTCATCCAGTTATTCAATAGAGGCCCAGGCTGGGACCTGGCAAGTCAAGCTTCTGACACTGGCCTTGAAGAAGGCTATTTTGATAGCTCAGAGATTAGGTAATAAGGGCCAGAGATAGGCTGTTAATTACAGGAAAAGGAAGGCTCAAGTGAGAAAGAGGTTTCTGCAAAAACAAAAGAACTTATCCTTGAATGATGATGTGATAGGAGGTTGATGGGTGCCACCAGAGTAAAGCAACCGAAGGTTCGTTCCCTGTGGATCTGAGAATGGGACGACAACTAAGGGAGGAGGCTGGGTCCTGCCCAGATGGGAGATAAGAGACCACATATTCCTCATCCTTGAAGTCAAGAGACCTCCCTGACCACACAAGCACAGAAAGAGCCCTTGGAGGTCAAAACGGGAGTGATCCTGATGTTCTACCCATAAGCCTCTTTGGTATGGAATCGATCTTGGCTAAGAGATGCATGTACACTCATGGGAGGTATCTTAAGATATCAAATGTGGACTCTGAACCAGGCAAATCAAAATGACTGGCCATAGGAAACCTGGAAGAAATGCCCCATAAAAGTAAATCAAACTACCACAATGGCGCAACTCAGCAACTCTGAGTCTGCTTGTGTTTCTATCCATACTTACTGTACTCTTTTTCCTCCTGATAAATACTTTACTTGTTTCACTACTTTCATCTTTCGGGGAGTTATTTTTCTGCAAAACTGAAGGGCCAAGGCCTTGTCACTGAACACTGGTCTACTGGCTAGGATTTGGTGCTCTCAATCTCCAGCAGGAAACCAAAGCCCTGCTTCAAGCCACTGCAGGCCCAGGCCACCCAAGATCAATTAGATAGTAGCAAATGACAGAGGGTTTAAGGTTTCTAACGTAGAAGGAGCACGCAGAGCGTGACACTAGTAACATAAATGGAAGCTGTAGGGAGGAGCAGGTCACAGGAAAAGCGTGTGACAGCAGCATTAGACACACTCACTTAGAGATACTCTCCAGTGGTCTGTGAGAACACAACTGCACCACAAACAACTCCTATGAGGCCAAACGCAGAACTCATATAAGGTCGATGATGCAGGGGTCACCACGGGTGACAGACAGCAGGCACCGTGGTGAAGAGGACTACTGTACACCAGGGGTAAAAATCATCAAGGAGGTGGAAATGTGTCACAGAGGCAGAATGGGTGGGCAGGACTTCAAAAGAGGAGTGTTTGCCAGATTGAGTAATGCTGACAGAACAATGGATTTAAAGTGGTAGCGAAAAGCAAAATCTATGCTGACCTCTTCCCTGCCTTATGAATCAGAGGGAATTTGCCTAGAAATCACAAGTGCAATTTAAATGCTTGACTTAATTTCCTGTAGATTCCCATTTGACTCTGCAATAAATTAGAACTGAAGAACCACATCTGCATGGCATTTTACCCTCTGCACAGCACTTTCAAGTACATTATCTCATCTGAGCTCCAAGAGCTCAGGTAAGTATTTATGATCCCCAGGTTGTGGATGAGGAAACAGGGATAGAAAGACGTCATGACTTGCAGACTGGCGTCCTAAGCTGGAAGCCAGGAGGCAGGGCCAGGATGGATGTGTGTCTAACAGGTGAACTGAAGCACTTGTGATCTGAACTATCGCTTTTCCTTTTGAGGTAAATAGTGATGTTGCCTTAATGCCCATGTAGGGAGATTATTTCTTTCATGATACTTAAAACAGCTAAGATTTGCACACTGTCACAGATTATAGTCATATATTTTTCTCCAAAGAAAGTAAATTGAGCACTTTGAATGTTATAAATTACCTCTAACTACTCCTCATAAAAAAGAGCTATGAAGTAGAGAGAGGAGATGAGGAAGCAACAACGTGGGGGCTGGATAAGAGAGTAACAAGAGGAAACCTGAGCGCCCCTCACCCTCCCTGCCCTTCGATACAATTTCCTACAGGGCAATGAGGGGCACTGAACAAAGTGGGCGCTGGGGAAGGTGGGCGGTGGCCATGAAGTGGTATCAGAGCCCACCGAGCGGGCAGGGGTCGGGAGGCGGGGAGTGTCAGAGCACAAGTAGGAGGATGAGAGTGACTGGCATGGGGTATCAGTGGCCAAGAAATGAAGGAGTGTGGCCTGACACCAGGTGGCAGAGTCTGAGCAAAGTGGTAACACCCACTAGGGTGGACAGCCCAGCCCAGGGTCTCAGGGCCCAGGAAAAAGGGCATCCTGGGGTGGGGGGTGGGGCAGCCCAGCAGGGTGCCAGAGCTGGGGCACAGTAAGAGGGGCATGTGCACAGAGGGCAGCCTGGTCCCAAGCCCATGGGAGGTGAGGAGGGTGCCACATGAGGCAGGTGTCTGCTGTCAGAGCATAAACAGTGTGAGGTGACCGCACATGGGAGGACAGCCTTGTGAGCTGTTAGGAGGGTGTGCTCACAGGGCACCAGGCTACAAGAGGGCTGAGGAGGACAGCCCTGTAGAACGCAGCAAGGTGCAGAGTACAGGAGTTTGAGAGAGGTGAAAAGTTTTAAGAAGAAATTTACATAGCTCAAAGAACCTTCTCACAAAATACATTATTAACCATAACAGGGAAAAAATAGCCCTACATCACCTTAACAAACGGATCAAAGTTAACGTCATCCATCATTGATAATGAGACAAATCCAAGGCAGGTGTCACCAGACAGGATACACTAAGAGGATCGATTCTAAAGACAGTCCTTCCAAAGATGCCTAACATGAACCTACTCACGAGCACCTTCAGACAAACACAAATGACAGAATGATCATTCAAATAACTGCCTGTACTCCTCAAAAATGACAAAAGTAAAAGGGCAAGGAAAGAGAGACTGGTCCAGATTAAGACAGTCTTAAGGAGATGTGACACCTCAACACAAAATGTGGTTCCACTTTTCCCAGCACTACTTACTGAAAAGGCCAACTTTTCTGTGCTATGTTTTTGCCTCTTTTGTCAAAGGTAAGGTGCCCATAGATGCGTGGGTTTATCCCTGGGCTTTCTATCTTGTCCTATTGATCTGGATTTCTGTGCCAGTACCATAGAGTCTTGGTTATTGTAGCTCTGTAGTACAGTCTGAAATCAGGAAGGTTGATGCCTCCAGCTCCATTATTCTTAAGATTGCTTCAGCTATTTGGGATCTTTTGTGTTTCCATACAAATTGTGAAATTGTTTGTTCTAATTCTTTGAAAAGTGTCATTAGTCATTTTTCCCCATTAGTCATAGGGATTGCACCAAATCTGCAGATTGCTTTGGGTGGTATAGTTTCTTCCAACCTAGCAGCATGGGATATCTCTCCATCTGTTTGTGTCTTTGATTGCTTTCATCAGTGTTTTCTGTAAACAGGTCTTTTCTCTCCTTAGGCTTATTCCCAGGTATTTTTTTCTTCTTTTTGCAATGGTGAAGGGATTAGTTCCTTAATTTCTCACTGTTAGTCTTAACTGTTAGTCTTTCTCACTATTTCTCTTAATTTTTCACTGTTAGTATATAGGAATACAACTGGACAGCTACATGGAAAAGAACAAAATTAGAGCACTTCCTAACAACATATACAAACTCAAAATGGATTAAAGATCTAAATGTAAGCCTAGAAACTATAAAACTCTTACAGGAAAACATAGGCAAACACTCTTTGACATAAATCACAGCAATATCCTCTTTGACCCACCTCCTAAGAGTAGTGGAAACAAAATTAAATAAGTGGGACCTAATTAAACTTAAAAGCTTTTGCACAGCAAATGAAACTATAAACAAGATGAAAAGACAACCTTCAGAATGGGAGAAAATGATTCAAATGAAACCGACAAAGGATTAATATCCAAAATATACAAGCAGCTCATGGAGCTCAATACCAAGAGGGAAAAAAAAAAATCAAAAAGTGGGCAGAAGACTCACACAGACATTTCTCCAAAGAAGACATACAGATGGCCAACACACACATGAAAACATGCTCAGTATCGCTCATTATTAGAGAAACGCAAATCAAAACTATAATGAGATATCACCTCATACTGCTCAGAACGGCCATCATCAAAAACTCTACAAATAATATATGCTGGGAAGGGTGGAGAGAAAAGGGAACTCTCTTGTGCTGTTGGTGGGAATGTAAACTGATACAACCACTAAGGAGAACAGTTTGGAAATTTCTTAAAAAACTAGGACTAAAATTACTGTATGACCCAGCAATCCCACTACTGGGCATATGCTGAGAGAAAATCATAACTGAAAAAGACACATGTGCCCCAATGACCACACAAGTACTGTTTACAATAGCTAGGACAAGGAAGCGATCCAGATGTCCACAGACAGATGAATAGACAAAGAAGCTGTGATACATACTAACAATAGAATATAACTCAGCCATAAAAAGGAATGAATTTGAGTCAGTTCCAATGAAGTGAATAAACCTAAAGCCTGTTATAGAGAGTGAAGTAAGTCAGAAACACAAAAACAAACATATTAACAGATGTATATATGGAATCCAGAAAAACGGTACTGATGAACCTAACTGCAGGGCAGGAACAGAGACACAGAGAACACTCTGGACAGAGCGGGGGAAGGAGAGGGTCGGATGAAGTGAACAAGTAGCGCTGAAACATCTGCCTCGCTATATGTAAAACAGCCAATGAGAAGTTGCTGTGTAACACGCAAGGGAGTTCAACAGGGTGCTCTGTGACAACCTAGAAGGGTGGGATGGGGTGGGGAGGGGGAGGCTCAAGAAGGAGGGGACATATGTATACTTACGACTGATTCACATTGTTGTATGGCAGAAGCCGACACAATATTGTAAAGCAATTATCCTCCACTTAATAATAGAGTTTTAAAAAATAAAACAAGCAAACAGAATTTCAAAGCAGATCCTCCTGCTATGAAGGACATTATGGGGATAACCCATGTGAGGGCCAAGGAGGAGGTGGTGAGGAAGCCTAAGAGCCCATTCCCTGTTTTTGATCGCGGTGTTTTGGCGTTTGTTGGACAATAACTTTACAGGAAACAGAGACTAAGTATTTGGGGGTGACAAGACATCAAGTGAATGGCTTACTATCAAATAGCTTAGAAAAAGAAACGGATTTTCTACAGTGTTCTTACAACTTTTCTACAAACATTATTTTTTAGTTTTGAAATGAAGTAACTAGAGAAAACAGGCTGTTCCCCAACATGAGAACACCACACTGCCACGAAAAAAACTGCAAGAGAATGTAAGGCACTAAAAACCATGCAACATGACTATCCAAAAACAGCATTTTTTCTCTGACAGGAAAATACGCATCATTTTTATGGGAACAATGTCTGGCAGGACCAACGAATACACTGACAAAGTAGGTTTTTTCTAAATCTCTTTATTAAGGGAATATCTATTTTAAAAGCTAAAGAGAAAAATATTCACGTGTAATTATATTCATAAATCTTTCCGTAAATATGGAGAACTAAGTGAAGTTGATTCAGAGCCAGATACTTATGTCTTTGGTGTGTTGTGACATATGTATTAGCTAAGAGACTTTATCATTCTGCTATTCATGCACTAACATATTTCCAACTAAAAAATAATTCAGTCTCCCCTCACAGCATTTTTAAGTATCTATAAGTCATCCACACCCTTTCCTGATAAAAACACTCACAAAACTAGAAAGAAAAAGTATTTTCCTCAAATAGATAATGAATATCTACTAAAACTCCTACAGCTCACATCACTTAATGGTGCAAGACAGCTCTTTCCCCCTAAGATCAAAAATCTAGGCAACTGCCCCATCTCACTTCTCAAATCCAACAAAGGACAAGGTGGTCCAGATAGCACAATGAAGAAAAAAAAGTGAAATGCAAACAAATCAGAAAGAAAGCCTTCTCTTTTTGCAGATAATACGATTATTTATATAGACCATCCCAAGAAATTTACAAAAGAAACTGCTAATAATCGAGTTTTATAAGGTCACAGAATATAAAATCAATAAACAAAAAGCAAGCGCACATGTATATTCTAGCAACTAACAAGTGAAAAAAAAATCAACAAAAAAATAACACTAAAAAGTGCTTCAACAAAAATGAAATAGGTATAAATCTAAGAAAAGAGAAATATGTACCAGATCTGTATGCTGAAAATTACAAAATTTTGTTGAGATAAATTAAAATAGACCAAATCATTGGAGAGACTTACCATGTCCATGGATTAGAAGATTCAACATAGTAAAGATGTCAATACTCCCCAAATTGATCTATAAGCTTAATGCAATTCCCATCAAATCCCAGTAAGATTTTTAGTAGAAATAGATATACTTACTCCAAAATTTAAACGAAAAAAGAAAGTCCCTAAAATAGCGCAAACAATTCTGCAAAGGAAGAGGAAAGTGGGAGGAGTCAGTCTTCCTGATAGCTACAGGAATCAAGACCTTTATGACTGAGGAGATCCTCCCAGAAAACATAAAATGGGGCAGCAGATAGATTAATTCAGGAAGTTAAATTCACTGCCAGAACAGAGCCCTTTGATATTCATATCCTCCAGAGTATGCTGTGTTTGTGGACCAGTGAGTTTCTAATTCCCCACTTTCCTAAGTGGGAGAATTTGTTATCTTGTTCCTTAATCCACTGTAGTATACTAGGATGCAGATTTTCTCTTTTAACTTTAGGTCATCGGCTACAACCAAAGTTGATGAAGAAAACTACATGTCAAGCAGACATCCTGATCTATGACGTAGATGTATGTCATCTCCCCAGAGAGGAGGTAACTGCAGTCATAAGAAGGCTATGTTTTGATTCTAGCTAGCCAAAGTGATATACTTTGCAAATACTATGGATGAAGCACAAGCTGGACTCAAGACTGCCGGGAGAAATATCAATAACCTCAGATACACAGATGACACCACCCTTATGGCAGAAAGCAAAGAACTAAAGAGCCTCTTGAAAATGAAAGAGGAGAGCAAAAAAGTTGGTTTAAAACTCAACATTCAGAAAACTAAGATTATGGTATCTGGTCCTATCACTTCACGGCAAATAGATGGGGACACAGTGGAAACAGTGACAGAGTTTATTTTTTGGGAGGGGGACTCCAAAATCACTGCAGATGGTGACTGCAGCCATGAAAATAAAAGACGCTTGCTCCTTGGAAGAAAAGCTATGACCAACCTAGACAGCATATTAAAAAGCAGAGACATTACTTTGTCAACAAAGGTCCGTCTAGTCAAAGCTATGGTTTTTCCAGTAGTCATGTATGGATGTGAGAGTTGGACTATAAAGAAAGCTGAGCGCCGAAAAATTGATGCTTTTGAACTGTGGTGTTGGAGAAGACTCTTGAGAATCCCTTGGACTGCAAGGAGACCCAACCAGTCCATCCTAAAGGAGATCAGTCCTGAATATTTATTGGAAGGACTGATGCTGAAGCTGAAACTCTAGTACTCTGGCCACCTGATGCGAAGAACTGACTCACTGGAAAAGACCCCGATGCTGGGAAAGACTAACGGCAGGAGGAGAGGGGGATGAGATGGTTGGACGGTATCAACAATTTGATGAGCATGAGTTTGAGCAAGCTCCGGGAGTTGGTGATGGACAGAGAAGCCTGGCATGCTGCAGTCCACGAGGTCACAAAGAGCTGGACACGACTGAGCGACTGAAGTGAACTGATGGTTAATAAGGGGCTTCCTGGTGGCTCAGTGGTAAAGAATCTGCCTGCCAATACAGGAGATGTGGGTTCAATCCCTGGGTTGGGAAGATCCCCTGGAGAAGGAAATGACAACCCACACCAGTATTCTTGCCAGGGAAATCCCATGGACAGAAGAGCCTGGAGGGCTACAGTCCAAAGAATCATGGAAGAGTCAGACATGACTTAGGGACTAAGCAAAAACAACAGTTACCAAAATCAATACCTATTTCCAAACTTTCTCCCTTCCTCCCTCTTTGCCAAAGGCTGGGAAAGCTTTTTCAGGCTTCCTTTCCGTTAGGAGAGACCACTTGAAACAGTTTGGCCGTAACACTTAGGGCAAAGTCAGCTGTGCAACAAGGTTTCCCAACAGCTTCTGGTTTCCTGGTGAAATGAAGAGAGATGTCTCACAAAGGCTTTTGGCTTCCTGACAGATACTTCTGTCAATCCATACCCTTTTCTTGGCACCCCACACGGAAAGGTGATATTAGAGCAGGAGCAACCATCTTGCAACCCTGAAGGAAAGGCCAAGAAAATTACAGAACAGACCTGACATTGTTGAGCAGCTCAGCCAATGTCAGCAAGATACCTGCCTCCAAACTTCTCCTCATGTAAGAAAAATAAATCCTCATTAGTTTACGCCACTGCTGATTCGGTGTTTTGTTATATACAATATAAAGCAGCCCTACCTAGAAACAAGGTATGTTATCTAGTAATAGATTCTTTTAAAATATGAATAATTATTTACTACTGCATGAATATCACACATAATAACTCATCTTTTTAAAGCCTTCTGGAGCACTTTTATAAAGGATGTTAATTTGATAGTGTGTGTTATAATATACACTCTCCACATATATTCACTTAACCTCTCTGGGATCTCATTTCCTATCTTTCATTCAACAGGTATCCTGAGGAGTCTGCTGCTGCTGCTAAGTCGTTTCAGTTGTGTCCAACTCTGTGCAACCCCATAGATGGCAGCCCACCAGGCTCCCCCATCCCTGGGATTCTCCAGGCAAGAATACTGGAGTGGGTTGCCATTCCCTTCTCCAATGCATGAAAGTGAAACGTGAAAGTGAAGTCGCTCAGTCGTGTCTGACTCTTAGTGACCCCCTGGACTGCAGCCCACCAGGCTCCTCCATTCATGGGATATTCCAGGCAAGAGTACTGGAGGTGAAGGTGAAGGTGAAGTCGCTCAGTCGTGTCCGACTCTTTGCGACCCTGTGGACTGTAGCCTACCAGGCTCCTCCATCCAGGGGATTCTCCAGGCAAAAATACTGGAGTGGGCTGCCATTTCCTTCTCCAGGGGATCTTCCCGACCCAGGGATCGAACCCAGGTCTCCCACATTGGAGGCAGACGCTTTAACCTCTGAGCCACCAGGGAAGCAGGGGGTGCCATTTCCTTCTCCCCTGAGGAGCCTACTATGTGTTAAGCACTCTACCAAGTGCTGGGAAAACAAAGTGATCAAGATTTTGTCAAAGCCTGTTTCTAGCCAGCTTACATTCTAGCAGGATTGATTTGTAAAATCAGACAAATGGAAAATGGTATCTCCCAAAACCCACAGTTACAAAGCAATGAAGTTAGGTTCAGCATATAATACAGGCATCAGGAAAAAAACAATAAAGGGAGGGGGCTTCTGAAAGAGACTACTCCAACTCGGTGAGTCTAGGAGGGGGAAAAAAGGTAGTAACTATGAAGTTAGAAGTTAAATAATTACAAAATAAAAGAAACAGGAAAAAAAAATCACTCAATCCACATTCTCAACACCACTCTGCGCAAAACAACTGCAGTAAAGAAAACAGATCCTAAATCGTAACAGTTGGGTAATACGAAATACAATTAACATAGGTCTGGGAGACAGTGCTATGGCTTTAAGCCTAAACCAAAAAATAAAAGAAAGCAGGATTTGTCAAACGAGGGTAGAGTCTCCCGATTTCGATTTTATAAAATCTCACATTTTTTTTTTAACTTACCAGTCAACATTTTCTTCTATGATGGTATTTTATAATCTTCACTACAGCCAAATCTGTTTGTTCTGTTCTACCCAGAAGCAATTCATTGATTGTTAAATGCCTTACTTCTACTTTATCTCATGGGGCAAATAGATCTAAATATTACAAATCACTTAAGAGAGTTAAAATACACAGAGTGCATTTAAGTCAAATGTGTCTAAACACTTATTAAAATGTACCTTACAGCAATATATTGACTTCTTACACACTACCTATATAACTTGACTCATTAGAAAGCCCCAATTTTCAGCAATTTGTCATGAGTCACAAAGACATTAAAAACTTTTCATTAATTGAGTGAAATTCACACATTTCCCTGGTGAGAAACTGTGGGTAACATTCTAGACTAATACAGACACCCTGGAATTCTTGTTTAACTAACCAATGCAGAGAAAGTAAAATGAATGCATACTGACTACACACTAAATTAATTAACCAATAAAATTTTCTCTAATAGCCATTCTTACATTTGATAGATAAGAGAACTTATGTAAATAAAAGTTTTACAATGTATTTAAAAGAAGTTTGCCAAAGCGGAATAGAATATGAAACTATTTCTAGATTACAGTTGTTAAAACAGATACCAATCATATCTATGCCTTTATTCTTAGAAAAAGCTTTAAAAGAAATAAAATAATTTTTTCTAGGAATTAACTGTCCATAATATCTTTATCCAGAATGCATCAGTGTTTTATGTCACTGCAACCACAGCAAAGACAAATATTGTCTTTTTGAATTAAGTGTGCTAAGTATTCTGGGAAATCATGCTACTACTCAGAAAACAGATGAAGAAGAAGGTGAGAATATTTTTACAAACCATAATAGTAGGATCTATGCAAAAAGTATATAAGCATTAGAGACAGAATTTTGTTTCAATAAAATCATTGTTACAAAGAAACTTTCTGTTCTACAGCCTACTCTAATACCAGTTGTTGGTGTGAATAAAACAAAGTCAATTAAAACCAAACAAAAATTTGCTTCCATCAACTATGCAAAAATATTACACTACACAGCATTTTAAACATAGAAGTTTATGTACATATTTTAGTACTAAGTCATCTTATAATTTGAAATACTTTTCAGATTTTCATGTCTCTTTTTTCCCCCTACTATTCCCTTCGTTTGTGGAAATAGATGCTTTTAAATTAAGTCTGGCCCTCGGTTCTCATCTGAAATGATAGCCCAGTTTCATGTGAGTTTGGGGAGCTTAGGGTGGTGGTGAGCTGTTGATACGGAATAAAGATGGAAAGAAGTAGGGATTCAAGTATATCAGAGGCAGGACCTATTACCTGCCCAGAAGCTGGACACACTATTACCTCCCTAACCTACTCCTGAGTCAGACGATAACAATAAGCATCTTCAAAAGAGAAGGAAAGTCTTACAAAAACAGACAAAATACTATGCGTTTTTCCTACTGAGTCCTCTTCACTGACTGAAGAAGAGACCATCTCCATGGGTCTCACCTCTTAACTACTACTACTCCATTCCTAAACCAAGAGCTGACCAGCCCCTCACCCTAGCAGTCACCCCAAATCACCAAATGCTTTCTCATAAACTTTGAAAACAAACCCCTTGAATTAGGTAGTAAACTCTCCAAAACTTCAGAGGAACTAGTTTCAAGAAAAGAATTCCACAATAAGCTGCAAATAAAAGGCTCTCCAATCTCCCAAAGAAAGCACATGAATAAACCAATATGCCTTTTTAAAATGAGATGTAAAAAAAAATAACAAATCATAACTATTACTTATTCAGCACATTCTTGTGCCAGATTCTCAGAGTTCTACATGCATAAATTCATTCAATCCGTACAATTCCACAAGACAGGAACATGGTTGTTTCCACTTTACAGATGAGGAACCTGGGCGTAAGTAACTCGGCCAAAGTTACACATTGCCAAATGATAAAACAAGGATTTGAACTGAGCAATCTGGCTCTAAACTCTCAACATTAATCACCACTTATACACTCCTGCTGTCAAATGTAGGTAAAAGCACTTCAAAATATATCAGGAATAAAATAAGGGTCTATTCAGTTCAGTTGCTCAGTCGTGTCCGACTCTTTGCAACCCCATGAATCGCAGCACGCCAGGCCTCCCTGTCCATCACCATCTCCCGGAGTTCACTCAGACTCACGTCCATCGAGTCAGTGATGCCATCCAGCCATCTCATCCTCTGTCGTCTCCTTCTCCTCCTGCCCCCAATCCCTCCCAGCATCAGAGTCTTTTCCAGTGAGTCAACTCTTCACATCAGGTGGCCAAAGTACAGAGTTTCAGCTTTGGCATCATTACATAGCACTATTTTTCTTTATGTCAGGCACTATGACTTAGAAATCAGCAAAACCTCCCTATGAATTACTAACTTCCATCTTGATTTACATTGTAAAAACACATACAGTAAGCATCTTGCACTTGATAAAAAAATTTCTGAATCAGTATACCTCTCTTTCTGTAAATTACAGTAATAAGACTTCATTTTAACAAGATCTGAACACAACATAGCAATCTCCCTTTTGGGAAAGTATATTGTAAAGGAACCCAATTTAAAACCTTTAATACAGTAAATAACTTAAGTGTTACAAAATAAGTGAGTTGGCAGGCTGTTATAACACTGTATCATCTCCCCACTGTCCACAGTCCAAATGGATCACTACATAAACTTCTTTGCTTTCTTGGCTTATAAAGTTAGCTTATATACTGATTATCTTCAGATCTTTCCAAACATATTCCACTAAAGTCAGGGTATGTACTTCACTGGAATGTTAAAATTCTTTGTTACTAAAAAATGAATGGGATTTTAGCAACAACAAAACTTGTCTATAACTTTATTTGAAGAGAAGTTAGCTTTGCTCTGGAAATATAAGATTGATTTCTATTTCACCACTCACTAACCAACAAAGCAACTTTAATACACATTTTTCTTCGCCAAAAAGCCATATAAAAACAATACAATTAATCCCCACAAAGATGTTTAGGAACAAAAACATTTTATTGAAAAAGCCTGACAAATCCAAGTGGTCTCCTTTCTGTTTCAGATTAGTATAAAAAAATCAATTTGTCAGTTTCTCATGAAAATGACAGCTGATTAAGTTCTTTAAAAATTGAGAGTTGTACTAGACAACAGCTAAGATTAATAATTAGATGGCACAATAGTACTGAAATGAAAATAGTAAATTTGAGGAAGCAGCAAACCAGAGTAGGAAGGCTTTCAAGAAAAAATGTGCTGGTCAAGGAAAAAGATGGCAGATTAACACAGAATCACTGAACCTTTTTCTAACCCCAATGAACTAAACAGAAAAAATAAAATTAACAAAGAAAAAAAAATACCACTGGCATTCTAATCTGAGAAGGGCCAAACTTAATTTATAAAAAAAATTTTTAATGTCATCTGGAAGCAGAGTAAACATATAAAACTGAAAACAAAATATTTTAATCATCATCTCAGTTATCCTTCACTCTTTTGCCCCCACTATCTATTCAAAATCAGAAACTATGACGGAATTCCCTGATGCGCCAATGGTTATAAGACTCTACACTTCCACTCCAAGGGCTGTGGATTCGACCCCTAGTCAGGAAACTAAGATCTCTCATGTCTCATGGCCAAAAAATAAATAAATACATGTAAAAATAAAAGAAATATTATGAGGATGAAAGGTGAATGGATAAAATTTTCAAACAGCTCACTGATAGAACTTAATTTTTATTTAAAATACAATTTCAAACATATGAGTAAGAGCTTAGGAAATATAGCTATCCATAAACACTGGGGAAGGAGGAGGCAGCAAGTTGAGTTTAAAAAAGCTATACAGTCCATAGAAGAATGAAAATGACACAGGAATGGAGAAGTCCTTACAGGAAACAACTGGGAGTGAACAATGAATCCACCTAATATAGCTAAACAAACAAAGCTGAAGAACAGAAGAGGGTATCTATTATGGGACAGGATAAAATTGCCATAAATTTGTAAAAGAAAAAAAAATTTTAATTACTTAAAAAATTAGAGTTATACTGAATTAGAATTGGAGACATAAGTAAGAACTCATGTTTAACATAGATACAGATAGAAATATTCATACATATGTATAGACACATGGGTTAGAGTACCTATATATATTTCCTTGATCTGCCATCAGAGATGGTCTAAAGGTAATGACAAGCACTGGCAACCAGTATATCCAGCACCCCAACCTTGGTTTCAAACACCTCTCTCCAGTAAAGGGAACCAGGGCTCCCTGGAGAAATGGCTGCTTCTGGGGATGAACAAAGAAGAACATCGGGTGTTGCCCACCACCCAGTTCCACAACGGTGAAGTGGGAAGCCACTGCAGCTGCTGACTGACAGTGCACCCTAGAGCAATTCAGGATGAAAACGAAAAAAAGAGGGTAAGGCACTCTCTGTTTTGGATGAACTAGCTGCATAGATAGTTAGAAGCCTACCTCGGGAAGAATTTCATTGACCCCCGATTCCTGCATCTACCCATACACAGAAAAAGACTAAAATCATTAACTTGAGATAAAGAAAGCTGAGTGCCGAAGAATTGATGCTTTCGAACTGTGGTGTTAGAGAAGCCTCTTGAGAGTCCCTTGGACTGCAAGGAGATCCAACCAGTCCATCCTAAAGGAAATCAGTCCTGAATACTCATTGGAAGGACTGATGCCAAAGGTGAAACTCCAATACTTTGGCCACCTAATGCAAAGAACTGACTCATTTGAAAATACCCTGATGCTGGGAAAGATTGAAAGCAGGAGGAGAAGGGGACAACAGAGGATGAGATGATTGGATGGCATCACCGACTCAATGGACATGAGTTTGAGTAAACTCTGGGAGTTGGTGATGGACAAGGAGGCCTGGCATGCTGCGGTCCATGGGGTCACAAAGAGTCGGACATGACTGACTGACTGAACTGAGATATTCATTTTTTGTGGCTAGCAGTAATCTCTTACCAACATGAATGTTGACTGCATGTATTTCCTAGCCAAAAATCAGATATAGACTGGTTTCTGCTCTACCTCTTCAGAGGAGTTTCCTCAGAGATGAGTGATGGCCTCTTGGTCTAAAGAGGAGGAGCCTGGCAACCTACATCTGGATTTAGTAAAAAAAAAAAAAAGCATCAATATTGGCTGTCTAATTGTAATAAATATACCGTATTAATACGTTAATAACAAGGTAATGTATGGGGGAATGGGGACATATATATGAACTCTGTACCATATGTTTAACCTTTAAGTCTAAAACTGTCCACCAAAAAGCCTATTAAGAAAAAATATTCACTATTTCAAAGTTTAAAGTTCTCCAATCTACCCCTGAGATAGACAGGGAATAAAAGTATAATAAATGTCAGAGTGTTATCGAGTTTTGTCATCTTCACGAATTCGATAGAAACCATCAAATGCTGAAAAGTTAAGAACTTTGCATTCAGAAATGTAGCTCTGAATCTTCACTGCTTCATATACTAGTAGTGTGAATGGCAGTGACAACCTCTGGAGCTTCAGTTTCTTCATCTAATGAGGATAATATTCAGTTTGTGGATTTGCTGTCAAAATTAAAAGCGATATATGCAAAGTTGTTACTAGGACAAGATAGAGCAAACTGTGAAGGAAACTGCTGAAGCTTAAGAGATGGTACAAACATTTAAATTCTTTAAGGATCTGGACTAATAATTATTTTCAATAATTCTGAATTTAGTAGTTCTGAAAGAAGGTTAGTATTTATAAAAACTGAAAAGCTATCTTGTTAAACACACAGTGCCTAGATACTACTTTGAGATTTTTTACCATTTCCCTCAAACAGATTGAGGATTTGTGTTTGTTTTTCCTTCAAATACAAAGTATGGTTTTTTTTATATGTAGAAAAGTAAGGTTTTCAGCCCATATTCTGTTTTATTTAGCCAGCACATATGTAATAAGAGACAAAAACCTACCAGAAGAAAACAAGAAATTCTGTCTAACATGGAAAAACGGAGTACATCTGCCATAGATAATTTGCCATAGGGTGAAAAGAAGATTTCAGACAGTTTATTCAAGTCAAATAAGAGGTGGTAATTAGACTTCCAGTAAATTATTCATTAAGAGATTGTGCTATAACCTTTCCAAGTCAGCTGAACACATACAGAAGTTAAGGGGATATTTAAAAGCTTAAGAACATGGAGAGTTTATTTTAATTCAATCAAATGACAAGAGAGTAAAAATCAATGACATAAATGAAAAAGTGCCTCCTCAGATCATTTCCGGGAGTTGTAGGGCTCTGGAAGACCTCACTAGTCAAATATCTATGAGACTCACTAGACAGTAACAGATTTTAACAAGGCATATAAAAACACAGTGAAACTAAAGAAAATCAAGAAGTGGTAAAAATCTTAAAAAAAAAAAAAAAGGAAGAATTCCTAGTCAAATTGGATATATGAAATGTACAAATGCTAACTAAATGCCAAACTCATTTTACATCACAGTAAGATATTTGGTGAATCATACAGAATATCAGGGCTAGTTGATGAAAATGGCTTATCATTTCCAAAAGTATTATACTGTGAGATAATGTTTTAAGTTTCTGAAGCTGCTTTTGGAAGTAAATCTGAGGATACAACTGAATTATTAAGAACAAGCTCTGTGAAGTTAGATCAGTCTTAAGATTAAACTGAAAGGAAACATTCTAGCCACGATACCTGACAAATATAAGTTAAACTGAAATTTACAGTTCTGTAAAACGTTTGTACCCATCTGGCACTGTGGACGTGTACTTTCTCATATGAAACTGACATACCTGAAATAGCACTAACGCTAGAGATAGAACTCTAGAGTCAAATGGGCCACACAATCTGAAGCCCTGATTCTCAAGTTCAGTTTCGGGCAGCAGCAGCAGCAACAGCAGCATACAGTGTCAGAAAACAGATTAAGATGGAGCTTAACTGCTCATGTATCACTCCCTTGCTCTCATCCATACATTTGGCTATATTTAACTGCCATTTACAATTTTATTATTCACATACCCTACACACAGACTGGTCATTATGCAGCCCACTAGTGAAATCATCGGAACACCTCTACACTAACAAAAATATCTCAATACCCATGGTACACAGATCCAGGCTCTTCAAAAAAAAAAAAAAAAAAACAGTCCAGGATGAGAACTTCATGATGATTCAACACTAAACAACCAAAGGGCTAATATGACATCACCCTCTGAAGCAACAGATGACTAAGAAAAGCACAGAGACACCAAATATTAGCCTCAAATGCTTTTTCTCTTGAATTTGAAACTAAAAAGTCAAATATTTAACTTATCTTTTAAAATATGTGTATTTTTAGAGTTGTGAGCAAAAGTTATATAAGAGTCAAATAACATATCTGGGACTGCTTTAAAATTCCTCAGCAGAAACAAATAATGAAAGAAAGATAAATCTTAATTACTGAACCTGTTGATAGCTGTAGAGGGCTCACTCAACTATCCCCTCTACTTGGGTGGATGTTTGCACTTTCACAATAAACAAACGTAACTCCTAAATATGGAAAAAAATACAAATGCATATACAAAATTAATGTATGGTAAAGGTAGCATTTCAAATTAAAGGAGAAAAGATAAATGACTCAGTTAATAGTGTCAGGAGAACTGGTTAGTCATCTGGGACGAGGGGGAGGGTTGGATCCACATGTCAAACATAAATCAAAATGAATTCCAAGCAGCTCAAAGATTTAAATGTAGGAAAGTGAAACTATTAAAGTCACAGCAGAAGCGATGAGAGAATTATGATCATCATCTTGGTACAAAAGAAAACACTGATAAGGTCAACTGTATAAAAAAACAATTACTTTATGGCAAAAGCAACCATAAACAACAAGCACAATAAAGAGGGGACAATCTGGAAATCATATCACAAAGAGACACTTTCCCAAACAGCGATGGCCTACCAATTAGTAAGCATCACCCCATGGAAAAAGGATAAAGGGATATGCACAGGTCACAAGAGATAAAAATAGCTCTTCTGAGAAATGCATATTAAAAGACATGGAAATACCATGTTTCATTCATCACATTAGCAAAAAAAGCAATTTGGCAGCAACCAAAATTATAAATGCATACACTGTTTGACCCAATAATAACACTTCCAGATATTTATTCAAACAGATATACGGGCAAAATAACACACAAACACAAAGATGCGCGTATCCCTGCAGTGCTCTTGGTAACAGTAACAGACAACAGAAGCAGTGTGAATGTCTAGAATAAACAGCCCGGTTAAAAAGAAAAAAATGATCCTACATTTATAAAAAGTAAAAGGAAGCAAAAGAAATCTTCTTTGTTTATACATGTGAGTGTGATTATGTATGCACATTTATCCTTATAATTCCAAGCCCTTCTTTATAAAGAGAAGGAAATTTTAAAACCAGATTTCTTCAGGAAAATTTAGTAACTAAAGCGGATGGAGACATTACTGTACACCCTTTCATTCCTTTTGAATTTTGTGCCATGTGAATAAATTATTCATTCAAAAACTTTTTTTTTTTAAATATTCTCCACCTGATTCAAAAGCATGATGGTAACAGTAAACACCAGAGTCTTGGTTACATACACTATTAATGTAAAACTAAAGGACGTAACTGGAGAAACAGTGGGAACAGTGGCTGACTATTTTTCTGGGCTCCAAAATCATTGCAGATGGCGATTGCAGCCATGAAATTAAAAGACGCTGACTCCTTGGAAAGAAAGTTATGACCAACCTAGACAGCATATTAAAAAGCAGAGACATTACTTTGTCAACAAAGGTCAGTCTAGTCAAGGCTATGGTTTTTCCAATGGTCATGTATGGATGTGAGAGGTGGACTGCAAAGAAAGCTGAGTGCCAAAGAATTGATGCTTTTGAACTGTGGTGTTGGAGAAGATTCTTGAGAGTCCCTTGGACTGCAAGGAGATCCAACCAGTCCATCCTAAAGGAGATCAGTCCTAGGTGTTCACTGGAAGGACTGATGTTGAAGCTGAAACTCCAATACTTTGGCCACCTGATGAGAAGAGCTGACTCATTGGAAAAGACTCTGATGCTGGGAAAGATTGAGGGCATTGGGAAAGAAGGAGACGACAGAGGATGAGATAGTTGGATGGCATCACCGACTCAACGGACATGGGTTTGGGTGGACTCTGGGAGTTGGTGATGGACAGGGAGGTCTGGTGTGCTGTGGTTCATGGGGTCGCAAAGAGTCAGATATGACTGAGCTGAACTGAACTGAAAGATGTAACAAATGCTTGGTCCTGAGTCACAAAAAGTCTTCCCTACTCAAAATACGCTGATAAAAAAGTTAAGACGCCTGACAATGATACTATCACTTAAAAATAATCTCTAATTTGTTCTCAATCAGACTATTAGAATTCCTCCTACATCCACAGAAGTAGCAGGCACAACCAACTGCTTGTTATAATTACTACTCTATCATCAAGGCACAATGTCTGGTTTGCCTGCCATCTGTCTCTACACTAAAGAAGTAAGATGATGAAATGGCCACAACTAGAAGAAAATTATTCTGGGGTGGGTAGACGGGCACTGGCACACTTTCTCAGGCTAGGAAAGAGGCAGCAAAAGCAAAAGATGGTTAAGTAGTTAAAAGAAAGTAACCTACAGCAGAGAACTGAGAGAAAATTCCAGAGAGGCATGAAACATGAGCCCAGAAGTCACTGTTGATAAAGAGGTGGTCATCCTAGCACACAAAATTAACACTCTGTATGTATATATAAATTTGAGAATATATTAACAATCTGCATGAAAATGTGGAATATGGAAAACATTTCTTCAGATATAGTTAATGCACATACGAATTTTTAAATATGCACTAAAGTTAACTGCTACCACGTATTTTTTAGTGTACCACTGTAAAGGAAATTCCAGAAAGTGCCGCCAAAAGACAAACAGAAAATAAGTTAAAAGGCAAAGAAGTTCAGTCCACGACAAATATAATAAGACAAAGGAAATAAACGTATGGAAATAAAGAATAAAATTGAAAACTTCCTAGAGATAAGATATTGGAACCTTCTGACTGATAATAGAGTGCTAAGTATGGTAACGGAAAGATCATCCACACCTGGAAATACCCTTTTGCTGTTTCAGACTGAGGCTTTCTGAAGATAAAGTCCTAAATGTTTTCTAAAAAGGAAAGATAAGAAAAGATAAGATACCTACAGAGAGAAAGCCAGATTGTCATCAGATTTCCGATCTATTAGCCTGAATTCTAAAAGGAAAGAATGCCTCAAAGATCTGAGGGAAAATCATTTTTGGCCTAGAAAACTATGTCCATTCCAACAAGTATGAATCATGTTCGGTCGAGGAGAAGCAGACAGTGTACTACCGCAGACCTCTTCAGACACAATGACTCAGGACAGATTCTAAGTCAAGGGTGAATTTTGTTGCCATATCTCCCTACCTTTTATATTTTGTTAATTTTTGGTTTTATCACCTGGATAAGATTTACTCATGGAAGGGAGAAAGGAGGAAAGGAGGGGGAGAGAGAGGGAAGGAAAATCCTAACCTGATATTGGTTATTGGTCCTTTAAAGAGTTTGGGCAGGAAGGGTGAGTCAAGAGGACACCAGACAGAAGCACAACCGTAAGTAATTTCAAAGTCAAAACTATTAAAAAACAATAAAACTGTCCCAAGAGCCCAGATGGAGCGGTGAAAAGACTGACAGCGCGCACATTTACTACTGTCACAGCACAACCACGGAGGGCTGTAAGGAACCCCAACAATGTGTACACTCCTACCCTCCAACAAGGCCTCTAACTGTGTTATTGCCCCATACAGGCAACGCGAAACTTTATTTCACAACAGAGTCAAAGCCATGAAAAGGAGCAAATTCTAAATGTCTAATAATTAAGTGCTGCACTCAGTAAGCCAGCCAATTTGGAAAACTCAGCAGTGGCCACAGGACTGGAAAAGGTCAGTTTTCATTCCAATCCCAAAGAAAGGCAATGCCAAAGAATGCTCAAACTACTGCACAATGGCACTCATCTCACACACTAGTAAAGTGATGCTCAAGATTCTCCAAGCCAGGCTTCAACAATACGTGAACTGTGAACTTCCAGATGTTCAAGCTAGGTTTAGAAAAGGCAGAGGAACAAGAGATCAAATTTCCAACATCCGCTGGATCATGGAAAAAGCCAGAGAGTTCCAGAAAAACATTTATTTCTGCTTTATTGACTATGCCAAAGCCTTTGACTGTGTGGATCACAACAAACTGTGGACAATTCTGAAAGAGATGGGAATACCAGACCACCTGACCTGCCTCTTAAGAAATCTGTATGCAGGTCAGGAAGCAACAGTTAGAACTGGACATGGAGCAACAGACTGGTTCCAAATAGGAAAAGGAGTGCATCAAGGCTGTATATTGTCACCCTGCTTATTTAACTTATATGCAGAGCACATCATGAGAAATGCTGGGTTCTATGAAGCACAAGCTGGAATCAACACTGCTAGGAGAAATATCAATAACCTCAGATATGCAGATGACACCACCCTTATGGCAGAAAAAGAAGAGGAACTAAAAAGACTCTTGATGAAAATGAAAGAGGAGAGTGAAAAAGTTGGCTTAAAGCTCAACATTCAGAAAACTAAGATCATGGCATCTGGTCCCATCACTTCATAGGAAATAGATGGGGAAACAGTGGAAACAGTGTCAGACTTTATTTTTTTGAGCTCCAAAATCACTGCAGACAGTGACTGCAGCCATGAAATTAAAAAATGCTTACTCCTTGGAAGGAAAGTTATGACCAACCTAGATAGCATATTCAAAAGCAGAGACATTTGCCAACAAAGGTCCATCTAGTCAAGGATATGGTTTTTCCAGTGGTCATGTATGGATGTGAGAGTTGGACTGTGAAGAAAGCTGAGTGCCAAAGAATTGATGCTTTTGAACTGTGGTGTTGAGAGTCCCTTGGACTGCAAGGAGATCCAGCCAGTCCATTCTAAAGGAGATCAGTCCTGGGTGTTCACTGGAAGGACTGATGCTGAAGCTGAAACTCCAATACTTCGGCCACCTCATGTGAAGAGTTGCCTCATTGGAAAAGACCCTGATGACCCTGATGCTGGGAGGGATTGGGGGCAGGAGGAGAAGGGGACGACAGAGGATGAGATGGCTGGATGGCATCACCAACTCAATGGACATGAGTTTGAGCAAACTCTGGGAGTTGGTGATGGACAGGGAGGACTGGCATGTTCGATTCATAGAGTCACAAAGAGCCAGACACCACTGAGCAATTGAACTGAACAATTTTCTTAAGATTTATTTTACTGTATAAACTTGTCCTAAATCCAGTCTATAAAAATCATTCTTGTAAAAGTTTCTGCCTCATTATGTGAACACCTTTTTGAACCCTCAGCATGTTAGCTGCAATCACAAACCACAAACACCATATTTCAAGAGTATTAAAAAACAAGGAAGTGAAGTGAAGTCGCTCAGTCATGTCCTACTCTTTGTGACCCCATGGACTGTACCCTACCACGCTCCTCCATCCATGGGATTTTCCAGGCAAGAGTACTGGAGTGGGTTGTCATTTCCTTCTCCAGAGGATCTTCCCAACCCAGGGATCGAACCAAGGTCTCCCGCATTGTAGGCAGACGCTTTACCATCTGATTCACCAAGGAAGTTCCTTTTAAAACAAGGTATATCAGGCAAATCTTTTAAAATAACTTAATCAAGTGTTATTTACTTTTTATAACACATTACCCTTTTGCTAAGAGTAAGTAAAGATGCTAAATCATGTTCTTTCCTGATCTGGTTTCCCAACGTAGCACTAGCACCAACTGTTTTGACTAAACCCATTGTAAAGTACTTGACTGCAGGCAACTTCATACATACTGTCGTTTACTCCATGCTTACAAACTAAATAAATAATTGGCTTCCTCGCTACTGGTATCAGTCATAGTTTTAACAGATGGTGCCATTAAATGAGGAAGGTATGGTACTGAATACAACTAATGACGAACCATATGCCAGCAACAAAATAGTGTTCTTGTCAAGGATATAAAATTGAATTTTATTTACTTTTTGGTTTTGGCTAAAGTAAAACATAGTACAATGCAGTTATAAAAACTGATACCAATTTGGAACCAGGAACCTAAAAAGTACTAAAAAAGATCTTCAATTTCTTAAATTTTTCAATTCCTCAAATATCAAGTATATGAGCTTCCAGGGTGGTGTAAAGGTAAAGAATCCGCCTGCCAGTGCATGAGACGCAAGAGTCATGGTTCGATCCCTGGGTCCTGACCCAGTAGAAAATAGCAAACCACTCCAGTATTCTTGCCTGGAAAACTCCATAGATAGACGAGCCTGGTCGGCTACAGTCCTATGGGGTTGCAAAGAGTCAGACATAACAGAGCATACACACACATACACAGTATACCAAAGAAAACAAAAACACATAAAGTGCCAATTTCACTGACACAATCACACAATGAGAATTATTTTTATTAGTTCAAGAATCTTCTCAACTTTGGCCACAGGCTTTATACATTACCAAAAGCAGTAATATCTTTTATATGATGAGCACTAAACTGCTTTCCTCAGTAAACTTCCATCTGTCCACATGGTGGTATCTCAGAATCTACTACTCATATGTTATTTTAGGAACTACAGAACATACTCAGACTTAAAGTAATACGAGCTATCTAAGTAAACCACTGTTTAACATTCTTAATAATGCAACAGGCTTTAACAAAAGAATACATGCTGCACTGAATGTGTTCAACTCTATTCTTACACTGCCTTCAAGAAAAAGGTACAGCCACCACCCCCCAGTCATAACAACTCTGCTTTTATAGTATTATTTAATTGTGCTTTGGGATCAGATGATTTTATTTGGGAAATAGACTCTGAATCTTCCTGAGATACTAAAATTATGACTCCAAGTGCTATGGGATACAAAAACTTACTTTAACCCTTGGATCATTTAGAAGAATGCATGATTAACTAGTTTTAAAAAGGCATTTAAAAATATGTAACTATTTTATTTAGAAACATATATGGCCATTTCAACAGTGACTGTGGGCATTTCAACAAAATGTACGTTAAGTCTGAACAGGGAAAACACAAAACTTGGGTTTTAGACAGGCTACTCAGTCTATACTTCCCTTTTCCTGTTAATTTGGTGACCAGAATAAACTGAGATAACCTAAGAACTACTTTCAGTTCTTCAGTTTTTGCTCTTTACCCACGGAAAGAAATCTTTATCTATTACCTTCAGAAGGAAGGTATAAACACACAACCCAAGTATGTGATGAAGTATAAAAAATACTTGTCTATGAGTCAAAACCCCAGCACAATCCTTGCTCACTAACCAGCAGTGACCTTAAATAAACTACCTAAAACCCTTATAAGCCTCAAAAATCTCCATTTTAAAAATGAGATTAACACCAAATACTTCACAGGATTTGTCAAGGAAAAAAAAAACAAAAAACAAAAAAGATGAAATAATATATGTAAAGCACCTGGCATGAAATGAAAAAGTTAGTTGTTCAGTTGTGTCCAACTCTTGGTGACTCCATGGACTACAGCCCACCAGGCTCCTCTGTACATGGAATTCTCCAGGCAAGAGCACTGGAGTGGGTAGCCATTCCCTTCTCCAGGGAAAGCACCTGACATAGAATAAGGCAAAAAGAAGTTAAAGGAATAAAAACCTCACTTCATAAAGACTCAAATCAACAACCAGAATAGCCTTCAAAACCGCAGTGGGAGCCACAGGGTTTTGCCATTTTCTCCCTTAATTGAGATCAATTCTATGAAAAATTGCAAAGTTAGCTCTTTGCTCTCCCATTTCTTATCCAACTTTTCTGCAGCATGTCTGGACCAACTCCTTCAGCCTGATAAATTCTCCAACGTACACAAAGCCAATCTCAAATCAATAAACAACAAACACAGAAACATATACTGAAGACAAGACCTTAGGAATACTGGGCATTAAAAGCTTCTCTTTTGATTCTTCATTTTCATCCCACGTTTACTTACAAATGATTCTTTGGTGCTCAGATAAACTCTCCTCTCGACTCTCTATCACCTTGAAATTCTACACATTCAGCTGCTTTGCAAACACAAACCTACAGAGGCAATCAGGTCAATCTTATCTGCATTCTCTCTTGTCTGTGTTCTACTGATAGAATTTATGAAGAAAAACTCTGGAGACATACAAATCTTCAATAAAAATACATCTCGCCATGATTAAGAAGTGGATATAAATGGCTAAAAACAGGTTCCCATGATGCAGAAAGGTTTTCTTTTGACTTTTGAAATAATATGTTCTGTTCTGTTTAATCTTAGCCTATCAAATGTTACGTGAATATGTGGCCTCAAACACTACACTAAAAGCTCCCACCTGAAACAACCCAAAAAAGACATGCAAAATATATAAAACAACAGTCTAAGATACTGAACATCACACTGTGAAGGACAATGAGCCCTGTGAGATGGGATACAAAGGAGGTGGGCTCTCAACTGCCCCAGCTTACTGCCTTCACAGTTTCCAGTCTAGATGTATTTGACCAAGACAGTCTAGAGGAATCTAAATTGAGAAGAGTTAAGGGTCTGGGGAAACCAAGGTTTCCTACGGTTTGCAAGACAGAGTACGGGAAACAAGAAACTCCAGAGATCTGTAGAAGAGACTCTTCAAATATTCAGCTGAGCATTAATCAGTGCAAACATGTGAGGAAGCAAGCCAAAGTCAGAAAAGGAATGACCTCAAAAGAACGGAGGTGACAGTGCCCAAAGCTCACTTGAGGTTGGGAATAATGCCTGTTCTCTCCAGCCAGATGGAAAAACCTTATGATTCACGGCACACTGTGTAGAGTACACAGAAAGGGCTTGTCTCAGTAGCAGCCCTTGATCAAGCATGGCTCTGGCCATGCTCCAGAGCACCAAACTGCTTCCAAGTAACTTAGCTGGATCCCAGAACAAAGCTTAAGAATATTTATAGGAATATAAAAATTCACATCCAACAGGGTAAAGTCTGCAATGTCTAGCATCTAATCAAAAATGCAATGCAAAAATGAAGGGAAATAAAATCCCATAATGAGGAGAAAAGTCAATAAATCAAAACTGACCCAGAATTAACAGAGACATTAGAACCTGCTGACAAAAACATTAAAAAGTTATTATAACTATCTACATATGTTCAAGAAATTAAGCATAGACCCGAAGACTAAAAAAAAAAAAAACTGAATCTCTAGAGATTAAACTATCTCAGCTGCTCTGGGTTCCTCATCTGGCAGAGTGAACCCAAACCTTCATTTTTAAAAGACGAGTCATTAATCACTGTCCTTTTTTGACTGATACAGTTTTCCAGTGACCTTTATTACTATGAATAAAAATACTAAGTGGAATGCCCCAAAACCCTTTGGATTCCAGATTTTGTCTCCTTGACTCCATAAAATAACAGTAACCCAAATTCCCCTTAGTAATCAACATTAATCACTCCAGTGCATAAGTTAGCCTCATTTTTCACCACGTGTTGGTTCAATGGTACAACGTCTCTAAAATGGCCAAATGGTATCTTCATCTTCCAATTCAGCAGAGCCACCGTCATTCCCCCTAGTGGAAACATTCTCCCTTGGAGACTAAGATCTCCAAAACCGCAGAGCTTGGTATTCCCAAGACAGGTAGCAACAGTTCTACAAGTGGATTATTAGGTATAACAGTGAGAAACGCCACTCTCACTTCAATCCTTAATTCCCAGAGCCATGAATTCTAACTGTGGAAGAGACAGAACCGTATAAGTCAAAGTCTAGACTGCATCCTATAATGCAGAACTCCATCCTTTCATGGTATTGAAAGGATGCTACTGTAATGGAGTATTCAGTGAGCCACTCCACTTAAAGTTAGGCAAGGCACTTTCGGTAACAGGGTATGTGGCAAGACCAGCTAATTCCAAGGACAGGAGCCTATTTTACACCTTTGCTGCCGTGAAATGAATGCCCTGACCAGAAGCAAGACAATACAGACTGCCATGTTGTTGTTGTCTAGCTGCTAAGTCGTGTTCAACTCTCTGCAACACACTGGACTGTAGGCCACCAGGCTCCTTTGTCCATGGGACTCCCCAGGCAAGAATGCTGGAGTGGGTTGCCATTTCCTGTCTCCAGGGGATCTTTCTGACCCAGGGATCAAACCTGCATCAGCAGGCAGATTCTTCACAGGGAAGCCCACAGGATGCCACAACAGTGGATGAAATCTTCTGTGAACCCAAATGATGCTGCTGGCAGAAGCATTAGAGGTGAGAATGCAAATTCATATGCAAATTCATATTCATATGTGACTACTGCAGTGAAGATTTAAACCTCTGTTCGCTCCATGATAGAAGAGGTCCAATATAATCAACTACTGGCAGGCAGATGACTGGCTCCCTGAGTAAACGGGGTCCTGTCAGGGACTCAGCATTGAACCTGCTGCTGGGCAGATGAGGGACTCAGCAACAGTGTCAGTCTGGTCAGTCTTGTCAGACAAAGTCCACACTGTTGAACCATGAGCACCCCTCCAGCCCTGCCAACACGGTCACTATTCCATAAGCCAACTGAGCAAGAACCAGGGAAGCTGGAGCAAGAAGCTAACTGACATCCACAGAGTACATCGTTCTGTCTAACTCATTTGCAGTAATGCCCTTTGGTGGGCGTTCACAAGGGAAACAATCTTCACAGCCTGAATATGCAGAGTGGTCCATCCATACATCTCTTCCCTAGACTTCCTTGTCACCAATCTTCAGACTGTGTTCCTTCTACACAAAACATCTGCAACTGCCCATTAATCAATCTAGGTCTTTCTCTCTGGTCATCTCCCACTCCAAGAATAGCAGGCAACAAAATATACTGCTCAGCGTTTGCCCACTGTAGGGACTCTCCTTCACCACTGTCATGTGTAGTTGGTCTTGAGCAGGGTTTCAGTGCTATAGCGTCTGTGCTTTTAAGTGATAACCAACGTATCATGCAGACTCATCTGTAAACCAGGCTCAAGTCATTTTCTTCTTTGCTCAGGTGATCATAAGGAACTCCAAAGAGGCCAGAGACACAAACTGAAAAAGCAGCAGCAATGCAACTCAAGTTGGCATTGAAGGCGTTGGACCCCCCTACTCATACAACCGACTTACACATTCCACACCTGCCCGAATTTGATCTCATATACCATTCCCATCTGATAACAGATGGTGCTCTTCACTCCCAATCTCTGGCCAAATGGGGTAGACAACACCCAATGGCTCAGGGAGCTCGGGTCACATGGTCACCTGGTATCTCATGATTGCATATTCAATCTCCAGTAAGGCCCAATATAGGCCAGCAGCTATTTCTCAAAATAGATTTGCCTCTAAATCCTTGACATCTGCACTGTGATTCTTACTGGTGTTTGCCAGAGGCAAATAATCACAAGAGAAAGGAAAAAGTAGGAGGGGGAGAAAAATCACAGAATACAACTTTTGCACCCAAAAGGGAACAAGTGAATGTTGCTCCCTAAATCTATCCCCTTGAGATTTCATCAGTATACCAGGACTACAGTCCCAAGCAAGAAAAGAGACCCAGAGTAAAGATGATTACTGAGTTTGTCTTTGTTGCCTTGAGAAACTGGATGTGACCCTTTTTCTTCAGATCAGAGAAGAAAACAATGAATGTGACAAAAAGGAAATAGAGGCCAAGATGAGGAAGAATAAAGTGTCTCACTGTTCTAAATCCAGCCCAGGCGACTGATATCTCAGGTAATGAGAGAACAAGCAGGTGAGGCTGCCCAATCCATTACTAATCTCTGAAGTTTTGGAGAAATAAAGAAAGATGGGGAGACAAAAAGGTAGGTAAATAGTCCAATTTTCAAAGATCAAGTACCTTGGGCAACTTGTCCATTTGCCATTAATCCTCAGAGGACTGTAAATAAATCATTTTAAAGATGATTTCAAACCACTTCAGAAAGTAATCACTAACCAGTCAGGGGAAGCCTGAAATCTTGAGGACTAAAATTTCCTATCTATTTGCGTATCTGTGATCAACCTAACCAAACTGTTCCCTTTCTAAGGGTTATCAGCCCATTCAGCATGAGCTCTATCACAGGAAGGAGTCTGCTCTCTTAGAAGTTAGAGTGAGTTCCAATAAGCTAACTTTCCCATTATAATTGAAAAGCAGAAGAAAAGATACTAAAATTCAGTGCTCACTAGATTTTAAGAGCTAGAAAGGGCTTTGGGTTTTTTCAAAGGCCTTCCCTTAGATGTTGATAGAATACAATGGGAAGCAGAATGGGAGTTCAGATCTGTGCTCCTACACTCAGCAGATACTTATCTTTAGCAGATTACTTCATCTCTTTAAGACTTACCTTTTGCATCTACAAAATAGAATAACAATGCTCTCTAGTTCCCAGATCTCTTTTGAGGATTACAGGCAAGTACATGGAAACCTCTCTGCACTATGCCTCTTAGCCAGCAAGCCCTCGATGCTTGGCTACTATGACTGTCAGCCACCCTGGTCCTCAGTAGAACTGTGAAATAGGGAGGTCTTCCTACCTCCTTTCTCAATCACACCTAACCATCTGGTCAGGTCAGTTCAGTTGCGCAGTCGTGTCCAACTCTTTGCGACCCTATGAATCGCAGCATACCAGCCTCCCTGTCCATCACCAACACCTGGAGTTCACTTAAACTCACATCCATCGAGTTGGTGATGCCATCCAGCCATCTCATCCTCTGTCGTCCCCTTCTCCTCCTGCCCCCAATCCCTCCCAGCATCAGTCTTTTCCAATGAGCCAACTCTTCGCATGAGGTAGCCAAAGTATTGGAGTTTCAGCTTTAGCATCAGTCCTTCCAAAGAACACCCAGGACTGATCTCCTTTAGAATGGACTGGTTGGATCTCCTTGCAGTCCAAGGGACTCTCAAGAGTCTTCTCCAACACCACAGTTCTAGCCCAATAATAATTCCGTATAACCAATAAACAAGTAAGGACAGTAGCAAAGGAAAAGGTGCTGGGCTAAACAAAAAAGACCTGGAATCCAAGCTGTCATTTATTAGTTCAATAACTTGGCACAAGTTCCCCATTCTTTATGGGCCTCAGTTTTCCTATTAATACAATACATGTGTGAGTCAAGTGCTGGCAAGAGTTTCTTCCTCCACTACAATTCTATAATCAATAATCACAAAGCAAACTTTTAAGTTCTGTGTTATTAATATACCTGTGCTTGATCCTCCTGGATTTTTACTCATATCTTCACCTTCATCACCATCACACACCAGCTCACTACCAGGGGTGCTCTGAGTACTCCCATTCCTCCAAGGACAAATTTAAATCAATTCGCAGGGGTTTTCTTTTCCTTCCACTTATTAAACTCAGAACTTTAATCACTACTTACCCTTCTCCCAGAAAAAGTTTGTTCAAGCTTAATAAAGTTTGCTATACTCAAACATTAATTTATCTAAAAGGAAAACTAAGAATCATTGTTATTTATTAGACTGACCCCATATCCCCAAGTGGTCAATGACGTGAGATTAACCTACATTAACTCAAAATTAAACAAGTTACTACCTTTTGCATTTAATTACATCTCTCCTCTTTCTCAGAGGTCCTGAGCCTTCTATAATCGTGTACAAAGCATTCATCAGTAACACTGAATTTCTCAGAAATCTGACCTCAGTGTGAGCCACACGGAGAGCAAGTCAGGAAGAAACTGGAAATTTAGAAATGCCATTCAAGGGAAATTACCAGTTCCCTCAGGAGATCCAGGATCAACCTGACTAAGAACATAACTGTTTATCACTCAGTACACACAACACAGAATTTGGGAACAAAAAAAACATGCCAGGTTTCATAGAGGCATTTGCCTGGCTTTACATAACACATGTCCTAAACTAATATTGTATATAAAGTGCATTTTACAAATCTAATATTTTAAATACACTAAGGAGTGCACATTAGCCAGAAATAACTTATAAATAATGCTACAAAATATTTTATATTTATATATCTATAATTCAAGGCTTTTGGGGACATCATTAGATTTGTTCAAGGCAGCCAAAACTTTACAAATACCTTGAGTATTACTCAATTACCATCTTATTAAAAACTTATTTTAAAAGGGCATAGAGACTATTCATAACAAAAGGGGAAATTTAATTGAAATTTTACTGCTTAAGGACTGATGTTTGTTCAGCCACTAACTCGAACCTGATATCATCCTGAGGTCCTACAGAGAATAACGACTTCAATGGAATTGATAGAATCAAACTGTTCAAATACAGCCGCCTAGTCAATGGCCTAACACCCTTACCAATATATTTACAGTAGGTTTAACAGATGGAGAAAGGTAAAGCAAGAAGTGTGATTTTCCTCTGCCTTTGCAAATCTCAGGCAATCACTGTTCTCAAAAGTAATCAACCTTTGTAAATAACCAGGAACTTTATCTGAAAAGATTTATATAAGCTCACTGCCTCCAGTGAGGGCTTCCCTAGTAGCTCAGACAGTAAAGAGTCTGCCTACAACGTGGGAGACCCAGGTTCGATTTCTGGGTTGGGAAGATCCCCTGGAGAAGGAATGGCAACCCACTCCAGTATTCTTGCCTGGAAAATCCTATGGATGGAGGAGCCTGGTGGGCTACAGCCCCTGGGGTCACAAAGAGTCGGACACGACTGAGCAACTGTCACTCACTCACTCACTCACTGCCTCCAGTAGATCATCACACATACATACACTCACACAGTATTTAGTAAAAAAAAGAATCCGCTCCAAAAGCAATAACAAAAAGGATGAGATGACTGGGAAGTTGTCAGTTAACACCAGAAATAAAGCCTACAATGAAACAAGAGCAAACATGAAGTAAACAAAATTGGTGCAATTTCTTTCAAAATTATAAAACACACCCTTCTCCTGAAAGATCCATATAGAGAGGATTTAACACGCTTCTAGGATTTGAAACATGCCATCCACCATCTCCTGTGTGAAAAGGCAAACCTGTCAGACATGTGTCTGACACTGTGACATGATACCACAGCTAATTTCCAGAAAAAATTATCAGTGAACTAAATGTGCTTAGATTAGCTTTTCATCATGACAGTCAGTCAGAGCTGCACATGCTACATAAATAAGGAGTTAACATTTTGCTCACTATACCATAAGCTATCAAGCAGACCAATTTTATGCAAATCTTCATCAACTGTAAATGGAGTTGGGTTAATAATCATAGGTCTAGATTCAATATGCAAATTAGAATTTGAATATCTGAGACAGAGTTATCCTGAGAACGCTGCCTATCATAGAACTTTTCTATTTGGTACACACTGTAATGTTTCATATCCACAGCATTTGAACTCCTAACAATACACAAAACTAAATGAGCTGAATCACTATGCAAATTTTACCAAAAACTCCTTTGAGAAACACAAATAAAAAATACAGGTGGTAATATTTGTATAAAGCACTCAGTGTTTGCATGACTGAGTAAGTTTGCATAGGATGGGTCCAACAGAAACAGTTCCAGATAGGGTAGATCTTCACCAGGAACTTTCTATTCTGAAGATGAAGCAAACACTTACACTCAACCTGAAATAATAGGGGAGCGGGTGATACACACAGCTGAATGATTTCCAAGAATAACAATACTTTGACTTTGTTCTTTCCAAGGCATTATCTAACATTTGCTACCTATTACCTTATATGCCTGGATCTCTACCTTTTTTTTTTTTTTAATGTGACAATGTATTTATTTGCATTCTTTAAACTATGGAAGGATACACAGAAACTAATCAATGTTTTCACAAGGAGAGGATATGAAAACAGAGCAAATAAGGAATGAATTCAGACAGGAACATACCTTTGTCTGTGAATCTTTTTATGTCTTGGGTATTTTAAACCATGTGAAGACATACACCACACTAGAGACTAAGAAAAATGTAAATAAAATGATTTGACAATACACCACAGTAGCAGAAAACACCTTTTCATTAATTGCAGAAGTTAAAGAAGGAATTTTAATATTTCAACAGACTGTAATTGAACTTAGGTAGACTAAAAAAGCATTAAATATATTTTATAATTATAGGTGTATAATTTAGAAAACTCAGTAAGTTCTTTTGTTATATATAAAGGCCCCAGAGAATAAAAGCAGAAATGCCAATGTTTAAGTGTATGAAAAATAAATGTCCTATTTCATCTTCCTGAGGCAGAAATCTTATAGCATGGAGTAAATCTATTTTAATTACCTTTATTCTTAGTGCGAAAAATTAATTAATTATTAAGAGTTGATAAAATGAGCTGTTTGAAATAACATTTCAAATATGATTCCAGCTTCATATGTATACTTTAATGAACACAGTAGACATTTCTCAGTGGGCCACCATTTATGAATTTAAAACATGTGTCTGTGCTCATTGACAGGAGGTCATGCCATTACCGACTTGCTTCAGCAAGATGTGTCAGACACACAGCACGTGCCACTCTTAACGCAGAAGTTCAGACACATTCTCGCTTCAAAAATGGCTGTAACCCATTTTTCAGTCATCACTATACAGCCCTCAAAATCAATATTAAGCTCAGTAAGCTGAGGTTTCAGTTTAGAAACAATGTTGCCTTCCGGAGAAAAGAAAATCAGTATGCGACATTAGCAAAAGCAAACTCTGACACAAAACTAGCCCAGGCCACAGCCTTCCCTAGGTTCCAGATTATTCTCATGCTTTCGGTAACTGTAACCATGACAAATCTAAGAATTTAAGGAAATGCAACTTCATCTTTCTAACAGTGCCTCTGAAACTCATTTAATCCTTTAATGCCTTTACAGTTTTATGTGGCCCCATGCCAACACTCTAAAAGGACTGTGATTCATATCACAGGGTCTGACCGTAACTCCAGGCACTGTAACAACCTCACAACAGAAACAATACTGGACAAAGAGAAGGGGCTATCTGCAGACAGACAGGAGATAAAGGAGAGGGAAAACGTTGGCCCAGCACTCACATCCTCACACGCAGTGCTGAAACCATAATGGTCCCCACCCATGTTTCTCCCACAGTCAGCAATGAAGCAACATTTATTTCAACTCTGTCTAAAGTCCTGAATTCCAAAAGCGTTCCTCTTTTTGGAAACTCTCTAGATGTTCATTTAGCAGGATACAGTGAAACATTACAACAGGTTAAAGAAAAAGGAAAATGGATATCAGGTAGGATTTTCAAGAGAAAAAAAAATACGAATAATACAACTGCTAGTAATAAAGTTATGATGCCCTACTCTGCTTCAAAATCAGTGCAGTAGATCATTTGGATATGCGTCTATGCCTCCTGATGACTTTTATTAAGTACAACATAATATAATCTTCATTTTAAAGATGAAAACTTAGATGTGAAGTAAAGTAAGCTGGGAGAGTCACATAAATATTCAATGACAGAGCAAGAATCCAGGCACAGAACTGTTAATACTAATAAGGACAAGAATAATAGTAGTAGCAGCTGCATCACTATCAGACTGTTTCTTCTCAATACACTTTAATGCATTTCTAAGTGTCTTAAATATTTTAATCTAAGTTCATTTATTATTCATAACAACCATACAGAATAGGTACTATCATCCTCCTTACAGATGAGAAAACTCTGTACAGAGAGGTTAAACAGCTTATTCAAGGTGACAAAGAAAATAAGTAACGAGATGGCTCTTGGACTTAGGCAGCCTGGTGCCTGCTTTCCTATACCATCCCACTAAGGTCTAAAATAACAGAATGCGGTTCTACAGTCAATGAGTCACCCTGTAAATCTCTGAAACGTAAATTTGAGCTTCATAAAATTTCACCAAAATAAGAGAAAACTCACCTAACAAAATAATTTTTAAGTATTTTTGTGCAATATATTCTTTACCTGAAACTCAGTCTCACTGATGTGAAGAGGGAGGCTCTCTACTTTCCTAAAGAACTGAGAGACAGGTAATGAATAATTTTCTAATCAAACAAGAAGTATTATAGGATACTGGAATGTTCCATGAGAATCCCTGCCAAAGGAAACTTGAGAAACAATAATTATTAAGTATACAATTGAAGAAACAAAAACTCTCTTACAAAGTTAAGCCTTTCAATTTCATTGACTTTCAGTAAGAGTATCAGTGACATCTAAAATCAAGTTGCAAGTGATCTGAAACTAGAAGGGTGTGTGTATGTGTGTGTACGAAGTATAAAGGAGAAAGCAGAGGCAAACCCATCACCAAAGTAAAAGCCCAACATAAATATGCAAGATATTATGATACATGTAGTAGAACAGCTCTGACTAATGCTATTCACCCTGAACATTCATAACATATGAATCTGATAACAAAAAGCAAAGCACATTTCTCAATGTAGGAGAGTAGATACGAGATTAAAAAAAAAAAACTACCAAAAATCTCACGTAGGGCTACCTGAATGAAAAAACAACAAGATACCTTCTTTTTCTGTAGTAGAGTTTTCATATTATTCCCTGGCCCAAGACTCTGATTCATGTAAAACCACAAAATAAAATCTCACATTGTAAGTTTTCAGATTTTTCATTTCAAAAATTATGTGTGTAATTCTATTAAACAGAAATGGATAGTAGCTAGACTAGACTAAAGACATCTTGATTAATTGAATTTTCTAGTCTAGACAAGGAAAACAACAGCTTGTTTTTTGGACTATTATACCTACAAGAGAAGCAGCAATAACATGTAAAATAGATTTTAAAAAACACTTTAAAAGGAGATCTTTCTAACTCGAGCAATAATCTTGGTAGAGAGGTGGAGTCTGAAAACAATAAACAAAGTTCAAAGCCTAATTTTACTAATTTTGCCTCTGAACTTCTGAAAGACTGCCAAAGAGACCTAAGTGAAAGGGGAAAAAAATGTTTTAATGAAAAAACCCACCTCTGAGCCACTGAACGTAGGAGTGCTAGAGGGAAAAACTGAGAAAGAAAGAAAACTTCAAAGAGATTCCATAATCGAAGATGCCTGACTCTTGACTGCCTCATCTCAGAGATTAAAGAAGATTTTTAAAGCTGTTCCATGGACTTAGAGATCAAACATTTATAAATGTTTATAATTTTACAAGTCCAAAATTCAAAGGTGGGCTCAAAGAATTAAGAGGAACATAGGCAGCTAGGAGGAAAGATGAGTTTTCTTGGGTGAGGGAGGGAAGGTGACTTTGAAGAATATACTCTTTGGGTTGAACAAAAGGAAGTAGTTTTGAAGAGCTCATTCTTCACCCAGGATATCTAAATGAACCACAACACACTGGGAAATGGGTACTAAGACACTGTCTCAGTTTATATGTACTCAATTTTAAAAAGCACTAAATTTATCAAGTATGCACATAGATCTACTCTGCAGCAATCCAAGATTATCATATTAACCTAGTTAGTGCTCCTCTTTAACAATGAAAATCTTCACAATTCAGATTTGTTATTTTTGAAAGTTCATAGACAACTGATGAGTTTTATTGGCCTGGTTAGATTTCTACAGAACCCAATCCCATAATGAAAAGAGGAGGGAGGTAGAAAAAATAATTGATCCCCATCAACAACAGCTTGGAGCAAATCAACCACGAGGAAGAATGGTCATTATCAGTACTGATGGAATCAAACAGACATTGCTCAATATATTTTTAATATGTCAATCTCTTAATTATTAAATAATCCATATATCATTTAAATGCCAATAGAAAGAGCTGAACTTAAACTTTTCACTACTTTACTCTATTTCCAATCAGTGAATATCACTATATCACGTACAATGAGTTCCTGGAAGGAAGCAAGAACATCATATTTATCTTCTTTATCTCACTAGGACCCACCACAGAGTCCACCACACAACAGAACTTGTGTATTCATTTGAGTTGCCTAAATGTCACCATTGTTGAAAACGAGGTAAAAACAAAATATAAATTAAGTCACATTAATTTTATCGCTCCTAAAATAAGACAATTTTCTATTAATGCCTAATTCGAGCCTCAGTGTTCTATGAGGATAGTTCTAGTCCTGAATCTGAAGTCATTACTAATTCCTCTATAATGACAAGAAGCCTTCATTCATCAGTCAACAGGAGTATGTCATCATCTTGACTCTAACCACTTACTCATTAACTAGTTACTGACTGCCAACAACTGCTCTAGGCTCTGGAGCTATGAACAGTCTTGCGACACAAGGCCCTTGCTCTCACAGCACTTACATTCTAGTGAGGAAGACACAGATCACAAACAAGTAAGTCTATCAGCTGGTGATCATTACTCAAAGGAAATACAGAAAATCAGAGATAGAAGGGAAAGATGCTATTTTATATAGGGGAGTCATGGAAAGACTCTCTGGGAAGGTAACATTTGAACGAAGTCTGAAATGTGAGACCAGAACAAGGAGACACCTGGAGGGAAAACCGTCCAGGTGAAGGGAACAGCAAGCGCGGGCACATACTCCCCGTGTTCAAGGAACAGCAAGAACATGAAGGTGACAGTGGTGGCGGATCAAGTCAGAGAAATGAAAAGGGTGTTCACCCCACACCTCCCAAGTTATGACAAAAACTCCCACTTTTACTCACATGCCTATTTATATTTAAATTCACTAAAGTTAAATAAAATTTAAAATTCAGGTTTCTGGTTACACTAGCCAATTTTCACAGAGAAGGTGATGGTGCCCCACTCCAGCACTCTTGCCTGGAAAATCCCATGGATGGAGGAGCCTGGTAGGCTGCAGTCCATGGGGTCGCGAAGAGTCGGACACAACTGACCGACTTCAGTTTCACTTTTCACTTTCATGCACTGGAGAAGGAAATGGCAACCCACTCCAGTGTTCTTGCCTGGAGAATCCCAGGGACGGGGGAGCCTGGTGGGCTGCCGTCTATGGGGTCGCACAGAGTCGGACACCACTGAAGCAACTTAGCAGCAGCAGCAGCCAATTTTCAAGTGCTGAACAGCCACCTATGGTCAATGGGTACCATACCGCGTGCATGTATGCTCAGTTGTGTCTGACTCTTGGTGACCCTATGGACTGTAGCCTGCCAGGCTTCTCTGTCCATGGGATTATCCCAGCAAGAATCCTGGAGTAGGTGGCCATTTCCTCCTCCAGGGGATATTCCCAACTCAGGGATCGAATCCACATCTCTTGTACTGGCAGGCAGATTCTTTACCATTGAGCCATCTGGGAGGCCCCAGGTACCCACATTAGACAATGTAAAACAGAACATTTCCATCACTTAGAAAGTTTTCTTGGACAGTGCTGTGATTTTTGGGCTGAACAGCAAAAGATGGTATTCAAAGAATCTCTGACTGCTGGGTGGAAAACAGACTGTAGGAGTGAAAACAAGGAAATAAGTCAGGCAACTATTATAATCTAGGCAACAAGAAGCTGCTGACTCAGCGTTAAGATGGTAGCCTCGGTGTGGATGAGAGAACTAGCAGGACTGTGGATGTCAAGACAGAGCCACCAGCATCTGCTGACAGATTCAGTGTGAGGTGTGAAAACCAGACGTGTTCTCCTTGACTCCAAAATTTTGCGCACACGCAACTGGAAGGTGGACTCCTCTTACTGAGATAAGAAGACAATAGAGGAAGAGATCTGTTGGAAAGATCAGGAGTTTTAGACATGTTAAATAGACAGGCCTATTAAAGATCCACAATCAAATAATACGTAACTAGACAGTTTAGGACCCAAAGGAGCAATTAAATTCAGAAATATATATTTGAGAAGTGCCAGCACTTTTCACTCTAGTGCATTGGAGAAGGAAATAGCAACCCACTCCAGTGTTCTTGCCTGGAGAATCCCAGGGACGGGGGAGCCTGGTGGGCTGCCGTCTATGGGGTCGCACAGAGTTGGACACGACTGAAGTGACTTAGCACTGACTTAGCAGCAGCAGCATATAGAGATTATTTAAAAGCTGTAGAGCTCTATAAAATTCCAAATCAGTGAGTATAGGTAAGAAAATAAACAAAGAAGTACCTTGGAGACTCTCCAACATTTAGATATCATATCATAATAATGAGGAGGAATCAACAAATATGACTAAAGGAGCAGCCAGTGAAATGGGAAGAGAACCAGTAACCAAAAGGGAGTGGTGTCCAGGAAGACCAGTGAGTGTATTTCGAGAAGGAAAGAGCTATGACAAATGCAAACAGACAAAAACTAAGAGGACAAAGACGTACTGACTGCATTTGGTCACTGGTGAACTTGACAAGAGCATTTTAGTAATGGGGTACAACTGGAGTAAGCTGGGAGCAGAAGGGGAAGCAGTAGGTATAAACAACTGCTTACAAGGAGCTTTTGCCACCTACAAAAAGACATGGAACAGTTGGAGAAAAGTATGGTGCCAAGGAAGGAGATTATTTTAAGATGACATGTTTGATGACAGGAATAATCCAATAAAGAGGGGAAATGGTACAATAGAGGAAGGAGAAAACAGCAGGAACGTCCTTGAGCAGATGAGAGGAGGTGAATTCACAATGATAAAACTGGCCTCAGTTCAATTTAGTTCAGTCGCTCAGTCGTGTCCGACTCTTTGCATCCCCATGGACCACAGTATGCCAGGTTTCCCTGTCCATCACCAACTCCTGGAGCTTACTCAAACTCATGTCCACTGAGTCAGTAATGCCATCCAACCATCTCATCAGAAGGGTGCATAGACCATTCATCAAGGGCCATGGAGGGGCCAGGGTAGGTTGGTGAAATAAATTCATGAAGACAGGAAGATTTGGCATTGGGAACATGTGACTATTCTCTTCTGATGGTTCTAAACAGTTATGTGCCCCGGTAGACATTGCTTTTCAAAGGAATCAACTGTGTTTTAGTTATCATTGTATTCCTAACACTAGCAAGCTGGCACGCATTAAATTATTCAAGAGTTCTATCCAACAAACATATCCTTGGAACTATCAGACTACACAGGGACCTCAGCTTAAGCCCTGACTTGTGCAGGACTTACCAATCCATTCTGTATGGAGAACACTCAACATTACACAGAAGAAAAGGTGTCACAGTCATCACCAACCACAGCTCGCCACCTTGCCCTCCCCACACAGCACTGCTACTCTAGGATGGGGTGGGAGGATTATACATATATCCAGCTTCCATGTGCAGAAAGTATCTCCTGCCTGTAATCCCCAGATGGCAACTACCCACTTTTATTTTGACTGATTTCCCCCTTCAGACAGTGGTCTGTTTACTCAGGACAGACCAAGCGGTTCTACTTTCTTAGACTATAACTGAGTCTCTTTGCCTTTAAGCTTACCATATATAGTGCCTTTCTCATTGTGATCAAACCCAGCTCCTGTGTGGTCTTTCCCTTCCTAGCCTCCCAAACTTGCAAACACTACAGACCCCTGTTTACAATGAGCTTTCAGAAATTATACAAAACTTGAACAATATTAGGAATTAACTATATAAAATGTAATTCAATTTCCTGAGCCCTTTTCTAAGAGTAAGGGCACTGAAAACAAATCAAATGTTAAACAGGAGTAGTAACATTAAAAAAAAAAAAAAGCAGTCAACATTACTGATGTTCATTAAAGGGGCAAAGTCGTATCCCCTCTAATCTGGACTACATCTAGCTCACTTCCTATACTTGCTTTCCTAGCATAACACAGTGTTTTTCTAACCAAATAAATTTAGGCCTATTAAGTCTGTTAAAACTTGACAAAGAAAAAATAATATCCTCAGTCTTCCAAAAATTGTGTAAGTAGTTCAAATTGCTGAGAGGAATCATTCTCTGCAATAAGCATGCTGAAACTAATGGGGGGGACGCTTTGACTAACAAAAGTGTCTGATTAGATAAGATAATGCAATACATCTATTATATCTAGTGTAACAATACCATTCACTGTAGCTAAGACTCTTAGCATTTCCATTATAAAAAACCTGTTTTTCAACTCTACCACCTGCCAGCCATTAAAATAATTTTCTTTTTCTCCTACAACACTCAAGTGTTGATCCTGGAAACATTCTACCACCACTCCCACTAAATGTTTTTGTTCTTTAGATTATCATGCAAATATTTTAAAAGCGTATTTTGTCTTTTTGCACTGCACAGGTCTGAATCCAAATATTAAAGTTCTGATGTGCAAGGATGGGCCACAGGAACATTCATTCCAGAAATATATCAGCATGTACTAGAGGTCAAGTTGGTAGAATCTTAGCCAATAGAACATTATTCTAATGCCCCAAATAAGAGTTACAGATATTATGATCCTGAAGACATCAATAGTGATAAACGGTTCTTCAACTGACAAGGCAAAAAAATCTAACAAGATAATATGAAACCAAAAAACATAAAAATAAAGATCAGGTAAAAAGAACTAAATTCATGGCGAGGAAAAGCAAGTATGCAATGGTGACAGTACAGTAAGAAAAAGTGGGCAAAAATACAACTATCCACTCTCTCCACCAGGTGTTAGATAGCTATTAACGAAAAAAAAAAAAAAGCCCAAATGCAAAGGTACGGTTATCCCTCAGAAGAGAAAATTGTTTCATATTCCTATCAAGTCCATATCAAGTCTTTCTTTTTTACCACAGCTCTTACTCTCTCCATCCCCTTATTGTGAGTTACAGTATCACTTTAAGTAGACATTACCCCAAGTAACAGGATCCCTGGAAGCCTAGGGAAGTCACCTGTATCAGTCAACTGAACCGGTCAGAAGGGCTGTAAAGGATTTAAGCCTGATTTAACTCCTAAGGATATAACCTGACACTGGCAAGTATTTGATTTCACTGTAAACAAGTCCTTCAAAGACAAATTTTTACAAAGCATTATAATAAGTGGTTACACTTTAGAGATCAACATATATGCTTCTCCAAGAGGAAAGACAAAACCAACTGTCCTTTAATAATGAGAACAGGCACCACGGAGGAAATTTCCAGGGACCTCAAAGCCTCAAAATATGTCGGATTTCAAACAAGTCCAATGGAAGTAAAGTCAAACTGTCAGACAATTCAAAGTGATTTAAGGAGGGAGAAAAAACCCTTATGTTCATGATGCCCTGGAAGTGTTTAAATTGCTTCACCAAAAGCCAGGGGAGGAAAGCAACATTTAAAAACGACTTCATATGATGCAACTTTAAAGCACACATCCTTAACTTATGTTAAGGATATGTGACAATTTCATCTGCATTCCTAAACTTTATATATTCCAGTTAGTCAGAACACTTTCCTTAACCTACTCACTGGGAAGACAAGGGCATTGCTTTATATCAGAATCATAAGTATTTGCCACCTGCAATGATTGAAAAAAATAAGGACAAAGACCAAATCTTTTCATTTTTAAAGTCATTTCCTTCAACCCACAGCAGTGTATCTCAGATTCGTTCAATAGCTAAGCAACGTGTAAAACTGACTTCACATAAATGAAAAGGTTGATATAAAATGTCTTGTGAAAGAAATAGCATTTTATGTATTACAGACATGAATTAGAAAATTGCAGTGTGTCTACATTTGAAAATATATTTATACAAGTTATACATCTGTAAGCACATTTTTTTTTTTTTTCCCCTAAAGAAAGGATTTGGGGATACAGGTGCTAGGCTTTTCAAACCCAGGTTCTGCAAGACAGCTTTGTTCTATTTTCCCAGAAAGATTTAGTATTACTTTTTGGAAAACCATGCATTAACATTCAGAGTAATGCCTAGCATACAGTAAAAGGTAAGTACGTTTTCGATATGACCATGAATAGCTAAACCAAAACTAGGGTGTTAAAGGTTGTTTACTGACTTGTACTTTACTGAAAAAGGCAAAACCTGCCTTTTTCATGATATTTAGTATAAATCATAAGTAAAATAATACCCAAACTGAAGACTGTACTTCAAGACCACTGTAGGCACTTCGCGCTGGCTGTAAATCTGCTCAGTTCTGAGGGCGCTACAGCAGCCGCCATTACTGACTGTCACACTATATGGCTCACTTTAATACCTACATTTCATTAATGTAGGAACAGCATTAAAGGAATAAGGAATAGCATTAAAACTGAGGGTTAATGAAATTTGTGATAAATTAATATATATGTATAGAATTGTTCTTCAAAATTTTACCCATGCTCTAACAAAAGAAATTTATATTTGGTTTGCCCAAAACATTAATACCTTTCAACTTTTAAAAGAAGGAGGAATGTTTTCTAAGAATGGAAGACAAGGTTTCATCTCCAAGTCCCCCACAACACAAACCTCAGTATCTTTTACACAGTTAAGTACACACTGCACAGCTGCAATGAAAACAACTCCTAAGAATTTCAAGAAGTGTAAGCTGGCCTGTTTACCAAACCAAACACAGGCGGTATATCTCATGAGTCAGTATACGGATAAAATACTCTTTCACAAAAGAATTCTCAATTTGAGATAATCTCTACCAGAAAGGATATATGGTTTATTTGTTCAGATTCAAATGTGAGATAATCTTTTATCCCCAAATCACAGTAAAATGAAATGTAAGTATGACTTTGAAAAATGAAAAATGTGTATTATAATAACCCCATTCCAGGTTTCCACAAGGTCCAAAGATCCAAGTTAGTAGGCATCAAGGTGCTACTAAGGTTCTGAAGGCCGTGCTGAAAAAACATCTGGGCTTTTCTTGCAAAAATTAATAATGTATTTTAAGATGAAAAAAATTAGAGATAAAACGTCAGTGAAGCCAACCCAGCCATAAGTTGAGGGACAGATACAAGAGTGACAGCAGAGTGAAAAGGGTAAATCTTCTCCAGAATGCTTGAACCCACAGCTAAGAAAGGCGACAGCCATGAACACTCTCTGTTACAACCTGGAGAGGGGAGACAGACAATAAACAATAAAGGGGTTTCATCTTTGAAGACCAAACAGGAGTAAAAAGTAACTGCTCCATAAGTGACAAGGGGGCCTAAGCCCAGGGAAGAAATTTGTGCCGGTCTGGACCCGAGTGACAACAGTGCCTCCTTGACATGGCAAATGGATGAATTCTGAGATCCTCCCAAATTCATGAACATCAAAAGACAGGTGGGAAACTCTGCTGGGGTCACTGTCTAACAAAGGGACTAGAAATTGTAATCCCACCTCCTGACAGCTAATTCCTACAACTACAAAACTGATAGTATTCTCATAACAAACTACCAAATGTCATAGACTTTCTGGGTGCTTGAAAATAATTGAAACCCTGAAGGCTAAGTTCACAAATGTCAAGGACCTAGTGCAGATGCGTCCAGTCCTTCAGAGTACCAGACCCCATGTGGTGATATACTCCTTTCAACTGCCAATGACTGAGAACACACACACACATATATTCAGAGACCTTGCCTACAGCGAATCTTCTAAATCTCTCACCCACAGGGGGTACAGACAACTAGCTGAGAAGTATCAATCCTCTGCGCATAAAGGCTTGAAGAGGCACTATTTCATGGACTACACAAGTCTTAATTTAAGTTCCAATCACTACCTCTGTATAAATATTATCAATCCTCCAAATAACCCAATACTCAGCCAGTCTCACCACCAAGGTCAAGCAAAAGGAAGAAGTTGGTTGGAGGACTGTGGCTTATACTGTAGTGACTAAAAGCAGTGTGGGTTCTAAAACCAGCCGGCCAGGGTAAGAATCCCGGCTCACCGTTATGACTCACGTGACTTTGGTCCAGGCTTTTAGCCTCTCAGTGATTCAGCAGCCTCACATGCAAAACGGGAATTAAGAAGAAAAAGTTCCTACTTCGCACATTTGTGAGAATACATGTAAAGCAGTTAGGTCAGTGTCTGGCACACAGCAGTGCAAGCAAAACAAAACCTACATGAAAACTCAAAGCTGGACTGAAAATCCTCAACAAAAAGAAGGGCACTGTATTATTACAAGCATCTTTTTAAAAAGTCTTAACGCAACAACTTTTCATATATACAAAGGCTATTTCCTTGCAGCCATGTCAGGGGAATCTAAAGCGAGCTACCACACGGCTTTCTTTCCTACCCAGTGCCACTCTTCCCCTGTCCTTTTAAGCTCCTGCTCTTGGTTCATGTTTCAGGTCATCAACACCTGCCAGAAACATTGCCTGCTTCTAAGGAAAACAATTAGAATTTTACAACACAAGACAGTCCTTCATCAGATGTCAAGACTTTCACCAAATAGGTCTGCCACACAGGACTAAATAAACACATAACCACAGAACTCAACTAAATAAGATAATGTGTGCAAGGAACTTAGCATAAGGGCTGGCACTCCATCAATGTGAGTTGTAGTCATTAATTCTATTAACAATGCTCCTGAAAAAGCATTGCTCAATCTCTCGGCTTTAGGTAAAAATAAATTTTTATTTGGTTGTGAGTGTACATGTTTTGTTATCAGAAGCAAATGGAATTTGTACATGCAACAATACAAATTTCAGAAACATTTTGAGTAAAAGAAGCCACACACAAAAGGGTACACACCGTATGATTTTGTTTATATGTCTCCCAAGAACAAACAGAGATAGTATCAGAAACTGGCTGCTACAGTTGGGAAGGAAAAGGGAGGATGGATGGGAAAGAAGCACAACAAAATTTTCCGGGATGATGGAAATGGTCTCCATCTTCTTTGGGTGGTTGGATACACATGGATACACAAAATGGGAAATATTCATCGAACTGAACACTTAAGACCTGTATATTTTATTGGATATAAATTATACCTGAATTTTTTTACTAAAAAAGCAAATACCTCTTTGTAATTGAGAGTTAGGGATGTTATATAGGTGACTTAGGAGAAGGAAGACTGAAGAATTGTGAAATTTAGGGTCAAAACTTAATGAGTTATGGTCCACGGAAAACAAATATATGCATCTGTGCTTTCTAGTAACAGCACACCTCCTATTTATATCCACCTCATCCATCTCCTATTGTCTCTCTCAGTTCTGATCACTGGCTCATTCTTCCACTCAACGCAGAGTTTGCTGTCTCTGCTCACACCACGATGCTAACAGAGTTAACAGAAAGAAAGACTGTGAATACTCAATCAAAACAGCAACGTTTTTATTAAATAGGCGAGCAGCTGTGTGAGCAGAGACTTGTAAATGCATCTCTTCTACAGGATTTTATGTTTAATTCAATTTGTTCAAATCAGAGCAGCAAAGCCCTATAACTATGGCCTAGACAAGGAAATAGTTTTGCAGAACAGAACAGAATCCTACATTAAAATGGTGTTTGTTAACAAAGAACTGCACTATTCATTCGTTCACTCAGCAAGCACTTACTGAGCACCTATCCCATCCCGGTCACTGTGTGCGGTGCTGGGAGTACAAAGGTGAGGCCCAGTCTGGCAGAGCTGACCGACATCTGAACAGATGGTCATAATATATTGGGTTCAGAGGCCTGGAGTATAGTCCTCTGAAAGCACAGAGGAGGGGGAAGATTTCCTTTGAAGGCTGGAGCTTTTCTGGAGAAAATAGGCAGAAAGAGAGAATGAAAAATAGACTCCCACCTAATTTCTACCCTATACGTAAGGGAGCTGCTACCGAAAGCATTTGTTTCTAAATCTGGGTTGGGAGTACATACATGGCTGTTCTGTGCCTTATTCTTTTAACTCTTTTTCTCTGTCGAGTATTTTGTAATGAAAAAAATTTAATGCAATCCGCCAAGTAGTGCCTGTAGACTCTGAAAACGTTCCCCACCAGCAGCTGCTTATTTCACGACAGACAACTTAGAGATGCCAGGGTTAGCTAGTCAGATGTGGAAGTGAATGGGAGAGGAGACAGGCTAAGATGTCTCTAGTGATGGCTGTGTGTTAGGCCTGGGGTGTAGGACATATTCCAACTTCATTTTATATATCCATAGGAAAAAAAAAAAAGGAGTATATATACCTTTGCCATAGAAAAAAATAGTTCATCATAAACAACTAACTCCACTCATTGTGATCTCTATTCTCTAAGCAAATGTTTACTGAACACTTGCTAACATTCACCCAGAGAAAAACAAACTCCTGCCTCCTAAGTGCCTGCCATCCAACAGGAGGGATAGTCAGGGGTGCCAACTGCAGAAATACAGCGGGTAGACTCTACAGTAAGGACTGGAGAAGACACAGCACAAGTCTGCAATGGGGGGTGCGTATGATTCAGTAATGATTCAACACTCATTATCCTCCTATTCCATAAACAAGTGGTAATCACATCATCTCACTAGCTCCTCCCCAACAGGGGAGAAAAAAAAAAACTGACAAAATTCTGGAACTCACTGTGAACTTCAAGGTGCTACTCTCATGCTGAAATAATACTGCCTTAAGCCAAAAGGACGGATGAGAATGTGCTAGATTGAGGCTTTAAGCAAAGGTAGACTTTTCTTGACTGGAGTGACTAATATGTTTACACGGATAATACAACTCGGTTACTTCTTCTTCTTTTGCTGTTCTCATAGACACTAAATGACCGGTCTCAAGTTAGTTTTTTAGAAACTTCATTTTTCCATTCTAAAAAAAAAAAAAAAGTTTGATTCAAAATAAAGTCAACCACACACACACACATACCACGCATGTATAACAAAGTAAATTTAAAGTACTTTTGAGATTAATTTTTTTAATTGACTTTCCTCTCCTTCCTCCAACCCTTCGGTAATCCAACATGCTCTAAGAATAACGCCACTGCTCACACACCTCCTTCTTCCTGCACTTGAGAGTTTAAAGGTAAGGGACAAGACAGATTTGCGATGTTTTGATAGTGTGTTGCCATGGAAATGACTGGCTTATTCCTTATGAAGCACCATGACTTCATGGCAAATGAGAAAGGAATAGGATGATTTCTGAAGATTCAACTCAGAGAAAAATTAACACCTAGGGGGGGATAAAAAACCAAAAACTAAACAGACAACCTAGAAAATACTGCAATGTCAAAAGTTATAATGAAATATTTTCAAAGAACTTATACAAGCCTGACCTCCAAAACAGGAACCCTGTAATCAAAAAGGAAGATATAATACTAACGTGAAGATAAGCCATTCAAATAACATGGACCAGTGGTTTCTAAATAAATACATTACACCCTTAATCCCGATAGACTATGAGCAAAATCCTATGACTTTCTGTGGATACATTATAAAATTAAACCCATACCATACTTTTCCCTTCCTAAAAGCAGTCTGCTTTTTTTTTTCTTTCTTTCCTTTTTTTTTTTTGCTGCCCCTGTTTATACAGCTTATCCCTTATCACACTGACAAGACTGGGAACCACAGCAGATGGTCCCCTCAGACATAATTCTAACAGGTTTTTTGTGCAAACAAAAGATAAAGAAGGCTACAGCAATGATTTACTGATATCTAAAGTTGAAAACTGACAAAACACAAACTGCTTTTTTCTTACTGTTTGAACTGTTTATCCTTTAAATTTCTAAGATAGATATGGCCAAAATTAAATATGATTTCAAACTACAAAACCAAATACCCAGTTTTAACAGCCATTAAGTCTTGTCTTTTGAGTCACCAAAATGTCCTAAATTACATTTTTAAAAAACACTATTTACCATTCCTTTTGTACTGGCAAAAGGGGAAAATATTTGTAAGTTTCTGACTTATAAATTCAACTTAGTTGCTAGTTGTGAAATAAACTACTCATCTGAATTTTTCTTAAGCAAGGAAAATGCATTTGAATTGAAAACTCCAAAATGTTTTCCCCAAGAAGAGTTAAGAATGAATTAACTGAATCAATTCTGGAATCTTGGTTGTAGAACTAAAGCCTGTTCTGTTTCAAAATAATCTACCTAGTGAATATAACACAAAACCAAATGAAAAAGTCCTCCAAATTACTCATCCTTCAAGATTAAAGAGTGTTTACATACCATAAAACAGAAGCTCCCTCATGATAATCTAATTGCAAAGAGCACTGTTTTTATGGCATACCTGAAAATCTAGCAAGAGCCACAAACAATAATATATAATGAAACTGACAAGCATCTGAAATAAACTACCCAGACATCAAGCAAAAATACACCAGACAGACCCACAGGGCTCTTGTAATGTAGGTCATGACTGTCAGACCATGGCGAAAACATGGTGACCCTTGATAAAAATTAACCTTGATTATATGTAATCATGCACATATTTTGCTCTCAGTAACCAGCCCTTTGAAGTAAGTACATAAAGCTGCAAGAGGTGGATATCGGAGTTTGTTGTGAACTACTTTTCACAAAGAAAATATCTGCCTCATCATCTGTCAATGGAGGTATAAGGTAGCTTCCAACAAAATAGTCCAAGACTTCTGTGGCCTTCATACCTCTTACTTCTGAGAGATCTTACTACTTCAACAAAATGCACTTCCTCTATAATGTGTTTGTACAGATGTCTACTGCTGCTGCTGCTAAGTCACTTCAGTCTAACCCTCCATAAAAACCTACATGTACATATATTCCAGCTAAACTCATCCTTTCTAGAGGTAGAATATGGCTGAGTTTTTTGGGGTTGGTTTTTTTTTTTTTTTGGTAGAAAATTATAAAATAAGCAAATAAAAAGTCAGATCAGGAATAATAGGCCTGATCATCTAATCTTATACGGTCTCTTTTTTGTAGAAGTCACTCACAAAGTCTCAGACTGGGAAAGAGGCGGTGCTAAAATACTGACGTCTCAATGAATCCAAACTCAGACACAAAACCTCTTACAAAGCCTTAGACAGGGACAAAAACCCCCCATGCAGCAGAACAGAAAGATATGAGCATGTTCATATGGTATAAGACAATTTATCCACAGCTAGTTTTAACTCAGGTAGTGACAGCATGATACTCTGAACCCAGCATAAGCCAGCTAGTCACATTGCCTTCCACAGCCACAAAGCAGGTGTTTAATTCTGCCAGCCAGCCGTCACACGTGAGAACTGAAAGCAGGACCCAGTGAAAGACTGTGCTTCCAGGTCCATGATCACTGGAAGAGCAGTGGGTCACAAAGTCACAGGAAACAATAGGTGTTCTCTGTGCAATGATTCCAAATCCAGTCTAAACCCACTGGATCATGGGTAAAAGTACATAATTTTCTGATGGAGGAATATCCAAGATCCAGGACACTAAAAGTGTACTAAAAAAGTGTAGTCTAACAGCTGTTATTTGATGGTCTGTATCCTAAACTAAATGATTTATTTCTGAACAGAAAATTCTGTAAGACAGAGCAGAAACCTAATTTTGATATTTGCAGCAAAAGTATGCCATTTATTACAACTCTAAGACACAATAAAAAGCATGAGGCTGATTCTAAGAAATAGAATTTAAAACAAATGCAGTGTATTTTCTTTAAACACATATTAGGTTCACTTCCATCTGCCATCTTTCTAAAGGATGAAAAACTCGCTAACTGAAATATGTTTGCTAATAAATATAACTTGAGATTCTTCTTTGAAATTAAACTGTAAACATGTTATGAAAACTCTTGTTTGCAGACGGCGCCAGTCACACACTATTCCCACTGTGGTCACTACGTGCGCTTCTCTGTGTTACCTTGCTTGTCAGTGTTTGTTACTTATGTATTAAGAATGCATGTATAGTAAATGTGTATATATGCTCACACACGTATACACACACACACACGTTTGTTACTTGTGTGTAAATATGTATACACATATTCTTAATACATAAGCAGCAAACAGTGACAAGCAAGGTGAAATAAGAATACTGTATTCCACAATGGAAAATTTCCATCTGAAAAGGCAGATCTAACATGCTTTTTTAAAAAGGCAAACAGGAAATGTGTAACAATGAGTTGCACAACGTGGTCCTTAAAATCCTGAACTCACTAAATGTCATCATGTTAGCAGGAGACTGGCTACAGGCTAATTTAATACTTAAATGTTAATATAATTTTCCCATTACTACATCTGCCATGAATGTTCTTTTAACCAACATAAGCAAGGTTAGAAAATGGTAAGTAAGGAAGAAGAGAAAAGTCCTCCAGCAATATCCTTATTACATAAATAGTCACAAATAGGCATTATTTCCAGGCCTAGTTTGTTAGAAATTGCTATACTTTCAAAAATGTATGATTTGAGCAGAAATAAAGGAAGTAACTAGTTTAGTTAAAAGAAAAAAACTGAAAATAATATAACTGAAATTAGACTACTTGTCTTGCCAGGAATATCTTTTAAAAATAGTGTAATTTTATTTAAAACATGCAAAGACTAAATCCTAAAATAATTAATTTCTTTAGCCACCTCAAGACGAGTCACAAAAAATAGCACTGGATAAATCTTGTTACAAATACTGCAATGTGGACCCATACATATGATAAATAAAGTATAAGAAAGCACTCAGCATTTCTATGTAAACTGCTTCTGAAGGATTATTATGGAATGCACACACTGGCTGAACTTAAAGTGTTCACATTTTAAACATTAATTTACTTTGACTATGTGCATGTCAAAATGAAAGATTGCTGTCTGGATCCAGACATGCCATATTAATATTGAACACAGGCATTCACTTCAGGTCAGTAGTCACTCCAAGTCGACTTCAGCAGGTGGTAACAGTAATGTACTCATTAAAATGTATGTGTTACAGGGTTATCTCCCCAAAACAGCTCTCAAATAGAGGGAGCCTTGAAACTGAAGCATTAGATATGCTAGAACCAACCTCTAATTGTCACAAGTCTGGAGAAAATTGAACTTACTCTCTCTCCCTAATAACTAATAAATTTAGCAGCTTTCGTCAGTATCTCAGGAAAACCCAGAGTTTTAAATTCTATGAAGCTAACCTGGTTGCCTCCAAGAGAGTAAAATGCTCTTGAATCAATGTACACAGACTAGAGGATCACTTCAGATGCAGAAGCCAAATATAGGAGTTTCCTTCATTTTGGATGCTTCAGTGTATATCTTAATTAAGTAAAAATTTACTCCATTCACTTCAATTAACTCTATTCAAATTGTTTTCCCCTTTTCTGAGATAAATTCAGTTCTCCAACTAAAGGCATAGAGCTCAAGATATTAGAGCTGATTCAAACCAAGGAGATCCGCCCACCCCTCTGCCACCCCAAAAAATTACATCTGACCTTAGGCATGAGAAAATATACCAAAAAACTCACTTCTTAAACTACTTTTCAACACCAGGGATAAATCTATTCCATTTATAACTGGCACACCAAAACTCAAACAAGATCATTCTCTAGCAGTCTTTCAGTTCTCTCACTCCTAAGTTATCCCATCATTTCCACTAGCAGATAACTCACTTCATTTTAATAACTTTTAAATATACACAAACTATGTTCTTTACAAGGTGTTCCCCCACCAAAAAAAAACACTGATCTATTCTGTACATAAATAAGCAGGATCCCCAAATTCGTAACTAATCACCTCACATTGCTTCATTTCTTCATTATCCACCCAATTACTAGATAAGCAAAGAACAGGGAGAAAGACAGGTCAGCAGAGACAGGAGAAATAGAAGCCTTCTTACAAGGAAGAGACTGTATCTGCCTTGTTCACTGATAAATACACAGCACCATAGGCACATGATGAATATTTAATGAATAAATGAATTTATAAAGAACCAGAGAATACTGGAGTTCAACTCACTCATTTTAGATATAAGTATACTGAAACCCAAAAAGATTAAATGGCTTGGCTAAGATCACAAGGCAAGTTGGTCAGTCTTGCAGAGTTTAACACACTAGATGCTGTTTTTACATCGTTTTTTCTTGTTCTCCCACCTTTAATACTAATTCTTTAAGCTCAACATAAATCTTTCTAGAAATTAAGAAATACAGATGCAATGTAGACCCTCCCCAATCAGGGGGCTAATGTTTCTAAAGATTCCCATAGCAGGAGAATAATAAATTTGGAAGGAATTTAAGATCTAACTGGAAGACAGGACAGGGAAACCAAAGGTAGAAAAAGAACCCACAGAAGCCCCTATCAATATCTGTAAAATTTACTACAATCTAATGAAGATACCACACTAAAAGAAAAGAACAGTGACATTTTACTTTTACTTCGTAATGACAAAGACTGCATTTTCAGGTTCTCTAACCTCCCCTGCTTCCGAGAAAATTCAGGATTTCCTTTCTATAGTTTAATTCAAATATGAGTAAACTTCTTTTGACTTGCAGCAGATAAAATGCATACTCAAGATGTATCCAAACATTTACAAGTCCAATAGATTCTTTCTGGGAATTCCAACAGATTCCCATTTGCAGGGAGGGGTCGCAAGAGGTCCCAGGGACCCTCCAGCACATATCTCAGCTTCCTCCCATCTCTCAGATAAAAGATGATAAGCACTAGGGCCCCAGAGTATCTCTCTTTTCCAGATACTTCTCTTCTCTTAACTGAAACGTTAAGTCTCTACAAACGATCTAGGAGCCATTTTTCTTCCTTTTTAATCACTAACCCTCAGTGTCCTCTTTTCTAAATTATCTTTAAAAGGGGTGATTTAAATATACCTGAGGAAACAAATTCTAACGATCCTGAAGGATTATTAAAAAAGTAAGTATATCTATAGGAACGTCACACAATGTAAAAACCATACTGGCAGTGGGGGAAAGTATTCAAACTTAGTAGCTAGTTTCATACTCCGATAAAGCATTTTTCCATCCTCTATAACACCTTTAGGTTTAAAAAGCAAACCACCAGAATTAAGCATTCTAGTGGCTGCTAGTCAATGCTAATTAGCACAACATGCTTAGATTTCTCAGGTGCTCCATAACCTACACCATAATGAAATCTAACTCGCCCCAGATGTTCTTGACCAAAGTAAAAGCATGTCTTTGGCAGGTGGCAGAAGAAATGATGAGTCAGGAAGAAATACTCAGCACTGGCCAGATGCCTTAAGGTATCACCAGTAGGAACAGGAAAATTAAAAGAACCAATTGAGGAAACTAACAAAGAACAATGTGTCTATTCTGTTCAGTCATTTCAGGCAGGAAATCTATGCTTAAGGCGCCCATGAATCACAGCATTTGTAATGCACCAAGAAGGCCCCTTACTATGGTCAGGCTCATTAAATGGTCTCAAAAACTTAAGACTACTTGACCTAAAAAAAATGCTAAATATAATTCTTTCAGGTGGTTAAGAAACCATCGGTGGTTTACACCTAATGGTAAAAGAAAGGGCAACGAAAATGAGAAACCACCTCTGTACTTACATGGTATCACTCGGTAAATTTGACCCATTTCTCATGAATGACATGAATATTGATATAAATTCATTCAACAAACATGAACTGAGTGTTTATTATAGACCAAATATGATAAAGAGTACCAAGAATACTCCTTGGAAGAAAAGTTATGACCAATCTAGATAGCATATTCAAAAGCAGAGACATTACTTTGCCAACAAAGGTCCGTCTAGTCAAGGCTATGGTTTTTCCTGTGGTCATGTATGGATGTGAGAGTTGGACTGTGAAGAAAGATAAGTGTCAAAGAATTGATGCTTTTGAACTGTGGTGTTGGAAAAGACTCCTGAGAGTCCCCTGGACTGCAAAGAGATCCAACCAGTCCATTCTGAAGGAGATCAGCCGGGATTTCTTTGGAAGGAATGATGCTAAAGCTGAAACTCCAGTACTTTGGCTACCTCATGCGAAGAGTTGACTCATTGGAAAAGATACTGATGCTGGGAGGGATTGGGGAAAGGAGGAAGAGGGGATGACAGAGGAAGAGATGGCTGGATGGCATCACCGACTCGATGGACGTGAGTTCGAGTGAACTGCAGGAGACGGTGATTGACAGGGAGGCCTAGCGTGCTGCGATTCATGGGGTCACAAAGAGTCGGACACGACTGAGCGACTGAACCGAAATGAACCAAGAATACAAGAAACAAGGGCTATCTCTGTACTCAAGTTCAGTTTTATAAGAGAAAGATATGTAAACAAAAACTCTAGAGTCTAATGAGTGCTATAAGCAGAGATAAAGATGATCTTGGTGGTAATAACGTGTTAAGGAAAAAGCCTGATTTGGGAGGTGTGGTGAGGGAGATGGGATAAGGAAGAATGGAATTAGGATTTCACACCTGGTACTTAATCTGGAGCTTTACCTCTTTCAAAGTGAGACAAAGTAAGTGAGAAAACATGATCTGTCCACTCGCCCCTCACATTTCTGTGTCAAAATGTGTTATTTCACAAATGAGAATTAAAAAGTCAAAAAAAAGATACACATACATGTGTAATGAAACTAACACTGTGTGCATGTATTCAGTTGCTTCAGTCGTGTCCAACTCTTTGCAAGCCTGTGGACTGTAGCCCACCAGGCTCCGCTGTCCGCAGAATTCTCCAGGCAAGAACACTGGAGTGGGTTGCCATGCCATGCCATCCTCCTCCAGGGGATCTTCCTGATCGAACCCAATGATCGAAGACGCGTCTCTTACATCTCCTGCACTGGCAAGAGAGTTCTTTACCACTAGAAGGCAATGGCAAGCCTCTCCAGTGTTCTTGCCTGGAGAATCCCAGGGACGGGGGAGCCTGGTTGCCTGCCGTCTATGGGGTCACACAGAGTCGGACATGACTGAAGCGACTTAGCAGCAGCACCATCTGGGAGGCCTATGTATGTATACACTATCAACTACAGTCCAATGACAGCAAGGAAATCAAACCAGTCAATCCTAAAGGAAATCAGCCCTGAATATTCATTGGAAGGACTGATGCTGAAGCTTGAAACTCTAATTCTTTGGCCACCTGATGTGATGAGCAGATTCACTGGAAAACACCCTGATGCTGGGAAACACCCTGATGCTGCATCCTGATGCAGGAGGAGAAGGGGATGACAAAGGATGAGGTGGTTGGATGGCATCAACAATTCAATGGACATGAGTTTGAACAAACTCCAGGAGCTTAGTAAAGGACAGGAAAGCCTGGCAAGCTGCAGTCCCTGGGGTTGCAGAGTCAGATACTACTGAGCAACTGAACATCAAAAACACAGCCCAAAGTAAAACATTTTTTAAAAAAAACAAGGGGGGAAAGCCAAAGAAAAGATAAATAAGTTCCCTGATAATCCATGTCATCTTAGAAGCAAGATCTCCAATCTCCCAACTTCTAATCTCTTATTTCTTCTATGAAATCACCTCATTCTGCCTCACTGGTTCCCTGAAGAAGCCATTTATTATACATTACTTCAATATACTAGCCTCATGTCCTAATTAACACTCACCATAAGAAAAAGATGTGCAAGAGAAATACTTTAAAAGATATTTAAACAGATTATAGTAAATTAAGCACGTTTAAATTAAATTTCATTAAGTTACCAGTTCATTGCAGAGACTCAAATTTAAAACATAATGGTGAATTTTCTTTATTAAATACTTAATATAATAAAAGCTAACATTTTATCAACCATTTATTAATTTTCACAACAACCCCATAACCCATTTTAGAGACAAGGAGTCACAGGCTCAGAGAGGTATGAGAAATACTTACTCAGTGATGCTGAGTATGCGTATTTAAAAATTACCCCACGTTGTTCAAGCATCTGAGTGGATCAGTGTCTTTCAGATTATGACAAGAACCAAAACTGGGGGACAAAAATTCCAAGGCAAAGCTACAGGGGCATTACACTTTCAGATAAAGGGCTAAATAATAGAAGGAAAAGTAATCCCCCCTAGAATACTTTTCACAGAAAGAATAGAAAGAATAAAAATACCTTGTAATTCTCATTGGATGAAGAACAGGTAAGTTGAATTCCTTATGTTTAAGTCATATACATTGTTTGCTATGATATTTTTATTTTAACACGTTTTTTAAAATATTTTAGTTCACCCATATTTTAAGCTTGGTCATCCTCACTGCATAATCATCATAAGGTCTTGCAATTTTCAACCACGGGCAGTATTTTTCTACTATTGGGGTTTGGGAATACATGATCCTCAAAGTTCACCAAATAGGAAAGAAGCATAATAAAATGGTTCACTTCTTAGCAACTGCCTATGATGTCTGTTTCTTACTCTTGAGATATTTTCTCATTGACATTTTTAAAAATTAAAAAATAAAAAGATGTTGATAAGCCTCTGCTTAATAAAACCAATGATCCAATTCCCTTTCCTAATTAAAAGCTGACAGTACTTGGAGTACTTACTAGTTTCAATGAATGTTCAGATGTAACAGTCTTATTAAAATTATGTCTATTTTGTAATTTCCTTCATTACTAATGCAGGCTTAAAGAAACTGATTCTGAGATTCGTTTTTCTTGTTCTTTTCCAGTCCCTGACATAGACTGGTGAGTGGTACGGTGGACTAACAAGTATATTCAACCAACACAGATGACTGAAATTAAAAAGCTGTAATAGATCCACATATCTAGGCCACAGGGAAGGGTCATACCGTTAGACCAGCAGCATAAATTAGCACATTATGAAGGCATCTAAAGGAGCCAAACAGAATTTGTATGATGGATTTTTTTTCATACAAATATATAATGCTGATTGACTGGATTTCTTTTAATCACAAGCATTATTTAGGGGGAAAAAAACTGCTTGTATAATATCACATTTTATTACTTCAGCTCTTATCCTGAGAAGCACATCTGAAGCTATGGGGAACCTTGGGGAAGGGCTGGTAGGTGGGAACCCATTGAAAGCATTTTGGGGACACATAGCTGTCTCTCAGTTTCATGCACAGAAACAATTTTTTTTTAAGTTATTATGAGTGCATTTCTGCTCTAACTTACAACAAATCTGTAAACCCAAAGTCATTTAGGAAAATAATCTGTTATTTACCAAACCCACAAGTTTTACATATATTAAAAGACTAGGTTAAAAAACAGATCTGTCTCTTGCTGAATAATTAAGACATTATTAATCTCTACAATAAGAATTTCCTGAGTATGGGCTCTGAAGTATTACAATGTCACAATACTTCCCTTCAATTTTTCATACTATTCCATAGCTCACAAAAAAATTGTCAACCACTGGAAGAAAATGTCTAAATGATAGTTTTTAGCTACTAAAACAGTTGCTGAATGGTCAAATCCTCCTTTAATTATCCATTTTTTAAATAATTCAGACAAATCACACACGCATCATATTAGTAACACCAGAAAAAGCAGCAATAAGAGGGAACATTTAGATATAAGCACATACACTCTCATGAACATAATGAACCCTCTCACTGCCAAGTATGTCTTCACCTCCCCCAAGCTACATACATTTAGTAACTGAGACAATCACGTCAGAGCTATAAAGATGAGTTTTTAATGGAGCAAGATGTTAACTATTTCTAAGGATTAGTACCTTAAAAAGAGATATTTAAGAAAATAACAAAAACTGAAATCTACAAGCTATGTTGGCTGGAAACATTTTCTACTTTCAAGTAAAGGAAACAGTGGAACCACACCTGAAGTTGTCTTAGATTTCTTAATCTTACCCCCAAACAAAAGTCAAGCATTTTATACTACTGGTCACAGAAGCATTCTGTGCTGGTCTACATCCAGCAAAAATCACTGGCAAATTCTATTTATATTTTTTAAAAAAACTACAGAGCTTTGATTGGACATTAAAAATGTAATATTAACAGTTGTATTATCTTAGGTCATAAACTACATTGGATGTAATATGCTCCATGAATTAAAAAAAAAAAATCAGGAGGTTTTCACCTAATAGCATGGGAAATGTATTCACCACATCCTATTATGTAAATAATCCTCACTCCGAGTCAAATTCATTTTATTTAATTTTTGCATTCTTCACCTAGAAAGCTAGTCATAGAATCTAGAGTCTCCTTTCATCACACTACTGCCAGTAGGAAATTCAAGCAATGGAAGATCTTGGTAAATTTTCAAAGGTATTTTTACCATAAAATAACACTGCAGAATGGATAACCTATGTGGTATGACCTAAAAGCCACATAAATCATTTATTTATAGCTGTTATGTTTTAATCACTGGATAGTTTTTAGAGGCTTAAAAAAAATTAATGGTTTGTGCTATACAAAAGCAACTATGTTTTCCATGAAACATTAGGCTGTCACATTAATACAAGGTTTTATCATTAATTATACTGGATTATACAGGAGTTTATGTCTACAAGATGATTGCTAAATATCTGAATTTCCAAACCATTTCCAAATAAAAATGAAACCTGGTCCTAGCAAACTTCACATGAATTAAAAATCCATTTACAAAACAGAAAATTAAACCTAAAAAATATAACCTCAATTTAATACCTTTGCAGATAAAACATGGAACATTTTTTTCAATCAAAACGCAGAGTATACATATGTAAACAGTGCCACCTTTTGGAATATTTAGGAACTGAGCTTCTAAATTGTACAAAAATACCTTTAAATGTAACAGATGAAAGAGAAATTTAAAAAACACCAGTTTACAATTTACTAACATTAAAGTGTAATAAATTAGCTGTTTATTTTAAAACTTCTAAATATTTTCAAAAACTGTTAGTATTATCTCATGTGTATATGCTTCCATTTCATTTTCATGAGGTTGGCAGACCACCATGTCATTTCAAAGAAAACTGAGGTTCAGAAAATGTTAATGCCTGACCCAAATAATTCCTCAGTTAAGAATGGCTGAGTCCTCAATATCCTGAAACTGCTAGTTTTCAGATGTCAACGTTAGTTCCTCAGTCAAATCCTGTAAGTTACAATAATGCACTGTACTGAACTGAATTAAAAAAAAAAAAAAATCAGGTTTTCCTGATTCATTTCCACGCTACATAAGATTTTGCAAAATAACTATTATTTGCACAATGTTTTTTGTATACACTTGCAAAGAAAAGATATTTATGTTTAAATTATTACATCAAGAACACACACTGACTACATTCACACAACTGTTTACATTTTACAAACACAAAAACTCTTCATCTAACACAGTATTCTTCCTGCCCCTATGCTAACAGAGAAAACCTTCACTGAAAACTAAAAAACTTTCTCTCATTTTTTTCGCTCAGGGTAAAAAAGCCCTTGTTTATGGCTTGCACGTGATTTGCAACTTAGGTAAGACACAAGATAAAAAGCTGCTTACAGATGAGATGGAAATGATAAGCTTCAAATATTCTCCCTAAAGCTTCTCTGTCTTAATTTGATCTCTCATATTTAGATGTCTGTAAAGCATTTTCAACGTCTTCTATTTTTAATCTCTTTCACTGATTTCCTGAATAATTTTTATGAGACTGTAATATATTTATTCTAAAACACCCTCACAACTCCCTGATTTTTGTAAGCTCACTAAGAATTCAGCTCTCACATGGAAAAAAGAAAATATTCAACAGTCTTATCTTTGATTCATTTGTTACTATGAATTTTACTCAAAGTGCAGTCATTGATAGTAATTTATGGAAAATTCAGAAACAGTTAATATATGTAATGAGTTCTTCTTAAATTATTGTATACCGCCACTCAATTCAAAAGAAAGAAGAGCTGGTAAGATGGTAACTAAAATGGTTCCTGAAAATACTGAAAGAGTAAAAGCAAAGAGCAAGCCAGAGGGAAGAGTCAGAAGTACATCTTCTGAGAAACCGAACTCCACAATCAATACAATTATCAGACATTAACTAGAAATGTTCGTTAAGTAGCCTCACCTCTTGTTCCTAATATATTGGAGAATAAGCACAGTGTGAGACATAAAAGCTGGTAAAGCTAGCCATTTCTAAAAATAACTTAGTGGGAAAGATTGAATATAAACATACTGAATACATTTTTGAAGGATTCCATTTCACCCTCACAGTTCTTTTTTCATCACTGGGAGGGCTGAATGCACCGCCCCCCCACCGCCCCCACCAAGAGTAAATAACATAGAAATCTTCTCTGCTACTCCTGCTAAGTCGCTTCAGTCGTGTCCGACTCTGCAACCCCATAGACAGCAGCCCACTAGGCTCCTCTGTCCCTGGGATTCTCCAGCCAAGAATACTGGAGTGGGTTGCCATTTCCTTCTCCAAGAAATCTTCTCTAGATACTCTTAATTTCCCTCCACTATTTCTGAATGAATGAAAATCCCATTTTGAAGGCCCTTAGTTTTATTTCTTTTGCTTTCACCCTAGGTAGAAGGGGAAAAAAGGAGAAAATGTCACTTTCGTTGACACCCTGTACTATATGCCCCCTTACCAATTCCTGCAAATAACTCATTTGACTACAAGCAATGCTCCAAGATCACTTCTCTCTGCAAATGTACAGGCATACACATAGATATATGAAAATATATATAACTAAATTTTACTGCATTTGAAGGAACATCAAAATTTCTAATACTGAATTCAATCCTACTAAATTGAAAGCAATTACTTCCAATTTATAAGAATGGATTAAATTAGATTGCTGATTCAATATAATTTGCAGTGTCCATGTCAGGCAAAGTGATAATATGAAGATCTTACCAAGACATGTCAGGACCATACAGTCTGGACTTGACAGGCACTAAATTGGAGTTTACTGAAAAAACTCCTATTTAGGGACTCACACACACACACACCACACACATTTATTGAACCTTTAGAATATACTTTAATTTGCATATTTTACAAATATTCTTTAGAGCATAAAGAATAAAGTTAACTTCATTATAGTCAAAAAATAGTTTTCATTTGGCACTAACACACACATACAAAAAACACTTGAATTCCTATTGTGTGCCAGGTACTGAATTTGATAATGATGAAACCACACACTGAACACTTCTGTATATACTAACATTTAATGTTTAGAAAGGATGGCTATTGTCATCTTCATTAGATAAATAAGAATACTGAAGCATAGAGGTACTGTCCTTTGCCCAAAGTCATAAAGCTAATACACTGCGGTAGCTGGTTTCACAGTCTGGCTCAATATTAATAGCTGGCTACAGTCTGCTCTTAATCACTAAGCTACAGTGTCTGAGATGCCAAACAAAGGCAAAGATGATTAAGACAGAAGGAACTCACACACCATGGGAGAGAAAAGGTAAAAAAAAAAAAACATGATAAATCATCCGAAGACAGAAAGTAGCTGAGTTACCACTCTAAGTCAAGGGAAATAAGCTGAACGGTGAATTATAAAGTAATTATAACTAAGCAGAGCAAGTGGAGACACAGCTGTAAAAGGAGTTAAATGGAACTAAAATGACCAGATCAGGTGATCAAAAGAGTAACCACACCACACACAGCCCTTAAATCACCCATATACATGAATATGTGTATACAACACGACACAAAAATTCGTAGACACTCTTCAATTTGAGAATCATCAAGCTACAATGAAGAAAGGACCAAACAGAAAGTCTCTGAAAATGCCTGGACATTCAAACCATCTTGAATTAACCAAACACATGTTGGTAAAGTGGGAATGAGGGGGAAATTTTAAAGTGCTATAATCCACTCTATTCTCCTTTAATCTCAATATTTGTTAACAGATTTGGGGAGTAATGAGATACTCAAGATGTACCTTACACAAATGTTAGTTTTTAGTTAAGCATGAAAGCAATATAGTGGCAAAAGGAATCAAATGTTTGTCCTCAGATTCAAAATTTCCCACTGTAGCACGGCAAAAGGACAATAACCACATTCTAGAAAAACCACAGTCAGGGCAACAGAGTAACAAGGATGTCAAGTAGTATGCAATGAATGAATAATTTCACATGCAGCGTCCAGCATATGATGGGCTGTATCCAAGCTGAATCATGCTGCCTCTGGAAAGGTCAATTTGTCCAATTCTTACACAAGGCCTACTAAAAAGTTTAAAAAGCAGTAAGTCAGAATAAAATAGAGTTAACAAACTTAATGACTTCTAATAATTTTATTAGAAGACTATTTGTAACACGAAATTCACTTTTCCTAGTAATGACACAGCTGCAGTGATCATGTAATGTAATACTGCCATCTATTGTCCAAGAGCTAAAAACACATGTCTCTCTAACCCAAACCCACTAAAATTTAAAAGCCAAAAAAAGCCAACATTATTTTACATGCTCTGGTGTCAATATCTCAAAAAAGTTTTTTCCCCAAAATCAGAGAAAACAATGCCTAGAAAGATTTTCAAGTGAAGCCTTGGTGATAATTACTCATCTGCCCATTTTCTTAAAAAATAAAATTTTAAAACAGGCTATTTCTAAATTATCAAAAAGAAGTTTCATAAAATCTCAAAGGGTAATATGAATCATTAAGCAATTAAGCAAAAGTTTCTGAAAATCTATCAGTCTACATCAATTTGTCACTCATAAAAATTCCAAAATACTGAACCTAGAAACTATTTGAAGTTCTTCAGTACCAGAATGCCAGCAATTCTAAAAAGATGTCCTCTTAATACAACTCAGCACTCCACACCAGTTTATTCACAAAAATTAATGCAACTATGTGTGAGTTGAAGTACTACCACTTACATGCTACATGGCAAAAACCACAATATTGTAAAGTAATTAGCCTCCAATCAAAATTAATTAATTAATTTTAAAAAATGCAAACAAGAAGTTTAAGTGACTTGAAAAGGTCCAGCCAAAAGTGGAACAGGATGAAAAATGATCTTCACGTTCTCAAAGAAAGACGATTAAAAAAAAAAAAAAAAAGGTGAAGCTTCCCCACATTTATTAGTGAGAAAATTAAGAAAAAGAACACAGAACTTTTATCCAAATAATCTGATTACCATGCACATTATTAACTACTACTGGGCATTCACAACCTGGAGCCAAAATATTTTAGAATTCACAAGAGTAAACTAGATTTTCTCTTTATCTCTGAAAAAGGTGAAGATTCTTATCAACCATGTAGGTTCACTCTCAAATACAAGGGAGACACTGCTCAGGATGTAAACAATGACAAAGTTGACACTACTTAATCTGCATGGATAACAGTACAATCAAAGCTAGGGCCACTTAGTTGGTTGTTGTTTGAAACACATGTAGCTTTGTGCTTCTTACTATGATAAGAGGACATTCCTGTTGAGACAAAAAGAGAAATAACAAACTAAATATTCCCATGCTCTATTTAAAGAAGAAAAAACTAGAATGTAAAGATTAAAAAAAAAACAAAAACAGTACGTATCCTGATTCATAGTAACATTCCCAACACACCTTTTTGAGATGTTTCATTCCACTTAAAGCACTGTAGGATTTAAGTAAATTTTTAGTACACAGAATTTAAATTTTAGGAACTTGAATAGAGAAAGCTATTCACTTTTTATAATATAAAGCATACTATTATTCCTTCTGTAACAAAAAACAATTTTCTCCTATTTTCTCAGTCATCTTAGGCTGATTTTAAAATAAAGACAACTTCCTTACAAGACCTTATATGGAAAACAGGTAAATTTTAAGGGTAAATATAATCTAAATTATACATCAATAAAGTTGCTTTAAAGTAAAACAAAAAGAAAAGAAACTCACAGGAAAACCATTCATCACAATATGCCAATTAAGAAACGCAATATCTTTATTACAACACTTATGAAATGTACATATTCAGCTCCATTTTCAGGTAACCTAAACAATGTTATAACACTTCTATAAAGTCTACTTACTCCCTGAGCTCACAAAGGCAACAGTTGATAGTTTTCCAGAAAGTGATGCACAACATATGGCAATTAATTATATGTACTTTAAGACCCGATTATAAAAATGATTTCTCAATTACGTTTGTCCACATTCTTCCAAATGACGGAGTTTTTCATTAACACACATGCACACCCTCGGCTAATTAATTCTCCTCCAATGACTTTCATTTCGGTCTTCGGTTTTATTTAGGAAATCAAATCTGCAGCCTGCAATTTCCACTTTAAAAATCACACTTTAGCCCCCTTGAAATAGCTGCTCATCTTCCACACTTCAAGCATTGCATCTTTTACTTTGTTACCATTCCTTGTCATCTTCAACAAAAGGGGGATGCTGCTGAAGACTAAGTCTTGACTCAATTCCTTCTGAGATCACAATGTTCTTGTTTCAGGTAAGCCATTCCAGAACTCCAAGTACAGGATTCCACCCAGGACAGGAAATCGTGTCTGACTCTTTTCGACCCCATGGACTGTATAGTCCATGGAATTCTCCAGCCCAAAATACTGGAGTGGGTAGCCATTCCCTCCTCCAGGGGATCATCCCGATCCATGGATCGAATCAGGGTCTCCTCATTGCAGACGGATTCTTTACCAGGGAAGCCCTACCCAGAACAGGAGGTCTGATCAAAAAGAAAACGTCTGGTTCGACTGTTTCAATCCCAATAAATAAAAGTAAATAATATATATTTAGATTTAAGATATAGATATCATCTAATTACTTTCTGTCTACTAATCCTAACATTGTGAGTTGTTTTGGTTTTTCTTCTGTCTAGGCAGATAAAAGGGTCTTTAAGACTTCTCTTTAAGACCTCTATCCTTAAAAGCTGAATCTGTTGGAGAGAGACTCCATAGAAAAAACAGAGCTCAGTGATCCAATACCAACTGTCATCCCTGCCACAACTGGTTCATCCCTTTTATTTTGCTGGAAGACACACCCTGAAAAAATGGTTTACTCTTCTATCCCTGCACCATCAGTTCTTCATACAAGACCAGCTTTTAATAAAATTCTCAATTTTCTAGGTGATTTAATAGTGGCAAAAAGTAACCATAAAAATTTTATGACTTAAGAAGAATATTCTTACAAGATTACATGAAAAGCACCTAATATAGTATTTCCACAATAACCAGGGAGAGAAAATGAAAGTAAATTACTGGGAAGTTAGTAAAAAGTATTTTCTTAAAAATACTTTCTTACTTAAAAGAAAGTACTTTTAAATAAGAGTATAGTTTTCTAGAACATAAGATATATATAAAAAAGTAAAAGCTTATAAAATTAGCCTGAAATGCCCACATGAGGACATTTTACAGATCAGATATAGCTTCTATTTTAGTGGAGGAAAGGCTTTGTTTCCCTTTATATAATCCTTTCTATGTTTAACTTCTGGGCTTTAAAATAACGCTAAGATTCAACAATGTATAAGCTGCAGATCCCTCTGCATTACAAGCACTCTGCAAATGATCACAGTGAAATTTACTTTCACTGTAATTCCAGACAGACTTCAAAACCTTCAGATAAAAGCACCATCTCTGGCTACACAAAAAAGAGTTTCTGCAAGGAAATTCTGTATTACATTAAGAAAATGTTCTACTCAGCACATAACTAAAACCTTCATTGTAAACATTAATGACTAATATATATAATTTAAGTCAGCAACCTATATGTCAGGATATTTTTAAATATCTTTTTCAAAGCCTAGGTCAACAGTCTTTGTTCTGTCTTTATCCCAAAGCTACATAAAACTAGCAATTAGATATGAATGCATTTTACAAACTGTAAGACACTGCTGCTGCTGCTACTGCTGAGTCGCTTCAGTCGTGTCCAACTCTATGTGACCCATAGACAGCAGCCCACCAGGCTCCCCCGTCCCTGGAATTCTCCAGGCAAGAACAATGGAGTGGGTTGCCATTTCCTTCTCCAATGCATGAAAGTGAAAAGTGAAAACGAAGCCACTCAGTCATGTCCGACTCACAGCGACCCCAGGGACTGAAGCCTAAGGGGCTCCTCTGTCCATGGGATTTTCCAGGCAAGAGTACTAGAGTGAGTTGGTACCCACACGTAAATAACTGTGGCGACGGTGAAGGGGCAAGAAGGCTAAATTACAGAGGTCCATGGAAGGCAAGCTAAAAGCTCTGCATTAAGATGCCTGATGATTCTTTCACTGAATTGCACTAGAAAATTGCACTGGAAAAGTCAAGAAGATGGAAAATGACTTCATAATTAAGGAGGTAGGAATGGACCAGGAAGCTCTCAGCCGACACCGCTGTCTATAACTAAACAGCGACTCCCAACTTCTCACTCAGAACAGAAGTTAATAAGCTGTGCACGTTCCTGCAGCATGGAGTCCAATGGTATAATCCCTCTCGCCCACCACTCCAGGAGAAAAATGGATTCTAATAAGGATCACATAGAAGAGACTAGCACATACAAGAGAAGAAATTTCAAAATGAAGGACAGCAAAAAGCAACTACTCTAATCATTAAAGCCATTAATATTATTAAATGTCCATACTAGATCGCCCTTAAAATGTTATAGAATTAAAAGACGCTTACTCCTTGGAAGGAAAGTTATGACCAACCTAGACAGCACATTAAAAGTAGAGATATTACCTTGCCAACAAAGGTCCGTCTAGTCAAGGCTATGGTTTTTCCAGTAGTCATGTATGGATGTGAGAGTTGGACTACAAAGAAAGTTGAGCGCAAAAGAATTGACACTTTTGAACTGTGGTGTTGGAGGAGACTCTTGAGAGTCCCTTGGACTGCAAGGAGATCCAACCAGTCCATTCTAAAGGAGATCAGTCCTGAATATTCATTGGAAGGACTGATGTTGAAGCTGAAACTCCAATACTTTGGCCACCTGATGCGAAGAGCTGACTCACTGGAAAAGATCCTGATGCTGAGAAAGACTGAGGGCTGAGAAAGATTGAGGGCAGGAGGAGAAGGGAAAACAGAGGATGAGATGGTTGGATGACATCACCGACTCAATGAATATGAGTTTGGGTAAACTCCAGGAGTTGGTGATGGACAGGGAGGCCTGGTGTGCTGCAATCCACACGGTCACAGAGTCTAACACAACCGAGCAACTGAGCTGAACTGAACCAAGAGGAACTGAAAATAATTTACCAACTTTCCAAAAGAAATAATCCAAAACCAATAACCAAAGGAAGCACTATAGTGAGGGGGGGAGTGCATTTCTACTTAGTCTATAAGAAATCACTCACTTGAAGAACACACTCATGAAATGTATGTGTTCAAATCATACCTCTTTTAAAAGCCACTGTACCTACCAGGACAGTTTGACTGCTTTCCATGATACTAATTTAATTATATCATGCAAACAGGTGTCTGAGTTTTGGGGAATGACATCATTTTTCCCTCAGCAAGGCAGAAAATGAAATGAAAGGCAAGCAGGAATTATTTTCTAAGGTTTAAATCACCTTCTCCTCAAAATAAAAAGGGTTTGAAAGAGTCACCAAATAAGCACTTACTACTCTGAGAAAGCCTCTGTGCAGTGTTACGATGGAGTAATTATATTCCTGCTGCTGCTGCTGCTAAGTCACTTCAGTCATGTCCAACTCTGCGCGACCCCATAGACAGCAGCCCACCAGGATCCTCCGCCCATGGGATTCTCCAGGCAAGAACACTGGAGTGGGTTGCCATGTCCTTCTCTAGTGCATGGAAGTGAAAAGTGAAAGTGAAGTTGCTCAGTCGTGTCTGACTCTTAGCGACCCCATGGACTGCAGCCCACCAGGCTTCTCCGCCCATGGGATTTTCCAGGCAAGAGTACTGGAGTGGGGTGCCATTGCCTTCTCCAAATTATATTCCTAGATTTACACAAAAGCAACAATTTCAAGTATTTACTGACATAATCTCTCTTCTTTCCTCAAATAGTAAAAAATGTCTACTCTCCTCAAATAGTAAAAATATCCACCACTGGTAACTGAGAATTCTGAATTTCTCTGTATCCTGTTTTCAATAACCTCTGTGAACATTATACATAAACTATTTTATACCTCATTCTTATCAATAACAGAGTTAAATGAAAATATTTTAGGTATGTGCTGTGCTTCGATGCTCAGTCATGTCCAACTCTTTGTGACCCCATGGACTTTAGCCCGCCAGGCTCCTCAGCCCATGGGATTCTCCAGGCAAGAATACTGGAGTGGGTTGTTATGCCCTTCTCCAGGGGATCTTCCCAACACAGGAATCAAAACGCAGTCTCCTGCATTGCAGGTGGATTTTTTACCAGCTGAGCTACCAGGGAAGCCCATTTTAGGTCTACATTTGATTAATTATAAGCTATTAAGAAATAATATTTTTTATAAACTCCCATTATTTCACAATAACAAAAGAGACCACTGGCATAGGCATCCAGAAATCATTCATATATCTAACTTAAGTGAGAGATTTCCTTATTAAATGTCCTACTGAAGACAATGCTTATATTTTCTGGGCCTACAGCATCTAGACAAGCATGAAAAGTGGTCCTAGTGTCTACTGCATGCAAGCCAGACTAAACTGAAACCAATTACAAATTTCTGAAGTGAGTAAAATCAACAACATGTAAAATTAATACAAATATGTATCAGTTACACAGGCATATAAAATAAACCACATTAAGAAAAATAAATTTCATATTCAAGTGATTGGTTCCTTAATTCCCTTTTTAGTATTCCCAAATGAGAAACCAAAATTAGGTGTACATAACAAAGTTTAACATTCTTGTGTAAACACATTAAGACTATTACTTTACATAGAAGAGTACTGTTATAAGATTTTTTTTAATGCTAATAGACAAAAACATTAAAATATGTTAGATATTTAATATCATATAGGATAATGGCAACCCATTCTAGTATTCTTGCCTGGAGAATCTCATGGACAGAGGAGCCTGGTGGGCTACAATCCATGGGGTCGCAGAGCCAAACACGACTGAGCAACTAACACACACACACACAGGATAAATCAAACTTTGAATTTTTTTTAATGTTTCAGGAAATTACCTTTAAAGTGATTTCCTTCATTTTCAAATGCACCATCAGAATGTATTAGACAAGTCTAGGCTAAATTATATAAAAATTACTAATGAACACAGAGAAGTGATTCTAAAAGCAGATTTTGAGTGGATTTTTTTACATAAGACTTGATTTCGCTCTCTAAAAAATGGTATCAAAAACAAAATTAATGACATTTGAGCATTTACTTATTGAAGGAAACAAAGCTATGAAAGGAGTTACCTTTCCAATCTTCCCTACTCCTAACACCTGCATTGAACCTGGGACCAGCCAATTTCACATGCAAAAGCAAGTTGCTATGCGATATAGACTAGCAGTCAAAAGCAGTGTTTTGGAGGAATGCAGGAGATTCAGGTTTGATTCCTGGGCCAGGCAGGTCTCCTGGAGAAGGAATGGCAACCCACTCCAGTATTCTTGTCTCTGTCCATGCCCATGGACAGAGGAGCCTGGAGGGCTACAGTACCTGGGGTCACAAAGAGTTGGACACAACTAAGCAGTAAGATAACACAAATAAAGCATTGGGCCACTGCCTGTCACAAAGCACTCAAACTATGTTCCCATCTAATACACATACGACAGAAATAAAGATGTGTGTGCGCCAGTCAGTATACCTACGTATTTCCTAACTCTGTCTGCGGAGAGGACCTAGAAGCCCTGATACTTCATGGTGGCAATGAGCACACCTAGTGCCCAGGTCTTTGGTCCGGTTCTAAACACTAGTCTCCTAATGAAAAGGGTCAAGATTCCTCGAAAAAGTGGTTGCTTCTGAGGCTGGGAAAGGGAAATACAAGACTAGAACCTCCTGTGGTGCCAGAAAATAAGGAAGTGATCAGAAAGCAAGGGGGGGCATGTCTGAAATACACAGGCGCCAGCCTGATGAGGTCCTGTGGCCAAAGCTAGAACAATACAAGCAACAACATAATGACAGCAGCGAACTATAACCTGTAGAGTAAATATCCGTGAGTCCATACTGATAAAAACAAGTAGCATGGTGGCAAAAGGACAGCGCTTCCTCACAGAAGGATGTGTGTACGCTCGGGCGCCCAGCTGTGTCCAACTCTTTGTGACCCCATGGACCTCCTGGACTGTAGCCCACCAGGCAAGAAGAATCTCCACTGCACAACTATCACAGTAACAACAGTTGCAGACGAGATCCACCAACAGATACTAAAATTATCGAATACTAAAATTAGTATGCAAACGGTTGAGGAAACACAGGATACTTATCGGTGACAGTGAGAAAAATAACTCAGAAGAGAAATCTGGCAGATAAGGGTTAGTGTACTAACATCATGAAGCCCCTGACGCGCTGAGCTGAGAAAGATACAATAACACTTGTATGTTCCTCTTGCCAGAAATGCATTAATTACTTTATTCTAACCATGAGAAACTATCAGACAAACCTAAGATGATGGGCATTCTACAAAATGATTCTCTTTCAGAAGTGTCAAGGTCACAAAAAATTAGAAAAAATTTGAGAAACTGGCAGATTGCTCACTTCCCAGTGAATTATATCATAATTATATTATAAGATATAAAAGGCATACAGAAACGTAATTTTGCCACTTTTCTGTCAGTTCAAACTTATTTCAAAATGAGGAGTTTTTATTTTTCTTTTTTTAAATGAGATATATACTCATCCCTCAGCACTTGCAGGGGACTGGTTCCCAGACCTGCAGCCGTTATCACCCCACATATCCCCAAGCGCCACACCTGGCTCCACTATTGGAGAGCTCCATATCCCAGGACTCAACCAGCCCCAGACTGTTAGTCCAGTAGCATCTGCACTGGAAAAGGTCCCCAGATGAGTGTGGCACACAGCTCAAAGCCACGTTGCTCAAGAGTCTAGACAACATATTAGCATTTTCTCTTAAAATCGTTAAGTCATGCTAAATTATTCTTTAGTTGCTGAAGCTAGAACTTATACCTCTAAAAACCTTGGCTTTAAAAAATGTAATCAATAAAACACATTACGTATCTCATTACCTGTAATTTTGTATCCATAAGCAGCCAGTTGTCCAGCCATGTATTCTCCATCTGAATTATTATGAGAACAACCCCAAGTTCGTATCCAAATTTTCTGTATGCCTGGAATAGTGCTGTTAATCAATTTTTAAAAATAAGCCTCATTAAGGGATTTTTTTAAATAAAAAGCACAAGTTAATTTCTGAGCATATTATGCAAAAACACTCCCTGCATTCTATTCATAAGCTATTCATTAAATGTACCAACTTAACACATAATCTGCTGTTACACCAAAAGTCTAAAATCAAGATAAAATAACAGTATAACATTCTAAGACTATCTTTCTATGTAAAGAATATCTTTTCTCCAAGTTGTATTTTAAGTTCAATACTACTAAATACTACCACTAAGTTCAATTCCTGGAAAGGTACAAACAAATAACAATAGCACAGAAAATGGTTCTAGCAGCAAAAGCAAATAAAGAAAACCTAAACACATCTGAAGACCACTATATACTAATCAAATCTTCATAACTTAGATATAAATAACTGAATCAAAATGAAAATCTGTCACCCTACAGCACTATTAATAATAAAAGTATTCCGCATATAAAAAGAGTTCTAGAAAATGTAATTTTTAGAAAGGGAATAAAAGGACTTTCAACTTGGATTGCCCTAAATAATTAACAACTAAGTAGACATTACCTTTAATCATATGGTCAAGAAAAAATTAATAAATTTCAAGTATTAAGCAAATTTGAATTCATAGACTTTATGACTCTGTTCCAAATAAATCAAATGGATCAAAGTTTTCAAGTTTACTAGATATACAACTATAAGCATATTAAAACTATATAACTGCATAATCCTTTCTAGCTAGGTTGTATTAGAATTTCACTAGATACCTAATAGTACAAACAGCACAAGAATTTGTGTCAAAAGCCTTTAGTTGATTCATAAGTACTTTAAATTTGCTAAGAAAAACCACATGCCCAAACCACCACTATCTCCCACCACTATCTCCTAAGAATCATAAATTCCAATAAAAATTTTAATGTGGAAGTAACAAGAACATACCAACCAAAATGATATCAAAGAGATCTGGTCGAAGGAGGGTGGGAGGCAGGGTGATCTATCTTTGTGCCAAATACTGCCCTAGGCCAATATGCAATTTGACATCTTTAATTAATGACTTTGCTAAATATAACCATTCAAATTTAAAAAACCCTACATATTTCCTTTCAAAACTTCAAAGATTCTTTTAAAAGATACATTATGTATATCACATACAGTAGTGTCAGCCTCTCCCATGGTACGATACTGAATATAATTTCAAAAAAAGCTTACCTATCGCTTGGTGGACGGTTTTCCTCTTGCAAATATTTTTGGGTATTTCGCCTTCGCACCTTTGGAACAACGTGCTTTCTCGAAAAATGCCTATCTTGTGGCTTTGAATCTTCTTGTGACACAATATCTTCTATGTCATCCAGGAATGTATCACAGGATGCAGAAGGCATCTTCTCTATCGTATAAACAAGTTATAAATGATACAGGCATGAGTCCTCAGAACATCTGTTTAACATATCACCTATGAAATATTCTTGCCGAACTTAAATCTAATAAAGCCTTGTAGATTTTAACTTCAACTTTACAGAAAATACAAGAGATACTGAAAAACAAGAAACATCGGATAAATCAGACAAATCTTACTGAGTGGGATATAAAGTACATGAAAAGAGATTTAACATTGCCAGCAATCAGAGAAATACAAACCACAATCAGATATCACTACAAATCTGTAACACACCACAGCATGCATCAGTTCAGTTCAGTCGCTCAGTCATGTCTGACTCTTTGCAACCCCATGAATCGCAGCATGCACACCACCTGTCAATTACAGGCCTCCTCCCTCCCCAGGCGCAGCAATGGCACACGTGACCCATGCCTGCCAGAGTAATTCACCCTGAGCCATAAAGACCGGCTCAGAGTTGGACCTAACAAGCCCAGTCAGTCACAATCACCATGAGGACTTCCATGCCACTGCTAACTTCTCTCTCACTGAAGTGGCTCAGTTAGGAGGATGTCAACTTGAGGCTACTGGGGGGCCATTCTGCCTGCCACAAAGCAGAAGACTACCCAAGGCAGGAAGTCTTATAAGAGCTGCAGAGATGAGATACTTGAGCAGCTGGATCCAACCAATGCCTGAAGCCAGACATAGCCCTGCTCTGCCCATTCATGTGAGCTCAGGAATTCCCTGAGGCTTAAATTCATTTGAGCTGGGCTTTCTGCTCTTGCCAACTAGAGCCCTGACTGACTCAGCACACTAGGGAAGGTGAAATGAACTAAGTGTCTCCCGAACTGGTTCTATGAACTATCAGTGAAAAACTAGTTCTGTGGTCAAATAAATTTGGAAAATTCTGCCTCTCACAGACTCCCAGTATGTGTGTGCATGCATGTATGTGTATACCACGAGAGCAAGCACTGCGAAGAACTACAGTAAAGAAACAAACTCATTGATCTTAGAAACTTTCTGAAAATTAATTTCTCATGCATTGCCTCTTCATGAGGCTATAGATGGTACTGAAAACAGGAGGCCTGAGTGAAGCCCACCCTCAGATCCCCTCCCACATTCCGCAGACAGAAGACTGCACTCTCTTAATAGGAAATGGTTCTTTGCCCACGTACCAACCTGTTACTAGGAACTACCCACCCCTCTAAGAGCAACCTACTATTCTAACCTGCTGGAGCACAGAATTCTAGTCATGCTCCTCCCTACCTAATTACTAACTGTCTATGGGTACTGTTATTTCCCCCATTTAAAAAACAAAAACCTTATCATGGCCTCACTTCCTCTACCTACTGTCTCCATCACATTTCTATGCTTTAAAACTCCTTGCAAGAACTGTCTCCAGTTTCCCCCTCCCAGTCCTTCATATGCCAGGCTTTCACCCCCACCATCCCAAAACTGCCGACCTGATTTCAGTGACTCCAGCAATCTACGGAGCAGTCAACTCTCAGCCACCTCATGTGATCCTGCCGGCGGCACTTGACACTACTGACCCTTCATTCCCTCAAGATATCTTCTTCCCTGGCTTTCGGGATCCCACACGCCGAGTTCTCCTCCTCCTGCATTAGCCACTCCCCAAGTTTCCATTGCCCGTTCCTCATCTCTCCAACTTCTCAAGGTCAGAACACCCCCAAGGCTCCGTTACAGGATGTCTTCTCTTTAGTTACAGGCGCATCCTAGGTGATCTCATCCAGCCTCGTGGCCTTGAAATACTAACTATATATGCTTATATAACCAGCCCCAGGCCTCCCTTGAACTTCAGACTCAGATGTCCATCCAACTGCCTACTTAACACCCTGCTTGAATGGCTAAGGGTTACTTCAAACTTAAAATCAAGAACAGAACTCCTAATTCTCTCCCCACCTGACCCCACCTGCAGCCAGGAGGATCACACAGATCCCTCCCCCCGCCCCCCCGACTTTCTCCATCTCACTGAAAAGCAATACCAACCTTCTAACCTCTCAGGCCCCAAATCCTGGAATCATCCCTGACTCCTCTTTCCTTCACCCTAAGTCCAAAACATCAGCAAAATCCCATTGGCTTGAGCTTCCAAATATATTCAGAATCGAACCATTTCTGACCATACCCTCTGTTATATTCTTGGTCCCAACATTAACTCTTGCCTGGATTACTGTCATAGTCACCTGCTTCTACCCTCAATTCCCAAAGGAACCTTGCTGCACAATAAGCCAGGGATCCGTCTAAAACCTGAGTTCATCTCAGGTTTCTGATCAAAACTTCCATTGGTATTCTATCAGTGTAAAAAGCCCAGAGTTAAAAGCACTGTTTTACAAGGACAGGGGCTTCCATGGTAGTTCAGTAGTAAAGAATCCAGAATCCACCTGCCGATACAGGAGACATGGGTTCGATCCCTTGTCCAGGAAGATTCCACAATTCTTAGCCACAGGACATGACACACTGGTAAGAACCAACTAGGTCCAAGGTAGCAGAAGACTCGACTTCCAGTGGGCCCCGAGCCTCGTACGCTCACTGTACTACATCAGCACACTAAAGTAACACAGCCACCGCACGGCAGCTCAGAGCTGACCGTGAAAGGCTGAAGAGTAGCCCAATTCCTGGAAATCCCCATCCCTTCCCCAAATTAAGTGGAATAATCCTCTTCCTCATTAGCCTATGAGATTAGAGACTGCTGGTTTAGTCGCTAAGTTGTGTCCAACTCTTGCGATTCCATGGACTGTAGCCTGCCAGGTTCCTCTGCGCATGGATTTCCCAGGCAGGAATACTGGAGTGGGTTGCCATTTCCTTCTCCAGGGGATCTTCCCAACTCAGCAATCAAACACAGATCTCCTGCATTACAGGAAGATTCTTTACCAACTGAGCTACAAGGGAAGCCCATGACATTAGCCTATGAAATTACCCAGACATAAACACTAACCACGCCATATTTGGGGGCCTCTTACCTTCTGATAAGGCCCACATTCTGTGGAGCGTGTTTCTCTCTAAATAAACCCACTTCTTACCTATTACTTTGTCTCTCACTGAATTCTTTTGATAAGAAGAACGTGAGCTTCATTAAGTCCTGAGACCAGGGATGTGTTATGTGCTAGTCACTTGGTTGTGTCCAACTCTTTGCAACTCCATGGACTGTAGCCCACCAGGCTCCTCTGTCCATGTTCTCCAGGCCAGAGTACTGGAGTGGGTTGCCATTCCCTTCTCCAGGGGATCTTTCCAATCCAGGGATCGAACCCAGATCTCCTGCATTGCAGACAGATTCTTTACTGTCTGAGCTACTGGGGAAGCCCTGAGACCACGCGTGTGATCTCGATTAAAAGATTGTGGGTTCAAGTCCCAGTCTGGGTTCTGGTAAGGTTTGGGTCCCAGCCTGTGGATTCAAGTCCCATCTGAAGTGCACAGTTTCAACTCCACTCAGACACATGGGCTCCCTGGCTAGTTCATACCCACCAGGCACACACTCATCTCAAGGTCTTGGTCAAACCTGGAATGCCTTCAAGCCCTTTGGAACTCTGTCCAAATGTCACCAGTGAGGTCTTTCTGAACAACCCCCACCTCGCCATGTACACACACCTCCTGTCCCTCTCCCCCCAGCCTCGTTTTCATGCCACAGCACTTCCCCACGTGCTTAGATACTACAGAGGAACAAACCTGCCACCCAAAAATGTCTCTTTGCCATGTGGATTATTTTGAGCTGAAGACAAATCAAGGCCAAGAAGAAATTTTGACCTTCCTTCTAACTGCTAAAAGAATGTAAAGAGAAGACATGTTTCAGGAAGGGAGGCGATCCCCACGGATAACTATAGTATGAACTATGTGCACAGATGGGGAGGAACCAGGCAAAGTCTGTCTGTTAAAACTGTTAGCAAACATTTGCTTTTCCATCTCATAGCAACTGCCTTCCTCCCCTTTGAGGTCCCAGACCACTACCCCCAAGATCTTTTGTCTTTAGCTGAAGACAATATTTAAGGTAAGTTTCAGGCATTTTGGCAAGTTACTCAGTTTCCCTGGGTCTGTCCCATGTATGTGAAAGTGTGAGTTGCTCAGTCATGTCCCACTCTTTGCAATTCCATGGACTATAGCCTGCCAGGCTCCTCTGTCCATGGAAGAGAGGAGTAGGTATCCACTCATTCTTCTCCAAGCCAGAATACTGGAACGGGTAGCCATTCTCTTCTCTAAGGAATCTTCCCAATCCAGGGATCAAACCCAGGTCTCCCACATGACAGGCAGATCATTTACCCCCCGAGTCACTAGGGAAGCTCATGTTTACATGCCACATGTTACTACACTTTTGTTTGAGAACTGTAGAGGAAAATTTCTTCCTCCACAACAGTATCTTCATCATCTTATTACCCTCTCTTTCTACTAGGATATATACTCTGGGGGTGGGAAGATTTTTGAGTGTTTTGTTCACTGCTTTATCCTAGGTGGTGCCTAAACTACCTAGCGCATGGCAGCTTCTCAAAAAAAAAATTTTTTTTTTTAAACCGTCCACAACCCAGTCTACAAAATATGGTCCCTCTGCCACCTCCCACTCTGCCCCAACTGTAATAACCTTTCCGACATTCTCCAAGCAGACCAAGCTAGTTTCTGACTCAGGGCCTTCACACTTGCTCTTCCTCTGTCTGGAATATCATCCCCAGATATTTGGATGCCTTGCTGCCTACTCCTTTACTCAAATAACACCTCCTTGGAAAGGGCTTTTCCTAACGACCTTATCTAAAATAACCACACACTGATCAGGCATCCCACACACTCTCACCAGCCTCTAACTCCACTTTATGCTTCGTTTCCCTTCATCACACTTACCTGACTCCATATATGTAACTGCTGGTGTCTTTCTCACTACAGTGGAAGCTTCAGAACAGAGGCACCCTGTCTTTTTCACCACTATATCTACAACACTTGTAACAATGCCTAGCACACAGCAAGTGCAGAATATCTGCTGAATGAAAGGATGAATAAATCCTTGTTTAAGCTGAATTTAGCTAGTCTTTCTATAACACAGAAGGAAATTCTTACACTAGATGGGAGAAGTCCAAAGGAGTTAGATTTGTCCACTGACAGAGCTAGAATTGGACCCTCTCTCAACACCAAGCTCTCCCCAGATGACTCTGTTTCATTGGCAAAGCACAAACAATGCAAGAGTCTGAGATGATCCTAAGAAAGAAAAACATCCCAGAAAAAAAATGGGCAAAGGAAAAACTGGCAACACACTTAAGCAAGTCAAATAGCCATTAAGCATAGGAAAGAATGCTCAAACACACTAAGGGCATGAACTTAAACAAGAAATTATTTTCCATCTACCCCACTGGTAACAAAGACTGACAAAAAACCAACTGTTAGCTAAAAGCATGGTAGAACTGCCATACCCTTTCTGAAGGGCAATCTAGCAGTACGTATCAAACTTTAACACATATATATCCTTTAGCCCAGCAATTCCATTTCTAGAAATTCACTCTGGACGAAAGAGACAAATATAAAACGCAGAGGTTCCTAAACCTGGCTGCATATAATAAACACCTGAATAAACTCACCTATCACTATTAACAAGCTTTTTACTTCCAGCAAACTGGTAAAGTGAATTGTTAGCCTTCAGAAAATATTAAATAAGTGAATAATAATGAAAGTGTGAGAATAGAAGGAAAGCAAGATAGTAGTTCAGTGCTACAGAATGAATTATATAAAGTTCTCTCTCAAAGGTAGAGAAAATCAAGTTTGATACAGGAAATAAAAACAAAGTGAAAAAGGAGACATGGAAAATGATGACAAATAGATAGTATAGAGTACTGGCTATTTACAGAGGTGATTTATTAGGAGAGCTTTTATAACAGCCAACACCGAAGCCCCATTTTGAATTAGAATCTCCAAAGTGGAATTTAAGGGTGGCTATGTAAAACCTGTCCAGGTGATCCCACTATACATCCCACTGAGAACCACTGTTCTCCTACGAAGGTTCTCAGTTGATGTTCATTATAGTCACCTGGGGAGCTATAGAAAATTATCAACAACAAAATTATCAACTAGAGCTTGCTCTAGTTGAATCAATCTCTAGAACTCAGCCTAGCCATCAGTATTTTTTAAAACTTTCCAGTAAGTCTCATGTGCTGCCACAGCTAGGAACAAAAGTCCTACACCCATAGTTTTTATAGTATGGCTCCCACACCAGCACAATTAGTGTCACTAGAGAACTTCCTAGAAACGAAGTCTTGGGTCCCCCTCCAAACCAACTGAATCAGACACTTGGAGTAAAGCTCAGCAATCTTTAACAAGCCCTCCAGGTGATTTCAACATGCACTACAGTTTGAAAATCAGTGTCCTGGAGTTGTTTTTCTGTTTGTTTTCATAAAAATCATCTAGAATGCCTGTCAAAAACACATCACCTACTCAGCTGATTTTCTAAAAGGGTGCCAAGAATATTCAATGAGGAAGAGTATGCTTTCAAAAAACAGTGTTGGAACAACTTGATGGCTACATGCAAAGAATAAAGCTGGATTCCAACTTCACGTCATAAACAAAAATTAAATTGATTACAGACCTAAATTTAAGAAGTACTATAAAACTCTTACAAGAAATCATAGGTGTATGTGTTTATGACATCTTTCTTATGACACCAAAAGAACAAGAAACAAAGGAAAAGAGACTGGACTTACAACTTTCATGCTTCAAAGAACTCCATCAAGAAGATACATATTTGCAAATATGTATCTTCTCCAAAGAAGATATACAAAGGGCCAGTAACATGAGATGTCAACATCATTAGCTATCAAGGAAATATAAATCAAAACCACAACACACTTCTCACATACTTAAAGTGAAGACTTAAAAGTGAAGTTGCTCAGTCGTGTCCGACTCTTTGCGACTCCATGGACTGTAGCCTATGAGGCTCCTGTGTCCATGGAATTTTCCAGGCAAGAGTACTGGAGTGGGTGGCCATATCCTTCTCCAGGGGATCTTCCCGACCCAGGGATCCAACCCAGGTCTCCCGCATGGCAAGTAGACGCTTTACCATCTGAGCCACCAGGGAAGCCCTCTCACATACTAAGATGGCTAAAATAAAAAAGAACTTGGTGTTGCTGAAGAAGTAGATTAGATCAACCAGAGAGAAAAAGAATAGAATTTCTTCTAATTGGAAAAGGTGATGGGCCAAGCCTTAAGGAACTCCAAATTTACCTACCAAACAGAAGAGAAACCGCCTATAATGGAGATCAAGAAGCAGTCACCAAATGAGAAAAATCAGAGGGTCACAGAAGGAAAATGAAGACAGAATGTCAAACAGGTGGACGTGGTCAGTGCTGCTTAAGGCAAGTGATGAAAGCTTGAGTAAAATGAGTGAAAATGTTTCTTGGATTTAGTGATATAGAGATCTTGGTGTTTCCATATAATGATGGCAACAAAATCACTAACAAATTAAAATTAGGCTACCTCTTTGCATATTACATTGGGTAAATATCACTCCCAACATAAAAGTTTTAAAATAAACAAGTACCTTGATTATTTGCAATTAGTCTCAAATCGTCTTGAAAGATGAGTCTGGAAAATAAAAACTGTTTAGAAAAGAAAGTTGCAACAAGTTTACAAAACCACAGTAAGGCCTCTAAAATTGCCTAAAAGAGATTACACTCTATAAAAGGTGGTTTTATAGAGCAAGGTTAACGGTGTTCCGTACTACTCCCAATTTCTTACTGATTAGGACAGGTATGTTGACATCTGCTACATTTGCTATGACTGAGATCCAGCGTATGGCCCTAGTAATAAATTTTATCCGGCACTACAATACGTCGGCGTGATCCAGTAGTAAGAATACTACAAAACAGAGCAAACAAGTAGGTTTCCATATCACCCGACACCCGAAAGACACGTGTTCTCCCGAGATTCAGAGACAGGTTTCAACAGTAAACGAGAAAGAAAAGTGAAAAATCAAGACACCTGCTCTTCAGACCAACTTCAGTTTAAATTTTTATTGAGATGCAGCCTCGTGAAAGCATGGTAACTGTAAAAGCCTTATCCCGTCCCACGAACTAACGCAGAAAGTGGGAGAACGGAGGAAATTAAATTTTACAGTAAGCAACGAGATCTCTTAAGTACTCCTAACAGTCCTGCAGCACCTAAGGCCAAGGTCCCGGTCCTCACTTCAGGCAACGCTATCTGCTTCCCAATGTTCCCAACCCAGCTGGTAAGTTTTCTTTCAATTTCGAAACAAACCAGCGAACGGCCACGAGAAGGACTGAAACTGGGGGAACAAGGCTCTGCCGTAAAAGCAGCTCTGGTCAACCTCTGCCCCACACTGATCCACCCATCACCCTTACCCAGCAGTCGGGAAATAACAAGCCAACCAAAAGTAACAGAACCTACACGCCACTCGCCGGAAACTGCAGCGACTTTAGCTGGAGCTCGCCATGACACGTACGTGCCGCCACATTTATGTACGCATGCTCGCAGACGGCGGCCCGGAGAGGTCAAACTACATCGGCGCCGAACGTGCGCGTTCGGGTTTAACTGATTACACTTAATTCCTTTGACGGCAGGAGGGAGAAGACCTTCAAGACATCGAGTTCTTAGAATCGTTTAATAGCTAACCTCCCCGAGCTGTTCCCTGCAGAAGGAAATGGCAGCCCATTCCAGTATTCTTGCCTGGGAAATTCCATGGACAGAGAAGCCTGGCGGGCTACATACAGTCTGTGGGGTTGCAAAGTGGGACACTACTGAGCCACTGAGCATGCATGCCTGAGCTCTTACTACTGTGGGACACTGTGTTCCACGCTTTATATAAATATTATCTCCCATTTATTCTTATTTTACAGAAGAGGAAGCTAAGAGTTTAATTACTTGTCCAAAATAACTGTGCTGGTAGTGACTGTCCTCCATACTCAATCCAACTCTGCCGAACTCCAAAGAACCTGCTCTTTTCATTACATTTTCCCAACTTCCTCAGCCTTTTCTGAAAAGAGATCGTGTTAACGAAAATGGAAAAGGGTAAAGAAAGAACAGCTGCATTAAACTTAGTATAGATCATTTAACAGCAAGCAAGGGTTTTTGTTGTTTTTTGGTTTTGTTTTTTAACGGTCAGAAGACAGTTTAGAAGTCTGGCATAAAAAGAGAATTTTAATAAGGGGTATGTAAGATTCTGACGTGGTTACCTTTTACATGAATTATCTCACCTTATTCTTTACCCTAGACATCGTATTTGACCTTGTTTACCAGAAAAGCATCTCCACTATAGAAAACAATAGGACACGAACAGGAATTCAGAATTATGCCTGACTCTGGGTTTCACAGTGATTTGGAGTTATTGTCTTGTTTTGTAAATACCTTTCCTAGTGCAGCTCCCTCCAGTTAAAATGCCACACTTTGTTCATCCTTATCTATAAAGAAAATTCTAAATTGTGATATGACATCCATGGCAATCTTTACCCAAATGAATTAGAATTGTGTGTTATGTTGCCCCACCTCTTTCTCTAGACCAAAAGTAGGCTTTGGCTCATCTTCTTCTTGGTGATAATCCCACTGCCTAATACATACTCTTGCACTTAATAGCCTCTCATTAAACATATGTGGGGTGAAAGAATGAGTGCACCCCTTCTCTACAAGATCTGATTTAAGTTCAGTCAAAGAAAGTGTACTGAGTGCATGCCATGTGACCTCAAGCAAGATGAAGCTGGATGCTAGGGTTAGAAAGGAAAAAAGATAACTCCCTACCACTCTTTGAGGCTGCTACAAGGATATAGCTTCAGTAGAGAAGAGCAATCCCTGTCGAAGATGAATGCAAGGGGCTTGTGGACACAACAGGGAGGTTCCGTTTCTTACGTGAGGAAATCAGTACTTGCCTCTGGGATGCCGTGAGAGTATTCCAGACTCAGAAGACAGTGAGGGCAAATACATAGTGGCCTAAAACCATAAACTGTTATATATTATAAAAGCAAAAAGAGTAAAGTTGGGTAATAGCAGAAAAGGCTGAAAAGGAAAGGGCAGGGACCAGATTAAGGTGAGCTTTGTTTGCTCAAATTAAGACATTAGACTTAATCCTGGTTGTGCTGGGTAGCATGAAAGTACCCGAGCAGGAGGCTGGGTTTGAGGACATTTCAAACGAAGGAACAGTGAAAAGCCTAAATGAAATTGTTGGCTGTGAGCAATGGGAAAATGAAACGAGAAGACAGAAGAGATATTGAGAAGGTAAAATGAGCAAGACTTAGAGATTGATAGGTGTAAAAGAAAGGATACAAGGATGTTTCCAAGTTTGGGAATAAAGCAGCTGACACTAACACTTCTTTGGTGAAATCTGTCTCTTTAAGGCACTCAACCTGCATCATTTGAAAAGCCAGTGACACTACTTCTAGGAATTTCACTTATGGAAATGCTCATGGTTACACAAAATGACATATGTGCCAGATTAGGTTTTGAAAGATTCCTTTCAAAAGCAAAAGACTGAAAACTCTCTGGCTTCTCAGTAGGGAATAGGTTAAATATCTTTATGGTAGCTATACAGTTCTTAAAAAAGAACAAGGTTATTTTTAATGCAGTATCTATTTTTTTAATTTATTTTTAATTGAAGGATAATTTCTTTATGCACTATCTATTCTTAAGTGGAAAAAGAGTGTGTGGCTATAGCTAAAACTACAGTTTTATACATGTATAAAATCTCTGGTAGGATGTATAAATAATTGGTAATAGAATCATGCCTCTAGGAAAAGATACTGAGTGGCTAAAGGAAGATTTGCTTTTCCCTGTAGGTCATTTTGTACCTTTCATTTCTGGACCATGCAGATGTATTATTTATTCAAAAAGTAAGTGGATGCATTTTATAAATAAAATTAAAATGACATTTGTAATTTATTATTTACTGGTTTATCTGCTTACATTGTATTATTTCCTTATCAACATTTAAATTTCAAATCTTTTCTTTATGTTAAGATGTACATAACATAAAATTTACCATTTTAACCATTTTTAACTATACAGCTCAGTAAGCAGCATTCAGTACCTTCACATTCTTAGACAACCATCTATCTCCAGAACTTTTTCATCTTCCCGTACTGAAACTCTCTACCTATTAGACAATAACTCCCTAATCCCCATTTTTCCCAAACCCTGATGACAACCATCCTACAGAATTTGTTTGTATGAATCTGACTACTATGGTTTCTTCATATAAGTGGAACCATGCAATATTTGTCCTTTTGTAACTAGCTTATTTCACTTAGTATAATGTCTTCAAGGTTCATCCATGTGGCAGCATATCAGAATGTCCTTTCATTTTAAGGGTAAATAATATTTCATTTAGGTATATAGCACATTTTGTTTATAAATTTAAATATTCATGATTTGTTTCTCTAATTAGCTTTCAAATTTCCTAAGAATAGACACTCCATATTATTATTGTTTTTCCAGCCAACAATATAATATTAAAATATTATATTTTTAATGCTTTATAAATGATTGATGGTAGACAAACCAGTTGGTGTATAAACAGATACATTAAAAATGCAACTGAGCCTATAAAATAATTGTAAAAGCTAACATGTTTTGAGAGTTGACACGTGCCAGTAACCACCCTAAGTCCTTTATGTGAATTATCAAATGTATTCTTTACAATGACTCCATAAGTAATCCTATAAATTAGGAGTACTAGTATTAGTCTCATTATCCCCTTTTTACAGAGAAAACTGAAGGTTAGGCAGTCTGACTTTAGGTTTTTGTGCTTGTTTCAACTCTATATAAATAACTCAGAAGAAAAACTGTATACTTTCATTTAAATGCATAATTTCAAATAAAGAATATCACTGGAGAAAAAAGAAAAGAATGAAAAGGGAAATATGGAATAAAATTATAAACCTTCATAGTGATTAACTCAATCTTTTAATGTTATTCTTCACAGTGAAAATTAAAGAGAAAATGTGGGCAATAATGAAGTTAGAGAATTCTTACTATCTCAGCCACTAATGAAGAAAGAAAGTAAAATATGAAAGCTATAAAAATTTAGGAGACATATTTTACATTTAGTTTATGATTTGAGCAATTATCTGGCATACTTATAAATTTGTGCCAATCAGTATCTCTTTAGGATAAATGAATCATACATTTAATTAACTCTTGAAAAATGATAATAAATATATATGAAATTTTCTGTGTAGAATATTAGATAAGTTTAGTAGAATGAAATTTAAAATGAATTAATCTATTTATATATATATGTTCCCAATTTTTAAAGTTCAGCAGGTCAACATGTATTATGCAAATATATTATTACATATGCTACCTTCCCACCACATGTAGTAGAAAGTAACTGTGATTTCTTAACTTCAAAAGAATAAGGGGACGCATGAAAATGAATTCTAGACCCAGGGATTTTGATTGGGTCTGATCAATTGTCAGGTAAATTTCCCAGCTGAATGCCATACAACTAAAGCAGTTTTTTAGTAAGAGTTTTCAGGTGTTTGTTTACATAAAGGATAAAAAATAAGGAAATAAGGATATTATCACAAGTGTAAATATGAAACCAAGATGATGATAGTAGAAACAGAGAATTAAAAAAGGATACAAGAATAGTCAAAAGAACATTCGTTCCAAATGGGTGAATGCTTCAATGTAGAGGATAAAAAAGGACATTGGTGTCCTTAAATAAATTGAAAAAGTGAGTGAGTGAAAGTTGCTCAGTCGTGTCTGACTCTGCGACCACATGGACTGTAGCCTGCCAGGCTCCTCTATCCAGGGAATTCTCCAGGCCAGAACACTGAAGTGGGCAGCCGTTCCCTTCTCCAGGGAATCTTCCCAACCCAGGGATCGAATCCAGGTCTCCTGCATTGCAGACGGATTCTTTACCATCTGAGCCACCTCATGTTAGAAACATGATGTGAAATAAATTAACATGCTATTGTCTTTGGGCTAACGTTGAATTTTCTTGGTGTGATCTAACCACTAGGGGTCAGAGTGCCATACTTCTAGTATCAGCTATCCTGTTCTATCAATTTACACAAATTGGTTTGGCTCAATTTTATAATTAATCTTATCTTTCCCTTCTCCCACTCTCACTGTGGGTGGTTGGGGGCTGTTCTTGTGCCCCAGGCCAGAGTGATGAGATCACCATATTGCCTTGCCCCAGGGCAGGTAACCCATGCCAAGCTAGAGAGGATTCTGGGCTTTCAGTCAGTGGGAGAATCTACGGCTAAAACTTCCAGGGCCACCACATGGACAACACCTGCCTGAGACCGAGCTATTTCAGAGGAAAGTAGAGCTGAGTGATGTAGGGAGACATCAAGAAGTTCTAAAGACAGCTGTAAGCCCCCTACTTCCACATGCCTGGAGCTAGGTTTTCTTCTGAGCTCTCCAGTTTTGTGAACAAGTAAATTCCCCTTTTTATCCCTAAAACTACTGTGAGCAGAAGTCTTTCAATTGCAACCAAAAGAGCCCTGACTAATCTTTTTTTTCCTTTTTCCCCCAGCTTCCCTGGTGGCTTAGATGCTAAAGAATCTACCTGCAATGCAGGATACCCAGCTTCGATCCCAGGGTCAGGAAGGGAATGGTAACTCACACCGGTATTCTTGCCTGGAAAATCCCATGGACAGAAGAGCCTGGACAGTCCTCGGGGTTGCAAAGAGTCAGACACGACTGAGCAACTAACACTTTCATAATCTTATTTTTACATATTCTCTTAGCTTTTAAACAACTGATATTGGTTGTCTAACTCCCTGATTGGAGAAGAGACATATGATATTTTTTTATCCTTCTCTATCCTTTCTCTATCCTTCAGTAATATATGACTCAAATAACAAATTTATTGAGTTATATAATAATATATTCATTGAGTATATACAGTATACCAAGAACTGTTTTAACACTCAGGGGAAAAAGTACAGACCAATATCTCATCCCTCTTCAGAGTCTACATGACAGCAAGTAGAGAGAGACAATACATAATAAATATGATATAAATTAAAATTATATAGTATGTTCAGAGGTGATAAAATAACCTCAAAATTGCTTCAGATTAAGGAGAATCAAGAGTGAGCAATGCAATTTTTAAAGATAGACTTGCAGTTTTTAAGCCTACATTGGTTGGGTTGTTGAGAAAAAGACCTTTAGGCAAAGACTTCAAAAAGATAAGGAGGTTAGCAAAAAAAAAAAAATGTGTGTGAAAGAGCATTCAAATAAAAGGTACCAGCCAGGGGAAAGTCTCTAAGGAAAGCGAACACCTGCCATGTTCAAAAGATAGCAGGGTCCATCAACAGATGAATGGATAAAGAGGATGTGATACCCACTCAGGCATAAAAAAGAATGAAGTTTTGCCATTTCCAACAACATGGATAAACTTGAAGAGTATTATGCTTGGTGAAATAGGTCAGATGCAGAAAGACAAATACTATATATTATCACTTACATATGAAATCTAAAAAATAAAACAAACAAGCAAATATAAAGAAACAGACACAGATACAGAGAACAAACTAGTGGTTACCAATGGGAGAGGGAAGTGGGGGGGACAAGACAGGAGTAAGGGATTAAGAGGTATAAATTGTTATGTATAAAATAAATAAGCTTCAAAGATATATTGTACAATACAAGGAATATAGCCAATATTTTATAATAGCTATAAACAGTATAACCTTGAAAGATTGTGAATTGAAATTTTTCTATGTTGTACGCTTGTATCTTACATAGTACTGTAAGTCAACTATACTTCAATAAAAATAAGTAAACAATTTTTTGAAAAAAGAAGGAAGATAAGTGTGGTTGCAACAGAGCAAGTAATAAGATGTCAGAGATTGAACAAAACCAAACTACAAGTGTGTTCAGACCTTTGACTTTTCAAGAAACGAGACTTTAGAGAGATCTCCAAGAGGAGGGGCAGATGAAGAAGTTTGGTTAGAAAGCTGTTGAAATAACTCAGAGAGTCACTGATGGAATCCTAGACTAAGGGGCCATGAGAAGGGGGTGATAAAAAGTGGTTAGATTCTGGGCATATTTGAGGACACAGCCCTTAGAATTTCCTGTGGATTGATTTAGGGTATCAGGAGAAAAAAGAAATAAAGGATGATGACTTCCAAGTTTGGGGCCTAGACTATAAGAACAATGAAATTGCTATCAATTGAAATGGAACAGACTGCTGAGGGGGAGATCAGGAACTTAGGGTATTTTCGAATCTGCTTAATTTTTTTTTAATTTTAGATTTTTTAAAGTTGTAAAATTATAATTATTTCAGCTATAACCTTCACCTAGCTTCCCAAGAGGATAGCATTTTATATAACCAAAGTACAATCCTTCGTGGCTCAGACTATAAGCAATCAGCCTGCAATGCAGGAGACTCTGGTTTGATTCTTGGGCTGAGAAGATCCCCTGGAGAAGGGAATGGCAACCCACTCCAGTATTCTTGCCTGGAGAATTCCATGAACAGAGAAGCCTGACAAGTCATAGTCCATGGGATCACAAAGTGTTGAACACAACTGAGCAACTAACACATACCCACACAAAGTACAATTATCAACACCAGGAAATTAACATTGATGCAATACTATTAACATTGATATGATATCCAACCTAGGGCAGTTCTTCATTCTTCCTTTGTCTTTTGTGACTTTGACACTTTTGAAGAATATGAATCAGTTGTTTTGTAAAATGTCCCTCAATATGAGCTGGTCTGATGTTTGCTGATGACCAAATTCAGGTTACAAATTTTTGGCAACACTCTCCAGCAGTGATGCTGTGCCCCTCTCGGCCCATCATATTAAGGAGATGCTTGATGTTGATAGGTCTCACTTACCAGTGATGCACTGTGAACCTGGCTTCTGCAATGTAAGGTTACTATATTTCCCATTGTTATTAGTAAGTGTCTTGTGGGAAGATACTTTGAGAATATATAAGTATTCTGTTTCCCATCTTGTATTTGCTTCCATTATAGTATCCCTTAATGATCTAGGGATGTAGACAACAGCTGTTATTCTGCTGTTTGACAAAGGTCATTTTCCATTTCCATTATTACTTCTATTTTTACTATTAAATGACCTGTCCCTTCTCATTTCTCTATTCAATTGTTTGTATTAGTTCACAGATACTTACTTTATTTTCTGGTTTATAATCCTCTACCAAAATTAGTTTGATGCTCATGTTATTCCAGGTTTGGCCATTGGCCTTCAGGTTAGCTTCTGTGCTCTTTTGACACATCTGCATTTTTTTTTCTTTCCTGGATGTGTTGAGCAGCCTGTGGGATCTTTGTTCCCTGACCAGGAATTGAACCCCTGCCCTTGACAGTGAGAGCACAGAGTCCTAACCACTTGACTGCCAGAGAATTATTCCTTTTTTTTTTCCACACCTCATTTTCTGGCAGCGCAAGATGCCCTAGGCTCATCTTGCACTTGCTCTGTCCTATGCCTAGAACCAGCCAGTTCTCCAAGGAGTTGTGGTTCCTTTTAGTGGGAAATGGTGTTTAGAAACTAGACATGAGCTCACTGCTAATGGGTGCGCTCATTGCTATCAAGTGGCATTGCTTCTGGAGCTCGGAATTTAAACCTATTTAGCTTATGAGGCCTACTAGACATCCAACTGGATTGTTAACTTGGCAGTTAGAATTATGATTCTGAGGTTTGCGTGAGAAATTTAGATGATGTTTAAGTCAAAATATTAAATGAGATTAGAATTGACAGAAGAAGCGAAGAGGATCAAAGACTGAGAGACCTGAGGCACTCCAATACTAAGATAAGAGGAAAGAAGAACCAGCAGAGAAAACTGATAAGGAGTAACCAGTGAGGTAGGAAGAAAATTAGGAGGGTTGTATCCCAGAAGTCAAATGATAACAATATATTATGGAGGAGGGAGTGATCAGCTGTGTCCAATTATGTGGCCAGGTCAAGTAAGATGAAGCCTGAGAAAAAGTTACGGAGTTGAGCAACTTGGAAGGGTGGTTTTGGTAGATGGGAGTGGGTAAAAGTTGAATGAAGTGGATTCAAGGGGGAAGAAGGGAAGATAATTGGAGGTAGGACTTAGAGACAACTTTGAAGTTTTAGCGCAAAGAGGAGCAAAGATCAGCTGGGTGCTCGGTGAAGACCTACAGGGCAGGGGCAGGGGCAGGTGGCGTGGGAGGGAGACTCAGGAAGGAGGGGACTTATGTACACCTATGGCTAATTCATGTTGATGTATGGCAAAAATCAAACCAATATTGTAAAGCAATTATCTTTCAATTACAATAAATAAATGTTAAAAATAATTTTTTTTAAAAAAGAAGAGCAAAGATACAGGACTATAAAAGTGGAGAAAGTAGGTTCAAAAGGAGGGAAATTTTGTTAAGATAAAAAACAAGAGAATTATTATGTGTTAAATGAGAATAATCCTTTGGAGATGGGAAAATTCATGGTACTGTACAGAGAGGGGAAAACTACTGAAGTCATACTTCTGAGAAAGGACAGTGACGATTTTCTAAGCATTATATCATAGTACCTGAGACGTAAATATTCGGAGACTAAATAAAGGTTGTTCACCTAGTTTTAAAAAATCAAGTACATTTGGCTGATGTTATTTTAAAAAGCATATTTAAAGAAATGTGACTTTTTAATAACTAGAACTTTCTGTGAAATAATAAGACCTTAGCAGTGATCATCAAGAGTCAACTAATATATTATACTGGAGATGTATTTCACTGGAAAGTAGAAGAATGTGATCATTGCCAGAAAAATGTAGAAACAGAAAATCCTTTTTTCCTTTCTCCTTTTTTCTCCTTAACCATAGATGGCTTGTGTGTGTGTGTGTGTGTGTGTGTGTGTGTGTGTGTGTGTGATGCATTCATTAAATACTCTCTATTAGTCATATCTCTCACTGGCTTCTTTCCAAGTACTTTCTTACAAGTGATAAATCTGTAGGGGAAATTCAGAGATTTGCAGTTCCACTGAGAGAAAATCTCTTTGAGAGTGAGTGGTGAGAATGATAAAGGCTGTGGAGGACAATACTAGTCAGAAACTCTCTGCCAGAGAACAGAACAACTCTTACAACCCAACTGTATCAACACATAGCTGATATAATGAGAACTTATTCCCTGAAGTTACAGAGAAGTCAGATTTGAACTGCAACAGCAGGGACTTTCCTGATGGCCTAGTGGCTAAATCTCTGTACTCCCAATGCAGGGGGCCCAGGTTGGATCCCTGGTCAGGGAACTATATCTCACATGCCGCAACTAAGACGGGTGCAGCCAAGTAAATAAAATAAGTAAATAAGCTGCAATAGTTAGGAGGGGAGGAAATAGAGGGAGTGTCCAGTTATGGTTAATTTGATTATTCTAAATTTCTCAAAGACCTCCTTGAGTTTGTGTCCATTCAACCAGAAAATAAGAACAAAGATCAAAAGAAAAAGCAAGGAAAATAAAGGAAACAAGACATTTTGTCTTCTTTTTGTTGTATTCTTACATTTACCCACTTTAATTTCTCAATAAATTATTTGTAAGGAGGCAAAAACGGCTGTTTAGCAAAAAAGCACTCACTGAATAATTAAAGCATTTATTTTCAAAGGATATATTTATGTTATCTGTAAATATGGGCAAAATTAATATCCTAAATGAATTTGCTCAAAACAAAACTGCATTCCCTGAAGTTGACTTGTTTTGACAAAATTATGATATATTATTAGACAAATGACATATAAGTTTATTTAGCTGATTGTTGATTATCTTGGCTAATGGAGGGAAACAATGATGTGGTTAATCCAAAATAATCTAAGGTCACTTATATTTGACTTTGAAAAAAGTGTTTGATATTTGGCAATGAATGTGGATATTTTTAACATGCTAAGATCTTTTTAAAAACTTCAAATAAAGCAACAAAAACATACTGAGTGAAAACTTAGATCATAGCTTAGCTCTGCATATGAAAAAATTTCCAATAAACAGATGTACCAGAGAGTTTCTCAGATTCATTATCTATCATTTAGCAACTACATCAGATAGTCATTGTTTTTCTCTGTCCAGAAGAACCTACTCTAATTCTGTGTGGTTCAGGCTGCCATGGACTACTTTCAGCCTCTATTTGTGGGAAAGTGACTAAGACCAGTTCAATCAGAACATAGTATTCCTCCAACCACAGTACTGGATTTACATATAACTGGGCAAGCCCCATCAGAATATCTTATTCTCCCTGGCCATAAGTTCATGGATGAGTATATGGTAACACAATCCCTTGGTAACAAGAGTCCCCAGCTGCCATTTTTATAAAACATGACCATGCCTTTCTGGCTCTAATAGATTAATCTAGAGTTGACCTCTGACCAAAATTGGCCCAATCAGAGGTCTTCCCCTATGAAGTCAAAATTGAGACTAAGAGTCCAATATCAGTTTTGACATCTAACAGAAGAGTTGTTTGTAAAGGAGATTCCATGTGGCTATGGGAGATAAGAAAGCTGATCCAAAGAGAGAGAATGAGAGAAGAAAGAAGCATATCAGGCAGATAGAAACAGAGATAAAAATGAAGAGAGAAGTCCTGAGCAGATACAAATGTGAACCTTCATGATAATTTCTTTTGAAGCTAGCTCCAGTTGATTTCTCATTGTCAATAAAGAATCCTTACTGATTCTGCAGCCTCTGAACGCAGTTGAATGAGTGTATTGACAGAGAAGGCAGATGAACGTATTGACCCAATGGTGGGGCTCTGTAGGATAGATAGAGTAGAAGGGCCAAGAAGAAAAGGAAATTAAAGGTACCAGCGAGAACGAAGCTGCAGTGGTTGACAATGAGAGTCAAATTGGAATGAGAATCCCAAATGGGATAAATCCAGCTGGAAGAAGGAAAAGAGCGGAGAGGCTACAGGACATGGTTAGATGAATTTGTTGCTTTGTGGGAGTCAGGAATCAAGAAGAAAAGATGTGGTCTGATAGAGCAGTGTCATAGGTGGAGGAGCCCCAAACTGTAATAAGGTCCAGGATATGGTGAGGAGAGTGAGCTGTTGAAAGGAAATAAGAGTTGGAGTAGAGACTAAGAAACTCTGACAGGAAGAAATGGTATGTGTAATTTACGTGCAGAAGTTGCAGAAATTAGATAGAGAATGTGACCCAAGTGTCAAAACCCTGGTGTATATGTGTTTGTTGGAAACACAGGCAACTGACAGACTCAAAATTACGCTGGAGATTTTAATTCTCCATTGTCAATATGAGAGATTGAGTGAATGAAGTATTGTATAAAAGGTCTTGACATCTTCAAATACAGATTTAATTGATGTTTGTAACAAATTAAATGAGGTGCAAGAATTCTATTTATAGTACATATATAATGTTCTTCAGGCCATCAGTTGTGATAAAAACAAATTAATAACAAAAATATTAAACCAAAAAAAAGCCTAATTACATACAAAAAAATTTAATTCTCCTAAATAGTAGACTTATCAAGCAAAAAGAACACAATAAAAACTTACTTAAAAAAATAAAGTGTTTCTCAAAAACTGTAAAAGGCAAGCAAATTCAATATGCTGGGAATTCCCTGGCAGTGCAGTGATTAGGCCTCCATGCCTCCACTGTGGGGGCAGGGAGTGGAGAAGAAGTGGGGGGGCCCAGATTTGAATCCTGATTGGAGAACTAAAATCCCACAAGCCATGCAATGTCACCAAAAAAAAAAAAAATTAAAAAAAGAAAAGATATTCTTCTAAATTATTTGGTTACTAATAATTAAATAAACATTAAATTAAGGTCTTAGATAAGAAAATTTTTAAACCTTGGGTAAAAAAAATTAAAAGCATAATAAAATAAACTAGAAATTAAAAACACATGACAAAATCAACAGCTGATTTTTCTAAAAGAGACTGCTATAACAAGTGACAGATATAACACAGTAAAATAATTAGAAGCTAGAACATAGACATGGCAAGCAAATAAAAAATAATATAAAGCTATACAGGAAAATGGTATCAAAAGAATTTTTGTAGAAATGAGGAAATGTTCATAAACTTCACTTTTTCAAATACCAGAAAAACCTGAAAGCAACCCAATGTCTTTCAACTAGTAAATAATTGAACTTTAGTACAGACATTTAATGGAATATTATTCAGGAAGAGAAATGAATTCTGTAACACATATAAATATTCTGCATGAAAAAGACATAAATGGTTACATACTACATGATTCTATTTGTATAACATTCTGGAGGTTAAACTATAAAAACAGAAAACATCACCTGACAGGAATTGGGAATAAAGGAAAGGGTGACTGTAAACAGTGAGAGAACATATTAAGGTGTTAAAAAATGTTCAATATCTTAAGAATGGTTGTTATACGATTCTGTGCGTTTGCCAAAATTCTTAGAATTGCACACCAAAAATGTTGAATTTTATTGTATGCATATTACACCTCAATAAAACTGGATTACCCTGATGCTGGGAAAGATTGAGGGCAGGAAGAGAAGGGGAAGACAGAGAATGAGATGGCTGGATGGGATCACCCACTCAATGGACATGGGTTTGGGTAGACTCTGGCAGTTGGTGATGGACAGGGAGGCCTCGCGTGCTGCAGTCCATGGGGTCACAAAGAGTCAGACACAACTGAGCGACTGAACTGAACTGAAAACTGGATTTTTAAAAATTTTAATGGACAAAATATTGAAGAATAATTCTGAAAAGAACTGATAAAAAAAGTGCTCTTGGGCTTCCCAGATGGTGCTAGTGATAAAAGACCTCCTTGTCAATGTAGGAGACATAAGAGATCCCTGGGCAGGGAACATACCCTGGAAGAAGGCATGGCAACCCACTTCAGTATTCCTGCCTGGAGAATCCCATGGACAGAAGAGTTTGACAAGCTATAGTCCAAAATCACTGCAGATGGTGACTGCAGCCATAAAATTAAAAGACGCTTACTCCTTGGTAGGAAAGCTATGACCAACCTAGATAGCATATTCAAAAGCAGAGACATTACTTTGCCGACTAAGGTCCATCTAGTCAAGGATATGGTTTTTCCTGTGGTCATGTATGGATGTGAGAGTTGGACTGTGAAGAAGGCTGAGCGCTGAAGAATTGATGCTTTTGAACTGTGGTGTTGGAGAAGACTTGAGAGTCCCTTGGACTGCAAGGAGATCCAACCAGTCCATTCTGAAGGAGATCAGCCCTGGGATTTCTCTGGAAGGAATGATGCTAAAGCTGAAACTCCAGTACTTTGGCCTTCTCATGCAAAGAGTTGACTCATTGGAAAAAACTTTGATGCTGGGAGGGATTGGGGGCAGGAGGAGAAGGGGATGACCAAGGATGAGATGGCTGGATGGCATCACTGACTCGATGGATGTGAATCTGAGTGAACTCCAGGAGTTGGTGATGGACAGGGAGGCCTGGCGTGCTGCGATTCATGGGGTCGCAAAGAGTCGGACACGACTGAGCGACTGAACTGAACTGAGTCCATATGGTCATAAAGAGTCGGAATGACTGAAGCGACAGCATGCATGCACACACAAAACAATGCTCTTATAAAAGAATATTCTATAGACCAAAATTAAAATAATATGTTAGTAGCATGAAAACAGAAATCTAGAGCAAAAGAAAAAATTAAAGAAAGCAGCTGTGTTTTTGCTGTTGAATCTCTAAGCCATGTCTGACTCTTTGCGACCATTTGGACTACAGCCCGCCATGCTCCTCTGTCCATAGAATTCTCCAGGCAAGAATACTGGGAGTGGGTCGCCATTTCCTTCTCCAGGGGGGTCTTCCTGACCCAAGGATCAAAAGCTTGTCTCCTGCTTGGCAGGCAAATTCTTCAGCACTGAGCCACCTGGGAAGCCCAAACAAACCAGACATAGATATTGACTTAACTATAGGTGATAGTTTACAACCATCTTTTCCTTTTCCTCTTTTCCTTCCCTTCCCTTGTTTTCCCTCCTTTGCTCTGCCCTGCCTGAACAATTTAGTGAAAAAGTCATTAGACCAGGAGAATGTAATGGGGTAGAACCACTCTGGAAAAGAACTTGATGGTTTCTTTAAAAACTAAACATCAGATGATCTATAAATTACATTTCTGGACATTGATTCCTAAGAAATGAAGACCCATGTTAACACAGAAACATGTTGCTGTCCACAGCAGCTTTATTTGTAATACTGCACACTATTACCGGAAATAACTAACACATCCTTCAACAGGTAAATGATTCCATGAACAACGGTATCTCCATACTATGGATACTACCTGCCAGGGATGACCCAGAATATCTGTATGGGACAGCACCTGTAGCAACCTGGCACAAAGTATCAGAACTCAGACTGAGTAAGAAGAGTGTCTGCCAAAGGTGAGGGTGGGGTGTCAGATTCCAAGGGTGAGAGGGTGTCTATGACAAGGGAAGAGGCATGGTGGCCATGATGGGAGATTAGTTACATATAAGAGGATCAAGCAAATAATGTATTGGGGATAATGGGAGCCAAGTTTCTCACTAACAAGAGAATGAGAAATACGAAAACAGACAAAATAAGGAGGAATCCTGGGGTACTGGATTTAAATTAGAGATGTCAGTGTGAACTCATTTTTAATATAAAAGTAGATATAGAAGAAAATATAAACAGAACAGCATGTGTATATACGTGTGTATATACATTTTAGGTCTGTGGGGAATGATGTGTGTGTGAATACACATAAACCAGATTTTCTTAAGTAACACAGGACGTTTAAATCCTTGGATGGTTCATGCTTCAGGCAAAAAAATGGATTTAGAGCCTCAAATAATTTCACCCACAACCAATTTCTCCCTCCATGGCTTGACTCTGTCATTCATTTTGACCTCATTTTCATTCTCAGACTCTGTCATTAGTTTCCAGGCCAATTTCCAGATTCAAATCCAGAAGAGAAGAATAAAAGATTAGTTTTCACTCAATAATCGAAAAACAAAAGTCTCATCGCAGGCCGTTGGCTCTGACTGGGTATTGTGCCTCTCCTTAAAGAGTTGCTATGGCACAGGGGCTGCAGTACAATGACTGAGCGGCTCTCACCCCTGGGTGCAAGTGTGGAACAAGCTCGCTCCGAACCACCTGCACTGATGTGGGATGGGGGGCCTCCATAGAGGAAAATTGGAATGATGACCAAGCACTAGGTAGAAAAATGGATTTCCACTAGTCATTTCATTCCTTTCAGCAGCTCAACATTCCAACACACCCTTCTTTCCATATGCACACCTGAAAATATGCCCACACTTCTACACAGGAATACCATATGCAACCAAAACACAACCACTCCATTCTTAAAATAAGACAACTCAAAGACCTGTCTAGTTGCTCCATTGAAATACATGTCTAAGTTCTCTAAGTGATTCCATATACTCTAGCAAAGTCCAAATTAAATGATAAAAACAACTCTGGTGCATGTGCATGCAAGCACACACACACACACACACACACACATATGCAATGTATAGTAATGGTAATGAGAGACACAAGCTGCTCAGATGGTCAGATCAACTGGTTACCACCCCGTGGCAGCCATGGAAGTGCAACCAGCAGGGTTGCTCTCAAGAAAGCACAAGCTGCTCAGCTCTGAAGAGTGCAATTAGCCACCCGCTTCAGCAGCAGCACTTCAGGATCCACCCCAGCTTCTCAGCTGTGGCCATGCTCTTCCTGAGCAACTACCCTCAGGTAATGATGAAATTTGATATTCATATGTAGCCATTACTCTGACTGCAGTTTTTGCTACAAAACTGTCCATGGCACTGGCCTAGACTTCATGTGATTGCTGTTGTCAACTGAAGGTTTTTCCCTATCCAACTTGCTCCCCCGGTATCTTTTACATACATTTGTTGTTGTTGTTGTTTAGTCTCTAAGTTATGTCCAACTCTTTGTGACCTCATGGACAGTAGCCCGCCAGGCTCCAATGGAGCCTGGGTTGGGCTGCATTTCCTTCTCCAGGGGGTCTTCCTGACTCAGGGATCAAACCTGTGTCTCCTGTATTGGCAGCTGGATTCTTTACCACTGAGCCACAAGGGAAGGCCTTACAGACATTACTCCCAATAAATTTTTTTAACGTAGTATAAACCTCTCTCCACCCGCACTCCCTATCCCTCCCACCCCCCAACTCCTGGCCAATACACCTTTTTGCATTTCTGACTTCATCAGCATTTGCTTCTTAATAGGCTAGAACCAACACTACGCTCTATACCGAGTTTCAAGTTATCCGGGGAAGAGAATCAAAAATAAAAGTGAAGTCATGATCTGTCTTTGTTACCAAGCTTCCATCAACCCTTTTTTGAAAAAGGAAAAAGTATGAAAAAACACAAAGTGGTCCCCAGTTCATATAGATCATATACTGCTGAATAGGAATAGCAAGGTCCCCAATCATGGCAGTGGAGTCAGTTTCTTTTTTTTTTTTTTTCTCTTTTCTTTTATTTATTATTTAAAATTTTTATTTTTACTTTATTTTGCTTTATAATACTGTATTGGTTTTGCCATACATTGACATGAATCCACCACGGGTGTACATAAGTTCCCAATCCTGAACCCCCCTCCCACCTCCCACCCCATATCATCTCTCTGGATCATCCCTGTGCACCAGCCCCAAGCATCCTGTATCCTGTATCAAACATAGGCTGGCGATTCGTTTCCTACATGATAGTATACATGTTTCAATGCCATTCTCCCAAATCATCCTACTCTCTCCCTCTCCCACAGAGTCCAAAAATCTATTCTATATATCCGTGTCTCTTTTGCTGTCTCGCATACAGGATTATCATTACCATCTTTCTAAATTCCATATATATGTGTTAATATACTGTATTGGTATCTTTCTTTCTGGCTTACTTCACTCTGTATAATAGGCTCCAGTTTCATCCACCTCATTAGAACTGATTCAAATGTAATCTTTTTAATGGCTGTGTAATATTCCATTGTGTATATGTACCACAGCTTTCTTATCCATTCATCTGCTGATGGATGTCTAGGTTGTTTCCATGTCCTGGCTATTAGAAACAGTGCTGCAATGAACACTGGGGTACACATGTCTCTTCCAGTTCTGGTTTCCTCAGTGTGTATGCCCAGCAGTGGGATTGCTGGGTCATAAGGCAGTTCTGTTTGCAATTTTTAAAGGAATCTCCACATTGTTCTCCATAGTGGCTATACTAGTTTACATTCCCACCAACAGTGTAAGAGGGTTCCCTTTTCTCCACACCCTCTCCAGCATTTATCGCTTGTAGACTTTTGGATCACAGCCATTCTGACTGGTGTGAGATGGTACCTCATTGTGGTCTTGATTTGCATTTGTCTGATAATGAGTGATGTTGAGCATCTTTTCATGTGTTTGTTAGCTATCCGTATGTCTTCTTTGGAGAAATGTCTATTTAGTTCTTTGGCCCATTTTTTGATTGGGTTGTTTGTTTTTCTGGAATTGAGCTGCATAAGTTGCTTGTATATTTTTGAGATTAGTTGTTTGTCAGTTGCTTCATTTGCTATTAGTTTCTCCCATTCAGAAGGCTGTCTTTTCACCTTGCTTATAGTTTCCTTTGTTGTGCAGAAGCTTTTAATTTTAATTAGATCCCATTTGTTTATTTTTGCTTTTATTTCCAGTATTCTGGGAAGTGGATCATAGAGGATCCTGAAGTCAGTTTCTTAATTGGTCAAAATGGTCCCTGTTCTCCATGGCCATTTTTGAGGCGGACATTGGGGAGGATTTCCCTTCACATCTCTGTAGCTACTAATAGTGTGGCAAGAGATTCAGATGTGAGATAATCACTAGTCTTTGTTTGCCAGACTTGGAGTTTAGTTAGCTCTTGCTTCTTTGCAACTCTCTGGGCTAACAGCCAAAGCCAGACAACTAGTTGAGTCTAGACCAGGATCTATGGACTTCTGTTTCTTAGCAGCAGGTTTCAGTGCTCTGTTGTTCTTCTATAACCCTTAATTTAGTGACCTTTCTTTCCACATCTGTTTTGAAAAGTTCGAAATGATCTGCTGGGGTAGGTAGATGAGGTTATTCTGCTCCAGGCCTATATTCCATCCACTCTTTTGTAAACAGTACTTGCTCAGTTTCTCAGGCAGAAGCACTTTTTGCAAGGTGGTTAGATTGAATCTGTGGGGTTAGGAGTGTTTTTAAAATGTTGATGCTGGCTCTTAGATTTCATAATGAATCACTTGCAGCCTAAGCCCTCCTTTTTGGAACACAAGAACATAGGCCACAAGAAATAGCCAGTATACTCTAAAATTCTGACATCATTCTGCTCCATCCTCTGATGTTCCATCCTTTGTCAATAAACAGTCTGAGTCCCAAGATAAAATACATTATAGTCATTTGATCAGTTACTACTTTACGTGAAAGGTTAAGAGTTACCAACTTTCCAGCCCAGGAGAAAGGATTCTTCACTTTTCTTGAAAATACCCTACCCCACCTTAGATTTTTCTACAGTTTAGTGTCCTTCTATTATGCATTTCTTTATCATTTAGAACGTCTATGTCATTGCAAATAACAGAAACTATACTCCAAATTGGATTAAATAAAGATAGGTTATTGGCTTGTTAGTGAAGTCTTGATTAAGATCCCACTTCAGTCAAGGTTGGATTGGGAGAAAGGAGAAACAAAGTGTCATCAGGAAACACCATTTCAATTTCTTGTCTTGAGAAGCCTGGGCTTATTCTCTGGCTTCATGAGGTAATGAGATGGCTGCCTGTTCAATTAAAAAAAATTTTTTTTAAGTGTGCCTTTCAACAATCCCAGCAAAAGTCTCATTTATTTTTACTAGCTTGATTAAGTTGCATAACTGTCCCTGAACAAATTTACCGTGGCCAGGAAAATGTAATATTCTAATCAGCCAGTCTAAGTTGCATGAATTCTGCTTTTTAAATAACAGCTCTATTGAGATAAAGTTCACAAGCCATAAAGTTTATCTCACACCAACTCTTTGGAAGTGGGACATGGAATGAATGCCATCTACAGCACCTGGACTGAAGGTTGGGGAGGCAAGGTTTCACAGAATAAAATGAGCATTCTTTTTAAAAGAAGGGTGAATGGATGCTATCCATCAGAAACTGAGTTTAGGAAGAATGAACTGATTTTCTGAGACTCTCCCCTGATATGTTGACGCTTTGTCCAGTTAACAATGATCCTATGGGTTGCCTCCAAGATGCAGCACCCTGTGAAACTTGGCCTAAAATACTTTAATCACTGTTTTTCTACAAATGTTGAAAAGGTCTTGGTTCCAGTTTATATTCACAACTCTATCTTGCTTTGTGCTTTGCACAAAATTGACACAAAAGAAAAGTTTTCTAAATGTATATTTAAAACAGTTTGAGTCACAGTTTTAATTCTGTAGTTTTCCAGCAACATCCTGAAAAGGCTGTGGAGCTGATTGAGAAATGACTCTATCAGTGCTTCTCAGCCAAAGCTCAGTGACACAGCATGGTTCACAGGTGCACTTAATGTAAGATAAAAATCAAAAGCCCAGAAATGGAACCAGACAGCCTGTCTTCAAATCCTAGTTATTCCACTTCCTATCTCAATGAGTTTGAGAAAATGGCTTAAACTCATTGAACTTCAATTTCCCAATTGGTAAACTGAGATAATAATATCCCAAATGACAGCCATGGGGATTGTATAAGAGTTGACCTATGAATAAAGAGAGAGGAGATAACATTCTCTTGAATTCCTCTTATCATCTAGCACATTTGAGTTTAGAAGAAATACTTTGATGACACAGATCCCAAGATTCAAGCTATGCCAACAAAATATACTGCCAAACTTATATGCAGAATACATCAAGAGAAATGCTGTGCTGGAAGAAACACAAGCTGGAATCAAGATTGCCGGGAGAAATATCAGTAACCTCAGATATGCAGATGACACCACCCTTATGGCAGAAAGTGAAGAGAAACTAAAAAGCCTCTTGATGAAAGTGAAAGAGGAGAGTGAAAATGTTGGCTTAAAGCTCAACATTCAGAAAACAAAGATCATGGCATCCGGTCCCATCACTTCATGGGAAATAGATGGGGAAACAGTGGAAACAGTGGCTGACTTTATTTTTGGGGGCTCCAAAATCACTGCAGATGGTGATTTCAGCCATGAAATTAAAAGACACTTACTCCTTGGAAGGAAAGTTATGACCAAACTAAATAGCATATTCAAAAGCAGAGACATTACTTTGCCAACTAAGGTCCATCTAGTCAAGGCTATGGTTTTTCCAGTGGTCATGTATGGATGTGAGATTTGGACTGTGAAGAAAGCTGAGCGCTGAAGAATTGGTGCTTTTGAACTGTGGTGTTGGAGAAGACTCTTGAGAGTCCCTTGGACTGAAAGGAGATCCAACTAGTCCATTCTAAAGGAGATCAGTCCTGGGTGTTCATTGGAAGGACTGATGCTGAGGCTGAAACTCCAATATTTTGGCCGCCTCATGGGAGAGTTGACTTATTGGAAAAGACTCTGATGCTGGGAGGGATTAGGGGCAGGAGGAGAAGGGGATGACAGAGGATGAGATGGCTGGATGGCATCATCGACTAGAAGGACATGAGTTTGGGTGAACTCTTGGAGATGGTGATGGACAAGGAGGCCTGGTATGCTGCGATTCATGGGGTCGCAGAGTCGGACACGACTGAGTGAATGAACTGAACTGAACTGAATGAGAAAGAAATGACAACCCACTCCAGTATTCTTGCCTGGAAAATCTCAAGGACAAAGAAACCTAGTGGGCTATAGTCTTCGGGATTTCAAAAGAATTGGACATGGCTTCACAACTAAACAACAACCTCCACACATGGCAGAGTGAGGTCTAGAAAACAAACCTAAGCATCTAACTTTCCTCCTGACAATTCTTCAGTAGCTTCCAGCTTTTTTTGTAATAAAGTCCTACATCCAAAGACCTTGCATAAATCAGCCTCTGCTTGGCATCACCCACACTTTGTTCCTTATGTTCCAGTTACACTGGCTGGCCTTCTGTTCACTGTCTTCCTGCCTCAGAGCCGGCACACAGGCTGTTCTCTCTGCTTGCAACACTCCTCCATTTCCCACCTTGCTAATCCTAAGTGTTTCTTCCTCACAGAGACCTTGTCTGATTACTCCATGGAGGTCAAGACGTACTGTTAAACTTCTCTTCAGTTCAGTTCAGTTCAGTCGCTCAGTCGTGTCCGACTCTTTGTGACCCCATGAATCGCAGCACGCCAGGCCTCCCTGTCCATCACCAACTCCCGGAGTTCACTCAGACTCATGTCCATTGAGTCAGTGATGCCATCCAGCCGTCTCATCCTCTGTCGTCCCCTTCTCCTCCTGCCCCCAATCCCTCCCAGCATCAGAGTCTTTTCCAATGAGTCAACTCTTCGCATGAGGTGGCCAAAGTATTGGAGTTTCAGCTTTAGCATCATTCCATCCAAAGGAATCCCAGGGCTGATCTCCTTCAGAATGGACTGGTTGGATCTCCTTGTAGTCCAAGGGACTCTCAAGAGTCTTCTCCAACACCACAGTTCAAAAGCATCAATTCTTTGGCGCTTAGCCTTCTTCACAGTCTAACTCTCACATCCATACATGACCACAGGAAAAACCATAGCCTTGACTAGATGGACCTTAGTTGGCAAAGTAATGTCTCTGCTTTTGAATATACTATCTAGGTTGGTCGTAACTTTTCTTCCAAGGAGTAAGCGTCTTTTAATTTCATGGCTGTAGTCACCATCTGCAGTGATTTTGGAGCTCCCCAAAAATAAAGTCAGCCACTGTTTCCACTGTTTCCCCATCTATTTCCCATGAAGTGATGGGACCGGATGCCATGATCTTTGTTTTCTGAATGTTGAGCTTTAGGCCAACTTTTTCACTCTCCACTTTCACTTTCATCAAGAGTCTTTTTAGTTCCTCTTCACTTTCTGCCATAAGAGTGGTGTCATCTGCATATCTGAGGTTACTGATATTTCTCCCGGCAATCTTGATTCCAGCTTGTGTTTCTTCCAGTCCAGCGTTTCTCATGATGTACTCTGCATATAAGTTAAATAAGCAGAGTAACAATATACAGCCTTGACGTACTCCTTTTCCTATTTGGAACCAGTCTGTTGTTCCATGTCCAGTTCTAACTGTTGCTTCCTGGGCTACATATAGATTTCTCAAGAGGCAGGTCAGGTGGTCTGGTATTGCCACCTCTTTCAGAATTTTCCACAGTTTATTGTGATCCACACAGTCAAAGGCTTTGGCATAGTCAATAGAGCAGAAATAGATGTTTTTCTGGAACTCTCTTGCTTTTTCCATTTCAGAGCATTAATTATAGTAGTAATGTTAAAATTATGGATGTAGTTGGCTAGCTGGCTGCTAGATTATTAGCTCATGAGGACAGATAGCTGTCCTTGTTCACTGCTGTATTCTGAGGGTTGGGCACATAGTTGCTGCTCAATAACTTTGATCAAATAAAAAATATATATATACTGCCTTCTAGGAGGGTTGAATCTTGTTGACTGAGGCCCTTTGATTTTCTGAGTAGGGTTTGGATATGGGATGTTTGATAGTCAGGAGCTGAGAGAGAAGTTAAATCTGTGAGGAAGGAGAAAAGAATCAATGTGGTTGGTGCTAAGGGGGTAGTAGGTGCACTAGTTGGCTCCTCTTGGCTCCCAAGGGCTGATGGTTGGCATTTCTTCATAACTCCATGTTCAGTGACATCATGTTGATAGTGTTAAATCAACTACAATGAGAATATTTACACCGAAGCAGTTGGCAGCTCTACAAATAAGTCCTTTCTACCCCTGAAAGAGCTGGTTGGTAAACATTAACACTGGATCAGTTCAGTTCAGTTCAGTTGCTCGGTTGTGTCCGACTCTTTGTGACCCCATGAATTGCAGCCCACCAGGCCTCCCTGTCCCCAGTAAACACAGGATAAAATATACCAAAGCAGCAAAGGAAGTTGCTTAGAAATGGAGATATATAAGAGATATATTTGCAGATTATTTTCTTCTCGTTCTTCCCATGACATCTTTAGTAAAATCCCTTTTATTCACTCTTGCTTTCATGAATTCTTAAAAAAGCTGAGGACAAGGGTACCACTGCTCTCTAAGTGCTGACAAATAACAGTAATTGTCTTTATCATCCTTCGTAATAACTGTAAAAATGGTGCCATCTCTTCCCCACGTGGGTGCTAATGGAGCTGCCCTCCTCAATCAGAGCAGAGTTCTTCTCACCTGCTTCATGGCAAGATGTCAGTTTCGGGGCCCCTCAGTTATGAGAGGCCACTACTCCGTTTGAATCTCATATGAAGAGGAAAGGACTCTGAAGTAGTGGTATGTAAACTGAAGCCTAGAATAAGAAGCCAGAGGAGAGAGAATATGTGAGGAAGCAAGGAAGAAAATCCTAGGCAGACAGGACTGCAGATTCAAAGGCTCCAAAGTGGAAAAAAGGGCCAGTGAAACAGAAATATATGAATGGGAAGAGAGTGGCCTGACAGGAGTGAGACAGAGACCACTATGCTAGTCCTTCTATACTGTTAGACACCAAGAAAGCTACATTGGCCTCAAGGAACCTGTCAGTGATTACTGTGTCAAATTTTCTGATACTCAACATTGACTACAGCTCAGTTGACAGGTTCAACATTAGTAAAAGATTGCCTTATGGGTATGGAGTGCATGCTTGTCTCCTGCCTACCAATGCAGGAGACTTAAGAGTCACAGGTTTGATCCCTAGGTCGGAAAGATCCCTGGAGAAGGGCATGGCAACCCATTGTCCTTGCCTGGAGAATCCTGTGGACAGAGAAGTCTGGTGGGCTACAGTCATAAGATCGCAAAGAGCCAGACATGACTGAGGCAATTTAGCACACACTCACACGTGGATTAAGTCAGATGAGCTGAGAGCTAGATTACACTGTTGAAAGGTTTTATGACTTCATGCCACAAAGTGAAGTTAGAGGACATATGGCAGCCAATGTCCAAGATGATCCCAAGAGGCTTAACTTTATATATTCCTCTTTCACAGTGAATCTGGCTGACTTGGAGAACCACAAAGATATCGAGGAAATGACTGTGTGTGATTTGGAAGGCTAGGACATAAAAAACAGTGTAGCTTCCATCTTTTTCTTTTTCAGATCATTCACCCTGGGAAAGCCAGTGGCCAAGCAATTAGGACACTCAAGTAGACACTCAAGGGTCCACATGGGATGGACTGAGGCCTCCTGCCAAAAGCCAGAACCAACATACTGACCACGAGTGAACCAACATGAAGTGGATACTCCAGTCTCAGTCCAGTTCAGAAGACTGCTGCCCTGGCTGATGACTGGAGCTTCATGAGACCCCTCAAGCCAGAACCACCTAATAAAGCTGCTCCCCAATTCCTGACCCACGGAAACTGTATGAGATAATAAATGTTTATTGTTGTCTTGAGCCAATAGGTTCTGGTATTTTGCTATGCAGTGATAGATTAAAGCAGACATGAAAAGAAATGACCCTAATAAACTATTGCTAAAATAGTACCCATTTTTAAGAATGTCTGTAACATCAACTAGAATAATAGATGCAGCTATTTCAAAGAATAAAATAGAATTATATAGACATAGTAGAAGCTCCAACTCACTCCAGTATTCTTGCCTGGAGAGTCCCATGGACTAAGGAGCTGGCAGGCTACAGTCCAAAGGGTAGCAAAGAGTCAGACATGATTGCATGACTACACACACAGTGGAAACTCATGAGATGTCATCTATATCTTATTGCAGTTATTTTTGTGACTATTTTTTTACTTTTAATTTTAACCTAATCTGTTTCTCCTCCTCTGTTGTTTTTTTAAAATCAGGAAGACAACGATCCAGACAGTTAAAATACCAGAAAACTGGATATTATCCTTGATATTATATTATGCTTTTATTCTTCCTCTTTATATCCAATCACTCATTATGCTCTAATAATAATATCTATAAGTACTTTCAGATAATTTTCTTTATTCCTACTCTCATTGCCTAGTTCAGGCCTCCATCCATCAACTCCCATCTAGACTGTTAAATAGTTTCCTGAATTATTTCCTGCCTCTAATCTTATTCCCCTGGAACTTGTTTTTCACACTGCAGCCTGTGACCTGTCTACAACACAAATATGATAAAGGCATTCCCTGATGAAACCTTTCCTGGCCTTCTGACAGCTGTACAGCATCCAGTCTCCTTAGCATGACCTGAAAGGCCTGTCAGGACCTGGCTGTTGTCTGTCTCTCCTCTAAGGAACACAGTGTAACCAAGAGTTAATTCTCTTACTTGCTGCACTTGATGCCACTCCTTCAAAGGGTTGCTCTTCCCCAGATGGATCCCCCTTGGTGGATCTTGCTTTGTTTCTTTTTTTTTTTTTTCTTTCTTGTTAATGTTTGCTGTGTGGACCTAAATTAAGCATCTTATTTCCACACTCCAATGAGCGTGCATGTGTGCCGTCATCACCCCTGTCATGCCTGACTCTTTGCAACCCTATGCACTGTAGCCTATCAGGCCCCTCTGTCCATGGGATTCTCCAGGCAAGAATACTGGAATGGGTTGCCATACCCTCCTCCAGGAGATTTTCCCGACGCCAGGATTGAACCCACATCTCTTATGTCTCCTGCATTGACAGAGTGGGTCTTTACCACTAGTACCACCTGGGAAGACCTCAAATGAGGCTCTCTGGTTACCTATCAGTGGATTCAAGTTTGTTTGTTTGTTTTTTAAACATAAGGTCCCGCCTTTTTTTTTTTTTTTTTTTTACTTATTTTTGGCTGCACTGGGTCTTTGTTGCTGCATGTGACTTTTCTCTGGATGCAGCAAGCAGACTCAGTAATTGTGGTGCATGGGCTTAGTTGCCTCGCAGAATGTGAAATCTTCAAGCTCAGGGATCAAACCCATGTCCTCTGCACTGGCAGGTGGATTCTTAACCACTGGACCACCAGGGAAGTCCAGTGGGCTTAAGTTTTGATCATGGAAAACTATTTCTGATGATGGCAAGTGAGAGCTGGGTCATGTGGCAACAGGAGCATTCACACTCTGACACTTGGGCATAAAAGACTCTGCACAGAAATAAATTATTAAAGAGAACACAGGTGCCTTTTCTACTCAGGACAGGAACTCAGTCCTGGCACACTGAGATCTGCATCCCTAAACATCTGCTGTCATGCCAATACCTTCCCTCAAGTCCATGACCTTGAAATGGAAAAAAAAGTAATCCTGTCCAAAGGCCCTGAACGTTTGTTAGCTGTGTTCTGTCAATTTCAGAAATGGGTATTGTTTTAGCAGGGAGGTTTCAAGAGGCAGAAACACTAAAGAGAGAGAAAATACAAAATAATTCTTGTGACAAATCCTTTCTCTCAAGGTGAATGCAGTAGATTCTTGCATAATGAAGGATTATTCTCTAAGTGGGCTCAGTATCCATTTTTCTTGCCTGCCTTTGTGAATCTGAAGACTCTTTTACATTAGCTCAACATTTGTAATAACTGTACAGCTGAATAAAATTTTCCAATATTATCATTCATATTACTCTTAAATTTGCATATATATGTACATGTTTAGACATAATAGGCATGTCACATGATGCTGATTCTACTGACAACCAGAAGGATAATAAAAACTAAATATGTGACTAGCTTTTAATGTATTTTATTTTAAAATTAATAACATTTAAATAAATTTTTAAAAACAAGATTAAATTTCAGTTTTAAAAGTAATTTGATTTGAAAATTCAATATTCATTAACTTAAATTTGTGGTTTGTCATTTTAATGATTTAGAACTTTAGAAAATATAACATTTGAAACCTTATGTAAGAAATAATGTTCATATTTTCATACACATTTTCATTAAAATAATTGAAATTTTATACATTTTAAAGATATTTACATTTTTAATCCCTCAGATAATAACTGCCAGTAGAGCACCAATTATGTGAAAATATTGATATAATAATAAATAGTTTGCTGATATGGTCAAGAAAAAGAAATGCTATGGATTAAATACATAATCATTTATTAATTACAGATTTTTTTTTTTACACATTTAAGCATGATTGGTCATCCAGACAGATGCCATACTTTTAAAGTCAGACATCTTGAATATTTTACAAACCATGGCTTTGATACAATACTAAAAAAATTTTTGTTATGAAGGAGTATTTGTCAAAGTAGAAAGATAATATATACATAATATACATGTGTGTAAGTATGTACTTGTTTATATACAGAAAGAGAGATTGAGAAAGATTGAGGATGATTTTTGGAGGCACCTTCCTCTTACCTGGGGCCTCTACCTATCTTTTGAAATACAATTCTCTTTACAGAGCAGAGCTCCTGACTTTAATTTGGAATCTTTCACCGTCTATGCTGCTGCTGCTACTGCTAAGTCGCCTCAGTCGTGTCCGACTCTGTGCGACCTCATAGATGGCAGCCCACCAGGCTCCCCCGTTCGTGGGATTCTCCAGGCAAGAACACTGGAGTGGGTTGCCATTTCCTTCTCCAATGCATGAAAGTGAAAAGTGAAAGTGAAGTCACTCAGTTGTGTCCGACTGTTAGCAACCCCATGGACTGTAGCCCACCAGGCTCCTCCATCCATGGGATTTTCCAGGCAAGAGTACTGGAGTGGGGTACCACCACCCTCTATAGTCTTGGCCAAAGTCTAGAGTTACCTCTGGCGCCTCCCTGCTTTGCTCTCTGACCCAAATATCCATGATAATTCTAACCCTAACCATTCCTTGCCACACTTAGAAAAAACATTCCCAAGCCTTTATTCTGGGAGGAAACTGTTGGCTAGCACATAGGGAGGAGAGGGAGATCCAGAAGATACTGCTGTCCCAAGTCAGACCTTTCAGGAATTCCATTTTGATGTATCTAGGCTCTTTTCTTTTTTTCTATGTATGGACAACCAAACTTGGGGTTTCCTTAAGAAAATTCATTCTTACTCTTGAAATATTACTGAAGTGACTTTCTCTTATTTGTGTTTTGCCTACAGTTTCTCCATTTTGTTGCTTTGCTACTATCATGCTATAAATGTTCTATTTTCCATGAATCCCTCAACTCTTTTATCTGCCACCTATAGCCCTTCTACATTTCTAGTGTCATTATGAATTACATTTTTTAAAATATCTTTCCTGATATTCCAATAGGCGTATGCACAGACAGAAAATCATCATGTTTAGTGTATTATCTGAATCCTTGAACATTTACTGACATTTTAAATCTCCTTGCCTGCACTGGTGAGCTTTGGTGATACCAAAATGCTTGAGTTCCCCTCTCACATACTGCCATGTCGTGCTTCTATGCCTTTAGTCCTGTTATTTTCTCTCTCTCACTCAAATACACTTCCTGCCTTTCTTCCCCTGGTGAACTCACACACTTGTCCTTTAAAACTTAACCCAAGTGATCTTTTTCCAGAAAAGAACTAACCAAGCAGATATATAAATAAATAAGATTTCTCTGACAACACAGTTTGAATTAAGTACCCCCATCTCTAACAGCGCTTCCCAGGTGGCACAGTTTCTAAAGAATCTGCCAGCCAATTCAGAAGACACAAGCGATATGGGTTTGGTCCCTCAGTCTGGAAGATCCCCTGGAGGAGGACAACCCACTCCAATATTCTCACCTGGAAAATTCCATGGACAGAGGAGCCTCATGGGCTACAGTCCCTGAGGTTGCCAAGAATCAGACATGCTTGAGCTAGTGCGCACGCGCGTACACGCACTTCTCTAACATCTGTCTGCGGTTTATCCTTTCATTGGGGTTGCCAGATAAAATATTTGGGAATCACTTATACTAAAATGTGTTCATCGTTTATCTGAAATTCAAATTTCACCAGGCATCCTGCTTTTGTTTTTGTTTTCTAAATTTGGCAACACAATGTATCTCCTCACTTAGTATACTGTGTAGACTTTATCTGCTTAAGTGTGTACCTCTCCGTTGGGTACTGGAAGTTCTCTGCAGGAAGGGACCATGTCTTTTTTTTTTTTTTTTGGTGGAGAGTTGTGGGCTGGTGGGATAAGAATATCTTTTTTTTTAATCTCCATATCCCTATTGGCTGATAAACTGTCTGACACACTAGGTTATTAAATTAGTTAAGAGGTTTTGGTTGCAAGTAATACAGAAAACTTAAGCCCAAGTAAGTAGTGAAGAATTTATTATAAGAAGAGTTTCAGGGCTGGAGGGCTGCTGCCCTCAGGAAGCATGTGGAACTCACTGCTCTCTTACTTCAGTTTCTCTTAACCTCTGGAGTTCCTTTTCCTTTAATTGCCATGGCTTCCTCTGCAACTCACTTCATGTGAAAAGTGGCTACACAACACTCCTGAATCGTTTCATCTCCTCTATTCAAGAAATAGACATGAATTTCTCTTAACTTTAATTCCAATTCCTAGAGAAGAGACTTCGTTCAATCAACTGCATCTAAGAAATGAGGGTCATGTAATGTTAAGTGCTGAAGAATTGATGTGTTTGAACTGTGGTGTTGGAGAAGACTCTTGAGAGTCCCTTGAACTGCAAGGAGATCCAACCAGTCCATTCTGAAGGAGATCAGCCCTGGGATTTCTTTGGATGGAATGATGCTAAAGCTGAAACTCCAGTACTTTGGACACCTCATGCGAAGAGTTGACTCATTGGAAAAGACTCTGATGCTGGGAGGGATTGGGGGCAGGAGGAGAAGGGGACGACAGAGGATGAGACGGCTGGATGGCATCACTGACTCGATGGACGTGAGTCTGAGTGAACTCCAGGAATTGGTGATAGACAGGGAGGCCTGGCGTGCTGTGATTCATGGGGTCACAAAGAGTCGGACGCCACTGAGCGACTGAACTGAACTGAACTGAATATTAATCAGAAGGCCCACCAGTGTTGACTCAATGGCTTGATTTTGGAGGAGGTGCAGACACAATTTTCTACTACATAGATGCTACAGTAGTCAAGTTCTCCAGAAAACAGAACCCATAGGATAGCCATATAACAGACCAGTCTTTTTTTTAAAAAGTCATCCTGTTACTGAGCCCAAGATTGTTCTGCTTACCTCACAACAGGCCAATAAATTGGGAGATGAGTTCTTAGAACAAGAAATAATTATTTTAATCAGAAAGCTAGCAGACTGAGAAGTTGGTAGACTAGCCTCTCAAAAAAACCAACTTGTCTCAGTCAGAATTCAGGGTCCTTTTATATACAAAACGGGGAGGGGCCCCTGTGGCACCGACCAATGGGGCAGCAGGAGCACTAACGGTCGCTAGCTGACAGTTGCTCGCTACTGGTCGCTTGCTTGGGGGAGGGGCCGATGTGAGCACCAACCAACGGCCGCTATAACTCGTACCCGCCACAACCGGTGCCCATCTCGCCACCACAGTACCCCGAGCTGAAAGGTGTGACTCTAGAAAGCTGCCAGGTCCGAAGTAACCGCCGCTCCAGCAATGTCATCCTCCGTCCCCAGTGGAGCGAGGCTTGCAGGCGGCAGAGATCATGAAGGCCACGCAGAGGCAGTTGACACACCCGTTAACCAGGACCACTGCCTGAGGCGGTGGGAGCCGAGGGCTCAGCCTTTCTCTGGCCCCACCAGTCACCTCATGACCAACAAGGCGGTCCGGGAGCTGGCACCTCCTGAGTGGAGCTCCCGTGTGCCAGTTTGTACAGCTGTGGGTAGTGGGAGCAGTGGCCTAATGAGTTAGGCGCAACTGGGCTCAGAGAGGCGCGATGAATCAGCCCCTGCCTCAACAGAGAGCACTAGCCAGTCCAGGGAGGGAAAAGGGAAGGGATCATCACACCTCGGGTTTGGGCTGGGGAGCCACCACTACAATCATATGATTTGATTCTCACATTCGTTCCATTCCAGCCTTCCTGTTAAGAGTTTCGAAAGAAACAGCACATACCATTAATCTCTCACCGTTCAAAGCATAATGAAAGCCAAGCGCTCAATGATGCAATGTGTTGTCAAAACAGCTCCAGGCATTTTTTTAAAATTGAAGTATAGTTGATTTAAATATGGTGTACCTTTCAGCTGGAGAAGACCATAATTCAAAAAGATACAGGCACCTTCATGTTCATTGCAGCACTATTTACAATAGCCAAGACATAGAAGCAACCTAAATGTCCATTGTAAATAGTCATTGACAGATAGATGGATAAAGATGTATATGTATACAGGAGTTTCCAAGGTGGCGCTAGTGACAAAGAATCCACCTGCTAATGCAGGAGACTCAGGAGAATTTGATCCCTGAGTCAGAAAGATCCCCTGGAAGAGGGTATGGCAACCCACTCCAATATTCTTGCCTGGAGAATCCCATGGACAGAGGAGCTTGGCAGGCTACAGTACATAGGGTTGCACAGAGGTGGATACATCTGAAACAACTTAACACACATAAGGATATATACAGGCTTTTTTCTTTTTTTTTTTAACTGACTTAAACTGTTCTCCATAAAACCATCTTAAAACATATGCTATGGGGCTTCCCTGGTGGTCAGGTGGTTAAGAATCTGCCTGCCAATGCAGGGTACATGGGTTCGATCCCTGGTCCAGGAAGATCCGACATCCTGAAGAGCAACTAAGCCCAAGTACCATAGCTATTGAAGCCTTAGTGTTCTAGAGCTCTGCAACAAGAGAAGTTACTGCAATGAGAAGTCCATGAACCACAACTAGAGAGTAGCCCCAGGTCGCCACAACCAGAAAAAGCTCATGCACAGCAAAGAAGACCTGGTGCAGTGTCCCCGCCCCACCCCCCACCTCCGAAAACTATGGTGTTTTCCTCAGATCTACAAACAAAAGGATTCTAGAAGAAGCCCTTTGTTTGGGGGTATAGTGTATAGTGTGTTAGTCACTCAATCATGTCTGACTCTCTGCAACCCTATGGACTCTAGCCTGCCAGGCTCCTCTGTCCATGGAATTCTCCAGGCAAGAATACTGGAGTGGATTGCATTCCCTTCTCCAGGGGATCTTCCCAACCCAGTGATCAAACCTGGGTTTCCTGCATTGGAGCAGATTCTTTACTGTCTGAGCCATCAGGGAAGCCTTGTTTGGCAGTGGCAGGGCTAAAAAGTGAGTTAAAGTAAGAGAGAGTTGCTGAGGTCAAGACGAGAACTGAGAAAAGTCTTTGTAATTATAACTGAATCTGTTCAATAAACATGGATGGCATTAGAATTTTCCTGAACCATCTGGAAAATCTTAATTACACAGCTATATACTTAAGTTTAGGAGGTTACATTGAAACCACTATATTTTTGATAGCTGAAGCAATAGGAACTTTATTATGTACGTAACACTAAGAGTTGAGGCTTTCTAGGTGATGTTCGTTCAGCATCTCCCCGGCATCTCCAGAGTAGCAGCTCTAAGTGGTACATAACAAAATGAGGAAAGGCCAGAAACTGGTCCCCATTTCCTTTTTTGTTTTTTAATCTTTATTGAATTTGTTACAGTATCACTTCTGTTTTATATTTTGGTTTTTTGGCTCTAAGACATGTGGGATCTTAGCTCCCTGACCAGTGATCGAACCTGCAACCCCTGCATTGGAAGGCAAAGTCTTAACCACTACCAGGGAGGTAGCCCCCATTTCTTTTTCTATTATCATATCACCTTTTTACCCTAGAGAGAAAAATAGTCACCCTAAAATAAAAGTTTTCATAAGTGACATAGCATTAGTACTATCTATTTCAGTTATGTCAAATAATCATATATATATATATAAAGACAAAATTGTGATTTTACCAGAAACAAAATATCTCTGTGATTTTCAGAAGCTAGATAGCTGGGATGGTGGAGGAAACTGGCTAGTCTGGTTTTAAGCTGGATTTGGGTTTTCTCCATCTGTTTCCAGGCACACGGTGCTGCACAGGGCAGGGAGTCGGCTCAGCAGAACCTTGGATTTGGTTCTAAGGGTCCTGGGTTGAGAAAGGGTGACTGGAAAAGATCTTGGGATGGCCAGAAGCTAGGTATGGCTGGAAGTGAGAGAGAAGATCCCAGGAGGGAGAGGGCTTCCAGTCTTAAGGGGGCAAGAAAAGGTGCAAAAGTCGCCTGAGAGCAATGGGTAGGCGGCAGGCGGGTCACTGTCGCTGGTCTGTTTGGGAAGCACAAGCTTAAGGGGAGAGCCAGCGAGGGGGATGCGGGGAGTCCAGGGTGCTTCCGAATGATCAGGAAGACTTAAGCCAAAGGGATCTTGCACAGCTGTAGAGAACAGGGGAGAGAAATTTTTAAGGTTATTGCAGCCAAGAGCCAGGAGCCAAGGGGTGCAGGAAGTGTGGGTCGGACTTAGGCATGGCTGGCCGGTAATAGGTGGGAGATACTGATTTGGAATTTTCTAGTCTTGCCCTCCTTGGGGAGAATCACAGAAGGAAGGAGCCAGGATGGCCTGGGCTCTGCAGCTGCCTCTGGTGGAGAAGGTGACTGAATACGGCTGGGGTAGGACTTTGATGCTAGTCTGTCCTGGATCCGCCAGCAACTGGTACTGGTACCTGTAGCAGAGGTGAAGGAGACCCTGCACCTTCTAAATAACAAAGGTAGGGGACAGAATAAGGGGGTATAAAAAAAGTGTAAAGAGCTAGTTTGTTTCTAGTTCTTCCAAGGAAGAGGAACTTGTTTCTTTTGTTGTTTTGAGTATTGTGGGAGAAATGGACAAAGAGCTAGTAGGCAGTGTCAGGAAAAATGACTCCTAATTAGCAAGCAGATGAGTGTTGAGAGACTGTTGTGTGTTGTGGGCGACTTGGAGACGCTTAATGTGTGTGTATGTGAGGGTAGTTTGCACTGGACTAAAGAAGAGGCCACAGTGAACTTGTAGGTGGTAGGGAATTGAAGCTTGATGATAAATATTGGTTGACTGCTTGGGAGGAAATGTGAAACTTCAGTGACGAAATCCACATCACTGCAGCTTTACTCAACTGTAGGGTTTCTGATTTTTAAAACATAAGCAGTGAAATGAAAAAGTGTCAGAAATAACTTTTAGATGCTTCTAGACTTTCATGTGTTAAGCCAAATGTTGATAATACCTAAAAATCTATTTTGAAAGCAAAGAAGAGGAAGAAACTAAACAATTAAAGGATAAAAGTACATAGATTATATAGAATTTTCCCTCAAAGTACAATAAGTGGGGGAAAAAAAAGATCAGAGAACCAAAGAAGGTTGTAAAATGAGTTGAATGGCTCTTTCCAGAGGATAGTTAATGCAGGATTGTTTGATTGTCTCTGCTCTTTCATTAGTGCATACTGTGAGAGTCAGAATTGGAATATTAAGGACTAAGATGCAGAATACTAACTCTGGGTGGTAAGGGGGGATTTGGGCTCAGGGTTGGGAGGTCAGTGCTGGGTCAGTAGGCATCTGCATCAAGTTCACACTGGTTGTGATCTTCTGACAAAGAGCAGGCCTGAAGGAAGAAAGAAGATAAGGCAAAGATGATATGATATGGGCTGTGAAATTTGGAGGTGAGACAGGCAAGAGAGAATAAATCAGCAAGAATGGCTTAAAAAATCCTTTCTTATTCCAGTTTTTGCTGAGTATTTTCATGAAATTACTACAAAAGGGGCAAGGCACACATTTCAGTATCAGTGGTGGTTCCTGCTCTCACCGACCTCTACCCTATTGGCACCCGTCCACAAGCAGGTTGTGCCTGGGGCCTTTGAAAAGGTAACTGAACCCAGCTGGACAAGGGGCCTGGAGGAAAAGCAGTTTTAATCGAGGGCAGTTCGTGGAACTCTGTCTGCACACATCAGCACTTCAAAGAAGTGCTAGGCAGAGCATGCCGTCGTCCTGCTGAGGTGAAACTAATTTTTTCTGTCTACCTGTTTCTCTCCTAAGCATTCTGTTTCTGATTTAATTCTTGGCTTTAAAAAATAATGAATTGTAAAGCTTTGCCTTTCTCTTAATTTTACCCAATTCCCTATTTTTATCTATCAGAAGGCTTTATTGTAGTGTGCAGCACAGAAAAAATAAAAAGATAATTCAATCTATGGTGGGTTAGCGGAGAAGGCGATGGCACCCCGATGGCACCCTTCTCCGGTACTCTTGCTGGGAAAATCCCATGGATGGAGGAGCCTGGTGGGCTGCAGTCCATGGGGTCGTGAAGAGTCGGACATGACTTCACTTTCACTTTTCACTTTCATGCACTGGAGAAGGAAATGGCAACCCACTCCCTTGTTCTTGCCTGGAGAATCCCAGGGACGGGGGAGCCTGGTGGGCCGCCATCTATGGGGTTGCACAGATTCGGACACAACTGAAGTGACTTAGCAGCAGCAGCAGCAGCAGTATATGAGGTATTAATCTATCATATTTGGTACTCTAAAGAGCAGTTGTCCCCCTTCCCAGGTGGCTCAGCTGGTAAAGAATCTGCCTGCAGTGCAGGAGACCCGGGTTTGATCGCTGGGTGGAGAAGATCCCCTGGAGAAGGAAATGGCAACCCACTCCAGTCTTCTTGCCGGGAGAATCCCGTGGACAGAGAAGCCTGGCGGGCTACAGCCCATGGGGTCGCAAAAGAGTCAGACATGACTTGGCAAATAAACCACCATAAAGATCAGTTGGTTGTCGCAGAACATACCAATCCGTTGCCTTTATCCTTCTGACATTTTGAGGCCCAACCTCAAAATTCAAGAAAAAAAATGTGTAATTATTTTACAAAGTATTATGTGCAGGGTGAATGTAAGGTTGATACTTAATAATAAAATGAGTACCTATGAACTCACTACCCACTTTTAAGAATAAAGGACCATTACCATCATATCAAGAGAAGGCGATGGCACCCCACTCCAGTACTCTTGCCTGGAAAATCCCATGGACAGACTGACCAACTTATCAAAACGGTTTTTACAAATCATGCTTTTGGTGTTGTGTCTCACAGCTATAACCAAGCCAAAGGGGACCTAGATTTTCTTCTATTCTATCTTCTAGAAGTTTTATGGATTTGTGTTTTACATTGCTGTTGCTGTTGCTAAGTCGCTTTAGTCGTGTCCGACTCTGTGCGACCCCATAGACGGCAGCCCACCAGGCTCCTCCGTCCCTGGGATTCTCCAGGCAAGAACACTGGAGTGGGTTGCCATTTCCTTCAATGCATGAGAGTGAAAAGTGAAAGTGAAATCGCTCAGTCGTGTCTGACTCTTAGCGATCCCATGGACTGCAGCCCTCCAGGCTCCTCCGTCCATGGGATTTTCCAGGCAAGAGTACTGGAGTGGGGTGCCATTGCCTTCTCCAATACATTAGGCCTATGATTAATTTGGAGTTAATCTTTGTGAAAAGGGTAAAAGCTGTGTCTAGATTATTTATTTTTTTTGCATGTAGATGACCAATTGTTGTAGCACCATTTGTTGAAAAGACTGTCCTTTATCCATTGAATTGCCTCTGTTACTTTCTCAGTGATAACTTGACTACATTTTTGTGGTTCTACTTCTGGACTCTTTTCTGTTTCACAGATGAGTTTGTCTGTTCTTTTACTGGTGTCATACTGACTTAATCACTATGGCTTTATAGTAATTCTTCAAGTTGGGTAGTATCAGTCTTCCAACTGTGTTCTCCAGTTTTGGGTTGGCTATGCTGGGGATTTTCTCTTTCCATATAAAATTTATAATCTCTTTGTTGATATCCACAAAATAACTTGCTGAATTTTAATTTGGGATTGAATCTATAGGTCAAATTGGAGACAACCGATCCCTTAACAATTTTTTATCTTCTTATCCATGGACACGGAATAGCTTTCTATCTGTATAGATCTTTGACTTCTTTCATCAGAGACTCACAGTTCTCCTCATGTAGATCTCATACATATTTTATTAGGTTTATGCCTAAGTGTCTGCTTCTGGGGGGCACTAATTCAAATGGTGGTGTTGCTCTATCTGAAACTAATATAGTGAATCCACTTGGCTTTGGTTAGTATTTTCATGGCATTTCTTTTTCCATTCTTTTCCATTTAATTTAGCTGTCTTTGTATTTAAAGTAGATATCTTATAAATAACATACAGTTGGCTGTCGGTTTTTTGTTTTTTGTTGGTGTTTTAAAGGCCAGATTTGGAGGTGATGGCCAGTGCTTTCATTCATTCCATTGCAGAGAAGGCAGCCACGTGCCGTGCCTCGCTGCAAGGGCAGCAGGGAAGTGCAGTCCAGCTGTGTGGCCAGGGAGCAGGGAGGTACAGGTTGTGAAATGAGTCTGAGTCACAAAGGACTGCACACATGTGTGAGAATATTCTTGAAGTAAGTGAGGTCAGCAAGGGCTTGGTCTTTGTACTGAAGTCATGTTTATGTTAAAAAAATGTGTTGCAGAACTCTGCACCTCCCCTGTGTAGTGTCAGCATCTCTAGATGAGGCTAGAACGATGTATTTTGCCCACCTGTTCTAGTTGCTTCTGGAGGTGGTGTGGCACAGTGAAAAAACATTGGCGTTGAAATCCCCAGTTTGCCACTTATTAACCCTGTGAATTTGAGCAAATCACCTAAGCTCTTGGAGTCTCAGTTTCTTTATTGTTAAATGGGGGGCAGAAAGAAACTAGGTAAAGCAGTCAACATTTATGGAGGTGCTCCTGTGTGACACGTTCTGTAGTCCATTGGGAAATAGCGGAGATCTGCTAGTGTTGGAGGGTTTCTTATGAAGACGTGGGTCACAGTGGCTCACCATGGGGGCGGGGGCACTGGCAGCAGCAGTCCTGGGAGGTGCCCCTTGGTCTGAGCCCTCCTCGAGTTTGTAATTCACTCTGACGGTTGTTGATTTTCACATTGTTCAGTCTTTTTCTTGTTTTGAGGACAGGCGTGACAGCTTCGACACTCTACATGTTGGACCAGAAACCACCCACCACCTCTTTTTGTACAACCTGTGAGCTAAAAACAGTTTTTACATTCTTAAAACGGTTGAGAGAAGTCAAAAGAATATTATTTCATGACAAGTGAGAAATACATGAAAATCAAATTTTAGCATCCCTAATTTTTATTGGAGCACAGCCATGCTCATTTATTTACTGACTGTTTATGGCTGCTTTCACACTACAGAGTTAAGTAGTTTTGACAGAGACCTTATGGCCCACAATGCCTAAAATATTTATTATCTGGATCTCTCAAAATGTATTTATATTTTCCATCTCCTTTTCTCTCTGTGCTACACTCTGGGTAATTCTGTCATACCAATTCATTTAGATCTCTTTAGCTGTATCTAAACTGCTGGTTTAGCCATCATTTCTTTTCTTCAACAATTATATTTTTAATTCCTAATATTGTATTCTTTTCCAAGTCTCTGGGGCAGGTTTTGATCATTTCTTCTTAATCACTCATTTTTGTAGTACTGTTTCTTAAACACTTCATACCTATTTATCTTATATACTATATCTGGTAATTCCATTATTTGAATTCTTTGAGCTCTAAATCTGATGTTTTCGGCTTCTGTTATCAATGCTGGTCTGTTTCCTTTTGTATTTGTTTACCTTTCACTGTGATCTTATATTAGGGGCCTCCCTGGTGAGTCAGATGGTAAAGACTCTGCCTGCAATGCAGGAGACTCAGGTTCGATTTCTGGGTTGGGAAGATCTCCTGGAGAAGGGAATGGCATCCCACTCCAGTATTCTTGCCTACAGAATTCCATGGAAAGAGGAGCCTAGGGGCACTACAGTCAATGGGGTCACAAAGAATCAGACATGACTGAGTGACTAACACTCTATTTGGTAGATACAGTCTGTGGTCCTATGTGGTCTTGTCCGGAATATGGATGAGTTTGCTCTGCTGAAAGCCAGAGAGATGACTCTGAGCTGGAGCACTAGAGCCTTCTTCCAGTTTATCTGGTTTAATCTGAATCTTAGGTTTAGTTCTTCAGGCTTTCTTTGTTGACCTGAGACATTTTTTCTCAATTCCAGCAACAGTATTAGAAATGCAACTGGTAGCCAACCTTAGGCTTATCTGTCTTTACTGTTTACATGCTCTTCAACCTTTTTAGCTCAGCTCTTTTTTATTCTTCTGGCCCATGGGAATTCCTTGTAATCTCAGCAGTATAATAAAAAAATTTTTTTCTGTGCAGTCTAGATGTTTTGTAACAGGAGGTTTCCTGGCCATTTAATCTGTCATACTGCCAGAGCAGGAGTCCTATCCAATTCTTTCTTCTTCACTTAGAAATAACTTTGCCCCCCTGTTGCTGGTTTAGCTCCTTCTCAGTACCAGGTAAGGGAATAATTTCTACACTTCCTATTGTCTCCTTTTCTTTGCTGCACCCCTATGCCTGTCCCTGTCTTTAGTACTCACTTTATTCCTTTGATAGATAACCAAACTTTGAGTCAATGGTGATGGTACCTTCTCTTTGACTAAAGAACAGCTGTACTTTGGTTTCTTGCCAAGGGTAGGATTTGGCTGTGGCTCTTTTCAAGCATCTTGGGTCTCGTTCTGCTTCCTCCCATTTCTAAGCACATACAACCTCTCTTCCCCTCCCTAAACTATTGAAACATGCTCTTTGTTGACATGGTTTAATTTTTACTTACTGATGTCTTTATTTCAGATCTCTCCTGCGGAATCAGTGTTCTTTCTTGTTCCTTGGGTCTCCAGAGTATGGCTTAAAGCTAAGTGCTTTTCGTCCTTTCTTCATATCACGGCCCACATACTGTTCTGTCATTTTTAGACTGATTGGTTACTTCTGCAGCTAATGCCATCAGTTACAAATGGCTTTATATGCAGAGATAAGGCAGATGAAAATGCATTGTAAACTGTAAAGTCCTGTACAATGCTAAGGGCTGTTCAAGGCTGAGAGACACAGTATAATTTAGGTTTCAGCTGAAGCAACTGTTCCTGAATTTGATTATGCAGAAAAAAAGTCTTAAAGCCTTCTGGAGCTGAAAAGTAGTCTGTACAGGAAGAGAAGTTTGAGTCTTTCAAGGGGGAAATGGAATATCCTATTTAGAAGCTGTTGTGGATTCAATTCTTCCTCTGTTTAAATACAGTAAATTCATTTTTGTCAAAGACTGAGGACAAAAGAACCACTGAGGAGTCCTTCAACTTAGCCTTCCAATGGTTTTCATCTCTCTCAGTTTGTAACTGTGCAGAGGCACAGAAGACAGTGACAGCAACCATCAAACACGATGGGGAAGAGTACAAGAAATTAGTGCCAGTGGACAGGATGGCCACAGATCTTCCAGAAGGTGATGTTAACTCAGAATGAACTAACCGCGTCAGCCAGGCTGTGGTTCCAAGAGTAAAACTGGGAAGAGGCAGGTTTGTCATATATGTCTGAGGAGGAGGAACTAGGAGACCTTAAAATATCGCAGAAAAAGCACTGGATTAGGATTATGGAGATGGTTTTCTTGGTGAAAAAAAAAAAGCTAAATTGGCACATGAGGACACCAGTTCCTTGTTCAGGATCAGGTTGCTTTCCAGTTCAAATCCTGTGACTCTCTGGTCATTATTAGTTGACATGGTTTTGCTCAAGTTGAAAAAGTAGGCCTTAATTAATGTTTTTGGTTTGTTTATCTGAATCCCCTGCTTAAATTAAAACATGGTTCTGATTCTCTTGTTTCTGTATTCCTGATGCGTGCAGGCAGCTACTGAAATTGATGCAGGAAAGAGAAAAGACACACATATTCTCCCTTTTCCCTAGGAACTAACTCTGTCTTTTCTGTTGTATATACTCAAGTCCTAAAACAGCCCAACAGAAGCCCAACATGCCAGAATTTCCAGTTTTGTTACTAAGGCACGTGATAACATGGGGACTTTGTCCCTTCTGTTTCCCACAACACTTTTCAGACACCCCAGCATAAGGAATTCCAGAACTTTTTGATAGGACTCTTTGCACAACAAAGTGTAATAGTAATTCCTAGTGTTATAAACATTCCAGAGTATTTTAAGAACTTGTTCTATTTGTCTTTCAGTCCCAGACTTAAGGGCACAACAGAAAGCTTGCTCTTTGCATTCTGTGGATCACTGCAACTTCCTGCTGTTAATGGTATTTCTGTTAACTTCTGACTGACTCCTGGGTGATTAATTCTAAGTTGGCAGGGCAGGGATTCTCATTCATATCCCAAGGCATGACCTACCATTTAATCCTTCCATTTTCTTTCATGATATCTGGATTGTAGTCTAGATTGGATTCAAGGGCTCCCCAGCTTCCTAGATACTAGAAGATGAATCCATTGGCTATTCAAGTTTGAGTTATGCCTACCCAGGCAGTCTTCTGCAAATCTTCCTGCCTCCAGATGCATAGGCCCCTAAAGCTCTTCGGATCAGAATCTCTCCTCCTTGTACAGCTCTCCAATAGCAAGGCTTTATCTTCCCTTCATTTCCATTTTTGCCTCAAAGCATCTATCCTGAAGTCTTCCAAATATGGCTTCAGAAGAAAAAATCACTTAAGAGCCTGTCCTCAGAATTTAATTCTCCTAATTAAAACTTATTTCTCTCCCTACTAGACTGTAAGCTTCTTCATGCTGATAAGGATCTATGTCTCTTTCTATGTGGACTCCAGCACTTGCAACCATATCTAGCATATAGTAATCACTTCATGCTCATTCCAAGAGGGACTGAATGAATAAATTAACAACTACTTCACTTAATGAACATGGAGTGAATCGAACAAGAGAGGCAATTACCTGTATTGAGAAATAATCTACTGCCTTCCAGCTCCTTATGAGGAAGAAAACTTGACTTGGTGTTTTCTTGGTGTACAAATCCGTCTTCCATACCTGGGGTGGCTTCTGCAGGTGATCAGAGATATGGCAAGTTCTTTTGCTTCCTAAAGTGGCAAACACTCACAAGTGGTCAAAAAACCTTTTGCTTAATGTTCCCCAGATCCCAAATAAACAGGAAGGCATATGATATTTTGAATTTTTGTTCAAACTTTCCCCTTAACTTAAGCATGTCTTTAGAAATATAATGTAGGAGCATAAGCCAATAGTAAGAAACCATCCACAAGGCTGAACTCTTAAAAAAAATCATTTTATTGATCCTTTACCATACAAAATTTATTCAAATTACACCCATTTGAAGTGGTAAGATCACAGCTAGAGAACAGGTTACCCTGTAACAAATCTATTTACAAAATCCATCATAAAAGCTTTTTTTTTTTTTTACATTATATTACATATTTTCTTTTTTAAACTAGCATACAACACAAAGCTAAACTGATTAGTAGTTTGCATACTCCCAATTCTGGGAGAAATACTTCCTTTTGACAAAATCTCGTACCCCACAGGAAAAGAAATTCCCACAATCGGACAGTTGCCACCCGACTCACTCTGCAAGGCATCTTCCTTCAAATCCCTCATTTCGTACACACGAGTTGTCATGCACACACTGAGTTCTTACTTTCTTTTTCCTGAAAGCTAAAGCTTTAAATACTGCAATTGTATTTACAGATCTACACTTACAACAAAAATGAACACAAGAACCACCACAACAAGAACAACAACAAGAAAAAAAAAATAACACTCTTTAAAAATTACAAACCAGCTAGAAAATATTCTGGCAGTGTTTACAAATTAATTGCTATTTTTGTACAAAATTGCTAGATAATGAAAATATGAGACTGCATATCAACTTAAATAAAATGATTACTACGCACAAATCTGTACATATAAACACACACCTAACACTGTTTGACAGCTCATGTGTTGCTCTTTATACAATTTACTCTCTAAGGCTCACGCAGTCATAATTCGCATACTTGTAACTTTTAGCCATTTCATGTGTGAGCTTTAATAGCAGCAACTCAATGGTACCAGGAAACCTGCATACTCAGTACTTAAAGTAACACAAATACTGTAGTACTAACCCACTTCGTGTGCCAGAAACTTATGTCAAAAAGAAAATGACTAATGCAAACAGAATACAGTATGGACGTCTACTTACTATACACCAGTTAAGCCCATTAACTGGGAAAGCCTTATGCATGAAGGAACTTTTAAGACTTATTAGGATTCCTTTCGTTTTTTAAAACAATAAATACGGCATCACGTTACGAAAAGGTTTAACGAGAAATTCAACCAAACACACAACCACCTAGCCAGGTGAGCTCAGTCTTTAGACTTTGGGAAAAAATCAGCTTTGTGCAGCTGGCAAAGAGAATTACACAGAGGCAGCTAACCAGATGAGATAAATATGGGAAATAGGGAAAAGCTTGGCATAAATGGTTTCCCATACAGGAAAAAAACCCCACAGTGCATTTCCAGTAGGCACTTGACACAAAGCTCCCCCTCCCTCCCCAACCCAATGCTTCATCTCGGACCAGGTCCAGTGTGTGTCCAGGGGAGGAGGGTGGGGATGGAGGCCGAAGAAAAAGGAGGATAAACTGCACCTTTGTTTTTCTTCTCAAACATACACCCATGCATACCTACACAAATAGTTTAAAGTGCTGGTGTCATTTGTGTTGACCCCACCACCACTTTGCATATTGTGGAAATCTACCTAGAGTAAATTGGCTGGGGCTTTCGTGGGTTTTGTTTTGTACTTTTCCTAAGGGATATAAGTAAGGAATATTCTGTAAGATGGTATGGAAAAGCCCAAATGAACTTTTTGGCCAACCCAGTATTTCTTTTTTCCCATCCTGTTGAATCGAGTGCCTACCACGTGCCTCCCACTGTGTCGGGCAGAACAGCAATTCAACTCAACCATTCTTGGTGTTGAGGTTTAATTTATTTATTAGATGACTCCCTCATTCCCACAGTCGTTAGCATCCAAAGAATGGATGTGAGGTACTCTGCCACATTCCCAGTGGGAGATGGCCATCTACCCCGTGGCCAATGGGAAAGCCATTCTTGGATTCAACTGGTAGGATTTTGCCGCTGTCAGGAAGCCTCCGACTTGGGACGCCATTCCTAAAGAGTTAAGCGGAAGATGCCCTGGCATCCTGCCCTGCCTTTTTTCTACAGCCCCAGCTTTCCTTGGTCCAACCTGCTCCTTCACAGTGGAAGGGGGAACAGGGGCTCTGGCCAGGACTCCTGTAGCCCCCGACACAGTGGGAGCTCCCTGCTCTCAACGGCTGAAGTGAAGTGCTACTGATAGCATGCTACTCACGACAGGGGATGTCCTTCTCCCCAGAGGCCTCTCCATCCGACCCCATCCTGAGAAGTGGTCTCCCTGAGTGCAGTGTAAGAGCCCTTTCCCCGGTCACAGGGGGCCTGGGAAGCCCAAGGGACGGAGGGATCCATCCATACCTGCTGCTCCTTGGGGTCTGACCTGGTTCTCTCCAATGGGCCACCCCCGTCAGTGAGAGCTCCACTCGCTCCGAGCACCCCCTCCTGGGGAAGGATGCGAGATGGGGCAAAGCTTCTCGCCGAGGCTATTAAGCCTTAGATCACACATGCTCTGATCAGTAGAGGTTCTCTACCTCTGCTTAAAATAATTTGAATTAGCAAAAACCGCTTCAAAGTAAACAATTAAATTGAAATGGTTGATGGGTGCCACAGGAATGCTTAAATGGCAGCTAAAAAAAAGGAAGAAAAAAAAAAACAATCCACAAAGAACTCCTAAGTAGGCATTTGCTATAAACTTCAAACTTACAAATACGTTGGGGGCAAGAGAGTGGGAGTGGTTTATGGAGACAGGAAAATCCACAACAGCTTAGAGGGGCAGAACTCGACTGTTCTTCTGTATCTGCAATGAATATTGGAGAACAGTTTCTTCATCCGAAAGGCTGTGGAAGATCTCTTGGCCTCCAAGTGGGACACGCGGTCCATAGCTTAAACTGAATTATGACAGTAATTTAAATATTCCTAAGAAGAGCTGAAGAAATCCATTTCATACTTTTGCATGACTTCAAGTTTACAGTTCCTGCAGTTTCCATCCCAAATTAGCAGACCCCAAAGACATGCATTCTGCGGAGAAGGCACGGCTTGAAATGCTATTAAGGAAGATTGCTGTTTTCGAGTGGGCCAGGTGGCCAGACCCCATTCTACAGCCCATCCGTCAGGCACAGCAAGCCAATCCGGGAGGGAGGGAGGGAGGAAGAGGACGGGTGAGAGACACCTGATTGCACATTTTCTCACTTGCTGACTCATCCAGGAGATTTTGGAGCCTGGGGCAAGGCAGGGCTTTCCCAAGGGAGCCTGCAACTGTGCGTTGATAGACAGTTTTGTTTTTTTTAATTCATTAAAATGTCAGCTTTGTCCTGAAGTCTGTAGTTTACTTCATGATACTATCTTGGAGGAAGAAGGGAGGAAGGGACAACACTGCATGACACATGTTCTGGTTCCATAATAAAAAAATATTGGTTTATAAGGGGAGTTCACACAAAGCATAATCAACTACACATAAAGTCTTCCACCAGCGGGAGCTTTTCCAAATCGTAAGCATCAAAGAGATCACTGATGCCTTCTTCCTCCCCGAGGCTTAGGAGATAGTCTTCTTGGAGCAGGGGAGGCAGTAAGTTCACAAATGGTCCTTCTAGGTTGGAAGGAATTTGGTCCTCAGTCTGCTGTAAAAGGTTGGCCGGGGAGGCCAGAGGAGAAAGGTTTGCCATAGAAATCGAGCAATCACTATGTCCTGAGTTGGTTGAAGCCAAGTCTGAGAAGAAAGAAAAAGGTGGTGGAAACAAGAAAATAAGTCAGGCAGAAATCTAATCTGGAGGAAGCATATACATGTTGCTGTTATAGAAGCATGCGCTCTTTCGCTAAGGACAATTAGATGACATTACGACGTTGTTGTTTAGTCTATAAGTCATGTCCAACTCTTGTGTCTCCATGGACTGTAGCCTGCCAGGCTCCTCTGTCCATGGAATTTCTCAAACAAGAATACTGGAGTGAGTTGCCACTTCCTTCTCCAGGGGAACTTCACAACCCAGGGATGGAACCCATGTCTCCTGTATTGGCAGGCAGATTCTTTACCACTGAGCCACTAGGGAAACCTGACATTATGGTATAGATCACCTCTTATACTAATGTGCATTGTTAAGTAGGGACTCTGGTCAGCTTTTTTTTGTTCTTGTCTACTAACTCATCTTTTAAAATATCAACTGTTAACAAATAAGAATACAGGTAGCTTCAAAGATTAGAGACTAACAAGTTCAAAAACAAGTTTCTGATACCAGTTAGCCATCCTTTAGGAAAAACAGAACAAAATATGCAGATGGAAAAGCTGGCTTCCCCACAGAGATCACTGATTTTAACTTAGTCTTTTCTTTTTTTTTAACAACTAGCTTATTAAAGATAATTCTGAAAATACAAATAAAAGGACACATCCACTTTGAAGTTCTAGGGTGGGGGAAAAAAGTGGTCTTTGGTTTTACCATTTGAGGTGCCTTTTTTTTCTCTCTCAATATTAAGTCAGATCTGATTATTTAAATCACTTCTTGCTGCTATCTTGGGAGAAAAAAATGCAGTGCATATCTCCAATCTGAGACAACAAAAAGACTACAAAGAGCTTCCTTTGCCGTGGAGACAATGAAGGGAGGGATTAGATTTATTTTTTCTTCTCTTCCCTTATTCTCTCCCCATCACACTGGGGGGGAAAAATTAAGATAAAACTTCTTGGGCAAAAGGCTTCCTTCTCCCAACTTTTTTTCAGTTCCCTCTCCAACGATCTGTGATATCACTCAGAGGTATGTGGCCAAGTATAGCTGGTGGTTCAGCTGGACAGCTCACACCTCCACTCTTCATTTTCGCTGGTTTTCCAAAACACTGTAAAGAAACCGTTTCTGCTGATAGCAAAAGCCTGAGGGGACTCCATTAAGTGGGTGGAGGAGCCGTTTGCCCAAGATCATTATTTTCTTCTGCAAACTATTCGGAATTTTTTTTTTAATGTAATATTAATGATAGAAATTTTTGTTTCTTGCCAAGACTTGTGATTCTGATACTGGATCCTTCTAGTTACCTTCATTTTTAACATAGTTTCCAAATGACAAAAGTGGAATTTTTACCTTTGGAAGTGGGTTTAGGGATATTCCCATTGTGGTCTTGGTTGTTTGTTTTCATTGGACTGTGTGTTTCAGTCTCTTCTGGACACAAATAAACCTCAATGGGTCCTTGGGTACTTGCCAAATGTATCTGTAGGCTCTATGAATAGAAGTGAGAAAAGTTCAAACTGGAAGCTGTTTTGTAATGTTCATGGAAAAATGGAAAGTAAGGGTAATTTTCACTGTTGCGTTTGCTTCTCCACTGGTAGGCTATCTCAGTCAATGACTGTTAACCTCTAGAGCAGGGGTCAGCAAACTACAGCCCGAAGGTAAATTCTGTCCACCAACTGGCTTTGTAAATAAAGTTTTATTGGGAAAAGTTACACCTATTCTCACTGTTTATCTGTTGCCTCTGGCTTCTTCTTCTTCTTTTTTTTTTAATGCTGTAACAGTAGGGCTGTGCAGTTGAGTAGTCCCAACAGACTATAGGGCTCACACAGCCAACAATATTTACTTTCTGGCTCTTTATAAAGAAAAACTTTGCTGATCCCTGCCAAGAGGAGGTGAATCTTTTTTTAAAAAAAAATTCTTTTATGCAAACTATTAAAAGGTCTTTTAAATGTTCCAAATACCATATTTCCATGTTACTCATTCCTGAAGAATAGATTTTTTTTATATTGAACTTTAATCGCCACTGCATGAATAGTAAGTAGTCTTAAGTGCTAGGAACTGAGTTTAATAAAAGAATACAGAACACTTATATTTAAAATTCTTAATCTATGTCATAAACCTATTATGATCATTTAAGACGAGAACTCTACACTAGATGGGAGTTTGTAAATTCCATTCTTTTTATTTTGTGTGCATTCTTTTACTACATTTCTTTATCTTATAGTCTAAGCTTATATTATCAAAGTATATCTGAAAACAATCACAAAAATATGCTCTAATTCTCATCTATCAACAATCCCAAAGTCTCATTTGATTGTGTAAATGTTAATGTGTTATAAATAAATAAATTCTTTAAATGTGCTAAGATAAGGTAGGGAGCTACTTTAAAACATCTATATCTCTATTCATGGTGGGGACCATATCCAGGGTAAGCAACATAAAAGTCCCCCCTGGTTCAAATCAATCAGAACCACCAGATAACAAATTATGAAAAAGAGTAAACCACAAGAGGGACAGGGCCCCATATGCCACTTTGTAAACTATCAACCACTTTGAGTTGAATGCTCTGCTGTGTTAAAATTAGACTTTATGGACATTCAATACACAGCAAGCTGTTCATATGTTTTTAAGGTTAGGATTAAGTAAAACAGATGGGGAAGAACTCTCAAGCTTTCAGGAATATATGGATTTTAACTGACGTCAATGGTTCTTTAAACACTAGGCATTCCAATTTGTAGCAACACGGATGGACCCCGAGAGTGTCATACTGAGTGAAGTCAGTCAGATAGAGAAGGAAAAATATCGTATGACATCCCTTATATGGGGAATCTAAAAGGAAATGGTACAACTTACAAAACATAGACTCACAGACTTAGAAAATGAGCTTATGGTTGTGGGGGTAGGGGGACAGCTGGGAGTTTGGAATGGCCAGGTACACACTGCTACATTTAAAATGGATAACCAACAAGGACCTACCATATAGCACATGGAACTCTGCTCAGTGTTACGTGGCAGCCTGTATGGGAGGGGAGTTTGGGGGAGGACGGATACATGTTCTATGCATGGCTGAGTCCCTTCACTGTTCACCTGAAACTATCACGACATAATCAGCTATACTCCAATACATAATACAGTTTATAAGGAGAAAACCAAAAAGACACCGGGCATTCCAAAAAGATCTCTGCAGATGAACAGAGATATCTCCTTACCTCTATTGGGTCAGGCACTTCAAGTCTTGTTTCTGGAGGGGCTTTCACAACTATAACAGTTTGGTCTTTAAGGCCACTAATTTTTCGAATATCTTGATATGTAACATAAGCTAACGTAATGAGCGTTAAGGAACTCTTCCAACTAATTGTCTCAGATGTAACCACTATGAACAGAACCAAATAGATGCATGGAAAAAAATTTAAGTATTTTACGTCTTATTATCTCCTTGTAGATCTTCCAAACAACAAATCAGATATATAGCTTTTTTCCTGCCCATTTCTAAAAAGTCCATGGCTACTTAAGATATTAACATAAAAACAGAAACAGAATAGTTAAACTCTCAAAAGAAAACTAAAACTCAGTTTGGTCAGGGCTTTTCAAACCAGATTCTGAATGTTCTGTCACTCAAGCTGAATGACGGCAGAATCTCAATTTACAGAAAAAATTTGAGCTCTATTAGCCATAATTTTGTTGAAACTGCAGTAACTTCTATTTGCTACTCTACTATTTGAAAGTGTCAGCAGCCACCCAAAATGAATGAATGAGTAGCAACTACATTTATCCGTGGAAGAACTCCAAGTCCCACTCAGGCAGACAGCTTGTTTTCTTAAGTGCACCTGGGCTGGTTGTGCTATAGACTGCTTGCTGATAAGAGTGTCATTATTTCTCTGTTAGGAAAACTGTCCTTTCTATAATATTATTAACTACAATATTTTGGTGCTCACAAGGAGGAAAGCAGCTTCCAGATGCTCTGCAAACTAAATGATTAAGGAAAAGAGAGTAAAATCATATTCAGTACTCTCAGTAGCTACTTCTGGGCACTGAACAATTCTTTAAAGTGCCCTGACTGACAGTCAAACCTAAGAGGATATTATGAAAGAATATGGTATTTATTATATGATAAAGGTATTTGTGCAAGCTTGCTTAGAGAGACAGGCTTTGACTTGGTGCTACTAGAGAAGAGGTCACATAGCTTTCTTTTATAAAGGATAGGGAATAACATAATTAATCTACAATGGCTTTAGCCAGTTGCTTTTTTATATTAACTTACCAAAAAATGCCTAGGATGAAACAGCAAATCACAAGCCAATGAAGGCATTTCCGAAGATAACATAGGGAAAGGAGTCTGTGATCTAATATGTTCGATACAGTCATAGGACTTAGCCTAGAGGAAATGATGTCCCTTAGATTAGTAGCTTTTTATTAGAAATTAAAGGAAGCTATGAACCTACTGTCCAGAAAAAAACACCTTCACCCATAATCTACATGCACATTAAAAACGGTTTTTTTGGCTGCACTGAGTGGAATGTGGGTTCTTAGTTCCCTGACCAGCAATCAAACCTGCCCCCTGCAGTGGAAGTACAGAGTCTTAACCACTGGATCCCCAGGGAAGTCCCTGCATGCACATTTAGGGGCATCTCTCACAGATTATTGGAGTAGGAAATGGCAACCCACTCCAGGCTTCTTGCCTGGAGAATCACTTAAACAGAGGAGCCTGTGGGCTACAGTCCATGGGGTCACAAAGAGTTGGGACATGACGGAAGCCACTGAGCATCCAGCATCTCACAGCCTAGCATGTTAAGTCTCAGTAGTTCAGACAACAGCTAATTTACTGCTGAGTTGGACAGAACAGCTCATGCAGGATTCTAGGTTTTAGGTCATCTGTCTCATCAAGGAAGCCAATTGCTATCTTTATGGAAGACTTGACAGTTGTGAATTTTTACTGAGAACAGTGGGGAAACTGATAACTAGGTACTTGCCCCACAGCCCACTGTCAGAAAGCTATCTGACAACTTATTAAAATAAAAGCTCATCTACAATTACCCAACATGCTACAGGAAGGAAAATTTCAACACATATGTGAACAAGCTGTACCACATTCGGAACTGGATGGCAAATTGAAATAAATTGTGCAAACATATTCTCTAATCTTACAAACTTGAAAGTGCTTCCCCTGTGGCTCCCTCCTGAATTTGTTTCTCAGGATAGCAGGCCCCTGTAAGGAAGCTTTCACCTTCTGCCACAAAGGCCCCAGAGAAAGCTAATGGAGGTGATAAGGCTACAAGTTGCCAATCATGTGTAAAAACCACACCTCCTCCTCTAAGGGGGCTCCTGACTACACAATGTAGGAAACAGCCCAGCTATAGCTATTCTTATTTCTTCCCCTGTAAAACCACCCTGGAGGGCGGGGTGGGCGTCAAATCATCACACCTCTTCTCCAGCTCACTAACCATCAGCTGACAAGGTTAATCCTTTGGCCAACAGGAAATGAACAATTGAGTTTTTTAAAAAACTTCTTGAATTGGAAAACAAATGTCTCCATAACTTTAAGCAAAAGGTTACTTTAGATGAGACACTACAAGAAACTGGGCAGGTCACATTTTATTTTTTGTCTAACGAAGATAAATGTTGAGCTAAAATTAGAGACAGGATTATTTAAAATGCTGGTTTTGTTTTCTACTAATAACTGAGAAGATTGCAAAATCTTCTTGTCAACATAATGAAGTAATCGCCCTCCTCTATGGTCTGACGTGAAGTGATGACCAGTAAGTTCCCTTCAAGTAGTCAACAGACTGCCAGCCAGTTAAGAACAAGAGCTGGCCTTTTAGTACTTTTACTTTCAAGGACTAGAAGAATGGATAAACTGAGATTTCTTAAGCCTTAGGGTGCTTCTGAAATCAGTTTTCAGTGCTGTGATTCATCACTGTTGTTGCTGTTTAGTCCATCAGTCATGTCTGACTCTGTGACCCCATGGACTGTAGCCCACAAGGCTCACCTGTCCATGGCATTCTCCAGGCAAGAAGACTAGAGTGGGTTGCCCTTTCTTTCCCCAGGGGACCTTCCCCACCCAGGAATCCGACCCGCCTCTCCTGCATTGGCAGGCAGATTTTTTACCACTGAGCCACCATAATGTGCTTTTAAAATTATAGAACAATTCTTCTTACACTCATTCAAGTCCTTCAACTATAGTTCGGTCACAGAGTCAATAAATTCCAACTGCTTCCAATATCTGATGAAATGAAAACAGAATATAAGAACCCCAACAATGACAGCTAACACCCATCCAAAATCCGGGAAGCCTAAGATGAATCTGCTCAATGTTATCATTAATATGAATACTGACACCTTACAGATCTCATGAATAGTGTTGCCCTATGCTATGAATGTACTCGTATGTCCCAACCACACGTGAATAAAACGCTTCAAGAAACAGTTCCCGTCTGGTTATCAGAAGAAAGATGATAGGATACAGTCTAATAACTATCATTCCATACATACTGAATACACATACATGCCCCCCCCCCACTTACTTGGATGAAACTAGGGTAAAATTCTACCTTGCACATAAAAGTCAGATGGTCAACTCTGCAAATAGTCTAGAAAGCACTGACCCCCACTGAACAGGTGGCACAAAGGATATCTTTGATTCTCTGAATCCTCGGTTAACAGTTTGAGGTCCAGGGTGCAGCTTTGGATCAGTTCATCTAATTTCTTCTCTTCCTGACTGAGCTCGGTCACTTCTTTTGACAGGCCTTGACACTGGGCCAGCATGCCCCCGTCCTCAGATAGACTGCAGCCCCTGGAAATCCAAACACAGACTCTGCCTGGCTATTCAACGGGCCAAAAGGGTGGTGGTGGGGGGGGCGGGTAGGGGTGGGGCAGTGAAAGGTAGGGATGGGAGAAATGGTCCTTCGGGTAAATGTCCCCTCTTGATGCAGGAGGTCACACTGCTTGTTAGTCAAGTGTTAAAATTAGAACGTTTATACATTTTTTTTATACATACAGTCCTTCACTTTTCACACCATAGAAATTAAGTGAAGAAACACTGCTATTTTCAGGTTTCTTTCCTCCGTAGGAGGCCTGTTTCTTTAGAAGACTCAAATTCAAAGGGCAGAAGGAGGCAGCTCTTCTTCCTGCCACGTGCCTCCCAGCGGGGGAAAAAGAAATGGGGAGGTGGGTGTGGGGGGAAGGAAAGAAACAGTAAGGTAGAGAGACTGGAAGGAAAAGATGGAATCGTTCAAAAATTCAACCAAACATCATCCCCAAAAAGCATGAAAAACCTAGGTAATTTCTGAGGGTCTTATATCAACAACTAAAAAGGAAAAGGAGGTTAAGGAAACACAGATGTGCTGGATGCAAGAACAAAGACCAATCCCCAACAGGTCTGTCTCAACCACTAGCTAAAATGGGTTACTGAATCGTCACAAAATTCCAAAAAGTTCAAAAAAACTACCTGTTTGTTTTATTATGTTTGAAGCAGTACTTTTTCAAAGTCAACCCATAACAGACTAATTCCCTCTAAAGGCTTTGGAAGTTGCTTCTCAAATACTGGGTGTTCAGATTCTCTGTCCGTAATTCACAAATGATATGATCACACATTTAATCATGCACGTAGGTGTGTTGGTGACAAGTATTATCATCTCGGCTTTCCAGAAGGAACCAAGGCATTTGTCTTGACTTACTTTACACAGAAAGTGAGTTAATCTGCAGTGAGAACCATGGATAAAGATACTGTGTATATACACGTATGTGTTCATACACAGCCATAGACAGTTTCTAAATTCCTATTAGAGACAAGCCAGAGGCCTGTGTAAGCATCTATTAGATTACATGGGAGCACACATGCTGATATGAGGGTGACAGTCGGACAGCAAGTTACTGTACATCTGCAGGGCCCTATTTAATCCCAGGATCCCCTTGCTTGAGGCTGATTGAATATAAATCCTTTTATCTACAATACCATCTAAACAGAAGGTCTCTTTGTAAAGAGACTTTGAACTTCTGGCTAAGGAACTGAGGAGAGAAAAGAGAGTAGGAGAAAAAAAGGAATGAAGTGTGGGCATGAGTGTGAAAGCTGGGGCTGGGAGAAACCCCGCTGCAGTTTGCAAGGAACCCCACCCCCAACCCAGCCCAGGGCCAGCAAACTGGAGGTGGCGGGGGTGATCCATACTCACATCCACTGCACGTTATTTTTAGACTTCTTCTTAATGAGGTGGATGCCTTCCAGGACATTGGTGATGTCATAAATCCTTCTCTTTTGCACCTTCAGCACCTCTGCTGCCTTGTTCAAATCCAAGACCCCATCAGGTGATTGGCTCAGTAGCTGAATGAACTTCTTGGTGAGCAGACCAAGGGATGTATCATACCGTGTTTTTTCTGAGGGAGATTTTGGAGCTTAAAGAAAAACAAAAACCAAGCGGGTAGGGGGGATAGGGGGAAAGGTAAAGAAATGAAGGGTTTCTTTGCAGTCAAGCAAGCCCCTTCTCCCCCAGCAGCCCAGGTATTAGCGTCAGAAGCAAAGCTGTTGTTGCTGATGTTTTTGGTGAGTCATAGAAAGCTATGAACTGCTTTATTAGAAAAGGAAGGGATGGAATAAAAATTCCTGTTTGATGAAAGTGTTTCACTGTGAATTTCTCAGTAGTTTTTATTTTGACTTATCTTACTCTCTGGGACTAGTGAAGTATCTCACAGATGGTAGGTGTTCAAAACTATCTGTTGAATGAATGAAAAGTGCTGTAGCCTTATGGAATCAGCACACATGGAGCCTAACTCAATGGGTTCAGACTGTGAACCTCTCAGCTTTTGATGACAGACCCATCCTAACTGGCTTTTCAGACTCCTTTATCTGTTTGTATATAACTTGTTCACCAACTTTTCAAATAATGTAGATAAAGAATGCCTAGGAAAGTCTGTCAATCCCATCTCCCCATCCCTCTGGTATGAAATATCCCCATTTAATATTGTATTTACTCTCTTATAGGTATATAGGTCAAGGGTTTAACTGAATATGACACACAATTTGTGGACTCCCTAATTCATAAACTACAGGTTAGAAGATGAAGTCTAATTTAGCCTCCACATTAAATGCCAGAGACATAAAGGACAATTTAGCTATTTACAACCTCCTTTTCTCTCAAAGAAACAAGGATAGTGTTGATGGAAATGCAAACTAGCTGCAATTCACTGGTCTCCATCAATTCTTATGCTGCCATATGCTGAGCTAGAGATTTAGGCCAATGGAGATAACACCTTTGGTCCCTCAAGTAAGGTCCACGAAGGCAAGTGAAAGTTAGATTTGACTACAGAATGGTACCAAAGAGTTTACATTCTGAGTTGAAAAATCAAACTGCTCACATCAACAGAGGCCTCCCCTGAAGTCAGCATACAGGTAACAGGACTCACTCTGTAAACCTTTCACTGGGTGTCTGCAGACATATTTATTTTTTTGGACAGGCAACGACAGAAATGAAAAAAGAACCAAACATGCCAAAATTGTCCACACCTCGGCGTCCCTTCAGCCACGAGCTCTGAAAGTTGGGAAGCTCACACCTGGGGGAGGGAGAGACGACAGAATCCTTACTTTTTGGGCTGTCTGGACTCCGGAGTGCCGCTCTTCCTTTGCCCTTGGGGGTTTTTAAACCATCTGAGAGGTACTGCTGCCCGCTTTCTCCTAGCTCCAGCCTGCGCTTTGCCTAGAATAAGAGAGTACAGTTGTTGGTCGCGGGTCATGTGGACGATCACAAGTGAGGCTGCAGCCTGGCTCCTGCCAAACGCAGCAGGCTTGCATCAGCCCTACCCTGGCCCCCTCGGCCTCCTCTGGGTCTCAGGTCCCTCCAGCCTGGGCTGCCTGGAACCCTCCAAGGTGGGGCTCTCGCCTCCTGTGCACAGATGGACAAATCCAATGATCCTTCAGGCTTAGGCTCTGCAGCCACTTTGTTCACTTACTCATGGATTCCACACACGTGCCAGGCATGGGGCTGGAGACTAAGAACACCACAGGCACCGTGGAACTTTAATTCACTTTCCCCCAGCAAACCCTGGCTGCTACCTTCATCTCTGACCTGGACTGAACCCCCTTCCATGTGTTCCCCAAACACTCAACGTTTGTTGGTATCATAACACTTGCTGGATATGAGTTATTTTACTTATCTGTTTCTCATTTCCTTTAAGGCAGGGACTGTTTCCCATTTATCTTTGCATACCTAGGGCTTGGCACAGAGCCTGGGTTTCTGTAGGTATTCAATCACACACACAGTCTCTCTCTATATATATACATATATTGATATATTCAGTGAAAGAAAGAGTGATTGAACAGGAACACAACTAGTCACAGACTACAAATGGTCATTCATCAGAATAAAAAAATACCACAAACACTCCATCTTGGGCTTCCACTAGGATTACTTTCTGCATTTTGTTATCAACCTGGGCAAACGAGAAGTTCTCACCCAACTTTTTCATCTGATTTTCACTTTAAAAATATCCACTTTCTGTCTTCTGTGTACTGGGCTCTGGGCTTAGGGAACAGAGCTAAGCAAGACAGATAAACAGTCCCTTAGTTCCTACTGTGTAGAGACCAGGAGAGAAGCCAGATAATTAAGTAAGTAACTGCTGACTGCACGGGTGTGAAGGGCGTTCAGACAGGGGTGGTACCAGCTAGACACCCACGTGGCAATGTGCATTTAGGCTCATTTCAGGGCGGATTCTTCTAACGAGGAGATTCACAATTTCAAAATAACTCCCCATGACGTAGACACTGAAGTAACAACTTATCAGCTGATGACACATATCCAGCTTCTCTATGGAAAAGTTATCAGCTAAATTCACTCTGTTCACTACAGTGGCCATGAGCCATAGGAGGCTCATGTGAATGGACATGTGCTGTCCATGTAAGACACATGCTGGATTTCAAAAACTAAGGGTGAAAGAGCTCATGAATCATTTTTTTAATATTGATTACATGTTAAAATGGTGCTGTTTTGGCTTGATTAAATAAGATACTATTAAAGTGATCATTTTATCTATTTCCATTATCTATACACACACATACATATCTTTTTATTGTGTGGCCTGCGTTTGTGGCACACATTATCTTTCCACTGAGCAGTGCTGAGCTAAACATCGTCCACTCCAAAGGCTCAGAAATGACAATTAGCAAATTAACTTTGTGTGTGTACTAAGCAGCTTCAGTCGTATCCGACTCTGTATGACCCTACGGACTAGCAAAGCCCACCAGGCTCCTCTGTCCATGGGATTCTCCAGGCAAGAATACTGGAGTGGATTGCCATGACCTCCTCCAGGGGATCTTCCCGACTCAGGGACTGACCCTCTCCCGTCTCATGCCTCCTGCATTGGCAGGCGGGTTCTTTACTACCACTTGCCCCACCTGGGAAGCATGTCATCATCTGTTCCCAAATAGTCCGTCAAGTCCTTGTATGGGCCTGTTGCTTTTGGCTGGCCCAGCGAACGTTCCTTCTTCATCAGGCAAGTTCCCTGATTGTTCTTTGGGGAGCATCTCTTCCCAGAGACAGGTGTATCCATGCACACAGGTGACCCTGACTGGGATTGTCTTTCTTTCCATCCTCCCCCTCCCCCACAGTGATTGAATCAGATGACCTAGAACCAAAGCTGTGTGAACAAGGCAACCCAAGGAAGTTTTCTGGAACTGCTAGGAAGGGGTGTGGCTTGTTAGTAAGGTTAAGCTGTTAGCCAGAAATGGCCTGAAAATGAGGCCTCCCCAGGGGAAAGCGGAGTGAGGAAAAGGAGAGATGGGAGTCTGAGGCCATCCTTCAGAACTCTGGGTAAGGTCATGAAGTTGGTCTTCCCCAGACTTTTCAGTTACACTAGCCAATAAAGCCTCTTTTTTTCCTCAGAGCACTTTGAGCTCCTGAAGGTGTGCTGAGGACCTTCTGAAAGACCGACCTCCTGAAGGAAGGTGAGGTGGGCAGAGTAAGAGCCTGTGGAAATGGCTGAGTCACGACGGGCTCCAGTGCAATGTGGAGCTGGAGTGCATCGCTAGAGAGGGGCAGGGTGTGGTGGCCACTTCTTGTGGTCTTCAGGAAATTATTACTGGGAGAGACAAGCTTCATTTGAGGCTTACCTAAAAGTAGAGAAGGAGAAAAACTCTACAGCTCTGCTCTAGAGATGCTTTCTCTCTGTAAAAAGGAACCCAAGAACTTAAGAGAGCTGTATTCTCTGCCCTGGCTAGCGCCCACAGAAGGAAAGTAAAATGGGAAAAGAGCTTGGGATCCTAAACTCGTGCACCCTACAGGTTGCATCCTCCTGACCCCTCAATAAAGAACCATCTGCTGGCCAGCAGCCTGGGGACAAACTTGTTTTTGCTCCCCCACCCTAGGCTGTTGTTTCTAACTGCTCTAAGGCTAAGGTCTGTAGAAGCAGTAGGCTGCGGGCTGGGGGAAATTCTGAGATCTGTTGCTAAGAAATTCAGATTCAACTTCAAGGACCAGAACTAGCCAGGCTGTGTGACTTTGGTAACCAAGCACCAAACCAGAGTGGACCAAATCTCAATACTAGATAGAAAATCGACTCAATTTGAAAGGCACCCGAGAAACTGACGGCCTATGACACCTCCATCTCTAAGGGAATCAGTCACTAAGCCTGTGAATTTATACCCAAAGGAAATAAAAGAAGGGCACCCTCAGAAAAATCCTCCCAAAGGATAGAAATCAGAGTGGCCATCTTGGCCCCACAAGCAGGTTACATCTCCAGGAAGCCTTCTGCTGCGGGGAGGACACAATGTGCTTTGGGAGGTGAACTCTGTGTGTGATCTCCCCTTTTTCAAATGGAAGTTTCGAGTTATCCTGGTACCTTTCTTCCACTGGGTAGTGAATGGGGACTAAACTGAACCACACAGAACTTGTGCAGGTCCTAGATCTGAAGACAGGCACAGTAACAGGACTCTGGGGGAAGGGCTCCACATTTTGATATATGATCCAACAGCATTACCTTAATGGTTACCTTAGCAAGTTCCAGCACACATGCTTGCTGAAACAAACAAGAAGCCAGATGGGAGGATTTAAACAGGGCAGGTAGTCTCCACCTACACACTCCCTTGCCCTGGGCAGAGCAGCAGCACAGAGGAAAATCTCCTCCTGGTTTGTTTGTTTGCTCTTAGTCTTGCTGAACGGAGAGCTACCCAGTTTATAAAGGGATCTTCATACTACATGCCCCCTACCAGTAAAGCAACTAATACATCTGGTACTTAACAGAAGGTCCAGCCATTTGGTCCTGAGGAGGAGTAAATGCTGACCAGGAGCCATGCAGCATCTTCCTCAGCTGTCATTATCAAGGGTGGCTTTTACTGGAAAGGAAGTATGTGCTAACTTTAGGACCTCAGCCCCAACTATGATGACATGACTCTCTATGGAAGAGTTGCACCATTAAGCGGCTCAGAAAACATACACATGAAAATAACAGGAATAACTGTCAGGCAGCCAAGCAGTGGGCTGAGAGGAACATATATGGTTTCTGTCTACCTTGCTATTTCTGGCTCCTAATTTTTTCATCCAGGGAACTTCTTCACAGTTCTTAGTTTAGGTGGTTTCTTTGTCTCCAAGCTTGAGAACAAAATGTCTGACACTGTTCAGCATCTTAGGCTGGCCCTTCCCATTAAAGTTGCAGAGGTGGGTGCCTCAATCTGGGCCCACCCATCAGCATGGTCCAGTCGGCTGGCTAACCTGACTGGTTGACGGATGGGCCCATGACCAAAGCAGGATGAATCAGTCAATAATGGGATTTCTGTTGTATAGTACTGGGTTCTTTTCACTGCGAGTTATTAGGCTAGTAGGACATGAGCCTGGAGCTCTCTAGGAGATGAGCCAACAGAGAAGAAAGCAGAGTTAAGAGCTGAAGGGAGACTGAGTCCCTTCAAAGGGGTTGCTAGATGTCACCAGTCCCCAAAACAGAGCTACTCTGGACTTTCATTTGTGTGAGCTGACAAATGTCCCTTTTTGGTAAATGACAACGGTTAGATTACTATCACTTGCAACAAAGAGTCCTAGATACAGCCTTTTGGTATTAACTATAGTCCCTTGGACTGCAGGGAGATCCAACCAATCCATTCTGAAGGAGATCAGCCCTGGGATTTCTCTGGAAGGAATGATGCTAAAGCTGAAACTCCAGTACTTTGGCCACCTCATGCGAAGAGTTGACTCATTGGAAAAGACTCTGATGCTGGGAGGGACTGGGGGCAGGAGGAGAAGGGGATGACAGAGGATGAGATGGCTGGATGGCATCACTGACTCAATGGACCTGAGTCTGAGTGAACTCCTTGGTGATGGACAGAGAGGCCTGGCGTGCTGCGATTCACGGGGTCGCAAAGAGTCGGACATGACTGAGCGACTGAACTGAACTGAACTGACACTCAACATTTGAGTGCTTACAACATATCATATAACAGGTTAATCGCTTTCCATTTGACTATGTATCTTATTTTTACAACAACCCCATAAAGTGGTTAATATAATTTCCTACTTTACAGGAGAAAGTGGAGATTTAGATCTCTTAAATAACTTTTCCAATATCCCCACAGCCAGTAAATATGTACTCTAAAGTCTGTGTCTATAACCATTCCATAAAATGATAGTGAAAGATTGGCATATAAAAATATTTGAAGTTATATTAAACTGATACCATCTTACTTTATGATAAACTTGTTTTATTTTATTCATAATTAAAAAGAAACTTTCCTTTACATAATAAACGCAGAAGATAATTTAAGCAGCACAAATGGATATACCTGGACAGCTAATCTGTCTCCCATTCTTTTCTGTTCCTTTTAAAATTTTTACTGAGGACAGTTGATTTTCAATGTTGTGCCTTTCTCCCACTCTAGATCCCCAATTCCCTTCCTCAAAGTAAGCACTACCAAGTTACTTAGATATCCTTTCAGACAGGCTGTGTAAATACAAGTACATATAGTTTTAAACCATCACACCTTATTAAAAAAATTTTTTTTTCTAACACAAATGGTAGCAAACCACACACTGTTAATAACATGTCTTGGATTTGGTCCCTATCAGTATACATAGAATGACTTTATATTTTAGAGCTGCATAATAGTGTATCCATTAATATATCATGGTTTGTTTACCTAGACAGACACCTACTAATAGGCATTCAACACTCCTCTGCTATAACCACTTCCCCAATAAATATTCATGACAGCATCATAGGCTAGGCATTCCTAAACCCATCTTGCACTGAGGCAGAGAAGTTAAGGATTTACCTAAAATCTCAGTTAATAAATCACAGAAACCAGGATTGAACTCGGGTCTGTTCAAATAGCTTGTCAGTGACCATGACTTCCTGGACTGATTGACACGTCCCTCCTTTGCTGGATAGTGGTTTCTGAGCTGTTGGGGCATGATTTCACTATCATAACACATAGACTCTCCAGGTTTCCACACTGGACCATGAGCTCAGATCTTAAGTAGCTTAGTTTCCCCAAAGCCTTGCATATGGTATGCACTCAATCAAACTGACGTATTTATTTTCAGTGAATCGAGGAATAAATTCCCAAAGATTTTTGGCAGGTAAATCATAAAACTCCAACATTACCAACCTATAAAAGGGATAAATATATACATATATATACATACACACAAACATACATCTACATGTTTTGAAATATTTTTTTCAGATATATTTATAAAGGGGAAAAATTAAGGTTGCACAAGAATATCTCATGGGGGTAAAAAACTATAAAACTGTAGACCTCAATATGAAATGTCCCATGTATCCACAGAGGAGAGAAGTCTGAAAAGATCCACATCCAATGTTAATGGAGATTATGTCTAAGAAGTAAAATTAAATATGAGGTAATGATTTCATGTTTATAGTTCTGTAATATTTGGTTGGATTTCACAAAGTGAGGAGTCTGTATACACATTAAATGTCTATCTTTCAAACTAAAACTTCCATTTTTTGGAGTATATTCTGAGAACATTTATGTTGTTTCTACGGTTTGTCTATTAAAAACAGCACACCCAGTTTCTTGAATATTTATACTTTTCCATATATATCTAACATAAATGCCCAATCTCAGAAGAAAAATTCAGGAAGTTATTCTACATTTATATAACGTGATGTTATACAATTAATAATGATATACATTTATGTATATAAGTTTAAGGATACATAATAACAAACAGTTTAACAGTATTAATCTTTGGGTGGTAGGATTACAGTGATTTTATTTTCTTAACTTTTTCTTTTTTCTTTTTTTTCTTTAATTTTCTTTTTTTTCTTTATTTATTGGCCTCACTGTTCCCTGACCAGGGACAGAACTCATGCCTCCTTTAGTGGAAGCACAGAGTCTTAACCACTGGACTTCCACAGAAGTCCTCTTCTTAACTTTTAATATTACTAAGTCACTTTAAAGTGAGTGTGGGTTTCTCGCATAAAAAGAAAAATGAAAATCATTTCCATTTGGAGTTCAACAAAAAAAGTCTAGTGGTTTATACTCACTCAATGTGTACAGGTACTGGTTCAAAACAAAAATGGGGGTAGGCTACCAGAACAGGCATCCCATTTTCATGGTGGGAAGGGAAGTGGTGTTCTTATGTAGCATTCAACTGAGTCATAGGAAAAAAAAAAGATAAATCAAGAAAAAAATTATTCTGTGAACATTAAAATAAACTGCCTTTACCCTGGTTAACAGATCCGAGCAAAGGAAAGAATTTAGAGATATTTTGTCTCCAAGTCAAGGGCAAGATAGGGCATTCTGAACAGAGGGAGGGAAATAGAGGAAAACAGACTTTAAATAAATAGCATGAGGACCAGATTCAATACAACAGTGAAATAACCCAAAGGAGGCGATCTCCAGCTTGAGACCAGACCACACTTGAAACTCACTTGGATTCTGGCCATTAGGTCAGTGGGATAGGGCACGGGGATTTTAAGAAAAGAATACCTAGTTTCCAGCTGTGACTATATATTAACTCAATCTGGTTAACCATTTAAAAAGGGAGTGGGAGCTGGGGGCCTTAAGCAGGCAGTCCAAGCACAACTGGAAGCACAGTGACTTGCAAGGGCCCTGGTTTGGAGGGGCTAGTGGGTAAGGAGGGGAGCTTGGGCGCAGAGGATGAAAGAAGGGCCAGATCATCGTCCCTGAAATACCAGACTAATAACCACACTGCCAGCATCAATCTTTCACTGAACATGAGGTTACCTAAGAGGAAGAGCTCTGGTCTTCCCAGTTTTTCCCAGCAACAGGTTAAGTTTAGAATCTATCAAGAGAAGCTGTTAGGTGAGAAGCCTACTCAGAAACCAGTATTTCAGGGGACTGATGAACTGAACAGCACCCGAGAAGCGCAGATGGGAGCACTTGGCACCAGCAGTAGCCGGTGTGTGTTTTTCTTGGAGACGCCGCCTGAGGTCCCTCATTCAGCCACGAGCATCTGGTGGGCAGAATACTCTTTTCTTTTTCAGGTGCCCCCCTCCACGCCTGCTTCACGGCCCCAGCCAAATCCTTCCATCACTTCTCACTGGACTACTAGAATGGACCCCAAAACTGACCCTGTTGCTTCTTTTGATTTGTAAACAACAGATTTAGGCATTTTAACTTCGCTCTAACTTGTATTCGTGGACTAGTTTGGAAATCTAACCAGGTACACAAGGATGCTTCTAAAGGAAAAGAAATCTTAAATTGACATACAAACTTTTGAAACAGAAGTCAATTACTTATGAACTGGTGACTGCCTTCCTTTCTATATTTAAAAACTTTGAATTAAAAGTTACTTGACTGTGACAACCTAGAGAGGTGGGATGAGGTGGGAGGTGGGAGGGAGTCTCAAGAGGGAGGAGATATACACATGGATACTTACAGCTGATTGAGGTGGGTACTTAATGGCTGAATGTGGTGGGTATATGGCAGAAACCAACACAATATTGTAAAGCAGTTACTCCCCAATTAAAAATAAAAGTTACTTGAGGAAATAGATGGGAAAAAATATATTTTAAAAAAAAACCACCCTGTCCATCCCCCCACCCCCACCCCATTCCCCATGAAAGTGGGAAATAACTCTTTTATATGAAGGTATAGAAAGCCTCCTTATTACCAGAATTAGGGAATTCAAGGGTAAGGAAGCCATATAAACAAACTTTGTTACTTCTTCATCAGTTTGTTACCCCAAGCACAAGCCCCTTTGTGGTTAAATTTTTACAAGTAATTGGTTCTTCATCTAAAATGATAAATGGCCTGCTTTGGTCACTTTGGGGATCTTAGTCCTCTGAGACCTCGTGCGTATGAATTGCTTTTTCTTTTTTCCCCCTCCTCTGTTAATCTGTTTTGTGTCAATTAAATCATTACACGAGCCAAAGGAACTCAAGAGGGTTAGGGGAGAAATTCCCCCCTCTTGAATCAACCACAGAAACTGAAGACTCCTAGTCCTCTCTCCCAATTTCCCTAGAACCTGGGCTAGGGTTCCCTGGGCTGGGACAGGCAGATACACCTTCCCTAGATATGCAATTTGGAGTTGCTCCGGCCCAAGAGCAGATCGGTGGTGATGGCTGCGGTGAAATGTTTTAGCCGTGGTTCTGGCTACAGAACATTCCTTGTTTCTGCCTGTTTGCCAAGCCCGGTTCTCTAATCTTCCTGACAATTTAGTGGAGTTATCCAATATCCTTTCAATAAACATCTTTTCTGCTTAAGCTGGCCAGAGTCGGGTACTACTGCTTGCAACAGAGTCAGTTTCCGGATCCTGCTGTTAATTCGTTGTTTTCCTGGAACGCCTCCCAACAGTAAGTAGTATGGAAGAGAGAGTCTGAGCCCTTACATGCCTGAAACGTGTGTTCCACCCTCGCACCTGATGGTCTGTCTAAGCTAAGAATCAAAGGTTGACCGTCAGCAGCCCTCAGGACTCTGAAGTCACTGTTCCCAGGGTTTTGATATCCAGGGTGGATGATGAGAAACCTGCGGTCACAGATTCTCATTCCTTTGAAGCTCTGCGATTTTTAACTTCCCTCAAAGCTTCCAGGCTTGTCTCACATTTATTGTAAAATTTCACAACACATAGTCAGGTGTGCGTCTTTTTTTCACTCACTGTGGGCTTCTAGAAACTACATGCTTGGCCTTCAGCTGTGAGGAATATTTATGCTGTAAGCCATTCCCTCTCATTGTCATGGTCTAATCTTTCCGGAATTCCTATTCCTCCTGGATTGATCCTTTAAAGCTTTTATCTTCTATTTTCCATGTCTTTTTGTTGTTGTTGTTCTACTCACTAACATCAAATTTACTTACTTGCTTACACCAAATTTAGCTTTTACTTGACTTAAAAAACGGGCAACTAGATTTTTAATTTCCAAGAACATTTGTTTCGCTCCCTCAACCTATTTTCATGGCATGCTGTTCTTGTTTTCTGAATAGCAAAGCCTCTCTAATACCACTAATTATTTCTAAGTGTTTTTTTTTCAATTGTGAAAGTCACACAACAGAAAACATACTATTTTAACCATATTTAACACTATAGTTCAGTGGCACTAAGTACATTCACTAGTGCATGTATGTGGAATTCAGAAAAATGGTACAGATGAACCTATTTGCAAAGCAGAAATAAAGACAGATGTAGAGAACGTATGGACACCAAGCTGGGGCGGTGGCGGGGGTGGGGGTGGGGGTGGGGAGAGGGGACAGGGAATTGGGGAATGGGATAAATTGGGCAGTTGGGATTGACACATATACACTGTTGGGTCTCTAAGTATAAGGCACTGTGCTTGGCACTTTATATCAGTAAATGAAACCACATAATAAAGGCAATTGTTTCTTTTACAAATAGCAGCTGAAGCTCTAATGTCTTTTACCCCTAATAATATGCTGGTCTTAAAAAGTGAAGACCTCTGAAAACCTTTAACAGAGTAATTCTGTCAATCTGTCTGGCTGGCTATGTATCTCAAACTAACAGTAAATGGGTAAGAAGCTTAAGATAAAGTAATGATTAATAAGTTATATAGACCTAATGCTACTCAGATGAAATAAGAAAAAATGAGTAATACTTTTAATAATAAGAAACACTATGATCACCCTTTTTATCCGTGAGTCACAGAGGTCTCTAAATCAGAGTGGGCAAAAGATTTTTATCCCCTCTGCAATGCTTACGCTTTATTGCTCCCTTCAAAGTCTGAATTTTCTATGCTTTTACAGAAAAATAAATGACAGGGAAAATTGTGCAATTAAATTGCTAACTTAAAAGACAGCTTTACATTTATTCATACTACCAAATTCATAATGTGTTCTTCTTTAATTTAAATGATTGCTAGCCTTGAATACGTAGTTATTGCCCATAAAATGGAATTCAAGAATTCTTCTCTTTAGACATCTGAATTTCCAATTTGGAGGTTGGCAAAAGTATTTAAAATATATTCAGTGATGGGCAGTTAGGAAACAGGCTCTCATTCTGCTGCTCCCACTGGAGTACTATTTAATCTCTACTTCCCTTTCCAATCCCTAGTTTTTTTTCCTTAAGATTTTACCTCTTTTCATCAGCAGTGGAATAAAACAGGAAGACCAGGCAGTAAATATCTTAGGCCTTGTGGGACACAGCTCCGTTGTAACTGCTCAAATCTGCTGTTGTAACAAGAAATCATCCAGAGGGCATACATATATGGGCTTGACTCTATTCCAACAAAACTTTATTTAAAAACAGGCAGTGGAACAGATAGGGCCTTGGACCACAGTCTATGGACTCACAGGATAAATCATTACCATCTTATAAATGTTCATTATGTTTTATCAAAGGACATCTATGTTGCTCATACCAAACACTAAAATTTTATGAAGTGACAAAGCCAATCATCTTTTGGGCTAATGAAATTATATCTCTGTCATGCTTAATGTTATCTGTGAGGACTCAAAACAAGTACTAAAAATAAAAGCAAATCTGAGCTATCCATTTGAAGAGTTGGACCTCATCCCATCCATGGAAAACAATGATAATTAAACACACAAAGGTACTTCTTTTTATGTCCTCGACCATTCACCTCTAAAAAAGATAGTTTATAGATGCAATAAACAGATATAAACAAATTCTTACCATGGGTTTGATGGATCAGTTTTAGAGAGTAGTAATTCACTGTTTCATTACTAGCACCAAAAACTATCAGCAATCTTTCTCCCACTGAGTTACTGTTAACACATGAGGGTAACTGTTCTGAATCCAGACTGGTGAGTTCACAGAAGCTTGCTTCAGAACACAGTTGCTAAAATAGCTTGTAGCACAGTGCTGGTACCTTAAATCTCAGAAAAACAGCATGTGTTTAATTATCACCCAGGGTTCAAGGGACAGGGCACTTCTCTCTGGAGGACATAGATTCACAAACTATCTCCTGGTACAGAAGCAAGATATTAATAAATGGACTTCAAGAAGTAAGAATGGTTTGGGAAGATTTATGACCCTAAGAACTAATTGAAGAACTCCTTCTTAAAGTAGTAAAGTGTTACTTTAAGAAATACAAAGAACATAAAGCCGACATCTGCTAGTGTCGAATCATGTCAGCAATATTCAATACTTGTACAATTGACTTGATGGCCAAAAAGTGTTGTTTTCCTGCTCACTCAACTTTCATTTTGTGGCAAACTCAATTCCTCTATTTGAGGGCTGGGAGTTTCTAGCCTGCAGTAGTACAGCAGGAAGGAACCCAGGTGAAGGCTGAGTTGAGAAGATGTTGCTTAGAGTCGGGAATTCAAAATAGCTACAATTGGACAAAGGACCAAAAAGGAAAGACCTATTTAAAGAGAATCTTAGAAATCTGCAGAAGGTCCCTTGAATTCAGCAGACCCCTGACTGGTTGATGTATGTGAAGACACGAATCAAGTCCAGGAAAAACAAACACCCAAAGGGGATGGAAAACACTGTCAAGAGTTCCCACAGGGCCTGAAACTACAGGCACATTGTTCCTACAACTGTTCTCAGACTGGAAAAACAACAACAACAACAACAACAACTACTCATAATTCATGAGGTATAGGGTAGAAAACTCAGAAAAGTGTTGTCTCATTGCTGAAGCAAACGTAGCCCTTGAATAAACATGCTCTTGTCCCACCCAAAAAAGCAAGGCCTGAAAGATCAAACTGTTTCTAAGAAACGAAACTGCATTTCAAAACAAAACTCAAGAATATTTACAGAAATACAAAGATGTCTAGCACCCAATAATGACTGTCATCCGACCAGAGATCCCACCTGTATTTAGGAGAAAAAAAAAATTCAATCAATCAATCAACAGAAATGAACCTAGAACCAACACAAATGTTAGAAATAGTAGAAAAAGACATATATAAAAGTTGATGTAACTATATTGCATATGTTCAAAAAGTTAAGTAGAGACATAAATGACATAAATGTACAGTTTTTTTCAAGAAGTTCAGTATCTTAAACACAAGAAACATAAAGAAAACTGTATCAAGGCAGATCACAATCAAATTGTTCAAAAATCAATGACAAAGTGAGAAAATCCAAAAAGCAGCCAGAGGGATTAAAAAAAAAGGACAAGTTAAAAAAGGAAATTAAAATGATGGGAACTTTCCCATTTCTAACTATGTAGTCAGAAGATAGTGGAGCAACATCTTTGAAAGCATTGACAGAAAAGAAACTGTCCAACCAGAATTTCATACCAAGCAAAAATATCTTTCAAAATCCAAAAGGCAAAACAGAGATTTTTTCTGAGACACAAAAGCTGAAAAAAACTTTAACCAGTATTATGTGCACTAAAAGAAATATTAAACGAAGTCCTCTGAGCAAAAAGAAGTTATGCCAGATGGAAGTATTTGTTGTTCAGCAGCTCAGTCAGGACAGACTCTTGGTGCAAGTCCATGGACTGCAGCATGCCAGGCTTCCCTGTCCTTCACCATCTCCCAGAGCCTGTGCAAACTCACGTCCATTGCATTGGTGATGCCATCCAACCATCTCGTCCTCTGTCATACCCTTCTCTTCATGCCTTCAAGCTTTCCTAGCATCGGGGTCTTTTCAAGTGAGTCAGCTCTTTGCATCATGTGGCCAAAGTACTGGAGTTTCAGCCTCAGCATCAATCCTTCCAATGAATATTCAGGGTTGATTTCCTTTAGAATTGACTGTTTTGATCTCTTTGCTACCCAAGGGAGTGAAGAGTCTCCTCCAACACCATAGTTCAAAAGTATCAATTCTTCAGCACTCAGCCTTCTTTATGGTTGAACTCTCACATCCATACATGACAACTAGAAAAACCATAGCTTTGACTATATGGACCTTTGTCAGCAAAGTAAAGCTTTTTAATACCTTGTCTAGGTTGGTCATATCTTTTCTTCCAAGGAGCAAGTATCTCTTAATTTCATGGTTGCAGCCACTGTCTGCAGTGATTTTGGAGCACGAGAAAATAAAGTCTGTCACTGTTTCCATTGTCTCCACATCTATTTGCCATGAAGTGATAGGATCAGACGCCATGATCTTTGTTTTTAGAATGTTGAGTTTTAAGCCAGCTTTTTCACTCTCCTCTTTCACCTTTATCAAGAGGCCCTTTACATTCGTCTTTGCTTTCTGCCATTAGAGTGATATCATCTGTATATCTGAGGTTGTTGATATTTCTCCCGGCAACCTTGATTCCAGCTTGTGCTTCATCGAGCCCAGCATTTTCCATGATGTACTTTGCATATAAGTTAAACAAGCAGATAACAATATATATACAGTCTTGACATATTCCTTTCCCAACTTGGAACCAGTCCATTGTTCCATGTCTGGTTCTAACTGTTGCTTCTTGACCTGCATACAAGTTTCTCAGGAGGCAGGTAAGGTGGTATGGTATTTTCATGTCTTGAACAATTTTCCAGTTCGTTGTGATCCACACAGTCAAAGGTTTTAGCGTAGTCAATGAAGAAAATGTTTTTCTGGAATTCTCTTGCTTTTTTATTTGATCCAACGGACGTTGGCAATTTGATCTCTGGTTCCTCTGCCTTTTCTAAATCCAGCTTGAACATCTGGAAGTTCTCAGTTCACGTACTGTTGAAGACTCACTTGGAGAATTTTGAACTTCATTTTGCTAGCATGTGAGATGAGCGCAACTGTGTGGTAGTTTGAACATTCTTTGGCATTACCCTTCTTTGGGCTTGGAATGAAAACTGACCTTTTCCAGTCTTATGGCCACTGCTGAGTTTTCCAAATTTGCTGGCATGTTGAGTGCAACACTTTCACAGCATCATCTTTTAGGATTTGAAAAAATTCAACTGGAATTCCATCACCTCCACTAGCTTTGTTCATAGTGATGCTTTCTAAGGCCCACTTGGCTTCACACTCTAGAACGTCTGGCTCTAGATGAGTGATAACACCATCCTGGTTATTTGAGTCATTAAGACCTTCTTTGTATAGTTCTTCTGTGTATTTTTGCCACCTCTTCTTTTATCGTCCACATCTGTTAAGGTCTATACTTTATTATGCCCATCTTTGCATGAAATGAGAATACCTGACAGCTCTGTTGGTAAAGAATCTGCCTGCAATGCAGGAGACCACAGTTGATTCCTGGGTTGGGAAGATCTGCTGGAGAAAGGATAGGCTACCCACTCCAGTATTGGGCTTCCTTTGTGGCTCAGGTGGTAAAGAATACACCTGCAATATTGAAGGCCTAGGTTCAATCCTTGGGTTGGGAAGATCCCCTGAAGAAGGGAAATACTGGAATACCCACTCCAGTATTCTGGCCTGGAGAATTCCAAGGACTGTATAGTCCATGGGGTAGCAAAGAGTCAGACACGACTGAGCAACTTCCACTTTGCAAGAAATATTCCCTTAGTATCTCCAATTTTATTGAAGAGATCTCTAGTCTTTCCCATTCTATTGTTTTCCTCTGTTTCTTTGCATTGATCACTTAGGAAGGCTTTCTCATCTCTCCTTGGTATTCTTTGGAACTCTGCATTCAGATGGAAATATCTTTCCTTTTCTTCTTTGCCTTTAGCTTCTCTTCTTTTCTCAGCTATTTGCAATGCCTCCTCAGACAGGCCTTTTTGCAGTTGTTTTTCTTGGGGATGGTCTTAATCACTCCCTCCTGGACAATGTCACAAACCTCTGTTCACAGTTCTTCAGGCACGCTATCAGATCTAATCCCTTGAATCTATTTGTCACTTCCACTGTATAATCGTAAGAGATTTGACTTAGGTCATACCTGATTGGTCTAGTGGTTTTCCCTACTTTCTCCAATTTAAGTCTGAATTCAGAAACAAGGAGTTCATGATCTAAACCACAGTCTGCTCCTGGTCTTGTTTTTGCTGACTGTATAGAGTGTCCCCATCTTTGGCCGCAAAGAACATCATCAATCTGATTTTGGTACTGATCATCTAGTGATGTCCATTATAGAGTCTTCTCTTGTGTTGTTGGAAGAGGGTGTTTGCTATGACCAGTGTGTTCTCTTGGCAAAATTCTGTTAGCCTTTGCCTTGTTTCATTTTGTACTCCAAGGCCAAACTTGCCTGTTATTCAGGTATCTCTTGACTTCCTACTTTTGCATTCCAGTCCCCTATGATGAAAAGGACATCTTATTTGGGTGTTAGTTCTAGAAGGTCTTGTAGGTCATCATAGCACCATTCAATTTCAGCTTCTTTGGCATTAGAAGACCCCTCATTATTCTAATTGGTTTTTCCCCAGTAACTTCCATGGAGGCTTCCTGTTTCTGGGAAACATTATTTTAAATGTACTACCCACTTGCAAAAAAAATGTAAGTTTACCTGCTTTATAATGACAGAATTTTACCAACAGGCCTACCTGTTCTTGAGAAACTTCCCAGAGTTTAAAAGATAGAATGGATTCACTGGAAAGTGAATAAAATAATACTGATAAGACACATATTGCCTCTAAGATGAGAATTCAGCACTCAAAATGTTCATGTTATTACATGCGGCTATTTTTTTGTACCTCTGTACCTGAAACATTTTATAGTAAATTTAAAAAAATTAAACAATGAACAGGAGTTGGCCAGTAAAAGAGTAGGTACATGCCCAACAATTTGGAGGGTAATCTGGCAGTGTGATCAACATTTTAAATGAGCACATCATTTTGACCCTACAATTGCACTTCTGAGAACCAATTTAGAGATATACTAAAAACACATGCACAGAGAGGTAAGTACAAGGATTTAAATACAGCTTTGCATTTAACAGGGTCGGGGGCGGGGGGGTGAGGGGAGCTAAAAAAAAAAAAAAAACAAAACCCTAAATGTCTGTTGTCCATTAATTGAGGAATGGTTAAGTAAAACATTACATTATACACCCACATTATATAGCTGCAGTATTTTATGGTGAGATCTATCTTTGGCTTTATCTAGTTAGAGAAAGAGAAAAAGCAAGTCAGAACAGTATTTACCCTATGGTATCCCAAGTAAAAGCAAAAACAACCACTGTTGAAAATACACAGAAAGGCCTAAGTAGAAGTCCATCAATGAGGAGGAAGGTGAGAGATGAAGGAAGGCACTAAGTTTTATAGACTTCTGCTAGAAGGTATATCATAATACACTACCTTGTGATTCACTTCAAAAACTGATTAAAAAAGAATATTAATAGAGGAAACGTTAAAAACAAAAATGCCTCGGGACCAGGAATTTGCAAATGACAAATGTGAGGAACTAGAAATTAAAGATGAGAAGTGTGAGGGCCAGCCAGCCCTGGCCTTCATGATGATGAGGTTTGGGGATGGCTGGGCTTCTGGGAGGTAGGGTGGGTGGAAGCTCTGTGAAGACTGACCAAGAATCAAGTCTATGAAAAGGATGGAAGGATAAGAGGGAGAAAGGAAGAAAGAAGGGGATGAGAGCCTTCAGGTTTTAGGATTATTGATCATTTCTATAATATCACTTCTTTGCTTCCCTATAATTAGGTAACTTTCAAATTTTCATAAAGGAAATTGATTATCCAATGCCTACTGTGTACTTTCATATAGATTATTTCAATTAAGGAAAGGTGGGTCCTCTGACAAACTTTTCACTTCTTAAGATGAAAATTTCTTCTTATAAAAAAAAAATGTAAACATAGTGATGTCAATTCTCAGATACACTGACTATTTAGAAGCACAATATTAAACACAATACAGTGGTAACTGGAGATTTTCAGAATTCCTTTGTCCTTCAGTGTCCACAGGGGATTTGTTCCCGTACTGCCTCCCCACCCCACTGCCCCTCAACCAGGATACCAAAATCAAAGGACTCTCAATTTTTTTGTACAAAATGTCATAGTATTTGCATGTAATCTATGTACATTCCTCCCATATGCTTCAAATCATCTCTAGATCACTTATAATATCTGATATGCTTTGTAAATACAATGTAAATGCTATGTAAATAGTTGCTAGTGTGCATGTCAAATTCAAGTTTTGCTTTTTGGAACTTTCTGGAATTTTTTCCCCAGAATATTTTCAATCTGAGGTTGCTTAAATCTGTAAATGCAGAACCTGTGGATAGGAAGGGCTGACTGTAGTCTCTCCATATAAAGGTAATAAGGGAGTCTTGGTTTTTATAGGTTATCCTGGGATTAATGAGTCTCTTCACATAATCCCTGTAAATCCATTCCACCCACTGGTGTTCTTCGTGGCAAGATCACTGAAGAGCAAATACTTATGGAAAATTTAACATAGATCCTAATTCATATGATCCCCAACAAAGTAAATATGGGATTAAACAACTTTTGAGATGGGAGAATCACCCTAAAACACCCAGACAGGGAACACATGATAGAAGACCCTCATTATTCTAATTGTTTTCTCCCCAATAACTTTTACAGACGCTTCCTGTTTCTGGGGAACAGATTATTTTAAATGAACTACCCACTTGCAAAAAAATGTAAGTTTACCTGCTTTATAATGACAGAATTTTACCAACAGGCCTACCTATTCTTGAGAAACTTCCCAGAGTTTAAAAGATAGAATGGATTCATTAGAAAGTGAATAAAATAATACCCATAAGACATGTATTGGCTCTAAGATTCAACACTCTTAAAATGTTGAATTTTCAACATTAAATTTCTAAACATTAAATTTTTATTCTTTAAACAATAAAGAATAGAAATTTCTCACCAAGTAGGACAGCTAGTGAGTTTTCTAAGGCTGAAGAAATGGAGAAATGGTCTCAAGCAAGGGAGGAGAGGAGTCGTCTGTGTGAGTGGGGAACCTTATTTAGCTGCAGAGCAATTCCTGAATGGTACGTACTGCCTGACCTAGGTTTTAAAGACCCCGCAGTCTGGAGAACACAAAGCACGGGTCCTCTCTTTTTAAATTTGCAGGGCAAAACAATACAGCCATCAAGATAGAAAAAAATATAACCCTTTGAAAGGAGTCAAATTCTCCTACTCACTTTTGCAGTTTTTATTTCTCAGGTTCTGACACACGAAATGGACTTTAATTCCCTGTTATATTAACGTGAGCAAACATTTTGATAGAGATTATCATTCAGAATCCTTTCACTTACCCAGGAAAGGTTCAGAACAAGGTCTTCGCTTTTTCTATTTCATAATGAGCCACTACCTTTGAGGTCCAGAAGAAAATCAAACAGAAAGGCCTATGGCAGTGATGGCTAATGAATACATATGAAATCGGTTCATTTCCCAAACGCACATAAAAGATCTTGCAAACATATTAGGAATAAATGCTATGAAAAACGTGGGATTGAACACTGGTGCTACAATAGCTCTAAAAATGTACAAACTTGATAATATTGAATTCAAAGAGCATGTAGGCAAAAATGTTTTTTATCGCGAGTTAAAAAAAAAAGCTACTGGGTTGTATAGGAGATGATGATAACTGTTAACCTTTAGTAATGATGAAAATCAATAACAAGCTATAAAGCTTATCAAGTTCCTGGCTCTATTCAGCAGCTTGGTAATTACAGGAAAAGCAGCGATTTATCTGAACAGCGCTTAAGCTCAGTCGTGGAACAAATCAGGTTCTTTTTTAGGGGCCAATGGAGCTTGTCTCTTTTTTTAAAAGTGAGGGTTTTTTCCTTTTTCTAACCCCCTTTATCTTTTTACTACCTCTAGCCTATGTACCTTATTCGGGGCACTGGATGTTATCTCGATAGATATTATGTTAATTGGGAGACAAAAGAGAGATCATGAAAATGACTTAAGTTGAACCTGACAACTTGGAGAACAATTTCTCCCCTGTCAGTATACAGTCTGCCCTCTGGCTCAGTGGGTTCCGCATCCAGGGATTTTGGCATACGCAAGGGTCCTGGACCCAAATCTCCCGGGGAAACCGAGGAACAACAGAACTTACTTCCAGATGCCGGCATGGTGGAGGCACGAAGCACAAGCACTCTCTTCATGTCTGAAGTGGTACCTGCATCGCGACCAAACACCGCTCCTTCTGAGTGCGGTGAAGCCTCCTCCCGCGGCTTCTGGGCCAGGAAACCTCGCGGTTAGCAACGTGAGGTCACAGACCGGAAATGCATAGCTTTTCTTAACCTAGGACCCCTGGCGAACGTTCCTATAACTTGTGTTAAACTTTTCCACAATTAGTTATTGTAAATGTGAAGTAAGTACCTGGTCATTAAAAATAACAAATCTGTGTGATAAGTCAAACTTCCTGATCTCTGCAAACCACTATGTTTACCAACCTGAGGATGTTAAGATTTTTATAAAATAAATGGAACCAATCCAAAAAAGAAAAAACCTGGATAGTTTTTATTAAACATATCATTAATGAATCCTGTAATTACTTTGGTACTTTTTTCAACTGGTGGACTGACATTGATTTTTCACAAAAATCTCTATTTGTACTCACAATTGCATTTGCTCACTGAAAGACATGTGCAGTGTAGGCAGCCACTTCATAAAAAGCAGAGAGGAAAAGAGGGCTATTTGAGTCACATTCCAATTTTGGAGAACGCTCTTTATTTTGATATTCTCAGAGTGGTTTATAAAGGGGAATAAAATAAGCTACAGGAACATATACATTACTGTTATTTCTACCACAGTAGTATATCATTCTTTTTGTCAGTTCACAAAATATAACTTAAAAAAAAAAAAGATTTTTCTTTTAACAGTGAAACTGTGAAGGGCAAGAAATGTTGGCAAGCTGCAGAGCTTTCTGGGCCTCAGTTTCCTTGTTTGTACACAGTGAAGGGAGGACTAGAAAGATCCCTAGAATACGTTCCAGAGTCTTGATGCCTGTGAACATTTCTGAAACCTCATCTACTAATAAAGTTCATCTACTAATAAAGTTCACTTGTATTTACATTTCTGAGGAAGATCCCTTCCATAAGAGGGTTCTAACCAGACCCTGGGAAGTGTTAAATTCACCAGAAATTTTTACTAGATTGGTTATGAAAATAAAGACACTTCAAAAGCTGTCATAGAACCTGAAGCAGAAATTTAAGAAGAGCAAAAGTCTCTTGATTTGTGACTTAGTTCGTAGCCAAACACAGTTTTGCCCTCTCCCCAGCTCCTTCAGCCGTTAAACCTGAGTGGCCAAGGTGTGTGTGTGGGTGTGTAAGCAACCTCTGGATCATTTCCCAAGCTCTGTCCCGGGTTCCTCAGGGTCTGGTTCTAGACTTGTCTGGAGATGTAAAAGGGATGAGAGAGTTTCTTTTCTGTCCCCACCCTGTTATTTGTTTATGACCAAATGGCACCCTTGTCAAAGCATCTGGGACACCCTTGCCTCAGGGCTTGTGCAAAAGAATGTTTGCTTTATTATGAACAGTCCCCTGTATTCAGGGAATGCAGAATGTTCAAAAAGTTTGCACTCAATCTTCATTTTCCCTTTCGGCCAGCTATGATTCTCTACAGAGAAACTTATATGGCAGAGTCAGTTAATAAAGTCACAGACTTCTAGGAGTGATTATCGACTCCTGCTGTAGAGAAAGCAGTATCTGATGGGCAAAAGGCAGGAAAAGATCTGAAAAGGACCACGGCTTTCCCAGAGGTGCTCAGACAGCAGAATCTTCAGGAGATCAAAGTTTCCAAAGAGGGTTGGAATCAACCCACTAAATGCACGAAAGCAGAGCCAATGGGAAAGTCCAATAATGACCCACCTGGGCACTTTGTCACTTTCTCTGCAGCCAACCAAATCAGAGAGGCTGTTACCACGAAATACAGGGGGTTTGGAGAGAAACACATGCTACCACCCCGAATCTTCAAAAGATGAGAAAGTCATCCCCAAAGCAAGTGATTTAAGTTTCAAGCCAGTTGCTGTTTCAACTATAAGTTTCTTGTTCTGATTGTATGTGGCATTTTCAGGACCATTTTCTTTGCATGTGATGTCTGGTCACTGTTAAAGAGTCTTTGTTGTGATATCTGGGATGATGGTAAAATAAACACCCAAGTCCTGGTTCCCAAACTTGGACATACATTGGAATCAACTGGGACATTACTGATTAGGTATATGGGTGTGGTTTGGGTGGCAAAATTGTTTTTCATATTCATTTATTTAAGCCTTTTAAAATGAAATATAGTTAATTTGGGTTTCCCTGGTGGCTTAATGGTAAAGAATCCTCCTGTTAATGAAGGAGACACGTTTGTTCCCTGGGTCAGGAAGTTCCCCTGGAAGAAGAAATGACAACCCACTACAGTATTCTTGTCTGGAAGATCCCATGGACAGAGAGAGGAGCCTGGCGGGCTATAGTCTATGGGGTTGCGAAAGAGTCAGACATGACTTAGTGACTAAACAACAAAAACATAGTTAATTTACAATGCTGTGTTAGTTTCAGGTGTACAATATATATATATGAATATATATATTCTGAAAAGGAATATATATTCTGTTTCGGATTCTTTTCATGATAGGTTATTACAAGATATTGAATATAGCTCCCTGTGCTATACAGTAGGTCCTTGTTGTTTACGTTTTATATAGTAGTGTTTATAGTAAATCCTAACTCCTAATTTATCCCCACCTCATCATCCTCTTTGGTAACTATAAGCTTGTTTTCTATGTCTGAGTCTATTTTTGTCTTGTAAATAAGCTCATTTGCATCATTTTCTAGATTCTACATATAAGTGATATCATATTTTATTTGTCTTTCTCTGTCTGACTTATTTCACTTAATATGATAATCTCGAGGTCCATGAATGTGGCTACATGGGTGGCAAGAGTTTTTAAAGCCTTGCAGCTGAGTCTCACGCCTAGCAAAGTTTCAGAACTACAGCTCTAAGGTAAACCCTGGTTGGCAATTAGGCTCAGAAGGTACTGCTGTTTATGGGAAGTCTGCCTTAACCTGCCAAACAGAAGCACAATTTTGGTGTAGCGAACACTCATCAGAGGGAAATATGTATTCTGTTCTGAAACCAAATTATTTTTAAAGGCAGAAGGGCAAGAGACAGAAGGAACAATGATGCTTTGTAGGAGTAAGGCAGGTCTTCAATGCTACAAAACTTCCTAGCGTATGACAGAAACCAGTTTTTTTTTTTTTTTACTATATGACAAAGGGAAGCACTGACCCAATCGGCTGAATTCTGGATGGAAGATGTACTAGTCCAAAGCACTAATGACATTATCTCTGGGAGAATCCAGAGAAGACGTCTATTCTAAGAATACTACTGTCAAAGTGCAGATATTGTCATTTCTTACCAGTCTTTAATTTTCCCATGGCAAGAAGATAAGGATCAAACCTATCTACCCTAAAGGCAGTGCTCTAAGGTTGCAATTTTCCATTCATAGATTGAATATAATTTCTAAGGCCATGGGTCCCAAACTTAAGCACGCTGAGAATCACCCACAGGGCTTGTTAAATGCAGACTGCTGGACCCTGAGCACAAATCTGTGATTCAGAGGCTGAGGATGCGAAGTTGCATTTCCAAGTTCCCGGGTGCCACAGATGCTGCTGGTGTGAGGACCCTATGTTGAGGACCTCTGTCCCCAGAGCTCAAAAATGGCATGCTCTGAAGTAACAAGAAATGTTTCTGTCTTGCTTCAGGCTTTGTGATAAAGAGAAAACTCACTTTGACTGAAATGAGATATTAAGATAAATCTTGAGATTTATGTCAAGAGGCAAATTTGTATCATCCCCCTAGAAAGGGACAGAGGAGTTAACTTCATTCATTCCCTTGTGAGTAAATGTTACCCTCAGAGGAGAAAATGAAAGAGATGCCTCAAGTTAAAAGAGGAAGACCTTAAAAGATTTACCCTCAAAAAAACATCAACTCATGATTTCTTTTTTTTTTTTCATGGTTTCTTGTTTTAGAAAAAAATAGTGGCTATTTTTCATTTACAAAATGCTTATTTCATAACGCGGCATCTGTGCTGTGTGTCCAACTCCTTGCAGTTCTGTCCAACTGTTTGCAATCCTATGGGCCACAGCCAGCCAGGCTCCTATGTTCTTGGGATTCTCCAGGCAGGAATACTGGAGTGGTTTGCCATGCCCTCCTCCAGGGGATCTTCCCAACCCAGGGATCGAATCCACATCTCTTGCATCTTTACCACTAGTGCCACCTGGGAAGCATTTAATTGGCTGTAAATGTGGGCTTTTTAACTAAGTGGTCAGGGCCATTGAGTAATACGTGGGAAAAAAAAACAACAACAACAAAGTTGAGTCTGTACTTTATAAAAGAGTAGGAAAAACCTCAAATGAAGCAAATATTGAAATATTTTAAAAAAAACCTACATAATTCCGCAAAAAGAATAAAACGGGCTCAATTTTGTATGTGTGCGTGGAAGGGGGATAGTGGAGGATGCTTTCTGTGACTCAAAATCTGCAAACCAAAACCCTAAAGACTAAAGAAAATTATAAACTGAGAAAAATATTTGGAGATCATATCATGGTCTTAGAGCTAATTAATCTCCCTATTAGATAAAGCGCTCTATAAATTAATAACACAAAGACCAGCAACTCAGTAGAAAAGTAAGTTAAGTACAGGAAGATACAGTTTGCAAACAAAGAAATACAAATGGCCTTTAAATGGATAAGATGTCTCATCTCACACTCTAAAAAAGGCATGCAAATGTAAAATATATATTGAGATATGGTTTGCATATCAGACTGGCAAAATTTCAACAGTGTGAAAACTCACTCTGTTGGTAAAACTCTCATACACTGTTGGAAAGAGAGCAAAATAAAACAATTCCTAGGAAGGGCAATTAACAACATCAAGTATGTGTAAACATATTCTCTGATCAAAATTTTGACCCATCCTTCAGGAAATTGCTCTGCAGTTACAGTTGCAAGTGAGTGAAGCTGATACATCTGCAACCTTGTTTGTAGTAAAAGAAGACTGACAGAATCTATGAGACTATTCACAGAAGCTTGGATTAGTACCTACAACTTCCATGCAGTGGAATGTTCAGTTCAGTTCAGTTCAGTCGCTCAGTCCCGTCCGACTCTTTGCGACCCCATGAATCACAGCATGCCAGGCCTCCCTGTCCATCACCAACTCCCAGAGTTTACCCAAACTCATGTCCATTGAGTCAATGATGCCATCCAGCCATCTCATCCTCTGTCTTCTCCTTCTCCTCCCGCCCCCAATCCCTCCCAGCATCAGGGTATTTTCCAATGAGTCAACTCTTCCCATCAGGTGGCCAAAGTATTGGAGTTTCAGCTTTAGCATCAGCCCTTCCAATGAACACCCAGGACTGATCTCCTTTAGAATGGACTGGTTGGATCTCCTTGCAGTCCAAGGGACTCTCAAGAGTCTTCTCCAACACCACAGTTCAAAAGCATCAATTCTTTGGCACTCAGCTTTCTTCACAGTCCAAATCTCACATCCATACATGACCACTGGAAAAACCATAGCCTTGACTAGAAGGACCTTTGTTGGCAAAGTAGTATCTCTGCTTTTGAATATGCTGTCTAGGTTGGTCATAACTTTCCTTCCAAGGAGCAAGCGTCTTTTAATTTCATGGCTGCAGTCATCATCTGCAGTGATTTTGGAGCCCCCAAAAATAAAGTCTGACACTGTATCCACTGTTTCCCCATCTATTTCCCATGAAGTGATTGGACCGGATGCCATGATCTTAGTTTTCTGAATATTGAGCTTTAAGCCAACTTTTTCACCTCCTCTTTCACTTTCATCAAGAGGCTTTTTAGCTCCTCTTCACTTTCTGCCATAAGGGTGGTGTCATCTGCATATCTGAGGTTTTGATATTTCTCCCGGCAATCTTGATTCCAGCTTGTGCTTCTTCCAGCCCAGCATTTCTCATGATGTACTCTGCATATAAGTTAAATAAGCAGGGTGACAATATATGGCCTTGACGTACTCCTTTTCCTATTTGGAACCAGTCTGTTGTTCCATGTCCAGTTCTAACTGTTGCTTCTTAACCTGCATATAGGTTTCTCAAGAGGCAGGTCAGGTGGTCTGGTATTCCCATCTCTTTCAGAATTTTCCACAGTTTATTGTGATCCACACAGTCAAAGGCTTATTTACCTCCAAAAATCACGATGTAGCTCTGTATGTTCTGACATGGAAGGCTCATTAAAGTTTTTCATTAAGGGACCTACTGTATTGCACAGAGAGCTCTACTCACTACTCTGAGTATATGAGAAAAGAATCTGCAGTAACAAAGACTGGATATATGTACATGTATAACTGAATCACTTTGCTGTATACCTAAAACAGCATTATAAATCAAATATATGCCAACAGAAATTTTTTTTTAAAGTATTTTGTTAAATATAAATACAAATTGCAGAATAACAACAGCTCTCATCTTTTGTAAGAAAAGGAGGAAAAGAAAAATATTTAATTTTTTGAGTTTGCACAAACAGTGGAAGAATTCACAAGATACTAATGGAAATAGGAGGGTGGGGTGGTGGATGGGAACAGGCCTGAGAGTACGATTTTCAGATACACCTCATAAAAGTTCCTCTATAATAGTGATTGAAATCAAAGTGTGCTGGGCTAAGTTATCTCAGTCGTGTCCGACTCTGTGCGACCCCATGGACTCTAGCCCGCCAGGCTCCACTGTCCGTGGAATTCTCCAGGCAAGAACACTGGAGTGGGTTGCCATGCCCTCCTCTAGGGGATCTTCCTGACCCAAGGATCAAACCTGCATTGCTTAGGTCTCCTGCACTGCAGGCAGTTTCTTTACCATCTGAGTTATTACCAGGGAAGCCTCAGCCAAAGTGTAGTACTATTCAAAACATGAGATAACTTTGGTGTCTGTGAGTACTTTTCCTTTACATGTTTTCAGCACCTTTCAAAGTCCTGTACCCTGCCCCCATTCAAAAAACAGGGCTTAGCAAATACAAGTCAAGTGATAGGGTTGGGCCAAAACCACTGACCTCTAGGAGGCCAGACATTAGGTGGCAAAGTCCACTCTGTAGGCAAGGGCTTTTCAGAAGAGCATTTACTACAACAGGTCTCTGAAGATGAAAGAAGCCAGGCTTTTAATTTTACTGGATCATTCAATTTCTATAAATATTCTCTTCCAATTGAGTCAATGAATTTCCATTTCTTTGCAGCCCATGCTTTCAAGCCACACTCAAGATGTTTGCCATCCAGTGTTTTTCACTCCGTGGCACTCTCCCCCCACTTTTGTTTTAATACATAAACAATCAACAGAAGCACCTAATTATAGACTTCAGGAACATAAAATTCCCTAGATCAGACCAAGAATGACACCCTCCCCTTCCCCCACCTCTCAGACCTGTCTTTTCTCTAAATCAAAACCAGGAAACATCTTTTGATACTGTACAAAGTACAATATATAGAATATACAAATAAGTCAGAGTAACCACATTTTTAATACCTCCATGCCTCCCTGAAGAGATGCCAGTTTTTACATAATCCCTGAAGTATCTTATTTTAAAATCATCTCTATATTCAGACTGTTGTTGCATAAAATTTATAAAGTAAATATAAACTTCAATTTGTAGTTACCAGAGATGAGGGGAGGGGGGAGGAGGAATTGGATGAAGGCAGTTAAAAGGTACAAACTTCCAGTTATAAATAAATACTAAGGAAAGTGAAGCCGCTCAGTCGTGTCCGACTCTTTGCAACCCCATGGACTGTAGCCTATCAGGCTCCTCTGTCCATGGGATTTTCCAGGCAATAGTACTGGAGTGGATTGCCATTTTCTTCTCCAAGGGATCTTCCCGACCCAGGGATAGAACTCAGGTCTCCCACATTGTAGACAGACGCTTTACCGTCTGAGCCACCAGAGAAGTCGTCAAGGATATAATGTACAATAAGAGAAATATTAATTAACACTGCTGCATGTTAAATCTGAAAGTTAAGCGTGTACATCCTGAGTGCTCCTCATTTGCCAAGTGTGCTAAGTTGCTTCAGCTGTGTCCTACTCTTTGCAACCCTATGGACCATAGCCTGCCACTGTCCATGGGGTTCTCCAGACAAGAATACCAGAGTGGGTTGCCATTTCCTCCTCCAGCGGATCTTCCTGACCCAGGGATCAACCCGCGTCTCCTATGTCTCCTGCATTGGCAGGCAAGTTCTTTACCAGTAGCTCCATAAACACTTTTTTCTTTTCTTCTCTTTTGCACATATACGAGATGACAGATGCTCACTAAACTTGTGGTAATCATTTGATGATGTAAGTCAAATTGTACACCTTAAACTTACACGGTGCTGCATGTCAATAACATTTCTATAAAATTGGAAGAAAAACAAAAACTAAAGTTAATATAAACCTTATATATATAAATGTTATAGAAAATTTTTAAAAATAAAAACAAGCACATTTATTATTCTGGCCACATGTCAAGGCACTAGAGTTACAGTTCTGACTCTGTGTCACATAGCAATGAAAGAAAACAAGTCAGCTGACCTTTCCTGCATGGACTCTCAGCGGCAGGAACCTACAAAAGGGCCTTTATCAGCAAGCACAGACCCGGCCACTGCACAACACTCCCTGGAGAACCAATGATCATTTCCCGGGAGGTGTTTCTAGGCTGTGCACAGAGAGTGCTCCTGACAACCAAACCAAAAAAAAAACAAACCACCTACTCCACAAACTAGCTTTCCAGCATCTCTTGCTCAATTTCTACAATTGCTACCTGTAATCTACTTGGAAAAACAGAATGGGGTTGGACAAGTCAAAGACCTTTCACTTCAACCCTAAAGAAGGAAATCTGAGGAAAATCCTATCCACTGTGTCATCAGGAAATGGATTAGAAAGACCCAAGGACATTATCAAGAACTACCCATTTCCTGACCCTCGATATGGCCCTGAATTGCTGTGTGACCCCGGGCAAGTCACCGCTTTCTCTGGGCCTCTATGTACTCATCTCCAGAAGGTGGTGGTGGTAGTTGAGGTCTCACAGAGGTCTTCCCCAGCATTCTCCAGCAGAGACGGGAACTCCAAGTTGCTTAATTCCGCGAGCTTACTCTGTCACAAATAAATTATGGTGACGACAGGGGCTTCTGTTGCTTTACAATGAATGAGCGTGTTGTAACCTAGCTCGTGGGCAGAGTGACTTCACGGCCTAATCCTTTCGATTTCTGACTCCTGATTATGTAGCAGTCTCTGCATGAGATGACATAGTATAAAAATAAATTCTCTATTTCATCCTGTCCCTTCCCCTTGGAGGTTGGATCAGTACAAATCACTGACACTCAGGAAAAAGTATCCCAGAAGATCGCCATGGGTCTCTGTCGAGGGCAGTGGAGGAACTGCCTCCTTGAGAGGCCCAAGCAGAGAAGGCAGTGGCTTGGCTGGTCAGATGTAAACCAAAATGGCAGGACCTATTCAGCTCTGCTACTGTGAGGTTCTTTCTCTCTCTCTCTCTCTCACACACACACAACCAATAATGCAGTACTGCTTAGCTCATTTGTCCCATGGGCAAAAAAACCTCACAAGAGAGTCTGGGCCCTTCCCCCAAGTTTGTCAAAAGCTACAGAACACCAAGGCAGTGGCTGGTGTTATTCCTCTTCCAGTGGCATTCAAGACAGCGTGGAGGGTCCTCTCTCCTCTGTGCTCTGAGGACCCTCCCTGTCTTCTCTGGAGCCACAGCTAATACAATCCATTAATCTAACTTATCACACTACATCCCGATATTAGCCAAGGAAGACACTTTTAAAAACTAATGTCTTCTGGGTCCAAGGTGGCCGCGTTTCTTTATAACGATGCAGTAAACCAGTGATATTTCATAAAGCTGCTTTTTTGGCATGAAGGTTTATTTGTTCTTAAACTTTCTAGGTTTATATATATATATATATATATATATATATATATATATATATATATATATATGGAGAGAGAGAGAGAGAGTTGTCCATTCTGTCAAAAATAAGACAAAGGGTGGGTTACAAATCTCATTTTTTGTTTCCTAATCCAGAAACAGGTATTTTACATCAGGGGTCAGTAATGTGTCCAGCTTAAGCACAGCCCATGGTATTACCCAACTCCTGTATGTGTGTCAAGGGGGTATTCCTTGAACTTTCAGGAGTAAGTCCCTAAACTTTTGGTGAAATAATTATAGTTAACCTGCACTGAGCCTCTGCTGAAAGTTGGATTGGGGTGCTCAAAATTATTATTTCATCTTTCCTGAACTCCTATGGCACAGATGAGGAAACAATGGCAAAGCGAGCAGCCACTTGAACCCGTGTTTTAAGTTCCAGAACCTGTCTTTCTAATACCCAATTTCCCACCAAGAGTGGATGAGAAAACAAAGTCCTTGGCTTTGAGAAGCCCAGATTGCAAGATGTACCATCGTTTCATAAATGAACGGAGAGATCAATGGTAAGAGGCAGATAACATCTGCCAAAAAATGTCATGTCTTGGAAAATGGAGAAAATACACTGATTCTTACACAAAAGCGACAACTCATGATGACCTGCTCCCCACTTCCTGCCCTGATTGAGGAGGAGCCTGAGGTTCAAAAGGCTGTGATTTGACCAAGGGTTCAAGGCGTGGCAGGACCAAGGCAGTTCAGCTCCAAAAAGCACGCACCTATTATGTGGCAGAAACTAGGCTAGACCTGGGTCCTGTGTGATACCTGCCTCCGGGGAACTTAGCATCAGAATGAAAGCTCAGAGGCCCTGATGCTATGTCCCGGCCATAAACTACATTCATTCATAACTCAGGGTGACTTTCCAAGGCCTTTAGATTGACTCTGTAACATTTCCTCAGACTTAGTAGAAAGCCTTGAATTGAACAGTTAAGAAAGAAAATGTGTTTTCTCTGTTCTTTTTGTTTTGTCTTTTGACATAACATTTCATTTCCAAGGGTCTTGCTGCTACTGGGTGAGGATGTGAACAACGTGGGCAGAACTGCCAGGATGGCACTCACTCTGCTTTCTTGCCTTTTCTTCTGGAATCAGTCATAGTAAGGAACTGACATACAATGGGATAAAGAGAAACAGACCCATGACTGGGACAGGTGGATGGAAACTAACATTTTTTGAGGGCTGCTAGGGATCCTACTAGAAACTAGATGTTCTTGTTTTGTGAAGGGATGAACTAAGAGATGGATAAACCTTTAAACTGTTCAGGTGGCGCAGCTGATAAAGAATCTGCCTGGCGATGCAGGAGACACAGGTTCGATCCCTGGCTTCGGAAGATCCCCTGAAGTAGGAAATGGCAATCCACTCTAGTATGCTTGCCTGAAAAATCCCAGGGAGCCTGGCGGAGGCTACAGTCTGTGAGGTCACAGAGAGGTTGACACAACTGAGCACATACTGGCTGGCTTAATCTGTTCAAGGTGTCAACTACGCAACTCTTCTGCAAAACACACTGGACATTTCAAAGGTCTGAATGAAGCTTATTTCACAGAGGTTGAACTTGTGATGAAGCATGAGTATCTAATATTAAAAATCTCTTTGCGAGACTTCCCTGGCGGTTTAGTGGTTAGGACTCCACACTCACAGTATAGGGGGCCACCAGTTCAATCCCCGACCTGGGAACTAAGATCTTGCATGCTGCAACACCTACCCCTCCCCGCCCCCCCACAAAATACCTCTTTGCTCGAAAGTACTGTATCAAATCATAAATGTGTGGTACAGGACACCACAGGGAAGACAGTAACGTGTCTTCAAAGGTACAAGGCACTAATATGCAACTTTTATCTCAACAAAACTTACAAGCTAAACAATGATCAAACAGTTGATAGGAAATTAAACTGAAATAAATAAAATAAAATAACCACTAACTTTTAACTTACAGAAGACATGCAATATTAGTACACTGTAGTCCACCACACTCCTCTGTCCCTGGGATTTTCCAGGCCAGAATACTGGAGTGGATTGCCATTCCCTTCTCCAGGGGATCTTCCCAACCCAGGGTTTAAATCTAGGTGTCCTGCGTTGCAGGTGGATTCTTTATTGTCTGAGCTACCAGGGAAGCCCATATTGTCGCTCAGTTGTGTCCGACTCTTTGCAACCCCATGGGCTATACAGTCCTTGGAATTCTCCAGACCAGAATACTGGAGTGGGTAGCTTTTCCCTTCTTCAGAGGATCTTCCCAACTCAGGGATCAAACCCAGGTCTCCTACATTGCAAGCAGATTCTTTACCAGCTGAGCCACCAGGGGAGCCCAAGAATACTGGAGTGGGTAGTCTATCCCTTCTCCAGTGGATCTTCCTGGCCCGGGAATCAAACCAGGGTGTCCTGTACTGCAGGCAGATTCTTTATCAACTGAGCTATCAGGGAAGCGCCTATATTAGTACACACACAGTCAAATAATTTCCATAGGCAATAAAGCCATGGGAATTCACACAGGCTGAGAGCATCTGAAGCACTACAGTTTTCAAAAAACGTTATCCCAAATCCCTGGGGATAACAGAGCTTATCCCCATACTGGGGATTCCAGATGAAGAAAGTGTGTATTTGTAAAGTGTGAGGGTATGGGGAAACAACAAGTTGTGATGTGGGACGGTTATGTCCATATCCAGCATAGTAATCCAGGAAGAGAAAAAGAGTGAGGACCCAAAAAGGATAAGGCTACACAGAGAGACAGAAATGAAAGCAGAGGTCTCTGCCCCTACTTGTGCCTACACAGCTCCCACCACAGATGGTGGTACCCAATCTACACTGGCCTTTCCCACATCATACCCCCAAGGGAATGTGGGCAGGTCCAGCTTTCCTCATTGACAGACATGCTCACTTCTTCATCTGCCAAAAAAAAAAAAAAAAAAAAAACGGTGCTCAAGCTACCTACTTCATGCAAATGTGTCAAAGGTTACAATATAAAAGGTTTCATTGGTTTACAATAGCTAGGACATGGAAGCAACCTAGATGTCCAACAGCAGATGAAAGGATAAGGAAGTTGTGTTACATACACACAATGGACTATTACTCAGCTATGAAAAAGAACTCATTTGAATCAGTTCTAATGAGGTGGATGACACTGGAGCCTATTATACAGAGTGAAGTCAGTCAGAAACAGAAACACCAATACAGTATATTAACACATATATATGCAATTTAGAAAGAAATGATGTCTCTATATGCAAGATAGCAAGAGAGACACAGATGTGAAGAACTGACTTTTGGACTATGTGGGAGAAGGTGAGGGTGGGATGATTTGAGAGAACAGCATTGAGACATGTACATTACCAAATGTAAAACAGATGACCAGTGCAAGTTCAATGCATGAAGCAGGGCACTCAGAGCTAGCGCTCTGAGACAACCCAGAGGGATGGAGTGCAGAGGGAGGTGGGAGGGGAGTTTGGGACCGGGGGACACATGTACACCCATGGCTGATTCATGTTGATGTATGGCAAAAACCTCCACAATATTGTAAAGTAACTAGCCTCCAATTAAATAAATTAATTTTTAAAATTAATGTAAAATTTAATTAAATTGACTAATTTAAAATTTAATTTTAAAAAATCTCAGATTTCCATAAAAATGATTATTTGGCAAACCTACATGAAAGGCTTTATCTGCATTGACGAAGGAAAAGAATCATGTCCAAATATAAGTGCACACACACACACACACACACAAATACATATGCAGTTGAAGGTGTCATAGCATTTCAAATAATTCTAAAGTTTGCTTAGTTTACTGTTACTAAATAATTACAAAAAGGTGTAAAAAGTTGAAGGTTATGGAGACTCAAAATAATTCTAACCTTTGCTTGAAGAAATGAAAAGTACAGAAGTTACCAAGATAATTGGTAAAATAATATCTGACATGTGAGGAGCCTCTCCTTTGGGTAAGCAGCACAAGATAAATTTTTCATTTAGATGACCCGGCAGCTATTAAGATGGTTACCGAGAGAACGAAAAGCCTGGAAAGTAGGCTGCTTCTGGAGGGAGGGTGAGCCTTTGCCACGCGGCTCCCTTTACAGTGGACACACAGACCACAGCACCCACAGCCAGGCCCCAGGAAGCCTTCCTACACCTCACAAACAGGCCTCCGTGTCCAACCAGGTAACAACACGACAAAAACGCTCCTTTCCCCAATCACAGCCAACTCACCAGATAGTAAAAACAGTTACTCATGGGAAACCCAGTGAGGAATGAGGCCTGGTGAGCAAATCAGAATTAGGTGACATTCATAGGGGTCAAAACAAGGATTCCCAGCCTTGTGCAAGGCTGGTGGAAATGTGGAAAACAACCTCTGTGGAAAACAGCTCAGAGGTTCCTCTAAAAGTTAAACATGGAAATGCCATATGACCCAGCAATCCCACTGCTGGATCTATACCCAAAGGAATTGAAAGCAGGAACTAAGATATTTCTACACCAGTGTTCATAGCAGGACTATTCACAATAGCTCAAAGACGGAAACAACAGCCCATTGAAAGATGAACAGATAAACCATGGGTGTATTATGTACACAATGGAATATTATTCAGCCATAAAAAGGAGTGAAATCTTGATACATGTTACAACATGGATGTACCTCAAAGACACTAGGCAAAGTGAAAAAAGGCAGACACAGACAGACAAATAGTTTATTATTCCACTTGTATGAGGCACTCACAGTAGCCAAGTTCAAAGACAGTAAGTACAACGGTGGTTAGGAGGGACTAGGGGGCAGGGGGTGTGGGGAGTTACTGTGTAGCAATTTCTATTAGGGATGGTAAAAAAAATCCTGGAAATAGTGGTGATGGTTGTACAACATTATAAATGTACTTAATGTCACTGATTTATACACCTAAAAATGACAAATGTTATGTGATATATATCCTACCACAATAAAACAAACTAACTAAACAAAGATTCCTAAAGGATTGCTCACCCCTGCAGGTCCTTGCCTGGTGTGGGCTTCACTGGATTGCCAGGTCTCCCCACCCCTACCCCTGACCACTTTCCCTCTCCTTGACCATCTGTACACAGTGAGATATCCACTGAAATTACTCCTGGCAGAAGGAGGCGGAAATAAATTTGAGTTAAAGCAGCTTTGTGATCCTCCGTTCTGTTGTTCCACTGTGAGCTCCAGCGTGTGACTTCCCAGTCCAGAGGAAAAGAACTCATTCCTAACGAGTTTTCACAGAGACGGTAACTACCAACACTTAAGATCATTATGGAAAGAAAACTTCAGTGTCTCCACTGGTTTCCAAAGAGCAGACCAAATCCCAAGTAAGAAAAACGGCCTTTTTGTACTGGAGTCACTGACTTCCTACCAAGAAGCCTGAGAGACAGAGGTGAAGCCTCGAGGTGTGTAGATGGTTTTTGCTCTCCTGACGGGCAGGGGAGGGGGGCTAAATTTGCTCTTCTCTTTTTTGGACAGATGGATATATAACTCTCATGATAAGAAGTAAGCTAGGGCTAAGGTAAAAACTCATAGCAAAAAAAAAAAAAAATCACAGCAACCACTTGTTTCTACTGAATAATTCTACAGGAAAGTTCAATGTAAGATAATAGTGACACTATTAACCTAGGTTATTATAATTAAATAAAAATAACTCATTATTACCATTTCTTTGATAGTAATATCTCTGCCACAAAATAATCATTGGTTAAGTGTTTGTGGAATGATGAATACAACTCCCTCCAATGAAAGATGAGTTCAAAATCTCTGAAGCTTATAGTTCAATAATGTGACTACATCCTTGATGTACAGTGACGGGAGTTCGGAAAGTGCGATGAAGGGTCCTGATGGCACAAAACGTATTTTTGTTTTTAATTTTACTTCTTTATATTTATCCTGCTTATCATTATAATTGAGTTTCATTCTATTTATTTGACTGCACCAGGTCTTAGTTATAGCATGCAGGATCTTCAATCTTCATTGGGGCATATGGGATTTTTAGTTGCGGTGTGTGGGATCTAGTTCCCTGACCAAGGATCAAACCCAGGCCCCCTGCAACGGGAGCTTGGAGTCTCAACCACTGGACCACTACAGAAGTCCCCATTCATAATGTTTTGATAAGGGGATTTCACAGCAACAGGTGAAGTATTGGGCAGAGAACACCCTGGCTAGGCTTATGATTCACTGCTTTCTCCACTGGAGTTTATAAACAAAATACAAATATACAGAATGCATGGGTCATAAAGTATCTTCATTACATATGCTTAAGTAGGATGAGGTTTGTGAGGTCAATGAAAGGTGAATTTTTTAAAGATTTTTTTTTGGATGTGGACCATTTTAAAAGTTTTTATTGAATTTGTCACCGCATTGCTTCTGTTTTTTGTTTTGCCTTGGTTTGAGTGTTTTGGTCCTGAGGCATGCGGGGTCTTAGCTCCCTGACCAGGGGTCATACCTGCACCCCTCCACATTGGAAGGAGAAGTCTTAACCACTGGGCTACCAGGGTAGTCCCTCTTTCTTTTTTTTTTTTTAGAAAAAAAATAGGAGGGAAAAAAGAGGGATTCAGATGGACACGTCACTACACTGGTAATCAGTTAAAAGTATGTGGAAAGAACTTCAGGATTCAAATCAGATTCAACAGAGAAACGGGCAAATAAATTAAGAATAAACATACACACAAACAAAATGAAACATGTGAGTAAGCACCTTCCTCCCTCTTGAGAAAGCAGCTTGCTTTGTCAACCCATGTGGAAGGGTGGTGTCTACATTCTAGAATTCAGTTCAAGATTTCAGCCATTTTACATTTGTTTTCACATTGACAAAGCAGCTCTTTGCCGCTACTTATTTATAATTTAATTCCCCTGATGGTTCTAAAAACAAGGGAAGAAATATTTTCAAACAAAAATCATTATTTATACAGCTGGAGTTTCCATTTAGTTAGGAAAATTAGTAGAAAAATATTTGGTCAGAATGTGAGATAAGTTTTGAATATTTCACAAAATCTCAGACCATCAACTTCCAAATCTTTTATTGTGTGTGTCTTTCCCAGAGCCAACAAGGGAACCCCCCAAATCAACTAAATTCATGGGTTCTCATTTGGCAACTCCTTTGGCAAGAGACGGGGGACCTTTGAATCAGTGGCAAAAATAGCTCAATTAAAATACCATTCTAATATGTAGTTTGGTTTTGTCTGAAAATGGAAACCAGCAACTTGCTTGCATGAGTAAACAAGACAATTGCTCAGGCTGGGGTCTACAGAACAGAGAGCAGAGGAGACAGCTGGCAATTATCTGGCTAACTTAACCAGATAACTCATGCCTAAAAATTCACTCTGGTGCCCAAATTGCCCAGATCGGTTATATTCATAGAACAAAAGAATGCGATTACCAGATCTCCCTACAATCTGTGTTGCCTAGGTGGGCTGTTTTAAAGTGATGCTCTTATCACAAACCATACTCAGTTCTCCACTTCCCCAGTGGAGAGCAAGCCAGGATTTTCACAATATAAGTTTGAACATTTGCTTCACATCAAATGAAACAAAAATTTAAGACAGATCGAGGGACGGACAAATTGCACCAGAGGTACTACTTTGAGTGCATACACCTTGAGACAAAGGCCAGATCAGGAGAGATGCTATCATTCCTAGCATCTAGAAATTCTAATGGGAAAAGATACTTACAGTAAAAAACAGAGAAAAAGCATTTGTATTGACTATGCAAATTAGGGTGAGCGAAATTTGAAAACATGAATACCCTCGTGCTTATTTAGCACTTTATACTTTACAAAGCTTTTCACAACTAATCCTCACACTATGGAGGGTAAATTGGGTATTATTATCCCCATTTTATGGATTAAGAATACAGGGCTCTGAGATTTGTTGAAGAGAAGCTAAGGTCGAAGCTGAAACTTGAACTCAAGTCTTCTGGATCCAAGTTTAGTGCCCTTTCCAACACACCATGCTAAGGGCTAAAGTTAACTTAAAGCAAATAAAAAGGATCACATTACCCAGTCAAATCTGTGGTATTCACCATCACAAATAATCCTAGGTCAACACATGTCGTTAAATAAATCTTATAACCAAGCATGGCCGGGGAATACAGATGGTGCAGGGAAAGTGGTAATGAAAAAAGCAGCATTCCCACTGGCTTTGTCTGACCCTGGGCAATCGATTTCTCTGACTCAGTTCTTAAGCAGTAAAGCAAAAGTACTAAGTACAGAATCTCCAAAGTCCTTTCAATAGCAAGTTGGTTACACAACTGAGTGGCTTCACTTTTTTCTGTTCATGCCTACTCAGAATTCCGTGTTGAATTTCTTTCCCTTCTGGATATTAGATGCTTCTCCAAGTCAATCACTCTCCATTCTTCCCAACTAAATAGAATGTTGTTGCTGTTGTTCAGTTGCTAAGTCATGTCCGACTCTTTGGGACCCCATGGACTGTAGACCACCAGGCTCCTCTGTCCATGGGGTTTTCCAGGCAAGAATACTGAAGTGCGTTGCCATTTCCTTCTCCAGGGGATCTTCCCAACCCAGGGATCAAAACAGAAACTGGGTTATGAAATGCATTTTGCCAACTTTTGGCCAACCTAAGTAAAGCAACATATGAACACTGAAGAACCAACATTTTGAGACTCATCTAATGTTTTCTGTAGATTAGAATGCTGTTTCTTTTCCACACTGGATTTGCATCAGCCAATTTTTATACTCTTCTGATAGATCAAGGCTATCAGAAGCCTTAATAAGAACAGTCTTGCCCTAGAGAGAAGAATTGTTCCTTTAAAATTGATGCCATTTCAAAGGCTGATAAACGCTACTCAAAATGACCGGTCACCTGTAGCTGGCAATGACTGATGTTTCTTTCACTTTCCGTATCAGTTAGGTCCAACCAAGAGACTTCATTTTCTTGGTAGTACATCCCACCTGGGAATGTTGATTTTTGATACTTTAAAAGGTATGAAAGATTTCCCCGCTCCCTAAATGGACTTAATGGCTACAATTTTATAAGTCCATATTAGAACTTTACTGGAATTCAAGGGCTTGAATTACAGTCACTGTGATCTCTTTACCTGCATGCTTCCCTACTCCTGCCTGGTCCTTTTGTTTAAGGGAGGGGGGAAAGGGCTGCTAATGAGAGAAAGCTCCTAATGCACAGAGAGAGGAAGAAAATCTAGAATTTCCATTCTACTGTAAATGTTCTAAGAGAAAACGCAAATATTCCTTTTTCACAAAGGCACTTCTTTGGTGTATGATCTTAGTTTTGATAAAGTTCTCTTTTTCCCCAGGGGAAGTTGGGAGGAACAAGAAAGCAAGGAAAGAAGGAGCTGTAATAACAATTGCTGAGACCGGAGCTCGATCCCTGGGTTGGGAAGATCCCCTGGAGAAGGGAATGGCAACCCACTCCAGTATTCTAGTATTCTTGCCGGGAGAATTCCATGGACAGAGGAGCCTTGTGGGCTATAGTCCATGGGGTCGCAGAGCTGGACATGACTGAGGGACTAACAACACTTTTATTATTCTAGAATAACAAAAGGAGCTCATTCTTCTTACTTCTGCTGCTGCTAAGTCACTTCAGTTGTGTCCAACTCTGCATGACCCCATAGACGGCAGCCCACCGGTTCTGCTGTCCCTGGGCCTGTTATCCCTTTAATTATGGTATTCAGCCAGTGCAATGAATTTTAGTAACACATATTGTTCCCTCTTTTTTATTTTTATTTTTTAAGTTAACAAACAGACTTAGTAAACTTTTACTATGCTAAAAAGTCTGCTCTTGTTATCAAGTCAAAAAGTCCAAGCAATATTCAAGTCGCCACATATTCAGGGTGCACTATTAATTTTTTACATGACTTTGGGCAAGTTATAACCAACCTAGGTCTCAAGTTCTTCCTCTGTAAAATGGATCCACTAGTAAACTACTTCAAAGAGCAATTGCTGGGAAGAACACATAAAAACCATCATGAAATATTCTGAAATAATCCAGTGGGACCTCACTCATCCACGGTGACACCCACTAGCACATCGATGCTGTACTGAGGGCTGGGGGCAGATGCCAACTGTCCTGGCTCTGGCGCCATACTCCAGGGCCTTTCTCCATGGAGTACACCTGGAACTGGTCACTCTCTAGGCTCCCCACCTCCTCTCCGTCCGCCAGGCTCTGATTGTGCGCATGTGCCTCTGCTGATTTTGGAGGGCAGAAGCCACTCGCTCTGCTCAGTATGGCGCGGGTCTGGTCCCCAGTGCTGTCATTCCAAGGATGCCCAGAGGCATTAAAAAGTTTGCAGCAGTGAATGGGGTGTCCAGGCAGGGAAAGGACATTCAGCTACCTGGCTCCTTTCGGATCCTAAATGAGACCAAGAAGAGAAGCTTCCAAGGTCTGACGGTTGAGCTGAATAAAAGGGCATTTTGGAAGAAACCTGCATTGCTCTATGTATTGTCTAGAGAAAGAACAAGCAGAACACTTTTGTCAACACTGAAGAATCCACTGATGCATTGAGGTGCTTTTTGTGGGTCTAAGAGGCTTCTCGCATGAGAAGAGAAACTTGAGATGTATCACTGGTAAACTGTTCTTCTAACACCTTGACATCACAGTTTAAACTATATATAAATATGTCACAGATTATTGTGTCTTCAGGTTCAGAGACTCCCAGATCTTAGTGACCAAACCACTCCCTAATTATATGGTTCACAAACTGTTAAGTGACCAGTCCAAGGTTTCTTGGGTACTCTGCACCAAGTTCACCAGGATTCGAGCCTCCTGACCCTTGCTGGCATACTCCTTTCTTTAGACCACAACAGAGACTTACTCATGGTTATTTTCCTTTAATAAATTCTTGCCACAAGTGAATTTAGGCTGTTTTTAATTAAGGTCTTAAACCAAAAGATCATTTGAAAGCCCTGTCCCTCCCACAAGGCAGGACAAGCTTGTTTTGACCAGCTGTCCTAAGATTTTTCTGCTCTATCATCAAAGCTTGCAATATCCTCTTACAGTCCTGTCAAGGTGAGTATGTCTTCCAATCAAACTACAAGAAAAAAAGAATCTTTCACACAAGGTCCATCTCAAAATTACAAAAGATCCTGGGGGCCGGAAGAAGACTCAAGAAGAATCAGTAAGCCCAGAGCAGGGGACCATTTTTGATAGGAATTACCAACCATCCTAATTTAAGATAAAGTGATATGACCCGTTTTGTTTGTTTTACATAATTCCACTAAGCCTCTTAACTTCTTTTGTGCCAGGGGCTTCTTCTGGGGAAGCCCATGTACTCTTGCTCAGACTTATGGTTTTATATGCCTAAGATAAAATACACAGGATCATAAAGGAAACACTTGTACTGAGATAGATATAGCTACTCAAAATATTAAAAAGACACTTATGATACAGTAATCTGTGTGTTTCACTAAGCATTCAATAAAAATATCCAGTAGCAGGTCCAAAAATCACTGTCTTTTTGAAGCTGTGATGAGCATTTGAAGATATCTGCCAACAAGTGTAACATGATATGAAAATATCTGTGATTTCTATAGGTGATGAAGTCACAGGTACTGTCAGTACTGCTCTGATTTACTGCCTACATTCATAATGAAAGGAAATGCAACATTTCAGTCATTGCTGCTGTAGTTTACTTGCTAAGTCATGTGTCATTCTTTTGCAACCCCACAGGTCACCAGTCTTCTCTGTCCATGGGACTCCCCAGGCACGATTACTGGAGTGGGTTGCCATTTGCTTCTCCAGGGGATCTTCCCGACCCAGGGAGGCAACCTGCATCTCCTGCATTGTCAGGCAGATTCTTTATCACTGAGTCATCTGGGAAGCCCCAAATTTCAGTTAGAGGCTAGTAAAAATAAAGAAAGAAAAATCTAGAATTCTATTTGGGAACCCATCAAGAACCATACACACTGGGGCCTTCCCTGGTGGCTCAGTGGTAAAGAATCCACCTGCCAGTGCTGGAGACATGGTTCAACTCCTGACCCGGGAAGATCCCATATGCCACGGAGCCACTGAGCTGGTGTGCCACAATTACTGAACTGGTGCCCTAGAGCCCAGGAACCACAATTACTGAGCCCACGACTGAAGCTCAAGCACCCTAGAGCCTGTGCTCGGCAACAAGAGAAGCTACCACGATGAGAAGCCCGTGAACCTCAACTAAAGAGTAGCCCCTGCTCTCCGCTACTAGAGAAAAGCCTGCGTGGCAACAAAGACCCAGCACAGCCAAAAACAAATAAAATTGTTGAAAGAAAAAAAAAAAGTTACTGCAAACTCAAAAAAAAAAAAAAAAAAAAAGGGACCATACACTGACCTGTGATCTCCCTGAGGTCTTATTTGCTCTGTGATTCCTGAGACCTATTTAACAGTAAGTTTAATGCACAGTCTGGAGGAGGGCATGGCAACCCGCTCTAGCATCCTTGCCTGGAGAATCCCATGAACAGAGGAGCCTGGTGGGCTGCAACACAATTGAGCAACTAAGCACAGCACAGCAACACACAGCAACAAGACAGGCACTCAGTAAGTATTTGAACTGGAGTAACCAAATATGACCTAAAAAAAAAAAAAAAAAAAAGAAGATGCTGAGGAAACTCTTAGTGACCTTCAACCTCCCACCCACTGCCAGCAACTGAAAAGAAACATCCTTAATCCACTGCAACAGACTCGCAACTAGGTGCACGGGACCCAGAAGCCAAGTCCACGAGGACAGCTGGTCAACTGGACGGTTGGGGCCCTGGAGCCCAATCGAGTTCTTTCATTTAGCAAATATTCACCAGGCACCTGGTCAGTGGCGGGCGACATTCTAGGCACTGGGTGAAGAGCCCAGGTCCAGGGGGAGGTTAGTGTGACACAAATAAAACGCAAGAAGAGGAGACAGTGGCTGGTGGGAGAGGGGCATTTTTAGACTGGCTGGTGCAGGGCCCTTTCTGAAGTGTCGGCTGAGTCAGTCCCGACCAGGAACCACGGCCACGTGGGAAGACGTGAGCGAGGCCATTCCAGGCAGAGGGAACAGCAAGTACCAAGGCTGTGAGGTAGGAAGAAGTTTGGCTCGGGCCTTTCTTACTCCCGAACTTCTTCCCCTCTAAAAAGCTACTCTACTCCCTAGACCCCCCTTCCCTCCCACAAAACACCACCTAGAGCATCTTCCTTTGTTCTGTGGGACCCTTGAGAAAACACATAAAAAGGTCCCTTTCCTTCCACTCACCTGACTGCACCATGACCTGTCAGCATTTCCTCTCACAGACCTTAAAAAAGTAAATATGACCTTAAAAAAAAAAAAAAAAAAGGTAGGAAGATGCTGAGGATCTCTTCTTCCAAGATCCCAAAAGAGACTCTGTTCATCTCTGCCGTAACCTTCCCTTCTTCCCTTCGTCTATCACACGAGCTCACACGCTCCAGGCCACACTGATCTCTCAATCAGGGAATCTCAGGGTAGGAGTTCCACAAATCACCTAATTCAACCATGACCTGTCACAATCTGATCATTCTTTCAGGGATAAGAAATTCAACCCACTGAAGGAGCCCATCTCCCCTAAACTTCTAAGTTCATGGACTATACCATATAGTCAGTTATTATCTCAAACAGTTTTCTGCTCATGTATGTCTAATAATCTCTTTTTCTTCTTTAAGACATTAAGCTCCTTCAGGCTAAGAGGCAGCCTTGCCTGGCATGACTGCTCCAGAATGTAGGCTGCTCGCTAAACTTAAAGCAAGATAGCCAACTACTGTAGTTTTTTTCCACTCCAAGTTCCTAGACCTACCTCTCCAAGGTCCTAGGATAGACAAGATGGAAAATTTTTGTGGAAACAGCCACAAACTTGGGACCAAATAATTATGGTGGGGCTGGCTTCTCTGGTGGCTCAGACGGTAAAGAATCTGCCTGCAACTCCAGAGACCTGGGTTTGATCCTTGGGTTGGGAAGATCCCCTGGAGAAGAGAATGGCTACCCACTCCAGTATTCTTGCCTGGAGAACCTCATGGACAGAGGATCCTGGTAGGCTACAGTCCATGGGGTTCCAAGGAGTCGGACATGGCTGAGTGACTAACTTTCACAACGGTTCGTTTTCTACATCAACCTTTTCTTCTTCACAGGCGTTCTGGGCTGAAGAACATCCGCCTCAGAATTCATAGGTTGAAGCGCTAGCCCCTAGTACCTCAGAGTGAGTCTTTCAAGAGATGACTAAGAGAAAAAGAGGCTGTTAATATGAGCCCTAGCACAATGACTGGTATCCCTATTAGAAGAAGAGATCTGGACACACAGAGGGACACCAGGATCCACATGCCCAGGGTCCATTAGAAGAGGCAGCAAGAGGGTGGCCATCTGCAAGCCAAGATGAGCTGGGCCTCAGGAAAAACCAGCCCTGCTGGCCTGAACTGAACCTAACCTTGATCCTGAACTTGCCAGCCTCCAGAACTCTGAAAAATAAATTTTTATTGCTGAAGCCACCCAGTCAGTGGTTATTTCGTTATGACGGCCCTAGCAACTAATGCAACAGGTGTCTTAACATTAGACATTTCCAAAAACAAAAACCAAGACAGGGATTTGGGTGCAAACAGTTTATTTGGAAGTGCTCCCAGGGAGAAGTGGGCAGCAGGGGGCAGGAGGCAGATGTATTGTTTAGGAGACTGTGGACCTGTTCACGGCCATGGGTAACAGAATGCCCCCTAAAATTGTTCTGGGAGGCAGGGCCATTTAGCTGATGGCTTCCTTCCTATCCCAGGGAGCGGAGGGTTGCCTCTAGGGGTGTTAGCTCCCTTGACTTGTAGGCTGCAGTGCGTGTGGCACTAGAGAGCTCCTCGGGAGAAAGCAAAAAGCAGTTCTGCTGGCACCGGAGATGGCTGAAAACAGGGTGGACCACAGGAAGAAGATATGGGCCCCAAGGGAATGTGCAGTTAGGTGACGACAGTTGACACAGCTGGCTCTTCCTCCAGAGGCAAAAAATTCCTTAAGACAGCAACATTCTGCGATGGACCCATTTCCAGGCCACAAAGACGTAAAAGATGTTGGCATCCATGACAGCTGCTTTCTTCCCAAAGGGTAAATATGGGTATCAGCAGATAATTGAGAGGAAGGTTACAGAAGACTCACTTGGGCATGCAAGCTTTCAGTAGACTCCTGCGAATTCTTTTATTGTTTAAGATTCTTTTTTTAATGTGGACCATTTTTAAAGTCTTTATTGAATGTTAAAATATTACTTCTGTTTCACGTTTTTTGGTTGGTTGGCCACGAGGCATGTGAGATCGACCTTAGCTTCTCAGCTGCCTAACCAGGGATCCAATCTGCAGCCCCTGTGTTGGAAGGCGAAAAGTCTCAACCACTGGACCACCAGGGAAGCCCCACAAAAAATCCCGTCTTTCAGAGAAGAATTTTGGTTGGCTTTTTTGTGTGTGCTATTTTCCAAAGCCAATCTAAAGTCTTTTACAATCTACCTGTTCCATTTGATGTAACGGGCCCTTCAGCACCGAAAAGGAATTCTACCGCTTTACGAGAAGCAGAAAGAGTTTAGAGATTATTAAGTCCTCATTTAAATTCCAGGTAATCCCTGGAAGTCACACCATAGAAAGGATTCTCTCCCATCCAAGTTTCATCTCTGAAGCTGAGTTTTAAGGTCAGATATATGGCACTTCTGAACTTCAGATGGGATTACTTCTAGTTTATTCAAGCTACCCTTAAAGAGAGATGAATGGGATCACAAAACAAATTTTCTAAATTTCCTTCAGAAAATGATTTCCATCTTTTTGGCAAATAATTGTCTGAAACGTATTATTTAACAGTTTTGTAAAGTACAGCATCCAAGATGAAGTTATGCAGGGAGATGCCAGACATGAGTGGTATTTCCTGGTATTTTCCAATACTCTTGAGTTCTAGCACCAGAGTTGCCAGATTTAGCAAATAAAAATGCAGAACACTCGGCTGAATTAGTTTCATACAAACAGCAAATAATTTATTATAAGTATATTCTAAATATTGCATGGGACATACTTAAAGTACTTATTTTATCAGGTGGCATCTTTTATTTTATATGGCAATCCTACCTACCTTAATATCCTGGAATGGAAAATTATCAAAATTAGGATTTAATTTAAACTTCCTATTTTAATTTCAATAAACCACATGCTCAAAGCATGACTAGTTCAAATAAGCTGCTATTCTAACAGACAGGATTCCCATTAGAACTGATGGTTCATTCTAACAATTATGGTCATTCAATTTGAAAGAAATTAAAAAGTTTAAGAATAAATATTAAAATTCCCCTGAAATCCATGTGCAGGAATAAAAAGCCATAAACTACCTGTACAAAAAAGAGTGATTAAAATGTATTAAGAACCCATTTTATTTGAATAGCTTACTGTTTACCTAGTGCTTACAAAAACATTAATGTAGGCTACATGACCCTGGGGGGGAAAGAAACACACAAAAAAGAAAGTTGTTGAGAAAAATTGATTGGATTTGAATGCTTTACACACCTCGAGGAAGAGCTGAACAATTTCTTCTCCTGTCTCCTCCTCCCCTTATAGTCCGAGACATGGTCCAAGGTTTTCAGGACTTAGAAGACAGCTCACATGGAAAACACTATACCTTAGGAAATGAGTACACCTTGTTTGAAAAGATTTGAATGATTCTGCAATAACGGAAGAAAGTCTGACTGTAATAGATGTAGGATTACCTGAGAGCACGACCTCTCAACCTCAGCACTGCTGACATTGGGGGCCTGATAATGGACTTCCCAGATGGGAGATGCAAGAAACATGGGTTCAGTCCTCGGGCCAGGAAGATATCCTGGAGAAGGAAATGGCAACCCACCCCAATATTCTTACCTGGGAAATCCCCCGGACACAGAAGCCTGGCGGGCTACAGTCCATGGGGTCATAAAAGTGTCAGACACAACTTAGCAACTCAACAATAATCCTGTGCTGCAAGGAAGGCTGCCCCTGTGCATTTCAGGGTGCTTAACATCCCTGGCCTCTGCCCTCCAGATGCCAATAGCAACCCAAAATGTCCCCAGACATTGTCAAATATCCCTCCCCAGGAGGGCAGAATTGCTCCAGTTGAGAATCACCGGCCTAGGAGAACCTTTAGTGTCTTGATTCTCTAGTCCTGAGCTCCCGGCAATTTTTTAAAGTATCATTGCAGCGCAGCTTAGAACAACGGAGAGAAGGGGGGAAAAGGTTATAACAAAATTTGCACCAAATCCATGATGATCAAAATTGCTCTAAATATATTTATTGGAGAAGGCAATGGCACCCCACTCCAGTACTCTTGCCTGGAAAATCCTATGGACGGAGGAGCCTGGTAGGCTGCAGTCCATGGGGTCGCTAGTATATTTAAATGCAACAGGTCTATTTATCTAAAGACGCCTCCAATTCTCTTTATATGAGGAAGTGGAGCGCTGTTTTCGGTCCCATCTCTCCTACTTGCTCACCACGTCTAGAAGACCTAACCTGGTCACTTTCTATGATGTGCCTTCTCGTCTGTCTATCCGTCAACCTGGAGATGCAGGCCATGAATTGTCCCACCTTATGGATGAGTAAACTGAGGTCTAGAAAAGCGAAGTAACTTTACTGAGCCCCCACAGCTTGAGAGATTTTAAAACTAAGTAACTGCAAAGTTCTAACCTCTTAACCTCAACGTGGGGGGAAAACAAGTCACTAAATGTCTCTGACCTTCATTCTGTTTCCTCACCTGCAAGCCAGAAATAACATTTCTCAGTATTTCTCAGAATCGCTGCAGGAACTTAAATTTCAGTTCAGTGAGTCGTTAGATGGCAGGGACCAAAGTCCTGGCCGAGGGCAGGCGGCGATCTTCAGCGATTTCTGAATGACTGTGGCATTCTCTAGGCCTGCTGCACTTGAACTGTGCCCATCTCAAAGGCCAGAAGAACCACACCCTGCTTCTGAGATCTACTTAGACTATGAGCCAACTCACTGTGAAAGAGCACCATCAGGAATGCAAATGTAAACAGTAAACAACATAATTAACCCTTAGGACTTGAAAAGAGGAGAAGTGAGCAGACATCAAGTCTGGCTGGGAAAGGGTGTGGTGACTGATGGGAGGACTCCGCCCTCAGTGGTTCCCCTCCCTGCTAGGGTCCCAGTCACCTCCAGTGGAGCACCCAATGCATGGGTGCAGCTGAGCGGCTACCCTGAGCCCCCAAGTACCCCTGTAGCTTAGTGGACAAAGTCACAGGGGACCTGAGCGGAAGGAGGCCATAAAGATGGCTCACACCTGACAGATCAGAAATGAGCCAAGGTGTGAAAGAACTGATCTGGCCCTTCCAGGCCGTGAGCCCCACCAGGCCCCAGGTCGCCACGAGAAGCCTGACCCCCCGGCAAACCCCTCTGCCGGCTGGGCCCTGGTCCATCCTTCTTTCCTAAGCAGCCTCCCAAGAAATCACCGCACAGTCTGGCCCGCCTCCAGCACAGTCATATTTGTCACACACCTATCTTTGCAGGAGTAGTTTTGGGACCCAATTATTATTTTGAACCTCTAAAGGAAAACGCCATTTGGGCAGCACATTCCCTAAAGCACAAGGGAAACGTTTCATCTTTGGGTTACGAAGTCACACTAGGGTAAGAAGCAGCTATGGGTGTGAATACAGGGAAGGTTCTCGATTCCTATCACAGAGTAAGAAATGCAATGAGGTTGAAGTCCATTCAATATGCTTGAGGGGAGGGAGCAGTTAGCGATGGTGGGCAACACCCCGCTGCTTTATTAAGGAGGAAAACCAGTTAATGCAGTACCTTATACAGAACTTTTGATTCTAAGTCCCTTTCCCCATTCCCCCCACCCCCCAGTTATCACAGTGGGGAAGGAACAGATAGGTGGTTTGGAGTAGCAGTAGATTACTGGCTGTTCGAAGAGAAAAATGTCTCTCTCACCCATCATTCCATGAAGCCGCATTTAGATTCTAGGTCTAATTTCAACAGATATCAGCACAACGGAGCTACAGTTACAGTGGACAGATCATTTGTCAAGAATGGAAAAAGCCAGGATGCCGAGGCGGTTGTATTGGGGGTGGCAGGGTGGGGCGTGGATGGGAAGGAAAAAAGTGAAAGTATATTTTAAAAGAAAGATGGAGAAGAATGGCTAATAGAGTGGGCAGAGTTAAAACTTCAGCCCCAGGAACAAGGGAAAGCTCAGGTCAGCAGAGGTAAAGCCAGGGCGTCAGTTCCCCGCATCATGTGGTCACCACCAGAGCAGCCCCGCGGCCTGCCTGGGGGTCATAGTCCCGGGACACTAGGTGGTGATTGGAAAGAACTGCCCAATGGGCAGGTGGGACTGAAACGGATGTATCAGCCATAACTGCAGACCTAAAGTCAAGGCCAGGTAGCCAGTGCTAAATAGGTAATAAAGTAATCATACATTTACCTTTCAGTCTGGAAGGAAACCTTGCAAGTTTTCACAAAATTAAGAGTGCAGTCATGCAGCGAAAGAATTCTTTGATGAAGTGCCTTGTGTGTTACGGTAAAGTGGACTGATTAAACGAGTGAACAACAAAGCACAACTATATATTATTATTTTTATATAGGTCCCTGAGATTTAATAACTACGCCTCTATCCTTACACCTGTGACTGTTGAAGAAAAGGAAAAAAATGAAAGAATTTAGGATATTAAAAAACAAAATTTGACCTGCTGATTGCCAATTTACTGCACACGAGAAATTCACTAAGCATCTAATAATTTACATTCGGGGGGTAGTAGTTCTGCCCGGCTATTCTGTTAGGTATTTTAAATTATAATTTCAAATGGACTCATTGTCACAGGCCTCTGGGTCCATTTTACACGCAAAATCAATATACTACTACTAATAAATAGGATTACTTTTCCACAGCTCCTGGTGGGAGCTCAGCTGGACTTGTATGGGAGGCAGTTTCAAAGTTCTCCTAAGAAAATTACTTTCCTGATGTTCACCCTTAAAAAGCCACAGAAGGCACCTGAGAGAAATTGAATCCAGAGGCAACCAGCAGTGGGACGGGAAGTCTTAGACTGGTGCTCACTTGCTCAGTTGTGACCAACTCTGCGGGCCCGTGGACTGTAGCCCGCCAGCTCCTCTGTCCAGGGAATTTTCCAGGCAAGAATACTGAACTGGGTTGTTATTTCCTATTGGGATCTTCCAATCCAGAGATTGAACCCGTGTCTCTTGTGTCTCCTGCATTGGCAGGTGAATTCTTTACCACTGCGCCGCATGGGAAGCCCCATAGACTGGTAGGTAGATGGATTTAGACAAAGAGAGAAAGCGTCCCTGTTTAAACCCTCCTCTTAGGACCTCTGCAGGCCTTTGTTCCTCCAACATGTGCTGCCCTTTCTCTGAAAATGTAGAAGCTCCCAGAGTCCTGTCTGTGGCCTCTTCCATCAAAACACCCCTCCTTTAACATCCAGGGCTGTGTATACCTCACCTCTGTATGATTCATGCCCTGACCCGAAGATGCTCTCAGAGCCGAGGATGAGTTAAACCAGTATCCAGCCTAAGAAGCATCTGCTAAGTGATTCCTCTCCTCTTACTTTCTATATTTTACACTGTGACCCCACCTTGACTCATCCTAAATTGGAAAAACTACTCTTGGTAAAGCCAGGTCTTTCAACTCTTGCTGCCCCAATGTGTGAGTCCTTAGGAGAGATCTTGTTAGGTCTTCTTCACACAATAAAGACTGCTTAAGTGCCATCAGCTGCCCCGCAGAACACGGAAACACTTGATAACCCACCCCAGACAAAGGCCTGTAAGTATCCCATGAAGAGACTCCACGTGTCTGGGGGTGGGTGGGGAGCATCAGAATTAAGAGAGAGGTTTGAAATCCTTTCGTCTGGAAGTGTAGCTGAGGACAAACAGCTTAACCACTGAGCCTCACCTTCCACCTTTACAGATGAGGGAGGGTTGCTTTACAAGATGAAATAATATATGTAAGATGCTCATTGCCATTCCTCGTGTACAAAACTATTCAATCAGGTTGTTGTGGTGGTGGTTCAGTCACAATAAAGTAGGTAACTGTTATCTTTCTTATGGCCCCAAACTGACAGTGGAGAGGGGAGAGAGAACCCCAGTCTGCACAATTGCAAGAATGAATAATGAAAACCAATAATGAATCAATAATGAAAAGGAATTTTAATGAAAAAAACAAGTATAAGATGAAAGGGGATGGGATTTTTCCAATTTATAGCAAAACTTAGCATAAAATTACTGTATTTAGAGGGATAGTATTTCCTTAGAAAGAGACAAAGATATCAGTAGAGCAGAGTAGAAGGTCCAGGTACTGATCAACACAGATCCGTGCACAAGGCTGCACATGTACACACACACAACAAAAGTGGCATTTCAAATTTATGGGTAAAGGCTGAACCACTCAATAAATGGCACTAGTATAACTAGCTATCCATTTGGGAAAAATACAGGGTCAGATCTTTAACACCTACACACAACCCCTTCCAAAGAGGTTAAGCATCAATATAATAAAATTATAAGATCAGAAGAAGAAAACAGAGAATAGTTTATAATTTGGGGATTAGGAAGGGCAGCCAAACTGACAAAAGTAAAGACTATAATTTTATATATTAAAAAATGAGCAAAATTTCTGTACAGAGAAATACATCTCATAGATAAAAGAAAAATGACAAACTGGCAAAAAAATATTTAGTACACACACATGTGCACACACATACATACAGAGAACGTGCAGTATCTGAGAAGCTCCAATAAATCAGTAAGAAAACTATAAATAGCTGTATAAACACAAATGATAAAGGATTCAAAGAGGCAACTCACAGAAATACATTGGGCAGAGATGTTTAAATTGACTAATTTCTCTCTCTTTCATCATCTGTAAAATCACAGCAATAATCATACCAAAGTCACAGGGATGTTGAACTTTAAATTAGTAAATTTCATTTAACGTGCTTAAAACAATCCTGTCACATAAAACATCCAACAAATATTATTAACCAGCAGCAGTAATAATAGCAGCAGTGGTGGTGATGACAGTCGTATAATTAAGGAAACACAAAACAAGAATCAGGAGATAGTATCTAGCATTTCTAGCAAAACCATCATGAGCGAAACTGCAAAACACCTAACGTGATCTCACATTGTAAAGAGTATGAGAAAAAAGCATTCTCCATACTGGTGAGAGGAAGAAGAATTGCTTTGGCTTTTAGTGGGGGACAATTTGGCCCTATCTATCCAGCATTTTGGGTTTCCAGGAAGCTCAGTGGTAAAGAATCCACCTGCCAGTGCAGGAGACATAAATTCAATCCCTGGGTCAAGAAGATCCCCTGCAGAAGGAAATGGCAACCCATTCCAGTATTCTTCCCTAGAAAAATCTCATGGACAGAGGAGCCCGGCAGGCTATAGTCCATGAGGTTGCAAAAGAGCCGGACGTGGCTTAGTGACTAAACACCAACAATCCAGCATTTTACTATACGTGCCCTGTGACAGAAATTCAATATATGTACAGAAATCTACATATTCAATACAATATATGAATATGTATTCATAGATATGAACGTATCTACATAGTCGATAGAATATATACAATACAATCTACAAATTCAATATATGTATAGAAGTCTACATATAAGAACTTTGAATGGGGTGTAATCTATAAAAAATTTGAATCACTATGTTGTACACCTGAAACTAATATTATAAATCAACTCTACCTGAATTAAAAAATTTTTAAAGAAAAAAATCTAGCCTTCAGAAATACACATATGCACAAAAACATATGCACAAGGATATTCAGTGTAGAACTGTTTATAAAATTAGGAATAACAATCAAATAGGAAGAGTTAACTACATTCTGGCATATCGCATATAATGGGCAGCAGTTCCCTGGTGGCTCAACTGGTAAAGAATCTGCCTACAATGTGAGAGACCTGGGTTCAATCCCTGGGTTGGGAAGATCCCCTGGAGGAGGAAACGGCTACCCACTGCAGTATTCTGGCCAGGAGAATTCCAAGGACTGTATAGTCCATGGTGTTGCAGAGTCAGACACGACTGAGTAACTTTCACATACAAGGTGTAATGGACATTAAGATGGAAATACATCTAATACCTGTTAAGTACAAACTGCAAGCTGCAATTTGCATCTGCATATAAGATACATATTTGCAAATGGATATAAAAGTGACAAATCAAGCTGCGGTAGTCACCTCTGGAAAGTGAAGCAGGACTAGGAGGGAGTGGAGAGGGTATTTCAAATTTTACTTCACTGACTTAGACCATCTTTGATTTCTTTAAATAACAAACCTGGACTAAAAACAAGTATTCTCCCTTAAAAAAAAAAAAAAGGCAACAAAGTCAGTGTTATCCTTACAGACACCACTGGACGCCTGAGTAAATGACAGTGTCCATTATGTTCTTCCAGCAGAAGGCAGGACTCCCGACCCTGCAGGTGATCTCCAGAGGGGAGCCGGCACAGTGGGAAGATGCTAACAGGATGAGTCAAACCCCTATATTCTGACTCAGCTAATAATCTTCTGATCGCAAACCCAAGGCAATACCAATTTCTGCAACTGTCCACTTGGCAGTTATGTTTCTCAGAGTAAATTAGTAAGTTTGCATTCCAGTTCATCAACCTCCAGAACTCTGATTTACACCAAGTAGTCCCAAGAGCAATAAATAAATAAAGTCCTTAATCGTGCCAAGTTGGGGTCTATGTCTAGTCTGACTGAGTGCACTTCTCCAAGGTGCAAAGAGCCGGAGATTAGCTGACTTGAAAGGGGCAGCCCACAAGCTGACCACTGTAACTTTATTCTTCTATTACAGCAAAACTCCAGGGCTCGGTAACCTGTTACTGTCAGATGGGATGATGCTTATTTAGATCCATCTAAAAAATATTTATGAAACTCAACTATGCAGCCAGCATGGCTCTAGTCCTTTACTTCTAGATACTAGATTCTAGTCTTTTACTTCTAGTCTAGATACTTCTTTTATTCTGCACGGCACAGGGGAGGCCCACACCCTGGTCCCCAGAGCTAGTTTTGGAAAGGGCGGTGGGCACTGCGTCATAACAGACCTTCAGAAGGGCGCCACTGCAGGGCCACACCTTGGCCACCCTTACCATATACAGGAGCGAACGTTGAAAGTCAAGGACTGAGAAAAGCTGATCCTTATTCTCAAGCGAGGCAGGAAGCAAGAAATGAGTACTGCTCACCTTACTTTCCCAACCTCTAAAATATAATCAACCACAAATGGCAAACCGAAAACCATCACTGTAACCAGAAGTTGTTTTGGCTGGAAGTGGGGGGAGGAAAGGCCCACCGATGGCCAGAGAGACACTTGTAGAAGACGACAGCAACAGGACCAAGCTGGACCACAGTAAAGCTTTATAACCTTCCACATGCACGTTCAAGACAAAACCCTTTATCAAAAGGAACCATCAGTCCATCTCAAACACGCCTTTTAACATAATCAACATAATAGTAATTAATTAGCATTTGTAAACTGAATATGGCTCTTACATTAACAGATTCCATATAAGCAGAACCAGGTTTGGGTTAGTGCAGAAGAAAAGAATTTCTATTAATCTGATCAGGGCTTTAAAAAAAAAAAAAATCCATCTTTGGGACTTCCCTGGCAGTACAGTGGTTAAGATGCCACGCTTCCAGTGCAGGCGGTGCATGTTCAAACCCTGGTCAGGGAACTAAGATCCTACATGTCTTTCAGACAAAGAAAAAAAAATCCATTTTCATGGAAAAAAAAAAGAGAGAGAGAAAAACCAGGTAACATATACTTCTTTTAAGCCTCTAAAGTTTATTTAATTACATACATATTTAATACGAGTTTTAATAGATCAAAACTTCTGATTCCATGATTTTGGTTATAATTTATACGATGGTTATTCATACTCATTCAAACTGTCTATAGTCAAAAGCTTTTCATATGAATAACTGTGGTATCTATTTAATGCCTTTATTGGTTTTCATAATGAGTTGGGAACAGGGGCGGGAATTTATCAAGTGGCTGGACACTCTGTGCCCAGCTCCAGGCTGGACACTGGCCCAGGGTCTCTCGTTTCATTTACTCCTCACGGTATCTTTAAATACCCAAATTACCAGACGTGTACGGACAGCTACCATTTCATCTTCAGGGAAGCCTGGTCCATCTAGCTGGCTTATGATGTGAGGGTTTTTTTTACTGGTGCTAGATAGGAAAGAATGGGATTCCCTGGTGGCTCAGGTGGTAGATACCTGCAGTACAGGAGACCTGGGTTCAACCCCTGGGTCGGGAAGGAAATTACAACCCACTCCAGTATTCTTTTCTGGAAAACCCCGAGTACGGAGGAACCTAGTGGGCTACAGCCCAGAGGGTTGCAAAGAGTCAAGACACGACTGAGCGACTTCATTTTCACTTTCACTTTCAGATAGATAGGAGGACGATTAAAGGAGAAGACATTAAAAGAAGGAGCATAACTGTCAAACACACACATCACAAGGCTCTGGAGAAAAGGGAAGGAAGCAGTTTTCCCATTCTCAGCATGCTGAAAGACCCAAAGATGGCTAAGAATGTCTGTGACTGAGTTCTGCACTGTGGCTTGCAGGATCCTCCTGTTTCAAGGAGGGAGGCCAGGCCCGGAAGAGATCAAAGCACACTGCCCGTTTTGAACTGTCTTGATACATATAAGACTGTCTTTCGTAAGCTCTGCTGTTTTTGGAAATGTACTATATGGGGCAGGCCTTCCCTGGTGGCTCCGACAGTAAAGAATCTGCCTCTAATGCGCGAGACCCAGGTATGGTCCCTGGGTCAGGAAGGTCCCCTGGAGAAGGGAATGGCAACCCACTCCAGCGTTCTTGCCTGGAGAATCATATAGACAGAGGAGCCTGGCGGGCTACAGTCCATGGTGTCGCTAACAGTCAGACATGACTGAACGATTCACACATACACTATATGGGCAACTCCCTCTCTGATGGCAGCACGCAACACAGCCCAACCCAGACCTTGGTTTCCCCTAGCCCTTTTTGTTGAGAGGCATCTTTCCCCAAACCATGCCTCTCAACTTGGGCTGGGGGTATCTATCAAACCCCAAGCTGCTGGCCACACCCAGAATTTCTGAGTCAGTAGGTCTAGGGTATAAATCCAAAATTTGCATTTCTAACAGGCTGAATGCTGCTACTGATCTAGAACCACAGATTTAAGAAACAACATTGTAAAACAAAACAAAACAGGACAGGATCCATCTAACACAGGAACGGGTGCTCTGGGACAACCCAGAGGGATGGGGTGGGGAGAGCGGTGGAAGAAGGGGTGTCAGGCTGGGGGTGGGGGCACGCGTGTGCACCTGTGGTTGCATACATTACGTTGATGTATGGCAAAAACCACCACAATACTGTAAAGTAATTATCCTACAATTAAAAAAAAAAAAAAAAGAACAGTAGGAGGTTGGGAGGAGGTGGCTATTTTGCCAAAATGTGGCAAATTTTTCATCAATCGTAATCCAAGTCACATGAAGGCAGGGGATTTTTGTGCCTAAACAGCTGCATCCCGGAACTTAGAACAGGGGCTGACATATACACTCGGTGCCCCAAACATACCTGCTAAGTAAGTCAAATGGATCAGTTTGCCCTGTGGTGGGAGATGGAGGTTCGAGGAAAGTGCTTGTGGAAACACCAGCAAGGAAGGGAATGGTTTTTAATAGCTGAACTGCCCTGAGAGGGAAGCTCAGCTTGACAGCAATGATTGCAGCAACAGCAATAACGACATGCATGATGACAACACACAGGTCGGAGTGCACATGGCCAGCGCTGAAGCCAGCACTTAACACACAGGAGGGCGTTCAATTTGTACAATTACCTTAGAGACGGGAACCCTGATTCTCTTCATTTAACAGGTGAGGAAACAGGTTGGAAAGTAAGTGATATGACCAAGTCCTTAGTCTATCAATGGAGCAGCTGGTCCTGAGCAGGTCCCTGTTTTTTCAGAAAGTCTTTTCTTAATTACCCAGTTGAGTCAATGATAAATGCGAAACTTCTTTGGCCTTCTTGGAACTGCAGACTTTGATCCCTTCTTCTCCAGCTTAGGGAGGGGCTTCGAGTGGCCCATTCCTAGAGCGCCTGCCTGATCGTAAACAAGCAGGGCTTTGCTGGCTACAGAGCCTGTTTCCTCTGTATCATCTGAGTGGTGGACAGTGATCCCAGTGCTGGGGCTCCATGTGGAGCATGCCCAAGTTAAAGAGCTAGTTCAGTGGTTCATCAACAGGCCCGGGGAAGGGAGGGGGCCAAGGAGAAGTGTGGGCCAGTTTTGCCCTCAGGGGACACTGGACAATGTCCAGAGATATTTTGCTTCTCATAACTGTAAGGTGCTACAGGCATCTAGCAGGCGGAGGCCAGTGATGCTGCTTAACACCCCACGGTGCACAGGAACGCCTGCCCACCATGAGGAGGAGTCTGGCCAAAGTGTCAACAGTACCAAAACGCTGCTCCAGTTTTGAACCTCCAAAATCCTTATCCGTTCTCGCCCCCAGGTTGGATGCCTGAGAAACTTCATCCATACTCTCTTAGGTCCCTCACCATCTTTTATCTCATCTTAATTACTGAAAAACTTGTTTCATCTCCCCTAGATCAAATTGCCAACATCTGCTGGATCATGGAAAAAGCAAGAGAGTTCCAGAAAAACATCTATTTCTGCTTTATTGACTATGCCAAAGCCTTTGACTGTGTGGATCACAATAAACTGTGGAAAATTCTGAGAGAGATGGGAATACCAGACCACCTGACCTGCCTCTTGAGAAACCTGTATGCAGGTCAGGAAGCAACCGTTAGAACTAGACATGGAACAGACTGGTTCCAAATAGGAAAAGGAGTACGTCAAGGCTGTATATTGTCACTCTGCTTATTTAACTTATATGCAGAGTTATATGCATATAATTTATATGTAGCCCATCATGAGAAACTCTGGGCTGGAGGAAGCACAGCTGGAATCAAGATTGCCAGGAGAAATATCAATAACCTTAGATATGCAGATGACACCACCCTTATGGCAGAAAGTGAAGAAGAACTAAAGAGCCTCTTGATGAAAGTGAAAAGAGGAGAGTGAAAAAATTGGCTTAAAGCTCAACATTCAGAAAACTAAGACCATGGCATCCGGTCCCATCACTTCATGGCAAATAGATGGGGAAACAGTGGAAACCGTGGCTGACTTTTTTTTTCTGGGCTCCAAAATCACTGCAGATGGTGACTGCAGCCATGAAATTAAAAGATGCCTGCTCCTTGGAAGGAAAGTTATGACCAACCTAGATAGCATATTCAAAAGCAGAAACATTACTTTGTCAACAAAAGTCCTTCTAGTCAAGGCTATGGTTTTTCCAGTGGTCACGTATGGATGTGAGAGTTGGACTATAAAGAAAGCTGAGCGCCTAAGAATTGACGCTTTTGAACTGTGGTGTTGGAGAAGACTCCTGAGAGTCCCTTGGACTGTAGGGAGATCCAACCAGTCCATCCTAAAGGAGACTGGTCTTGGGTGTTCATTGGTAGGACTGATTTTGAAGCTGAAACTCCAATACTTTGGCCACCTGATGCAAAGAGTTGACTCATTTGAAAAGACCCTGATGCTGGGAAAGATTGAGGACAGGAGGAGAAAGGGATGACAGATGGTTTGAGGACGTCACTGACTCAATGGACATGGGTTTGGGTGGACTCCGGGAGTTGGTGATGGACAGGGAGGCCTGGCGTGCTGCGGTTCATGGGGTCGCAAAGAGTCGGACATGACTGAACTGAACTGATCTCCTGATGAACTTGAAGGCAAGAGTATCTTAGTCACTGGAGCACCCAGAATACTGGGAACCCAGTCAGCTCAGTGCTCAGTATCTGTCCTGTAGTTTGTTTTCCCTCCAATGGTTAAAAGCAGATAATTCAGATGTAATCAGTTCTCAAGAGCTCTTACCATGGAAGAGGGACAGTCGGGTGTATACACTAAGCTAGGAATGCACAGTACACTTCCTATAAACACAACTCATTGAATCCTTTCAATTACTGAAGGAGACAGGAGCACTATTTTCGGTAGTTACAGCTCATAGATGGAATTTGTGAAGGCTCACAGGCTGGTAAGTGACAGGGCCCATTTCTGGAGCCAGATCGCCAAGCCCTCTGCTCCCCAATGCCGTGGGTAGCCAGAGTTGAAAACCTCCCTCCTAAAGACCAGTCCCAGGATTAGAGTGTCTGAGATGCTGGCAAGGAAAACAGGAATAGAAAAGACTGAAAACTTTACCACATTATTAGTGGAATCATCACAAGTTTGGGTATCCACCACACCAACGAAAATCAGTCAATTCCAGGGTTATTGCAAATAGGCTTAAACACAAGTTACATATTTAAAAATCAATAACAAAGAATTTACACTTTCATTTTTAAGTTTTAACATGCTAGGGCTTAAGAAAATAAATCCAAGATGTTTTTTTTTTAACCTGTAAAATCAGAGAGCCTAGGAAATCATGGTCAAAAAAGCCATCTTAGTTCAAGACATAATTATGTGACCTTTCTCTATGCACAGCTCTCTCCAGCTGGCTCCTCTTTGCTTTGAGAGGCTGTAAACTGTGGGCTTTCTCAAAGCAGCCAGGAGCCAGGCCCAGACCTGGGAAAGCACGTCATAAATAACAACTGATGGCTCGTCTCTGGGAACCCTGACAGTATTGATCCTCCCCCCGCCCAAATCAACCGGATGAATCTGTCTCGTTTTCATATTATAAAGGGAGAAGTGAAAATGAAAGGTTTTTGTGGCACTTTTTTTTTTTTTTTAAAGCTAGGGAGATCAGTTCTCGGCTGGCTGTTGTTCATCAAGCCTTCCCCTCTAACCTCTGTGCCAAAGCCATATTTCTAGTGCTGGGTCCCAGCCTCTTAGAAAGCTGGGTGGCCCCTGGCATCCCTCACGGCCAACACATTCCAAACTCATCATTCCCTCCATGTGGTACAAACCCTGATGGAGGAAAAACTCAGTCCATTCTTTCAGCCCCATAAGCTAACCACGTGGGGAGCCAAGGCCATATATTTCTTCTCTCTCCCATCTGGCCTTTCACACCATCCCATCGCTGTCCTGCTTCTAGATCCATCGACACTGTAGCACCCATGTTCTAACCCACATGGTAACCTGTTCCAGGCAGGCCCAGACCCAACAGAATGGAAAGCCTTCCTACTATCAGGCAAAGCAAATCCCTCAAGGGCAGGCTGTCCAGGAAATTGCCATGGTTCCCAGTGGTGCTGTGCCAGGCAGCAGTGCTCCCTTGGACCCTCTAAGATTCTCAGCCTTTCAGGAAGTCCTTGTTTTACCTCCTTCGGGTTTTGGGTCACATTTCTTTGGATGGTTTGCCTTTGGCAATGAGCTAGAAATCCAGAAGTTGGGAAAAGGGTAGGTATGGGATACCGGTGCACCTGGCCCTGGTTTCTGGGGTCTGCGAGGAAGGACTTGGGATGGATGGAATGCGCTCTGATTCTGCAGGCAGCTCCTGATTCTGCAGGTCATTCCAGCTGCAAGAACCTTTGCTTGTGCTCAACCACCTGCAACAGTGTTTCCCAAATGTTCCAGAAGGCCAGCGCACTTCTCTGACTGAGGGTAGAGAAAGTGCCTGGAAACCTGCATCTGGAACACACGCTGCAGGCAATTCTTATTCTCGAGCAGCCTTGGAAAAAAACACTGGATCCCTTCTTTTTGACAGGTATCTGGGGTCCGTACTATAGAATTTATACCATAACAGAGACCATACAGGATAAAGACCAGGAACAAGCAGAGACCTTGGAGCCAGGCTTCTTGGGTTCAATTTCACCTGCCTCACTCCTCAGTGGAGCCCAGAGCTAGCCACTTAACCCCTCACTGTCTGCTCCTTTCTGTGAAGAATAAGCATGATAATGACACCCACTCCACAGGTTATATGGATAATGTGCTAATGCACGTAGAGCACTTAGTTTAGGGCACTCCACGCGTGGGCACTTGATAAACATTAGCTATTATTATCCCATAGACCAGAGACTGCTGAGAGGCAGCACTAAAGCCAGATCTGGCCTAGAGACCTATTTTGTTTGGCTTGCACATTTTCCTTTTAAATTGAGCCAACATTTAAAAACTGGTAGATTCCTGGCCATTTTAAGACACTTGAAGACCTGGCAACAAACGCGGCCTGTTTTCCCCTCTGGCAACCATCACCTGGGGTGGGGTCCCTTGGCACTCTTCAGAAAGGGCATTTCTTCTCTGTTCAAGACCAACTCCCATGCCACTTATTCTCACCTTCCCATTCCCCCCTGGTGGCTCAGACAGTAAAGAATCTGCCTGCAATGCAGGAGCCCTGAGTTTGATCCCTGGGTCGGGAAGATCCCGTGAAGAAGTCAATAGCTACCCACTCCAGTATTCTTGCCTGGAGAATCCCATGGACAGTGGAGCCCAGTGGGCTATGGTCTGTGGGGTCACAAAGAGTCAGACACTACTGAGGGATTAACACGTTCACTTTCCCATACCCCTGGCCCTTGCAGGAAGGTAATCTCTATTCTAGACCAGTCATCTCAATGTATCCAGTGTTGGGTCTGAATATTTCCGTTACGGATGCCAGTCTAGCTGGTCTCCTTATGCCTTCTTCCCACCTCGCTATTTGGCTTCAAGATGTCTCCCAGCCATGATCAGCTTCCCCAGCCCTCCCTGTCTACCTAGTCCAGAGGTTCCAACTGAATGCACATTAAAATGACCTGGGACACTTTCAAAATCTCATGTCTAGATGGGGGTATTTCTCCAAAGTGCTCAGGTGATCCAGAAGTACAGCTGCACGTGCTCTAGGTTGGTGACTACGGGAGCCATGGCCTCCTCATTCTGCCGGCCCGGCGGGCACGTCCTGTCGACACTGTACAGCCAAGGACGAGATGAGTCGTGTTTTCCTCCCGACTCCTGTTTAGTCTTGCCTGCGACTCAGCTTGTGTTTAAAGCCTGGCTCCCCAAACAGACTGTAAACGCAAAGAGTGGGTGGATCGCACACCTCATACTTCTTTTGCGTCCTCAACAGGAAGACTGGGGTGCCAAGCACACCATGGCTGCCTGATGAAAAGGCCTCTTCTCAAGTAATTGAGCATCCACGATGAAGAAGCCATGGCAAGGGCAACATGAAGACAAACCACAGGCTGGTTTTCTTGAAGCTTGTGGGTTTGGAGGAAGAGCGAGTCAAGGGCACCGCTGATGGGGATGGAAGGTGAACTAAAATGTGCTACAGGAAGGAAGGAAGCAGGAACTCGAGGAAGGGGAGGGGACCCGAGGCCCCAGGCATCAGGGGAGGCCCCTGTGCAGGACGTGTCCTTGATAGGCCACCGGGAAGGACCGGGAAGGACCGAGAGGAGCGAGCAAATAAATGCCTTAGAGAGAAAGCTCCTGGCGAGCTGCAGTCCACGGGGTCACAGAGTTGGACATGAATAAGCGACTGAACAACAAAGAAGGAGGGCAGCAGCACCTTAAACGCTGCGCCCGCCAGCATCCCAGCGGGGAAGAAGAACGGGAAGGGCGAGATTTCCCAGGACCTCAAACTGTAGGGAGGAGGTTGTAATTAATTTGATAAGTCACTCTAGCATCCTTCTATAAACGCCAGGCAGAGGGAGAGGTGAGGGGTAAGTGGGAGGAACAGGCAAACACACTGAACCACCGGGCGCTGCCAGCCGGAGATGAGAAAGGGAGAGAGGGGCCCAGAGGCAGAGCCCCTCCCCCACACCGACGTGGTGACCTCCCCATCCTGCCAAGGCCAGGAGACCTCGGACATCCTGATCTCCACCATTCTGTCTCAAGCCCTCGTTTACTGTACAGAAGTGACATCACGTTAATACTTGCAACTTTTGTAGCACAGATCACCACAGAAATAAAAAATTCTAGTCATGAAACTATCAGTACTGAGAGGGCTATTATAATAAAGAGCATATTTTTCTGCTCTTTCTCCCAAGTCCATGCACAATTTACAAAGACATACAAAAATCCTGAAGAATATGTTTAGGAGAACCCGCCTCGCAGTTCACTGTTCCTCCCCATCACCGTCATTTTTAGAGGCATCACTGGGTTTGGATGAACGCTGGGGCTGGTTCTGAAAATAAACTACTGGAAGAAGGGCCTGAGAGACAGCCCTAAACAGAAAGAGCAATTCCATCAGGAATCCACCGAATCCTTCCCATGGGCCAGGCACTGGTCTAGACACCTTACGACATGAACTCATTTAATCCTCCCGATCCCATGAGGTAGGTACAGTGATGCACCCATTTTACAGGGGAGGAAATGAAGATGCAGAGGTTAACCGGACTTGCCCAGCGACACAGTTGTTGAGAGAATAAGAACCCAGACACTGGCTTCACGCTCAATCGTCTGAATCGTCTACTTGGCTGCCATTTACTTTGCCCTTTAGGTGGAGGGCATGGGTTTGGTACACAGAAGCTTTCACCTCTCCTAAGGGCCGCCAAACCCAGAAAGGCTCAGAAGGGATGGGGCCACAGGGCGGCTGCTCGGGTTCTATTTCTGGAGCCTTAAAGCATCAGACACAGAAAAGGGGCCAGGGAGGGGTGAAGTCTACAGGCTCCGAGTGGACCTCCCGTGACCCCCAGTGTCCAGAGCTGCAACATTCAGGATCATCTCCAGAGCTCGGAGAAGCCCTTCTCAGCAGTCAGGCTGGAGGAGCCAACGGGATCTCCTGGGTAGCCAGGCATGAGCTGGCTGGGAGCACCAAGGGTGGTCAGCTCCCCCGCTTCCTGAGATGGACTCATCCTCCATAGAGTCCTCCAGGGGAAATCCGCTTCACTGTTGACCACAGGTCTCACCAACAGCTGCCCTGATCGAGACTGTACCTGCAGGCGACACCTTTCCGGTCTGTGAATTATAGACCAGCTATATATCCCCGCCCCCTAACTAGTCAGTGGACTACCGCCACACTGGATTATGTTTCACTTTTGGGCTTCAGGGCTTGAAGTGATTCTATTTTTAAGCTTTCTCAATTTCAGGAGTAAAAGAAGACGTTTTAAGGAAACTAGTTCTGGCTTTTAGGGGATGAGGACTTCCTCTGAAAGAGTTAAACTGACCGGCCATTCTGTTTAGCCAGCAATCATCAAAGACGGCAGGGCACCTGGTCTAAGGTCACTAGGCAAGGGCCCCTGACCTCTAAAAAGCCCAGCAGTCACCCAGGATGTGGATGGCCCAGACAGACCTCCAACACCAGAGCTACGGCGTACCCCTCTCCCAAAGACGATGGCAAAAATCCTTCCAGGTTCTATTCTCAGTGAAGTGTATGTTTCACTTTCTGAGCACCGGAAGTGTCATATCCACATAAGTCTGCAAATAACACATAAAGCTTTAAACATGCTACTCTCACGTTTCTATGAGTCAGTCATTCCTTCTGTTTTTTTTTTTTTTTAACTCCCTCTCACTGAACATCTAAAGGAGCTTCGCTTATTTTGTATCTTTGAGAATGAGCTGTTACTCTAAAGCCAACTGTTCAAAGGACACTTTTGTATGTGTCTATTTTCAAAAAGTGTAACCATTCCTGAAGGCAATCTAAAATATATTCTACTCATCCCAATTTCCCCATACAGGGCACATGGGACACAGTTAACTTTCTCTTGGCGAATGAGGCTTCTAAGAATTCAAGTCTCCGGTTTCAGTTCTGGCTTTGTCGCTAGTTAGCTTGTGACCTTGGGTAAGTAACTCAACTGCACTGGGTCTTAATTTCCTCACCTGTGAAATGAAGGGCATTGGGTCACATGATGATTCTTGCTTTTACAGCTCTCACATGTTATGATTCAAAGACCATCAAGAATATCAATTATTGCCTGTGCTAATTGTAAGACTTGTTATAAGAATGTTGCCGGGACACTAGAAATGGCCCCAGACAGTTGGGCTAAAGTAATAGAAAGCAGACCGAAGTCAATTACTTTTATTCTTCCCACCTCCTCCGAAGTCCTCTCTATTCCATCAGCTGTCTGTTCTCACTATCAACCTCCGCTGATGTAAACCTAAGCAGTGGTCTGTTTCACCCAGGTTCTCCAGCAAAGCAAGGTACACAGGCTTTGTGATTATAATCTGGTGACTAGGGGGTTTACCTCTTTGATCCGGGAGCTTGGGCACCCCTACTGTAGATGACCGTAGCTGCCACAGCAACATGCCTGATCCCCAGTTAAGGTTGGAGGCTACCTGAGAATACATCCTTGTAGCCCACACATTCTTTGCGTTCTAAAAATGCATTGCTTTGGGGGAAGAGTGTTTGAAGCAAAAGCGAAAACAGAAAACAAACCAATTCTCTTTCTACTGATGCAGAAGCTGTGTGTATGATCCCTCTATATTACCCCACCATCTCCTTTGTGGATTTCTTGACCCCATCCCAGTTGCTGCTTTTTTGTCTCTTCTGCTGTACAACTTGTCCTTGTGTAAGATACATTTTCCAAGTCACTCTTGGAAGCCAAAGAAGGGGTCAGGGTAGGAGGAAGAAGATACCACTGGTGGTTTCCTATACTCACTGCTTTCCCAGTTAGCTGGCCTTCTTAGTCCCCTGAAAAATTATTAGTAAAAAAAAAAAAAAAGCTTCTTAGCCACTGTAAATACAGTACTCGAAACACTATTTTTAAGCTGCTAACAAGCATGAAAAATATGCATTAAACCACATGCTTAGTACCTCAAAGAATTCAGGGAAGTTCCTCTATTTAAAAACTAAAATGAAACAGAGCATCTGATAAGAATTGCAATCTACCTTATTTGCCATGCACTATTTGCGATGGTTTCACGTGCATCTAGGAGTGACATGATTTAGTGAGCACAAGCAGTGGTTGATTTTTCACTCATCCTAGTTTAAAATGTTAGTAGAAAGCAGATGGTTAAAAAAGAATTGGGAGTTAGTCAGCCGAGGAAAGTGGATGAAAACTGGACATACAAATGGAATATATGAAACTCATGTCAAATTAGAAGAGTAGCCAGAAAATCAACTATGAATATTTGAAGCCTTGCCAAATGGGTCCAGGTCCTTTGGAAAGAGGCTAAAGGTACGGATGGTATATCGCTGGGAGTGGCAATAAGACAACTATGCATTATACCTGTAAGAAATGAGAATAAAAGCCACTTTTCTCTACAACCTTTCAATCTCCAGGTGCTGTTATTTATTCATGTCTAAGATTAGAGTATTATTTTCTGTTTTCAAGTTAGCTTTTGCACAACACAACATTAATCTCAGAATCTACTCTTCCAAGTATTACACAAGGTGACGATTTATAGAAAAAGAGAAAAAAAAAATCCTTTCCTGTTTGCAAGCTTGGGTTCCTTAGCTCACAGAGCCACATTTAAGAGTGCTTTGTTTCAGAGGATGATTAGAGTGGCACCATGGGTACTGATTATAGTAGAGCTATTTGTACTGCCCGAGTCTGGGCACTGCATTATATTAAAACTTCCATTTTGGGGTATGTAGTGACTAAAAATTCTCTCCTAGCTTAAACTTGGCACTAACCATCTATCTCAGCAGAAGCAAGATTATTGAGTACAGAACCACAGGAACCCAGCATTTTTCTTCTTTTATACTCATACAGGAAAAGAAAAGAAAAAAGACTCAGCTGTAGCACCTATGGTTTCTCCATTCTTACACGGAAATTTCAAGCATTGTGGGTTCCTTCCCAAAGTCTAATCAGCGGGCTGCTGTGACTGGATCAAATTAAATCAGATGTGACAGGTCATTGTCTCTTGCATTAATAGATCCCAAACTTTCTAGAAGTGGGATGAAATCATTCAGCTGCTTTTTAGCAGAGACAGAAAATAATGAAGCCCCTTCTGTTCTAGAAAACAGTGCTTGTTGACTGTGGTTTCCCTAGATCCCTTCTGTGCCCAACAGCTCATCATCTGAAACTGCGTTTACCTGGTGCATGTCTCTGCCATGGCAATGATGAAGAGCCCAGTTCTACAAAAGCTACAGAGTACAGGCTGCACCCAAGGATGGTAGGTCCCTGGGATCAAGGTAAGAGCAAGGCCAGAAAGTGAGGGTGAGTTGATCTAGATTTGTCTCAACTCAAGCCACAGGCTCATGCTGGGGTAGCACATCACTGCCATCTCTAACATAGGCCTGTCCTAGTGATGTATCCCTATTGTATCCATTCTTGAAGATCGCCGAGACATATGGATTTAAAAACTCAAGTAGGTATAAATAGTTATGCATCACTTTAGAAAGTTTTAGCCATTTTACTCATACATGTCAACAAAGGGGCAGTGTACACATGTTCTTGTATTATTTCTCTAAGTTAAAAAAAAATAACATTTCTGGATATCCATTTTCTTAGGCATCTACTATTTGCCTGGTTCAGTGCTAAGTGTTTTACTTGCATTGTCATATTTAACCCTAAAAAATATTTTCATGTTCATATTTCTCATTGCCCCCTTTTTACAGTGCTGTTGGTGAGAGAGATTGTTATTTGCCTAAGATCTGATGACTTGTAAATGACACAGGCAATTGCAGCTAGTAAGGCAGTACTAAATGTGTATACATATATCTATAAATAATATATATACAAATAATAGATACACACATATATATGGATTTTTTCCACATTAAAAAACAAGTGAAGAGTATGCTCTTAAATTCCAAAGACAGAGCATGGAAATCAGAACCAGGTAGGTCTGCAACTCTGGCAACCTCAACAGGATTTCTCAACCTGTTTTGGATGCAAAGTGTTTAAATGATCTCTTTGCTCAGCCAATCACTTAGCGCTCCCCGTGCTGTCTCTCCTGCTTAGGGAAAGAATATCAACAAAAGTTCAAGACTTAAATAGAGGGCTAATACAATTTTGATAAGAAAAAAAAAAAAAAGAAACCAAACTTTATACACAGTTTTCGTGTCTTTAGAATAATCATCTCACGAAAAGGAGGATAAAGTTTTGAAATAGTTTGGAAGGTGGTGAGGGTAATTTTCAAAACTTAAATACAATGAACTACAGAGAAGTTTGGCTACATAGTTTCAAAGACTCGGCCCAAGTGGGCTAAAACTCAAAAGTTAAAAAAACAACAACAAAACAAAACGGTGGTCTTGCAATTTCCCATGATCAAAACTACCCTCCCATAAATCTGAATCCAATCCCAGAAGTATGTCAATAGCTGGTTGTTTCAGATTAGGTTTATGATATAGGGGCAGAACTGAGTAGGGGGCATATATGTTTGAAATATATCCAAGCATGTTTAGGTAAAGTCAGTAATAGTATTTAATGCCAGTAAAAGCGTGGCATATTTCTGCGACTGAGAATCCGGCACAGTGGATACTGTATGTGTGAGCAGGTCCTATACTCTTTTCCCCCCTGCTGGCAGACCCTAGTCACTAAACGCGATGAGAGCTCCTTTGACTGAGAAGGTATCACACATCCCTAGCAAGTATCTCCGGGGCTGAAAGCACTAAAGACCCAACTCGAGGAGAAATTGAGAAAAGTCAGGAAATAATATATTTCATTCTTCCCAGACCCATCTCTTGCCCCCCAAGTGCTGCCTGGGTGCTGCCGCTCTTAAAGACCTCTGCAGAATCTTGAGTCTCCCCAAATTTCAGCCCATTCGGAGCCGAGACAAGGTGAGGTCAACGACGGGTAGGACCAACCCACCATTTATCTAAACTGGGTCTGGTTCGTTTCTAGCCTCGTGGGGGCCAAGCCTCACCACGAGGGAGAAGACTGGAGGCATGGAGGAAGGGAATGCAGGAGAGAAAAGGAGAAAGGGGGAAGACCTCCCGGCCACACTTCTTTCTAGTATCAACAAAAAAAGAAGCCGCATACTGACCTAAATCATCTCTCAAAGGCGCTTTATAAATTACAGGGACAAAGGGAGGGGGTGGCGGGTGGCCTGGGAATCCTACAGACACCCTACCCTCTGACCCGCCCCCCTCCCCCTCCAGCACAAGGAAAGGAAGACAGAAAACAGAGCTCAACTCGGCCATCGGCGAGAAGCCCCCCTCCGATCGCCCATCCCTCGGCCCCCCTAGGAAAAAATCCACGTAAACGCCATACCCACCCCCTGGGGCGGACACTCCTGCCCCCTGGGTTCCTAGAACCGGAGGCCGGGGCATTTACTTAGTTACATTTTTCTTGCTTACTCATTTCCCTCGAGCACCCAACCCCCCGTTCCCACTCCAAAACCCCGCTCAACCGCCTACCCTCACGGCTCCAGCCCCCCAACAGAATCCTGTGCCCCCGCGGCGGCGGCGGCCCCCCGAGCCGTCCCGGTCACTAACCTGCTGCTGTAAGGGCATTTCCGAAACCAGCCTGGCTCCGGGGGGGAGGTGGGGGGTGCCGGCTGGAGAGGGGGCCCGGAGGGCCGAGCGGACCGGCGGCGCCGGGCGAGGGCGGGCGCCCGTGGAGGGGGGGGGGGTGCCGGGGAGAGGAGAGGGAGGGTGGCCGCGCCGGGGGCGGGTGCGAGGGCGCCGGGACGGTCCCAGGCCAGGGAGCCGGCGAGCAGGAGGAAGTGGGTGCCCCCTCTCCCCCTCCAGCGCCCCCTCCCGCCGCCGCCGCCTCCTCCCCAGTCACAGGCGCGTCCTCCGCGCACGTGTGCGAAACGTCACCGGCGGGTCCCGGGGAGAGGGACAGACCCAGGCGGCGGGACGGGAACACGGCTGCCCCCGCCCTCCGTCGCCGGGGGGCGGAGAGGGGGACAGGGCGGGGGGAAGGAAGGGGCAAGGGGAGAGGCGGGTCAAGGGCAGGCCCGGGGCCCGGCGAGGAAGGCCCGGGCGCTCGGGCCACGCGGGCGCCGCCGCGGCCACCGCCGGGATGCGCCCAGGCCGGGGCCGCCAGCCCGCGAGCCCCTCACCCCCTAGACAGCCCACGCCCGCGCCCGTACCCGGCTCCCTGCTCCACCGCCTGCCTCCACTCCCCCCAGCCCCTTTGTTGCCGGGAGTTAACAGATCCCCAAATGTGTCAAAGCGCAACCTGGCAGAGCCCCTGCACTCCGAGCACGCCTTAGGGACCCCCGGCTGCCAACGGGCCTCGGAGGCCGGAAGGGGGGGCCATCACCCCCAGGGCCCCCACCTCGGTTTCCACCCCCCGGAGTCTCCCACTCCCCAGTTCCCTACTCCCTCCTCCACCCCCTTCTCCATCCGGGGCGTGACCCCTTCCTACGCCCGAGAAAGAGGAAGCTTCGAGTTGGAGGGGAGGGGAGAGTGGGGGTAGGGAAAAGTGCAGGAAAAGAAGAGGGGGGGCGGCGAAAAGTTTCGGAGTTTTTGATGTGGTTCGCGCCAAGGCGATCCCCGCCGCCCCGCGCTCGCGGCGGAGCCCCCCGACCCTCCGGGCGCTGGCGGGGGTCAACACACGAGTCTTGAACAATAAACCCTCGTTGCAGGGGCAGCCGCCGAGGCCCGAGACGCTCGGCCCCGCACTCCCCACCAAGGGCGGCCCGCAGCGCTCCCACCACCCCGCGCAATGCGAGCCCACCTCCCGCCCGGGCTGGGGACGGTGGGGACGGGAGGGCATTTACCGGAGGGCCGCCGCCGCCGCTGCCGCCGCGTCCCAGCGCTGGTGGCTGCTGCAGCAGCCCGGCTCTGCCGGAGGGTCCGTGCGGCGTGGTGTAGATGAGGCTGCCAGCGGTCTGCTCCACGCCGGGGGCACTGGGGAGGAGGGGGCCGGCGGCGACGGCGCCGCTTTGGAGGGAGGAGGAACAGGAGGTGGTGGAAGTGTTCGTGGTGAGGATCTGGATGTACGCGCTCGGGGCGGCGGCGGCGGGGAAGCCGGGGCTGGCTAGCAGTGCCCTTTTGTCCATGGAGGCTGCAGCAGCCGCGGCGACGACAGCCGCCCCCTCCCCACCCCCGGCGGTCACCAGGTACTGCTCCAGGGCGGGCTGGATCCCCTTTCTCATCTCTCGCTCCTGCTCTTTTTATTGCTATGGTAATATTAACGTATTGTTTGCAATTTCTTTTATTATTTGCAGTCGGAGTTTCCAAGTCTCTCCTTCTCTCCTCCCCGCCCGGCGCTTCCGAGCCCCTTCTCTCTCTTTTCTTTTTATTTTTCCGCACTGCACGGGCCCCGGGGGCCAAAAATAATCGGGGCCCTGGAGAGAGGAGGGTCCCGGCCGCACGGATATCGGGCCCCGAGGGGGGATGGAGGCGTCGGGGGCGGCCGATGCAATGGATTGCGAGGCGGCGGCGGCTGCCCGAGTGCTGCGGCCGGCAGCTGAAAAATGGCTCCAGGAAGCTGCTGCTGACAATGAATGAAGGGATACGGTTTACGCGCCAAGGTCCTCCCGCGAAACTCAGATTTCCCGCCGGCTTTTCAAACCATATTTGCATATCCCCGCCCCTCAACCCGCCGAGGACCGTTCCCACAGCCCATTGGGCCGCTGTCTCATTCCTTCCGTCCCAATCGTGGAGCAGGGCCGCGACTTGCCGGTTTCAATTGGCTGCCGCGCATCATGGTTGTCGGGGCGACAGGGCTCCTATTTGCATAGGCTTCCTTGATTGGCTGGGGCGGAGTGTGGGTTTTAGGGGGTGGGGGGTAAAGTCTGCCTTCTCTCCCACGGAAGACCACGCCTTGTACAGACTCCTCCCCCGTCCCCGCCCTCCAGCCGGGCGGGCGCTGCTGACCTGGGCAGGGACTCCGCGCCCCGCAGACTCAGTGTGGATTTAACCTAGAGCGCAAGTTTCGCTTTTGGAAATTGTCAAGGTGACCAAGGGGACACTTTTCGGGGACTCGCTTTCGTTTGACCAGTAACCGTAATAGGTGAACGACAGCGAGAGATTCTCCCAAGTGTGTGCCAAAGGCAAGTTGGACCTTGCAAATGACGCCTGGCAGGTGGAAACTGAGCCCTTTAAATCGTGGGTTTCCCCCTTCCTGAAATCCAACCAATGCGGCAAGAGCTGATCCCGAGGCCGAGGCTGACAGACAGAAGCATGTGGGCAGACAGAATCGTGGGGGCAGAAGGTTCGACTGACGTGGTTGCGGGCACCATTTAGTAACCATTCTAGATCATTTCTGGTAGTTTCATTATTAGCCTGATGGGATTTAAGTAAAAATTAACTCCGAATGTTTTGCCAAGTGAAATCTTATAACGAATTTTGAGTTCAGCAGACACCTCCAACCCCTCACCCTCTGGCCCAGAAGCACCCAGGGCAGTTAATCTGGGCTAACCTAGGACTGATCGGCGGGTTTCTAATCCGCCGAACGGTAATCCGAAGAAGTACATGCTTCCCACGATGACGTCTTGCTCCAAACAAACGCTGCACGCCTGGCACCAGCACTTTACAATTTTGGTTTCCTAGCAAGTTCTCTGACAGGACTACCTAAACTTATTCCAAAATATTTTCAAAGAATTTTTTAAAGTAAACTAGACATTGCCACCAGAAAAATATTAAATTATTGTCAAACTGACTTTTGTGCTGCTGCAAGTATTCATGGATTTTAAAATTGAAGATTGCGCCTTTGAGACTAAGCAGGAAAAGGACCCTGAGCAGGTTAAGAGAAAAGGTGTACATAGGTCAGGTCATCATTTACAGTTCCAGTCAATGAAAACTGTACAAAATAACTGCTGATCTGGTGTTCACTGGGTGATGAGCGTTGCAATACCTCCAGCCATTTTGCAAGACTATTATTATTAATTTCCAAAATTCATATACTCAGTCCTATGAAAAGCCTGACAAGATATATCAGTCTTATTACCTGAAATAGGGTGAGCTCAAAGTATTGTTAAAACTTGCACCAGGCTCAGGAAAATTTTGGTTTTAGCATTCAAGCTAATTGAGGATTCAAGGCCCAGTACCCAAACCTTTATTAACATGAATGATACATGTCATCAAACTGACAATATCTTTACGACAGATTAGGTGGTATTCACAGGGCATCAATGCCTCATTGGGCTAGAGGCATAAGGTATTAGCAACTTCCTTGGTCTTGATCATCAATGTTACTTTCCACTGTGGGTCACTGTGGAAGAAACTAGTAACTACTTGGGTATCACCAGCTGTAGAATGTCACTGGGCTTTACCGATGGCTCAGCGGTGAAGAATCCTCCATTGTAGGAGACACAGGTTCTATCCCTGAGTCAAGAAGAACCCTTGGAGTAGGACATGGCAACCCACTCCAGTATTCTTGGCTGGAAAATTCCATGGGCAGAGGAGCCTGGCAAGGCTGCAGTCCATGGGATTGCAAGAATCGGGCGCAACTGAACAGCAATAACAGAACATCACTGGCAGCATGAATTGGGTGGATATAGTGGGGGTTGTGGAAGGAGTGATGGTACAACAGGCACTCTCATTATAGACCTGCATTTTAAGATGAGAGACAAGCCTAGGACTTGGGACTGTGCACAGGATCTCTGCCTGAACTCCTCACACTCCTCCTTACTGCTCATGGTAAGATGGATAGGACAGTCACAGGTAGCAAGTGTTCACCACCTAGACCCACCCCTGTGGTTCTAGTTTAGAAAGATTTGAAATATTTACCGTTCTACCTTAGCCAAGTTACACTTTTTAATACAAGGTATTTACTGGAGAAAGACATGTTTTGACATGTTATGCTCAGTGAACCCCAGGATGGGGTGGGAAAGGTTCAAAGAGAGAAGAGGAAGCGCTGGAAGTTAATTTGTGGAGAGGTAGAATGTTTTAGTAGAAAGAAAAGGGGATTTGGAGCCAGAGTGATCTGGGTTTAAATTCTACCTCTTCTACTTACTGGCTATCTAACTTTCATCTTTAAAAGCTTGTGTTCTTGTATGTTAAATGAGATCCCATGTTGTTAATACTGATATCACAAGATTATGATGAAAAGGAGCAATAATAATAGCACTTTAATTAATAGGTATTTATGATTCTGGGCTTCTCCAGTGGCTCAGCAGTAAAGAATCTGACTGCCTGTGGAGGACAGTGGGTTTCAATCCCTGGGTCAGGAAAATCTCTTGGAGAAGGAAATGGCAACCCACTCCAGTGTGCTTGCCTGGGAAATCCCACAGACCATGAGCCTGGCTACACTCCATGGGGTCACATAAGAAGATCTGGACATAAATTGGTGACTAAACAACAAACAACAAGTTATGAATCTACTTATTTGTGCAATTGTGCTGTAGCTCTTTTTGGTCCAGTTCTGACTCAAGCCTCTAATCTTCCCACTGCCACCGGATGTCCACTTGCCATGGTAGCTTAGCTTTGTTCCAGGGCAGGAGCACAGTCGAGTCCTGGTTAGGGGGGATTATAGAATCCTGACTCAGAAGTTCAAGGTAACAAGGTCAACTTTGCAGCTCCTACTCCAACCCGCTCATCTGTCGGAGGCCAGCTTCTGACTGGTCCCTAAATCCGAGCCCCAAGATCTTCCCTCAAAGGTCAGACTGCTCTAGCACTGGAGCCAGACTGTTTCTGCCAATCACCCCCACGCTCTCCCTTGCTCTGACAGTGACCCAAGGCAACTAACTGTCCCAGAATTGGTCCCTGATTCTGTTTGAATGGTGTCAGTGCTCCCAAAACACATCTTCGTACTAATCTCTAGAAGCTGTGATTGTGACCTTATTTGGAAGAAGGGTCTTTGCAGATATAATTAAGCTAAGAATCTTGAAACAAGGTCATTCTGGATTATCTGAATGGGCCCTAAATCCAATGACAAGTATTCTTAGACACCCAGAAGAGAAACGTGTAGAGAGGGCGAGATGGCCATGTGAAGACAGCAGCAGAGGTTGGAATGAGGAGCAGAATTTGAAGAAAGCCTGCAGCCACCCGAAGCTGGAGGAGGCAAGGACCAGAATCTCCTCTAGAGCCTCTGGAGGGAGCAGAGCCAACACTTTGATTTTGGACTTCTGGCTTCTAGACCTGCAATAGAGTAGGTTTCTGTTGTTTTCAGTTCCCCAGTTTATGGTGATTTATTATGGCAATCCTGGGTTGGTTAGCCTGCCTACCTAAGCCTCAGACCTCTTAGGTGCTACTCACCCTGTTTTGAATTGTTGCCAAGATACAATTCTTTACTGTACACAGATGATATTCATTGCCAGCCTGGGTGATAGCTCCTGTTGAAGATTCTTCAAAGTATGACTTGCTGACCACCTGGTGCAGACTTACCCTGCTGCTGCTACCGCTAAGTCGCTTCAGTTGTGTCCGACTCTGTGCGATCCCATAGACGGCAGCCCACCAGGCTCCCCCGTCCCTGGGATTCTCCAGGCAAGAACGCTGGAGTGGGGTGCCATTAAGTGCAGATTCCTAAGCTCTACCCCAGCCAGTCAGAATCCCTGAGACTCATTTAACGAGTCCTTCCAGGTAAGTCCTTTATGCTCTAGAGTTGAGGGTCAGAGTCAAATAGTCTGCCCATTATTTCCCATTGCTACAGCCAGCCTTGCCACCCCAATGTCTAATACCCTGATGGGTGCTTCCAATCTCTTACTGCACCTTCTTATCCTGCCATTTATTCTAACAAGTTCTTTATTCACACACACATACATACACACACACATTTATAGGCTTCCCAGGTGGAGAAGGCAATGTACTCTTTTCCACTCCAGTACTCTTGCCTGGAAAATCCCATGGATGGAGGAGCCTGGTGGGCTGCAGTCCATGGGGTCGCTAAGAGTCGGATACGACTGAGCGACATCACTTTCCCTTTTCACTTTCCTGCATTGGAGAAGGAAATGGCAATCCACTCCAGTGTTCTTGCCTGGAGAATCCCAGGGATGGGGGAGCCTGATGGGCTGCCGTCTATGGGGTCACACAGAGTAGGACAAGACTGAAGCGACTTAGCAGCAGCAGCAGCAGCAGCAGGTGGCACTAGTGGTAAAGAACCCACCTGCCAATGCTGGAGACAAGGGTTTGATCCCTGGGTCAGGAAGATCCCCTGGAGAAGGCATGGCAACCCACTCCAGTATTCTTGCCTGAAGAATCCCCAGTCCATAGGGTTGCAAAGAGTGGGACATGACTGAAGCAACGTAGTATGCATATATATATATATATATATATATACACACACACACACACACACACACACACATTATACACACTATTGGTAAAAGTCTTCATTTTTCAGTGTCAAATACAATTTGGCCAATAATAAGATCTATATAAATAACTCCCAAGAAATAATACTATTCAATATTAAATGGTTGTCTTGGAATTAAATGTTAAATCTTCAGATGGAAAAATTATGAGTTTCCAAGATTAAGGAAACTGCTCACAAACCCAGATAGTCTTTGGAACATCTAAAGTTTAAATTGTGCCTCTAATTTAGTTTAGCCAAATCTGGTTCCTGCATTGGATTGAGAGTATAGAGTTTTGAATCTAAAGATTTGAATCTAAGGGTTTTCTATTGCAATTCAGTTGGTTGCCCACATAGAAATAACATTCTGTTTTTTTATCTTCCTGGTTAGGAGGAAAAAGGAGCATGTCCTTAAGCCATTACCATAGCAAACAGTAGTAACAAAATTTCTAGGTACTTATCCTTGAAAATTGACCATTATGGTTATTATAGATGGTTTAGGTGCTGGTGTCGAGTTTCTTGTCTTTGGTTCTTTGACCAGTCCAGGAAGGTACTGTTTAGATAGAGCTTTTGTGTTTTTAAATAAATCTCAGATGAACTTCCTGCATTAGAGCATTAGTCTCCGTATCATCTACTGAATCTGAATTTCTGGTTGGACTCCAGGAATCTACATCATAAACAGGATAATTGTGATGCAGGTGGTCCACAGAATACACTTGGGGAAACACTGCCACACAGGCGTGCATGCCCCAGCAGTCTGCTCTATGCATTGGCTTCCTAGGCAATGATGACATAGACAATTTTCTTGTATATAGAATCTTTGAGCAACTAATGTTACCATTGTTAGTGTAACTATTTATTTAGCCTGTACCCTGATTGCAGATTGCCTCTTCTACTGAAGCTCTTCCTGCTCAGTTAACAATACTATTTAGATACACTATACTGGATGGGGAAAAAAATGGTATTATCTCAAAGGTGTGTGTTTCCTTGCTGTTTTGAAGCAGAATTAAATCTTTTAAAACTTTTTGACAACTTTTAGTTGTCTCCTTATTCACCTTAGCTCACTGAAAATGTACTTACTTTAAAGATCCTATAAATAGAGTGACCACCCACTAGTGTGGGATATAAGTAAGTCACCCCTCTCAGTGTGGTATTTTTATCTTTAAAAAGCAGAATTTCTTAGAAGAATCTTACAGATCACACACTAGTTACCAGGCTTTTATGGAAACAAAAAAATACAGAAAACTAAACAAAGCAAATCACAGATTAGTGAATTATTACAAGGTGAACACTTGTAAGCACCATTCAAGTCAAAAAGTAGAACTTAATCAGCACCCCTGAAGTCCTTTTCATTCCCCACAATCCTGATCACAGCCCCTTCCCTCCCAATAAAAGTACCATTAGCCTGATAGTTTTAAGTCTTCACTTCTTTGTTTTTAAAAAAATTTGTCACCCAAATATGCATCACCAGGAAATATAATTTAGTCATGCCCATTAAAAAATGATATGCCTTGATATGCCTTTCTCTGTGCTCAGTCACATCTGTAGCCCACCAGGCTCCTTGTCCATGGGATTTCCCAGGGAAGAATTCTGGAGTGGGTTACCATTTCCTTCTCCAGGGGATCTTTCCAACCCAGGGATCAAAGCTGCATCTCTTGAGTCTCCTGCATTGGCAACTGAATTCTTTACCGTGAGTGTCACCTGGGAACCCCTGATATAAAGTTTTTTTTTAATTTATTGAAATATAGTTGATTTATAATGTATCAGTTTCAGGTACACAGCAAAGAGATTCATTTATATATATGTATAAATTTTTTCTTTTATTCTCTTATATTTTCTTCCATTACAAGATTCTGAATGTGGTTCTCTGTGCTGTACAGTAGGCCCTTGCTGGTTATCTATCATGTATACACTAGTGTGTATCTGTTAATCCCAAACTCATAATATATCTTTCTTCCCCTTTATTAACCAGAAATTTGTTTTCTATGTCTATAAGTCTATTTCTGTTTTGTAAATAAGTTCATTTGAATCATTTTAGATTTTAGATTCAACATATAAGTAATATCATATGATATTTCTCTCTCTACTTGACTTACTTAGAATGATAATCTCTAGGTCCATCCATGTTGCTGAAAATGGCATTGTTTCATTCCTTTTTCACGATTAAGTAGTATTCCAACACACACACACACACACACACACACACACACACCACATCTTTGTCCATTCATTTGTCAGTGGAGATTTAAGTTGATTCCATACTGTCCTGGTCAGTTTTGATTCCACTCCCAGCAGTTCCTCCTTGGTCTTCCTCTCTGTCTTAAAAGGGAGCCCTGAGGGTCGGTTTTGAGGGGAGTTGGGTGAGACTGCTCTGGTCCCTCTAGACCTTCTACTGCAGCCCCTTGTTCTCACCTGCTCCTGGGGAGCAAAACCGCTCTCTGTCCCAGCCATTACCCCATCAGTCCACTCACATCCCAATGAAAATCTGGATCTCTTGGAGGGGGGCTGTTCTCCTGTTCTTAGGTCCAGCAGGCACCGAGTACCATGCAAGTCTTTCCTTCTCACTCATATACAGGCTGAGACCACACAGCTCTTATGGCAGCTGGTGGCTGGTTCACATTCATTTGTATTTTGGGATTCCCGGGGCAACACTGCCGCCAAGTCTTGTAGACCATGGGTTTCGGTTTTCCTATCTAGATGTCTCTCTGTTCTCATGTGGGAATAAGGAGAGATGGGAAAATGATGCTGCTTCATCCTCTTATTCAGATTTACCTTTCCTTTTTTTTTTTAATGTTTGTTTTGAGACTACCAGATTGGAAGTGCCCTTGAAACATTGCCACATAAGCCAAAAATGTTTCCAACAAATGTTAAGGGAGGGACTTCCCTGATGGTCCAGTAGTTAAGGCTGCTCTGTTCTCTCAATGCATGGGGCCCAGGTTTGATCCCAGTCAGGAAACTAGATCCCACATGCTGCAACTATAGATCCTGAAAGACTTGCACAGTCAAATATGTGTGTGTGTGTGTGTGTGTATACACATATATATATATATATGTATATATACGTAAAGTGATTGGAGAAGGCAATGGCAACCCACTCCAGTACTCTTGTTCGGAAAATCCCATGGACGGAGGAGCCTGGTGGGCTGCAGTACGTGGGGTCGCTAAGAGTCAGACACGACTGAACGACTTCACTTTCCCTTTTCACTTTCCTGCATTGGAGAAGGAAATGGCAACCCACCAGTGTTCTTGCCTGGAGAATCCCAGGGACGGCAGAGCATGGTGGGCTGCCGTCTATGGGGTCGCACAGAGTCGGACACGACTGAAGCGACTTAGCAGCAGCATGTAAAGTGATGAGCTGTTTTCTTTTCAGTTTCTCAGAGAGAACTTGAAAAAGTGAAGAAGAAAAGTGGTCCCCTTAGATAATGGTTAGAATGAGATCTGGGATGGGAGGAAGCAGAAGGATGCAGGCTACCTTTTCAGACTTGATAATCTGGACGTACTTCTTTCTTGTGGGTTTTAAATAGGGAACATGGCGGGCAGCATGTCACAAATGGACCTGTGGGCAGAAAAGTACTTTTTCTTCTCCACCTTGGTTTCCTTGACAGCACTGCCTCTGGTTTCTCATTCTAACCCTCTGACCTTCTGGATCTTCTTGATGGCTTCATTTTCTTATTTCTTTACAAATCTATTTCTCCTCTTCCTCTTCTTCATTCTCTCTGGGTAATCTTTTATATTATTATTATAAAATCTGTATAACACAGTAGATGTCATTTTAACCATTTGTGAGGGTAAAATTCAGTGGTATTAAATAAATGTTGTATAACCATTGCCACTATCTATACAGCAAACTTTTTTTTTCATCCCCAACAAAAACTCTGTATCTACTAAACTATCTTCCCATCCTCTTCTTCCCTCAGTTCTTGGTAATCACTGTTTTACTTTTTGTCTTTATGAACTTGACTACTCTAGGTAGCTCATATAAGTGGAATCATATAATTTGTCCTTTTGTGTGTGGATTATTTTAATTAGCATAGTATCTTTGGGGTTCATCTGCGTGGTACCGGGTCAGAATGTCCTTTTTTAAGGATGAATAATATTCTATTATATGTATACACATTGTGTTTGTCCATTCATCTGTTGGTAGACTCAGGTTGTCTCCACCTTTTGGCTATTGTGAATAATGTTGCTATGAATATTAATAAGCAAATATCTGTTCAAGTACCTGCTTTCAATTCTTTTGGATATATAGGTATACCTTGGAGATATTGAGGCTTTGATTCCAGACCACACAATAAAGTGAATATCACAATGAAGTGAGCCACACACATTTTCTGTTTTCCCAGTGCAAATAGGATATGTTTATACTGTCCTGTAGTTTATTAAATGTGCAATAGCATTATACTAAAGCAACAATATACATACTTTAAAAATGTTTCATTGATAAAAACTGCTAACTGTCATCTGATCCTTAAGTGAGTCATAATATTTTTGTTGGTGGAAGGCTTGAAATATTGAAGGAATTACCGAAATGTGACACAGAGCCATGAAATGAACAAATGCTGCTGCAAAAATTGTGCTGGTAGACTTGGTTGGTGCAGAATTGCCACACAACTTCACTTTGTAAAAAAAAATACAATATCTGTAAAAATACAGTAAAGCAAAGCATAATAACATGAAGTATGCTTGTATACCAGCAGTGGAATTTCTGGGTCATATGGTAGTTTTATATTTAACTTTTTGAGGCACTCTTGGGACAATCTTGACATAAGCTACAATGTCAACAACAGTTTATGTAGTTTTGTCCCATAGAACTTTCTACAATTGAAATGTTCTATAATTCTGTACTGTCCAAAATAGCCATTAACCACACATAGCTAATGATCACATGAAATATAGCTAGTTTGACAAATGACCTGAGTTTTTATCCTCTGTCCATGGGATTTTCCAGGCAAGAATTCTGGATTGTCATTTCCTTCTCCAGGGGATCTTCCCAACTCAGGGATCAAACCCAGGTCTCCTGCAATGCAGGCAGATTCCTTACCATCTTGAACCGCTAGCAAAGCCCCTTATATAATTTTAATCAACTTAAATTCAAATTTAAATAGCCGCATGTGGGTTAGTAAATCAGACATTGTATATTGACAGGCTGTGACTTCTTCTAATTCTTTATTTCCAATCTGGCCATTTTTCCTGTTTTAAATACACACTTTCACTAACTTTCCACTGACATTTCCTTAAATCACATGGCCTTTATTTCTTACATGCATTGTCATTGCTAACTCCAATATTATTTCCCTTGGAAGTTGGCATCGAAGTCCAGTTACCTCTACTGCCAGAATGATCGTGTCTGCTTTATCCTAGGCACTTTCATTTTATCTAGACTATCTCCATGTGCAATGAAATCTAAGTGAAATTTCTAAAATGTAAATCCAACAAACTGTCTTTCTGAGGCTCTTCATTACCTAAAGATTTAAGACTAAATTCATTATCTTCATCTACAAGTTCTCCAGTTATCTCTTTAGCCTCACTTCCCATCATTTTCCAGTAGGCAGCATGAACTCCAAGCTGTACTCACACTGTCTGGAGTATCTCAAATGGTCTCTCCCACTTCCATGTCTAATATAGCTGTCACTCTGCTTAAAAAATGCCTACCGCTCCTTGTCAAATTTTTAAAATATTTATTTGGTTGTGCCAGGTCTTAGCTCTGGCATGCGGAATCTTTGATCTTTGTTACAACATGAGGGATCTTTAATTGCAGCACGTGGGATCCTGTTCCCTGACCAGGGATCGAGCCCCAGCCCCCTGCACTGGGGGCGCAGAATCTTAGCAACTGGACCACCAGGGAAGTCACCTTGTCAAATTGATAAACTCTTACTCATCTATTAAGACTTTGCCCAGGGGACATCTCCTCTGCAAAGCCTCCTAAGATAGCCCTCCTCATATTACTTATTTATCAGATAAATGCTTGTTGAGCATCAACTTTGTGCCAGACCCCAATTCAGGAACTGCGATGTAAGTGAGAAATGGATAGACTTAAAGCTGTCTTCATCCAGCTTGAAGATACAGGCTGGCAAACAGGAAATGATAATAGCATGGTCATTGTAATTACATATTATGATATTAATGATATCGTATTTAATCGGTGCTGTGAGGTAAGGCAATACACAGGGCTATCAAAACACTAAGGACATCTAACCCAGGCTGGGGGAAGAATTTAAGGAAGATTTCCTGGAGGAAAAAAGTAGGTAGAAGAATGAGTAGGGATTATTTCATTATTGTGGAGTGGGAGCAGGGAATATCGGATGCATGACTTATTGGAGGAAATGAAAGTGTTTCAGCAAGAAATTGTGAAGAAACTTACCATTAACAAGATATGTGGAGTTTATTCTGAAGGCAATGAAAGGTCACTGAGACAGATGTGTGACATGGTATGACTTGGTCTTAGAAGGATTCCTCTGGTGACAGGATGGGGAATGTATTGGTGGGGCCAGGACTGTGGCAATGATCTAGGTCAGTCAGTCAATCAGTCAGTTCAGTCGCTCAGTTGTGTCTGACTTTGCGACCCCATGAACTGCAGCACGCCAGGCCTCCCTGTCCATCACCATATCCCAGAGTTCACTCAGACTCACGTCCATCGAGTCAGTGATGCCATCCAGCCATCTCATCCTCTGCCGTCTCCTTCTCCTCCTGCCGCCAATCCCTCCCAGCATCAAAGTCTTTTCCAATGAGTCACCTCTTCGCATGAGGTGGCCAAAGTACTGGAGTTTCAGCTTTAGCATCATTCCTTCCAAAGAAATCCCAGGGCTGATCTCCTTCAGAATGGACTGGCTGGATCTCCTTGCAGTCCAAGGGACTCTCAAGAGTCTTCTCCAACACCACAGTTCAAAAGCATCAATTCTTCAGCACTCAGCTTTCTTTATAGTCTGACTATCACATCCATACATGACCACTGGAAAAACCATAGCCTTGACTAGATGGACCTTTGTTGGCAAAGTAATGTCTCTGCTTTTGAATATACTATCTAGGTTGGTCATAACTTTTCTTCCAAGGAGTAAGCGTCTTTTAATTTCATGGCTGCAATCACCATCTGCACTGATTCTGGAGCCCACAAAAATAAAGTCTGACACTGTTTCCACTGTTTCCCCATCTATTTCCCATGAAGTGATGGGACCAGATCAGAGATGGGCAATCTAGCTTCTGGAGCAAATCTGGCCATTGTGTGTTTTTGTGCAACCTGCAATCTGGAGCCATTTTTAGACTTTTTTTATTCTTTTGAATGGCTGAAAAAAAATCAAAAGAAGAATATATCCCATGATGTGAAAAATTAAATAAAATTCAAATGTGGCCTGGTCCTGGCCATTAAGTCTTTCCTAAGCCTTAGATTTTCCTGCTTTAGAGCTCAGAGGCCCACTTTCCCTTCTGTTGATTTTGCCTAGAGTTGACCTTACTTTCATTCTACCCAAAACTGGTGAGCTATCCATGAGTAAAATTGAAAGAATTATCCCTCTAGGGATAGGAACAGGACTCACTTGTCCTGAGCTTGTGTGACACCAAAAATAATAAGATAGATAAGATCAGTTCAGTTCAGTCGCTCAGTCATGTCTGACTCTTAGCAACCCCGTGGACTGTAGCATACCAGGCTTCTGTGTCCTTCACCATCTCCTGGATCTTGCTCAAATTTATGTCCATTGAGCTGGTGATGACATCCAACCATCTTGTCCTCTTTCATCCCCTTCTCCTGCCTTCAATCTTTCCCAGCATCAGGGTCTTTTCCAATGAGTCAGTCCTTCACATCAGGTGGCCAAAGTATTGGAGTTTCAGCTCCAGCATTAGTCCTTCCAGTGAATATTCAGGGTTGATTTCCTTTAGGATTGACTAGTTTGATCTCCTTGCAGTCCAAGGGACTCTCAAAAGTCTTCTCCAGCACCACAGTTCAAAAGCATCAATTCTTCAGTGCTCAACTTTCTTTATGGTCCAACTCTCACATCCATACATGACTACTTGAAAACCATAGCTTAGACGAGAAGGACATTTGTCAGCAGAGTGGTGTCTCTGCTTTTTAATACACTGTCTAGTTTTGTCATAGCTTTTCTTCCAAGGAGTAAGCGTCTTTTAATTTTGTGGCTGCAGTCACTATCTGCAGTGATTTTGGAACCCTCAAAAATAAAGTCTGTCATTGTTTCCATTGTTTCCCCATCTATTTGATGTGAAATGATGGGACTGGATGCCATGGATCTTAGTTTTTTGAATGTTGAGTTTCAAGCCAGCTTTTTCACTCTCTTCTTTCACCTTCATCAAGAGGCTATTTAGTTCCTCTTGGCTTTCTGCCATTAGGGTAGTGTCATCTGCATATCTGAGGTTATTGATATTTCTCCCGGCAATCTTGATTCCAGCTTGAGCTTAATCCAGCCCAGCATTTCACATGAGATACTCTACATATAAGTTAAATAAGTAGGGTGACAGTATACAGCCTTGATGTTCTGCTTTCCCAATTTGGAACCAGTCCATTGTTCCATGTCTGGTTCTAACTGTTGCTTCTTGATCTGCATACAGGGTTCTTAGGAGGCAGGTAAGGTGGTCTGGTATTCCCATCTCTTTAAGAATTTTCCACAGTTTGTTGTGATCCATGCAGTCAAATGCTTTAGCGTAGTCAGTGAAGCAGAAGTAGATGTTTTTCTGGAATTCTTTTGCTTTTTCTATGCTCCAGTGGGTGTTGGTAATTTGATCTCTGGTTCCTCTGCTTTTTCTAAATCCAGCTTGAATGTCTGGAAGTTCTCCATTCATGTACTGTTGAAGACTAGCCTGGAGAATGTTGAGCATTACTTCGCTAGCGTGTGAGATGAATGCAACTGTGCAGTAGTTTGAACATTCTTTGGCATTGCCTCTCTTTGGGATTGAAATGAACTCACCTTTTCCTGTCTTTTGGCCACTGGTGAGTTTTCCAAATTTGCTGGCATATTGGATGCGGCACTTTCACAGCATCATCTTTTAGGATTTGAAATAGCTCAGCTGGAATTCCATCACTTCTACTGGCTTTGTTCTTAGTGATGCTTCCTAAGACCCACTTGACTTCACATTCTGTCTGGCTGTAGGTGAATGATCACACCATCGTGGTTATCTGGGACATTAAAATCTTTTTTGTATAGTTCTTTTGTGTATTCTTGCCACCTCTTCTTAATATCTTCTGCTTCCATTAGGTCCATACCGTTTCTGTCCTTTATTGTGCCCATCTTTTCATGAAGTGTTCCCTTGGTATCACTAATTTTCTAGAAGAGATCTCTAGTCTTTCCCATTCTATCGTTTTCCTCTATTTCTTTGCATTGTTCACTTAGGAAGCCTTTCTTATCATTCCTTGCTATTCTTTGGAACTCTGTATTCAGATGGATATATCTTTCCTTTTCTCCTTTTGCCTTTTGTTTCTCTTCTTAAGGTAAGATGAGGTAGAACTGAATGTCATCGGTGGGCATATGGCTTAAACCAAGCCAGTGAAACTCCACTCAGGGTTTTTTTTTCTATATCTATTGGAAAAGAGGAATTTTTTCTACTGTATTCTAAGCTGGGAAGCTATAAGTCTAAATCATCTAGAGACCACCATTTAGAGAGAGACTGACTGCCTGAGAATGAAGTCAATGCAAAGGACAATGCAAATGAAAAAAAAAAAAAAAGAAGAGAATTCAAGTACTAATGATACAATTAGAGTCCCTAAGCCTAGGTGTACTTTCAATTATATGAGTTGGATCCTCTTTGCTTAATGTAGTGTGAGTTGGGTTTTTGTTATTGCAAATGGAACAATTCATACATATATGGATGTGAGAGCTGGACTGTGAAGAAGGCTGAGTGCTGAAGAATTGATGCTTTTGAACTGTGGTGTTGGAGAAGACTCTTGAGAGTCCCTTGGACTGCAAGGAGATCCAACCAGTCCATTCTGAAGGAGATCAGCCCTGGGATTTCTTTGGAAGGAATGATGCTAAAGCTGAAACTCCAGTACTTTGGCCACCTCATGTGAAGAGTTGACTCATTGGAAAAGACTCTGATGCTGGGAGGGATTGAGGGCAGGAGGAGAAGGGGACGACCGAGGATGAGATGGCTGGATGGCATCACTGACTCGATGGACGTGAGTCTGAGTGAACTCCGGGACATGGTGATGGACAGGGAGGCCTGGCGTGCTGCGATTCATGGGGTCGCAAAGAGTCGGACACGGCTGAGCGACTGAACTGACTGAACTGAACTGATCTAAAGACTTATGGAGTTGAAATCTATGAGATGTTGTATTTTTTTTAATATCAGATGTTGTCTTAGTTTGAGCTCCTTAGCCAGAGATAAGTATTAGGATGTGGGTGGTTATTTGGGTGAAGATATCAAGGATGAAGAAGCAATAAGAGTGAAAGGGCAAAATCCAATAAAGAGGGGTTTGTGGTGACCTGGGGACCCTCTGGGTAAACCGTTTCAGACTCGGAAGGAGTCTGAAGGAAGACCAAGGATGAGACGGTTGGATGGCATCACCGACTCAATGAACATGAGTTTGAATAAACTCCAGGATTTGGTGATGGACAGGGAGGCCTGGTATGCTGCAGTCCATGGGGTTGCAAAGAGTTGGACATGCCTGAGCAACTGAACTGAACTGACTGATGATTTATTAAGTGTAATAATACCTTAATTTGGGAGTGCTTTACAGATTATAAAGCCTTAAGCTTTTAATGAAGGTATTTTAATTTTACAAGTAATCTATGAATACAGTCTTGTTTTGAACAATTTAAAATATTCACAATAACCCACTTGGCTAGGTGCTTTTGCCTCTTGAGATACATAGGTGTTTCTAACCTTCTGAAAAATCTAGGTATTTTTACCCTCTCTAACACAAGGGATTACAGATATCAAATGCATAGCCCCAAATCATACACTTGCTAGATGGCAGAACTAAATTTCTTTTTTTTTTTCACTTTTGTTAAAAAACAACCTTTTTGTTTTATATTGAAGTATAGCTGATTAACAGCATTGTGATAGTTTCAGATGGACAGCAAAGGGACTCATCCATACATATACATGTAGCCATTCTCCTCCAAACTCCACTGGCAGAGCTGAATTTCAAAGTCCAATGTTCCTACTCTTGATTTAGTGACACTTCTACAACTCATACCACCTAAATGGGAGCCCAGTGACCTATATATAACAGAGCTCTGAAAATGGATCACTGGTCTAGACTGAGTACCCAGCTCCTCCAGAGAACCATACCTGGTTTCCAAGTCATTCTCAAATAAAATGGCAGATTCTGGATGTTATGGCTTGAGTCATGTCCCCCTCAAAAGATATAGTGAAGTCCTAGCCCTCAGGAGGAGAAGAGGACGACAGAGGATGAGATGGTTGGATGGCGTCACTGACTCGATGGACTTAAGTTTAAGCAAGCTCCAGGAGATGGTGAAGATGGGGAATCCTGGTGTGCTGCAGTCCGTGGGGTCACAAAGAGTCAGACACGACTTAACAACTGAATAAGAACAACCCCCAGTACTGCACAATGTCCTCTTATTTGGAAACAGTCATAGTTAAGTTAAACAAGGTCATACTGGAATAGTGTGGGCTCTTAATCCAGTAAGACTGGTGTTTGCATAAAAAGATGGCCACGTGAAGACACAGGCAGGGAAATCACCATGTGATGATGAAGGCAGGGATTGGGGTGTGTAGCTGCAAGCTGAAGAATGCCCACAATTGCCAGAAAACTACTAGGGACTGGAAGAGGCAAGGAAGGATTCTTCTACAGCTTTTAGATGGAGTATGGTCCTGCTGACACCATGATTTCAGACTTCTAGCCCCCAGGACTAGGAGACAATAAATTTCATTGGTTTTACAACCCTACATGACAGCAACCTAGGATACTAACACAGCAGGTAAATTTGTTTCTAATAAATTCTACAAAGGTAAATGTCTTTGCTAACATCTTATTTGCCAAAGGAAAAAAAAAAAATCACATTCTTTTCTCCAGGATAGTATTTTCTGTTTATATGTTAAGTTTCTCAACACAAAACAAAAGCACACATAAAAAGCCAGAAACAATATGATTTTTATCTTCTGTTACTCAATGATGGTTTCAAAGTTCAAAGAGAAATGTGTTCTTGGTTTAAGAGCAAGTAGCTGATATTTAATTCCTATAATTATTTTCCCCAACATTTATTACAAAAACATTTCTTTTTAAACTCTGAGGTTATTTTTTTGGGGGGTGGGGAAAATGTATAGAAAGATACTTACACAATATGATTGTGTGAAAACATTTTAAACTATGGCAGAAAGTATATAAAGCATGGCTACCATTTGAAGTATATATTAATGTTTTTCCCTTCATAATAAAGATAATTTGCAAGAAGGTTACTGAATTTTCTTTGTTGAACTAGTTTTGTTGGGGGATGACCTATAGGTATTAGTATGAAGAGAAGGACCCTCCGGTACTAATACACCTCCCTCTTCCCTTTCTACCCTAGCCTAAAATTCCTTCTCTTACAGAGTCATTTCTTTGGGTTAAGCGAACAAAGGTCGGGACATCATTGTTTTGAGAGATTGTAATAATTCACAGATGACACCTGAGACAGGTAACAGATAAGTGTTTAGATTATCCATGGCTCTTCTCCCATGAGCTGATTAGCCTGGAATAATTTACTTGATCTCTTAAAGTTTACCAGCAATGCCAAAGAATCTGGATCAGAGAAGCTAAATTTGGTAGTGGAGAAAGCACAATAACATGAGCTTGGAGGACTGTTGGAGAGACCAGAAGGCTCTTTATATTATGTGGACAACAGCCCTTTCTGTCTAGGAAGGTCGTCCTCCCCTTTGGCCAGGCAGCTTTAAGGGCGGGAGGAGGGTGCTCTCAAGCAGGGAGGAAGGGAGGTCCATCCACCAGAACAGTTGGACCTACTCTGTTGATGAATGAAGGAGGGGCCTGGATAGAATGCTGTATCCTCATACCCTAGTGAGGAGGCAAGACAAACTGTAGGACCTTGGATAGCCATGTCTGGGAGCAGAAAGATGGGAGGGATGGTGATGAGAAAGCCCACTTGAGGGTGAGCAGGAAGAACAAAGGAGGAGAGGATGCTCCGAGGGTCACCTTCCCATCTTCCTTTTTGTTGGTTTTTATCAAGAAGTGACCTTATTTTCATCCTGCCCAAAGCTGGTGAGATATTCAGTGAAAAGCTCGTCCCTTTAGGTACACACTATTCCCATTTTTGCATCTCTCACTCACTGTCTCTCTCACTCTTTCTCTCTCTCACACGCACACAAATAGTACCTAATGTGAAACTGTTCTATACAAAGCAATTATTATTTTGACTTTGGACTGTTAATTCAACAGGAGGTAATTTGCCTGCCACCTTTAAAATCCCTCCTCTCCTCTGCTCACGCTACTGAAGGGAGAGGGTAGGTCTCCGTTACCTTGGCTGTGTTGTCTATCACAGGAAGCTTGGTACACTTCTTGAGAGTGAGAATACTGTTTTGTATGTTCAGGAATGTCTCATAAGTCTTTGTCAGTTGATTATGTCTACATTGCCCATCAAATTGTATCTACCCAAGCTCCGTACATGTAAACATCCTGCTCCAAGACGTCTTTCCCACATGTCATCCTGAATATAGAACAGAAGAAAATGAAGCAAGGAGCAAGCACGTGTTACCCAGACGCACTTGTTTTACTGCAGAATCAAGGGCAGAAATATGCAGACTAATAGACTTCAGATGAGCAAACGTTAAAACCTGTGTTTGCGAATAAATAGAAATGACTTTCCGGAGGGAAGAAAGGGTGACAGAAAGGGGGTAGGGTGAGAAGGAATGTTTGGAATTATGGGGAGAACATCTGGTTTAGTTAAAGAACCAAACCTGAGAAAACAAAAGCTGGGGGTCTGGATGCCCAGTTTATGTTGGTAGAGCTTCCTCAGAGCTGGGACTTTGTCCTTTTCACTGCTGAGACCCTAGCGCCACAAGAGACATACAAGAAATATCTGTTGAAGGAATGAAGGATGAGTGAATGAATGAATCTCTAGAAATCATTTTCTGTTCAGGAGGATGCCCATTAGACCTACGGTGTTTCAAAATCAAAGGTTAATTTTATTTTATTTTAGATGATGAATTCTCTGTTCAACCAGGATCTTGCTGAATATAATAAGGGCAAAGCCTCAGTGATGCGAGTTTGGATGAGAAGTCCAGGGCGTCATCTAATTACCTCTCTACCTGTTACATGCCTCTTCATTCCTAATGCTCCAGTTCACTGGATATGGGGAGAGGCACCCAGGGATTGTGTTCACAGGAAGCTTCCCAGGTGAATGTAATGGAGACACTCCAGGCTTAGACACTGCATCTCCAGGGTTCCCCTGGACACTAGGCTGGATGCTCCACAGGAGCAGGGAATATATAGGTTGCATCTCCCACAACTGGAGGGCCACCTTCACCCTGGACCACTGTGCTATTTTCCCTACTTCTATTTCTGCAGTTGCCTGTTTGTGGTCTTCTAAGCTTCCCCTGGAGCTGATTTGGAGTTATCGTAGATGCTCAGTGAGAGTTCATTTGTCTAGCTTTTTCAGAAAATTTGGGACTAGGACAGACAGATATTTTCCTCTTCATCTGAGACAGAGCTTTCCCCTCTTTGAAATGTCTCTCTCTCTCATTTTTCTTCACAGCATCCCAGTGGGTGGGGAAAGAGAGGTTTTGTTTTTGTTTTGGCTGTGCTGGGTCTTAGTTGCAGTATGTGGGATCTTTAGTTGTGGCATGTGGTTATAGTTCCCTAACCAGGGATCCAATCCAGGACCCCCTGCATTGGGAGCATGGAGTCTTAACCACTGGACCACCAGGGAAATCCCAAAAGATAGGTATCTTAATTCTTATTTCCTAGATGAGGAAACCAAGGACTAGAATAGTTATTCATTTCACTCTTTGCCAAAAAAATAATACCAAGTGCAGCTGGGGTTGGCTTCCATGGACATATGTACAGTAATTGGTTTTCCTTAAGCACTAACAAAAAAGAACTTTTCTGGGGAGACTACATTAGAATAAGCCCTTATATGAATGTCTTCTACTTGGCAGAAAACTAGTAACATATGATTACAATACAATCTGATGGTTTTGTTGAGCAACAAATACAATCTTATATTTTATTTCAAAGATTATATATTTTGCAATTAGTTGATATTGTTGTATGCACTTTGGGTTGGTCCCTCAGTTCCTTTCAAAGTACTGCTTAATATCTTTCTCATCACCAATATTTATACATTGCATTTCCCATTAATTTTCAAGTTTGTTCTCTTGAAGTTTCTAATAAGCTTCCTTTGTAACTGAATTCCTCCTCTTCCTCCCCGGTATGCATTAAAAAACAGACATCCTCTGAAAGGCACAATGTTTAATGTATTATCTTGCAGTCTAATTCTCAGACTTTTTGAGATAACCTTGAAAAGGCATCAACTCCATGGCATTCTGTAATGAATATCACAGGGACGTGCATGTTTTGACCCAAACCGTGAGAGGAGTTCCTTTGGCAGCAATCCCAGAATTTGGGTCTGCAGATCATAAGAATGAGTTTATTTATGGACAATGATGATGTGAAATCTTCTGTAGAAATACAGAAAATTCTAATCATTGCCTTACTCTCGAGCATCTCTCCTCAATCTGAGCATAATTTCTTTCAGTTTTGATCAGGATGTGTGATGCATAACTAATGGGCTTCCCGCAGCCATCTGGCAGAGTGTGTGAGTTTGCAGCTCATGCTATGGCAGAAGCAAGACCACGAGTCAAATTTAAAATGAAAGTGAGCTATGGGACACTTGAACTTGTAAGAATGAGTTCTTGTTTTGCTCTGTAAATTCTTTCTGGTGGGACTGTCACCTTTAAAAGTTGGCAAATCTCTGTAGTCTTCCCACTGGTCTTCTTTACCTGTGCTGACAAAGGTAAGTCTGAGTTTATCAATGGCTTTGTTCCCAAAGAAAAGTTTGCTTATTTGTAAAGTTTTAAAGCTTTCTTTAAAAAAGTTAATTTTTACTGGTTATCAAACCAGTCAATCCTAAAGGAAATCAATCCTGAATATTCATTGGAAGGACTGATGCTAAAGCTGAAGTTCCAACACTTTGGCCATCTGATGTGAAGAGTCAACTCACTGGAACAGACCCTGATGCTGGGAAAGACTGAGGGCAAGAGAAGAGGGCAGCAGAGGATGAGATGGTTGGATGACATCATCACCTCAACAGACATGAACTTGCGCAAACTCCAGGAGATGGTGGAGGACAGAGAAGCCTGGCATGCTACAGTCCATTGGGTTGCCAATAGCTGGACATGACTTAGCAACTGAACAACAACAAAGCTTTCTTTAGTTCGAATTATTCTCTCATCACTAATTGCTAGAATATGAATTAACTATATGAAGAGGCTGGATTCTGAGGACTTTCTGACTCTTGAGAAGATGCTTATGTATATGAACCAATATCCAAAATTGTGTTTGTTTGATAATTATAAGAAAACAGCTTAATTGACTTGCTTGAAACTATTGTTACTGTCATTAGCTCTTCACCTCAAGATGGGGCACCAGAGTGCTTCCAAGTAATACTGGGGCAAATGAGGACACTGGCACTCACACTTACTTTCAGGGTAATTTATGCTGTTTATAATTCTTGCATGAAATAATTTTTCCCTTAAGAAATACTTACTGCCGTGTGTTTTTCACATTATCCTACTCCCAGGTCGGAACTTTTTTCTGCATCATATTCACATATGTAAGTCCGTAATATATTAGTTATTCTTGTCATTGTAATTCATGGCAAGCCAACTTGAATTTGCTTAGATGCCAAGGAAGAGTTGAATAACTACTCTATCTCATTGATACTAAAATTTGCATTATAATTTTTTAAATAGCTCTGAAATGAGTCTGACAATTGATGGAACATTACTGTTTTTACAAGAATATTTACATAAAATGCATACATAACGTGCGGTGCATCTTTTGTGTGATGGTGTCTGAAACGTCATCGGGTAAATCACAGAGGGCTGTAATGCAGGTACATCCTGGGGACGACTTGAACCAGTAGCTCAAGTGCTACTGGAACTCTGTCTATGGCCATGGCTTCCCTCATTTGGGTGAGCTTTATTTCTTTCATTGCAGACTAGTAAGAGACAGGGCTATGAATAGCTCTCTAGGGTCAGATCTTACGGGTTCCACCACCAAGCCACAAATTCAAAACCACCAGTAAAGGTAGGCATTATTTTGGTTTGGCTCCAGTTGCCTCCCCTTCGCTCAGCCACCTTTGGCTGGGAATTGTAGTCATGCAAGAATGATAAAGAGCATAGATGAACAAGGGAAGGGAAGTTCTGAAGTAGCCATGTATTGAATAGATGGGAGTAGGGATGGGGAGGGCACTTCTCAGGAGCAGAGAGGTCAGTGCTGGGGGGGACAGTGCCATGGATGTCCATTACTGTCATATCTGTATTAACAGGTGACTGGCTATCCTGGCTTGGAAATGTTGACTCTTCACCAGTTTCCAGTTCCCACCTTGTTCTTTTATTTATTTATTTATTTTGGGCTGCATGGGGTCTTAGCTGTGGCATAGACTCTCTAGTTGAGGCCCAAAGGCTCAGTAGTTGCAGTCCTTGCCCCACAGCATGTGGGATCTTAGGTCCCCACCATGGATCAAAACCACATCACCTGCATTGCAAGGTGGATTCCTAATCACCAGATCACCAGGGAAGTCCCCTCACCTTGTTCTTATAGCTGGAGCCTCTAATTCTCTCTCACAGCTCATGTATAGGACACATTGTAAGAAAGCCAATTCAGGAAAAACAAAGATATTTCTAAATCATATTTCTTTTCATCCCCTCATTCACAGAAGACAAAACTTTATTGAATCTTTAGGGGGAAAAAGTATGTTTCCTTGTAGTGAAATCTGTCAATTGTGTAGAGCTCACTCCAAACCCTTCTGGATTATACTTAGGAGACTGCTGCTGCTGCTAAGTCGCTTCAGTCGTGTCCAACTCTGTGTGACCCCGTGACAGCAGCCCACCAGGCTCCCCCATCCCTGGGATTCTCCAGGCAAGAACACTGGAGTGGGTTGCCATTTCCTTCTCCAATGCAGGAAAGTGCAAAGTGAAAGTGAAGTCGCTTAGTTGTGTCCGACTCTTAGCGACCCCATGGACTGCAGCCCACCAGGCTCCTCCATCCATGGGATTTTCCAGACAAGAGTACTGGAGTGGGGTGCCAATTGACTTCGGAGACTAGAAAGCTTAAAATCCACTTTGCAAATTCATTTGTAAGTAGCTTCTGCCAGAAACTCAGAAGGTGGAGCAAATGATATGAGCTGGCAGCCCCTGGGGAGAGAGAATTCTGTGGTGGAGACTGTGATCCCTCCAGGGCCACCCGATGGCGGCACAGCTGTTTGGTGCCCCATGGTCCTAGCGGCAGCTGAGTGGGTGTTAGACAGGGTCCTGGTGTGGTTGGGTGTTTATCCTGAAGGCATTGTTCCTGGCCCTGTGGCCACCAAACCTGGACCTGCCCTGTTTGGAAATTCCTTACGCTTAGATAGCAGTGATAAGTCCATTTCTGTCATGGCTAGCTAGAGTGATTCTGTTGTCTCTGACTCAGATCCTTCACCAATACCCTTATGCTGTCTGCAAGAACTTCAGGACTTTTCATTTAGTCACAAAAATATTAAAAAAATGGGTTCTGGTGGCTCAGATGGTAAAGAATCTGCTTGCAATGTGGGAGACCTGGGTTTGGTCCATGGGTTGGGAAGATCCCCTGGAGGAGGGCATGGCAACCTACTCCAATATTCTTGCCTGGAGAATCCCCATGGACAGAGGAACCTGGCAGGCTACAGTCCATGGGTTGCAAAGAGTTGGACACGACTGAACGACTATAGGGTCTGTAGGGACTTATGTATGACTAAGTGAGTTATCACATAAAAAAGAATTACAAAAAAAAAAAGAAAGGAAAACAAATATCAAAGACAAAATCACCCCGATTAATATATCAACATATTATTTCACCACATAGAAGAAAATTTGGGAAACCTCTCGAGTTATTAGTAGGGTTTATCGCTAAGGAGTGGAGGGAAACTGAAAGTGAGGAGAAAGCAGACTTTCTGATTTTACTTTGTAAATCCTCTTTTGGCTTCTTTGAATTATTTACAGACATGTTTTAATGATACCTTTTGTAATTAAAGCTAATAATAGACAACACATTTTTCCAAGCAGCCCCTAGTAGGGTTTCTATCCCATTGACTTTCTCCCCTGCTCACTGTACTTACTACAAGTCTGGGCTGCCCTTCTTCACCTGGCTGACTCTTCAAGGACACTGCCTCAGAAAGTCTTCCTGGATTTCTTTCCCATTCTCTCTTCCAAGCTGGCTTGATAACCCTTCCTATGTCTATTGGCACTCCCTATAGACCATAGTCTTTACCAAATGGCCCTGAAATGATCTGTTTTTGTATTTGTCTTCTCTATTATTCTTTTTTATCTGAATATAGAAATCATGTCTCATTCATTGTTATGTCTCCAGATTATACCCTAATGCCTGGCCCATGGGAGTACTCAACACAGTGTTTATTTGGATTCTGTCCCTCTATTCACATCAGAGAGTCATTACCCCAGCATACTAAAGAAATATGCAAATACAAACAATTACTAATGCCAACTCAGCTTTCCCTGATAATTGATAGTTCTTTTTTCTCTATCTTCCATATCTCCTTCTTCACATTAGTTGTTCCAACCTTCTTTACATTCCAAAGGTGAACTTCCTTTCTCCTAAATTTACCAGGAAGATCAAGACCATCCCTGCTTTCTCTAATTCTAACAGACTCTGAGTCCCTCTGTTGGGACTACTCCCCTTCTTTGGCTTTTGATAGTATTTCTATTTCCTCTTGAACCAGTTTAGTTACTTTGTTAATTATCACTCTTGTCTCAGACATAGTTGGGTGTGACTTGATGAACTGCAGCAGGATGACACATTTATTCATGCAGTTCATTATTGAGCACCTACTGTCTGCCAAGCACTCTGCTAGATGGGAATATCCAGAGATAACTATCCTGTACCAGTTAGGATTCCAGTAGAAAATGTATGGTATTTAAAGCTGGGTAAGTTGAAGAGAATGTGGGGTGGAATTGGGCAATTGGAATTGACATATGTACACTATCGATACTGTGTATAAAACGGACAACTAATGAGAATATACTATATAGCACAGGGAACTCTAATATACTGTGGTGACCTGATATGGAAAGAAAATCCAAAAAAAGGGGGGGATATATGTATATGCATGGCTGATTCATTTTGCTATACAGTAGAAACTAACACAACATCATGAAGTATACTCCAATAAAAACTAATCTAAAAAAAAGAGATGGTTTTAAAAAAGTTTAAAAATGAAGAGAATGTAGACAGAATGTAGGAAAACACATGGGATAGTGTAGTCTTCTAAGACCAGTAACAGCAGGAATCCCTTACTGTCCTTTGGCATGACACTGGGGGAGATGGGGAGCAGAGCTACTGGGACATGGGAGGTGAAGGAGAAGAAGGACCAGGAAGGTAAGCAGAGATGCTCCTGCCCAGGTGTGGTTGTCAGTCAAGGGCCCCGTTCAGCCAAGGACAAACTAGCAAGCAGGGAGCTGGGGAATAAATACCCTGACCTCCTCACCCTGATGCTGCTGCTGCTGCTGCCAAGTCACGTCAGTCGTGTCCGACTCTGTGACCCCATAGACAGCAGCCCACCGGGCTCCCCCGTCCCTGGGATTCTCCAGGCAAGAACACTGGAGTGGGTTGCCATTTCCTTCTCCAGTGAATGAAAGTGAAAAGTTAAAGTTAAGTTGCTCAGTTGTGTCCAACTCCTCACGACCCCATGGATTGCAGCCTACCAGGCTCCTCCGTCCATGGGATTTTCCAGGCAAGAGTACTGGAGTGGGTTGCCGTTGCCTTCTCTGCCTCACCCTGATGGGTCCCTTCCGAACCGATTGGAAGCCAGTGAAGGAGGAACCCAGTTGATGCTTGGTACATCAGCCTCCTCGAGGAGAATAAGAAGGAGTAGGGTGGAGTAGATCTGGATGCCCAGATGAAAGGTATCCTGCAAGTCCTCAAGTAGCTCAGTATCTAAGACAAATAGGAACAGGTTCTATAAATATGATGTGGGATGCAACAGAGTAGCTGTGTAGTGTACTGGCGGAGAAGGCAATGGCACCCCACCCAGTACTCTTGCCTGGAAAATCCCATGGGCGGAGGAGCCTGGTAGGCTATAGTCCATGGGGTCGCTAGGAGTCGGACATGACTAAGCGACTTCACTTTCACTTTTCACTTTCATGCATTGGAGAAGGAAATGGCAACCCACTCCAGTGTTCTTGCCTGGAGAATCCCAGGGACGGGGGAGCCTGGTGGGCTGCCGTCTATGGGGTCGCATAGAGTAGGACACGACTGAAGTGACTTAGCAGCAGCAGCAGTAGTGTGCTGGAGTTATTACTCTAGGCCGCTTGTTGGGTACAATTCTGAGTGTTTTATTGCATGAACTAAAAATCATATGAGGTACTAGGAGGAAAAGTAGCCTGGAAGGACCAGATAAACTTTTTGGAGAAAGTTGAGTCTTAAAGTATGAGATGGTCAGGCTGAGCTGGGTTCAGGGAAGAGGCATGAGCAGAGAAACAGAGGAATAAGTAGCATCACGTGTAATTAGAACCTCATAAGTTTCATTGTTGTTGGAGTTTGGGGAAGAGAGCATTGGGAGGAGATGGAAGAGGAAGGCAGGGGTTGGATGATGGAGGGACATGGAACTTTTATCCAATGCATGATGGGCAGCAAGTGAAGTTTCTTTTTCAACTGAGATACAATAGACATATAACATTATGTCAGTTTCAGGTTAATGTTATATGTCTATTATACAGAGTCGGACATGACTGATGCGACTTAGCGGCAGCAGCAGCAGCAGTTTCAGGTATACAGTGTGATGATTTGATAGTTGTATACGTTGCAAAGTGATCACCACAGTAAGCCTAGTTGACGTCTGCCATCATACATAGCAAATATTTTCCAGCGACGATAACTTTTAAGATCTGCCTTCTTAGCAAGTTTCCAATATGTAACACAGTATTATTAACTATGGGCTTCCCTGGAGGTTCAGATGGTAGAGCATCTGCCTGCAATGCAGGAGACCTGGGTTTGATCCCTGGATTGGGAAGATCCCCTGGAGAATGGCAACCCACTCCAGTAGTCTTGCTTGGGGAATCCCACGGACAGAGGAGCCTCACGTGCTATAGTCTATAGGGTCACAAAGAGTCAAACACGACTGAGTGACTAACACATACATGCATTATTAACTATAATTTCCATGCTGTACATTACATTCCATGACTTATTTTTTATAACTGGAATTTGTATCTTTTGACTGTCTTCACCCATTTCACCCACACCCACCTCTTGCTTCTGACAAGCACCAATATGTTCTCTTTACTGATGAGGAGTTGTTGTTGTTATTTTTTTAAAATTCCACATATAAGAGAAAGTGAAAGTGAAGTCACTCAGTCATGTCCAACTGTTTGCGACCCGTGGACTCTAGCCCACCAAGCTCCTCCATCCATGGGATTCTCCAGGCAAGAATACTGGAATGGGTTGCCATTTCCTTCTCCAGGGGATCTTCCCAACCCAGGGATAGAACCCAAGTCTCCTGCATTGCAGGCAGACGCTTTAACCTCTGAGCCATCAGGGAAGCCCTTAAATACAAGAATACAGTCTCTCAGAAAACCTCCTATAGAGACACAGAACTTCAGATCTAAGCACTAACATCAAAGATTTCAAGGGAGGAAAGGAAGCCAGGTTGAAAGAAGAAGGGGGAGGAGGTGGGAGAGGGGGGCAAAAGGGGTGGCCTTACAGATGTCTCCTGCCACCTACAGATACCCAGTCATTATGGGACTTTTCCCTGGGCCTCCAGAGAAGGGAGGACTGGAACTCGGCCCTACCAGAAATCAGACCAGACCAGAACCAGAATTCGAGTTCTCTGCCAAGAGGAGGTGATCAATCTCTAATCCTCAGCTCAGGCTGAGGGCCCTTCAACCAGATTCCTATGTCCAGGACCAGGGGACTAGAAAAACAGGGAAGGATAGGAAGGGTTAAGGAGAGGAAAGAGAGAGGGAAGGGGAGAGAAGTCAATCAAATCTCTTGTTCCTTACCGGTCGGGGCACTCTGGCCAGTTGTCCGCGTCAGGAGGTGACCAGGGACAAAAGGGTCCCAGTTGCGGCCGCTGGGTCTGGTCCATTGGCAGGCAAGCTGGCCCCTGAGTACTCCAAGTGGTCAGGATGTCAGTCTCAATGAAGAAGAGTCCCACCAGAGTCACCATTTGTTGCAGGAAGGCGGACCCCTTCCAGGGCCCGAAACTGGGCTCTTGTCTAACACTGGGAGATGAATTGTCCAAGGAGACGCATATAAGAGAGATCACATGATATTTCTTTCTCGGACTTATTTCACTTAACATAATGCCCTCAAGATTCATCGATTTTGTTGCAAATGACAAAATTTCTCTTTTATGGCTGAATGATCTTCCATTGTGTGTTGATACCACATTTCCTTTATCCATTCATCCATTGATGGACACTTAAGTTGTTTACATAGTGTCCATGGACGTTGGCAGCAATTGAAGAGTTGGGTTTTTTGGTATCTGTTTATTTATTTGGCTGCATCGGTTCTTCAGTGCCACACGTGGGATCTTCACTGAGGCATGTGAGATCTTTTGTTACCCTGTGTGTGCCTCTTTGGTTGCGCTGTGTGGGCTCCACGCACACAGGCTCAGTAGCCCCACAGCGTGTGGGGTCTTAGTTCTCCCACCAGGGAGAACCCGCATCCCCTGTATTGGACGGCAGATTCTTAACCACTGGACCACCGCAGACGTCCCAGAGAAGTTTGAAAGAGGAGAGTGAAATGGTGAGCTTTGCCATCAGCTGATCCTGAGAATGTGTGAAGGATGGTTTGAGGGAGGCAAGGCCAGAGAAGAGGAGATCAATAATAGGAGATCGTCATGGTGGCGGCTTCCCAGGTAGCTCAGTGGTAAAGAATCTGCTTGCCAATGCAGGAAACGTGGGTTCAATCCCTGGGTAGGGAAGATCCCCTGGAGAAGGAAATGGCAACCCACTCCAGTATTCTTGCCTGGGAAATCCACGGACAGAGGAGCCTGGCAGGCTACAGTCCATGCGGTAGCAAAGAATCGGACTTGACTGAGCGTGCACGCGCATACGCGCAGTGGTGGTAGAGGAGAGAAGAAGTGGCAGGAAGTACTCAGGCTGGAGAGGGGATGATGAATCTGAGAAATGTTTAGAATTCGAAAGAGGCAAGTCTCAGGTATCAGAAATGAGGGTTGGAGGTAAGGAATTGTAAAAAATGCCTTTCGGGTTTCCAGCTTCGGTAATGGTCAGATAGTAGTGCGTCTAGCTGAAAGTTATAGACAGGGAGATTTGTTCACTTGGGTCAGTAGGACATCCAGGTGAAACTGTTTAGCAAGTAGTTGAAAAAGAAAAAAAAAAAAAGCCTAAACTTGAGGGAGAGATAGAGAGAGGTAGGGTTGATCTGGGAGTCTGAACACGTAGATGAGAGGTGGCTAAGAATAAGGGAAGTGTTACCAAACTAAGCTTGGATTTGCTCACCCACACACAGTAAAGTCAGTCTGGTTGTGGTGAAGCAAAGTGCAGCATTTACTGCAGGGCACCAAGCAAGGGAGTGCTCAAAAAGCTCAAACTCCTCCAAAGTTTTCAGCAACGCATTATTAAAGGCCAGGTAAGTGGGGCGGGGGTGGGAGGGATGCATTCCAGGGTACAGCTCATGCCCAATCCTCTGATTGGTTCGTGGTGAGGTAACAGACGTCACAGGTATTAAGCTGATCACCTTAGGCTTCAGCAGGCATGGGGGGCTACCTGCTCATGACTATCAGGTAGTTAATTTCTTCCATTTGGTTAGGGTTTCACATCTATAAATTAACTCAGAAAACATGCGTCAGATACTGTGACCTGGGCATTCGAGCAAGGAGGTACAAGAGTGGATGGAATTACTCAGAGGCAGGGTGGAGAGGGACAAAAGGACAGTGGACTTCTCTTGAGGAAGAGCGTGGTTGGACAGTAGTTGGGAGAGAGCACAAGGGAGATGTGTAGGATTCAGAAAGGGCTTCTTTTTTTTAAAGGAGTAAACATTTCAAGACATCTACTATTTGGACAGTTTCTCTCTTCTTGAAACTCCCTACCTTCTTGGCTTCCCTGTAATTGCTTTTCAGCGGCCCCCTTTTTCCCCTCTTCTCACTCTTCCTGGTTCTTGCACCGATACACTTTGTTCTCCTGTCCCCTGCACTCATACCAGTGCAAGTACTTAAATACCCTTGATGATTTTGAATAGTAGTAGTTCTTGCTGACTTGTTCTCACTTCGAGTCTAAACACTCCTGTTGCTTCAGGGAGGGCCCCAGAGTCTCCCTAGATGTGAGATCATTTCCTATAGCGCACCCTCATTGCTGCAGGGGGGAGTTTTACTGGCGCCAACACCGCTTTCAGCCACAATCCTCCTTTTGACGTCACCGGATCTCTCTTCCTGCTTATCTTCCTAACACCTTTACACCTAACACCTTTATGTGCCAACAGTTGGGTGTACTATAGAGACAGGAATACTAATATTTTATAGAGAATAGGTCACAGAGGATAGGGCTGCCAATGACTTTTTTTTTTGGTACGCCAGGCAGTTTGCAGGAATCTTAGTTCCCCGATAGTTCCCCGACTAGGAATCGAACCTGCACCACCTAGCAGTGGATGTGTGTATTCTTAATCACTGGACCATCAGGGAAGTCCCCAATGATCTATTTTTTACAGTCAACTTCTTATAATCAGGTCTCCAATAATCAGCTCCTTCTACCCTTCCTATTCTCACAAGTTTTCCATACACTCATACACCAAAAACTTTAGAGAAGGATCAAGGAACAAACAAAACAGAGAGGAGGGTACAGCATTTGGGTCGAACACTTTTGCGGCCCCACAGGCTGTAGGTATTTCCTGTATCCCTCATGCTTCTGAGCTGAGAACCCTGGCTTTGTCCTTCTCTCCTATTCTTGATTTGAGAAGTTTGATATAATTTAGGTACTTTCCGGGAGATATAAAAAAGAAAACATCATCATTCACATGTGGGAATTATTTAAGGGTAATCAACCCTAGAGCACAAAATATTGAGTCAGAGTCACTGGTTTGGAGACCAAATTCCTCTCTGGAAGAAACATTTGGGCTTATCACCGAGTTTGTTGTTAATTGCTGCAATATTACGCTCCCCACAGTGGACTAGTGATTATAAGACAGTTCCCCCCCTCCCCCACCCCGTTTCAAGAATTCATTGCAATAAATGGCCTATTCTGCCTTCTGCTAATTGAATCTCCAACCCACGATGCATCATGTTAGTACTGCTCTAGTAGAAAATGGATGTCATCCATGCTTATGTAACTCTGGTTGAGTGCTTTATGCTCCAGCCATGGTTATCTGTGAGTCATAATTATGTCTGTGTTAAAACACTGCTGCAAGCTGTGTGTGCCTGCGTGGGTGTTTTATGTATGGGTGTAGTCTGCAGCCTGGGAAGCCAAACCTGTTGGTGGAGGGATTTTCATTTACCCAAGAGAAAGCTCTTAACACTTAACAGAGATCGCATTAATTTCACCTGGTTTTTTACATGGACAATAAGGTTTGTTAGCAAAAGTGTAACCAAGTGGGTGGCTGATGCTTTCCTTCTTTACCTGTTTCTGAGGATAAGAGTGGGAAGGAAAAAAAAATCAAAAAAACTCTTAACTTCTCTCAGGATAGGCAGGCTGTGGTTAGGTCTGCCTGTCCAGTAGTTCTAATGGGTTCCTCTAGCTCTAGAGGAAGATTCTTTTTCTTTTTTCTTGAGTAAAGGGGACTCCGGGGAGTATAATGGATAAGAGGGTAGATTCTGAATGCAGACCACCTCTTCAGCCCCTGGGTAAATTTATTTATCTGTAAAATGGGATGATAAGAGTATAATCTCGTAGGGTTACTGTAAGGATTCAATGATTTAATGCAGGAAAAGAGCTTAGTACCTAATGCATCATGGTACTCAAATAGCTGTCTGCAGGTGTGTGTGTGTGTGTGCACGCGTGCTCAGTTGTGTCCAACTCTTTGTGACCCCATAGACTGTGGCCCACCAGGCTCTTCTGTCCATGGGATTTTCCAGGCAAGAATACTGGAGTGGCCTGCCATTTCCTCCCCTAGGCAATCTTCCTGACCCAGGGATGGAACCTGAGTCTCCTGCGTCTCCTGCGATTGCAGGCATATTCTTTACCACTGCACCACCTGGGAAGCCCTTGAAGGGTTCAATATTAGTCCGAAAGCTGGAGCTGGCTCACTTCCTTGAATTTCATGAAAGAATAAGGTCTTCAGCACTGTCTCAGGTGGATGCATTCTGGCTGGTTCTCCTCTCCTCCATTTTCTCCTCTCTCAAAGGTCCCGCTGCCTGGGTCTGCCTTGTCCTAGACGCTGGTAAGGTCAGATCTTCCTTTTCCTTGTGTTACATCTTCACGCCAGCTGCAGTGTGTTTGTCTTTTGTTCCCCTTGGTTCCTTCCACCCCCACTCCGCCCCCAGCCCCACAGCACGGTGCGTCCTCTCCAGTGCTGAGGCTTTTCATCTGCTCAAGTTCGGGCAGCTCTGTCAACCCCCCGGTTTGCTCTGATGATGTGCGGGTGACTCCGTGACTGTCTTCCCGCCTTATCTGAAACCAGTTTGTTTTCGGTGCGGTGCGATAATTGGAGGGCTCGATGCATTTCCTGTTTTTCTGCACCCTTTGGCCATGGCAGGGGGGCTCCTCTGAGGCTGGAGCCCTCTTAGAAAGCCTGGGCTATGTGCTTCTCTCTGAGTTCATTCCTCATTTTGCATTTCTACAGGGTTTGGATCCCTTCTCCAGTTTGGAGCAGTGGTCCCCAATTTTCTGGCACTCGGGACCAGTTTTGTGGAAGACAGTTTTTCCCTGGATGGTAGTGGATGTGTGATGGTTTGGGGCAAGTGCATTACATTTATTTATTTATGTAATTTATTTGTTTGGATTGCTCTGGATCTTCGATGCTGTGCTCAGGCTTTCTATAGTTGCATGGAGTAGGGGCTACTCTTCCTTTTCAGTGCACAGGCTTCTCATTGTGATAACTTCTCTTGTTGTGGAGCTTGGGCTGTAGGGCATGGGCTCAGTAGTTGTGGAACGGCGTGTGGAATCTTCCCGAGCCAGGGATCGAATCCGTGTCCCATGCATTGGCAGGCTGATTCTTTATCATTCTGCCGCCAGGGAAGTGCTCAAGAGCATTATATTTATTGTGCACCTTATTACTATTATTATTACATCAGCTCCACCTCAGAACATCAGGCATTAGACCCCGGAGGTTGGGGACCCCTGGTTTAGAGGGTAGCCTAGGAGCTTTCCTGTCCAGGTTATTCCAATTGACTATTTCACCCAATTTACCTCAGCAGCCATTTCCGTTCCCTGCAATCCAGAAAGCAGAAAAAATAAGGGTAATCACATAGATTTGCAGATATGAAGTTTTGATGAGAAGGTTTAGGGTTTAGTAACTTGGGACCCAAGGAACTGGGGTTGGCAGCCCTGCTTGACCCTGAGTCTGTGTTCTTTCTGGACCATTGTTTCAAGGTTTATGGCAGTGGAATAGGTTCCTTTCCTCACTGATTGCTGCTGATGAATTTTTGGAGGACTTGCTTCTACTTTTTCCCATTATTTCCTTAGGAATGCAGTAAGATTCAGCTTCATTCTACCATATTAATCCAGAGGTTGTATTTTTCCTTTTAGTATAAAACAACCTATTTCATATGCAGTAGAAACCCTGATTCATGAGCCTATAATACAGTTGTCTTTTTTTCTAGCCTGGCTTTTTTCTTTATAAGGCTCCACACAAACCAGAAATACTTGAGCTACCTCATCAAATGGCACCATATCTATCTTCACCCTTCAAATATCTTCCTAGTAACTGGGATGATGGTGGATTAGAGGCTCAGTGCAGTGCGCCATACAAGCTAATTTGCTATAACCAACCTGGTGGCTCAGAGGTTAAAGCGTCTGCCTCCAATGTGGGAGACCCGGGTTCGATCCCTGGGTCGGGAAGATCCCCTGGAGAAGGAAATGGTAACCCACTCCAGTATTCTTGCCTGGAGAATCCCATGGACTGAGGAGCCTGGCAGGCTACAGTCCACGGGGTTGCAAAGAGTCAGACACGACTGAGCAACTTCAAAATTTAGGCTTCCTCAAGAGCAGTGAAGTAGTAGAGGGATTATCAGCCTGGGCTTCAGAGCCAAATTGCTTGGGTTCCATTTCTGTCTCTACCACTTCCTAGTTAGCTATGCAAACTGGAACAGGTTCGTTTCCTGTGTCCTCATCTGTAAAATGGGCTGATTATAATTAATTTGACCTACCTCTTAGAATTCCTAAGAGGCATAAATAAGTAGTTACATGTGATACAACAGCTCTTTGCTTGTTGTAGCTATTTAATATGTAGTATTTAATATGTATTTAGCAATCTTCTTACTCCACTGTTTATTGTTTAATGAAGCTATTTCTGGCAAATCTTGGTCTTCATTGACTACAGGAGCAAATATATCTTTATTTAAGAAGAATAATGTATAAATATAACAGCTCTGCTGGTAGAAGAAATGGGAGTCGGAAGGGGCAGAGATGATGTAAGAGTGGGAATTACTGGTGCTAGCTGATGGGTACATGGTCATTCATATATTAGTTCCTCATTTTTGTGAATGTTCATTTTCCATAGTTAAACTTTTAAAGATTAAACAAGACATGAATTCTGTAATATGTCAGTGTGGATCAGTGCAGTGCAATGGGAGGTTTCGTGTGCTCTAGATGGGAGGCCAAATTGCCATAAGCTGCCTAGAAAACAAATTGACGGGATAAACCAAGGACCCTGAAAATGTTTGATCCGGTTACTATTGCTACCTGAATAATTACCCAGAAACTTGGCTTACAACATCATTTTATTAAGTTCACAGATTCTGGGAATCAGGAATTCGAACAGTGGGTTTGTCGAGCAGATGGTTTGTCTGCTCTAGGACATGTGGGGGCTTCAGCTGGTAAGACCTGAAGGCTGGGGGTGACTCAGTGGCCAGGGGCTGAAAATCTCAGAAGGCTTGCTCACTCACAAGTTTGGTTTCTCAACTAGCTGTGCACAGGCCAGCAACGTCCCCTAAAGTCCTCCTTTGGCTTCCATGTGGGTTGGCTTCCTCCCCGCGTGGTAGCCATAGGGTAGTCATGTTGTGTATATGACAACTCAGAGGTTCAAGTGTGAGTGCTCCAGCCATCAAATTTCAGAGACCACACAGCATCAGTTCTGCTTACTCTGTTGGTTGAAGTTGTCCCAAACCTGCCAAGATTCAAGAAGGGATATAGACCCTCAGCCCTCCCTAGAAAGAGTGTTGGAGAATTTCAGGGTCATGTTTCAAAACTACTTCAATGTTTGTCTTCTGACTCTTGGATTTCACTTCTCAGAACTTATCTTAAAGAAACAATTCAAAATGTGGACAAAGTTATATGCTCATATATATAATATAATATACTTATATTTAATACGTATTTCTGAAGGAGACCAACCGTGGGATTTCTTTGGAAGGAATGATGCTAAAACTGAAACTCCAGTACTTTGGCCACCTCATGCGAAGAGGTGACTCATTGGAAAAGACTCTGATGCTGGGAGGGATTGGGGGCAGGAGGAGAAGGGGACGACAGAGGATGAGATGGCTGGATGGCATCACTGACTCGATGAACGCGAATCTGAGTGAACTCCGGGAGTTGATGATGGACAGGGAGGCCTGGTGTGCTGCGATTCATGGGGTCACAAAGAGTCGGACAGGACTGAGCGACTGAACTGACCGATCGACCGATATTTTAAAATTATACTGAAATGCATTTATGAATGCCTTTCAGTGTAGCTTATAATAATGAAATGTTGGACTAACAATATTGGACTAACAATAGAAAAATGAATAAGTGCTAGTGAACCAGTAAGATGATGTAAAGCCATTAAAATAGTGTTAGTTTCCCATACATAGAAAGACATTCATATTTTATTTAAAATTGACAAATATAGTGTCCAAACTATATAACATATAAATGTTTTTGCAAGTCTAGATTGTTAAAAATTGCAAAGAGAAAATGGAAGGAACTATTTTAAACATTAACAATAGCCATCTCCTGGCAGTGAGCTTATGGTTACTTTAAACTTTTTTCTTTATAGTTTTCTGCTTTTCCAAAAATATTTGCAATTCTTAGATATTAATTTTATAATTACAAAATATTTTTTAAATTCCAGTATATTTGATGCACTAAAAAAAAAAATTGCTCAACCACTTTGCTTATTATATTGGACTGAAAAAAATACTTGCTGGCTTGATTGAAACATGCATGTATATTACCAAACATACACCTTCTGGACTCTAAAAGAAGGGTGGACTAACTGGGCCATTGCAGGATTGGCAGAATTTTTCTGAATCCAATTTCGCCTCATCTATCCCTCTTCTCTCAGCCTGTCCCCTCCATTTTTAGGACTAGGAGACCCTCACGTCTCTGCTCAGAGTAGCCGAGGTCTGGCAAGAAGTGTGTGTGTGTGACAGAGGCCAGTTTCACCCTCCCTAAACTGCTCAGGGACCAGGAAATGAAAGCCAAGCCCTCAACCACCAGCTTGGAATTTCCCTCTGCAGCAAGCTTTGGTTCTTCAGAGTCTTCATGAATTTTTTCTAGGAAGCATCCTCCTCTGCTACCCCAGGTGCAGAAGTCCTTTTCTGCCCATATCCCAGTAAGACTTGCCCTGGGCCTCAGGGAGTCCTCTGTGTGCCCCCTGCTGGCTCAGTTCCCCTTTCCAAGGGCTACAAACTGTCATCCCATCATCTCCCCTTTTTCCACTCTTTACCAGTGAGTTGACAAGATTGGTTATAAACGAGCATTTGTGTCTAGTCTCATCAGAGGTCACCCCTGGAACCTGTCTGCCTCGAATCCATAGTTTCTAGTATGACTCAATCAGCTACCTTGGCCTCCATCTGTGCTGCCACCTAACTCAGAGGGCTGTGTACTTTGGTACCCAACTTGTCCTAGACTCAGATCCCCTCTTAAGATGACCTTGTCCATCTTTCTCTTCCCCAAGACCGTGCCCTTTGGGATCTACCAATATATGTAACAGTTTGATATATCTTAGTTGCATCGTACAATGGCTAAAGATGTTGCTTTCCCATATTCTATCTAATGTATCTGTATGTGAGCTTAGTTGTGTCTGACTCTTTCAGACTACATGGACTGTAGCCCACCCGGCTCCTATGTCCATTGGATTTCCCAGGCAAGGATACTGCAGTGGATTGCCATTTCCTTCTCCAGAGGGTTGTCCTAACCCAGGAATCAAACTCATGTCTCCTGCATTGGCAGGTGGGTTCTTTACCACTGAACCACCAGGAAAGCCATATAATATATCACTTCTTTAAAAAACCCTTTAAACATTAATCAGTTAATATATTTGGTAGGCATTGAAGTAAACTGGTCCCTGAGCTAGCTACAATAGTAGGTAGTATTTTCATAACAGTTTCCTGGTCTGAATCACTGATGATAATGCTCTGACATTAATATTCTATTCCTTGGGATAGTTTTTAAAGCAGTTTAAATAATCAAAACTATTCAGAATTTGTTTTAGATCCCCTAGAATGAATAACTCTGGGCTTTTTATTTAATAGCATACCACAAAGTCATCTTCTGTGCGAGTTACTGACACCAGCTGTCCACATCCTTACTTTCTTGTTCACTTGGTAATAGAGGAACAGAGGAATTAGGGCAAGGGAAAAATACAGTTTGAGATAGAAATGGAAATGATTTATGATGCACACTCTGACTAATACGGTTAAATCATTTGATCCTCTTAGAGGATTTGCAAATTGGGAAAGATTTTATTTTCCATTCCAAACCTAATTTCGACTACTAAATTGTTTATAAACTCCAAAAAACAAAATGTCATCTCTGCCGCTTGCCACTCACAAATATCTTCATTCTTCTGAGGACATGTCAGGGTCACGTGGCAGGATTGCTGCCTTAGAGTTGTTAGCTTGGCTATGAGACTTGCTTTGATGAATGAGCTATGATCAGAAGTAAAAAGATGTATCACTTCTGGGTGAGGCTTTGCGAACTAGGGTGTGCTTTGCCATATTCGGTGTCCCTGCTGGGTTGAATGGAAATTTTATTACCCTGGTTCCCAGGTACCTAGGTGAACAGAATCTCCCCAACCAAGACTGGACATGTGGTAGGATGAAGAAATACATTTATTAAGCCACAGAAATTTCACAGGTATTTGTTACTGGAGCATAACTTAGTCTATCATGTCTGGTATAGTAGGTTGCTAGCCAGATGGTGAATAGGTATGTATGTTGGTAGAAAGATACATAGACAAAGAGATGGAAATCCAGATGTATTGGTAGTAGTTGTTCTTGGGTAGGAATATAGGTCTGGAAAGCATAACTGTAAATGTTTACTCTAACATTGATTAATTAGTCCAGTGGTCACTATCTCTGATTACAATTCATTTGATTGTCCTTACTCTGAATTAAAAACTATATTTCGATCTTGTTGCTATTTATATAGAGTTTTCACAAGGTATTAGGTTGGTCAAAAAGTTCCTTTGGGTTTTCCCATGACATGTTACAGAAAACTCAATGGAACTTTTTGGCCAACTTAATATTTTAAGTGAAAAAAACCCAAATTATAATGCAGGATATACAGTATGACTCAAATTTTGCAAGGAAAAGAAATATATGATTAGAGAAGTGTCTGAAAGGCTATATACCAGAATATAAACTTCTTGGGAATATAGGTGATTGAAATTTTCTTTCTGTATATTTATTTTTATTCTAAAAGTATAAGCGCATGTCATAAACAGCTATTACTTCTGTCCTAATCGGAACTATCCTGCTTTCTGTCCTTGTGGTTCTGTTTACCACCTTCTATCCCACTAACAGAAAAGCAGATAGATATCACCTAAAGTTAGCCAATCTGATACTTTCCTGGAATCTAAATCTTAATACGGATAATATAGGAAAAGATGGTTTTTAGAGTCGAATTTCCTGTTGGCCGTGTTAAAAGAGACCTGAAATTTCCTTGGTTTCTATCTTTCTTGAGGATTTAGGAATTTCTTTTATTTTAGGGTTACCCATCTTCTTCTATTTGTTTTGTCTTTGGTTTTTCAGTTACTCTAAATTGATTTGGCAGTTTGCAACCAAAGTATCACTTTACTGACACAACATGTATTGCTTGTTTAGTTTAAAAGATCAGTGAGATAAAACATAAAGTGTAAATCAATCTTGTCCTCTTGCCTATGAAAAATTAAATCATGGAAAGGTTTGGGGCTTTTAAAATTCTTTTTTCAAGGTGATGGTAGTTATTACCAAGCCTTTAAAAAAATGAACAAGAGATTTATAATCAGCTAGTGCTGGGTGTATGTATGTGCGTGTTTATGTGTCCCTGTAGCATTATGAGGTAATTGGAATTTAAACTGATACACGTGTGAACTCAGACGCACTGAGCGTGTGCGTGAGTCAAGGTGATATGAGTCTTGAGTGTGTGATGATGAGAATAGTGGGTCAATATCCTTCCATCCTAGCTAGCTGTCCACCATCTCACTCATGCCTCCTAGTTATATAAATTTGTTATTTCTGGCTCCTTTCATGCGGTGAATTGAAATGCCCCAAGCAGGCAGTCACCCTTCTTAGCATTCTGTTCCTATGCTCTCCATCCTCCAGTACTTTTTATATAAGAGCAATTCCCTCTCTCATCCCTCATTCAATTAATATTTGCTGAGTAATTGCCAGGAGATGTGCCAGGTGTTGGGGATCGAAAGCAAATGAGATGAGATTGTATCTTAAGGAGACTGCAGATTCATCAGGACAATGGAAAACAAACCTGAAAACCCTTAGAAAACCAACCAAGATGACTCTGAAGTTTCCTAAAACCTGAAGTGCATTCCCCATCCCCTACGTCCCGGGGAATGAGAGTCTGATCGCCATTAGTGCTATTCTCCAATGTTTCTGGTCCTCCTCCGTCACGGATCCTGGTAGAATTTCACTTCTCCTCCCCCTTGAAATGAAGTCTAGCCGTATGACTTTCTTTGGTCAATATGATCTGAGTGGAAGTCACGTGTCACTTTTTTAATGTATTATTTCATTTATTTTTGGCTGTCCTGAGTTTGCTTGGGCTTTCTCCAGTTGAGGCGAGCGGAGTTTGCTCTGCATCCCGGTGGCTTCTTTCCTTGTGCAGCCTGGGCTCTCGAGTGCACGGGCTTCAGGATTGTGGCTCGAGGGCTCTAGAGCACAGACTCAATAGGTGTGCCGCCCAGGTTGAGTTGCTCTGAGGCATGCGGAGTCCTCCCAGACCAGGGATCAAACCTGTGTCCCCTACATCGGCAGGCAGATTCTTATCCACTGTGCCACCAGGGAAGTCCCCACATGTCGTTTCTGAGAAGAAGCTTTTGTGAACAAGTACATGATTTGCTGTGTTAGGGGCTGGCCATGTTCCACATGGTGAGGCTCTATTAGGTGGGGTCTCGTGCTAAGAGTGGCATGGAGAAAAGCCCGCTACTCCTAAACAGTCACAAGGTAGATAGTGCTGTAAGCGTGAAAAAGCTCTGTTGTTTTAAGCCACTGAAATTTGGAAGGGTTTGTTACCTCAGCATAACAGATACTGTGAACATCTCCCAGACCTGGCAGGAGTTTTTGTGGTCCTGGCTCAGGCTCTCAGTTAGGACTGGGAGTCCTGGGTGACCAGTGACATTAAAGGAACAAAGATAACACTGAATTTAGTTTACCTGGAATTCCTGGGAGGAACAGACCTTTTAAGTTCTAAGGAATTCAGCCCTAGCCTCAAAGGGGCTGCCTCACCACGCCATGAAGTCTTTGAAATAGTAAAACCCATGGGTACCTACTTGGTAATGGTAGATCCATACCTGGTGGGAAAAAAGGGCCACTCCTGAGAACCAGGACTAGAACCATCTGCAACAAAACAGCCCTGGAAGATGCTAGGCAAGCTGGCACGCCCTGCTGAGTGTCCATAATCCTGAAATCTGGGTTTCTCGTTTGGCTCTGCATTTAGAATCTCAGAAGTCACTTCTAACATGTATTTCACCAGAAACATAAATGTTAGAAAAATCACCAAAAATTAGGAAAATGCAAAATAAAGTAGCACGATGATCATTTTCTTGAGTTATTAATTTGGCAGGATATTTGAATTGTCCTGTGTTGGCACAAGAGAGGAAAATATAAATAGCTACAGTCTTTCTGCAGACCAATAAGGTAATTTATATCAAACACCTTAAAAATATGTATGCTTGTTAACCCCTTCTTCTATGGTGATGGAATTTTCATACAGGTTACCCAGGATAAAGATCACATTCCCAGCTTCCCCTGCCGCAATGAATGGGTACATGAGTAAGTTCTGGTCAATGGGATGAGAGCAGAAGTAACGTGTGTAACCTCAAGATTGAGCCCTAAAAGGGCAGGAGTGTATGGGTGCAATGTCTTGTTCCCCCTTTTTCTTGCCTGGCATTCACGTGTGTCTTTCACTCACATGGCTAAGAGCAATGTCTAAAGATGGCAGAGCCACAAGATGGAAAGAACCTGGATCTTGGATGTCACGATGCAGAATCACCATCCCAACTCTGATTTTATCCCAGATATAAAAATACTCATGTTATTTAAGCTACTATTATGTCACACATGTGGCCCAAAATATCCTAAGTAATGCCTCTGAATTCCTACTTTTGGATATTTACCCTAAGTCAGTAACTGGGGATATGTGCAAAGATTTAAAAACCAGTGAAGTTTATTATAAACCTTATTTGAAAGTTGCAAATAAATTAAATAATGGCTTGGTTAAAGAAATTATAGTTTCTCTGTACAATGGAATACAATGAAGCCAGTCAAAATTACAACATAGAATACTGATGGATGTAAAAAGCATTCTTTTTTTTTTCAATGCACATATAAGACAACGATTACCAGAACATGAGCTCGACTTTCCCCTCTCTCCACTTGCAACGGAGAATTCTAACTGCCTGAGAGGTTTCTTTTCCTTAAACTCCATGGAAGGGCCTGTCTTGCCGGATGAATTCCTTTTGGCTTTTGTGATGAGTATTAAGAGGAAAAGCATATTGGCTAGGGCGAGGAGGATATTTTCTGAAGGGTTTTGAGAATTGAGAAGTGAGCTGTTGAGTGTGGGACAGTGGGTGAGAGAAGAAAAAGAAGATTTTAAAAAGGATGTCATATGCCTTGTCAAGATATTAGGGGTGAAGTGATTTCAGGCTGCTATGATATGCAAGCATTGGGCCACGGGGCTCTCTGTTGTGGGCACAGAAATGAGTCTTAAAGACATTTATCAACCACCCACGGTTTTTACCAGCTTTTCCTCTTCCCTGGTGGCTTAGATGGTAAAGAATCTGCATGCAATGCAGAAGACTCAGATTTGATCCCTGGGTGGGGAAGATCCCCTGGAGAAAGGAATGGCAACCCACCCCAATATTCTTGCTTGGGAAATCCCATGGACAGAGGAGCCTGTCGGGCTATAGTCTGTGGGGGTCTCAAAGAGTCGGACACAACTGAGTGACTAAACACAGCACCTCTAAGTGAGTAGCACTTTGTTTTCTGCCTTTTTGCCAGTGTTTGTAATTAAAAACAAGTGTTAAATTTTATTTTTCTAAATGGTTGCTGAGCCCTGCATAAGAGGCTGCTGCGCCCTGCATAAGGGGCTGCTGCTGCTGCTGCTGCTGCTAAGTCACTTTAGTCTTGTCCAACTCTGTGAGACCCCATAGATGGCAGCTCACCGGGCTCCCCCGACCATGGGATTCTTCAGGCAAGAACACTGGAATGGGTTGCCATTTCCTTCTCCAATGCATGAAAGTGAAAAGTGAAAGTGAAGTCGTTCAGTCGTGTCTGACTCCTAGCAGCCCCATGGACTGCAGCCTACCAGGGTCCTCCGTCCATGGGATTTTCCAGGCATCCATGGGATTTTCCAGGCAAGAGTACTGGAGTGGGTTGCCATTGCCTTCTCCGGCACAAGGGGCTGTGGAGGCATAAATTCATCTCAGCCTTTTCACTTAGCACAGGGAGAAGGAAGTGGAGAGGAGGGAAGTTCCTGCTTTCACTGCCCTCATCTCACAGGCACACTCACCCCCATCTGCTAGTGATGACCATCTGCTTCCCCGAGCCTGTTGAGTCAGGGCAGGTGGTGTATGTCAGCGGCTCTCTGCCCACTGGTGGGGAGGACGAGGGAGCTTGGGAAGAGTCTGCTGCTTTCTTTCTGGAAAATGGGGCCATAGACACCCTCATGGACATGCAGGCCCTGGTTCTAATCAAACCCTTACCATCTGTGGGCCACCCCCTCAGCAGACCTCCCATCCCTTTGCTTGGTTTCCATTCTCGGTATGACTAAAGCTCAGCCCAGCTGGCTGGAGACCTGATCACCGTGCCTTTATCTAGAATAGGAATGAGCTCTGCATCTGGGATTCTTGATCCACAGTTATGGCACATGCCTTCTGGTTTAGTCACTCAGTCATGTCTGACTCTTCGCGACCCCATGGACTGTAGCACGCCAGGCTTCCCTGTCCTTCACTATCTCCTGTAGTTTGTTCAAACTCATGTCCTTTGAATCAGTGATGCCATCCAACCATCTCTTCTCAGTCATCCCCTTCTCCTCTTGTCCTCAATCTTTCCCAACAAGAGAATCTTTTCCAATGAGTCAGCTCTTTGCACTCTTGGCCAAAGTATTAGACCTTGAGCTTCAGCATCATACCTTCCAATGAATATTCAGGTTGTTTCTTTTAGGATTGACTGGTTTGATCTCATTACTGTCCAAGGGACTCTCAAGAGTCATCTCCAGCACCACAGTTTGAAAGCATCAATTGTTTGGCACTCAGCGTTCTTTATGGTCCAACTCTCAAATCTGTATATGACTACTGGAAAAACCATAGCTTTGACCATATGGACCTTTGTTGGCAAAATGATGTCTCTGCTTTTTAACACACCTGACAGCTCATAAATGACAGCTTCACAAAACACTCTGTTGTCCCCTTTGCCCCACCTTAGGGGTGTCTCTGGGGAGCAGTGGGTGAAGTCCTAGCTTCTGGTAATCTTAAACATAGAAAGGAAAAAGAGAACAGTGTTTTGTTCATCTACATCAGTAAGAGTAGATGGATCAGATCACTTGCTTAACTATTTTTACCTCTTCACATCCTCAGAGAGATATCCTGAGATCTTCTGAACAGCTAGAGAGAGAAAATACAATGAGTATGGTGACCAAGGTCATTGCATCCATATAGAATCCCCTTTAATCAGCTGCATTCTTTTTTAAGGACTTCATACCATGCCTTTGCCCCATGAAATGTGTCCCTGAGACTGACCAGGAGTGCATCCTGTGGGCGCAGTTGTAGTCATGGGCTGGATGGAACAGAGAATTCATAATTACTGTGGTAAGAATATTTCAGCTGGTCACATAGAAGGTATTAGTCAGCTATGGGCCACTCAACTGCCCACTTATCTGGGCATAATGGGGTGTAGTTCTTGAGGAGTTAATCATAGGTCTGCTTGTACGTTTGACACTGTGATGCAGGTATTGGGCAGGAGACTCTTGGGCTCGAATGAATGGTCTGAATATGGAGGTACAATAGTCTCACTTCTCTTGTGGTCATCTGGCCCAGGACTTGTGGGAAATGGAAAATTTCCCAGATGGAAAAGGCCACTTTTTTTCTTTTCTTTTCAGAGGCTACTTTCTTGATGGCCATCTGGGGATCTGTCTATATGCCACCCAGTGCCACATTATTTAAAACTAGAGGAATATAGTTCCCTTAAGACAAAAATCCATTAATATTAAAAGTCCAAGTTGTTTCTTAGCACCTCACATATGTGGGTAGTTGGAGCAAGAAACTTTTAGGCAGGACTGTCTACGTGGTTTGCAGGACTCTGCAAAATGAAAACATGGGGCCCTTATTCAAATCTCAAGACATTCAAGACAGAGAGTAGAGCGTTACATCACACGAGAGGTCCTTCTCAGCACAAAACTCTGGGCAGCTGTATAGGTTGCATGCCCTGGAAACTGGCCCTGTTCTTTTTTTTTTTTTTTTTTTAATCATTTATTTATTTATTTTTGGCTGTGCTGAGCCTTGTGCCTTTCGCTCCTTTGTGTGGGCTTTCTCTGCCTGTGGCAAACACGGCTACTTTCTAGTTGTGATGTGAGGGCTTCTCATTACAGTGGTTTCTCGGGTTGTGGAGCACAGGCTTTGGGGTGCGTGGGCCTCAGTAGTTGGGGCACATGGGCTTAGCTGCTCTGCGGCACATGGGATCTTCCTGGACCAGGGATCAAACCTGTGTCCCCTGCATTGGCAGGTAGATTCTTATCTACTGTACCGCCAGGGAAGTCCTGGCCCTGTTTTTAACAATTCCAAGGGAGTCTCTGAGACTGGCTGGTCTATGGCCATACCACCCTGAACGTGCCCGATCTTGTCTGAAGCTGGAAGCTAAGCAGGGTCGGGCCTGGTTAGTACTTGGATGGGAGGCCGGCTGAAGACAGCGAGAATCAAATGAAGATTGAGCTGTGCCAAGAATTGCTGAGGTCATCCTCTTTCCAGTCTTTAATCTCTCAGGCTTTGCTGGATAGGGCCTCATGGATTATAAAATTTCCCCATAGGATCCCCCATCCCCAGCCCAGCTACCACTTCATGTTCTTATTTTCTTCAGAGTCAGATTTCTCAGAAGAGTAGATTACAACTGCTACCTCCACTTTCTGATTAGACAGTCACTGATATTTTAAAATCAAGTTTTATCCCCACAAAATCCACCAGATCTTACTAGGCTAACTGTAAGTAACAGATAATCTGGCATATAGCAGCATAAACAAACAAGAGTGTGTTAGTTTTTCCCCCATTTCAAGAGGTTTGGAGATAGTTGTGGGTGTTGGTTCAGCAGCTCAACAATGTCAAGGCCAAGATCGTGCTTTCACCACATGGTTGTAAGATTTCTGCTGCTCCCACTCTGCTCAGCTCCTAGAATCAAGGTTGGAAGAAGAAAGAAAGGGTCAGGCCAGCTATATCCACACTCCAGATATGAACAAATCACCCCAAAGCTAAGTAACATAAAAGGAATTACTTTATTTAAAAACAATGTTTTATTGGAGGGTAGTTGCTTTACCACGATGCATTAGTTTTTGCTGTCTAGCGAAGTGAAACAGTTTATGTGTATACATACATCCCTTCTTTTTGGGGTTTCCTTCCCATTTAAGTCACTACAGAACACTGCGTAGAGTTCCCTGCGATATACAGTTGGTTCTCATTAGTTACCTAGTTATCCCTGAAGAACCATTTTATTTTGCTTGTAGATTCGATAGGAATTTGTACAGAGCACAGTAGGGAAAGATGGTTTCTGTCCCACCATGTCTTGGGTCTCAGCTAGGATGAAGGCCAGGCACAATTCTCTGGAAGGGACTACAGTCACTGAGAGATGTCCTCACTCACACCTCTTGTAGTTGGTGCCAACTGTGGGCTAGGACCTCTGCTATATTGTCCAGAACATCGCAACATGGTCTCTCCCTGTGGTCTCCTGGCACAGTCTGGGCTTCCTTGCAACATGGTGGCTGGCTTCCGGAAGCAAATATGCCAAAAGAGCAAGATGGAAACACGTAGCAATTTTATGATCTAGCCTCAAATGTCACAATGCCACTTCTGCGCCCTGTTGTCTAAGACAGTCAATGCTCACTCCAGGATCAAGGGAACGGGACCTTGACCCTATCTCTTAATGGGAGATGCTTTAAGATCACATTGTAAGAAGAGCATAGGGCTGAGAGCCATTGTTGTGGCCACCTTTATTTATTTATTTTTTTTTTAGTATAATTGCTGTACAATGTTGTGTTAGTTTCTGCTGTAAAGTGAATCAGCCACCCGTGTACATATATCCCCTCTTTCTTGGATTTCCTTCCCATTTTGGTCACCAGAGGGCATTGACTAGAGTTCCCTGTGGTCTACAGTAGGTTCTCAATAGTTCTGTTTTATACATAGTAGTGTATTTGTGCAATCCCAATCTCCTAATTAATCCCAACCCTTTTCTGCCATCGATATCCATATATTTGTCCTCTACATCTGTATGTCTATTTGTGCTTTGTAAATGAGTTCATCGATACCATTTGTTGTGGCCGTCTTTGAAAAATACAATCTTCCAAGAACACTTTTATTAAGAAAGCAATTCTAGTACATTTATTCTTGTATCTCACAGAACGCATCTGTGTCACATGCATGCTTAGTTGCTTTGGGAGGGTGAGAAAGGGACTATTTGACCTTGAAGTCTGTCCAGTGGGTAGCAGAGCTGGGGAAGGGGAAAGAGCAATTGTTAGCTAGGCAGTCAGCAAAGTTTGTCGCCCTCCCACCCCCAACCAACACTAGACTCAACCACTTCCTCCTGAGTGCTATTTCTTTTCCATACAAACTTCTATATGCCACCCATAAATTTTTATTGCATTTATTTGTTTCTTTCATTTATATTCCAAGCCCTTTATAGGCAAGAATTCAGAATTCTTTGTCTTAGCATCTCCAAGGTCTATTGCTGTGGCTGGCACAGAGGAACATTTAATAACACACAATACTGAACAATTGACAGGGTGGCTCAGATGGTAAAGAATTCACCTGCAATGCAGGAGACCTGGTTCGATCCCTGGGTTGGGAAGATCCCCTGGAGGAAGGCATGGCAACCCACTCCTGTATTCTTGCCTGGAGAATGCCCACAGACAGAAGAGCCTGGTGGGCTGCAGTCCATGAGGTCACAAAGAGTCGGACATAACTGAGCAACTAAGCACAGCACACAAGATTCTGGATTTTCTGAGTCGAATACCTTCTAGTCTTAGATGATTGGGATTCAAGATTACAAGTAATTTTAATGGAAAGAAGTCCACCTTTAATGCCCACAATACCTAGGTTGCCAAGTGGTCTACAGAGAGCAAAGAACCCAAAGGTCTCGAAGACACTTTTGAATCATTATCGTCACAATCCCTTTGTTTTATATAAGATGGTCTTACCAATATGGTTCTATCTGTTCCTCATAACCACTTTGAAAGTTCAGAAGGTCAGATATCATCTCATTTTGTAAAAAGGTGACTAAGATTTAGGTTAAGTGACTTGTTAAAGATACTATGTATAGGAAAAGCATGGTAATTTCTTCCTAAACCACCCTTACACTTGAAGTCTAGAAGTCTGTGAGATGCAATCAATTCACTTACTGCTTAGTCATAAGTTGCTCTAATTATAGTTTTTGAAAGTAACTAGGAAGTTGACACTCAGATTATCTATCTATCTACATGGATACACACACACACACATAAGCAAGTACCACTTACCTTGAAGTTTTATATAAAATAATATTCCAGAGAAATAGCTATGGTTTTCCACAAACACTATTTTCTATCAGAATTTAGGATACAGCATTGTCTGCTTGAAGATTTGGATTCATCCACTTCTTGAGTGCCTGTCTTGGAGTGTTGGCAGTGGTGGAGACATGTCAGAATGTTAGCTGCTCTCAGAAGGAAGGAGTGGGAAAGAATTGTGAAGGATGTTATCTCAGCATCAATAACCTTTGTTAAGATACCAGGGAGAGTCCCACAGAGAGGAGAGTCCACACACAACTGTTGAAATTTAGCTCTCAAATGTTTCTGGGTAACATGGTGCCGAGCCACCAGAACTGGGAATCAAGTAATGAGAATGTGATAAAAGGATTCTGCAACTAAAGAAAGAAAGCTGGGGAATAGAAGGGAGGCTCAGGAGGGAGGGGATGCATGTATACATATAGCAGATTCACATTGTTGTACAGCAGAAACCAACGCAACATTGTAAAACAAAGATACTCCAATTTGAGAAAAATTAAAAAGTAATAACTTTAAAAAGCTAGGAATAGTTTTAAGATGTCAAGAGCAAAACAAGAAACATCCATTTCCCCTCAGAGATTTAAAATTGATTTCATGGGTGTATGATAATTTGCAAAAAAAAAAAAATAATAAATAAAGAAACAGGGCTTCCTCAGTGGCTTAGTGGTAAAGAATCTGCCTGCCAATGCAGGGGATGCGGATTTGATATCCGATCTGGGAAGATCCCATATGCTGCGGAGCGACGAATCCTGATGCCACAACTATTTAGCCTGTGCTCTAAAGCCCCGGATCCACAGCTACTGAAGCCTGCGAGACTAGAGCCCATGCTTTGCAACAAGAGAAGCCATCACAGTGAGAAACCCGAACTTGGTAACTATAGAGCAGTCCCCGCTCACCGCAACTAAAGAAGAGCCTGTGCAGCAGTGAAGATCCAGCAGTCAGGTCAGTCGCTCAGTCGTGCTGACTCTTTGCGACCCCATGGATCGCAGCATGCCAGCCTCCTTGTCCATCCCCAGCTCCCGGAGTTCACTCAAACTCATGTCCATTGAGTTGGTGATGCCATCCAACTATCTCATCGTCTGTCGTCCCCTTCTCCTCCTGCCCTCAATCTTTTCCAGCATCAGGGTCATTTCAAATGAGTCAATTCTTCGCATCAAGTGGTCAAAGACATTGGAGCTTCAGTATCAGTCCTTCCAGTGAATATTCAGGACTGATTTCCTTTAGGATGGATTGGTTGGATCTCCTTGCAGTCCAAGGGACTCTCGAGAGTCTTCTGCAACACCACAGTTCAAAAGCATCAATTCTTCAGCCCTCAGCTTTCTTTATAGTCCAACTCTCACATCCATACCTGACTACTGGAAAAACCATAGCTTTGACTAGACAGACCTTTGCCAGCAAAGTAATATCTCTGCTTTTTAATATGCTGTCTATGTTGGTCATGGGTTTTCTTCCAAGGAGCAAGCGTCTTTTAATTTCATGGCTTCAATCACTGTCCACAGTGACTTTGGAACCCCCCCAAAATAAAGTCTGTCACTGTTTCCATTGTTTCCCCATCTATGTGCCATGAAGTGATGGGACTGGATGCCATAATCTTAGCCTTTTCACTCCTCTCATTTTCATCAAGAGGCTCTTCAGTTCCTCTTCTCTTTCTATCATAAGGGTGATGTCATCTGCATATCTGAGGTTATTGATATTTCTCCTGGCAATCTTGATTCCAGCTTGTGCTTCATCCAGGCCAGCATTTCACACGATGTACTTTGCATATAAGTTAAAAAAGTAGGGTGACAACATACAGTGTTGACATACTCCTTTCCCAATTTGGAACCAGTCCATTGTTCCATGTCTAGTTCTAACTGTTGCTTCTTGACCTGCATACAGATTTCTCAGGAGGCAGGTAAGGTGGCCTGGTATTCCCATCTCTTTCAGAATTTTCCACAGTTTGTTGTGATCTACATGGTTCAAGGCTTTGGCATAGTCAATAAAGCAGAAGCAGATGTTTTTCTGGAACTCTTTTGCTTTTTTGATGATCCTATGAACATTGGTGATTTGATCTCTGGTTCCCCTGCCTTTTCTAAATCCAGCTTGAACATCTGGAAGTTCTCAGTTCACATACTGTTGAAGCCTTGCTTGGAGAATTTTGAGCATTACTTTGCTAGCATGTGAGATGAGTGCAATTGTGCAATAGTTTAAACACTCTTTGCCATTTCCTTTCTTTGGGATTGGAATGTAAGCTGACCTTTTCCAGTCTTGTGGCCACTGCTGAGTTTTCCAGATTTGCTGGCATATTGAGCACAGCACTTTCACAGCATCATCTTTTACGATTTGAAAAAACTCAGCTGGAATTCCATCACCTCTACTAGCTTTGTTCATAGTGATGCTTCCTAAGGCCCACTTGACTTTGCATTCCAGGATACCTGGCTTTAGGTGAATGACCACATCATCATGGTTATCTGGGTCATGAAGATCTTTATTGTACAGATCTTCTGTGTATTCTTGCCTCCTCTTCTTAATATCTTCTGCCTCTGTTAGGTCCATACCATTTCTATCCTTTATTGAGCCCATCTTTGCATGAAATATTCCCTTGGCATCTCTAATTTTCTTGAAGAGTTTTCTAATCTTTCCCATTCTATTGTTTTCCTCTATTTCTTTGCGTTGATTGCTGAGGAGGGCTTTCTTATCTCTCCTTACTATTCTTTGGAACTCTGCATTCAGGTGGGTATATCTTTCCTTTTCTCATTTGCCTTTAGCTTCTCTTCTTTTCTCAGCTGTTTGTAAGGCCTCCTCAAACATCCATTTTGCCAACACACCCAAAGAAAAAAAATAAATAAAATTATTAAAAAAAAAAAAAGAAGCAAAGCTCTCCAAGGTCATCCTAAAAATGTTCCTGCATTTTCCTAGGACATAATCCCACATCTTTTTGTGTCTGTCTAAACATGGGCTTTGGAACCAGAGGAGCAATGGAGGTGGTTACCAGAAGAAAGTGTCTGGGTTAATCGTGAAGAAAGTAATTGAGGTATATAATACCACATGAGTCAGTATTCCTTATCCTCTGTTTCAGGAATAAATGCATACAAATCTGTGGGCAGGGTCATTATTATTTCCAACAAATAATTCAGGTCATTACCATTTCAACCCAGTAACTGAAGGTAAACTTTGTGAAAAAGGTTGATCCCTCTTTACATTGCTTTTGCAGTATTTATCTTAATTTTCCTGGGTTAGAGTATATGTACACAAACCCTAATTGTTCTGAGACCATGGTCTGCCAGACAAGAGGGACTGTGTCTTGTTTATCTTTGTGTCCAGCCCAGAGCTTTGTACTTATTAGTAGCTTAGTAAATGTTGTTTGAATTGAATAGCTCTGGGCAGAGGCTGTGAAGGCAGATAACAGTAAGCAAAGTCTTGACTTAATTAGGTTCAATCAATATATCATAAAATGCTCAGGGAAATTCAATGATAGATCCAGGCTATGAAGGCAAGAAAGTATCTAAAACAGCCAGGATTATTATCTGAATTTTTTGGCATTCAGAAGACATTGACCCCCATATCCGGATATCTACAGGAGGTACAAAAAGGATCTGGCTGGGAATTTAAGGAAGAGCATTTTCCAGCAGTGCCTGAAATGCATTTTAGAGAATACTCCATACCTTTGGTGGCTTTTTAGAAGCAGAAATATCCAACAAAGAAAGTATACTGCCTGTAGATCTTCCTGCCCTGACTAGATCTTTGATATGGCATAAAATATAATTACCAGTCTCCAGAAGTCAGGCACATCACATAAAGAATATCTTTATGCCTCTGACGGCAGCTTATTATAAGATTGCATGACAACAGGGATAAGGGTGGCTGAACCTTGACCTGCCTGGCTAGTGAAAAATTACTTTTAGTTTCATGAAAGCTCTGGATGGATGATAATGTCTCAGACTCCTGTCTTCTTCCTTATTTGATTATTGTGATCCCTGACACCTGAATATTGGGTCAAAGTTTACAAATCTACTTAGCTGGAACTACCTCCTGTTGTTATAGAACCCAACTGATGACAAGCTGTCATCTGTTTGAACTGTGCTATTTTTCATGGCTTCACTGCTTACCAATGAAAGGGGGTTATAAACTCTAAGACTTTGGCTGAAGCCTGAACATCTTGTTTGGGGGTCATCTCATTCGTTAATTCATTGAAAATTTATTTATTGAAAATTTATTTATTGAGTATCTGTTTGGTGCTGGATAGTGTATTTGGTGCTGGAGATAAAAGAAGACACGATTCTTCACCTAAGGAATTCACAGGCCGTTAGGGAGACAATTGTTGATTTGCTAAGTTGTGTCCAACTCTTTTGAGACCCTACAGACTGTAGCATCCACCAGGCTTTTCTGTCCATGGAGTTTCCCAGGCAAGAATACTGGAGTGGGTTGCCATTTCCATCTTCAGAGGATCTTCCTGACCCAGGGATCAAACTTATGTCTCCTGCATTGGTGGGCAGATTCTTCACCACTGAGCCACCTGGGAAGCCCATTGTGGAGACAGAAAAGCCAGTAATCATGCTTTAGGGGCGTCAGGGCTACAATTAAGGCATAACCAGAGGATTCTGAAAGCACCAAAGGTGAGGAGGAGCCCTCTCACAGGAGATGACCTTTCAAGTGGCCATTCCCACTTACCTAAGACTCAGCATTTCAAATAAAAAATCTATAATTTTCTCTCCCCAACTCATTGCATCCTGACATTTCCCTTTCTGTAAATAGTACTACTATTTATCTTCCCAGTGATTCAGGTTTAAAACCTTGTGTTTCTATTTTATTTACCCCCTGGAGCCGTTCAGTTATTATGTTTTGCTAGTTCTTCCCTTTCCTTTCAGGTCATCAAGTCCCTGGGTACAATCAAGCCTGAAGCCTTTGTTATCTGCCTCTAGTCATCACAATTCTAGGTGCCCAGTATTATCAAAATTTAAAAAAAAAAAAAAGAAAATCCAACTAGCTCAAACCACCTACTAGTCCACACCCCATGGATGACTGAACTAGCCTCTAGACCCGCTGAGCACAGTCTATCCTGGATTCTGCCACCCACATCATAAAGATATTTACCTGGAGTCTGACTAGCTAGGACATGGGGCTTTCAGATGAAGATTGCAAGAGAGAGAACATCCATGCATGAAACTGTGAAATTAAGATGCAACAAATGTGAGTGGGCATCGCATCAAGGGTAAGAATAGGAATTATCTAGCAACTCACCAGGAAAGCCGACAGCAAGGTGCTGTGACCTCCCAAAGGGACAAGATGCCAAGAGAAAGAGCAGCATAATCATGTTAGTTTCCTGTGGCTGTTGTAACAAATTGCCATAAATTTGGTGGCTTTGAGCAACAGAACTTTATTCTCTCACAGTTCTGGAGGCCCAGATATCTGAAGTCAGAATCACTAGGCTGAAACCAGACATCACATGGCCACCCTCTCCACAGGTTCTAGGGGAGGATCCATTTCTTGCCTCTTCCAGCTTCAGGTGGCAGCTGGCATCCCCAGGCTTGTGGCTGCATCATTCCCATCTTTGTTTCCGTGGTTACACTGCCTTCCCCCTTTTGGTCTGTTTTTTTCCCCTCTACTGTTCTTTTATAAAAATCCCTGTGATGGCATTTAGGATGGGCCCAGACAGTGGACTATGCTCTCCCCATGCCAAGATCTTTCATTTAGATCCATCTGCAAAGTCCTGTTTTAGCCACAGAAAATAACATTGACAGGCTCCAGAGATTAGGATGTCTAATCTCTGGAGAGAGATTAGGTATCTGGGGAGACGGCAGTAGGAGGGGGCATTTATTCAGGCTTCTGCGCTAGTGGAGTAAATGTGAAATGAAGAGCAGGCCTATAAGTCAGATCTCCTGGTTGTCTCAGGATTAGAGTTGAGTTTTGAAGATGTGGGCGAGGCCAGGGTATTTCTTTGCAGGGAAACGGCATAAGCAATGGCCTAGGAGTCAGCCAAGAGGATGTAGACGAGACAGTCAGGACCAGGCCACCTGGACTGAAAATGTCATGTGATACATTGCTGCGGTGGGAGAAGAAACTGCCTACATAATTACAGAGGGCCCAGAGAAGAGAACAGCTGGAGCAGCCAGGGACCAGTTCCCATAGAGAGAGGATGCTGCTGCTGCCTGCATGGGAAACGGCATCTTGGCAGTTCTGTTGTAGGAGGACCAGTCTGCACTCTCCTTGTGAAGGCAACCTCGCTCCTAAGTAAGAAACTTAAAGAAATGGGCCAGAAATCCATACTCCATCTCTGGACACCTATGCCTCTCAACTTGTTACTAACAAATCTTGCCTTAGAAGGGTGAATAGAATCTAAACTTTACCATAGTCTATCAGGTCCTCTTCAACATCATCTCTTGTCATTTTTTCCTTTACTCTGGGTCCCCTTTCAATACTTTGAAGATGTCAAATTCATTTCCACTTCAAGTTCTTTGAATGTGTGTTGTTGTTGTTTTTTTCCTTCCGGAATGGTCTTCTCCCCCCTTGGCAGGGCTGGCCCTATCTCATTCTTCTAATCCTAAACATCATTTCTTTCCCAAGATCCCTTTTGACCAGCCTATTTAAAGTGGTTTCTCCATCACTGTACCTGTTAGCTTCCTCACAGCATTCATCACAACTTGTAATTATATATATAGTTTATTCTTTTCTGGTTTATTGTCTGCCTCTTACAATGATTATCTTCATGAAGGAAACCATTTGTTTGCCTCTGTGGATTCAACAAATATTGAACAAGCATTTACAACAATGCTTCACCATGCTTCCTGGTGGCTCAGAGGGTAAAGCCTCTGCCTGCAATGCGGGAGACGGAGGTTCAATCCCTAGGTCAGGGAAGATCCCCTGGAGAAGAAAAAGGCAACCCACTCCGGTACTCTTGCCTGGAAAATCCCATGAATGGAGAAGCCTGGTAGGCTACAGTCCATGGGGTCTCAGAGTCGGACACGACTGAGCGACTTCACTTTTCCCTTTCAGGTGTTATACCTGATACTGGGAGATAGTAGTGAACAAAAACATACACTCCCTATTGTTGGAGAATTCACATCCTAATAGGCAGGCAATAAACACAAAAGTGAGGGACTTCCCTGGTGGTCCAGTGGTTAAGACTCTGCTCTTCCAATGCAAGGGGTGTGGGTTCGATCCCTGGTCAGGGATCCAACATGCTGCATGGTATAGCCAAAAAACAAAACACAAAAACATGGAAGTGAATATACAACAGGTGCTGATGAGCATCAGGAAAAAAACATCAAACAGAAGAAGGGGATAGCAAGGAATAGAGTGCTACTTTATAAGAGGTGGTTTGGGAAAGCCTCTTGGAGAAAGTCATCTGAGTAGAGACCGGAAGGAAGTAAGGAAGCAAGACATGCACATGTCTAGGAGAAGAGTTTTTTAGGGAGAGGCAATAGCAAATTGAAAGCCTCTGAAGTGTGTGCATCTTGGCTGGTACGTCTGAAGACAGCAAGGACACCAGGGACCAGGGTGGCTGGACTGGAGAGAACAGGGGGACTATGGTAGGCCTGGTTGATATAGTAAACACTGTATTTCACTTAGAGAGATATGGAAATGGCTGGAGTGTTCTGAGAATGATAATGCTATAGCTTACATTTTTAAAGCTCCCTCTGGCCTTTGACTTAATAATAGACTATATAGGAAGGCAAGGATACTAGCAGGAAGACTGATTAGGAAACAACTGTAATATTCCTCCCTATTCCCCCATAGGAGATGACTGTGGCTTGATGCAAAGGAGTAGAGGTCAGCATGGAGAGAATGGTCAGAAAATGGATATATTTTGAAATAGAGCAGATAGGATTTGCTGACAGATTTGAAATGGGATGTGAGAGAAGGAAGAGTCAGGACAATGCCAAGATTTTTTTTCCTATTTTATTTTATTTATTTTTTATTTAATTTTTCATTCTAGGCAAGAGGACTGCTCCATGTCTTCTTTTTTTTTTAATTTTTAATTTCATATCTGAGTATGGCTAACAATGTTGTGATAGTTTCAAGTGCAGAACAAAGGGACTCAGCCATACATATGTATCTATCCATTCTCCCCCAAACGACCCTCCCATCCAGGCTGCCACATAACACTGAGCAGAGTTGTTTTCAAACCTAAACAGCTGGAAGAATGGGTTTTCAAGATATCAAATTGGAGCAGATTTTAGAGGAGAAAGTAGAAGTTAGCTTTAGATGTGTTCCATTTGAGATGGTTACTGCACATCCAAGTGGAAATGTTGAAAAGAGAGCTGGATGTATGAGTCTGGGGTCCAAGGGGGAGGTGGGACCGGCATTTGGTCATGGAGAAGAGGAGATGTTGCTGCAGCATAGATTGAATTTGCAGCCATTGGAAGATAGTTATAACTTGGGGAGTTTGTGATGGTAAAAAATGAGGTATGAAGACTGAGGGAGCTCCAGGATTAAAAGATGGGGGCAGTTGGGAACTAGTTAAGAGATGGAGGATTGGACAATTAAGTAGGAAGAACTAAGAAAAAGGGATGTCTGCGGCGACAAGGAGCAAGCTTTTCAGGAAGGAAATTTCAAGGTGGACTCATCAAATTCTGCTGGTAGAGCCAGATGTCTGTTTTGATAGCTCTTCTATTCAATGCTGGGCATAGAATAGACATTGCACAAATATTTGTTGAATGAATAAAGAAATGAGGTAAGGTCTGTGTCCTTAGTAATCTAATCAAGGACTAATTTTTCTTGTTTCAGAGGTGGAGCTAGGGCAGGTTTTGGGATCTAGGTGAGAAGGTGCTAGCAGAGTCAAAAGCCCTACAAGATATTTTAATGGAGGTTCTGTCCTCCAAGGTACCAGCTGGTGAAAAAATAGAGGGTTAAGAATTTCTGTTTCTACGCACACAGGCAGGAACTATAAGGTGCTGATGGTGGGGAAAGGGTGGGAGTGGTTCTTCTGCTGCCTGAGTGTCCTTCGTGTCTGACAAGAAGCAAGACAGCACTTCCTTAACAGATCCCAGCAGCAGGGATAAAAGGAATGTCAGCTATTTTTTAAAATCTATTTTTTTAGGTATGGTTGATTTATATTATACGAGTTTCTATAAGCTTATATATATGTGTGTTCAACAGAGTGTCAACATACTGACTCATAATTTTTAAAGGTTATATTCAATTATTAGTTATAAAATATTGACTACATTCCCTGTGCTATACACTATATCCTTGTAGCTTATTTACACATATTTTATACATAGTGGTTTGCATGCTTAATCCCCTACCCCATGTTGCTCCTCCCACCTTCCTTTTCTCCACTTGTTTGTTCTCTGTATTTGTGAGTCTGTTTTTTGTTTTGTTTTGTTTTTTACATTCCACATAAAAGTGAGCTCAGATGGAGTTCATCATTCTCTGTCCGATTTATTTCACTTAGTCTAATACCCCATAGGTCCATCCATGTTGTTACAAATGGCAAGATTGTGTTCCTTTTCATGGCTGAGTAGTGTTCTACTGTGTGTATGTATAGTATTCTATTGCATGTATGTGTATTCTATTGTGTGTGTGTGTGTGTGTGTGTGTGTGTGTGTATAGACACCTCACCTTCTTAATCCATTCACCTGTTTTTTTGTTTTGTTTTGTTTTTGGCTGTGCCATGCAGCTTGTGGAATCTTAGATCCTTGAACAGGGATTGAACCCGGGCCCTCGGCAGTGAAAGTGCAGAGTCCTAAGCTCCTAAGTCAGGGAATTCCCCATTCATCTGTTGATGGACATTTAGTTTGCTTCCATATCTTGGCTATTGTAAATAATGCTGCTATGAACATTGAAGTGCATCTATCTTTTCAAATTAATGTTTTCATTTTCTTTAAATATATACCCAGAAGTGGAATTACTGGGTCACATGGTAGTTCTATTTTTAATTTTGTGAGGAAACTCCATACTGCTTTTCATGGTGGCTGTATAAATTTAATTCCCACCAACAGTGCACAGAGGTTCCCTTTTCTCCACATTCTTACCAACACTTATTTCTTTTTGATTAAAGCCTTCCAACAGGTGTAAGGTGATAGCTCACTGCAGTTTTGGTTTGCATGTCTATCATGGTTAATGAGCTTGAGCATCTTTCCACATTCTGTTGGCCATCTGCTTGTCTTCTTTGGAAAAATGTCTACTCCAGTCTTCTCATTTTTTTTAATGGGATTGTTTGTCCTTTTGATACAGAGTTGTATGAGCTGTTTATATATTTTGAATATTAACTTCTTATTAGTTATATCATTTACAACTATTTTCTCCCATCCAGGTTGTCTTTTCGTTTTGTTGATGGCTTCCTTTGTTGTACAGAATGTTCAGTTATCTTTGCCTACCTGGAACCACCACCTCCCTCTCACCAGAGGAGCTGCCCCTCTGTGATTGGCCAGAGGTCAGGTATCCACCCAATTGATCGATCCCTGTGGGGGTGGCCAGACCTTTGGGGGCTAGGGCTCTTTGGACAAAACTAAGGCATCAATTTGTCTAAAACAGTACTGTCTGATAGGAACATAATGCAAGCCACATGCGGAGAAGGCAATGGCAACCCACTCCAGTACTCTTGCCTGGAAAATCTCATGGATGGAGGAGCCTGGTAGGCTGCAGTCCATGGGGTTGTGAAGAGTCAGATACGACTAAGGAATTTCACTTTCACTTTTCACTTTCATGCATTGGAGAAGGAAATGGCAACCCACTCCAGTGTTCTTGCCTGGAGAATCCCAGGGATGGGGGAGCCTGGTGGGCTGCCGTCTATGGGGTCGCACAGAGTCGGACATGACTGAAGCAACTTAGCAGCAGCAGCAAGCCACATGTGGAACTGAAATAATTTAGTAGTTACATTTTTAAAAACCTATGAAAAGTGGCAAGAGAGTTCCAGAAAAACATCTATTTCTGCTTTATTGACTATGCCAAAGTCTTTGACTGTGTGGATCACAACAAACTGTGGAAAATTCTGAAAGAGATGGGAATGCCAGACCACCTGACCTGCCTCTTGAGAAACCTGTATGCAGGTCAGGAAGCAACAGTTAGAACTGGACATGGAACAACAGACTGATTCCAAATAGGAAAAGGAGTACGTCAAGGCTGTATATTGTCACCCTGCTTATTTAACTTAAATGCAGAGTACATCATGAGAAACGCTGGACTGGAAGAAACACAAGCTGGAATCAAGATTGCCAGGAGAAATATCAATAACCTCAGATATGCAGATGGCACCACCCTTATGGCAGAAAGTGAAGAAGAACTAAAGATCCTCTTGATGAAAGTGAAAGAGGAGAGTGAAAAAGTTGGCTTAAAGCTCAACAGTCAGAAAACTAAGATCATGGCATCTGGTTCCGTCACTTCATGGGAAATAGATGGAGAAACAGTGGAAACAGTGTCAGACTTTATTTTTGAAATTTAAAGACGCTTACTCCTTGGAAGAAAAGTTATGACCAACCTAGATAGTATATTGAAAAGCAGAGATATTACTTTGCCAACAAAGGTCCGTCTAGTCAAGGCTATGGTTTTTCCAGTAGTCATGTATGGATGTGAGAGTTGGACTGTGAAGAAAGCTGAGAGCCGGAGAATTGATGCTTTTGAACTATGGTGTTGCAGAAGACTCTTGAGAGTCCCTTGGACTGCAAGGAGATCCAACAAGTCCATCCTAAAGGTGATCAGTTCTGGGTGTTCATTGGAAGGGCCGATGTTGAAGCTGAAACTCCAATACTTTGGCCACCTGATGCAAAGAGTTGACTCATTTGAAAAGACCATGATGCTGGGAGGGATTGGGGGCAGGAGGAGAAGGGGATGACAGAGGATGAGATGGCTGGATGGCATCACCGACTCGATGGACATGAGTTTGAGTGAACTCCGAGAGTTGGTGATGGACAGGGAGGCCTGGCGTGCTGCAATTCATGGGGTTGCAAATAGTCAGACACAACTGAGCGACTGAACTGAACTGAAGAAAAGCGGAATTAAATTTCAATAATATATTTTATTTAGTCCAGCATATTCCGAATCTTATCATTTCCACATGTAATCAGTGTATAAAATTATTAAAGAGGCATTTTACATTCTTTTTGTAATAAGTCTTTGAAATCTGGTGTGTATTTTATATTTATAACACACCTCAGTTTGAACCAGCCACATTTCAAGGGCTCAGGAGCCACACATGGTTTGGGCCACAGGTCAAAAAGTTACCTTTGCAAGCCAACCGCACATACGTTTCTCATGTAGCTTTCGGACCTAAATTCAAAGCTCCCTCAGCCAGATTGTGTCCAAGTATTAGCTTCGTCGGGGGAAGTCTGCAGAACAAATGAAGAAGGTCTCATCAGGGTTTTAGACACCAAGAAAAGGAAGTGGTGGAGCCAATGTTCCTCTACTTACCTTTCCAGACCATCTTCCTATGACCAGACGCCTGTAGTCCTCATGCTGAGAACTGAATCTAGAAACTAGACCTCATGAAACCCCAATGTGAGCAGGAAGAAGAGAACAGATGCTGTGTGAACTTCCATCTTTTCTCACTTTCTTCCCGAGTCTTCCTAAAGATGCTTCCTCATCTCCTCTGGTGCTGGCTGCCCCAGGTCTGGGAAGGTCGCTGCCCACGTGAATCCTCTGGGAGGGTTGCAGGCATCTCAGCAGATGGAGGTCTCGTTACACAAATATTGAGTGACTCAGTGTGTTCCACATCTTCCAAGGCCTATGTTTTTGAACAGTTATGCCCGGGGAGAATAATATTTAACTCAAAGAAATGAACATGTAATGATGGAATTTTAGGTACCAATGGTCCTGAATTAAGGAGAGGGGGTATTTTTTGGATGACAGGGTACACTGGCTCTCAAGGTGATGAGCTGTTTATTTGCTGAATCCCACATCCCTTCCCTGTTTCTGCAAGGGTTGTCTGGACCTTGCTTATAGGCTTGGTGCTCCTTGAGCTGCAAACAGAGGCCAGTGAGTGGGCACCCCAAGGCTGGTTCTTCTCTGAATCTGAACTCCTATGTTAAGAAACACAGCCCTTGCTTTTTCCGTAGGACCAAGCCCACTCCTGGTCCCTCTGTCTCAGCACCATCCAGCCTCCAGGCTGCTGCCAAGCTGCTAAGTCACTTCAGTCATGTCCAACTCTGTGCGACCCCATAGACGGCAGCCCACCAGGCTCCCCCATCCCTGGGATTCTCCAGGCAAGAACACTGGAGTGGGTTGCCATTTCCTTCTCCAATGCATGAAAGTGAAAAGTGAAAGTGAAGTCTGACTCTTTGAAACCCCATGGACTGCAGCCTACCAGGCTCCTCTGTCCATGAGATTTTCCAGGCAAGAGTACTGGAGTGGGGTGCCATTGCCTTCTCTGAGCCTCCAGGCTAGGCATCATCCGTTTCCTTTGTTGATCTGGACCAACCTGGCAGCGTATTAAAGGCTCCATCCGCCTTCCTCACTGTAGGTGTGGTTTGGATTTAGTCTTAATGATAGTAATAGCTCTGTTTACAGAGCATCCAGCATGGCGCCAGGCACCAGGCTTAGTGCTTCATACACGTCCCGTCACATAATCTTCACAGCCACCGTGTGCCAAGTCCATGTTGTTATCCTCCTCTTCAGGATGAGACAACCGCAACTCAGAGACGTTAAATAACCTGTCGACAGTCTCACAGCCAGCTCATGGTAGAATCAAGACAAAAACCCCAATTAGTCTGAGTCCAGAGCGGATGCCAGGTTCCACCCCCCTGCAGTCCTGCTGCCCACGTCCAGGATCTGTGGACTTGGGCGGGTGCAACACGCTCCGGCCTCACATCTCTCCTCACTGCCTGTGCCTCATCCGTGTGTCTGTGCTTCTGTCCTCGATTCTGACGTTTCCTCCTAGACCGGAGCTCCAGTCTGACTCCCAATCTGCTTTGCTGAAGCCCTCGCATCCTGCCTCAGACCTTCCCTACCTCCTCTTCTGCAGCTGTGCCCTCCAGCTGCCTGGTGCGATCTTGTGCTCAGCTGACCAGGCTCTCATCGAACCAGGAGCCTCCCTCCTGCTTGACCACTTGCCCAACCTTTATCTGCAGATGGTTGTTGCCATGCACCATCGGCTCCTCAGGGGCTCAAGCGCATCTATGTCAGTCCTCTTGGGACCGTTACACATAAAGGCCACTCGAGGCGCTCAGATTTTGTCATGAAATTGCCCCGGAAACTGTCCTGGGTGCTCCGCGCTCTTCACCTCTTTCCCCTAGTTTCCTGATCTCCCAGTGGGCTCTTTAACTCAAAAACTATTCTCAATCAAACCCTTGCTGTATGACCTAGTTTTATTTATTTTTCCCAGCAGAATGGGTTTATTAGGAATCAGCAGAGAATTGCAATCTGGCGTTTGCAACCATGATGAGCCATGTTAAGTCTCCCTACAGCAAGAGAAAGAGGATGCTTTTATGGAGCAGAAGAGGAAGTTGGGAGGGTTATATTGATAGTAAACAAGGAGTTCATGGCTTTTCATTGACTGAGAATGACCTAGTTTTAGATTTGCCGTCTAAGTATTTTGTGTGTTGAAATGTTATGATTTTTTTACTTTTTTATTGAGGTATAGTTAATTTACAATATTATATTAGTTTCAGGTGTATAATATAGTGAATCAAAAATTTTACAGATTATACTCCACTTGAAGTTATTATAAAACATTGGCTCTATTCTCTGTGCTACACAATAATATTCTTGCAGCTTACTTATTGTATAGATAGTAGCTTGTACCTCTTAACTTGCTACTCCTATTGTATCCCTCCTTCCTTCCCTCTCCCCACTGGTAGCCACTAGTTTGATCTCTATACCTGTGGGTCTATTTCTGTTTCATTATATTCATTTGTTTTGTTTTTTAGATTCCACAAATAAGTGATAGCACATGCAGTATTTGCTTTCTTTTTCTGACTTATTTCACTTAGCGTAGTACCCTCCAGGTCCATCCATGTTGCTGGAAATGGAAAATTTTTCATTCTTCTTAGGCTGGGTAGTATTCCATCCCGTGCGTCTGTACCACATTTTCTCTAGCCTTTCATCTGTGGAGGGACACTTAGATTGTTTCCATATCTTGGCTGTTGTAAGCAGTGCTGCTGTGAACATTATAAAGATTTGTCTTTACTAAGAGTCCTGAGTTACTCTTTCCTAATAGAGCTGAAGAGATTATGTCAACAGATATTATTCATTCGTCTTAGGAGGCTATTCATGCCACAGAGATTGAATTGTTGTAGGTGCATGAGAGTGAAAATACTTCTTTATAGGATTATTAGAGTCTAGGAGCACATTTCTACTGGCCACCTAATATTTTATTATATCTAATTCCTGTGCAATATTTTTGTTGGTATAAAACATGAAGTCAAATACAAAGTCAGTTTTAAAACACATCCAGTGTAAATATTAAAATTTATATTAAAAAAAGAAGTCTCTCCCTTCAGCCTCACCCACTGCAACCCTCGCCCTGGGAAAGTCGTGTTATGCCCAGGGACCCATCATATCTGGTGGGATTAGCCCCAGTGGTTTTGCCTGGTTCTGTCTAACAGGAGGCAGGGACTGGGCTTCTGCTGCCAGATTTGAACACTGGTACTAACCCAAGTCAGACCCTAGTTTGTGGTTTGGACATCCGCTTCTCTCCCTGGGGCCATGCCTAAAACCACATTAATCCCACTTCTCGGTCTCCGCCAACTTTCAGCTCATTCTTTCAGTTCTCACCCACCATTGAGATCCCAGCACGTCCCTTGGCCAAATCAGCCCAAATTAGAGCATCCACTTTCCCCCAACATTCAGAAAGTTCCTGCCTAAACCACTATGCCTTGTTCTTTTCCAGGGTTTGGCAGCTGCATGGGGTTGCCTGGACCCAATGCCTGGCTTGCCCATAGCACGTTAACCCCACTGCTGTTGGCCTATTTGCACAAGGACCTGACTGACACCGCTGCCTGCCTGGATTGCTGTCAATTGTCTCACTCTGCGGAGTGCTGCCAGCCAGCCAGCCAGCTAACCAGGCCCACACTGTGCCTCCCGATACTCACTACCTTGAAATCCCTGTGGCCCTAGTCACGGTTCCCACTTGGTGGTCTGCTGTGTCTGGGTCCTGGCCGTTGCTCAGCTGGCTTCTCTCACTGGCTCTGATGTTCAGAATCTCACTTGCTGTGATGGGAAGGACCACCTGTGGTACAGTGCACATGGGATCTGCCTGCAGGCCTTCTTATGTGTCTTGCAATTTACCAGCCCTCCTCGGACACTGGTTTGTACTGATTTCCAGAGACTTCATACATGTAAGTCATCTCCTCAGCTAGGTTATGAATTCCTTTAGGTTAATAATTATGTCTTACCATGAATTAATTTAATATACACTGAGTCCTTATTATGGCCTAAGCCCAATGCTGGATCCTAGGGTGTGCGTGTGTATGTGTTACGGTGTGTGAATGTGTAGATGAGCCACTGGCATGCAGGTGTTAGTTGCTCAGCTGTGTCTGACTCTTTGCCACCCCATGGACTGTAGCCTGCCAGGCTCTTCTGTCCATGAAATTCTCCAGGCAAGAACACTAGAGTGCATTGCCATTCTCTTCTTCAGGGGATCTTCCCGACCCAGGGATTGAACCCGGGTCTCCAGCCTTGCCGGCAGATTCTTTACCATCTGAGCCACCAGGGAAGACTGTAGGACCAGCACAGCATCGTGAATCAAACAGAGGCCATGGGACTTCCCTGGTGATACACGCTCCTAATGCAGGGGTCCTGGGTTTAATCCCTGGCCAAAGGAACTGGATCCCATGTGCTGCAACTAAGTAAGGGTTCACATACTGCAACTAAAGATACCGCATGCCACAATAAGACCTGGCACAGCCAAAAAAATTAAAACACATAAGTAAATATTTTTTTAAAAATAAATATAAGCCTTAGAGAAGTCATATGATTATCATCCCAAATCGGGAGACTTCTGAGAGTGAGTGCTAAGTCACTTCAGTCATGTCCAATTCTTTGCAACCCTATGGAATGTAGCCTGCAATTCTCCTCTGTCCATAGGATATTTCTGGGGCTCCTTTTACTCTCAGAAAGGAGCCCTAAAAATAATTAAGTCGTTGATCTATAGCACACAGAAATCAAGACTATCATGGGATGCTGGGAATTTCTTATGTGCTATCCAGTTTGGTCTTCAAAAGCCCAGCACACTGAGTGGGCACATATGCAAGGCCTGATGCCTGGCAGTGCCAGGCCCAGAACTTCCATCTTCTGGCTCCTAGCCCTTGCTGTTTCTGTTGTCATTTGAATCTTTGCCCTTTAGAAACTTGTAATCAAGCTGGCGAACCTATAAGAATCAGGGGGAAGCATAAGACAGTGTATGCCAATTAACTGCCAAGTAAATTATCAGTTCAGTTCAGTCGCTCAGTCATGTCCGACTCTTTGCAACCCCATGAACTGCAGCATGCCAGGCCTCCCTGTCCATCACCAACTCCAGGAGTTTACTCAAACTCATGTCCATTGAGTTGGCGATGCCATCCAACCATTTCATCTTCTGTTGTCCCCTTCTCCTCCTGCCCTCAATCTTTCCCAGCATCAGGGTCTTTTCAAATGAGTCAGCCCTTTGCATCAGGTGGCCAAAGTACTGGAGTTTCAGCTTCAACATCAGTCCTTCCAATGAACGCCCAGGACTGCTCTCCTTTAGGATGGACTGGTTGGATCTCCTTGCAGTCCAAGGGACTCTCAAGAGTCTTCTCCAACACAAGTTCAAAAGCATCAATTCTTCGGCGCTCAGCTTTTTTTATAGTCCAACTCTCACGTCCATACGTGACTACTAGAAAAACCACAGCCTCAACTAGACGGACCTTAACGACAAGCATTCTTTAAATAGTGTTCCAGGGTACCCTAGGTTTCCTCAAGTTTTCAGTGGAGAGATGCCCAGGCAAGCACATCCCCACTTCTCACAGAGCCCCTCTGATTATATCTGGTGTTCATATTGGCCTCTGCAGAATTCTTGTCTTCAATAAAGATGTTTACATATATATGCACTATTTACAATAGGTAGGCCATGGAAGCAATCTAAATGTTCATTGATGGAGGAATGGAGAAAGAAAATGTGGTATGTCCTACTCTTTTGCGACCCCATGGACTGCAGCACGTCAGGCTTCTCTGTCCTTCACTTTCTCCTGGAATTTGCTCAAACTCATGTTAACTGAGTCGGTGATGCCATCCAACCATCTTATCCTAGGTTGCCCTCTTCTCCTCCTGCCCTCAATCTTTCCCAGCATCAGATCTTTTCCAATGAGTCGGCTCTTTGCATCAGTAGGCCACACTATTGGAGCTTCAGCATTAGTCCTTCCAATGAATATTCAGGACTAATTTCCTTTAGGATTGACTGGTTTGATCTCCTTGCTGTCCAAGGAGCTCTCAAGAGTCTTGGACAATTCAAAAGCATCACAATTCGCACCACAATTCAAAAGCATCAATTCTTTGGTGCTCAGCCTTCTTTATAGTCCAATTCTCACATCCATACATGACAACTGGAAAAACCATAGCTTTGACTAGATGGACCTTTGTCAACAAAATGATGTTTCTGCTTTTTAATATACTCTCTAGTTTTGTCATAGCTTTTCTTCCAAGGATCAAGTGTCTTTTAATTTTATGGCTGTAGTCACCATTCACAGTGATTTTGCAGCCCAAGAAAATAAAATCTGCCAGTGTTTCCACTTTTTTCCCATCTATTTGCCATGAAGTGCTGGAATGGAATATTACTCAACGATAAAACGGAATGAATGTGTGCCATTTACAGAAACATGGATAAACCTAGAGAGTATCATACAGAGTGAAGTAAGTCAGAAAAACAAATATTGCATATTAATGCATATACGTGGAATCTAGAAAAAAATATAGTACAGATGAACCTATTTTCAAAGCAGAAATAGAGACTCAGACATAGAGAACAAATGTATAGACACCAAGGGTGGAAAGCAAGGGTGGGGGATAAATTGGGAGATTAGGATTTATACACACACACACACACACACACACACACACACACACTACTGTGTGTAAAATAGATACCTAATGAGAACCTACTGTATAGCACAGGGGGAAAAAAACAAGGTAAGAATAAAGTTTGAAAACTTCTGGCAGATGAGAAATAGAAGTTCAGAGGATTCTTCTTGGTAGGTTTTTTAGAAGCTGTGGTACTTAAGTTAGGCCTTAAAAGATGGGTGGGATTTAGGTACTTCTAATGTGCTTCCAACCACATCCAACTCAATACTGTGATCAACGTTGTTGCTTAATGGATACTAGTTGACTTTTCTTGGGCCCTCCTGTATGCCCAAGTACATTCTGTGGTTTTTTTTTTTTTTTTTAAGTGCCATAATAATAGCTAACCAACATGACCTCATGCTTCTCTCTCTCTCTGCTTCCTGAATCATTCCACATCCTTACTCTTCCTACCTTGTTGCTAAAATACACTTTGCATTGCTGTTCCCAGTAATGATGGTGTGAGGATCGTCCTCGGGTAGGACTGTCCACTTTCCCCAACATGAAGGAGTCCTGTGGTCTTTCTTCCGAGTTAGTGGTGGTGTTGACCTTGTGATGGGGATGTGATGCGGCTGTTTATCCACAGGTCAGGCAGCTGGTGGTGGGTGTGAGTGTGTGTGAGGGAGAGAGAGAGAGAAAGAGAGTGACTTTATAGGTGGTAATTGGTCTGACTGTGGCTAACTGATTCCCACCAATTGAACACCAAGGCAGTGGTCCCATTCACACAGGAAAAGTGCTAATGAGCTCCGTGCATGCCATGACCAGTGATCTGATCAGCAGGGATTCTGCAGGGCTTTATACACCTGTATCAGAGTGAACCGAAAGCAAAGACCTGGAAACTGCTGCATAAAGTTCTGCTAGTGGCAGCTGCTGGTGATTCCAGATGCCGCGGTGGTTGTAAAAAGGTGCAGGGGGGCCAAAGCATTCTCCTAAGCATTTGCAGAATACACCCAACAGAGCAAGAGATGGAAGAGAAACTGAGTTCGGGTTACATCCAGGTCTTCATGGCTCAGCTGCCTTACAGCCACGGGGGTGTCAAAGGACACATCATAAGCTCCAATTCTAATTCAGTTCTTAGTAAATAAGAGATTATTCCCTCTTAACCCCAGAGCTTCAAATTAGATCATCTGCAAAAATAAAATTCAATTCCATCACATCTACAAAGATTTTCTACTTACAAAAGGGTAACCAGCTGGGTTCTCTAATCTTCAAGGATACACCATTACCTTTCTGTGATCCTAGGGAAGTGGGAGGAACTCTGTCTCCCTCCTCTTAGAAAAGATTGGAAATCAATGCTCTCATTTCTTACAGAAACTGAAAGCTCTACCACTTGCCCATGAGACAACTGGACCATCTACACTCATTCAAATTATAAATGGACACATAGTGACTTTGCTACCTTGTGTCTGAGACATACAACAGTATACAAGATGAACAGAACAGGATGCAGAGTTCAGCTTATCACCAATCATCAAGGACAAATTGCCTTGAATATTCTCATACACACTAGTGCAATTAACAGCCTTTGAAAATGTTTAAGCATACTCTCAAACAGTTGCTATTCATTGAGTATTACAAGGATGCTTTACATGCTCATTTCAGCTCCGTTTGGATGCTAGGAACTGGGTACCATCATCGTTTTATAAGTGAGGAGACAGGCACAGGAAATCAACTGACTATCCCAAGGCAGCAGAGAGCTAAGCTCTGAGTCCACAGCTCTCTGCAGCTCATTGCTGTTAATCAACACACTCTATCCTCCTATTAAAAGCCTACTCGAATATTGATTCTTTATTCTCTCTACTTCATTTTCAATGATACATTTTCGATTAGGGAAACAGTGTCTAGAAGACCCTGACACCTTATTTAGCATGAAGGCGATTCATGCTAAATAAATGCTTCCCCTCCTGGAATCTGCAATATATTTAAGAATAAGTGATGTGATCCAGGAAGAGTTTGGTGTTTAGTGTAAGCCCTTGGAAGCTTTCTGAACTTGCTGTCAAATGCCTATTTAAAAACCAAAGATTCAACTTTTCTGTCACCTAACCATGGAAATGACAAGGACATTTGACTACAACCCCTAAGGAAAGTTATACCCCTTGGGAAATTAATTGTTATTTAACCCTAGTTGGAAAAAAATCAATTTGTCAAATTTAGCCCTCCATCAGCAAAGGGCAGACACATGCCTCCTGGAAATGAAGGCTGAATAGCATAAGACCCGTACTTTCTGCACCCACAAACCGTTGTATTTTGATTGTACAACATTTTGTGCTCCACTTAACAACTCAGCTGCATTTCAATGTATGTCACAAGGATTTTGGTTCATGTCTTTTAGCTGGTAAAAATAAATGCACTCGTGAGCTTTAGGAACACAAACAGGAAATCAATTCATACTCAGAGACAACCAAGAATCAGGGAAAAAATAAAAGATTTTGGTGTCAGGAAGAGAATTGATATCTGAGATGAAAGTCAAGGGAGACAGAAAGAACGGCAGTGTGCAGAATAAAGGTTCAAAACCAAGCTGGGTGGGTTTTTGCTTTGAAAAATATGACCAGTTTCTAGACTGGGATTTTATTCCCAGCGTTATCTCTAATGTATGTGACTTTGAGAAACTCAATTATTCTGTACCTCAATTTCTTTATCTGTAAAATGGAATCACTGACCGCCTACTCAGCTCCCCTTGTGGTTTTAAAGATCACTGAGATAAGGATTACAACATTCTGTGAAGAAATGCACGGTACAGATATAGACCAGGTCTCTTATCATAAGCTATGCTATATTTCACTTTCGGTTTCCTCTGACTGTAAAGTAATACTGGAAGACAAATCCTCAAGCACCCATTAAAATCCACTTTTCTGGGTAACTGCTTCCCTGTTCTCCTTTTCAAGTTCTTATTTGGAATGCATAAGAAATGAAAAGTTTATTTGTTACTCCAGGTTCTTCTCTGATGCCTGAACTAGAATGCATGTCTATAATTAATGTCTTAAATGTCAGGCTTATTTAAAAATAATATGGGTGGTGAAAATAGGAAATTGGGTATTTTACCTTCTGGAGCACAATTTTCATGATAAAGGTCAATAGCTGTTCTATACAATGTAAATTTTTAAAATGAGTGCATCAATTTGGCATTACCGACTCTATGGACATGAGTTTGAGTAAATGCCAGGTATTGGTGATGGACAGGGAAGCCTGGCGTGCCACAGTCGATGTGGTCACAAAGAGTCAGACACGACTGAGTGACTGAACTGAACTGATTAATTAGGCAGACATTTAGGAGAAAAAAAAATTAATTATTGTGGGAACAAAAAGAATATGACTAACATCCTGTTAGGTTAACTTAGCATGTGAGAGTTATAATTCAAGACGATTCAGTCAACTTTAAGTTCTTTGGGGATTACCTCTAAAATGACAGTAGCCAGGAAATGAGTGTATCTTCTTACAGATGCTAGACAGGGTTTAGCTATTGACTGTTTCAAGGGCACAATATTTTCTGGCCAACTAGTAAAACACTCTGAGGTGGAAATTTACCAGTGTAGTTATACTGCTTAGACACTAACTGCTGCCATCTTGAAAGATCACCGGACTTATTCTCAGGATACCAACCAGATAAACTGTGGAAAGGAGGCCCTAGGTGGCTAGGAAAGAGGAGGCAATGAAGGAGCTAGAGAACAGAACTCCCGTTCTGGAATGTTTTTACTCTCTGTCCTTCATCCCGGTGTAGCAATGCACTTGTCCCAATTTGTGTCTCACCCGGAACAGCTCAGGTCCAGTTGAGTTTTGAAGACCAGGGAGGGAGGCAACTTGGACTTTGCCTTCTAAAGAGCTCGACCTCAGGGGAAAGAAGGTTGACTGGTTACGACTAGGAAATGGAAGGCATGCTGTGAAGCAGAGCAGATTATGCAGGATCAAGTCAGAACTGAGAGGAGAGGCGCTGAGAGTAAAGAAAGCCAAGAGGGGCATGTCTTACCAACACCACTGGGTGCTAGAGTCAAGGCACTCCTCCAAGCACAGATCTGCACCAGGAAGACCTCTTACTGCAATAATAAATTGAATAAAGACTTATGAGCTCCTACAATGTGCCAAACACTGTGTTAGGCAGTGGGAATACTGTGCGAATAGGTGTTGTATCAGGTTTCCCAGGTGGAGCAATGGTAAAGAATCCACCTGCCAACGCATGAGACCCTGGTTCCATCGGTAGAGAAGGAAGTGGCACCCGACTCCAGTATTCTTGCCTGGAAAATTCCATGGACAGAGGAACCTGGTGGGCTACAGTCCATGGGGTCACAAAGAGTCTAACATTATGATCGCTTACTATCTGTTCCACCTTTTCTTCCAGAAAAAGCTCCATGCGTTTCTTTCAGGGAACTACTCCCATCCAACCTTGCTCAGTCCCAATGGTTTAGAGTCTCCACGCCCCCCCCCCCCCTTTAGAGTCTCCCACGTCAGAGATGAAGCACGTGCCTCAAGGCTGACCAATAGCAGAACTGAATTCTCCTAGCTAGTGATTGGTTCAGAAACGGCTGAGTCACTCAGGTTTCTCCAATCAGATTGAACCCAGAACTTCAGAGGGAAGCACTGCTGCTGCTGCTGCTGCTGCTGGTAAGTCGCTTCAGTCATGTCCGACTCTGTGTGACCCCATAGACGGCAGCCCACCACGCTCTGCCGTCCCTGGGATTCTCCAGGCAAGAACACTGGAGTGGGTTGCCATTTCCTTCTCCAATGCATGAAAGTGAAAAGTGAAAAGTGAAGTCGCTCAGTCGTGTCTGACTCTTAGCGACCCCATGGACTGCAGCCCCCCAGGCTCCTCCGCCCATGGGATTTTCCAGGCAAGAGTACTGGAGTGGGGTGCCACTGCCTTCTCCGGAGGGAAGCGCTGGCACTACATTAATATCTTCTCGGGTTGATAATAGTAAGAATGAGGTGAACCTGACCTTGCCAGCAGTCAGCACATAGTGTTTAACCCACACCATGGGCTTCCCTGGTAGTTCGGAGGTTAAAGTGTCTGCCTGCAATGTGGGAGACCTGGGTTCGATCCCTGGGTTGGGAAGATCCTCTGGAGAAGGAAATGGCAACCCACTCCAGTATTCTTGCCTGGAGAATCCCATGGACGGAGGAGCCTTAGTCCACGGGGTCGCAGAGTCGGACACGACTGAGCGACTTCACTTTCATTTTCTTTCACTTATGGAAAGCAGAGCTGAGATGGAGAAAAATGGAATTCTGAAGATAACTATTTGAGCCTCTGGGTCCAGGCATTATCAATCTGGTACTAACCTTGAACTTTTCAGTTTCATGAGCCAATAGATTTCCTTTAAAAAACAAAACAAAAATAAAACACCACACTTCCTCTTAGCTTATGCCAGTTTGAGTTAACTTTTTGTCTTTTGCCACCAACAACTCAGAGTTTTGACCCAGAGGCATAAATGACAAGACGTCATTCCTGATACTGAGGTGGCAGGTATGTGGTAAGTACAAATTTAGACATACCTTCCTCCTGTGGTGGGAGCAGAGCCGCTGCCTCTGTCTGGGGGAGTAAGTTTCCTCAGCCTGGAGAGGGTAACAGTCGGTGACTAACCAACACTCCTACTGACCATGAGACATATAATCTCTCTTCCTACATGCCTCTAGCTAATTAGTTCTAGGAGGAGCCAGTGGTCTGGAAAAAAAGTTTCTGGTAACTCCTTTTCTTCTCCAATTTCCCCTCGTCTGTGCATTTTCATTAACTGGTGGGTATTTCTGAAGACCCTACAGCGTTAATCAAAGACTGAGCAGGTGAAATGGTGAGAAAAAAAAAAAAATTTTTTTTTCTGTCTTTTGGGCAGCAGTAACTGGCCTTAAGCCCACATCCCCAGAAAGAATAGTTCATGTAAATTACCAAAAAAAGAATTTGAAAAAAGGCAGTGATTTATTGTTCTGTCAAATATTTCTTATGGCTGGATATACTCTTGAGAAAGATAATTATTGAAAAGCATTGAATTCCTGGATACATATGGTTCCAGTGCTCTCCTCCAAGCTGGGCAGCACACTTGAAGCTTCAGCATCAGTTCTTGTGGGGTGATTGTTGTGGCTGCGTTTTCGATTTGTATGAGTTCCCTGGCAAAACTTAAACTGGCCGTATTCTCCAGGATCCAAGGTCTTTAATAGCAGGCTGGCATGGAGGAGGCAGAACAGTGAAGTGGAAAGAACGTGACCTTAGAGCCTGATGGATCAATTTTGATTTCTTACTGCACCCAATCAAGATAATGAACTTCTCTGAGCACTGATCTCATTTGTAAAATGAAGATAATAGTGTATCACTCTCTGGGTTTCTGTGACGGCTGAGTGAGATCAAGTGCTTTGCACATGGCAGGCCACGGTCTGTGTTCATTATAAAATAAATGGTTATAATCAGTGTGTATATTCTATTAGAAACATGTCTTTAAAAACCAAGATTTAATAACTACCTAACCAGACCTCTGCTCCCCCTTCTCTAAGCTCACTGTACCCCAGCTTACTCTCCTGTTCCCAGAACATGAGGCCTAGAGTTCCTATCCATAATTTACAAAGGAACGGGGAAGCCGGTGAGCTGTGAGTCCAGCTGGGATCACGGTGGGGAGGGCAGATTAGAGAGAGACAGCTGGCCTGAGAGAGAAACCCTCCCTTAAAGGGCGAGGGGGCTCTGTCCCAGGCTGCAGAGCCGTCACGGGCAGAGATTTCTTTTCTATTTTCACCCACGCAGTCACCTTCTCTTGGCTGATTCTATAACTCAGCTCATCTTCCCAGCAGGAGCCCCACCAGAGTGCCCGCTCCCTGAGGGTAGAGCCTGATCTTTCATTCCTTGTTGCCACTTACTACCCAGACCGTGTCTGGCATATACAGTGTTTTTGTGTGAACCACAACGAATAGTTAGGAAGCCCTGAATAAACAAATGAATCCAAAGTCAGGCTTTCCACAAGGCTTTGTCTGGATAAAGGGCTGATGAGAGGGAGTCCCCTTGCAGGAAGGATGAAGGGAAGGGATAGTCTGGGAGTTTGGAATGGTCAGGTACACACTGCTCTATTTAAAATGGATAACCAACAAGGACTTACTGTATAGCACAGGGAATTCTGTTCAGTGTTATGTGGCAGCCTGGACGGGAGAGGAGTTTGAGGGAGAAAGGATACAGGTGTATGTACAGCTGAGTCCCTTGACTGTCCACCTGAAATGATCACAATCTTGTTAATCGGCTATACTACAGTATACTAGAAAAAGTTAAAAAAAAATACTCCACACACACAAAATAAATAATTTTTATTTTTAAAATGAAAGAATTCCCTTGCCAGATAATAGGGCAGTCTTTCATCATCTCTGCCTTGACCACCTGGGTGAACATCCAGACCTTAAACTGGCTCTGAAGAAGGAAGGAGACCCTTTTGACAGCTCGAAGGAGATTAGACTGGGCAGGTGAAAAGACCAAGCTGACTTTCTAGTTCCCCTTTCCCTAGAGCAAAAATCACTCAAACAGTTTCATTTCCAGCTGGATATTTTGTTGCATTATGTTGAGATTATGAAAGAACTGCTCTAAATGCTTGGGAAGGGAGAACCCCTTCCCACCCTGTCCCTATAATAGTAGCTTAAACAAGATCAGTTCGTTGCTGACATAACAGGAAGGCTGGAGGCAGGCAGCTGAGGGCTGGTGAGATAGCACCGCTGTGGCATCAGCATCCAGCCTCCTCCTCCTGGCTTTCTTCTCTGCCATCCCTAGCACATGGCTTCCATCTTCACATGAGCTGTTGTTAAAAACAGCTCGTCCAAGTTGGAGGATGGTCTGGACAAATGAGTGCTTGCCAGCGAGGACAGGCATACTTCGTTTTGTGGCGATTCTCTTCATTGTCCTTCACAGATAGTGGACTTTTTTTTTTTTTTTTTAAACAAATTGTGGGTTTGTGGCAAGTCTGTCGGTGCCATTTTCCCAACAGCATTTGCGCACTTCGTACCTCTGTGCAGGATTTCAAGCTTGTCCATGATGACTATATGGGTGATGGTGATTTGTGATCAGCGATCTCTGATATGACTATTGTAAAAAGATTATGACTTGCTTAAGGCTCAGCAGGATGAGCTGATGATGGTTAACGCATGTTTTTAAGCAATAAAGTATTTTAAAATTAAGGTCTGTACATTTTTTAAGACATGGGCTACTTAGCAGACTACAGTATAGACGTAACAGACTACACACTTAATAGACTACAGTATAGTGTAAACATAATTTTAGATCCACTGGGAAACCCCAAAATGGGCGTGACTGGCTTTATTGTGCTATATGCTTCATTACGGTGGTCTGGACCGACCCTGCGGTATCTCTGAGGTCTTGCCTCTAGACCTTTCCCAGAAGCGCTGTCCAGACTCTTCCATTTCATCTCCTTGGCCATTCATTCTGCAAAAGGGATATGGAGATGAAGCATATGTTTTTAAAGCAGGACATATTTACACCTCCCAAATATAGAAGTTAGTGAAGAAGAGAATAGATACAGGGTAGGCAATTTGCAGTTTCGGACCAATTATTCTATCACTCAAGAGGAATAAATGAAGATGACAGAATCCAGGCTGTAAATTTAGGGAGAAATTGTTGGGAAGATGCAAGAATAGATTGAGGGGGCTGTGTTTGGGGGAACAGCTCCCAGAACCACACTGAGGACTGGCCTGCTCCTCTGGCTGCTGCTTCCAGGCCCCAATCAGGTCTGCCGGTCTCCGAATAACCAAATGTTGCCCCACGACTGTGCTGGCCAGAAAAACCACTCTCCCTGTGGCCAACTTTCTCCTTCTGTGGCTTCATGTCTCCTTCCAAGTTGGGCAAAGTAAGTTTGTCAGGACCACGCTCCCCTGATTGCTGTGTGGGAGTCTAGGAAATGTGGTTGTAACTAGAATAAAAATTATTGCCTGTTATTATAGAAAATGCAATGGACAGAAGAGCCTGGTGGGCTACAGTCCATGGGGTCACAAGAGTTGGACACGATTTAGCGACTAAACCACCACATTTGCAATAATTCTCTACATTTCACATTGTTCTAGAATGAACAGTTTATTAAAGGGACTTACCTGGCGGTCCAGTGGTTAAGACTCCACACTCCCAATGCAGGGGACAAGGGTTTTGATCCTTGGTCAGGAAACTAAGATCTTGCATGCTGCGTGGCATGACAAGGAAAAAAAAAAAAGTTTATTAAAAACAAGCACCGATGTGTTTGCACTAAATTAAGGTGGAATTGCTCAGAGGGTAGCATTCAGACACTGACACGTTTTGAAAGTTTTCCAGGTGATTTTAATGTGCAGTTGGGGTTGAGAATCAGTGCTTTGCCTTTGGCAACCCATTCATATATTTTAAAAACAGTGATGGTAAAACAAAACATCTGTGGGACCATACGCAGCCGTTTGCCACCAATTTGGGAATTCTGTTCTGTACTTTCAAGAAACTTAGAGAAATGCAGAGAATCAGATACAGGAGCAGTGGCTGAAATTTGTACAGCAGATAAGAAGCAGGAGGATTCCAGTGGGAGAGGAAAAGGTGGTGGACTGAGATAATATCTGTGGAACACCCTCCGAGACATTTTCCCATTGAGCGCCTATTTTCTTTCCCTGAGCCATCTCTGCTATTATTGTCCCAGGGAAGTGGAGTGGGCGAAACAAATACAATCCAGTGAACGAGGATGGGTCAGCCTGGTTCCTGAAAAAGTGGCAGTTGACCAACCTGCTTGGTGTCACCTGGAAACTCCTCAGGTCCCACTCTAGAAATACTGAATTAGAAATCTGCATTTTAATAGCATCCCCAGGGGATTTATATTCACATCAACATTTGAGAAGCACTGATGTAAGTAATTCCTGTTAAGTTGGGAAGGGCCATCAGAAACCCATTCCAGCACTAAGAGAAGGCACTCAGGAGAGAGGAGGTGAAGGGCAAGGGTTGAGTTATAACTGTTGAACTTCATCTTCAGGGTTGGGAAAGGATGTAGAAACAGTCTGGTATTATATTGGGGCAGATCCCTTGTTTCTTTGGGTATTTATTTGGGGGCAGTTCATCACATCATCCCACTCTGTATCTCTCAAGAACAACAGGATGGCACTGGCAGAGGATGGACCATGGATGAGCCTGATTGCAGAGTACCAGGTGCCCGAAGCCTGTACGTGGCATGAGGGTTCCAGAAGCTCCACACACACATCAGAGCAGGACTGTTCGTTCAGCCAGGAGACTGGAAAGACTCCTGGGCTCAGACTGAGGAGGCTTTAGAATATAGGCATGATGCCAAAGGTCATGGATTTCTTATTATTACAATCTCCTCAGACCAGGTCGACTGTATCTCAGCAACTACTTAGTTCATTATGTTCAGAGACTTGACAAGGCAGGTGCCATCTCAGCAAAGCCAGGAAGGAGACTGGTATCTTCAGACTCCTATCTTCAGACGAAAGTGGTGAAGATATGGGATGTCCCTGCAGGGAGTGTTGGGTGGGGGTGGTGGGGGCGCATGAGTCTCTTTGAAAAAGAAGAAATTGACTCATGAGGTGTTGGAACCTTCCCCATCTTCCTGAAAGTTAACAGTTTAAAACCCCAAGAGCCGGAATTATCAATACATTTTGGTACTGCCCCTATCACTAGCAGGAGTAATGCAACAGAGGGGAAATCAACGTAGGAATGCATTTTTGCCTATCTGAGACAAAAATGCACGCATTTTACCCCAGCTATGCGACCGAGGACTTATAAGGAAGTAAAGCTTGAGTGAAGGTTAAAAGGTGAGGTGTGTTTGTCAGGAGGACAAGAGGGGAGGGGAGAGCATTCCGGGCAAAGGAAACAGCATTGTAAATTGTCAACAGCGTGATGAACTTGCTGAACTGAAAATGGTCCAGATGGTTAGGAACAGGGTATATGCGTGTGTGTGTGTGTGTGTGTGTGTGTGTGTGTGTGTGTAGGGAGTGGGGGATGGGGAGTGGTGTGAAGAAATAAACCGGGTAGGTAGGGTCAGGTCTGTGAGAACTTTGGATGCCATGCTGTTTAGATTTTAATTTTATGGGCGATTGGGGAGAGGGGGATGGGCGCTATAGGACTTTAAAGTAGACTCGAGTTTCAGAATTAGCACTCTGGCACTGTTGCGGAAAATGACCTGGAGGAGTCTGAGATTGGAGGCCCAGACCAGTCAGGAAGCTAACAGATGGGGGGAGGGCTGGAATATGGTAAAGAAAGAAGTCTTAGGTTTCTCTGTTGGGTTCCTGTGTGGGCGGTGCTGTCATTCACTGAGAGAGGGGGTGAAGGAGAAAAGCGAGCACTTCACACAGCACTCGCCTTCATCTGCTTAAGCATCTACTCCTGGTTGGGCATTTCGGCTGTTTATAATAGCTTGCTATTAAACGGCTGCCATGAACATTCTTACGTAAACTATTATTCCTAAAATTTGGAGTTTGGAGGAGAATGAGAATAGATTTGTCAACGTGCAGAAGAGTTTAATGATGTTTTTAAATATTGTCAGATTGCTTTCTGGAAAGACATGCCCCGACGTAGCTGTTAGTATACCCTTCTGCATGCAGTCCCAATGTATTGGACTTTTGCTATATAAATCAATTTTAGGTGATTTAAAAGGTGGATCCTAGAGTTATTAAATTTTGATTTTCATAATGAATGGTAAGCCTGTGAATTTTGTATGCCTTGTTTTGTTGTATTTTCTCATCCTACCCGTTCATCTCTTTTGAAATCTTATCTTTGATTGACAACAGTGATAACCAGCCATCCATAGCTGTAATACTCTTATAGCTTCTATTTTTAAAATAGGCTTTATTTCATTGTATGACATAACATAGTAATCCACATAATTTTTGATATGGATATCTAGTTATCCCAATAATACTCATTAATGAGTGACTCTTTTCCTGATTTCTGTTCTTTTTGGTTAATCATTGTTTCCTGGTTTCTAGAACAAAACATCTAGTATCACCACTTCACTGGTTGTTTTTTTAAGGCATGTCACTAATTTATGACAATCCAATTAAGATGCATGAATCTTCCTTATAACCTGCTTCTTCATGCAACTCGTATATAACATTTTGTAAAAAGTCATAGATTATTTTTCCCTTTGTCTATATTTGCATCTCTTTTATTTAGAATACAATGGACAACTTTTCTAGTACAATATTAAGTAGGATTAATGACAAAGGGAAATTTGTCAGCTTCCTATTTTGAAGTTGAACATTTCTAATGCTAAGTTCTATGCTATGTGCAATAGTTACTATCAGTTTTAAGAATGCACTCTTTATCAGATTAAGAAAGAAAAATTCCTAAACTTTTAATCAAGAAAATATTTTGTAGTTAATGGAATACTTTCTTTGTACCTATTCATGTAATTATATGATCTTTACTCTTTCCTGTTAATATGATGATTGTCTTGATCATGTTTTGTTATATTAACCTTGCATTCCCGAAATAAACCAAACTCAGTCATCAGTGATTATTTGTGTTTAGATGTTTGGAACAATCTCATTCTCCTCCTTCCTACTACCTCACTTACTCCCTCACCTTTTCCCCTTCCTTCCTTTTGCCCTTTCTTCCTTTGCATCTATGCTGATAATTATAGTTTTCTTCTTTGTTACTGGCCTTAGGTTTGGGCCATAAATTCATGTTTAACTTATAAAGTCAGGTCAGAAACATATTGTTTTTTTTTTCCATTTTTGAAACAATATGTGACAGAATTATTTATTATTGGAAAGATCTGCAAATTTAGCAAGAGTCAGTTGCCTTTTCTCCTTTTTTTTTTCATTTTATTGTAAAAGCTTTTCCTTTTTTTCCCCCTTCTATTTAATTCTGCTGGGGCGTTTTTTTCTCTGCTATTGTCTGGCCAAAAAGTTTGCCTTGGTTTTTCTGTAACATGTTACAGAAAAGTTGAACGGAATTTTTGGCCAACTCAATATAGTAAGTGTGTTGTAATAAATCATCTCCTGTTGTTAATTTTTCACTCTAAGGTGGAGTAACAAAGGTACTTGGTGCTTGGAGATTGATTTTTGAAGACATTCTCAGAAAACCTCATGAGGTATTCTTTAGGACAGTACACTAATCAAAATGAGACCTTTTATTTCTGCAAGTTTTGTTAGCTTTTATATTTTTGGAAACTCATCTGTTTTGTTTTGGTGATCAAATATTTTAACATACAATAGAAAATAATAGTCCTCCATCTTAGTGAAATAAAAAGATTGGGGTTTGAATTGGGATAGCTACTTTTTTTGGACTGAATGTTATTAATCCGGATTTTCTTTTTATTTCATTGATAAACACTTTTTAAAAAATTGTCAAAGAACCTCCTGTTACTCATTCTATAGCTTTTGCTTCTTTATTTATGCTTAGTTTATCAGTTCTCCTTTTCCTAGTTTTTCTTAATGATTTTCTTTCTTCTTAGAAAACAGATAATTTAGAAAATTCATTAAATAAGGAAAATTAGGGCTGAGTCTGACAACCCAAAGACAACTATGTTTATTTTGATGCATTTACTTGCATTTGCAAAATTTTGTGACAGTCATGTATAAGCTTTATCGACCACACGTGGGTATTAGACCAAACAGATGTGTTGTTTCAAATATACTGAATTATATAGTGGATTTCCTCTCTGATGTAGGTTATTATTTAAAATTTTAATCAACTCTACTATTGTTTATTCTTTCAAGTTGCACTATTTTTTACTTTGGGAATGTGGTGTGTAGAATCTCTTTTTTTGTTGTTATTCAAGTGAAGAAAATTTTTTGTGCTTTATTTGATTGATATTTTTGATGACCCATTGTACTAAAACAAAGTTTTACTTCTGTGATTCTACGTCTGTTAATTATACCTAATTTATTATAATAATCAATCCCACACTTTCTTTGTTCAGTCTCGATCCTTCGGATTTGTCGTGTGGAACACCATCATTTCAAAGTGCAATTCTATTTCTGTCTATATTTTCCTTGCAAGGTATGCTGGTATTCTTAGACTTTTTGCTGTTTACTATAACTTTGATTATTCTTTCAAGCAGTGAGATAGCCACTCTCAGTTTCCTTTCTTCTTTTTTGACAGGGACCATTGAAAATGTCTGCTGCATTTGCTGCATTATTGCTTCTGCTTTATGTTTCAAATTTTTGTCTGTGGGACTCTTAACTCCCCGACCAGGGATCGGAACGGCACCCACTGCTTTGGAGCTGAAGCCTTCACCACTAGACCACTTGTCAAGCCCTCCCTCAGTGTTTTCCCCAGACGTGTCCCTCGGCACATGTATTGGTTTCCTGGGACTACCTTAACAAAGGGCCACAGACCAGGCGGTTTACACAACAAAGGTTTGTTGAGTCACAGTTCTCCAGGCTCAGTCCAAGATCACGGTGTTGGCAGACTCAGTGGCTGCTAAGAGCTGTGAGGAAAGGAGTGGTTCCGGGCTTCTCTCCTCGGCTTGCAGACATGCGTCTTCTCCCAATCTCTCTTCGTACTGTCTTACTTCTGTGTGTCTATGTCCACATTTGCCCCTTTATAGGGTCACCAGCAATACCGGATCAGCGCCCGCCCTGATGATCTCATTTCAACTTGATTATCTCTGTGGAGACCTGTCTCCTGATAAGGTCACATTCTGAGATACTGGAGGTTAAGACTTCAATGAATGAATTTAAAACATTAAACATTCAGAGGATGATGTTTTGAGGGAGATACTCAATTCAGCCATTCACTTCAGCAAATCTTTATTAAGTACCCAGTGTGGATTGGGTTCAATAATCAAACTAGTCACACACTTTTCTTGCATCTCCTTGGAAAATTATCTTTGTTTTTGCTATTCTTTCTTCTTTCATTCATTGGGTTTTTAGAATGTGCTTTAAGCTTGTTATATCTTGAGATGATGATCATCTTATCTAATTTGGTTACTTTTCTCACATTTTTAAACATTAAGTATTTAAACACAATATTTACTATTTACTTATGTAGGCTTCTCATACAAACTGGTGAGCTTTCTCTCCTTCTGGGGGTGACGAGGAGTCAGAAAGTTTTCTGTGAAGGTGCCGTGCATCGGCAGTGTACGTGAGCATGTATTTTCTTTTACATACATTGGGCTTCCTGATAAGATCTTGTTTGAAGAAAGCCATGAGTTCCCTGTCTGTGTTACCTTTCCCAGGTAATCTAGGGGGATGGGTGCACCCATCCCCTCACTGCAGGGAACATTGACTGTTTATGACCCACTGCTGCCCCCCTGGTCCAAAGAATTGCCCTTGGCATGGAGCTGCTTGGAGGTTATACCCCTCTCAGCCACCCCCAGTCAATGGGATACAAAAGGCTGACCCCTTGCCTAATGCATAATTGACTCTGGTGTAGGCTCCCAGGCTCCCTGGGGATCCAACTGAAGCTAGGCTCCAGCTGAGACAGCATCCTTGTCCTTTTTAAGGTTTTTCATCCTTCCCTATCCTTCTTCTCTTATTCCTCCTCTCCAAGAGCATTTCCTCCGTAAATCACTTGTGCAAGAATCTCCATCTCAGCTTCTGTGCTAGGGAACTTCTATTCTAGGAAAACTTTCTTTAGACAAAAGGGTTCCACAACTAGATATTGAGTAAAAATCATAGCTCTAATATAAATACGTTGTTGAGACATCTACCAGGGTAGGTGGAATCCCAGGTGGTTCTAGGAAAGAAGTTAGAACTCGTATTTCAGTGATCTTGCTGTCTTCTGAGAAAGAAGCCACTGGAGACCACTTTTAATCAACAGATATGAGATGAACCATATAACTAACCATTATTGTGGGGAAGTTCCAGACCAGTGAATACCATCCAATCAATGGAAGGATATGCATCAGACTCTGATATGAGATTGTCAAATGTCTTCTGTGCTGCTGCTGCTGCTGCTGCTGCTAAGTTGCTTCAGTTGTGTCTGACTCTGTGCGACCCCATCCCTGGGATTCTCCAGGCAAGAACACTGGAGGGGGTTGCCATTTCCTTCTCCAATGCATGAAAGTGAAAAGTGAAAGTGAAGTTGCTCAGTCATGTCCGACTCTTAGCAACCCCATGTACTGCAGCCCACCAGCCTCCTCTGTCCATGGGATTTTCCAGGCAAGAGTACTGGAGTGGGGTACCATTGCCTTCTCCAAATGTCTTCTCTAGGGAGAATTAATTATGAGTCCTTCTCATAAATATGTTTTTATTTTTGTTTCCTCTGATGGGAATTCAAAGACCTGAGGTTGGGAGGCCTTAAACTCAGGAGAGAAAGAGAACAAGGAAGAGAAAGGAAGCAGGTCAGAGGCACATGGTGGGAGGTGGGCAGCCGAGAAGGTGTGGTAAAAGCTTTCTCCAACTGGGCATCTCATGGTTCCATCAAACACAAGTGCAAAACGAAAGCATCTTGTCCCTAAATCAACCTGTTCTTCTTCCCTAGCTCACTAGATAATGTGACCATCTATCCACTCCTTGTCTTTTCCCAGACAGTTATCCTCTTTTCACTGTAGTCTTTCCCATGACTTCTGATTCTCAGAAACCAATCTAACAATCTAACAATTGTGTCAATTGTACCTTTTTAAATATTTCTCTGGTCCATTCACTCTTCTCCACCATTTCTACCAATCCTGTCTCGGCTACCATTACATCATACCTGGACTATGCAATAGATTCCTAATGGGTCCATTCTCTACACTATAGCCACCGTGTCTTCTGAAACACAAATCTGACTTCTGCTATTGTCCTGCTTAAAACCCCATAGTAGGTCTCCATTTCCCTCAGGATGAAGGGAATATATATATGCCAAAATGTATATCGTAACCCACATGACCTTGCTTTATTTGGACTCAGCCTATGAAAATACTTTAAAAATCATTTTAAAGTGAAGTTTATTCATAATGTTCTGTTAGTTTCTGATATACAGCAAAGTGATTCAGTTATATATATATATATATATATATATATATATATTTCTTTTCAGATTCTTTTCCATTATAGGTTATTATAAGATACTGAATATAGTTCCCCATGCTATATGATGAGATGTTGTTTATTTTATGTTATGTATACTGGTATGTTTCTATTAATCCCAACTCCTGTCTTATCACTCTGTCCATGTTTCCCCTTTGATAGCCATAAATTTGTTTTCTATATCTGTCAGTCTGTTTCTGTTTTACAAAACAGATAAGTTCATTTTTTAGAGTCCGCATATAAGTGATATCCTATGATATTTGTTTTACTTACTTCACTTAGTGTGATAATCTCTAGGTCCATCCAGGTTGCTGTAAATAGCATTATTTCTTTCTTTTCTATGGCTGAATAATAGTCCAATATATATATACATACACGCACGCACCACATCTTCACATCTTTATCCATTCATCTGTCAACAGACATTTAGGGTGCTTCCAGGTCTTGGCTATTATAAACAGTGCTGCTAAGAATACTGGAGTACATGTATTTTTATTGTTTATTGCACTACTTTAAAATTGTCTTAAGTTGGAATATAATTAGTCTATAATGTGTTCATTTCTGCTATACAACAACATATGCACTATTATTGTTCATAGAATTCATATGGATATATGCTGTGCTGTGCTTAGTTGCTCAGTCGTGTCTGACTCTTTGCCACCCCTTGGATTGTAGCCCACCAGGCAACTCTGTCCATGGGGATTCTCCAGGCAAGAATACTGGAGTGGGTTGCCTTGCCCTCCTCCAGGGAATCTTCCCAACTCAGGGATTGAACCCAGGTCTCCTGCATTGCAGGCAGATTCTTTTCTGTCTCAGCCACCAGGGAAGCCCATGAATACTGGAGTGGGTAGCCTATCTCCAGGGGATCTTCCCAACCCAGGAATTTATCCGGGGTCTCCTGCATTGCAGGTGGATTCTTTACCAGCTGAGCCACCATAACATGGAATAATTATGTAAAAGCATATTGATGTCTAAGGAAAGATTGAATCTTCAGTTCTTTCTCTTTCTCTCTCATCTATTATCCATTATGTGAATTAAAAAGATTGTGTTCCTTACTACAGTTTTTATCTTTTATTAATCATCTCTAGAGCAGGAATTGGCAAAGTATAGCCTATAAACAAAATCTGGCTCATGCCTTGTTTTCATGAGTAAACTTTTGTGGGAACACAGCCATGCCCATTCATTTCAACATTATCTATGGCTGCATTTTTGTGACCAGGACAGAATTGAATAGTTGTGACAAAGACCTCAAGGCCTGCAAAGTCTAAAATATTTATTATCTTACCCTGTTACAAAAAGTTTACTGACCCCTGTACTGGAGTCTCATTTAATTCTACAGCAGTCTTGTAAGACATGTATCATGGTTCCATTTAAGCTATAACGGTGCTGGAATACATAGCAAGGTCAAGGTCACGTAACAATGCCAGGATCCAATCCCAAGTCGAAAATTCCACTATTTGTGCTCAGCCTCTTTTATATACACAATGCCACAAATCTTACAAAAAATGCTCTCATTCCTCTTTTTGAGATGAGAAAACCAAAGCTTTGTAATCTGTCCAAGTTATATAGCTGATGAGTAGAAGAGTGGGAATTTGAACCTATGTTAGTCTAAAGTGTCATTTCTCAGCCTCTACATACTACCAGGTAACCCTGCCTCCTGCCTGGAAAATTCCATGGACACAGGAGCCTGGAAGACTACAATCCATGGGGTCGCAAAGAGTCGGACATAACCCTGGGACTTTCACAACCCTACCTCTAAAAATGTATTCCTTCTCAAAGTTTTTTGAAGAGCCATGATTTGATCCTAGGTTTAGAAAAAAATTGTCATGAAATTAATACTGAATTCCATTCCCTTCAGATACAAAGGTAAGGAAAACAGCTGATGGGGTTGGCATTGTTTTACAGATATGTTTTTGTACTTCCTGTGCTGGGATTTTCTAATCCATAAACCATTTGAGGATATCATTTACCAAACAAAACTTGTTAAAACTGAGCTGATTCATTGCACAATAGTCCTATTCTTCCCCCTATTTTTTTTTTTTTTTTGCAGATTAGCAGGCAATAGATGCAAAATTACTTCTTATACAAATTCACTATGTAATCCCATCAGATTGACTAGAAGCATACAGTTTAAACAGGAAATTGGGGACTTGCTTGGTGGTCCAGTGGTTAGGACTTTGTGCTTCCAATGCAAGGAGCATGGATTTGATCTCTGGTCAGGGAACTAAAATCCTGTGCAGTGTGGTCGAAAAGAAAAAAATTTTTTAAAAAAGAAATAAGCTGTTTAAGACTCTCCCTCCTGTATTTCTTTCTGACCTTCGAACATGTAACACTACAAAGTAATCATCACTTTATGATGTCCAAAGAGTCTCATTTTATCAAAGTACAGCTAGGATGTATGGGACAAGGAGGAAATCCACATTTGATCGGTGCAGTGTTGGGTTGTAATTCCATCTGGCTTTGTGGGAATGAATTGGCAGCCAGATGGAAGTGAGTAGAACTAGAGAGACTGTGTCAACAGTGGGAATAGAAAAAGAGGCTGTGATAAAGACAGAGAAAGAAACAGAAATTCCCCTTGCAGATTTTCATGGGGGTTTTGCGGGTGCAGGCAAGGAAAGTGACACAGACGTAGACAGGGGCATGACTGTGAGCCCAGGCCTCACGGAGGTACTCTGTGTGAGGTTATCATTGTGCTTGTTTCACACCTGGGAGAACAGAGGCTTCGTGTGATGTCTCACCCAGGGAAGTAGGGAGAGAGAAGGGCACACACAGCAGGACTGGTTAACAGAACTGGTGCCTTTGAGCACCTGCCCATCACATGACAGCAACAGCCTCTGAGGTGAAATCTTCCACCCATGGGCTCGTATGCCTCGTAATGCATTTTGTCTCCGTGTCGGTTTGTTTTTATCCCAATAAGAATGAGCCGTGTGGGCTTGCTTTCCATCACAGACAAGAATGCATTTGCCTGTTGCTTGTTATGCTTCTTCTAAGAAGTGGCATTTTTAGATCTGGAGCTCATACTGCAGAGGGCAGGAAAGAAAGAGAAAAATACTCCTGGGACAAAGAGTTCCCTTCTAATTATGTTATGAGGGGTTGCTGTTGACTCCCCCGGCTGCCTTGAATCAAGCCTTGGGATCCTTAACAAATGGCAGGTGAAATTCACACCAGGCAGTCTGCCGGGGTTGAAAACTGACACCAATAATTCCCAGTGGACTATTTTTGCAAAGGTATAAAGTTTGTTTTCTTAAATTACTTTGAACACAATTCCCATGATTTTAGAGGCTCTTTTAACAGGACCTAAAAGATCTGGCAGAAGGTAGGGGAGGAGCTTACGATGATCAGAAGGACTTTTAAAATTAGTTACATCAATCTTAAGTACTCAAAACATTGCTCCTGTAATTGTCATGCTTTTTTCTTCATAAGCCACTGCAGCAGGACAAATAACAGATCGCTTATTCTGCCAGCTTCCACACACCACTGAAAAAAATAATTTGCAGAGCTAGTGGGGGGAGTCTATGCTGCATTGAATGAGAGAAAAATCAGGTGATGTTTCATTTGTATTAGCTAGAAAAACAAAGAAATAAATTCATGAAACAAAAATATAGACTATGAAATCAACCTTGAATATTCATTAGAAGTACTGATGCTGAAGCTGAAAGTCCAATACTTTGGCCACCTGATGTAAAGAGCTGACTCATTGGAAAAGACCCTGATGTTGGGAAAGAATGGGGCAGGAGAAGAAAGGGACGACAGAGGATGAGATGGTTGGATGGCATCACTGACTCAATGGACATGAATTTGAGCAAACTGGGAGATAGTGAAGGTCAGGGAAGCCTGGTGTGCTGCAGTCCATGGGGTCGCAAAGAGTCAGATACAACTGAGCGGCTGAACAACAACATTACAATAGGGAACATTTGTGATTAGAGAGGCTGACAAGATGACTCTTACTGGCCACTGGAAAATGCCACTAATGTGAAGGAAAGTGACCCAATGGGCTGTTTTTCTGCCTTGTTTGAACAAGTTTTGCCTGTGTGTGGTTACAACAGTGTGGTATACCTACAGGTTTGCTAGTTTGGTGAGCTTCTAGGATTTCCAGCAAACATTGACACTGTTTTACAACTCCTATGATTAATAAAAAAGATGATTTAAGAAATAGCTGATAGTAGAAAGAAGACACATAAAGCGTGTGCAGATTGTATTTTTTTTAATTTTGCTATTTGTCAGTGCTAGAGTAATCAAAATGTCTCACAAGTGAGAATGCAGAGGCTTCTAATGAAGGCAGGCTGGATCTCGACATGCTTGGGGTTGTTGCTGCTGAAGAATGTCTCCCAGCAGCCTGTCAACTGGTGCCTGAAATAGTGCCACCCGATTCATGCCTTTGGATTTGGGGTGGCTGTTAAAGAGCCAGTGCCCACAAGGCATACAACCTTAAGTCTAGGCTAAGTTATTCATGAAGGGCCTCTGTCCCCGGTGTGGCAAGTGATTGGCTGGGGAGGGTTCTGGGTGGGCAGAGAGTCATCAGGTGGCACCTGGGAGAAGAAGAAGCTCTGAGGGTGCCAGCAGGTGTCCTAACAGAGCCAGGGTGGGCTGACTTCACCCATTTCACTGTTTCCTAGCCTGGTAATCAAATCAAGGATGACAACATAATGCTGAGACACTTGCTCAGCGGTTACCTGCAAAGTCAGAGAACCAAGAAAGTGCCTCTGGATTTCAAAGGCCTCCTACCCTTGTTATTTGTAGAGCTGGGTGGAAAACCACCCAGGACCTAAGAAAAAATCCACTGTTGACAAGATCTTGACTTCTGGGTTGACTAGCATTGTCAATCAGGAAGCTTTGGCCCCGGTGTGAAAGAACAGATTGAACCGTGATCTTCGCAGAGTGATGGAGGCAAGGAAAACCAGCAGATGGTTGGCAGTGATGTGGCCAAGGCGTTGACAGCAACAGAGCCCGGGGCTCGCAGTTCCTTAGTCAGCTGAGGCCCTGCGTACTGCACAGACGAGGGAGTGGGCTGTCCCAGGGTCGTGTCAGGACACGCATGGAGCCCGAGTCCCAGGCTGAGCAAAGCAGATTTTCCCTAATCTCTTCAGCACATGGTCCTGCGGGTGCAGCCCTAGAGAGCTTCACAAATGGCCTAAGAGGATCTCTAATGGTTTGTACAATTGCATACTCCTAGGATATTTTCTGAAATTTTAGGGGCAATTTTCAGTCTTTAACAAATTAGGAAAGATTCCTGTGTATGAAAGTTGTCTTCAGATATTGACTGTCTAGGTCGGTTTTAAAGTTTTTTTAAATTTTATTTTGATGCTTGATTATGGTGGTATAAAGGGATAAAACTGGACCTCATAAGAAAACCTTATACACAAATAATTCCCAATTGGGAGAGAAGGTGTTGGGGGCTACACACACACACACACATACACATATACACACACATAGTTATAACGTGTATACTCATATACACACTAGTTTCCAACTACAAATATTCTGATAGATCCCACCCCCGTCCCCAACCCTTTCAACTTGTTTCATGACTGTTTTGGCTATACTTGTATTTATTTATAATTCATTTATTTAAAAAAATTAAAATAATAAAACTTACTTAAACTAAAAGAACCCAATTCTCCCATTTCTTCTACTGCTTCACCACCACCTCCCCATAATCAGATTGAATAATCTAATATAATTGCATTTAGGTGTGGGAAACAGAAAATACATCTTCAGTGGCTTAAACAAAAAGAAAATAACTTTTCTCACTTGAGAGATCTGGCATTGGTGGGTTTTGGTTCAGCAGGGAGACAATGGGAGGGCCCCTATTGTGTGATTTGCTTGACCCTTTCCTTCATAAACGCAAGAAAGCTGCCGTAGCTCAAGCCATCACATCCATAAGGAGGAAAGGGAAGTGGGAATAGGATCATGCCAACTACCAGCATCTGCCTGGGAAGACTTCTGCTTATGTATCATGGATCTGAATTGAGTCCCTTGGGTATCTGCACTTCAGTGAGGAATTTGTAGTAGGAAGGTCTAAGGAGAAGTGGGGGAGGCTTGGGGTGGCCATTTAAAGAGTTTGTTGCAGTTACAGCCTGGGTGGGAGGAGAGTTTGGGGGAGAATGGATACGTATACATGCATGGCTGAGTCTCTTTGCTCTTCACCTGAAACTATCACAACATTGTTAATCAGTTACACCCCAATACAAAACAAAAAGTTAAAAAAATAAAGTTGGTTGCCTTTGTAATTACCCATGTGATAAAAGAGTCTGCCGTAATTAGTTTCCACTATGGTCAGAAAATGACCAACTCTGATTGAGTGACCCTCACAATTGAGATGGCTCTTTATTCTGCTTCTAAGGTAAGGTTTCATTGCTAGATGTGGGCACTGAACTTTGATCCTTAGGGACATCATCTAAAAGTGTATTTCTATGAAGTAAGAAATAGGCTGGAGAAGAGGCCTGGAGTGGTTGCAAAGTCCAGACTTTAAATCAAGAAGGCAGAAATGCCTTGTCCTTTTTAGTAATGTGAAATCCTGAGCATGTCTTGGAGGCCATATCTCTATGTTCAAGCAGTTCTTGTACATATTCACCTTTGCAGAAAACTAATGAAGAGTGAAGACTTGGTGTCTAACAATGGTTCCCTGGGTGGGACAGCAGTAACTGTAGGATCTCTGGGTAGCTTTGGCCTTGGTAAACCACACACAGTTGTGATGAGCAGTTTTGAAGGAATCCTCCAAGAATACACCAAAACAGAAATCAAAACAGTGTGCCCACAATTATGAACTACTGAGAAACAGTATGAGCTCTGGATTCCAGTTCTGTTTTGCTACATCCAACTGTGTGAGTTGGGCTTCCCTGATGGCTCAGTGGCAAAGAATCTGCCTGCAATGCAGTAGATGCTGGTTCAATCCCTGGGTCAAAGAAGGAGGCAATGGCAACCCACTTCAGTATTCTTGCCTGGGAAATCCTATGGACAGAGGAGCCTGGTGGGCTACAGTCTCTGGGGTCACAGAGTCGGATATTACTGAGCAACTAAGACTTTCACTTTCAGAAGGGTGGGTCACTAACATCCAAAGGATATTATTTCCACATAAGTGAAATGATGAGTTGGATTAGGAGATAATTTTTTAAATATAAAGGATAATGATGTTCCCATAAAGGCCAAACATTAATCTGTATTTTTAATTAGGTGGATTATAGAATATATGGTTTAAGATTGGATATCATCCATTAAAATTGACTCAGTTGCAATTAAAAAAAAAGAGTAGCATTACCCCAATTTTTTTTAAATAGAAGTTTCATTTCCTGCATTCCTTACAGTTTAAAAAATATGACCAGCTTGGCTGACTATGAGAGCACATGAGTCTGTTTAATTGGCAGCAGTGAATATGTACATTTAAATACTAATTCAAACAGTATAACCTCCAACTAACTGCTGCTCAACAGTTATCAAAATTTCCACTGAGATTATATTTATGAACTGCCAAATCTACATTTCTAACCCAGATTTCTCTGTTGAAGAAATTGAACTGCCCACTGAATATTTCTATGAAGAAAGTCCACTCTGAGTTTAAGATGGAGTTCACTTCTCCTGCAAACCTGCTTCTCTTTCTGACTCTTCTACTTCTTTGAGAGAACCCACCATCCCGCCTCTTGATTTCCTCTTCTAAATATCTGTCTCCCTGAATCTTCTTGTTTACCACCCCCGCCATCATCCATCCTGGCTGCTTTAACCACTTGTGTGATTAAGAAGCAGCCACCCAACCTGGTTTCTCCCATTCTAGTCCCCATTGCAATCCATCCTCACAATCTTGCTGAAACAGAACTATCATTATTCTTTCATTCACCACATATTTATTGAACGTTTCCTGCATGACTGCCTCTGTTCCAATGGCTGGAATTCAGTAGCACCCAAAACTAAGTCCTAGTCTTCATGGAACTTAACATTGCAAGAGAGACAGACAAGAAATTAACAAATGGATATATACTAAAATGATGGGTGGGTTGAGTGCTATGAAGGAAAGCAAGGGAGCCATATTTTTAGGTAAGGAGGTCAAGGAAGGTGTTTCAAGGGTAATATTACCTTCAGAATGAAGTAAGAAAGAAAACTAGGTGATCATCAGAGGAAAGGATGTTCCAGAATGAGGAAGACCTAAAGTAAAGAGCTTTCTTGGTAAGCTCAAAGAGACCAGTGAGGTTGGAGTGGAGTCAGCCTTTGGTAAGTGGAGGAAAGGAGGCCGCGGAGGTGATGAGGGACCAGATATCTAGAGGCTGTCCAGCCGCTGAAAACTGTTTAGCCAGAGAGGAGGTGACCTGACTCATGTTTCATCCATCACTTGCTCTATTGAGTAGAAAATAAACTTTGTACAAGGGATCAAGAATGGCCCGAAAGAGATCAGTAAGGAGGGTTTTGCAGAGTTTTTGCAAGAAATAATGAAGAGTTTATTTCAGTTCAGTTCAGTTCAGTTGCTCAGTTGTGTCCGACTGTTTGTGACCCCGTAAATCACAGCACACCAGGCCTCCCTGTCCATCACCAACTCCCAGAGTTCACTCAGATTCATGTCCATCGAGTCAGTGATGCCATCCAGCCATCTCATCCTCGGTCGTCCCCTTCTCCTCCTGCCCCCAATCCCTCCAGCATCAAAGTCTTTTCCAATGAGTCACCTCTTTGCATGAGGTGGCCAAAGTACTGGAGTTTCAGCTTTAGCATCATTCCTTCCAAAGAAATCCCAGGGCTGATCTCCTTCAGAATGGACTGGTTGATCTCCTTGCAGTCCAAGGGATTCTCAAGTCTTCTCCAACACCACAGTTTAAAAGCGGCAATTCTTTGGCTCTCAGCCCTCTTCACAGTCCAACTCTCACATCCATACATGACTACTGGAAAAACCATAGCCTTGACTAGACGGAGCTTAGTTGGCAAAGTAATGTCTCTGCTTTTGAATATGCTATCTAGGTTGGTCATAACTTTTCTTCCAAGGAGTAAGCGTCTTTTAATTTCATGGCTGCAGTCACCATCTGCAGTGATTTTGGAGCCCAAAAAAATAAAGTCTGACACGGTTTCCACTGTTTCTCCATCTATTTCCTGTGAAGTGATGGGACCGGATTCCATGATCTTCGTTTTCTGACTGTTGAGCTTTAAGCCAACTTTTTCACTCTCCTCTTTCACTTTCATCAAGAGGCTTTTTAGTTCCTCTTTAGTTCCTCTGCCATAAGGGTGGTGTCATCTGCATATCTGAGGTTATTGATATTTCTCCTGGTAATCTTGATTCCAGCTTGTGTTTCTTCCAGTCCAGCGTTTCTCATGATGTACTCTGCATATAAGTTATATAAGCAGGGTGACAGTATACAGCCTTGATGTACTCCTTTTCCTATATGGAACCAGTCTGTTGTTCCATGTCCAGTTCTAACTGTTGCTTCCTGACCTGAATACAGATTTCTCAAGAGGCAGGTCAGGTGGTCTGGTATTCCCATCTCTCTCAGAATTTTCCGCAGTTTATTGTGATCCACACAGTCAAAGGCTGTGGCATAGTCAATAAAGCAGAAATAGATGTTTTTCTGGAACTCTCTTGCTTTTTCAATGATCCAGCGGATGTTGGCAATTTGATCTCTGGTTCCTCTGCCTTTTCTAAAACCAACTTGAACATCTGGAAGTTCACGGTTCATGTATTGCTGAAGCCTGGCTTGGAGAATTTTGAGCATTACTTTACTAGCTTGTGAGATGAGTGCAATTGTGCGGTAGTTTGAGCATTCTTTGGCATTGCCTTTCTTTGATAAAATATGCATAGCAGACAATTTACCATTTTAACCACTTCTAAGTATACAGTTCACTGGCATTAAATATGTTCATATTGTTATGTAACCATCACCACCATCCATCTCTGAAAGAGTTTGCATCTTCCCAAACTGAAACTCTGTACCCATTAAACAGTAACTTCCTATTCCCTCCTCCCCCAAGTCCCTGGTAACCACCGTTTTACTTTCTGTCTCTATGAATCTGACTGTCCTAGTTACCTCATATAAGTGGAATCATATACTATCTCTCTTTTTGTCTCTAACCTGTTCACTTAGTATAATGTCTTTAAGATTCATCCATGTAGTAGCATGTGCCAGAATTTCCTTCTTTTTTAAGACCAAATAATATTCCGCTGTATGTATAGACTATGTTTTGTTTATCCACTCATCTTGATGGACACTTGAGTTGTTTCCATCTTTTGGCTATTGTGAATAGTGGTGCTATGAACATGGGCATATAAATGCATATTCAAGACCTAGCTTTCAATTTTTTTGGTATCTACAGAAGTGGAATTAATGGATCATATGGTAATTCTTGTGGATTTCTTTGAATGTAGAGATCATAAGAATCTACTTCTCTGTGTAAAATATTTCAGCGGTTTTCCGCTGCCTTCAGGACAAAGTCCAAAGTCAGGTCAAACATCCTGCCTGATCTCACCCTTTGACAATCTCTCACAATCCTCTACCCCCACATTCTAAATTCTAGTGAATTTCTTTGAATCTGTAGAGGAGGCCATGCTGTTTCCTCCTCTGAAAACCGCTCCTCCCCACAGCTGATCTAAGCTTATCCCTAGTTCTCCCTTACAGAGCATCTCCATCCTGTGTGGCCCCCATGGACCTTGCTTTTCCCCCGTCACACACATCACCCATCCTTGCAGGGCTGACATAGATTGATTTGTCTGTGCTGCCCCCGAGATGGTAAGTGCTGTGTTGCCCCAGACTGATATATGTAGAAAGAGTACTGAATCAATGAACAAAAGAGGATATACAATAAAATGACGATCTGTCCTTCCTCAAAACGTGGTACTTTAGAACATGAGTGACACACAAAAATACCTCTAGGGGCCAGACAACCTAAATGTGTGATGTTGAGCACGGGAGGTTTAATAAAGTAGAAAATGGTGGGACCTGCGGTCTTCTAGAGCTGTACTGCCCAGTAGGGTCACCACGAGACACACATGACTATGTACATTAAAATTAAATTAAATTTAAATTCCGTTATTCTACTAAACCAGCCACGTTTCGCATACTTAGTAGGTTGCTGCCTTGGACTGTCAGCTACCGCACTGGACAGTGCAGATAACAGAGCATGTTCATCACAGCAGAAAGTTTTTTTACCAAGGCTCCTCCAAGGAGTACATGTCCCACCTGGAGGCATTCAAATTAAAAAAACTTAAACACCATGCTGGCCAAGCAAAGTACTTTGGCACCCAGTTTCTAACCCCTGCTCTCAAAAATGAATCTTCTGGCAAAGCCAGACACTTGGAGACCAAAGCACAGGGATGTGTCTTTGTGGAAATGAGGGTCTCTTATGAATGAGAGAATGACAGCGAGGATGTTAATTACTCCACTACCGTGGTGGTTGTCGCTTTCTGAAAACCCTGGGGGAAGTTTCCCTTGGATCTTAGTGTCAGGAAGAGTTGTGTGTTTTTCCATCACAGTCTGATTCTGTGATTGATCAAATTTCCTTGTTTTGCATTGGCTGCTAAAGGTTTCCCTAGTGAATCTAATTTACTTTAGTATTATGGTATTCTGTTGTAAACATGTACTACAATTTAATTCCCCACCCCATTATTGAGAGATCCTTCAGTTGTTGCCTTTTTTCCCTATTACAAACGATGTTAACGGATGTCCCTGTCCATATATCTTCACGCTGCTGTGGGAGAGTGTGCAGAGAAATGAAACGGAAGTGCCAGGTGGGAAGGTATGCTTATCTTTAACTTTGAGATGTTGCCAAATCGCCCTCTGAAGCTCTTGTACCAATTTACATTCCCACCAGCTGTGTGGGAAAGTGAGAATTTCACTTTCACATCCTGATATCATTTGGAATTGTTACCATTTTTGCCAATATGATGGCCTTACCTATCTCCTTGTTGTCTGCCCTCTGCATTTCCCCCAACTCTTTGTGGGGGGAAACCACTTATTCATCTAATTCTGGTTCCTCTTCTGAGAGTTCCCAATACATATCCTTTGTGCATTTTCTTTTGGGTTATTTATTATCTTCTTATGGTCGGATGGGAACCAGGTACATTTTAAAAATAACAGCTTTATTGGGATCTGATGCACAAAGCCGTAACATTCCTCCCCTTCAGAGTGTACAATACAGTGGTTTTCAGTCTATGCACAGAGTTGGGCAACCATCGCCACTGTCTGGTTTCAGAACATTTTCATCATCTCCAAAAGAAGCCTTGCACCCCAAGCAGCCTCTCCCACTTCTCCCCATCTCCACCCTCCAGACCTAGGCAACTGCCAGTCTCCTTTCTGACTCTACAAATACGCTTATCGTGGATATTTCCTATAAATGGAATCATATAATAAAATTAAGGGCTTCCCTGGTGGCTCTGTGATAAAGAATCCACCTATAATTCAGGAGACAAAGGATGCTCAGGTTCGATCCCCAGGTCGGGAAGATCCCTTGGAAGAGAGCATGGCAACCTACTCCAGTATTCTTGCCTGGAAATCCCATGAACAGAGGAGCCTGGTGGGTCACAGACTGTGGTGTCACAAGAGTCGGACACGACTGAGTGACTGAGCACCATAATAAAATCCATTTTGAAATAATATGGAGGTATAAGTAAACAGTTATTTTAATGGTTAATAGTTCTGTGTTTTTGAATTATGACAGTGTCTGTTCATGCTTAGATGCTTTTTACTTGCATCTAAATCTAGTTTTTCCCCCTCTAACAAGAATGATGAACAAATATATATATATATATAATTTTAATTTTGCCTTCCCGATCCTTGTCATTATTCACCTTCAAGGATTCCCAGAGATCAAAATCTCCTCCTTTGGAAAGCATTGGCCTGAAGTAAATCACAATCTAAACACAGCCCTGTAAGAGCAGGGCTAAAATTCAGTTCTGTTTACATTTGGCTGAACTAAAAGGGGTCATTTCAAGAAAGAGTCAAAGACTAGAAAAGGAAATGGCCTGGAATGAGTCTAAAAGACTTAATGTTTAAAAACTGGGGAACTCTAAGGGAACTTCCAGCTATTATCAACTGCATGATTGAAAAGGATTCAACTGTTAGGGTAACCATCCACATCAGTCCTTTAAGGGTAAACAGCACAAAGTATATACTTAGGTGTATGCATAACAGTGTGCAGTGCAGGAATGAGAACACCGACCAGAAAATTCCTCTAGGAAATACATTCCTTGAGAGCTCACGTTGGGGGTGGGGAGAAGAAAGGATGGTCTGTGTTGAATGAGAACCAGGATTTTTCAGCTCATGAGGTGAAAAGGATTGGGTTAAATAGCAATGAAAGTTAAATCTAATCATAAGTCAAATATAATGTTCACAAATTTTGTTTTTCCAATCGCTCCAAAGCAAACAATGAGTGGTGGTTATTGGTTTTCTTTGCATATTCTGATAGAAAGAGTGGTATGTTTAATTGCGTGGATTTAAAGTTCAAAAGCATGTTATTTTCCGTGGGAGTTGTCTTCCTAGTTTTCTACTGGGTTTTAGGAATCCAAGTTATTCTAACATTCAATGTTAATGTGGAGGGTTGTTTTTTTTTACCCCTAGAATGTAAACACTTACAGAGGAATTATAACTCATCCAGCATTCACACATGCCCACAAGGGCTTGACAAATGTGATCTGCTACCAGACAGAGATAATGATTGCAGATATTGTTATACAGGCTGCCATCTCCTCCCAAGGAAATAAATGTATATCAAGGTCTTCTGGGCATGCGCTAGATCTCAATATAAATGGGATTATAAAATAAATGCAGTATGTTTCCTAGACTTGAAATTTCTATTTCTCACTGGTTCGCCTCTTCTGTTTATCCTGTTTTTAACAAGAAAACTGACTAATCCTCCTGTGGTTTACTGAAGTAAGAATGAGGAGGGTCACAAAACATAGACTGTAACACTTCAGTAACCTCAACGAAGTGTGGGAGTACAATCTAAACTTAAGAATAGTTTTAAAGAACTATGGTTTGTGACTTTCTGGCTCATACGTGAACTAAGGCTTCAGGCAAGGTATTTCCAAGTTAAGGGCCTCCTGCTCTGTGTTTATGTCCCATCTGTGGGCTTCCCTGGTGGCTCGGTGGTAGAGAATCTGCCTGCCAATGCAGGAGACACGAGTTCGATCCCTGACCTGGGAAGATCCCGCATGCCTCGGGGTACCTAAGCCCGTGCGCCTTGGCTATTGAGTCTGTGCTCTAGAGCCCAGAAGCCACAACTGCTGAAGCCCGAGCATCGTAGAGCCTGTGCTCCGCAACAAGATAAACCACTGCAATGTGAAGCCAGTGCTTGCCGCAAAGAAGTGTAGCCTCCACTTACTGCAACTAGAGAAAAACCCAAGCAACCTAGCACAGCAAAAAACAAATATGTAAAATTAAAAAAGCCCCTGGGGGCTCAGCTGGTAAAGAATCTGTCTGCAATGGGGGAGACCTGGGTTTGATTCCTGGGTTAGGAAGACCCCCTGGAGAAGGGAACAGCGACCCACTCCAGTATTCTGGCCTGGAGAAATCCATGGAGTCTATAGTTCATGGGGTTGCAGAGAGTCAGGCATGACTGAGCAACTTTCACTTTTACTTTCAAAAAAATATTTATGTCCCATTTGTGATGGGTGGTGCAGTGTGCTAACATGCTTACAGCTGGTAGTTTGGGCAAATAGAAGTGAAAATATGATCAACCTTTTTTTTAAAATTCAAGTGTTTATCGAGACTTTTTTTTTGAAGAAATGATCTATAGTATGGCTTCTTTGGTAGACTTACACACTTCAAAGTATTTAAATTGCCAAGGTTCAGTCAATAATATTGAAGGTTTGCACCCCAGGCACTTACCAAAGAACTCAGCACTTAATTGGCTGCCAAAAGCACAGTGGAAGCAATTAATATCGAGAGATGGTTTAAAGGGCATGTTACTTAATTATTCATTTTCCCAAATCCTTCCATTTCTGTTTCTGCATTCTATGGGACCTAAAAGTAACCATATTTTTCAATTGGGGTGGTTTTTCAGACTTTAATGTACCAGGTTCCTGGGCCCTGTCTACTCAAATTTTGAATGAGTTTTTCTGGGATAGGGTTTAGGAATTTGTATGTGTATCAACTAACACCAGCTTCCCCAGTGGTTCAGATGGTAAAGAATCTGCCTGCAATGCAGGAGACCTGGGTTTGATCCCTGGGTTGGAAAGATCCCCTGGAGAAGGGAATGGCAACCCAATCCAGTATTCTTGCCTGGAGAATTCTATAGTCAGAGGAGCATGGGAGGCTAGAGTCTGTGGGGTGGAAAAGAGTCAGACACAACTGACTAACACACACACACACACGCAAATAACACCAGGTGATTTTGACCCACGTGTACCAGTGACCATGTTTGAGAGACTGGATATGAATACATTGACTTTTCCTACACGTTGTGTTCTGATAGATTATTTGGAAGGTGGAATGCAATGCAATTGCCTACGAAGAAATTTTTGCATCTCCTGCAAAACTGTGGTTTTCATGATGCTAGTCAATATTTCTTATGGATCTTTTATATAAGAAATTATGTGACAAATTTGTCTGAGAATTAGTGAAGGAAAACGTTTTCCTCCGATGAAAAAATTAATTTTCTCCAATTAACAACCAAAAGAATTTTTTTTTCTTTTTGCCCTGGAAGATAATATAGGAAGCTCAGAGAACAAATAAGCATCCATTGCAAGTTTGCAGCTGAATTTTTTCCTTTCTTCTTCCTTAATACGGCTTCTGAGCATTCTGTCTGATCTAGGTTTCAGTTGTTTTGGTGTATATGTTGTAACAGTTGTTTAGTTGCTGAGTTGTGTCTGACTCGCTGTCCATGGGATTCTCTAGGCAAGAATACTGGAGTGGGTTGCCATGCCCTTCTCCAGGGGATCTTCCTGACCCAGGAATCAAACCTGTATCTACTGCCTTGCAGGCATTTTTTAAAAACCATATGAGCTACCAGGGAAGCCCAATAATAAAACAAGCAAAGCAATTAAAAATAACAAAAGATTTGAATAGACATTTCACTGAGGAACTTATATAGACGGCAAGTAAGCATGTGAAAAGATGCTCAACATTGTCACTAGGGAAATATATATTAAAACCACAATGAAATAAACCTACTGGAATTGGGGAAATAACAATAATAAAAAACTGATAATACCAAGTGCTATTGAGGGTCTAGAACAACTATCCTATATTGTTGGCAGGGATGTAAAATGGTGACAGTCTCTTTGGAAAACAGTCTGACATTTCCTTAAAAAGTTAAATACACTACCTGCTCCAATAATTTCACTTCTGTATGTTTATCCAAGAAAAATGAATACATAATGTTCACACGGAAACCTGCAGATGACAGATTTTGACGGCTTTGTTCATAATTGCCCGAAACTGAAAGCAGTTTAAATGTTCTACACACTGCTGGTTCTCCCATAAAACAGAAAAAGGAACAGACTACTAGTATATGCAACAAAATGGATGAATCCCAAATACGTTCTGCTAAGTGAAAGAAGCCAGGCTCAAAAGATCACATAGTGAATGATTTCATTTATATGACATGCTAAAAAAGCAAAACCTATAGGAACAGGAGACAGATCAATGATTGCCAGGGGCAGAGAGAGAGGCTGACTACACAGGGACACACGGAATGTTTCAGCAGACTGCCCTCACTGTTCTGTATCGTGATGATGACAGTGGCTACGTAACCATATGCGTTTGTCAAAGCTCAGAGAATTGTACACCATGCAGAGAAAATCTTGCCTGTGTGCGTGCTAGGTCGCTTCATTCGTGTCCAACTCTGTACGACCCTATGGACTGTCCCTGCCAGATTCCTGTGTCCAAGGGATTCTCCAGGCAAGGATACTGGAGTGGGTTGCCATTCGCTCCTCCAGGAGATCTTCCCGACTCAGGGATCGAACCAGCATCTCTTAAGTCTCCTGTATTGGCTGGCGGGTTCTTTAACATTAGCACTACTTGGCCACAAGTTTTCTTTTCCATAGCTCTGGTTACCTTCTTCCCTTCTAGCATATGTTACTTACTTATAATGGCTGTTGTTGACTGCCTTCATTTGATAGAATACTAACTCCCAATGGCAGGGGTCATTTGTATTTTTGTTCATGGATGTATCCCAAGCTCTCAGAATATACCTGGCACAGCAAAGGCAATCAATAAATATTTGTGAGTAATTGACATCTAATAATTAACGTTTATCAAGCACATTTTTGGACAAAGCACTTTACTATATTCTTTTTATCGTTTAATCTCGTTGAGTCCTTACAATTGTTCCATACTCTATTAGTTTTCAAATTGAGGTATAGTTGATGAATATTGTATAAGTTTCTGTGCTGCAGTCCAGGGGGTCGCAAACAGTTGGACACGACTGAGCTGAACTGAACTAAGTTTCAAGTGTACAACATAGTGATTCACAATTTTTAAAGTTATAGTTATTATAAATGGTTGACGATATTCCCTGTGTTGTACAATATATCCTTACAGCTTATTTATTTTACATGTAGTAGTTTAGACCTCTAATTCTCAATCCTTATCTATGCTCTATTATTATTTGCATTTTACAGATAAGGAATCAGGTTGAGGCATATTGAAAGACTAACCTGAAGTTACAAGTATCCAGTAAGAAGTGGAGCCAGCATTCAAACACAGAAACGCCCGACCAAAGAGCTTGTCTGGCCTGTAGGGCACACACCACTTCTTGGCTGCTGGGCGCCTGGAAACCTAACAGATTCTTGTTAACAGATTAGATCTATAGGATGGATTTGTTGGGCTTCCCAGGTGGCTCAGTGGTAGGGAACCTGCCTGCCAAGCAAGAGAAGCCGGTTCGATTCCTGGGTCAGGAAGATCCTCTGCAGAAGGAAATGGCAACCCACTGCAGTAATACTGCCTGCGAAATCCCATGGACAGAGGAATCTGATGGGCTACAGTCCATGGGGTCTCAAAAAAGTCCTGAGGGACTGAACAAAAACAATGGCTTTATTAGTGGAAGTCATCTGAAGGAGAGTCATCCAAGACAAACCCTGTACCAATGATACGGAGATCAGTGAGGCTGAGACAGCTGCGAACAACATTTTTGGAAGATAAAACTGGAATTTGAACTCAAGTTTTTCACTCTTCAATAGTTCATAAGGAATTGAAATTTAAATTCACATCTCCCCTCCCTCCCTTTCTAAAAAGGAAATGCAGGCTGAATCCCTTTTATTCTCCCATTTTTTTTTTTACTAAGTCTATCTAAAATAAAATTCACTTAACGCTGACTCTTACTGTAATTATTTTATGTGAGCAGTTTATTTGATTTCTGTTTTGCCATACAGACAGCAAACTGTTTTCATTCTTTATAGAATGTCTCTTAGAATTCATTAAGAAATGGGATTGACGACACAAAAATGGTATTGGAGGGGAAAAAAAATGTTAATTTGGATCATTGTGTGACCAAACCATCTAGCAGCAGCGCCTGATGATAAAAATATTCTCAGGCTTTTCAGACAGGGATTTACTCTTCCGGTGCATATTTAGGGCAGGATGACCTTTCACTCCCTTTTGATGAGCGCCCTCTTGTGGTGGACTGTCAGTATGCACGTCTCCATCTTGCTCCCGGGTTCTTTGTGACATGAGATGAGCCGTGGTTTGTCTTGAGTATCCTCTGCCATCCCTGGTGAAGAGAAGCAGGCCCCGTCTTGAGAGGTCTCTGGTTCTTGAAACATAAGGACAAATATGTTGTTTTTATTTCTAGATTTTATTTTTCTCTGTTTCTTTTTCTGCCAACTGCTGCTACTATCACCGGTTTTAGTTTTCATTTTCTCTGTTTGATGGAGGATAATTGCTGAATGAAAGCAGAAAATCCATTTTAAACAGGTTTTAAAGGGCTTTACATTTTAAACTATGAATTCATTCCTAACCCATACAACTCTGCATTTTTGTGTTACAGGGATAATGTGATTTTAAGGCTGAGAAATCTCAGAATGTCTTGGGATTGTGAGTTCAGCTCATTTCAAAGCTATCTGAAGGTCAGGGAGAAAATGACAAGATTTGGGGAGCCGTAGGAGGATGCTGATTGTACACGACTTTAGAAGGTGTCTCCTGCCCGTGGACTCTTGATAATTTGCCTCTTGGAAAAATGACAGATGTTATGTATAGGTCGCTAGTGTCAACTGAAATTCTTCTATACGATGAGTGCCATTTCAGTTTCGCTAACTCAGGGGATGGTAACCCAGGTGGTGCAGTGGTAAAGAATCCCGCCTGCTAATGCAGGGGACCCAAGAGAAGCAGACTCAGTCTCTGGGTTGAGAAGATCCCCTGGAGAGGGAAATGGCAACCCACTCCAGTATTCTTGCCTGGAGAATCCCATGGACAGAGGAGCCTGGGGGGCTACAGTCCATGGGGTGACAAAGAGCTGGACACGACTGAGCAGGCATGGGCATGCGTGCAAAGGGAATGATGTCTTATGCTTATTTCAGGATCCACTGTAAAGGTCTTGGCTCTTTGGAGTCAAACAGAACTAAATTTAAATCCAAACTCTGATACTTAGCAGCGCGATTTTGGACAGACTACTTTATCTCCTTTGTTGCAGCAAGGCCACACCGTTCCTACCGCATAGGGGCATGAAGCTCAAAGGAGGTCGAGAGTACAAAGGGCCTTTCACTGGGAAGGAAAACACCCACTCACCGCTGATTTATTGCAATCTAGTTGGGGTGACAATACACACATTGAAATACTGAACGGAATATATCATATGTTGAAATGATTTCATGTGTTCACCAGATTTTTCTTTCTGTCCTATTAGTTTTTCTTTGTGTTTGGAGGCTCTCTCAATAAGAATATATTCATTTAGAATTGTTATACCCTCCTGGTGAACAGAAGCTTCTAGAAATATTGTTTGGTAAGCCCTGATAAAGTTATTTGCCTTAGAACTTCTTCGGTTTGCTATTATGGCAGGTATACCAGTCCTTCTGCCTAATACTTGCCTGCTTCGAGTCTGTAATAACCCTATCTGCTGTTCTGAAGATCAAAAAGCTCTGGAAAAAGGTTTCTTCCGTGATTCATTTGGCAGCAAATCCTGATCTGTGCTGATGTGAAGCTCTTTAGTCTTTATTCCACTTAGAGTGAATAGTAATGTTTCTTTCAGAAGTATTATTGTGCTTGATTAAGAGGTGCTGCATTGAACTCCACTGGGGGTGTCATGTAGATATAACATATACCTCTATTAATTTCTTAATAAATTAAAATTAATATGAATTTGGAAACATTTTGTCCTAGGGTTTGGATCAAAGACGTGTGTGTGTGTGTATACATTTTTATATGATACAAGATATTTACAACATATAAAATATACAAAACTATATTATATATAAAATATGTAATACACATTATATGTTATATAACAAATACAATATAAAATAGGCACATTTATAAATTATATAGGATATATTTTATATAGTTGCATATATAATTAAATATATAAATATATTTTTATATGTATATTTTTCCCCGTGTTCTTGTTTTAGAAATGTATGTCTAGGTGGCATTTAGCTGGATTTAATTTTTTAAGAATATTTTCATGATATATTGAGTAGATGTAAAGTAATATTTATAAAATTTATGAAAGAAATACACATAGCTGGATTTACTTTTAATCTAATATAACGATATGTCTTTTAAATGGAAGGCTGAGTCCACTTACATCTATTTCTGATGTATGTGCATTTTTTTTCTGCCCTCTGTCTTTTTTGCTTTCTAATTGTCCCACATTATCTGTTCTTTCCTCCTTTCCAGCATTCCAGTGGATTAACTGAGCTTCCTTTCTCTTTTTTTTAAGTTTTTGCTCAATTAGCTAGGAAGTTATACCCTCTTTATTCTTGTAATGGTTCCTTTTGAAATATTTTCATGCGTATTTAATTTACAAAGTCTGCCATCCATCAGTCGCTTTAACCCAGGCCTCAAAGATGCCAAGGCATTTCCTTGCTCTAACTGATCACATTCTCCCAGCTTACATGCTATTGTCCACTATTTTCATCTTCTTTTTTTGGTTTAACCATAAAAGTTAGAATTTATTGTTTAATGAAAATCATTATTTAGATTTATGTCCCCATTTACCAATTTGTTTGCTCATCAGCCATTTCTCCAATATGCAATTAAAAAAAATATATATATTTATTTAATTATTTGGCTGCAACGGGTCTTAGTTATAGCATGTGAGACCTTCAATCTTTGTTGCAGTATGCAGGATCTTTAGTTATAGCATGCGGGATTTTTAGTTGCAATATGCGAACTCTTAGTGGCAGCGGCATCTACTTCCCTGATCAGGAATCATCTGGGTCCCCCTGCATTGAGAGCACGGAGTCTTAGCCACTGGACCACTAGAGAAGTTCCTCAATGTGTAATTTTTGAACATCAACTATAAACCTAGGGACTCAGCCAGTAAACAAAACAAAGTCTCTGACCTTCAGGGATTTAACTTCCAACTTTCCTACACTTCTTGTCTTTTTTCCTGAGATCATTTTTCTTCTTCTCTCTATACATCTTTTAGAGGTTCCATTACTGGAAGCTGGTTGAATCTTAATTCTTTTTGCTTCTTAAGATAGTTTTTATTTCTGAGATATAATTCACATCCCATATAGTTCTTTCATTTAATGTATGTGGTTAAATGGTTTTTAATATATTCATAGGCTAGTACAGTCATCACCATAGTCAATTTTAGGACATTTTCATGACTTGAAGAAGAAACCCTATACCAGTTAGCAGTCATTTCCTGTAGTGGATTAAATAGTATCTCCTTAAACTTCACCTCTACCTGGAGCCTTAGACTGTGACCCTATTTGGAAATAGTCTTTGCATATGTACTTGGTTAAGATGACATCAGTGTAATAACCTCCACTTAATTTGTGTAATAGCAGTTAAAATGGGGATATCTAAAGAGATGACAATATGAGTATTATACATATGTGTCTAGAAGCTAAACTTTGAGAACTGTAGGTATAAATGACTGAAATCTGCTCTGCAGCCCACAGATCAGATTGCAGAGGGTGTGGACAGACGTGAATCAGCATAGGAGGTGGACCGCCATGGGATGTGGTCCACGTAGAGAAGCACCTCAGCTGATGAAGAAACAGGATGTGATGATGGAGATGCAAAGTGAGAGAAGAGTCTTCAGCGAGGACACTTTGAATAGCAAGGGACAGAAAACCAATCCAAACTAGGCTGAACAAAACGAGCAATTTATCGGAAGAGCATAGAGGTAGCTCAAAGGACCGTCACAGGACCTGGAGCCATTCTGGAGTGTCACGGACTAGAACCCAAATGTTCGCTCGCTGGTTCTCTGTCTCTCTCTCATCTGCTCCACTTAAGCTTCCTTCTGTGTTAATAGAGATGGACATTCTCTGCCCAATAGGATAAATGGCCTTCAGCAACTGTCAAAGTCACATCCTGAAAGATCTGCAGCTAGAGATGTCTCTTCATCTTTGAATTTCAGTTGCAAAGATCCTGTGGAAGGATTTAGATGGTTCATATGGGATTCTGATGCCCACTGCTTGGACTATTGGACTAAGAGCCAAGGGGTGGGCTGTCTGTTGACCTAGTGAAAGTGAAAGTGAAGTTGCTCAGTTGTGTCTGATTCTTTGTGACCCCATGGACTGTAGCCTACCAGGCTCCCCTGTCCATGGGATTTTTTCAGGCAATAGTACTGGAGTGGATTGCCATTTCCTTCTCCAGGGGATCTTCCCGACCCAGGTATCGAACCCAGGTCTCCCACATTGTAGACAGGCGCTTTACCATCTGAGCCACTAGGGAAGTAGACCTCTGTTGACCTAGAGGGGTCACAAATCCTTCTTGGGGTTGGAGTGAGCAGCTTCTGTATCGGGTGTTGGCTTAGCACAGACATGACCATTGGTGCATTAGTCTGTGTGGGATGGCCCCTACAGTGCACCCTGACAGTCACCACCCTGGTCATTCCCAGCACAACTTGGAGGAGGATGGCTGGATAGTTGCTATGAAGCCTTCACCCTGGGGGTACACGTGCACACCTGTGCAGTCAGACCGACGAGATTCCAGTGGCTACTCCCTCCATCACTTACTTGCCAAGAGATCTTTCTATGTATCAGTTTCCTTGTTTATAAAATGAAAATCATAACAGCACAAACTCCACGGGGTTGTTAATAGGATTAAATGGCTTCTATGTAAAACCGCTTGAACAAGCCTGGAGTATGAAAGCTGAGTTGTCACTCTTCCTAAGGATAAAGCCAGAAAGACAATGGACTAAATAAGGACACTTTTCAGGATCTCGTCCATGCCCTTTGCAGACCATGAGGTCCGCGGAGTCACTTTCCATTCATCCTCGTTGGCTCACCAGCAGCTGTGCGAGCTGTCCTGCCAGATGCTCAGTGGGGCTCTGAGGCCGCTCTGTGTCTTTCTGGGCCTCCATCCCAGAGCGAATGTCTTTCTCATTTTATGATCCCAGACAGTTTACTTCTCAAATAAATAAACTTTTATTGTAGGGTCCCTATGAGGCCTCTGAGATAATCACTGAAAGCTGGCAGTGAGCAGAGCTGTATCAGCCTTGCTCAGCTTCCTTGACCCCATCAGGCTCGTGTTTCTCAGCAGCCTCCCTGACTCTGCAGCCAGGCTTCCTCCAGCCCTTGGTGGCTTTGTGTCAATCAATTTGAGATACTCCTTTACCCATCGTAGGCTTCTCATTCATAGTAGTGAGTTTCTAAAGCCTGCATTTACTTTCCCTCAGCCTTTTTAAAAATATATATATCTTTCTCTCCACTTTATTACATAAGCCTTAATGTCCTTATCTTGATCCAACTCAAGTCAGCAAATATTATATACCAATAATCATGCTTGTGGGCTTCCCAGGTGGTGCTGGTGGTAAAGAGCTTGCCTGCCAATGCAGGAGATGCAAGACATAGGTTCAAGCCCTGGGTTGGGAAAATCCCCTGGAGGAGGTCATGGCAAACCACTCCAGTATTCTTGCCTGGAAAACTCCATGGGCAGAGGAGCCTGGTAGGCTACAATCCATAGGATTGCCCAGAATTGGACACAACTGAAGCGACTTAGCATGCATGCAGCCATGGTTGTATCACTCATTTTACTTCCTTTTTTTCTGCCTTTGATTCTCTTTTTCAATTTCCTTCATAGAGGGAATCACAACTTTTAATACACATTTTTTAAATATTTGAAGTAAAACTCTCTTTTTGTTGAAAATATATTGGAAAATAAATCTTCACATATCAGGATTTGATGTGAGAGTAAATTCCAATTGGGAAAAGGTTACATACACCTGGCTCTTTTATCTATAATATATATCTGCCGTTAGTAAATTGCATGTTGTCATTCCATATAATGGGTTCATTAGTCTTAGTTAATCTTTTTGTTGAATTTATATATCCCTGAGTTTTGAAGTTGTTCTTCATATACTTTTAAGAGAGGTACCTGAATCAGACAGATTGAATAACACTTATGGTCTCTAATTGGCTGGTGTGTGTGTGTGTGTGTGTGTGTGTGTGTGTGTGTGTGTGTGCTTAGTTGCTCAGTCGTGTCCAACTCTTTGCAACCCCATGGACTGCAACCCGCAGGCTCCTCTGTCCATGGGGATTCTCCAGGGAAGAATACTGTAGTGGGTTGCCGTGCCCTCCTCCAGGGAATCTTCCTGATCCAGGGATCGACCCCAGGTCTCCCGCATTGCAGGTGGATTCTTTACCATCTGAGCCAAGAGGGAAGCCCAAGAATAGTGGAGTGGGTAGCCTATCCCTTCTCCAGGGGATCTTCCCGACCCAGGAATCAAATTGGGGTCTCCTGCATTGCAGGCAGATTCTTTACCATCTAAGCTACGAGGGAAGCCCCTAATTGGTTGTTGAAGGTGGTTAAATCAGTCAAGATCTTTAGACGAATGCCTGAAGAGGATTTCCTCTCATGTAGGTGTGGCTTCTTACACTTTCATGTCTCTTAAAGTGAAAATAATAATACCTCACATATGGAACAGGTAGAAGATAACAGGTTAATTGAATGTCAGTACAACTCCTTGAATATGTAACTATGTAACTAGAGAAAAACAGGTTTTAAATAATTTAATCATATAATCATAATCCATGGGAAGGCAAGGATCCATAGAGAGATAGGTACTATGTTTGGAGACATTTACCTAGTTTCATTGCATCTTATTCTTTTCAGAGGGAGCATTAGAATTCTGAGTTGATTTCTATAAAATGGTACCTATTTCTTAAGTAGTCATTTTATTGGAAGATATTCTAGGTCTTCAGAAGAGAGGATTGAGGAAAAGGGAAAGGGTCCATGATCTGAGGGCTTTCCCGGGGGCATGAAGTGTAGCACAGCTGCCAATGCAGGAGACGTAAGACACGTGAGTTCCCTCCCTGGGTGGGGAAGCTCCCCTGGAGGAGGGCATGGCAACCCACTCCGCTATTCTCGCCTGGCGAATCCCACGGAAGAGGAGCCTGGTGGGCTGCAGTCCATGGGTCAGAAAGAGTCGGACATGGCTGAAGCGACTGAGCACAGACGCATGCCACAACCTGAATCTTCTGTTTTAAAAATCAGAGTTACTGTTTATTCATTAATTCCCAAATCATTTTCCAGCATATATGTGTCAAATCCCCTGACTTGAAAACGAACGGCATAGGGACTTTCCCGGCGGTCCAGTGGTTGAGACTCCATGCTTCCACTGCTGGGGATGTGGGTTCGATCCCTGGTTGGGGAACTAAGATCCCACATGCTGCATGGCATGGCCAAATAGTAAAATAAAATAAATGGAAAAGAATGGCGTAAAGTGATCCTCTTGGAAAAGTTGATTCTCTACTGGTGAGGGTGAGGGAGGGGGATCCAGACCTATAAATAAATGATACACAGGAAGGTTAGTACTAATAGACAAATGTACCAAGTATTGTGCAAGGAAGAAGGAATGAATGACTACCTGTTCAGCGAGGAGTCAGGAACATCTTCATTCGTTTATGGGATTAACGGTTCACTGAGAAGACAGGGGCCTAGAGAAGGGCATTTCTGGAAATACGTGCAAAGACCACAGTGGTCTGAAAGAATATAGAATGTTCAGAGGGTGGAGGGGAGCTCAGTGGGACCTGCAGGTAGGATGTGTTTGAGGAAAACCTAGGAGTGAAGCTGGAAAGATGAGTAACAGATTGGGGAAGACCCTGCATTTCGAGCTAAGGATTTCAGACTTTCTCTTGCAATGAATGATTTACTAATATTAAATGGGGAAATGATTTGATCAGAATGCAATAAGAAATTACAGAAACAGTGAATAAGGTAACAAACCTCCAGAGATAGTTGAGTACTTGCCTTCCAGACTAGCTTGGGGATGTTCACTTAAAACATGAAGTTCTGTTAAGTTTGAGAAAAACTGCACATTCAGTTCCCTCTCAGAGAAACATTATTTACCAGAATCTATTTAGTGGCTCTGTGAATATTAGCATTTAAAAATATTTGTTTAACTTAAATCAGTATTTTATAAGGCCGTAGTATAGATTTGACACATGAAATTCTGAACATTCAGTTTAAAATTGAATTTTAGATAAACAAGGAATTAAAGGATATTGCAGGGGACATAGTATGTGAAATTAAAATTCTGGGGGATGCTTGTCCAGCATTGTAAACTTCAAAGATACTTTCTGCTGTATTTCTAATGAGACATGAAAAAGGATCCCACTCCCCATAACTCCATGCATGCTTAAGAGATCTGTTTGATGGAATCTAAATCTTTTTTATATTAATTGTGGTAGGTACTGTATGTTTGTCATCTTTTTTGTGTATGTAATAAGAACTTTAAAGTCTACTCTTTTAGCAGCTTTCAAACATGTAATACAGTATTATTAACTACAGTCACCATACACCATGTTATATCCCCATGATGTTTATTTTATAACTGAAAGTCTGTACCCTTGATCACCTTCACTCACTTCTGCCTCCCTCCCCAATTTCTCTGTATCAATGAGTTTGGTTTTTTGATTCTACATACATGCAAGATTGTATGGTACTTACGGTTCCCTGTCTGGCTTATTTATCTTAGTATAATGTCCTCAAGGTCCTTCAGTGTTATTGCAGATGGCAAGATAATCCTTCTTTTTTGTGGCTGAATAATACTCCATTGCGTATATATGCCTTTTCTTCATCTATGCATCCATTAGTGAACACTTAAATTGCTTTCGTTTCTTGGCTGTTGTAAATGCCAAGATGTTGACCCTTGTTGACCCTTGAAAAGCATGAGTTTGAACTTCATGGATCCACTTGTACTGGATTTCTTTTCAACAAATATGTAGTATAGTAGTACAAGATCATCAGTTTGTTGAATCTGCCATTGTAGAAGCTTGGATGTGGAGGGTTAACTACAAAGTTATAATGTAAAGCTTTGACTGAGCAGAGGCCAGTGCCCCAACACTAAAGTAGTCAACTTTATGACTATTTTAAGGGTCAACTGTGATGCTACAGCGAACATGGGGGTGCCAGAATCTTTTCAAGTTAGTGTTTTTTTCCTTTGGCTGCTGCTGCTGCTAAGTCACTTCAGTCGTGTCCGACTCTGTGTGTCCCCATAGACGGCAGCCCATCAGGCTCCCCCATCCCTGGGATTCTCCAGGCAAGAACACTGGAGTGGGTTGCCATTTCCTTCTCTAGTGCATGAAAGTGAAAAGTGACAGTGAAGTCACTCAGTCGTGTCCGACTGCTAGTGACCCCCATGGACTGCAGCCTACCAGGCTCCTCCGTCCATGGGATTTGCAGGCAAGAGTACTGGAGTGGGGTGCCATTGTCTTCTCCGTTTCCTTTGGCTAAACACCCTTAAATGGGACTGCTGGATCACATGATAATTCTATTTTTAATTTTGTGTGGCACCTCCATACTTTCCACCATGGCTGCACCAATTTAATTCCCACCAACAGTGCACAAAGTTTCCCTTTTCTCCACGTTCTTAGCAACGTGTGTATGTGTGTGTGTGTTTGATTATACCTTTCTAACAGGTGCAAAGTGTTATCTCATTGTGAGTTTTATTTGCACTTCTCTGATGATTTGTGATTTTGATTTTCATGTATCTGTTGGTCATCTACCCACCTACTTTGGGAAAATGTCTATTCACTTAAGAACAATGTATTGTGCTGAAAATTTTTTTTACCATAAACACATGTCGAATTTGTAAAATGTTTTCAGCATCCGTTGAGATGATCATATTTTTATCCTTCATTTTGTTAATGTAGTCTATCACATTGATTGATTTGTGGATATCAAACCATCCTTGCATCCCTGGATAATATCCCACTTGATCATGGTGTACAATCCTTTTACTGTATTGTTGATTTTGACTTACCAAGATTTTGTTGATAATTTTTGAATCTATGGTCATCAGGGATATTGGTGTATAATTTTTTTTTCTTGTGGAGTCCTTGTCTGGTTTTGGTAATTGGCCTTGTAAAATGAGTTCAAAAGTGTCCCCTCCTCTTCAATTGTTTGAGAAAGATTGGCATTAATTTTTCTTTAAATGCTTGATGGCTTCTCAGGTGGTGTTAGTGGTAAAGAATTTGCCTGCCAGTGCAGGAGATGTGGGTTTGATCCCTGGGTTGGGAACATCCCCTGGAGGAAGCCATGGCAACCCACTCCAGTATTCTTGCTTGGAAAATTCCATGGACAGAGGAGTCTGGTGGACTACAGTCTATGGGTTTGCAAAGAGTTGGACATGACTGAGCAACTGAGCACACACACACACACAATTATTGGATAGAATTCAACAGTGAAGACTTCAGCTCTTAGACTTTTGTTTGGGGGGAGGTTATTTTTTTATTTTTGGCTGTGCTGGGTTTTTGCTGCTGCGTGGTCTTTTCCCTGGTTGTGTGAGGAGAGCACAGGCTACTCTCTGGTGGTGGTGTATGGCCTTCTCATTGCAGTGGCTTCTCTTATGGAGGGGCACGGGCTCTCGGGCGTCCAGGCATCAGGAGTTGAGGCTCTTGGGCTCTGCATGCAGGCTCAATAGTTGTGGTGTGTCGGCTTAGTTGCTCTGAGGTGTGTGGGATCTTCCCAGATCAAGGATCAAACCCATGTCTCCTGCATTGGCAGGTGAATTCTTTACCACTGAGCCGCCAGGGAAGCCCTTCGGGAAGGGTTTTGACTACCTAGCCAATCTTCTAATGGAAAAGTCTCTGTTCAGATATTTCTGTTTCCTCATAATTCAGTTTGGTAGGTTGTATATTTCCAGGAATGTACCCATTTCTTCTAGGTTGTCCAATTTGTTGGTATCTAGTTATTCTTAGTAGTCTCCTATGATCTTTATACTTTTGTGGTATCAGTTATAGTGTCTCCTATTCCATTTCTGATTTTATTTATTTGAATTGTCTATTTTTCTTGGTGAGTCTAGCTTATTGCCAATTTTATCTTTCAAAAAACAAAAAAAAATTATTTACGTTTAACTGAAAGTATCTTTCATATTTTAAATTAAAAAAATTTTTGCAGTAACTATATGCTAATATAAATAAAAGTTGTCCTTTCCTGTAATTGATTTAAAAACTCTTCTCCTTCCAGTGACAGGGTTTAATTAATAAATTAATCTAATTGTCCAACACCCATGTATTGAGAGTCTATCCCATTCTAGGCACCGAGGATATAGAAATGTACAAGGAAGATCTGTTCTCTGCCCTTAGTAGCATTGACAGTACAGGAAACAACTTAAGCCAGTCTGTGGTCCTCTAAACTGAGCTTAGCACAATAGCTACAGCATGATCTGGCTCCGCGTGACTTATGTAGTACCACTTCCCACATCCTGCAACCCACCTTTATCTCTAGCCATATTTATGGTTCCCAGGACATCCCAAGACGTGGTACCTCCATGCCGTTGTATGTACTAAGGCCTCTCCCCAGAATGCCCCTGCTCTTTCCTCCCTCCTCACTTTCTCCATGTCATACTTAGCCTTCAAGATTCATCTTAAACATCAACCTTGGAAGCATCTCTTAATACCACTTCCCCCAGTCAGATTGGAAGTCCTGTTTTTTTGTAGGGGGTGAGGTTTGTATTCCAAATACTAGTCAGGAGACAAGGAAGATGAAACAAGTTATTCAATAGCTAAAATGAGCTAAAAGATGGTGAGGGTCGTAAGAGAATATCAGTGAAGTTTCTTAGGCATCCACTCTGGGGGTGAGGAGAACAGAGAAGGCCTTTGGAGGTTCAAAATTGGAGCAGAGATTGAGCACCATTGACATTTTGGCCAGACACCTCTTTGTGGTAGGCAGGCGGTCCTGTGCCCTATGGGGTGTTGAGCAGGGTCACTGGCCTATGCTCACTAGGTGTCTTCCAGTTATGAGAAGCAAAATTGCCTCTGGACATTGTCCAGTGTTCCCTGAGGGCAAAATCAGCCCCATCTCTCCCCAGCCCTCTTCCCCTTCCTCACCTGTTGATGAACCAGTGAACTAGCCCTTTAACTTGGGCACGCCTAATCCTCACAAGGAACCCCACTGCTGTGACCACTGTCTACCCTTGAGAGATGCTACAGAGAAAATGGACTCTATGCAGCCAGCAAAGCCCTGCCTGTTTTACAGTCAGGCATACTAGGAACGGGCTTCCCTGGTGGCTAAGTGGTAAAGAACCCGCCTGACAATGCAAGAGACACAGCTTTGATCCCTGGGTGGGGAAGATCCTCTGGAGAAGGAAATGGCAACCCACTCCAATATTCTTGCCTGAGAAATCCCTTGGACAGAGGAGCCTGGCAGGCTACAGTCCATGAGGTTGTAAAGAGTCAGACACAACTTAGCAACTAAATAAACAAGCCCAAATATAACTCTATCATAACATTTACTGAATAAACTTGCTGTAATTGCTATACACCAATTGTGCAACTTTATGCAAAATAAAAATTTTAAAAAGAATTATCTCTTGTTAGAGGAAAATGAAGTTACAATTTAGTTAATTGTGACTTTATTGGGCTAAGAATGAAGATGGAAGCATACCTTTTCTGTATCATGTTCTTCTATTCCATTTCTATATGCCTGTCTCTCCTGATCCTGTTTCACCAACCAACAGGTGGGCAGACATGGTGGGGCTGTGGTTCGGAGGTTGAATCGCTTTCAGTGGAGAGTCTGGCTTCCCCAGCAGGGAGATTATGCAGTGTCCTTTGCAGATCCAAACAGAAAGGTGCTTTCCCCTCCTCTCCTAGTCACTAGTCACACCCCTGATTTTGAGGAGGTATTTGGAAACCTCAGTCACTGTGACAAAACTTCACCCCAACCATCTAGACTAATATAGCCCAGCATATGCCCTAGGTGGGACCCCCCCCCGCCCCCCGCCAGGACAGATAAGACCCTGCAGAGAAGGGGGTTCCTCTTTGATCAAAATTTTTGATTGTTGAGCTGGGAAGGGGGGGTGATGGCTGGAGAGGAAGTTCTGGAGGTACACGCTGTCATGTTGAAAGATGCCTGTGTAGTTTTTGCCCTAAGTTTCTGAGGTTCAGTTCAGTTTAAGGAAGATTTATGGGGTGCGGGAGGACCAGACGCTAGAGAGATGTAACAGTTAGCAAGGTAGGTGCAATCCTGCCCATATAGCACTGGTGGACAAGTGAACGCAAAGAGATTCAGACAAGTGTTGTGATAAGGGACGTACGGAGGGTAAAAGACCAGCCTGAAGGAGAGGATATTATACACCTGCTAATCAAAGAACATGAATCAGTTCACTTCAGTTCAGTTCAGTCGCTCAGTCGTGTCCGACTCTTTGCCACCCCATGAATCGCAGCACTCCAGGCTTCCCTGTCCATCACCATCTCCCGGAGTTCACTCAGACTCACATCCATCGAGTCAGTGATGTCATCCAGCCATCTCATCCTCTGTCGTCCCCTTCTCCTCCTGCCCCCAATCCTTCCCAGCATCAGAGTCTTTTCCAATGAGTCAATTCTTCACATGAGGTGGCCAAAGTACTGGAGTTTCAGCTTTAGCATCATTCCTTCCAAAGAAATCCCAGGGTTGATCTCCTTCAGAATGGACTGGTTGGATCTCCTTGCAGTCCAAGGGACTCGCAAGAGTCTTCTCCAACACCACAGTTCAAAAGCAGCAATTCTTTGGGGCTCAGCCTTCTTCACAGTCCAACTCTCACATCCATACATGACTACTGGAAATACCATAGCCTTGACTAGACGGACCTTAGTTGGCAAAGTAACGTCTCTGCTTTTGAAGCCATCCCCATGGAAAAGAAATGCAAAAAGAACATGAGTGGAACTGTCTAGTCTATCTGTGTGAAAGAAAAGGTAGCTGGCCTGACTCATACCTCTTCAGATAAAGAGCGACGTTGAGGATCTGCGTTGGGCAACAGAATGTCTACAGCCTAGATGTCCCTTCTTTCCTCAGCTTCTCAAGGAACTAATATGAGGGTCAACAGAGCCAGTGATGACAGTCAGTGATGGCTGGCCGGGGACAGAGTGAGAAATGTCACTGGCAGGGGCATGTCTGTGAGGCTGGCTGTCGCAGCCATGACTGGGTTCCAGCGGTCAGGAAGTAAGTGCCAGCTTGGTGGCTGACAGGGCAAGGTGACTGGCAACCAAGAGAGCCCGCAGAGAGAGTGGAAGCAACCTGGCACTCGAGGGCAAGGAAGAGCAACCTGAACAATAATACCTGGGGTTGGCAAAAGGATTTACCTGGGGTCCATGCGTTCCTCTGGAAGGGGAGAAGTAAGAGAGAGTCTGACCCCTTTTCCTGAAGACTTCTGATTGAGTTATGGGCATTTGTTACTTGAAAGGGAACCATCCTTACAGGATTCAGTTTCATCTGTGTGGTGAGTGAACTTCCTGGGTTGACCAGAATGTTCCTTTGGGGTTCCCACATGTTACAGAAAAACCTGAGTGAGCTTTTTGGCCAACTGAGTATATTCTCTTCAGGACATTCTTTTACCACTGTATGTTGTGTGACCAAACCAATAAGAGGATAGAATTTAATACTTATATCAAATCTTTAATTAAATACCCAAAGCCTAGTAATATGGCAAGGGAGCTAAGTAAAGTAAAAACAAAACAAAACCAAAAATCCTGTCCCCTTTTCACAAAGACTTTGAGAGCTTCTGTGCTCATGGTAATTGATAGTTTACAACCATGCTGTTGCCTGAGATGGCTGTTAGGGCCAGGGCACAGATACCATCCCCTGATAATGAGGTTCCCTGGCAACTTAGTCCCTTAAACAGTGTTAGAGACAGACTGTAAAGCAGGATTCTGTACTTTGTCAGGATGCATTTAACAAGACTTTGGTGTCTATTTGGCATTTTTATGAGTGGAGCAGCAAGGCAGTGATCCCGACCCCCAAGCTAGTTACTATAGTAATAACCAGTGCAAATTCTGAGAGCTACTAAACACTTTTTAGAATTAAAGATGTTTAAATATTTTGCTGGTGCTCTCTCTAAAATAAACTAAAACACAGACAATTCATTAATTTACTAAATACTCAGACTTTGAAAAGTCCTTTCGTAAAGACATCTAGGAAGAAAGTGTCTAGAAATTTAAATAAATTGAACAGCTGTCACTAGAAACATCTTGAAACCATAATCCAAACTGACACCTTCATTTTCCTTTACATTAAAAACCATAGCCCCTCTTCTGGTATTGTCATGAATTATTGACATAAGTTACAAACTGCTCTAGGGTATAGAGCATACCAATCTCCTTAACAGAATGAGAAAGTGACACATATTAAAGAAACAGCCATTTACTACTGACCAAATTCAAATCCTTGTCATCATGAAAGCAATAAATAACCAACCTTTGATTGAAGTGCATGGTATACTCACCCCACTTCCAACACTTGCATGACCTAGGCAAAAGCAACAGTAGAAACCCACATGGAATAGCTTTAAACAGCGGTCCCCGACATCTTTGGTCCAGGGACCAGTTTATTGGAAGACACTTTTCCCATGGATGGGTGGCAGGGATGGTTTCTGGATGATTCAGTCACATTACATTTATTGTTCACTTTATTTCTATTATTATTACATCAGTTATACCTCCAGATCATCAGGCATTGGATCCCAGAGGTTGGGGATCGATCCCTAGAAAGGTTAAACCAAACTAGCGACTTGCTAAACAAAATATGTTCTATCCTCCTATATCGATTGATGTACTTTCATGATTGGAAGTCAAGGTCAGATTTAGAATTCTTAGACCACTTAGTGTTGAATGTCCGCAGCCCCTGGCCACCTCTCTTGTCTTCCCATCACCAGCTCCATCCGGTACTGTGGGCTCCTTGTGGCATTTGGTACACGTGGGCACCCTAGTCTTGCACAGAATCTCTGTCCACATTCTGCCACCTCCATAACAGCTGTCCCGTGGGCTGGGAGTGGGTATCCTAGCTGTTCTGCCTGCCCTTGCACCAGACCCAGAGAAGAGACCAGGGCAAGCCCTGGAAGAGGGCTCAGGGTCGTTTGGGAAGGGAACTCCAAGGTCTTCAGAGAGAGGTCATGAGCTCCAAGTTGGCGTGTCCTTTTGCTCATGAAGGTAGGGGTGATGGGTGGAGAAGAGCCAGAGGGAGCTCTCTATGCATGGAGTCCAGGACAGGAAGCTTTCTTGCCCACATCGTAGGGTGGGCACCAGGTAACTTCCGGATACTTGCCTAAGGGCTTATCCACCCCGCTCCTATTTAACAGTGTTACTAAAATACATACTCTCAGTCCATCTTGTTTATTTTCCTAAGATAATTGCTTTTATAAGCTTCTGGACAACCACGAAGATATGCCATTATTCATGGGAATATATAGGCCAGGAGAAGGCAAAGGAGCGTCCAGATATTACCGGAAGTTTGAGCTGCAGAGAGGATGTAGAAAATGGAACTGAAACCACCCTTTCATCTTTGAGGATCCTCCTTCAAACATGGGAGACTTCCTGAAACAAGCAAGCGCCTGAACTCCTTCGGTCAGGCAGACCCCCTTCCCAGTGGCCCCTGTGTTGCTGGCTGTCTCTCTTCCCTTTTCAAGGATGTCAGCAGGCGACCTGTGCTCAACCATCGTCATCTCTCTCTGGTACTCATCTCTTAGCTCTTGCCACCTGTATCTTCCTGTGTGACATCAGTGGTTTCTGTGTAGGTCAAGACCTGACCTGGTTATGTTCCTTTCCTCCGGCAGAAGCGTCGATTCACTTTCCTCTGCTTACCTCCTGTTGAGTGACTCATCTGGGGGAGGAGTGGGAAGACCAACTGCATCTGAAAAAAAAAAAATGTGCCTAGACATTTAATTGCTCTGTATTTCATATTGGATTTTACTATTTCAACCAGTGTGATCAGAGAGATGAGAATCAGGCTATATGTTGACATTTTGTCATCTCATTTTGGGAACTAGAAAATAAAAAAAGAACACATCATTTTTACTGGTTGTGGGGTGGTGGTGGCATCTCTCTTTCACCTGGACTGTGTTCTTTAAGCTCATTTCCTGCCTGCCAGGGCAATTTCAGGTTCAACCTTTTTTTTTTTTTTAATGTTGTGAATCATATCAGTGACTCAAAGCCAATTTGGGGAGAAAAAAAAAAGTTAAGCTGGCTGTTTATAAAGAATCAAGCCTAGTTGGGAATGTGAATTATTATTCTTGGAACTTTTGGCAAACACCCACTAAAGTATTATTCATTCCTTCATTCAGCAAAACTATGTTGAAGCAAAAATATGCTCAATGGATGGTGTCATATGTAAAGCCAATTAAATATTCTTTTCTGAAAGATGCATAGGTTTTTGTTTTTTTTTTTTTTAAGTTGGATTCTTAACTCTTCTCATGAGGGGAACAAAATTTAGAAGTGGTGGTTACTTTAAATTTGTCAACTGTGTTGTTTTAAAAAGAGAATTATGGAGTTCCTCAACCCAGACATACTGTGATAAGGAGTTGATACATTAAACACTTATTTTCTAAGTCATAGAGCTGGGAGACACCTCAAGGATTATATGTACTTTTCAATTTCGTATATGAGAAAAGGGAATCCCAGAGAGGGTGATGACAAGGTTGCACAGCTGGTCAGCCTGTGTCAGAGCTGGGCGGGAAACATCATCTATCTTTCTATGAGTAAGCTCCCTCTCCAGGAACAATCATGTATAATTGTTGTTTATTTATTATGAGAGCAAGGCACTTTCTCTAACACTGTATTATTTAGTATTCATACATCATTACAAATAGGTATTGTTTTCTTTACTTTAGAGAAAGAGAAAGCAAGTCTAAGCCTAAATATCATTTAACCAACAATTTCCTGATTGGCTAGGGACAGAGCTAGAACTGGAGAAGGCAAGAATCTGATTCCCAAGGTCATATTTTTCCATATTTCAACATCACTCTACCTGACACCATGCTTCCAGAAAGCGTCTTCTGATGGTTGCCATCTTTTCTTATATACCCAAGACAAAATGGGGCTGAATGAGATTCTGTCCCAAAATTGATATGTTTGTTTATGGGGTCATTCATTGTTTTATTCATTATTCTATCTGTAAAGCGCAGCTAGGTGTTATGCAAGATAAGAAGAATGGTAACATACATACCTGCCCCTTAAGATATTCGGTGTCTGTAAGGGGACATAAGAGTTGTTCACAAATAACTACTGTATAGGGTAAAATGTAGAAACAAATTAAAAGTGGTAGAAGGTGTTACAGGAATTCCCATGGTGGAGGAAAGTAAGATAATTTTGTACAGTTAAGAAGGTTTAGGAACTCTGGGGTGGAAATATCTTGGGAAGATTATGAGTTGTTTTACTCTTTGACCTCTAGGTGGCAAAAGACAGGGAGTACATGTGTATGGAGATTTCCTTCCAGGAGAATGGGCACAAAGCTTTGTAGGAAAAATAATTTGAATGAATGAACTTGAAGGGAAGATAAGGAAGTTTGGGTTTTCCAAATGGGTCCTTGGAAGATAACCCAAAAAAGCTTCTAAATTTCTAGATAGTCTTGTCTTCTAGAATGTGAAAATTTCAATACTAACTAAAATTTAATTAATAACTAAAAATACATATTTATTACATTTGCTGGGCTCTCACCCTGAGTTATGTAATTGATGGATAAGTAACCATTCAGACTTTGATGGAAACAAGTAAAAACTTGAATAGGAAGAGATTCAGTTGGGCAAGAGCAGCAATCAGTTATTTTTGCAGGAAATTTTGCAATTCTAAATGGCTACTCTATAGGGAAATAAAATAAAAATCAAATATCTTAACTTGTGAAATTATACAAGATTTTTATGATATCTTTGGGTATCTTAAACTTTAATAACTTAGATTGAAGGCAGAGAAAAATTTCAAAGCACATTCAAATCTGTTTTTTGTTTACAGCTTAATAGCACAATGAATCCTAATTCCGGGTATGAGATTATTTGGAAAATAATGAAAAAAAAAGGCCTATAAATGAGAAGTAAAACATGCCCTAAGACTTGTTAAATTAAAATCCATAGCAACAGGAGAAGAAAAATTTCACTTTGCCTTTGAATGTTGTTTTCAGATTTATTACTACCATGCTCACAACCTAGTGTTTATAAAGTTTGAAGAATAACAATAACTGCAACTTCCAAAAGAGGTATAAAGAAGACTTCAACTGCATCTGTGATATTTTATTTCCTCAGAAACATCTGAAGTAAACACGGGGAAATGAGAACAATCTGGATATTGGTGACTAAGAGCCTATTATTTTGTTCTCCCTGGTTTATTTTCTGTTTGAAATACCTCATAATAAAACACCTGTACACAGGCTTTCTGAAGCCATGATCACTTTAAAGTCATCAAATTATTTTGTACACCCACTCTTTTAATCAGTGTTTTGATTTACCACTGGGGAAATTATACCACCAGAATGACAGGCTATAGGGATAAGAACTTCCAACCAATTAGTGGAGGTAGGGAAAGTGACTGGAAGAGGGGTGGGGAATTTGGAGGGGCAGTTCAGTTCAGTCACTCAGTCATGTCTGACTCATTGCGACCCCATGAACTGCAGCACGCCAGGCCTCCCTGTCCATCACCAACTCCCAGAGCTCACCCAAATCCATGTCCATTGAGTCAGTGATGCCATCCAATCATCTCATCCTCTGTCGTCCCCTTCTTCTCCTGCCTTCAATCTTTCCCAGCATCAGGGTCTTTTCAAATGAGTCAGCCCTTCACATCAGGTGGCCAAAGTATTGGAGTTTCAGCTTCAACATCAGTCCTTCCAATGAACACCCAGGACTGATCTCCTTTAGGATGGAATGGTTGGATCTCCTTGCAGTCCAAGGGACTCTCAAGAGTCTTCTCCAACACCACAGTTCAAAAGCAGCAATTCTTCGGTGCTCAGCTTTCTTTATAGTCCAACTCTCACATCCATACATGACTACTGGAAAAACCATAGCCTTGACTAGATGGACCTTTGTTGACAAGGTTGTCTCTGCTTTTGAATATGCTGTCTAGGTTGGTCACGATGTTCCTTCCAAGGAGTAAATGTCTTTTAATTTCATGGGTGCAGTCCCATTTGCAGTGATTTTGGAGCCCCCAAAAATAAAGTCAGCCACTGTTTCCACTGTTTCCCCATCTGTTTCCCATGAAGTGATGAGACCAGATGCCATGATCTTCGTTTTCTGAATGTTGAGCTTTAAGCCAACTTTTTCACTCTCCTCTTTCACTTTCATCAAGATGATCTTTAGTTCTTCTTCACTTTCTGCCATAAGGATGGTGTCATCTGCATATCTGAGGTTATTGATATTTCTCCCAGCAATCTTGATTCCATCTTGTGCTTCTCCCAGCCCAGCATTTCTCATGGTGTGCTCTGCATATAAGTTAAATAAGCAGGGTGACAATATACAGCCTTCACGTACTCTTTTTCCTATTTGGAACCAGTCTGTTCCATGTCTGGTTCTAACTGTTGCTTCCTGACCTGCATACAGATTTCTCAAGAGGCAGGTCAGGTGGTCTGGTATTCCCATCTCTTTCAGAATTTTCCGCAGTTTATTGTGATCCACATAGTCAAAGGCTTTGGCATAGTCAATAAAGCAGAAATAGATGTTTTTCTGGAACTCTCTTGCTTTTTCAATCATCTAGCAGATGTTGGCAATTTGATCTCTGGTTCCTCTGCCTTTTCTAAAACCAGCTTGAACATCTGGAAGTTCATGGTTCACATATGGAGAATTTTGAGCGTTACTTTGCTAGTGTGTGAGATGAGTGTAATTGTGTGGTAGTTTGAGCATTCTTTGGCATTGCCTTTCCTAGGGATTGGAATGAAAACTGACCTTTTCCAGTCCTGTGGCCACTGCTGAGTTTTCCAAATTTGCTGACATTTCGAGTGCAGCACTTTCACAGCATCATCTTTTAGTATTTGAAATAGCTCAACTGGAATCCCATCACCCCCACTAGCTTTGTTCGTAGTGATTTTTCCTAAGGCCCCCTCGGCTTCACATTCTAGGATGTCTGGCTTTGGTGAATGATCACACCATTGTGATTATCTGGATCCTGAAGATCTTTTTTTTTTGGTACAGTTCTTCAAGAACTTGTCTATTCTTAGCATCACCAATGGAGAAGGCAATGGCAACCCACTCCAGTGTTCTTGCCTGGAGAATCCCAGGGACAGAGGAGCCTGTTGGGTGCCATCTATGAGGTCACATAGGGTTGGACACGACTGATGCAACTTAGCAGCCTCACCAAAGCTTGTTGATGTCGTTGTGCATGGTGCGGGCGGGGCGGGGAGGAATCTGCGGGGAGGAGTTCTTCTCTGTGAGTCCCCTTCCCTTGGCAGTAGGCATTGGTTAGGTTCCTTCTGAGATTATCTGGCTACTGGAGGACTAAAGAATGTCTTTTCAAGAGTCTAGGAAAGGTTTTCTGCCCACAAAACTGGGGGAAACCTCTCAAATATTTTGTGAAATGTCGTGTTACATTTAGGTTGTCAGAGATCCAGGAAAGAAGGGCCAAGTGTATGATATCCAACTAGGTATCACCAAGGTATCAATGAGGTCATCTTTTACTACTAGGTGTCTTCCTCTGTCTCATAGTATGCTTTGAATGAGAGGGCAGGAGGTTTAGCTGCAGAAGGCCTCACGGAAAAGGATGGTGTTTATGGGAAAGTACTTTAGAAAATGTCCAGGTTTCTCACTACTATTCTTTGATTTGCCGTCAGTCATTTAGCCCTGGGGCTCCCCACAGCTATCAGATACAGTCTCAGGCAGAAATAGGTGAAAGGTGTTCTTACTGCCTGATGTGAAGGATTGAGTGCTTCTAATGAGGTGGCTACTACAGAAACATTTCTTTGTGTGCATTACCTTGTTTGATTCTCACACCATTCTTGAAGACAGGAAGTGTCCCTATCTTAATTATAAGAAAACAGGCGCAGCACTATGGGGAAGAGTATGGAAGTTTCTGAAAAAACTAAGACTAGAGCTACCATATGATCCAGCAATCTCACTCCTGGACATATATCAAAAAGATGAAAACTCTAATTTGAAAAGATGCATCCTAGTGTTCATAGCAGCACTATTTATAATAGTCAAGACATGGAAACAACCCAAACTCAAATCAACAGTTGACTGATTTAAGAAGATGTAGATGTGTATATATACACACACACAATGGAATACTATTCAACCATAAAAGAATGAAATATTGCCATTTGCAGCAGCATGGATACACCTAGAGAATATAATACTAAGTGAAATAAGTCAGAGATAGAGCAAACATTATATGATATTACTTAAATGTGGAATCTAAAAAATAATGCAAATGAATCTATATACAAAACAGAAACAGACTCACAGATATAGAAAACAAACTTATGGTTATCAAAGGGGAATATTTGAGGGAGGGATAGATTAGGACTTTGGAGTGAACAGACACACACTACTGTATTTTAAATAGATAAGCAGCAAGGATTTATATATAACACAGGGAATGATATTCAACATCTTGTAATAACCTGTAATGGAATATAATCCGGCAACTATATATATAACTGAATCACTTTGCTGTACCCCTGAAACTAATAAAATATTGTAAATCAACTATACTTCAATTTAAAAAAAAGAAGAAAACTGTCTCAGAAGTTTAAATGACTTGATAAAAGTCACTTAGTAAATGATAGAGCTGGGATTTGAACCCAGGTCTATTTGATGCCACAGATGTCATTCTTTTTAAAACCCCTTCCTTTGCAATCATCTTCAGAGGCTCTCATCTTCCTTTATGTACTGTTCTTAGAGGAGCAGGGATGGGGTACACGGAGATGGAGTATAAGGGTCTAGAAGTAGTTTCAGAGCTGGAGTAATATGTTCCTCCTCTTCAAGTCTGGTCTCTCTGGATCCTGTGTCCTCACATCTCCTTGGGGACCTCGTCCATCACTGTGAGGTACCCCCTCTCCCTCTCCAGTCAGCAGCATCCCTCTCCAGTCAGCAGCATCCCTCTCCAGTACTGTGTGTGCAAGCCTCTCTTGTCTTTTGAGATGCTCTCCCATGACCCTGCATTTCCTTTCACTATTGCCAATACGGTAACTATTAGTCACATGTGGTGGGTGAGGACTTGAAATATGGCCAGAGTAACCGAGGAACTATATTTTACATTTTATTTCATTTTAAGTAATTTCCATTTTAACTTAGAAACCTAAAGCAGTGTGAAACACTTTCCCATTAAACACAACTCTACCATTCTGGTAGAGCTGTATTTCCCTTCAACCATTGCATCACATAGTAATGCAGTACACGTGTAGAGTGTGTGTCATCTAGTGTTACTCATAAACGCATCACCGATCTAATTGGTCAATACTCGGTGTGAATTCTTTTTTTTTTTTATGCATACCAGTGTGACATTGTAAAGTGTTTATTTGAATATTTTTGGCAGACAGCACAAATTAAACTCATACCTATTGAATCATAATTGAGAAATACATTTAAATATGATCATTTTAATTTTTACTATAATATCTCTAAGTCATTTTCTAGTTATCGGGCATAGTTATTTGTAAGTCTTATATCTTCTATTAAACACTGAAACTCTTAAGAGGTAGATCTATAAGTGCAGAAACATTTGAAATTTAAAATGAAGGTACACTCCTGATGCAGAGTAGAGATGTAGCGGCTGGTACTACAAATGGGCCAGTGATGAGAAAGATTGAAAGGAGATACAGATTTTGCAATAAATGGTAATTGCAATTTGCTTCAGCAGAGCAAAATGCAGAAGCTGTTCTGCGAAACAAAAATCCGCTTGTGCTGTTTTCATCATATAACTATTGAACGCCATGTCCTAAAGTGAGTTCCACAAAACATTAATCGGGAGAGCTGTTCACAAAAGAAAAGCAAGGGGGTCTGTGATCAAAAAAGTTTTGGCATGGTGACTATCTTAGTTCTTTACTGGAGATTCACAGTGTAACTTACCACATTAAAAGCATTGCGATATCTGGCTTAAAAAACAGAGAGATTTTAAAAACCTCATTTAATCCAGTGTTCCCTAAAGCTATTTTCACTCTAAAGCTTATGTTTTACTTTGATTGATCTATTCAGATCATGTATTAGAGCATGACACTACTACTGCTGGAAAACTGCCTCTTGTTCTCACACAGTAGATAAACCTTTGGGCAGGAAGTTCTCGGCTAGTGGGAGGGCCCCTTCCACATCATGCAGGCAGAATTCTCTGGCCTGTGATGTGATGTGCACAGAAGAATAAATATAATTCAAACTGATTAAATAAGACTCCAGGAAGGGGACTTCCCTGGTGGTCCCATGGCTAAGACACTGCTTTCCCAATGCAGGGGACCCCGGTTCCATCCCTGGTCAGGGAACTAGATCCCACATGCTGCAGCTAAGACTCAGTGCAGTCAAATAAATTAAAAAATCCAGGAAGTGTGGTCAGGAGCTTGGAAGGGAGGGGACTGGAAGTTTGGTGACAGACAGGTCTGGATCAGAGGCTTATGGTTGGGCGTATGAAAATGGGTACAAAATGGGAAGATATTTGTACCACTATACCCATCAGAAAGTATGGGTCATGGGCGATGCATCTAGCCAGTGGACATGAGCAAGGCCCCTGTCATTGGCCATTCAGGAACTGGGCAGAGATATAGATTGATTTGGGAAGAAGTGCCATGCTAGCAAATATTGAGTCTTCTAATCCAAAGTATAATCTTGGATGCATGAGGTATAATCTCTCCATTTTGTTGTTGCTGTTCAGTTGCTAAGTCATCTTGGACTCTTTGTGACCCCATGGACAGCAGCACGCCAGGCTCCCCTGTCCTTCACTATCTCCTGGAGTTTGCTCAGATTCATGTCTGTTGAATTGGTGATGCTGTCTAACAATCTCATCCTCTACTGCCCTCCTCACCTTTGCTTTAATCTTTCTCAGCATCAGGCTCTTTTCCAATGAGTTGGCTTTTTGCATCAGGTGGCCAAAGTATTGGAGCTTTAGCATCAATCCTTCCAATGAATATTCAGGGTTGATTTCCTTTAAGATCAACTAGTTTGATCTCTTTGCTGTCCAAGGGACTCTCAAGAGTCTTCTCCAGCACCACCAATTCCTTTTGTTTTGACCTCCTTTAATTTTTCTCTGTTTTTATGTGTTTTGTGATTTTCAGCGTAATGATCTCAATTTTAATTATATATATATTATTTCTCTTCAGTTTTTCCTTGTAGATACCTGAAAAAATTCTCAGAAAAATTATTGAGCATATCTGTAGCCCACAAAGTATTTTTCCCACAAGTAAAATGCTGTGAGCAGAGCAAAGCCAGAAAGAACTTTACTAGAAAATAAGAATATAACAATATTTTTTAATTTAAGAAATTTATTAATCAAAAGTTGCATACAAAAATTTGAATAAAATTTTAAAAAATTAACTCATTATTCACTCATTTATTTTACAAATGTTTCTTTTTTAAAATTTAGCATTTTTTTAAATTGAGGTATAGATAAGGTAAGAAAATTCTTAATAGAGGTAGGCAGAGTAATGTATTTTCCTAGTCACTATAGGAAAAAGGATTTGTTTTGAATTTGGCCATGATTTCTTACTGAGTTCTCACTGGAAGTCTTCCCAATGTCTGGCTGCTCAATACCTTTGCAAAACATATAGCAATCTACCGGGTTAGAGACAAATTATGTAGATAATTCTTCCTGCAAGAAATAACCTCTTGTCTATGTTTTCAGAAGTTACTGGTAGAGAGAGAAAAACATTAAAATAAGGATAGCTAGAGTTGCATTTTCTGATGCCTGTAAAAACCACAACCCAGAGATAAAGAACTGACTTTTTATTGTAAAAAGACACAGTGTTGGCTAAAAGGTAGACACAAGTACTTCAGTTAGAAGCAGGGGTTAGAGAGGAAAAAGGGGAACCAGAACCATCACTGTCTCCTGCTGGCTCTGCAGCTCCCGCGTGCTTCATTAGCCATGGGAGAGATGATTCTTTGAATTAAGAAATCATTGAAAATAATTTGCAGAGAGCAAGGATATGTCAAGTGTGAGAAGTTCCTCGTAGAGGAACACTTCAGAACTAAAGATGAGGAGGATGACAGCAGTTTGGAATCTCTGGATCTTATTCTGGCAGCTTGAAAGAGCACCCAATTAGCATCAGTGGTTACGTTAAAAATAAAATGAGGGCATCAGGATACTGTATGGTCTTGGGCCAGGGCATTTTCAGTGGCAAGAAACCTTTATGTACTCAAGGAATTCGGCCAGTCCTGTTTGTTTGTTTTCTTTGGGGAGTGGTCTAACAGCATCACAGGTTCTTTCCTCCCAGTTTTATTGAGGAAAAAAAAAAATTTTTTTTTTCTCCTTGTGATGCAAACTCTTAGGATTTTCTCTGTTAACGATTTTCTTATGCAGCAAACGGCTGTGTTAACTATAGTCTTCATGTTGCACTTTACATCCCTGAAAGTGAAAGTGTTAGTCGCTCTGTCGTGTCCGACTCCTTGGGACACAATGGACTGTAGATTGCCAGCCTCCTCTGCCCATGGAATTCTCCAGGCCAGAATAGTGGAGTGGATTGCTTTTTCCTTCTCCAGGGAATCTTCCTGACTCAGGGATCGAACCTGGGTCTCCTGCATTGCAGGCAGATTCTTTACTTACTGAGTCACCAGGGAACCCCCTATTACATCCCTAATACTTGTTTATCTTAAAACTTTGTGCTTTTTGACCACCTTCTTCCAATTCTCTCTCCCATAAATCTGATCTCTTTTTCTATGAGGTGTTGTAGGACGTGACTTCGAGGTCCATCCTATTGTCATAAATGGTAGAATTTCCTTTTTTTTTTTTAAATGGCCATATAGTATTCCACTGTGTGTGTGTGTGTGTGTGTGTGTGTGTGTGTGTGTCCAAAAAAGGATTAGTGGATAAAGAAGTTGTGGTATATACAATATATATATATATTTCAGTAAACATTATGTATATACACACACACACACACACAGTGGAATACAATACATGGGGATACATATATCTTTTCAAGTCAGTGTTTTTGTTATCTTCGGATACATTCCCCAAAGTGGAATTTCTGGTAAGGTAGCTCTACTTTCAGTTTTTTCGAGGAACTTCCATATTGTTTTGCATAGTGGCTGCACCAATTTACAATTTCTCCACCAGTGGACAAGGGTTCCCTTTTCTTCACATCCATGCCAGCATTTGTTGTCTCTTGTCTCTCGGGCCATTTAAATAGGTGTGAGGTGATATCTCTTTTTAACTTGCACGCTTCTAAAGACTAGTGATGCTGACATTTGTGTATCTTCTTTGAAGAAATGTCTATTCAGGACCTTCGCCTATTTTTCAGTTGAGTTATTTGGCTTTTGCTATTGAGTTGATGAATTCTTTATACATTTTGGATATTAAGCTCTTATTAGATACATGATTTGCAAACATTCTTCCCTTTCTGTAGATGTTCTTTTCACTGTGCTGATGGTTAGAATATACAATTTTTAGGTATATATATTTTGACCGTAATTATGTGAAATAGTGTTTAGCAAAAAATGATAGACAGAATGCAGAAGGGAGGATGGCAGCAGTGGTGAAGTGTTTCAGTCTTTCTGAATCCACAGCCTGGTGGTCCAGTCGTTTAGACTCCGTGCTCCCAATTCAGAGGGCATTAGGTTTGATCCCTGATGGGGGAGCTAAGATCCCATAATGCGGTGTAGCCCAAAAAACCCCACCCCCAAACAAATGCAAAACAGAACTAAAAACAAACAAAAGACCAGACAGGGAACATAAGAGCTTTCTGAGCCTCACCTGGGTTTTGCCAGGTGCTCCTGAGCTTTCAATATATGATTTAAAAATGACATGACATGGAACAAACAAATCCGTGTTTTGATTTGGTGGCGCTTTACCATGAGAATCTACACAGATATTCCAGGGATGTTGCCACTGTTCTAACTGTTCTGGATTCCTCTTTGGAGTCTCTGGCATATCCTTTGGAGATCTTCAGAAGATAAAAGACCATCGTTTGTGGACAGGCATAATATTTAGAGCAAAAGTTACCTTGATCCCAGGATGGTAAATGAAGTTGGTTATCAAGTGGGTCACATGCACAACCGAGATACAAACAATCAAATGAGACATTTTGTGGGATGTGCGCCAAACTGACCTTAGTCTGGGTAAGAGGAGCCCAGATATCGGGCCCATGATTGAGAGGGCCCTGTGTATGTCACAAATGTACTAACAAGTAAAAATCCGTGGGGTCTCTATACTCAGGGTCTAGTGCTGGTCCAGTAAAACTCATATCCTTAAGACATCTGCCCTCTATGAACACTGTCGAGGCCCCAGGAGCTGCTTCTTAATCTCTGTTGAGATTCTTGAAACATAAGGCAAATGTCTGACTATTGCGAAGTGAGACTTGGTTGACACTGCTTTGGAAAGCCCGGTGGTTACAAGCAGTAGCCATTAAGATTTAAACACATGTTCTCAGAGAGTTGAAGGCAATGGATTTTTTAAAATATTGAAGTACAGTTGACTTACAATGTTGTGTTAATTTCAGGTGTACCACCTTGCAAAACCTAGAGGAGGCTCAGAAAACTCCTGTGTTTCCTGGGTTTTGTTTGTTTTTGGTTCTGTTTTTTTTTGTTTGTTTATTTGTTTTTGGCTGCACAGCACATCATGTGGACTTTTTCAGATTCTTTTCCATTATAGATTATGGGATATTGAATATAGTTCCCTATGCTATATAGTGGGTCCCTCTTTGTTATTTATTTTTTGCGTAGTAGTAGTGTTTGTATGTTAATCCCAACCTCATAATCTATCCTTTTCCCCCTTTCCCTCTTGGTAACCCTAAGTTTGTTTTCTATGTCTGCAGGTCTATTTCTGTTTTGTGTATAAGTTGGTTTGTATAATTTTTTTTTTTAGATTGCACATATAAGTGATGTCATATGATATTTGTCTGTCTGACTTACTTCATGTAGTATGATAATCCCTAGGCCTACCCATGTTGTTGCAAATGGCATTATTTCATTCTGTTTCATGGCTGAGTAATACTCCATCGCTTAAATACCACATTTCTGTCTTCATTCATCCTTAATTCATCTGTCCATGAATATATAGGTTGCTTCCATGTCTTGGCTGTTGTAAATAGTGCTGCTATGAACAGAGGGGTGCATGTGTCTTTTCAATTTATGGTTTTTCTCTCTTTAGCAATAGCCCCTATGACTGCCCACATGTTTCAGCATGAACATTACATATATGTGTTCCTAAAAGGTAACATGTAAATTAGATTTCTTAAGTGATTTAGAGGGCTCACTTCTTGAAATATTGCTTATGATCAATTTAGTATTGTAGAGCAAAGATTTTTAACAAAGCAAGTTATCATTTTTGTAATTTGCATATTTTTGGAAATCCATATTTGGCTAAAGCAGTGATTCAACCCTTAATGCACCTTGGAATAATCTGGAGAGAGTTTAAAAAGTATTAATGGTCTGTCTTACCCCAGGAAATTTTCACCTAATTTGTCTGGAATAGGGCCCAAACATCAGCATTTTGTTAATGTATTTTTTTGGCTTAAAAGTTTTACTTTGAAATAATTTAAATTCACAGGAAATTGGAAGAAATGTACAGGGAGATTCTATGTGCTCTTCATTCCATTCCCCCCAGTGATAATCTTGCATTAAGTATAGTGGAATATCGACTCCAGGAAAACTTTGTTGGTACAGTCTTGTTTGTGTGCATGGGTGTGTGTTTCTATGCAATTTTAGCACACATGTAGAATTGTGTAACCACCACCACAATCAACACAGAGAACTGTGCCATCACCACGTTTCCCTCATGCTTTCCCACCTCTCACCCCTGGCAACTGATCTCATCTCCATCCTGACAGTTTAATTTGGTATTTCAAGAGTGCTATGTCGATGGGATCATTGAGCATGTGATGTTTTGGGGTGGACTTTTTTTCACTCAGCATAATCCCCTTGAGATCCTTCTAAGTTGTTGATGTATCAACAGATGGTTGCCTTTTATTGTTGTGTAGTATCCATGGAGGGCTTCCCTGGAGGCTCAGATAGTAAAGAATCTACCTGCAAAGCAGGAGACCCAGGTTCAATCCCTGGATTGGGAAGATCCCCTGGAGAAGAAAGTGGCTACCCACTCCAGTATTCTTGGCTGAAGAATTCCGCAGACCGGGCTACAGTCCATGGGGTTGCAAAGAGTTGGACATGAGTGAGTGACTAACACTTCATCCGATATGGAATGGGTGTTTCAGCCTATTTTACTGTTCACCCACTGAAGGATGTTTGAGTTGTTTTCAGTTTGGGACTGTTATGAATAAAGCTGCTATAAACAATCATGTAGAGGTTTTATGTGTGAACTCAAGTTTTTACTTCTCTGAATAAATGACTAAGTGTGGAATTGATGGGTCATATGGTCTGCATATTCAAAGCTATGTTTTTTCCAGTAGTCATGTATGGATGTGAGAGTTGGACCATAAAGATGGCTGAGTCCCAAAGAACTGATGAATTTGAGTTGTGCTGCTGGAGAAGACTCTTGAGAGTCTTGTGGACTACAAGGAGATCGAACCAGTCAATCCTAAAGGAAATCAACCCTGAATATTTATTGAAAGGACTGATGCTGAAGCTCCAATATTTTGGTCACCTGATGCAAAGAGCTGACTCACTAGAAAAGACCCTGATGCCAGGAAAGACTGAGGGCAGGAGGAGAAGGGGGTGACAGAGGATGAGAAGTTTTGATAGTGTCACTAACTCAATGGACATGAGTTTGAACAAGCTCCAGGAGATAGTGAAGGACAGGGAAGGCTGGCGTGCTGCAGTCCATGGGGTTGCAAAGATTTGGACATGACTTAGCAACTGAACAACAATGGAACTACATGCTTACTTTTATAAGAAACTGTCAAACTGTTTTCCAGAGTAGCTGTACCATTTTGCATACCTACCACCAGTATATGAGTGGTCCAGTTTCTCTCCATTCTAAGCAGTATTTGATGGTGATACTTTTTTTTTTAAGTAGCCATTCTTAATAGTGATATTTCATGATTTTGATTTACTGTTCCCCAATTGCTAATGATGTTGAACATCTTTTCATGTGTTCTGTTCACTGTCTGTACATCCTCTTAGGTGAAATGCCCCTTCATGACTTTTGCCCATTTAAAAATTGGCTTGTTGGCTTTTAACCATGAGTCTTGAGTTCTTTACATTTTTCTAGAAACAACTCTTTTGTAGGATATAGGGTTTATATGTATGTTCTCTCACTCTGTAGTGTCTTTTTATTTTCTTAGAAGGGTCTTTCACAAAGCAAAGAAATTTAATTTCAATGAGATCCATTTTTTTTCATTGGATCATGCTCTTGGCCTCAAGCCTAAGATTTCTTCATCTAACCCTCGGTCCTGAAGATTTTCTCTTATGTCTTTTCTAAAAGGCTTTTAGTTTTATAGCTTACATTTAAGTCTGTGACCCATTTTGAGTTAATTTTTCTAGAAGACATGAAGTTTACTCTGAAAGTCATTTTTTTGCCTATGCATATCCAATTGTTTCAGCATCATCTCTCGAAAAGGTTATTCTTCCTCACTAGAATTATTCTTCCATCTTTGTCCAAAAGTAAGCTGGGCATATTTATGGGGATCTATCTTCTTTTCTGCTCCATTGATCTATGTGTCAATATCTACCTTTCCATTGTACCACACTATACTGATCACTGTGGTTATGTAAGTTTTAATATATGTAGTGATTCTTTCCATTTTATATCTCTTTTTCAAAATGGTCTTGGTTATTCTAAGTCCTTTGCCTTTCCATATCAATTTTAGAACACATTTGCCTATGTCTTACTGGGAATCACTTCACCTTAATTGTCCTGGAATAGAGCCCTGGTATCAGTAATTTATATTCCCACCCCCAGGGGATTCTGATGTATAGCCAAGGTTGTGAACTTTGGTTTAAAGCTAAACACATCTAAAGAAAAATTGCCCTTGGAGAGCAGATGATTCAAGTCTTGGCTTAAAAGTTTGAAGAACAGGTGGGATCTTCTGAGAAAGAGACTATGAAGTGAAATTTAAAGAAGTGAAAGGAGGAGAAAGAAATAGAAATTTCTTTACAGCCCTGCAAGTTGTCTCCATTATATGCCCATCTGAATAGGAGGAAGCCTCGGTTTGAAAGAGTAGCTCAACTAATCTTGACAAAGCTCCAGAAATGGAAATGGCTGATCTCCAGCCACACTATTCTCACTTGGCTTGAACACAAAAAAGACTGTGGCCAAGACCACAGCTGTTAGAGGCAAAATACTCTACAGATAGGTGTGGTACAAGTTAGTAATGTGAAAGCATTTTTCTTCTGTATGGATGGTGCTACAAAGAAGGGTTGACACTTTAAAGGATTCAGAGGTCTTTTGAATCCTGCTTGTGCACATGCTCAGTAACTAACTTGTGTCTGACTCTTTGCAACCCCATGGACTGTAGCCCACCAGGCTCCTCTGTCCATGGGATTTCCCAGGCAAGAATACTGGAGTGGATTGCCATTTCCTTCTCCAGGGGATCTTCCCAACCCAGGGATAGAACCTGCGTCTCCTGCACTGCAGTCGGATTCTTGGGCCACATTCAAAAGCTCATCTGGACTGAAATTTTAAAAATGGCAGACATAGTCATACATTTGTTGTCCTTCTTCTTTTCTTTTAACTGAAAGCCTTTTTAGTTGTATCCAGTGAGCATCAATGTTATTACTTTTCTGACAATGTGCCTGTGATTTATAGTTGCTGTTGGTGAATAAATGACAATATGCTTGAGGGGATCTCCCTCCTTTTAAATACTGTTGACAGATAGTCTTCCCCTAACTGCAATTAATACAGATTTCCCCCGTAGTTATAGAAAAGACAGAATGATTGAAGTAAAACTGTTCCAGAGCAAAATACAGTTCTTTTACTACTTTTAAAATTACCAAGTAGTTGGCACCACAGAAATTTGGGTCTAAGAGATACCTAAGGAGGTTGAATGTCTCTTAGCCATCCCATTTGTGTTTCTCAAGGCTGCTTTCTGCAGTGACCACAGTACCAGGAAACAGAAAGCTTTTCTCTCCGTCGTCTTCCTGTTGGCCCAGTTCACTGACCTTCACCTGAGGGTGAGGCGTTAGTCTGCTTTCAGTGATCTCACTAGCAGGGAAGGAGCTGGGTCACCTGCCTCCCTGGCTTTCAACTTCATCTCCTTGGGGAATTTTGTTCAAAAGGAAGATTCCTGGTTCCTGGTCCCCCAGCGTTAGCCATTCTGCTCTGGAGGTCTGTCATGAAGCCCTCAAGTCAGCACTTTTGACAAATACCTTTGAAGGTGCTGAAACTGGCAGGGTCTGAGTCTGCTTTGGGGTTTGGAGTCGCAGAGGGCTGGTTGTGATAAAGATGCTTTTCAAGCACACCTGGCTCGGTGATGAAGGTGGCGGCCTTCATCATGAAGGTGGCTCCTTCATGGCTGGAGGAGCCCTCTGTGAGAGGCTCTCCTGAGTGCCCACCTGCCTCTCCAGACCCTTTTCTCTGAAGTTGCTTCTGCCCTGAACTGCTCCCTCTCAGCGACCACAATAACAATCCTCTGTTTCAGTTCTCACCACTTCACTGAGAATTTGACTATTTCGGTCCCTGTGGCTCTCCACCTTCTCTAGACTTGCTGTCATCACAACGAATGAAGCAGAGGCATTCTGAGGGGCCGCTTCTAGTGCGAAGGCTCATGAGGTAGCATCCAGGCTCTGGCCAACTCATGAGACACCTGTCCTTACAGCAGTTTCTCGTGACCCAGCCCCTCCTGCTGCCTCCTGCACTCCGTCCACAGGGCCTCTCGTGACCCAGCCCCTCCTGCTGCCTCCTGCACTCCGTCCACAGGGCCTCTCCTTCAATCAACCTGCCCTCCCTGGGTCTTCACTGCTATTGTGACTTCATCCCAGCACATGCCGCTGCTTTCTCTGCTTCGGAGACATCACTTTTTCCATAGTGTCCAGCACCCCAAACAGTTCCATGCCCGCGCCTCTTATGTGCAGGAAATTAGAAAGTTATTCTCATGACTAAATGTTAGCAGTAGGTTTCCACAGCCAGAGAATTTGTAAACTGAAGTATAACCACGGTGTCTATAATGGGCTTTGTTAGTTCCAAACCCAACCTGAGTGCAACAATTGACATTTCTTCTTTCACCCCAACTCCCCTGGAAGCTCCTTAACTGCAGCGACCATGTCTTCTTTGTCCCCCATGTTTTCCGTAAGCTTCACTGAGAACTGGAAAGGATGTTGGACAGAAAGAGAGAAGGGAGTATGATGTAAGAAAAGAGGATGGGCTTTGGAATCTGTGTGGGAAGAATCACGATCCCCCAAAGACGTAACCTGTAAAATTGGTAAAAATAATTCTCTTAATTGTATAGATGAAGCAGCTGAAGTTCTAATTGTTCAATACATGCCAAAGGTCACATTTACAAAGAACACAAAGCTGACAAAGGTCCATCTAGTCAAAGCTATGGTTTTTCCAGTAGTCATGTGTGGATCTGAGACTTGGACCATAAAGAAAGTTAAGTGCTGAAGAATTGATGCTTTTGAACTGCGGTGTTGGAGAAGACTCTCGAAAGTCCCTTGGACTGCAAAGAGATCCAACCAGTCCATCCTAAAGGAAATCAGTCCTGAATATTCTTTGAAAGGACTGATGCTAAAGCTGAAGCTCCAATACTTTGGCCACCGGATGTGAAGAACTGACTCATTGGAAAAGACCCTGATGCTGGGAAAGACTGAAGGCAGGAGGAGAAGGGGACAGCAGAGGAGGAGATGGTTGGATGGCATCACTGACTTGATGGATGTGAGTTTGAGCAGGCTCTGGGAGCTGGTGATGGACAGGGAAGCCTGGCGTGTTGCAGTCCATGGGGTTGCAAAGAATCAGACAGGACTGAGCAACTGAACTGACTAACTGAAAGATCACATAGCAAGGTAGCATGAAATCTTTTTGAATCTTGATTTTCATTTAATATAATTTCTATGTCTCCCAGGTGGCACTAGTGGTAAAGAACCTGCCTGCAGTGCAGGAGATGTATGAGACATGGGTTGGGTTTCTAGGTTGGGAAGATCCCCTCGAAGAGGACATGGCAACCCACTCCAGTATTCTTGCCTGGAGCATCCCATGGACAGAGGAGCCTGGTGGGCTACAGTCCACTGGGTTGCAAAGAGTTGGACACAACTGAAGAGTATGTTTTGAATGACTCCTTGGTGACTGAAATTTATTTGCATAATCTCATTCTTCTGAGCTCAGTTGCTTCTGTCGTGTCCAACTCTTTGCATCCCCATAGATTATAGCCAGTCAGGTTCCTCTGACCATGGGATTTTCCAGGTAGGGGTACTGGAGTGAGCTGCCATGCCCTCCTCCAGAGGATCTTCCCTACCCAAGGATTCTCCATTTTACAGATAAGGGAATAGATGGGATAGTAAATTGCTCAAATTCCCAAAGGCAGTAAATAGTAAGTACAGAAGTGGCCTTTATTTTCAGTTCTGTCTGAGTTCAAGGTCCCTGGATTCTTTCCTTACAGCATGCCATATCTCAGAAGGCAAGGCTCAGATAGTTCTGGATTTTGGACTTCCTGTTATTTCTTATAGGTCAATATCATAGTTTGCTTGTGTTTGGTTGTCTCCCTCTGACCACTCTTCCCAAATAATCTGACTTAAATAGAGCTTGCAATTGTAACTATTTTTAAAGATACCCACCTCCCCTACCCACTTTGGTGAACATTTGCAATTATGAAATCAGAATTCCTCTCTTGAATACTTCCCAAGAGTCTTTTTCCATTTAGAGGAGTACTTGCTGATTAATTGATGGTAGGCACTCAATGAAGGTTTTTAGAATTTAATTTAAGGATTCCCATGGAGCTTGCATACTTGATAAACCTTACAGCCACAGGAATTTTAATTTTATCATTGCTTACATTTGAGAGGACATTTTTTAATTTTTAATTTTTAGTCTTTTTTTACTGAGGTATACTTGACTTACAATATTATTATATATTCATTTCAGATGTACAGCATAGTGATTCAGTATTTTTATAGACTATACTCCATTAAAAATTATTACAAGATAGTGGCTATAATTCCTTGCCCTGTAAATGGTATCTCTGCTGCTTATCTGTTTTATACATAGTAGTTTGTATCTCTTAATCCCATACCCCTAACTTGCTCCACCCCCTTCCCTCTCCCCACTGGTAACCACTAGTTTTTCTTTTATATCTGTGAGTCCTCTTTCTGTTTTGCTATATGCAGTCATTTGTACGTGAATCTGAGTGAACTCCTGGAGTTGGTGATGGACAGGGAGGCCTGGCGTGCCGCGATTCATGGGGTCGCAAAGAGTCGGACACGACTGAGCGACTGAACTGAACTGAACTGAAATAACATATAGTATTTGTTTTTCTCTGTCTGACTTTTTTCACTAAGCATTAATATTCTCTAGACCCATCTGCTGCTTCTGCTGCTAAGTCGCTTCAGTCGTGTCCGACTCTGTGTGACCCCATAGACGGCAGCCCACCAGACTCCCCCGTCCCCATCTACATTGCTACAAATAGCAGACTCTCACACTTGAGAATACTTTTCAAAGTCCTGTTTCCTGCACTCAACATACATATCACGGAATGAGGGAATTAGAAGTGGAAATAGCTTTAGCAATTATTTCACCACCTTTCCTTTTCCATTTTACAATGATTACTGCAAGGGGTTAAGTGAGTAAACCAAAACAATGCAGCTAGTTAGTGAAGGCACCCACATCAGAATATAGAAATATAGGTTCAGTTTAATAGAGATAAATATATCTGAGCTTTAGAGCTAAAGTGGACATTTGTTTTTTTTTTAAACCTAAAATCCATTTTTCCTTGTTTTGATAACAGAACACTATTTTTTTTTTTAGAAAATTACTCCTCCTCCACTTTCAGTTAAGAGGTTGTGTTATGCAAATTCAGCCTCCAGTTCCATAGATGCGCATATGATAATGATCTGGCCAATCAGAGTGGTACACTCTTTATTTGGTTCAGAGATGGGCACGTGACACATTTAGGGCCAATGAGATTCAATCCTGGGATTCCTGCTGGGAGGACTGCATGCTCTGGTTACTGAGAGGACAGGAAACTAGCCTGGAGCTGCAGGCAGCCATCTTGCCATCCTAAGGGGATGGAACATCATAGAGCAAAACAAAAGCCAGAGATACTAAAAGGCCAATCCTGAAAACCTTGAGATCCTGGACCTAGGTGTATCTGAAGTGCAAATACTCTTGGACTTTTCAATTATTTGACTAATTAATTTGATAACCAATAAATCACTGCCTTGTTTGTTTAATTGCCTAAGGATGCTTGAAATGGCATGTCTATCATTTGCAACAACAACAAAAAAACTAAAATAATGAAAATATGATCAAAACATTAATTGACGAGGATAGGAATGGGGAGGCATGGCCTGACAATTATTTGTGTGAAAGAGGCTCTTTGGAGAATTTTTTTTAGTTGAAGTATGGTTGGTTTGCAATGTTGGGTTAGTTTTAGGTGTAAAACAAGGTTATTCAGTTTTACATACATATATGTCTATGTTTTTCAGATTCTTTTCCCTTATAGGTTATTATAGACTAATGAGTATAGTTCCTTGTTGATTATCTAGAGAAATTCTTATTCGTATTAATTTGAAATCTGATTTCTTGAAATGTATGACAATAAGTCTGGGTACTATACTGAAAAATGAAAACAAATAATGTAAATTTACTTAAGTATGGCAGCGATTTTTCTTTGTTTGGCCGCACTGGGTTTTCATTTCTATGTGTGTCCTTTCTCGAACTGCAGAGAGTGGGGACTATTCTCCAGTTGTCTGGGTTTCTCATTGCCGTGGCTTCTCGTTGCAGAGTACAGGCTCTAGAGTGCTCCTTCAGTAGTTGTGGCTCATGGGCTTGAGTGCAGGCTCAGTAACTGTGGCGAATGGGCTTAGTTGCACTGTGGCATGTGGGGTCTTCCTGAACTAAGGATCACACCGGTGTCCCTTGCATTGCAAGGTAGATTTTCAACCACTGAACCACTGGGGAAGCCATGGGCAGGGGTATTTTTAACTTCTAGAAACAGCTGATAATAGTTTCCATCTATATTGCACTGGTCATCTCTTGCTTGGAAGACTGTTTTCAGTTTTGTGTAATGGTTTTTAAGAGAGACAGGGACAAACAACAGAATCTCAGGAACAGGGTAATTAGAATAGTATGAGATCTTAAAATTACAACATTATTGAAGGAATAGTTTAGCTATGGAAATGAAGGCTTATAAGAGGGGAGGAAAAGAGACTCTTTTCAGTCTTTAACTGCTGTCAAATGGAAGAAAATATTTTTTTATTTTATTTGGCAGAACTAGGAAGAGTGGTTAAGAGTTTCAGGACAGCAGGTTTTAATGCAATATGATCAAAATTTTTAACCAATATGCTGTTTCCACAGTGTCTGTCATGGGTTACATATGAGCCCCATATGTTTGTTATTTTCTTGGAAGAACCAATTGACACAAAAATGTTTCACTGTTTAAATAGAGTCCCTCCCCTTATCCCAATTAATAACTAAGAGCAGACTGTGTTTGTCTGTACATCAGTATGCTGAATGGTCTGGGACAATGTTGGGTAAAAGCATTATAAATATATATTCAATATATGTATGAACAAAGTTATTATTTTTTAAAATATATATTCTCACAATGTTCTACCTGTCTGAAGTCTTTGTGAATGATTATATATTTGATTTCAGTTAGCAAAACATTAATGTATATGTTTAAGCTACAGTGATTAGTGTAGGATTGGTCTCTGTCTTCTATGAAGGAATTAAATGTAGCCTTACTCAACTTGTGTATACTCTATACAACCTATTCCTATGTCCTGTCATGATGTATCATATTGATTACTTCCCTGAATAAAGCACTTCAAGGAGAAGGACTGTGTCTTATCAAATTCCATATGAAAGTCCTGGAGGTTTTAGCCAGCTCAATAGAAGAAGAAAAAGAAATAGAAATACAAGGATTAGAGAGAAGGGAATAAACTGTAACTTTGTAAAGAAGATGATATGATTTTCTACTTAGAAAATTTGAATCTATATACAAATAAGTAAAATTCATAAATATTTTAAAGGGTGCTTGTATGTATAAGATGATAGATCAATTTCAAAAGTAAATTGCAACAAACAGAATATGTAATATATAAAACAAAAGAGAGAACATTTACTAGTGCAAAAGAAAATATAAAGTACCTGGAATAAATCTAATCAAAATGATTGAGGCATTTATATAGATAGTAATAAAAACTTAATCAGAAACTTCGAGGTCTGAGTAAGCAGAGAGAAATACTGTACTCATGGAACAAAAACTCTACATATCATAAAGATTTCAGTTCTCTGCAGACTGAAAATTTCTCTACAACTTGAGAAAGTGACTCAACACAATTCTAATCAAAACCCAATGGGGTTTTTCATGAAACTAACAAACTGGCTCTAAAATTTACATGGAAGAAGGCCCCAGATTGTCCAGATGCTCCTGAAGAATAATATGATGGCACATCTCATTCCAGGTTCCAAGACTTAACACATCGATTGTAATTATGGCATTGTGGTATTGGTCCACAGTAGACACATAGAACAGTGGAATGAAATAGTGAGCTTAAAACAGATCAACACAAAAATGATAACTTGATATATGACAGAGCTTGATTAGCAGAAAAAGGGGAACAGGTTGATAAAAGGTTCTGAAACATCTAATAATCCATATGGAAAAAAAATGAAACCTCACATTCTATCTCACATCATAACCAGGAATTAATTTTAGATGAGACAGAGTTAAGTATAAAGTAAAATTTTTTTAAAAATCAACCAGGATACAGCATGCTTGGAGCTGGTGCATGGGGATGACCCAGAGAGATGTTATGGGGAGGGAGGTGGGAGGGGGGTTCATGTTTGGGAACGCATGTAAGAATTAAAGATTTTAAAATTTAAAAAAATAAAAAAAGTAAAAAAAAAAAAAATCAACCAAGATAACCTTCAGTAATTGAATAGATAAACAATTGTGAGGGTGGCTTCCCTGGTGGCTCAGTGCTAAACTCTTTGAAAAATATTTCTATTCTACTCCCTCCACAAGCTTTTGTCCTAACATGATTGAAAGTCTTCTATTAATTATCCTATCATACTTATTCAAAACAAAATATGCATATAAATGTAATCTTAACATTTATCTCATTTTCTGGTATAAGGCTCTAAGATTAATTCTTCTAAAAAATAATTCTTCTAGATTGAGTTACCTTTGTAATTATTGTGCTCAGTTGCTTCAGTCCTGTTCAACTCTTTGTGATCCATGGAATGTAGCCAGTCAGGCTCCTCTGTCCATGGGATTTTCCTGGCAAGAATACTGGAGTGTGTTGCCATTTCCTTCTCCAGGGGATCTTCCCAACCCAGGGATTGATTCCCCATCTCCTGCATTGCAAGTGGATTCTTTACCACTGAGTCACCAGGGAAGCCCTTCTTAAATATATTTATAAATGTTGATTTGTTAAATATAAAAAGTAAAATTTATTGGAAATCCTTTTTTACTTTTTATTTAAATTTGAAGTATAGCTGATTTTAGAAATAAATAATTATATAAGAAGAATCATGCTCTTTTTCTATGCTTTTAGTACAGAGAACAGTTTATACTGGTGAGAACTGGTGGGACTAGCAGTTATTTTCTATATTGTTTTTATTGACAGGAGATAGAAAATAATAAACATTTCAAAGGATAAAGTAATAAGAATCACTATAATTACAAACAATTAATCATATAATTGATGAAATAGGTTTTAATTACCACACTGAATACTACATACAAAAATGGGAAAAAAAAGTTTTTTTTTTTTGATCTTACCCAAAGTTATCCTGAAAATTTTGGCAGTCCCAGGAAACATTCCAGTAACATTGAAAAGAATCACAGTCATTCTGCTTCTTCAGCTGATCAACATGTTTTTATTTCCAGCAAATGACACACCCTAGGAAAGAGTATCGAAAATAGCTGAAAAGAAATTCTTGTTTTTAAACACATGAGAAAAAGCCTCAAGTTTTCACTGTTGAGTCTTTCTTTTTCTCTCTCTCCCTCCCTTCCCTCCCTCCCTCCTTTCTTTCCTTCTTTCTTTGGGCATCCCGTGCACCATGTGGGGTCTTAGTTCCCCAACCAGGAATCAAATCCATGCCCCCACACAGTGGAAGCACAGAGTCTTAACCACTGGATCTGCAGGGAAGCCATAGTGTTGAGTATTTCTTACCCATCCTTTCTTTATTTTTCTCTCCCAGGACTCTTCCTCATTCTTGGAAAATGAGCTGGGGAAGAAAGAGGTGGAAAATTATCATTGCCACCTTCATTCTCATCACTACCATAGGTCTGATGTCAGAACATCTTGACATAGTTAACTCTAAAATTCATGCTCTGCCATTAACAGAAATATGCATAAAATGGGAACCAAGAAAGCCCTGTGGGTTAATGGAGCCTTGCTTAATCCTCAGGAGACCTGGCCCATTTGGAGATGAGAAGGGTTCACACCCAGGACCCTGGTACACTGTGAGATTTGCAGTGGATGCTTTGATCAAGTGGGAGAAGGACTGTTGTGAACTTGAGACTTCTCAGGTAAATTTGGTTTAGCAAGAGTATATATGAAATTTGGGTATCTAGAAATAATTTACATTAACTGGTAGATGGTTGCTGCTGCTGCTGCTACTGCTGCTAAGTTGCTTCAGACGTGTCCGACTCTGTGCGACCCCATAGATGGCAGCCCACCAGGCTCCCCCGTCCCTGGGATTCTCCAGGCAAGAACACTGGAGTGGGTTGCCATTTCCTTCTCCAATGCATGAAAGTGAAAAGTGAAAGTGAATTCCCTCAGTCGTGTCTGACTCTTAGCGACCCCCTGGACTTCAGCCCACCAGGCTCCTCCATCCATGGGATTTTCTAGGCAAGAGTACTGGAGTGGGGTTCCATTGCCTTCTCCATGGTAGATGGTTCAGTTCAGTTCAGTTCAGTTCAGTCGCTCAGTTGTGTCCGACTCTTTGTGACCCCATGAATCGCAGCACGCCAGGCCTCCCTGTTAGGTACTCGCAAAAGTCCTTATGTACCTGAGTAGGGGTGGGAAGGTGAGAAGCATACAAGCCTTGGTTTGGAGAGCACTGCTGATGATGTTTCTGATGTTCTATTTCTTATAAGAGTTGTGATAACATGCATTTATCTTTTATTGGTCTGTTTTTAGTTTATATTTGTATAGATATATATTGGGTTGGCCAAAAAGTTCATTTGGTGCTTCTTATAAGATCTTATGCAAAAACCCAAACTTTTTGGCCAACTCAATATACATACATACATATACATAATAATAACAATATATTATTATACTTACACATATGATGTATCTCTCAATAAATAGAGTTTTTAAAAATCTATAATGTTTGCAGGGCAGTTTTATTTCTCAAACATATAGATGGAAACTGTAGCCGAGGAAGACTGGGTTTGTAGGTGTGACAGTTGAGGGAAAATCTAAAATTTTCAACAACTGGTAGGAGAATCTCTTTCGGGGGAAAAATGTCTTTATAGGGTGTATTTTAAAGAGGATGGTAAATAAAGATATAGTTCCATTGTTTTACATTAAAAATGAGGGAACTCGGGTAAACTCTCACAGATACGGCCAAATGATCTTTGACATGGATGTCAAGACCATTCAGTGGGAAAAGGACAATATAAGACTGTTGACAAGCTGGAAATCCATATGCCAAAAAACTGAAGTTAGACTTTTATCTTATATTGTATTCACAAAGTAACTCAAAATGAATTAAAACATAAGCAGAAGACCTAAAACTATTATAGAGAACTAGAGGAAAATATAGGGGAAAACTTTATGACCTTGGATGTGGCAGTGATTTTTTAGATACAACAAAAAAGCGCAAGCAATGAAATTAAAAAGAGAAAAATGGGACTACATCAGGCTTCAAAACTTTCATGAGTCAGAGGAAACAATCAACAGAGTGAAAAGACAACGGACTGGATGGGAGAAAATACTTGCAAGTCATATATCTGATAAGAGGGTTAATATCCAGAATAAATGAAGAACTCTTACATTTCAACAATGAAAAAAATCAATAACCTCACCAAAAAATGAGTAAAGGACTTGGGCAGACATCTCTCTAAAGATGACGTAAAATGGCTAACAAGCATATGAAAAGATGCTCAACGTTACTATCAGAGAAATGTGAGTCCAAACCACAATGAGATTATTTCACACCCATTTGGATGGCTACTATTGAATAAAAACAAAATAGAAGATAAAAAGAGCTGGCAAGAATGGAGAAAAATTGGAAGCCTTGTGCAGTATGGGTGGGCTTGTAAAGTGGCAGAGCTGCTATGGCAAATAGTATGATGGTTTCTCAAAAAAATTAAAAATAGAATTGCCATATCATCCATCAACCCTGGAGAAGGCAATGGCAACCCATTCCAGTATTCTTGCCTAGTGAATCCCATGGACAGAGGAACCTGGTAGGCTGCACTGTGGGGAATTGCAAAGAGTCAGGCACGACTGAGTGACTAACACACACACACATACATGATCCAGCAATCCCATTTCTGAGTATATATCTAACAGATTGAAAGTAGGGTCTCGAATGCTTTTGTTATGTCTTCACCTTTTAGAGTATAAGCTCCATTAGGGGAGGGATTTTTGTCTGTTTATAGTTGATGTGTATCCCAAGCACCTAGAATGGTGCTTTATTAAATAATAGTAGTTTATTATAAACAATAAACATGTGCTGAGTCTGACTATGCCAAGGCCTTTGACTGTGTGGATTACAATAAACTGTGGAAAATTCTGAAAGAGATGGGAATACCAGACCACCTGACCTGCCTCTTGAGAAACCTAAATGCTGGTCAGGAAGCAACAGTTAGAACTGGATATGGAACAACAGACTGGTTCCAAATAGGAAAAGGAGTACGTCAAGGCTGTATATGGTCACCCTGCTTATTTAACTTCTACGCAGAGTACATAATGAGAAACGCTGGGCTGGAAGAAACACAAGCTGGAATCAAGATTGCCGGGAGAAATATCAATAACCTCAGATATGCAGATGACACCACCCTTATGGCAGAAAGTGAAGAGGAACTAAAAAGCCTCTTGATGAAAGTGAAAGAGGAGAGTGATATGTTGGCTTAAAGCTCAACATTCAGGAAACGAAGATCATGGCATCCGTCCCATCACTTCATGGGAAATAGATGGGGAAACAATGGAAACAGTGTCAGACTTTATTTTTGGGGGGTCCAAAACCACTGCAGATGGTGACTGCAGCCATGAAATTAAAAGGCGCTTACTCCTTGGAAGGAAAGTTATGACCAACCTAGATAGCATACTGAAAAGCAAGAAAGCTGAGCGCCGAAGAATTGATGCCTTTGAACTGTGGTGTTGGAGAAGACTCTTGCGAGTCCCTTGGACTGCAAGGAGATCCAACCAGTCCATTCTAAAGGAGATCAGCCCTGGATGTTCCTTGGAAGGAATGATGCTAAAGCTGAAGCTCCAGTACTTTGGCCACCTCATGCGAAGAGTTGACTCATTGGAAAAGACTCTGATGCTGGGAGGGATTGGGGGCAGGAGGAGAAAGGGATGATGGAGGATGAGATGGCTGGATGGCATCACTGACTCGATGGACGTAAGTCTGAGTGAACTCTGGGAGATGGTGATGGACAGGGAGGCCTGGCGTGCTGCGATTCATGGAGTCACAAAGAGTCGGACATGATTAAGCAACTGAGCTGAACTGAACTGAATGTCAACTCAGTCTTCACAAGCAAAAACACTGTTTCCCTAAGTGAGTCTGGGGAAAGCTAGTTCTGAAGGATGTACTGTGAACACAGAAAATGTCCTATGGTGAGTGGAGCCTGATGTTCCTTTCTTGGAGATCACCGACATGGGCACCTGTGAGTATGTGATGGGGATAGATACTCTGAAGTAATTGACCAGTAGTGATGGAAATTGTTTTGAAGAGAATGGAAGTTGCAGAAATGGCACAATCGGAGTGTAGGGAAGGCTTAGGTAATAAAGACAAATACCTACTTTAGTTCTATAAAGAAGAGACTACACTGTGCAGTCAGCATTTAGGGCTGGCCAGCCCGATGTGCTGACGCTGATGGCCACACAGGCTCTGAACAAGCTGGGTCATGGGGATTTAAGTGAGAAGTCATGAATACCATTGGCTGCACAGATGGCCAGGAAACCAGCCATCTCATCATTTGAAAGCACTGTTGTGCATGGTATTATCACAGGGCCCAAGAATCAGGCAATAGAACGAGGAGTGAAGTGCCTAGTCACTCAGTCGTGTCCGGCTCTTTGCAACCCCGTGGATTGTAGCCCACCAGGCTCCTCTGTTCATAGGATTCTCCAGGCAAGAATACTGCAGTGGGTTGCCCTTTCCTTCTCCATCTCCTAACTCGTAGTAGAACCAAAACAGACGTCAAGGGAGCAACAACTGAACTATGAGAGGAGGTTGAAAAACTAGGAAGTAGACACAGTAACTGAAAAAGTTTGTCTCTTTAGGTGAAATTTAGTGCCTGGACAAACTTTGGACAAGTCAGTGGACTCTAAGATGTCATCACTATATTGCAGGAGGGGGTTTTTGATTCATCAGTAAAAATTCAGTTATGATCACTAACTCCATTCAAGTAAGCAGGAACACATGCAATCCATTTTAGAAACCTCTTCTTCCCAAAAGACTAGAGTTAAAACTAAAATGTTAGCTTGTAGAGGGTATGCTTCTATGGAGCAATTTTAGCATTTTTTTTTTAAACAATTACTCGGTAACAGTTTAGTTTACATATAATATTTCCTTCAGTCCTTATACCAATGACAAGAGACGGTAATTCTTATTTTCATGTTGTAGAGCAGGAAGCTGAGACATGATAACTAACCTGCTCAGTCACAAAACCAAAAAAAAGCATTTCTGGTTTTCATATCCAGTTTTGTTTTGCTCTAAAGGCTGGGTTCTTTTGACTTTCATTCCCTGTTCCTTTTCTGCGTTTTAGGCTCCAGTCCTGCCTACTCAGGAATTGTACAAAATCATATTTATTGCTCTGTGTACTTTTAGTTAATGACATTTTGTAGCAGGTTTTATTTCTGCATTTGCTTATCAGTGACTAACTTCTGCTTTGTATTTCTCATAACTGGTTTCTCTCAGAGGCTGGCAAATTATTTTGGATTCTTTTGTCTTTACAGCATCTCCCTGATGTAAGTACAGAGATTAGCAGGCTGAGAGGATTTGTGTTGATTTATTTTGAATGACTAAATGATACCACTATTCTCAGAGGAAAATGCTATGTTATGAAATAGCAAGAGAAAAATCTGGCATGTGTTCAGTTATATTAACTTCTTAATTTTCTGAACCTGTACAAATATGAAAATAATGTTTAACTGTGATTGCAACTCAGAAAATAAGTTAGGCAGGTAGGTGGCAATAGATGCTCCAAGCCAATGTAGAATGGTGGAGCTAAAAACATGAAGAAGTGAAGCACTGATTGCAAAATATAAGTTCCCTACAATTTCGTGTGGATGATGCTTAAGGAAACAGCTTAAAAAGCAAGAGTGGTACCCATCGTGGGTCACTTTAGACCACTCTCCCGATCCGATCTCAAATATTAAGGCATAGAGTTTAATGCCCTTGGCAGGCAACAATTTCTGCTGTTTTCCTGAAGGTGGACTCCTAGTATAATAAAAGATTTCTGTGTGATTAAAAAAGAACAGTGGAATAGCTAAGTTTGAATCCTACGTTTGCAGGTTACTAGGTGGATAAGCTAGCTGCAAGTTACCAGAAACTTCATATTTTCATGAACAAAAATGGAGATGATGATAACATAATAAAAGTGGTAACACCTGCCTTTTCAACCTCCTAGAGTTGGTGGGAGGATCAAAGGGGATGATATAAATGAATGTTCTCTGTGAATACAGAATATACACAAATATGTGGTATTATTAGCATGGCAATTTATTTTTATGTGGGTTATGTCCTTTTAGATGGTTTAATTAGTTTTTGTGATAATTATTTTTTATGGAATCATAAGAGTCTATCTTCTTGGGGGAGTTATACCTTCATAAATTTTGAGGGTGATTTTAATTTTGTTGTTTATGTTTGGCTGGGTCTGTGTTGGCATGAGACTGGTGTTGGATTTTTATCAGTCAATAGCGTCAAGCTGCCTTCCTGAAACATGCCAGATTCTTTTTCAGGTCTTTTTTGTCTGGCCTTTAATTTTAGACCAGTCATCAGGATAAGTGCTGGGTCTTCTGGATGACTTCACATTCTGAGCATAGCTTCATAAAGGAGATTAAAAACTTGACCTTGATATAAAGCCTCATTTTACTGCAGATAGAAGACAGGTGAGACAAAGTGCCTGTAGCATCACACCAGCCACCTCATTTTTGAACAGTAAATGCAGTGTTTTGTCGATAGGAATGACAAGCCTGCGGGTATGTGAGTAGGCCTCCTGATAGAGAAATGTTTTAAGAGGCAAACGGCAAATGACTGAGAGCCCAGGCTCTGAAATCAGACAGACATGTTTTATTCAACCTCCCTTAACACAATCAAGACACTTAAGCTCCCCCAACTTCAGTTTTCTCATTTGTAAAATAGAGATTATAATAACTACCACATGGGCTATTGTCACTGGTAAATGAGAGAGCTTTTGTAGAGATATAACTAACATATAATAATTATTATGATGAATGTATGATTCACAGAGGATGGTAACAAAGGGGAAGGAAAAAAGAGTGATAAGTCCATGGTGCGTCTTAGAATCATAGCTCGTCCTCCAGAACCCAACTGAATTAACCTGTAGTATAACTGGGGCTTCCCCGGTGCCTCAGAAGGTAAAGAATCTGCCTGCAATGCAGGAGACGCGGGTTCAATCCCTGGGTCAGGAAGATCCCTTGGAGAAGGGCATGGCAATCCACTCTAGTATTCTGGCCTGGAGAATCCCACAGACAGAGGAGCCTGGTGAGCTACAGTCCATGGGGTCGCAAAGAGTCGGACACGGCTGAGCGACCACCACCACCAACAGTGTAACTGATACCTTCTCTTGATGCTACATTTCTTACAAGTTCTTTGAGGATTAATTGTACTACAGTTATCAGTGAGTGAGTGAAGTCGCTCAGTTGTGTCTGACTCTTTGAGACCCCATGGACTGTAGCCTACCAGGCTCCTCAGTCCATGGGATTTTCCAGGCAAGAGTACTGGAGTGGGTTGCCATTTTCTTCTCCAGGGGATCTTCCTGACCCAGGGATCGAACCTGGGTCTCCCACATTGTAGGCAGACGCTTTACCGTCTGAGCTACCAGGGAAGACTTACAGTTATCAGTAGGACAGGATTATTAAGATTTAAGTTCTGTGATGTTTTGTTTTCAAGATCTAAGCATATTTCCTGCCTTTTTAAGGGTAAATTTTAGACTAGATGATAATCTGTGTTTTGTTGAGAAGAAAATCCAAGTAGGGCTAATCTCTGTTTTTAAACCTATGCCAATGTGAGGACTATTTTTTGAAGTCTGAAGAATATAGCTTTGTGGAGAACTATGAGTGGTCTGAGGGTTTTCTTCATAAACACCACCTAAACTGGCCTATGTCTGCTTTCTAGCAGTTCACATTTAAGAGATTTTTTTTTTTTTGAGGTTTCAAACTCTTTCTGCCCTCAAATACCTCATGTAAGCTGTCATCTTGCTGAAGATAAAAGGAACATTGTTTCAATTCTGGTCAGTTTCTAGAACTGTGTGATATTTAGTAAGCCCGTCTAGCCTCATTGGGGCTTCCCAGGTGGCATTAATAGTAAAGAATCTGCCTGCAATGCAGGAGGCTCGGGTTCAATCCCTGGGCTGGGAAGATCCCCTGGAGGAGGGCATGGCAACCCACTCCAGTATTCTTCACCTGGAGAATCCCAAGGACAGAGAAGCCTGGTGGGCTACAGTCTATAGGGCTGCAAAGAGGTGGACACAACTGAAGTGACTTCAACATGCATACACACAGCCTCACTGATCCTCAAGCATATGCCTGTGTGTGTGAGTGTGTGCACTGTGTGAGTAAAGGAGAGTGGTGATGATAGTGGCCTCCTATAAAATCTTCATGGGACCAGGAGTGGTGGTCGGGACATTTTTTTTGCTCCTCAGTAGAGGACAAAAGTTGAGAAACTCTGGCCTGACCATCTAAAATTCTGTGCAGCTTTTTGGTGATGAAACTCTTCCAGAAGGCCAGGGTGAGGCTGAGCCTTGGAGGGAAAGGTGTTAGGAGTGTCTGACAGGCCTTCAGTTGGATTTGAAGCTGACGGTCACATTGAGGACAATTAGTTCTGTTCTAGAGGGGCTGCCCCCTGTTTGGTTGGTTTCTCCACCAATTAATCCTTGGCTGGGTTGCTCAGTGTCCGTCCCCAGGTAAACTTCCAATGCAAAGTATTGAGCTTGGTTACCTGGTGAAGCCTGGGGATTGACACCAACTCATTTTTTTCCTACCCATTTGATTTCAACACTGCTTTCCTGAAAGTCTTCTTCATCAGCAAGCATTACAGCAGTTCCTGGAAAGAGCAAGACTTTTATGATTCTCAAAATCTCTGTATGAACTGAAGAAGTTTCCCAAAGACCAGTGAAACACTTCTGGGGACAAAGAAGTGAAGGGGCCAGGTAACCCGTTTTTAGAACCGGTGCTGGCAAGAAAGTGATCAGAAAGCACACAGTACCGCAGTAGCATCGTTTCTTATAGGAGTGAAAAGACTTTACAGTCCGCAGGGGGCCGGACATCCGAGGTCAGAAGCGAGCAGTTCTAGTGTCTGAGCTTCTGCGACACGAACCGAGGGTGTGCTATGCTTGTCCGCAGGAATGTAAGGAGAGAGAGAGAAGGGGGTGAGTGATGGGGCGCTGGCTGGGAGCATCGGGGTGTCCTTGGGTTTCCAGCCCCCGAGCAGATGAACTCTTGGCCGCAGGGAAAGCGCAGGAAAGCTTCACCCGAGCGGGAACCGGGAGGGTGGGGGTGCTGAGACTGCGGCGGAACCAAAACAGGGTGTGGCCAGGGTGCTCCCGAGTGCTAGGCGCCCGCCTTGGCGACCCGGGAGGAGGTCGTTTTCGGGTGGCGGGGAGAGAGGACGGGGAGCTCCGGAGAAGGAAGAGCATTGGCTCCTCCCGCCCCACCCCCGCCCGGGGCTGCGCAACGCCGGGCGCAGGGCAAGGCGGCGGCGCTCTCCCGCCCCGCGCGGCCGGGGCAGGGCGGGCCGGGTGGCGCTCGGGGGGCCGGGCTCTGATCCCCACTCAACCCTCCCTCCCTCCGCCTCCCGGGCCGGGCGGCCGGGCCAATGAGAGGCGAGAGGAGGGGAGCGGGAAGCCGAGCGCGCTGGGCCGCGGCCCTCCTACCGCGCCCGTAGCCGCAGCGCCGAACGCCAAGTTTTGCGCCCCGAGACTTTGCGCCGCGTCTCGTCCTCTGGCTCGCAGCTCGGTCCGCGGGAGCCCGGCGGCCGCGCGCTGCCCTCGGGACGGCCGCCCGCGCGCACTCGGGCGGGAGGACGCCGAGCCGGGGGCCGGGGCTGGGGGCGGCTCCTCCCGAAGATGCAGGATGGCAGCGGAGCCGCGGTCCAGCCTGTCCTACCGCACCACGGGCTCCACCTGTCTGCACCCGCTCAGCGAGCTCCTGGGCATCCCGCTGGACCAGGTAACTGCGGGCGGGCGGCCAGGCCGCGGCTGGGGCGTGAGCGCAGGCACCCTCCCCGAGCCGGAGCGGGAGGGAAGCCGGGGGAGGCGAGGAGGGGGATGTTATCTACCTCCGTCCCCGCCCCCATGCAGATTTCCCTGCTTCAGACTAGTCAGGTGGAGTTTTGTTTGTTTGAGTTGATGTTTTTCTCCTGTAGGTATGGGGAGCGGGGAGGGAAGGGTATACCCTGCACAGCAGATTCGAATAAACTTTGTTTTGGTCTTGTTTGAACTTTGGGGTTGCCTCCTTTCCTGTAAGCCAGTTCTAAAGCCTTCTGATAAATGAAATCGTGTTCCGTCAGTGCACTCAAGTCTTCATTATTTTTAAGTTAGTTGAGCCTACTTAGAAAGTAAGCCTGACTGATGTCTAAGCAGTAGCCTACCGTTTGGGGATAAGAGACCGGGGTGTTTCGGGCAGCGAGGCTTGGAAAATCGGGTTGACAGTTATTCTGTGCCCTGTGCGATCTCCATCCGCAAGGGAGGAGGGACACAGGATGCTGTGGTTTTCCGAGGGCCGTGGTTTATTCAGTCAGTCCGTCCTCGAGGGTCCAGGCTCCCTAGCAGGACAGGTTATTGGAAGAAGAGAGAGGCTGCTGCAGGTGTTTGGACTGAAACTGAAAATAGCAACAAACAGTAATTCCAGGTAAGAAATCTTTCTAGGCGTTGAGGCTCTTAACCCATTTTTTTGGTCTCTCTAGATGCTACAGGCTAGATCTGCCCTGTGTTTAGTAGTAAGCCAGTAAATACACAGTTGACCCTTGAATAAGACAAGTTTGAATTGCATGGATTCACTTATATGTGGATATTTTTCAATAGTAAGTACTACAGCGCTGTACCAGTACTGAAGCTGCTTAAATCTGCAGAGTCTAGGAAGGGAGGATACAAGGGGCTGTCTGTAAATTATAGGCAGATGAACACCTATGTGGTTGAAGGGACAGCTGTATGTTATTTAAATGGAATTGGGTAAGGGTTCTGGAGGAGGGCCCGCATACTCCTGTTTCCTGCTGAGTTTTCATCCAGTTTTCTTCCTCTGCCTGTTCCCTAGTGAACTTTAAAAATTCTTTCCTTCACACAAGAGCATACCTGCCGCACTGTCCACTCCCATTCCTTCAGCAATGAGGAAGTGAAAGCTGGATGTTTGCTTTACTCAGATGCTGTTTTCTGAGCTGCCCTCTACCTGGTCCCCTTTGAGGCTTTGATTCAGAACTCAACCTGATCCGACAGTTGCCTCTCATCAGTTGTGAAATCTCGAAGGTCAGGAGGGGTTTTTTTCAGCTGCCCGTGCCTGTTCTTGTAGTGAGGATGTAGTGATTGCCAGGGACCTGCAAAGGCAGCAATAATAGCAAATTCTCTAGCCCTGAAATGAAATCTAACTCAGAGCCAAATTTCCTTTCTGGGGAGTTTGTTTCATACTTAACCCCTCTACCCTCCATCACAATTTATTTTAATTGCACTTTCCATTTGCAGCAGTACAGCACAATCCAGGGTTTTTTTGTTTTTTGTTTTTTGTATGGAAAGAGAGAGATTGTTAATAGATCCTGGAGATTGATGGCTAAGAGGCACCTAAGATGGATGTTATTAAGTGCCCTGTAACTGCCTCCACCATCATCTTGAGTCTCCTGGATTTCTGACAAAGGAATCCTGGTTTTAATTTATAAGAAAGAATGAAAGACGGAGAGGGGAGGGATTTGGGGGTACACGGAAGGAGAAATGTGGGCTCTAGACAAGAAAGGCACACCTGTGATCTTAGATCTTAGGGAGCCCTGCTGCCCTTCAGCTGGGTCCAATCACAGTGATTCTTGGTGGAAGACACCCGTAAAGGGCAATACCCCAGCTGGCTTATTTAGGCCGAGGGAGAATCCCAACCCATAAACAATGTGGTTTGAGGCGAAACTGTGGCTTGAGGGTTTGGAAGCTTGATGTGTTTTTCTCCCTCACACTTTCAAGGGCCTTTTAGATGTTAGACTGACTTGCGGGTAATTCCTGGTCTGCTAGGAAACTTCTTTTGTGACCGTCAGCTGGTATTCTACCAACCTGGAGCCTCAGGGTCCTCATGTGTAATGTGGGAGATGGCAAAAGACCTACCTTTGGGAGTTGAGACATTTTACATAGATGTGAAGTGCCATACGGTCCTTGTATCAGACACGGGCCTGGCAGGAAACAATTCAACTCAATGGCTTATAATGAAGAAACTTCCCTGAATTACTTAAGAGTTGTGGGTGGCACTATAGGAGCCAATAAAGGATGTTCAGGTACCAAGATTGGGTGCTGAAGGGGAATAGGGAGAAAGTCCTGTTGCCTGGATGCAGGGGCAAAGCAGAGAACTTGGCCCTTCTGCTCCCCATCCCCTGACCTTTGCATCTCTTGCTGTGGCCCCTGGTGGGTGGCTGGCCTAGAGCGCCTGGGTGAAGTGGTCTGAGGGACTTCTCCTGGGCCACAGGGGGGATGAGAAGTGTGGAGCCAGCTCTGGAGGACAGACCTAGGCTAAGAGCCCAGCCCTTGATACACATTTGCTCCTGGCCCATTAAAGAGTGCCTTCTTATTGGCCTGCAGTTTGCCAAGAATGATAAAACATATCTCAAGTTGCCCAAGTAGTGCCTCATATACTACTTACAGACGACAGTGAATCCTCTCCTTAATGTTTTAGGATTTCACATGTGTGTTTGTAATTTCTGAATTGATTGCGCTTGTGGGAATGTCTTTGGCTTCTAGGTCTCCCTGGGTCAAGTTGTTCTGCTATGTGAGTGAAGAGCTGTGTTTTTCATCCAGTTCTTCCATTTATCTGTTCTCTTAGCTCTTCGGGGGAGCCCATGTGCATTGCGACTATACTCAGGAGAAGTCTCTGGTTTTAGTTTCCAGGGGCTTTGACTAGCCTGGACTCCTCTGAAAGAGGTTAAATGCAAAATCATCTTATTTAATTAGAGACTTGGAGCCCAGCAGTTCAGGTCCAGAGTATTGGAAATGGAGGATGTATGGGCCTTCACAGGTGCCTCACAGATGAGTTTGTTGAAAACTGTGTTTCTAGAATGAGTTCCTTTCTGTTGTGCAGATGTGGAGCTTGGGCAGGGAGCAGAGGATAACTGATCTGCTTTTCTGTTTAAATCATCTGTTCATACCCTCTCCACCCTGTTTAGGTTGTGGGCTATGACAAGATCCATCTTTAAACTGTCCCAGCCTTCGAATGGACTAGGACTCAACTAGTCCTAAATGGACTCAGCTGCCAGAATGCTGACATTCCTAATGTGTGTGTCACTTGATCATATCCGAGGAGCTGTGCAAGAGGAGGAATTCCTGGCTTTAAGGACTTTGCAATTTGGTGAACTGAGTGCCAAGACTTTTTTTTTTAACCAACTGAACCCCCCCCAAATTTGTCTGTATTTGCATAAAGTATCAATTCAATATTAAATTAGGATTCTTTGTCTGGATTTCAGTTTTTCCCCCTAATGTGGCATCAGCAGAAAAAAGGGACAAAGGAAAAATAGACCAGGAGATAAGAATCTAGGAAGTGATTGCCGAGGTTAAAGCAGTCAAGGTTTAGGTCTCTTCCTGTAGGCTTGTATTACAGTTTAAAAGGCTAGATGAGTGAAGACTAGCTCTCAAGGCCTGGCCTTCTCAACTCATGGGCTTCTCAACTACCCCCGCCTCTGGTGGCTCAGATGGTAAAGAATCTGCCTGCAGGGCTGGAGACTCAGGTTCAATCCCTGGGTTGGGAAGATCCCCTGGAGAAGGGAATGACTACCCACTTAGTATTCTTGCCTGGGAAATTCCACGGACAGAGGAGCCTGGTGGGTTACAGTCGCGGGGTCGCAAAGAGTCTGACACTACTGAAGCCTCTGACCATAAACTTTCTCTACCTGCCTGGAGTTTTCAGTCACCTGGTTGGTTCCCTTGCCTGTCTGTGGAAAGCCCAACCCTCAATTCTTGTCTTATCTAAGCCTTGCCCTTGGTTAAAAGCTTAACTCACATTCCACAGTCATTATTAAATATTTGTTTCATACTTGTAATGCCAAGGACTTGGTCAGGTCGTAGAAATATAAGGATTAAAAAAAAAAAATCAAGGTTTCTGTCCAAGAAGAGTTTATACACCTATAAAGGAGACAAAAGACCCACATAAATATTAATATACAAGTACTATGTCCTGATGAACCGGTGTAGGTGCTAATAGAGGTATGCTGTTGTTCAGTACTCAGTTGTCTGACTCTTTGTGATCCCATGGACTGCACACGCCAGGCTTCCCTGGCCTTCGCTATCTCCTAGAGTTTGCTCAAACTCATGTCCAATGAGTTGGTGAGATCCAACCATCTCATTCTCTGTTGCCCTTCTCCTCCTGCCCTCAATCTTTCCAGCATCAGGATCTTTTCCAGTGAGTCAGCTCTTTGCATCAGGTGGCCAAAGTATTGGAGCTTCAGCATCAGTCCTTTCAATGCATATTTAGGGTTGCCTTCCTTTAGGATTGAGGTTTACACGTGGTAGCTTAGTGGAATGGAGATGGGAAAGCCACAGGACACCTTGGACTCCTGTAGAATTTACTGTTTACCTTTGACACCATTTGTATTTGACACCTTGTAAATGTTACCCTATTTTGTTAGCTGTCCTTCTACATTTGTATGCGGAGTTTCAAACCAAAGTTTTCTTGAGGGTCAGGTTTTATTTCCCTTTGTATTCTAAACAAGTAGTAAGTACTCAACAAATGTTTATCATTAGTAACAGTATGCTGCTGCTGCTGGTGCTAAGTCGCTTCAGTCGTGTCCGACTCTGTGCAACCCCATAGATGGCAGCCCACCTGGCTCTGCCGTCCCTGGGATTCTCCAGGCAAGAACACTGTGTATAGGCCCATGCTAATGGTGTACGTGATCAGATGTTGATATAGATAATCTTGTTTTTCAAGTGGACAGTGGATGGGTCTTTGTGGGGAAAGGGCCCGCCACTGAACATCCCCCCTGTTGGTGCTGCCTCCAGGCTGTACCCTCGGGTTTTTGATTTGAACCATCTGCTCTCCACCCTAGGGCTTTCCAGTTGACCCCAGCTCAGGATGCATTTGGCAGGCCAGAAAACGTCAGTCCTGCAGAGAGCCACTTCCATTTATTTATTTGGCCTCCTGGTTCCTACAAGGCCAAATCTTCTCTCCCCACTCAATTTCTCTTTCATTGTCCGAGAGTGAAAATCATTGACTCCCAGGAGGAAGCTCGTGCGGTTAGACCACAGATAGCAAATCCTGAGTTTCTGCCGTATTCCAGGAATTCCTGGAACCAAATGAGGCTGGGATGATTCAAACATGAATAAATTGGGCCCTTCCTCAAAAACCCTGGAGAAGGAAATGGCAACCCACTCCAGTATTCTTGCCTGGAGAATCCCATGGATGGAGGAGCTTGGTGGGCTACAGTCCATGGGTCGCAAAGAGTCAGACACAACTGAGCGACTTCACACTCAAAAAATTCACTGGCGATTGGGGCGAGGGACACAGAAGTCAACCAGTGTTGCTTCTGTGCAGTGCCTGGGCCAGCAGCATCAGCCTTCAAGCTTGTTAGAAACGTCCATTCTCTCTGCTTGGAGCCCCATCCGCCACTCTGCAGGGCAGACCCAACCAGAGGGTGGTCTCATGAGCCCTCCTGGTGGTGCTGGGAGCAAGAAGTTTGAGAATCACTGCTGTATACAGATAATTGGGATACAAATGAGTTTAGTGCAGTGGGGAGTCGGGTGAGGTTTGGTTGTCAGAGAGCATCTCACGGGTGGGGCGGAACATGAATTGGGTCTTGGAAGGACGAAGAAGTGTTTGTGTGGTGAGGTGGGTAGAAAGAACAGCACGTACAGAAAGTGGGGAAGTGTGAAACTGCGCTTTGTTTGAGGTGTTGAGCCCACTGAAGTGGCCAGTGGGGCTGCGCTTGTGAAGACTGTGGGACCGTAGGTTGGGGAGGGAGGCGGGGGTTACGTCACAGAGAAGCTGGAAGGCTCTGGTGAGGTGTCTGCACTTCATCCTGCAAACCAGGGGGCGGCAAGCTTTTTATATAAAGGACCGGACAGCAAATATTTTCAGCTTTGCAGGCAGTCTTCGTTGCATCCACGTCACTGTGCCTTTGACACTTCAGAGCAGCCCCAGATGGTATGTAAATCATTGGGCCTGGCTGTGTTCTCCTGAAGCTTTATTTACGGACACTGGAATTTGAATTTTGTGTAATTTACATGGGTTGTGGCATTCCCTTCTTTTTTTTTTTAAAGAAAAAAACCTTATTTTTGGCCGTGCTGGGTGTTCGTTGCTTCGTGTACACTTTTCTATAATTGGGGGCTTCTCACTGGCGTGGCTTCTCTTGTGGAGCCGGGCTCGAGGGCATGTGGGCTTCAGTAGTTGCAGCCCACAGGCTCAGTAGTTGTGGTTCGGGACTCCTGAGCACAGGTTCAGTAGTTTAATTGCACGGGCATAGTTGTTACGTGAGAGAAGGCAATGGCACCCCACTCCAGTACTCTTGCCTGGAAAATCCCATGGACAGAGGAGCCTGGTAGGCTGCAGTCCATGGGGTTGCTGAGGGTCGGACATGACTGAGTGACTTCACTTTCACTTTTCACTTTCATGCATTGGAGAAGGAAATGGCAACCCACTCCAGTGTTCTTGCCTGGAGAATCCCAGGGATGCGGGAGCCTGGTGGGCTGCTGTCTATGGGGTCGCACAGAGTCGGACACGACTGAAGCGACTTAGTAGCAGTAGCAGCAGTTGTTCCGTGGGACATGGAATCTTCCTGGACCAGGGAATCAAACCTGTGTCCCCTGCATTGGCAGGTGGATTCTTATCTGCTGTGCCATAAGGGAAAGTCCAAAATTCTCTTGATTTTTTTTTCCCAACCCTTTAAAAAAATGTAAAAACACATAATTAACATGCAGGCCGCACAAAAACAGGCAGGGGCTGGATTTGGCCCGAGGGCTGGAGTTTGAGATCCATATCCTAGACTGATTTTCCTCCAATCTGGTGGATGGACTCGCATCAGAATATACTGTATGCTTCTGGGATTCGATTCAGGCCTAGTGAGTCCAAATGCCTGTCCGAGTGAAGGGGCTGCCCAGGTGATTCTCCTGACAACTGAAGTTTAGAGGCACTGCTCACATCAAAGGGAAAGCGTTGAAGGGTTTACTGTGAAAGGATTTTCATCTTGTGAAGTGGGGTGGGAGGTCATGGCTGAGGGATGAAGGGATGGAAGTGAAGCCGGAGTTTTGAGGATGAGCTGATATTTTGGGTGGTCTTTATGGGGGAGCAGAGAAGGAGCTGCCTGGGGTCAGTTGAATGGGTTGCTGGGTATAATCAACCCACTGAAAATCAAAAGCGTCAGGATTTGTGCCAGTCTGATTTTTCTCTTTCAGCAGCGCCTTCTCAGAGCAAAAGTGAAATAGACAGTTGGAAGGGAAAGTTGTTGAGACGTTAAGAAGTAAGGGTGTTGAGAGACTCTCACAAGTAGTTAGAGGTGGTGACAGTGAGAAAGGAAACATTAGGAGATTGGAAGGACTTTGAAGAGCAGGTGCTGGGAAAGTGAGAGAGCCAGGCGCCGGGGTATTCAAGTTGAAGATCCCTAGCAAAGCTTCCCTGGGAGAAGGGATGGAAGTTGATTCAGTTTAGCAAGCCCAGGAACCTAGGGGGGTTTGAGGGATTGTCCTCTTAAACACTGAAGCTCCCCAGGTTCCCCGGGGATGTGAGGTGTGGTACCTAAGCTCTCCAGGAATGTGGAGGTTGGTGGGTGCTGACAACTAGGAGGGACCAGAGAGGGCATGACCGGCTCTGCTTTCAGGCCCTCAGCCAGCTGCTCTGCAGGGCGCATCCTATCCAGGGTTAGGAGGAGCCAGACTTGGGTCTGGAGGGGAGGTACTTCTTGGCTGGAAGGATGGTGCCTCTCTTGAAGGGTATTAGGAGCTCTCCTACCCCGTTTATAGAAGGAGGCAGCAGCTGAGCCTGATGAGGGGAGCAGAACACGCCTGCTGTGTTCTTTTGATGCTTGCCACCCCCGTTCCCTCCAACAGCCCCGTCTTAGGGGCCCAGTTCATAATTGGTGCTAATTAAACACTTTAAGAATTGATGCTTTCAAACTGGTGCTGGAGAACACTCTTCAGAGTCCCTTGGACAGCAAGGAGATCAAACCAGTCCATCCTAAGAAAAATCAACCCTGAATACTCATTGGATGGACTGATGCTGTAGCTCTAATACTTTGGCCCCCTGATGTGAAGAGCTGACTCACTGGAAAAAACCCTGATTCTGGGAAACATTGGGCAGGAGGAGAAGGGAATGACAGAGGATGAGATGGTTGGATGGCATCACTGATTCAATGGACATGAACTTGGGCAAACTCCAGGAAATAGCGAGGGACAGGGAAGCCTGGCGTTCTGCAGTCCATGGGGTCAGGAAGAGTGGACACGACTTAGTGACTGAACGACAACAGAACACTTCATGAATACAAGACCAGACAAAATGCATTCAAGTGCTTTCTAGAAAAAGTCCATTTTAGAGGTCTTTCTATTCAGGCTAACAAATAAGGGCAGAGATGCTACTTTCACATGATTGGCTGATTTTACACACGCTTAGAGCTTTTAGTCCGCAAGTGTATTACTAAATGGCAGGGGATGGTGGAAGAAAAATCGTCCAGAGCAGCACTGGGGGAATCTGGACAAGCAGTGACTTTTCTTCTCTCTCCTCGCCCATGTGGTGGTAAAATCGGGAAAGCAGACGCTGGGGGCAGACAGCTCTCCCACCAGGCTGAGAGCTGAGGGAGGGAGCTGGGAAGACTCTGAGGTTTCCGGAGCAGAGCAGAGGTCAAAAGTGGGAGGGAGGTCAGTGGTGGGAACATGAATCATGGAAGCGGAGCAAGAAGTCCATAGCTGCAAGTGTGCACTCCCGACAGGAGGCTGGGCGGATGAGAGGCAGGGTGCTCGGCAGGGCAAGGAAAGTGCCTCCTGAGGGCCCAGGGGCCTGGTAACGCCATGGCCAGCAACTGACCCTGAGCCTTGCAGTCTTTCCTGGAGCTGCTCGCAAAGAGAGTGGAAAGATCCTTTGTGGTTCTGAAGAGACTGCTTTTGGGAGATGGAAGGCGCCTTTTAAAATAGCCAGAGGCTCAGTGGCAAAGAATCCGCCTGCAATGCAGGAGACACAGGTTCACTCCTTGGGTCAGGAAGATCCCCTGGAGGAGGGCATGGCAACCCACTCCAGTACTGTTGCCTGGAGAATCCCATGGTTGGAGGAGCCTGGCGGGATACAGTCCATGGAGTCGCAAAGAGTTGGACATGACTGAATCGACTTAGCATGAGCATAATGAAACGGTGAGATGTATTGAGGGAAAGACTACATTATAAACCCCAAATTCCATATAATAAAGAGGACAGGGTGGGTGGCGTTGGGCAATGTCCCTCAGTCCAGCCCTGTGTGTGGGAGGAATGACTCCATCCTAAGGGACTCGGGTGGGTCCAGTGGGTGCTGGCCGGAATGGCCAATGCTGGCTGGTGTCACAGTCTGGTGGCCTGATTTGACCACAGTTGAAGGGGGATGTGTCCATATGCTTTCTGGCATTTCAGGCAGAGGCCTGGTGGGTCCTGGAGCTTCTGCCTGCCTGTCATGGAACAAGATGTGTTTTCTTCTTGACTTGGCCTCAGTTTACCTGTCTGCCCTAAAGACACCAGCAACTCCATATGCTGGATGCTTAAACAGGCTTACAGGTCTTCAGTGGGACTTCCCCAGTGGCTCAATGGAAAAGAATCCACTTGCAATGTAGAAGACACAGGTTCTATCCCTGGGTCAGGAAGATCCCCTGGAGAAAGAAATGGCACCCTACTCCAGTATTCTTTCCTGGAGAATCCTATGGACAGAGGAGCCTGGCTGGCTACAGTTCATAGCGTCACAAAGAATCAGACAAGACTGAAGCGACCAAGCCCACACAGGTCTTCAGTAACTTGCCTGCAGCCCTAGGGCTGGGCGAGGGCAGAGGCAGGACTTGAACCTGGGACTCTGCAGGCTTTGCTGTAGTCACTGCCTTGCATCCCAGCATGCTTTCCTGGGTTCTATAGACAGCACAGCAGACAGTGCTTTCCTGTGGCTCAGATCCCCTGTGCCTTTTACACCTTCCAGGTTCTGTTCACACTTCCCCCTCTTGCAGGCAGTAGCCCTCATCCTGATCCTCATTTCCTGTTTCACCTCCTCTGTCTGCTCTCTGTGACCCTGGCCTTGCTCTCCCCTCTTCCCTTATAGACTCCCTCCCCCAGGGCCAAATGACCCCCTTTTATTTTGTTTCTCCACAGCACTCTCTCCATATCACATGTACCTCTTTTGGGGAGGAAGGATTATGACAGTAATCCAAAGGGTTATGTTTATTGACTTTGTATATGCATATCTAAAGGAAATCAACCCTGAATGTTCATTTGGAGGACTGATGCTAAACTGAAGCTCCAATACTTTGGCCACCTGATGCTAAGAGCCCGTTCATTGGAAAAGACCCTGATGCTGGGAAAAATTGAGGGCAGGAGAAGGAGGAGGCAACAGAGGATGAAATGGTTGGATGGCATCATCAACTCAATGGACATGAGTTTGAGCAAACTCCAGGAGATAATGAAGGACAAAGAAGCCTGGCATGCTGCAGTCCATGGGGTTGCAAAGAGTGGGACGTGATTAAACAACTGAACAACAATATGTGTATCTACTTGTCTGGATATTGGTTCTGTGTGTCTGTTTCTGTCTTTTTTAAATAGAAAATTCATAGTTGATTTACAATATTGTATTAATTTCAGCTGTACAGCAAAGTGACTCAGTTATATATATTTTTCAGATTCTATTCCATTATAGGTTATTATAAGATACTGAATATAGTTCCCTGTATTGTACAGTACATCCTTATTTCTTACCTATTTTATGTATAGTTGTTTGTATCTGTTAATCGCATACTCATAATTTTTCCCTCCCCACCCTTTCCCCATTGGTAGCCATAAATGTTTTCTATGTCTGTGAGTCTGTTTCTGTTTTTTTTGTATATAAATTCATTGGTATTATTAAAAAATACTAATACCAATCTAAAAATCTGAAAAGATTCCACATATAAATGGTATTACATAATATTTGTTTTTGACTTCACTTAGTAGGATATACTCTAGGTCCATCCAAGTGGCTGCAAATGGCAATATTTCATTCATTCTTTATCACATGGTGCCTCTTACCTGTGTCTCAGATATTTATTGGTCTTTCTGCCCTGCCTCACTCTGAGAGGCTTCTTTCTGTAGTTGCTTATTGAACACCGCCTACCAAATATTGGGCTGGAAGGGGGATACAGAGATGAGCTAGGGCCTGTGCCTTCTAGCAGACAAACCTATAAGCATGTGTAAACTCTTACAATGCAGTATGCTTAATTATTCCAGAAAATATGTGCATCCAGGCCTCAGCACCCCTGGGCCTCTTCTGGGAAATTATGTGTGTGGGGAGTGTTCTTCCTGGGAGTTCCTGCTTTAGAAGGAGGAGAGAAAGTGCAGGGATGGGACCCGGGGGACAGGCAGAATATACCAGCAAGAGGAAACTGTTTGAGCAAAGGTACTGAGAAAAGATGAACTTTCTCTGTGGGCAGTGACTAAGGCTGAATCGTGGCCATCTTGGTATGCTTAGGAGTATGAAGTAAAAACTAAATAAACTTGCTTCCATTGTAGTGGAATTTTATTTACATATTTGCGTTGGAATGGATGACTAAGTGATGAGAAACTCAGGGGCCAGTTCTTTTTAATCACTGGGTTAGGCCTACCTGTTTCTTATTTGGACCCTGCATTTCAGATCGAATAGGTCTAATTTCTGATCGAAAGTTAATTAATGGCCCAGTTGCTGGTAGTGAAATGTGAATCTTGAATTGTTTAACATTCTCCATTCCTGTTTTCATTGTGTGAAGTTGATAGATTTATTACCCTAGATAGATCTATAGTAATAGATCTATTACTATATGATATAGTCATATCATGGGCTTCCCTGGTGGTTCAGATGGTATTATCATCATCTTTTGGGGGGTCAGAATGTCTTATGTTAGTGTGGGCAATATGTAGAAATTCCTTTCCCAGTCTGAAGTCACTTATACAAAAAGTACAGTATACCCCAGTACTCTCAAGTATTTTTGAAGCATGGCCTCTGAATTACATTTATAAAGAAAAATTTCATGAACAGATTATATCAAAGCAGATACAATCTGGTAATATCTTTTTGTGGCAGCAACTTATAAAAAAAATTAAGAATTCAGTCTATGTAATTTAATTGCAGTATTTGGTTGTGTGCTTTTCAGAAGCTTTCTATTTTAAGTAAGTCAACCCTTTCAGTAAATAAGACAAAGGAAAAACTTGCTGCAGACTTATTAATGACAGTTTCTAGTAGTTTTGCCAGAAAAGCAAAAGGATAGAGAACAATCAATGGGAAAAGTACCTTCACATAGTTTATAGTGGTTAAAAATAGGCTTTATTAAAAGACCACTATCCCTTAGGCCTCAGTTACATGACCATGTGCCACAAAATGAACTCATTAACCCATTTGTAATGGGTTTTTACTTGGCCAAAAAATATGTACTTGGTGAATCATTTACCAACTTCCTTATAATAGAAGGGCTCTGCTTATAACTGTTGTCAGTGGTTAATCTTCTTTGAAGTATGTTTTTGAAAGTCCACACGGCATTAAAGCGTCTCTAAGTGTTGAACTAGGATTTCTGGGGGGTGGGAAAGGGGGTTGGTGCTGAGGGTTTCCCCAACCATCCTATTGTTAAAAATATTCCATACTCCAGCTTATTTACCAAAACAACAACACAAAGCTTGGGTTCTTGTCTCATTTGAAAAAAAAGAGCAGGGTTTTACTGGAAAAGTTTTCTTCAGTTCTAAATTCATATTTCAAACAAGTAATTAACAAATCCTGTGGTTTGTCCCCCCTCGTTTTTGTCTCATTCCTCATTCTGTGCTTCTTATCTGAAACAGAGTCAGCAAAGGTATATACAACATAAAGTTGCTAAGCCTAGAGGAAGTTGCTAAATTCAAAAGTCATCTTGTGAAATGTCACGAAGTGGTTTAACTGTGAGTGTCATTGGGTTGAGACGTCTTTCCTCCGAAGACCTCCCCCACCCATCCCCACCCCGGCATTATTTGTTGCTCTGTCTTTCTAAAAATTTAATTTCTCTTATTTTAAATATTTATCTGTTTTAATGAAACATGATTTGTGTTTGATTAGCTCATTTAGGCTTTTACTTTGTGTAAATACAGATGTTAAGAAATGAGTTTTCTGACTAGGTAGCTTATGTATTTAAAGGCAGAAAAGGGGGGTAGGATGAAAGGTCAGTCCCAGTGGTGTTCCCCCCACCCCTTATCCCCCATCCCCCTAGTTTGAAGCTGCTCAGATTCCCTCTCCACTGGCAGCCAGTGGCATCCTTTGAGCGGTAGGGGAGACATCCATGTATATGGAATCTTTTTGTCTTTTCTGATATAAACGAGAGTGTATGGTTCCTCCACTCTTCTCCTTTAAAAAAAAAAAAAACCAGTGTCTCCTAGGAATTGATTCATATCTGTGTCTACAGAGCTCTTGCAATGCCGACTTCCTTTCTGCCTTTTCTGAGAGTTCTGTTTCTGTGCTTCCAGGAGTGACCTCCTTTAGCCAAGGCTGAAAAATGCTGCTGGGGGTGGGTGATGGAATTGGGGCGGGGTCCTCCACTTGGCATGGTCCCCAGGAATATGGAGAGTGTGAGGACTGCCTTCAGTGGGACAGGTTGGGGGGTTGAGCACGGAGCTCAGAAGAGGGTGCAGAATGGGATTTGCCTCCAGTTTCCGCTGGGAGGGAGAGAGATCCACTCTGGACTTAGGCTTGAGGATGTTGAAGATCCTCTGTCCCTTGTGGCCCAGGGATTCAGATGGCTCTGTCTCTCACAGACGTGATGTCTGTGGCCTGTCTCCAGAATTTCTGCTCTCTCCATCTGCCAGAAACGATACTCCTGAAGTCCAGTGCAGCTCTAAAATTCTGTGATTCCAAGATCTTCAACAGTAGAGGGAAGGCTTGGTTTCAGATTGTAAAGGAACTCTTCTTGAGGGTGAAGACCCCCTTTTCTTTTTCCTTTTCAGGGGATGTAGCTCAAAGGATTGCACCTGTATATGCACCTTATTTCTTATTTCTTTCAATGAAATGTGCGCATTTCCACACATGTTGGCTGAAGCGAATAGAACTTCAGGGCTCTGGAATTGCTTTGCTTCCAGCTCCTTGTTAGAGTTCGGTCAGAGTGCCTTAGAAATGTGTGTGCTTTGCTCTGGAAATAAGAGTAATTTTATTTGAAAAGAGCTTCTATTTCTTGTTCACATGTTTGAGGAGAGAAATGTTTATCTTACTAAACAATTATTCGTTCATGAAAATCACCTGATGAAGAGCCTGAGGATTCAGGATGAACCGAAAGTCCTTTGTATCTTTACTGAAAGTGACTTAGATGCATGCAATGATTTTAATAAATCTGACTTTAAAGTAAAAGTCAATCTAAAGCACAAACACATACTGGTGTAATTGTGTGTGAAAAGAGCTTCTATTTCTTGTTTACTAGGGATGTTGAGCTGATTCTCCTCCCTTCTCTATCCCAAAAGAAAATTGCCCATTCATCTCCAAACAGTAAGTGTTAACTTGCCTGCGGATTCAAAAGGAAGCAAATCAAACTGGATTTGAAATTGTATTCAGAGGTCCACTTTCTCTACCCTGTGGAGTGAAGAACAACAAAAAAATTTATGTGTTTTTTTATTTTAATGACTGGGTTCTGAGGGTGGAGTTTACAAAAAGGGTATAATGAAAGGCTGTTTTGTAGTCTCAGCTTTATTGAGTTATCATTTACCTCAGTTTCATAGTGAGCTTGCTGCTGCTGCTGCTGCCAAGTCACTTCAGTCGTGTCTGACTCTGTGCGACCCCATAGACGGCAGCCCGCCAGGCTCCGCCGTCCCTGGGATTCTCCAGGCAAGAACACTGGAATGGGTTGCCATTTCCTTCTCCAATGCATGAAAGTGAAAAGTGAAAGAGAAGTCGCTCAGTCGTGTCCAACTCTTAGCGACCCCATGGACTGCAGCCTACCAGACTCCTCCGTCCATGGGATTTTCCAGGCAAGAGTACTGGAGTGGGGCTGAGCTTGACCTAGTTGCAAATCTTTTATCTTTCTATAGGGGTATTTAGAGTGTCTTTATAGATACCTTTATCTGATGGCTAGTTTGTTATCTTAATTTCAAAGAAGGCTGAAAGGAGGCTATAAACTAAAAGTAATCTTTTCATCAGAGTACAAGGTGGGGCCCAGTTTCACTGTCTTGAGCAATAATGAATTATGACCGTGTACCTTCGCTCTTTGAAACTTTGAGAGACTCTAAAGGACAATAGTAAGCTGTTAAATTGATTTAGAAATTGACCACTTTTTTTTTTTTTATAAGAACTGGAACACTGTCTGTTGTATGCTTGGCAACCCCCAAGTATTTATTAGAGTTGTATGTATCGAGATTGGTTCTCTATTGCAAAGTTTCTAGAGGATATGGTGCAGTTAGAAAGGAGCAGGAAACACGGTTACGAGGACAACTGAATTGAAGGTTCCTAAACAAGAGAAAGTGGACTTGAGTAGAGCTGACTGAAGGTGGCCGAAGCTGCATACTATGGAATGGTGATCAAGGAGGCCCGTAAAATGCTGGTTTGGTGACCGTAGGTGGGGTGTGCCGCTGATGTATGCCTTTTCCTGAAGAAGGCCTTGAACTTGATGGCCTCAGAGAGCTCCTTTGTCACGTCACTTTACAGGTATTCTCTCTTTAGATCGAGTGAAAATACTAAGAGTCTCACCAATATTTCAAGAAGCAACTGGTGTCCTGTCTAAGGTTTGCTCTTTGCTTCATAATAATAGATCACGTTCTATGGTAATTTAAAAAAAAATCCCACATTTATTTTGGAATAATTTTAAATGTACAGAAAACGTGTAATGATAGTACAAAGAGTTTTTGTATATGCCTTCCCCAGTTTTCCTCGTTAGGTACCCTTGTCAAAAGTAAAACATCAACACTGGTTAACTGTTAAATGCATTCCAGACTTTTTGAATTCCACCAGGTTTTCAAATAATGTCCTCTTTCTAATCTGGGATTCTGTACCTTACAATTCACCCATTTCAGGTGTTCAGTTCAATGTTTTTTAGTATCTTCACGAGGCTGTGTGACCATTTTAATAACCAGGCTGAGTCTCAGGAGACAGAACAACTAATGTATGTTGAGTCCTGGGGCAGACAAAGAGCATTAGGCAAGTCTAAGGAAATCTGAATAAAGAACAGGCTTCAGTTAATACTAACGTGTGGATATTGGTTCATTAACTGTGGCACATGAAACCTTTGTATGTGAGATGCTAATAATAAAGGAAATACGCTTAGGCTATATGAGAAATCTCTGTACTATCTTTGCGATTTTTCTTTAAAGCTGTTCTGAAAAATAATTTTTACTTAAAACATAATGCTATTTAATTAAAAAAAATTTTTTTAATTAAAAAATATTTATTTATTTTCAGCTGTGCCAGGTGTTAATGGGATCTTTAGTTGCAGCGTGTAGACTTCTTAGTTGGGACATGCACGTGGGATCTAGTTTTGTGACCAGGGGTAGAACTCACACCTCCTGCATGAGGATTGTGGAGTCTTACCCACTTGACCACCAGGGAAGTCCCTGCCTTTTTGTTTTTAATCAAGGATCATTACTTGTGCCGTGTCTGTGAACACTGGGACCAGTGTGGTTTTACAGAATTTTCTAGCCAGAAGAATGAAAAGGAGACACACAGTTACCCTGGTATGTGCTTGTTCTTTACATTCACTTCTGCTTTAAAGTCAGATTTATTAAAATCATTGCATGCATCTAAGTTGCTTTCAGTAAAGACACAAAGAACTTTGGTTTATCGTGAATCCTCCAGCTCCTCATCAGGTGATTTTCATGAATAAATAATTGTTTAGTAAGATAAGTACTTCTCTTCTTGTAACATAAAACTGCAGAACCCCCCTCCCCAACCCCCCACCTCTACCTCCGAACAAAACTCTCCAGGCATTAGCCATTGCTCATTGGGGGTATTTCCTCATTAAGTTTCAACCTTGGAAATGCTATTCTGCATCTCAGCTCTCCATTCAGCAGGACCATTCTAAGTGTCTATTGCTTAAGCCAAAAGAATTCATGCCAAAAACTCTTCTCAAGGAATTATGGAGGGCAAGCTGTAAAAAGCTGACCACATTTTAGACCCAGGCTGTGTAATTGACATTTGTGTTTCCTTCTGACTTCTGTCCTGTGAACTCACCCTTGCTCAACTGTAGTAGGAACAACGCTGCAGTAGACTTTGAAGAGCTGGGTGTTAGACTTCAGTTCAGTTAAGTCGCTCAGTCGTGTCTGACTCTTCGCGACCCCATGAATCGCAGCACGCCAGGCCTCCCTGTCCATCACCAACTCCCGGAGTTCACTCAGACTCGCATCCATCGAGTCAGTGATGCCATCCAGCCATCTCATCCTCTGTCATCCCCTTCTCCTTCTGCCCCCAATCCCTCCCAGCATCAGAGTCTTTTCCAATGAGTCAGTTCTTCACATGAGGTGGCCAAAGTACTGGAGTTTCAGCTTTAGCATCATTCCTTCCAAAGAAATCCCAGGGCTGATCTCCTTCAGAATGGACTGGTTGGATCTCCTTGCAGTCCAAGGGACTCTCAAGAGTCTTCTCCAACACCACAGTTCAATAGCATCAATTCTTTGGCGCTCAGCCTTCTTCATAGTCCAACTCTCACATCCATACATGACCACTGGAAAAACCATAGCCTTGACTAGACAGACCTTGGTCGGCAAAGTAATGTCTCTGCTTTTGAATATGCTATCTAGGTTGGTCATAACTTTTCTTCCAAGGAGTAAGCGTCTTTTAATTTCATGGCTGCAGTCACCATCTGCAGTGATTTTGGAGCCCCCCAAAATAAAGTCTGACACTGTTTCCACGGTTTCCCCATCTATTTCCCATGAATTGATGGGACTGGATGCCATGATCTTCGTTTTCTGAATGTTGAGCTTTAAGCCAACTTTTTCACTCTCCTCTTTCACTTAGAGCCAGTCTTTTGTAGATGTGTAACCTTTTGGGGCTTCCCAGGGGGTGCTAGTGGTAAAGAATCCACCTGCCAACATAAGAGACGTGGCTTTGATCCCCTGGAGACGAGAATGGCAAACCACTTAAGTATTCTTGCCTGGAAAATTCCATGGAGAGAGGAGCCTGGCAGTTGCAGAGAGTTGGACTTGACGGAGCACATAACCTTGGCCAGCCTGTTTAAGCTTCTGAGCCTCATCCCTGATTTGTAAAATGAGCTATTACAGGTACATTAGGAGTGGTTTGAATTTCAAATGAAGCAGGTGATCCATGCGGAAGATTTCAGTAAACTGTTCATCAGTGATCTGCATGCTGTTTGCTGTCACTTCCCTGTCACCACTTCCATCACATTTTTGAAGCTCAGAGGGAACAATCATGCTCAGTGCTCATGTCACAGGACTGAGACTGAGGTGGGTGTAGGTGGTGTTTGGAGGGGAAGTTGAGTTTTCACTTAGTATCTGGTGATGAGTAAGAAAAGACTCAATTTTGAGGATTCTAGGGGATGAAGAAATTTAGTACTTCAAGACAGAAAAGATGGGGCAGAAGAAGGCAGTGAGTAAAGATAAGGATGACAGCTAGGGAGAAGAAAAAAACAAACTTTGGTTTTTTTTTTTTTGACTGTAGTGAAATGGGGAAGAGTGGATCCAAGCTGAAATATAAGTAAATTTAGTATACCCAGGAAGTGAGAAAGAACCTCTCATAGGAACCACTCTTTGTCAGATAAACATTACTTCTTATCAACGAAGAGGCGGGGTTAGTTAGTTTGGGTATGTTCACAGCCAGCAGAGTGGCTGTACCTGTGGGATATTAGGAAAAATCAGCTGTCTTATGAAACCGAAGCTGAGGTATTTACTTATTTATCAGCCACTTGTATATGTAAAAGACAGGACTTCTGTCTCTTCAAAGAAGAGGATAATACAGCTTAATTCCTCAGGAGGTATGGGCCACATGTATATTTATTCTGTCATATGGCAAGAATTCTGCTTTCAACTGTGCTAAGTTGCTTCAGTCATGTCCGACTCTCTGTGACCCTATGGACTGTAGCCTGCCAGGCTCCTCTGTCCATGGAATTCTTAAGCTTTTTGTAATGATGGCTTCCTACATACTGTGCTAAACACTCCATATGAATTATCTAAACCACACAACCTCCCTCTGTGGTAAGTGACTTGTTTTAGGTCCTATGGCTGGCCTACAGTAGAGCCAGGATTGGGACTCAGGAACTTTGGGTCCTTATCCACTCTTGTGTTTTATGCCTAAGGGCATCAAATGCAGCCTCAAAGCAGGGCTGATTAGAGAATATTCAAAAGAGTATTTGGTAAGTCTGGGAATGAGTTAGAATACACAGCAAGTTTTGTAGCTGTCCTCTTTGACTTTGGCCACCTGATGCGAAGAACTGACTCATTGGAAAAGACCCTGACGCTGGGAAAGATTGAAGGCAGGAGAAGGGGATGACAGAGGATGAGATGGTTGGATGACATCACCGACGTGATGGACATGAATCTGAGTAAGCTCTGAGAGTTGGTGATGGACAAACAAGCTGGAGTGCTGCAGTCCACGGGGTTGCAAAGAGTTGGACACGACTGAGCGACTCAGCTGAACTGAACTCTTTGGCTTGTGGCATGTGGTAAAATGACCCAGGGGATGTGTTATGCTCTCCTGTCCATAGCCGGTGATGCTGTGGAGGGATGGATGGTCACAGCAGTTCACTCTGTGCTGGTTGAGTCACAGGCCCCTCAGGTGTTTAGTGCTATGTGTTAGCTTTTGAGAGCAACATTGGAAGGGCTTCCCTGGTGGTCCAGTGGTTAAGACTTTGCCTTCCAGTTCAGGGGATGAAGATTTGATCCTTGATTGGGGAGCCAAGATCCCACGTGCCTTGTGGTCAAAAAAGCAAAACATAAAACCGAAGCAACGTTGTACCAAATGCAATGAAGACATAAAAGAGAGACCCCGGAAAGCAGGAAGAGCTGAAGGAAGGTGAGAGCCCTGGCACCTAGTTCCTGGGAAGAGGATTATTGAAGGAAGAAGAGGTGTTTAACTTAGAGAAGAAAAGCCTTAGATAGGATCCCATAATAGTGTTCAGATATTTGATGCATGTAATTATGCTGTGTCCTCAGCAGAACTGAACTCAAGGGATGGAAACTTTAGGGAAGTAGGCTTCAATTTGTCACAAAGTTTCCTGTTGATGAGATTTGTGTCGATAAAAGAATTGGTCATCATTGAAGTTCATGAGCGCTCTGTCCCTGGCAGTTTTTAAGTGTTCAAGCAGAGGCTGTGTGGTGATGATACTCCTACCATCAGGATCTACTCCCTTCCTTCCTGATAGCCCTCCCTGCTTGCTCTGAGTTCTTTGTTTATCCAGCTGTCAGTCCAGAGTGGTTCTGGTTTTAGTATCAGCTGACAAGTCAGTGGTTTAAGGAGCGCCTTTTCTCAATGGACTTTTTAAAGATAGAAAGATCCCTATATGATAAGCAATAGCAGAATAGTTAGATTGAATTCTAGTATACTCAAGCTATGAAATTAGATGCATGTATTAGAGAAAATGAGGTCAGGTTGAAAGATAGTCATCATACTGAGTGAAAAGAGCAAGTTGCAGAACAGTATGTGTATTATGATCTCATGTCTTGATTAAAAAATAAAAATGCCATCTCTTCCATCTATTCATCTATCTGGTTTTGGAATGATAGTCACCACCATGTCTCTAGCCATCGCAGTGACCTGTGAACATGTTCATGTCCCTGTCTGGGTGCCAAAGAAGAGGAGCAGGCAATCGGCATGCACATCATCCCAAAGAAGACATGCAGATGGCCAGCAGATACACGACAAGACGCTCAGCATCACTAATCACCAGGGGAATGCAAATCAAAACCACAGTGAGATACCACCTCACACCTGCCAGAATGGCTGTTTCAAAAGGATAACAAGTATTGACAAGGATGTAGAGAAAAGGGAACCCTTATGTGCTGTTGATGGGAATATAAACTGGTGCAACCACTGTTTAAAGAATGGAAAAAATAGAACTGTCATGTAATTCAGCAATTTTTCTCCTGGATATTTACTCAGGAAAACAAAAACACTAATTAGAAAAAAGGATATATGTACCTTGATGTTCTTTAAAGCATTGTTTACAGTAGCCAAGATAGAGAAGCAACCCAAGTGCCTGTCAATAGATGAATGGATAAAGAAGATATAGTATATAAATCCAGTAGAATATTTTTCAGCCATAAAAAGAATGAAATCTTGCCATTTCTGATGACACAGGTGGACCTAGAGGGTGTTATGCTAAGTGAAATAAATCAGAGAAAGACAAATACTATTTGATGTCATTTATATGTGCAATCTAAAACAGAAGACAGAACAGAGTTATAGATACAGAGAACAAACAGGTGGTTGCCAGTGGGGAGAGGGGAAAGTAATAGGTGAGGGAAATGAAGAAATACAAACTTCCGGTTCTAAAATAAGTGAGTATAGGTATAAAATGTACAGAATGGGGAATATAGTCAATAGCTATGTAATATTGATGTATGGTGATGGAACTAGACTCATTGTGATCGTTTTGAAATATATGGAAATATGGAATTATTATGGTGTAAATGAAACTTACATAGTCTTATAGGTCAATTATGCTTCAAAAGCAAGCAGTCTCATAGAGAAAGAGATCAGAATTGTTACAGAGGTGGGGAGTGGATGAAGGTAGTCAAAGGGTACACACTTGCTGTTGTAAGGTAAATAAATACTAGGGATGAAATGTACACCATGGTAAATATAATCAACACTGCTGTATGTTATATATGAAAGTTGTTCGCTGAGTAAATCCTAAGAGTGTAGGATTCATGACAAGGAAAAAAAGGGTTTTTTTTCCTGTTTATTTCATTATGTATCTCTAAGAGGTGATGGGTATTCACCAAATGTACTGTGATAACTGTTTCATGATGTATGTCAGTCATATCATTACACTGTACACCTGAAACTTAACACAGTGCTGTGTGTCAATATCTTAATAGAACTGGAAGGAGAAAAAAATAAGGACTCAACATACCCCCAGGAGCTTCTTGGGATGCTGGAAGTCCTAAAGAGGAAGAATGCCTTTCTGGGGCAGAAAAATACTCTGTGTGTTATCTATAGGTTTGTCTGAGCATTTACTCCTCTGGGAACTTGTTCTAAATTTTGCTCACTTGGGGATGTTGGGTCTCCCATGGTGATCAGACACCTTGCTGTTTCTAAGGCTGAGCATTTGTAGGTGTGGATATCTGTTGTGTTGTTTACTGTTGTTATTCTGCCGTGTATGTTCCCACAAAGATTCCAAAGCCTCTCTGAGCACCCTTGAGTCATTTTCTCTAGGTACTCTTCCAGTTCACAGGGTTGCCTTTTATGCCCCACACAGGCAGACCTTGGAGATATTGGGGGTTCAATTCCAGACCACTGCAACAAAGCGAGTATTGCATTTTGATTTCCCAGTGCATACAAAAGTTACATTTACACTATACTGTAGTCTGTTAAATGTGCAATCACATTGTGTCTAAAAAACCAATATGCACACCTCAGTTAAAGAATACCTTATTGCTAAAAATTGCCAACCATCATCTGACTACACAGGGTTGCCACAAACCTTCAATTCGTAAAACATTACCTGTGAAGCACAGAGACATGAAGTGCAGTCAAGAGGTATGCCTGTATAGTGCTCCATTTCACTCTTAAACTCGGTAGAAAACCAGTGTGCCAAGTTTCTTCATTTCTTGACCTGACTTATGGAAATTCTTTTTTTTTTCTCCTTATTCTTTCATATTAATTAATCCAGGAGCCTAAGTCTTAGTTTCATGACTCTTTTTTATTCCTTCTCTCTTTTGCTGAAGATAGAGATTGTTCACCCCTTCTGGCTTTTTAAATTGTTTTAAGTTTGTAAAATAAGTTGGAACTGTTTTTGTAGGGGAAGTAGGAAGAAGAAAATGAGCTCTACAGAACCGCAGTAAAATTTGCCCTGGAGAACACTCCCCATAAGTTGTGGGAGAGCCCTTTAGATGCTAGTACTAGATGTATCCATATATTTTGTTTTGTAAATTTCACAATTATCCTAACAGTTATCTTTCCCACTTCCTCATTTTACAGACTGGAAGGGCTAGGTTCCTCGAGATTACAGCAGTAGTCCAAGGACACCCTAGGTAACTCATGGCAGAACTGGCTGTCAGACTCCAAAGTCCATGCTCTTTCCTATATGACGTGTTGACTGTTTTGCTCGTATCTTCAGAATTAGTAAAACATGACCGTGGTGAAAAGACTAGATCCCTGGATTACATGGTTATTGCACACAGAGTTGCCATTGTTGCGCTTAGTCACTCAATTGTGTCTGACTCTTTATGACCCCATGGACTGTAGCCCACCAGGCTCCTTTGTCCATGGGATTCTCCAGGCAAGAATACTGGAGTGGGTTGCCACTCCCTTCTCCAGGGAATCTTCCTGATCCAGAGATCAAAGCCAGGTCTCCTACACTGCAGACAAATTCTTTATCATCTGAGCTACCAGGGAAGCCCAGAGTTGCTGTTGATCTGTGTTTAAATATTCCAGGAATCTTGAGAATCCTCTCTTAAAGTCCTGGGAAGGACTTTATATTCACATCTGAATGAGCAAGTTGTGATGTTCAAAAGATGTCTTAGCGGAATAAACATAGGAAGTTATTTTTATCCTGAAGATGTTTAAGTTTGAAATAAATGTTTCCAACCAACTTGGTAAATAGTTTTATAACCATATTTACAGGCTGTAGGTTTTGCTTAAAACTGAATGGCTTATGCTCTGCTTTCCATTTGTTGGAGTGTGGAGCTTATTTAATTACCTGGAAAGTAGTTAATTGGGAATTACTCCAGGCACTATGGTTTTTCTCCTGACTTTCTGGTTAGTTTGTTTACTTTTGGAAGTAACTGCTTGCTTTCTCTTGTGGCTTTCTTAAGTCCCCTACTCAGAGTTTAAACTCCTTTACATTGTTCAAGGTGTACTTTGATAGAATATTCTAATTTGTGCTACTTCTTCAAAGATTTCATCAGGGCTCTACTTCAAAGTGATGATGTTTCAGGCTGATCTTATTGGCCCTCCAGATTCAGATCCAGCAAACAACCAGGGAATAACTTGCCCGGTAAACTTGCTTCCAAGAAGCAGGTGCTTATCCATTCCCCACAGGGTCACAGTATTGCTTCTCCTTCTGTTTCTTGTTCTCTTACTCTGGGCTGCAGGAAGGGTGGTGATACTCAGGACACATGGATTTGTAGTTGCTCGGACCTGGAGAATGTAGGCAGCAGGAAGAGGTATGTTGGAAGCATCACTGGAGATGGAAGGTTATTGGTACAGCCACTATGGAAAACAGTGTGGAGATTCCTCAGAAAACTAAAAGTAGAATTACTGTATAATTGACCAATCCCACTTCTCAGTGTATTTACAAAGGAAATGAGATCACTATCAAAGAAATATCTGAATCCGCATCCTCCTGTTCTGCCCCTCCCCCCACCCTCCTCCACCAAGAAAAAGGAAGTCTTGCCATTTGTCATGAGGGCATTATGCGAAGTGGGATGAGTCAGCCAGATACAGACAGACAAAAACTATGATCTCACTTATGTGTGGAATCTAGAAGAGCTGGCTCCATGTTGAAATACCCAGGATCATATTGAAAAGTTGTGGACTCTTGTTCCCTGGGGCAGTGAGCCTGGTGGGAGGGAGGAGATAGATTATCTACAGATGAAGACAGAGCGGAAGCTTCCAGCAAACTCCAGGCCTCTCACCTTCCCACCCCACCGTTTTCCGTCCTCTCAATCATTTATGGACATGACACAGTGCAAAGACAGGGAGTCAGAGCTGGTGTTAACTCCCTGTTTTTTTCAGTTTTTATAAGTGAAAGTGAAAAAGTGAAAGTCGCCCAGTCACATCCGACTCTTTGAGACTCCACGGACTATACAGTCCAAGGAATTCTCCAGGCCAGAATACTGGAGTGGGTAGCCTTTCCCTCCTCCAAGGGATCTTCCCAACCCAAGGATCGAACCCAGGTCTCCTGTATTGCAGGCGGATTATTTACCAGCTGAGCTCCGTGTTTATATTGGAGCACTGCATCTGAAAAATAACAATGTTGGGTTAGTTTCAGGTATACAACAAACTGACTCAGTTATTCATGTATCTATTATTTTTCAAATTCCTTTCCCATTTAGCTTATTACAGAATACTAAGTAGAGTTCCTTGTGCTATACAGTAGGTCCTTGTCCTTGTTGGTTATCTATTTTAAATATAGCAGTGTGTACATGTTAATTCCAAACTCCCAGTCTATCCTCCACCCTCTCCATCCCACCTCCTGGTAACTGTAAGTTCATTCTCTAAGTCTGGAGTCTATCTCTGTTTTGTAAAAAAGTTCATTTGTATCATTTTTTTTTTAAAGATTCTGCATATAAGGAATACCATATGATATTTCCCTTTTTTGCTGACTTTGTTTAGTGTCATAATCTCTGGGTCCATCCATGTTGCTGCAAATGGCATTATTTCGTTCTTTCTAATGGCTGAGTAATAGTCCATTGTATGTATGTCCCACATCTTTATCCATTCATTTGCCGATGTACGTTTAGGCTGCTTCCGTATCTTGGCTATTGTAAACAGCACTGCAATGAAATTGGGGTGCGTGTATCCTTTCTGAACCATGTTTTCTCAGGATATATGCCCAGGAGTGGATTGTGGGCTCATATGGTAGCTCCACTTTTAGTTTTTGGAGGAACCTCCATATTCTTTTCTGGTATGTCTGTACCAATTTATATTCCCACCAACAGTATAGAGTTCCCTTTTCTCTACACCCTCTCCAGCATTTCTTGTTTGTAGATTTTTTTTATGATGGCCATTCTGACTGGTGCAAGTTGACACCTTATTGTAGTTTTGTATTCTAGTATTTCTCTAATAATTAGCAATGTTGAATCATGTGTCTCTTGGCCATCTGTCCTCCCTGCCTTTTAAGACTTTGCATCTGCTGAATGGAAATGATAATGGACCTGCCTCATAGTTTTGTTAAGGAAATGAAATGAAAAAATAGGGAAAATGCTAAGACTATAGAGAGTATAATTTTGATTATAAGCCTAGGTGCTGGGCTTACAGAGATGAGTAAAACTTGTTCCTTGCCTACAGAGAACTCAAACATAGCTAGAATATAGATTCACACACAAATTGCCATTATGTTAAAATATTAGATACCTACTTGCTGCAGCTCTTTACCTAGTTTTTAATTAGTGACTTTCCATAGCTGTTATGTTTGTGAGTAGATAGCACCCTACTCCAGCACTCTTGCCTGGGAAGTCCCATGGACAGAGGAGCCTGGTGGGCCGCAGTCCACGGGGTCGCTGGGAGTCAGACACGACTGAGCGACTTCACTTTCACTTTTCGCTTTCATGCATTGGAGAAGGAGATGGCAACCCACTCCAGTGTTCTTGCCTGGAGAATCCCGGGGACGGGGGAGCCTGGTGGGCTGCCGTCTCTGGGGTCGCACAGAGTCGGACACGACTGAGGTGACAGCATAGTAGTATAGGGGCTTTCCTGGTGGCTCAGACAGTAAAGAACCTGCCTGCAATATGGGAAGCACAGGTTCGATCCCTGGGTTGAGAAGATCCCCTGGAAAAGGGAATGGCTATCCACTCCAGTACTCTTGCCTGGAGAATTCCTTGGACAGAGGAGCCTGGCAGGCTATAGTCCAAGGGGTCACAGAGTCAGACACGACTGAGTGACTGATCACACACACAGAATATAACTGGTAAGCAGAACAGAAATACTGATATTGGGTAGTCATTCTCTTTATCTCCCACATAGGAGACTTTCTCTGCAAATTCAGAATAGAATCAGAAATAGATGGAGTCCGCTGGTGGACATCGTGGTCACGGTGATTGAGCCAGGCTGACCAGATAGGCCCAGTTGCATTCTTTGTCTGTACCTGGATGGGCTGGTTGTAGTGCCTCTTTACCTATTTGGTGCTCATGTAGTCAACTATTTTGTCCTTTTTCCTTTGTTTAATAAAATCCTGGCAGACTTCTCCTTTCTGTAAACACACTGTCTAGATCGTAGTACCATGGACTATAGTGAAAGCTGCTCAGTCGTGTCCGACTCTTGGTGACCCCATGGACTATACAGTCCGTGGAATTCTCCAGGTCGGAATACTTGAGTGGGTAGCCTTTTTCCTTCTCTAGGGAATCTTCCCAACCCAGGGGTCAAACCCAGGTCTCCTGCATTGCAGGCAAATTTTTTACCAGCTGAGCCACAAGGGAAGCCAAGCCGTGGACTAGATTACGGTTTATTTTAGTTACATTCCAGCCTGGAGGACAGGACCACCTGGCAGGCCCCTTGAGTGAGAGAGTGACAGAGGGGTCCAGAGGACAGGGATTTCTCTCTGGCTGCAGTCGTATCCTTGGCTCTTTGCAGAGGGGTGGGAGATAAGGCCAGGGGGGTTTTCAGTGTCTGGAGAGCTCTGTGTGTCAACTTGTTCTTTTTATAAATATAATACCAACTGTTTCCATTGTGTTATCTGAATTTTCCTCCACCAGTGAGGAATTCTCCATAATTTTCCATAATAAATATTGGGGTTTGAGAGTTTCATTTTCGCCTGCTCCAGTGGGTTGTGAATCAGTTGAGACTTGTGCACAGGTGTCAGCTAGAGTGCTTGATAATGTCTTTAATAGTGAGAGAGCTCTAACAGAGCTGGGGACCATAAATGTGAGAGCTCTTGCAACTTGAACTGAGCTGATTTATCCTGATGATAGACGTATGTTGTTAATCCCTTCCTTCAATTTGTGTAGGTGTAACATTGCCGACTAAGGTCCATCTAGTCAAGGCTGTGGTTTTTCCAGTAGTCATGTATGGATGTGAGAGTTGGACTGTGAAGAAGGCTGAGTGCTGAAGAATTGATGCTTTTGAACTGTGGTATTGTAGAAGACTCTTGAGAGTCCCTTGGACTGCAAGGAGATCCAACCAGTCCATTCTGAAGGAGATCAACCCTGGGATTTCTTTGGAAGGAATGATGCTAAAGCTGAAACTCCAGTACTCTGGCCACCTCATGCAAAGAGTTGACTCATTGGAAAAGACTCTGATGCTGGGAGGGATTGGGGGCAGGAGGAGAAGGGAACGACCGAGGATGAGATGGCTGGATGGCATCCCGGACTCGATGGACATGAGTCTGAGTGAACTCTTGGAGTTGGTGATGGACAGGGAGGCCTGGCGTGCTGTGATTCGTGGGGTCGCAAAGAGTCGGACACGACTGAGTGACTGAACTGAACTGAACTGAACATAGTTTCTCAGTGGTCTGAGGCACTGTAAACGTATACACCTGTGCCCTTGAGTCGCGCTCTGTGTTGGAAGCATAGTCTTCACTTTGGATGGCCCCTCCTTCATGGATGGCCCCTCCTTTGTCACCCGGTCCCCATGGAGATGTGAGCTCTCTCCTCTGGATGCCCGCGGGCTTCCTGTCTCCTGTGTGTGAGGACAAGATGATGCCTTATGCTTTAGCGGCTTCCTGGGTGGTGCTGGTGGTAAAGAATCCACCTGCCAGTGCGGGAGACATAAGAGACATGGATTTGATCCCTAGGTCATGAAGATTTCTCTGGAGAAGGAAATGGCAACCCACGCCAGCATACTTGCCTGGGAAATTCCATGGGCTGAGGAGCCTGGTGGGTTACAGTCCAGGGGGTCGCAGAGAGTCAGACACGACTGAAGTGACTTAGCAAGCACGTGTGCTTTCTGGTCCGTTGTATTGATACTTGCTTTACCCCTTTCTCTAGAAGGTGGGAACCAGGGCTTCTGTCCTTTTTCTACCATGGCACCATCCTGAACTCTGGGACTAATTATTTAATTGAATACATTTAAGTGATGACTTTTCATCCACTTTAGAGTTCAAGAGAGAAGAAAATAAGATGGAGAGAAAACGCCAGCAGTTGAAAATAGAATAAAATGGAAGCAAGGATTTCCCTGGTGGGCCAGTGGTTAAGACTCCATGATGCTTCCAATGCAGGGGTTATGGGTTCCATCCCTGGTCAGGGAGCTAGAGTCCCCTGTATCATGCAGTGTGGGCCCCCCACCTAAAGAATAAAGTCAGAGCAGGAAGAAGGGAGACAGAGGGAACCTGATAATAAACAGGTGAAAGAAAAGAAATGTTTTAAAAGGAAAGAGGTGAGACCTGTGCTTCCTCCTGCACTGAGATGGTCCTGCCCCGTTTGAGTGGCTCTGATCACTTTTGTGTTGCGGGGCTCGGGGAGGGGGTCCTTAACGAGGAGGGTCACCACAGCAGTGACCAGAGTGTTACCCCTAATTCAAACCTCTCTGCTGCAGTCACCAAAATGGGAAACAGCCTCAACGGGCCAGTCCTTTGGCAGCTGCGAAGTAGACAAGATTAAATTATCTGGTTTCTATTTTCAGCCTGCCATTAACACAGCCTGAAACTGATCATTTCAAGGCAGTCATTTGCTACTATTTCTGTTTTCATTATATGTCTCCTTAGGCTCACGGCTTCTCAGGTGGTGCTAGTTGTATACAGGAGACATTAGAGACGAGGGTTCGATCCCTGGGTTGGGAAGATTCCCTGAAGGAGGGCACAGCAACTCACTCCAGTGTTCTTGCCTGGAGTATCCCTTGGCCAGAGGAGCCTGGTGGACTACAGTCCATGGGGTTGCCAAGACTCGGAAATGACTGAATCGACTTAGCAGGCACAAGCACAGGCTCAGTTTGGGTGACATCAGAGTGGTTTCTGATCATTTCAGTTTCTTTCATTCTTAAATTTTAACTTCTGTTGAAGTCTTCCTAAACGTCCAGTTGGAAAACACAAGTTTACATAAGCGATGCCATTTATTAAATAGAAGTTTTCATTAAATTAACTTGTCTGTGGATACACTGTAGGTTTTTAAGTTAGAAGATGAACATTAACAAGTAATTGGTGTTTGTTGAGTGGTAGAAAGAAGCGTTGGTGTCCTATTTAAAGGCTAGAAATTTAAATAACGTTTAGCGTAGCTTAGAGTGGAACTTTGTGGGCAGATTCATCAAGTGAAGAATGATTTTTGAGTTTAGTTAGCAAAATATCAAAGCAGCTGATTCTGTAGGTGGGGGGAGCAGAATGTGGGGTGTAGTAGATCCAGGACCACCGGTGGTTATGGGAACAAGCAAGGGGTTAATTAGCTGCCCATGAGGCCTGAGTGTCCACACTGGGAGGCCCTGGAGAGATGACAGGAAGGGGAAAATGGTGGAAAACGGCAGGACATTTTCATGGGGAAAGACAGGAGAATCGGGTAACATAGGAAGATGGCCAGAGGTGAGAGCGTGGACGGATTGGAAGTGATTGGAAAAAGGAATGAGGGGGAAATTAAAGCAGGCTCAGTGATGTTAAACTACATCAGAGTTTTATTGAAAAGAGCCTGAGAAGTGTCTACTTTTTTGAGCAGTGCCACAACTATCCAGATAAGGATCCACTCTTCAAGGAAGAAACAGTCTAGAGTGGAGGTGGCATGAACACAGACGGGATGTGATGGGTGCAATGTGCTGGCGTGATGCAACTGCAGAGGCTGCCAAAGGGAGGGGGAGAGATACAGTGCTTGGCTTCCCTGATTTGTTGAAGGAAGCGGTTGGCTTTTTCTTTTTTTAAAAGATCCAACTCTTGGGGCTTCGCTGGCAGTCCAGTGGTTAGGAAGCTGTGCCCCAGTCCCTGGTTGGGGAGCTAGGATCACACATGCTGTGCAGTGTGGCCAAGAAAAAAAAAAAAGTAAAATCGAATTCTTAGCAAATCCCTGATAGAAACCAGGCACCCACTGTAGATTTGGTGAGCTACGCTGTTAAGAAGACTGGCCGTTCAACTGGGATGACCTTGCTCCACTCATTGTTTTGATGTCAGTACAGTAAATTTATTTCCTGTGCTGTTGGTGTAGTCTTTACATGAAGTGGATCAGTTCATCACCACCTGTCAGATGTCAATCAGCCTTAGGCTGAGTCACTTTATCCAGCCAAAGCACAGAAAGCATTTATAAGTATTTTCGAGGTAGAAAGGATATTATGGATCATTAATATGATCTCCTGAATTTTCTAGTTGGAAAGCTTAGGACCTCAGGGGCTAATGACTGTCTAATGTTCAGTACATAATTGTTGTTGACTTCAGCCCACGATGAGCCCATCTCAGATCTAGTCTGTGTCTGGTCCAAGGTTAGGCACTGGGTATCCACACTCTGACACCAGGTGTGCTTGGCAGGGACATCACGTTTAGAAGAATAGCAACGACTGCTTTTTAAATATTTCCCGGAATCCTGTGGTCCTTTTCTAACACTGGCGTGTTTTTGTGGCCAAGTATTGCAACCGTGGAATCTTCATAGTGTTAACAGTACGTAGCCATGGTAGGCTCAGCTTTTGCTCTAAAGAAAAATGGTGTCATGTGGGGGTGGCCTTAGAAGTCCATTCGTTGAATACACAATAACCACTGTGTGTACATTACCTACACACTGGAGGGACTTTCCTGGTCCTTCTGTGATGGTGCTCCTTGCCTGCCGCCTCCTCTTCCCCATGGAATTTACATCCCTGGAAAACTGGTAGCAGGAGGCAGGAACTTCTGCCTTGTACCCTAGAATGGTCCACCTTAAATGTCAAACAAATAGAAAAACCACAATAGGAGACAGGAAGTTGCATCTCGGCTTGATAGGCTTTTGAGGTGAGTAATTTTTTTATGTTCACACCACTGAAAAAATTATAGACTCCAGAGCAGCGGTCCCCAACCTTTTTGGCACCAGGGACCAATTTCATGGAAGAGGATTTTTCTACAGACTGAGATACGGGGCAGGTAGGAATGGTTTCAAGATGGTTCAAGCACTTTACACTTATTGTGCAAAGAAAAAGCAAGAGAGTTCCAGAAAAGCATCTACTTCTGCTTCATTGACTATGCTAAAGCCTTTGACTGTGTGGATCACAACAAATTGTGGAAAGTTCTGAAAGAGATGGGAATACCAGACCACCTTACTTGCCTCCTAAGAGATCTGTATGCAGGTCAGGAAGCAACAAGTAGAACCAGACATGGAACAACAGACTGGTTCCAAAATGAGAAAGGAGTATGTCAAGGCTATATATTGTCACCCTGCTTATTAACTTGTATGCAGAGTACACCATGCCAAATGCCAGACTGTATGAAGCACATGTGGGAATCAAGATTGCCAGGAGAAATATCAATAACCTCAGATATGCAGATGACACCACCCTTATGGGAGAAAGCGAAAAGGAACTGAAGAGCCTCTTAATGAAGGTGAAAGAAGAGAGTGAAAAAGTTGGCTTAAAACTCTGCATTCAAAAAACTAAGATTGTGGCATCTGATCCTGTCACTTCGCTTCGTGGCGAATAGATGGGGAAACAATGGAAACAGTGAGAGCTTTTATTTTCTTGGGCTCCAGAATCACTGCAGATAGTGTTTGCAGCCATGAAATTAAAAGATGTTCCTTGGAGGAAAACTATGACCAACTTAGACAGCATATTAAAATGAAAAGACATTACTTTGCTGACAAAGGTCTGTCTAGTCAAAGCTATGGTTTTTCTAATAGTCATGTATGGATATGAGAGTTAGACCATAAAGAAAGCTGAGTGCCAAAGAATTGATGCTTTTGAACTGTGGTGCTGGAGAAGACTCTTGAGAGTCCCTTGGACTGCAAGGAGATCCAACCAGTCCATCCTAAAGGAAATCAGTCCTGAATATTCATTGGAAGGACTGATGCTGAAGCTGAAACTCCAGTACTTTGGCCACCTAATAGGAAGAACTGACTCATTGGAAAAGACCCTGATGCTGGGAAAGATTGAAGGTGGGAGAAGGGGATGACAGAAGATGAGATGCTAGGATAGCATCACTGACTCAATGGACATGAGTTTGAGCAAACTGGCGTTGGTGATGGACAGGGAAGCCTGGCGTGCTGCAGTCCATGGGGTCACAGAGTTGGACAGGATTGAATTGAACTGACTGATACTTAATGTGCACTTTGTTTCTTTTATTACATCAGCTTCACCTCAGATCATCAGGCATTAGATCCAGGAGATTGGGAACCCCTCCTCTAGAGGATGAATGGATTACATGTAAAACCCAAAGGACTTTCCCCTCCACACTGAGAGAAAGTAGCTTTAATGCTCAGCTCTACCTTTAGAATCTTTTAGACAACTGCAGGACTTGAGTCTTGTGACGACACATGATGCCCGCTAATCTGCCCTGTTGCCAGTGAACCTGCTGCCAGGGACTTAGGAAGCTGGCATCAGAGTAAAGGGAAGGAGGAAAGCCAGGTGGTAGCGGTGGCAACAGATAGGCTGAAGCTTTGGGCGAGGGGAACAAGTGAGAAGATAAGCAGAAAGTTTTAGAGAAAGCTGACATCTTAGGATGGTGTCTCAAAAACATTTGCCAAGTTTCACGAGAAATGCCAATGTTGTGCTTTGGTGTATTGTCCATATCAACATATCTTGGATTTTAAAATAGGCATTCTTGTTATTATAATGTCCCCAAGGCAGTTCTGAACTCTTATGTTTGCTGCTTAATAAGCTCATGGAGCAAGAGAGAAGGTAACTGCCTGACGATCACAGGCCAACTCACTGGCAAAAGGTGACTAAGCGCCAGCCTGTTGTTAATTGTCAAAATACCAACAAGTAGGGTCTTTATTAGTATTTTCATCTGGGTAGTGACTAAGGGCAGGTCATTCTTGATGACAGGCTAGACTGTCAAAATTTTCAGTGTTTCTAAATGTGTGAAAAGTGAAAGTTTGTCGCACAATCATGTCCGACTCTGTGAAATCGCATGGGCTGTAGCCTGCCAGGCTCCTCTGTCCATGGAATTCTCCAGGCAAGAGTACTGGAATGGATTGCCATTTCCTTCTCCAGGGGACCTTCCCAGATCAGGGATGGAATCCACTTCTCCTGCACTGGCAGGCAAGTTCTTTGCCACTGAACCACCTGGGAGCCCCTCCATCACTGGCTGCTTGGTATTGTTTTTATTCTGCATGGATCCTGTGACTGGAACTCTTTTCAAGTACTCTTGATTTCCTCAAGATACTCTCAAGAAGCAACTCTTTCTTCTTGAGCCCTGAGTCAGCCCCCAGTGTTGCATACAGCAGGGGACCTGGTGGTATGAGTGGCGTCTGGAGGTGACTGGTGAAGCTGTGCAGCACACCCTTTTATAGATTGGTGGCTTGGGTTCCTGGACTCCTGATACTTTTTTCCCTGTTTCTCTCTCAGGTATCTTCCTCTTTCAAGCATACTAAACAGCAGGAACCGTATTCTGAGGCTCAGTTTTTAATCTTAAGAACAAGTATGTTTTTACCGCCTGGACGAGGTGGTCCACTGACATCTGTGCACAGTGTGTGTGTGTGCACACGTACTCTGGTGCTGGTGCTCAGTTGTGTCCGGCTCTTTGTGACCCCACGGACTGTAGCCCACCAGGCTCCTCTGTCCATGTGATTTCCCACGCAAGAATACTGGAGTGGGTTGCCATTTCCTGCTCCAGAGGCTCGTCCTAACCCAGGGATCAAACCCAGGTCTCTTAAGTCTGCTGCACTGGCAGGTGGATTCTTCACCACCTGGAAGTGTGTGTGTGCATCTATAGAAATGACGTATAAGAAATACATATGTGTGTGTATATATATGTGTGTGTATATATATAAGTATATGTAGACGTGTGTGTGTATATGTCTGTATCTTTCTTGGACCACGATGGATCTGGAGGGCACCATCTGTATTTCAACTTGTATCATCACAGATTTGTTTAGTTAGCATGCTATCATTTCTAAGAGTTCCTTCAAACCTTTTGCTCTTTGTTACATGCAGAAGTCCTGACAGATATTATTAATCCCATTTTTCATTTGAGTAAGAGAGTGGCCCCAGGTTATTGGGACCAACCAGGTAGCCTGTGGAGCTTGGTCCGCAGGATGGAGAGAGAGCTGCTCCCCATTCCCCCCACTCAGTTCAGTTCAGTCGCTCAGTTGTATCCGACTCTTTGTGACCCCACGGACTGCAGCATGCCAGGCTTCCGTGTCCATCACTAACTCCTGGAGCTCGCTCAAACTCATGTCCATTGAGTTGGTGATGCCATCCAACCATCTCATCCTCTGTCATCCCTTTCTCCTCCTGGCCTTCAGTCTTTCCCAGCATCAGGGTCTTTTCCAGTGAATCAGTTCTTTGCATCAAGTGGCCAAAGTATTCGAGTTTCAGCTTCAGCATCCTCACTTTCTCCCCACTTGGCCTGGTATATATCAATGTGTAGGACAGGTTCCTTGGGCATTGAGAAGAGATGGGTGGAATGTGAGAACATCAGGGTAGATTGGCCTTTGCTTTTCAATTCAAGAGAAAAAAGAAATCAAGCAGTCTTCTAATTAGCAAAGCCTGGATTTAATTTTCCTTTTACTCACTTAGCTGTGATCTACTGTAAAGCCAAGAAGAGAAACTAGAGTCATTCTTTGGAACCACCAGTTGTGGGCGCCACTGACTGATACCTTTGCCACAGACTTAGTGTTCCTCCTTTCTCTCCTAGATTTTCTCTAGCTTTCTTTTATGGGCCTTTTCTCATTTATTCATCTGTTCTACAGAGATTAAATACTTACTGCATGCCAGGGACTGTGCTAGGTGCCAGGGATCCAAAGAGTAATGTCATTAAGTTTGTGCCCACGAGACCCTCACATTCTACTGGGAAAGTAGACTTTATCTACCATTTGAATTGTTTATTCTGCCAATTCTAGGACCTCATCTGAGTTTTAGAATCGTCTTGTAAGACAGTGGTCCCCAACCTTTTTGGCACCAAGAACCCATTTCGTGGAAGACAAGTTTTCCGTGGATGGGGATGGTGGTTTTGAGATGATTCAAGTGCGTTACATTTATTGTGCACTTTATTTCTGTTGTATTTCTTACTACATCAGCTACACCTCAAATCATTAGGCATTAGATCCCAGAGGTTGGGGACCCCTATTGTAAGAAGCAGCAGTTAAACCATGTTCTCTTTGTCATTTATTTATTTCCCTACTGCAACATTTTTGTCTCCCTTCTTTCTCTGTTTTTTAAACCCTCTATTCCTAAATATTTACTGGCAGTGCCTAGTTCTTCATGTAGTACTCAGATTTAAAGATTTGCCCAGTTTCTGGTCTGTCTCTTCCTAAGTCAAACAAAATGTTCTAATCTCCTTTGTGTCCTCCTACTTATGAACAGCCAAATGTATTTTGACTCTATTTCAGGGATTTTCCAAAATGAGTCATTAAATATTTTTGATGAAATGTTTCCCCTCAATTGTGGTGTCTTTTAAAAACCAGTTTGAATGAAAGGGGAAATTAACAATAATAGTGGGAGACTTTAATACCCCACTCACACCTATGGATAGATCAACTAAACAGAAAATTAACAAGGAAACACAAGCTTTAAATGATATAACAGACCAGTTAGATCTAATTGGTATCTATAGGATGTTTCACCCCAAAACAATGAATTTCACCTTTTTCTCAAGTGCACATGGAAACTTCTCCAGGATAGATCACATCCTGTGCCATAAATCTGGCTTTGGTAAATTCAAAAATATTGAAGTCATTCCAGGCATCTTTTCTGACCACAATGCAGTAAGATTAGATGTCAATCACAGGAGAAAAACTATTAAAAATCCCAACATATGGAGGCTGAATAACACGCTACTGAATAACCAACAAATCACAGAAGAAATCAAAAAAGAAATCGAAATATGCATAGAAACGAATCAAAATGAAAACACAACCACCCAAAACCTATGGGAAACTGTAAAAGTAGTACTAAGGGGTAGGTTCATAGCAATACAGGCTTACCTCAAGAAACAAGAAAAAAGTCAAATAAATAACCAACTCTACACCTACAGCAGCTTGAAGAAATTATGAACCCCAGGGTTAGTAGAAGGAAAGAAATCTTAAAAGTTAGGGCAGAAATAAATGCAAAAGAAACAAAAGAGACCATAGCAAAAAAAAAAAAAAAAAAGCTGGTTCTTTGAGAAGATAAATAAAATTGACAAACGATTAGCCAGACTTATCAAGAAACAAAGGGAAAAAAATCAGATCAACAAAATTAGAAATGAAAATGGAGAGATCACAACAGACAACACAGAAATACAAAGGATCATAAGAGACTATTATCAGCAACTATATGCAAATAAAATGGACAACTTGGAAGAAATGGAAAAATTCTTACAAAAGTACAACTTTGCAAAATTGAACCAGGACAAGCACGGAAATTGAAACTGTAATCAGAAATCTTCCAACAAACAAAAGCCCAGGACCAGATGGCTTCACAGCTGAATTCTACCAAAAATTTAGAGAAGAACTAACACACACAAAGGTCCATCTAGTGAAGGCTATGGTTTTCCCAGTGGTAACATATGAATGTGAGAGTTGAACTGTGAAGAAAGCTGAGGGCCAAAGAATTGATGCTTTTAAACTGTGGTGTTGGAGAAGACTCTTGAGAGTCCCTTGGACTGCAAGGAGATCCAACCAGTCCATTCTAAAGGAGATTGGTCCTGGGTGTTCTTTGGAAAGACTGATGCTAAAGCTGAAACTCCAATACTTTGGCCACCTCATGTGAAGAGTTGACTCATTGGAAAAGACTGATGCTGGGAGGGATTGGGGGCAGGAGGAAAAGGGGATGACAGATGGCTGGATGGCATCACCGACTCGAGGACATGAGTTTGAGTGAACTCTGGAAGGTGGTGATGGACAGGGAGGCCTGGTGTGCTGCGATTCATGGGGTCGCAAAGAGTCAGACATGACTGAGCAACTGAACTGAACACCTATCCTACTCAAACTCTTCCAGAAATTGCAGAGGAAGGTAAACTTCCAAACTCATTCTATGAGGCCACCATCACCCTAATACCAAAACTTGACAAAGATGCCACAAAAAAAGAAAACTACAGGCCAATATCACTGATGAACATAGATGCAAAAATCATTAACAAAATTCTAGCAAACAGAATCCAACAACATATTAAAAAGATCATGCATCATGACCAAGTGGGGTTTATCCCAGGGATGCAAGGATTCTCAATATCTGCAAATCAATCAATGTAATAGACCACATTAACAAGTTGAAAAATAAAAACCATATGATTATCTCAATAGATGCAGTGAAAGCCTTTGACAAAATTCAACATCCATTTATGATAAAAACCCTCCAGAAAGCAGGAATAGAAGGAACATACCTCAAAATAATAAGAGCTATATATGACAAACCCACAACAAACATTATCCTCAATGGTGAAAAATTGAAAGCATTTTCCCTAAAGTCAGGAACAAGACAAGGGTTCCCACTCTCACCACTACTGTTCAACATAGTTTTGGAAGTTTTGGCCACAGCAATCAGAGCAGAAAAAGAAATAAAAGGAATCCAGATTGGAAAAGAAGTAAAACTCTCACTGTTTGCAGATGACATGATCCTCTACATGGAAAACCCTCAAGACTCCACCAGAATATTATTAGAGCTAATCAATGAATATAGTAAAGTTCAGTTCAGTCCAGTTCAGTCACTCAGTTGTGTTTGACTCTTTGCGACCCCATGAATAGCAGCACGCCAGGCCTCCCTGTCCATCACCAACTCCCGGAGTTCACTCAGACTCATGTCCATCGAGTCCGTGATGCTATCCAGCCATCTCATCCTCTGTCGTCCCCTTCTCTTCCTGCCCCCAATCCCTCCCAGCATCAAAGTCTTTTCCAATGAGTCAACTCTTCGCATGAGGTGGCCAAAGTACTGGAGTTTCAGCTTAGCATCATTCCTTCCAAAGAAATCCCAGGGTTGATCTCCTTCAGAATGGATTGGTTGGATCTCCTTGCAGTTCAAGGGACTCTCAAGAGTCTTCTCCAACACCACAGTTCAAAAGCATCAATTCTTTGGCACTCAGCCTTCTTCACAGTCCAACTCTCACATCCATACATGACTCCTGGAAAAACCATAGCCTTGACTAGACAGTTCTTAGTCAGCAAAGTAATGTCTCTGCTTTTGAATATGCTATCTAGGTTGGTCATAACTTTTCTTCCAAGGACTAAGTGTCTTTTAATTTCATGGCTGCAGTCACCATCTTCAGTGATTTTGGAGCCCCAAAAAATAAAGTCTGACACTGTTTCCACTGTTCCCCCATCTATTTCCCATGAAGTGATGGGACTGGATGCCATGATCTTCGTTTTCTGAATGTTGAGCTTTAAGCCAACTTTTTCACTCTCCTCTTTCACTTTCATCAAGAGGCTTTTTAGTTCCTCTTCACTTTCTGCCATAAGGGTGGTGTCATCTGCATATCTGAGGTTATTGATAGTTCTCCCGGCAGTCTCGATTCCAGCTTGTGTTTCTTCCAGTCCAGCGTTTCTCATGATGTACTCTGCATATAAGTTAAATAAGCAGGGTGACAATATACAGCCTTGACATACTCCTTTTCCTATTTGGAACCAGTCTGTTGTTCCATATCCAGTTCTAACTGTTGCTTCCTGACCTGCATACAGATTTCTCAAGAGGCAGGTCAGGTGGTCTGGTATTCCCATCTCTTTCAGAATTTTCCGCAGTTTCTTGTGATCCACACAGTCAAAGGCTTTGGCATAGTCAATAAAGCAAAAATAGATATTTTTCTGGAACTCTCTTGCTTTTTCAATGATCCAGCGGATGTTGGCAATTTGATCTCTGGTTCCTCTGCCTTTTCTAAAACCAGCTTGAATATCAGGAAGTTCGTGATTCATGTATTGCTTAAGCCTGGCTTGGAGAATTTTGAGCATTACTTTACTAGCGTGTGAGATGTAGGATATAAAATTAACACACAGAAATCCCTTGCATCCCTATACACTAACAATGAGAAAAAAGAGAAATTAAGGAAACAATTCCATTCACCATGGCAAAGAAAAGAATAAAATACTTAGGAATATATCTACCTGAAGAAACAAAAGACCTATATACAGAAAACTATAAAAGACTGGTGAAAGAAATCAAAGAGGACACTAATAGATGAAGAAATATACCGTGTTCATGGATCAGAAGAATCAATATAGTGAAAATGAGTATGCTACCCAAAACAATCTATAGATTCAGTGCAATCCCTGTCAAGCTACCAACGGTATTTTTCAGAGAACTAGAACAAATAATTTCACAATTTGTATGAAAATACAAAAAACCTCGAATAACCAAAGCAATCTTGAGAAAGAAGAATGGAACTGGAGGAATCAACCTGTCTGACTTCAGTCTCTACTACAAAGCCACAGTCATCAAGACAGTATGGTACTGGCACAAAGACAGAAATATAGATCAATGGAACAAAATAGAAAGCCCAGAGATAAATCCATGCATCTATAGATACCTTATCTTTGACAAAGGAGGCAAGAATATACAATGGAGAAAAGACAATCTCTTTAACAAGGGGTGCTGGGAAAACTGGTCATCCACTTGTAAAAGAATGAAACTAGAACACTTACTAACACCATACACAAAAATAAGCTCAAAATGGATTAAAGATCTAAACATAAGACCAGAAACTATTAAGCTCTTAGAGGAAAACATAGGCAAAACACTCTCTGACATAAACTACAACAGGATCCTCTATGACCCACCTCCCAAAATATTGGAAATATAAGGAAAAATAAACAAATGGAACCTAATTAAAATTAAAAGCTTCTGCACAACAAAGGAGACTATAAGCAAGGTGAAAAGACAGCCTTCAGAATGGGAGAAAATAATAGCAAATGAAGCAATGGACAGAGAATTAATCTCAAAAATATACAAGCAACTCCTGCAGCTCAATTCCAGAAAAATAAAAGACCCAGTCAAAAAGTGGGCCAAAGAACTAAATAGACATTTCTCCAAAGAAGACATACAGATGGCTAACAAACACATGAAGAGATGCTCAACATCACTCATTATCAGAGAAATGCAAATCAAAACCACAGTGAGGTACCATTTTATGTCAGTCAGAATCGCTGCTATCCAAAAGTCTACAAGCAATAAATGCTGGAGAGGGTGTGGAGAAAAGGGAACCCTCTTACACTGTTGGTGGGAATGCAAACTAGTACAGCCACTATGGAGAACAGTGTGGAGATTCCTTAAAAAACTGGAAATAGAACTGCTATATGACCCAATGTTCCCACTGCTGGGCATACACACTGAGGAAACCAGAATCGAAAGAGACGCGTGTACCACAATGTTCATCGCAGCGCTGTTTATAATAGCCAGGACATGGAAGCAACCTAGGTGTCCATCAGCAGATAATGGATAAGAAAGCTGTGGTACATATACACAATGGAATATTACTTATCCATTTGAATACATTTGAATCAGTTCTAATGAGGTGGATGAAACTGGAGCCGGTTATACAGAGTGAAGTAAGCCAGAAAGAAAAACACCAATACAGTATACTAACACATATATATGGAATTTGAAAGAAGGTAACGATTACCCTGTATGCGAGACAGCAAAAGAGACACAGATGTATAGAACAGTCTTTTGGACTCTGTGGGAGAGGGTGAGGGTGGGATGATATGGGAGAATGGCATTGAAACATGTGAAATATATGTGAAACAAAGCACCAGTCCAGGTGTGATGCATCATACAGGGTGCTCGAGGCTGGTGCACTGGGATGACCCAGAGGGATGGGATGGGGAGGGAGGTGGGAGGGAGGTTCAGGATGGGGAACACAGGTACACTCATGACGGATTCAAGTCAATGTATGGCAAAACCAATACAATATTGTAAAATAAATAATTAAATTAAAAAAATTAAAAAACACTAGTTTGAATCTCTATGATTGTTTTACGGAATTTAAAGATTCAAATCCTGGATTAACTTTCAGAAGACATTTTGCTTGTATGGGAACAGAGATCTAGAAAAGACCAGCTTCTACTACTCAGAGACCACAAAATTCTAATTTTGTGTGACATGGAGAACTTACTTTTCTTCATAGAGTCCATCTAGGAAACCAAAACATATTTATACGTTTCTACACTTTTAGCCTTTTTTTCATATGTTTTTGTGCATCCTGTCATATTGAAAAGTTTATTAAGTATATGATTATAGATGTGCATCAAGATTTTATACATCCACACACACGTATTTTTCATTTATGTGTTTGCAGGACTTCTCACTATAGCTCTCCTGAGAACTTACTTTTCTTGGAACAAGGAAACAAGGCATTTGCTAAGATTTGGAAAGGCAAAAGATTCAGAAAGGCAAAAGAGCCAATTTCAGCTCCCTTTTGATTTTAAGAGCAAGAGTTGAGAAAGCAAGGCAGCAGATCCTCCTTTGATTCTGCAGGTAGAGTGTCAGAAAATTGAGGCATCCCTAGGAATCAATTTTTCATAGCACTTTATAGCACAGCATCTTTATTGCCTTCTTTTTTGTTTTCCTTCAGTTCAAGAATGTAAAAGAATTTCCTGCTGTCAGCAGTGCTCCTGGGGATTGTATTGCTGGGGTTAGTTGTTGTTCAGTCACTCAGTCATGTCCAACTCTTAGCAACCCCATGGACTGCAGCATGCCAGGCTTCCCAGTCCTTTACCATCTCCTGGAGTGTGCTCAAACTTATGTCCATTGAATTGGTGATGCCATCCAACCATCTCAACCTCTGTCATCCCCTTCTCCTGCCTTCAGTCTTTCCCAGTATCAGGGCTTTTCCAGTGAGTCACCTCTTCCCATCAGGTGGCCAAAGTATTGGAGTTTCATCTTCAGCATCAGTCTTCCCAATGAATATTCAGAGTTGATTTCCTTTAGGATTGACAGGTTTGATCTCCTTGCTGTCCAAGGTCTCTCAAGAGTCTTCTCTAGCACCACAGTTCAAAAGTATCAGTTCTTCAGTGCTCAGCCTTCTTTATGGTCCAGCTCTCACATCTGTACACGACAACCGGGAAAACCATCGCTTTGACTAGATGGACCTTTGTCAGAAAAGTAATGTTTCTGCTTTTTAATATGCTATCTAGCTTGGTCATAGCTTTTCTTCCAAGGAGCAAGCATCTTTTAATCTCATGGCTGCAGCCACCATCTGCAGTGATTTTGGAACCCAAGAAAATAAAGTCTGTTACTGTTTCCATTGTTTCCCCATCTATTTGCCATCAAGTGATGGGACCGGATGCCATAACTTCATTTTTGTGTTTTTTTTTTGTTTTTTCAGTTTTAAGTCAACTTTTTCACTCTCCTCTTCACTTTTCTGCCATAAGGGTGGTGTCATCTGCATATCTGAGATTTTTGATATTTCTCCTAGCAATCTTAATTCCAGCTTGAGCTTTGTCCAGCCCAGCATTTAGCATCATGTGCTCTACATATAAGTTAAACAAGCAAGGTGACAACCTACAGCTTTAATGTACTCCTTTCCCAATTTGGAACCATTCCATTGTTCCATGTCTGGTTCTAACTGTTGTTTCTTGACCTGCATACAGGTTTCTCAAGAGACAGGTAAGATGGTCTGATATTCCCATCTCTTTAAGAATTTTCCACAGTTCTTTATTGATGGGGTTAACTGTGATGTTTTCTGTTGAAGTTGAAAGGAAGGATTAGATTGGAAAGAGATTATCAGGTTTGTTTTGTATTAATTACATATAAATAGCTGAATAAGAAGTAACATTGGTCATTTTAAAAAGTGACACCTGTAATTCAAAGAATACTTCTGGCAGAGTCACCCATGGCCCCAAAACAGTTCATTCTTATATATCAGCCTTTTAGCAAACAGTTTCTGAATACCTGGTAGAGGTCTGGAACTGTATTCTTTACAGAATAAAGAGGAAGCATGATCTCCAGATTCCTTTATTACTTGTTTTCTGCTTTCCTTTTCCTTTATCTGTCTTTTCTTATCCCCTTAACATGCTGGCTAACCTCCCTTGCTCCTGAGCCTACCATTTGTTCATTCATTCATTCTAATACTGAGAACCCAATATCCAGGCACCATGGATGCATTGAATATTCATTGGAAGGACTGATGCTGAAGCTAAAGTTGCAATACTTTGGTCACCTGATGTGAAGAGCTGACTCATTGGAAAAGACCCTGATGCTAGGAAAGATTGAAGGCAGGAGGAGAAGGGAACAACAGACGTTGAGATAGTTGGATTGCATCAGTGACTCAGTGAACATAGTTTGAGCACACTCCGGGAGACAGTGAAGGTCAGGGAAGCCTGGCATGCTTCAGTCCGTGGGGTCACAAAGAATTGGACAAGACTGAGCGACTGAATAACAACAAAATGGATACTTTGATCGAAAGTAAAGACACAACCTTTGCCTTCTTGAACCTGTTTGCCCAGTTAATGAGGTCAACACAGTTCCAGAAGTGCTGTGACTGCAGAAGCTTAGGATACTGCAGGAATGTCAAAAGGGAAGCCTTCCTGGAGGAGGTGACTTCTAAGCCATGATTAAAAGGTTGGAGGAAGAAGGGAGAAGGAAGTGGGCATGGTCAGAGGCAGTAGATGAGTTCAATGGCTGTTGAAATTGTCCAGGTGAAATGAAGGGTGACCTGAATTAAGGTAGAAGTTGTGAGGGAAGCAGATGGATTTACGAGACTGAGGTAGAATGAATAGAGTCAGGAGGTTGACTCCATTTATGGGATTTAAGGGAGAAGGACAGGTTCTCTGGTTTCTGGCCTAACCAGTTGGGTGGTTGAAGGGCCCACCCTAAGAGAGGAGGCTGAGGTGAAGGGGAAAGTGATAAGCTCTTATGGACCTCATGAAATTTAGGTGTCTATGGTTTATCTAAGTGAGGATTCCAGTAGGCACCACGGTGTATGCCTAGGGATTTAGGAAGGACATCTGGGCTGAAGGAAAGAGATCTGGAAGTCGTCTGCTGGTCATTGGAGGCATGGGAGTGTGAGAGATCCTATGCTGTATAACTTGGCTTGGGAAGCAAAGCTGGCCTGGGATGGCCCCCCAGAGGGCACCATCTCAAGTGGAGTGGCAGGAGAGCAGCTCTCAAAGGTGAAGACCACCTAGGAATGTCAGGGAGTCAAGCAGAAAGAGCAGAGAATAATGCTTTGCATCAAACGTTGCTGAAAGCTCATGGCAGCTCCTGGGTCCTGCTCACTGGCTTTGGCTGATGAGATGGTTGGTCACAGCAACCATCTGATGACTTGGTCACAGCAGTTGTTTTAGAGTGTTAGAGAGTGTTGTAATTTATGGCACGTGAAAGTGAAAGTCGCTCAGTCATGTGTGACCTTTTGCGACCCCATGGACCCATGGGATTCTCCAGGCCAGAATACTGGAGTGGGTAGCCTTTTCCTTCTCCAGGGGATCTTCCCAACCCAGGGATTGAACCCAGGTCTCCCTCATTGCAGGCAAATTCTTTACCAGCTGAGCCACCAGGGAAGCCCAAGAATACTGGAGTGGGTAGTCTATCCCTTCTCCAGGGGATCTTCCCAACCCAGGAATCAAACCGGGGTCTCCTGCATTATAGGCGGATTCTTTACCAGCTGAGCCACCAGGGTAGCCCAAGAATACTGGAGTGGGTAGCCTATCCTTCTCCACGGGATCTTCCGGACCCAGGAATTAAACCGGGGTCTCCTGCATTGCAGGCGGGTTCTTTACTAACTGAGCTATCAGGGAAGGCCCTATGGCATGTAGTGGAGGTTAAGCAATACAGTATGATTTTAGGGGTTCTGTGTAATTAATTTTTAAAATAGTTATTTCTTTTTGGCTGTGATGGGGCTTCCCTGCTGTGTGCAGGCTTTCTCTGGTTGTGGTGAGCAGGGGCTAGTCTTCATTGCGGTGCTCCAGCTTCTCCGTGCAGCGGCTTCTCTTGTTGCAGAGGGCGGGCTATAGGAGCTCAGGCTCAGAAACTGTGGCGCACGGGCTTAGTTGCTCTGTGGCATGTGGGGTCTTCCCAGACCAGGGATCGAAACCATGTCCCCTGTATTGGCAGGTGGATTCTTACCCATGGCACCACCAGGGAAGCCCTGTAATTAATTTTTAAAAATACAAACCCCTTCACTAGGTCCCTCCCTGTGACCTATAGGTGGGAGAATTTAATAAGCACCAAAGAAAAGCTTACCTACTATTTGCAATTTTTTTTTTAACCTATAGTTGGAATTTGTTTTCTGCCTTTGAAAACCATTGTCTTGTTTGCTATAGTCTAAGGCATTTTCTTTTCTTTTAAAATAAGGGATGCACAGTTCCTTTGACTCTTGCTCCAAATTGGAGTTTCCCTTTGACCATTAACACATATTTTAGAGAAGGTGATTACCTAATAGGAATTGTAAATAGCTTAGGACTTGGTGACCAGACAGAATCACAGGTATTCCCTTCTTGATGTTCCCTGGTTGTATAGTGGCCACTAGGGCTTGGGTCTCTCCACTCTGGGAATTGTGATATTTGTGTTATATCCCACCTGTCCCCACAAGAGCTCTATTTTATGAAAGGTAAATGGTGGTATGTTTTATTTTCAACTTGAAGTGAAAATTAATTCTGTTTCGAGACATTTGAGAATTTCATAACTGTGTGAGATAATTGGTCACACCCTAGGGAAATTGCATAAGAAAATATAGCTCTGAGTTCTGCATTTTCATTTTCCCTAAAGATCTCATTCACAGTAATGTCTTAAATAGTAAATACTTTTATGGGTGATGGGAAAGCGGATCTACCTGTAGAGCGCACTTTCTTTGGCATGGTGGAGGGTTCACAGACCACCACAAAAGAAATTGTTCAAGTCAGGCTCTTTGTTTAGGAGGGAGCAATAGGTTATTGGGGATAGAGGTGGCCTGGGAGTCTGTTTTCCTCTCTCTCGTTAAATTCACCTTATTTAACCTCTCCATTTTACCCGCTGGAAAACCACTGACGTTATTTGTAACTTCCAGTATTCTTGCCTGGAAAATCCCTTGGATGGAGGAGCCTGGCTTGTTGCAGTACATGTGGTTGCAAAGAGTCGGATACAACTGAACAACTAATACACTTGCTGACTATATAGGAGCTTATGCATTTGGTAGACCATCATTGTGCTAAGTCACTTCAGTTGTGTCTGACTGTGCGATCCTATTGACTATAGCCTGCCAGGCTCCTCTGTCTATGGGATTCTCCAGGCAAGAATACAGGAGTGGGTTACCATGCCCTCCTTCAGGGGATTTTTCCCAACCCAGGAGGAAGTCAGTGGCTGCCCTGGTGGGTCTGCTGGCAGGACTTTGATTGACTTAGTTCTCTATCAGCCTCTACATTCCAGGACAGAGGAGAAAGGAGGAAAAGCCACTTCCAGGCCAACCTGTCTCTTACATCTCCTGCATTGGCAGGTGGGTTCTTTACCACGAGCGCCACCTAGAAAGTCCTTAGAGATGTAGGGGTGGTGGTCATCATTTATATGTTTTTTAACTGAAGGATGTGCAGAGAAACTGATCAACTCTAATGAATATATTTGAGCTTTTCTCCTTGTTGCTGTATTAGGTAGACAGCCTGATGGCAAATAAGAGAGGTGCCATTTAGCACACACTCAGTATTTCATGCTGGACAGGCACCATGCTAATCACTTTACCAGTATTAAGTCATTAAGTCTATGACTCAATTAATTTTAATATCAAGTATTCTATGAGGGTAGCTATATTATTATCCCCATTTTACAGAAGAATTGGGGGTAGGGGTTAGATAACTAGCCAAAGTTGTACAGCTATGGGGTGAGTTAGGGTAGTACTCAAGTCTCAGCAGTCTGGCTCCAGAGCCTGTGGTCTTAACTCTTTACACCACTAGCTTTCATTACAGTTTTCTGCACTGTCTACTGATCTGCAGTGTGTTGAATCCACGGACAGAAACCGAGAATAAGGAGGGCTGGCAGTACTTGGCTATTTTCTATAAGAGACTTGAGCATCCACAGATTGTGGTATCTGTATCCCCGCAGATTCTGAGGGACACTGTGTTATGGATCAAATCTGAGTGCTTTAACTCATCTGCATCTTGCCGTTTTTACAGTAATGAAAATGAGTCCTGTGGCTAATAAATTCATTGGCCAAAGGCCAATAATAAATGGAAAGATGCTCAACCAGTAGTCAGGAAAATGCAAATTGAAATAAATATACCACTAGTTCCTTTACCTGATTGGAAAAATCAAACAGATTCATAGCATCCAAGTGTGATGGGTAAGGACACATACTCATATGTAACTGGTGGGAGGTGGGAGTAAAAAATTGCTTCGAATTTTTATATAAAAATTTAAATAAACATTTCATTTGACTGAACTCCTAGGAATTTATCTTGTAGACATAAAATCACCAGTACATAAGGATGCATGTACACGGATTTTTTTTTTTTTTTATCATGCTATTTGTAATGACCCTAAACTGGAAACCACTTGGCAGTTGGAAAATGCTGGCATAAATTATGCTGCATTCCTAACATTGGAGTTTGGGGAAACTAATCAACAATTCCTCTCCTAGCTAGCATGCATGCATGCTCATGGTCAGGTTTTCAGTTGTGTCTGATTCTTTGCGACTCAGTGCACTGTAGCCCGCCAGGCTCCTCTGTCCACGGGATTCTCCAGGCATGAATACTGGAGTGGGTTGTGTTTCCTCCTCCAGAGGATCTTCCCAACCCAGGGATCCAACCCTGGGATCCAGCTCTTGCATCTCCTGCACTGCAGGTGGATTTTTTTTTTTTTAACCACTGAGCCACCTTGGAAGCCCTCTCCTAGTTATGGAACCAGTTAGGAAATAAGACCCAAGGGACAGAGGGAGATCAAAATATTGTCTTTATTAGTGATAAAGGTGATTGACTGTGTTTCTTATTTCTTTAGTCTTGAATGAGATGGACTTATGCCCCCAACTGCTGGTGGTGATGGAGGAAGGGCAGCAGGGGAGGGAGCACAGAGCAGAGAATGTCCTTGTCTGAATGCAGACTGGCCACCAAAGACGGAAGTCCCCGAGTGAGTCCAGCATGCCCAGTGTCTCCTCGCAGATTCACCAGCTGGACTAGTCATTTCCTCCCTCCCTGGAGAGGAGGAAGTGTGGAGTCACAGGGGAGAGAAGGTGGAAATTCTCCTTTTGTATTTTCCCTCCTAGGGAAGGGAGTGGAGATTATTCTTCCTTATGGAAATCTACAAAGTGGGGAGTGTTCCCCTCTCCTCTAACACAGTGTTTGGAATATCATGCAGTGTTAAACAGTATAACTTAGCTCAGTTGAGCAGACTTGGGAAGATGTCTGTCATATTTTAAGTGAAAAATTATGCTATAGGTGATTTTTATACCATGATTATATTAAAAGAAGAAACCATGAATATGGGTATATTTTTGTAAATATAGAAAAAAGTATTTAAACACATATTGTAGTTGTTAAGAATGGTGTGTGGAAGGTTTTGGTGATGGGGAAACTGAGCTTTTTCCTTGCATTTCTCTGTATTGTTCAGTTGTTCAAATGAGCGTTTATTAATTATATAAGAAAATGTCTAGTTGAGAGTTGCTATGAGATACATATGGGCTTCCCTGGTAGCTCAGATGGTAAAGAATCTGCCTGCAGTGCAGGAGACCCTGGTTAGATCCCTGGGTCGGGAAGATCCTCTGGAGAAGGGAATGACAACCCACTCCAATATTCTTGCCTGGAGAATTCCATAGACAGAGGAGCCTGGCAGGCACCAGTCCATGGGGTCACAAAGGAGTCAGACATGAGTGAGCGACTAATACTTCATACTTCACTTCATGATATATATATACATACACACACATATATATATGTATGTATATATACATATTTTTGGATTACTTTTCCATTATAGGTTATTACAGAATATTGAATATTGTTCCCTGTGTTATACAGTAACTACAGGATCTTGAAATTTCTGGTTACAAGAAAAAAAAAGTTGTAACTGTGTGTGGTGATGGATATCAACTAGACTTACTCTGTTGATCATTTTACAGTATCTGCAAATACTGAATCATTGCATTGTACACCTGTAAGGAGTCTTAGTGGCTTAGCTGATAAAGAGCCCGCCTGCCAATGCAGGAGACGCAAGAGATGCAGGTTCGATCCCTGGGTCAGGAAGATCCCCTGCAGATGGAAATGGCAGCCTACTTCAATATTCTTCCCTGGAGAAGCCCATGGACAGAGGAACCTGGTGGGCTGAAGCACATGGGGTCACAAAGAGTCGGACACAGCTGAGCTACTGATACATGTTGTACACCTGAAACTAATATAATGTTATATGTCAATTGTAGCTCAATTAAAATATCCTAAAGTCATGAAATTAAAAGATGCTTACTCCTTGGAAGAAAAGTTATGAGCAACCTAGATAGCATATTCAAAAGCAGAGACATTACTCTGCCAACAAAGATCCGTCTAGTCAAGACTATGGTTTTTCCTGTGGTCATGTATGGATGTGAGAGTTGGACTGTGAAGCAAGCTGAGTGCCAAAGAATTGATGCTTTTGAACTGTGGTGTTGGAGAAGACTCTTGGGAGTCCCTTGGACTGCAAAGAGATCCAACCAGTCCATTCTGAAGGAGACCAGCCCTGGGATTTCTTTGGAAGGAATGATGCTAAGCTGAAACTCCAGTACTTTGGCCACCTCATGCGAAGAGTTGACTCATTGGAAAAGACTCTGATGCTGGGAGGGATTGGGGGCAGGAGGAGAAGGGGATGACAGAGGATGAGATGGCTGGATGGCATCACTGACTCGATGGACATGAGTCTGAGTGAACTCCGGGAGTTGGTGATGGACAGGGAGGCCTGGCGTGCTGCTATTCATGGGGTCACAAAGACTCGGACACGACTGAGCGACTGAACTGAACTGAAAGTCTGCAAATATTGCATTGTGTGTTCAGTGGTGTTGCCTTCCGCAGCTGGTGTCCCCTCTTCCCTGGCAGTTCAGGGGTCTTCACTGAGAACTTATTTCTAGATGGGCCTGTCGGGTCCCCTGCACCTTGTTTTATTTCCACTCCACACCCAAGTGTGCATATGTGTGCTCAGTCGCTTCATTCGTGTGCGACTGTTTGTGATCCTGTGGACTCTAGCCCAGCAAGCTCCTCTGTCCATGGCATTCTCCAGGCAGGAATACTGGAGTGGGTTGCCATGCCCTCCTCCAGGGCATATTCCTGACCCAGTGATCGAACCTGCATCTCCTGCATCTTTTGTGTTGCAAGTGGATTCTTTTTTTTATATATATAAATGTATTCATTTTAATTGGAGGCTAATTACTTTACAATATTGTAGTAGTTTTGCCATACATTGACATGAATCTGCCACAGGTGTACATGTGTTCCCCATCCTGAACCCCCCTCCCACCTCCCTCCCCATCTCATCCCTCTGGGTCATCCCAGTGCACCAGCCCCGAGCATCCTGTATCATGTGTCAAACCTGGACTGGCAATTCATTTCACATATGATAATACACATGTTTGAATGCCATTCTCCCAAATCATCCCATCCTCGCCCTCTCCCACAGAGTCCAGAAGACTGTTTAATACATCTGTGTTTCTTTTGCTGTCTCGCATACAGGGTTATCATTACCGTCTTTCTAAATTCCATATATATGTATTAGCATACTGTATTGGTGTTTTTCTTTCTGGCTTACTTCACTCTGTATAATAGGCTCCAGTTTCATCCACCTTCTTAGAATAGATTCAAGCCACCAGGGAAGCCCCTAGACCCAAGGCTGGTGGGGAGTTTTGGGAGGGTGCGCTGGACTGGAGTCAGGCCAGTTTGTTGCTTGGTGACTATGAACCCAGCTGAGTGACTGGCCATCTCTGGGCTCCACTTTTCTTATCTGAAAAATGAGATGTTGGAATTACATGAGAAGATTGAACTAAATAAATCATTCTGGGGGCGCTGAGCAGATGGACTCTGAACCTTGTATCTCCAAGTTTAAATCCCCATATTGCCACTTATTAGTTGTGTGATATTTAGGAAAATTTGGTAACCTCTCTGTGACTTACAGCCAGAAGGACTTAGAGCAGTGCTGGAATATATGGGGTTGGTCAAAAGTTCATCTGGGTTTTTTTGTAAGATGTGATGGAAAAACCTGAATGAAGCTTTTGGGCCATCCCAATAGTTAGCACTCTAAATATTGATAGTGTTAGTCACTGAGTCATCTCCGATGGACTGTAGCCCATCAGGCCTCTCTGGAATTCTCCAGGCCAGAATACCAGAGTGGGTTGCTTTTCCCTCCTCCAGGGGATCTTCCCAACCCTGGGATTGAACCCAGGTCTCCCGCATTGCAGGCGGATTTTCTACCGTCTGAGCCACCAGGGAAGACTACTCTAAATACTAGCCATCATTAACTGACTAACAATGAAGTTAATTCTAATGGGGAAATGGTATCTCCAGGGAGGTGGGTTGCCAGCATGCTTATGGGTAAGGTTTTCCAGGATTCCTCAAATAATCCTGAATTCTATCCGGTCTTCCTTGTCTATTTGGCCAGGGCTTATAAGGATGTGGTTTATGGGGTGGGAAGCAAGCTAGTGATATCCTTAAAAGATACTACCCACCTATATTAAGGTTTTTCTTTGCCATGGCTAAAGAGGTGGCTTAAGTATTTCCCCCTTTGTATACACTGGAGTCAGTTTCTAAAGAGTTTTCATTGTAAATTATAATAAATACATGGTATGATATTTACAGAATAAGGTCAGCTATGAGTCTTCCTGTACAATTTAAACTCTAAACTCGTATATAGGATACTGTTCTGAGAAGGTGTTTAGTTGCTAAATTGTGTCCGACTCTTCTGTGACCCCATGGACTGTATCCTGTCCAGTTCATCTGTTGATGGGATTTCCTGGGGAACTATACTGGAGTGGGTTGCCATTTCTTTCTCCAGAGGATCTTCCTGGATCAGGGATCGAACCTGCGTCTCTTACATTGCAGGTGGATTCTTTACTGCTGAGCCACCAGGGAGGGTTATCTCATTCCAGAAGGACTGGATGACTTACTCTGAACTAGTGGAAAGAGGCTTGTTAAGTGAGTATAAAAAATTGGGGAGCAGGACTTCCCTGGTGGTCCAGTGGTTAAGACTTTGCCTTCCGATGCAGAGGGTGTGGGTTTAATCCCTGGTTGGGGAGCTGAGATCCCACATGCCTTAGGGCCAAAAAACCAGAACATAAAACAGAAGCAATATTGTAACAAATTCAATAAAAACTTTAAAAATAGTCCATATTAATTCTTTTTTTAAAGCTCAGAGAAAGTTTGCACAAGTTGAAGAGTTGTTGGAAATGACTTTGAGCAGCTTAATTAAAGCCTCCCCCTGGATAAGCCTGAGGTCTTGGGAGACAACCACAGGCAGTGACTAAGCATCTCGCTTTAACTCCTGGAGCTGCCCTGTAGCTGAGTGTTTTGGGACCATTTACTTTACCTCTTAGTTTCCTCAGTAGTCCTGGAGGGTTGTTGGGAAGATTCAGTGAGATGATAGATGTGAAGCGGTAAAGAATCTCCTTGCCGATGCAGGAGATGAGGGTTCGATCCCTGAATCAGGAAGATTCCCCTGGAGGAGGAAGTGGTAACCTCCTCCATGTTGTTGCCTGGGAAATTCCATGGACAGGGGAGCCTGGCAGGCTCCATGGGGATGCAAAAGAGTCGGAGGCAACTGAGAGACTGAACACATACATTTAGAAAAGCAGCCAGTATTTGTGTTGCTCAGTACACATACATGCTCAATCAGTGTCGATTGTTATTACTTACACATGTGTGTTTGAAACAAAAGGCTGAGGGATCATGAACTTTCTCAACAAGTGTAAACCCTTTGTGGGCTAATGAGCTTTTGACCTAAGTAGGAGCAGGGAGGCCAGGGCACTGCTGGGAAGCCCTCTCAGTAGCTGTTTGCAGTGGGCTGAGAGGTACCTCCAGGCGAGGAGGGGGCCCCAGCTTGAGCCTCACGGCATCCCTCACAGTTTGGTTTGGGTATTGCCAACTTCCCACCTGCAGGTGCAAGGAAAATGAGGTCTGTTTCATTCCTTGTCTTTGAGTCGAGGGTTTTTTATTGGGAAGTGTGACAGGCCAAATTATGTTCCTGCAAAAACCCAGTTCTGAAGTCCTAACTCCCAGATGGTTGGATGGCATTGCTGACCCAATGGAGGTGGGTTTGAGCAAGCTCCGTGAGATGGTGAAGAACAGAGAAGTCTGGCATGTTGCAGTCTGTGGGGTCGCAGAGATTCAGACACGACTGAGTGACTCAACAACGAACAGCAACCTCCAGTATCTTAGAACGCGACTGTATTTGGAGATGGTATCTTTCAAGAGTTCACTGAGTTAAATGAGGTCTTTCTTTTGGGTCCTAATCCAATGACAATGTCCTTATAAAAAGGAGGAAATTTGGGAAGACACTCTGGGAGGGAGATGTCGGCCGTCTGCAGGCCAAGGAGAGAGGCCTCAGAAGAAACCAACCCTGCTGCCATCTTGAATTCGGGGCTTCCAGAAGTGTGAGGCAACAAGTTCTGTTGCTGAAACCCTCCAGTCTGTGATACTTTGACATGGCAGCCCTAGCAAACTAGTACAGGTAGCTACTGAATTCTCCCCCGGGTGATAATATTTCTGGGCAGACTATTTGAGGGTGAAGGAAGTGATACAGTATCTTCATTGGGGACTTAGGCCAGGTTTTAAATTCTGGCTCTGTTTGCTCACTGGCTTTGTGAATTCAGCCTTTGTTTTTTCTTTTCCTCCTGTATAAAGTGAGAGTAAGCTACTTCATAAAGTTGTGAAGCTGAAAGGACTTCATCTGTATAAAGTTTATTACTGTGCCTGACACTTAGTAAGCGCTCAAAAAGATAGTGTTGTTACAATGAGACGGAATGTCACTTAGGAGTTTGGTTATAAATTTGCACATTGATTATCACTTTTAAGTACTATTTGCTTACCTACAAGCTTGGAAAATAGCTTATCACAGATTTGAAGGCATTTCTTGCTGACCTCCCCAGGAACTTGGAATTAAAGTACGACAAGGATGTCTTTGAAAGTGCAAAGTAGCTAAAGAGTATGGTACAGCCACTTTTTGTTTTGTGGTACAGAAAGGAATTGCATTTTTTGTTCCCTTCCCCAGCCACATTCATTTGTAGGAGGCAATGCAAAAGAGCACTGTTTGTGAAAGAGGGACGGCTTGCTTTTAAATAAGGAATTGTTTAATTAGGTTGGTTTCATCTTGGGGCATATAAGGCAGTGCTGCTGAGAAAAACATTCCAGGCCTGAACAGCTGCCTTTGTCTCATTGGTGAGCCGCCGGTAAATCACTGTGGTAGGGAAATAATTTTGGATTGTTAATATTTGCTGTTTGTTAAAAATAGCCAGCTTGCATCTCTTCATTAGGAGGAAGGCAGTGTTTTGTGCTCCTGGCGAAGTTTGGGGGGTTTTTTAGAAACATAAATCCCCAAGAAATGCCTTTCAAGCAGCACATGAGAGCAGAAAGATCGAAAACTTCCATTGGAAGATTGCAGCTCATTGTGATTGGGCTTCCCTGTGGCTCAGCTGCTAAAGAATCCGCCTGCAATGCAGAAGACCCTGGTTCCATCCCTGGGTTGGGAAGATCCCCTGGAGGAAGGCATGCAACCCACTCCAGTATTCTTGCCTGGAGAATCCCCATGGACAGAGGAGCCTGGCGGGCTATAGTCCATGGGGTCGGAAGAGTCTAACACAACTGAGCGACTAAGCACCAAGTGATGGGCCTTTGGTGAAATAAGTCAAACCCGTGGGCATGTTTTTTTTTTTTTTTTTTGTTTTTTTATGGGAGGATGATTGCTTTACAATATTGTGTTGGTTTCTGCCATACATGACTCAGCCATAGGTATTTTGAACTCATATGTCTGTTGAACTCCCTCCCACCTCCCAGGGCACATGTTTTATTTCCTTGCTGTGACTTTGAAATCTTGCGAGAGTGGTGGAAATTGAGCTCTTGCTGAATCCGGGTTGTGTTTGATCAAAACAGCTATGCTGTTCCATTTCCTTCTGCAGAAGGGCCTGGGCAATCCTTTCATTGTGAAGGGCGTGTTGTTGGACATCACGAATGGAAATGCAGCTTGCTTTCCTGCAGTGGAAAAATAAAAACTTGGCACACCTTCCTTTTAAATATGAACGTGTGAAAGTGTTAGTTGCTCAGTCGTGTCCGACTCTTTGCTACCACATGGACTGTAACCCGCCAGGCTCCTCTGTCCATGGGATTTCCCAGGCAAGAATACTGGAGTGGGTTGCCATCCCCTTCTCCAGGGGATCTTCCTGAGTCAGGGATCAAACCTGGGTCTCCCGCATCGTAGGCAGATTCTTTAGGATCTGAAACCACCAGGAAAGGGTTATTAAAAGTAAAGCTATCTATTTTCATCTTCTTTGCCCATCTACATGGTTTACTCCTGACATTTTGCTGCCTGTAAATAGCACATTTTTCTTTAAGATGAAGCTTTCTTCAAGTTAACTTCTGTTTATGCCTAATTCCTCCCTAAACTTGATATATATAGTAAGGGCTAATAAATGCAGCCCTGAGGATAGAGTAAGTAGAATTAAATAAGAATTGTTATGAGTTTAAGTGCCCTAATTGTGTGTGGTGTGTGTATATGAGAAATTCCATATGGAAATTGCAATTATAAATTGGAAAAAAATTTACAAAGAATTTGCCAAGATTCCTGCCATCCTGATAAAACAGCCATATTCAATTTGACATGTCTTTGCCTTTTCACATGCTACTATTTTTTAAAATATAGTTGTACATATCTATACAGTTTTATCTTCTGCTTTTTATTAGTTATAGCAAATGTTTTTCATTTTATTATAGGTGCTTTGTAAGGCCCATTTTTAATACTGTTATACTGAACAAGTTTACCATTAATTACTATCTCTCTATTATCCTACATGTAGGTAGATTTTGCTTCATTTTGTCTTGTAAATAATATCTTGACTTTTGTTCGGCATTAAGCTTTTTATCATTCCAATGAATAAATTTCCAGGAGTTGGTCAAAAGTGTTACTTGTAGTAAATACTATCTACCATATTCCCCCTTTTTTAAAAAAAATTTTTTTTCACTTTTTTTGGAGGCTAGTTACAATATTGTATTGGTTTTGTCATACATTGACGTGACCATATTCCTTTGAAAGGATTATAGTGCCAGATGCATCCTTTTTTTCACATGTTAATCAGTGTCTTTACTAGTTGTTGAACTTTTAGTTTGCTTCTTCTTGCCGTTAGAAATAATATTGAGGTGTCTTTTTAGTGTGTATTAAAATTTTGGTGCCCATTTCTAATAGATAATTGTGGTTTTAAAATTTACAGTCATGCAGACTGGATAGGAGGGGAGTTTGGGGGAGAATGGATACATGTTTATGATGTATAGTTGAGTCTTTTTGCTGTTTACCTGAAATTATCAAAACATTGTTAATCATCTATATTCCAATATAAAGCAAAATATTAAAAAAAAAAGATTTACAGCCACAGACAGATGATACAAAAAAATAGAACTTTAAACATTTTTCCCTACTAAACTTAATTTGGTTTTCAAGCTGAATTGCCAGTTTTAGTCAGCTCATTTCCTGTTTAAGGCTGTGAAGGTTTGTCTCCCTCAACACCTGGGAATGAGTTGCAGGCTCCTGTGCTCTTGGCGGGCATCGGGCCCCTGTGACATTGGGACTTGGCTGGACTCTACCCCATCTTTGTGTTCCTCTAGAGTGCTTCTCTGGGCTTCCCTGGTGGCTCAGAGGGTAAAGCGTCTGCCTACAATGTGGGAGACCCGGGTTTGATCCCTGGGTTGGGAAGATCCCCTGGAGAAGGCAACCCACTCCAGTACTCTTGCCTGGAAATCCCAGAGAGCTTCTCTATACTGTTGGCCATCTTCCCCAGCTGCATTCTGAGAAGCCAGGCAACCATTTCTTCTACTGTGATACCTGCATGCTTCCTCTAGGCTTTTCTAGGAATCCCATCCACTTAATGGTCTGAGCATCTTTCCTTTTACCCTTTTGTTCCTGTGTCTAAGTGCTGGTCCTGTGTGGTTTTGTGCTAAGTCGCTTCAGTCGTGTCCAACTCTTTGTGACCCTGTGGACTGTAGCCCACCAGGCTCCTCTGCCCATGGGGTTCTTCAGGCAAGAATACTGGAGTTGGTTGCTGTGCCCTCCTCCATGGGATCTTCTTGACCCAGGGATTGAACCCGCAGCTCCTGCATTACAGGCAGATTCTTTACTGCTGAGCCGCTGGGGAAGCCCCAAGTGCTAGCTCAACCCCATGGAATCTCTCCTTCATTCTGCTGGCCAAACACTTTTATCAGCTTTTGTGCTGAAAAATAGCTCTTGTATCATTAAGAGCTTTTCTCCCCTCTGGGATTATGGTAAAACTCCATACTTTAAATTCTTCAGTTTTGCTCTTCAGCTATGAAGATAAGCTTTCAGAATTAAAAAGGAAAAAGAAAAACTTTCCTAAGTTTCTGGAGACTGTTTTGGCTTTCAGATTTATCTCTGCTCTAGGTTTAGAAAACGCTACTCAGGAACTGGAAAACCCAGGGATTGCCTCTCTCATCCTAGGCTGCATGGCCTGTCCCTGGGGAAGAAAGGAATGTGGAGGGCTTGGGCAGCTGCTTGAATGATGGGTGGGAAAGGGAATCAGTCCAAGGGCAACAGTGAGACTGGGGAAGCCAATTCTTAACAACACAGCAGTTTAGTGCTGTGACTTAACTGGGGACTGCGTGTTAAGTTCATCAGATGCACAGTTTGTGTGTTATTGCTGTTCAGCTGCTAAGTTGTGTCCAACTCTTTGTGATACCATGGACTGCAGGGCACCAGGCTTCCCTGTCCTTCACTATCTCCCAGAGTTGGCTCAAACTCATGTCCATTGAGTCGCTAATGCCATCCAACCATCTCATCCTCTGTTGCCTCCTTCTCCTCCTGTGTTAATTTAGTGGATATAGAATAGTATTAATAGCAAGTACTTGTCAGTGCCAGGACTGTTTTGAGTGATCTACATTAACTTCTTTAGTCCTCAAAACAACTTGAGAAGGACAACTACTTTTTTTTTTTTTGTCCATACCACGTGACATGAGGGATCTTAGTTCCCTGACCAGGGATTGAACCCTGCATTGGGAGCTTGGAGTTTTAACCACTGGACCAATTGGGAAGTCCCTAGTACTACTGTTATTATCTCCACCACATGCACTCGGAGCCAAGATGAAATGAGTTTTGTAACTCTTCAGCCTGTACGTGGTGAAGCTGGGTGTTGCAGCCCAGTAAGACTGAGTCTCTAACTTGTGTTTGACTCTTGTGACCCCATGGACTGTAGCCCATGAGCCCACCAGGCTCCTCTGTCCATAGAATTCTCCAGGCAAGAATACTGGAGTGGGTTGCCATTTCCTACTCCAGGAGATCTTCCCATCCCAAGGAACAAACTCGTGTCTCCATTGGCAGGCAGATTCTTTACCACTGAGCCATCAGGGAAGCCCTGGTTCTATTTCTGGTTAGGGACTGGGAGGTGACAAGTACTTCATTTGATTATTATTGAAGGGAAATCCTTTTCTCTTGTATTTGTGACCCTTTTGGCTTTCTTCTTTCAGGAGTTTGATCATTTCATAAAAGGTGGTTCCTTTCCTATTTAGGAAGGCATCATCTCTTTACTGTTTTGGTTTGTTCGTATATTAATATGTATTTCCTCACTAACTTAGCTGTTTCTCTGATGAGGATAAGGAAACCTTCATTTCAACTATTGGAATCACTTGGGTTTAAAATCTGCATTATCTCAGGTCAGTGACTTGTTTTCCAGAGTTGTGTTATTTTTTAAAAATATTTTTTAATTTATTTGGTGGCAACGGATCTTAGTTGCGATACACGGGGTCTTCATTGCAGGATGTGGGGTTTAGCTCCCTGACCAGGGATCAAACCCAGGCCCCGTGCACTGGGAGCAGAGTGTTAGCCCCTGGACCACCAGGGAAGTCCCGGAGCTGTGTCATTTTAAAACCCTATTTACTATTAAAAAGGTTAAACATGAAGGTGAACGTGGAGATATCAGTAGAGCAAACTTTTCATGTGCCCAACACACAGCCTCAACAGTTTTAAACTCACGGCCAGCCTTGTTTCATCTATACCAGGGTTCTTCACCTTGGCACTATTGACATTTTAGAGTGGAAAAGTCTTTGGATGGGAGGCTGTCCTGTGCCTTGTAGGATATTTACCAGGATCCCTAGCCTCTACCTACTAGATGCCAGTAGCGCTACCCTCCCAGCTTCCTGGTTATTATGACAACTGGAAGTGCTCCCTGGGGAGCACACCCTCCCGAGTTGAGGGCCACTGACTTATACTCACTCCCCTCTCCCTCCCTGTAAGATTATTTGGAAGTAGATCCCATAGACTGAATCAAACTCATTTGTGGATTTATTTCTGAAATGTAACATTATATATAAAATATAATGTCCGGTTTTGTTAACCCTTCAGAGAAAGTGAAAGATAGTGAAGTCACTCAGTCATGTCCGACTCTTTGCGACCCCGTGGACTGTAGCCCACCAGGCTCCTCCGTCCATGGGATTCTCCAGGCAAGAATACTGGAGTGGGGTGCCATTTCCTTCTTCAGGGGATCTTCCCGACCCAGGGATTGAACCCAGGTCTCCTGCATTGCAGGCAGACGCTTTAACCTCTGAGCCACCAGGAAAGAAAGGAGCAAACATCTAATAATGTTCGTATATGAATCGTTGTCAGGTGGCCACTCTTGGCTGCAGAGATGGTCATAATTCCTACCGGCTACCAGTATTGATATGAACTAGGAAACACAAAGAAATGGATATTGTGCTCCAGCCTGTGTATATTTTTAAAACTGTAGTAATGTATATATGATACAGGGTTTCCCATTTTAAAGCATGTAGTACAATTCAGTGGCAGTAAGTAGACTCACTCTGTCATGAAACTATTACCAAATCATCCATCTCCAGAACTCTCTTCATCTTGTAAAACTGAAACTCCATACCCATTCAGTAATAATCCTGTTCTCTCCACCCCTCAGTTCCTGGCAAGCACCATTCTGCTTTCAGTCTTGATAAATTTTATTTTTCTAGGTACCTCATATGAAGTGAAGTGAAAGTCACTCAGTCGTGTCCGACTCTTTGCAACCCCATGGACTATACAGTCCATGGCATTCTCCAGGCCAGAATGCTGGAGTGGGTAGCCTTCCCCTTCTCCAGGGGATCTTCCCAACCCAGGGATCAAACCTAGGTCTCCTGCATTGCAGGCGGATTCTTTACCAGCTGAGCTATGAGGGAAGCCTGGTACCTCATATAAGTGGAATCAGATATTTGTCCTTCTGTGTCTGGATTATTTCACTTAGGATAATATCTTCAAGGTTTATCTGTGTTGTATCATGTGTCAGAATTTCCCCCATTTTAAGGTTGAACAATCTTCCATTGTGTGTATTTATACCACATTTTGCATATCCATTCATCTGTTGATAGACATTTGGGTTGAACGTTGTGAACAATGCTGCTCTAAACCTGGTGGGCAGACAACTCTTCAGGACCCTGCTTTCAGTGCTTTGGGGTACACGCCCAAAAGTGGAATTGCTGTATTATAATTTTTTGAAGAACCACCATACTGTTTTCCACAGCAGCTATACCATTTTCGATTCCCACCAGCAGTGTACAAGGATTCTAATTTCTCAAAATCCTTGCCAATGCTCATTATTTTGTTTTTAAAATAATTACCGTCCTAATGGGTGTGAAGTGGTATCTAATCGGGGTTCATTGTGTACCTTTTCGGATGTACCTCTAGTAATTGGAAAGTAATTCTGCTAGAACCAAGTGCTGCCATTGTGTGTTTTCACTTTGCCTTAGAATAGTTTGCTCTGGAACCCTCCGCTAGCCATCTGAGGATTGGGCTAGAGACTCATTGCTGGGAAGAAGGTGGAGGGGTGGGTCATGTTTATGTATAGGGGGAAACTTTTAATCCATAGTGAAGTGTTGCATTTGGGCATCAAGAGTTCAGGGAGAAGATTCTGGTCAGATGTGGAATCAGAGACCATCAGGGCTGGAAGAGGCATGAAAGACCACTTCAAAAGGAATTGAAACCCAGAGCATGTAAGTCTCTGCTTCTCAGCTTGAGGGTGGTGACAATGCCTTGCTCACTGTCCCCAGGATCCTATGGGTAGAGTCAACCAGTAAATGTTTGTGAAATTAACCCATGAATTACCTAAGGCCACCCAGTTGACCTTTTAGTGGCAGAACTAGGGCATTCAGTTGGTTACACATGCTATTACATTGACTATTATAAAAAATAGCAGATCGCCCCCATGGCCAAGTGAGCCGTCGTCTTCTCTTTTTCAATCCCTAGGGTAACAAAGTCAGATGTGATTTTCCCACAGTGAGGCCTGTTCTTCCTTGGAGATAGGTTTAGAGGGGTCTTGAAGACAAGCAGCCCAGCTCAGGAGACTTGAGGTTAGCTGAGTGATGGATGCCAGGCTTTGATCACTCTTAAATCTATTTCACTTCATCCTTGCCCCTAACTCGCACAGTCCAACCTCTCTGCCCTGTGTTTTGTGTTTTTCATTCTGGAAAAGTCCAGCTCGTAATGGGTGCCTCTGTAGGACTCTATTCTTCTAAACCAAGTTGTCTCCATCCTGCTTGCATAGAAGAATCACCTGAATGCTTTGAAAAGTCCTGTCGCCAGGCCATCTACATCAGAATACTTGAGGATAGGGCCTAGGCAACAGTATTTTTAAATGTTCATAACATTCCTCAGTTTTCATTTATTTCCTGATTGTCCATCTGAATCACATCCCGCCTTAACCATGAACTTCTCATTTACTTTGGGTGTAAAGGGCACACAGTGTTAATGTCATTTTACAATTACTTGTGGGTTATCTGTTCTGTTGCCAGGTAGACTATAAGCTTCCACAGGCAGAGATGCCTTCTTTCTCCTCCAGCCCAGGGGCTCTCAAGCTTGAGTGTACATCACAGTCTCTTGCGGGGGGTCAGGGGGTGTTTGTGTGATACATGCAGATCGCTGGGCCCACCCTGGAAATCTCTAATGGGTCAGAGATGGGACCTGAGAGTGTGTACTTCTAACAGGTTTGCAGGTGAGGCTGCTGGGCTGGGGCCATACTTCTGAGAACTGCTATTCTAGCCCCTGAGTGTGAGTGAAAGTCACTCAGTCGTGTCTTACTCTCTGCGACCCCATGGACTATACAGCCTGTGGAATTCTCTGGGCCAGAATACTGGAGTGGGTAGCCTTTCTGAATCACTCCTCGTGGCCTGGGATGCTCAGTGATTACTGGCCAGCCAGAAAGAATGGAGCAGATTCCTCCTTGTTTGCACTTCTGAGTCACTATAATCCGCTGTGGACTGGTCCCTGGGCTGAGAGAATGAAGGAACGTGTGATTGATCACCTACAGATGATCGTAACTTTGACTTTCTAGTTGCTAGTTCCTTTACATTCAGAACCTCGCTTAGACAGTTGTTTTCTGTTTGTGTGTGCATGAGGTTTTTTTCTTTAGAGATTTTTTTTTTTTGATGTGGACCATATTTTAAAGTCTATATTGAATTTGTTTTAATATTGCTTCTGTTTTATGTTTTGGTTTCTTGGCCCTGAGACATGTGGGATCTTAGCTCTCTGACCAGGGATCAAACCCGCACCCGCTGCATTGGAAGGTGAAATCTTAACCACTGGACTGCTAGAGAAGTCCCTATGTGTGAGTTGTTGGTGGTACATTTAGTCTATAAAGAGATACGACCATATCACACAAGAGAGGATCAGACTTCACCTCCTCTCTGTCTTTCAAGGTAGAGAGGGAGGGTGGGACAGTAGTGGGAATACGTTTTTGGAAAGACTGGTGGAGAACAATCTCCAAATAGAATGGAAACTCAGCACAGTCAATCATTCAAAATAAAATTCTCTGAAAGTATTTCCTATGAATTATAAGGAGTATTCTTATTTTCTTTTATTGTGAAAACAGTTAAGCTGGAATGGAGCTGATGTCGCCTACCTCCAGCCCTACCATGGAGCAAAATAACCCTGATGAATTTCATCAACAGCCACAGTTTTTTTGTAGTGTGAAAAACTGTCAAGGCTGAAGTTGATGATTTATTCAGATACTATATCCTTGTTCCCTTCTAAAAGCAAACTGATGCTGAAGTTTTCATTCCGAATACTCTGAAAAGTCTAAAGGACTTTTCTAGGGTTAATTTAATGGTTAAACCTTTCAGTATATTTTGTGTTAAGTCCCTTGCTCTTTCCTAAGGGTATCAGTTCAGTTTAGTTGTGTCTGACTCTTTGCGACCCCATGGACCCCAGGGCCAGGCTTCCCTGTCCATCTCCAAGTCCCAGAATTTACTCAAACTCGTGTCCAATGAGTTGGTGATGCCCTCCAACCATCTCATCCTCTGTCGTCCCCTTCTCCTCCTGCCTTCAGTCTTTCCTAGCATCAGGGTCTTTTCAAATGAGTCAGTTCTTCGCATCAGGTGGTCAAAATATTGGAGTTTCAGCATCAGTCCTTCCAATGAATATTCAGGACTGATCTCCTTTAGGATAGACTGGTTTGATCTTCTTGCAGTCCAAGAGATTCTCAAGAGTCTACTCCAACACCACACTTCAAAAGCATCAATTCTTCGGCACTCAGCTTTCTTTAGAGTCCAACTCTCACATCCATACATGACTACGGGAAAAACCATCGCTTTGACTAGACGGACCTTTGTTGGCAAAGTAATATCTGCTTTTTAATATTCTGTCTAGGTTGGTCGTAACTTTTCTTCCAAGGAGCAAGTGTCTTTTAGTTTCATGGCTGCAGTCACCATCTACAGTGATTTTGGAACCCCCCAAAATAAAGTATCTCACTGTTTCCCCATCTATTTGCCATGAAGTGATTGGACCGGATGCCATGATCTTAGTTTTCTTAATGTTGAGCTTTAAGCCAACTTTTTCACTTTCATCAAGAGGCTTTTTAGTTCTGCTTCACTCTCTGCCATAAGAGTGGTGTCATCTGCATATCTGAGGTTATTGATATTTCTCCCAGCAATCTTGATTCCAGCTTGTGCTTCATCCAGCTCAGCGTTTCTCGTGATGTACTCTGCATACCTAAGGGTATCAGGAAATTATAAATATTTTATAGTTTCTTTCAGGTAAAATATTTTTGAGAGAGAGGTCATTGAGATTTTTCTAAGGAAAAATATTGAAAGTTTATTGATATTGAAAGTTTAATACAGGGCTGTCTCTTTTTCTGAGCATCTTTGGAGTACCCCCTTGGATTTGGGCAATCTCTTATTTGGTGTTAATTTAAAATGAGAAAAATTAGAGTCAGAAAACAGTTGATGAGGGACTTCTCTGGTTAAGACTTCACTCCCTGCAGCAGGTTGCAGGTTTGATCCCTGGTCGGGGAGCTAAGATCCCATATACCTCAGGGCCAAAAAACCAAAACACAAAGCAGAAGCAATATTATAACAAGTTCAATAAAGACTTAAAAAAAATGGTCCATAATTTTAAAAAAAAAAATCTTAAAAAAAGCCTCCCCAAACCAGCTGATGATTGTTTTGGAGAAGCATTTGCTTTCTTAGGTACCAGTGAGGGACAGGGCTTCCCTTCACAGCTCAGTTGGTAAAGAATCCGCCTGCAATGCAGGAGACTCCGGTTCAATTCCTAGGTCAGGAAGATCCTCTGGAGAAGGGATAGGCTACCCACTCCAGTATTCTTGGGCTTCCCTTATGGCTCAGCTGGTAAAGAATCTGCCTGCAATGGGGGAAGGGAAAGGCTACCTACTCCAGTATTCTGGCCTGGAGAATTCCATAGCCTGTGTAGTCCATGGGGTTGCAAAGAGTTGGACACAACTGAGCAACTGTTACTTCACTTCACTGTGAGGAAGCCTCAAGGACTTGATTCATCTGCACCTCAAAAAGAATACGTTCTTTATCTTAGGCTAATGCTAAGGGCTGGGGGTAGGGAAGACGCTCAGCAAAGTGACCTCACAGTCAACTAAGGCTCTTTCCAATAAAAAGTCTCCAGTTTGTTAGTGGGAAAGCAGCTTTGCCTCATCTCAAAGGATTGGAGAAGAAACTTTTGGGTTGGTCACTTCTTCTACCAGATGAGGGTATGGTTATCTTTTAACCTCCTCCAAACGAGTGCTCTACCGAGCAAAACATCCATGTCTGAGAGACATCTTGATGTAGAATCTGCAAGAAGGAGGGAAAGAAGATCCACACACAGGCCAAACAGCAAAGGTTCTAACTCTCACTCTCCCCGTCCAGGTGAATTTTGTGGCCTGCCAGCTCTTCGCTTTGTGCGCAGCTTTCTGGTTCCGCCTCTACCTGAGTCCCGGGAAAACCAGTCCTGATGTCCGGCATGCATTTGCCACCATTTTTGGCGTCTATTTTGTCATCTTTTGTTTTGGCTGGTGAGTATGAACCTCCTACATTCTAAATTTTTATCATTTGAGTGTTTTGTGGAGATATTCTTGGCATTTCCCAGACACTAAGGAAGAAAAAATATGACATTTACTCTTATTGTAAAATAATGGGGATATTGCAGGAATCTCCAGAAACTGAAACCAATAAATTGACTCTAACAGAAGTTAATTCAGTGAATTTTTCTTAAAATTAGACTTCTGCTGATCTCACCCAGGGTCATGTAAATGGAATGCTCTAAGGTTAAATTGTCCCAGCAAGGAACTTTTCCTGACTGTTATAGCTATTGGTGTTTTTCTTGCATCACTGCTGGAGATACTGGCATTAATCTTGCACTTAGAGTAGAATAGTTTTAGGGCCAGTCTTCGGGAATGTGTCCTTCTTTAGCAGGGAAAGCCTTTTCTCTACTAGGTAAGCTGGGCAGATCTCCTGGGAGGGATACTTCTTGGGGAAGAAGTTCTAGAAATGAACATTTCTAGAAGTTCAACTTGAGGGAATTTGTTCAGAGTAGCAGCTTATGGCTCCTCCTCCTCCAGTGAAAATTTGAGAAAGGATGATAAGTATTTTGAATCACCCCCAGGTCGAAGTGTTGGTGTCTGGGTCAGCTCAGTTTTGGTCTTGATACTTTAAAGTTAGAAAGAACTCTCTTCTCTGCAGTTGGAGATCTATGTCCTGACTTCCTAGTGTCATTTCAAGGTATCTTACTTGGATAGAATGAAAATGCTTGATTTATTTTCTCTTAAATAAACATGAGTTGACTGATCACTTGCCTTTTGGTGGGAGTGGAGGTGGAGACAGCCAAGAGGTATGTTAATATGAAATGCATTCGGTATCCTCCCTTTCTCCCCACGATGTCCTGCAGGTATTCTGTGCATCTATTTGTGCTGGTGTTAATGTGCTATGGAATCATGGTCACTGCAAGCATATCCAATATTCACAGGTAAGACCCTGGGGATGAACAATGCAAGGTGAGCTTTTTCATGATCTTTGAAATCTGTTTCCAGGATGAAGGGATGCCTTCTCCCTTAGCCACATGTGGTATATCCTAAGTTCTCTGGGATATCTGAAGGGAAGGATGGAAAACCTTAAATGCTGGGGGTCTTCGGAGAAAGCTGTTTGGAAAAACAAAAAGTGTGATGTGAACTAAGATTAGGGGAAAGAGAGTTTATCAGAATTAGGCAGCCTTATTTGTCATGGCACCACCCTGGAAAGGGGTCACCTTATGGAATACTACTCAGCCATGAAAAAGAATGAATGATCGCTGTACGCAATGCCACGGGTGAATCTCAACATCAATGTGCTGGATGAAGGAGATCCCACGAATTCTGTTCTCAAAAAAGCAAACTAAGCTGTAGTGACAGAAATCAGATTGGGGTAACTGGCAGCAAGATGGCTCAGGGAGATGTGAAAGGGATCACGAGAGGCGTGAATCAGCCTGGGGAGGGGGTGATGGATGTGTCTGTTATCTTGAACTTGGCTCTGATTTTCTGAGTATGATGTGTCAAAACTTTGGATATTTTAAATATGCCCAAAGAAGTGTTCAGAAAGGAAGAAATATTCTTCCTATGATATTTTGACTTCAAAGTGCAGAAGTAATTTAATTCTACCTTGAAGGCTGCATGCTTGGACAATCCAGGAAAATACCTGGAGTGGCTGTCTTGCACTGTCTCTGATTCCTGTGGTCTTTCTGAAACCTCAGAATTAATTCAGCCTCTCAGTAACACTGGAATGTGAGCTCTGTGAAAACAAAGACTTTTCTCTCCACTATTGTAGCCTCAGAGCCTAGAACAATACCTGGCACAAGTAAAGACTCAGTAAATATTTATGGAATGAATGACTGAATATACTTGAAAATACATTCACTCTTCGATGGCTTCCTTTTTGATAACTTCTCTGGAAAAGCAAATGACTTGTTTCAACCTCGGAAAACTCTTTGATTAATAAGACTATTAGCACAATAGTTTTACTTCTTAAAAGCATTGGAATTTAATTTTTTAGTGTATCATCTTGCAATTACTTCCAATACATTTTTGGTTTGCAAGGGAAAATATTTTTGCCTGCTTTTAACTTGGATAGTCATTGAACTTCATATTCAAATGAACTTGGGAAATTTGAATTCTAATCATCTCTCTCAAGAGTTGACTGATTGGAAAAGACTCTGATGCTGGGAGGGATTGGGAGCAGGAGGAGAAGGGGATGTCAGAGGATAAGATGGCTGGATGGCATCACCGACTTGAGGGACGTGAGTTTGAGTGAACTCTTGGAGCTAGTAATGGACAGGGAGGCCTGGCGTGCTGCAATTCATGGGGTCGCAAAGAGTCGGACATGACTGAGTAACTGAACTGAATTGAATCATCCCTCTGCTAAATGTCTTCCTTAAAGGGATAGAGTCATTCCTTCAGAAGGGAAATAGGAAATCTGTATTTCTACAATTTGTTAAGAATGGATTTGGGAAATGCTTCATGTTATGACAAAATCTTTCTTTTTCAGTGGGAGGTAAAAATGTGTGGCTTTTCCTCCACTTGACACTGGAAGCAATTAAATGATGAATATAAATGTCACATCTCTAAAGCAGGTTTCCAGCTACCTTACAAACTATAATTTGTCAGCTCTCCCTGCATCTGTGTGATGCTGGTGAGGTGGGGTCCATTTTTCAGAGGGTCCAGCTGTATTTCCAGGCTTGCTGTGTTAGTCTCCAGGCAGGAGTGGAATCCTCCGGCCTTGGGAGGGAGAGCCCTTCACGGGCAGGCTCCGACTGTTTGCTTCTTCATGATAACATCGTGGTAGCAGAGGGCCGTGTCCTAAGACTGGAAAGAAAAAAATGCCAGAACAAGTTCTTCTCCTCTTTCTGTGCTTGTGTGGTTGCCAGGACTGCCGAAGTCAGGAGTGGTTCACATTTCCCAGTGGAGGGAAGTTGTTTCCTCTTGCTGCTGGGAAAGAACTCCAGGCAGCGGTCAGGAAACCTGGCTGTTTCCAGCGGCATGAGGTTGGAAAAGCCAGGCGGCTTCTTTGCGTGTCGGGCTTCCTGCCTGCGCGGTGTGGGGTTTGTCCTGCTGTTTGTTGTTTAGTGGCTGAGTCTTGTCCGATTCTTTGCGACCTCATGGACCGTAGCCTGCCAGGCCCCTCTGTCCATGGGATTTCCTAGGCAAGAACACTGGAGTAGGGTGCCATTTCCTACTCCAGGGGATTTTCCCAATCCAGGGATTGAACCCATATCTCCTGCTTGGCAGGCGGATTCTTTACCACTGAGCCACCAGGGGATGGTTTGAGCTTAAGTTCGCTTCAAGATTGTTGGGTTCTTTGTGAATTGTTTTCCTCTGCCTTTCCCTGAGTTATGAGTTGTGTTCTATGCATAGCTGGGAATAGGAGGGCAAGACTGGTACTTGCTGCCATGCGGACCTAACCCACTGCAGAGCTGCCTGTTATTCAGGATTTATCTAGAGAGTTCATGGGGTACCAATTCTGTTTCCTTCCCAGGCCCCTCTGTTGGGCAAAAATCACGGGTTTTCACTTACCTTGTATGAACCCACTGGAACAGAATACAGTACCTCCTGGGATGGAAGGCCTCGTGTCAGAACTTGGTGATGCAGTTACCAACTTTTGAGGCCAAGCTCTCTTAAATATATTTCATAATTTTGATATATAAACTCTTATTGAGTGTATCAGTATACAATTACATTTACTATTTCCTATCATTACAGCAAATATATTCTTTCTAGAAGAACTCTATAGGATATAGATTTTTATTTCCTGAGATGGAAAATGATGAAAGTTCAGAGAGGTGAATGGGTGTACGTGTTCAGCCATTCAGTCGTGTCCGGCTCCTTTTTAGCCCTCCAGACTCCTCTGTCCATGAAATTTCCCAGGCGAGAATACTGGAGTTGGTTGCCATTTCCTACTCCAGGGTATCTTTCCCACCCAGGGATCGAATCCGTATCGCTTGTGTCTCCTGCATTGGCAGGCGGATTCTTTACCACTGGTGCCCCCTGGAAAGCCCCGGGTATACAAATGGCCCTGCAGTTCAGTGGGTTTTCACAAAGTGAACACACCCCTGCAACTGCCACGAAGGTCAGTGAGGACTGTGTTCCCGTCACGCATGTTCCAATCTCTACCACACCCTTCCTTCCTAAGATTAACTACTAGCCTGACTTCTCACACCTGCAGATGAGTTTGGCCAGTGCTTGGATTTGAACTCATGTTGGTCTGTGCCCAGAAAACACGCTCTTTCTGCTGCTCCTGGATTCAGGATTTTCAGGGGAAATGAACGTATTTCTCTGTTGTTTGGGGACTCAGTACTTGGCCCCACCCTTGGTAGGTGGGTCGTTTTATAATAATTGAATTGAACTTGCTTTTCTCTCTGGGTGAAGGGTCCCAGGAAGGCCTGGTTGTAGCTCCTTTTGATTCGAAAGGGTTCTGGAAAAGTCTCTCGAATCTTCTTTGTGCTACTGCCTTGACCCTTATGAACTGGCTTGGGAAGGGGAACAGATAATAGAGGGAAAAGGTCTAACTCCATTCTAGTACTTCAGCTCATAAGGGAGTTTTTTCTTAAACATTTGCTTTGTGCACCATCTTCTTGGTCTGGAAAGGGTTATGGTTGAACCCAGGGACGGAAAAATCATTTCTGTGTGGTAAGATCTTTGCTTGCAAATAATGAAGAGAACTAAAGTTGTGGAATGCTTTAGTGTATCTGGCTCAGCATCCTGCTTTCCCTTGCTACCAGATGAATGTTTATTATCCCTTCTTAATATTCCTGAGGTTGATCTAGTCTTCATGAGTTATTTTAATGTGAATTTGTGAATTTCGGCATCATTTGGTATGAGAATATACATCTTCCCAGTTTTATTACATTTGCTTGAAAATCAACCTCGTGAATTTATGTCTGTTTTTGATGGGCTCCTGAACCGTTCAGTTCAGTTCTGTTCAGTCGCTCAGTTGTGTCTGACTCTTCATGACCCATGGATTACAGCACGCCGGGCTTCCCTGTCCATCACCAACTCCTGGAGCTTGCTCAGACTCACGTCCAGCGAGTTGATGATGCCATCCAACCATCTCATCCTCTGTCGTCCCCTTCTCCTCCTGCCTTCAATCTTTCCCAGCATCAGGGTCTTTTTCAGTGAGTCAGTTCTTCTCATCAGGTGGCCAAAGTATTAGAGTTTCCTGCTTCAGCCTCAGTACTTCCAATGAATATTCAGGACTGATTTCCTTTAGGATGGACTGGTTGGATCTCCTTGCAGTCCGAGGGACTCTCAAGAGTCTTCTCTAACACCACAACCACAATTTGAAAGCATCAATTCTTCAGTGCTCAGCTTTCTTTATGGTCCAACTCTCACATCCATACACAACTACTGGAAAAAACCATAGCTTTGACTAGACGGACCTTTGTTGGTATAGTAATGTCTCTGCTTTTTAATATGCTGTCTAGGTTGGTCATAGCTTTTCTTCCAAGGTGTTTAATGTTCTCAGTTTAGTTCATTTCAACTAACAGTTAAGTGAACCTCTTGATGGCCAAGAGTTTGGGTGCTCGAGGTTACAATGAATTGGAGAAACAGATACATGTAATTTTAATGTTATGATGACATGTTAGCATAGGGCACTGGAGAACACAGGCAGTTGAGCAGTGAATTGTGTTGGGCATTGGGGTGGGGTGGATGGAGCAAGACTATGCTAATGACATTAGAGCTCAGCCATGTCAGATAATTTGTGTCCAGATAGACCATAGGAGGGAGCAAAGGCTTGCAGGCAGAGGAAGGAGAAAGAAATCTGGCCTGAAAATTCAGGATTTAATTGTGGGAAGGGAGCAGTCTGGTGTGGTTTAGCACATGATGGACATGCAATGTGGCTGGAGATGATCCAAAAAGGAACTGTTAAGCTAGAGCTTAGCATGTGCAGCACCTGGAATGCTGTATTCAGGAGACTTGATGTGATTAGACATTAGGGAGTAGGCGTGGGGTGGAGGAGCAAGACTTTTTTAAATGGCTTTATTTATTTATCTATGGCTGCGCTGGGTCTTTGTTGCTGTGCCCAGGCTTTCTCTTACTGCAGACAGTGAGGGTTACTCTTTAGTTGGGGTGCATGGAGTTCTCATTGCCGCAGCTTCTCTTGTTGTGGAGTACAGGCTCTAGGGCATGTGGGCTTCAGTAGCTGTGGGCTTAGTTGCCCCAGGGAAGGTGGGATCTTCCCGAACCAGAGATTGAACCCTGTGGCTTTTAAGTCAAGAAACATTCATTTATTGTGTGTTCACTCAACACTGGCAACAGTCGCAGCTAGTGGTGAATGAAACACACCTGACCATCCTGACTTTCATGGGGCTTTCCGGCTTGTAAGGGAGACAGTGGTTAATCAGGTGATCACATACCTGTATATGTACAAGCTGATGAATGTTCTTAATGGCATGCATGCGTGTGTGTGTGTGTATGTGTACATTGCTGGTTTATACTGTAGGATGATCCTCTGAAGGAGGCCAGGGAGTGAACAGGAGAAGGTGGAAACTGAAGCCTCAGGCATCAGCAGGGAGGATCCTGAGCAGCGCATTGGGACTGCTGACGCCTAAGGAGTAGAGGGAGGAAGATAGGCTGAGCAAGAGCCTTGGAAGAACTGACCAGAGAGCTGGGAAGGAAACAAGGAGAATGGAAGCCAAGGAACAAAGTGTTTCAGGAAGGGAGTGGTTGGCAATAGGATGATTTATATTTTAGGAAGATCACTGTGTAAACAGGATGGTTTGTGAAGAGGAGGATCTGAGTGCAGGACCTTACAGGTCCGCCGTTCCCAGCTCTGGCTGCACATTGGAGTGACACCTGCCATGTGTATCTCTTATCAATGAAATTAGAATATCCAGGGGTGGGGCCAGTTACTCCCGAGGTGATTCCATCATGCTGCCCGAGTTGAGAAGGGCTGCTGTGGTCCAGATGAGGAAAGATGAAGGGCTGAGAGCCGTGGGTGTGCAAGTGAGGAGCAGGGATGTGCTGGGAGGGAGGTGGACCAGATAGGACTTTGTGGCTAATCGCATGTGGGGGTGAAGGAGAGAAAGTCAGCTGAGTGCATGCACATGATCTGATGCTCCGTGTGTTTTTTTGGTTCCAGATACTCCTTTTTTGTAGCAATGGGCTACCTTACAGTCTGCCACATCAGTCGAATCTACATCTTCCACTACGGAATTCTCACTACAGATTTTTCTGGGTGAGTATCTTCATTTGCGTTGGGGTGGTTGGGTGGCTGACTTTGACTCAGTCCCCTGGGGTCTGGAAAGATCGAGAACACAGGTATGAGTCATCAGTGACGTGGTTAAGTCATTTGGTGAGACGGTGCATGTGAGATTGAGGGCGGTGATTTGATTGCTCCGTAGGATGGTGAGCTCTGCCGTTGTCGTAAGGTAGGGTCGCCAGCCACATGCCGTGGGCTCTGTCTGGGCTGCCACTTGTTTCTGTAGTTATATTGGAACATGCCCAGGCACTTACTCATGTATCTGTTATCTGCGGCTGCTTTTTGCACTACGGTGGTAGCGCTGAGTAGTTATGACAGAAACCATACGACCTTACAGAAGCCAAAATATTTCCTATCATGCTCTGTACAGAAAAGTCTGCCAACCCCTATTCTAAGGTCCCAAACACAGAGTTGGTGTTTTATCTCTTACAGTTAATAACACAAAATTCTTCCATAGGAGCTGATAAACATTGGGCTGGCCAAAAAGTTCGTTCGGGTTTTTCCATGCACTGTTACGGAAAAGCCAGATGAGCTTTTTTGCTGCTCTGGCCTTCTTCCCAAGTCCCCTCTGCAGCTCCCCCAGGCTGCTCGCAATCAGAAGGGTACTGTCTGGCATAGCAGGGGTCTCCATCCTTCTTGTAAAATTGTGTCTGTCACCGTGGCCTTCACCCGGGGGACCACCCCCTCTCCTAGTGGGTCGCCTAGTGAAGGTGACAGTGGATCAGAGAAAAATTTGTGCTCTGTGGATGCTCTTTCAGGAACAGCTTTTTGTGAATCTTGAGGAACGGGCACTAAACGAGAGTTCCTCCTCCTCACACGTCGTGTCTTCTCCACTTCACTTCCTTAGAGTTTCGCTTCTCTTCTATGCAGGCAGCCTGAGGTCAGGGAGGGCCTGGGTTCTCCTCTCAGGTTGACCTGCCTTTCATGGGCTGAGTTGGTAGAGAGTAATCAATGAAATAAGGGCTGCAACTTACCACTCATTTGTATGAACTTCCCAGGTTGTGCAACTAAACGCTCCCACTGTGACGAGGCTTCAGGAGGCGAAGTGTTGCTTGGAACACAAAAACTGTTGCCTTGAAACATCCACAACCCTAGTTTGGTCTCAGACTGGCTTTCTGGGCATAAGTTCCTCTTACCCTCAGTCCTCTGGGTTTTGCCTTTTTCTCTTTGAGTTGCATCCTGTCTTTATTCCTTTCCTCCCAGATTGTGGACCACTATTTTTCAGTTTTCTTGAAACAAATGCACAAACTTCTTTCTGTTTTTTCAGTGATGTGTATGGCTAGCAAAATATGGAAAATGTGGGAGCAACAAAGATTAGCAACATAGTCGCAAAGTTATAGCATTAAAAGTAATTTCAAAATGGTCATCGTAACTCTCCTTAGAGTTTAATCAACAAACTTCAGTTTTTTTGGTTTAACTCCAGAACTGTGTCCCCTGTTCCCCATACTTAGAAGAGCTTCTGGCACGTCATAGTGAAAGTGAAGTCGTTCAGTCTGACTCTTTGCGACCCCATGGACTGTGGCCTACCAGATTCCTCCGTCCATAGGATTTTCCGGGCAAGAGTACTGGAGTGGGTTGCCATTTCCTTCTCCAGGAGATCTTCTCGACCCAGGGATTGAACCTGGGTCTCCCGCATTGGAGGCAGATGCTTTACCGTCTGAGCTACCAGGGAAGAATACCTGTCACGTCATAAATGAATGAGTTAAATACTCTAGTATTTGAGAAAGCCTAAAGGGGGTGAGACAGGAGTATAAAAATGAAAATCTTGCATTAAGATTGCTTTGCAAGCATCTTTGCTTCCCCTTCCCTTCTCAATCCGTGTTGGAGAAAACGACTCCGGAGATAGTGGATGGGGATTGTGTAAGAGCAAAGCCATCATCGATCAGATCCATGCTCCAAGGAGTGGCTTGGGTTCTGCCTTGGAAGGTACCTTCATTCATCATTCAGCAGACCTGACTGAGAACCTGTAGATGGCAGGCACAGTTATAGGAGACAGGGGTGAGGACTCAGGAAGGATGCATGCGCAGTTACCCATTTCAGGTTTGCATAGGGAGGTCGCATGTGAGCGTGTCACCACGAACTGGTTTGACGAGCGTTCCCCTAATTTGTGTCCACTTGGAGCCTCAGAATATGTTCTTATTTAGAAACAGGACCTTTGCAGGTGTAACTAGTTAGTGTGAAGGCATGCTAGATTAGGATGGGCCCTAAATTCACATGGCGGGTGTCCTTACAAAACGTCCACGGGAGAGACAGAGATACCCAGGGGGAGGGGCGGCCCTGTGAAGACAGAGGCAGAGGTAAGAGTGATGCAGCCGCAAGCTAAGGGACCCCAGGGGTTGCCGTCTGCCCCGAGGAGCTAGGGAGAAGCATGGAACGTTCTCCGTCAGAGCTTTCAGAAAAGCCCATCTCTGCCAGCACCTTGCTTATGGCCTTTCTGACCTCCAGGACTGTGAGACAGTAAGTTTTTTTTGTTTGTTTGTTTTAAGGCACCCATTTGTGTTATGGGGGCCCAAGGAGATGAATATCCATTGTTCTGATTTCATATATATATCTGCTGACCGCAGTCCCCGGCTCCTGGTCACACAGGACACAATGCCTCCCTCTCCACATTCCTTCCTGCCCTGGTGACATCTCCTCCAGTGGTTTTGTCCGTAAAACTCTCGAATGGTTGTTACATCATTTTTAGTATAATTGCAATTGTGGAAAGTTACCAAAAGGGAAGGATAGAGGGCACATTATGGGAAGACAGTCATGTGTTTTTGAAACGGGGTGGATTTGGGGTTTGACAGCAGGGGAGGATGGAAGTTCCCATCCACTCCACTGTCAGCGGCGTAGGTGAAATTGTGCTACATTCCCTTACGTGGTGTTTACCCTCTGGCATTTTTTTGGGTCTGCTTGTGTTAAGAAATCTCTTCTTTACATATAAAAGTACAGACTGTTTGAATGAGAAAGGACACTTCTGTTAGGGGAAGGAGACAACGAAAATGTGTCTGCTCTTGTACCTCGAAGGTGATTTAGAGCCCTAATTGGCAAGTGACCATACTTTATTCAGTTCTTGGAAGATATGGTTTTTTTTTTTTTTAATTATAGGGCATTGTTAGGCAGCAGCATTATTTTTTTCCCTGTCACCCTAAATGCAGTGTCACTGATACAAATCCACCTTCTTGGGGAATGTCGGAAACATGAATGGAGAGGTGCAAACTAACTGGAAATTGACAAAGTGCTTTACATCACAAATGGTCTGTAGGAGAGATTCTTATGTCTGTTCTCATTGTGTTAGTGGGCCAGTCATGTCCAGCTCTTTGTGACTTCATGGACTGTAGCCCTCCAGGCTCCTCTGTCCATGGCATTTTCCAGGCAAGAATATCGGAGTGGGTTCCCATTCGCTTCTCCAGGGGATCTTCCCAACCCAGAAATCAAATGTGCATCAGATTCTTTACTGTCTGAGCCACCAGGGAAGCCCCAATAGGGAACAATTCTCATTATGAACATACAAGCAACCAGCAGTTCTCTTTCAGAATGGAATTTGTTTAACACTACTGTTTATGTTGGTCTAAGAATCTTAAAAGACGCTTACTCCTTGGAAGAAAAGTTATGACCAACCTAGATAGCATATTCAAAAGCAGAGACATTACTTTGCCAACAAAGGTCCGTCTAGTCAAGGCTATGGTTTTTCCAGTGGTCATGTATGGATGAGAGAGTTGGACTGTGAAGAAAGCTGAGTGTCGAAGAATTGATGCTTTTGAACTGTGGTGTTGGAGAAGACTCTTGAGAGTCCCTTGGACTGCAAGGAGATCCAACCAGTCCATTCTAAAGGAGATCAGTCCTGGGTGTTCATTGGAGGGACTGATGCTGAAGCTGAAACTCCAATATTTTGGCCACCTCATGTGAAGAGTTGAGTCATTGGAAAAGACCCTGATGCTGGGAGGGATTGGGGGCAGGAGAAGGGGATGACAGAGGATGAGATGGCTGGATGGCATCATTGACTCAATGGACGTGAATTTCACTGAACTCCGGGAGTTGTTGATGGACAGGGAGGCCTGGCGTGCTGCGATTCATGGGGTTGCAAAGAGTTGAACATGACTGAGCGACTGAACTGAACTGAAGAATCTTATTTAGGATTTTGTTGAGGAGTCAAGCAGTGATTTGAAGTTATACTTGGTGTTTTAAGGCAGCAGCCTGATGTGATAGCTGTTCTCTTCTGAGCATGTGTGCAAACCTATGTGCTTAACACTGTTGTTTAGGGCAAGAGCGCAGACAGGAGTTGACCAAGATTGGATTATGTTCGCCTTGTTACAGTGATGTGTGTGTGTTAATTGCTTCGTTGTGTCCGACTCTTTGCAACCCCACGGACTGTCCTCTGTCCATGGAATTCTCCAGGCAAGAATACTGGAGTGGATTGCCATTCCCTTCTTCAACAATGATGTATATGTGTTTCTAATTTGGGGGAGCATATAAACTTGTACTTCAGATTATTCTGGGGCTTGAAAATTTATCATTCTGAAAGTAATCAAAGCTGGTGTGAATGGTGAGCGTGACACACAGATTCACGTGTATTAGTGATGCTAATGTCATTTGTGTCAGTACACACAGGGGCCATTGCCCTCCATGTTTTCTCTGTGAATGCAGGTTATTAAAAATATGAGAAGATTTAACTGTTCTCCCTGGGGAAGCTCAACAATTGCTTGTAATAAAGCTGATACTTAGTCTGTGATCGTGAACTGATTGTTTTTTGCTCACAGAAGGGTGCAAATCGAGTTTTTTCTTCTGAGGGAAACAGCAAGAAGGAACCTTAATCCTTTTGCAGACAGGGCCAGATTCAGGCAGATAATTGCTCTGTCATCAGGATGGCAATTTGAGTTGCTCATGTTTTTTTGAAAACATCATGAAATGAGAAATTTTATATGCTGCTAGTGGGAGTATAAATTGGTACAACTGTTCTGGAAGGCAACTTAGCCACAAATTTTAAGCAAGAAATTTTTCAAAGTTTATATCATATTAAATTCCTAGGAACTACCTGAAGGAAATCAAATTTATTCATATGTGTGTTCAACTTATGAATAGTTCAACTTGTCAATCATAGTGCAAAATTGGAAACATCCTAAATGGTCCAAAAGGGGTGAATGGTTAAATTATGATACTAAATGGGAATTCCTTGGTTGTCCAATGGTTCAGACTCCATGCTCTCACTGCTAAGGTCATAGATTCAATCCCTGGTTAGGGAACTAAGATCCCACAAGCCACATGGTGTGGCCAAAAACATTAAAAAATAAATTCTGGTACTAATATGCATCCATTAAAATGATGTCTTCAAAGAATATCTAATAACACTGGAAATGCTTACAATATAATGGAAAATCAAAACCACACACACAAAAATACATGTATTGAGATTCCATTTTCATGAATGTGGACATGTGTGGGGGAAAAAGAGTGGAGGGAAATAAATGCTAAGATAGTGATTCTGTCTAGAGTTGGGGAGCGGTCTTTATTGGTGATTTCAATAATTGTTTTTTTTAAATTTTATATAATAAGTTCTAAATGTCATTTAAATGTAATACAGTTGAATGCAGACTGCATGCTTATCATGGTGAACTGCAGCCTACGCCAGTGGAACAGTAGCCGTTTGTGTTCCTGGTTATCCCGTTGGGCATTCTAGAAATACTACTCACTCACGCCCCTTGGGGTAGGAGAGCTCATTTGCCCTGTTGTTCCATGGGAGATGTAGTTTCCTCTGTTATTATAATCCCAGTCACTGAACTGATCAGCCCAGTATGTGCAAATAGGTGGGGTCTGTGTCTTAGATTATATTACTTTTTGATTGAAATGCAACATGGACGGTACTATGGTATTTGAGTTTTATCCTAAGTCAGTCACTCTGACGTCTCAGTAAGCTGTGCCGTCTGAGTCTGGCATCTGATCTACCCATCGGCTTAAATAAATTGATGAATGAAAAAGTGTTCAGAATGGACATACTCTGAGCAGGAGCGTATGGGACTGTTCCTTACACCACAGGAAGGTAAGAATGTAGGAGTCTTACCCCATTTCCTTTCCTGCAGGTTGCCAGTGTGTGTTTTGTAAGCCCATGATCCCACATGTGAGTTGTTTCTTATTTAAGTTGCTAGAACTTTCTTCAGATATTTCAAACAGAAACACATATTATTGAAAGTATAGTCTGGGTGATGAGTAACAATATTTGACCCATAGCTTCTTTCTTTTGCCCCCTGCCCCCAGAAGGGAGATTTTTTTTTCATCAAGAATGATAACAATATGATTCTTATACAGATCTAAAGGTACAGATTTCATATGGAATAACTGTTACTCATTTACATTGATCCAGATATTTAGTATTCTGCATTTTATTAGCCTGGGTTCTGTGAGAAGTGGATGCCAAAGTGGGAACAGAAGTATGAGGTTTGTTGGGTGAAATACCTGGGAGGGAAAACATGGAAGCAACTAACCAGGGAGGCTCTTCCATCTGGGAGAGCCATCAGACGGAAATGCACGTCTGACCCCTGAGACGGAGAGGAAAGGAGGGGACTGAGGTCTTGGACTGCAGTGCAGTTCTCGTAATATTTCAGCGAGTTCAGTGATAAGTCTTCGAGCTAGGATCCCAAGCTGAGGAGCACCATACCTGGCCTGGAGGGCCCTACTGGGTGCTCTGTCATTGACTGGACACAGCCTCAGGAGCTGTGGGCTCAGCACCAACAAGGCAATGGAACCAGAGGATGCAGCTGGAGCCGGTCAATTACGCATCCCCAGCAGCCAATCAGAGAGCTGCTTTCTCATGCCCATTGTTTCTGTGAATAGATACTAAATGCTTTGCTGAACGTGTGCCTAATTGTGGAATACATTAAATCTAACCCCTGGTAAAGGAAAACAAATGTTACATTTCTTAAAAAATTTTTTTTTATTTTATATTAGAATATGGTTGATGAGCAATGTTAGTTTCAGGTATATAGCAAAGTGATTCAATTATAAATATGTATCATTTTTTCAAATTCTTTTCCCATTTAGGTTATTATAAAATAGAGTTCCCTGTGCTATACAGTAGGTCCTTGTTGGTTATCTATTTTAATTATAGCATTGTGTACATGTCCATCCCAAACTTCCAATCTATCCTCCCCACTACACCTCATTTTTCCCTACTGGTAACCATATTCATTTTCTAAGTCTGTAACTCTGTTTTGTAAAGAAGTTCATTTGTATCAGTTTTTTAAGATTCTATGTATAAGTGATATGATATTTGTGCTTCTCTGACTTACTTCACTTAGCATGTCCATGTCCATCCATGTTGCTGCAAATGGCATCATTTCATTCTTTTTAATGGCTGAGTAATATTCCATTGTATATATATACTGTATGGTCTTTATCCATCCGTCTTCTGTAGAGAGAGAAGAGCAAGCTAATTCTGTGACACATTTTCTTTATGGATATATCAATGTTATAAACCCCTTTAAAATGAAGTTATAAATTAAATCAAATGTAGAAACTAAGCTTGCAAAGTGCATGGGTCATCAGAATGTGTGCCTCAGAATACAAAATAATTTGTGCTGGGCTTTGTGTAAAGAAGGCTGGGAGCTTAGGTCCTATTACTGATTCCTCAGACTTACAGTCTTACAGGACAAAAAGGCTTTGGGGAAAAAAAGGTCATCTTTGGCAACTGCTTGGAATGTGATGCTTAGAGTGAGTCCCTTTCAAGACAAACAGCTCTCTGCATCTGTTATACATTCTGGGTTAGAAGGCTGGTAGAATATCAAGATGTTGAGCTGTGAGGTTATATTGGTCTATAAGGCCAAATTGCTCTTATAGAAAGTTTTGATGTATATTATTTTTAGGACCCAAACCTCTGTGTTCTGGAAGCAGTTTTTTTTTTTTTTTTCACTATATAAGAGTGTAATCAAAATCAGTGTCAGCTGTGAGCTGTCTTGCTGCCCTAGCGTGACCACCCTGGGGGCCCCCTGTCCACCACTCCTATTTCGCCCCAGTCCCGGAGAGCATGCCGCCCCTCCCTTCCGCAGGCAATCCACTCACTTCCCCTGCTCTTCGCCTTTCAGTGTGAGGATTCTTGTTTCAAATGTTGGCAGTGCGGCTTTTGCAAATAAGATATAAAGCTGGGTGTAGGTGTTAAGATTTCAAAGGGCCTTTGTTGACATGCTCTTTAAAATAGTGTATCTTCTTAGTTTATACTGGTAGTTGAAGATATTACATGCTTTTTCTTTTAAAGAGATGGAAAATGGAAATGGGATCGGGAGGAATTAAAGAGGAAAATGACCTCAGAGAGAGGTGGCTGGGTACAGTGGACATATCAGCTTTGGCCTAAGGATGCTTTGTGTCCAGTCCTATCCTCCCACACCTGGCGTGGCCAGAGCTCAGGGCCCAGAGGCTGTGCTGCACCCTAAGGTTATCTCAAGGATAACCTGATATTATCTCAAGGATAATATCTCAAGGACATTGACCAGACCTCAGCTTTGTATGTAAATGAGCCCTCAGAACATACGGGTTAGAGATGGCAAATTCAGTAAGAAGCCATGAGGATGGAGATCAGAAAACCAGGCTAAACTTAGAAGGTTTAGAGGAAGGTATGGTAGTTGGGCGGTGAGATTTTATCTTGTCTTATGGGGCAAGAATAGAGCTATTAAAGGTACTGAGCTAGACCAGATGGTTGGAAAAACCAAACTGCAGCTTTATTGAGATATAATTCAGGTACCATACAATTCACCCATTTAAAGGACACAATTCAGCAGGTTTTGGCAATATGCAGAGTGAATTTACAGAGTCTAACCATTTACAGTGGTTAATTTTACATTTTCATCACCCTCCTACCCAAAGCAACCAGCAATCTATTTCATTTCTCTATGGATTTGCCTATTCTAGGCATTTTATATAAATGGAATTATACAATATGTGGCCATTGGGTCTGGCTTCTTTCACTTGGCATAATGTTTTCAAGGTCTCTCCATACTGTAGCATGTAGCAGTGCTTTGTTGCTTTTACTGAATTATTGAATATTCTGTTGGATGGACACGTGTGTGTGTGTGAGTGTGTGCTGTGCTCAGCCATGTCCGACTCTTTGTGACCCCATGGACTGTAGCTCACCAGGCTCCTCTGTCCAGGGAATTTTACAGGCAAGAATACTGGAGTGGGTTGCTATTTCCTCCTCCAGGGGATTTTCCCAGCCCAGGGATCAAACCCACATCTCCTGCATTGCAAGCAGATTCTTTACTGCTGAGCCTACTGGGGAAGCCCTGGATGGACATATCATGTTTTATTTGCCCATCAGTTGATGAGATAGAAAAATATGTCTACACACAGACTTGTACATACATGTTCAGAGCAACACTATTCATAGCAGCCTGAAAAGAATAATCCAAACACCCATCAACTGATTAATGGATAAATAAAATGTATTTATATAACATTTGGGTTATTTGGGTTGTTCCTTTGGGGCTGTTATGAATAATGTTGCTTTGAACATGAATGTACAAGTTTATGTGTAGATACATCGTGGGTATATACCTAGGAGAGGAATTGCTTGCTCATATGGTAATTCTATGTCTAACCTTTTGAGAAACATCCAGGCTGCTTTTCAAGCAGCTGCACCATTTAATATTCCCACCAGTAATGGATGAGGCTTCCAGTTCTCTGCCTCGTGGCCAAAACCACCTGTCTTTTTGATTCTGGTCATGCTGGTGCTTGCCGAGTGGTGTCTCACGGTTTTGATTTGCGTGTCTCTGGTGGCTGCTGACAGCGGAACATGTTTTGATGTGCTTCTTCACCGCTTGTGTATCTCTTCTTTAAGATCAATGTCCATTCAGAGCCTTTGGCCATTTAAACTGGTTATTTTGGTCTTTTTATTTTTAATTCCGAAGAGTCCTTTGTGTAGTCTAGTACAGGTTCCTTAGCAGAAATATGATTTTCACATGTTTGTACATTCTGTGAAGTGTCTTTTCACTTTTTTTTGATGGTGTGTGTCCTTTGAAACAGAAAAAATTTAAGTTTTAATGACATCCATTTAATCAATTTTCTTTCCCTTTGGTTGCTTGGGCTTTTGGTATTATAGCTAAGAGGCTGTTGCCACATTGAAGGTCATGAAGATTTATGCCTGTGTTTTCTTGTAAGAGTTTTGTAGTTTTAGCTCTTACATTTAGGCCTTTGAACCATCTTTAGTTACCTCCGGTATGCTTTTTATGTGGCTGTCTAGTTATCCCATCACTGTTGAAAAGACTCTTCTTGCCTCCATTGAACTATCTTGGCACCCTTGTTAACATGGGTATCACTTCTTAAGCTTTTTTTTTTCCCCCCCTCAAATTAAGATTGTTGCTATTTTAGGTCACTAAATGTTTTATTTACAGGAAGCTACATTTTACAAATGTGTTTCTTTTTCTTTACTACGTGTGCATGGAAGAATTGCCTTTAAATAGAACAAACCATGTTAGACCATATTAGGATGAAGAAGTCAAAATATATACCCATCCAGTTGGAACCAGGGCACTGGATTGGGGGTTTCCCAGACTAGTGCTGCTTACGCTTAAATGTGCATTTAAATTCCATGGAGATCTTGTTAAAATTCAGGTTCTCATTTTATGGTCGGGCATGGAGCATAAGCTTCAGCGTTTCAGACAAGCTCCAGGAGATGCTGGCAATGTTGGTTCTGGAACTTAGCTTCGAATAAAAATGCAAGAGAGACTTTTCCGGGTGATCTTGCTGTTCACTTGTTCTACTTATTCAAGGTGATTTGGAAGGGGAAAATTGTTTTGAATTCCATGGTTTTTGTATTTTACTTAATAACCTTCAAGATGAGAAACTACCAGGGCCAGAGATGGAATAAACATTTTCTCCCGTGGCGAGGTGGCCAGTCTTCATTTTTTTCTATCTTTCCTTTCTAGGCCTCTGATGATTGTTACTCAGAAGATCACAACCTTGGCATTCCAAGTTCATGACGGTGAGAACAGCAGCGCTCCTTTTGGGTCTAAGAGTGAGCTTGACCTTCAGAGTTCTTCTTTTCCACTGTATACACAGCCTAACGTTTAGACAAGGGCTGGCAGATCTTGTTATATCTTGTAAAAAAAAAAATTTTTTTTTTTTTTGCAACTCAGATTAATCATAGCTTTCTACTTTCCCAGCCGTTACCTATCATTCCATTGCTGAATCTGTAGCCTTTGCTGAAACATTTGCATCAGGAACAGTGGGGTTTTGGCTTAGCTGTATGATGTTTTAAATTTCAGTTAATTTTGCGGTACTCTCTGCCCTTGATTTCCAAATCTTTCAAGAAGAAATGGCATCCTTTTTCCTTTGGGTTCATCTCTGAGAAGCTCGGATGGTAATAAAAGATGAAACAGCATTGGCTAGTTAAGTTACCTTTATTTTTGGCTTGGAAAATTATATTATGAGATTGGCCTGAACCTATAAAAAGCTGGCAAGAGGAAGAATCTTCCGGTTGTCTAAAAACTGAACATATTCTTCACTTGGGCCCTTCCTGATAATGGCCAGAACATGTGATTATTTCCAGCGTTACTACCGGGTTCCAGGAAAGGAGGGTGGCATTTCCACGAAAGAGGAAGGTTTCAATATGGGCTTAAGAGAAGCAGGTGCGCTTAGTAAGGATGTCTTCTTTGGGTTTGTAGGGCTCTAACAAATGCTTTCCGATTGCTGAAACTTCTTTATGTGTTGACAGATTGGGAAGATTTAGTCCCCACTAGCAAGTCTTCCTGTTTTTACTTAAAGCTTGAGAACTGGTTTGATTTCATTTTGACCCTGTTTATTCCCAGTTCATACTTAGTGATTAGTCATTCTCTAGAGAACCGAGTAATTTCATTCTGAGGATGGAGTCTGTCTACACTGATCAGCTATCCGGGTTTGCTCAGAACCCAGAGGTTTCCCAGGACAGGAGATATTTAGTGCCCCAGCTGGCAAAGTCTTGGGCAAAATGGAGTGAGCTGGTCAATATTTTTGTACCTGAAAACCATTTGATCGTGGTTATAGACTCATGCTAGTGCCATAAGTCAATAAGGTAAAATCAATTTAATTCCTGAGATTGCTGGGTTGGGTAGCCTATGCCTTCTCCAGCAGATCTCCTGACCTAGGAATTGAACCCGGGTCTCCTGCGTTGCAGGCGGATTCTTTATCAACTGAACTATCAGGGAAGCCCTCCTGAGATTGCTAGAGCTGGACTATTTGATGAGATCTTAGAAAAAAGTGAGTGTAATTTTGTTTAATCAACATTGCTTCTTGTTTTCGTTTTTAATACATAGGCTTTTTGCCTAAATTTACTTTTTAAAGCGTTCTCAGTTTACCCTGTTTTTTGTTTTTAGAATATCCCTTACACGCAGCAAAATGTTTGTTTGCCTTTTTTTCTTTCTTGTGTGTGGGAGGAACAAGTAAATTCCAGAAACACTCTGCCTTCTCTTAGGCATGTTTTTGAGTTGTGTTGGTGGTTGTTGATCATAATCTGTCTTAGCTATATATATAGTTTTAAAGTTGAATTCTTTTGCTTTTAAGATGACAGTTTGGTTTCCTTGACTGTAAGTTAACATACGCATTTTCTAGGAGGCACAAGTGCAATTTGGTTGGGAGTTCTGGCATGGGTGCGTTTTAAAAGAAGAAAAAACTCCTGATAATTCTTTGGTGTTTTCCCTGCATTCAGGGTTACATTTCCTGTTTGGTTTTTTTTTCCCCTTTGGAAGAGGAAGGTCCCCTCTTTCTTTCCCATTCCATTCCATTCTCAGCGTGTACCAGGTGTGTGTACCCAGCATAATCTGGGTGGTAGTTAGGCAAGTGCAGGCAGCAAGGCAGGCTTGTGTGTCTCATGTAGCAATGAAAACATATACAGCGTGGTAAGGAATACATGCAGTGTAGGTCCCTGTCCATACTGGTGAATTAAATAAGGGTAACCTCCGAATCCTCCCCTCTTCCTGAGAACCTATAAAGACTTTCCTTCTCACTCATGTACTTATTGGTAGCTCTTTGATCCAGGGCACTTAAAAAAAAAGGAAAACAGAGACTCTTTATGACTGATGAAATAAAAATGAATCATTTCTTTCAAAGGAGTTTTTATCAGCCTCTTTTAGGATGTAGTGATCTACTTCACTCAAAACCTCTTATTTCCAAATGTTTCTTTTCATAGGACTAGGTCGAAGGGCTGAAGATCTTTCCAGCGAGCAACATCGACTTGCTGTAAAGTAAGTTTGACGATACATTCTTGAGCCCTTTGGGCATCAGTATTCAGAGCTCTTCCTTGTTTATATGGATGTAATATTGTTTATGGAATGAAGCTACTGTTGATGGACAATCAGTAGACTGGGTTGTCTGGCTTTTATAAATGGTAAGCTATGATAACCTTGTTCATAGGTCATTTTAAATGGATTTGGGTGTAGTTGTGGGATAGGTTCCCTCGATTAAAAGGTCGGTGGCTCTGTAATTTTCTTAGTTTCCCAGGATTCTCCTTCACTGCGGTTGTAATGTTTATTCCAGAATTATTTTTATTGGGCATGTATCTGGAATTGGGGGGCATCCTCAAGAAACAGTCACTTATCTGTGCCCATCAGTATGATTATGCTGGCATGAAGGAAGACAGGATATTGGGTTGGAGAGAGAAAGATGGGCTGGGCAGGAGGAAGAAGGAGAAAGCTAAAGTTTGAAGGTGGATTTTGGCCAATGTTGTGTGACGTAGAGAGGGGGTGGGCATCAGAGAGGAAGGGAGGCCGTGTAAAGAGGAGAATAGCACTGATAAGGCTGTAAAATGGCATGTGGGGGAGGGTGGTACAGCCATGGTGGAGAGTTCCTACCAGAGAATTCAGTTCAGTCGCTCAGTCGTGTCTGACTCTTTGTGGCCCCTTGGACTGCAGCACACCAGGCTTCCCTGTCCATCACCAACTCCCAGAGCTTGCTCAAACTCATGTCCATCAAGACGGTGATGCCATCCAACCATCTCATCCTCTGTCATCCCCTTCTCCTCCTGCCTTCAATCTTTCCCAGCATCAGGGTCTTTTCCAATGAGTCAATTCTTCGCATCAGGTGGCCAGAGTTTCGGAGTTTCAGCTTCAGCATCAGTCCTTCCAATGAATACCAGAAAGTAGCAAGAGATAACTGGGATGTATGAGACAGGGTCCCAGCTTCATTCCTTCATTAAGGAATCGGGACTTGAAAGCGATGGAGAAAGAACCACCACAAGAGTCTCATGAACCAGCTTCTTTGCTGAGCATCATAGAGGTGTAAACACTGGAGGGCTAACCCTGTGAGGAATCCTTTCCCCACAGTTCTGTCATTAGAAGAGCATGCCCTTTGGTACTTATTTTTGCTTTCCAGTGTTACGATTTTTAATGAAACTCTACTCAGACAGTAATAGCACCAGCACTTCATTTATTTTTGGTTGCGAGACATATGGGATGCTAGTTCCTGGACCAGGGATCAGACACGCACCCCCTGCATTGGAAGTGCGGAGTCTTAACCACTGGACCACCAAGGGGGTCCTGAGCCTGCCCTTTAAAATGCCATTCACACACTAGACACAACTGGTCTCTGCAGAGTGTTCTCCTGCCACTACCCGTCTGTTGGCCGGGACGTCATGCCTGGAGGCCAAAGCGGACGGGAGACTGCTATGGCAGTAGTTTTGTGTGGCCTCTTCAAGTGGAAACCAGTTCCACCCATCATTTGTTTTGTATTTATTTTGGCAGTTGGGAGGGAGTTTTCCCATCTCACACCATCTCGACCAAGTCACATTAGGCCGGGCTCCCACCCTGCGTGATGTTTATTACCTTCATTTTCTCTGGTGGACAGACGGGTGAAAGAATATTTGTTCCCCAGCCTCAAGGCTCCCTTTGTCCTAGTCTGGCCCTCCGCGTGTAGAGCTGCGGTTGGCCAGCAGAGGGCGCCATAGAGTGCCGTGCCGTCTCTGAGCCACTCACCTCCTTAACTTGCTTTCAACTACATTTCTCTCTTAGGTGGGTTTTTTAAGAAACAGAACAAAGAAAGAGCGTGTAGCATTTAACAAGCGACAGAGACAACACCTGTCTTTACAACGGGCATATTTGCAGATATGAAAGAAAAATCGAAGACTGAAGACTCTTCAACTTCTCACTTTATTTTTGCAGAGCAAAACCCTCCTTTTTGGAATATGTGAGCTACCTTCTCAACTTCATGAGCATCATAGCAGGCCCTTGTAACAATTTCAAGGACTATATAGCCTTCATTGAGGGGAGACACACACACATGAAGTTGCTGGAAGTGAACTGGAAGGAAAAAGGCTTCCACAGTCTGCCAGAACCTTCTCCCACTGTAAGTTGTTTTTTAGTGCCAAGTATTTGTCCAGAGGTCTAGGAAGTAGAGCTTTGCTGCCAGGGCTGACTGTCACTTTTAATTGTTCTAATTAAAAAGCCAAACAGTTTACCAGAAAGCTTGGCCCTTAACTTTTTCCCCTGTTTAAAATATCAACATTGGTATTTATTTGCAGGAGTTCTCCATGTTGGAGCAACAGGAGTTTATTTCACAGAAAAGCTCATTGGCTAGAAATATTACAGCAATTAATCTACTTGCCAACCAGCCAGTATTTACTGCCTATGATGTACCTACAATTGTGCTAGTTAACACCTTCAAATGTGTCTTTATGAATAGAAATTCGTAGACAGCCAAAGGAGACTATGTCATAAATGGTGAAGGGGGAAAGAGTGGGAACCAAAATAAATGTACTTTTTATTGCAGAGCCTTACTATGGCAAGGGAAACCAGCTTTATACTGGCATGCCTTATAGTCAGTAAGTTTCATCTTATTGACTTGTAGAAAGTTGAAAAGGTGTTTTTTTGAAATAATGTTTTAATTTAAAGTGTTATAATCTCAAATTAATCAACATGAGGATAACTCATTGAACTTTGCAAATCTGCTGAATGTATCCAGATCAGATATCCTATATTTAAGGAAAATTTGTAATTAATGGAAGGAATGAAGTAACATTAGAAAGGGAGAAATTGAGGATAATTTAAATCCTTTTTAAATGCCACTGTCAGGCAACATTAAGTATTTGAAAATTTAAATGATTGATTAAGCCTTATATTTTCTGAGTTTTGACACAGTCAGGTCCTCTGCAGTTTATGGTGAATCAGAGACCTTTATGGACAGAATCTAGGAGGGAAGTCACTGGCTGGGCGTCATCTGAGTAACCACAGGTGCTTATACGCAGGGTCTATCACAAGAGTTCTGTGTCACATTATTTGGAAAATAATATTATCAGAGAGTTTTCATGTCACCCTCCAAGGAGACTCTTGCATTTTTGTGCACAGAGAACATGAAGCTCTGAAGTTGCATTTTAGCCAGACACGTGGATGTGAGGGGCTGGCGCGCACTAGTGGTGAATAGTTAGAAAAGCATGATGCGCTCTACTGAGAGATGCCGGGAATCCGGCACTGTTCTCAGTCCCTTGTAAACATTCCTATGCTGAAACCCCAAGCCACCCTGTGAGGCAGGCGCTGTTACAAATGAAAGTAGTCTTTTATAAAGTTGGGGACTATAATTCTTTGGGTGTTAGCTGACATCTCCTGGCTGTCAGGGGATCTGGGCAAAATGACTCCATCCAGGGGAATTGAAAACCTCAGTACATCTCAAGCCCAGAGCAGACTGCATGGAGACCATCCAGAAAGGGTTTGTAAGGCTATCTGCCCACGTCCTGGCTCAGACATGGAATCATGTGCCCAGAATCCTTCCTCATTAAGCCTCTGTGCTCCTTGCTGGCCACTCAGACCCATTCGCTTGGCTCTGCTGGCTGCAGGACCAGGCGGCCAGTGGCTTTTCTTTCTGATGGAAGATTGCCACCCTGTAATGTTACTGATTTTGCATGTTTGGGGGCTTCCCTAATGACTCAGATGGTAAAGAATCTGTGTGCAACACAGGAGACCTGGGTTCGATCCCTGGGTCGCAAAGATCCCCTGGAGAAGGAAATGGCAACCTACTCCAGTATTCTTGCCTGGAGAACCCCATGGACAGAGGAGCCTGGTGGGCTTGCAGAGTCGGACCCAACTGAGCAAGTGGTCTCTCACTGGGGTAATAATACCACCTGACCTTTGATGGTAGAATGTGCTGGTAAGAGTTTTTTTTTTTTTTTTTTTTAAGATCCATCCCTTCCTGGGGTGTCAGAGGCGAATCCTGCATCTAAATACAGCATGTATGCCCATCATCTGAAACTGTGCCCTGAGGAATAATGCCCTTTGCGTCTCCTCTTAGAGACTATTACCACAGCAGCCATGGGGCAGCTTTATTCTTAGCATGCCTTTGCTGAAATTGTTTTCCACGCACCAGTGTCTTCTGAATAGTTACTTCATTCTTCTCCCCCATTTCCAGGGAGCCGTGATGCACAAACTGTGCATGACCTTGGTATCTCTCCTTTTGTTTCTCACGCTGACGAAGACCTTCCCTGTCACCTCCCTGGTTGACGACTGGTTTGTTCATGAAGCAAACTTTCTGACCCGACTCTGCTACTTATATGTTGTCATGCAAGCCTCCAAGCCCAAGTATTACTTTGCCTGGACGTTAGGTGAGTTTGCTGGAGGGCACTGAGTGCCTGAGGAAATAATGCTACTCCTTGGAGGGCTTGGCCAGAGCAACATTTGGATCACTTAATTAAAAAAAAAAAAAGTCCGGTGTGTCATGGAAGGCGGTTGAGCCAGGGTGACTCTGTACTTTCCAGGGTAACCCTCCTCTCAATTATCTGTGATAAGGGGAAAAGAAGTATGGCTATTGTTTAAACCCAGTGTTATTAACAGATGTCAAACCTCAGAACCTGCTGCATCTACCCATCAAACTTGGCTATTTAGGGCAATGGAAAGTTAGGAAAAATTCCAGAGTGATCTGGCTTTCTTGTAATTTTTCTGGGTTGTCTGTAATATAGGATACACGCTGAATTTTACCCATACATGTGCTCATTTGGGCTGCACTTTTTAAGAAATGGCTGGTTAAGCTTTATGCCTTAGAAAGAAGCTGATTTCAAGTGATTTTATTTTAAGGTAGAAAGTTAAGCTTAATTGGGTGTTATCACACTTTTCTTTTTCCCCTGTGAGGTAACTTAAGTCATTATTAAGCTTTTATATTTTTCCTTTTAAAGAGTTTTATACCAGAAAAGTTTAAACCTTTGCTAAGGTGAGCAATAAACCTTCTATTTACATACCAAGAATGGTAAAGTATTTTGATAAGGCATGGTAACCATAAGGAATATCTATTTCGCATTTGGAAGACTTTCAGGAGGGGAAGTTTAACACCTTAGCTGCAAGTGACTTGGGGGCCTGATGCCAGGGAACAGTGACTTGGTTTATGAAATCAAGTAGATTATTTAACTCGGTTCCTAGTAGACCATATTCCATAAGGGTGCGGTGCTTAACTGAGTTCTCTCATTTCATACTCTTAAGTTTTTAGCACCAAATTAAAGTTTATAACTACTGATTTATTCATTTATCATTTTTTATTGTGGTAAAATATACATAATGTAGAATTTTCCATTCTATCCCCCTATAGTGTACAACTTAGTGGCATTAAGTTCACTCACAACAATGCAACCATCACCACCATCCATCTCCAGAACTTTCTCCATCACCTGAAACAGAAACGCTGTCCTTTCAACAGAGCAGTGATCCCCCATTCCTCTTTCTTCCCTGCTCCCTGGTCCAAATGATTTTTTAAAGGTCACAGTGTTCAGAGGCAAGTGCAGTCCAGTGCAGAATTTATGCCACACTTGACCGGAGAGAGACGTAAGAGCTTTTCCAAAATTTGCTGTGTGGGAAAGTCTGTTTCCGGTCCCATTCAGTTTAATGCAAGGAGTTTTTCTTGAGTACCAGGCTCTGTGCTATGAGGAACTCAAAGGTAGGACATCTCAGCCCTCATGGTCATTGCACTCAGTGGGGCCACAGACACGTATACCCATGAGGCAGTACATCCCCAGAGCTGTGCCAGTGACAGGATGAGCGGAGATGACGTGTATGGACTGGTCCTCGGGCGAGGCTCCCAGAGTCTCCTTGTATCTGACTGCCTTTCCTGCAGATGCTTTATTATTGAAGGGTCATTTCCTTAGTAGGTGGGCATTACGCGTCCTCTGGAATGAGCGCTACTCGGAACACTGGGTGTGTTTTTCTACTGAAGTAGACTTTTCCCTTTGCTTCAACCTGGAGAGGGTGTGTGATAGAATCTCACTCCTTTCCTAATTTCTACGTCTTCGCTTTTCCTCCCTTTCTTTCCCCCTTCTCCCTCCCATTCCTGCTCCCATATTCTGTACCCCAGAGTTTATGGGCTGGCTTCTGGACTAAATCGGCTCCTGATTTAAGGAGGAAAGAAAGGCCATTCCGTGGCCTTGTAGGGAAACTCTAACACGAGGTGGGTTGTACTGGCGGGAATCTGGGCGGGGAGGCGGTTGCAGGACACAGGGGTGTCCAGCCTCACTCTGCCCTTTGTGGAGTGACCCCAGATATTTAGAGTAGAGAAATAACCCTTCCCATGGATTGCTTTCTCTGTGGACTTACCTCTTTGTCTTTTCTTCCCCACCAGCCTTTCTTCATTGTTTTTGGTAGCTTCAGTAGAAACGCTTCATTAATTTGCATGGCCTCAATTTGAAGTTTGTATTAGTTTAGATCGCATGGGCTGGTCTGAAATTAACCTTTGTATTATTTATAAGATGCAATGAATAGTGTAACAGGGAATATTTAAACTGCTTAACCGAATAATTGTTTTATCCAGCTCCTTCAGACACCATTTACATATAACTGATGTACTAATTATACACAATTATAAATTTAATCCTTAAAGCTGGCCTCTTGATGAATCTCCGCTCACTCGCGCTGTGTACGTCTAGTTATAGTTACCGTTTCTATTGAAAGAATAGAGCTATTTTCTTTGGACTTAGCATCTGAGGCTAGTGGTTTTTCTCCTACTAATTAGTACTAATTAGTGAGACTCAATTATAGCCCAGGCTGTGTTCTAAAGATCACAGATGCCCAAATAGGGGTGTCCAATGAATTTATCTTCCGTTGTACGTTAGAGCCGTGTGCAGTGCAAGGGAAGCCGATTTTGGACTGGTGAACTTAGAGATTCTAACTGCTCTAAGGCAAGAACAGTCTTGGATAAAAGGTGGCAGGATGCACTGAAGGGAGTAGGGAATTCCGACCGTGTCTAAATGCGGCAGTTCTGAGAGCCACCTCTTCTGGTTCTTACACTTATCTTTTAGATGGCTCCTAGCCAATCAGGCTGGAAGAATCAGAGTCCTAGTGTTCAGAGTCTGGCACTGTTTACCACCTGAGCAATCTTTTCTGTTTTTTTTTTTTTTTTTTTTTAATGTGAACCACTTTTATAGTTTTTATTGAGTTTGTTACAGTACCGCATCTGTTTTATCTTTTGGTTTTTTGACCCGAAGGCATGTGGGATCTTGGCTCCCCACCCAGGGACTCGAACCTGCATTGGAAGGCGAAGTCTTAACCACTGGCCCACCAGGGAAGACCTGCACACCTGGCGGGACTGAGTGACCTTAATGTTAACATCTCTAAGCTTTAGACCTCTTACTAGCAAGATGGGGGTGGCAGTAATAATAATGATGGTGGCAGCTAACCATTCTTGACTGTTGACTTGGGCCAGGCCCTGTATTATGCACTCTGCTGCTGCTAAGTCGCTTCAGTCGTGTCCGACTCTGTGTGACCCCATAGACAGCAGCCCACCAGGCTCCCCCGTCCCTGGGATTCTCCAGGCAAGAACACTGGAGTGGGTTGCCATTTCCTTCTCCAGTGCATGAAAGTGAAAAGTGAAAGTGAAGTCACTCAGTTGTGTCCGACTCTTAGCGACCCCATGGACCGTAGCCTACCAGGCTCCTCCATCCATGGGATTTTCCAGGCAAGAGTACTGGAGTGGGGTGCCATTGCCTTCTCCGATTATGCACTCTACATATATTCAATTTGGTTTAATCCTTTCAGCATCCCTTTAAAATAGGTACTGTTATGACATCCACTCATGAGAACAGGTTCCTAGAAGTTAGACAGTTCTCCCAAGGCCATGAATTGACCCCACTCCCAAGTGGAGAAAGGAACCCAGGAGATCACCATTCCACGCCAATGGTAGTGTTAACCACCATCTTCACACCATTGTGAGCAGTAAATGAGAAATGTCTGTGGAATGCTTTACAGAATCCTGGGAAAATATTTAAGGACCAAAAAAAAAATTTGTTATTCTGCTGTGTGTTTTAGATCTGAGGCTGGAGATGGGACAGGGCATGCCTGGATTGCTGTGCTGGTCCCAGCACCATCAGCCTGGCCCTCAAGAGTGTGTCCTCTCCTGGTTTTGTTTAATTCTGTCCTTCGCCATCTGTGCCCACACAGTGTAAATTCTTGGTCTCTAGCTGCTGCACCCTGGCTGTGTCCTCCTTCTTTTCCACTGAGTTTCCCTCCAGTTGGCATGGGAGGAAGAGATCTCAGGACTCATTTCTTTCCTCCCTTCTCTGAAAGAAACCGGGTCATTTTACAGTAAAGCTAAGCGTAAGATAAGCAGTTTTAAGGCATCAACGGTGCCAAAAGGAAAGCAGGCAAACTTTGAGGGGGTGGTTTTTCTTCCCACTAGCCCTTCAGAAGTCTAGCGTGAAGCTGCACCTCAACTCCCCTAGAAACGGAATGAACAGAGCTATGGGAAGGGTTTCTCTGAGATCTCCCCCAGATCTCAGGCTCTACAACTTCATTAGTTTGATTTTTTAATGTTTATAGCAGCTTTACTCATAACTATCAAAAGTTGGAAGCAAGCATCAAGTAAGTACATTTGTTGCTTATTTTTTTATTTGTCCTCTGTAGATTGCTTTATTAAGTTCACTTCTTTGTTTGCAAAGATTTAGGGGTTTTGGTGAGGAGATGTTTTTAATTAGGAAAAGATGAATTCTATGGAATGTCATCTCTGTATCTGTTAATATGACCATATTTTTCCTTTTAATCTGTTAAAAAGCTCATTTGATTATTTTTAAGGAAATATTCTAACAGTGAACTTGAAAGAAAATAATCTTGGCCATCGTAATACAAGTGTGTTGATTTCATCGGGTCTCTTTTTGAGTGTAAAAAATATCATTAAGGAACTGTTTAGAAATGAAATACAGCAGGGGGATGGTTTCACAGAGTTCAGTGAAGTGAAATAAAGGTGGACACAGGAGCTTTTAGACTGACTTTGTCGGTAGGGTGAATTTGGTCGTTGTGTCCACGTGTGGGCTCTTTGGCGGGCTTCCCAGGTGGTGCTAGTGGTAAAGAACCCGCCTACCAATGCAGGAGATATAAGAGATGTGGGTTTGATCCCTGGGTCGGGAAGATCCCCTGGAGGAGGGGCAGTGGCAGCCCAATCCAGTATTCTTGCCTGGAGAATCCCACGGACAGGGGAGCCTGGTGGGCCACAGTCCAAGGGGTCGCAGAGTCGTACACCGACTGAAGCGACTTAGCATATATGCATGTGGCCTCTATGGCAGCTGCCTCCAAATTCATAGCTCTGGTACTGTTCTTTTTCGTAAGTTCTAAATGGTTCTAACTGTATCTTGGCCGTCCCAACCGATAGCCCTACTGACATGTCATGCTTAACATGTCCAGAATGAGCTTCAGTTTCTCCTTCAGAGCTGATTCTCTTCCAGATGCGATGCTATCAGCCTGTGCCCTGCCATCGTTAATGACAGCTCTTGGATGGAGGTCCTTCTGTCTTCTGAGCTTATATGTAAATATTTCCACCTTTTTTCCTTTCCCCCCTTATATCTAGTTGGTCTCTAAATCTTCCTATTTCTCTGTTTTGTTTCTCCATCTCTCTTTTTCTCATTCTGCACGTTCTGTGAGCATCTTCCTCCTTAGTTAGCAGGTGCTCACAAAATGCTAGTGAATGAATAAAAATGAATAAAAGTTGACGTCACCCAAGTGCCAAAACTCTGACTCTTAGTGGTACCAGGAGATCCTGTAAATATATTTTGGTTTCTTTCTCAAGGAAACTGCAGCCATCTCTCTTCCTCTTAAAGCTAGACAGACATTTAGTTATCTTTGAAAGCAGCAATGTGACTTTTGTCCCACATCCTAATGTGTTGTTTTAAAAACCATAGCTGATGCAGTGAACAATGCAGCTGGCTTTGGGTTCAGCGGAGTGGATAAGAATGGAAATTTCTCTTGGGATCTGCTTTCTAACCTAAACATCTGGAAAATTGAGGTGAGTGTATCATGCTTGTGAATGACGCTGCCGTTGTGAATAAAGCAAGTGGTGTGCTGTGAGTGTGGTATATATGGGAGGTCCTCGTTAGTGTCCAAAAAAAAGCCACTGTCAGGGAATGCTGGCTCCAGCAGTCTCTGAAACATTCTGTATCTCAGAACTTTTTTCCTTATATATATATATATTTTAAGCATGTAAGAATTAAAGATTTAAAATTAAAAAAAAAAAAAAATAATACATTTTAAATCTTAAAAAAAAAAAAAAGATACCTACTTTCTTGGCGGTATTAATGCTTCTAGTAGTAATAATGATACACAGAAAGCCTGCCAAAGAGCCAGGAAAATCTTCTGGTTGTTTACACTCCTGCTCTCCTTTCTGCAAAGATACAGACTAGCAGTTGTATTGCCAGTGTTTTCTGTGGTTCCTTTCGGAACGATGCATCTGCTTTTAAGAATTGCAACAGTGCACAGCTTTTAGGCCTCTAGAATTAGAGTGGTGTTTTCTCTTTCGCTGGCTTTGTTCTTGGACCACAGTTCACGGTATTATCATTTCCATCTCTAGAGGTGATCTCTGTGGGGCCACCTCCTTCTTGATCTCCTCTGCGTTGTCATCCGTCAGAGCTGAAAGTAACGCCGAGCCTCTGGCCCTTTTCCTGCTTGCAGCCGGAGGGCACGATTCTCAACGTATAGAAGTGCTGGTTCTCCAGCCAAGAGACTCATGGTTGCTGTTGGCTATGCCACTGGAAAGGCAAGGCAGAAAGAGGAGGTCCGTGTAGGGCAGGAAGCCTGGGAGGTGGAGACTGACCCCCTGCTGCCCACATTTGGTGGGTTTCTCCACCCACAGGGAGGCCCAGGGGACAGCCTCTACCTTCTTGACACTTGGGGCTTCTCTTCATTTGAATTGACACGATCCAGCCTCCAGAACAACCCCTCTCTTTTGTTTTTCTATCTAGATGATGTCAGACTTTTCTCCCTTTTCCCACTGAAATTCTTCTCATCCTCAAAACTGTCAGATCTCGGCTGGCTACTTTGGCATGCTGAGGGTAAATGGGCCTTCAGAGTGGGTCCCCTGGACCTCCAGCTGCCCACCAACCCCTCCACTGTGCCCCGAAGACAGAGACCTCTCACTGTGGGCAGGTGTTCTGGGTGATGCTGAGTCATATTTATTATGAAAGAACACCAGGAGAGAAAGTTTGTATTTCCAGTGAAGCTGATATACAGCCAGGAGCTAAGGAGAACCACCAAGGAAGTCTGATTTAATTTAGGCACTCTTGGATCTGTGAGGATAGCATTTTTTTAGCCATGGAAGATGGCTAAATGGATAAATAAAACTCCTTAGGACAGCGGTCCCCAGCCTTTTTGGCGCCAGGGACCAGTTTCGTAGAAGACGATTTTTTCCCGGACCAGGGGTGGGGAATGGTTTTAGGGTGATTCAAGCTTGTTACATCTATTGTGTACTTCATATCTATTGTTATTACATCAGCTCCACCTCAGATCATCCGGCATTAGATCCTGGAGGTTGGAGACCCCTGCCTTAGGGTGTTGAAACTAAAAGTTCATAGTACAGAAATCTGTCTGTCCATCATTGATGCATTCTCCCTCTTCCTCCACTCCTTCCAAACATATTACATTAGGCCAACGTGTGGCCTAAGATTTTCTTATGGTTGAAACAGAAAACAGGGACATCTACATTTTCCAACTTCATTAGGAATTCTAGTTCTTACATGTTTGCTACGTGCTTTCTACAACCAGCCTTTATTAATTTTTTTTTAATTAGAAAACCCAGTTGATGACTTATTTTGGAATCTTTCTGCATGGTTGATCTACCTGCATCATGCTGGCGGGGTGATATTTTGTTTTCTTCTCTGTATTGTGACTCCATCATGCGTGAAATCTCCTTACTATTCTAGATACAATTGGAAGCATTTGAACCTGTGTAGCTACTTGCAGAGTTAACTGCACCAGACTGACCTAGTTTATAGCTGGCCCCAGAGTGAAACGACGGCAATTGAATTCAAGGTGTCTCCGGAAGGGCTCTAAAGTCACAGGATGAAGCTTTTCCTGTGGCAAATCCCATTTTAGAGGGTTTAGTTTTAAAATTCAGATGACTTGGGTTTTGTGTTTAACCAGAATGGAAGGAAAACCCACAGAACATTCTTTCGGTCATCCTATAATTTGAAAATAGATTTTGGGAGAAATTGCGAGCCAAGTTTTAGTTGCAGAGGAAATCTTGTGAAGCCCGTAAAGTCTGACTGTGTACAGTGGAGCAGCTGAGCTGTCCCTGAGTCAGTCATCACCGTGGAAATAGTACATCTAATCTACCGCCAGGGAAATTCTGGGGAGGACTTTCCGTTTCTGGGGATATTTAAAGCTAATGATAGGTGCTATTTTCTCCTTTCTAGACTGCCACAAGTTTCAAAATGTACGTAGAAAACTGGAATATTCAGACAGCTACTTGGCTAAAGCGGTAAGGAAAACAAAAACGACCTTGTTACTCATGGCGCTGGGATATGTTTAGATGGGCAGCATTAGATAAACAGCCGTAGTCTGCTGGGTCATGTCAGCTGGCACTTTGGTTTGGTATTAACATCTATGCTCTTTCAACGAAAAAGCAGGAATAATTTGAGAAGCTCACAATGTAGTATATTTATTTCACTGTACCAAATAACTTGCTAATGCCATTCCTGTGTACCAGCAATTCTCATAGCAATCCCATGAAGTCTTGGTACTTATTATCTACATTTTGCAAATGAGGAAAGTGAGGCACAGGGGGTGTGTAACTTGCCCAAAGTCACACAGCTAAGGAGTAATAAGTATGAGTCCAGTGCAGCTCCAGAGCCAGGCTCTTAACCTCTGTGATGTGCTACTGCTTATCTAGAGGACAGCCTATTGCTCAGGTGTCAAGGAGGGTCAATGTCAACATCACGTCACAGAAGACTGCTGTTTAGCATTGAAAACTTTATGGTACCCCCCACCTGTTGATGCTTTTTAACTTTGTATTTTTGGTATTTCTCTGTCCTTTTGTTTTTCTACACATTCCAAAATTAGAAATATTACTTCTTATGGAACTAATGACATGCTATCCTCGAAGCAGCAGACTCTAGCTCATGAATATTCCTATTACATGAGTGCAGAGAGAGTATAAAAATATTAAATTGTCAGTTCTACTGTTTTTGATAAGTAGCATTTTTCATCTTATTAAAACACTGGGGTCAAAGAAGAGACAAAGTATAACAGTTCTGCCAAAGTACACTCATGCAATTAATCTGAACATGCACGTTTTGAAAATTTGCCCTTAAATTATTGCTATTAATTTTGTGAATCAGTTTAGCATAAACCTCTATTTCTGTGTATTGAATGACCCCAATGTATTGAGAATCCTATAGTCTCCACTAGGAGCTTGTTCTACATAAATATTTTTTATGTGAACATAAATATTAAAAATGAAATGTTTTTAAAAAATCATTTTAGAAATGGAATATTTCATTCATTCAAGAGGGTACAGAGAGGTAAGAAACAAACACCCATGCAAAGTACCTCTCATTTCAAGAAGAAATATTTCACATGGAATTCCACCCTTGTTTCTTTCCTCAAATGCATTCCCTTTCTTCCCATAAAGAGACAGCCGTGATCCTTAGTTTGGTTTTAACTTGGTTACTTTTGACTGTTGGGATTTATTTTTCATCTGGGCTGTCTCATTTAGGAAGCCATGTAGTTGCTCCCCAGGGTACCACTGTCAATTTGTAGACTGGATTTGGGAGGAAGTCCCCTGTCACTTCGTTTTAATAAACAACCAAGAAGCCAGAGATCTCCAGGGTATTGACTGGCAGTTCCTGGAGTCTCATACTGCCCTCACTCTTTAAGGCAAATCCATGGATTGGAATCCAGTGGACACTGAGAACTGAAGAGGCCCTGTAACTGGTGTGTTGATTTTGTGCTGGAGTCATGCCCAGGAGAGATGAGAAGGCTGCAGTGGTTTGCTTTTTTTTAAGGTGGCATTGGGGCCAGTGTGGAAAGTAAATGAATTCCACTAAATGAGGACCCTTATCTGGTTCTAAATGTTTTAGAGCCAAGGGCAATTTTCCAATCTGGAAGATCCCCTAGAGAAGGAAATGGCAACCCACTCCAGTATTCTTTCCTGGGAAATCCCATGGATAAAGGAGCTTGGCGGGCTATCGTCCTTGGGAGTCACAAGAGAGTCGGACGTGACTCTTAGTGTTTAAGAAAACGAGAGTTCAAGGCTGCTTGGGCTACACTGTAAGTCCCTGATGAGGGTGAGGCAGGCGTGCCCTCAGTGGATCATCAGGTGATTCTGCATGACTGGATCCAAAAAGATGCAGGTGTCGGTAAAAGTTCCTGGCATGTTTGACCTGTGGCTCGTTGTACCTTCCTGACTTCAGTGTGTGCTACGAGCGGGTTCCCTGGTACCCCACCGTGCTGACCTTCATCCTGTCTGCCTTATGGCACGGTGTCTACCCTGGGTACTACTTCACCTTCTTAACTGGAATCCTTGTCACTCTAGCAGCCAGAACGGTAAGCTTCCTTCGGTTATTTCTTAGTAATCAGATGCCTGTATGTGTGTTGTCTTTTAGGGCCCAGCAGGTTGGGGACCATGGTGGGAGTGATGTTTTGAGGAATCAACAGAAGTCTTCCCATTAGAGAAATATTTCAGTATATAGAAACTTATGGTCATAAAATGGTTAACTATTTCATTTTCATATTACTTATAGGGAGTGTTTACAAAGCAAAAGGACTTTTAGGAACAATGTTTAGTACCTTAAGAGATGAAAACATTTTTAATCATTAAAGGCTACTAATTACGGTGACTATTGTTATTCATCCATGGAGATTCCATAAAACTTCATTTTGCTTATACTATACATAATGTCTCTTTTCATAATCCTGCACCTAAAAATAATTTGATCTTTGAGCAATTGTAAAAATTGCAGCCACAGGAACTGTTCTCTTAAAGATATCTCTAACGTCTCATGTTTGATCCAATTAAATGAAGTTTGTGTAAAGTCCTTTGTGACTTTTATAAATTTAGTTCTCTAGGTTTTAGGAGTAGGCTTCAGTTTGTCCTAGACTGTTCCTGTGATTTGCTGGCTGCAGAGCAAGAATGACAGAATTAAAAAAAAAAAAGTCCTCAAAAATGAGGTGAACATGTACCAAAGTAATTACAAGCCAGTGTATTCTAACTGTCAGATACAGAGCTTTGAATTTTATTTCATTTCAGTACTTGATAGGGATTCAGGTGCCAAGAGCTTTTAATGAGATTTGTTGAGCTGGTATTTTAGATGTGGGTTTTAGGAGCCCCAACAAAGCTATTCACTCTTTTATTTTTAAAAAAATATGTTTATTGAGTGCCTCCTACATGCCAAGTGCTGTGATGGATACTGGAGGGAAAAATGGAGAACAGAAGGGATGTGGTCCCTACTCCTGGTCTACTGCTGGGAATAGAGACAACATCTAGTGTAAATGGGAAGCATCTCGTATAAACGGATAACATCTTCCTGTTTGTTCAGTGGAGAAAGCGGGTAGAGTAGGATTTCTTCCGCATTTCTTTTAGCTGTTGACTCATTCTTGAATTCATCTGTTCGATTAATATTTTAGGAGCCCTTTTATATGTTAGTAGGTGCTGGGCTACTACAGTGAACAAAATTCTTCACCCATGGGGTTTTTATTAGGTTGGCCAAAAAGTTCACCCGAGTTTCTCCTTAAGCACTTGTAGAAAAATTTGAATGCAACTTTTTAGCTGACCCAATATTTTATTTATATAAATGTTTGTTGTGTGAACAAGATGGATAATTGATTATTCTGATTAGCACAGTTTAAAGTTTCATAGCAACCCAGTTCAGTATTGTTGCCTGGGAAATCCCAAGGACAGAGGAGCCTGGCTCGGCTTACAGTCCATGGGGGTCGTAGAAGAGTTGGAAATGACTTAGTGACTAAACAAGAACAATAATAGTATATATTGAACATACTTGTACAGTGAAAGCAAGCATTTTCTTTTTTCCCATTCATATACCAACTTGGGTCATAAAACTAAAAAACAGCTGGAAAGACAAAGGCTAGAATTTTGTTAATACATTCAGAGTATTATTTCTTAAAATGTCTTTCATTCAGTTGATCTTAACTGGTATAAAAACATTGATTTATTAGGTTGGGCCAAAAATTTGTTCGAGGTTTTCTGTAACATCTTTTGGAAAAGCCCACATGAACTTTTGGGCCAACCCAGTATATAAAGCCTGTTGGGTGACCTTGGAATGTTTTCCACAAAGAGTCGGATAAGAGATGGAGAGAGGGTTGATAGAACAGTGTTTCCATTCCCCTCCCACTGCCCCCACCCCCCGAAGGGAGAATGAACTCAAACAGTTATGAAGTGTCTCAGGCCCAGGAAGTTACGTAATAAAATCTCTTACGTGCTTCTCAGTACTGCCCATGGATGGCCCTCCAGCCTCCGTCTAGAGGACCTTAGAGCCAAGAAGAGTCCTTACCCCGCTAGGCAGCTCTGGTATGGCTTTCCTGCTTTGGGGCTGACCTGCCTTTAAACCAGCCATTGTTTCAACTCTGTCTTTGGTTCTGGCATCTGGAAATCGGGTGTCTTTCTGGAACCAACTCTGTGTCCAAAGACCTACAAATCTTTTGACACCCACCATTTTTCATCTCAAAGAGTTCTGTTTCCTTGTCTCTAAAATGGGCATAATGATGCTTACATGATAGGTTCGTGGGGAGAGTCAGAGATGATACCCATAAAAAATTTGCACAGGCTTGGCATACTGTAAGCACTCAATAAATGGTAGCTCTCATTATTACACTATTATATTTCACCATTATTCAAAGGAAATAAGACACAGTGCAGAGACTTTTCTACAAGGATATACATCACAGAATTGTTTACAGAGTTTCCCATAATTAAAATTGTGTCAGATTAATATTTACTGACATAGAAAAAAGTTCATGCTATGTTGCTAAGTGAAAAAACAGGCTAACCATCTAGTGGTGCCATTGGAAATGTAAATATGAATATGTATGAATAGAAAAGAGACTTGAAAGGGTTTTTCAACAATGCTTTTCTGGGAAACGTTAAAAAAAAATCTGACTCTGCTTAGTTGTTCTTTAAACATTTTTCTACAGTGAATGGATGTGTACTTTTTAAAAATAACAAAACTATAATGGTATTTTTGGTTGAAAATAGAACTCAGATGGTTGGTAGTTTTTATCTCCTGTGTTCCTGAAGTATACTACATGCATGCATGGAATAAAAGTTTTTATTTTTTGCACCCCGCCCCCCACGACTTCCTTGGCAAGCAGGTGAGGAAAAACTACAGACATTACTTCCTTTCTTCAAAAGCCCTCAAGGTTGTTTATGACATAGTCACCTGGGCTGTCACGCAGCTGGCCGTCTCTTACACGGTGGCCCCCTTCGTTATGTTGGCCGTGGAACCCACCATCAGCTTATACAAGTAAGTGTCGCTTGTTCACGATTGCTCTGTAGAAAACTTGTCTGGTAACCTCTGTGTTTGACTTAGGAGCTGGTGAGCTGAATGAGCCAGTACTGACAGTTTCTATGTGCGGTTTCGATGGAAAAATGCCTAGAGAAAGCTTTAGGAGGAAGTGTCTGTCCTGGAGATGCCAACAGACAAACAGTAACGCAGGTGGGGCAGAGTGGCCCTCGAGCCATTCCTGATGTAAGTAAGGGACGCTTATGGTAGTGAATTCCGAAGGCATGTGTCTGGATTACAAGCTCAGAGGGTGAGTTCACTGCCCTTACCTGTTTCTCCTGGGGTTAGGCTCTTTTGGAGGCCGTGGGGCACCCCAGGAGGGACAGAAGCAGGCAGCAGCTGGATTCACCCCACAGACGAGGCCTTTAGGGAAAGGATGTCAGGCCGTTGTATTCAGACACCAGCCTTCCTGCTGAACTGCAAACCTCCTCTTGATTACTTTTATTGTTTCACTCCTCTGTTGAATTAGCCATATTTTTCTACTCTCAGAGAAATGGTTATGTGACCTCTGGCAAGTTATTAACCTCTTCTACCTGTGTTTTCTCAACTGTAAAATGAAGGTTAAGAATAGAATTCATCACCTTTGTCAGGACTGAATGAGGCAGACGTGCAAGGGCTCAGCCCAGTGTCTGAGGTTGTAGTCTGTACTTGATAAATAGTGACTTGTGTCGTTTACTGATCTGCAGGGACTTTTGTAGGTTAAGTTTGGGCCATAGCTACAGTCAGAAAAGTGGCTTGGAAACAGACATGCAAACGTGCCTTATGGTACATCAGAGACTGGACACGCTGGTTAGGACTGACCAAAGATACTCTCACTGCTCAGTATAGGCATCAGGGTTTCCAGGTTGAAGTCTGTTTCTGTAATTCCAGTTAGGTCGTAGGAGTTATGTCCAGATGGAAGTTGAACTGGTTTATATAAAGATTTTTCTAGACAAGGGATGCAGGAATAGTGGGAAAAGAATTATAATCTTCGGCCAAAAAACCCTCAGTTCAGCTGCTACAGAGGTAGAAGCCATGAGCCGTCCCATCTGCACTAGGCTCCCTTTTCCCAGAGGCACCCACCCCTGAAGCCTGCACCACCTTGGTTTTCCCTCCGATGCCCCCTCCCTCCGAGCAGCCCCACTTGCTCACTGTTCTGTTTTTCTTCCCCTTATCTAGTGCTTCCCCTGGTGGGCGTCCACCTGCCGTGCGGGAGACCTGGGTTTGATCCCTGGGTTGGGAAGATCCCCTGGAGAAGGCAATGGCAACCCCACTCCAGTACTCTTGCCTGGAGAATCCCATGAATGGAGGAGCCTGGTGGGCTACAGTCCCTGGGGTTGCAAAGAGCTGGACATGACCAAGAGGCTTCTTTCCCTTTATCTAAGGGCCCTCCAGCCAGCATTTGCCCTTTATTATCTTGTACATTTTAACACTCTCTGAAGCAGCCTTTAAGCCCAGTCCAGCTATTCTGCTGGGCTGTCCAAGTTTGGGGCTTGGGTGCTAATTGTCTTTGTTAGTGCTCAGGTTACAAACAGTCTCATAGGTTTTGAGGTGTCTGCTTCTAACTGGTAACCCTGGGTCCTTTTCCCCCATTTCTTTGGAGAGAAGAGGAGAGAGCTGCTAGTGAGGAGATGACCTTTTATAGAGAAGTGGAACCGTGAAATAAACAAGGAATTATGTTAAACAGTTTTTTGTTTTTTTTAAACAGGCGTTGAGACACATTGATTTGCATTCCTAAGTCAGATGGCTAGGGCTGAGGGTTCCCCCAGTGTTTGGAAACTCTAAGTCACTATGCAGATAAAGAAACAGAAACTGAGGAGAGGCGAAACATACCCACCCCAGCCCTGGTATTTTAAGCACATGATGTTATCATTTAATCAATCCCTGGGTCGGAAAGATGCTCTGGAGAAGGGCAGGCAACTCACTTCAGTATTTTTGCCTGGAGAACCCCATGGACCAAAGAGCCTGGCAGGCTGTAGTCCATAGGGTTGCACAGACACAACTGAAGCGCCTTGGCACAGCACGGCATGCTAGGCACTGCTCTAGACGCTGGGACTGGGAGGGTGAACGAAAGACAGAGCTCATTCCTACTTCTGTGGAGGAGATAGCTTGATAGAAGTGATAGGAAATAACTGACAGATTTATAAATACCCACCAAGATCAGACCCTTGAGTGAATGGTCCAAAGATTTTGTACCATGTCCCATGTACAAGGTGCATGTAACAAGAATCTGACTCTTGAGAGAAAGCAGCATTGAGCTTTCTTTCCTAGAGGCTGCACCATGGGAGTGTGAAGCAGGTATAGAGTGTGTGGGGGTGCTGAGGGGGCGGCTGGAGCACTGTGGGTTGTGCGGCAAACCCTGGGAGCAGCAGAGAGAAGCTCCATTGTAACAGGAAGAAGCCCTGAGAAACATGAGTGTGGGAAGAGTGTAGAACCAATCCGAGGTAGAGCAGTGAGCCGAGGAGAGAATGGTAGGTATCACTATCCCTGTTGTTATTTATGGCCATGGAGGCTCAGAGAGGGTGAGTAATTTAACAGATGTCACACAGCAAAACCCACATGTCACTTGCAAAGTTTTTTTTTTTTTTTTTTTAAACAGCAAGAGGAGTGCAGTCACTGAAAGTTTCTGTAGGAGAGAATACTTTGGAAGAATGTTATCACTTGGGAGTCACACACAAGTGGTGATTTGTTTGTGATCACATGCATTTAACCAACTAAGCATGCCGAATTCTATATGTAGGCAGGAGCTTTAGGGAAAGAAATCATTCAGTCCAGATCACTCTCAGGAGATTTCCATTTCTTTTTAAAAACAACCTACTTTACTTAAAACACACACAAACCTTTGTTTAGAGTGAAATTGACATTTCTGTCACTTTTGTCAGTTTCAAGTAATTCAGCTTAAGTGGTATTTTGTTCTCCTCTCTGCTTATGTATATCATTTAAATTCCCTACCTAGGTCAGCTCTGTCCAGTAGAAGTTTCTACAGTGACTGAAATGCCATCCAGTAGGTTGGCCACCAGCACATGTGGCCACCGAGCTTTTGAAACGTGTGACTGAGAAACAGTTTTCAACTTAAAATTCAAATTAATTAAAATTAGATTAACAGCTGCATAGCTGTTGCCAATGGCTATTATAGATTGCCTCTCAAAAATGTTTTCAGAATCTTTTTAAAACCATTCTTTTTCAGAAACTGGTAGGAGACTCTCTGAATCTGGCAGAAGAAATGAATGGAGATGGGTCTGGCCAGATCTGTTCCTCTCTAGGGGGTAATTTCAGGAACTGGAGATGACTGGCAGTCGTATGCAAATTCATTTCTCAGGATACCCTTCCTTGATTGACATTTAAGTGTCAGACGGGCTTTTTTTTCTGTCTCGTCACTTTTCAATCTGTAGTGACTAAAAACCCTGCTTTAGTCTAATTTTTTCCCTTGTAGTTGTAAGTGAGCCCCAAGTGAACATCTGACTGTATTATGAAAGAACTTGTGTTTCCACAAACATGGCAGAGTAGAAGGATTTGAGCTCACTTCCCCCCAGGAAATCACCAAAATCACCACCAAGTGCTGAGCAGCCATCGACCAGACAGACTGCAATCTACCCCAAGTGATATATTCACAGAAGCCACACGAGACAGGAGGAGGGGTGTTTCCACAGCCAAGCCCTATGTCCAGCAGGTGGGCAGCCCATAGGCTGGAAAATAATTACATCACAGAGGTTCCCTCACAAGATGGAGTGCTGAGCCCACATCACACTCCCCAGTGTGAAGGTCCAGCCCTGCGAGGAGGGACCCCAGAGCATTTGGCCTTGAAGGTCAGTGGGGACCGAGTAAAGGACTGGAGCTCCACGGGACTGGGGGAGACAGAGTCCACTCTGGGAGGGCACAGACAAGGTTTTGTGCACCCTGGGAGCCAGCCCAGAGTAGTAAACTCCACAGGAGCTGGGACTGGACCTCCTGTGGGTCCTAAAGGCTCTCCTGTGGCGACAGGGGTTGGCTGTGGCTCACGGGGCCGGGGGAAGGGTAAGGACAGTGGCAGCAGAAGTCCCCAGAGAATGCTGACCTCTCCCAGAGGTCGACATTTTGGCTTCAAGACCTGGCTCTAACCAATGACCTACAGCTCCAGTGCTGGAATGCCTCAGACAGATCAATCAGCAGGCTACGAACACCGCCCCACCCATCAGCAGCCAGACTGAGGTCACCTTGTCCTTATGTTAGTCTAGCAGTTGTCTGACTCTTTGCAAGTCCACTAACTGTAGCCCGCCAAGGTTATAGGCTCCTCTGTCCATGGGATTCTCCAGGCAAGAATACTGGAGTGGGTTGCCATTCCCTTCTCCAGGGGATCTTCACAACCCAGGGATGGAACCCCAGTCTCCTGAACTGCAGGCAGATTCTTTACCATCTGAGCCACCAGGAAAGTCTCAGCCACACAGCCACCTCTAAACACACCCCTTGACACAATCCTAACCAATGCCAGACCACTTTACCTGCCTCCTGAGAAACCTGTATGCAGGTCTAGAGGCAACAGTTAGAACCAAACATGGAACAATGGACTGGTTCCCAACTGAAAAGGAGCATGTCAAGACTGTATACTGTTATCCTGCTTATTTAACTTATATGCAGAGTACATCATGCGAAATACCAGGCTGGATGAACCACAAGCTGGAATCTAGATTGCTGGGAGAAATATCAATAACCTCAGATATGCAGATGACACCACCCTTATGGCAGAAAGTGAAGCAGAGCTAAAAAGCCTCTTGATGAAAGTGAAAAGAGGAGAGTGAAAAAGCTGGCTTAAAACTCAACATTCAAAAAAACAAAGATCATGGCATCTGGTCCCATAACTTCATGGAAAATAGATGGGGAAACAAGGGAAACAGTGACAGACTTTATTTCTTTGGCTCCAAAATCACTGCAGATGGTGACTGCAGCCATGAAATTAGAAGATACTTGCTCTTTGGAAGAAAAGCTATGACCAACCTAGACACCATATTAAAAAGCAGAGACATCACTTTGCCAACAAAGGTCCATGTAGTCAAAGCTGTGGTTTTTCCTGTGGTCATGTATGGATGTGAGAGTTGGACTATAAAGAAAACTGAGCACTCAAGAACGGATGCTTTTGAACTGTGGTGTTGGAGAAGACTCTTGAGAGTCCCTTGGACTGCAAGGAGATCCAACCAGTCCATCCTAGAGGAAATCAGTCCTGAATATTCACTGGAAGGACTGATGTTGAAGCTGAAGCTCCAATACTTTGGCCACCTGATGCGAAGAACGGACTCATTGGGAAAGACCCTGATGCTGGGAAAGATTGAAGGCAGGAGGAGAAGGGGACGGAGGGTGCCATCCAGTGATGAGTTGAATGGTATCACTGACTCAATGGACATGAGTTTGAGCAAGCCCTGGGAGTTGGTGATGGACACGGAAGCCTGGCGTGCTGCAGTCTATGGGGTCGCAAAGAGTCGAACATAACTGAACTGACAAGATCCTGACCCCCTGAATGACAAGACCCAGCTCCACCCATAAGGAAACCTGCACAAACCTCAGGACCAACATCAGCCACTAGAGGGCAGACATGAGAAGAGAAGCTGTGATCCTCAGGCCTAAAGCAAAGGAAGGAAAGAGGACGGACAAAATTCAAAGTTAGAAGGAAAGAAAGAAAGATCAGAGCAGAAATAGAGACGAATAATGGAAAAAAAACTGAAAGCTTTTTCTTTAAGAATTTAAACAAGATTGATTAATGTTAGCCAGACTCATTAAGAATAAAAGGGAGAGAACTCAAATCAATAAAATCAGGAATGAAAAAGGAGAAGTTAAACTGACACCACAGAAATATAAAGGATCTTAAAAGACTACTACAAACAACTATATGCATATAAAATGGACAACCTAGAAGAAATGGCTAAATTTTTAGAAAGGTACAACCTTCCAAGACTGCACCAGGAAGAAAGAGAACAGACCTGTTCAATTTCAAGTACTGAAATTGAAACGTGACTACAAATCTTCCAACAAATAAAAGTTCAGGACCAGATGACTTCACAGGCAAATTCTGTCATACATTTAGACAGGAGTTAACAACAATTCTTCCCAAAAAGTTGCAGAGGAAGGAACCCTAATGTGTGTTGCAGCACTGTTTACAATAGCCAAGACATGGAAGCAACATAAACGTCCATCAGCAGATGAATGGGTAAAGATGATGTGGTCCATATAGATATACATAAACAGTGGATCCCCTGGACGAGGGCATGGCAACCCACTCCAGTGTTCGTGCCTGGAGAATCCCAATGGACAGAGGAGCCTGGTGGGCTACAGTCCATGGGGCTGCAAAGAGTCAGACGTGACGAGTGACTAAGCACGATACTCAGCCATAAAAAGAATGGAATAATGCCATTTGCAGCAACATGGATGGACCTGGAGATCATCACACTAAGTGAAATAAGCCAGACCAAGGCAAATACCATATCACCCACATGTGGAATCTGATTTTTTAAAAATGATACAAATGAACTTATTATGAAGTCAAAACAGCCTTACAGATATTGAAAACAAACTTACGGTTACCAAAGGGGAAATGTGGGGGTATGGAGGGGCTTGGGGTTAACACATACTACTATATATAAGATAGGTAACCAACAAGGACCTACTGTATGGCACAAGGAAGTCTACTCAATATTCTGTGATAATCTATATAAGGACAGAATAAGAATGAATATATGTATAACTGAATCACTTTTTCACACATTTGAAACTAACACATTGTAAATCAACTGTAATCCAATAAAAGAAAAAAAAAAGAATGAAGTTGTCTTAGTTCAGGCTTCTATGACTAAATAATATAGACTAGGTGACTTAAAAACAACAGACTTTTTTTTCCTTTGCAGTGGTGGAAGTCGGGAAGGTCAAGATCAAGGTGCCAGTAGATGTGGTTTCCAATGAGAGCTTTTTCTGGCTTGCAGAAGTCTGCCTTCTCGCTATGTCCTCACATAGCAGAGAGAGACCGATGGAGACAGGGATAGCGAAAAGATGGGTTGAGGGACAGTGAGAAGGACACAGAGACAGCTCACACTCTGATTTCCCGTTATTTTCTAATAAACACACTAATACCGTCATGGGGAACCCACCCTCATGGCCTTTTCTAAACCACATCACCTCCCTAAGGCTACTTCTTCCAATACCATCACATTGGAAGTCAGGGTTTCAACATACGTGTTCAAGGAGGACAGAAATATTTAGTCTAGAGCAGACCCCTTCTCTGAAATCATTTTCAAAAGCAAAATCTCCTGAGTTGTCTTTAACTAGATAACGCTTAGTAAATTCAGTGTATGAGAATGTGAGAATTTGTGTAGGAGTTTTTGTAGATCGCTGTGCCCTATTCATCTGTATATCTGGACATCTAGTTTAGTGCTAGAACACTATATAAATGTTAACTGAGTTCTTCCATAATAAAAAAGATGAAGGGTTCTTTAACACTGGAGAGAAGTATGGAATGTCAGAATAGGTTACTAAACCTTCCTGGGAGGTTGAAAAGGAAATTTTAACCCCTTGACTTTCAGAATATTCGATTGTACTCTAACATAACTGCTCCAGGGTAGATTTGACCACATGTAAATGATTCAGGCAAAAGGCAAAAACAAAGTCTGTTTTCGGAGAGCAGACCCTGAAAGCTAGAATTGTCTCTGCCTCAGATGTGCCTATGAGAATCCCAGCTTATACTTGCAGAGCCAGTGTTTCCTTGTTGAACTGTTTTTCACTCTCAGTAATGTCCTGGTTTAAATAGTAAGTCAGATGACCACTCACCTGTGGCTGTTCACCCATCTGCTGGCTAAATTGCTACTATTCTGTCTGTACTGGTCTTTTCCATTCCCAAAAGAAGGGGTGGAGTCTTTGTCTTTTCATAGATCCCAGTTTAATCCTTCCTACATTCTAGGTGGGCTTCCCAGGTAGATCAGGGGTAAAGAATCCCCTGTGACGTAGGAGATGCGGGTTTGATCCCTGGGTCGGGAAGATCCCCTGGAGGAGGAAATGGCAACCCACTCCAGTATTCTTGCCTGAAAAATTCCATGGACAGAGGAGCCTGGTGGGCTACAGTGCATGGGGTCACAAAGATGACTGCGCAGCGGAGCGCGCACGGTACATACTATTGAAGGAAGAGAAGATATGCTTGCTTCTGCTGGAGCTCTCGACTATTCTGTTGACCCGACCTTATGATCACAGAAGCTGGGGAATGAGATGTAAATCAGTTGTGGGTCTTCTGCCCCTTAACAGTATTTTCTTCTCCTCTTCAAAACTGAAAGTTCAGTTTTTCCAAATGGATATACAGCAATCTTATAAAAGCTGTTACTAATTACTTCACTCATTGATGTGTACAGATTTACTGAACATCCACACTGTGCCCAGTACCACACTTAGGCTGTAAGTCCACAGACCTCAAAAATAAAACGTGTTCTAGTTTGGATGAAAATTATTGACTCACGGGGTAGGCTTTGAAATCTGAACTCTTTGGGCTCATACTGTATACAAGAACCCCTGACACTTAGTGGAGCACACTGGCTAAAGTGTCAGTTGCTTTTGTGTTAGGGGAACATAGGGTAGGGCTTGAATTTGCATTCCATGCATCCTTATACTTTTAATATGGTGAGTTTCTAGCTGTGGGGTTAATGCTCTTGATATGCTTATAACATCAGTGGGATATTACCACGTGTCTGTCTGCAGACGGGCTAGTTGGTTTGCTCTGCCCAGCTCTGAGGTTTTGGTCCATCCTTGGCCTGCTCAGCCACTGTAGGGAGTTATCTGTGGAGTAGATCAAGGCAAGCCTGAGGGTGGTTAGGTCTGCAGTGCCAAAGGATGATGTAATTGCTTCATGTGACATTTCTCTTGTATATCCTCATTTGAAATACAGTGTGTATGTTTCTTCCTAGGTCTATGTACTTTTACTTACACATCATCAGTCTCCTGATCATTCTATTCCTACCAATCAAATCACAAGCTCATAATCAAAGGCGGCCTCAGACTCTGAACTCTGTTAATAAGAAAAAAATGGATTGATACCTCCACCAAAAAAAAAAAAAAATATGCTGAACACTTAAGACTGCAAATCATTGGACAGACAAGATAAAGACTCCAGAGTTCTCCAGTGACTTAGAGGTGATGTTTACATGCATTTTTTTCTTGTTTTTGTTTTTTAAGTGCAGGGAGTATTTTTATAAAGCCTTTTTGTACTATTAAATCAGCCATGCCCAGTTGGTTTAATATTTTATAGGACATTTGGGTGGCATGGAGGTATGTGGAGAAAGTGCCAGCACTTGCAGAGACAGTGCATTCTGGGCATCTGGGTCTTTGTTTTCCTGGCATGATCTCCAGCCCCTGAAATCTGAATATTGGGAACCTGAGTGTCTGCTTCCGAAGTGAGATGGGGAAGCTGAGATGACTTGTCTTCCAGAATACACCCAAGATGGCTGTGCCTTGGGAAGCCCCCAATCCTTTTACTTGTGACCTTACTGTTCTCGAACACATTAACTACACTCAGAAGACTTCCAGGGAGGAACTCTGTGAAGGGAGGTCTGCAGAATACTGAAAACTTGGTGAGCCAAGATCACCAACGTGAACGGACACCTGTATGGACTTAAAAGTCAGGCATGTGCCCTGAAGACGGCTGTGTTTTTCTTCCCCTGCCCCTGAGGGATGTAACCCTTCTTTCTTCTGCAATGAGCCAAGATTGAAAATCAGAAAGTCTCCTGTCCAGGTACAAAGAGGTCTCAGAGGGGTTACAGTTCCCCATTGCACAAGTACATGCCTTCCACTTGCCCACACGTGGTCCTGAGAAAACACCCAAATTTCACACCATGAAGGCAGGAGGATACCTTTTTATAATTTTTTTTTTAAATAAAGTTACACTGAAGTTTGGGAAGAAGAGGCAGACATTTCTCTTCTCTTCCCTCACATCTTGGGAGTGTTCATGATCATAGCCATGGTGTTCACTTGGGCTGGTTTCCATTTTTAAGTTTCATAGCTGATTAAATTTGCATTGTTTGAGTTGAATCATCCTGCCTGAAAGCAGAGATTAAAAATGGTTTTCTTTTCTGTCTTTGTCATGAATGTGCTGTGGCTCCTTTGGGAAACTTCTACTAGGTGATATTCTATGTGGGAGAAGGAAATGTGGTATTAAATGTTATGGAAAATAACAATAATGATAATAAAACATGCTATAATGTTGCATTTTCAATCAAAAACCTTGGGAGGAGAGAATTTGTTCAAATAAGATGGTGAAAAGTTTCTTACTAAATGAATACTGTGTTTCTATATAAAAGAAATATTTCTGAAAAGCATTGAGTATTGTATCAGTAGCATCTTGCCATTCTGAAGCATGTGTGCATTTTGTGTGCGTGTGTGTTAACAAATGTGTACAAATGCGCTCCATCGATACTTTATGTCAAGCGCATGGACGCTTTTGGATTTTGGTTGGATTTCTGATCTTCATCCCCCTAAGTGCAGATAGGATTAACTTCCTTTTATAGATGAGGAAACAGTCAGGAAGATGGTTGCTAACTGCCCCATAGTCACAGACTTCATGGTTGAGCTAAGATTGGAATTCACAGTGGTCCCAGGAGGGCTGCTGGCCTTGGGATATTTCCATGCTGGTGCTTCTCATTGGACAATGAAATGTGAAATGATGTTCTTGTTCCTTAAAGAGTCCGGGGTGGCCTTGTGCTGCTCAGAACCTAAGCTCTAGTCCTGCTGTGAGACAGTGGAAGTTAAGAAGTAGCACATTGGGCCAGGGTAGGAAGCGCACCCCCAATTTAACCAGGTAACCTTCTGGGACTTCCCTGGTGGCTCAGATGATAAAGAATCTGCCTGCAATGCAGGAGATCTGGGTTTGATCCCTGGATCAGGAAGATCCCCTGGCAAAGGGAATGGCAACCCACTCCAGTATTTTTGCCTGGAGAATCCCAGGCACAGAGGAGCCTGGTGGGTTATAGTCCATGGGGTCGCAAAGAGTCGGACATGACTGAGTGACTAACACTTCTTTCAGTCTTCTAGCAACCCTTCTTAGTGTCCTGAAAGGAATCTTAGTGGATGCATGGAAAAAAGGTAGGTGCCTAACATCTGTCAGAGTCTGCCTCCAACAGGAATATTTTGAGGTACAAGACCAAAATGCATAATCTTGTACACTAGCAAAAATGGTATATATCACCATTGGCATGAAGTGTGTGGAATAATCCATTTTACAATGAAATCCTTGAACTTGCAACGTGATTTATGTCTGGGTTTCACTGTATTTTAAGTGTCTTCATTTCTGAGAGAAGAACTTTGGTGGCGAGGAGAGTTTATCATCCCTCTGCTTTGTAGGGACTCTGCCAACCCCTGAGTCCTGGGCAAGTGGGGACCACTGGTCCCCTAAGTGACCACCCAGAATCAACTATTTATTATGGAATAAAGTCAAGACTATGGAAACTGGGCTTAAAGATTGTCTGTGTCAGACAGTGCTAGGACCTGGGACACATTTTTGATACTTTGAGGCTTTACTCAGTAAAAAAAGGATAACACATTGAAGAGCAATTTGTCCCTTTTCCCCCCTGAGAACATTTATCCATAGGAAAAAAATTCAATTTAGGACCCATATTTAGATAGAAGATGGGGACTATTTCTATGGCTGTAGAGTTCTAGTTTTTAGGTATGACCTAAATCAAATCCTTTGTGATTATACAGTGGACGTGACAAATAGATTCAAGGGCTTAGATCTGATCAAGTGTCTGAATAACTATGGATAGAGGTTCGTAACATTGTACAGGAGGCGGTGACCATAACCATCTTCAGGAAAAAGAAGTGCAACAAGGCAAAATGGTTGTCTGAGGAGGCCTGACAAATAGCTGAGAAAAGAAGATAAGTGAAAGGCAAAGGAGAGATAAGAAAGCCTTCTTAAATGAACAATGCAAAGAAATAGAAGAAAACAACAGAATTGGAAAGACTAGCGATCTCTTCAAGAAAATCAGAGGTACCAAAGAAACATTTCATGCAAAGATGGGCACAATAAAGACAGAAATGGTATGGACCTAACACAAGCAGAAGATATTAATAAGAGGTGGCAAGAATACACAGAACTGTACAAAAAAGATCTTCATGACCCAGATAACTACTATGCTGTGACCACTCACCTAGAGTGTGAAGTCAAGTGGACCTTAGGAAGCATCACTATGAACAAAGCTAGTGGAGGTGATGGAATTCCAGCTAAGTTATTTCAAATCCTAAAGATGATGCTGTTAAAGTGCTACACTCAATATGCCAGCAAATTTGGGAAACTCAGCAGTGGTCACAGGACTAGAAAAGGCCATTTTTCATTCCAATCCCAAAGAAGGGCAATGCCAAAGAATGTTCAAACTACCGCACGATTGTGCTCATTTCACGTGCTAGCAAGATAATGCTCAAAATCCTTCAAGCTAGGCTTCATTAGTACATGAACAGAGGACTTCCAGACGTACAAATTGAATTTAGAAAAGACAAGAACCAGAGATCAAATTGCCAACATCTGTTGGTTCATAGAAAAAGCAAGAGCGTACTGGAAAAACATTTACTTCTGCTTTGTTTACTATGCGAAGTTTTATGCAAAAGCCTTGACTATATGGATCACAACAGACTGTGGAAAATTCTTAAACAGATGGGAATACCAGACTACCTTACCTGCCGTTTGAGAAACCTGTATGAAGGCCAAGAAGCAAGTTAGAAGCAGACATGGAACAACAGACTGGTTCCAAATTGGGAAAGGAGAATGTCAAGGCTGTATATTGTCACCCTGCTTATTTAACTTATATGCAGAGTACATCATGTGAAATGCCAGGCTGGATGAAACTCAATCTGGAATCAAGATTGCCAGGAGAAATATCAATAACCTCAGGTATGCAGATGATACCACCTTTATGCCAGAACGCAAAGAGGAACTAAAGAGCCTCTTGATGAGAGTGAAAGCTGGCTTAAAACTCAACATTCTTCTCCTCAAGGGCCAGTCACCCTCTCGTTTACCATCTAACAAATTTCTTTTTCTTGCCTGAAAAAAAAAATTCAACATTCTTAAAATGAAGATCATGACATCTGGTCCCATCACTTCATGGCACATGGATGGGGAAGCAATGGAAACAGTGAGAGACTTATTTTCTTGGGCTCCAAAATCACTGCAGATGGTAACTGCACATGAAATTAGAAGACACTTGCTCCTTGGAAGAAAAGGTATGACAAACCTAAGCAGTGTATTAAAAAGCAGAGACATCACTTTTGCCAACAAAGTTTCATATAGTCAAAGCTATGGTTTTTCCAGTAGTCATGTATGGATGTAAGAGTTGGACCATAAAGAAGCTGAGCGCTGAAGAACTGATGCTTTTAAACTGTGGTGCTAGAGAAGACTCTTGAGAGTCCCTTAGACTGCAAAGATATCCGACCAGTCAATCCTAAAGGAAATCAACTCTGAATGTTCATTGGAAGGACCAATGGTGAAGCTCCAACACTTTGGCCACCTGATGCAAAGAGCCAATGCATTAGAAAAGACCCTGATGCTGGGGAAGATTGACGGCAGGAGGAGAAGCGGGTTACAGAGGATGAGATAGTTGGATAGCATCACTGACTCAGTGAACATGAGTTTGAGCAAACTCCGGGAGACAGTGAAAGACAAGGAAGCCTGGTGTGCTGCAGCCCTTGGGATCACAGAGAGTCAGGCATGACTGAGCAACTTAACAAAGAGTTTCAAGTTATCCTAAATGTATCATATATGTAATAAATATGTGTTGAGTTGATGAGCTTTAGGTTTAAAAGAAATACAGTTTAGGGTTTTTTTTTTTAAAGGCCAGATCTAGTCATCAGTGAAATGAGAATCAATACCACAGTGAGATAATCAACCTCATGCTAGTCAGAATGGCTATCATCAAAAAGAACACAAATAACAAATGTTGGTAAGAATGTGAAGATAAGGGAGCCCTCATATACCGTTGGTAGGAATGTAAATTGGAAAAGCTTCTGTGGAAAACAGTATGAAGATTCCTCTAAAAACTAAAAATAGAACTATCATATGATTTAATAATTCCACTCCTGGATATATATTCAAAAAAAACCCAAAATGCTAATTTGAAAAGAAACATGCACTCCTTTGTTCCTAGCAACCTTACTTATGATTGCTAAGGTATGGTAGCAACCTAAGTGTCCCTTATCAGATGAATGGATAAAGAAGATACAGTGTACACACACACACATAAAGAATATGCTTACACACAATGGAATACTACTCAGCCATAAAAAAGAATGAAACTTTTGCCATTTGTAGTACCATGGAGGGACTTGGCATGATGTGAAGTGAAATAAGTCAGAGGAAGATAAATACTGAATGATATCCCTTATATGTGGAACCTAAAACATACAACAAGCTAGTGAATAAAACAGAAAAACAGCCGACTCATAGATACAGAGAACAGACTAGTGATTACCAGTGGGGAGAGGGAAGGGAGAGTCAACACAGGAATAGGGTGGGAAAGGGGTTATTACGGGATTATATGAAGCCATGTGTGCAAAACTTTTGAAAATTATAAAACTTTAAAGAATCTTTTAGTTAATTCTATTTTAGTTTTAAGGTTGCCGTACAAAAAATAAACATTATTCACTAGTTGCAAAGACTCAGTAAGTATTTCAGCCTGAGATTTTGACAGGCTAAGAGAGAAAAAGACAGAAATTGGGAGAAAAGAGGAATTGGTGGGTGGTTCCAGAACAGGTTGGGGGTGTGCCCCCTGGACTGTGTAGGCTCAAGGCAGTGAGCAGAGGTCCATTCTGTACAGACCTTCTCCACACTGGCCACACGTTACAACCACAATAGGAAGTTTATAAAGAAGTGATTGATGCCCAGCTTTGTGAGAGTCTGTATCTTATTTCTCTTCTTGTCTCCAGCCCTTGGCATAGTGCCTGGCATGTAATGAAGATTCAGTGTTTGTTGAATGAATGAAGGATTGAATGCATTAATTTAATGCATCGTTGGGTTTGACAGTTTTGATGGAGTCACTTTTGTGCTGGGAAACATCTTTTCTACTTTTCAGAATTAGTTTTTGAAATAAGGGCATGTGTTTTCAGGGAATTCTCAAAGCGCATTATGTGAAATAATCACTCAGGTAGGCAGATACATAGTCTGAACCCACCACCACCCCCCACCATCCATTAACTAATGCATTCACTTATTTATCAAATGTCAGGTCTGGCCACATAAAGGATGCAGGTAAAAGATGCTGAAGACCCATTCTCTGCACCCGAAGAGCTCACAGTGGGACCAGAAAGACAAGATCCAGAGCATGTGCTGCAGGTTGGAGGGATCCCAGCATTCTGAATGGCACAGTGATTGGTTGCTGTGTCCTCGTTTTCCTGTAAGTTTCGGAGCCACCTCATCTCTTGGTGCCTGAAGGTTACGCAGGAGAGCAACAGCACCACTCAGCACCCTCTTGTCTGGGTGAAGTGAAGCCTGCCCTTGTTCTGAAACTGGATGCTGCCTTTGCAACAAACCAGTACCATTTACTGCAGTGACAGCCCAAAGGAGCAGACTGTGCGTTCCCCGTTGCCCATAGAGGCAGTGGGGTGGCTGATCCAGCCCCCAACCCCGAAAGATCTTTAGGGAAAGTTCCAGGCTCAGTGAGTGATGTGATGAGGCCCAGGAGGAAGGGTGTTTGCTGAGAGAAGGCTCAGCCAACCTGAGCTTTGGCTAATCCCTAAACTTATGTTAGGCTAGGAGCTCCAGGAATGATTGCAAGCTGCTGTCCCTGCCACCCCTCAGGCTCCAGGAGAGGAGCTACTGCTGACCCCATCACGTGCTCTGCAGGCATGCATAAGCTACCCCTGCCACCAAGAACCCCAGGACAAGGGACCAGTTGCCTCATCTGCATACCCCCTATCAAGGGGAAGATGGCCAGCACATGCCAAGAAAAGAGGAGACAAGCATCCACACTAAACACAGCCCTCACACCAAATATATTAAACCCTCACCAGCTACACAGGGGCATTCCCACATTTAAATAGCCTTATAAGACCACAGTAGATGATTGTTTCTCCTAAACTCACAGAGTAAGAGAAATACAAGCAAAATGAACAAACAGAAGGGCCACTCCCAGTTGAAAGACCAAGAGAATTCCCCTGAAAGAACAATGAAACAGACCTCTTCAGACTAATAGACACCAATTTTGAAAAGGAGATAATGAAGATACTGAAGGAGTTAAGAAAAATGATTGACAGAAATGCAGAGGAACTGTAAAATGAAACTGGAAACTAAAAAGAGGAACCAAGGAAAATTAGAAAATTCATTTGCCAAGATGAAAGCTGAGCTAAAGGCAATGAATAGCAGGATGATTAGTGCAGAAGAACAAATAAGTGACCTGGAAGATAGAATATTGAAAGTCATCCATTCAGGACTGTAGACAGAAAGCCAAATTAAAAAAAAAAATTATATATATAAATTAACTTACTTACAAAACAGACTTATAGACTTAGAGAACAAATTATGGTTACCAGATGGCAAGGTGAAGGAAAGAGAGGTACTGGGAGTTTGAGACTGACATGTGCACACTGCTATATTTAAAATAGATAACCAACAAGGACCTACTGTATAGCACAGGGAACTCTGCTCAATATTCTGTAATAACCTAAATGGGAGAAGAATTTGAAAAATAATAGATACTTATATATGTATAATTGAATCACTTTGCTGTACACCTGAAACACAATATTGTTAAGCAATGATACTCCAATATAAAATAATTTTTTAAAATGAAATCAATATAAGACACCTATGGGATATAGTGTGCCAAACTATACATAAGAGGCATTCCAGTAGGTGAAGAAAGAGAAACGGGTATTCAAAATGTATTTGAAGAAATTATGGCTAAAAACTTCCCAAAGAAGAAAACATATCCAGACACAGGAAGCACAGAGGGTCCCAAACAAGATAAGCCAAAACAGACCTACACCCAGACATTATAATAAAAATAGCAAATGTTAAAGAGAGGATGCTAAAGGCAGAAGAGAAGAAGAGTTAATTACAAGGAAACCCCCATATAAGGCTGTTAAGCTGGTTTCTCTACAGAAACATTTGCAGGCCAGAAAGGGAGTGGCAAGATACATTCAAAGCCCTGAAAGGGAAAAATCTACAGCCTAAGACACTCTACCTAGCAAGATTATAATTTAGAATAGAAGGAGAGAGAGAATTTCTTGGACAAGCAAAAACTAAAAGAATACAGCAATACGTCAGTTGTCAGTCATGTCTGACTCATTGCGACCCCATGGAATACAGCACGCCAGGCCTCCCTGTCCATCACCAACTCCCAGAGCCTACTCAAACTCATGTCCATTGAGTCGGTGATGCCATCCAGCCATCTCATCCTCTGTCGTCCCCTTCTCCTCCCACCTTCAATCTTTCCCACCATCAGGGTCTTTTCCAATGAATCAGTCCTTCCCATCAGGTGGCCAAAGTATTGGAATTTCAGCTTTAGCATCAGTCCTTCCAATGAATATTCAGGACTAGTTTCCTTTAGGATGGACTGTTGGGATCTCCTTGCAGTCCAAGGGACTCTCAAGAGTCTTCTCCAACACCACAGTTCAAAAGCATCAATTCTTCGGTGCTCAGCTTTCTTTATTGTCCAGCTTTCACATCCACACATGACTACTGGAAAAACCATAGCTTTGACTAGACGGACCTTTGTTGGCAAAGTAATGTCTCTGTTTTTTAATATGTTGCTTAGGTTGGTAATAGCTTTTCTTCCAAGGAACAAGCGTCTTTTCATTTCATGGCTGCAGTCACTATTTGCAGTGATTTTGGAGCCCCCCAAAATAAAGCTTCTCACTGTTCCATTGTTTCCCCATCTATTTGCCATGAAGTGATGGGACAGCAATACTAAACCTATCCTAAAAGAAATATTGAAAGTGTTTCTCTAAATAGAAAAGAAGTAAGCATCTATTAGGAAGAGAAAATCACAATTGGAAAGCAAGTCACCTGAATAACCCAGAGTGTGCTAAGTTGCTTCAGTAGTGCCCACCAGGCTCCCCTGTCCATGCAATTCTCCAGGTAAGAGTACTGAAGTGGGCTGCCATGCCCTCCCCTCCAGGGGATCTTCCCACCCAGAGACCCATCCCGCATCGCTTATGTCTCCTGCATTGGCAGGCAGATTCCTTACCACTAGTGCCATCTGGGAAGCCCAAATAAGCCAGTACACAGATTAAAAAAAAATATATGCGAAAGTGATGATAACCACAATGAACAGCAAAAAGATGAATGTGAAGATGTAAAACAGGACATCAGAGTCATAAAGTGCAGGAGAGGAGAGTAAGAAAATGTAGATTTTTTTTTCACTTCCCAGAATGTGTTTGAGCTTATGCGACTACCAAGTAGATATAGGAAGGGGTTCACATGCCTGAAAAAGTAACCAGAAATCAAAAACACACAGTAGATTCAGAAAATAACCAAAAAGAGGGGAACATAAGTATACTACTAAAGAAAATCATCAAGCCACAAAAGGAAAAATAAAGGGACAAAAAAAGAAATACAAAATCAAGGGGAAAACAAGGTTTAACATTGCAATAAATACATATCTATCAATAGTTAACCTTATATGTCAATGGACTAAATGGTCCAATCAAAAGACATGAGTGGTGGATTGGATAAAAAAGAAACCAGTCGACAAGACTCACTTTAGGGCAGAGGGCGCACATAGATTGAAAGTGAGGGGATGGAAAAAGTTATTTCATGCGAACAGAAATGACAAGAAAGCAGGGGTTGCGATACTTAAACAAAATAGACTTTAAAACAAAGATCCTAAAGATAAAGGACACTATCGAGTGATAAAAGGGTCAATGCAAGAAGAGGATTTTACACTTATCAACATATATGTACCCAGTATAGGAGCACTCAGTTACATAAAACAGATACTAGCAGACATAAAGGGAGAAATTGACAGGACTACTGTAACAGTAGGAGATTTTTACACCCCACTCACATCAATGGGCAGATCTTCTAGACTGAAAGTCAGTGGTGTAACAGAGATCTCAAATGATACAATAGAACAGTTAGACTTAAATGATATATTCAGGACATTACATCCAAAAAAACCCCAGAATACATATTCAAGTGCACATGGAACATTCTCTAGGATTAACTACATATTAGGGCAGAAAACAAGCCTCAACAAATTTAAAATTATAGAAATTATCTCAAGCACTTTTCTAACAATGACATGAAACTAAAAACTAACCACAGGAAAAGAAATGAGAAAATAGTGATTACCTGGAGACTAGTAATATATGTCACTAAAATATCAGTGATCAGTGATGAAATCAAAGGAAATTTTAAAATACCTTGAAACAAGTGACAATAAAAACACAACCACAAAATTTATGAGTTGCAGTAAAAGCAGTTCTTAGAGGGAAGTTCACAGTGATACAGGCTTTCCTCAAAAAAACAAGAAAAGTCTCAAGCAACCTAACCTACAACCTAAAAGAATTAGAGAATGGACAAATAAAACCTAAAGTCAGCAGAAGGAAGGAAATAATACAGATCAGAGAGGAAATAAATAGAGACTTTAAAAGCAATAGAAAAAAACTGAAAAATAAATCCAAGAGCTAGTTCTTTGAAAGGGTAAATAAGATTGACAAACCTCTCACCACATTTGCTGAGAAGAAATGAGAGCCCAAATAAACAAAATAAGAAATGAAAAGAGGACATAAACAACCAGTACCACAGATAGACAAAGAACCATAAGGGAATGCTATGAATAACTATTAAACAATAATATGCCAACAAATTGGACAGCCTAGAAGAAATGGAGAAGTTTCTACAGCCCACCAAAACTGAATCAAGAAGAAATAGGTAATTTGAACAGACCAATCATGAAGTGAAATAGAATCTGTAATTTTAAAACTCCCTACAAACAAAAGTCTGGGACCAGATGGCTTCACAGATGAAGTCGACCAAACACACAAAGAAGAACCTATACTGAACCTTCTCAAATCCTTCCAAAAATTGAAGAGGGAAAACTCCCAAAGACACTCTAGAAGCCACCATCACCCTGATACCAATACCAGACAAAGAGAACCAAAAGAGAAAATTTCAGGCCGATATCTTTGATGAATATAGATTGAAAAATTCTCAACAAAATATTATCAAACTGAATCCAATAACACATAAAAAAGATCATACACCATGACCAAGTAGAATTCAACCCAAGTTCACAAATTTGCTTCAACATACACAAATCAATGTGCTATACCATAGACAAAAGAAAAGATAAAACCTACATGATTATCTCAACAGATGCATAAAAAGCACCTGACAAAATTCAGCATCCATTAATGATAAAACTCTTATCAAAGTGGGTACAGATGGAACATATCTAAACATAACAAAAGCTATTTATGACAAACACACAGCCAATACAATATTTAACAGTGAAAAGCTGAAAGTCTTCCCACTAGTCTTAGCCTCAGCTATCAGGAAAAAGAAATAAAAGTTCCAAATTGGAAGGGAAGAGGTAAAATTGTCATTATATGCAGAAGACATGATACAATATAGAGAAAACCCTAAAGACGCCACATAAAAACTACTAGAACTGAAATGAATTCAGCAAGGTAGCAGGATACAAGATTAACATATGGAAATCAGTTGCATTTCTTTAACAATGAAATATCAGAAAGAGAATGTTAAAAAAAAAACCTTTTAAAATCACACCCCCCAAAAGTAAACTGCTTAGGAATAAACCTGAGAAAGGAGGTGAAAGATGTACATGTTGAAAACCATGAAACATTAATAAAGGAAACTTAAGATGATTCAAAGAAATGGAAAGAGATCTCATGCTCTTGGATTAGAATTAGTATTGTTAAAATGACCGTACTACCCAAGCAATCTGCAGATTTAATGTGAGCCCTATCAAGTTAACCATGACATTTTTCACAGAACTAGAACAAATAATCCTAAAATTTATATGAAACCATAAAAGACACAGAATTGCTAGAGCAACCCTAAAGAAAAAGAATAAAATAGGAGGCATAACCTCCCAGACAAAGCCACAGTAACCAAAACAGCATAATATTGATACAAAAACAGACATACTGACCAAGAGAACAGAATAGGAAGCCCAGAAATAAACCCAGATACCCACAGTCAGTCTTCAACAAAGGCAAGACTATATGATGGGAAAAGACAATCTCTTCAACTAATCGTGTTGAGAAAGTTGAACAGCCACATGTAAATCAGTGACGTTAGAACAGTCTCACCAGATACAGAAATAAACTCAAATGGCTGAAAGACTTAAACATAAGACATGACACCATAAAACTCCTGGAAGATATCATAGGCAAGACATTTTCTCACATAAATCTTATGATGTTTTCTTAGGTCAGTCTCCAAAGGCAATAGAGACAAAAATAAACAAATGAGATCTGACCAAACTTATAAGCTTTTGTACAGCAAAGGAAACCGTGAGCAAAACAAAAGACAACCTACAGAATGGGACAAAATATTTGCAAATGATGCAACTGACAAAGGCTTAATTTTCAAATATACAAACAATTCATACAATTCAACAGCAGCAACAAAAATAACCATTAAAAAAAAAAGGGTTCAGAAGACCTAGACAGACATTTATCCAAAGAGGAAATGCATATGGGCCAATAGGCACATGAAAAGATGCTCAACATCTCTAATTACTAGAGAAATGCAAACAAAACTACTGTGAGGTACCACTTCATACCAGTCAAAATGGCCATCATTAAAAACTCTACAGGGACGTCCCTGGTGGCCCAGTGGTTAAGACTCCATGCTCCCAATGCAAGGGGCACTGGATTGATCCCTCATTAGGGAACTAAGATCCCACATGCTGTATGGTTCAGTCAAAGATAAATGTAACCCCACCCCTAAACCAAAAAACTGCAAATAACAAATACTGGAGAGGATGTGGAGAAAAGGGGACCTCCTACTCTGTTGGTAGGAATTTTCGTTGGTACAACCACTATGGAAAACGGAATGGAGGCTCATCAGAAAACTGAAAACAGAGCTACCATAGGATCCAGCAATCCCACTTCTGAGCATATATCCAGACAAACCTCTCATTAAAAACATAACGTGCATCCTGTATGCACAGCAGCACAATTCGCAGTAACCAAGACATGGAAGCAACCTCAATGGACATTGACAGAGCAATGGATAGAGAAGATGTGGTGTGTATACACAACGGAATACGGCTCAGCCATAAAAAGGACGAAATAACGGCATCTGCAGCAACATGGATGCAACTAGAGATTGTCATACGAACTGAAGTACGTCAGAAAGAGAAAGGCAAACACCGCATCGCATCACTTATACGTGGACTCTAAAATATGACACACAACAGAAACAGACTCGTAAAGAGAGAGGAGAGATCTGTGGCTGCCCCAGGAGAGGGGGCTGTGCAGGGGTGGAGAGGGGGCTGTGCAGGGGTGGAGTGGGAGGCTAGGATCAGCAGATGTCAGCTGTAATATACAGACAAGGTCCTACTGTGCAGCACAGAGAACTATATTCAATATCCTTTGACAGACCGTAATGGGAAACGATGTCAAAAAAGGATGTTTAAATATGTAAAAATCAATTTGCTGCATAGAAATTAAGATGACATTATAAATCAAGTGTACTTCAATTTTAAAAAATAGCATTAAAAGAACCCAAAATGTATGTGCGGCTACCTCCCATATTCTGAGAGGAAGAAAACTAGCAGTTCCTGGCAATTCCTTTCGTATTCATTACTTAAGACAGCCTGGAAACATGCCATTAATATCCTCAGCAAATGTGGAAGCCAGGGCTCAGAGACTAAGTAACTTGGCCCAGGTCACCCAGCTTGTTCAAGTGGGTGAGCTGGGGCTTGGATTTTGGTCCAGGTGACTCTGAAGTCATCTTGCCTCCTTGTGAATAAGCCCTTTAACAAAAAAATTTATTGCTGAAAGTAACTGTACAGGTCACCTGGTCCAGTGGTTTCTGAAATGCAGGTAGGCTGGCCCTGTCTCTTGGAGATCCTGCAAAAGAGGCAGGATGGGAAGGATGGATCTGCTGTTGACAGAAAAACACTGACTGCCGCCGTCTAAGGGAAAAGCAGAGATCCTATCAGTGGAGGCTAATGGAAACCTTGCTCTGCTCTCAGGCTCTATGGGTTAGAAAAGTGAGAGTCGCTCAGTCCTGTCTGACTCTTTGTGACCCCCATGGACTATACAGTCCATGAAATTCTCCAGGCCAGAATACTGGAATGGATAGCCTTTCCCTTCTCCAGGGGATCTTCTCAACCCAGGGATCGAACCCAGGTCTCCCGCATTGCAGGTGGACTCTTTACCAGCTGAGACACAAGGGAAGCCCCTATGGGTTAGAAGGAAAGGAGTAAACTGGTAGGGTGGGAACCACACCAAATCACTGGACTCTGGTCAAGAGAAGGCACACTGAGGGACTTCCCTGGTGGTCCAGTGGCTAAGACTCGTCCTTCCAGTGCAGGGGGCCTGAGTTCGATCCCTGGTCAGGGAACTAGATTCCACATGCTGCACAATATTGAAGACTGAAGATCCCACATCCTGCAACTAAGATCTGGCGCAACTCTAGACTGACTGCACGACTCTCGGCAAGCTCCTTCACCTCTCTGGGCTTCAGGTTACTCATCTATCAAGTGGAATAACAACTGGAGCTCCTTACTAGGTCACCACACTTTCAAATTGTGGCACTGCAGAAGACTCTTGAGAGTCCCTTGGACTGCAAGGAGATCAAACCAGTCAATTCTAAGAGAAATCAACCCCGAATACTCACTGGAAGGACTGAGGCTGAAGCTCCAATACTTTGGCCACCTGATACAAATAGCTGACTCATTAAAAAATACCCTCTTTCTGGGAAAGATTGAGGCCAGTAGAAGGGGGCAAGTGAGGATGAGATGGCTGGATGGCATCACCGACTCAATGGACATGAGTTTGAGTAAACTCTAGGACATAGTGAATGACTGGGAAGCCTGGCATGCTTCATTCCACGGGGTCTCATGGAGTCAGATACAATCTAGCGACTGAACAGCAACTAGGTTATCATGAAATAAAATAAGAGAATACATAAAATGCTCTGAATAATGGCTAGTGTTTAGTAAGTACTTAGTCAAAATTAGTGACTAGTATTAGTGACATGTTTCTTTATTAAAATTTATGGATTTAAAAAAATGTTTGCAATATTATAATAAAGAGACTTTACCCTGAAAAAAAAATGATTTGGCACAAATAAATAAATACTAAAAAAGAGAGACAGAAGGCATTTTGAAGCTTCTGTCTGTGCTTGTGCTGCTACGAGACATTTTGTTTAACGTGAAATATGCAAAGGTTGGCCTAGACCTTTGGGGCCTGATGTATGTTGTGGGGAAAAAAACTACTTTGCTGGAGAAATGAACAGAACTTTGGGGGGATCAGCCGTCCCTACTTGGGAGCAGAAGAATGAGGCTGCAGACATTTGGGACCTGAGAAGAGGAATTCCCAGAGGGCTGACTGATCAGGGTGACAGTTAAGAACAGAGCAGAATTGTTGGGCTGTTCTGGAAGGTTCCTCTCTTACTGCCATAGCTAGGGACACTGTCCAGTTTAAAGAAAGGGGGAATCCCTCGGGCTTCACTTGGGGCTGGCGTTGGGAGGAGAGAAGAGGACGGACTGAGAGAGAAAATGCAATAGACGCTAGAGCTTGGAGCAAAAGAGCCCAGAAGCGACCTAAGTCCATGAGAACCCCCTAAATTACTGGGGGGCAGGGGTGCTTCCCGTTACCCTTGTACTTAGAAACTTGTTTCTTATAAAGTGAGAGATCCTCAGGGATATGCAGGGAACAGATACCATAACAGACACTTGGCTACAAACAGACTCCAGGAGGAGCCCCCAGATCTTTTGGTTCAGCTGGTTTGGAGGTGTGCTCAGGAAACAGTACTCCTGGGTTGGGAGTTACTAGTTTATTATGACTATTACATCCGAGGTAACTCCCAGGGAGTTTCATGACCTGCCTGAGGCATCATGAAGCTCTTCTGTAGCAGATTTGAGGGTAGAAGCAAATTCTCTTGTTCCAGCAGAGCTTGTAAGTCCCACAAGTACGCACTTCCTCCCCGAAAGACACCCAGCTCTGTGCTTTGCATGGACAAACAGGGCTTGAAGGAGCTATCTTAGTTTTCTGTGACCATTCCTTGGATGAACACGCCCCTGTAAGGCCTAAGATAGTACAGGTGAGCCTTGGTTCTGCTTCCGCGGACCTGAACATCTGTATCTTCTGGGTACCAGGGGGCCCTCCGCATGCTGTGGCCTAATGTCAGCTTCTGAGCCACCTCACAGTCTTTCCAGAACTGCTGACCCAGCCAGTGGAGGCAGACGGGGAGCACTTTTCTGGACAGTACATCACTTTTTTTTCCCCCTATGCCTTTCTAGATCCACATAGCCCAACGGATCAAATGGCCTCTTTTGTTCCCAAAGCAAATTCATCCGGAGTAAGCACTTTTGACATTCAAATATACACGGTCTAAGCAGTTGCCAGCTACAATCACCCATTCATTGCACGCCTTTCTGTCCATTGTCTTGTGTTTCACAGGCAAAATGACCTTTCAGCATTTCCAGCTGCAGTCCCAGGGTGCAACTGTCTGTGGGTGCGCTGGCCCAGAAAAACCTCAAAAGCTGGGAGGACTTTCCTGCTGGGTCACCAGCCTCCTTCTCCCTCCCATCCTTCTCCAAGCCGCTCCCAGAGAAACTCCCTGGATGGACCATCAGGCCCATTCTCTGCAGCAAACTGTCTGTCGTCTCCTACTATGGACAGCAGAAAACCCACCCTTCCCCAGTGACCTGATCTGGATCTTGTACTGTCCCTGCCTGAGTGGGCACTTCCCAAAGCGAAAAAAAAAGACAGACCTTTCCAGCCAAGAAAACAGATGCTGGCCGCTGCTTTCACTGGCCGTCACCCTCCACGGGCCTCTGGATTCTTTTCAGAGACACCCAATGACACTTTGTGACACTGGTTTCCTTTGTCTGTTCCCCAACCTGACTGCCCGCTGCCTGACAACTCCATGTTGTGTTTATGTCTTCCTACCTAGCAAGGTCTGGAGTCAATGGTTCATCGAACTAACAAGGGAAGGAATGGATTCCATCCCCTCTGGCAGGATTGATTCCCTGGGGTGAGGTTGGGGCTCTAGCCCCTGCATTTAGAGACCAGCCCTAGAAATGGCCCTTGGAGATCAGGCTCGATCCCTGGATCAGGAAGATTCCCTGGAGAAGGGAATGGCAACCCACTCTAGTATTCCTCCCTGGAGAATTCTATGGACAGAAGAGCCTGGTGGGCTACAGTCCATGGGGTGGCAAAGAGTCAGACATGACTAATGACTACTTTCACTTTTCACTTTCCTATAAACAGCACTAGTCACAACCAAAGGCAACAAGTTGCCTTATCTTTGAGTGCCCAGGCTTCCCCTTGAATAGGGTGCTGGACCAAGCTTTCCTGGCCTCTGGCGTTCCCATGGGGGTAACGTCACCATTGCTGGAACCAAGCCCCTGGGGGCCGTTCACTCACTGGGCTCCATGTTGCTGGGATCTTGATCTTTTACAATTTGAGTGGTTCAGTTCAGTTGCTCAGTCATGTCCGACTCTTTGCGACCCCATGAATCACAGCACGCCAGGCCTCCCTGTCCATCACCATCTCCTGGAGTTCACTCAGACTCGCATCCATCGAGTCCGTGATGCCATCCAGCCATCTCATCCTCTGCCGTCCCCTTTTCCTCCTGCCCCCAACCCCTCCCAGCATCAGAGTCTTTTCCAATGAGTCAACTATTTGAGCAGTTAGTGCTTTTGTTTTCTGCATAACCAAGTCTTCACGTCTCCATCCCTTGCTGATGGGCTTTGTCTTCAGCTGCTTGGGCTGCCATCAGAGTCCCACCGTCTTGGTGGCTTAAACAACAGAAAGTGTGTGTCTCACAGTCTGGAGGCCAGAAGTTTGAGATCAAGGTGTCGGCAGAGTGGACCTTCTGAGGTCTCCCGCCCTTCCAGGAGACGGCCGTCTTCCCCTCCATCTTCACAGGGGCTTCTCTGTGTGTGTCTGGGTTCTGTTGCTGTTGTTCAGTCGCTCAGTTGTGTCCGTCTCTTTGCAAGCCTGGGGACTGCAGCACGCCGGGCTTCCCTGTACTTCATCAACTGCCAGAGTTTGCTCAAACTCACACCCATTGAGTCAGTGATGCCATCCAACCATCTCATTCTCTGTCACCCCCTTCTCCTCTTGCCCTCAATCTTCCCCAGCATCCGGGTTTTTTCCCAGTGAGTTGGCTCATTGCAATCAGGTGGCCAAAATATTGGAGCTTCCGCTTCAGCATCGGTCTGTGTTCTAATCTCCTCGTAAAAGGACAACAATCATATTGGATTAGAGCCCAGCCACAATAACTTCAACTTAACTATTAATATGTCTTTAAGGACCCTATGAAAGTGAAAGTGGAGAGTTAAAGAAGTTGGCTTAAAGCTTAACCTTTAGAAAACGAAGATCATGGCATCTGGTCCCATCACTTCATGGGAAATAGATGGGGAAACAGTGGAAACAGTGTCAGACTTTATTTTGGGGGGCTCCAGAATCAGTGCAGATGGTGACTGAAGCCATGAAATTAAAAGACGCTTACTCCTTGGAAGAAAAGTTATGACCAGCCTAGATAGCATATTCAAAAGCAGAGACATTACTTTGCCAACAAAGGTCCGTCTCGTTAAGGCTATGGTTTTTCCTGTGGTCATGTATGGATGTGAGAGTTGGACTGTGAAGAGGGCTGAGCGCTGATTGCTTTTGAACTGTGGTGTTGGAGAAGACTCTTGGGAGTCCCTTGGACTGCAAGGAGTTCCAACCAGTCCATTCTGAAGGAGATCAGCCCTGGGATTTCTTTGGAAGGAATGATGCTAAAGCTGAAACTCCAGTACTTTGGCCACCTCATGCGAAGAGTTGACTCACTGGAAAAGACTCTGATGCTGGGAGGGATTAGGGACAGGAGGAGAATGGGACGACAGAGGATGAGATGGCTGGATGGCATCACAGACTCAATGGACATGAGTCTGAGTGAACTCCAGGAGATGGTGATGGACAGGGAGGCCTGGCGTGCTGCGATTCATGGGGTCACAAAGAGTTGGACATGACTGAGAGACTGAACTGAAGGACCCTATTTCCAAATACACTGTTACATTCTGAGGTACTGGGGTTAGACTTTACTTAAGAATTTGGGGAGGCCACTGAACTGAACTGAACTGCAGGGTCTGGCAGTTCTTTGTCCACATTCTCATCAGACTTGGTGTTACCAGACTTTTGTGGCAATCTGATCATTGTGAAAAAAATATTCTCCCTGCTGGGTCTGTCCTCCACACTCCTGTTCCAGTCCCTGGAGGCGGCCACTATTATCTTCTGTACACAGCCCTTCAGAGGAACATCTGACTTTTTAGAAACATCTGAACATATCTCACATATCTCCATGTTATTACAGAAACTTCTTAAAAGTTGTTTTAAATGGCTGCATACTCTTCTGTGGGTGAATGTGTCATAGTTTTGAAAAACAGCCTAATTGTTGGCCATTGGTTGTTGCTTTCTTAAAAATACTCCTCCCAGAATTTTTAAAATTCATAAAATGAATAAAGCAGCCATAAATCCCAGAACCTGCTGACACTTTATTATATTCCTATTTTCTTCTGTAGTTATAAAATGCTTTTCTTATTCTTCTCCTTATAGGCACTGATTTGTACAAAAGCCTAAGACTTCTTATGGAGCTTGGAATTCTGTGTGTTATTTAACTTTACAATGTGAGCAGGTCTATAAGCCGCTAAATCCTCCATGCCTTCCTCCTCTGCTCCAGTAAACACTTTGAGGAATGAAAACCAGTGAGGCCACAATGGGGGTGGGCTTGAACTTGGCTCATAATTTTCTAAAAGGTAAATTAATTACTAACTGAACTCTTAATTATTATTAGTCTGAAATTACTTTGACTTACCCCACAGCTCATCAGCCCACGGAGGCTGAGGCCAACTTCTCTGAGACTTTTAACCCACCGCCTGCCAAGTGACCCCCACTGAGCTCCTCAGTAAGTAGGATGTGTTTGTGGAGGAAATATGGGCCTTTAAAGCAAAACAACTTTCTTGTTCTACAAAGTGGAACCGTCTTCTGAACACTACCAAACAGAAAGGATTTTTTTTTTTTTAATGAAATGAGTTCACTGCTTTCTCAGGGTGGCCAGACATGAACTACTATTAGTGAGGATTTGTTGCTGCTGAGTCACTAAATTGTGTCCAACTCTTTTGCGACCCCATTGACTGGAACCTGCCAGGCTCCTCTGTCCACGGGATTTTCCAGGCAAGAACACTGGAGTGGCTTGCCATTCCTGTCTCCAGGGGATCTTCCCAACTCAAGGATCTAACCTGTGTCCCCTGCCTTAGCAGGCAGATTTTTTTTTCTGCTGAGCCACCAGGGAAGCCCCCATTAGTGAAGATTATTCATCTCAATTTCAGCTTTAAAAAGGAGATTAGGAGAAAGAGTCTCAGTAGTGAGCACTAATAAAGTACACAAAATTTGAAACATGATGGGACCTTTAAAAAATCTGCAATCTGCAAGCACTTTTTGCACCAATAAATTTCATATGAATAATAAAGTATTTAAAATAAACTTAAGGATTGTCAATGCTCAGTATAGCTGAAGTGGAAATTGTGAGCCTGGTTAACATATTTGTGGTCTTTTTAAAACTTTTAAAAACTTGAAATAATGATTTGCAAACTGGAGTCTAATTATATAGGAGACAAAAAAAACCCCAGTGAACACAGGACAAGTCTGATCTGAATTATGAGTGTGCTGTATGACTAGATGACACAAACTCACTAGGCATTGGAACTTCAGTCCCAGTAAGGGAAAGTAGAGGGAATATTTCAGGAAGGAAGCACAATTTAAAACCCCAAGGTGCCATCTTTTGGGTGTTGCTAAATCACTGTTTCCGTGAGTCCAAAGGACTGAGGCTGGTAGAGTTACAAAAAAAGTGCTGATGAGAGCCTTGCAGCTGAGCAGAGGAAGGGCTTGGTGCAAGGTCCCCAGCCCTGGAGCAGCCTGGGAACCTCCTGAGAGGGTGACTTCTTGGTTAAAGATTCCCAGCATTAGCCCATTCAGTCTCAGGCCTTAATTAACATCTACATTTTTTTCAGACTCTTTCACAGTAGATTTAAGAGAAAACAAGGAAGCAGCCAAAGGTATTAGAAATGACAGAGCTTCTTTCAATTACAAGAGAGAAATCATCTGAGTCCAAAAGATCAAAAATTCTTGAATGTGGATGGCTTCTCTGAAGTGGGGTGAAGTAGTGACATCTTGTGGACAGTTAAGGTAATTGCAAGCAACTCAGACAAAATTCAAGCGTTCGTTCATCTGGTCTTCAGTTCCTTAAGGTTCATTCATACATTCTTTCACTCACTGTGTGAATACATAGCAATTTCCACTTTAACCTCTGATGTTCCTTTTAAGTAGTAAATGACAATCTTTCAGAGTAAAGGTCAGATTTTTAATGACTCTTCCAGTAGGGTCAAACACTACCCTGACTTCTCCTTGTCTTAAACAAAAGCAAGAGGATGTATGGACTCAAAGAAGCTTAGATGTTGTGGGCACATAGCTTTAAGACATGTTTCTGCTTTTTATTTGCTGTGTGAACGTGGAATGAGTGGGCCAACTCAGGACTTTTCCTCTTACGTAGAGTACCAGTCAGATTGTGGAGGTTAAACATGAGTTCAGTCATAATGTCAATTATTAAGCTAGCTGATTTCTGAAATGATGATATAGTGGAAATAAGTTATTGGGACATAGGGCTCTCTAAGCTCTTTGGATGTCAAATTTCTCATCTGTACAAGATGAGTGTTAAGCGAACCGATTAGGAAGATTGCTTCTAAGGGTCTACAATTTGGTATTTTCCTTTACACCCTAATGAGTCCCTGTTTTGAGGATTAAGCTCTCCAGCCTGTGGTTGTGCTGGTCGGGCCTAACTTATTTTTGGCCTATAACTTGGAAGTGTTTTGTTCCCTGGATAAGTGCTAGGTGGCCAGTTTTAAAAGGAAAATATTAATAGAAGCATTTTATACATTCCCTCTCATCACTGATGTTCCAGTATCATAGTGAGGGCAGTCAGGCAAGTTTCTTAATTTAGAAAGAAACAGGTAAATATTTTGGCCAGCATTTAAATCTCCTCTGTGTGTCCGATAGACATGTTCCCACAGGTACGTCAGGGGCACCTGCCCCTCTGGCCCAGGATTACTAGGCCAAGCAATGCAGCACATGGATCTTTCTTTCTAGGTCTCCCTTCCCTCCTCATTTGTTTCTCAACATTACAAGGCACTTGGATAAAATTCCCAAATCAAGTTTATGCCTCACTGTCAGAGGGAAAAATATCAGGAAGCAACATAAATTTGGGGCCAATTTGTTCTTTCCTTCCCCCAGCTCTTTCCCACTTTTTCTTTCTTGCAATTAGTTTTCTAAACATTACCAGAATACTTTCAGTCCCTCATGAGAAGAGACAACAATCCCATTTTACTTCATGTATTATTTGTAATTGACAGTTCATAAAAACCCATTCCCATACATTCTCTCTCCTTTGCTTCCCAAACCAAGAATGTGAGGTTACTGGAATGAGTTGTTAGTATCCATTTTTAAGTTAGGAACCTGAGATCTGAAAAAACTGAGTGACCTCCCTTTGGCAAACATTCAGTGAGTGATGGGGTTGGCACTGGAACCCTGGGCCGTCCTCCTGGGCTTAGGTCTGGAGTCACCAAACTGTGTCGGTTCATTTCACAAATGAAACTTCTTGTGCTATTAGCTTGAATTAACTGTCGCTAGAATTTGTTTTTGAAACCTTGTTAATTTCCAAATCAGGATGATCCCTTTAGAAAGGCAGAAAGGCCACAGATGGCCTGGGGGTGTGTCTACCCAGAAGCAGACCTTCCTTGAGCTGGGGATGTCACGTTGAGCAAGAGTAGTTCGTTTCGGAAGTGATACCAGGAAGGATTTGGAATGGGGAAGTGAGAGAGGGGAGGGACGGAATCTAATATCAGCAGCACTCATTAGTGGATGAGCACTGTGGGCACCTGGAGCTCAGTCTGCTGGGGACCCTGGAGACAGTGGACAACATACCCCAGAGTTCTCCTACCCAAGAACAAGGAGATTGAAGTATTGACGGACTAACTCGTTTGTCATTGGGACCACTCCCCAGCCGCATGGCAGGGCCTGCAAACTGGCCAGACATGCCCAGCAGGAAGTCCCCAGCAGAGACGCAGGGAGATTGCAGCAAGCAGCTGCTGCACTCCCAGGAAAGGTGAGTTTGAGAGCACGCGGGTGGGCATTGGCCATGCCCCTGTCAATTTCACTGGCTCTTCCCGTATCTGGTGACAGGACCGTGAGTCACACGTTTGGCACCGTGCAATGTGGTAAGGGAAACACAAAGTACATTTAAAGATCTAGAATCTCTACCTATCACAACAGACGAATTTGAAACACACACTTGAAACAACACCGGAAGATACTTATTCAGTTCAGTTCAGTCTCTCAGTCGTGTACTTATTCAGTTCAGTTCATATTTACTAGCAAGTGTCAAAATGAATAAATGGAGATCGAATACTGTACGAATTCAGAGAAAGGAGAGATTGGAAAATCCTGCTGAAGGGCTTGGATTTGGGTAGAGACTGAAGGTGTGATCAAAGGGAAAGCACAGGCAGGCATGCACCTATTTCTCCTCTGTCCTCTAGATAACAGGAAGCTGAAAGCCTCTCACCCCATTTTTATTAAATGACTATATGGATATAGCTTAAAAGGAAAGAAATCGTTTAGAGACTTATGATCCAATGTAAATAAAAGTAGTTCCAATACTTTAAAAAATAAGTGATAAAATACAGGCTTGTATGTAGGCACTATTGCTACAACAGATGAGGGGAACACAGTGAAAACCATGCCTCAAGTCTGTAGCTTTAAATGAAAAGAACAAGATCTAAAAATAAATGACCTAAGAATTCATCTCAACAAGTCAGAATAAAAAAAGCTTAAATAGCAGTGTCCCCCATCCCCCAGAAAAAAAGTAGGAAGAAGGAAATGAAAGAGAGAGAAAAAAAGATGAAACAGAAAACAATCAAAAAAAGATAAGGGCTTCCCTGGTTTCTCAGTGGCGAAGAATTCACTCGCCAATGTAGGAGACATGAGTTCGATCCCTGGTCCATGAAGATCCCACACGCCATGGGGCAACTAAGCCACCACTGCTGAGACTGTGCTCTGGAGCCTGGGAGCCCCAACTCTGGAGCCTACGTGCTGCAGCTACTGTAGCCTGAACGCTCCAGAGCCTACGCTCTGTGGCAAGAGAAGCCAGCGTAGTGAGAAGCCCGTGCACAGCAAATAGGGAGCAGCCCCCACTCACGGCAACTACAGAAAAGCCCGCACAGCAAGAAAGACCCAGCACAGCCAAAAACAAGTGCACAAATAACTGTTTAAATGTCCCCATTACATAAAAAAGGTCGGTAAAGCTAAAAGTCGGTTCTGGGAAAGGACTGGTACCAATTCATACGCTCTCCCTTAGACTGGTTAAAAGAACAGGCAGAAAACGCAACTAATATGAGGAATCAAAAAGGAAACAACACTATAGATCTTGCTGTAAGGCTTTATGTGTCTTATGAACAGCTTTAAACGTATCTATTAAAGTCAACGTAAGTTAGATAAGACTGACACCTTCCTTATTACTAGTGGTGACTTTCCTCAATACATTATTAGTGGTGACTGACTAAACTGGGTCCAAGAAGAAACAGAAATATCAGAGCAATGCTGTAACTATTTGTCCAACTATTTGCGACCCCATGGACTATACAGTCCATGGGATTCTCCTGGCCAGAATACTGAAGTGGGTAGCCTATCCCTTCTCCAGGGGATCTTCCCAACCCAGGGATCAAACCCAGGTCTCCCACATTGCAGGAAGATTCTTTACCAGCTGAGCCACAAGGAAAACCCATATAATTAACAAGCTTCCCATAAAGAAAATTTATGCTCAGAATTCTCATTGCTGAATTTTACCAAACATTTAAAAAGGAGTTAGTGGTAAACTTTAAAAACTCTTTCAGAGATTAGGAAATGACAAAAAGGTAATTTCCAATCCCTAAATAATCTTGACACCAAACCGTAACAAACATTATAGGAAAAACTATAGTTGAATCCACTCAAAAATCTTTAACAAAATATTAATAGAGTGCATTGAACAATATATAAAAAGATAGTAAATCTTGCTCATATTGTTATATTTGAGAATGTTGATTTGATCCAGTATTCAATAACTAATCAGTGTGATTAACATGCTTAGAGAATAAAGGATAAAAAAAAAAACTGATCATTTTAACAGATGCATAAAAAGCAAATGGAAACATTCCATATCTACTCATGACTTTAAAAAGCCTTACAATGTCACACAAGTACAAAGGATCATTAGAGACTGCTATGAAAAGTATACGCCAACAAACTGGACAATCTAGAAGAAATGGATACATTCCTAGAAACATACAGCCTACCAAGACTCAGTCAGGAAGAAACAGAAAATCCGAACAAACTGATTACTGATTAAATCTCCTTACTAGTAATCAAAAACTTCCAACAAACAAAAGTCTAGGTCCTGATGGCTTTGCTGGCAAAATCTGCCAAACACCTAAAGAATTAATACCAATCCTTCTCAAAATCTTCCAGAAAATGGAAAAGGAGGGGACACTCCTAAATATATAAGACCGGCATTATCCTGATACCAAAAGCAGAAGGGAGGCTGACAAGAAAAATTACAGGCTAATATCCCTGATGAACATGGGTGCAAAAATCCGCAAAAAATATTAGCAAACCTAATTCAACAATACATTAAAAGAATTAGACATCACGATCAAATGTGATTTATCCCAGAGCTTCAAGGCAGGCTCAGCACCTGTAAATTAGTCAGTGTGAAATACCATGTTAACACAATGAAGGGTAAAACCCATGATCATTTCAGCAGGTGCAGAAAAAGCATTTGACAAAGTTTAACATGCATTTATGGTAAAAACTTTCAACAAACAGAGTTATAGAGGGAATGGACCTCCACATGATAAAGGCCATATATGATAAACCCACAGCTAACATCATACTTAATTGTGCAAGCTGAAAGCTTTCTTTTAACATCAGGAATAAGACAAAGATGCCCACTCCCCACTTTTATTAAACATTGTATTAGAAGTTCTAGCCAGAGCAATTAGGCAAGGAAAATAAATAAAATCATCCACTTTAGAAAGGCAGAAGTGAAACTGTCACTATTTGCAGATAACATGATATTATACACAGAAAAGTCTAAAGACTCCACCAAAAAAGCTCTTAGAACTAATAAACAAATTCAATAAAGTTGAAAGATACAAAATCAATGTACAAAAAAAGTTGTGTTTCTACACACTAATAATGAACTATCAGATAAGGAAATTAAGAAAACACCCCCATTTACAACTGCGTCAAAAAGAAGAAAATATAAGAGTAAATTTAACCAAGGAGATGAAAGACCTGTACACTGAAAATGCTAAGATATTAATGAAAGAAACTGAAGAAGACACAAATAAATGAAAAGATATTCTATACTCAAAGATGGAAAAGTTTAGCACTGTTAAAATGGCTATACTACCCAAAGCAATATGCAGATTCAATGCAAATTCCAATGGCATTTTTCATAGAAACAGAACAAATGGCCCTAAAATTCATATGGAATCACAAGAGACCCCCAAGAGCTAAAGCAATCTTGAGAATAAAGAACAAAGCTGGAGGCATCACACTTCATCATACTCATCAAAACAATATGCTATTGTCATATAAACAAACACACAGATCAAATGAAGCAGAATAGAGAGACCCTCAAGTAAACCTCTACATATATGGTCAAAAAATTTATAACAAAGAGCCCAAGAATAGGCAATGGGAAAAGAATTCTCTCTCCAATAAACGGTGTTGGGAAAAGTAGACAGTCACATGTAAAAGAATGAAATGGAATGAAGGATGAAGAATGAAAAGAATCTCTTATACCGCACACAGAAATTAACTCAAAATGCATTAAAGACTTGAATATAAGGTCTGAAACCATAAACTTCCAGAAGAAATTTTGAGGGTAAGCTCCTTGACATTGGCCTTGGTAAGGATCTTTTAGAGTTGACACCAAAAATAAAGACAAAAGCAAAAATAAACAAGTAAGACAACATTAAACCAAAATGCTTCTGCATAGCAAAGCAAATCATCAATCAAACAGAAAGGCAACCCATGGAATGGGAGAAAATATTGGCAAACCATATATCTGATAAAGGGTTAATATCCAAATATATAAAGAACAAGTTAACAGCATCAAAGTAAGCAATGTGAATTACAAAATGGGCAGAGGAATTAGACTTTTTTTTTTCAAAGAAGACATACAAATTGCCAACAGGTATGTAAAAATATGCTCAACATTACTAATCACCAGGGAAATGCAAAGCAAGAAAGATAGCAATGCAATATCACTTCTACCTGTTTGAATGTCACTTAAAAAAAAAATAGGAGATTGCAAGTGTTGACAAAAAAAAATGTCAAGAGAAGGGAATCCTTGTACATTCTTGGTAGAAATGCAAGTTGGCTCAGCCGCTATGGAAAACAGTATGGAGGTTTCTAAAAATCTTGAAAGTAGAGCTACCATCAGTTCAGTTCAGTCTCTCAGTTGTGTCTGACTCTTTGCAACCCCATGGACTACAGCACGCCAGGCCTCCCTGTCCATCACCAACTCCCAGAGTTTACCCAAACTCATGTCCATTAAGTCTGTGATGCCATCCAACCATCTCATCCTCTATTGTCCCCTTCTCCTCCTGCCTTCAGTCTTTCCCAGCATCAGGGTCTTTTCAAATGAGTCAGCTCTTCACAGCAGGTAGCCAAAGTACTGGAGTTTCAGCATCAACATTGGTCCTTCCAATGAACACTCAGGACTGATCTCCTTTAGGATGGACTGGTTGGATCTCCTTGCAGTCCAAGGGACTTTCAAGAGTCTTCTCCAACACCACAGTTCAAAAGCATCAATTCTTTGGTGCTCAGCTTCCTTCACAGTCCAACTCTCAAATCCATACATGCCCAATGGAAAAACCATAGCCTTGACTAGACGGACCTTTGTCAGCAAAGTAATGTCTCTGCTTTTGAACATGCTGTCTAGGTTGGTCATAACTTTCCTTCCAAGGAGTAAGTGGTCTTTTAATTTCATGCCTGCAGTGATCTTTTAATTTCATCTGCAGTGATTTTGGAGCCCCCCCAAAAAAAGTCAGCCACTGTTTCCCCATCTATTTGCCATGAAGTGATGGGACCAGATACCATGATCTTAGTTTTCTGAATGTTGAGTTTTAAGCCAGCTTTTTCATTCTCCTCTTTCATTTTCATCAAGAGGCTGTTTAGCTCTTCTTCACTTTCTGCCATAAGGGTGGTGTCATCTGCCTATCTGAGGTTATTGTTATTTCTCCCAGCAATCTTGATTCCAGCTTGTGCTTCATCCAGCCCAGCATTTCTCATGATGTACTCTGCATACAAGTTAAATAAGCAGGGTGAAAATATACAGCCTTGACGTACTCCTTTTCCTATTTGGAACCAGTCGTTGTTCCATGTCCAGAGCTACCATATAATCCAGCAATTCCACATTTGGGTATATAATTAAAGGAAATGAAATCACCATTCCAAAGAAATATCTGCACTTCCTTATTCACTGAAGCATTATTTCTAATAGTCAACACACGGAAACTACCTAAACGTTATTGACAGATGGATGGACAGAGAAAATGTGTGTGCATATATACATATGTATGCATATACACACATATCATGGAGTAGTATTCTGTCAGAAAAGAAAAGTAAATCTTCCTATTTGTGACCAGATGAATTTGGGGGCATTATGCTAAGTAGTGAAATAAGTCAGGCAGAGAAAAACAAATATTATGTGAGCTTGCTTATATGTAGAATCGAAAAAGGAACAACAATAACAAACTTATAGAAACAAAGAACAGATTGGTGGTTGCCAGAGGTGGGAGATGAGAAGTGAGGAAACGGGTGAAGGGTAGTCAAAAGGCACAAACTCCTTAAGTAAGATAAGTAAGTTCTGGGTATGCAGAGTGCAACATGGTGACTAATTATTAACATTGCTTTTTATATTTGAAAGTTGCTAAGAGAGTGAATCTTAAAAGTTCTCATCACAAGAAAAATAGCTATAAATATGTAAGGAGATGGATGTTTACTAGATTTGTGATAATCATTTGACAATGAACACAGATAATTATGTTATACATCTTAAATAAGGTGTTATGATGTTCATCAGCAGATGAATGGATAAGAAAGCTGTGGTACATATACACAATGGAGTATTACTCAGCCATTAAAAAGAATAAATTTGAATCAGTTCTAATGAGATGGATGAAACTGGAGCCGATTATACAGAGTGAAGTAAGCCAGAAAGAAAAACACCAATACACTATACTGACACATATATACGGAATTTAGAAAGATGGTAATGATGACCCTGTATGTGAGACAGCAAAAGAGACACAGATGTATAGAATGGACTTTTGGACTCTGAGGGACAGGGAGAGGGTGGGATGATTTGGGAGAATGGCACTGAAACATGTATACTATCATGTAGAAACGAAGTGCCAGTCTATGTTTGATACAGGATACAGAATGCTTGGGGCTGGTGCACGGGGATGATCCAGAGAGATGACATGGGGTGGGAGGTGGGAGGGGGATTCAGGATTGGGAGCTCGTATACGCCCATGGCAGATCCATGTCAATGTATGGCAAAACCAATACAGTATTGTAAAGTAAAATAAAGTAAAAATAAAATTAAAAAAGAATAAAACTAGAATAAAAAAATTATATCAGTCCAGTTTTCAACCGCTTAAAAAAAAAAGTCTTGAGAAGTTAGAAAGGAACTAACTAATAAACTTATAAAAACCCTATAGTAATTGTCATACTTAGTAGTGAAATGTTAAAGGCTTTCCTCTGAAACTGGAGAAGATGTGTACAGGAGCCCCGACTCTACTCAATAAGGCAATAAAAAGAAATAAAATCTGTAAGGGTTGAAAGAAGAAGTAAACCTTTTATTAAATGCAGATGCCATACTTTTATAAACAGAAAATCTTTAGAAAATACATACAGATAAATTTTAGGATCGATAAAGAAGGTTAGCAAAGTCATGTCGTACAAGGTCTATATACAAAAGTATTTCTATGATAACAGAAAAGCAAAAGCAAATGGAAGACACAAAAGAAAAGGAAATAGCTAGACACAAATAAATACATATTATAGAACCCCATTTTGTAACTAGTTCAAAAAGCAAAAATGCCCAAAGTGTATTATTAGAAGTCATGGTAATTACTTTAAGGAAGGCTGCAGGGGCACTACAGGTCCTTACAGAGAGCTGGCAATACTGTTTCTTGGTCTACATGGTAGTCACATAGATGTTCACTTAGTGATATAATTGAGTTGTACCTTTGTTATTTTCACTTCACATGTGTTAAAATTAAACAAAAAACCCAGATGAGTCCATTTAATAAGCAGTGGTATCTATAAATATATGTATTATAATTTTGGTTTCAGAAACAGGAAATGATTTGAATGTAACTGGAAGAAAACAAACAAGAATTAATTTATAATCATAGAATTCCACCATCATATTGTGTCCAAAAAAACACAAAAATCCCAACACAACAACAACAACAACCAGGACACAATAATGCAAGAATCTATAAACCTAACGTGGACACAGAAGTCAACAGTGCCGGGTGTGACATCACAAAACGGTGACATAGGTCTTTCCTGACTTTGCAACTATTCACAGACAAGACACCACTGAGAGGATTCTAGAATGTGGGAGTGAGTTTGAAATGCCCGCTGCAACACAGAGACCAGGGCAGACTTCATGGGGAGGGTGAGAGGAATGACGACCAGCCAGACACAGTGCCCCCCTCCAGGCCACTGTAGCACCAGGCTGAGAGGCCTTTCCTGAGTCTACATTTCCTCTGCTGGAAAGAGAGACACTGGGGTGACTATAGCGCCTCAGTTGTTCTGTAGGAGCCCCTACTCTGGTTTTGCCCTACAGGGACTCTGCTGGGCTTCCAACATCATCATTCAGATCTTGTGCAGAGCCCAGGGGTAGCCCCAACCAGTGGGTTGGCTCATCTGTAGAACCAAGTCAGCAGCGTAGCCTGACCAGGGAACTCAGTGGGTCCCAACCCTGCCTGATTTCAGTCTTCAATGAGATTTGCTGGCCCTAAAGCATGGTCTGCCCCCGCTCAGGCAGAATTGCTGAGTCACAGTTAAACCCACTGTAGAGGAAGCAAGCCTTCAAGCCCCTGTTGACTAGAAAGACTATTTGGGAAAACTTGGCAACTGCCAGAAATGGGTCCTCCAATCCTGCCTAGGCAGGAGAGCTAAGTCCTAGCCTTGTCTGCTGCAAAACTTGGCTCCCAGCCCCATGTGACATGAGGGCTGCAGAGAACAAATAAGCCGGCAATGCTTGAGCTGAAAGGAGGGCAGGCAGAGCTGATCACACACGAAGCAAAGCCAGTATCAAGCATGGAGGTTTCACCTGCTACACCCAGATGTAGCTTCCCTGGTGGCTCATGGTAAAGAATCCACCTACAATGCAGGAGACCTAGCTTCAGTCCCTAGGTTGGAAAGATCCCTTGGAGAAGGGAAAGGGCTACCCACTCTAGTCTTCTTGCATGGAGAATTCCTTAAGCTTATATTAAGAATAATTTGGGGGCTTCCCTGGTGGCTCAGATGGAAAAAAAAAAAAAATTGCCTGCAATGCAGGAGACCTGGGTTCGATCCCTGGATCAGGAAGATCCCCTAGAGAAAAGAATGGCAACCCACTCCAGTATTCTTGCCTGGAGAATCCCATGGACAGAGGGGTTGCAGAGTTGGATACCACCGAGCGATGAACACTTTCGTGCTACACTCAGGTCAGGGAGTTAATTCACAGCCCCACCTACTGTGGAGTATGGTACCTAGTGCTATTTGACAGGAAGGGCTCCATGAAAATGCCTGGAAGCTGCTACATAACCCAGCAACACTTGAGCTGAGAGATAGGAAGGCAGAGGTGATTGCCCCCAGAGCCAAGCCAGTGGCCCTGTTCAGCCAAGAAACTTGGGGGAAGGATCAGCTTGGGTCAAGAGCACGAAGAGCCTGAGGAGCTTTGGAGCTGCTTTTCTTTGCGCTCAGACAGGGAAAATGATTCACAGCCCCATCTATTGCTGAATGCGAACTTCAGCTCTCTTGGCCAGGGAAGTCTGCCCAGGGCGCATGGGCGGCTGAAACCCATCCAGCAGCTGCGCTTAAAACAGTGGACAAGCAGCGCAGCGTGCGGCTTTCCCTGTCTGCAGAGCAGAACTAGAGACCTCACCTGACCAGGATACTCAGTGTGTGCTCCTGTAGGGCGCTGGGGCTCATCCTCCCACCCAACCAGGACAGGAAAGCTGATTCATTGTCCCACCTACTGCTGATTCTAGTACCCAGTTCTGGCCACCCAGTAAGCCAGATGAGAGAATTCAGGCAACCTGGCAGGGAACCAAGCCAGAAGTTCTATACAGTTGTTCATAACAAGTGGCACCTTCCATCCATGATCTCAGAGCTTGAACAGTTTGCTCACAAAAATAGACCCTAACGGCAGGCCCCATGTGCCCAAGGATGTTAGCCAGAAGACATGTCCAGAAACCCAAACTCCGCTGACTGGTGAAGTACTATCTCTATCAAAGCAAACCTGTAAAGCCTGAAGGAAGAGATTACTTAAGTGTCAGAGACCATGTAAGGGATAAAAGAGCATGAAACATCAGATAAATATGACACCACCAAGGTAGCTAATAAACGTCTAGTAACTGACTCTAAAGACGTGCAGATCTATGAACTGCCAGAAAAAGAATTCAGAATAATCCTTTTAAAGAAGTTCAGTGAACTATAAGAACACACACAGAAGAAATTAGGAAAATAATGCATGAACAAAACAAGAAATTCAACAACAACAAAATAGAATCTATAAGAACAAAGAAATCCTGGAGTTAGAAGTACAATAATGGAACTGAAGAATTCAATAGGGAGCGTCAAAGCAGACTCGGCCATGTATTAATAGAAGAAAGAATCAGCAATGTATAGCACTTGAAATTATTCAGACAGAGGAACAAAAACTAAACAGAAAGAAAAATGGAGAAAGCCTACAGTACTTGCGGGACAGAATTATAAGAAATGATGTTTGCATTATGGAAGTTCCAGAAGGAGAATAGAAAGGGACAGAAAGTATATTTAAAGCAGTAATGGCTGGAAACTTCACAGACGTGAGAAGAGAAACAGACATCTAGATCCAAGAGGCCCAAAGGACCCCACCTAGGTTGCACCAGAATAAGGCTATATGGAGACACATTGTAAATATATTGTCAAAAGTCAAAGAGTTTTGAAAGAAGCAAGAGAAAAGAGAGAAGTTACATACAAGGGAACCACCATACAACCATTAGAGGATTTGTCAGCATAAACATTCAGGAGAGAATGGGGTCATATATCAAAACATTGAAAGAAAAACATTAAAGGCAAAGTAAAACAGTATCTTGAGACAAATGAAAATGGAAACTCAATATACCAAAATTTATGGGATGCAAACACACTTCTAAGAGGGAAGTTTATAGAAGTAAATCCTATATTGATGCATGTGTATGGAATCTAAAAAGAGGGATAGGTACTGATGAGCCTATTTGCAGGGCAGCAGTGGAGACTCAGACACAGAGAACAGACTTCCGGACACAGTGTGGGGAGGAGAGGGTGGGACGGACTGAGAGGGAAGCATGGAAACATACACACATGTAAAACACAGCCAGCGGGAATTTGCTGTGTGACACAGGGAGCTCAGCCCAGTGCTCTGTGACAACCCAGAGGGGTGGGAGGTGGGAAGGAGGTTCAAGAGGGAGGGGACGTATGTATACCTGTGGCTTACTCATGTCGATGTACGGCAGAAACCAGCACAATACTATAAAGCAACTATCCTCCAATAAAAAAATTAAAAAAAAAAAAGAATCAAAGATCCCAAATAAACAACTTAATTCTATGCCTTAAAGAATGAGAGAAAGAACAAATTCAGCCCAAACTTAGTATGAGGAAAGAATATTAGAACAGAAATAAATGATATAGAGAACAGAAAAACAAAAATTAACCAAACCAAGAGTTGGCTTTTTGAGACCTAACAAAAATTTTGACATTTTTAGCTAGACTAATCAAGGGGGAGAGGAGGGAGAATCCAAATAAACAATGCCATAAATGAAAAAGGAGACATTATACAGATACCACAGAAATACAAAGGATCATATGAGGCTATGATAAAAGTATACACCAACAACATTGTGTATGTATACACACACACAATGCAATACTACCCAGTCATAAAAAGAACAAAATTTTTTCATCTGCAGCAACATATAGACTTGGAGGACATAATTCTAAGTGAAATAAATCAGAAGAGAAAGATAAATACTGTATGATATCACTTATATGTGGAATCTAAAAAATACAACAGACTGGTGACTATAATAAGAGGGAAGCAGACACAGATACGGAGAACAAACTAGACGTCACCAGTGAGGAGGAGGGGCACTACAGGGGTGGGAGAGTGGGCGGCACAAACTGTTGGGTGTAAGGCAGGCTCAAGGAAACTATTGCACAATACAGGAAATATAGCCAATGTTTTATAATGAGTATAAATGGAAAGTAACCTTTAACCACTGTATGAAAAAATTTAATTAAAAATAATTCATAGAAAAATTAATAAAATGTGTTATCACCCGAAGATAGCAATAATTATCCAAAACCCAAGTTCAGAGTTGTGGGATTTTGTGATCTAACTGATAAAGAATTCAAAATGATGGTTTGGAAGACGCTCGATGAACTACAGGAAAACTCAGAAAGATAATTCAATGAAATCAGGAAAAACATACACGAACAAAATGAGATAGTTACCAAAGAGATGGGAATCATAAAACAGAGATTCTAAAGCTGAGGAATTCAATGAACTGAATGAAAAAGGCAGTAGAGAAAAAACTGCAGTGGAGTGGAGCAAATGGAAGATAGAATAAGTGAACCAAAGAAAAGGGATTTCAAATAACCCAGTCAGAATAGAACAAAGAGAAAAATGAGAAGGTGCAAAAAGCACACATGATCTAAAGGACTCCATCAAAACCCCATAAATATTAGAGTAATAGGGTTTCCACCAGGAGAGGAGCAGGAGAGAGGGGCGGAAACTTTATTTAAAGCTCAGAAATAATAGCTCAGCACTTCCCAAACATGGGGAAAGACTTGGACATCCAAGTTCACTAGGCTAGTGGCTCACCTTCTTATCTCCATGCAAAAAGAGTTTCTCCAAGAAACTTTTTTATGGTGAAACTGTCAAAATTCAAAGAAAGTGAGAATTTTAAAAGCAGTCAGGGAAAAAAAAAGGTTATAACCTACAAAGGAGCCCCATTAGGCTAACCACAGATTTTCTTTTAACAGAAACCTTACAGGACAGGAAAGGGTCAAATGACACATTCAAAGTGTTGAAGGAAAAAAATTGCCAGTCAAGAATACTCTGCCTGGCTAAATTACCTTCCAGATATGAAGGGGAAACAGAAACTCTCTCAAAGAAAAGCTGAGGGAGCCTGTCATCACTAGACCTGCCTTGCAAAAAATTTTGCCTTGCAAAAAATATTTCAAGCTGAAATGAAAAGAAGCTAATTAGTGACATGAAAAAGATGGAAGGAGACAACACGCTTGTAAAGGTAAATACACAGACTTTGAAAACTAAATCTATAACAAGATGATGTGTTAACCACTTATCCGTAGTACAAAGATTCCAGGAGAAGAGTGTTAAAAATAGTTATAACTACTACATTTGTTAATGAATATACAGTATAAACAGCAGTAAAAAATGACATAAAAAAGATAAAAGCTGAGGAGCAAAAACGTGAAGTGTTGGTAGGCAATAAAAATTAGGTTTCTATCCGCTTAAAATAGACTGCGTCATTTATGAGATATTCTAAGTAAGCCTCATGGCAACCACAAAGCAAAAACCTAGAGTAGATTCACACAAGAGTTTTAAAAACTCTTTTAAAGGAGATGAGAATGACATCAGCAAGATGGAAGGCAAGGAGGTCCCAATATCAGTCTCCCCGTCTAACATACACATGCACAAAACAGGAACAGTATATAAGCAGCTACAAACGGAAGTAAACAGGGAAATCTCTGGACTACAAACAACCAGCAGATTTCCTGTGGATCCAAAAACCAAGGATGGCAGCATAGAAAAGTACAGAACATACTTGGCTTGGGTCCTCCCATACCCTAGTTTAGAGCAGCTCAGCACCAGGAGGGATCCCTTGGGGGAAGCTTACCACAGAGCAGGAGAGCAGCGGAACCCCAGCAAGGCCCACCACGTGGACGTTTGCAGCCTTTGCTGCAGGGGTCTCCCACCATCCTCGCTGACGCTGACCCCAGCTGACAGGAGCCGCAGAGTGCCTCCTTCTGCACCAGCTCCCAGAAGCTGGAGCTGCTGCTGGGATGAGACCCGCCCTGCGGCGCCCAGGTTTCTGCTGCGTCCGGGGTCTCAGGTGTCACACGCAGCACCTCCCCATAGATGACACCAGAGCTGGCGCTGCCCACCCCGTGAGGTCTGTGACTGTCACTTTGGTTAACAAGTTAACCATTTTGTTAGCCACTGTTTCACAGTGCCCTGTGATCCTATATGACCAAATATTTTGAAATTTTTGACAAACTTCTCACTGCTGCCCCCACAAACCAATTCTACACAAAGTCTTTTTGACCTCAAATTAATTTTAGGAATTTTCAAAGGGTCCTTGGAACATTTCAAAAGATTTGTTCTCTCTCCTTCTAAAATGATGTTGCCCTAAAGTAGAGCTTATTTGATATGCTAAATCACGTAGGAAGCATTATCAAATAAATAATGCAAAACTTTTCTTAGATTATACTTATGAAGATTATGTTTTTATTATAAGTATTCCAGAAATTGTATGGAATTCCTAGAAATCTGATATGTCCTGATATGTTATCATTTGTAATTATTGCTATTATCTTGAAGTATTATGTGGCACAGAAATAACCAAATTCTTTACTAATTGCAACCCTCATTAGATATTTGACTATGGCCATTTTAAAGTCTTGTCATTTACAGTTAATATTTTACTCTAACAATTTTACAAGCGTCCCTACAAAAGTGCTTCATCTTTAGGTGTTCATGGAGGATTCTAACAAGTACTCTACAATACAGGTTTCTGATCACTTTTCAGACATTACCACTGAACTAAATAACAATTTATAGAATCCTAATGGAGAGACTGATGGCTTTGTAAAACTTCTAGCAAAAGATCAAGACTAACAAGCATTAAACATGGGACTAAATGAACTGAGAAAGGTGATTATAATTTATTACGACTTTAACTTAAGTACTGCTGTTTTTTAAACATGTTTATGTTTTCCAGATTTAAGAAAACTTTTTCTTAAGTGATATGATTTATAGCAATTTGATGAAATGTAACTTTGTAAACAAAGATGAAACATTTACTTTTCTCTCTGCCTAATTCCTCCAGCATTCAGAAACTCTCAGTGAATATTATTTTCATGGCAATACAATTGTCTGCGTGAGTTCAATAAGAATCTGTTTTTCTTATAAGATGCTTGCTCCTTGGAAGAAAAGCTATGACAAACCTAGATAGCATATTAAAAAGCAGAGACATCATTTTGCTGACAAAGGTCCCTAGAGTCAAAGCTATGGTTTTTCCAGTAGTCATGTACAGATGTGAGAGTTGGATGATAAAGAAGGCTGAGCACCGAAGAATTGACGCTTTTGAACTGTGGTGCTGCAGAAGAGCCTTGAGAGTCCCTTGAACTGCAAAGAGATCAAACCAGTCAATCCTAAAGGAAATCAGTCCTGAATATTCATCGGAAGGACTGATGCTGAAGCTCCAATACTTTGGCCACCTGATGTAAAGAGCTGACTCACTGGAAAAGACCCTGATGCTGGGAAAGATTGAAGGCAGGAGGAGAAGGGGGTGACAGAGGATGAGATGGATGGATGGCATTACCATCCACCACTCAGTGGACATGAGTTTGAGCAGTTTCCGGGAGACAGTGAAGGACATGGACTTCCCTGGTGGCTCAGATGGTGAAGTGTCTGCCTACAATGTGGGAGACCCAGGTTCAATCCCTGGGTTGGAAATGTCCTCTGGAGAAGGAAATGGCAACCCATTCCAGTACTCTTGCCTGGAAAATCCCATGGACAGAGGAGCGTGGTAGGCTACAGACCATGGGGTTGCAAACAGTTGGACAAGACTGAGTGACTGAACAACTCCTTGTAACAGGACACAATGGAAAATGTTGGTCATGTTACCAAGGTTTTGACTGAAATGTCATACTTAAGATTTTGCATTGAAAAAAAAAAAGATTTTGCATTGACTTAAATGTGACTAGACAGCTTTCAGGAACTAAAATTGAGTTTATGGAGCCAATAAAGCCCTTGGGGAAAAAAGCCTGGTATGTTGCTTACAGGGTTTCTAAGAGTCTTGCCATGTAAGGAAGGTTACTTTTTGTTAGGTACAAAAACCTCAGGATATTTGGAAGGCCTTGAGAAGAGAGACTCACTCATAAACGTAGATATTGCAGGGAAGTCTTTTTACCCACAAGAGGCTTTTACAAGTTCAGTCTGCAATTCCTTATGAGAAGTTCCAGGAAGGCAAATTAAAATATGGTCAGCTGCTATATTTGATGTGCTTATGTAAATAATCAAGCCAAGTTTAATAAAACTCAATTGAATAAAACTCGATTGAATTTGCAAGCAAATTAATCTTACTGTAGTTTATCTTTGATAGAAATGGGAGAGTCTGTAGAAAAAAATGATGTTTCAGTAATATACATTTATGGATATTGAATTCTAGTTCCCTGGTGGTTCAGATGGTAAAGAATCTGCCCGCAAAGTGGGAGAACCAGGTTCAATCCCTGGGTAGGGAAGATCTCCTGGAGAAGGGAATGGCTACCCACTCCAGTATTCTTGCCTGGAGAATTCCATGAAGAGAGGATTCTAGCAGGCTACAGTCTGTGGGGTCTCAAAGATTCAAACACGACTGAGCAACTAACATTTTCACTTTCTATTAATTATCTTTGAGGTTTTGTTTTCTACCTGTAAACTGGACTAGAACATGAATTCTTCTAGTTTCCTTGAAATTTGGCGACAACTCTCCAAACTAATATTTCCAATTTTTCTTCTACCCTTTTGATTTGAAATCATTAAGAACGAAAACTGCCCTTTTTCTAAAGCTATGCAAACTACAGTTGGACAACTTGATAGAAACTTCAGAGAAATTACCACGACTCACGTACAGGCAATCTTCATACGGGTTGCTGTGTGGGCTATTCAGAAGACCAACTGAAAGGCATTCAGCTGCAAACCAGGAAAACCTATCAAGTCCTCACTGCCTGTCCTCAGTCTGGGGAATGCTTTGAGTCCAATATCTGGTAATTTTCTCTACTGTCTAACCCCTGGATCTCAGAAACTGGTTTATAGTTTGCTGTAATCATTAACCATTGCTTTTCTGTTGTTCCCACCTAAGTGCCCAGGTGGTGCTAGTGGTAAAGAACCCACCTGCCAGTGCAGGAGACATAAGGGATGCAGGTTCCATCCCTGGGTCGGGAAGCTCCCCTGGAGGAGGGCATGGCACCCCACTCCAGTATTCTTGCCTGGAGAATCCCATGGGCAGAGGAGCCTGGTGGGCTACAGTTCCATAGGGTCACAAAGAATTGGACACAACTGAAGCTACTGAGCACGCAGCATGCACACCTTATTAAATACATGATTCTTTTTTTAAGATTTTTTGGGGGGGATGCAGACCATTTTTAAAGTCTTTATTTGATTTGTTACAATATTGTTTCTGTTTTATGTTTTGGTTTTTTGGCTGTGAGGCATGTGGATCTTAGCTCCCCAACCAGAGATCGAACCTACATACCCTGCATTCCAAGATGAAGTCTTAGCCACTGGGCCACCAGGGAAGTCCTGATACTTGATTTCTTGCACAATACAGGCCTAACTTTGGTAATGATGCCCAGCTGCATCATTACCTCATAGAATGAGACATTCCTGTTTAACTGAACTGACCTATTTTTAAGGCGAAGAAATTAATTAAATGAAATAACTGAGCAATATACCACCCTCAGCTTCTAACATGTGAAGCTCCCAGAGGAGAGAACTGATGGGGTTCAAGGATGAGTTTCTCCAAATATGCCAAAGTAGCATATTGTTTTGAATAAAAGTTACTTGAGAAACAACCAGTACAAAAAGAACACTCTGACTCTCCTTTGCTCCCCTGAAAACAGCAAACTCCCATGGGAAGTTTTCCTCCCCTATGCCAGGGGGATGGAGGGCATCCTAGTCCCCAGAGATAGAGAAATTGAGAAGGTTAAAGAAACAAACTTTGCTACTTCTGCATTAGCTTGTTATTCCAAGCAATAACCCCTTTGTTTTGTCAAAACTTTACAAATAATTGGTTCTTTGTCTAAAATGGTGTATAAACACCCTGCTTCAGTTACTTTTTTGGTTCCATATCTATGGAACCTCCATAAGTATGAAATTAATTTTTTAAAATTTAATAACATAACATAATATGTCTTATGTTAATTTTCATTAAAACAGCCTAAACAACTAGAAGGGTAGAGAAAAATGTTTTCTCCCCTACAAAATATACATGGAACATTCTTCAGAATAGATCACATGTTAAGCCACAAAACAAGTCTCAATACATTTAAGAATGCTGAAATCATATTAAGCATCTTTTCTAATCACAATGGTGTGATGATAGATGTCAATAAAGGCCACATATGACAAACCCACAGCTAACATCATACTCACCTAACATCCTACTCAATAACAAAAGGCAAAAGCTTTCTAAGATCAGAAACAAAACAAGGGTGCCCACTTTTGTTGCTTTTATTAAACAGAGTATTTAGAGTCCCAGTTGCATCAGTTGCCAGGAAAAAGAAATAAAAGGCAAAAAAATTGGAAAGAAAGAAGTAACCTGTCACTATTTGCAGATGGCATGATGCCACACGTCACATGTATAGGAAACCCTAACAATTCCACCAAAACACTATTAGAATAAATGAATTCAGTAGAGTTGCAAGATACAAAATACATACACAGAAACTGACACATTTATATATATTAATAACAAGCTACCAGAAGAAAAATTAAGAAAACAGTTGCACCTATAATTGCATTAAAAAGAAAAAAATACCTAAGAATAAATTTACCAAGGAGGTGATAGACATGTACCTTGAAAACAATAAGATGTTAATCAATGAAGATAAAGATGACATAAATGTTGGAAAGATACACCATGCTCAGGCATTGGAAGAAATAATATTGTTAAAAGCCATACTATTCAAAGCATTATATAAATTCAATGCAGCTCCTATCAAGATACCAATAGCATTTTTTCACGAAACCAGAATAATCTTAAAATTTGCATGGAACCACAAAAGACCCCAAATAGCCAAAACAATTCTGAGAAAGAACAAAACTGGAAATGTCATGCTTCCTGACTTCAAACTATACTATGTTGTTGTAATGCAATCCATGTGAAAATTCCAGTAGCATTTTTCACAGAAACAGAACAGACAACCCCCAAATTTGTATGGAGTCACAAAAGACCCCAGGCAACCAAAGAAATCTTGAGAAAGAAGAACCCACACCTTCTGACTTCACACTCTGTGTGTTAGTTGCTTAGTCATGTCTGATCCTTTGTGACCCCATGGACTGTTGTCCACCAGAGGCCTCTGTCCATGGAATTCTTCAGGCAAGAATTTTGGAGTGGGTTGCCATTCCCTTCTCGGGGGGATCTTCCTGACCCAGGGATCAAACCCAGGTCCCCTGCATTGCAGACAGATTCTTTACCATCTGAGCTACCTGGGAGGCCCGATTTCACGCTATATCCCAAAGCTATACTTGTTAAGACAGTAGAGTATTGGTGTGAAAGTATGCATGTAGAACAATGGAAGAGAACAGAGAACTGAGAAATAAACCCACACATATATGATCAACTAGTTTACAACAAATGAGACAAGAATATACAATGGGGAATATACAAATATACAATGGGGAATATACGAAGAATATACAAAAGATAGTTAAACTGTATTGGGAAAACTGGACAGCTACATGCAAAAGAATGAATCTGGACCACTATCTTACACCATACACAAAAATCAACTCAAAATGGATGAAGACTTGAATGTTAGACCTGAAACCATAAAACTCCCAGAAGAAAACATGGGGGTGAACTTGACATCGTATGTCTTGCATGGTATTTTGGATTTGACCTGAAAAGAACAGGTAGCATAAGCAAAATAAACAAGTGGCACTCCATCAAGCTAGAAAACTTCTGTACAGCAAAGGAAACTCTCCAAAAAGGAAACACTCAACCCATGGAATGGGAAGACATTTACAAATCATATCTGATAAAACGTTAACATCAAAATGTTTTTAAAAACTTACATCACTTAGGGGAAAAGTCCAATTAAAAAATGGGCAGTGGATCTGAACAGACATTTCCCCCAAGACATAGAAGTGACCAACGGTTGTAAGAAAAGGTGCTCAAAATCACTAACCAACAGGGAAATGCAAATCAAAACCATACTGAGATATCACTTCATACCTGTTAGAATGGCTCTTACTTAAAAAGACAAGAAATAAGTGTTGGCTACGATGTGGGAAAAAGAGAACCCTTGTGCATGCTTGCTGGGAATGTAAATTGGTGAAGCCACTATGAAAAACAATATGAAGTTTCCTCAAAAAAAAATTGAAAAATCGAACTATTAATAGCACCTGATCTAGCAATTCCACATCTGGGTATTTATCTGAAGGAAACAAAATCACTGTCTTGCATTCTCATGTTCATAGCAGCCTTATTCATAATAACCACAACATAGAAAAAATCTGTGTCCATCAACAGAGGCATGGATAAAGAAAATGTGGTATATATGTACAATGAATGTTATTTAGCCACAAAAAGAAGATAATCCTGCCATTTGTATCAACATGGATGAACTGTGAGGGTATTATGCTAAGTGAAATAGATCAGAGAAAGACAAATACCATATGATCTTACCTATATATGAACCTAAAAAAGAAAAAAATATCAGAATTAAAAAAAAAAAAACCCATGAACTCAAATATACAGAGCAGATTGGCCATTTGCCTAGAGGTAGGTTGTATGGGCTTGGGGAAGTGGGTGAAGGAGGGTGTAGGTGCATACTTCCAGTTATAAAAGAAATAAGTTATGGAGATATCATATACAGCATGGTGGCTACAGTTAAACATACCATATTGTGTATCTGAAAGCTGCAAGAGTGTAGACTTCCAAAGTTCTCATCGCCAGAATAAAAATGTCTAACTATATGTGATGATGTTAACTTACTGTAATCATTTTGTAACATATTGAATCACTGTGTTGTACATCTGAAACTAACATATTACATGTCAATTATATGTTGATTAAAAGATAAAGTAAAGAAGGTATACAATGGAAAGAGCAAATGAATTTCCAGCTTCTGACATAAAGAAATAGGTTACAGAGTAGGAGAGTAAACAGCTTATTGTTCTCAGCTTTCTAGGTAACTTGATTCCTTCCCTCCCATATATTAAGGGGCCTGGCCATCCCAATACTGGAACTTGTAAGCAAAAGCAGGATGCTGCAGGGAAAGTAGAAGGAAGACAATTTTTTCCAGCCCTGGATGATGGTGGAAAGGAAACTTAAGGGCGATAAAAGGAGGCAATTAAGACTCTGACCACTTTGTCCTGATGTCCGTGGATCAGGGCCCTGGTATGGAGAGATGTGTTTTATAAGTGAGGGTAAAAGGCAGAAACAGGTCCTTGTCCTGACTCCTGGTTTAGGGCTCTGGGAAGGGATCTCCTCTCAGTTAGCCCTGACCCAGCCAGGATACATCTGCAGCATCACAAAAGTGGGTACAGTCAGACCAAAGGAGGCCTGAAGTTTGTTTCCTGATCTCCAAGTTTCCACATGGGATGGACAATGGATGGAGTTCCAGTGGGCCTGCTTTGGGAGTTTCCCAGGAAGGGTCCAATGACTCAGCTGCAGAGGCTGGGACGGGCCATCAGGCCTGCAGACTGGATGGAGACCTTGGCGGAGACTTGGGGTGTGAGGCCCATGAAATTTTAGGTGAATCCAATTTGGGCAGGAAGGAGCTCTGGTTCTGGGAAAGCTGAGAAAGATCAGCTGCCCGTGAAGCTGGCTCAAGATCTGGCAGGAAAAGGAGATAGGGCCCCATTCTCAGAAGACCTGACTCTTCCTGTACCATCACACACAGCCCTCAGATCACACACCTGGGTATCACCTGGGGAAGAGAAGTGGGCAAAGGGAGCTTACTAGTAAGGATTCTCCAGAGAAGCAGAACCGATAAGAGATATTTCTACATCCATCCATCCATCCTCCCACCCACCCACCCACGGAATTTGCTCCCATGATCAGGGAGGCTGAGAAGTCCCAAGGTCTATAGCTGGCAAACTGAAGACCCAAAAGAGACCCTGGTATAATTCTAGTCTGAAGGCAGATGCAGACTGATGCTCTGCTCAAAGACAGCAGAGAGAGAGAGTGAATTTTCTGTTATTCAGCCTTTATGTCCTTGTCTGGCCTTCATCAGATTGGATGAAACCCACCCACTGGGGAGGGCAACCTACTTTGCTCAGTCTACCGTGTAAGATGTTAACCTCATCCAGAAACACCCTCACAGACACACCCACAGTAACTTTTGGCCAAATATCTGGGCCCCTGTGGCCCCATCAAGTTGACACATGAAATTATCACAGGGAGCCTTCCAGAAGGAGAAGTTTTTCTAAAAGAATGTGAGATGAAAGGACTGTTTACGTGATCAGACTGGACTAAATTTAACTAAGACTAGAGACTTAATGGTTTTTTTCCTTGTTATTCCACTAGCTACTAAATGGGAGATTATGAGAAGGAATAGATGAGCTCCAAGGGAAAATAAAAATCACATTTTCTCTGCATATTCAGCCACAGATAATGATATACCATGTCAGATCACTGTTTTACTATTGTGTAATCTGTTTCTTCTGTACAAATGTACATCCTGGACAGCTTTCTGGATGAATAAATCTGGATCTCCCTAAAAGTCGTATTTAATATTTGCTTAGTATTTTATTGTCTAAAAAAGATCACAATCGAAATACTCAGACTCCTGTTGATGGCTATTTAGGTTGTTTCTAATTTTTACTCTTATAATAAATGCTGTGATAAACAAGGAGAGTTTAAATGTACAGTTCACCCCCCCAACTAGAGAAAAATAATTCATATTTATTCTTTTTACATGGGGGTATGGGAAGAAAAAAAGGAGAATAGGAGTTCGACAAGGAGCTCGTAGATGGCCGGGGGATGCCCAGGGGTGGGCCCTGTGTGGGGCCAGTTGCTTGTCCCTTCCCAGTCGTGACCACACGGGAGAGATAACAGACCACAGGGTGGTGACGGCTCCTGCCATGCCCACACTTTCCACCCTGTGCTTGCCATCGCAGACTCACAGGGTCTCCTGGGACCAAGAGAGGGGAAAAGGGTAAAGCAGGGTAGGAAGAAGACTTCCTGCCGAGAGAATGAACCAGTGGAGGCAAGAGAAGCCGGACCACCTGAAGGCTGGCCAGCAGCTCTATCGGCGCGGTCCAGAGCGCGGGCTGCTGTGGGCCAGCTCTGTTTATCAGGAGCCGCTTGCTTCCGATGGCAGGCTACTGCATGGCTTCAATTAGACTTTTTGACTGATGGCCAGTTTAATGAGCCTATTTACAGAGGGTCATTCAACATGGCAATTACACCTATAAATCTATTTGCAGCAGGACTCGAATAACCTTCTGCACACAGCCCTGTATAAAACTGCTGTCTGATTAATTAACATTAATTTCCCCGCCGTATGGAAGCAGCTGCAGTTGGTGTGAATGCTTCCAGCTCCTCTCTGCAGGCCCTGGGCGAATGGCAGGGGTTCTCTGGCTTGGGGGGGGGGCACGTCATGGGGCTGGGAGGGTGGGCTAGGACCCAAGAAATAGTTGCTATTCCAAAGAAGCGTTTCATGTTTCTTCCGTCCCTCTGTTCTTTCTCTGGTCCCTTTTGATTGATGTTTCAGGGCAGTGTCATATATAGGGGCCAAAATTCAATTAATTGGATATGAAATATTTATAACCCTGCTGTATGTGTCTATCAGAGAAGAGCCCTTTAATAGATCTTCTCATTAGTATGAGCTGGTGACTCATTTCTCTGCTTTCACAGTCATTCGGAATTAAAATCCAATTAATCTAATATCCCTGTGAATGTTATTAAATTATTGGAAAAACTGCACTGAAGAGATAGGGTGAGGGGAACAAGCCAGCCTCATGGGTACTCATTTCCTCTCTGCAAAGCACACAATGTTCGGTGGGGGGTAGTTACCAGCTTCCCCCCCTCCTCCTGTGGGCTCTTCTAGCTTCGGGTTATGTCTACACTTGGCAAATAAAGCACAGGACTGTGAATCAGGGGCTCTCAGCTGCCAGTGCCGACACTGCCAAAGCTCACAACACAACCATCACCAAACCCAGAAAACTGGATGCTGAAACTGATTTGCCAGACTGTAATGAAGTGAAAAGGTAAGCTGGGCACTGTCTTAAAGCAGCTCTCAATGAACTTAAGGCAGAAGCAGTTATTAAGAACAAAGGCTGAATGGGAAGCTCCCGGGCTCCAGTGAATTTCTAGAATGTTGTGGTTTATGAGTTCTCAATCTGGGTGCCCTATTAGAAAAAAGAAGTCAGCAAATGAGACCACCTGTACCATTTTTCTAGATTTTACATATGTGCATTAGTATACAGTATTTCTGACTTGCTTCTCTCTGTATGACACTCCTTGGGTCCACCCATGCCTCTACACATGACGTAATTTCATTTCTTTTTATTTTAGATGATCTTATTTGCAAAGCAGAAAGAGACACAGACCTAGAGAACAAATATATGGATACCAAAGGGGAGAGTGGGGGTGGGGTGGGAGGAACTGCGAGATTGCGATGAACACATATACGCTATAGATACTGTGTATAAGATGGATAACCACTGAGAACATACTATATATCACAGGAAACTCTCATGCCCTGTGGTGACCTGAAAGGGAAGGAGGTTCAAAAGAAAGGGGATACAGGTGTATGCGTGGCTGATTCATTTTGCTGTAAAGCAGAAACACAGCATTGTAAAGCAACTATATTCCAATAAAAATTAGTTTTAAAAAGTCAGCAATAATGGTCTAGGATTTCATAGAAATGATGAGAAGAGCAAAAAGTCAAAGGCTCTTGCCTGCATTTGGAAAGACAGAGACTATTGTGGTAATTAATTTTCATATCACAGGGCATTTCATTTGTCCAGTGGTCTATGGAGACACTTGAAGTGTTTGCATTTGTGGGACAGGGGAGAGGAAAAAGATGCTGCAAGAATGGTGAGCAATGATGTGAAATTTTGCCAATTGACTGAAATGATAAAATCCTGATGCAGTATCTGGAAATCTCCAGCTCTAGACTTCAGTTATAGCTAAATGACGTAATGACGTAATAGTGACATAATGATTCTAGATACTGGTGACAAAGGCTCTCAAATTCCTCTCTCCTTCTCAAATCTAACACTGAGATTCAACAAACACTGGTTGAGTCTCTACTGCATGTCCGGTATTACGGTGCTAGGTATTACTTGTTTAGTTGCTAAGTTGTGTCCGACTCTTTGCGACCCTTCAGACTGTAGCCCGTCAGGCTCCTCTGTCCATGGGATTTCCAAGGCAAGAAAACTGGAACGGGTTGCCACTTCTTTCTCCAGAGGATTCTCCCGATCCTGGGATTGAACCCACATCTTCGGCGTTGGCAGGCAGATTCTTTACCACTCAGCCACCAAGGAAGCCCACAGGTGTTACTATACATTTTTATCACCTGAAGTGTTCCCCAAAGGATGCAGTGGTGAAAAAGACTTGGCCCCTGACTCTGAGAGGCTTCTAGATATGAAGACAGATCATTAAAAATATGATGGGTTGAAAGACTTTGCTACAGGTGCACAGTAGGGCGACCTGGAAGCCAGGGAGAGCTTCCTGGAAGAGGTGAGTGAAGGAGATGTATTCCTGCATTGGCTTAGGTGATCTTGAGTTATGACATCTTCCCCCTCTTTCTTCCTCACCTTCCATCCTTTTCAAGTGCTGTCTTTTTTAGGATGCCTTCCTTACTAACGCAGCTCTGTACTGGACCTGTCCATCACTCATCTTGGTCCCTCATTCGGCCACTAAGTCAGAGATTGCATGTACTGTTAATGGGTTTCTGTGTGTACTCATTGCCCCTACATCATAAACTGTTTGAGGGACAGGACTGTTTCTTTCATTGTACATTGCCTCTCATCAGGAGTAAGCACTCTGCTAAGAACATAGTTGACACTCAAAATTCACTGAACAAAAGATTACCCAGCATTTGGTTTCTGTAGTAAGGACTTTCCCAAATTTAATGCACATGGAACTCTGCTCAGTGTTACGTGGCAGCCTGGATGGGAGAGGAGTTTGGGGGAGAATGGATACATGTGTATGTATGGCTGAGTCCCTTTGCTGTCCACCTAAAACTATCACAGCATTGTTAATTGGGTATACCCCAATTCAAACAAAAGTATAGAAGTATAACCATCCCAACCCCCTCTTAGAATAAATGTGAATTACGTCTCAATATCTTTAAATGAAACCACACACACACACAAGCTTATCAAAGCAAGGCATACATCAAACCAATACTAAGTAGCAAGCAGCTTCCCACAAAGTTTATCCCAATGACCAAGAAGAAGTGACACCTTTCTAGTGGGTTCTGCTAGGGGAGAAACGTCAGCCTGTTGCTAAACCTGCTTTATAGAAAGGATTTTGATAAACTGCTTATACCAAAATTTAATATCCTACAATGGACCTTATAACAAGGAGGCAGTGAGTCCTAGATGCCCTGAGAATCTGGTTAAATGGGTCATCTGCAAAAGTTACGGCACAAGTAAGAAGCCTCAGGAAGCGTCTACAACCAGTGTCAGAAGGCAGCAGCGCTGAAGTCAGTAAGCACCTCCTTCCAGAAACAGCCAGCATTTGTGAAGCAGAGACTTAGCTCATTCCAGCCACGTCCTTCAGACTCCAACATTATTCACTACCAGCTGAGTTAAATCTATTTCAAGCATACTAACGGTAGGCTTGTTTTATTTTTTCAAGGAATTCTAGTAGTTGCTATGTCACATCAGATTAACAAAGTCTGCAGGTTTTATGGTTTATCTCAAACATCCTTGCCAATAATAGAGAACTGTATAGTAATCAAAGAAAACAAAGGAGTAGACATGAGACGGAGAGATGTGGTGATGTACATCAGCATGCTGGATGGTCATCATCATTTCAGGTTGGAAAGTCAAAAAGGCTGGTTAAAGACACAAAACCAAACCTCTTCCTGTTGTAGTCATGATCACCACCAAATGATGAAAAAGCCATTTGACAGACGTCAGTTTCCACCACTAACCTGTTTCTGGAATCAAGCAAGATGTCGCCTTTGCTTTAAGCTTTTTGTCAGAATAATTCCAAGATATATCAGCATCTTTTTGAGAAGAACGAATGTCATATATTAACTCTCTCTATATGGAATCTATGAAAGATGGTACTGATGAACCTGTTTGCAGGGCAGCAAGGGAGATGCAGGCATAGAGAACAGGCTTGTGGATATTGGCGGGGGAGGGAGAGGGTGGGACGGATGGAGAGAGTAGCAGGGAATCATATACAGTACCATATGCAAAATGGACAGCGGGTGGGAATCGGCTGTACGACTCAGGGAACTCAAACCGCACCTCTGTAACAGCCTAGAGGGGTGGGATGGGGTGGGGGGTGGGAGCAAGGTTCCAGAGGGAGGGGACAGAAGCATACTTATGGCTGATTCATGTTGATGTATGGCAGAAACCAACAGAATATTGTAATGCAATTATCCTTCACTTAAACATAAAGTTATCAGTATCTTTTAGGCATTTCTAAAAAGTAAAAGCATTTGGAAGCCTATCCACACGTGGAAAAAAAAAAAAGTACTGTTGATCTCGTGTCAATTTTCAGTGACTTGATAAAGGCTAAATATGTGAGTGATGGCGTCTATGTCAAAGAAAAATTATAAGCAATAGTATATATAATGAAGAACAGTTTGTTTCACTCAAGTGGTTATTAACTCCATAGCCAGCATTGCCAAAGACCTCCTTTCTCTTAGTGATTCATCTGTTGACAGGAGTGGTTGTTTAAGTAGTTACCAAAGTTTTATGTGGTTTAACTGTGTTTTACTGTATGTGTGCTATTTTATGGAGGGTATTGGAACAAAAGGACCTCTACCATGAAGGGAAAGATCTAAAGGGAACGCCTTCACATAAAAAGGAGGATGGCAATTTGGTGGCACATACTTGAGACTACAGGGATCAAGGGCTTCCCCAGTACCCTGGAAAAGTCAGCATGACACCATCTGAGAGTAATAACCGCTTTATCACATGTAAAAATAAATGCCATCTTTATATCTAACAAGTGGGGCTCTATTTAGTGGGAAAGAATCAGGCTGGTGAAACTTCTAAGTCTAAACACACTGAATTGGGTGCCTGGTCTTTAGGACAAATGCTTATTGAAGTCAGGCACTGATTCAGTTAATTTGATAAATGAGGCTTTGTTCTAATCATAGTTAACTAGAAAGAAATTTAATAAAATCTTCTCCAGGCATGTGTTTCCATGACTTCTTCAATGCTTGTTTAACTAATGCCTTCACCTTTTCTTCCTTGTGGACATCATCATTGACAACTACACTCAAACCCCCAAAGACCTTGGGGGTCCACTGGTGAGCGGGCTTTCTTCAGGGAAGAGACCAGAATGGGGCCTCACTTTTCCATGTCTTTGCTTGGGCAGGGTGTGGGATGGCAGCCTCCTGTCCACTGAGAACAGTTGGTTCCACTCTGCACTGGAAACTTGACGACAATTTGTTACCCTAATGCCCTGAGACCAGTTCCTCTTCATTCAGAGGCATTGCTGGGGGGAGTTCCTCAAACATCTGTGACTAATACATATTAAGAACCTCCTATTTCCATGCCCATCCAAGAAAAAAAAATACCTGGTAGGGCCTTAAACACCACTTTCTAAAACTCTTTACTATATGACAAAAATGTTAAGGAGATAAGATGTTAATATTGCAAGAAAACAACTATTTAATGTAATTTTAATCAATTCACTGATAACTGTCATGCCCAACATGGTGGAAAAGGCAATCAGGCTAAGCTTGTTTAGGCAAGCAAAAGGCAAGCAGCTTCTGAGTAACATCCCAGAGGCTGGCATGCTGGACCACCTTCAGACCCACCCTTGAGGTGCGTCCCCAGGATGATTTACATGAGAAAATGTTTTTCTACTTGCTGGGACTTCTGGTTGGTCTTGCTGAGGCCAGCTGGTGAGGGCTGCCTTTGTCCCAGCTTCAGAATCCTACAGCGGTATGTTTTTCCTCTTTCATCAACTCAGCCCCTTCTCACCTTCTATGGATAACCTGGAGCCTTTCTGGGTATCTGTCTTGCCCCACAGCTTCCCGAAACTGCCTTGGAAATGATCTGGCTGGCCTTTTTTTTTTTTTTAAACCCTACTCTTCTGGTTAACATCTCTGCCGCATGGTGAGAAGGTGACTTCCTTTCTATTCCCCACCCCATGCCTCACCCTACACCTGCTGATCTGGTGCTGCGCAGAAAGTGGGCAGGACTTCTCTATGGCTTAACCACACTCCAGAGTTAGTCTGTGATTTCAAAATGCCTCTGGTGCTCTGCTTTTTATGCTGCTTATGAGCCTTAACTGACATTATCATGGAGCCTTAGACAAGATTACTTTTGGGGTTCATTTTTTATAATAATTAATAAAAAAGAAACTTAGAGAACAAGTATATAATGTCACTTATATGTGGAATCTAAAAAAAAAAAAGATAAAAATGAAGTTATTTACAAAGCAGAAAGAGACTCACAGACATAGGACAAAATTTACGGTTACCAAAGGGTAAAGGAGGTAGGGGAGGGATAAATTAGGAGTTTGGGATTAGCAGATACAAACTACTACCTATTAAAATAGATGAGCAACATCCTACTGTACAGCACAGGGAACTATATTCAATATCTGGAATAAACAGAACGGAAAAGAATCTGAAAAAGTACCTGTAGATCTAAATTGTATACCAGAAACTAACATTGTAAACCAATAAAAATTTAAAAAAGAAACACCATTATTAATATAACATACAAATGTGTACTGTATAAAAAGCAGGATATTAAACTTGTTTTCTTTATAACTTGCTCTTTCACATAGTAATGTACATATACTTTTCCCCATGTTATCAGATATATTAGCCATCTGTTGCTGTGTCATAAATTAGCCCAAAACTTAGCAGCTCCAAACAACAAGCATTTGGTATTGCACAGTTTTTGAGGGTCAGAAAAACACCTTCACTGGAGGTTCTGGTTCATGGTTTTTCATGAGGTTGCAGTCAAGACGTTAACCAGGGCTACAATTGTTTGAGACCGATCAGGGCTGAAGCATTTCCTCCCAAGCTCGCTCACAAGGCCTCAGATTATTGTGACATGGGGATCTTCATGGGATTGCTTTAAGGCATGGCAGCTGGCTGACCCTAGGGTAGCGATCTGAGAAGCAAAGCTGCAATGCCTTTTATAACCTAACCTCAGAAATGACATACCATTGCTTTGTCACATTCCACTGATTACACAGACCCATTCTGGCAGTGTGTCAAGCAATTACCCCAAAGTATGAATCCTGGGAGGTGGGAACCTCCCACCCTGAAGTCTAGCTACCATTATGTGTGTGTATTTCATCTGTAATAACTCTGGCTCAAAGGTCTCCCCGCACCCTCAGCCTTCCTTAGTCCGCACAGAACACAGGGCTGCACGAGCTCCTGCCATCACAGCCTCTCTTCTTCCCCCTTCACCGTCCAACCTTCAGTTGTGAGTCTGCAGAATGGCTCACACTTTCACCCTTAGGCTCTTGTGCATCCTGCATCCACACCTCCCTCTTTCCCTGCCTAGTTTTCATCTGGATATCAGCTCCTCTTAAAAGCCTCTCCTAAACCCCCTGTCTGGATTAAGCACCCAGCACCCCTTTCTTTCTCTGCTGAATACTTTCACAAACTATCTAATAATTATGTGTTGATATTCCCATCTCTGCTTTCAGACAGGCAGCTTCATCAACAGGGGGTCTGATGTCTTATTATGGACTTCGGATGGTGCCAGTTCATACTACGTGGTCCGCAACTTGAGCTGAATGAATAAATGAACACACTGCGAACGAGCCTCAGGGAACTGTGGTCCATGAGAGCTTGACTAAGACTTTTCTCCACCATCCTCACCACCACTGTAACTGATGTTGATTCCCCCAAGCTGGCTTCAGCGATCTGTTTAGAGCTCTACTGTGTGAGCTCTTCCAGATCTAGAGAGCGCCAGCCAGCACTGCTTTGTTTTCATTATGCAGGCTTCCTGGGAAGTTTCAAATTAATTTTCATCCTGTTCCCACTTTTAAGGCCTCTAAAAAGGGTTGTTTTCCTGCCTTCCTTGGTGAACCAGGGCCCTTCCTGTTCCCTAGGACAGCACTCAGCCTGGGGGCTGGATGGCCACATGTCTCTCGGCCTCCCCCACACCAGGCTGGGGGCTTCCAGGCCACTCTTCACTTGGGCCCTGGAAAAGCCAACCCTGTTCATGGCAGCCGGGCCAGCGCCCACCCAGATCTGATGGAAACTGAGCATTTTGTTTTTAAATTCACCCCCCAACATGCACTATTTTATTGTTTGTTTTTACCCCCTGTTGAAAGTAGACAAGATGAAAACAATGATTTCACTGAGCTTTAAACTTGAAAAGCCACCACCTCCAGGCAGCCTACCATGTTTGCTCTGAAGTGGATTACGGTACTGAGTAATATGTACACTGCTATTAATGTCTTTGTTTCTGCTTGATGTAGATTTCCATTTCTTGCCAAAAATCACTCAAGTTATCCACAGACTCACTCAGGAAAATAAACATGGAGAAATGACAGCTACTTACCAACTATCGGTCTGGGCCTGGTGTAGTCTTCATATCCTTGGTCTTACTGGAACTTCTTACCGTCCTCTGCGGTAGATGCTAAAACCACCATTTTGCAGCAGTTCAGGGGGTTGACATAGGGTGCCCACCTTCACGGAGCTCCCATGTGATGGCATTGAGATCTGGTCTTTTTTTTTCCCCCAGATTCTAGAGTTCACTCTCTCATCACCACCCTCCCCCCAACCCCAGTCCCCTGCACCCCTTCCTCAGCTTTCCAGTTATCAATCTGCAGGAATTGCCTAAAGACATTTTTTTTTTCCCACTCAGGTGGACAAGTTTAGCAATTTGAGAAGTTCTGGCAAGTGAATGCTGTAGAATATGGTACCCATTTGCTGCTGGGCGTTCAAAGGGAGAAGTGAGAAATGCAGGCTGCCCAGGCCTCGGAAGCCGGACCCTGGGAAGAGCGTTTCTGGGGGTAGGAGACAGCAGCCAGAGATGAGGAGGCCCGAGGAAGAGAACCCTCCCCGCTCCCCTGTGGGATTCATTCTCCCCCTCCATCCATTCGGACGCTCTCTCTCTAATATTTTCCCCAACATTTCCAGCATCCAGAGACTAGTAGGTGGTAGGGAGGGCTGGATCTCACACTGGCTGATGCCGCTCACATTGTAAACTGCGGGGTGCCTCAGTTTCCCCAATCAGCAGGCTTTTTGAAGAATCGGGGAACGAGCTGGTGGTCCCTCCAGGTACCCATTGCCAGGTTCCCACCGTCAGCTGCTCACATAAGAGTCCTAGATTAATCTCAGGCTCGGGCCTCCCGTGTGGCAGCTGAGCCATCAGGCTGGCTGTGAAACGCCTTATTTTATTTTCTGCCTAACATCAGGCCGCAAATGAAAATACCTTTTCAACCCCAGTATTATTACCCCTATGGATGGCACCTTTAATGCGCGCTATTCATTGTTATAATGGCCGCACCTGTGTAGTACGCGCACATTGGAACCGCAGCAGCTGTGGACCGTAATTGCTAAACATTATTTTCTGTTTCTCCCTGAAAGCTTTTGTGCGTGCGTGCATGTGTGTATGCGCGTGTCTGTGTTCGGGTGCGTGTGTGTGTGTTTTTAATCTGTAACGACTCTGGTCCAAAGATTCCACCCTCCTCCTTTTTGAAAACATAAAGTGAAGTGTAAATACATTTATTTCTAAATGCATGTTTTCAGAGAAAGTCAGATGGAACCCCCTCCATCACCCCCCGCTACATACACACATATTTAGTAATGAGACTTCCGAGAGCAACTCCAGTGCGTGTGGTCTGCGGCGAGGTCCCCACGCTCCCTGCCGCGGGGAGCACGGTCTTTATTGCGCCTTGGCACACCGGCCCTGCCATGATAAATGCATTTGTTCCCTGGTACTCAGCCCCCGGGTGTCTGCAGGACCGTGAATCAATTTAGCGCCTGCAGGCCCAGAATATCACCCGCACCAAACACATTTCTGCACCAGGAACTTCCCAATTCAAAACAGAATTTCTAAGAACACCATCCCACTCCGGTTCGTTCCCTTTGTGCTTTTCCGAGCAGTCACTCGAGGCCTCCGCGAGAGCTGCCGCCACTGAAAGGCTGCAAGTCGCCCTTTGAGATAGTGCTTTTAAAGTCACCAGTGCAGCTGGTAATTTGAGATTTATACGAGGCAGTCGGGGCCGCCTCTCTGTGCCCGTCTTAGCACCCCCAGTGGGCCTATCATGACACACACCCTGAGCATTGGCCTTGCAGGTGATATTTACTGTAGTTACCTCAGGCAGGGTCTGGGGGGCGACAAACAGAAGCGCCTGCCCGGGGGTCGCAGCAATTCACCTTCTCTCCTCCCCTTGCACTTACCTCCTTCACAAAGAGGACCCCGCTGTTGCCTCCGGCCAGAGGCTGAGTGCAGAAGAGACAAGCTCGCACAGACAGGACTGCCGTGCAGGGGTGAGGTGACCAGGCTCCTGGCCACCTTCCCAGAGCTTTAGGGAAGGGAGGACCAGCAGACGCTCTGCCAGCCGCCTGCAGGCCACGCTCAGGGAGTGAGAACCGGCCTCCCCACAGGTGTTGCCCTGGGGGTAAATATGGGGCATCCTTGATTGCAGGTGTGCAGAGTTGTCAATCACCATCAATCATGGGCTCACAGAAATGAGCAGAGTTTCTCAGAGAAATGGTATCTCGTTTCCCTAAACCCCTCTGGCAGTTCTGCACGAAGGCAGATATTGGCCTTAACATAGAAGCCTGCAGTTACAGGGCTTAGACAAGAACGTGGGTCCTTTCTGCTGTGGTCACTCAGCTGAGAAATAAGCTTTCTGGGCTTGCAGGCTTCTTCATGTTAGCGACTTCAACAGCAGAAAGATGACTTTCTGCTTTTGAGGTGGTGGCGAGTCCTGGGCAGGGTGCCGGTTCCTTCTTCGATTTTGATTTTTCTTTAGAGGAGCACACACATAGGTGGTCAAATAGAAAAACACGTGCATTCAATTGCCTTGTGTATTGACAACATGTTTGCTAGTGAGCAGCGACTACCAGGAGGGGCACGCTATAAAGGTGAAGCATGGGCATCTTATAACTCGGGTCAAGATATCAGCTTTGGCATTTCATTTTTTTAATGCTCCAAGTATATGACTTTAAAATAATAAAATCTATTGAAAAAAATAAAATTCAAGGTTATTTAGCTCAGGCAAACCTGAAGCCATCTCTTTCCATCTTGCTAAATTGAAGTATAGTTGCTTTACAATGTCATATTAATTTCAGGAGTACAGCAAAGTGATTCAGTTATCCATACATATATATATCTATTCTTTTTCAGATTCTTTTCCCTTATAGGTTACTATAAAATGCTGAGCAGAGTTCTCTGTGCTACACAGTAGGTCTTTGTTGGCTATCTGTTATATATATAGTTAGTGTGTCTATGTTAAGCCCAAACGCCTAATTTGAACCCATTTTTGAAAGAGAGTATTAATTTTAAAACTAAATGATAAAATAAACAATGAGAGATAAATGAAAACTATCCACCTCTCCTCAAGTCCTATAGGAGGTAAGGAGGCTGTGAATGAGATTGAAAAAAATCTGGTAAACTTTGTCAGCGTGATTGATTATTCCTGTTTTGAAGAATCTGCCTAATTGGTAAAATGGGCTTTCTGATCTCTTATGCATATGATTTGTGCTTGTATAGTGACTTTTTAAAAGTGAATTAGTGTTGTGGAGACATAGTGACAGAAAAGACACCAGAGCAAAACCCTTCCTGACTAACCCGGGTAGATGAGTTTATAAACAGGTTGGATGGCAAGGCTGTGGTGACTGCCTATTGTACTTTTTGTCCAGAAGGGGGCAACATTTCCTTAAGAATTTGTAAGAAAACTGGAGCTTCAGACGATGACAATTTATCTCTGGACATTGTGTTTTGTTCTCGTTTCAAAAGCACAGCACAGAACGCGTGGTCCCTCTCACCCACCCTTCCTGATTATTCTCACCAGATTAAAGGGAGGAATATTGTTTCTTTCTCCCATTCTCTCCCCCGCTGGAGAACAAATTTACATTGTCAAGATTTTCAGGCTGAAATGAGTTAATGCCGAAAAGAAATTACACAGCTGACAATTTTAGATGGTTAGTCCTTCCACTCCACCTCATGTCCCAGAGAGGGGACGTCTTTCTGGAGAGAGCGTTCTGTAGGAAGAACCACCTTCACCCGCAGCAGGTAAGTCAGACGTCCACTCACAACCATGGGCATCCCTTACTTTCTGAAAACCGCAGTGAACCCCACAGGAATTCTTTGCAATGATAGCTCTTCTCTTTGCTCCATTTGGCTGTTTGTCTCCTGATACTTGATCACGCTGAGATTCAGGAGCAAGAAGAAAGATGGTGGACACATTTGTTTGGCCCAAGGTAGCAAAATCAGCCAACGGAGTCGGTTGTCCAGAGCCAAACATTCACCCTGCTTGCGGTCTAGTGTCTCACTGGCGAGTCGGGGACTGTTATTCAGGAACTGAAAACACTGCCACGGTCTTCTTCACCCCACCCTACTCCATACTCCCCCATTTCCAGTGTATTTTACTTTGTGCGGGGAGCACGGCTGTTGTGAACACACAACACATCCCTACAAGCAAATGGCTCTGGTCTAAAATAACTTTGAAAAGTGTCACTATTTGTTTCTCACTGGCAGCATCTTTGTGGCATACACTTTGTTTTCCTATTAGAAAAGAAAGCGAGAGTTAAATATTACTTAGCTGTGGAAATTGCTCCACATTATAATAAAAGATTAACATTATAAAATGTATTTGCAGGGATTCTTTGGGTGGTGTAAACTTGTGACCTTGCCTTTCACGTTGGGAAGAGGGACAGTATGTCCTTTCCCAGGAAATACCTGACTAGTCAGTCTTACTGTTTCTCTCTCTCTCTCTACACACACACACACACACACACACACACACACACACACACACACACACACACACACACACAGAGTATCTGGTAGGCTGTACACTATAGGCTCATGCAATCCATCATCCCCCTTTGTCAGAGACTAGCAGAGGCTTCTAGAGTATTCAGATGGCTTCTCCTGCTCCCCACGCACACAGACACCTTCACTCTTTCTTCCTGCGGCCACCTGCATGTCTGCCTCCCTTCCGGACCTCAGGAGAAGAGTCCTCGACCTGCACAGGGCCCCTCTCCTCCCTCGCCTGCAGGTCTGACTGCCCCCTTCTCTCTGTGGCCCTCTCTTACCCCATCTCCAGTGGTTCGATTCCTGCCTCTTCCTGGGTAGCCAAGGAGCGCTCCTCTGACCTGCCCCAGGGCGGGTACGTGTCTGGATGACCTAGACACGGCAGGAAGAAGGAGGAGACAAAACGTCCTGCCACATGTGCTTGTCAATCTGAAAATTTTGTAAAAGATATCTAGATTATACATGAACATGTAACAGTATAAAACTAATACCGCAATACAAAATAACGTCGTTAAAGAATGAACTGTTATGCTCTTGAAATCAGGGATGTCGACTTTTCCCAAAGCTCAGAAACTTCCATATATACGTGTAGCTGACTTTGACTTTTCCTGAAGCCAGTGGAACCGAATCTCAAATTGTGGAGCTCCTGCTACACAAGGGAAAGGTGGCCTCTCTATGGTCCTTATTGTGTTGCAAGCCCCTATCTGCTGAGTGGCGCAGGCAGGGAGAGCAGGGGACTTCTCCTTTTAGTAAGAGTCTCTGAGCTGTTCGATGTTCAGGTTGACTGCTGCCTCTTTGGGTCTCTCAGATTTCCCATCCCTGCCTCTGCTCCTCAGCCAGACAGCATGTGCCCTCCTGGAAGGGAGGTCCTCTGTAGCCCAGCTGTCTTCCAAGACAGAGTGGCTGGCCTTTGCTGCTCCTGGTTTGATGACGAGTCATGGCTGGTTGCAGCCAGCTCGGGGCAGGGGGCCTGATGTGCTAGTACCTACCACAGGTTTGGGCCATTCGGCCCTGTCTTAAGGCCCCCTGAGAGCCTGTGCTGGTCCCCTCTGCATCTTCACACACGCACCAAGTTCTTCTGGAATCTCTATGTACACCCCTGGGGCAGCAGGATGTTGGAGGACCTGTCCTGCCCTTGCCACTGATGACACTGGACCCCAGGGTGAGGGGAACAGCACTCCCTGCTACATCTTGGGAACTGACCACCAGCCCAGAGTCGGCTGGATTTCCCACACCTTTCTCATTTCAAGAGATTTCCTGCATCCTAAGGATAATGAGTTGGAGAAGGCAATGGCAACCCACTCCAGTGTTCTTGCCTGGAGAATCCCAGGGATGGGGGAGCCTGGTGGGCTGTAGTCCATGGGTTGCGAAGAGTCAGACACGACTGAGCAACTTCACTTTCACTTTTCACTTTCATGCATTGGAGAAGGAAATGGCAACCCACTCCAGTGTTCTTGCCTGGAGAATCCCAGGGACGGGGGAGCCTGGTGGGCAGCCATCTATGGGGTTGCACAGAGTCGGACGCGACTGAAGCAGCAGCAGCAAGGATAACGAGTGGGATCTTGATGTTGAAACTTGCTTTCTTGGGGTTTCTCAACAATTCCCATGAGTCCCTCTGAGAAAATCCAACCTCCAGATTTTTCTTAAAAGCTCAGAATCTTCCATCTACAAGTTTCCCACTATGGCATACCCTCCTTTCTACTTTAGGGCAACAAATGTAATGGCCCAATGATCATAGCAGAGGGGGAATCTTATCTATGTTATGAGAAAAAATACAAGATCTAAGCCCCTGGGCTTGGTTCCTAGTACACTAAAACAATTTAGAAAATTTGCTTTCTCTCTCCCCCTTCTCTACCAAGTCCATTTTTCACTCTATTGTGTTTCTCAGTTTTGAATGCCGAAGGCTAAATACACTTTCTCTTTGAATTTCTGCTTGAATAAACTTAATGTTTCTATCCTACCCCTACCCTTCGGTAGAAACTTCCAAATGAAAGTATGTATACAGAAATGCAGAAGAGAAGAGCGTATTAATATTTATAGGCCCCTTCATACTAATCTCATTCATGCCTACAAAGGAGACCATTTCCTCCGCACGTGCTCCCCAAGCTCCAAGCAGAGGAAATGCTACTTTCTAGTAGTCCTGTCTGCAATACCTCGGCTGATTTGTCTGGGTGGATGGTGATGAAGGGTAACATGACAAAATGTGAGCTTGCTTTTATTGATTTTTAAAGTTGCTGCCTGACCTACTCTAATTCCCTCACAAAGAGTATCCTGTAAATCGTTTCCATCTGGTAAATTATGAAATAGTTTATGTGTGTGTGTGTGTGTGTGTGTGTGTGTGTGTGGTGGGGGGTGTTGGGTGTGGCTAAGTATCTCAAGGAGTCCCATTTGTACATCCATTCAGTCTTTGATTTCCTACTGAACATGAGGAACACGTTTGGACTGGAACCAAACTCAGTTTAGCACTTCAGTTCTTACCAGTTTTGGATGACAGCTAGATAGATAAATTTTGGTCATTCTAGGGACAAGAGTGGAGAAGGAAATGGCAACCCACTCCAGTACTCTTGCCTGGAGAATCCCATGGACGGAGGGACCTTCAGAAAGGGCCAAATGGCCCAAACCTGTGGTAGATACTAGCACATCAGCCCCCCTGCCCCGAGCTGGCTGCAACCAGCCACGACTCACCAGTCATCAAACCAGGAGCAGAAAAGGCCAGCCACTCTGTCTTAGACTGGTAGGCTACAGTCCATGGGGTCGCTAAGAGTCAGACACGACTGAGTGGCTTCACTTTCACTTTTCACTTGGATGCATTGGAGAAGGAAATGATCGCAACCCACTCCAGTATTCTTGCCTGGAGAATCCCAGGGACGGAGGAGCCTGGTGGGCTGCAATCTATGGGGTCACACAGAGTCGGACATAACTGAAGCAACTTAGCAGCAGCAGCAGCAGGGACAAGAGAGTCTCCTAAAGAAAAAGCTACTACTCCTCTTTATCTCTAGGGAAATGCCCAGGGGTGAAATTGGGTATATCACATGTCCATGGAAACTTCCAGAAGCTCCTAGCCTCCCAACCTCCTCCTGGTACTTTGTAAGGCTGAATCAGAGAGAGGACTTTCCCCACTAGAAGTCCTAAAAGTCCCCAAATGATGAGGAAATACCAAAAGTCTCATGCAAAATGCCCAGATTGTGTGTAAAATGTAGAAAAAAGTGACTGCAAGATGTATTGACCTAGGATCACATCTGCACTCCGCCCATCACGCAACCAGTTGTTTGTTTGGACTGAGAGATCCCAGTTTAGTTCATTACTGTTGGTTAGTGGGAGATGATAAACTTGAATTTCCACGGCATGCTCAAGGCTCAGCCTTAGTCAATATTTACACATAATGATAGTTCTCATCAAGGCATAAGGACTTAGATAGTTATGAAATGATTATACATCACAACCCATCTATAAACAGGATTTTAATTATCATCGGCAGCAGCAACAACCACCATTTATTGAGGAACTACCCTGTACCATCACTGAATTAATGGATTTGTTCATCGTAGCCTCCTGTTCCCATAAATATTTGCTTAAGTTCAGTCTCAATAAATCACAGAGGCACCAGATCCAGATACCTGGTCATTTAAGCAGATTACCTGGCTTTTATTTTACAGTATGAAGAGGTTTTTATTTGTGTTTGAAAGTGCAGCTGGAGTTTTCTTGGCAGCATCAGTCTCCGAGGGCCCGGTCAGAGAAGACTCTGTTCCCAGGGGCCAATGCAGGAGGCGTGGACTTTTCTAGAACCTCCAGCAGTGGGGTCCCTGGATGGGGGGCCCCAGTTCCCTGGCCGAGTCTCTGAGTTTTGGGTGTGATTTCCTGGCTTGTCTTCCCGTTCCACTGCCCTGCCGTCTGTGTGTCTCCTGCAGGTCTCTCGGTAGAAACCTGTCCGGCTGGGTCTCAGGGCCCCTACAAGCTGGCTCTGGGCAGTGACTGAGCTCTGGGCAGTTCTGAGCCCAAGGTCCCTCCTCCTGGACACCCCTCTTGGCCTGGATGTGGTCATTCCTTTGGCCACTGATGCAGTGACCCCTTTCCAAATATCCAGTTGGGTTTTAGGTTCAAAGGTAGGCTGGTCTTGTGTTTGCAGATGCCTGCCGCGCTTTTGGTATTGGGACTCCATTTCATCTTCCCGCTTCTGCTGAGTCCACTCCTACTCCCAACACATGTGAACCTCTGCCCAGAATCACTGGGATGGGATGGAAGTGCCCAGGGTGCTCCCCTGAAACACCCGTGGGTATTTCTGTTCTCACCCTTCACCAGTGTCCCTGGAGCTGGCGCATATAACTATGGCTCCAATTACTTTTCTATCAGGAACATTCGGTCCACCCAGTTCCCAGGCCAAGCAGTCAAGGGTAACTCTTGTCTGCTGCTGGACTATGAGGCTTACAGGATAGGATAATTTTCTGAGGTTTCAGTTTCGCTCTTTCCAAGTCACTCCTGCCCTTCCTATTTTGAACAGAAACCTGAAGTTTGTCATTCTCTTTCCTCAGCAGTAGCAGCTCTTCCTTTTTTTTTTTTTTTGTAGAAACCGAATCTCAGGTGAAATAGGTGTCCCCAGAAAAGATGGGGATGATCTGGCAGGGCCTCTAGGAGCACTGGCAGGGAAGGCAGGAGATGGTTCACATGGACTGCGTGGAGGTTGGAGGCTGGTGAGTTTCAGTGGTAACGGGAAGCATAGACCCCAGTGGCAGCTGCTTAAGCAAGAAGTGCTATCAGAAGGCTGTCTGCCAATGCACACAGCAGGACTCGGGGTGGAGTGTTCCAGGTCATCAAAGATTTTCTCAGCCCCATGAATGGACCAGAAGCAACTGAGCGGCCATATCCTGAGGGGCTGGGACCATGGAGTCCCCAAGGGTATTCTATGTCCCCCAACGTCTCAAGGCCTTTACTCCTACTTAAGACCCCATTGGGGTTTCCCAGGTGGCACACTGGTAAAGAATCCACCTGCCAGTACAGGAGATGCAAGAGATGTGGGTTCGATTCCTGGGTTCAGTCACTATGGGACACTCCCATAGTGACTGAATTTGACTTTTCTATTCCTCAGAGTCTGGAACTTAGAATCTGACTTGGGTTGATTTAAAGGGAAAGGAGGGAATGCAGGACTCCTTGCACTCTCTGTCATTGGCTACATTCTCTCCAAGCTCCCCCCACCCCAACCCTCCCCAGGAAGGCTTCCCAGAAATGAAACCACTGCTTTTTCACCTTGACAGGGGAATTTCACGCTGAATCTCACCCCTTGATTTCATGCTGTGAGCATCTTCAATGGACAGCCTTGTGGGACCCTCCCAACTTAAGAATTACCAAATATTCAGGATCTGGGCTCTATATTCTTACTGCTGAAGAATTTCTAAGACTAGGTTAGAAGACTAAGGAGCAGGTTGAACTTGTTATGCGTGATAGGTTTGCTTAATGGTTTAGCAGCTTGTGAGCAGAAAAGTAGCACAGACGGTGAGAAGCGGGAACAAGCGGGTGAACAATGGTTTGGATGGTGAAACCAAGTTAGACTTTCCATCTGACGGCCTGGTTTGGGAGTAAACCTTTATCCATTATTCATTAGTATTCACTGATTTTATGCTGCATTCCAAAGGCTGCCCACGTCACCCTGGACAGAATATACGGAAATGAGAACTCTGTGTTACCGTAAACGCCAACGCTGATCTGAGAACGTCAGCATAGTGGTGGCAGGTCTCTATTTTCTACCTGGATCTCTTCTGTACATAATGGACGATTATTGTCACCGGAAGTACAGGAAGCCTGGAGACCCTTCCTTTAGGGGTTTCTAATAGATAGGCATGAATGAGGAAATCCTAGTAGCACAGAGGGAATTTATTAATCCCCATCCATTTCTTTCTTTACTAAGAAAATTTAGGAGATCAGATATGATGGAGAATAGCATACATGTGCTGTAATACATGCATTTAGGCACTATGCCTTCCTCTGTATTATTTGTCCTGTTAGGAGGGTATAGACTTTCACTGACCACCACCCATCCCAGTGATAATTACCACACACATAACAATAAAAATATACAAATAATCTTCCTTTCTGGGGATCAACTAAGCACATTTGCATGCTTGATCTCCCACCCCTTTTTTCTAATTAGCCTTTGCAGAAATGAAAGACATAAATTTGCTGCTTCTGCACTGTGCTTTGACCACGTGAATTAATGAGCCACAGTCTGGTAAATGAAACAAACAAACAACACTAACAAAACACTATTCTCAAGGCAGAGGAAACAAGTGATCCCATTTGAGAGCAAGGAAACATCGTAGTCATGAATTAAGTGGTCTGCCTGTACCAGGCATTTCATACACGCTATTTCATTTAAGGTTCACCACAAGAGGGTTTCCCAGGTGGTGCTAGTGGTAAAGAACCCACCTGCCAATGCAGGAGGCATAAGAGATATGGGTTCCATCCCTGGGTCAGGAAGATGCTCTGGGGCAGGGCATGGCAACCCACTCTAGTATTCTTGTCTAGAGAATCCCATGGACAGAGGAGCCTGGTGGGCTACAGTCCGCAGGATTGCAGAGTCGGAAACGACTGAAGTGACTGAGCATGCGTGCACACAACTTTACAAGACAGGCGTTACTGTACCATTTTACAGATAGAGAAACTGAGTCTTACGGGGATTAACATATTGCTTAGGGACTCATACAGGCAATTCCATGGAACCAGAATTCAAATGTGTGTCTATTTGAACAGAAAGTCCACTCTCATGTAAACTCAGAAATTACAACAGAGAGCAGAGTTGCGCAGAAAGAGAAGGGTTGAGAAGAAATCTGGAACTACAGGGTTGAACAGAATTGGGAAAGAAATGGAAACTACAGAGTAACTGGCCAATTATCTGATCATGTTTTGAGACAGAGATCTGACAGCTCATCCCGAGCCTGGTCTAAATTGTTGGGTTTAGATTAAACTGTTTAAGAAATGCACAAGAGGGTTAAAGTATAATCACTTTCATTGCTTTATTTAAGTCATAAAAAAGATTAACATGTACTGAGCTGAACTGAAATTACAGGGGCAAAGCTAACAAGAAGTAATTTTGCTTTTGACAGATTCCCTTCCTTATTCCTCTACTTGCTCCAGACGGAGGATAATGTAAACTTTATATCACAGGAATAAATGCCTATTGATTGATTAAACATTGATGATGGCACTCTGTCTCCATCTGTATAGGAAAGTGGCTGTTTTCAAAATTAACCCTTTTATGGGTCTGACACATGCTATCAAGATGCATCCTGAATTTTGGAAGCCAGACTGCCCACAGCTGTGCAATTATGCAAACTAGGCTAGTTTCCAGACATCATTTGCATGCAATGGTAAAAAGCTACTTTTGTAGTTTAGTTTAGATACAACACACATTGGAATACTGTTATTGACTTTCTCTCTTCCCCTGTGCAGGATGCTTCCTCATTATTTGGGACGTTCCATTTATTTCACAATAAACAGATTTTCCCTGAGTACAAGTTCGCCATCAAGGAGTTCCCCGTACAGTTGCAACGGACATCCATCCCTTAAGATTTCTGTTTCTTACCTAGGTAGTCTTTTGGGCTTGATGAGAAATACATGGATCCTCTTCCTTGCAGACAGAATAGAAACTAACTGAAGAATTTGTATCTATTTTCTTTTTAAGTTCCAACAGCAGTTTTCCTCTCATGTGCAATCCCTCATTTGGCCTGTAATTGTGAAGGGTGAGAATCGTGCCTGGTTTCCACCTGCAATTCCTCTCACCCATGGCTCTGACCTAGGATTTAGTTTGTGGGTAGGTTTGGTTCTCGGAGAAGGCAATGGCAACCCACTCCAGTACTCTTGCCTGGAGAATCCCATGGACGGAGGAGCCTGGTAGGCTGCAGTCCATGGGGTCGCAGGGAGTCAGACACAACTGAGCGACTTCTCTTTCACTTTTGACTTTCATGCACTGGAGAAGGCAATGGCAACCCACTCCAGTACCCTTGCCTGGAGAATCCCAGGGACAGAGGAACCTGGTGGGCTGCCGTCTCTGGGGTTGCACAGAGTTGGACACGACAAGTGACTTAGCAGCAGCAGCAGCAGGTCTGGTTCTACGGGCTTCCCTGGCACCTCAGCTGGTAAAGAATCTGCCTGCAATGCAGGAGTTCCCCCATTTGATTCCTGGGTCAGAAAGATCTGCTGGAGAAGAGATAGGCTACCCACTCCAGTATTCTTGGGCTTACCTGGCAGCTCAGCTGGTAAAGAAACCACCTGCAATGTGGGAAACCTGGGTTCCATCCCTGGGTTGGGAAGATCCTCTGGAGAAGAGAATGGCTACCCACTCCAGTATTCTGGCCTGGAGAATTCCATGGACTGTATAGTCCATGGGGTCGCAAAGAGTTGCATACGGCTGAACGACTTTCACTTTCACTAGTTCTACAGGATGTGAATCTTAGGTTACTGATGTAATCCAAAGTATTTTTTGCTTTTCTTTTTTAATTTAGCATCATCTTATGAGGAGCTAGCATGAGCAAGGCATTGTTATGTACCATGGAGGGAGGACAAACAACATATGAGACACAATCACTGCCTTTAGAATTTAGTAGGGAAAATAAAATGCATGTTTGTATGTGTTCAGTTGCATCCAACTCTTTGTGACCCCCATGGACTGTAGCCTGCCAGGCTCCTCTGTCCATTGGATTTTTTTTCCAGCAAGAATACTGGAGTGGGTTGCTATTTCTTCCTCTAGGGTATCACGGACCTAAATGTAAAGTAGTCAATTATAATTGCTATGAGAAAAGATAAATTAAAGTGGGGGAGGGATGTTCAACCAAGATTTTTAATATAAGGCCATAAATTATGGATACATTGTGCATAAATTTAATCTAAATCCTTGGACATTTTCCTTTCCACCCCCTTCAAAACCAGGCTTCCCTTTTATGGGCTTGCGGTCCATTGGATGGCAGGTCATAAGTTATGTTGTCCTCAAAGACAAAGTTTCAAGTCTGAGCCCCCCTTATTTTTATAATGAAATTATTTAACCTAATACACAGCTAGGTGCTGACCGCCTACAGAGTCCTCAAAGGTCGGCATACAGGATGTCACCAGCCATGAGTCAGAAGCAGATTGGCATGCAAATAGGCACTTCTAGGTTAGCAGGAACTATGTTTTCCCAGGTAGGATGAATTACTGGTGCTATTTCCAATTCTGCCCCTTGTTCACTGGGTAGTCACTTAACTGCTCTATATTTTAGCTTTCCTAGCAATAAAATGCAGATAATAAGGTGTTAGCAGCCATTATAGGAAATTAACAGTAGAAAGGTCTTTGAAATCCTAGTATTTATAATTAAAAAAAGCACCATTTGGCCAATGCCCAGGTATAATATATAGGGAGAGAAGGTCAAGTTCCTTCAAAGCAACAATATGAACAGTTCACAAACATATATTTTTAAAAGTAGATGACTGGTGTTTAGTCATTGCTGTGTTATCTGATTCACACTGTCTTCTTCCTTTTTCAAGCATTACATTTTCTTTGAAAGTTCATATTATTTTAAGACTATAAAAAATGGTCTCTGGACATCCCACCTTCAGCTGCCCCGTCGCTGTTGACCATTGATGTCATCTGAACTCAGACTTGCCTTTAAGGCAGGAGGAGAAGACCCACCTGAAACAAAGCCCAGCAGTCTTTGTGATGAACAGATTGTTTTCAAGGTGACCTGCCTGCAACACTGCCGACGACTCCTGAGCCAAAATCAGGTCTAATAGCTCTCTGGCTTTGAAGTAGGGGGTGTGGTGTACTTTTCTTTCCCCCTTCTAGTTCCTACTTTTGTCACAAAGTAAACTTTATGGGCTGATTGAGGTCGGCTGGTAGGAAGAAAAAAATCTATCAAGTGAATGCCTATAAACTGTAGCACCTTAGGGACTGTAATCAATATTTGATTGCCTGGAGCGTGGTTCTTCCTCAAGCTAGGAAACAAACTCTCCTGGAAAACTGCTTAGATACTATGTTTCCCAAGAGTTAAAAGAACCAAACAGTCAAGGTGGCATTGATTCCTCTAAGTGGATTTCCATCCAACCTGTCTGAGCGAATAACTTCGGCTTCTTTCATGTTTCACCAAGAAAATGGAGGCGGTCAGGCTCTTCTACCCAATAGACCTGGGCAAGAGGGGCCCTGCTCTGCGCCTGTGCTGTAAAGAGCACCACGCTGGCCTCTGCTGCCCGGGCTCCTCATTTTAGGGCCAAGGGTGTGTGAAGCTAAGGTGACACGTCCCTCCAGGGCATGCACTTTACCTGCCTGTTTTATCTCTCATTTCCTCACGGAGGCTGACCCTAAAAATAACCTATCAAAGCTGGTTTTCTGTTCCGATCTCTGACTTATCACTTACTGTTTGACCTTGGCAGATTACTCAGCCTCTCTTGAGTTTCAGTTATCCGTTTCTTAAAAATGAGAGCATTGATACTCAAACTACCTTAAAGACTTGAATATAGGATAAACCTAGAAGAGAACATAGGCAAAACTTTCTCCAGCATAAATTCTACCCACGTTTCTCAGGTCAGTCTCCCAAGGCAACTGAAATAAAAGCAAAAATAAACAGATGGAAGCCAGTGAAACTTATATGCTTTTGCACAGCAAAGAAAACCATAAACAAAACACAAAGACAACTTGTGGGCTGGGAGAAAATATTTGTAAATGACAAGGCCAACAAGTGCTTATTTCCAAAATATAGAATCAGCTCATACAACTCAATAACAAAAAAGCAAACAATGCAATTGAAAAATAAGCAGAAGACATAAATAGACATTTCTGCAAAGAAGAAATACAGATGACCAATCAGCACATGAAAAGATGCTCAACACCACTAATTATTAGAGAAATGCAAATCAAAATGATAATGAGGTACCCCTTCACACTGGTCAGAAAGGACATCATTTAAGTCTACAAATAACAAATATTGGAGAAGGTATGGAGAAAAGGAACCCCTACACTGCTGGTAAGCAGGTATATTGGTATAGCCACTACAGAAAACAGTAAGGAGATTCCTCAAAAATCTAAAAGCAGAGTTACCATATGATCCAGCAATCCTACTTTTGTGCATATATCCTGAGAAAACTCTAATTAGAAAAGATACATATACCCCAACATTCATTGTAGCGCTATTTACAACAGTTAAGACATGGAAACAGCCTAAATGTCCATTGACAGACAAATGGATAAAGAAGATGTGGTGTGTGTGTGTGTGCGCACGCGTGCAAGCACACACACACACACACACACACACACACACACACACAATGGAATACTACTCAGCCATAAAAATGAACGAAATAATGCCACTTGCAGCAACCTGGATGCATCGAGGGATTATTATACTAAAGTGAAGTTGAGTCAGAAAGAGAAAGACAAATATCACGATATCACTAATATGTGGAATCTATAATATGACCCAAATGAACTTATTTGTGAGACAGAAACAGACACAGCAAACAAATTTATGGTTATCAAAGGGGAAAGGGGGTGGGGAAGGAATAAATTAGGAGTTTGGGATTAGCAGATAGAAACCACTATAAATAAACAAGGTACTACTGTATAGCACAGGGAACTATATTCAATATCTTATAATAAACCATAATGAAAAAAGAATATATATACATACTATATATATATGAATCATTTTGCTGTACACCAGAAACTCACACAACATTGTAAATCAACTGTACTTCAATTGAAATAATGAAGGGTAATTTATAATACCTACCCCCCAGGCTGTGGATGAGATTAACGAAACAACGCATGTGAATTACTTAGCCCATGCCTAGAAAACAGTGGCCCTTAATAAAGAGTGTGGTGGTAGGTCTCAGGCTGAGAATCACCTCTGAATCATTTTTAGCTTCTGGGCTTTACGCAAGTACTGACGCACTGACGTACATTTGGAGGAAAGAGATGTGAGTGACTCTTCAAATGCTAATTACCCTACAATGAGGACAGCTAAGCATCATTTACACTGATGGTCTTCAGGCCCTCAAGTGGATTTGGGTCTGGATGAAAATGGCTCTTCTTATTAAGAGGCCCTGGTCTGGTGTGGGGTTATAATTCTACCATTACAGGCCTGGTCATCTCCTTCTATTTGCACGATTCTTGTCCTACACTGAACAGGAGAGCCCAGGCAAGATAATGTCCTCATTTGTATCAGTTAGGGGCTCAACCTGCTCTGAGATTTTCTTCATTAGGCTTGTAAGCTGTATTTGTTTTCATTAGCCTTGTACTTGCAGACCTGTTTGCCGCTGCCTTCTTCTGGACATTTCTCCCTGCAGTGCTCATTCTCCGTGTGAGAAATGCATCTTATTTCTTCCTGTGCCATGCATTCTGTTTTTAGAAATCACATGGCTCTTCTCATTGCTTACACACATATTCCCTGGTGCACATCCATCCTTGGAGAGGCTGGGCCAAGACTTCTCTAAGATCTAAGATCTCTGTGACCCTTGAGAGTCCCTCTACCCAGCATCTGTCTTCCCACCTGTTTTAGTGCCCTGACCTAGCCGGCATCTTCCTTGAATTGCACACACAGATCACCGAAGGTCTGAATTTGCAGGTGAGGGGTGGTGAGGACAGGGGGAGGAGGAGGTAGATAGAGGTGGGGGGAGACATACATAGTCAATCAAGGATTTACCAGTAAGTATCCTGCGACAGGAACTGGGGCACCAGAATTGCGGGTGCTCAGGGCCTCAGGTGTAACTGGGCCCAAGGCTCCAAACCCAGAGACTGGATGGTATGTCTCCAGGGTTAGCAAAGGAAACCTGTTTTCTTCTTTTTCTGACTGAAGTAATTGATTATAAGGGTTTGAATCTTTCAAGGACTGTGTGCTATGGGAAGGAGTGCCCAAGCCAAGCATAGTGAATAAACAGAAAATATCGAAATGGAAAAAACACTGGCTTTCCCTTCTCAAAGCCATCAGACAACCAATCAACCAGAAGGAAGGTCTTCTGATTTTGAGGTTTGCGAGGAATCTCCAAGGAGAGGGACCTCAGCACCAAAGGCATGAACGCCAAGGGCACGGCTGCGGAGGAGCTGTGACGTCACTTGGCGGAAAGACGTCTGAGACCCAGACGGTGCTGAATGCAGGCTGGGAAAGTGAGACCTTTCCAAGGCCCTCGTTGGGAGCAGTGATGCTGACATCTCCTGTCTCTGTAGAAGGTCTCTGCGTTCCTGCTTGTCACCAAAGGCGCCACTCAGAGCGGCAGCGTCACAGAAAGCCGCTGATGAGCAAACAGAGCTCTTTTCCAAGGTGCCACTGCCGAAAGTAGAAACATTACTTGGTATTTACTACAGCCCTCGCTCCCACGTGGTCTTCTCACAGTAACAAATGTAATTCTGCTAGTAACTGTTTTGGTAAATGAGTCATATTGTAGCAATCTTCATGAATCAAAGCTAATTATATTTTTACTCAGCTAGCACTGGTTAAGAAAACTCCCTCATTCTTCAATTAGCTGCCTTTTCACTCTGCTATTTATCTAGAGGGTCTTCCGCATAATTTTAACCTAGTTCCTTGCTCCCTGTTCCCTATCAGTTGACGTCTTGTTGATTTCCATGCCTCCCCATGTGCTCTTGTATATTCTTTGTCATTGTGCTTCTTTTTGCATTTGTAGGAAACCACAGTGGTGAATTTATCTAGGCTTGCCTGGAGGAGACAGAGATAGTAGTCTTTTATAGCCAGGGGAGTTATTTATAAACCACAACGTTAGGTTTTCATTCTGTAAGGAGAGGATTATTGTTCACATTTGATCTGTCTTTAACTTAAAAACAGTTTTGTTACAGTTAATGTTCCTTGAAAAGTGAAGTGGAAGCCGCTCAGTCATGTCCGACTCTTTTCGACCACACGGGGTACAGTCCATGGAATTCTCTAGGCCAGAATACTGGAGTGGGTTACTCTTCCCTTCTCCAGGGGATGTTTCCAACCGAGGGATTGAACCCAGGTCTCCCGCGTTGCAGGCGGATTCTTTACCAACTGAATGGTAACCCACTCCAGTACTCTTGCCTGGAAAATTCCATGAACTGAGGAGCCTGGTAGGCTACAGTCCATGAGGTCTCAGATTCAGACACGACTGAGAGACTTCACTTTCACTTATAAAAATCTTCCTCAAAATGACCGTGGAGCTGAAATTGAATTACTACTAATGACAGCTACTGTTTTTGCACCTGACTACCCCAAAATGTCAACAGCCTTATTTAGCTCCTGACAGGTCACAATGGCTCCATGAATGAATTGCTATCTGCTCCATTTTATAGATGATCAAACTGAGGCGTGGAGGTTAAATAATTTGCCCAAGGCCACAGAGCTGCTGCAGAGCTAGTTTTGACTCTAGCAGCTATTCCATCCTGCCTCCCTCCCTCCCCTCCCTTACGTACCCAGGGTGGTGCGTGGAGACTTCAGAGCCATCTTGCCGCTCTTGCCCTCTGTCAAAGTGAACCCAGAATCATCACCCTTCCCGTCGAGATCACAGGAGTCTGCTGTGACTGGCTCCAGGTCATAAAGTTGCCAAAGGATGAGATGACTGGCTGGCATCACTGACTCAATGGGCCTGAGTTTGAGCAAACTTCGGGAGACAGTGGAGGACAGAGAGCCTGGTGTGCTGCAGTCCATGGGGTCACAAGGAGTGGGACACGACTGAGGACTAAACAACAACACAAAGTTGAGCTGAGCTGGACCACCTCTCTGGGCTCCACTTCCTCGCCTACATTTCCTTTTCCTGAAGACACCTGGGCCTCTGCAAATTGGAATACACATGAACACGTCTTTGAGGCCCTTGAACTTACAGTTTGTGCCCTGCAGTCCTCTCTGAGGTCCTCGCCTCTCTAAAAAACCACTCATGGCAGGCCTTGACCCTCAGAGACTATAACTGCTTTGGCCTGGACTGCGGCCTGTGCATCAGGTGGTTCCAACATGTAGCCCAAGTATGCTTCTTAAAGTCTTGGCAGGCACAGGAACCACCCAGATTCTGATGCCATTGGATTGCAGGGTGGGGGTGTGGGTGGGGGCTGGCTGAGAGTCTGCATTTCTGATAAGCTCACAGGGACTGAAAGGCCTGAAAGATTTGGATTCAAGTTGTCAGAGGTGTGGCCCAGTCATTAGCATTAAAAAAAAAAAAAACCCTCAAATGACTACAATGAGCAGCCCAAGTTGGGTCCCTCCTGTGTGGGGCCTGCTCTCTCTCCCAGTCAGAACTTGTTCTCAGATGTGTTGTGTTTCCAGGTCAAAACTTGGAACAACCTGAGTTAGGGGGATTTTTCTGGGTATCTCATGGGCTCTGCTCCACCTACACTGCTGTGTAAGATTTCCCTTCTGCCATACCTTGACCACAGCATGGACCCAAAAGGCTCCGCTATATCCCTGCTGGGTGACATTACCCAAATCTGTGTACCACTCTGATCCTCAGTTTCTTCACTGATGATAAGAGAGAATTGAGCCAAATGTGCATGAAAATTTGTGATTCCCCAAGAAGCTTGAAAGTGAAAGTGTTCATGGCTCAGTCCTGTCTGACCTTTCACAACCGCATGGGCTGTAGCCAGCTGGGTTCCTCTGTCCTTGGGATTCTCCAGGACAGAATTCTGGAGTGGGTAGCCATTCCCTTCTCCAGGGGATCTCCCTGACCCAGGGATCAAACCCATGTCTCCTGAATTGCAGGCAGATTCTTCCATTGCAGTCTTCCCTGGTGGTTCAGACGGTCACGAATCTGCCTACAATGCATCTGCCTGCAGTGCAGGAGACCCCAGTTCCATCCCTGATCCCCTGGAGAAGGGAATGGCTACTCACGCCAGTATTCTTGCCTGGACAATTTCATGGGCAGAGGAGCCTGGCAAGGCTACGGACCATAACGTCGCAAAGAGGTGGACACTGAGCGGCTGGCAAGACAGTTGTTCTAGGACAGGGTTGTCCTTCATCTCAGGGGGAAGATCTGCGATCTGTGCGTCTTGGGGACTGGGTGTGGGGGCTCCCTGCAAGGGTGGGAAGGCAGGTGGGAGGAACAGGAGGTGGCTGCAGGCTGATGGAGGTCCTTGGGCCAGCACACAGCCGCTCCCAGGCCTGTCATTTGGGCCTCAGGGACTATCTGCTATGAAATACGACTGAAAAAGACCTGGGGGCTCCTCAGCCCTTCTCCAAGGTGATATTCACGCGGGGGAGGCGAGGAGCATCTGCGATGATGCTCTCTCCGTCTGAGAGCTAGCCCCGACGGCACATGGATTCCTCCTCGTGAACCGACCGCGCCCGCGGAGGGATGGGACTGCAGGCTTTTCCAGGGAATTCGCTCAGTACCTCTCCTGTCAGTGATATCCGTGAGAAACAGGAAACTGTTTTCCCATCTCATTCACATAATAGATAAGATGAGAAATTAGCTGCAGGACGAGCAACCAGGGGGCTGTTCATTTTATCACAATAAAGAAGACTTGCTGCGGACGCAGCCTGTGAGCTTGTGTCTGGGAGCACGGGAACGCGTCACGTTTCTTGTTTGGGGGTCCCCCTCCCCCAGCTGCATCCCCTCGGATGCTTCCTTTTGTGTTTCCCCCTCTGACCCTACTGAAGGTTTTTCCAGCCCAGAGACATTGGAATCCTCGGAGGTTTGTGGCCACTGAAAGCTTTGCCTCTGGGCCACCAAGAAGGACCACCCCTGTCCTAAGCCCCCTTCCCACACCTCCACCTTGTGAGAGTCCAAACTCTGCACCCCAGGCGTGGTCCACGCGCCAGCAGCGTGGGCATCACCCGGGCGCTCGTCGGTAAAGCAGCTTTGAGCGGGCCCCACCCCATACTTAAACTGAGTCAGAAGCGGCATTTCAACAGGATCCCCGGGCGAGTCACTCCTACGCACGTTCAAGTTGGAAGATCTCGGATCTGAAAGTGCGCAAATGCAAATCCCGGAGCTGAGGACCTGGAGATACAGCATCCTGTCTGATTGTTCGGGGCTTCCAAGCAGCATTCCCCTCCTCGGGTCCCTCTCGAGGATGGGCCCTGGGTGGCTGCTCTGCGCTCGCACCAAACAGGGACCGCAGAGGGGAAGCGGCTGTAGGTGTGCACGCGTGCCAGAGCCCTGGTCTAGGCACCTGGTACCCATAAATGCCCTGGCGTGCTAGGTGGGAGGGCTCAGAGCCTCTCATACCCTCAGAAGCGGGCGTAGCGCTGGGCCTTCAGGGTTTTCCTTCCCTCCTTTGCTTTCTTTACAGTTTCACCTAAAGTGATGAGAAACCGTGGGGAGAGGGGCGGGGATGTGAAGACATTGAGGGGAATTGGATTAAGGAGACATTTGGGGTAGAAGTGAGGGTTCCTTGATGCCTGGGTGTGTTGGAGGTAGATGCTGGGTTCGTTTGCTAGGACTGTCCGAACAAAGCACCACTGATGGGGTGGCTTAAACAACGGAAATGTATACTCTCGCAGTCCCGGAGACCAGAAGTCTGAGATCAAGCTGTTCGCAGGGCTGGGTCTTTCTGGAGCCTGAGGGAGGAGCTGCCCCCTGCCTCTCTCCTGGCTGCTGCAGTTTGTCCATTACCATGGGGTTTCCTGGCATCTGGATGCAGTACACAGATCTATGCCTTCATCTCCAGGTGGCATTCTCCCCTTGGACCTATGTCTGGGTCTAACGTTCCCTTTTTCTAAGAATAGCAGGCAGATTGGATTAGGGTTCACCCCAACGACCTCATTTTAACTTGATAACCTCTGCGAAGATGCTCTTTCCAAATAAGGTCACATTCTGAGGGTAAGGGCTCCGGCATCTTTTCTGGGAGGAATGGCACAGTTCAGACCCTGACGGACACTGAGCGTGAGGATTCATGTAAATGGCACCTCGTGTCGCTGGGCAAGGGGAACGTCTCCTGCTCACTCCTACCCTCTTTGTGGAAGCTTTCAGGATGAAGAAGGTGGGCCCTATCCTGAGGACAGCGTTGCCAGTACAGCTGGAAGAAAGAAAGTGTAGCCAAGTCAGGCTCGTTGTTGTTGTTCAATGTTTAGAAAACTAAAGAAAGGGAAATCAATTATGGGGCCTACCTGAATTTTATTTCCTCACCAAAAACCAAATTACTCAGCAAACTTATCGCTTGCTATTGCAGGCTTTGGTATTAAAGAAAACAATCAGGCGGGCAGGATTAATCTCTGACAGCTGCCTTATCTTTAACTTGCACCTTTGTTATTTTCTGATGAGCTTCTCCTTTTTTGCTGCCACGTTGTACCATACCTCACTGGTTCCTTTCATTTTATCATCAGGCAAGAGCGGAGGACCTTTCAGTTTATTAAAAAACCTTTATTTGTGAAGAACAAAGAGGGGGGGAAAAGGCAAACAATGAGGTCAGACAATCTCCTTCCAGCCAGGAGTCACTCACCTGTTATTTAGAGCGTTATCAGTTAGAGGAGACTTGCCTTGTGGAAAATGAGGCTGTGACAGGCTATTCGGTTACACACACACATGCACACGCACACGCACACGCACGCACATGCACCCAAATCTGACTGACGTACATCAACCTCCACAAAAGGTCCTTGACGGGCAGAGCAGCAATCCTTTCATTTCTAAGCTTCTAAAAAACATTAAAAGGCCTAGCAAGCCCGTCCCTGTTTCTCCCCACTTTCTCTTTCAATGCAGTTGAGGCTTCCTGGAAAGGATAGAGCCCTGAGCATTTTAGTGACCATTTAACGATGTCCTGTGTATGAGCTGGAGCAACTTGGCTGTCTGAGGAGTTGGAGTGTCTCTTTTGCATCTTATTTGCTGTTTATTAATTTGGAGATCAGTTGTTTGCACACGCCACGGATTTCTGTCTGGAAGGGCAGTGGCACATGTGCCATTAGTTGTTAGGTGGCAGAACCTGTGCTTTGCCACAGTTTCCCGAACTAGAAAGAATGTTGCAAATCCCCTAATCTCTCCAGGCCTCAGTTTCCTCCTGTCTCAAATGCAGGGGGCTTCACCCGGATGATGTTGAAGACTCTTGCAGTTTCTAATACTCTGCATTCTTGACCTTCTTGACCCATTTGGGAGCAGATCTTTCCAGGTAAGGGCATGTTGAAATCTGACCACTGCAGTTGCCTCTAACTTGCAGAGTGGCCTGAGCAAGTCATCTAAGCCTCTCTGAGGGCTGGAAATGATGTTCTGTGTGGCCTCACGTGACGCTGTGAGGCTATGAAGTGAGTACTGATCTGTTGTCGTGCATTACAAGGAGCGAATCAAAGGCACTCAAGGTCCTGGTTACACCTACTACTTATGTCCTCCATCCAGTAGGCAAGGTGCATTCAGGTTTTACCGCTGCAAATTCTAACCATGGTTTCTCAGGGTCAGAAGCCCAGGCATGGGTTAGCTGGGTCCTCTGGTCCGGGTGAAAAGCAAGGTGTCAGCCAGGACTGTGATCTCATCTGAGGCTCGGGCCATCCTCCAGGCTTGTCCGGGTTGTTGGCGGCATTCACCCCCTCGGGATGTGCCGCTGAGGCTCCCGTCTTGCTGGCTCTCAGTGCCCAGGGACTGCCTGTAGTGCCTGCTTGTGGGGCCCTCCCCGAGGCAGTTCACAGCACCGTGCTCGCTTCCCTCCAGGCCACGGCAAGAAGATCTCTGTGATGCTTCCTCTTCTTTTAAAGGCTTCTCTGATTAGGTCAAGCCCATCCTGGACATCCCTCTTTTTATATTAGGATAATAGCCCATCATGTTCCCTGGTCCCACCCCTGCTCAAGGGGAGAGGTTTATATATGCATGTCAGGAGATGGGCATCTTAGAATCCCACCTACCACCCAAGTCTCCAGATTCTCTGCTGGCTTTTCTCTAGGACCTGTCACCCCCCATAACCAGGTTTAGCATCTTTCTCCAGTATGTTTGGTGGTAGGGGCAGACCCAGTTTGACCAGGGGGAGAACTCTTTTTTGTGTGCTCTCTTCACTCCACTGAAGAAATAAGAAATATATGTAATGGTTTGCTTAATAGCTTTTTGGAATAACTGCAAGGGTGTTGTCTCCCTCCAGTGAGTAGGGGCTTCCCAGGTGGCACAGTGGTAAAGAACCAACCAACCCATGCAGGTAGACGCAAGTGGCGTGAGTTCAATCCCTGGGTGAGGAAGATCCCCTGCAGTAGGAAATGGCAACCTGCTGCAATATTCTTGCCCGGGAAATCCCACGGAGAGAGGAGCCAGGCAGGCTACGATCCATGGAGTTGCAAAGAGTCAGGCATGACTGAGCTGCTGAGCACAGGGACAGAAGATGAGCTCGTGAGAATAGCTGTCAACTGGGTGGAAAAAGACATGCCACCAGGCACAGCCAGGGAGTTGGGGGACCTCAAAGCCATGTTGGAAATCTGCTTCTCTGTGCTTAACAGGTCTTTGTCAGTGACCTTGAACCCTACTACCTCCTCATTTTTTTTCCTGCCTCTAATTTCCTGTGTAACTGATCCCAATTTAGAAGCTCAAATTGGACCTTCTGGTTTTTTGACCTTGTTTCCTGTTATTTTGCCTCTACTTTAATCCAGATCCTAATCTCTGAGGTTTTGACCTCTCCGGTAACCTTACCCGGATTCTTGATTTCTCTCCTGTTAGTATTTGATTCTATCTTGGAGTTTGAGCTGGACCCTGCCTGTCCTACAGTCAGCTCCAGCAGCTCAGTGAGAAGGCCCAATCCTGTGTCCTAGTAGAGACTCTCGTAGGCCTGTGTGTCCCTCTGCTGGGCCACACCGGGCTCTGATGTATGATCTTGCTCTGTCTCTTCTTCCCTACACACCCCACTCCCTCTCCCTCCATCCCACTCCCTCTCCCTCCAAGTTTCTGAAGAATCTTTAGGAAGTGAGTTTGAAAAGATATGGAAAGATGCCAGCGCCTCAGCCTAACATGCTTGTGAACTTGCTCACAGCCTTTGGGCTGAGATCAAGAGCTATGTCCTTTCTCTGGGGACTGCTGTCCTGGCCTTTCTGAGAGCATGGGGCTTGGAATCTAATCACAAAGGTCTTTTCCGGCCCCAAGAGAGGAAGTTACTCTCTTTCCATCTTTAGTAAGTCACACACACACAGAGGCAATCGAAACCTTGTAGTGAGATAGATACCACTTTGCATCCATTAAGATGATAATTATTAAAAACAAAAAGCCAAAAAAAAAAAAAAATCCAAAACAGAATGGAATATGCCAAGTGTTGGTTGAGGATATGGAGAAAGTAGAACCTTTGAATCCCGGTGGGAATGTGAAACGGTACAGCTGCTGCGGAAAGTAGTGTGGAGTTTCCTCGGGAAGATAAACTTGGAATTACCATTTGGCCAGCAGTTTCCACTTTTGGGTGTACACCCAAATGAACTGAAAGCACAGACTCAAACAGATACTTGGACTTCAATAGTCATAGCGTTATTCACACTAGCCCAAAGGTGGAAGCAACCCAAGAGTCCCTCCACAGATGTATGGATAAACAAAATGTGGTCTGTACATACAATGGAATATTATTCAAGCTTTAAAAAGGAAGGAAATTCTGACATGTGCTACAACATGGTTGAACCGTGAGGACATTATGTTAAATAAGCCATACAGGAAGGACAAATATTCTAGGAAGTCCCTAGAGTAGTTAAGACTCATAGAGACAGGAGGTAGAATGGTGGTAGCCAGGGATGAGGAAAGGAGAGATGGAGAGTTACTGTTTAATGGATACAGAGTTTCTATCTGGGGAAAATGAAAAAGTTCTGGAGATGGGTGGTGGTGATGGTTGTACACGGTTGTCTTGTCACTGTATTTAAGTGCCTCTGAATTGTACATTTTAAAATGGATAAACTGGTACATTTTATTTTTATGTATATTTTACCACAATAAAAATAAACACCACATAACCATATTTGTGTTCTCTGAAAGCATACAAGATGCAGATTATGCAGTATTTTAGAGATATAGAATTCTTCTGGAGAAATGCTATACTTTAGTTCATGACACCCTGCCAAGAGGATAAAAGGCAAAAGGAGGGCATCAATGTGTATGCATTCTTTCCAGCAAGGTGACATCATATGCAGTTCTATTAATTTCATATTTAATAATCAAACACACCAGCAACATGCTGAGTAAAGCATGGTGTTCTTATGATCAATTTTTCAAACATGGGAAAAGTTTATTTTGAATGTCAAGAATTACCTACTCTGCTCTTCTCTTACAGGAGATGTTTAAGAGGATATAAAAATGACCTTAAAAGAAAAGATAAAATAAATTGGCTGTATTAGCTCAGAGAAGAAAAGGCCAAGTGCAGACCAAAGAGCTATGGCAGGGTGGGGTTGGGGGAGGGTGGAGCCGAGCAAAGGGTGGGCTTTGGTCAAACGCTCATCAGTTCTATGACTTTTTAACAACTTCTTTAATTCCTGGAGACCTCAGTTTCCTCTTATATAAAATAAGTGTGTTGTACTAGAGTCACTTGGGTTTTCCTGATGGCACAGTGGTAAAGAATGTGCCAGCCTGTAGGAGATGCAGGGGGCACAGTTTCAGTCCCTGGCTTGGGAAGATTCCCTGGAGAAGGCAATAGTTAGCTACTCCAATAGTCTTGCCGGGATAACCCCATGGACAGAGGAGCCTGGCAGGTTAAAGTTCATGGGGTCGCAGAGTCAGATAAGACTGAGTGAGTGAGCACTAAGCATCTCCAGAGTCACTTACTCATTCCACGTGCATTAAAATTAACTGAGCATCTACTTTGGGCAAGAAAATCTGCTTGGGTCTCAGAGCCACTGGGGAGCATATGGAGGACCCAGGGCTCAGCATGCTGGACTCTCAGTCCAAGGCTCATCCTCTCTGGTCTCTGAGACTCGTCCAGTCTCCAGTGTATTCCTTTTTGAATCTTCTGTTTGCAGGTGTTGCTTACTTCCCTCCTTATGGCACTCACCACATTTCACTTGCACACTCCATGTACACTTGGTTCATCAGCCCCACTAGACCACGAAGCCCTTGGTGGCACAGAGCCATCTCTCGTACCATCTTGTCCAGTTTCTAGTGTCTGATCGTACATGACACAAAATACATGCTCAATCCATGTTCTCATGGCTGGCTTTTCTAATTATGAAAGCCATCCAATGAGCAGGTGAGAAAGAGTAGATACAGGAAAAGTCAGGCTGGTGAGGAGGTGATTGCCATAGTCCTGGAGGAGTGATGGGGTTTCAACAAAGGGAGTGGCCATGGGAGATGAGGAAGCTGGTGGAACGACGTTCAGCAGGTGGAAATGGTCTGACCTGGAGCCCTACGTCCTTTGAATTGCAGGATGAGGATACCTCTGGCCAAACTACTGGCCGCACCCAATAGTGCCAGGCTGCAGGGAGCGTACAGGCTGGCGGGCGGGGTTGCCTGTGCAGGAATCCAGAGGCAGGTGGCATGTGGAAGCAGAGGCAGGTGGTGGGCGTTGGGAAGGGGCAGGGCTGGAGCGGGTGGGGTGAAGCACAGGAAGCGAGGGGCGGGCGAGAGGCATCTCCCTGGACTGGCTGCCGATCGGAGGGCTGATGGGTGGGCCCCGCCAGGCTTGAGAGAACAGGGTAGGTCTTCAGGGCAGAGACCCAGACGTGGGGGTGTCAGACAATGAGCCAGGTTACAGGGTGGGGACTTGATTACGGAGAAAAAGCAGAGGCAAGAATAAAACAGGGTTTGATGTTTACCCAGTCATTCCCTCATTCCGTAAATGTGAGTTGTGTACCTGGTGTGTGCCAGACACACTGCCAGGCCAGAGGGGAGGTGGTGGGGAGGGCTGATATGACAAGAAAGATCCCCAACTTCATGGACCCCCACATTCTAGCAAAAAGAGGCATATGGCAGACAAATCAACGACTGAGAAAATATCAGCCAAATCAAAACATCACATTGTGCACCTAAAATACGTACAAATTCTATTTGTTAATTGCACCCCGATAAAGCTGAAAAACAGAAAAATACCAGATAGTGGTGAGCACTGTTAAAAAACGAACACTGAATGGTGAACATGGCCATCAGGGATGGGTAAGCAAGGCCTAGCAGAAGGACCCTTGGTGTTGCCCCTGCAAGGATGGGATCTGGCCATCTGTATGGAGATTCGAGTCCAGGCAGAAGAAACGGGCCAAGGCCCAGAGGCCAGCGAGAAATAGCAAGGAGACTGGCGGGGGAGGAGGGCTACAGTGTCTGTGCCGGGCTGGAGGATGACCCAGGGAACAAGGGCCAGGTCCCAGCTGAGGGATGCGGCCAGGGATTTGAATTTTATTCTAAAAAAAGTGGAATGTCATTGAAGTTGGGGGGGGGGACGTCTTTTGGTACCAAGAGTGATTCTAGAGGAATAGAAATTTATTTCTCACAGTTCTGGAGGCTGGAAACCTGAGATCAGGGTGCCAACTTTGGGTTCTGGTGAGGACGCTCTGCCTGATGTGTGGATGGCTGCCTTCTTGTCCTGTCCTTGCGTCACAGGGAAAGAGCTCTGATCTCTTCTCCTCTTATAAGGACACTGATCCCATCTAAGTATAATTACCTCCTGAGAGCCCTACCTCTGAAGAGCATCATGTCGGGGGTTAGGGCTTCAACACATGAGTTTAGGGGGGGACACAGATGTTCGGTCCATAGTGGAGTGACTTGATACTTGGAACTGTCCAGCTGTGTTCTGTGCGTGAATGGAGTGTGTGTGTGTGTGTGTGTGTGTGTGTGTGTGTGTGTGTGTGTTTGAGTGAGGTGGGGTGATAGGCAGAGAAGGCAACGGCACCCCCACTCCAGTACTCTTGCCTGCTAAATTCCATGGACAGAGAACCTTCCAACACCCTACACACTCCCTTTTAGCCACCACCCCCTATCCCCAAAGGTTACCACTGCCCTCATTTCTGACAGCCTGGTTTTGCCTGTTTGTGTACTTAAAATAAATTATATTGCTGGATGCTCTTTTAAATTTGTTTTCAAAGCTGTTATGAAGCTTTTCCCAAAAGGACACACTAACTTGGAAAGAGGGAAACCAGGGGTAAATGAGACGTGCTGTTCAAATCCACAAGAGTTACCTATACAAAGAGCTCTGGTTTCAAAGTGTCTTTAACTGGAGACAGTCATCCACCATGGGTCTCTGACTCCTAAGGCTGGTTTGGCTTTAGAAACTCTGTTCTGTGTCCTGCTCTGTTGACAATCTGCCCACTCAGCTGTGAAGAGAAGCAGAATATACAACAGGGGCTCTCTAAACACTGACCAGTTGAACGGGTTCCCTTGAGCATATCATGGTGCTGAGTTTAACACCTGGTCTTTGCAAAGCCAAATATAAGAAGATAATAAAAGGAATGGGAACCAATAAGTTTTTATTTCATAGGTAACATATTTAGTCTTATAAAGACTAAAGCTATAAGCAATATTTTGAGGTTGACATTATTACAATTTTACGGTTGAAGAAACTGAGGCTCAGAGAGATTAAATAGTTTGTTCAAGATCACACAGCTGGAAAATGCCCGAGTCATTTTCCTGCTTTTTAATCTATTTGCCTTTAGTTAAACCAGGATATCTCAGTGTGACTTTCTCCGTTTCCCTTTATCAATTATGATTTTTAAAATACAGAGAATAATTATATTTAATATATTCACTCATTCATTCAACAAATGAGGTGTCTCATGTTACTGAGGTTCTCCTATGCTCCGGGCAGCATTCCTAGTATTAGAGAAACTAGTGAGCAAATACAGACATGATTTCCATTAATGTTGGTCTTAGAGTTTAGTGGCAGAGATGTAAAAATAGAACAGCTATGAAACAAATGTAGATATTGTGAAAGGTGCAAAGAAAATGAGAGATACAGGTGTTAGGAGAAACTATTCTTTCCCTACTCTTTCCATCCACAAACCCTACAGAAGTACACACACACACACACACACACACACACACACACACGTACACTTTCACGTCAGGGATATCAGAGAAATCTTCTGGAGACCAGCTTTTGAGTTGCGTTCTTAGGGGATTTAACAGGGTGAAATAGGGGAAGGAAGGGCATTCCAGGTAAAGTGAAGAGCATACGGAAAGGGCCTGAGGTGGGAGGGACACTGTATACATGAAGGGATGAGAAAACTGGTGTGGCTAGAGTGAAGAGGGCACAACAGTATAAATAAACAGCGAAATGCAGGGTAACGACCCACAGAGGCCAGACCACCCAGGGCTTTGTGAGTCCAGAAAAGAGCCTGAAGCATATCTCACTGTGAGCTTTTACAGAGAGACAGGAAAAAGGACACAAGTTTTCAGTATCCTTTATCATCTCATATTTTAGAGAACGCTTTGCTATTGAGTGTGAAGCCCCATGGAATTAACATTATTTGTTGCCTTTTGGGAAATATGTTCATCCCACAGTGCTCTATAGAACCAAATTAAAAATAAATATCTAAACTCAATCAGGCTGCCTAGAAACACTGATAAAATAAGAGCCAAATTGAAACCAAAGTTGAGATGCTGAGTTCGTGTCAGGTTAACATCATTGTGAATCAGCTGATAATTTATCACATTTAATTTTTAAAAATGCTCGCTATGTCCATTAGTCATGAAGGCTTGTGTTACTTGCTTTGCACAGTAAGGGGGGCAGCATCACCATTCCCCGTGGACCCAGCACAGTGTCCTTAAAGGCTGGTTCCATGAGGTAGGTGCTTTTGTGATTATGTAAATTGATTATATTTTGTCCTTTTTAGTCTTACTCAGTAGAGAACAAAAGTATAACTGCTGTCCTGGAGGTGATCCTTACAAACTGTTGACACTTAGAAGGAGGCCTCATGATCAGAATGCTTCCCAAGTGGCTCAGTGGTAAAGAATGTGCCCACCAATGCAGGAGACACAGCAATGTGGGCTCAATTCCTGGGTCAGGAAGATCCCCTGGAGGAGGAAATGGCAACCTGCTCCAGTATTTCTTGCCTGGTCAATCCCACGGACTGAGAAGCCTGGGAGGCTACTGTCCATGGCGTGTCAGAGAGTCAGACACGACTGAACACGCACACACGCTCATGATCAGAAAGTATATGAAGCCCTTGCCTGTTGAAGGAAATGGTATATCTGTACTGGACAAATATCTGGTGAGTAATCAAATTACTTATCCTCACAAGAGGTCAGGGATGCTGGTCTCAGGGACCAGCAAACTGATTTGGGGTACAGCCATGGTAGGTAGCAGAAGATGAAATAGCATCATTTGTAGGGATCTGGGGAGAGAGATGCTTATGCAACTCAACCATTGCTAAGATTTACCTATGGAAGCTGTGCGATGAAAGTGCCTTCATCCATGACTAAGTCCCCGTCTTAATGCACATGTGAAAATGCACATCCATACGTGTGCAGAGTTGGCTGTGAGGCGGAAATTGGGTAACCTCACAAGCATTCCCAGAGATAGGTCGAAGTCAAATTCCAGATTCATTTTCTGCCAAAACACCTCCAGTACCCTAGTGGGGAAGCTTAAGATTTGGGTTGTCTTCCTCTTCCTTCGGGTGGGGTGGTGAGTAGCCTGTGGTACTAGTGGGTCCCCAACCTTAATCAGAGAAGGCTTTTTTATTACCAGCCCTCCAACCATGTGTGTTTTGCATTAAGCCATTGTCTTTTGTAAGAAAGACTGATTCTTTTTTTTTCACCTTCTCGGTTGGCAAAGCAGAACCCAGGTATTTCACTCCTGTTTTCAAGAGACAAATGAAGATCCCGGGGTCATGAGGATCCTGCCTTCTGCTCAGGCAGTCCCCAGAGCCTGGTCACCCCAGGGGTAATTTAGTAGAGATTGGGGAGGGTCAAGGAAGGTAGCTAATAACTGAGTGTCCTTTGCGTACCTAGCTTTTTCTGTGCTCGGCCTCATACAATTCTCACATCTCAACAAGGCCGGGGCTATCTTTCCATTTTATGGTTGAGAAGACTGAGGCACGGAGAAGTGACATAATTTGCTCAAGGTCTTACAGCAAAGAGAAAGAGCAGGGATCTGAAGCTGGGTCTGCCCAGCTCTCGTCAGTGTTCTTCCATGAGCACCTTGCTGCCTCCACTCACTCTTAAGCAAAGGGAAATCTGGAAATTTCTGTCCCCAAAGCCCCAGTCTGAATGTTTCAGCTTACGGACAAGAACATGGTAGGACATCCTTATCTCAAATGTCCTTCCCCCACCAAGCCTGCCTGCCTGCCCCATCGGCCAGATTGTGGCGGTAAAACCCTGGCTGGGTCACTAGCAACAAAATTAATTTCAATTCCCATTAATTTTAATGTGTGTGTACATATGTCACCCAGTCTTTTCTCCCCTTGGGTGATTTTCAAAACTCTGTTGCAAAAACAAACAAAAACAAGGAATGACAAGCCCAAACAGGTTGAGAATCACCAGGGTATGGATGAAATTAGGTTTTCTTATTGGCAATCTCAATGCCTCCTGCTTCAGCATGGATTTATTTTACTTTTTTATTTTCTATCTTTTCTGTGGTTGGTGGAAATGAAGACTTATCTCCTTGGGTAACTGAAGACTATTATTATTCCATTTCCTCACCATTTCTTCCCTAGATACAATAATCCACTTAATCTTTCCTCGAGGTCCAGTTTTCACCTCTCTAATCAATGTCAGGAAAGCTCTGTTGATTCATGTAAATCTTCTGGCAGACAATAGTCTTTAGGTATTTGGCTACCATGTGCGGGCTGGCCCTCTCCCATTTGTATTTTTTTTTTCTAGGTTCTTTTCCTTCAGTTCAGTTCAGTTGCTTAGTCATGTCTGACTCTTTGCAACACGATGGACTGCAGCATGCCAGGCTTCCCTGTCCACCACGAACTCCCAGGTCTTGCTCACACTCATGTCCATCAAGTCAGTGATGTCATCCAACCGTCAGAACCTCTGTCTTTCCCTTCTCCTCATGCCTTCAATCTTTCCCAGCATCAGGGTCTTTTCCAAGGAATCAGTTCTTCACATCAGGTGGCCAAAGCATTGGAGTTTCAGCTTCAGCATCAGTCCTTCCAATGAATATTCAGGACTGATTTCCTTTAGGATGGACTGGTTGGATCTCCTTGCAGTCCAAGGGACCCTCAAGAGTCTTCTCCAACACCGCAGTTCAAAACCATCCTTTTCCTTACTGCTTCCTAATTTCCTCCCAAATAATCTTAGAAGAGTGAAAGCAATCAGAAATATCTCCAGCAGGGATTTTGCTCAATCTGGACTTGATCATAATACTACTCAGAGGCTCAGAAAGGTAAATACCCTGAAACCACACTGGTTTCAGAGCAGCAAGGATGCTGGTGGGGCCATCAGCATCTCTCCTTCTAAGAATATTCACAGAACATGCAACAACTCCTATAATGGTGCCCATCACTCGAGGTGAAGGGCTTCCCAGGTGGTGCTGGTGGTAAAGAATCCACCTGCCAACGTAGAAACTGCAAGAGACGTGGGTTCAATCTCTGGGTCGGGAAGATCCCCTGGAGGAGGAAATGGCAACCTGCTCCAGTATCCCTGCCTGGGAAATTCCATGGACAGAGGAGCCTGGTGGGCTACAGTCGACGGGGCTAATGGAGAATCAGAAGTGGCTGAGCGACTAAGCACACCCGAGGTGAAGATCTGATATTAACTCCCACCAAGGCAAGGATCGCGTGATGGTGAGGACAATTCATGTGAGGATTTGAATCTCACTGGGGGTTTGGCATTTTGAAGAAAGATGGTCACATGTGTCATTAATTGCAGTTTTGGCTGCTCTTTTTGTGTGGCTGTTGTGAATGGCCTTTCTCTAGTGGCGGTGAGCAGGGGCTACTCTTTATAGGGCTGTATGGGCGTCTCATTGCAGTGGCTTCTCTTGTTGCGGAGCACAGGCTCTGGGTACATGGGTTTCAGTAGCTGTAGCACATGGCCTCAGGAGTTATGGCTCACGGGCTCAGTTCTCCGAGGCAGGTGAGATCTTCCTGAACCAGGGACTGAACCCGTTTCCCCTGCATTAGCAGGTGGATTCTTACCCTCGGTCGTGCCAGGGGAGTCCGTGTCATTAGTTACTGACTGGCTGTGTGACTAATTACATTTAACTGTTTTGAACTTGTTTATCTATAAAAGGGAGATTAAAAGCCACCTACTTAAAGCCTTATGAGTATGAAGTGAGATAAATGATTACTGACCGCCTTAGTGGAGTGACTGGTTCTTTAAGCATCCCACCAGGGGTTGGATCTGCAAGGTTAGCCCCCAGCTTCGTGGAGCACGCAGTGCAGAGAGGGTACCAGTGAGCACATACCTGGTCTAAAGAAGCTGTTTCACACATGCTTCTAAAATTGGATGTCACTGTTTTAAAGTCAAACCAACCATAAGCTCCGTAGAATGAAAATTTATCAAAGTATCTACTTTGTCAAAACGTTGTAAATCTGAACATGGTGTATACAAATATAGGTGTATATATGTACATATACATGGTGTATATATATATATATATATTTAGTGTTAATATCCTTTTTGGACTGACTGAAGGGTATAGAATGTTCTTATCTCTTGCTTTTACTATTTTAATGAGTCTGATTTCATTCTGGAGATTTGTGGGAAATACTTAGTTTTAGTATAGTTAAACCATTAAATACACACACATACACGCCAACGGAACACTTCTTACAACTCACTGTGATAAAAAGATCTGCCTACCTGCAGCCAGGGACAGTTTATCCATCGCCTGCCTGGTTCAATCTCAGGGTCTGGATGCCTCACCAAGCAGTGTGTATCAGCAAAGCAAATGCCAGGTGCATTTCCAGTTCTAACTGGAAAGAGAGGGTCAAGGCGGCCCGAAGGATGCTCTGGCTTGAAAGAAGCTGGGCATTGCTCATCCTGCAGCCGGCTGGGCCTTTTGAGGTAAAAAGAGTTGTTTCTCTTGCTGGAGCCAGGAACCAGACAGCTGGAAAGCAGGTATTTCATTTCATCTCTGACTTATTCCATACTTCCTGGAAGGCTGGTTTGGTGCTGCTATGCTTTTTCCCAGTCCTGTTTCACCGATGACTCTCAGAGGGTGGCTTAGGGAATATTTTATTCTCATTAACTTTATGTGCCGGGCAGTTTGCATCCTATAAATTCAGCATCAAAGCCTGCTATCAAACAGGACAGATTAAAGAACATGTACATGTTCATCCACATGTTATAATACAACATGAAACAACTAGATTATAAATGAATATAAAAGCTGTGTACATAACAAATATATCACTAAAAAAATTCATTGAATATTTGATAGATGATGAAATGAAAAAAAAAAAAAAAAAAAAAAAAAAAAAAAATATAAAAAAAAAGAAATAAAAAAAAAAACAAATAAAAAAAAAAAAAAAAAAAAAAATAAAAAAGAATAAAAAAAAAAAAAAAAAAAAATCAAGTGAACAGATGCTGATTTTAGTGTTGACTCACAGCTTTTGATCATTAATAAAAATAAATGCAATCAAAAACAAAAAAAAAAAAAAAAAAAAAACAGCTTATGCTTTCTGTTTTCCACATCTTTTTTGTTGTTGTCGTCAAAATCCCTCCATTTTAATGATTTTTAGCCTCAACGCATTTTACATATTTCCGTTTTCTTACTCTGCTTTGAATTCCAGATCTCCCTTCACAAACTGAATTTTGATTTGGGGAAATATTTTGGTTTTGGGTACTGAAGACAGATTTAGGCCAGAATTGTCTCATGAGTGGTAAAGATCTCTGTACATTCTCATGAATTTCTTATAAAGATACAAGATGTCTCAGCTAATAATCTATGAAAATACACACCCTGTGTATATTTTACATCCTCTGTGGCACCTAGATTTATAAGAGCATTATGGCAAAGGAAAAAATGGTAGTTTTTTTTTCATTTTAAAATTTTAATAAAGTAAATAAGTAAATGAATAATGAATAAGTACCATTTGTCTCTGTTTAAAAATTAATGAATTGTTTTAGTGACTATTTCTAAATGTATAGATCTGATAAATGAACTTTATAAATATTGCACTGATATACTATGAGCTGGATTTCCAGAAATATAAAGGACATGATAGTGAGCAAAAAATTTTCACTAACTTTGCAGAAAACAGAAAAACAGGGAAGGAGTGTGATTTATTCATTCTACTTCTACTTGGTATTTATAGGAATTCTCCTATCTGATAAACTCAAAGCCCAGCAGGTGGGTCCCTGGTTATCCTTACAGTGCTCCTGAGTGGCTGTTAGGCACTCAGGCAGTTGAATCCAGGTCAGCAGGCTGGGGTTCTGGACTTTGCAGATCATTACTGCTCATGCCTTGCACCAAAAAGGAGCAAAAGGAGATCAATTCAGTGTCCTTTTCTCTAGGCATTCCTTTAACCCCAGCCCCCAAACCAACCGCTCCTTCCTGGAGTCCCTACAGGAGTAGCACCTGCAACATCCTATCAATTTCTTACCTGTTCCCTCACTTGACTCATGGGCTCCCTGACAGCAGGGGTTCTCTTAGTCATCTTTCTGCCCCGGCCCTAGCCCAGCACCTGGCACACGAATCACAGATGTTGAATAAATGCAGTTAGTAGCCTAAAGTGTTAGTTAGGCTTCTCCAGAGAAACAGCCAACAGGGGAGAGTGTGGGGGAATTGGCTCATGGGATTGTGAGGCATAGCAAGTGCAAAATCTGATGGAAGAGACTGGCAGGCTGGAGACTCAGGAAAGACTTGCATTTCATATCCAAAGGCTGGCAGAACTCTTCTAGCTTGGGAGAGGGAGCCTTTGTTCTGTTCAGGATACCCATCCTCATTATGGAGGGCAACCTGATTTACTCAAAGTTCACTGGTTTAAACGTAAATCTCATTCAAAAACACCCTTGTAGGGGCTTTCCTGGTGGCCCACTGGTTAAGAATCCACACTCCCAGTGCAGGGGGCCTAGGTCAGGGAACTAGATCCCACATGCTGTGACAAACATCCCAAGAGCCACAACTAAGACTTGGACAGGAAAAAAAAAAACAAAAACCCTCTTATAGAAACATCCAGAACAATGACCAAATGTCTGAGCACTGTGGTCCAGACAAATTGACACATAAAATTAAATCATCGCATAAAATGAAATCATTGCACTTGATTTAACTATAATTTAATAGGCACTGACATTATTTTCTAGGCAACCTCAAAAATATTGCTTTCATTGAGGAAATATTTATCTAGCTGCAATATATTTTACCTAGGCAAATATTCTAGCAAAAATAAGACTGGCAAATTTTGATATCAGGGAAATAATAGATTTCTCTTCTGTTTCAATTCTGATTCTTAAAAAGACATGCTATGTAAAATCAGACTGTCTGCAAGAAGTAGGGAATTATTTATTTAGAGTGTTCATAATGACAAGAGGAAAAAGTGCAGTTACTTAGTTTGACATTTCTATTTCATTTTTTAAAATACATTTATATAGTTTGATAATTAAATATTTTAAAGAATTTAGCAAAACTTCCTTGGTGGTACAGTGGATAAGAATCTGCCTGCCAATACAGGGGACATGAGTTTGATCCCTGGTCTGGAAAGATTCCACATGCTGGGGAGCAGCTAAGCCTGGGTAAGCTAAGCCTAGAGCCTGTGCTCCACGACAAGAGAAGCCACCACGGCTGCTAGAGAGGAGCTCCCACTCTCCGCAATAAAGAAAAGCCAGCCCAGCAACAAAGACCCAGCACAGCCAAAAAATAAATAAAATTTTCAGTGGAAACTCTTGTGCCCATTTCTCTCCCCACATCTGCTTAGCTTTCCATCTTGCCCACTGTAGTTGAATTTCTAGATTAATTTTTAAGGTGTATTTATAGAGTTTCTTTGTGCAATTACAAACAAAAACAAATCTGTGACTTTATTTTTCACTCTTTAAAAATTTAACTTGTTAAAGAAGAAAATCACTCATACATTAAGATCAGACTATATAAATTTTAGTCACTAAGCACAATTAATTAAAATTTTATGTTAAATTTCAGTTTTCCTAAAAGTTCAAGATTGAGGAAAGAAAAAGGAAGAAAATGGAGTAGAGAAAGAGTGTCTCAGGAAAAGCAAGAGAGACAGGAAGAGAAAGTCCGAGCCACAGAAAAGACATTAGAGCCTGCATCTATATCCATCACAGAGCAAAACACACCAGCGGAGCCACATCCTGAGACAAATAAAGCTTTCATGGGTCCTTGTGGACCTTCAAGGACCTTTGTGAACTTTCTGTTCATCTTTGTGGACTAATGGCCTCATACTCTGTTTTTCTAAGACATTACCATGAAATAACTTTAAACAAGCCCATTAAGTTTTTTCATGAAATAACTTTAAACAAGCCCATTAAATTTTATCATCGTTAGGTATAAATGCTGCTATTCTCTTTTGGTACCAGTTATGCAGGCTCTTGGGCTTCCCCGGTGGCTCAGTGGATAAAGAATACGCCTGCAGTGCAGGAGATGGCAGATGATGCAGGTTCAGTCCCTAGGTCGGGAAGGTCCCCTGGCAGAGGGCATGGCAACACACTCCAGTATTCTTGCCTGGAGAGTCCCCGGGACTACAGTGGGCTACAGTCCATGGGGTCACAAAGAGTCAGACACAGCTGAACACACCTGTATATGCCGGCTCTCATGTGGGAGAAAGACTATGCCTATTTTTTAACCCCGAGGTGGCTCAGCAGTAAATACTTCTGCAATGTGGGAGACGCAGATTCGATCCCTGGGGCACAAAGATCCCCTGGAGAAAGAAATGGCAACCTGCTCCAGTATTCTTGCCTGGGAAATCCCAAGGACAGAGGAAACTGGTGGGCTACAGTCCATGGGGTCTCAAAGAGTTGGACACGACTTAGTGACTAAACAACAACAGGGGTACCAGAAGGTAAATAGTAACTCACTAAACTGTGACAAATAATGAGGCCTGTCACACGAATTCTCTGTCACTAGAAGAATTCAAGCCCACCTGAAGAAGAGACCACCTCTTCAAAGAGCTATAGAGGGGATTTCAGGATCAGAAGGGAGAATGCAGAGTGGATTCCATCACAAAAGCAGTCATTCATTCATTTCAGCTTCTGGTATAAAATATAACACTTGACATTCAAACCTGAAATGCAAACAACAATGTCATTTTCTAAAGGCCTGTGAGTGAGAATAAACTAGCAATTTTATTGGTTTGGTTACTGCTTATTATTATCATTCAAGTTGGTTTTTGTTACTTTTAAGGTTCACTAGTCAACTTCACTTTCACTTTTCACCTTCATGCATTGGAGAAGGCAATGGCACCCCACTCCAGTACTCTTGCCTGGAGAATCCCAGGGATGGGGGAGCCTGGTGGGCTGTCGTCTATGGGATCACAGAGTCAGACACGACTGAAGCTACTTAGCAGCAGCAGCAGCATGTATATTTAGCCTTAATACAAATCAAAAATAATAGGTCTATTTAACAGCTGAGTAATATTCCATTGTGTATATGTACCACAGCTTTCTTATACATAAAAGGAGGGGGAGGGAGGTGGGAGGAGGGTTCAGGATGGGGGACACATGTACACCCCTGGCTGATTCATGTCAATGTATGGCAAAAACCACCGCAATATTGTAAAGTAATTAGCTTCCAATTAAAATAAATAAATTTTTAAAAATGAACCATTGAAAAAAAAAATAATAAGGGTCTAGAGCTTCCCTGGTGGCTCAGTGGTAAAGAACCTGCCTGCCGGTAAAGAAGACACAGGTTCAGTCCCTCATCCAGAAAGACCCCACAGCTAAGCATGTGCACCACATCTATTGGACCTGTGCGTTAGAGTCCGGAAACTGCAACTGCTGAGCCCACGTGCCACGACTACTGAAGCCCTTGAGCCCTGGAACCTGAGCTCTGCAACAAGAGAAGCCGCCGCAGTGAGAAGCCCGGGCACCACACCTAGAGAGCAGCTTATGCTCTCCCCAGCGAGAGAAAAGCCCGTGCAGCAAGGAAGACCCAGCACAGCCAAAAGTAAATAAATAAGTAAAACTATACATCAAAAACACAGGTCCAGGAAAGAACACTCTTTTGCATGTTTGTGCCAGTTGCCTAGAGAGGGCCTGGAAGTCACTGGGCCTGTCCTTGAGGTGTAAGGGTCATACTCATGGGCTTGCCAGGCATGTCCCTTCTGATTAGCATCAGATAAAAGCCATGGGGCCGTTATGCATAGAGTGGGATTTTTTTTTTTTTTCAAGTCTAAGGGAATCCGTATTGAATGCAGACGATGTAAGTCCAAGGTTTCAGTTTTGACTCCTTTCATTCCAAAGTTCTTACAATTGTTGGAATTTGTTCAGAACAACTGAACTTTTGGATGTGAAAGTATGGGTGTAAATTCCAGTTTGTTCAAGTTCTCAGTGTAAAACCATTTAATGTGCTTCCATTGGGACTTTTCAAGTATTTGTTTATGAATTTTTGTGTAAGACTCTAGATAAGTCGAAAGAAAAAAGGACATCTAGTGATAAAGAGATGTGAAAACTATTCTGCTTGTGCTTCTGAGATTTTCTTAAAAATGAGTGTGTCCTGATTGCACGCATTTATAGAATTAAATCTGCAATACGTGCTACGTGAGAAGGGTAACTTCTTGAAAGACTCAGTAATTTTTACAAAATTATCTTAACTAGCTAAGTACTAAAGAAATCCAAATTATGGATTAATGTCTCATCCAGGTGAGACTTTATCCTCCAGTTTTGCTACTTGTGAAATAAAATGTTTCCTGGGAAATCATGCCAGTGAAAAGATAGCAGAGTACTTTTGCCTAAGCGGCCACTAGGGAAATAAATAAATATTACTTGGTCATACAGCACCATCATGAACAAAAACATTTCTTAGGTAACTGCACGGAGAGGTAGCTTTTGACCATGTAGGGCAGATGCACCAGGCTCTGGAACCAAGACTTGAGCTCTGTGGAGGAGAGGAAGAAACAGCAGAGGGGTTTCATGGCACATGAGCGGTGCACTTGGAGACAGGAGGTGGTGAGCAGTCCTGGAGTCACCCCAGGTCTCTTGCTTGGGCGGCACATGAGGGTGCAATGCTGCTCGCTTGGGCGAGGAAGCTGGTTGACAGGAGAGGCTCAGGTCTGCCTTTGCCAAGTTTCTTTCAGATGGTAATCAGAGCATTCTCTAGCTTCGCAAGTTGGGAGAGTATAGAGGCCTGGCTCAGAGCAGTTTTTGGAATCAGGCTGACTTAGGTTTGAATTTTTTTTCCCTGGCGCTTATTACCTGTGTGCCCTGACACTGTATCTGTGCCTTGGGTTTCTTAGCTGAAAGATGGAGGTAACACGAGTGCCTACATGATACGGATGTTGTGAGAATAAATGAGACGATACATGTAAAGCACTGACTGATCCAAGGCACATGGTAGGTTCTTAGCAAATAGCAAAAAGCAACTCGTGACACACATAAGACACATACAGGAAGAACCGTACCAACAACAACGCCAGTAGCTGCTGCTGCGGCGGCGGCTAAGTCGCGGCTAAGTCAGTCGTGTCTGACTCTGTGCGACCCCATAGATGGCAGCCCACCAGGCTCCTCCATCCCAGTGCCAGTAGCAGCCCCTGGGGATAAATGGAAAAACAGGGTATTCAGAAATGGGTCAGATGGAAATGAAGAAAATGGTTGATCCCAAGTAAAACCTGCAGAAGAGGCCGGATGACAGAGAAATGAAGATTCTGGAACCCTGCTGCCTGAGCTCAAGGCTCTGTTCTACTATTTAACAGATGTATGGCTGGGACAAGCCATTTTGCCTCTCTGTACAGCAACTCTATCTACCTCACTGAGCTGCTGTGAAAATTAAAGATTACCCATCTCCTGGGTTTTTGTGTATTTAGAATAGTTCCTGGAACTAAGCGCTTTGAAAGAAAAGATGAGCATATATTAGATTACCTTTACTTATAAGACAAAAGAAAGGCAAATGATAGATTACATGCTGTGAAAAACATAACATAGGGTTAACATCCAAAATATATAAGTGCTCATACTCACTTGCAAAAACAATTTAATATCTCAATAGAAAAATGGACAAAGGGCATGCATGAGTGGACAATTTATAGGGAAAAAGTCCAAATGGCCAATAAATTTGTGAAAAGATGAGCCATCTTCTTAGTAATCAGGAAAATGCAAACTGATGTGCCAGTGTAATTAAAATTTTTTTCACTCAACTATTTGCCAGAAGTTAAGAAATAGCGCTAAAACTCAGTGCTGGTTAGAAAATGGGGAAAGGGGCATTCCATTTATTGCTGGTGCGACTGGGAAACACCAGAGCCTTTTTGGAAAACAATCTAACAATATTTATTTCGATTACAATTACATGCATTTAAAAATACATCATTTTAAATATACCTACTAATCACTTTTACTTTAAAATACATGTAATTGGCCTAGGAATGCCATTCTTAGGAAGCTATTCTATAGAAACAAAATTCGACTTTTAAGGACATAGAAACCAAGGATTTTTCAGCAACACTGTTCATAGTGGTATTTTTTGTAGTGTGTGCATGCGTTCTCAGTTGCTTTCGTCATGTCTGGCTCTTTGTGATCCCATAAGTAGCCTGCCAGGCTCCTCTGTCCATGCAATTCTCCAGGCAAGGATTCAGGAGTGGGTTGCCATGCCCTCCTCCAGGGGATCTTCTAGATTCCGGGATTGAACCCATGTGTCCTTTGTCTCCTGCATTGCAGGCAGATTCTTTACTGCTGAGCGACTGGAAGCCCTTTTATAGTGCAAGTAACCTCACTTATCATTAGCAGAGAAATGATTGAATGAGTTGATGAACACATAACCACAGAATACAATGTGTCTATCGAAGAGAATGGGAACTATATCCATTCACCAGGGGGGAAATTTATCATGCATTGCTAAGCGAGAAATCAAATAGCAAGGAAACTAACCTAGTATGAATTCATTTTTGTAAAAAAAAAATACAAAAAGGAAAATTCTTATGTATACTTATTAACATTTGTATGTGTTCATATGACTATGAATAAAGATGTGTCTTTAACGCTGAAAACTGGGAGGCAGTGATGCTAGAGAGAAGGAGGAGGTGAGAAGGAATATAAATCAATACAAAGAGGGAATTCACCAAAATTCCAACAACCAAATAAATACCAAGTAGACTCCAGGCAGTTCTCAACTACACATACTGGAGCGATTAGGTGGTAAAAACAGTTTCCGTGCAGGCTGAAGGCAGAACACCCCCTTCAGAAAGATGCCTGCTAGTGGTACCTGGTGATTAGATACTCTCGTTTACACAAGATTTCTGGACGTTGCTCCTTGGAAATCCTACGATGACTCAAAGTGCCCATTCTCTTTATCCTGTTTCTCTCAGGACACAGCAGAGTGCTGTGCCCAGGTGGATCTCTGTAAATGGGACACTACTGTGGTGGAGGACAAGGACACAAAGCAAGAGAGATGAATGCAGATGGAGGGCGGGGGGCGGTCTCCCTGTGTCCTGGTTCTCCCTGTCTGGGGCTCAGCTCACAAAACAGAGTCTGCTGGGCTTTCTGCCTGCAGGCAGCAGAAGGAAAGGCCATTCTTGGACATGGTCTCAATAGGTATATTGAGTCTTTGCACAAAAAGTGAGTTTGGAGCTGGCAAGTGCTCTGTCCAGCGGCCTGAACAGAATGAGATGGGGTGATCAGGCAGCAGTTTTTTCAGGCTGTGCTTTGGCCACAGGATGTAACAGCCTTGGATTTGTTTCCAGGGTAGGGAATCCTCGAGTCCTGGTATGCCAGTATGCGTTTCATGTGCTTTGTCGGATTCAGCCCCAGGATGGAGGGGGAGGGCTGAGAAAAATGTCTATCAGGTGAAGCAAAAACCATCTTTGTGAGGACAGCAACACTGTAAGGAGAATCTCTGCCTATGGCAGCAAAGCTGGAGCCACACCCTCCTGTTTCTTTGTCCCTACAGAGATCCCCCGCTTCTCATCATGCCCCTCCTGTACGCCCTCCTTTGTGCAGTGGTCTGAGTTCATTTGCTTGGATTCTTTTCATTGCAGATTTCAATTCAGCCATCAAACTGATTTCTGCTTGAAGAGGAGGGAAGGAAGATTGCTTCCATTTCTTGTGGTCTAACTGGGGAAATAAGGCCTGTGTACAGAAGCACTGCCCTTCCCGAGGACCACGTGTAATTCTTGGGACCCAATACAAGCTAGGAACCTGAGGGGGCAGGGTGGGAGAATTTCTGAACAATCGCGAAGATGCGAGTTTGTTTTTGATGGTATTTGTGGAACAGCCAGAGAAGGGCTGCATCACATCGCAGGTGCTGTAGGGATGTCTGGGCCATCTGGACCTCCAAGTGCCGAGGGGAAAGGAGAACAGCGGAGAGCGTGGGGAGGTGTGCTGGTCACTAGGCAACCTGGGTGGGGTAAGAGCATTCTGTCTGGGGGGATCTCCACCCTGTACAGGTGTGACCTTAGGCAACTCGTTTCTCCTCATTGGACTTCAGTTTTCTTATCTGCCAAATGAGGGGGTCAGGTCTTATGGGTTCCAAGGTTCTTCTCAATTCTCATTCTGTGAGTTATTGTGAGATAGTAGGAAATGGTTAAATCAAGGAAAGAGCAAAGGTAGAAAATGAGCAAAATATGTAAAGCAAGGAGGGGCTAAAGAAGTTAGTTATTGCCTTTCTTGCCCCATTCCTACTCCTTCCTCCAGAAACAACCTCCACAGAAAAAGCAGATTTGCGCCTGTTTGGACAACCTGTAGCAGAAGACAGTGAAGCAAAAGAGACTTAAACTGAAAATAATCTTGCCATTAAACACAAGATTTGTGACATCCAGGAGCTGCTGAGCCTGTGGCATCTTCAAGGAGACCCAGCATGCTTGGAAAATTGCCTGATAAATATGTCGCGTCCCTCCGCACAGGTTCAGACGCATCCCTAGTCACGTCAGTTTTTTGATGCTTCCTGGGGCCCTTGTCTTATGCATTAGCATTTTCAGAAGGTTACAGGACTCAGATCCGTTAGTCAGATACCCCCTGCCCTCACTAAGTTGTGAGGGGCCAGAGAGAGAGAAGACACAGGGCAATGAACTCAAAGGAGACTCACACCCCTGCCCCGCACTCTTCTGGGAGCTGGAAACAGTCTGTGTCTTTTGTGGTGAGAGAATGGGTTACGACCCCTTCAGACACTGTCTCCAGAGAAGCAAAGTTCACAGGCTGCAGAGGAGGGGGCCCTCAGTCTGAGGGACCCGGGCAGCTGACTCCACCTCTGTCCTTGAAGAGACTTTCTTCCTGCTTCTCTAGACACTTGCAGGCACCCTGGTGAGTTGACCCCAGGGACTCACATCTCATTTCACAACCAGCCCTTGGGCTGTCACCTTCACTTCAACTTAAGCCCCTCCTTTCATGAGAATGACCTAGAGATGACCCCCTGAAGGAGACAGTGAGTCTCTGGTGCTTGGCGAAACAGATAGCTATGGTCTGTTCTCAAGAGTAGCGAGGAGGGATGAGGGGGAAACACAGACACATGGGTGCTTCTGTCTAGCTATTCAGGAGTTGAGCTAAAACACTGATTTGAGAAAAGAGTAGCTCAGAGCAGAGCAAGGCTCCCATGCTGTCTGAGGGGAAGTGATCAGGAAACAAAAGGTTTTATGTGCTTGGTCGCATTCGACTCTGTGACCCCAAGGACTGTAGCCTGCCAGGCTGTTCTGTCCATAAGATTCTCCAGGCAAGAATGCTGGATTGGGTTGCCATTTCCTTCTCCAGGGGATCTTCCTGACCCAGGGATCAAACTCGCACCTCTGCTTCTCCTGCATTGCAGGCAGATTCTTTACTGCTGAGCCACTGGGGAAGCCCCAAAGGTTTTAAGTCAGGAGCAAATTTGACTTGATAGAAACTGGTAACTTCTTTGGACAAGACAATAAGTAGATTTGGAAATAAAGACAGATTAAAAAAAATATGCTTAAAATAAACCTGGGAGGAGAATAGCCTGGATGTGAGTCCTTAATAGAGGTATCCAGAAGAAATTAAGTAATTATCTTTTTCTGATCTGGATAAGGCTAGGGAAGGTATTGATTCTCTCTCTAGGCAAATGCAGGCTCATCAGCATGAACTCATTTACACTGTGTGCAAGCAAGCTGTCTCCTTTCACATGTATAATGATTCAGAACAGGTTTTAGGAAGAGAAACCTGGTGCTCTCCAGCAGGATGGGTTTGGGAGGAAAAGTGTGGAACAGGAGGTCATTATAAGACTCTTGCTATTTAATAGTAAGATCATGAGAGCGCTAGGACTGGAGAAGAATTTGTTACAAATCAGAAAGTATAGAACTACTGGCCTTGCAGAAAAGCTCCTCAGTGAGAAAGAAAAAACAGGTAAAGTGTGGGGGAAATACTTGCCATAAATATGATGGACAAAAATGAATATTCTAAATATAAGTGACAAACAGATTCAAGGGATTAGATCTGATAGACAGAGTGCCTGAAGAACTATGGATGGAGGTTCATGATATTGTACAGGAGGCAGGGATCAAGACCATCCCCAAGATAAAGAAATGCAAAAAGGCAAAATGGCTGTCTGAGGAGGCCTTAGAGCTGCGAAAAGAAGAGAAGTGAAAGGCAAAGGAGAAAAGGAAAGATATAAGCATCTGAATGCAGAGTTCCAAAGAATAGCGCGGAGAGATAAGAAAACCTTCCTCAGTGATCAGTGCAAAGAAACAGAGGAAAACAATAGAATGGGAAAGATTAGTGATCTCTTCAAGAAAATTAGTGATACTAAGGGAACATTTCCTGCAAAGATGGACACAATAAAGGACAGAAATGGTATGGACCTAACAGAAACAGAAGATATTAAGAAGAGGTGGCAGGAATACACAGAAGAACAATACAAAGAAAATTTTAATGACCCAGATAAACAAGATGGTGTGATCACTCACCTAGAGCCAGACATCTTGGAAAGTGAAGCCAAGTGGGCCTTAGGAAGCTTCACTACCAATAAAGCTAATGGAGGTGATGGAATTCCAGTTGAGCTATTTCAAATCCCAGAAGATGACCCTGTGAAAGTGCCGCACTCAATATGCTAGTAAATTTGAAAAACTCAGCAGTGGCCACAGGACTGGAAAAGGTCACTCTTCATTTCAATCTCAATGAAAGGCAATTCCAAAGAATGTTCAAATTACCACACAATTGCCCTCATCTCACATGCTAGTAAAGTAATGCTCAAAATTCTCCAAGCCAGGCTTCAGCAGTACGTGAACCGTGAACTTCCAGATGTTCAAGCTGGTTTTAAAAAAGGCAGAGGAATCAGAGATCAAATTGCCAATATCTGCTGGATCATCAAAAAAGCAAGAGTTCCAGAAAAACATCTATTTCTGCTTTATTGACTATGCCAAGCCTTTGACTGTGTGGATCACAACAAACTGTAGAAAATTCTGAAAGTGATGGGAGTATCAGACCACCTGAGCTGCCTCCTGAGAAACCTGTATGCAGGTCAGGAAGCAACAGTTAGAAACGAACATGGAACAACAGACTGGTTCCAAACAGGGTAAGAAGTTCGTCAAGGCTGTATATTGTCTGCATGCTTATTTAACTTATATGCAGAGTATATCATGCAAAATGCTGGGCTGGATGAAGCACAAGCTGGAATCAAGACTTCCAGGAGAAATATCAGTAACCTCAGATATGCAGATGACACCACCCTTATGGCAGAAAGTGAAGAAGAACTAATGAGCCTCTTGATGAAGGTGAAAGAGGAGAGTGAAAAAGTTGGCTTAAAACAACATTCAGAAAACTAAGATCATGGCATCCAGTCCTATCACTTCCTGGCAAATAGATGGGGAAACAATGAAAACAGTGACAGACTTTATTTTGAGGGGTTCAAAAATCACTGCAAATGGTGACTGCAGCCATGAAATTAAAAGACACTTGCTCCTTGGAATAAAAGCTATGACCAACCTAGACAGCATATTAAAAAGCAGAGACATTACTTTGCCAACAAAGGTCCATCTAGTCAAAGCTATGGTTTTTCTAGCAGTCATGTACTGATATGAGAGTAGGACTACAAAGAAAGCTAAGTGCTGAAGAATTGATGCTTTTGAACTGTGGTGTTGGAGAAGACTCTTGAGAGTCCCTTGGACTGCAAGGAGATTCAACCAGTCAAACCTAAAGGAAATCAGTCCTGAATATTCATTGGAAGGACTGATGCTGAAGCTGAAACTCCAATACTTTGGCCACCTGATGCGAAGAACTGACTCATCTGAAAAGACTCTGATGCTGGGAAAGATTGAAGGCAAGAGGAGAACGGGACGACAGAGGATGAGATGGTTGGATGGCATCACTGACTCAATGGACATGAGTTTGAGCAAGCTTCAGGAGTTAGTGACGGACAGGGAGGCCTGGTGTGCTGCAGTCCATGGGGTCACAAAGAGTCAGACATGACTGAGCAACTGAACTGAACTGATACAGGCAAAAAAAGACACTGAGACCCAACCCCCATAAGGGCTGAGGAAGTGGATGGAAATTTTTCATAGAAAGAATATAGATCTATAAATAAACCTGAAAAAATGTTTAGCTTCACTCTGTTAACAAACTAAACATTTAAACAGTGATTTTTTTTTTTTTAGTAATCACATTATTCATTTAAAAACACAATATTGATAACAATAGTAGTGTGTGCCTTAACTGGCATAATATTTCTGGATAGGAACTCGCTGACATGTATCAAAAGATTTAAAATTATTTCAGCCCTTTGATTCACATTCTACTTTTCAGTAACTCTCCCAAGGAAATAATGACCAAATTGTTAACAGATTTACTTTTTTATCATAGATTTTTGATCATAGATTTTGTCAAGATGGTTTTTAGACTAGCATAAGCCTGGAAAATCCCATGGATGGAGGAGCCTGGTAGGTTGCAGTCCATGGGGTCGCGAAGAGCCAGACACAACTGAGCAACTTCATTTTGACTTTTCACTTTCATGCACTGGAGAAGAAAATGGCAACCCACTCCAGTATTCTTGCCTAGAGAATCCCAGGGATGGGGGAGTCTGGTGGGCTGCCATCTATGGGGTTGCACAGAGTCAGACATGACTGAAGCGACTTAGCAGCAGCAGCAGCAAGCAAGGAAGAGGGGGAAATGACCAGTCATTCAATTCTGAGGGCATGTTGAATAAATTACGACATATTCCACCATATGATGATCCATTAAGGAATTATTAAAATTGTATTTTCTTACTAGTGAAAAAAATTTTTTTTTGGCCACAATGCTTGTGGGATGTTAGTTCCCCAACCAGCAATTGAACCCAGGCCCTTGGCAGTGAAAACTCAGAATCCTAATCACCAGACCACCACAGAATTCCCTGAAAGTATTTTTACATAATGTTAATACATGTTTTTATGTAATGTTTTATACAGTTATTTCATGATATGACCTTAGTTGTTTATGTACATATATCATACCATGAATATATATAGAAAGATATGATCAAAAAAATTGAATTCTACATTTTCATCATCTAGTATAGAAAATAAAGCACTGATGCCATTTCCAACAATGATAAATGGGATAGAATGGTAAGTCTTTCTGTTAAGGACTGCAGCATGCCATTGAAATTTTTAACTTTAACATCTCTGATTTCCAAAGCTAAACTGCCAGCTAAGAGGCCACAGTTCTAAACAATTACTATAGTAAGTAATTTTGGGCAAATTGTTTCGTGTTTCTGGGCATCTGTTTCCTCATCTTTAAATTGGAATCTATGATAAAAAAAATACCTATTTTTGGAGCTGTATTGCCTTAAAATTAACAATGACAGCTTATAAAATGCCAAAAAGCATTGTTTTAAATTTCTGACAACTGGGTGAATAGAAAATATCTCATGTGGTTTCAATCTGCATTTCCTTCCTTACTAGAAGGTTGATGCAACTTCACATGTTTATTGCTAAATTGTGACTCTTCTGTGATTTCAATCTTTTCTTCCGATTTCAAGGAGTCCTTCATTTATCCTGAATAGGAAGTTTTGTTACATATGTTGGAAATACGCTATCAGTTTCTTTACTGTCCTTTGCTTCGTCATACAGAAGTATTCATTGTATAGAAGTTTAAATTTTTATGCATTAAACTTAACTGCCTTTTTCTTTAAACCTACTATGGAAAGAAACTCTGACCTTCCAATTAAAAAAATATTCTCCTACATTGTTCTAATACTTTGTGTAGTTACATTTTTATAGATCTAGAAATAAAGATCTAGAATCTTGCTACTTAAAGTGTTTCATAAATCAGCAGCATCAGCATTACCTTAGAGCTTTTCATACAGAATGCAGAATCTCAGGACCCATTCCAGAGCCCCTTGGGTCTGCAACTCTATGGCTGTTAGCATAACTACTGCCATCTTGGCCCAGCACAGTCCCTTCTGTCATTCCACTCACCTGACCCAGGACTATACTGTGTAGAAAATCACTTCTCTGTCCTGAAGGGCTTTGTTGATAATAGATATTACTTAATGATTGTTAGGGCCAGGTGGCCTCAATGCTCTGTTAGTCCCCAAACAATGATGAAGACCTTTGCTGAGGTATTCTCAGCACCCACGAGATTAGTTACCCATTCATAAATCTTGACTTAGGAATGCACATACTGTTTCCAAGTGCATACCTTATACCCTAGGTTAACTATAAAATTGTCCCTATGGATACTTGTTGGTGTGGGGTGCAGCTGTGGATGCTTCTGAATCCTTGCCCTCCCAGGCCTACCCTGTGAGTGAGTTGCTCTACAATAAATGGATCCACTGATTACATGGAACTGCCTCCCTCATTTTTTGGTCTCAAGATAAATTCTCAGTTTGATAAGCAGTTTTGCATCCTCCAGCAGCAATTGACACCTTCCTATGAACATTAATGTTTAAGAAGCACTGGTCTAGAAAATAATTTTGTTTGTGAGATAAAGATATATTATGTTTTGCTTTTTCTGTATCACCATTTAGTTTTGCATTTCTTTGGATCTGATTGCCATTTTGTTCAACACTGCCAGAGTCGGTGTAGGGGAGGAGAAAATGAGTCTGAAAAAGTTGAAATCTTCACTTTGAGTACCCAGGAAATCAAATAGGAAACTCTAAAACATGGGTCTGCCATATGCATTCATTCTGAAAGAGCAATCAGAAGAGAGAGGAAAGATAACTTGTTTGAGATGCCTATAATTTGGGGGTGGCAAAACTTTTGAGTGTAGTTGACCATTGAGCAACTTGGAGGTTAGATGCACTGATGACCTCCACCCCATACATTTGAAAATCTGGGTATAACTTTATAGTCAGCCCTCGGGATCTGTGGCTCCTCCTTATCCAAGGTTCCACATGTATGGATTAAACCAACCCCAGATCATGTAGTCCTATGGTATGTATTTAGCGAAAAAATAAATCCACGTATATGTAGACCTGCTGTGGTTCAAACTGGTGTTGTTCAAGGGTCAGCTGTATACACTCCTATAAGTGGAACCAAAGTTTTTCAGACAGAAGTGACAACTGATACCTTTTCCAAGTCGTGTATTATGTTGCCTTTTGGATACAATTAGAGTTGTCCATGGGGCTTCCCCGGTGGCTCAGCTGTAGAGAATCTGCCTGCAATGCATGAGATGTGGGTTTGATCCCTGGGTCAGGAAGATCCTCTGGAGGAGGAAATGGCAACCCACTCCAGTATTCTTGCCTTGGAAATCCCATGGACAGAGGAGCTTCATGGGCTACAGTTCATGAGGTTGCAAGAGTTGTACACAACTTAGTGACCAAACCACCACTACCAGAGTTGTGTATGTATAGAGTTTTGATGGTATCCTCTTGTTTTCATAGTGTTTTTTTGATACTGACAAAGACTGAAGATCCTAATAATTCACTAGGTTAACTCTGAAGAGTAGAAATCAGTTATACTGACTGTAAACTTACAAATACCTTAAAAGCAACATGACCAAAGAATGTCCTGCCAACTATTCCACAATAGCCCCAAACTGCCAGGTTTCACACCATCAGATGCCATGTAAAAATCCCTAGAAATATAGAATCAAATATTGAATGAAATGCAAAATATCTTTGTATGATTAATACAAAGCAATTTAGAAATATTTTTTATTCCTACATAACGCAAATACTTTGCTTTCCTGGAGATCAGAGTAAAAGAGAGCACGGACTGCTTTTGTTGGTCTTGGTCCACAATAGGGTTTCATTTGTTGAAACCACACATTTATGTGCAAAATTACCTTGTATATATAGGGCAAATTTAGTTTGGATCAAATTATTCAAAACACAAAGTGAAAATTATCTCAGAATTTTTGTTCATGCTTTGGAGGGTTTTTTTTGGGGGGGGGCACCTTGGGATGTAGGGATGGGACTCGTCTGATCTCAGTTAACAGGGACCAGAGGAGAGGGGGCGCTGTATTAGTTTGTTAGGGCTGCTCTGTGAAACAGACTGGCTGGTTTAAATAGAGTTTATTTCACAGAGCTGGAGGCTTCAAGTCTAAGATTGAGGTGTGGGTTTCCTCCTGAAGCCTCTCTGACTTGTTGATGGCTTTCTCCCCGTGCCCTCACAGAGCCCTCCCTCTGTGTGTTTCTGGGTCCTGATCTTTTCTTCTTCTAGGAACACTAGTCACTGGATTAGGGCTTCTCCAGTGGCTCAGCAGGGAAAGAATCTGCCTGCAATGCAGGAGACGGAGGAGATGTGGATTCAGTCCCTGGCTCAGGAAGATCTCCTGGAGGAGAGCATGGTTACCCACTCCAGTATTCTTGCCTGGAGAATCCCATGGACAGAGTAGGCTGGCAGGTTACACAGTCCATGGGGTTACCAAGAGTCAGACAAGACTGAAGCAACTTAACATAAGCATGAGTCATTGGATTAGGGTCCACTCTAATAACCTCATTTTACTTTAATTGCCTGTTTTAAAGACCCTATCTTCAAATACAGTTCCATTCTGCAGTACTGGGGGTTAGGACTTCAATATATAAAATGTGGGAGGACACCATTCAGCCCATAACAGATGATGCTCTGGGGAAGGCTGTGACCAGAGAAGCAGATCACTGAGTTAATCCCAGCCTTGTCGCTAGCCCTGTTTCTTGCTTTTAGTCTTAGATCTTGGGGCTTTTGTTCCTGGATAATGTCTTTCACTTCATGCTAAGACTCAAAGACTAATATCAGCCTTATTAGTGAGCTATTTTATATTATGTTTATGCATTCCTGACATCTCTCATTTCTGAAAAATTCTGTGGTCATTCTTTACTATGCAGATAAGATAGTTTGAGTATCTCACAGGTTGCAGAAAGATTCTCTGATGTGCCTGCCTCTTCTGAGGGGCTTCACTCTCTAGGGCTCCCAGGGCTGCAGCTGGTCATTGGCCTTGGCTCTGACACCTCTCTCTTCTTGGATCAGCTTGCTAATGCAGGACTCAGCCTCAGTCCCTTCTCTCCAAAGTGTCCCAGCAAGGATGGTGGAGCAGATTCGGACACAAGGTTTTAGGGAAAAGGGAAGGGACGGGGTGGATGACAACGTTAGAGGGCACTGCAAGTAAAAACCTTTAAAGTGCATGGTAGACCTCCCTGACTTAAGGTTCCATGGTCTTTTCTTAATTCAGGGTATTTCTTACTGAGCCAGCATCTCCCATTTTGACTTCAGCTTATGGATGCCACTCAAACCCCTTTCTTTTCCTCAAGATCTTCCTTGTATTTCACCTCCTTCCTCCTTCCTGGTTCCCACATCTTCCTCACCCCAGTTTCTCTCAAGTCATCAATGAACAGCTCCTAATTCTGTTATTTTCTTACCAAGAAATGCAGCTCTTTTCCAGTTTCATCTTTTCTTTTAGTTGGCCCCTGGGAGCAGCAGGTGGGGGTGGGGCTCACTTTCCTCAACCAAAGACCCATCAGGAAATATTTCTGACACAGTCATCTCCTCTGCTATGAATTACGCCTCTAGCGTGTGAGAGCAGTTCAGTCTCTTTAAGGTCAGATCCTCATCTTTTTTTTTCCCATTTCTCCTCTTACAAACTCTCTACAATGGCATTAGGAATCACTCTACCTTCTGTAGTGTAACAAAATTGATACTATAACCACTTTGAACACATGTTGGTGCTTTTGTGTACCATGAATATCAACAGTAAGAGAAAAGAAGACACAACTTGTTGTCCTGGTTATGTAGTACCGATGATTATTTCAAAAGGAAAAGTATTATGGGACCATCTATTTAACTTCCTCCTCATCAACAATTAAGTGGATCAAGGGATAGCCCATTTCATAGTTACTATTGGTGCAAGGTGCCACCTCTATTTTTTCTCTCTATCTGCTTATAAAAACAAAACAACAGCCCTGAATCCCCTGAAAACTCTCAGTGACCATGCTCATGTTTCAGCATCTTCACCTTGACCAATCCTTCCGTAACCAGTGCTTTTAATCTCAATGGATCGAAGGGGCGCAGAGCATAGGTTCAGGAGGCAGAAGGCTTGAGTTTCGGCACTTTGTCCATGACTTGTAGATTCTGAGATTGTGGGGAAGTCGCTGAAGATTTCTGAGTCTATTTGCCTTGTCTGTAGCACAGGGAAGACTCCCACTCATAAACTCACAGGACTGAACGAGATTTTATCACTTAGAAGTGCATCTTGGCTAGAAAGACTGGAAGCCAAGTATCCGAGCTGGGTATCGCGGCTGTGACCAGACATGTTTGGGCAAGTCTGGAAGGTTCACTGGCACGTTGGCCAGGTTTGGGCTTGCCTGACAGCTCAGGGGAGCCACGGCGACTGGTTTTCATTAAATCTGAAAATTGGCCCCCAAGAGCATCACCTGGCACCGTGTCTGATGGGGAGCTAGAACACGGGTGCTCGTGTTGATACAGGAATGCTGGTTAGAAGGGAGGGACTGACCGCTGTGAGCACAGATGAAAAGAAGCCTCTGCACTGGCTTTCTGTGCAGCCTCAGAGAACCTGCCTCCTATCATCTGAGAGAGGGAACTGGTATGAGAATGGGCCAAGGGAAACAGGTTCCTCCCTGGAGATGCCCTAGGCTACTGAGATCGTCAGCACGCCCCCCTCGAGACACAGTGGCCCGGATGGCACGGAAGGTGGTGCATCAGTGGAATAGTGTCAGATGCTGTGTCCGGGCTGGACTTAGTGGGGCCTGAGGGTTATAAAATGTTGGGGGCTGTTTAAGAGAAGAATACGCAGTTACAAATATAAAACTTGGCACAAAAGGGACTATTTTTCAGAATAATTAGGTCAATCCCAATAACTTAAACTTTTAAAAAGCTTATTTCCAAAACAGAAGTAGAGTTACAGATGTTGAAAACAAACTTCTGGTTACCAAAGGGGAAAGGGGGGATAAACTGGGAGATTGGGACTGGCATGTTAATACATGCACCAGTATATATAAAATGGGGCTTCCCAGGTGACTCGGTGGTAAAGAATTCACCTGCCCCTGCAGGAGAGGCAAGAGACGTAGGTTCGATCCCTGGGTCGGGAAGATCCCCTGGAGAAGGAAATGGCAGCCCACTCCAGTATTCTTGCCTGGGAAATCCCATGGATAGAGGAGCCTGGTGGGCTACAGTCCACAGGGTCGCAAAGAGTCAGACATGACTTAGTGACTAAAACAACAAATATATAAAATAGATATCTACTGAGGACCTATTGTATAGCACAGGGAACTCTGCTCAGTACTCTGTAGTGACCTATATGGGAAAAGAACCTAAAACTGGTGGATATGCGTATATGTATAAACGATTCACTTTGTTGTACAGCAGAAACTAACACTAAATCAACTATACTCCAAAGAATAATAATTTTTAAAAAGATAAACAGCACCAAGCCCAGAAATGTAACAATATATTTTTACTAGTTGCCTGACACATCTCTGTAAGACTTTTTTTCCTTACTCTCTTGGCTTACTTTTGATCACTTCTTCATCTGACGATGACTTTGTAATATCACTTTCTGCAGAGAGAATGAGAACATAATTTGGTCTTTTTTTTTTCTAGAATGGTTAATCACAATTAATTCTCAATTATTGATTGTTAGGGTGAATAAAAGAATGAAGACAATGCAAATGATCACTCTTTGTAATATTCCTACCAGCTTGTGCTCAACAAACAAGAATTCTGAAAGATTTTGAGTGATTTCTATAATAAAAGGGGGAGGAAATGTATGGCATATTTATAATTGCATCCACTCACCAAAGACAATCTCTGTTTTGACTAGGTGTTGTGGAGAACCAGATTGTCTGCTTACACATTTACATGCCTAAGGATTAGAAGGAATTCCCACAGAGGAGCTTCTGACGACACATTTCAAGCTTGGTGCTCTATTACCCGTGGCTCTGATGCCAGGAGTCACAGGAGCTGTACGTGCTGCGTTAGAGCCTCTGGTCCTGCTCTTTTATGTTTGGACACCAGGTAGGTTGGCACAGAGGGGACTAGGAGAATTCCTGGAAAACATTTCTATACTGGTTCAGCCAGCAATAACTTCGATATACCCGGAAGTGACTTTGAACCAGATAAATGATCCCGTGAAATCCAAACCAAGCTTCCTTTAGCCAGATTCCAAAAATGCCCCCTGGACACTCCAGTGCCGTTGGAGACAAAGTGACATATAGTGGGGAGGAAATTAAAGACGAAAAAGAACGTGGGCTTTACCACTTGTAACTAAAACATTTGACTTTTGCAAATTTTAGGAAAAAAAAAACACAACAAAAATAACCACATGAAATCATTGCCAGGGACCTTTCTTGGTTCTTTGAAGGGGGGCGTGAACGTGAGGGGTCCCCAGACTTAAGCTTTCATTCCCTTTTCATGAAATATACCCCTGGCTGAAATAGGAAAAACTCTGAATTTCACGGCTTCATGTAGGGATTCCTGTTTTGTTGACATAAAGAGCAGCTGGTAGGCAGTGGTAGTGAATCTGGAGTGGTGCGTGGAGGCAAGAGGCAGGGAAGACCTTGCTCGGGGCAGTCATTCAGTGATCCAGGCCAACAGAGGCTCTGGCATCTTCAGCAAGTTCTGTGGACACCAATAACTAGCTGCCAGACAGAGGGAGAGAGTGCGAGCGAGCAAGAGGTCACGAGCGAGGTTTTACCAGCCCGGCCAGGACATGGTACCTCACTTTTTCTCATAGTCTACTGGCTGGAACTCAATCCCAGGGCCATGCACCTGAAAGGAGGCTGGGAAATGTAGTATACCTGTGCCCGGGGAAAGAGGAAACACATTTTGGTAATTCACAGTAGTCTGACATGAGAAGAGACAGGACATGCCCTCAGTTGGGGTTGGAGTGACGCACGTACGGCAAGACCACGCTGCTGCAGCCACAGGAGGCCCTGAGAAGCAGCAGGAGCTTCTGTGTGCGCTCAATCACTTTAGCCGTGTCCGACTCTGTGCGACCCCATGGACTGTAGCCCGCCAGGCTCCTCTGTCCAGGGGATTCTCCAGGCAAGAATACTGCAGCAGGTTGCCATTTCCTTCTCCAAGGATCTTCCCGACCCAAGAATCCAACCTGTGTCTCCTGCATTAGCAGGCATGTTCTTTACCACGAGTGCCACCTGGGAAGCCCCCGGGAATTCCCAATATCCTCTCTCTTTTTTTTTTTTTTTTTGTCCCTTAGGATGGAAGTAGTGGAGTTTTTCTACACATGTATTTACATAATTGTAAAGCCTTTGCTTCTTCTATTACATACGCTGCCCAGTTTTCGATGTAAGATACAGAAGCTCTATTTTCTTCCTTTACTCTGCCCCCACCCTGTCCAATATCCTCTTGAACCAGGGAGAATGTCTGGGGCTGTGGCACTGTGGGCATAGAGATGTACTGTTGCACTGTGGGTGTTCACAGAAACTATCATTTTGTTACTAGCAGTTTCACTCTTTGTACCTCCCATTTCACTATGATTTAAGGAAACCTGCCTGGAAATCAGTCTAAGGGATGATGATAATGTAGTCAGCATTGAGTAAAAAGAGGTTTTTAGGGAGACGTTTGCAAAGTCACATCACTCGGTTCTACCTACTGCCATTTACTGAAGGGATCCTCAACCCCTGATTTATTAGACTGTCCCCTCTTAGGACAAAACATGTTTCATTTACTTTGGGGTCCCAGTGACAAGCTGGGTGCTACACTGGATTGTTAGAATTTTCCTTTTACTCTCCTAAATACAAGCATTAAACATTTTTGGCTATGTAGTACTGTTAAGAGCCTTGTCAGAATAAGACACTAATGCCCAGGTTCAACAAATATGTTTATTTTGATCCACAATTCCTGGATATTCCATAATTAATTGAAATAGGGGTCTTGCTTTGAGATTCTTTCCATCTGACCTTTTCTACAACAATTAAAGAAAACCTAAGGCTTATGTGTAGAAATTATTTTTGGATTTCTTAGAATGTGGAAAGTCTCTAAATCAGTTGGAAAAGGTAAGTTCTTCATTTCTTCTGGCAGACGGAAAAATTATTTTTCCCTTGAAGCTTTTCTCTCCACGTAGGTTAAAAATCCATTAGCGAATTAGGCTTAGCTGGGTCCAGTCATTGATATTTGATCCTTGGAACCTCTCAAGGAAAATCAATGTGTGGCTTTTCAGTTCATTAACATAATGTTAACAGAATGCATAATACCAGCAGAGCTGGAATCCTCGCACTTAAGTCTTCGGCTCAGGCTGAGTGAGCAGAAATGCCTGATCGATATTTCTGAGAAGAGAGCATATTTGTACCACTCAAGGAAAGACAGGCGCAAGAAGACTGTTAGGTTAAAGCGGTACCTGTCTGCATGGTCCTGTGTACTTGCTTGAACAGGCTTGCCAAAGCAGGAAGAGAAAGCTAAAATAAAGCTAAAATGAGAAGGCTTGAAATTCTGTCCACATACGGGCAATTGTGTCAGCAATGAAATCTGAAAAACAGATTCAAATTCAGCCTTCTGAGACATCAGATTTGAGGAAGGATGTGATGAGAATGTGGGGGCTAGTGAATGAATTTCTTATATGGTTTCTCTGGTTAGAGACTGTAACCATGAAAAATATCCTCATAGTACAAATAGCAAACACAGCCCTGATCCCAAGGTATTCAGATATTTCCCTACTTTTCATGCACCCACTTAAAAAAATTTAAATTGTGGTGAAATACACATCATATAAAATGTACCATTTTAATCATGGGGAGAGGGCGATGTCAACTTTTTTACAAACTGGAAGAAATAATTCAAAGAGAGGAAATCACTGAAAGGAGAAAAACCCTGCTCTGCATACTTTTAAACTGGTATCGTTGTTGCAATGATAAAAAACTAAGCTGTTATATACTGGTTTTCATAAAAGCATACTGACATGCTAGGCTTTGGAAGGAGTTCTGGGTGTCCTTGCTGGCTCGGATGGTAAAGAATCTGCCTACGATGTGTGAGACCTGAATTTGATCCCTAGGTCGGGAAGATCCCCTGGAGAAGGAAATGGAAATCCACTCTGGTATTCTTGCCTGGAGAATCTCATGGACAGAGGAGCTTTGTGGGCTACAATCCACTGAGGTCGCAAAGAGTCAGACACAACTGAGCGAGTAACACTAGCTGGCCCAGCGGGCAGCTTACAGGAGACTTTACACTGAGTACCCTGGGCTGCTCTTTTCATTTTCAAGTGGATTAAGTACATTCATTGTTGTGCAGCCATTACTATCATTCATCTCCAGAACTCATTTTATCTTGCAACACTGAAACTCTGAACCTGTTAAACAATAACTTTCCCTTTTTCTCCAGCCCGAGAAACCATCTCTCCACTTTCTGTCTCCATGAATTTGAGTACTGTGAAGTATCACATATCAGTAAAGTCATATAGTATTTTTGTGATTGGCTTACTTCACTTAGCATAATGTCCTCAAGGTTTACCCTTATTGTAGCATGACAGTATTTCCTCCATTTTTAATGCTAAGTAGTGTTTCCATGGTTTGTATATATACCCCATTTTGCTTATCCATTCTTCTGTCAATGGACTTGGGTTTCTTCCACTTTTTGGCTATTGTGAAGAATGCTGCTATGAACATGGGTGTACAAATATTTCCTTGAGTTCCTAGTTTCATTCTTTTGGGTGTATGCTCAGAAGTGGAATTGCTGGATCATATGATAATTTTATTCTTGAGTTCTGAAAAACCACCATACTGTTTTCCATAGTGGGTGCACCATTTTACATCCTCATCAATAGTGCATCAAGGTTCCAATTTGTCCTCATCTCTACCAACCCTTTTTCCTTATTTTTCTCCTTTAAAAAAATTTTTTTTATAGTAGCCATCCTAATGGCTAGGAGGGTGGTCTCAAGGTCAGAGGCTCCATCCAGAGACTACTTGCTGACCATTTTCTCTCCCCACCAGCCCTTCTCCTAAACCCTGTCTGTCTCCCGCACCCCACACCTTTCCCCTTTCCCCTCTCTTTTCCAAATCTCCCAAACCATCTGTCGTGACTAGTGTTCTCATTCACCTTTTCCTGCTTATCTCCTCTTCAGCAGGAAAGTGTTTCTGAGGCTGACAGCCTAATCTCCCTGCTGATCCTGTGTTTCTGAATTCATCATCCCACCCCTCGGCCTGCTGCCCCTGCTCTGCTGCCCAGGCTGGGCAAGGAGGCCAGACTGGATCAAAAAACTACGAAATGTAGGGGAGTGGTCTGGGTACCGGGAATGATGCTGTTGAACCCCAGAGGGCCCCATGGTTCTGATGGGGGGCCTTTTAAATTTTTCTTCTTTTGATCATTGCAGATTGTTCACTAAAACCTGAAACAGTAGGCAGCGAAACACACCCTGATTCTTCACCACCACCACCCCCCCACTCTTTGGTGGCAGTGTGGTGGGCCCCGGTGGAGGCAGTGACGGATGGAGACAGAAGGGAAGATAGCTCTGTCCACCCCCTACCACTGGCCTCCCCAGCTATGTTCAAAGCCCCCACTCAGTTCTCACGGTGGCAACAGATAGCAGGTTGGTTTGGCCCCTGCAACGGGAGGATGGACATCTAGAGCAGGAGTTACAAGGACTACTGAGAACTTGATGCTGTTCTCCAGAACCGGTAGGGAGTAGAGCAGCCAGACCCGATCTGGGGTGTGGTGGAGGGGACGGGGGCTGCTGGTTTCCGACAAGCCAGGTTAGATCCAGGAGGCTGCCCTGAGCGCTGGATGGGCAGCTGCTCCTCACTTGGGAAAACTTGGTGGTAGGTCAATCCAAGGACAGAACTAATCCAGGGTCAGCTTTCTTTCCCTTCCCTGAATCAAACATGACACACCAGGGACAATCATTTCTGGACTGGCTGTAATGTTTCTCCCAGTCAATTCTCTCCTCCCACCTGACAACTCCTCTCTCTGTTCCTGAAAACTGTGCTTTGAAAGGATGGAAAGAGCACTTCAGTTTTCTGTTGTTTTTCCTTGTACTGAATTAAAACCCCAAAGCTCATAGCAGAGCTGAGACTGGAATTGCACTTCCCTTAGTGCTGTGTACCCTCATCTCGATATTTGATGTATTATGTGAGATGCACCATGTAATTGGCAATGTATACATTAGTTATATATATTAAATATGTTATTTCATATATATAGATATTATTTTATTATATATATTCTTCTTACCTGACTATCTATCTCTCTGCTTCCAAAAAGGAAGCTGCTCATGGCTATTTTAGCCCTGAGACCTGCCCTTCTTGCTCTCCAATTCATACCTTGAGCAAGGTCACCAGCTGAGTGGGCTTTCTGTATTGCTATCCAGAAGGTAGCTGTAAATCATTTTTTCCTTTTTGTCCTAACTGGGAGAAGCTGAGACTCATCACCTAGGGAAGAGGGCAAGAAACTGAACTGCAAAAAAAGCTACCTTAAAACATAGACCTATAAAGTGAGGCCATTACTGTATATGGTGCGACTACAGATTTTCCTTGGACGTTCATTTTTTTGTTTCTGTTCTACTTCAGCTCATCCACTCCCCCTCTCCCACTTCCCCTACTCACCCCTCTAACCATCCCCAACCCTGGCACCATGGAGGATGCAGGCTCTGCTTCATATACATCATTAACATCTCGTGATTATAAGATCATTTAATATTTCCAGAACATTCTCCTTTTATTTTCTCTTTGACAGGTATGCACAAATTCTTCCTGTATTCCTCCTTCTCTTCCAACTCTGACAGATGGGCTAGACCATTTTTTTTCTTTTTTAGCTCATCTGAGTATGCTCAAATGAACAGTGTAAAATAAGTATGCTTTCAGTACAGTACTGAAGCGCTAAGGAGTGCACTTTGGGGAAGGGAAGCTCAGGTAATGTCCACTCTCCGGGAAGGGGGAATTATGACGAAGTGCTGGAATTCTGTCTGTTACTGAACTGGCATGTCTTGGAAGGAAGTCTGTCATTACCGCAGCTGTTTTCTTCTTGCTCCTCTCTCCCCCACCCTAACATATCATGTAATAAAATATATTTCTGGAACAAGTCTAAAAATAAACAGACAAACTGTGCTTGGGGAGTGGAAACTGAAGCTGATAAAATAATGAAATTAGGCCGGACCTTTTGTTATCTTTTTAAAAAGTTACTTTCTCCGGCAGCTAATACATATCACTTGTTCCAGTTCAATTCTCTGAGTTCCAAAAGTTTCACTTCAAAAGGGCATTGCCCTCTGTTACAGTAAGTCATCCAGTCCATTGACAGTGCAAAGGCTGAATTTACAGCATTAGGGTTTTAGGATTTTTTTTTTTTTTTTGGCTAAGGTTTCTTCTTGTGATCAAGTAAACCTCACCTGATGGACATGAGTTTGAGTAAGCTCCGGGAGTTGGTGATTGACAAGGAAGCCCGGGTTGCTAAAGTCTATGGGGTCGCAAAGAGTCGGACATGACTGAGCAACTGAACTGAAACCTAACTCGTGAATCATGGGTTGCTGCAGCTGTCAGGAAGGAGCTTAAAAAATCTCATGTGTAAATGCCATGATCAGCAAACCATAGTCTCACAGCTCTGCATGGGAAGGTCCCAATTCTTGTTTAGCTTCCTGACTGGGAGGTTGTAATAGTAACACAATCTTTGGTCAAGAGAAAAGCTGTAAGGGCCACAGAACAACTCAAAACTCAATAGTAAGAAGCTGGGTAGTTTCTTATGAAATTAGACCTATATCTACCCTATGATTCAAAAGTATTTACTCAAGATAAACAAAAAAAGTATGTTCATAAAGACATTTTTAAAAGAATGTCCATAATAGTTTTTCTCATAAAGCTGGAAATGTCCACATGTCCATCAAGAAGAGAATGGATAAATTATGATATATTTGTGTAATGGAATACTACTCAACAAGAAAAAGGAATGAGCTATAGATATACTAAAGAACATTGATAACTCTTACAGAAATTATGTTGTGTGAAAGAAGCCCAGGATTCATGCTAAGTTCTGAAATGGGCAAAACTAATCATTAATGATCAAAATCAGAAGAGAGTTGTCTCTGGGTAGCAGAGAGTAGGGATCAACTAAGAAGCAGCATGAGGGAACTTTCTAGGGTGATGGAACTGTTACATATCTTAATGGAGTGTGGGTGATGTGGAATTTGTGTCTGTCAAAAGTCATCAAAACTTGGACATAAAACTTCAGATTTTCACTTTCATGGAATACAAATTTTCTCTCAAAATTTAAAGCGGACTACATATATATATATGTGTATATATGTGTACATATATGTGTGTGTCTATACATATATATATTTGAATATTTTCTCCATGAATGCAACTAATTTTTATAAGTAAATATTGGGTTTTATGAGCTTCCCAAGTGGTTCACTGGTAAAGAATCCACCTGCAGTGCAGGAGACATGGAGACCAGGGTTTGACCTCTCGGTCAAGGAGATATGCTGGAGAAGAAGAAGGCAACCCACTCCAGCATTCTTGCCTGGAAAATCCCATGGACAGAGGCGCCTGGTGGGCTACAGTCCATGGGGTCACAAAGAGTCAGACACAACTGATTGACTAAACAACAGAGCGAATGTGACTGTAATGTCCCACAACTGGAGGATCTTTTATGAACTCCTGGAGCTCTGGTTGTGATTCCCAAACCTGGCTGCGCATTAGACTTCTCTGTGGAGCTTGCATTCTTCAGGATGCCTGGGACTGACTTATCACCAAAGATTCTGATTCTGTGGGTGTGGTTTAGGAATCTGCATTTTGGGGCTTCCAAGGATCACCCTTCAGGGAGAGACTTCTAAGGTTTAGATAGTTGTAGACGTTTTTAAGTATCATACGGTCACAGTCACATCTGCCATTTTTGAGTTAAGACACCAGTGAATATAAACGTAAGTGTTTTGATTCAAACCTATGTGTATCTTTAAAACAGAAATGGGTGTGAAATGAAGACAGAGGGAAGGAACTAACATGTATTGAGGGTCTAGGATGTGCCAGGGAGATTGTTAGGCGTTTGATATAGATAATTGCATTTAAATTCTCTAAGAAGCATACTTATTTACTATCTATTTTTATTGCAATCACCAGAGTCCAGGCACCAGCAAAAGCAATTTTCTTGCAAATCTCCTAATAGGATGGGCTATTTCAGGGCCCCAGGCCTTTGCAATGCCTGGGATGCATTTTCTCTTAGTCTGTTAGATGTATTTCTGCTCATCTTCTAAGAACCAGCTTAAGTATCCCACATTATATAAGTCCTTCTTGCTCCTTCCCTTGCCCTGCTGGAGGAATTTCATTCCTCCTCAAGTAGAAATTTATCTGCTGTCCTAGGAGTCATACCAAAATGTAACTGGGAGTTTTTTCACATGAGTTAGAGACACTCATTGGTAACTGATTTAATGCTGCTAAGTTGTGTCAGTCGTGTCCGACTCTGTGTGACCCTATAGACGGCACCCAACAGGCTCCTCTGTCCCTGGGATTCTCCAGGCAAGAATACTGGAGTGGGTTGCCATTTCCTTCTCCAGTGCATGAAAGTGAAAAGTGAAAGTAAAGTCACTCAGTCGTGTCTGACTCTTAGTGACCCCATGGACTGTAGCCTACCAGGCTCCTCCGTCCATGGGATTCTCCAGGCAAGAGTAATGGAGTGGGGTGCCATTGTCTTCTCCGTGATTTAATGCTAAATCTACTTAAATGGAGAACACACTATAAATAAAACTTTTGGCAGACAAATGTAGGTTTGCATTCGACTGATTTTTCCTTTTAGTATTATATCTGTTACATGGCACTGTAATCTTTAATGTACATTTCTCTCCCACCCCCTAGACAAAGATCTCTTTGAAGACAGGACCATATCTTATTCATCTTTGTAGTCCCAGGACCTGGCACAAAACCTGGTACTTAATGCCCAATAAATTATTGTTGAGTAGAGCGGATGAATGAAAGAGATTAACTTGCTTCTCCTTAAATCCAGTTTGTACCCAGTGAGTTTTCAGTACTAACTCACTGACCTCAAACCAAAATGTAAACCCTCAAGATGAATTTTAAGGGTTCCCGTAATTACCATCTGCCTTACCCAACTCTAGCTCTAACTTAACTTGGGGGCTATTGATTACTAAATTAAATCTCCTGGTCAAGATATATCAACTCATTCCTTGAATATCATATGCTTACTTTTTTTCCATGCCCTTAATTGGTGGACTTCCCTGGTGGCTCAGATGGTAAAGAGTCTGCCTACAAATGACGGAGACTCGGGTTCAGTCCCTGGGTCTGGAAGATCCACTGGAGAAGGAAATGGCAACCCACTCCAGTATTCTTGCCTGGAAAATCCCATGGACAGAAAAGCCTGGTGGGCTACAGTCCATGGGGTTGCAAAGAGTTGGACACAACTGAGCGACTTTCTTTCTTTTCTTTCATTATCTGTTCCATGGTATAATAGAGAGCATATGATGACTGAAGAGCTGAGAATGATTCTTACTTTCCGCCATATTATCTGTGTAACTGTGGTCAAATGACTTAACATCTCTGAGCCTTGTTTTTTTTCTGATTTATGAGATGAGATAATATCTAAAATAATCTATATAGATTTTCCTGAAAGCTGTGCAAAATGATTACTATTACATTACTATATTGTTATATTATTACAGCTATAAAAAGAACTAAGCAATTATTATTCATTATTGTCTTCCTGCATATCCTTCAGTATGAAGCTTAAGGCCCAAGTTCCTTTTTAAGTTTGAAGAACCTACATTTTTTTTATGAACTGTCTGAACCACTAACTATGTTACTTCATCATATACTATCATAATTATTATTTAACTGTGTCATGTATATGTGGTCTTTCTCTTCAACCTGATTGGAAGCCTCTCAAGGGCACGAGCAGGGATCTCGTGTTACCCTTAATTTTGTGTCTCCAAATCACTTAGTGGAGCATAAAATATCTTAAATTTTATTAATATTAAATTGTCTTAAATAAGGAAAATGGAAAATATATTTAGAATCAGAGTTTTAGAGTAATAAGTTTTTAAACATTGTTTAATATAACATTCTACTTCTATTGAAACTGTAACTTATATGTGTCATTCCTAAAATCACAGTTAATAATTCTAGCTAATGATTCCTGAGAAAATCCTGGCATAGTGCCAAGTAATTTAAATTATTGATCTAATTTAATGACATTGGAGTTATCATTATCCTCATTTTATGGATGAAAAAAAAAAACAATGCTTAGAAGTTGGGATTCAGATAGGCATGTTTTCTCCCAATATCCCACCCTTAATCTTGCCTTTGGCATTGGCATTTCATGATTCTCACACCAGTGCCCTTCCTGCTACTGGGGTAACCCTTATCTTCTCTGTAGGGCAGTGGTTCTTCAATATAACCCGGATTAGCCTCATCAACATCACCTGGAAAATTCTAACCCCACCCACCCTCAATGAATCAGAAACTGGGGGTGATGTTTAACTATCTGTGCTTTGACAAACTCTCTAGGTAATCTGGATGTACACTCATGTTCGAAAATCATGGCTTTAGAGTGAATACTGAACTTGTCTTTTGCTTCTTATATTGCTCATGCCATTGCTTACTAGTTTTATATTATATGTTTATATAACAAGGGAAAGAAAGCCTACACCTCTCAAACAATATTCAATGATTCCTACATTCTATATATGAAATTCCACTCCAGGAAAAAGAACTAACAAACCTGAAATTTGCTGCCATGCAGCTTATAATTTTAAGAGCTTTAATTGATTTTGTTTCTTTTTCTTGTTTTTACATTTATTTTTGTATTTTTCTTAACTCAATTATAAGTAACAATTAGACTTTTCCCTGCACGGTGTCTGGAATTTTTAACAAAAGTTGCATCTTTCTTATCTCCTTCCAGAAAGTTTCTATTCTGGTTTGAATCCTTAATAGGACTTTAAAACTTTTAAAGACACGGCAAAAATGTTTTGTAATAAAATTTTGGCTAGATTTCATAATGAATGTGCTATATAAATATAGAACAATTAGGGAAGAAATCCAGACTTGTTTTTTATGTAACATATATACTGCTAAAAATAACAAGTTACTTTAGCCAATATTCATATACTTAGTTTACAGGAAAATATGCAGAACAAAGGTTAAATGACATATGTGGTTTCTTTAGAGAAGCTAGATTTCTTCAAAGCCCTTAAAATTTCCTGCAGTGATTTTTTTAGGATGTAGTACTGTGCAAATCTAAACACATGACTGTCCTGAGACTCGTATATGTTGTTTGTCATTCAAGTACTTTTAATATTAAAGCAATTACCAGTTATTTACTTAAAACGAGTAGGTAACTTAAGGAAAAGTCTATCCTGTTTTTGGTACTAATCTTAGAAGGGCAACAGTTTAATGACAATTTTATGAGAGCTTAAAGATTGCATCAAAGGACCTCAGATCCACTGGGACGTGTTAAACATTCAAAATTTTTATTTTGGAATTCTAGAGAATAGAAGGTTAATGACTCCATTTTCCACATAAGTATAAAGGGAAAAAAATCTAGTGGCTAGTGGAATATCATTGTTAAAATTTCAAATCAAGTCCTTAATTTCAAATTAAGTCCTTAATAGATCATTTCACAAAAAAACTTGTTCTGTACTTTTAATAAAGTTAATGCAAATATTGTTCCTCTTACTTAAAGGCAACAATTATTGAAGTAATAAAGAATTATTTTAGAATAATTAATATATATTTTTTGTCTTCTAAGGGGAAAAGCCATGATTGCTTACCAGAAAGTGTGCCTTCAACTCTTTGGGTAAAGCAATCCATTGTGAAGAAATACTAAGAATGAAGCAGGACAAATAAATGGGACTTCAGGTAAATTTCAGAGTTGAGCATTGTAGGAATGTTAGCTGACATCTAGTCTAACCTCCCATATAACTCCAAATCTCTTTGGTAAAATCTCTGATGGAATGTTATACAGCTACTACTTGAATAACTTCCCCCTTATCTGTAGAAAGGCAACCCATTTTATTCTTGGATAATTCAATTCCATATTCTTTTCAGTTCCGCTCATTGGTATGAGCTCTGCCTTCTGGAGACACACAGAAAGGTCTAACCCTTTATGCATAGTCACCAACACCAACAGCTGCTGGACTATTGTTTTTAGTTTGTGAATGTCCCTCTCTAAATGAAGTTTTCAGAGCAAACATAATGAATTCAATTCAGCTGATGCCTTAATGCAAGTGGGCAGGATCTGCCATGAAGTTATCAAACATATATCACCCTTTTCTCTGATGTCATTTTTTTAATCATCTGGTTTACTGATGAGTAATTTACATGCAGTATAATTATAATATACAGTCCTATGACTTTTGATGAATGTGTACCACTGTGTAACCACCACCACAATCAAGATATAGTAGAGTTTCATCACCTTCCTTCCTTTGTCGCTAACTCTCCCCTTCACCCTCAGCTCCTGGCAACAACTAATCCACTGTGTGTTTCTATGGTCTTGTCTTTATTTCTTCTATACCATCTTGATTACTTAAGGAAAATATTGTTTTCATGTTGAGGGTCCTCATTAGGACTGCACAAGGTACATAACAAGGGATAGAATAAAGAATTTTTTAAAAAGGATGGGGAAAAAATAAGTAAGCAAAAGACTTATTTATTAAAAATAAATAAAGTGAAAGAGAATTTTTAAATGAGAAAAGGGTCTGGAGGGGGCAAAGACAGATCAAAAGAAGGGCCTATAGTTGTGACATCATCTTCGTATCATTTTCAACATCTCTTTGAAAACATTATATGCCACAGTGGTGAGCCAACCCATTGTACTGATTGGAAATTAGACAGAACATGAAGCTGGTTCACAGAGGGAAAAGCTAAGTTTTGAAAAGTCACAATATCAAAAACAGTGAAAAGGAGAATGCCTCCTCTATGACAATAACAACCACTGTCCATGGTGCTGAATATTTATCTTATGTTAGCTCATATTTCTAGATCTTACCTTTGGATTCTGGTGACTTCTAAGTGATCTGACCTCTCCTAGGAATTCATAGAGGTGAAGGTCAAAGGTTTTGTAAAGAGAATCAAATCTGGGTTTCAGAAACTGAGTTTTGGAGAGACATTTTCAGAAAATGAGACATTTGTTGTTTTAAAATAAATTTCAAACAGTTGCAGCTGCCTTGCAAATTTTTCCCTTGGCCAGTTGGGAAGGTATATTTCCCCTTCTCCTCCTGACTCATTAATTTTTGGGATTAATGAATTGCATCTCAGATTGGCTTAGCTGAAACTTTCCTCCTAAGTTAACTCTTCTTTGGAAGGTGCTCGTGGTTAAGTGTCTAGAGATTTGAGTTCTGATCTCAGTTCTGCATCAATTACCTGGCTAATTGTTCTGCTTCCTCTCAGGACTTTGGGATAGGGTTGTCAGATTTAGAAAGTAAAAATGTTCAGTTAAAATTCAATTTCAGGTAAGTAACAAAGGCGTTTTTTTTTTTTTCCCTTCCTACTCTCTTTATTTATTTTTTTTTAAATTTTTTAATTTTTTTTTAAATTTTAAAATCTTTAATTCTTAAGGCGTTTTAAATCGTAAGTATGCCCCATTCTGAGATAGATTGCTAAAACTTCCTGAAATATGCAAATGTTATGAGATGTTAAGCAGTTACTTTGTTTAAAAAGGTGTTCTTTACTTGTGGGTGACCCCTACTGATTTGGGAGAACAAATAGTATATGCATGCTCAGTCGTGTCTGACCCTTTTTGACCCTGTGGACTGTAGCCCACCAGGTTCCTCTGTCCATGGGATTCTCCAGGCAAGAATACTGGAGTGGGTTGCCATTTCCTCCTCCAGGGGATCTTCTCAACTCAGGAGTCAAGCCTGAGTCTTCTGCATTGGTGGGTGGGTTCTTTACCACTGAGCCACCTGGACAGCCTCAACTTGTGTATAACCTTTGCCAAAGAGGTTACTTTTGAGTTCTAAGTATTAAAGGTAGCATTTGTCAAATTGTACTAGCCCTTATTTTTTGGGGCTCCAAAATCACTGCAGATGGGGACTGCAGCCATGAAATTAAAAGACGCTTACTCTTTGGAAGAAAAGTTATGACCAACCTAGATAGCATATCCAAAAGCAGAGACATTACTTTGCCAACAAATGTCCATCTAGTCAAGGCTATGGTTTTTCCAGTAGTCATGTATGGATGGGAGAGTTGGACTGTGAAGAAAGCTGAGTGCCGAAGAATTGATGTTTTTGAACTGTGGTGTTGGAGAAGGCTCTTGAGAGTCCCTTGGACTGCAAGAAGATCCAACCAGTCCATCCTAGAGAAGATCAGTCCTGGGTGTTCATTGGAAGGACTGATGTTGAAGCTGAGACTCCAATACTTCGGCCAGCTGATGGGAAGAGTTGACTCATTTGAAAAGACCCTAATGCTGGGAAGGACTGGGGGCAGGAGGAGAAGGGGACGACAGAAGATGAGATGGCTGGATGGCATCACCAACTCTACGGACATGGGTTTGGGTAGACTCCGGGAGTTGGTGATGGACAGGGAAGCCTGGTGTGCTGTGATTCATGGTGTTGCAAAGAGTTGGACACAACTGAGCGACTGAACTGAACTGAACTTGCAGTTCAGTAGGGGTGGGGGTGGGGGAAGGGGTCTACAATAAAAGTGTAAATGGTAAGGAAACTACTAGGGTTATTACTATTTAAGATGATGGCTCTGTTCCTAGCTTAGGTGAATAACAATATTTTCTATAATTTTTAAAAATGTCTTTTATTTTACTTCTTTTTTTCTGTTTGCTCATCGTTCATTTTGGTTTGCCATTTGTGTTTTAAATCTTCGCTGTTTATTTCAATTTAGGATGCCATCCCACGAAAAACAGTTTTTTAAAAAATTCTGTGCCCTGGACACAGTATTGCTGATTTTTATTTATTTATCCATCTTTATTCTGCCTGAGGGAAAACAAGTATTTAAAATGCATTGTTGTCTGCATCTGTGAGTAGATAAATTTAGTATTTATTTGCTGTAGTGCCAGAGTGTACTTTCTCACTCTTAATTTTGCCACCAGCAATTATTTGGCCACAGTCTTAAGCAGATTGTCTATATTCTGAATGTCTCTGCAGAGTCTCACTAGCTACTTAGTCATGGTAAGATGGGTAAGAGTAGAACAAACTATGGAAATGGACATTGGATATTGAGGGTTAATTCTTACCAGAGAGTAAATCTGGTTTTAAGTTTTAGCTTTTTAGAAAATGACTATATTAAAAATTTCCTAAGTTCATCTGTCCATCAAAAATCTAGTTAGTACAGATCAGAATAACAGATTAAAGGGAAACATGATTTCTGAGTGGCAGGAAATTTTATTCTAGATGGAGCTGATGTCTCATGCGTATGTGACTGACAGGTTCATAATGGCACAGTACATTTACTCTCCCACTCCTCTTGTGTGTAGATTAAAAAAGAATCATTTACAATAAAGGTAGTCACATTTCCAATAACGCACTGTTAACTCATCATGTAATGGGAAGTTCTTTCAAAGAATACTCGAGCAATATACTACATATTCATTTTCTCTTGGTGATGCCTCTGACTCCCCAAATCATTAGGTGTTAACTAAAAGAGGGAAGTTACAAAAATGAGATTATGCATTTCTGAGCATGGGCAACTCAATACTTTGGTGAGTAGAACCTACTAATAAAAATCAGCCTTTTAAATGTCACCTGGTATTTATAGGCCCCATAGCTGGGCATTGCTGGATCTATGAAGGTTGTGTCAGGAGACTGTCCCTGAAGAGGAAGTTTAAAGGTAGGATGATAAAGGTCCACACATCTCCTGGGGTTGGCAGTGCTGGAAATCAGAACAACATAGGATGCTTAACACAGGACAGAGCTCAGAACTGAGAGACAGAAAGGTTTTTCTTTTTTTGCCCCTAATTATGGAAACAACTTCAGTTACCTAGTTTGTCTTCCTTTTATAAAATGGAGAAATTTTTAGCTAAGAGAGACTTTAGCAACTCCCAACTCCCGACAACCTCATTATATTAACAAAGAATCTAATATCCAGATGTGTTAATCGAGCTACTCGGTGGCCAGATAGCTAGGATCAGAATTCCATTCTCAGATTCTTAATCTAATACTCTTGAAAATGTAATTGAAAGGAATGAGCTTGGAGTCTAGTTTTGAGTCTCAGGAGTAACTACTTGGGCTAAATGAACTTTTCAGGTAACAAAGTCCTTGAACTCAGTTTCCCATCTGTAAATTGGGCTTTAAAAATCTGCTCTATTTATCTCTTAAGGATATTATGTGTTTCTAGGCAAAAGTACAAAAAAGAGTACTGTATTATTTATTATTGCTGTATAACAAGTCACCCCAAACTGCACATCTTAAACAACATTATCCCATAGGTTCCTTGGATCCAGAATCTGAGCCCAGCTTAGCTGGATGCCTCTGGGCTCAGCACCTCTCATAAGTTTGTCATCAGTCCATCAGCCAGAGCTCTGGTCTCATTTGAAGGCTTGACTTGGGGGCTGTGGGGTGAGGTCTTTTTCCAAGCTCGCTCATGTGATTGTTTTTAGGATTCAGTTCCCTGCAGTCTGTTCACCAGGGGTCTCTCTCAGTTGCATGTGGACCTCTCTTTAGAACTGCTCACAGTGTGGCAGCTGGCTTCATCAGAGCAAGGGAGCGAGAGAGCAAGTGAGCAAGAGCAGGATGGAAGCAGGTCTTTCTGTGACCTGATCTTGGAAGTAACGTCCCATCGCTTTTGCTGTCCTCTCTTCATTAGAAGCAAGCCACCAGGTCCAGCCCACACTCAAGGGGCACAGATCACACAGGCATGATGAGGGTCACTGGGGGCCCCACAGGCTCCTATCACACACAGTATGCTCATTTTTATGAGTTGTTACAAGGAAAGGACAAGAGATTTGTTGCATACCTGCTTTAATAAATCAAAAGCTTTTGCAAAAAGAAAGTGGCATCAGTATTTTAATTTGGAATTATTGATTGACTCTGCTTCCAAAGAAGATCTGTAGTGGCATCCACATTCACCCACTCTCCTGTTTAGAGAACACTCCGCCTCAGCCCTGTTCACCTGAGAGCTGCTAAATAATCTCCTGCAATTGCAGTTAAATATGACTTCCTGGATATGTCACTGTGGTTCAGGTACTATGTGTGTGAGTTGCTCAGTAGAGGCTGATTCTTTGTGACCCCATGGACTATGACCTGCCAGGCTCCTCTGTCCATCGGATTCTCCAGGCAAGAATACTGGAGCAGGTTGCCATTTCCTTTTCTAGGGTATCTTCCTGACCCAGGGGTCAAACTCAGGTCTCCTGCATTGGCATGTGGGTTCTTTACCATCTGACCACCAGGGAAGCAACTATACTTTCTAATATGAATTGGTTGTAGGACAATGCCCAACCTGGAATACAGCTGCTTTTTCTAGTTGTCCCATAGTTAGTTGATGTGTTCACTAATTACTAAATGTGTCTTTCCATAGGAACAGGAGGGAACGACTTTGGGACATAAATAATAAAGTTCAATACTAGTTAGTCCTTTTTTGAAGACTAGATCTTCACTGATTTGTAAAGAATTATAGAAAACTTTCCAGTTGCCTTTCTAGGAATGGAGAAGCATTTTAAAACATTTTATCAAATGGGGCAGAGGATTACTTGGACCCCAAATATTGGGAGGCTTAAAAATTGCAAATTTCTGGCCCTTGCCTTAGACTTACTGAATCAGAATCTCTGGGTCAATCCCAGAAATATGTGTCTTTGACAAAGTGATTCTGATGTAAAGTTTGATAGACCTAGGTCTACAGGAACCCTGGAAAACTTATAAGGGACAGCATTCATACAGGTGTTCTTATTTGCTTTATTTGGCTATGGTTTGTGATTATAACTCTTCTAAGATAGCAGTGATTGTAAAATGCACCATTATATTATGCATTATTAAGAAAGGAAACTCTTCAGATTAAAATTTTAAGGATCCATAAACATCCATTCCATCTGAGAGACATTAAAATATGAGAAAACTTCAGAACTGAAGCAACATGACAAAATGCTTTTCTTTTGTGACCTAACCAGGTCTGTAAGATAGCAACTCTGTAACCCGCTCCAGTACTCTTGCCTGGAAAATCCCATGGATGGAGGAGGCTGGTAGGCTACAGTCCATGGGGTCGCAAAGAGTCGAACACGACTGAGTGACTAAACTTTGTGCTATATTCCATTTCCTAGAAATCTATTTTTTTTAATTCATGTACTCATCTATCCAACCATTCATTCATTATTTCACATATAGCTACCAAAGTCCTACTGTGTGCCAGGCCCTATGCATGGCAGTTGGGATATAGTGGTAATGAGATGCCTCCTGGGGCTTGTACCCTAGGACGTAAGACAGAAACTGAACATGCACACAAATAAATATATACCTGCTAATTAGGATAAGTGCAATGAAGGAGAAAGAGGAATTGTCACCTAGATGGATAGACAGAGAAGGTCAAAGTAATTGGTGAATGTCTGAGTATACACCCCTCTGTGGTGCTGATGGGGGTTAATGAGCAATTGTTTCTGAAGAAGCAGGAAGGGATGGCAGATGTGGGGTGTTTGCATTCGCTGGGCTCACAACTGAGACTTCTTCAGGAATACACATGGGCTGTGCATTGTATGTGTTTTCCTCCCCATCGCCCGACAGAGACACAAGTATGCACACAGTTTACTCTCCTTAGCATCCAGTTGACTGACATCTGCAAAGACCAGCTACTGATGGTTTAAATGTAATTGAGGGTAGCCGACGAAATGGTCGGGAGGGGAAGGGAAGAGCCTTAACTCCTCTGCAAACACAGCCTTTCAGAACTGGCCACGGTGCGGTGCCTGGTCACCTTCTCTCTACATGCTCTGGGCCTGAATTCCCTCTTTACTTCTCAGCTTACTGCCGTGGTTTGTCTTATTCTGAACTGAACTTAATACCCTGAATCATCAATGTCATTCTGAGATGGATTCTTTACAATCCTTAATGTGACAAACTGGATTGATCCCCTGCCCACTACCTGCCAGCTCACTGCAATTTCTCCTTAAATCTCTTCCTCTCCCTCCCTTTCACATCCTACAATGCGCGTGCTGAAGGAGAGGCATTGTCCCACAAGCACCCCACAATTACAGTGTGGCTAGGCAAGACGGTACGGTGTTGAGTCCACCCTCGCCCTCCTTTCCCTTTTTATGCTAATTTGATGTGATGGAATCCTACAGACTTGTCAGCGACCTGCTGTACTCCAATCTTTATTTTGTGAGAATTTTTGAATCAATCTAGGTGTCATCTGGCAGCCTAAAACAAATGATATTGTAAAAATGTTTATTGCTGAGCAGCAATTTGAATACCACTTCCCCTCCCCACCTCCCCAAATCCCTCACATAGAAGGAAAGCAGATCAGTTGTCTCCGGGAGATTTAAAATGAAAGGTACTTTTCATCTTAAAAATGGAATTCAGGATGCTGTTTAACTAAGTGCACGGTGCATTCAGTATTCACAGGGTAACACATAAAAGAAATCACATGGATTTTTAAAAAGATATTATTTTTCTGCTGCATGCTGCTTCTATCAAACCACCTGAGAGGTGATTGGAGAAGGGCATTTTAGAATAAAGACATTGTTCTGACAGCAAATACAAATGAAATAAAATTGGCCTAAGGCTTTGATGCCGGAACCCACATGGAGAGCTGGGACACAGCAACACGCTGGCTGAATGCACTGGAGAACCAGAACCAGCATAATTTGTGGTAGTGTGTGAAGCAAAGAGGAAAGAGGAAGATTTAAAAAAGAAAAGAAAATACATGCATGCAGATTAAAATGGACTTTTCTGGTTGCCTTCATTCCTTGATTATATGAAGTTATCCATAAATTCCATAAATATAACAAGAATACAGAAGTTCAGCTATAATCTCTTTGTTCCCAGTGTCAAGGGAAGACATGTGAGTCAAGAGGAATAATCTGTGTTCCTCTAATTTTTGAAAACGTCAAGAGAAGAGAGGGTAGACTCTTTTTTGGGGGGTGCAGGTATGAATGAGATTCTGGCTTCTGGCTCAAGCCTGTGACATACCTAGAAACAAACCTGAAGCATCTTGGCTTATAGAGATTTTAAGTGGTTTTAGTCACCTGTGAGCTTTGCCCTCAGAGCGCGGAAGGTACTTAAAATGGCATTCAGCAGTCAGTTAGGTATAAACGGAGGCTTCCCTGGTTTCTCACCTGTAATGTAGGAGACGTGACTTTCCCCGGGGTCAGGAAAATCCCCTGGAGGAGGGCATGGCAACCTACGCTAGTATTCTTGCTGGGAAAAATTCATGGACAGAGGAGCCTGGTGGGCTAGAGTCCATGGGGTCTCAGAGTCGGACACAATGGAAGCGAATGGGCACGCACTCTCACGGGTATAAATTACGTAACAAAGGAGAAAAAGGAATGAGAACACAGGAGCAAAGCTATCTCAGACTTCCCAAGTGAACCTACATCCATGAGTTGTTTCTGATGCACAGATGTGCAAGAAGCTTAAGAAAGAGGAACCTAGTCACTTAACACAGACTTGAAGGCAGTCTCCTACCCAATCTGTTTTTTTTAGACCAATCACAGAGGGTCACAGAAAAGGTCTGTGGGAAAGATTCTGTGTGCCCTGACTGTTTTACTAGTGAAGGGTGTCTTTTCCATCCAGAGGTGGTATTGCCAGATGAGGCGTGTAGAAAGAAAACAAGGGTGCCTATAGACTACTAGCTGTTTTGCTCTCATTTGAAAAGCTAAACCAACACTGCCTGATTTTAGAAAAGACACTTCTTGAAGTCTTTTCCTGCTCATTAAATCTCTAAACAAAACAAACCAAGGCAATGCAAAAGCTCGAACTAAAAGCACATTTTAATCTCATTCCTTAAATAATTAAATTTGTAATCATTTTTCTTCTTAATAAATGACTTACCCCGGATGGGAGGTCACTTCAGGTGTGTCTAGCATTGGTAATAATGTGGAAATAATACAACATTCAAAGACTAGCTCTAGTACATACAATGTTGGGCAAGATACTTACATTTTTTGAGTGTCAGGGGTTCTTCATACATAAAAAAGGATGAATATCTATTTTCAGGGTTACCATAAAGATTAAATGAGATATGTCCAATTGCTTAGCATAGTGCTTGACACATATGGGTTACAATAATTTCCCTTCTAAGGATTAATATTTAGAAAAGTTCACTTATCACAGAAGATCTAAAGTAGGAAAGTAAAAAATTCCAGCTTTCTAAGTCTTTTAAACCCATATTTTCCCTCAATTGTGAAAGTAACATATATTCTTATAAAGAATTAAAATACAAAATATTAAAAAAAGATTATTGTCATAATCTTACCACTCAATATTTGTCTGTTAACAATTCACTGCATTCATGATAGTCTTTTAAAGGTATTTTTACTTTAGATATTATATATACATATGATTAAAGTGGGGGAGCATCTTTCCTAAAATCAGCCAAATGAGAGTAAAATATTTACAATATTATATTCTATTTTTCTTTCTCAGAATATAGTGCCATTAGCATTCCTTATATTAGGAAAAAACTTTTTTGGCATATGTAATTTTTACTGGTTGTATATTCCATTTATGTATATGTGTATCACAAACATGATATTTTCAATGTTTTGTTATAGAAATTCACATTGAGATAAATACATTTATATTTTAAAAAACTTAAATAATTTCCAGATATTTTCCACAAAGGAATTTCAGGATAAATAAATATGATCATTTTTAGGAGTTTTGGAACATTGACTAACTAATTTCCTATCAGTTGGATCAATTCATATACCATTAGGAATGTGAGAATCTCAATTTCCCCTTGACTTAGCAATATTCAAAATTTTTTGCAAAAGTGAAGAAAGGTATTTTGCCCTATTAGTTAGCATTTCTTTATTATTGTGTTTGAATGCTTTGCTCTTCCGAATTGTCTGTTCACACTCTGTGCCATTTGACTACTGGGACCCCCAGATTTTCCCATCCATTTAAGTGTACTTTCTCTATAGGGAAGTTGAACACTTGGTCACACTTGCTGATGATACTTCTCTACCTTATCTCTTACCTTGTTTTATATGTATGGAATTTGCTTTAAGTTTTTAAAGTTGCATTTATTCTTTTCTCAAGAATGTCTCTTTTCTCTTAAGGTTAACCCTCTAAGAGAAGGTCTTGGGGTTATTAATTAATTTTCTTTTAAAAATTGTGCTGACCCAAGGGTTTCTATGCTGTACCAAGAAGTCCATTCTTTCTCTCCTCTTTTTTTTTTGGTGATGCCAGTTAAAGGAACTGAAGGGCAGAGAATGGGAGAAAAGATCACAAAGAGGAACTTCAAACATGGTAGAACAGATTTGTAAGTTTTTTTCTAAATCCAAATGCAAATGAAATTCCATTGTGTGGTTTCAAGGGTTGGAGAGAATAGGATGAGCTGCTGACAACAAAATGGAAGGTTAAAACCAGCAGGCTCGACAGATGAAGAGCTATCCAAGACAACAAGAGACAGTATAGAAAGTGGCAGAGTCTACCCAGACTTAGCTACTCAAAAACACATTTCCCGTTTGCATTTGTCTGAGCCTTCCTGTGACATATCGAACTGAATCTGGGCCCAGGAATCTGCGAACAGCTAAAGGGAGATGAGTAATTTCCCCATGGAAAAGCATCTCCAAGAATGTGATTCTTCCTCAGCTCACAGGAACACAGAATGAAAAGTCTTTCTCAGATTATGGTCCCAATTAAGATATCTCAACAGATTTTGTAGCAAATTCCGTAAACCCCAACAAACATAGTTGGCTACATGTACACATTTCAATAAGCAAGACATTTTTCTGTTTGAAAGTTTCTCTATTTTCAAGTTTTCTTTTCAAACATTAGTTCTAGAGAAAGAGAAATAAAACCGGAAACCCTATACTTCTCAGTTACCAAGTGGTAATCAAATGCAGTCATGGATTTGGCATGCAAATGAGCAAAGGAAATTACACAGACATCATACCTGGCTGCCAGGTGCTTACAGTACAAGAGACCAAATGGACATCAGTGCTTCTGAGTTGTTTAAAACACTGAAAGGGGAAAATGGTGCTTGGTGTTGAAGTGAGAAAGGAAAATAGTAAAAATCCAAAGCACATTTTTCTAAATGACCTGATGTACACTGTATTTTATGATTCAAATACACAGGTAGGATGATAATTTGTCAGCTTGTCCTAAGTTGATTGTCTTCATGATTTTGAGTTTTGACCTCATCCTTTGGTGGTGGCCATGAGGGGTTGTGGATTTCCGGCATCCTTTTGAAATCTGATTTTAGAATGGAAAGAGTGCATTTAATGAAGGTCTGCCAACCTTTGGTAACGAAGGTTTCTATACATTGCCTCTGAAAAGAAACTCTACAACTATTACTAGTCTCTAAAGATTAAGATCCACAAGACATAAAGTCTAAACAGAACAGTTTCACATTCTGAACTTCTTCCTTCATGCTTTCAACTCTGTGTCAAATGTGAAATATCAGCAGTGTACAAAGAGACTAGGGGGCGAAAAATGCCTTTGCTTTCAGGAAAGCTTGCTGTTTTTCCTTTTTATTCCTGTTCATTTGGGAGCAGATATTAGCCCTTCTTGTTCTGCAGCTTTTATTTGAAGGGGAAAATACAAATAGAAGCCAAGAGTATATTTTAAAAATTGAAGAGCATCAAGACATCACAGCCTGAGTTGGCCATAAAGATTTACAATTACATTTCCATCACAAAGACCCTGGCCCATCATCTCTGGCCATGACCATTTATGTTTTGATTTCTATTTCTTTGGCGGGACAACACCCCAATTAGACAGATGAGCGTTCAGTTTGGATTTTGGAGCCCATCCTTGCTGGCCTAGGTTACTCCAGGGCTGCGATGGCTATTCTCCCCCAATTGTGCCTTGATGGTGGATAGCAGGATTATAACCAATTCTTAGCATATAAGAAAACTGTGATGGTTAATATACTAGTGGTCATTTGACCTTGATCACGCCTGAATTCTTTTACTGCCTGAGCCACCAGGGAAACCTGTTTCCCTGAATTCTCTAGGTTCTTGCCTCTGAGCCTTTTTCACTCCATGCTGTGTAAATCGAGTGGTGCTGACCTGGGTACGAAGAGGAAACGGTAGAGAATTCATGTTTCTCTCCTGAAGACTGGTATCTGGGTCAGACTGTCTATTGTAACCTCCTGGTAGCAAACTGTGTTCTCTTAAAAAAATCACACCAAGTCATCGCTGGAGAATTATTATTATAAAAGCTGAGTTGTTACAGCAGATTCTAACTTCCATGGAAAAAGAACCATTTTCATTCAGAACTCATATATTACTAACACAATGTACAGCTCACCCTTTCACAATTATATATGATGTGATAGGTAAGTTCACCGTTCATCTTCAGGAAAGGAGATATAAAAGGAGAAACCACCTGATTTCTGCTCGCAAAGAGTGATACCCACTGTCACAGGGCTTTTTTCCCCTGCATTTCACACCATTCCAAGAGGAGGGAAAAAGCGAGTCTGTGGACACATTTTCCTTTCATTAGGATAAGAGCCGCATTTCATTACTTTAAAAATCCTCGTTCATTTAAGCAACACTAAATGCTTCCTGGTCTGGATATATAAAATTATTGGATGGCCACTTCTGGCCATCCATCTGAGACCCTGGTGTGCCACAGCCGATTTTTGAGAACTGCTCTGCCACTTAACGTGACAAACATCCAGCCTTGCAGTTTAAGAGATCTTTGAGAAAGGCCATCCCCACATGAAATGAATTTAACAGCAGCAATTTGTCATTTTGCCCTTCCTTTGCTAGGGGAAACAAAAAAAATGCTGGTGATTTCTTTTGACTTAAACTGGGCATTCAAAAAGCTGTTTTTATTAATGAATCATATTAAGCCACTAGAGAAAGGCTCCCTGACTCTGTTTAAATAACAGGCTATGATTCCTCTCCCCTCGAGCTCCCCCCCACCCCCATTTGGCTCCGCTGCTATTAATTGAGGAGTTTCTTTGTTTCTTCCCTAATGAAGCTAACAGAACACATCTGTCAGGTGCTGTATTCTTTGCCTGTCTATAGTATGTAATAGACCAGCTGGAGGCTATAATGCTACACAATACCCCTGGCCGTTACAGCAACTATTTATTCCTGGGCTTTTCCTCCGAAAGGGATTTGAAAAAAAAAAGTCTGAAATTTGGGCCTAATTGCTATTTACCCAGCGATAGACACCTGTTCTAGCTGAGACATTGGCTCATGAATCCTACACCTGAGACCTTCGGGAGAGTAGAGGGGGAAATTTCAAGCAGCTGCCAGTCCATTTAGATATAGAGAGCTTTAACTTACAGGGTTTGAGTGTTTATACGTATAGGCATATATTTAAAAATACTGTATGTTTAGTATGCACACCCATAACCAGAGGGTATATATTAAAAGCCATGTACTATTATTTCACGGTCAATTGCTTATCTGAAGGCTATACACATACTGGCATACAGCTACGACTGTGACTGCTTTAAAAATAGTGCACTGAAGCTGAATTCAATATCAATAACAGACATGTGTCCTTCAGAAGTCCATTCCAGGCCTTGGGGAAAATAGCTTCTTAGGATGAATCAGAGGAAAAAGTTTAATCACACCTAACTCTTCTTGGAGAGATTCAACTTTGTCTTAGCCATTCCCTTTGCCAAATAGCTATGACTTCTTTCTTTTGACATATTGTAATTGTTTTCGTTTTCTGTCTTGATCAGAGGAGCACAATGTCCTGTTTATTTTTTGAAATCAATAGCTATTTATCGTACTTTTCATGGTAGGCCTTCATAATGCCCGCTAAAGCTAAGAGTCCACAACCATAATGACAATTTATTTCCTTGGAAAAAAAAAAATACAAAACCTAAAAAGCTTAAAGGAGACTCCATGTAACGTGTAATAATGTCACCTAATGTTTAGTTAGTAGTTTATCTTATTCAGGATTATTTTTAAAAGTATTAGAGCATAAAAAGAAGTGCCTTGCACTTGTAAAAGAGTGAAAATGAGAGGAACAGTATCTGTGTATATACATATACGTGTGTGTGTTTACCCTGACTTCACACACTGTAATCCCACTGCCCTATTTGGGCTTGAGATGTTTATGTGAAGAGAGGAGATAAGAGGGACGGAGCACAAGCTCATTGGCAACAGAACAGAAATAAAACGTTACTGCTCTGCTATTTTATCTGGCCTCTAATCAGAGAACATTCCTGCTGCAGAGGGCTCGCGGGGTGGGGGAGATGGGAGGGTTAGGTGGGGAAGAAGGAGAAAGGAGAAGCAGGGACTTTTCCCCCCGCTTTTCTGTCTTTGGTATTTGGTATGACTTCTGAGCTTTTTGCTGCAGACTCTCATTGGTATTTCTGAAATAGCCTCCCCCTTACGTACTGTTTTGAGAAATTTGACCTTTCTGAACAAATCAAATAATGCTGCCAAATGACACCTAATTTGTTACCAAACTAGAAAATTATTTATTATTTCTCCCAAAGGGTATATGAGCTATATTAGATGAGAATTCATGAAATGAAATTAAAAGGGTGAAAGTAGATTTAAATAAAATGTAGAAAGACAAGTCATACATGAAATAAAAATTATCTGAGAGATATTGTGCACGCAAGCACGCACACACACACACACAAAATCATGCTGGCTAAGAAACTCCGCTTGGCCTCATCTGCAGCCAGAGATGACCGAAAAGTCAGAGCCTTCGGAGATGACTGGCAACGAAGGGAGAGATGGACAGTACTCACATACAAATGAGTGCTTCGCCTCAGGGCTCACACGGTTGGATAGTGAGCTGATGCTGAGACAGGAATTCATTTCCCAAGAGAAAGTAGAGAAGTGCACGGGGAACTCAGGGTCACACCAGAACAGGTGATAATGAAATTAGAGTTAATGAAGGCTGGAAGAAACCAAGGCCAGATGGGTTGGTGAGACTGTCATCGGAGACGCAGGCTAAAACCAGACATGGTATCTCAGGACGAGAGACAACAATTGTTGAAGGCACACATCAGAAAAGTTCTGGGAAATATAAGAATCCTCCTCTCAACTCCGAGGCAGGCCATCCCTGTGGCTCCATGTGACAGCATTTTGAACTTGGATGATGCTAGGAGGTCGATGGTGTGACAAAGGGGAAGATAGATAATGTTTCGGAGCCTCAGTTTCTTCTCGGGTAAGTGGGGATAATAATACTTACCTTCTTTTCGCTGGGAAGATTGAATGAGACAGCGTTTGTAGAATGGCTAACACAGGTGCACGTGGTTGGTGTCAATTATATGATAACATAATTGTAATCCTTTATAAGTGATTAGGTCATTCTCACAAAAAATGCCAGTAAGGGCTTCCCCGGTGGCTCAGAAGTAAAGAATCTGCCAGCAATGCAGGAGACACGAGATGTGGGTTCAATCCCTGGGTCAGGAAGATCCCCTGGAGAAAGAAATGACAACCCACTCAGTATTTCTGCCTAGGAAACCCCACAGACAGAGAAGCCTGCTGGGCTACAGTCCATGAGGGTCACAAAAGAGCTGGACACAACTTGGTGACTAAACAAGAGCAATCACAGTTAGCCTGTCCATGTGGTCGTCCACTTCAGGGAATCTTAATAGTGAACATGCCATGCCAGAAAAGAGATATGAATCCTAAATGTATCTTGCTGTTCTTAGTAGGTTTTCATCTCTCAGTATATTATGAAACATAAGGAATTGAGAAGGAATTGAGAAACTAAATGATGCAGAGAAAATACACGGGAATTTGTTAAAATAGAGTGTTTATGTCATGTCAGGGATCACTGTTGGTCCTATATACTTTGAACTTGATGGCAATATAGGTTAAAATTTTTAGGAAGCCTTTCTTTCCCAGCACTCTGTTCATAACTCCACCTTATTTATTGTTGTGCGAAGCATTTTGCGACATTTAATGAACACATCCTTCTTTCTCTGGGCTGGGACTGATTTGCCTTAAAGTACATTCTCCCAGGTGGTGCTAGTGGTAAAGAACCTACCTGCCAATGTAGGAGATGTAAGAGGTGTGGGTTCGACCCCTGGGTTGGGAAGCTTGCCTGGAGAAGGGCATGGGAACCCACTCCAGTATTCTTGCCTAGAGAATCCCATGGACAGAGGAGCCTGGTTTGCAACCCATCATCCACAGGGTTGCAAAGAGTTGGACGTGACTGATGCAACTTGGCACACATGCGTGCAGATTCTCCTGGACCTCTACAAGCAGGGAGTGGGGTTGCATGCTGCACTACCTCTTGTGGTGGTACACAATCTTCTGGATACTCTTATCTTCAGCTCTCCCGACGTGGAATCCTACCAGACGCACCATCGCCACACTCCCTCGGAAGCTAGGGTTCTGGTACATGGTCTGGGCTCTGCCCATCAGACTTCCACATGTAAGTGCACATGAAGACATCACTGGCATCGTTGAAGGTGAACCTCTCAGCAAGCGTGGTGGCAAAGGTGCTCTGTTTCTAGGTGTCGGTGCTGGCAAAATTTCTGGTACCCAGCTCTGAATGCCACAGTGCCAAGTGGTATTTACCAGGTGCTTTCACAGCAAAGAACCTGCGTGGCTGCACAGCTCTCTGGTCAGATCTCTGACCCTTCAGAAGATCCTGGGAGTTACCTAACACTCTTTAATAAAAGCCTTTTCTTTTCCCATTACCCAGAATGGATTTTGTGTGTTTGTTTGCTATTAAGAATCTTAACCATTGCACAGGTGTTACCTGCTTTCTAATGCAATTAAGAGTAATGGAACACAGTTTTTTAAGTAGTATCGCAGAGGCAGTACTTATCTCCCAAGCATCCATTTGTCCTTTTCTTGGCAAAATACCTCTTTCTCTTGCCATGCATATTGAGCGAGATAATTCAAGGAGTTGCTTGCTGCCTTATTTCAGCCACAAGAAGGGAGCCAGATCCAGGATGCATATGACACAATGGAAAATGTAGCAAACAGCCAGAAAGAGATCACGTCCTTGACAATATCCCTGGGCAACCAGATCAACTCAACTCTGAAGTCCACCTAGATATGGACTTACTTGACATGGAAAGTGTCTTAACTTACTGAACTCTCTCGAACTCTCTCTCTTTTTTTTTTTAAAGCAGCAATGTGAAGGACAAGGGAAGCCTGGAATGCTGCAGTCCATGGGGTTGCAAAGAGTCAGACACAACTTAGCCACTGAACACAACAATGATGCTACTGACATGACTCACCAGTATTTTATAAACTATGAGGAAAGTAAAAAGGCTTCCAGTTAAACTGACACCATGTTTTTGTTATTTAGAATTTTTGTTTTGTACTTCTTGCAGCAGCTCTTTTATACATATTTAGACTTTCGTGTTTGTCATTTATGACTTCAGTGCTTAGACACTTGTAAAGGAAAATGTCAGGGAAATAAATTTGTCAAGTATTCTAACACTCCTTCACATTCTCTGTTTGGCCCTCCAGGTCTGTTTGCTTTTTCCTGCCTGGCTCTGTGTCGTGTGTGGCTGACCCCTGTGGACTGGATCTTCCAAGCTGAGTGCCAGATGGATGCTGGTTGGTTCAGCCAATGAAAGGCACCATCTGGAGCCCAGAGGACATGAGGAAAGGGAGGCTGGGGCATTTCTTCCAGCTGTGGCAGTGTCTCTGTTAGTAGACATGACCCTCCAGGACTATATCTTCTCCAGTTCTCACTGAGCTTCCTATTAAGGTTTCCTTCCCTTAGTTCTTCTAGGGCTTCCTTTGTGGCTCAACTGGTAAAGAATCCACCTGCAGTGCAGGAGACCTGGGTTTGATTCCTGGGTCAGGAAGATCTGCTAGAGGAGGGATAGGCTACCCACTCCAGTATTCCTGGGCTTCCCTTGTGGCTCAGCTGGTAAAGAATCCACCTGCAATGTGGGAGACATGGGTTTGATCCCTGGGCTGGGAAGATACTCTGGAGAAGGGAATGGCTACCCACTCCAGTATTCTGGCCTGGAGAATTTCATGGACTGTACAGTCCATGGGGTCACAAAGAGTTGGACACAACTGAACGACTTTCACTTTCCTTTATTTCCTCAGCCTTAGGAGTAGCAATGGCTTCTTGGTGGGACCACATTTTTTTTAAGTAGTCTTTTCGAAGTCTTTTTTATTTGACTCACTGATAGGGAAATCTGATTCCTGACAGTTCTCTGAATGACACAGAATCCGGTCTATTCCAAATCTTTTTCTTCTGTGCTTTCTCCCATTACTTTCCTTCCCTGTAGCATTAAGAATGTTGGTGACGCAGCATTTATCGGAGGAGTGGTCGTTCTTTACTACAGGGATGTCGTCAAGATTTAACTTGGAGAGGCGGTCACATTCCTCTTAAGTACCGAATTCTGCTGTCTGTGTGACTGTGTGCTCAGTCGTGACTGACTCCCTGGGACCCCATGGACTATAGCCCTCCAGGCTCCTCTGTCCATGGGGATACTCCAGGCAAGAATACTGGAGTGGGTTGTTATGCCCTCCTCCAGGGGATCTTCCCGACCCAGGGGTGGAACCCACGTCTCTTAAAAGTCTCCTGCATTGGCAGGCAAGTTCTTTATCACTAGGCCAAAGCCAGGCAAAAACTTCTAATCATTAGAAAGAAGACATTTATACACTCTACATAAAGGCTGTTGTTTCAGTTGCTAAGTTGTGTCTGACTCTTTTGCGAACCCACGGACTACAGTCTCCTCTGTCCGTGGGATTTTTCAGGCAAGAAGACTGGAGTGGGTTGCCACGCTCTTCTCCAGGGGATCTTCCTGACAGGGATGGAACCCTTGCCTCCAGCAGTGCAGGCGTATTCTTTACTGCTGAACCACCAGGGAAACACATATTTTTGCCTGCGTGCACGCATGGTAAATCTCTCAGTCGTGTCTGACTCTGTGCGACCCTATCGACTGTAGCCCCCTGGGCTCCTCTGTCCAGGGGATTCTCCAGGCAAAAATGCTGGAGTGGGTTGCCATGCCCTCCTCCAGGGGATCTTCCCAACCCACGGACCGAACTTGCGTCTCTTGCATTGGCAGGCAGGTTCTTTACCACGAGCGCCACTGGGTGCCCATTCTGCTGCCTTTGCAATAGCAAATTTCTCTATGCTCTCGTGCACATCTGTGCCATCTCTCCCGTATCTGCAGCTCTCCTACTCAGGTTCAGGCCTGGCAAGTGTTCTTAAAATAGCCCCGCCTCCAGCCTGTCTGTCCTCCTGCTCGTTTGCACACCACGGTCACCAGTACTCCTCTGGCCAGTGCTGCTCAGACTGTTGTCCAGACACCATTCCTGGTCTGCTGACGATCAGTAGTCTGGATGAGAGAAGCACAGATCCCGAAGCAAGTGTTTAGAACCCGACGAAGGGCGAACTGGGAGACCCTGTCCCCACTTTCGGCAGACCTTACAGCCAAGGAGCAGACATAGACTGTAATGGGGAAGAAGGAGGCGCTTTGGAGCATGCAACGGGGTCTCTGTCTCTGCTTTGGAAGCACAGGGCAAGCTTGTGGAGGAGGGCCATGTCAAGCCTGGGTCTGAAGAGATGGTTCCTGTGGGCTGTGGGTGGAGGGCAACATGAGTTCTCCTGGTAGAGAGGTTCAGTGGGTTTCCAGGCCGGAGTGTGAGGCCAAGGAGATAGGTTGGAGTGGCAAGACGGTGCCCATCATGCCCTGTCGTGGACAGCTTTATGTGAGCACTTAGCAATGGGAACACTCTGAAGCGTGCTACAGAGGGCAGTGACAAGTACGGACCACTCATTCCCAAACCTTGCTGATCAGCTGTGTAGTTCAGAGAAGTGGGGAATCTGGATTCATGAACTGGGATACTGGGACTGATGTACGTGTACTGCCATGTGTGAAACAGATAGCTAGCGGGAAGTTGCTCTGTGGCACAGTGAGCTCAACCCAGAGCTCTGTGATGACCTAGATGGGGCGGGATGGGGCGATGGGGAAAGGAGGTTCAAGAGGAAAGGGGTAGATGTATACCTATAGCTGATTCACTCCGTTGTTACAGCAGGAAGTGACACAACATTGTAAAGCAACTGTACCTCTAATAAAATTCAAAAGAGAAACTTTGGGAAGACTTGAAAATTAAATTTAGTCACTATTAGAAATCCATATCAAAGAGGGTTTCAAGCAACAAACTCTACATTATGGCTATCTTAATAGAAAATAGAGTATAGTAATATAACACAAAGTTTAGGGAGCCAGTTAAGAGGTAAAAACTTTAGCCACATTTACTGAGTCTATGAGTCACTGCCTTAATCATCACTGCATGCAATCATAACATTGATGGGCATAATGAGACATGTTTTCGTTTTCTTGTTGAAACTTGCAAACACAACAAGGTGGGATTTTCAGTATGTTGATTTGTTTAGTTTCGATCAGTCAGATATTTTTTTAATGTTTAATTAATTTATCTATTTGATGGCAGCAGGTTTTAGCCGTGACACGGGATCTTCAGTCGTCATTAAGGCATGTGGGATATTTAGTTGTGACATGTGGGATCCAGTTCACCAACTAGGGATCAAACCCAGGCTCCCTCCATTGGGGAGTGCAGAGTCTTAGCCACTGGACCACCAGGGAAGTTCCCCAGATTGTTTTTTTTTTAACTCATTAAAATAGTTTCTTGACCTTAATTGCTTTAAAATTTTTAAGCCTTTTCTCTATTGTGGATCCATTTATTTGCAGGTGAGCAAACTACAAAAGAAAAGAGTTGGACTTCTAGATTCTGCCCTTTTTCTACCAAGTCTCGTATGTCAGATGCTATGTGAGCTCTCCTTTTGAGCCCTGCATTAGTTTTCTCAGGCTGCTATAACAAATTATCAAAGCCTAAAGGCTTGAAACAATCCAAACATATGATGTTCTGGAGGTCAGAGGTCCAAAGTGGGTTGGTAGGGCTACTTTGCTTCTGCAGGTTCTCGGGGGGAAGCCAGTACCTTGCCTTTGCCAGCTGCTAGATACTGTCTGCATTCCTTGGCTCCCATCTGCATAGCTCAGTGCTCCAGCCTTGGCCTCTGTGTTCACATCTTTTTCTGCCTTTGACCCTCTTGCGTTCCTTTTATAAAGATCTTCATGATTAAATCGGGCCTGCCCAGATAATCCACAATTCTCTTCCATCTCAAAGTCTTTAACTTAATCACACTGCCAGGCCCCTTTTGCCCTGTAAGATGAACATATTTACAGGTTCTTGGGAACAGGGCGTGTGCATCTTTTGTGGGGGTTTCTCTGGTGGCTCAGTGGTAAAGAATCTGCCTGCCAACGCAGAAGACACAGGTTCAATCCCTGGTTGGGGAAGAGCTCCTGGAGAAGGAAATGGCAACCCACTCTAGTATTCTTCCCTGGGAAATCCTATGGGCAGAGGAGCCTGCTGGGTTACAGTCTACGGGGTGCTAAAGAGTCGGACATGACTGAGTGACTAAACAACAGTCTTTGGTGGGGCAGAACATTATTCAGCTGAATAAACTAGAAATTTATTATTTTTGTTATTTAAAGCTTGGAAATAAAGCAAAAAGTTAGGAGACATGTTCTTTTAATGTTAAAACTGAGCCTTTAAAAAATATGTTCACCCCAACATTACTTAATTATCTAAGGTGTATACCTATGTTTGACTTTGCTGTTATTGTTAACGAAAGGTTCGGACACTGGGCAGCACATGATAGCTTGTAGAGCTATTCAGAGAGAGATGCAAGTTAACTGTTGCCCAGTAGAAAAGATAATTCCAAAGGTTTTGATTTTATAACTCCATGGGGGACTTCCCTGGTGGTCCACAGGCTAAGACCCTGCACTCCCAATGCAGGGGGCTGAGGTCTGACCCCTGGTCAGGGAACTAGACCCCACCTGCCGCAACTAAGAGTTCAAATACTGCAATTAAAGACCCCACATGCAGCAACGAAAACAACTAAAACCTGGCACAAGTAAGTAAATATTTATAACTCTATAGAACATTGGCAAGTTTTTTCCCTCTATTTCAGCAAACTTATTTAAACTCTTTTCCTAGTAATATATCTATTCTTCTTATTTCCATTTGGATCAGTTTTACCACTTTAATGGTTAAAATCAATCAGCTGGATACATTTTTAACACCAATCCATGTTGCATTTGTAAGAGAGCCATGGTTTTAACTTTCCGACAATTATGCTTTGACAGTGAATTTGTCTGCTAAACTACATTAGGTGGCCCAGTAGGAAACTGTATATTAGAAGATATTCACTAGTCCCTCCAACTCTAAGAGTCTATAATGATCTCTCCCTCTGATCTGTACTCCCAGACCAATAGTACTCTCTCAGGGAAATATAGTATAGACTGAATTTTCTTTCTACATGTTCAAGTTTCAGTTTTATTCTGCAGAAAACACGATTAATTTTCTATATGTCACCATTTTTCTGACTGATCTATGGAGTTGTTGGCAATTGTGATGAATAGCTGATCTGGCATGCTATAACATTTACATAATAATAACTTACTTAATGGAGCTTGACAATCAGCACAACTGAAAGGTGGGTAAGAAAGAGAATCTAGCAGGCTGGGAACTAGGGAGTTGGCACGTCTGGCTTGAATTCGAGGAGCAAAGGGACGCTGATGTGACTGTTAATAGGTAATGAAACCGGCTAACAGTGTGAGAGGTGCAAGGTAGTCTACCATCATAAACTGTTGGGGAAAAAAGATTAAATACTCTTGGTTTAGAAATAAAGAGGGGAATTCACTACTGCTGACCTTCTTTTGAAAAGTAATTGGAGATGAAATGTAAATTGTCACACAGAAACGATTTAAAAGATGTATGTTACCTGTCCCCCCAGTTTAAAGTGTGGCATTTTTAAAACAGTAAGAACTTAGATATGTCAATAACCGCGGAAAGACATAAAAGGGTATTGTATTAGAATTCTGTGAACAAACTTGCACCCCATCAGCCACTCAGACAAAAGTAGCACATTCCTAAAGCAACAGAATGTAGCAATACGCTATTAAGACGGCACGGAGTCTACGGTGGTTCCGTGTAACTGCTCTCTGATATTTACCAGAGAATATTCCTAAGAAAGGGTTTCCCAGGTGGCTCGGTGGGTAAAGAACCTGTCTGCAATACAGGAGACGCTGAAGATACAGGTTCGATTCCTGGGTCGGGAAGATCCCCTGGAGGAGGGCGTGGCAACCCACTCCAGTATTCTTGCCTGGAGAATCCCAGGGACAGAGGAGCCTGGCAGGCTACAGTCCATAGGTCACAAAGAGTCAGACTTGACTGAGCACAGCACATTCTTAAGAAGGAAAAAACACAACTGACACTCAGTAAACACTAGAAGGCCATAAGGATTGCACCCTCTCTGTATAATATTTTTCTTTCTGTTTAATTCGGTAAGAAACATGAAGAAAGGCAAGTAATGCCTTAGTGATGAGGCAGGGTAAATGATGAGAGGAGATATTAGAGAAATTGGATTAAATAACACTGGCTGGTATCCCCTCGCTTGCAAATTGTACTTTGATTTTTCTCACCTCTGTTTTCATTAGACCTCTCAGCCACTTTCAAGTTTGTACTTGTACTTTTGATTTACATGGCATACGTTTATTTTCGTATATTTCAATCCAATCTGTATTATTTCTTACTAAAAGAAAAATACTTTTCTAGTAATGCCTATATAAGCAGCTGTCCCTGCGTGTCACTCCGCCCTGAAGACAGAGTTATATGCGCTGGGTGGGGGTGAGGAACTATGAGAGGGTCCTAACCAGACAGACCACCTCACACAGCTTTCTTTGGTAGGAAAAACCACTATTGCCTCCCTGTTACCTTGAGGCAAGAGTCTAAGAAAGGGAATGTTCTAGAAGTGGGCAGAATGTTCAAGGGACTACAGTGGTGGATTTTTTTAATGCCAGAGAAAGCAAAGCCTAGTAAAAACGTTCAAGATGCTCCCTTGAGATGATGGTATTAGAAAATGATTTCTGGTAGAATGAGGTAGAATTTAAATTAGGCTGCTGCAGGTACCTATAGATAGCATCAAACAACTTCCATTTGGCTGCCTGGGTAGCAGATGACGGCCCCTGGATGTGATCAAAGCCCCCTCCGTTCTCGGGGGTTCCCCCATGAATTGAACCCATCGTAGCTCATTTAGATGCCGCACAGCGTTTGGCAGGGCACAGGAGTTGCTTTTCCTCCCAGTGCTTAACCTCTTTTCCCCAGATACAAATGTCAATATTGGATTTAGTCTGGTTGAATGAATGTGTCAGAGGGGAGATTAGTGACTGGCAGCCACAAAAGGGTTTTTCAATTGGCAAAAGTAAATTTCTCACAAATGAATCAAAACAGTTTGAGGTGGAATAGAAGCAAGGGGGGAAAAAAGCCTTGCCAAATTGAGTCATGATGCCTCATTAAATGGATCTGAAAACTTCAGCATGGGCATTTTATCTAGAAGCTCCTGGACTCACACAGCAAGGGGCAAGGGATAAGGGAAAGAGGACACACACACTTGAATATTTTCAACTGGGCATTTCTGTGAAAAGTCTGTTTTTATAGCATAAAACCATCCACGTGAACCATTAACTTCAGATGACTGCAGTGCCGAGCTCATTATAACAATTCTTAGGCCACTGAATGTGATCAACTAAAATGATGTAAGTTTTAATTTTCACCTGTGATTCCATTCGTGTCTTTTGAAATTGGTTGTACTGCTTGCTTTATTGTTTGCCTTGGACGCTTTTTTTCTTTTTTTCCAACAGTCTTATATCTCTAATTTGACTGGTTGAGAATAAATGCTGGTGGTTCCCACTACAGAATCACCTTTCTTACCCAATTCCGACTTCTGGCATAATTACTAAAGTCTTTGTCTCCGTGCTCACGTTAAAGCTCCTAGTCATTTTCAATATTATGGGCATGTGTACCTCGGGAAACCTGTGCTCTAGGGTGGAAGGAAGAAGAATAGATAGGCTTTGGGATGTAGTTATTGGGTAAGTAATAAAAAGCAGTTCTGAATTATCCTTTTTAGGTTTAGTGAAACATGTTAACAGTTATAAACTTGGACATCTCAAGAAGGGAATTGAAGGTTATGGGAGAAGGGCAGCAAGTATCAACTTACCTTCTGGTCCACTCTGTAGACTCTGAGAGCTGATAACAGAATGTTTAGAATGTTTCCAAATCCTCAGGAAACAGCATTTTCATTACTACCCACTTCAGTTAAATCTTCTAAATTTGAAGCTCGTTCCCCAAACGACTGAAGAAAGCAATCAGTTAATTTGCTAGTCTAGAGTCAGAGAGTGAGCAACTGAGCGCGCGTGCGTGCGCGCACACACACGCGCGCGCACACACACACACACAGAGTCGGAGCATATGGCTGGCCCTTGCTGACTCCCTGACTTTTTCTATGTAAAAAAATACACAACATCCAAAAAGTCTCTATTTTATAAGATGAATTAGAAGGCTTTATTTTTCTAATAATAAAGAACAATCAGGCTACATGACTGAGAGTGAGATTCGTGCGAAGATGAGTGTGATTATGTGTACCGAACCCAATGTATTGATCACACAAGGTTCATTCTCCTACCTGGAGCAGATTCAGAGGTTTGACAGTGGAAGACTGGTATGGTGGCTGAATATTTAACTGAGAATTTTGCTACTTCTCTCTCAGCATTCTGCCACCCTTAGCCTGCCGCCTTGACAGGAGACAAGGTACTAGCAATCTAAAAGCTTGAAGAGGCTCTTCTGTAGGAGACATGTACACAGAAATTTAATTATAATAAATAAATAAAATTATAGGGACATAGAAATAAGAGGAATTTTTTTCTTTCTAAGAGAATTTAGGAAAAATCATAAGTAACAAGAAGCAGGAAATAATGTGGGCAGAAGGGAGGAGAAATAATGTAATTTTTTTTTGCACTCCTCTTTCTCTCTTATTTCTCATAGTTAACCAATGATATGACCTGACAGTTCTTTCTACAAAGTTCCTTTTCAATTTTTTCTTTCCCTTCTTCCGCATCTCCATTGCTACTGCCCTGCCCCACCCCTCCTGAGCTAGCGCAGATTTTGAAATGGTGTTCTCCAATTTTTCTTTAATATTGTTCTCATATTGTCATTTTCCTTTAAAAATAACCAGGAGCTGTCATTGAGTATAGAACAATTTTGAAATGGCTTAGCTTTGCATCCAAACCTCTTCACAATCTTTCCAGTGTTTTATATAAAGACCCAGATAAATTATTCCCTTCATAGTCCTTGGGATCCTGACTTCTGCGTCTTTACACATATTCTTTTTTCTCCTTAAAATGCCTTATACATTCATGTTAAGAAACTATCCATTCCTCTACCTCAAATCCATTAAAATGGCTACTATTAAAAACAAAAAAACAAATAAGCAAACACACACACAAAACCCCAGAAAGTAACAAGTATTGGTAAGGATGTGGAAGAACTGGAACCCTTGTGTGCTGTTGATGGGATTAAAATGGTGCAGCTGTTATGGAAAATTGTATGGCAGTTCCTCAAAAATTAAAAATAAAATTATCACATGATCTAAAGAATTGAAAGCAGGTACGTCAAGAGAAACTTGTACGTTCATATTCATAAACAGCTCTATTTATAATAGCCAAAAGGTGGCAGCAATCCATGAGTCCTTCCATAGATAAGTGGATAAACAAAACATGAGATATACACAAATAGGAATATTAGTCACCCTTAAGAAAAGGGTTAATTCTGACAACATTGATGAACCTTGAGGACATTATGCTAAATGAAATGAACCAGTCACAAAAGGACAAATTCTGTATAATTCCACCTACATGAGGTACCCAGAGTACTCTACTTCATGGAGACAGAAAATGGAATTGTGGCTGCCAGAATTGACTGGGGGAGGGGAGACAGGGGAGTCATTGTTCAACAGTATGAGTTTCAGGTATGGAGTTTCAGTTTTGCAAGACGAACACAGTTCTGGAGATGGATGATGGTGATGGTAGCACAACTATGTGAATGTACTCAATGCTACTGAGCTGTATGCCTAAAAATGGTAAATTTCATGTTATGTGTATTTTAACACAATTTATCCCGTCCATCCTAAAAGAAATCAGTCCTGAGTATTTATTGGAAGGACTGATGCTGAAGCTGAAACTCTAGTACTTTGGCCACCTGATGCAAAGAACTGACTCATTTGAAAAGACCCTGATGCTGGGAAAGATTGAAGGTGGGAGGAGAAGGGGATGATAGAGGATGAGATGATTGGACGGCATCACCAACTCAATGGACATGATTTGAGTAAACTCCAGGAGTTGGTGATAGACAGGAAGGCCTGGTGTGCTACACTCCATGGGGTCGCAAAGAGTCAGACATGGCTGAGCAAATGAACTGAACTGAACTGAACTGAACACAATTTAAGAAAAATCTACTGATTCCTTTAGAGGCAGCTCACATTCTGCTTGTGTTTTGAAGCTTTTCCCAATCCATTCCAAGTTGAAATATCTCTTTTCCCCCCAGATCTATGCTGGGGGAGCACTTTTCTTTGCTTTAAAATTGGAACATCTGTTTTTCCTCATCCTGTGAGTCACTCCTCTTCTGATAGGTGAGTTTGGGGGAAGGATCTGAGCTTATTTAAGCCACAGAGATGTGCTTTTCTCCCTTATCTTCCTGTTGTGAGAGGGTGTGCTCCGTACGTAAACTCAGCAGAGTGGGCTTTGCCCCACTGGAGCAGTCCATAGCTGTCCACTTGTGTCATTCATTCGAGGTAAATCAAACTCTTGGAGATACGAGGAGCATGTCTCGCGACGGAGCTCTATCACATTATTTATCATTAAGAAAGTTGATTTTTTTCATCATTTTATCTGTCTCCTGTATCTTACATTTCAAGTGTATCCAAACTCTATAGAGAAAGGGGTGTTTTATATTGACTGTCTACAACCTTAACAATACATATATCACATTAACTACGTTTGTCAGTTTCCTTCAGCTTATTGTTGTAGTAACTGCCCATTGGTCACAGGCACTGTGGCCTTGCCCCAGACTGTTGTGCCATGATGGATTACAAAAGGGTCATAGGTCCATGTTTTAAAACAAGTGGAAATTGGCAGCCACAAGCCAAAGGCAACCAGTAGCTATGAGTTTTGGGTTAGTTTTTTTTTTTTTTAATTAGTTACCAACATTTACAAATGGAAAGATTTCAAGGAACAACTTGACTGCTGGCTTCTCTTGAAGAAGTAGATTAGCTTTGGGTCTCTGTGTGTACAAGTCTGCTGGAGTTTATCAACTACAGCCCCTTGAAATAGACATTTTTTTCCAATTTCCCACTGATCTAATCTCTCCTTAGTGCTCTATATTACCTACTTGGCTCTGTAGGCACTTATATGTGCAACTTTGGTCTACCATTTTTGATGTCCCCTATAAGCACATCCTGAGGCCAGCAAGTTCTTTGAGGGCTGGAGTGTCTGCACCAAGTTCTTTACAGCTTCAAGACACTTCTTTTTATATTTCTTCATAATAGTACTTTTGGGACCTTGAGAATGGGTCCTCACAGCTAAAGTAGCTTAGATTTGCTGGGAGGAATAGAGTACAGAAATGACCCACCTCTCCCCCTCAGCCCTCATGTTTACCTAACAGGGATTATTGTAGAGACCTGGGTCATCTGGAAGCTCTCCTTTATCCTAGGCCACCTTTGAAAACTCTGGGAGAACCTCCCAGAGCTCTGAACCTACCCCAGTACCAGGGTTATGAACCCAGAGGGGCAACCAGTGGGCACTGCCTTTTGGAACTCAAGCAAAGATGACTGGGACTTCCTAACCATCCTATGCTGTTTTGCTGTGGCAGATTCCATCCTGGAAACTTGCAGCATGGGGCCTCAGCTATCTTTAAGTGCCAATGTCCCCCAGAAACCTTCTGCAATGAAATAATTAGGAATAGCTCAGCTAAGTGTCTTGGATGGCCAGTTAAACTTAGAGAATTCTCATTAACTTTGACCGTATTGTCCTCTCTCATTATGAATCAACTGAGGTGTCCACAACCCCAGGCTATTACCTAATTACTGCTAAACAACTCCATTATCTAATAATTTTCACTAGGACAAATGAAAAAGTTAGCGACTTACTAGTTACTCTCTTTGCTTCTTTGCATTCTTTATGAGTTTCCAGTGCATTTAACAAGCAACTAACTCAGCTGTAGCTGAGATTACTTCATTTATTGGGTCAGAAGTCAGAGCTAACATCAGCTATATCAATCTTTGTGTCAAAAATATTTGCACAGTTCCGGACACTCTACTTTGATTAGGTGTAGCTGGTTATGTCCCAGGAAGAGCGCAGGGCGATCCATTCCAGTATGCTTGCGTGAAGAATAAGGACCTGTCAGGCTACAGCCCATGGGGTCTCAAAGTATCGGATATGACTGGAGCATCTGAGCACTCATGCACGCGTGCAGCTGATTGTGTGAAAAAGAGTACGGAAGCCAAAGTAACAACAGAAAATCTGAGTGCAATACGTAACAGGTAGTGTGTACCAGGGACTGCTGAAAGTGCTTGATCCTTTGACAACTCTAGCAGGCAGGTACTATACTATTTCCCCCATTTCCCACATGAGGACACTAAGGCACAGAAGAGTTAGGCAACAACTTGGGTTCATGAAGCCAGGAAGTGGCAGAGGTAGGGTTTGAACAGAGGCAGTCTGGCTCGAGTTCACACTTTAAAACAAAAACCTATCTTTACCATATAGAACTGGATGGGTCTCCATGGTGAAGCTGAACTCACTTTAGCCTCACTTTGTGGTAACTTAGTTTCATGAAAATGAACATATATGTAATTTTAAATATAATGATGCAGAATATAAATATATCATCAATCAATATATATAATAAATGGCTTTGTATCTAGACTATGCAAATAACTTTTACAACTCAATAATAAGACCAAAATTGGGAAAAGACAATTGATAAAACGATGTGTGAATGACCAGTTTTGTTGCTCAGTCACTTGGTCGCGTCCAACTCTTTGCGACCCCCATGGACTATAGCACACCAGGCTTCCCTGTCCTTTACCGTTTCCCAGAGTTTGCTTAAACTCATGTCCATTGAGTCGGTGATGCCATCCAACCACCTCATCCTCTATCGCCCCCTTCTCCTGCCTTCAATCTTTCCCAGCATCAGGCTCTTTTCCAATGAGTTGGCTCTTTGCATCAGGTGGCCAAAATATTGGAGCTTTAGCATTAGTTCTTCCAATGAATATTCAGGGTTGATTTCCTTTAAGATTGACTGATTTGATCCCCTTGCAATCCAAGGGACTCTCAAGAGTCTTATCCAATGCCACAGTTCAAAAGCATCAATTTTTTGGTGCTGAGTCTTTTTCATGACCCAACTCTCCCATCTGTATGTGACTACTGCAAAAACCGTACCTTTGCAAAAACCAGAGCTCTGCTGGCAAAGTAATGTCTCTGCTTTTTAATATGCTATCTAGGTTTGTCATCGGAGAAGGCAATGGCACCCCACTCCAGTACTCTTGCCTGGAAAATCCCATGGATGGAGGAGCCTGGTAGGCTGCAGTCCATGGGGTCGCGAAGAGTTGGACACGACTGAGCGACTTCATTTTCATTTTTCACTTTTATGCATTGGAGAAGGAAATGGCAACCCACTCCAGTGTTCTTGCCTGGAGAATCCTGGGGATGGTGGAGCCTGGTGGACTGCTGTCTATGGAGTCAGACAGAGTCAGACACGACTGAAGCGACTTAGTAGCAGCAGCAGCAACCAGGTTTGTCATAGCTTTTCTTCCAAGGGGGAGAGTCTTTTAATTTTATGGCTGCAGTCACCATCCACAGTGATTTTGGAGCCCAAGAAAATAAAATCTGTCACTGTTTCCATTTTTTTCCCAATCTATTTGCCATAAAGTGATGGCACCGGATGCCATGCTCTTAGTTTTTTGAACGTTGAGTTTTAAGCCAGCTTTTTCACTCTCCTCTTTCACTTTCATCAAGAGGCTCTTTAGGTCTTCCTCACTTTCTGCCACAAGGGTGGTGTCATCTGCATATCTGAGGTTACTAATATTTCTCCCAGCAATCTTGATTCCAGCCTGTTCTTCATCCAGCCCAGCGTTTCTCATGATGTACACTGCATATAAGTTAAATAAACCGGGTGACAATATACAGCCTTGACATACTCCTTTTCCTATTTGGAGCCAGTTGTCCAGTTCTAACTGTTGCTTCCTGACCTGCATATAGATTTCTCAGGAGGCAGGTCAGGTGGTCTGGTATTCCCATCTCTTGAAGAATTTTCCACAGTTTATTGTGATCCACACAGTCAAAGGCTTTGGCGTGGTCAATAAAACAGAAATAGTTGTTTTTCTGGAACACTCTTGCTTTTTTGATGATCCAGCAGATATGGGCAATTTGATCTCTGGTTCCTCTGCCTTTTCTAAAACCAGCTTGAACATCTGGAATTTCACAGTTCACGTATTGCTGAAGTCTGGCTTGGAGAATTTTGAGCATTACTTTACTAGCGTGTGAGATGAGTGCAATTGTGCGGTAGTTTGAGCATTCTTTGGCATTGCCTTTCTTTGGGATTGGAATGAAAACTGACATTTTCCAGTCCGGTGGCCACTGCTGAGTTTTCCAAATTTGCTGACATATTGAGTGCAGCACTTTCACAGCATCATCTTTTAGGATTTGAAATAGCTCAACTGGAATTCCATCACCTCCACTAGCTTTGCTCATAGTGATGCTTTCTAAGGCCCACTTGACTTCACATTCCAGGATGTCTGGCTCTAGGTGAGTGATCACACCATCATGATTATCTGGGTTGTGAAGATTTTTTTTGTACAGTTCTTCTGAGTATTCCTGCCACCTCTTCTTAATATCTTCTGCTTCTGTTAGGTCCATACCATTTCTATCCTTTGTTGAGCCTATATTTGCATGAAATATTCCCTTGGTATCTCTAATTTTCTTGAAGAGATCTCTAGTCTTTCCCATTCTATTGTTTGCCTCTATTTCTTTGCATTGATCGCTGAGGAAGGCTTTCTTATCTCTTCTTGCTATTCTTTGGAACTCTGCATTCAAATGGGTATATCTTTCCTTTTCTCCTTTGCTTTCTGCTTCTCTTCTTTTCACAGCTATTTGTAAGGCCTCCTCAGACAGCCATTTTGCCTTTTTGCATTTCTTTTTCTTGTGGATGGTCTTGCTCCTTGTTTCCTGTACAATGTCAAGAACCTCATTCCATAGTTTATCAGGCACTCTTATCTATCAGATCTAGTCCCTTAAATCTATTTCTCACTTCCAGTGTATAATCACAAGGGATTTGATCTAGGTCATACCTGAATGGACTAGTGGTTTTCCCTACTTTCTTCAATTTAAGTCTGAATTTGGCAATAAGAAGTTCATGATCTGAGCCACAGTCAGCTACCGGTCTTGTTTTTGCTGACTGTATAGGGCTTCTCCATTTTTGGCTGCAAAGAATATAATCAATCTGATTTCAGTGTTGACCATCTGGTGATGTCCATGTGTAGAGTCTTCTTTTGTGTTGTTGGAAGAGGGTGTTTGCTATGACCAGCATGTTCTTTTGGCAAAATTCTATTAGCCTTTGCCCTACTTCATTCTGTACTCCAAGGCCAAATTTGCCTGTTACTCCAGGTGTTTCTTGACTTTCTACTTTTGCATTCCAGTCCCCTATAATGAAAAGGACATCTTTTTTGGGTGTTAGTTCTAAAAGGTCTAGTAGGTCTTCATAAAACCATTCAACTTCAGCTTCTTCAGCGTTACTGGTTGGGGCATAGACTTGGATTACTGTGATATTGAATGGTTTGCCTTGGAAACGAACCGAGATCATTCTGTCGTTTTTGAGATTGTATCCAAATACTGCATTTCGGACTCTTTTGTTGACCATGATGGCTACTCCATTTCTTCTGAGGGATTCCTGCCTGCAGTAGTAGATATAATGGTCATCTGAGTTAAATTCACCCATTCCAGTCCATTTTACTGATTCCTAGAATGTCGACGCTCACTCTTGCCATCTCCTGTTTGATCACTTCCAATTTGCCTTGATTCATGGACCTAACATTCCAGGTTCCTATGCAATATTGCTCTTTACAGCATCAGACCTTGCTTCTATCACCAGTCACATCCACAACTGGGTTATTGTTTTTGCTTTGGCTCCATCCCTTCATTCTTTCTGGAGTTATTTCTCCACTGTTCTCCAGTAGCATATTGGGTACCTACCAACCTGGTGAGTTCATCTTTCAGTGTCCTATCTTTTTGCCTTTTCATACTGTTCATGGGGTTCTCAAGACAAGAATACTGAAGTGGTTTGCCATTTCCTTCTCTAGTGGACCACATTTTGTCAGACCTCTCCACCATGACCCATCTGTCTTGGGTGGCCCTACACAACATGACTTAGTCAGGTGGCTTAAAAAAAAAGAATGACTTAAATGACTGAAATGACACATTCAACTTAAGAAAACCCAAAGTAAATTTAAAGAAATGATAAACAGAAGAAATTAATAAATAATAAACAAAGATATGAGAGGGAATATCAAAAAGGCCCCAAACTGGTTTTCTAAGAAACTAAACAAAATTAATTTCTGAAAAGAAAAAGAAAAAATGATACACATGTCCAGTATTAAAAATGAAAAGGGTAGATGTAGAGATAATAAAAACAAGGATGTTGAATTAATAACTTTAGGCTAAAAAAAACAAACATTCAAAGTAGACAATATCTTGGAAAAATCTGAATACCAAACCTGATAAGAAAAGATGGGAAACTCTGGAAGGATTTGTAACCAATAAAGAAATTGAACTGGGAGTTATATATATACTTTCTCTAAACTTTACACAAAAATATTTAACAGGAAAGTTCTAAAACACATCTCGTGATCCAAGATTCAGATCCTGTGAACACTTCCACAGAATAAGAAAAGAAGGAAAATCCCAAAATTCATTTGAAAACTAAGTTCACTTAAATGACAATGTAATAATAGAATATTATAAGCTATAAGGACATAGATCCTGAAATTTCCAACAAAGTACTAAAAAATCCATCAATGATTTCAACTACTTGATTTATCTGAGACATTAAAGAATGGGTTAATGTTTTTTAAAAATGTAATTTGCTATTCATTCCATTAAAAAAATATAAGACTAAAATACCTCTTGGTAAATGCGTGGTAAAAGCAACTGGTAAAATTCAACACACATTTAAATGTACCTTAGATGACTAGAGATAGAAAGATATATTCTTTGTTGATGGAGGACTTTTACCAAATATCATACTTAATGGTTATCAAAGCTTATTATTAGGTCAGATTATGCAAAATTTCTGCTTCTTCTCTATCAGTCAGGATTAGTATTAGAATATGTAAAAGTGGCTAGAAATCAATAATAAATATACAAACGACTCAATAGAAAAAAAGAGCAAAATAAGTACTGTTGTTTAGTCACTCAGTTGTATCCGATTGATCTTTGCAATCCCATGGATTGCAGCACACCAGGCTTCCCTGTCCTTCACTGTCTCCCAGAGCTTGCTCAAACTCATGTCTATTGAGTTGGTGATGCCATTTAACCATCTCATCTTCCGTCATTCCCTTCTCCTCCTGCCTTCAATCTTTCCCAGCATGAGGGTCTTTTCCAATGAGTCAGCTCTTTGCATCAGGTGGCCAAAGTACTGGAGCTTCAGCTTCAGCCTCAGTCCTTCCAATGAATATTCAGGGTTGATTTCCTTTAGGACTGACTGGTTTGATCTCCATGCCGTCCAAGGGACTCTCAAGAGTCTTCTCCAACACCACAGTTCAAAAGCATCAATTCGTCAGTACTCAGTCTTCTTTATGGTCCAACTCTCACATTTGCACAGGACTACTGCAAAAACCCACAGCTTCGGCTATATGTACCTGTGTCAGCAAAGTGATGTCTCTGCTTTTTACATTGCCATGATAAGACCTAGGTGGCTGTGGTTGGAGCACTGACAGCTGTCCCACCTTTCATTCAAAAACTCCTGAAATATTAATCTGTCATTCCAGTAAGAATATTTTCCTTACCTTCTCAGCATGTGGAAGAGATTGCTTCCCAATGACAGTTCATGCCCTCTTCCCTCACCTTCCCACTAAATGTCCAGATGCTTTCACCTAATTTATGAGTTAATTTCATTTAATTTGGAGAAGAGAATGGCAACCCTCTCCAGTCTTCTTGCCTGGAGAATGCCATGGACAGAAGAGCCTGGCTGACTACAGTCAATAGGGTCTCAAAGAATTGGACATGAATGAGTGAACTAACAGTTCAATTAATTATTTTTATTGCATGTTCTCAATATTTACTAGCATCCACCTGATTGACCAGTCAATCTTCCATCTGCTCTATTCATTCTTTCAAAGCATTTCTCACAGGTACTCCTTCCGCATCTGCTTGCAAACTTCTGCTGGAACTGGATCACTACCTTCCTGCCATGTAAAGGTATGAAAGGGTTCTACTAGAAGAACACAATTCTTTATTTTAGAAACCTGACCTGGAGCAAGCTTATGATACATGAATACACTGTGGCAACCTGGATAGGTATAACATAGAATAAGTGGTTTAATCAGCAGAAATTTATTTTCTCACTGGGAGCCTGGGAGGCTGGGAAGCCCAAGATCGAAGGCCAGCAGGATTCAGTTTCTGATGAGGGCTCTCTTACTGACTTACAGATGGCCGCCTGCTCTTTGCATTCTCACTTGGCAGGGAGAGAGAATTGTTCAGTGTCTGTTCTTATAAATGTACCAATTCCATCATGAGGGTCCCACTTTATGACCTCATAAACATCTACCTCTCAAAGGCCCCATCTCCTAATACTGTCACATTGAGGGTTAGGATTTTAACATGAATTTTAGAAGGACACAACTGAGTCAAGAGCAAACTTATAAAATGACTCAGAACTGCTTTTTGTATTTGAGATCAGAGATTTTTATTCTTTAGGGAATATTTTTATTCTTTATCCCTTTAGGGAGCTCATCTCCGATCCCTTGGTAATTACTTTTGCCAAGAAATGATCATGAAGTGAAGATTCTTTCTGCTGTCTTCCTCAACTCTGGCACTGTGCTTGGGGTGATGGTATGAAAAGTAAAAGTCGCTCAGTCATGTACAACCCCATGGACCCCTGTCAGGCTCCTCTGTCCATGGAATTCTCCAGGCAAGAATATTGGAGTGAGTAGCTATTCCCTTTTCCAGGGAATCTTCCCAACTCATGGATTGAGCCCAGGTCTCGTGCACTGCAGGTGGATTCTTTACCATCTGAACCACCAGAGGTTGATGGTATGTGTACTGTGGGACAGTCTTCACTTCCACGAAACAGAGAAAGCAGGAAAATTCTCATTACTGGATGCTGGCCCTGATTCTTCAGCATATGAGTAATGAGTTAGTACTATTTACCTAGAAGGTTTATAATGATTATTTCATGTTTTAAATTCAATCCTGATTTTTCTGCAAATGCAGCATTCAGAGGAAAAGAAAGAACTCAGCTGTCTGTACAAACATATGGAAATCAATGATAAATGGGCAGAGATTGCACAGTATATTTATTAACCAAGCTTGTATAAATCATAATTTTTCAACCATTTATTAAACTAATAGGATTGTTTTGGGAACATCAAAGAAATCTTTATTAGGTAAATAATCGTGTTTATCCACTCAGTTATGGGGAAAAGCAAATCATTCACACTGCATTTACTCTGCCTCATCAGATTTCATTTCTCTTAAATGTCAGCCGTTGATAATTTTCACCAAACAACCTAGGAAAAAAGCCAAAATTTCCATCACCTCTTTAGTGCAGGAAAAGGATTGCTGTTTGTTTCTCAGATTCTCATTTTTTTCTTAATGATTCTTCCATATGGAACTCAAATTTAGGTAGTTGGCTTTGCTGGCCAGCTCTCTCTTCCTTCTTTCTTGATTCATCCTATGCCAGTCTTTATATTATCTAACCAACCAGGCACATCTCAGTGGCTGCTCTGTTAATTAAGCATGAGCCAGATCCCCTCAGCACCTGAGACAATTCCCTCTGTTTCCACTCTTCTTCTCCATCATATAACCAGATGATGTGGGCTGAGAGAACGCTGACTTTTTCCAGTGTTAATAGGAAGAAAACAATTAGAAAGCTAAGTCAGCTGCCTGACAGGGAAGAAACACTCCATATTTGTTATTTTGATTTGTAATATCAATGTTGTCCTGAAAAAAAGATTTTTATAAATCAGAATTTTACAAATAAAACTATACTTTAGCCATATCAACATGTATTGGGGGAGTTAGACATTTCATTCATTTAGTAAATAGTTATTGATCCCTCAAGACCAGTCATTAGACATAGTGGGAAATGTGAAGATTCATTGATTTACCTGATAAACATTTACTGAGTACCAGCTGTGTGTCAGACACTGTTTGAGATACTGGGGACAAGAAACACAAGACTCCTGATCTCAAGAAGCTGTTGCTCCACTGGGAAAAAGGCAGATAATAAACAAGTAAATAAGCAAATAAAAATAATCATCCAGTAACGAGTGTTATAAAGAAAATTCAACAGAATAATATTTTTTTTAAAGTAACTGTTCAGACACGACTGAGCGACTTCACTTTCATTTTTCACTTTCATGCATTGGAGAAGGAAATGGCAACCCACTCCAGTGTTCTTGCCTGGAGAATCCCAGGGACGGGGGAGCCTGGTGGGCTGCCGTCTCTGGGGTCGCACAGAGTCGGACACGACTGACGAGACTTAGCAGCAGCAGCAGTAGCAGCGAGGAGAGCACTCATTTAGACCAAATAGTCTATAAAGGCATCTGAAAGGTGACATTTGACTTAATATAGATGATGAACAGAGAAGGGCACAGCCTTTCCTTGGAAAAATTTACAGTCAAGAAAGATTCTAAGATTGCATTCAATTTAGTATATAACCCCAAGCATGTGACTATGAATTTTATGTTAAAAAAAGAGACAGATAAACATGACACTACCAAAGGAAACTAATAAAGTTCCAATAACTGACCCTAAAGAAATGGAGTTGTATTTCTATATACTAACAATGAGCTATCCAAAAGAGAAATAAAGAAAACAGTATCATTCACAATAGCATAAAGAATAAAATAACCAGGAATAAATTTGCCCAAGGAAATTAAAGGCCTGCATAGTTTAACTACAAGACATTGATTAAAGAAACTGATGAAGACGCAGATAAATGGAAAGATATTCATGTTCATGAATTGGAAGAATTTTATAGTTAAAGTGTTCATGCTACCTGAAGCCATCTATAGATTCAAAGCAATATGTATCAAAATTCTAACGGAAAGTTTTACAGAAATAGGACAAACAATTCTAAAATTTGTATGTTTTAGAGGTCACAAAAGACCCAGTATAGCCAAAGAAATCTTGAGAAAGAACACAGTTGGAGAATCACACTTCCCGATCTCAAACTAATGATAATCAAAGCAGTATGGTACTTGCATAAAAACAGACACATAGACCAATGCAGCAGAACTGAGAATTCAACAATAAACTCACTCATATATGGTCAATTAGTATTTGACAGGGGAGCCAAGACTATCCAATGGGGAAAGAATACTTTCTTCAATGGATTGTGTTAGGAAAATTGGATATTCACATATAAAAGAATGAATCTGGATTCCTATCTTAAGCCACTGTTCTATGTCCTATGCATGCTTGCATGCCAAGTCTTTTCCGTCATGTCTGGTTCTTTGCAACTCTAGGGACTGTAACCCTCCAGGCTCCTCTGTCCATGGGATTCTCCAAGCAAGAATACTGGTGTGGGTTACCATGCCCTCCTCCAGGGGATCTTCTGGATCCAGGGACTGAACCCACATCTCTTATGCTTCCTACATTGGCAGGCAGGTTCTTTACCACTAGCACCACTTGAGAAGCCCTGTTCTATGTCCTAGTACCACCAAATAAAGGAGAAAAACATGGAGATAACAAAGCTGCTCTTTACTGCCTAAGCCTAGAGGTGACATATATTACCTCCTCTTACATTTTATTGCTAAGAATTAGTTACACTGTCATACCAAAATCCGAGAAGGATAGGAAATAGATTGTAATAGTACATCCAACAAGAAGCAGAGAATATACATTTTGGTGAGTCCTATTAGCCTCTTATAGTTTTTGTTTTTTGTACTCTACTTAATTAACTTTTTTTGGGCATATATGAAGTCCCTTTAACTACACTACAGGCTCTTTGAGAGCAAGGATGGGCTTTTTCACATATGTTTGGTAGCTCCAAGATGGCTCCCAATGTTCTCTACATCCTGTACTCATACTTCTGAGTAATACTCTCCCATTGTGAATAGGCTTGACCTATACAACCAATAGGATACTGCGGAAAGGACAGGGTGGAATTTCTGAGGCCAGGCCATAAAAATCATTATGGCTTCTGACTTGTTCTCACCTGGATCACAGGCTCAGGGAAAGCCAACAGCCATGTTGTAAGGATGCATAAGCAGATCTATCTTCAAACAACCAGCACTAAGTTGGCAAGTATGTGAATAAGCCATCTTGAAATGGATCTCCCTCCATCCTCAGTCAAGATTTTCAGGCCTACAAGTTAGAACTGTCAAAACGTTTTTACTACAAGATTCACATCCAATTCACACCTATCCAATACTCTTCATTTATTTCCTAAGACCTCACCCAAGAAGAGATGGTGATTTGGATTCTTCTTACACTTCAGCTCCCATTGGTTGGAAAGTGAGTGTCGCTAAGTCGAGTCCAGCTCTTTGTGACCCCCTCGACTGCAGCCTGCCAGGCTCCCCTGTCCATGAGATTTCCTAGGCAAGAATACTGGAGTGGGTTGCCATTTCCTTTTCCAGAGGATCTTCCTCACCTAGGGGTCGAACCCAGGTCTCCTGCGTTGAAGGCAGATCCTTTACTGTCTGAACCACCAGAGAAGCTCAAGTGACTGCTAGTGTTGTTTCTAAGTCTCTAAGTTTATTTCCAAGAATAAAGGGTGCAAACCTTTATTCATCAGCAATACTTGCTAGGGAAACGAAGGTAGTACTAGGTGGTTCATGAACTACAAATGTATTTGCTGTCTATTGTCTAGGTATTCTGATTTGCGTTTTTCAAACTTACATCCCCAGTTAGGAGCCCATAGACTGGTTAAGTATCACTTGGCCTGGACAAGGGCCCAGAGCTGAGGCAGGCTTGACAAATGGCATAAGGGGGAAGCTGAAGCCAGATGCTTTGGGGCCTTAAGTCAGTCAATTAATCTGGTTTTATTTATTGTCTAACATGCGTCTTATACGACATAGGGATTCAAACTGGTTTCTGAGAATCATATGGTTCTTGACTCTTGCAAAAGATCCCACTTCTTAGCTCTAACCTCATATTCTTAAGATAAGATTTTTCTAGCACCAGAGTCAAGGGCAAAAATATTTGTTAAGTAGCTGCCGGAATTTGAAAGAAGCATGAGATACATTCTATCCTATCAGGGCTCATTTATATTCTTAGCAGAGTCTAGTGGCCTAGGTTTGCTAACTACATAAATTTTCAGGTGCTTGCGAAATGCCAGGGTCATAAATCTTTTTTAAAAACAAAGCTTATTTATTTTCCTTGAAAATAAAGTGCTTTATTTTTCATGAAAAATAGAAAAACTTTCAAAGATGAAAACGAAAAACCAACTATCCACCATGCTTCCACCTGTCAGAGGCAAGCAACATTTTGCTGTTGTGCAAGTTAGAAAACACCTATAAGTGGGATAACGTCATAAACAGAATCTCGTTCTGATTTCTTCAGTTAGCACCATAACAAAAACATTAGCAGCATTACTATGAACTCTTCACAAGGATCATTTTTAAATTATTGTCTATTTTATATTCCATTATCAAAATGTACAGATCTGTATTCCTAATGTTCTGCTATTTTTGTGGAGAGAAGAAAAGCACTAAATTGCTGTAAGTCTTCAAATAAGCAAAGACATTACTCTTTCAAAGTGAGATTGTTGGTTGACTCATGGAGTCTTAAACCTGCAAACCTGCCTTTGAGTGAGTGGATTACAATGCTTTTGTATAAGAGGAACTTGAGGCACCGAGTCTCTCTAGGATTACCCAGGCTCTCTAGGATTTCCCAGTCAGCCAACAGCAGAACCAGATTTATAACCCCTTGCTCCTAGCAATTCTACAAATATTAAAAGGAGAAAGCACTTTTCCTTAGCAGATATTCATCTCCCTGCCTAAACCTTTGAAGTAATTGTTACCAGCAGTGTGGCTTAATCAGAAGGCAAAGTGGCCTGCCTGTTCACATAAGTTTGGACTGTCAGTAAGAAGGGCTTGAGTCCACGTCTATGGTGGGAAGAGATCTCTCTGGGAACATGGATCCAGCTGTGCTTTCATCTGACCGTGCGGTTTGAGCAAGTTCAGCATAAGTAAGTTCATCTCCCTGACTTCAGCTTTCTCACTTTTCACTGATTCCATTATACTAGATGATACAGTTTCATGGTCTGACATTTCAGCTCCTTAGCCTGACCTTTCGTGTCAATTTTAAACTCAGTGGACATTTTGAGTCTTGTGGGTGGGATTTAGCAGGCTGCTGCTGCTGCTAAGTTGCTTCAGTCGTGTCTGACTCTTAGCGACCCCATGGACTGCATGGGGTCCTCCTATGAGGCTCCCCATCCATGGGATTTTCCAGGCAAGAGTACTGGAGTAGGGTGCCATTGCCTTCTCCAGATTTAGCAGGAAGTTGCAACAGAATCTGTTAATGGGATGAGAATCTTACCCAACCACTCAGCTAGGGAGTATAAATTGGTACAGACTATGGAAAGCAGAATGGAGATTCCTCATAAAACTAAACATAGAACTACCATATAATCTAGGGATTTCACTCCTGGATATATTTCTGAAGGAAACAAAAACACTAATTCAGAAAGATGCATGGAACCCAATGACCATAGCAACATTATTTACAATAGCCAAGATATGGAAGCAATTTCAGTGTCCGTCGAGAGATGAACTGATGAATTGATGCTTTTGAACTGTGGTGTTGGAGAAGACTCTTGAGAGTCCCTTGGACTGCAAGGAGATCAAACCAGTCAATCCTAAAGGAAATCAGTCCTGAATACTCACTGGAAGGACTGATGCTGAAGCTGCAATACTTTGGCCCCTTGACTCATTGGAAAAGACCCTAAAGCTGAGAAAGATCGAAGGCAGGAGGAGAAGGGGATGACAGAGGATGAGATGGTCAGATGGCATCACTGACTCGATGGACGTGAGTTTGAGCAAGCTCTGGGCGTTGGTGATGGATAGGGAAGCCTGGCATGCTGCAGTCCATGGGGTTGAAAAGAGTCAGACCCGCCTGAGCAACTGAACCGAACTGAAGAAATGAATGGGTAAAGAAGATGCGGTACATACATATACGATGGAATACGATTCACCCATAAAAGTGAATCAAATTTAGCCATTTGCAGCAACATGGATGGACCTAGAGAGTATTACGCTTAGTGAAATAAGACAAAGACAAATCCTTTGTTAATACTTTTATGTGGAATCTAAAAACTAAGCAAGTGTATATAACCAAACAGAAACAGACTTACACATATAAGAAATAAGCTAGTGGTTACCAGTGGAGAGAGTGAAGGCGGGAAGGGGAAGATAGGGGTAGGTGATTAAGAGATACAAACTATTAAGTATGAAATAGATAAGTGACAATGATATACTGTACAGCATGGGAAATATAGCCATTATTTTGTAATAACTTTAAATGGAGTATAACCTATGAAAATATTGAATCACTCTGTTGTATACCTGAAACTAATAAAATATTATAGATCAACTATACTTCATGCGTGAATGCTAAGTCACTTCAGTTGTGTCAGAGGATTGTAGCCCACCAGGCTCCTCTGTTGTGGGCTTCTCCAGGCAAGAACACTGGAGTGGGCTGCCATGCCCTCCTCCAAGGGGTCTCCCTGACCCGGGGGAGATCCGTGTCTCTTCTGTCTCTTGCACTGGCAGGTGGGTTCTTTAAGAATAGCACCACCTGGGAAGACTCAACTGTACGTCAGTTGAACACAAAAAAAGAGAAAGAGAGAGAAACTCCTTCTCTTAGGAAGGAAATGCTCTTGATCCAGTGTTCTTAACGTTGGAGGGTAAAGGTGGTACAGCGGTCCTTAAGTAGGATTACCCCCAAACTTGCTCCATTTTCCAGTTGTTCAGACCAAAATCTTCAGAATCAGTTTTGATCAATTCAGCTCCTTCTCTCATGCTCTGCCTTCAAACTATCAGAAAATCCTGTTGACTCTTCAAATCTAAGCAGAGTCTGACCACTCGACCGCTTTGTCCCTATTGCTACCATCCTGGTTACCACCGTCATTGCAATAACGGCATCATTTCCTGCTGTCCTTCCCCTTGCCTACTTCCTCTAGCACACTGACCTGATTTAGAGCTTTCACACTGGGCTTTTTCCTCTTCACAGAACATTTTTCCATCAGTCATACACTTGCCTACTTCATTCACTTCCTTCAAATCTTTGTTCAAAACTCACTTTTTCAATGACACCTATCTGGACTACTCTATTTCAAGCTGTAAAGAGAATCCCTACCAAGTTCTGTCTGTTCCTCTTAGCCTGCTCTATTTTTTCTTTATTGCCTAAAACCTACCTCCTTCTAACATAATAAACTTTCGTTATTGATTACATTTATTTGTATTATCTGTTTTCTCTCACTCATGTAAGATCAAGTAGGGTAGAAATCTTTGTGTATTTTATTCATTGATGCTTCCTAAGTGCCTAGGGCAGTGTCTAGCCTGTAGCAGGTGATAAAGAAACAGTTCCTTCATTTAGAGGTCCGTAAACACCTTGCAATTGATTGCAAGATGCATGTATGAAATTTTCCAGGAAGCAGTGTAACACAGCTTTTATTAGATAATCAGAGGGAACTGTGATCCAAAAAAGCTCTAAAACCACTATGTTACGCTTACCTATAATGTAGATGATTTGAGGATTTCTTAGAAATAATTTAATTAGGGAAAAACCCATGTGAAATTGTAACAAGTGTCTTATTGTATGGTTTCTTGACTCATGTACTGGTGTGCCTAAAAATCCTTGTGTGGACCGATTGTAGAAGAAAAGAGCAGATACAAGAAATGTCAGGAGTGTCTTTCTTAGCACACACACACACACACACACACACACGAAACAAAAAACCTAGAGCCTGAATGATAATGAAGCTGGTAATGAATGTTGCAAGTTAATAATAATGCTAATACTCATAATTATTGTATGTGGAATTTTTCATTAGAAAGTCTCTTGGTGCTTTATAAACATTAGTCAGTGACATTTCACAGCACCCCAGTGAGATAGGTAGTATTATTACACCTATATTATACCTTTGGGGGTTTCCCTGGTGGCTCAGATGGTAAAAAAAATCTGCCTGCAGTGCAGGAGACTCAGGTTCAATCCCTGGGTTGTGAAGATCCCCTGGAGGAGGGAATGGCTACCCACTCCACTCCAATACTTTGGCCATGTGATGCGAAGAGCCTACTCATTGGAAAAGACCCCGATGCTTGGAAAAACCGAGGACAAGGGGAGAAGGGGTGGCAGAGAATGAGATGGTTAGATGGCATAACCAACTCAATGAACATGAGTTTGAGTAAGCTCCAGGAGTTAGTGATAGACAGGGAAGCTGGTGCACTACAGTCCATGGGGTCTCAAGGAGTCAGACAGGACTTAGCAATTAACCAACAAACAACAAAAACCCAGTCCAATATTCTTGTCTGGAAAATCCCATGGACAGAGGAGCCTAACGAGCTACAGTCCACAGGATCACAAAGAGTCAGACAGGACTGAGCGACTAATGCTTCACTTCACTTCATTATACCTGTAGATAAGAGAGTTTCTAAAGGGAGTACAGCAAGATTAGAATAGAAACTAAAGTAATTCTTGGAACCCACTCTGTCCTCCCTGCAACTCCAGTTCATCTCATGCCTGTAGGGGTATTGAGTCTCTCTCTTATAGGACTGACCTACGGACTCTCATGAAGGTGGAATGTTCAAGGTAACACAGACAAACAGTATTCTACGGTGGCCTCAAAGGAGTTGCTGGAGCTACATGATGGACCTACTGTTTGTTTTTATTTTAAAAGAACTTCACAGCAGATAATATCCCCTGTGCCATTCTCTTCCCATCTCTCTTTTCTTTTGTGGGTTTGACATGCTTTTCACTATTTTGTCCCTGCTCTGTGTATTACCTCTCCAGCCTTTCACCCAGCACTTGTGCTCCATTCCTAGCTGTCAATGCCTCAAATGAACTGTGGGACCCCAGGCACGTCCCTGAGCCCCCTGAAGCTCAGTTTCTTTATCTATTAATGGGCACACTGGCTTCAGCATCTCTGCATTTCCTTTAACTATGAAAGAACCTGGTTCAATGTAGGGAAACACTTGGAGAGGATTTCTTCGGGGCAGTGTTCACACTGGAGGAATAACAAGGCCAAAAGTTACAGGAGAGATGCTTCACCAACCTGGAAGAGAAGACTCAAAATGTTCTATTATAAAAAATGGTCTCAGGCTACCCTGGTGGTCCAGTGGATAAGAATCCATCTAGCAATGCCGGTTCAATGCCTGGTCTGGGAAAATCCCACGTGCCCTGGAGCGACTAAGCCTACGAGCTCCAACCACTGAGCCCATGTGCAGCAAATACTGAAGCCTTCAGCCTAGAGCCTGTGCTCCACAGCAATGGAAGCCATTGCAATGAGAAGCCCACTCACCACAACCAGAGAAAGCCTGAGCGCAGCTATGCAGGCCCAGCGCAACCAAAAATAAATAAAAATTTTAAAATGGTCTAGAACAGGTTTTATGGCAGTTTTCATTCACTTCTGAGACCCTCTTATTGATGATCACAAGCTTTTCTTGTGGGCAGGTTTAGAAAACAAGGTTGGTTCCTAGTTCTTTTGGGGTCTTTGAAAAAAGAGGTGTTTTTTTTTTTTTTCCTTGGGAACAGCTCTTCCTCTTATGTTTCACTCACTTCTGTTTCTGCTTCTTTAGCAACCTCATCGCCTCTCATGGGGAGTGTCAATTCACATCTTAATCATTCAGAGTGTAATCTCATTAAAGATAATCCCATTTGCCAAAGTGTCAGTATCTTTTTGTGGTGCTGAGGAAGGGATTCCTACCATTTGTTTGGAAACCCAATCCAGCTCGAGTTAAAAATAGAGTGATCATGGCTGAACGCTTCCTCTGACTTTTGATACTGGCGCTGAAATACATGAGGCGGATTCTTTAGACCTGTCACACTAAATTTCTATCAGTCTTGGCTTTAGACATAAAGGGCATAATAAAAAAAAAATGGTTTTGTTGGCAGTTAAATGAGGAAAGCATTTTGTTCACTTATGAAAAATCTAAGGGATGTTAATGGATTAGGCTAGTGGTGCTAGTGGTAGAGGTGCTAGTAGGTGGCGCCAGTGGTAAAGGAACCACCTGCCAACGCAGGAGATTCTTGTAAGACATGCGGGTTCAATCCCTGGGTTGTGAAGAGCTTCTGGAGGAGGAAATGGCAACCCGCTTCAGTATTCTTGCCTGGAGAATCCCATGGACAAAGGAGCCTGGCGGGCTGCAGTCCATGGGGTCACAAACGGACACAACTGAGTGACTGACACTTTCACTTTCTTAATAAATTAATCTAGTAGCTATGTCTTCTTTTGACTATTCTGCTTTTCTTTATGGGGATAAAAGTACTTATAATAAGCAAACAAAAAAACAAACACATATAGAACACACACACGCATAGAACACACACACGTACAAACACATGTACAAAAGACCTCCCCATCCCTTTTCACTTTGAACACTTGCATTATAGTGATTTTCATCAGGCAGTGCTGAGATGGTAGAATTCCAGATCATTCAAGCAACCACATTTGAATGGTGGAAACCTTCTTTCAAGGAGACCCAGGACTGAGAGTATGTGAAGCCGGATGATGGGAACAAAGATCCATTTTTTGCAGGAAGTGCCGATCCATATAGCTCCTTGTTTGTCATAACATACACTGTATTAAACGTGTGGAACCAACTTTTATGGAAACCCCATGTCTCTCTGTAGCGCCCCTTCCCAGTATGCAGCAAATTTAAATCCTCATATTCTTAAAGTTGGGGGGAGGGGGCAGTGGTGAACAGCAGTCATTCTCATTTGATGGTTTGAAAAAAGAAAAGATGTTGGTACCACTCACTGACTGGCTAATGAATAATCAGATTTCACAGCGAGAGGGCTGGGGTGGTAATTTGGTTGCACGCCATGCTGCAAACCCATGGAATAGTGCTTCATTAACGTGAAGACCTGTATAATCAAACAATTAGCAGTCTCTCTGCAACGAAAGCAGCTTTTCATCAGCATATATATTTTGTCGGAAGATGAGTCCCAAATCAGTGAATCTGACCACAACTAGTCTTAACATTAACTCCACAACAGTATTGCGGAAGGTAACATGTGCGTTTTTCACCCTTAACCTTTACTTAAGGATCTGACAGCAACTTGGGCTTCAAATATCACTGAATGGTAGCAAACGTGTAGGAACTGTGAGGTTAGGAGAACATCTTTTATTTTTATTCATATAATCTCCTATTTTATAGCTTCCATGTTTTCCCTCAGTTTAAACTTTTTAGGGTTAAGAAGCTTGGGAGGGTCCTTTGAATTATCCTTGGGAAAGAGAAAGCTTTTTTTAAAAAAAGGAATCCTGCTTCTTTCATTTTGCTTATTTACATCAATGATTTGTGTCATCTTCATTTTAATATGGCTGATTAGCCCCTTTGGAGACTTTCTCTTGGTAACCATGGAGAAAGGATGCTGTTTTGTGGTGAAATCTCTCTCTTCTGTTGTGTTGACTAATTCACATCAAATGAATGCCCACTAGGAGGGTTCACAGAACCAGGAGGCAGAGACCTCGGGTTCCTGATGCCCTATGGTTTCGAGTCTTTTTCTACCCCCTAAACAAGCCCTGAATATATTGGGTCATTTTCAACATATTGCTTAGTGGCAAGGAAATGAGAAGCACTAACTCAATAATTTTTTTAAGGTAAAATATAAATTATCAATAAATTTCAGTAAATTTTTGATGGTTTCATGATAAGTTTGGCTATTCTGAATCAGGAACAGGGAATTTTTTCTGCAAAAGGCCAAATAGTAAGTATTTAGACTTCACAGTTTAAGGGGGGGAAAAAAAATCAGAATTATTGTGTAGGAAAGAAAATCTCAGAATTATTAACTAAATAATAACTACTTAGGCTTTGTAGGCTAAGAAAAAAAATCAAATAAAAACCAGATTATCTGAATTATTATAGTTTTCAAATAAAACAACTGTGTGTGTGTTAATTGCTCAGTCATGTCTGACTCTTTGTGACCCCATGGACTATGAGCACCTCTGCCTCCAGGAGCCCTCCAGGCTCCTCTGCCTATGGGATTTTCTAGGCAAGAATACTGGAGAGGGTTGCCATTTCCTACTCTAAGGGATCTTCCCAACCCAGGGATAGAATCTGGGTCTCTTGGGTCTCCTGCATTGGCAGGCAGGTTCTTTATCACTGGACCACCTGGAAAGCCCCATATAACGACTATCTGAAAGCTATTCTTTGTTTACGAAACTTACAAAAATGACTGTGGGCCAAATCTGGCCAGCCATCCATATGTTTGGTCTAAATCACAGGCTTGAAAAAATATCTGTTTCTGTCATTAGCAAATCAATATCTTCTGTATATCTTAATTTCCTGTCATACATTATTGAGTTTTTATTGAGGATAATGAAAAGTTTGCAAATATCGTGTATTTGTGTGATAGAAATGTTTAGCAAGAATCACCAAAAATGGGTGGAAACATGAGAGTCTATTGAGAGGTAAACTTGAATAAACCTGGAATATTTTCTAAGCATCTTTTCATTGACTGAGATTGGCAGTGGATCAAGACACACAGGTTCCTTGAGTCTTTTGTTTCTAGGGATGAATTCCAGTTCAAATGATGGAGGGCGGCACTGCCCAGGTCAAGGTTTGGGGTCTGATCTCTGGATAGGTGTGACAGTTTCACACAAAGGAGAAGCACTGTTGTATGGCCACAATCTGCATCTTTACTCAAGTCAACTCTCTAAAGGCTGGATGGACTATCTATGAAAACACGGTTGAACTAACAACAATTAGCACCAACCCTGGCAAGAGCATGCTCTTTCTGACTGAAATCTTAATCAGATTCTAGACTTGATTATTAAGACAATTATTTGTGAACATAATTACTAGCAAGATGGAGCAAGAGTTCTCCAAGTGGGAGTTATCAACTAGATCGAAAGTAGATTATTTAGTAGAATGTTAGATTTCAAGGAGTGCTGGCTAAAGGTTTTTTTGTTTGTTTGTAAGTTACTGTATATTTTATTTTTTAAATTAATTTATTTATTTTAATTGGAAGCTAATTACTTTACAATATTGTAGTGGTTTTTGCCATACATTGACATGAATCAGCCATGGGTGTACATGTGTTCCCCATCCTGAACCCCGCCTCCCACCTCCTTCCCCGTCCCATCCCTCAGGGTCATCCCAGTGCACCAGCCCTGAGCACCCTGTCTCATGCATCAAACCTGGACTGACGATCTGTTTCACATATGATAATATACATATTTCAATGCTATTCTCTCAAATCATCCCACCCTCGCCTTCTCCCACAGAGTCCAAAATACTGTTCTATATATCTGTGTCTCTTTATATGGCCTTGAGACATGCCCATTGGATGCTGTTTTCACCCTGTTCTCATCCACGTTTTTAAATTAAAAACATGCATGAGGACAAAGAAGGTATTCTTATCAAGTCCGCAGATGATGAAAAGCCTGGTGAGCTCACAATTCAGTGGATAGTAGGGAGAATCAACTAAGCCACTACAATTTACTAACTCTACAATTTACTGTGAGTTAAATCCAACACAATACAATTTAGCTGCAGTAAATGTACAATTTGTTATTTGAATTAGAATAACAACCACTGTAACAACAACAAAAATAACTAATTATGCAAGTCCTGGGTGAGAAAGTCCTTAGGAAAAGCAAAAATGAAAACTTGATTTCAGTTCTCAGTAGTTTCAGTGAGCTCACAGGGTAATTAACATTATCTGTGACCACATTCAAAATTCAGTTACCTAAACAAGTTTGCTTACAGTATTAAATTTTACTCTATTCCATTCAGAGCATATTAAGACCATGAATACAACAAAAAGTAAATAAAAGTATATTTGATAAAGAATTACTGCAAAGTTGAATATTTATGAAAAGTTAACTCATGTTCAGAAAACTAAGATCATGGCATCTGGTCCATCACTTCATGGCAAATAGATGGGGAAAGTGAAAACAGTGTCAGACTTTATTTTTTTGGGCTCCAAAATCACTGCAGATGGTGATTGCAGCCATGAAATTAAAAGATGCTTACTCCTTGGAGGAAGGTTATGACCAACCTAGATAGCATATTCAAAAGCAGAGACATTACTTTGCCAACAAAGGTCTGTCTAGTCAAGGCTATGGTTTTTCCAGTAGTCATGTATGGATGTGAAAGTTGGACTATAAAGAAAGCTGAGCACCGAGGAATTGATGGTTTTGAACTATGGTGTTGGAGAAGACTCCTGAGAGTCCCTTGGACGGCAAGGAGATCCAACAAGTCCATTCTAAAGGAGATTGTGTACCCCAATGTTCATCGCAGCACTGTTTATAATAGCCAGGACATGGAAACAACCTAGATGTCCATCAGCAGATGAATGGATAAGAAAGCTGTGGTACATATACACAATGGAGTATTACTCAGCCGTTAAAAAGAATTCATTTGAATCAGTTCTGATGAGATGGATGAAACTGGAGCCGATTATACAGAGTGAAGTAAGCCAGAAAGAAAAACACCAATACAGTATACTAACACATATATATGGAATTTAGAAAGATGGCAATGACGACCCTGTATGCAAGACAGGAAAAAAGACACAGCTGTGTATAATGGACTTTTGGACTCAGAGGGAGAGGGAGAGGGTGGGATGATTTGGGAGAATGGCATTCTAACATGTATACTATCATGTAAGAATTGAATCGCCAGTCTATGTCAGACGCAGGATACAGCATGCTTGGGGCTGGTGCATGGGGATGACCCAGAGAGATGTTATGGGGAGGGAGGTGGGAGCGGAGTTCATGTTTGGGAACACATGTAAGAATTAAAGATTTTAAAATTAAAAAAATAAAAAAATAAATAAATAAATAAAGGAGACCAGTCCTGGGTGTTCTTTGGAAGGAATGATGCTAAAGCTGAAACTCCAGTACTTTGGCCACCTCATGCGAAGAGTTGATTCATTGGTAAAGACTCTGATGCTGGGAGGGATTGGGGGCAGGAGGAAAAGGGAATGACAGAGGATGAGATGGCTGGATGGCATCACCAACTCGATGGACGTGAGTTTGAGTGAACTCCGGGAGTTGGTGATGGACAGGGAGGCCTGGCATGCTGCGATTCGTGGGGTTGCAAAGATTCGGACACGACTGAGCAACTGAACTGAACTGAACTCATGTTATACTCTGTTGAATGAAGGACTGCCGAAGAAATTGTCTCTTCTATCAGATTCCCCTTGGACATCAAGGAGATCAAACCAGTCAATCCTAAAGGAAATCAACCCTGAATATTAATTGGAAGGACTGATGATGAAGCTGAAGCTCCCAATACTTTGCCCACCTGATGCAAAGAGCTGACTCAATAGAAAAGACCATGATGATGGTAAAAATTGAGGGTAGGAGGAGAAGAAGGTGACAGAGGATGATATGGTTGGATGGCATCACTGACTCAATGGACATGAGTTTGAGCAAACTCCTGGAGATAGTGAAGGAAACTGGCATGCTGCAGTCCATGGGGCTGCAAAGAGTCAGACACAACTGAGTGACTGAACAACATCAGATTCCTGGACTCTACCATGTGCCCGCTGAACTGGAATTCCCAAGAGTGGTGCCAGGGAATCTGTAGTTCTAAAAATCTTTCCAGATAATTCTGATGAGAAATCTGATTAGGGCAGCCAAATCATCAGAAAAAAAAAAAAAAAAAAAACTATCAAACTAAGTGGAATAATTACTTAACAACTTAGATTTGACTCAATAAGTTTCAGTAACTTTTTCACTTATCTTTCATTTGTTTTTGAAACCTTAATACTAGACTATAGCTTGTCTATTTGGGGACCAAGAAGTTAAGAGTTTAGAATCCTTTCTCTATGTGGCTAATTAACTCTGCTTGTTGATAGGCTCAGACTACACCCCTAATTCCAGCTATTTGAATAGATAAGTATATAGGAATTACTGGAAAAACAGGCTGGAATCAAGATTGCCAGGAGAAATATCAAGAACCTCAGATATGCAGATGACACCACCCTTATGGCAGAAAGCAAAGAAGAACTAAAGAGCCTTTTGAGGAAAGTGAAAGAGGAGAGTGAAAAAGTTGGCTTAAAGCTCAACATTCAGAAAATGAAGACCACGGCATCTAGCCTCATCACTTCATGGCAAATAGATGTGGAAACAATGGAAATAGTGAAAGACTTTATTTTGGGGGGCTCCAAAATCACTGCAAAGGGTGACTGCAGCCATGAAATTAAAAGATGCTTGCTCCTTGGAAGAAAAGTTATGACCAACCTAGACAGCATATTCAAAAGAGAGACATTACTTTGCCAACAAAGGTCCATCTAGTCAAACTATGGTTTTTCCAATAGTCATGTATGGATGTGAGAGTTGGACTATAAAGAAAGCTGAGCACCGAAGAATTGATGCTTTTGAACTGTGGTGTTGGAGAAGACTCCTGAGAGTCCCTTGGACGGCAAGGAGATCCAACAAGTCCATCCTAAAGGAGATCAGTTCTGGGTGTTCATTGGAAGGACTGATGTTGAAGCTGAAACTCCAATACTCTGGCCACCCAATGCGAAGAACTGACTCATTTGAAAAGACCCTGATGCTGGGAAAGATTGAAGGCAGGAGGAGAAGGGGATGACAGAGGATGAGATGGTTGGATGGTATCACTGACTCAACGGACATGAGTTTGGGTATACTCCGGGAGTTGGTGATGGACAGGGAGGCCTGGCGTGCTGCAGTCCATGGGGTTGCAAAGAGTCGGACACAACTGAGTGACTGAACTGAACTGGATAAATCAATATAAACCTGTCGCTTTCTCCTGGGAGAACAGTTCAAAGATGTTTTTTTCCACAGATAGTTAATCAGAGTTAATACAGAAAGAGGAATATATAGAGAATCAGAGTAGTGTAGGACTTCACCATTCTGTGTTGCTATGTATATGCACAACCATATTCCACATATAATATCTAAATTTATTAAGTTAATTCTCCAATGGACTTTCCCTTCCTAAACAGCCACCTAAACTCAAAGTCCAAGACTTCTTTCTTTTGCTTGCTGCTCACATCTAAATATTCACAATGTCTGATAATTCTATCTCCAAAATGTATTTTTAATCCATCTTTTACCCTTATGTTCTATTGTCTTGCTAAAAATCTAATGAACTATTACACTAGCCTTCAACTTCTTAATTCTCTCTCTTTCCTCCTCAAAGATGCGTAATTCATCGTATTAAAGCATGACTCTGATCCTGCTGCTGCACCAAAAACATATAGGATAAAGTCTGAGCACCTAAGCCTGCTATGAATTATGCCCTCAGGTCAGGTTCCAAATTTGTATTCATTATTTCATTAAAAAATAATTTACTGAGTGCCTACTGTTTGCTAGGCATTGGGGTCACAAAGTTGAAGAAGCAATTTTACATCTCATCACACTAATTCCATGTTTTTGCTCCAATTCCTTTGCTCTCTTACCTCACTCTTTGACTATCAAATACCTTCCAACCATAATCTCTCCAGTCCCTAATGAACTCTTTCCCAGTCTCAAAGTTGAAAAATGACCTACTTTTTGAAACTTTACAGTGCATTGTTTATGGCAATTATTACTTTTTAGTAGTTTGGATATTTAAACATATCTTTTTTGCTGAATACAGTCATCATTAAGTGTAGAGACTAGACCTTGTTTATTTCTGCTGCCCAATAGCTAAGACAAGCTCAGTACATATTTGTTGAAAAAGCAAAGGCGACAAAGGAAAAATAAGCAAGTGGGACTACATCAAAGTGAAAAGCTTTTGGATAGCAAAAGAGATGATCAACAAAAAAGTCAACCTATGGAATGGGATAAACAGCTTATATCTGCGAAGGGGTTAATATTAAAAATAAGGATATCATATAATTCAATAGCTAAATAACAAGTAATCCAATTTAAAAACAGGTAAAGGATGTGAACAGATATTTTTTCAAAGAAGACATCCAAATGGGCAAGAGGCACATGAAAAAGTTGCTCAGTATCACTAATCATCAGGGAAATGCAAATCAAAATCTCATTCCTTGCAGAATGGCTATTATAAAGAAGACACATGATAAAAAGTGCTGGAGAAGATGTGGAGAAAAAGAAACCCTTGCACACTGCTGGTGAGAATGTAAATTGATTCAGCCACTAAGGAAAACAGTATGAAGATTCCTGAAAAAATTAAAAACAGAACTACCAGCCATCTTACTTCTGAAGGAAAATGAAATTAGTATCTTGAAGCAATATCTGCACCATCATGTTCACTGAAGCATTATTTACACTAGCCAAGACGTGGAAACAGCTTAAGTGTCCACTGACAAATAAATGCATAAAGAAAATGTGATGTATCTATATGTGTATACAATGGAGTATTATAATACACAGTTAAGTATTATCCAACCATTACAAAGGAAGGAAACCTTGCCATTTGCAATAGCATGGGTAAAACTTGAGTGTATTATGCTAAGTGAAATAAGTCGGACAGAGAATAACAAATACTGTATGATCTCACTTATGTGTAAAATCTAAAACAGCCGAACTCATAGAAACAGAGAAACAGAGACTAGATTGGTGGTTGCCAGGGGTAGGACAGAGAAGGCAATGGCACCCCACTCCAGTACTCTTGCCTGGAAAATCCCATGGATGGAGGAGCCTGGTGCGCTGCTGTCCATGGGGTAGTGAAGAGTCGGACACGACTGAGCAAATTCACTTTCACTTTTCACTTTCATGCATTGGAGAAGGAAATAGCAACCCATTCCAGTGTTCTTGTCTGGAGAATCCCAGGGACATGGGGAGCCTGGTGGGCTGCCATCTATGGGGTCACACAGAGTTGGACACGACTGAAGCGACTTAGCAGCAGCAGCAGCAGGGGTAGGAGGCGGGTGGTGGAGAATGAGAGAAATGGGTAAATGTGGTCAAGAGCAACCAACTTCCAGCTATATGATGGATAAGTTATGGAGATATCACGTACAGTATGGTGACATTGTTAACAATATTGTAGTGTATATGTAAATCTTGCTAAGAGATGAAATCTTGAGTATTCTCACCACACACACATAAAACGATAACTATGTGAGGTGATGGAGGGGTGAATTAGCCTATTGCGTAATCAGTTCACAATATATCCATGTATCAAATCATCACATTGTACACCTTAAACCTACACAATGTTATATGTCAATTAAATCTCAATGAATAAAAGAAGTAAAATAAAAAATAACTTACTTGATACCAAAATGCAAAAACAAAAAGAGGCCTCTGTTGAAATAATAAATGCTTCAGCTGCATTTTGACAAGAGTTTTTGATTTATGATATGTGGTAACCACAGAGAAGAAACAAAACATGTAAACCCTTAATTGTTTAAATAGATGTGTACCAGAGTTCTCTTTACGAAAATCAGCCTTCTCACCAAGAACACATCATAGTCGGGTGTCACTCTCCCCCTGTTCTGCCCTTCCTGAGCACCACTAGCTCCTTAAATTGGTCAGTTTCTGGAAGGACTTGATGTTGACCCCTTAGTAGGCTTCTGCTTCCACACCCTAGAGTCAGCAGAGAATGGGTGTGGGAGAGTCTGAGCTCCATTTAGCAAATGGGGTCCTTTATTTCCCACCCAGCATAGGGCTAGTTGAATGTGTCAGACTTTACTATCATTCAAGAATATGGAAAAGATTACACTGGAATAAGGGGACCAGTGTAAAACACACTGAACATTCCTGTTCGGAGGGAGGAGAGAGGGGGGTTCAGAATGGGGAACATGTGTATACCTGCGGTGGATTCATGTTGATGTATGGCAAAACCAATACAATATTGCAAAAAAAAAAAATTAAATGTGTGAATATACAGACAAATAAAATAAAATAAAATAAAAGGTCCTTCAGATGCCTTTCTCCTCAGGCTGTAGTCTCCTGATAAGTTATTAGTCTCATGTTTCCATTTTTCCTAACCCAATTCCTGACCATCCCTCATCCAAAATGGTGAGCTAGCTTTTTATTTCTATCTCTTTCAATGTTAGCTTTTTCCTTCCCTGTAAAAATGTAGTGAAAGAAAGACAATTTGCTCTCTCAGAGGTATCTTTGACAGACACTCAATTTCCAATTACAAGGAAATTGAACACAGAAATCGGATTCTGGAAAATCCTAAAACATTACAGGGCTTGGGGCTGGTCTTTTTGATCCCACGGTTTTCAAACACGGTTATACACTGGGTGTATAACCCAGTGGATTACAAAGGTGGTTCAGTTGGTAAAGAATCAGTCTGAAATACAGGAAATTGGGTTTGATTCCTGGGTTGGGAAGATTCTGCGGAGAAGGAAATGGCAACCCACTTCAGCATTCTTGCCTGGAGAATTCCATGGACAGAGGAATCTTAAAGACTACAGTCCATGGGATTGAAAAGACTCAGATACAATTTAGCGACTAAACCACCCCCATCACCATATAACCCAGAAGTGGGATGAGCAGTCATTCAGTTCTTCATCTTAGTTCTTCAAATTGGGATAGAATGAAATAGAAAATACCAGCATATTCCCGTCTATAGCAGGGGTAAGCATTGTGTTAAGGTTCACCTGTTTCTGCGGTGTGTGTCCTGAGCTGCAACATGAAAAGTGTCTTAGATTTTTAAAGACACTTCTTTGACCGCCTGAGGCTCAGCTTCCTCACCTTTTGGCTAATGAGGAGAAGGGAAGGTGGACAGGACTATGGGAACACACTTGCATCTCTCTGAATCTTTCTAGGTCAGTTTCTTACTGGTTTTTTTTTACCTCTTACTGGTTTCTTACTGGACTCACACTAAGACCCTGATTTTGGACACAGATACGTCGTTGCTGATCACTTCTAGCTTATAGTTTGAAGGTGAAAACCAGGTAGCTTTAAAAGCCATTAAATAACTTTTCAGGTTCTTGCAGAACTTTAAGAAAGCACTGACCATTGCATTATTTGGGGATAGGGGTGGGGGCTGAGCTCTGGCATAAACACACACAAGCAGGACTCCTGGAAATGCGTGGGTCTTCCTAAATAGAGGCTTGTTTAAGAACTGCCCTTATTAGCGGCAGCAAAACAGGCCTAGTTACTGGTTACTGACACACTGATGAAACGTAAAGGCCAACTCATCGCCCTTCTTTTTCTCCACTGGAACTTCTCATCTGCTCTCCTCTCCCAGCCCCAACTCTAGCCTGGGGACAAGCAAGCTGATGCTAGCGATTCCAGGCCACTTACTGGGTTAAATCCAGGCATGGTGAAGCCAGGGACAGACACTTTTCTGATTGATATCTTCTGCCCAGCTTTTTGCTCAAATATAGCCCTGCTCTCAGAGCCTCGTCACTGAGGTGCAACGTGCTAAGTAAGTCACTTCAGTTGTATCCGACTCTTTGTGACCCCATGGACTGGAACCCGCCAGGCTCCGCTGTCCATGGGATTCTTCAGGCAAGAATACTGGAGTGGGTTGCCATGCCCTCCTCCAGGGGATCTTCCCGACCCAGGGACTGAACCCGCATATTTTACATCTCCTGCATTGGCACCTGGGTTCTTTACCACTACCGCCCCCTGGGAGGCCTCGTCATTGATGGTGATGGACTTTATTCTCTAGGCGGTGGGCCTGAGAAATGCCCTCCCCTGTAGGGGCAGTGTTTCAAAGGTTCTGAGAGAGAAGCTACCAGAATTTCCCGGCTGTTTCACCCCTAGCAGGTCCCTCTCCTCCTGTCATTTCCTCAACACCCTGGCGAGAAACAGGGTATGTTTTCTCTTCCCCGAGTGTTCCCAGCCACTGGGAAAAAATCAGGAAGGGAAGAGTGAGGGCAGCTGTCCCCGTCTCCTGCCCACTCAGGCCTCTTGCCTGGCCCTGCTCACTGTGCCCCAACCCTGCCCCAAGCAAAAGGAAAGTGAAAATGCAGCCCAAGTTTAAAGAGACCATTTCTGCGTCACAGGGATGTGCCATTGGGCTGAAAATTAAGAGATTCTAATACCAGGACCCACTCCTTTCAGCGTACCATGTTTCAGTAAAAAGGATATTTGAGGGCTCACAAGTATTGACTGGTTGGCCCTTTAAAGACCAATTTCAAATAGGAAGTAGAATAAAGATGGGGCGGTGAGACTCACAGTTTTTGAAGTGCCACCACGGAAGAGTCAGTCCTTCAAATTAGCAAAGGCTCTGTCATCTTGCTGGGCTTCCCTGGTGGCACACATGGTAAGGAATCTGCTTGCAATGCGGGAAAGCTGGGTTTGATCCCTGGGTTGGGAGATCCCCTGGAGGACGGCATGGCAACCCACTCCAGTATTCTTGCCTGGAGAACCCCCATGGGCAGAGGAGCCTGGTGGGTCACAGTCCCAGGGGTCTCACAGAGTCAGACACGACTGAGAGACTAAGAACACAAACTGTCATCTCACCAAACAGTGCCACTGTCGGGAAGGAACCCTGGACAACCACAGTGTGTGAAGACGCCTTGGCATTTCCAGCAGACACACCAGCCATCCCTCACGTGGAGGCTGACCCAGCATCAACACAGAGCAGTAGAGAGCAGAAGTGGATCACAAGAAAAAAAGGAGAAGGTGACACAAACTCCACTCTTGAGATTCAACAAGAAAATCAGTCTTGACTTATTTCTAGAATTAACTGTCAGGGCAATAATAATTAAACTTTTTTTTTTCATTTGTAAAAAATATAATTCCAGAAATAATTGAGAGAAAAATGTAAATATTGGGAAATCTAAGCATTTAATAGCTATCTGCCAAGCTTAAAGTATACCAAACCCCTCTAAACTGTGTGATTTGATGTTGACATGCTCATGAATATAATGCTATAAAGTGTGAATATAAGAAAACAATGGGTTTTGATGGTTAAGCTTATCACCAGAGGGAAATGCATTATAATTGATTTATAGTTAATAAATATTGAAAACTAGAATATAGTTAAAGCTAGTCTTTTATCATAAAACCCAGCATTTTTCTTCCCCCTCCTCTAACCCTAGTAGAAATATATTCTTTTCCTTTCTTTTTTTGTATTTTATAACCCAAAGAAATACTCTCCTTTTTTTTTTTAACAGAAAACTTAGGGCTACAAATCATTGCCATGAGCTAACCCACATCTGAATCTAGAAAATGCACTTGGCATTATCCTTTTCTGTTCACATATATTTGAAGTAAATTACATCAAATTGTATTTGAAATACCAAACTGGCATTAATGGAAGATTTTTTTGCTCCAGGCACCATTTTAAAATAGATGAGCATAAAAATGCAGTCTGCATCATTAAGTTTATATGAAACTAGTGAGAATAAAAATCACCATGTAAGTTCTAATAAGATGTGTTTTTCATTCCAGTTTAATAACCCAAGACTATATTCATCTTCCTGTATAATAAATACACCGAGAGGAATGTATTCTTTTGTGGGCTTAACATGTTGAGGTTCCGTTTTTTTTCCCCCCAAGAAGATAGAGTTTTCTGGGAAGCTGGGTGAAGAAAATTCTTTAATATGGCAGTGTGGAGTATTATTATCATAAATAATTAATGCACACAGCAGAAGAAAGCCGAGCTTCATTAATAATTCTTATTTTTAGTTGGCATAAGCTAGAGGTGCTGTGTCTTCTTTCATCCTATCTATGTCAATTTCCTTGATTTTAATTTCATAGATGTTAAAAATTTTAAAGATATCGTGCCTTATGCAGTGGATTTTTTGTTTTTGACTAAATAACATCCTAACGCTAATTCTTACCTGCCCAGATATTTTTAGAAAAAGGGAAAAGGAAGGAGGAAAAAAAAATAGTCATGATAAGGCAAGGTACAGTGGGCATCAATGTCAGTGCCTTTCATCTTCCATTTCCCTCTGGGGCCAGTTAAGATGCTTCTTTGATTAGAACCTCAGGAAATATTAAGAAGCCCTGCCATGAATTTCAGTTCATCAAATCTGCCTGTTTATTTTTCAGATTCAAGGCTCATCTACCTTCTATAGGCCAAAAACAAAGGTTCTCCCTAACACAACCTTGCATTTGTGATCAACTAAATCACTTGTCAAAACCTCCAAATCTTTGATAACAGGCATTTGTAATTTATTAATTCAGCATCTGAGCAGGAAAGCAGCTAAGCATTTCTGATGAGCACAATGGGAGGAAATAAAGAGCCTGCAACAGAGGGCAGAGAGTTTGTACTTTAGAGGAAGAATAAGGAGCATGCACACAACATTCCAACTTGGGTGGATGGACAGCTAACCCGAACAGCTGTGAGATCACTACTGATTGTCATTTCACAGGGGGCTAAAGCCAGGAAGAAGGAGTAATTGACAAACCTTGGGGGGAAAAGAATTCTGACATAAGAAACCAAATCCGGGTTCATACATCTATGCTGGCCTCCTTGCTCAATACCTGGGCTGAGATTCTTATTTGCACCTGAGCTCTTTACCTATCTGACCTTCATCTCACAGGTATCAAGTAGTTTTCCATACAGTTCAGCTAAGGTGAAGGTGGAAATCCAAGAAGGGATTTATATAATGGGATATAAGATCCTCCTGCACCATCTCTTGTATCTGGATGATTCAAGTGCTCAGTTTAATACCATTTGCCTGAGTATGTATTGTCAGTCCTAGAATTCACTGCCATTGCCACATGCTTTCTGCAGATCCCCAAGTCACATCTGGCACCTGGCCTCATCCTTAGAGCTGCACCGCAGATGCAAAAAAGACCCTGGGTTAAGCAAAGTCCTCTACTTGCTTCTGAGGTCGATTTTACCTGGATCAGTAGTAGGCAGTTTTCTTGCAAATGTGGGTCCATCTTTAATCTGGGCTCAAGGTCCATGGAGCCTTGACTGCCCCACAGCAGGAACTGAGTCTGGGCTGATAGTACACAGCCTGACATTCTAAGACCAGCCTCTGCTGTTAGGTGGCAGACTAGCTATTTTATACCTAACTGTCTTTGCCCTCACAGACTCTGAGCCTTGCCAGTGGTCTTCTAGTCTTTGCAGACATTCCCACAAACACAGGTCCTAAGCTGGACATACTCTGCCCTCTTTCCACCCCACCCTGTCCACCTTGTCCATTTCGCTGTCACTCTCTTCCCATTTTTCTGGTGGGCCTGCTGCTTGGAAGTTGATTTCTGGGCAAGCCAGTTTCCTGAGCTAGGCTACACTTTTGCTGAGGGCAGGAGACAGCTCCTGTGTTTTTCAGCACTTGGGACATAGTTGGCCTTCAATAATAACATGTTTTTATGAATAAATAAGAGATTGAATGAGGAGTTCACTGTGGAAGGTGAACAACCCCTTCAGGCTATGGGGTCTCCTGCTATGATCCCTTTCTCACCAACCTGATGTTACTACTGCCTAAATCCTCGAGTTACTTTTGTTACTGTTGTTCAGTCGCTCGATGTACAGCTTTTTCCAAATCCATGCACTGCAGCATGCCAGGCTTCCCTGTCCTTTGCTGCCTCCCAGAATCTGCTCAAACTCATGTCCATTGACTTGGTGATGCCCCAACCACCTCATCCTCTGTCATCCCCTTCTCCTCCTGCCTTCAATCTTTCCCAGAATCAGGGTCTTAACAGAATCAAACTGGGTTCCCTGCTGTCTTGGCTTGGCCTGATGACCTCAGTCCTCTCCACGGGACATGCCTACCCCCTTAGGCAATGCTTGTGGTTGGAGCACCTGTTTCATGCACTTTGCTGTGCAGGTGCCCCTGGCAAGCCATGCAGAATGCATTGTCAAGGCCACGCTCTGAGATCAGTGTGTCTCTTTAGAGCGCCCCATCTCTCTTGTTCAGCGACACAGTGAGGTTACCTTATTCTCCCTGGGTGATATCTTAAAGAATTTCCATGGCAAAGATTCCAGTGAGACAAACACACCTGTATTTTAATTGTGTGTTTGCTTCAAGAACAGCAAGGGAGAGAAGTTTTTGTTTAACACTCCCAGGGTCAATAATTGGCAAAGGAAAAAAAATGATATGAGCTGAAAGTGGCTGGCGGTGTATTCACACTGAAAAACAAACAAGAATGGCAGCCGGGTCCTGCCCTTCTCTGCCTTTCTCTGACCCAACCATAATCTTTGCATTGCAGGGTATTTAATTACTCATAGTAAACTTGCGGTTGGAAGTCAAGGGGTTGATCTGGCAAAGAATGTATCACATATCAAAACTGTGACCTCAGATACATTGGAGGCATGAAGAAAAGATATATTCCTGAATACCAAAGTCAAAACAGGGTGACAAATGCTAGGGAAGGCTACTGCAAATGGAGAAGTCTTCCTTCACTTAGTAAAACTTTTTTCTGGCTTGATTGGAGAATGGCACAGGCTACTCAATGAAATATTTATTTAATAAAGAGCTTTTGTCTAGTGATTAAGAGGATGGACTGAAGATCTTAAGGGCCAAGGCTCAAACCTTGACCATGCCTTTTGCTAACTGTGTGATCCTGGGCAATTCATCAAGCCTCTCTGTGCCTCCATTGTCTGATCTGTAAAATGGGGATGAGGCATGTGATGAGGATTTTTTTAAAATAACATACATAAAAATCTTAAATGAGTACATGACATGAATCAATAACTAGAGTGATAACTGACTTAATAACTATTAAGGTATTAGTATTAGTATCTAAATCATGATTTTCAGGGAATTACAAATATAACACAATTTCCATTTAATGTGATTTAATGTTTCTTGGAAAATGCACACAGAGCCTTGCAACACTTTGGCGGTAACACGGGAATTCTGTTAGAATCAACATTGGTTTACTCTGGACCTCACTGCATGATGGGAATCAGGACTCTAAGTCCCTCCAGCATTCAGCACGACATGAATCTGTACCCGAATGTCAATTTACTAATTTAAAACGAGTCATAATTTGCCAATAAATTGAATGACCAATTTGCTTGGCTCAATCAGTGTATTCCCTTTCTTTATTAAGAAGCCAAATTAAGGTTCTGTTGTGTCCCTAGTGGCTCAGTGGTAAAGAATCTGCCTGCCAATGCAGGAGACACGGGTTTGATCCTTGGTCTGGGAGGATACACATGGGGCAGAATGACTAAGCCCGAGTACTACAACTATTGAGCCTGATTCCTCAAGCCCCTGCACCCTAGAGCCCATGCTCCACAACAAGAGAAGCCTCCACAGTGAGAAGTCCAAGCATCGCAACTAGAGAGCAGCCCCTGATCTCTGCAGCTAGAGAGAAGCTAGTGCAGCAACGAAGACCCAGCACAGCCAAAAATATAAATAAATAAATTTTAAGTTAAAAAAAAAAAGAAGGTTCTATGGCTGGTTTATGGAACACAGGGAGTTGAGAGATCTCTAGGTCATTTTCATGGCGTGGTGGCAAATTGCTGAATTACCTGCAAGTGCTTGGTCCATATCACAGTACTTTCAGCATTCCAATGAGCTTTATCTTTGCACTGAAAACAAGCAGCTGAAAATTTCTTACACCCTCAACTCTACATTCCTAGATTCTGTTTAGGGCCATGCCTCTCAGATCTGTTTGCCATGGCAATTCCTTATCACGAGTGTCTCAAATAGGTTACCATTTCAACTGTACACTGACTAAATTTTCACTTCCTAATCACATCAAAAGGGGCTTCTTAATTCCAGTATTAGAAATACCCCAGAATCACACCCTGAAATCCTACAATAAAGAGGGTTTTATTCTCTTTGATGAGTGACACTTTCTAATGTTTCCTGCCCCTGAGGACCACTTTGGTTTCCATCTGACTTTTTGACTTATGGCCCACTGTTCTCTATCATCCGTGTAAGTAACAACTATCATTTCGCTAGTAAACTCTGAAGTGCCATTTACTAGATAATTTGGGTCAATAAAATGTCAGATGTACTATATTTACTATGTCTTTTAAACTAGTAGCCAATAAAATAAAATCCTCTAAGCCAGACCAGAAAATGGCTTACTAAAGAAAGAGATCTGTGAAAGTAACAAGGGGCAATGTTTCATTCTTAAGGTAACTTGGGCCTGTTTATTATTCCATTTACATCGATTTCAGCAAACAAAAATCATAAGAACTGTGCCCCTCCCTGCTTTTTTAAAAAGTATCTTGCTCCAGATTTTTTTCCAAAAATAATGTAGTCAAACTTGGGATGTTTAACAGTATTTATGCCATAAAGTGTTTCACTTTTGTTTAAAACATATAACACTTGAGAAATGATTGAAAGTCACAAAAATATTTACTATAATGAACTCATTCAAATAGAGACAGACATGCATCCTCACTGGTTGCCAAAAGTTCTCAAAGACAGTTTTCAAAGACAGGGTCCTACAGACTTTATCCATCTGTCTTCACCAAAGAACAGCTTACAAGTTATGGAAGGAAGTGGTCCTATAAACACCATTTGGAATTATTGAGCTCTTGATTACTTATAGATCTCAGTGGGATATCAGAAGAGCCATGGGCTCAGACTGGAATGCCAAGAACATTTTTTAAAAATTTGGATTAATAGGTGGCTGGAATGAACATAAAATCACACTTATTAAGGAGAATATGTGTTTCACGCTTCTCTTTAGATCCCGTGATGGGATTGTTCTAGTCTTCTCAAGTCTTGCTTGGTCTTCCCTCATCAGTGAAAGAAACAGAAGTAAACTGTATTCCTTATATCAGCCCCGCTGTCTCTAGTTCCTAAAACCCTGGTCTCCATTTCTGAAGATGCCTATTTTAAACTAAATACTTAGCAGGGCTCTAAGAAATAAAAATCTAGGTTCTTGCTTAATTGTTGCTGATGAATTAGAAAAAGCATTATGACTCCTAAGGGCGTTTATAAGATGTTTGATGACGCTATGCATGTTATCTTCCTGCTATATCCTTAAACCCAGACCACACAATTCCAGGGGAAAAAAAGGGAGGGAGCTTAGATATTAAATTTACCCCTACTTCATTCTGCATAGAAGTGAAGGCCCAGACAAGTGAGATGAGATTTTGTATTCTATGCTCACTTTTTCTTTAGGGAAAAAACTGTCTTGATTTAATGATGTAGAAATCTGACTTTGCAAAATAAAATATAAAGAGATTGGCTTTAGAACCTACTGAAAAGCAACCCTCGTGAGTTATCTTTCAGAATCTCCTTTGTGGTTATAGATAGGTCTCCAGTATCTAGGAGCACTCATAAATATTTGATGAGTGATTAAGTAAATGAAAGAATGTGTTCTATATCACTATTACAAATAAGTCCATGGGTAATGTTGATACATAGTTCATGAAAATGTGTAAACTAGTGTTAAATTTTGGAAGAAAAAGGCAAAGTTGTCTGTCCAACAATTATAACTGTGTACAAATGTATTTTTTAATGTTACTGAAGCCCCCAAAAGAATGCAAAGTGATGTATGATTAGGGTTTTCTGAAATGTTATTTTAAAAATATATTTATTAATTTATTGGGCTTCCCAGGTGGTGCTAGTGGTAAAGAACCCGCCTGCCAATGCAGGTATTTGGCTCTGCTGGATCTTGGTTGCAGCATGCGGGATCTTCAATCTTGGTTGGTTCATGTAGCATATGAACACTTAGTTGGGGCAAATGGGATCTAGTTCCCTGACCAGGAATAGAACCTGGGCCGCCTGCATTGGGAGCTCAGAGTCTTAGCCACTGGGCCGCCAGAGAAGTCCCCTAAAACGTTATTTAAATCTATGTTAAAATGATTTTGGTTTCAGGATTAAGTTCTTCCTTGGCTTAACTGCATGACTGTTTTCTGTGGGGTTTTTATTTTATTTTTTTTTATTTTTATTTTTTGCATTTTGCTTTAGAGGTGTGTGATGAGGAAAAATAAACTAACTGGGACAAACTTTACTCCATGTTGCTTTAGAGGAGTGTAGGAGGAATTCCTGTGTGGAACACAGGTTCCTATGTTCATCTCATATCCATCTTCACCGTCAAAGAAATTCACAGTCTCGTCTTCCTAGCTGTTTCTCTGCCCTGTGAGACTCCCAGGAATGGCTCCTACACGAGGCATGTCACACACCATTTCCCCTGGGTCAGCTCAGAGCTGGAAGGAAGTAGTGTGTAAATAAGAGTGCCATCTGCGGTAAACACAGCTAACACCTCTATCAGCCCAGATCACTTCCTGGGTGCCGCCCGCGGGGGGCCATGTCCGTGATTTCTCCTTATCCCAGGCTCTGTTTATATTACCTGTTCAAAGACACTGCCAGAGCCAGCTCTCCTCCCCATTCAGATGCTAATCCAGCACGAAAAAGAAAATGAGCCTTACTTAAAACGAACCACAGCTAAGGAGGCTTGTTAAACAAAGCAAAAAGCACTTTGAAAAAACAGTAATTGGCAGAGAGGAAAAAAAGGTTCAGTTTCTATTTTATTTTTTTTCTGCTTGGCAGAGGACTGTCTATGTAATAAGGACGAAATGGATTTTAGAGGGTAAGGACCCAACAATGCTTGAGAGGCTGGCTGGGGGAACAGCCTCTAAGGCAGAGCCATTCAACTGCCTTCAGTCACTTCCTATTTTTAATATTAAAGGAATATGGAGAGAAACAGGACAGAACATAGCGTTCTGGGAAACCAGTAATCAAATGGCCTAAAGCTAATGTTTACTTTTTGGAATGTTTTACGAAGGCAATACTTGGAGATGTAGAAAAGAGAGAGAGCACCTAATAATAGCCTTTCAGTGGCGGAAATAGAAAAGCAGCACAGACATGATAATTGAATTTGGTTTGGATGGTCAAAATCTGTGTGATCCTACAGCTGTATTTTCTAAACCATCCGCTTGACTTTTAATACATGTTCTACGTTTTGTTTCCTTTGCCCATTGCTGCATTTGAAAATTGCTAATTACCTTAAAGCCGGTTCAATTTTCCTTTGCTACTCTTTTTTCTCTTTCCCTCTTACAAAAGGAGATGCTTTGCCTTCATGAATCCTCAGGCCTCAGTCCTCTCACCTAGCCCTCAAAGCAGGTCAACAGGGGATTTGGGTCAAAGCAGATCCTGAAATAAATTTTGTGGGAAAAAATATGAGAGAAAAATCAATAAGTTCAGCTCTATCCCCCAGAAACATGGCTTGATGCCTACTTGGACATTGCCCTACATAATTCAACTTGGTGCACACGACAGGCAAAGGAATGGGAGAGTTTTTGTTGCACTTACTTCAAGATAAGGTATCATTTGAGTTATGAAAACTCGTAACTTCCAAAGCAGTAATATAATTCTGCTTATATATTTTGAGTCCTTATTCTGTTTCGTATAAACATTTATGTCCTCAAACCCTTTTTGAAATCTTCCAAGAGAAGAATCTCCCTGTGTTCCAGTATATGTTTATTTGACCTTGGGTTGTCATTAAGAGCAGTGCCATGTTTGTGCTATAAATTAATATCACTCTCTAATGTTTGTATTACAAGTTCTGGACATCTGGGAGTGCTTAGGATGACTCTGGAATTTGAACAGTAGTCCCATATATGTGGACTTGTATTGACTTGCAGTATTAAGAAAATAAAAGATCTATTATAGTTGGGCTCAGAAAAATGATTAGACTACGTTTGTCTTCTTTACTCTTTGTTTCTTCTTAGCCCCCACTCCAGTACTCTTGCCTGGAAAATCCCATGGACAGAGGAGCCTGGTGGGCTGCGGTCCATGGGGTAATGAAGAGTCAGACACGACTGAGCGACTTCCCTTTCACTTTTTACTTTCATGCATTGGAGAAGGAAATGGCAACCCACTCCAGTGTTCTTGCCTGGAGAATCCCAGGGACGGGGGAGCCTGGTGGGCTGCTGTCTGTGGTGTCACACAGAGTCGGACACGACTGAAGTGACTTAGCAGCAGCCCAGATTAATAACCTTTGACATCTGAATGAAATGTTCATAAAGTATTTCCAAATATCTTCTCCCATTTGAGTGAATCCCAATGAATCAGAGCACTATCTTCACAGACTCCTGAAGCTCCAGGTGGGAGAACTGAGCTGCTCAAGGTAAAATTACTAAGACGAAGTAGAGCTGGGGCAAAGTGCCATGTGTTCATCGATACTTATTGAGCACCTACTATGTGCCAGGTATGATGTTAGGCGCTAACACAATCCAATTCTGGCCCGCAGGGAGTTTGTCATCCAGCGGAGATGACAGATACACACTAAAACTAAACAATTATTTAATTGCAGTTGTGACATATACTATGAAGGAAAAGTATAGTGAACAATAAGGGTATAAAACAGGAGACCTGCAATATTCAGTTAGTTGCAAAAACAGGATATCCTCTACCCAGCTTAAGAAGGAAAGAATTTTTAGAGGATAGTTAGAAGTTTACAGAAACTTCAGAAGGGACAAGTAAACAAGCTAGGATAGAACCATCAGGAGTTAGAGCAGCCAGAAGAACCACCCAAACTCCTCTAGATGGCTCTAGTAGAAATCTCACTGCTGCCTCCTTTTGGTACTCATCACAAGGTTCCTATGATGTTAGAGAAACTCAAACCCTGACCGGAACTTTAACCACCAAAGGACCCAGTGTCCCTGCAGTTGTGCTTGCCAGAAGAGCTAAGAAGCCCAGTGCCCTTCATCTGCCCTTCCCTAGCCCCCTGCCAGCATTGCTTTTCATGGCTCATTTCTTCTGCCAAGTCTGTTGCTGATGCCTCTACTTGGCAGAGTACAGATCGGGTCCAGATCTTGTTGCAAGAGCTTAGAAAGTATAGTTTTATTTTTTTAGCTTTCTAATATTTGTAACCTTTCTAACATTACCATGATTCCAAAACCAGGAAAAGAAACTACAAAAAGAGAAAATTACAGGTCAATATATCTGATGAATGTAGATACAAAAATTCTCAACAAGATATTTACAACTGAATTCAAATATATATAAAAAGGATCATAAAGCATGACCAAGTGGGACTTATTCCAGAGAAGCAAGGATGGTTCAATATTCATGAATCAATTAATGTGATATACCACATTAACAAAAGGAAGTGTAAAAATCACATTATCTCAATAGATACAGAAAAAGCATTTGACAAAATTCAACACCTGTTGATGATAAAAACTCTCATCAAAAGTTGGTATAGAGGGAACATATCTCAACATAATAAAAGCCATTTATGACAAACACCCAGCTAACATCTTACTCCTTACCTTGTTTCTAATTTTAGAGGAAAGACTTTCAACTTTTCACCATTGAGTATCACAGCTGGGATGTTAAACTGCCAGATGTGGAAATCAGTCCCTAGACTTCCCTCAGCATGCAGCTCTCTAAGATAGTTGGTTGAACTAAATTTTAGAATAACTCACTTTCTCTGAAAAGAGTCTAGCAATGAATTTAAAGATTATTGATACCATAAGATTACAAAACCTATGAGGAAGAGTGGAAAGACCAGTAGAGTAAGACTCTGAGGACCTGGGTCACGCTTATGGTTAGAATCCACTAGCAGTTTCCCACTAATTTTAGGGAGCAATTCAAACTACTTAATCTGTTCCTAATGTCCATTTTGACCCCTGTCTACCTCCCTTGATACACTGGCTACACCGGGCTTCTTTTAGTAACTTTAATGGATAAAGTTCTATCCTGCCCTGGGACCTTCCGATAGGCTATCTCCAGCACCTGAAATATTTTTTCCTCCAGTCCTTTCTCCCTTCACCTACCTATCTCAAATTCCCCCACATTCTTCCCATGTGAGCTGAACTCAAGTCTTGGCAAAGACAACCATAACCTCAGACTAGATTAGGGTTTTAAAGCAGTATGGTGGATTGACTGCCTAACAACTCCCCAAGATAGAGGTCTTTCCTATCTACACATTTATAATCTTATTCACCTTTTAAAGAATCATGGTATATGTTAATACTGGGAGAAATTCTACAACAAAACAAGAAAAACAAACAACAGCAGCAAGCATGAACTTTAGTAGTTCTCAAACCTGATGAAATTGGAATTCTGTAATTAATAGAACATGTAATGATTAACATCTAAGGGACACATTTTAATAAATGCTGATCTGCAGTAGGGGAACATTTTACCACAAAATCACAAAATCTTAGTGAGAGGAGCCTCAGGAGGTTATCTTGTCTTTTTAACAGAATTACAACCTAGCCATTGTTAGCAAAGGAGAATATATCCTATTTCCAAGCATGATCCTTTTCTATTTTTAAGGTTCAATTTTTTAGGGAGGAGACATTTCATAAGGCTTCCCAGGCTAGTCATAAAGAACCTGCCTTCCAATGATGGAGACTTAAGAACCACGGGTTCAATCCCTGGGTTGGGAAGACTCCCTGGAGGAGGGAATGTCAATCCACTCCAGTATTCTTGCTTGGAGAATCCCATGGACAGAGGAGCCTGGCGGGCTACAATCCATGGAGTCTCAAAGAGTTGGACATGACTGAAGCGACTTAGCAAGCACATATGCATACATTCCATATTTAACCACATTCTTTATCACAATATTCTCTGTCAGAGTAAATGTAAATGCTTCTTCCTCTGATGTATACCCTTCTTTTCTCTTTCTCCTTGTCTCCCTACCCTCAACCCATGGAGTTTAGAAGCAACTCACCATGTACTGTTGTAACAAACAGCTCCTTTTGGGGGAGCTGTAGACCTCTCTTGGAATGGCTTACAGGGATCCCCTCTCCTCTGGCAACTACTCCTAAAATATAGGAGTTGATGCCCAGGTGCCATGTCTATATTCTGTCCCTGTTCCTGCTCCTGGCCTCACAATCAGTCAGGGCTGCTGGTAGACCCAACAGATTTTTCTCTCCCTGGGGCCAGAGAGGCCTTAGAACAGAAGACCTGAGTCATCTTGATATCAAAGGGAGAGAAGGCTTATGGGCTCTGTCCTTCACCAAATTGTTTTACATGGTTTGGTAACTTCAGCTTTCTTTTGCATTCAGTAAGTTACCCCAGCCCTTCAAGTAAGTTCCCTTTCAGGTTTTGTTAGTCCTATTTGTTACTTGCATCCCAGAGAACTTGAACCCAGTAAGATACCCAATATCTTATCTGCCTGCTGGCATTGTACCATGGCAAAATGGAGCAAATATTAATCAAATTCCCCAGATTTCTGGAGAAAAGTACTACGGATTTGAGGATTCATTCCAATTTGCCAGGAGATTAAGCACAAAATTGGATTCATGCTCGGCCCTTCCCACTAGCTCACTTTAAGTTACTTATTCCTTCACCCACTTTCCTCTGGCTTCTAAGGGGCTTGTGGAGGTTTTAGTTTAGCTCCACCTGGGAGGAGATTTTATTTTCACTTAGCTCTCTTCTATAAGTAGAATGGTCTTATCTAGTTTTGTGGGTTTTTTTTTTCTTATAATACTTCTTTTCTAACTTTTTTGCCATTTCCAGCTTCTCTGAAATTCTACTCCAGGCACTTCACATCACACTAAACACTTTAGGAAGTGACTTAGTCATGTAGAGATGTGATGGAGTTCTCTAGTAGAGAGTCCAAGAAAGATCTTAATTTTATCTCAACATCTGGATAGGCGCATTTAACTAAACTATGCATTTTGGAACGGTTCCAAAGCACCTGAGGGTAGTTGCAGTACCTTCGAGGTTTGCAGTAATGCAAAGATTTATATGCAGCATTTACCCCATGCTGGTTCAGAGTGTTATTCTTTTTCATCATTTGATTTATATACCTGCTCAAAGTTTTCTCAGTTGTAGGTGAGATCTCTGTGTCAGCCTCTGAACAGAAGCCGCCCAGAAGACACATCTCATCTTCCACAGCCCTGCTGTATCCAGCAAAAAGCCAGGCACAGAACTAGGTGCTAAGAAACTATCTCCAAAACAGTCATTGTATTTGCAAAGTCTAAAACATAGCAGCCAAGTACCACTACCCAAGGGTCTTGATGCATTCTATTATCAAGCCTCTTGCTGCTTCTAAGCTGCTGCTAGGTCACTTCAGTTGTGTCCGACTCTGTGCGACCCCACAGATGGCAGCCCACCAGGCTCCCCCTTCCCTGGGATTCTCCAGGTAAGAACACTGGAGTGGGTTGCCCTTTCTTTCTCCAATGCATGAAAGTGAAAAGTGAAAGTGAAGTCACTCAGTCGTGTCCGACCCTCAGCGACCCCATGGACCGCAGCCCACCAGGCTCCTCTGTCCATGGGATTTTCCAGGCAAGAGTACTGGAGTGGGTTGCCATTGCCTTCTCCATATCAAGCATCTTGGTATTTCACAATTCTCAAAAGAAAAACACACACATTTACACACTCGACTAAACTTCTTTAGATATGACCAAAGCTTTATAAGGAGATATTTTAAGAAATCTAAATAATGTTGACGAAAGTTTTTCTAACTCCCATTGTAAACCTCAGATGTGCCTTTCTGTCCTGGAATGCATCTTCTTCCTTCAGCCACTCCCAAAGCCAGGTGAAGTGGATTCATGTTTTTGGCAATGTTAGCAGATTCTGGCCATGCATTCCCCCTTGCGCCTCTTTATCAGGTTCTCACCTTTGATCCTCCACCAGAAAAACTAGAGAAAGTCTCATAATCCAGTTAAGGAGTTCATATTTTGAAACTTTGTATGAAATGACCAACAGCATTTATTTTACATTTAAAATTTAAGTACTTACATGGGAAGAAATTGTACTAACAGATCAAGATAAATGGTCAAGGAAATTAGGGGAAATAGTCACCCTTTAATATGAATGGAGCTCAGTCACAGGATGGCTTGGACAACAGGCTTGAGCAGGTGTCATCCATGCCACTCACATGCTGTCCAATCTGGATGCTGAGGTGGGACACTTGCAGCCTTAGCTTGCAACCCTCTGTGCAAGGCTGGTAGTGCCCTGTGCCCTAAATGGACCTTGTTCTCTTGTTGGTCTTCCTGGCTTGACCCTGAGCCCGTGGTAGACAGGGCTGTGAATTCTTTGTATGACTAGTGTCTAGCCTAGGTAGGCATTTAATAATCATGAGCTTAATGTTGGCCTTTTCAGGTATACTCGGCTAACTCCATCATTTAGCTTTATGTATTATTCGGAATTGGACTACTGCCTGTGCCACTCAGTAAAAAGAAAACATCCTCATGTGCCATGTGTGCCCCAGAATAACTGCTCTTTTTATCCTAAGGGGCCACTAGGGACTAAGCTGCAGAAGGAGAGAGAGGATTGGACGATGAGTAACAAGCATCGCAGCTGGTGGCTCATACCTGAAAGCTGCTTGTTCATGGTCCATTAGGCTCTGGCCTTGAACCAGTGACATCTCTTTGACATTAAGGGTGGAGCTGGAAAAAATGGAAAAAGGAAATTCACCAAAGTTTCCTATGGAAGTGATGTAATGGAAACAGACCTGAACTCCCAATTTAACCATTTTTAGGACAGCTGTTATATATTAGGTGCTTGCTGTGTACCAGACAAAGGGTTAATCACATTATAAGCACTGTCTCATTTAATCCTTATCAACCTCTGCAATTAGTATTATCTTTCTTTTACAGATAAACTGAGGCTAAGGAAGAGGAAGAAATTTTTCCAAGATGACCCAGTATTATATATGTCTCAGGGCTAGGACACAGATGTAAGAATGAACTCCAGCACACATAGTTTAGCTCCTGATCCATATACCTTTTATGACAAAGGAAGATCACTTAAAAGCTATGTGATGTTAGCCATGCATTTTAACTCCTCTGAGACTTGGTTTACTGGAAAGAAATTTAGAAATGGCAATGTCTGTCTCACAGGATTATTATGAGTTTTAAGTGAGGTGACAATACACGAAGGTAGAAACATGATCTTGGCACATAGAAGGCATTAAATAAGATATATATTTTTGGATAGCAAGGACATCAAACCAGTCAATTTTAAAGGAAGTCAACCCTGAATACTCATTAGAAGGACTGATACTGAAGCTGAAGCTGCAATACTTTGGCCACCTGATGCAAAGAGCCAACTCACTGGAAAAGACCCTGATGCTGGCAAAGATTGAGGGGAGGGGAAGAAGGGGGTGACAGAGGACGAGATGGTTGGATGGCATCACCGACTCAATGGGCATGAGTTTGAATAAACTCTGGGAGATAATGAAGGACAGGGAAACCTGGCTGGCTGCAGTCCATGGGGTTGCAAAGAGCGGGACACAACTTGCAACTAAACAGTGACAACAAATACTTTTTCTCTTCTTTAGGGTTGAACACACTTAGAAACTCAGAAAACTGACTGAGTGATAAATATATTGGCACAGAGACAGAGATGGTGTGATGATCTTGGTTCCTGTGGAGCTGGCATGGCCATGGAGATGGCCTTCCTAACACTTGGGACAAAGGACTAGGGGTGTGCACACAGACAGGTCAGAAGGTCTACGGCCTTCTCAGGAGTGATTTGATGAGGTACCATGACTCCACACCTGCCTCTCCCACTCACAAATCTGCCACCAGGGTAGAATGGATATGTGAAAGTGAAAGCATTGGTCCCTCAATTGTGTCTAACTCTTTGCGGCCCCATGGATGTAGTCCAAGGCCACCAGGGTTCTCTGTCCATAGGATTCTCCAGGCAGGAACACTGTAGTGGGCAGCCATTCCCTTCTCCAGGGCACCTTCATGACACTGTGATCGAACCCAAGTCTCCTGCATTGTGGGCAGATTCTTTACCATCTGAGCTACTTGTATGTGTAACTAAATTCATGCTTGTGCACATGTAAGTGTGTGTGACTGTGTGTGAAAGTTTTCCATTATTATCACCAAGATTCCCTCATTGAGAATATTTGATCGATTCAATGCCACTGACTCGTTATTCAGTTCAGTTCAGTTCAGTCGCTCAGTTGTGTCCGACTCTTTGCGACCCCATGGATCGCACCATGCCAGGCCTCCCTGTCCATCACCAACTCTGGAGTTCACTCAAACTCATGTCCATCGAGTCGGTGATGCCATCCAGCCATCTCATCCTCTGTCATTCCCTTTTCCTCCTGCCCCCAATCCCTCCCAGCATCAGAGTCTTTTCCAATGAGTCAGCTCTTCGCATGAGGTGGCCAAAGTACTGGAGTTTCAGCTTCAGCATCAGTCCTTCCAATGAACACCCAGGACTGATCTCCTTTAGAATGGACTTATTGGATCTCCTTGCAGTCCAAGGGACTCTCAAGAGTCTTCTCCAACACCACAGTTCAAAAGCATCAATTCTTTGGTGCTCAGCTTTCTTCACAGTCCAATTCTCACATCCATACATGACCACCGGGAAAACCATAGCCTTGACTAGATGGACCTTTGTTGGCAAAGTTATGTCTCTCTTTTTAATATGCTGTCTAGGTTGGTCATAACTTTCCTTCCCAGGAGTAAGCGTCTCCTCGGCTGCAGTCACCATCTGCAGTGATTTTGGAGCCCCCCAAAATAAAGTCTGACACTGTTTCCATTGTTTCCCCATCTATTTCCCATGAAGTGATGGGACCAGATGCCATGATCTTAGTTTTCTGAATGTTGAGTTTTAAGCCAACTTTTTCACTCTCCTCTTTCACTTTCATCAAGAAGCTTTTTAGCTCCTCTTCACTTTCTGCCATAAGGGTGGTGTCATCTGCATATCTGAGGTTATTGGTATTTCTCTTGGCAATCTTGATTCCAGCTTGTGCTTCTTCCAGCCCAGCGTTTCTCATGAGGTACTCTGCATATAAGTTAAATAAGCAGGGTGACAATATACAGCCTTGATGTACTCCTTTTCCTGGTTCCAAATAGGAACCAGTCTGTTGTTCCATGTACAGTTCTAACTATTGCTTCCTGACCTGCATATAGGTTTCTCAAGAGGCAGGTCAGGTGGTCTGGTATTCTCATCTCTTTCAAAATTTTCCACAGTTTATTGTGATCCACACAGTCAAAGGCTTTGGCATAGTCAATAAAGCAGAAATAGATGTTTTTCTGGAACTCTCTTCCTTTTTCGATGACTCATTATTACCTTTTGCTAAACATTAATTCTGTAAAGTTTTCAAAAATTGATTTAAGTTCACACAGAGGAAAATCCTGATTTCATTTTCACCTTCAGCTAGGGACTATGATTAAGTAGACAGGACAAGTTAACCCACTGTTGGCGCACTGCTGTACTGTTATCACCTACAATTCATTTGTGAAACATTTCCAGTTCTTCCCTGGTTCAGTTCAGTTCAGTCGCTCAGTCATGTCTGATTCTTTGCAACCCCATAGATTGCAGCATGCCAGGCTTCCCTGTCCATCACCTACTCCCAGAGCTTGCTCAGACTCATGTCCATCGAGTCTGTGATGCCATCTAACCATCTCATCCTCTGTCATCCCCTTCTCCTCCTGCCCCCAATCCCTCCCAGCATCAGTCTTTTCCAAGGAGTCAGTTCTTCTCATCAGGTGGCCAAAGTATTGGAGTTTCAGCTTCAACATCGGTCCTTCCAATGAATATTCAGGACTGATTTCCTTTGGATGGACTGGTTGGATCTCCTTGCAGTCCAAGGGACTCTCAAGAGTCTTCTCCAACACCACAGTTCAAAAGCATCAATTCTTCAGCTCTCAGCCTTCTTCACAGTCCAACTCTCACATCCATACATGACTACTGGAAAAACCATAGCTTTGACTAGATGGACCTTTGTTGACAAAGTAATGTCTCTGTTTTTTAATATGCTGTCTAGGTTGGTCATAGCTTTTCTTTCAAGGAGCAAGTGTCTTTTAATTTCATGGCTGCAGTTACCATCTGCAGTTGTTTTGGAATCCAAGAAAATGAAGTCTGTCACTGTTTCCATTGTTTCCCCATCTCTTTGCCATGAAGTGATGGGACCAGATGTCATGATCTTTGTTTTCTGAATGTTGAGTTTTAAGCCAACTTTTTCACTCTCCTCTTTCACTTTCATCAAGAGGCTCTTCAGTTCCTCTTCACTTTCTGCCATAAGGGTAATGTTATCTGCATATCTGAGGTTATTGCTATTTCTCCCAGCAATCTTGACTGGCAGTCTTCCCTGGCAGAACAAGGGATTCTTATTTCTTCTGCTCCCAAGGCACTCTGTATCTGCCTCTCCTCTAGCATCAATTCTTGGTTCTGTTACTGATGATACTGTGATGCTCTTATGTTGATTTCTCCCACTTACCATCATCTCTTGGAGGGCAAGGAGTCTCTTTGTTCCATTCTCTAGGGCAATACCTACAAGTACTTACAGAAATTGTTGGTTGAATGACTAAATGGAAAAAAGATAGTTGAAAGGAGTCAATGAAATTCAATTGAAAATGTAAAGGATAGGGAATATGATCTAAGAAAACATATGGAATGAGACAAGCCAAGTGGATACATCTATTGATGTTCTTTGCTCACAGAATCTGATGAAAAGAGCATATATCCTGAAGAATTCCTCTTTACTTTGTATATAAAACACCAAATTATAGGCCAGTCACAAAAGCAGTCATGGTTTTATAATTCAGACTCACCCTAATAAGAGTAAACAGGGTAGAGGGAAATTAAACTTTGAGCCTCTCTCTAGTTATCAGGGAAGAAACAGGCTGAAATGTTGGCAAATACAGAGGATCTCGGAAGAGTTGCAAGTAAGTTACACAAAGGGATCAACTCCTATTCAGAATTTCCTGAGCAATGATTAGACAAGCAACTGTAATGTTTAAAGCTGTGTGGGGTATACAGGACCTAATACTATATCCATTTATCTCCTTCCTTTTCCCAGATTCTACAACTCAATCATAGTGCTAGTTTCTGAAGAGGCCAATACCTGTAGTGAATGTGAGCTGACTCAAGTCTCTGGAGTCTTGGAAACTTCGGTGGTTCATTCACACTGACTTGGAAACTCTGGCTTAAAGGTGAATCCTTAGACCCCAGATAGGACCCTCTAGAACCAAAGACAAACGGTAGACCAGATGTCCAAACATCAGTGCACACAGACTGAGTGTGGGATTGAATGAACTTTCCTGTGGATTCTTATAAAAAAGACAAATTCTGAAAGGCAACTCAAAACTAAGCAGATTCGAATTTGTCCACATATCTTTGAGATGTGACTCTTCCTCAGCTTTCTGGCAGTTTGCCTGGTGCTCTAAGGGAAACCCAGTTGGCCAGAGTTCACCTGGGTTTATCAGTCCCCCAGGGGAATCTGTTTTCTCTGTGTGCTTCTTTTGTCATTCTGCGGGAATTGGGTCAGCTTTTCAAGAGTGGAAATGTCAGAGGAATAAAGAGGCTCCCTTGAAAAGATCTTTTCCATCGCAGAAAGGAAACATCTCAGCATACCCCTTAAATAACAACATGCAGCGTGACAGCCTTGCTTCCGACCCAAAGAAAGAAAAGAGGCCGAGAAAACACTGGGTAACATTTATACACACACCCCTTCACTTGGGAGACAGCTGGGCTGGGGCTGTGTCATCCCAAACACTGAATTAAAAGAACGGAAACATCAACTCTGTGAAATCTTTTGGATGGCAAACTAGGCTAGCAAGCAGACAAAGGAAGGCTTTCAGCAAAAGCCCTGATTTTTTTTTATATTGTAGCACACTTGGACCGTAAGGCTGCTGCCCTGAGAAGCATGAATCTGTGCCTCCTAGGGAGAAGCCCCATCCAGGCCGCTGTCTCCCACAGACCCCAGCACAAACAGAAGGTCCCTGCGGAGGGCGGCGAGCTGTGGCTGCACCGGTCCATTCAGTGGTTCTAGAAAGATGCCCCCACTGGTGAAATAGATTTTACCATATTCACTGGGCTATTAGGAAGATAAATATTGCAACAGTCTGGCTGAAAGAATTCTAGGAAGCATTGATCGTGAGGTTACCTGTGTCGTGGGAACGGGCTTTAAAAAGACTTAAGCCCAATTCACCAGCATATATATGCTGAATTCCTTCCAAATTACAAAATCATTCACAATGTCCCCAAGCTTAGTAGCACTCTTGGCCAAATATATCATCACCCCAACAATCCAAACTCCCATAACTAGCAGAATTGATTATTAGTAAGTGTCTATGGCCAAATCACCCTGAACATACCCGATCTCGTCTGATTACTGGTAAGAAACCAAGCAAGGGCATGCTGGTGGTGTTGCTCTTAGGGTCTCAGCCAGTGTTTGTTTTTCTCTCTTATGAACCCTGATATGATATGTAATACAGTATCAGCAAGTTCATGAAAAGCCCCTATGTGTCAGGATTTCTCCAAAGCTTTGGCAGCAGGGGCTGTTTTAAAAATATCCATGTCTACCTGCTGTGTCCAGTGTAAACACAGTGGAGATAAATACCAAGATTTCACAGACAGAGCAACTAAGAGAAAACAAAGGTGTCTTAACACCAACTGAATTATCTGGAATAACAAGGAATTATAGGAGGTCATATCAAGTCCTGGCCATGCCTGTGGGGCAGATCCGGGAAGTCTGTGGCAGACCTGTGCCTCCTGGGCTCTGGTACCCTCATTTCAGTGCCACCTTTCAAGACAGCCTATTATTGCCCGTCCTTAACCCAAGTCTTATTAATGATGCATGAGGTGCTACTGCCTCAAAAGCTGACCATCTGAGCATCTAGTATTTCTCAAACCTAGATTCATGTACGAATCAGCTGAGGAGCTTTTTAAAAGCAAATATTCTGGGCTACAGATTCCTGATGGGATAGGATCCACACTTCTCAGGTCTGGATGTCTGGGAACATTTCCTGAGCAAGTATGCATGAGCATCCTATCAGATCCCTGGACAACATGACGGGTGGGACAAGAAAGAGGGCAGAGGTGGTGGTAGAGGTGATGATGGGGATTCTTCAGAAAGAATTCCTTGTGATTCGGATATGCGATTCTTCTCCTGCAATCCCCCCCTCCACTTGAGAACCGCTGGCATTTTGTGTGAGTTAAAAATATCTTAGAAAAAAAGAAAATGCCTTAGACTAATCCTGACTCTACCTTTCATTAGCCTCGGTGGCCTTGAGTGCATTACTTTAGTGGCCTGGATGTCCCTGTTCATAAAATAAGAGCAGTTGTCACCTCAGTGGTAGCCAACTGTCACTGAGCCTCACACACAAGTGCCTGGACCCCATCCACCCAGTCTGACATGTTATCTCATGTGGGGCCCTGGCTTTGGATATTTAAAGCTCCCCAGGTGATGCTGCTGTGGGCACAGCTCTGAAGGTGACTGCTTACCTGGAGCCCTCCACCGATGATTAGCGGGCCTCCATGTGACATGTCTGCAAGGCTATTTTAAAGACCACGTGAAGAAGCAGTTACACAGTCAATGCCTGAGTCAACATTTGAGAAGCAGTGTCTACAGGGGTCAAAGGAGTCACTTTACTGGATGAGGGCCTGCACGGGGCTTTCTGATCCAAATTTTAACATATTAAAGATCCATGAGTAGTGTGGCTTTCCCCAGGTATTTCTCATAGGATAACTAAGTCATATTCTGATTCTAAATCTGTTTCTTCTCAGAGAGCAGGTGTAACCACTAAACTTTGTCAAGTGTGCATATGTGTGTGTGTGTGTGTGTGTGTGTGTGTGATTTTCTTGCTATAAAATAAACTGGTTCCCAGGGACTAGAGTTCTGTTAGTGTCTTGGTGTTCTGTGCAGCCATGGTTTCCTGTTAGGACGCTAACGGAGAATTTCTGAATTCTTAGTATGAGCTCGAAGGACTTTAACCACCTCACTTATCCTCATAACAATTCTGTATGGTAAATACCAATAATATTTCCACTTTACAGATGAGAAAACTGAGAAGCAGCACATTTAAGTAACTTCACTGAAGTTGTTTAACATTTGTAAATTCTGGAGGCAAGATTTGCCCCCAGGCATTTTGAGTCCTGAACATTTATTACCAGAAAGAACAGAAATGAAGATTACTTCCCATATAATCGGTAGTTCAATGTTTGTCATGGAGAACTGGTAACAAATCCACAATTTGTCTGTATATTGCTTACTCTTAGCTCTTCTCAGTAGCTGAAAATCATGAGGCTTTTAACAGCCAGTGCTGGTTGTCCTTGATTTTGTGAAGAGTGGAACAAGATGTACCAGCTGTGGTGGGGAACCTTTTGTGCCCGTGTACTTGCAAATTTATCATTGCTTTCCTCTTTCTGTATGAAACCTGAACCAGACTGTGAAACAGCTGATCCGCTCTCTGCAGCCTCCTTCACAAATCACACCTGTTTGGGGGCTGCTGGGTCCCGCCTTGGATTCCATCCATCCCAAGCGGCTGCTTGGCGACCCAGCCTTACTGAAATCCGAGTCTTCTTGTTGCATTTTCTGTACTTCCGCTGCTGGAAAACCAAGACAAGCAGGTTCACACACCTCTGTTCACTGATGGAAGTTGTGCTGTTAGATTATTTTTCAATTCAGAAAACTTTATAGAGTTCAAGGAGCAAAGTGATGATACACACACAGTCCTTGTTTTAGGAGGTTCTGCTCCACCCTTTGCACTGTGGACCCAAACACAACCAGTGGCAGCACTGAGTGCACAATAATGCCTTTTCCTTTTCTTCTTCTTTCTCTTCTTTTTGTTAATGACACCATTCCCTGTAAGTCCCATTGAGTTAAAAGCTCCACACTATGCATATTATAATTAAAAAACTGCATTTTCTTGTTCTTTATTGTACCAGTCATAAAATATGACGGTGGGTTCTCACTCATACTGAAAGTAATTTTACAATGTGTTCAGTTGAGCCAGGGTAAGCTGGTTAGTGGACGATGTGGAGCACGGGGTCACTCTGTGAAAGTGGGAAGCTAAAAGAACTTTGCACCATAAATGTTAAAGAGAAAAAGTCAAGAGTTAGGCACACGCCTAAGTGTAAATCTTGATGAACCGTATATTAATTTCTCTCTTGAGTTTATGCATCATTCAGTCTAGAGAACAGCTGGAGAATAAATTCACTTCCTATTACCCCCAAATTTGCCACTTTTCCTCCTGAATATGTATCTGCCTTCTAATCAATATCCTCAAATGTAGACTGAGAGTTTACTAGGTTGGATAATGCTTTGTAGAGACGCCACTGGAAGAAAAGAAAAAAATGTATGAACATATAATCAGGGCAGATATTCCTCACAGTATTAAAGTTTCTTGCATATTCCTTATATATGTATATTACATATTTCATGTATAGTTATGGCATACCATTCCCTTCTCCAGGGGATCTCCAGGGGACTGTAGCCCACCACGTTGCTCTGTCCAGGGAACTCTCCAGGTAAGAATACTGGGAGTTGGTTGCCATGCCCTCCTCTAGGGGATCTTCCCAACCCAGGGACTGAACTAGGGTCTCCTGCATTGCAGGCAGATTCTTTACCATCTGAGCCACCAGGGAAGCCTATAGAAGCAACAAAGGACAAGATGACACTTTTCCAATTTATCTTTTATCTTACGGCTTTTGCATTGGAAATTTCTACTCATTGGAATGCTATTTTCTCTATGGAAGCTCAGAGCATAGAATCCTCCTTTTGCTACTTAGATCACAGATTAAATGTTATCTCCTCAAAGAGGTCTTCCCTACCACTCATTTAAAGTACCCATGAGTACTCCTTATCACATTCATTATCCACAATTCGCTATTGCACATTTTGAATGATCATTTTCTTATTTAACAGTTGACTGTTGTCTCTACCTTCTGAATGTAAACTCCATAAGAATCAAGACCTTATATGTCTTATTTACTCCTGTAACCCAGTTCCTTAAAGAATGAGTGCCCAGGGCACACTAAGAACTCATTAAATATTTGCTGCAAAGGAAAGGAGGAAGAAAGGAAAAAGAGGAAGGAAGAAAGGAGCTGAGAGTTAAGCTTAGATATTAGTGCTGACTTGTACAATCAGGGCAAACTAAGAGATGTGACTTGACTTATATATCTTAAAAGCTGTCAGAGGTGTGGTTTCATGGCTGGTAGGAGAAGAAGCAAATTTTCTAATCAGAACTTCTGAACACTGAACAGTCAGTTGTGCTAAGACAGCATATTCACTGGGTGTTACCCCAAGTTCAGAAGAGATGTTACAGGCAGTGATCTGGGGAAATGGCAGGTTAGAGGGACTTTGGAGAAAGAAAACTCAGGACTTGTGTGAAATTGTAGGGACCAGTCTGAGATGAGGAGGCAGGTGGACTGGAAAGCAATCTGAAACAAATTGAAGGAAGGACACAGTGGGTGACTGCTGAATCCCAAGAGGGTTGGAGGTGTCTCTCAATTATTTGTCTAAAACCATATTACAAAGCTGATTGACAGATGGATAGAAACTCATAGAGCCCTCAACTACAGATTTGGTGGAAAATGAACTCTCAGCTCCCCAAATGAGAGGAGACTGCATTTTTGTTAAAATGCTGGGATGGCTATTTCTGTCTTTCTTCTGTGGAGGGTAGCAACTGCCAGGGAAGGTGCGGCATGGATGAGGCTGAAAGGTAAAAAGGTGGTAGGAAGCTGGAGAATTGGAAATCGGGGCTATGCTAAAAAGATATTCTCAGGAAAATAAAATCTTTATGATATAATCATTCTCTTCTGTTTAGCTCCCTGGCTTTCAGCGTATATTTCTAGAGAAAACAAGCTGTTGATAATTTGAAAACTGACTAAAAGAATAGGAAGAGCCTTGAGAGTTTAGACCCACAGCTCTTGTCACAAACTGCTCAAATGTACTGATCTGCAGTGTACATAGAACCCGAGGTTGCTCCTTTAGGAACCAGGGGTGGCAGTAGGGACTTATCATTACAATTAAAACATACATGCTCACAGAAGGGTGGGTTTTTAAGAAGTGGTTCTCCATCCTGCTGATTCTCATTATCAAACAAGACTTAGCTATTAACTTCTTATCCCTGCAATAGATCCCCATCTCTTAATCCCGTTGATCCTCAATACTCTCCTGGCACCTGGTCTTCTCTGTTGGATTCTGAATTGACCTCTACATTGATTCCTCTGTCCCAGCTACTTTCTAGTTTACCTGGAACATTAGTTTCCCCCAGCCCAGCATTCAGCTACCAGTAGCTCAAAGCTCTCCCACAGAATCACCCCACGTGGACCCTGACTTGGTTCTTCATCCCAACTCGGCAGTCAAGAGAGTCATCCAATTTACAAAGTAAGCTCCAATTCATTCCTTCACACATCTCTTCCTCAACCCAGTTATTCAAGCTTTCACCATTTATAGAGTCTACTCTTGTTTCCATTGTTGCACTCCCCTGGATACCCAGGGGCCTCTCTTGTTAACAATAGCAAATATCAGCATTGTGTCTTGAACCAGTATAGTCCTCTCTTTATTCCTGCCATGCAAACCCAGGAAGAAAAAGAGGAAAAAACCTTTCAAAAAATCCATGATCACTGTAGCAGTTTCTTTTCCTTTTTGCTCTGACTTTGAAGTTGCTGCTACCTCACCTGGATTAGAATGAATTTATTTACACTAGCAGTGCTATAGCCTCCAAATTAGGCAATGGTAAATGTCATTTGTGACACAAAACATTAATTTCGTCTTCTTCTGAAGCTATCTGGCCTGCTAACCACTGTACGGGGTGCCATTGGCACTGGCTCTGGGTGTGGGGAGGGGAAACCATGCTGCCTCCCACACTGGGGCCTTGGCAGGTTGCATGATGGTGTGCACAAGGAAACTGAACCGCGTCTGCATGGCTCACTGCTTATCAGGAGCGCACACTGGCTGCCATGCTGTAGGGCAGCAAAGAAAAACAAAACAACAATAAAGGGAGGCCTTTGTCATGGATTAAAAGGGTTTAGAAACATCTGAGCCATGCAGTTTTCGAACACCGACACTGCCAATGACTTCATGGCAGGATGTTAGAAAATGTGCTAACTCGGTTAGATAGCGTTGGTGGGGCCGCCGACACCCGTGCTTTGTGAATGGCTTCTTATCTGTGTGAGTGTGTGGATGCACAATTCACGAATGAAGTGACCTTTTGCAGAGTGAGAGGAATAAGGTTAATGACAGTTACATATTGCTGCTTGTGATTGCGGCTAAGGTTGTCCCTAAAGACTGTCATGACTGGACAAATTCTTTTTTCACGTTGGTTAGTTTCATGTACATTCTCAACTTGTTTCATTAGAAAATTCATCACTGGCACAAATAGAAAGGTCCAGTCTTTATTCAGAACTAGAATCGTTGGTTACCTTATTAAGCTCAGATCTCCTCCCATGCCTTCAATTCTATACCTAGCGATTCATTCCTTTGTGTTAACTGATGTCCCACCTTCAAACTTCTCTCTCTAAAAATATAATTATGCGGTCTTCTTCTTTGATTTTGTTACTCGATTTGCCTCTGTATGTCTTTGGCTGGGTTTATTTTGAAACAGTCAGAGATGTCAATGTATGTCTCTCAATAATTGATAAAATTAAAAAATAGTAAAGATATTAAACATTTGAACAATACTTTGAACAGATTTGATCTAGTTGACATTTATAGAAAATTTTCAACAAAAGTAGAATGAACATTCTTTTCAATCACACATGGAACATTTACCATAATGGACTATATTCTGGGCCATAAGATAAGTCTCAGTAAATATAAAATAATTCAAGTCAAACTATGTGTATTTTCTAACCACAATGAAATTAAATCAGAAATCATTAAACAGAAAGATCTCTAGAAAATCCCCAAATATTTGGAAATCAAGTAACATATCTCTAAATAATCTAATGGGTCAAAGGAAAAATCACAAGGAAAAGTAGTTATCATTTTGAACCATATAAAGCAAATATAAAACATATCAAAATTTGTGAGATGTCACTAAAGGAGTAATTAAGGGGAGATTTATAACACTAAATTGCCTGTATTAGACAATGAAGAAAGATCTTCAAATGAATGATCTCAGTTTCTATCTTCAAAAAATAGAAAGAGAACAGCCCAGGAAACCCAATGTAGAAAAAAGGAAATAATAAAGATCAAAGCAGAAACAAAGAAATAGAAAAATACAGAAAAAATTAATTAACCCACAAACTAGATCTTTGAATGAATTTTTAAAATTGAGGAAGTTCTAGCCAGATATATTGGGGGAAAAAAAGGGTAATGAGACAAATCATCAATAACAGGAATTGAGAGAGTTGACATCTATACAGAATCTACAAGTATTAAAAGGATAATAAAGAAATAAACTACTTTGTGTCAATACATTTAACAACTTAGGTAAAATGAACAGTTTTCTTTTAAGACACAAACTACCAAGGCTTATTCAAGAAAAAGAACAGGTAACTCGACTAGCCCTTTATGTATTAAATACATAGAATTTGTAGTTAAAAACCAACTTTCAAAGAAATTACCATCACTGTGACTTCACTGGTGAATTTACCAAACATTTAAGGAAGAAATATCGTCAATTTCACAAAAGTATTATAGAAAGTTGAGGAGAAAGGACTACTTTTCAGCTTATTCTGTGAAGCCAGCATTACCTGGTATCAAAATCAGATAGACATACAAAGGGGAAATTGGTCACTGTAAATTGGTGCAGCCACTATAGAAACAGTATAGAGTCTTCTTAAAAAATTAAAAACAGAACTACCATATGATCGAGCAATCCCACTTCTGGATATTTTTTCAAAGAAAACAAAAACATTAATTTGAAAAGATATATGTACCCCTGTGTTCATTGTAGCATCATTTACAACTGCCAAGATATGGAAGTGCCCATCAAAAAAAATGAAAGGATAAGGAAGGTGTATGATGGAATATTACTCAGCCATAGACGAGAATGAAATATTGCCATCTATAACAATACTGATGGACCAAGAGGGTATTATGCTGAGTGAAACAGGACAAAGACAAATACTGTATAATCTCACCTATATGTGGAATCTAAAATACAAAACAAATGAAAAAAAACAACGAAGCCAACAGTCATAGATAGAGAGAACAAAGAGATGGTTGCTGGGATGGAGGTGGTGGGGGGAATGAGTAAAATAGGTGAGGGAGATTCGGAAGTACAACCGTCTAGTTACAACACAAATGAGTAATGGGGATGATATGTACAGTGTGGGGAATATTGTCTATAATAATATCTCTGCATGGTCACAAAGGTGGTCAAAAGATATAAACTTCCAGTTGCAAGATAGGTAAGTACTAGGGACATAACATATAACATGATTAATACAATTAACATTACTGTATGTTACTTCTGAAAGTTAAGAGAGCGATTCCTAAGAGTTGTCATCACAAGGAAAAATATTTTTTTCTTTTGTTTCTTTTTTTCATTTATTATTTTTTATCAGAGCATAATTCCATGTATTAGTTTTTGCTGTACAACAACCTGAATCAGCTAAATGTATACATACATCCCTTCCTGCCTGGACCTCCCAGCCACCCCCATCCCACCCGTCTAGGTCATGGCAGAGCTCTGAGCTGAGCTCCCTGCGCTATTCAGCAGCTTCCCACAGCTGTCTGTTTCACACACGGCAGTGTATATATTCAGTGCTACTCTCCCATGTCATCTTATCCTCCTCCCTGTCCACCCCATGTCCATCTGTCCACTCTCCACATCTGCATCTCTATTCCCGCCCTACAAATAGGTTCATCTGTACTATTTTTCTAGATTCCATATATATGACTGAATATATGATATTTGTTTTTCTCTTTCTGACTTACTTCACTCTGTATGACAGACAAACTCTAGCTTCATCCACACCACCTCAGATGACCCAGTTTTGTTCCTTTTCATGACTCAGTAATATTCCATTGTATACAGGCCCCACATCTTCTTTATCCATTCATCTGTTTTTTGTTTCTATATGAGATGATAGATGTTTACTAAACTTATTGTGGAAATCATCTCACGATATATGTAAGTCACGTCATTATGCTATGTGCCTTAAACTTGCTGTACTGCAATTACATCCTAATAGAACCAGAAGAATGTAAATAAATAAAAATTCTTTAGAAGTATCAGATAATGATTGACATGAAGAACCAAAAGGATCCAACATGAAGATATTCAGCTATCCTGTAGCAGAAAAATAAAACAAATAAATAACAAGTATAGTATGCCCCAAATTTTTTGAAATTATTTCTGTTCATGAGGACCATTTGTATGTTACATTTCATACAGATGTCTGGAATGACAGGCATGAAATGCTGGTCAGCTATTTCTGGGTGTTTGAAGTAGTTTGTTAATTTGTTTACTATACTTCTTATACTTCAGTGTTGCTTGACTTTTAAAAAAAGAAGCACTCATAATCTTTTAAAACTATGATAGTTTTTTAATTTAAAAATTTCTAAAAGAAACCAGAGTTAGTGAAAATTTTTAAATAAAAATTTAAAAAATAAAACATTTTAGATAATTATAAATGATGATTTATTTAATTTATACATTGTATATTTGGATTCAGATTAGTAAAAATAGTTTCTCTTTTTATTTCTAGGAAATTCATCATGAGATATTATGGAGGTTTATTTTCATTTTCTATGGTTTAAACTTACACCAATTTCACCTAAAGCCTTCTTTCTGTCACTATATAATGTATCTGTTCATTGTCAGTCCAGTTGTTTTTTTTTTCAAGATTTTTTTGATGTGAACCATTTTTAAAAGTCTTATCGAATTTGTTACAATATTGTTCCTATCTGTTTTCGGGTTTTTGGCCATGAGGCATGTAGGATCTTCGCTCCCCAACCAAGGATCAAACCTGCACCCCCTGCATTGGAAGGTGAAATCCCAACCACAGGACCACCAGCTTAGTCTCAGTTGATTTTAAATACATCCCTGTGTCTACAAAGACATTTACTCAGCAATCATTTCAGTGAGGAAGAGCAACGTTGGCAAGACAATCAAATAGGTCAGTAATACAGTCCAGTTGCAAATAGACCTCTGAGAAAGACAGCTTGCAATGGGTGGCTGGAGTTTGTGCATAATCCAGACTGACAGCACAGCGCTACACTGACAACTGTGACTTTAAACATCAGAAGTTAGACACGCAGATCAAAGATCAATGATTCTATTCCTCCCTGGGACAGGACCAAAGCCCACAATATTTATCTAAGTAGTGGAGACCACCTAAATACATGGCAGAAGACCCACAGCGATCGATGTGCGGTTATCATGTGGCAACTACATGCTTCTCCCCTTAGTAGGGCTCTTCTTGGCACTTTGTAAACATTTGGGATCTTAGTTAAACATCTTAGGCCCACAGAAACTAAACAAGAAAGGCTAAGAACACCCAGCTTAGAAGCTTTCAAATGTAGATTGGTATATATATTTAGTATGACGGTTTCAAATATAATGGGAAAATGAGTAGAACAGCAAATCACTCGGTCACTTGGATTTGCTTCAAGAGTTTATATTAATTAGACAAAGGCAGAATGAAAAGCCTGGCGGAGGGAGGTGTCACCATCACATGTTAGCATTAGTAACCTATCAGTGGAGTGCTAAAACTACTAGTTCACTAATTCCCAGGTATCTCTAACTATCCCTATGCATGTCTATCTCTACATACCTCTACATCTATACATAAATACTCCCACTCCAGTACTCTTGCCTGGAAAATCCCATGGACAGAGGAGCCTGGTGGGCTGCAGTCCATGGGGTCACTAAGAGTCGGACACGACTGAGCGACTTCACTTTCATGCACTGGAGAAGGAAATGGCAGCCCACTCCAGTGTTCTTGCCTGGAGAATCCCAGGGACAGGGGAGCCTGGTGGGCTGCAGTCCATGGGTCACTGAGTCGGACAGGACTGAGCGACATCACTTTCGCTTTTCACTTTCATGCATTGGAGAAGGAAATGGCAACCCACTCCAGTGTTCTTGCCTGGAGGATCCCAGGGACGGGGGAGCCTGGTGGGCTGCCATCTATGGGGTCGCACAGAGTTGGACACAACTGAAGCGACTTAGTTGCAGCAGCAGCAGCAATGTCAATTTAGTAGAATAAGAATATTTTTCTCAGTGGTTGGTTAGTAACTGGTGAACAAAACAAATGATTAACTGAATATTTCCCTGTTCAACCAGCAGATGAAGATACAAGAGAGAGGTAGAAAAATAGAAAGATACACATATAGACAGTCAGAATTATCTACTTATCAAGCAGTCCAAGATGTTTTGATAAATCTAGCAGTCCCATTCAGCTTTGGATAAAAAATGATTGCAGAAAGGGAAGTGTCGGGTTGAACCAATCCTATGAAGATTGTCCAGTGTGGCCATGGAAAGTAAAGCCAGACTACAGAACCCACGAACACGAGGCTCCCAGAGGAAAGTATCACGGACACAGAATGGCTGTGAAAGAATCCTGCTTATCCTGCAATCTGGCTTCTTCTGGTTGTGCTCAGGTCCTTGTCCACATAATAGTAAAAGCATCGTGATCACACCTTAATGAAGAATCCTAAAAATTTGCATGAAAATTTGAGATCAAATTGACAGCTTGCTTCTCAATCCTGAAAGACAATATAGCTAAAAATGCAATAAACTACCAGTTAATGTCTAGAACCAAGATATCAGTATAAGTATTGAGTACGGGACTTGAAAAAGAAATAGAATTCTCTGTGAAAGATGGCTTGTCCTAAGATCACAGCAGGGATCTCAGAAGGAAACTGGTATGGGCAAAAAGAGAGAACACTAAGTCACCCATGGTCCCTCACTCATGACTTAGCGCCCATGTCAGTAGGGAGATGGCATTTTTCAATAATGACAATTTAGCCGGTGTTTTACACTTGATCTTAGCCAAAAGGCCAAGAAGCGATTCACCAGTGTTATAATATGAGCTCTAATAATATTCAGGGGACTGTATTCATCACTGAAGCTACTTTTGGATTACAGTGAACTATAAAAACATTCTGTTTTCTTTTCCCACATAGCCAGACTTACAGGTAAGCAGAATACAAAGCATAATGTCAGGCTGGGAACAGTCTTCTCATTTCTGAATGATGCCTGAGAGTCTACCATTAGAGCACTATCTCTTTCTCTCTCTCTTTTTAATAAGATTTTGGTCTCTATTGAAATTAGGATAACTCTTTGAATATTATATTTCTAAGAAGTGAACCTGATGATATGTTCTAGCACTTAAAACTCTTCATTTGCTCCCCAATCTTCACAGCGTCTAAAAATCTTATACAAAGGATGTGAGGCTCTTTCTGATCTGGGACCATGACTTGAGTCTTCGTCTTTTCTTACCAGACCGTTCCTTCGGTCTAATACCGTATTCGCCAGTCATTTTGCACTACAAAAATTTTCCTAAATGGACCACACTGTGCCTGCCCTCTTGTTTTCTCACTTGCCGGTCCCTCTGCCCGGAGTTCCCTCTTTCCTCTTCGCCTAAAATCTCCTGCCTCAGTAGCTGTCTTGTGTTCCCTTCTCAGTGATCCTTTCCCTGACTACTTTAGGGAGATTTGAGAACTCCTGTCTCTACTTCTGTCCTTTGTGTATCACCTTCATGATTTTTTCATATCATATACCACATATGCTATTACATTTATTATTTTTCCCAAGAAAAAATATTAATTAAAATAAATTTCATTTAAAAAATCATGTTGTTACATTTACCAATTAAAAAACTAAAAACAAGATATAAGCTATACTAAATGGATCTTTAAAAATATGTAACAAGCTACTCCTGGAAAGTATAAACTTGTTTCTATTAGTCAACAATAAGGGATATTGGGCTCCATATGTCGCTAAGGTGAAGATGAGATGAGTAAGGTAATTCTAGACTTTAGTTTTATGTTAAGCACACCCCAGCTCCCTTGTGTATACCAAAAAAAAGAAAACATTTAATTGATGTAAATGGTACAGATTGTTAGTTGCAAACAACAGAATTCACTGTGGCTACTCAAAGTAGGCAAGGAATTTATGAAAGGGTTTTGAGTAACTCACAGATGGCTCATTAGGGCCAGAAAGCCCAGACTTTAGGGCTATAGAGTTGTCAATAAATATCCAACCACACTGAGGCATCTTTTGTAAAAAATGACCATTGCTGCTGAGCAAACCTGACTTTTAGTACTGGGCACTGATGCTTCAGAAGCAACAACATGCCTTGCCCCTGAGTTCTACAAAAGATTAATACTTCTACCCAGCCACTTTTTCATGATTCATACTCCTGAACCCAGGTCTCTCATAGATGTTCTAGGGCTGAAGTCAGGTCCATCATTTTACCCTCACCACAAAGCATTTTGGAAATGTGAAGTCTACAGAGTTTCCACCTATGTAGAAAATTAACAAAATGTGAAAAGACCTCAAAAATGTTGACAGCCAAAAATGACAAATGTTTGCGGCACTAATCAAATGTCTCCAGTTGAGTTTTGCTTCAAGGAGCTATTGAAACACTATTGTTTGTATTGAATACAAGATGATCTCCAGCATCTATTCTTTTGAAAGATATCAGATTATCTGCTAAGATCTGTGAAGTAGTAGGGAAACTGTTGCTTATCTAATGTTCTCTGCCATTAGACTGAGTTGGGAAAATACTCATGAAGGTTTTTCATCTAATCCATCAAGACTTTATTAACAAAGTTAAACACATTTTCAACAAGTATGACAGATAAGCATATAACCAGGAGGTTTAGAGCATGGAAATTGCCCAACTCACTCCCTAGAGTGTATATCCCTCAGCTCCAGATTGGAATTACTGTGTTTTCTTTGACCTACACTTGGAATACTGAAGTGAGCTTGTTTTGTAAGGACGGACAAAAGATGCTAACTTGAAAAGCCATTTTTAGTCATGCATGCCATCCCCAGATTGAAGGTTTCATCCAGAAACACTTGAAGTTTTTACTGTGACTCAGTAAAGTGAATGAGAAATGTTCTTGGCACTGAGCATCGATATGAGATCATATGTTTTTTACAGACACTGCTCATCTCCTTGCCTAACTGAAAAAAAAATTTCAACAGGTCAGTAGGTTGCCCTAAATTGATGAACAATTTAAACAGTGTTAAAATTGTTAAGCGTTCTTAAATCTTCATGAAAGTCTCAGGTGACAAGGGCTTCTCTGTTCATTCCTCAGGGGTACATCTATAATGCCTGAAACAAATCCTCATTTTGAACCAACCTAGCATGAGTCATGTTTCTCATCTATGTTATTTTTTCTTATGCTTTTATTTTGTCCATACAATATTTCACTAAGCTATCAATATCTCCCAGTTTCAATTTCTCCTAAAGTTATCACCTTTTATAACCATAATATAGTTGTTAAAACTATGGATTCCCTGGTGGCTCAGACAGTAAAGAATCTGCTGCAATGCAGGAAACCCAGGGATTAAACCTGGAAAGATCCCCTGGAGAAAGGAATGGCTACCCACTCCAGTATTATTGCCTGGGAAATCCCATGGACAGAGGACCCCGGCAGGCTACAGGTTGCAAAGAGTCAAACATGACTGAGTGATTAACACTTTCTTTCAAAAAAACTAAACTAGCTTTATGCCAGATTGTAGGAGGAAATCACTACTTGCCTTCTAGGTTACCAATTGAAAGAAATGTTTCCAAAGTCTACATCCAAACTAGTCTAAACAGGCAAAACTAATACATGGTGTTAGAGGTCAAGATGGAGGTTAGCCTTTAGGGGGCCATTGACTTGAACTGGATACCAGGGGTCTTCTGTGATGAAATGGTTTGTTTCTGGATCTGGGTACTAGCTACATAGGTGTGTTTATTTTATGAAAATTCATCAAGCTGTGCATTAATGATTTGCGTTCTTTATTCTACACCATGTTTATTAAAAAGTTTACTTTTTGTGGTATATCCAAACAATGGAATATTACTCAGCACTAATTGGGCTTCCCAGGTGGTTCAGTGATAAAAAGAACCTGCCTGCCAATGCAGGAGGTGCAAGAGACACAGGTCTGAGCCCTGGGTCGGGAAGATTCCCTGGAGAAAGGCATGGCAACCCACTCCAGTATTCTTGTCTGGGAAATTCCATGGACAGAGGAGTCTGGCAGGCTATAATCCATGAGACTGCAAAGAGTTGGATATGACTGCGCACACAAAAAGAAGTAGGCTATCAAACTAGGAAAAGACATGGAGGAAACATAAATACATATTATAAAGCGAAAGAGGCCAGATGGAAAAGGCTGAGTATTGTATGAGTCTACCTATGTGGCATCCTAGGCCAAAAAAAAAATTGTGGAGAAAACATAAGAATAGTTGTTACCAGAAGTTAGGAGGCAGGCAGGGATGACTAGATGGACACAGAGGGTTTTTAAACAGTGAAACCATTCTGTATGTGAATATGTGTCATTGTGCATTGAACTGATATATTCTAACTCACCAAGAGTGAATCCTCAGGCCAACTAGGGACTTTGAGTGATAATGATGTATCAGTGTATGTTCATCTACTAATATAAGTACCATTCTGGTGGGAGATGTTGATTTGGGGAGGTTCCGTGTGTGATGAGGCAGGGAAATTTCTGTATTTCCTACCCAAGTTTGCTATGAACCTGAAAATCCTCCAAATATAAAATCTAGTGACTTCCTTGGTAGTGCTGTGGTTAAGATTTTGCCTTCCAATGCAGAGGCGCAGGTTCGATCCTTGGTCAGGAAACTAAGATCCCGCATACCACATGGCACAACCAAAAGAAAAACTGTAGCTATAAAGTCTATTAAAAAAAAAATCATACACATATATACCAAATTTGCTTTTGAACAAGAGCCCTTCTTTTTTATCTTTAATCTCTCAGACACTTAGGCCATGCAGTACAAAGTTGTGTGAAGAGTGATGAGGAAAGGAAACTAGCAAGGGGATCTTAAAGCCAATTCCTTCCTCTTTATGGAGGGCTGGCCTATTACAACTGAATAAACATCTTTTTAAAATAAAAACCATTTACCAGTGAGTTATTTATTATTACTCATTTTTCAGAGCAGCAAACAGAAGACTGGGGTATTCAACACTTCTCTATGTAAACTGGTTACAGAATCCCTAGACTTTTGCTTGTTTTATAATTGTTTAATGTAATTTTAAAATATCTGGAAGAGAAATTAGATAGGAAAGTCACCAGCTATGTGCATAAGCAGATCAATAATAGTAATAGAGCATGATGGGCTATTATTACAAGACAGGTGTTGTGAGAGTTCCTGGGGACCCTGAACTAAGCCAGGAGAGAGGTCTTGAGAGGCCTCTTGGGGGCGATGGCACCTGCCATGGACGTTTGCACAAGAGTAATTGTAGACTGTTCTCTCAAAACACCAGAACAGAGTCTCTGGTGACACTGTATGCACTCAGTGGATCAGAAAGCAGACCAGACAGTCCCTCTCTGTCCCCTGTGTGCAATTCTCATTGGTTCAAGAAAGATAAAGAAAAGTTGGAGATGTTTTGGAGAAGAGTAATTCAAATAACAAAAGGGATTAACTTCCACGTGGGGACACTGTGTATTTCAATGTACGAATCAATTTCATGAATACATCTCTTGATATCTGGCCAACTACTTTCTTCCATCCCCAACCCAGTCACTAAATGCTGCTGCTGTTTCAATTACTGATGGATAAAAACCAGCAAGCTGCAATTTTGTTTATGCAACGCTCTGGAAGAAGACATCCTTGAAAAATGCTTTAGTAGCAAGACTGCTATTGATCTATGTAGTGAAGGGAGGCTAAAACCTGAATGTTCAGGTTTTAGAATTTATGTCTAAATAAATATACCTTGGGCTTCCCTGGTGGCTCAGCAGTAAAGTATCTGCCTGCACTGCAGGAGACCTGGGTTTAATCCCTGGGTCAGGAATATCCCCTGGAGTGTACGGCAACCCACTCCAATATTCTTGCCTGGAGAATTCCACAGACAGGGGAGCCTGGAGAGCTACAGACCCTGGGCTCACAAAGAGTTGGAAAGGACTGAAGCAACTGAGTATGCACAAATACACCTTATCTCTTATGATATTGTAATAGAGTAAAAGGAAATTCAGATTGTTCTTCATCTGAAGCATTTCAAACAAATGAGGAGAGGATTTGGTTAAACTTTATAAAAATCATGAAAAACAGAACTGGCCTGTCTTTTCATGTTGCATACCTCCAGGGGAACTATACATCATTTGTACAGTGTTCAGCAACCCCTGGGGCTCTGCAGTGTGGTGTCCCTGGAGGTGACACACATTTGTGCTGCGAATTTCAGAATCTGACAACTATGGGGCAACCACTGAAGCTGGAAGAATGTAAATGTAAGAGAAACTAAATAATAAGAAAATCCTAAATCTTAATTTCTCAAAAACTTGTGCATGCTGAAGATATAAACAGCACAAAATATATAATACAGTATTGGATTACAATCCAAAAAAAATAAATAAATAGAATGAATATCCATGAGTGTATAATGATAACAACAAATGATGGACTAGATAAATAAATAAGGGAAAAGAGACAAATCTTCCTCACAGAAGAATTCCAAATACTATGTAATACTTTCCCTCCAGAAATGGGAGCTTAATTCTCCTTCTTCTGAACTGTGGCATGGATTTGGTGACTTATGGCCAAAGAATTGAATGTGGGGAGTGAAAAAGAGAAACTTTATGGTGAAGAAACATGGCAGACACAACATTTAAGGGATCAAGGTCGGCATCAGCAATGATAAGCCATGTCGACATCATGTACCCCTAATGTCATGTGAAGAAATGGGCACATTAGCCTTTGGTTTTTCTATCCAAAAGCTCACATCTCCAGTCTAACCATGAGAGAAATATCCAACAAACTCAAACTGAGGGTCATTCTACAAAATACCTGACCAGTCCTCTTCAAAACTGCCCAAATCATGGAAAACAAGGCAAGTCTCAGAAATTCACAGACCACAGGAGTCTAAGATGACGTGACAACTCAATGCAATGGGGTCCTGGGACAGAAGAAAGGCACTAATAGAAAAACTGGTGAATCCAAGTGAAGTCTAGAATTTAAATAATAGTCTCCTGTGTGTGAGGTGAGTGCAATTGTGCGGTAGGCTGAGCATTCTTTGGCATTGCCTTTCTTTGGGATTGGAATGAAAACTGAACTTTTCCAGTCCTGTGGCCACTGCTGAGTTTTCCGAATTTGCTGACATATTGAGTAACAGCACTTTCACAGCATCATGTTTAGGATTTGAAGTAGCTCCACTGAAATTCCATTGCCTCCACTAGCTTTGTTCGTAGTGATGCTTCCTAAGGCCCACCTGACTTCATATTCCAGGATGTCTGGCTCTAGGTGAGTGCGAGTGATCACACCTTCGTGATTCTCTGGGTTGTGAAGATCTTTTTTTGTACAGTTCTTCTGTGTATTCTTGTATTTTCTGCTTCTGTTAGGTCCATACCATTTCTATCCTTTGTTGAGCCTATATTTGCATGAAATATTCCCTTGGTATCTCTAATTTTCTTGAAGAGATCTCTAGTCTTTCCCATTCTGTTGTTTTCTTCTATTTCTTTGTACTGATCACTGAGGGAGGCTTTCTTATCTCTCCTTGCTATTCTTTGGATCTCTGCATTCAAAAGGGCATATCTTTCCTTTTCTCCTTTGCTTTTCACTTCTCTTCTTTTCACAGCTATTTGTAAGGCCTCCTCAGACAGCCATTTTGCTTTTTTGCATTTCTTTTTCTTGGGGATGGTCTTGATCCCTGTCTCCTGTACAGTGTCAGAAACCTCCATCCATAGTTCATCAGTCACTCTATCTGTCAGATCTAATCCCTTAAGTCTATTTCTCACTTCCACTGTATAATCATAAGGGATTTGATTTAGGTTATACCTGAATGGTCGAGTGGTTTTCCCTACTTTGTTAAATTTAAGTCTGAATTTGGCAATAAGGAGTTCATGATCTAACCCACAGTACGCTCCTGGTCTTGTTTTTGCTGACATAGCTTCTCCATTTTTGGCTGCAAAAGATAGAATCAATCTGATTTCGGTGTTGACCATCTGGTGATATCCATGTGTAGAGTCTTCTCCTGTGTTGTTGGAAGAGGGTGTTTGCTATGACCAGTGCGTTCTCTTGGCAGAACTCAGTTAGCCTTTGCCCTGCTTTATTCTGTACTCCAAGGCCAAATTTGCCTCTTACTCCAGGTGTTTATTGACTTCCTACTTTTGCATTCAAGTCCGATATAATGAAAAGGACCTCTTTTTTGTTAGTTCTAGCAGGACTTGAAGGTCTTCATAGAACCATTCAACTTCAGCTTCTTCAGCATTACTGGTTGGGGCATAGACTTGGATTACCGTGATACTGAATGGTTTGCCTTGGAAACAGAGATCATTCTGTCGTTTTTGAGACTGCATCCAAGTACTGCATTTCAGACTTTTTTGTTGACCACGATGGCTACTCCATTTATTCTAAGGGATTCCTACCCACAGTTGTAGATATAATGGTCATCTGAGTTAAATGCACCCATTCCAGTCCATCTTAGTTCACTGATTCCTAGAATGTCAGTGTTCACTCTTGCTATCTCCTGTTTTACCACTTCCAATTTGCCTTGATTCATGGACCTAACATTCCAGGTTCCTATGCAATATTGCTCTTTACAGCATTGAATCTTGCTTCTATCACCAGTCCCATCCACAACTGGGTGTTGTTTTTGAGTTGGCTCCATCTTTTCATTCTTTCTGGATTTATTCCTCCACTGATCTCCAGTAGCATATTGGGCACCTACTGACCTGGGGAGTTCATCTCTCAATGAACTAGTAAAGTAACGCTCAAAGTTCTCCAAGCCAGGCTTCAGCAACATGTGAATCGTGAACTTCCAGATGCTCAAGCTGGTTTGAGAAAAGGCAGAGGAACCAGAGATCAAATTGCCAACATCCACTGGATCATTGAAAAAGCAAGAGAGTTCCAGAAAAACATCTATTTCTGCTTTATTGACTATGCCAAAGGCTTTGACTGTGTGGATCACAATAAACTGTGGAAAATTCTGAAAGAGATGGGAATACCAGACCACCTGACCTGCCTCTTGAGAAACATGTATACAGGTCAAGAAGCAACAGTTAGAACTGGACATGAACAACAGACTGGTTCCAAATAGGAAATGGAGTATATCAAGGCTGTATATTGTCAACGTGCTTATTTAACTTATATGCACAGTACATCATGAGAAACGCTGGGCTGGAGGAAGCACAAACTGGAATCAAGATTGCCAGGAGAAATATCAATAACCTCAGATATGCAGATGACACCACCCTTATGGCAGAAAGTGAAGAACTAAAGAGCCTCTTGATGAAAGTGAAAGAGGAGAGTGAAAAAGTTGGCTTAAAACTCAGCATTCAGAAAACTTTAAGATCATGGCATCTGGTCCCATCACTTCATGGCAAAGAGATGGGGAAACAGTGGAAACAGTGGCTGACTTTATTTTTCTGGGCTCCAAAATCACTGTGGATGGTGACTGCAGCCATGAAATTAAAAGATGCTTGCTCCTTGGAAGGAAAGTTATGACCAACCTAGACAGCATATTCAAAAGCAGAGACATTACTTTGCCAACAAAGGTCCATCTAGTCAAGGCTATGGTTTTTCCGGTAGTCATTTATGGATGTGAGAGTTGAACTATAAAGAAAGCTGAGCACTCAAGAGTTGATGCTTTTGAACTGCAGTGCTGGAGAAGACTCTTGGGAGTCCCTTGAACTGCAAGGAGATCCAACCAGTCCATCCTAAAGGAGATCAGTCCTGGGTGTTCACTGGAGGGACTGATGTTGAAGCTGAAACTCCAATACTTTGGACACCTGATGTGGAAAGCTGACTCCTTTGAAAAGAACCTGATGCTGGGAAAGATTGAGGGCAGGAGGAGAAGGGGATGACAGAGGATGAGATGATTGGATGGCATCACCGACACAATGGACATGGGTTTGGGTGGACTCCGGGAGTTGGTGATGGACAGCGAGGCCTGGTGTACTGCGGTTCGTGGGTCACAAAGAGTCGGACACGACTGAATGACTGAGCTGAACTGAACTTGTGCATGTGCTGTGTGTTTAGTCACTCCGTTGTGTCTGTCTCTTGCAACCGCATAGACTGTAGTCTGCCATGCTCCTCTGTCCATGAGATTCTTCAGGCAAAAATACTGGAGTGGGTTGCCCTTTCCTTCTCCAGGGTCACTATTTGGCAAGGTCTTAGCTGATGGCTTAAATGGTAAGGAATCCACTTGCAACTCAGGAGACCTGGGATCAATCCCTCCGTCAGGAAGGTCCCCTAGAGAAGGGAATGGCCACCCACTCCAGTTGCAATCCATGGGATTGCAAAGAGTGAGACACCACTGAGGGACTAACACATACACATCGGGTAGGGTACTGTTTTTCATATCATGAAACTAACCCCAAATAACAATTTTTATAGGAGAATATTTTAACTCTAGGAAGAAAGATCAAAACAAATAAATTCAGTCCTTGAAGGAACTGTTTTAGTAAGACAGACTGAAAGTGAAAGTGAAGTCGCTCCAACTCTTTTTGACCCCATGGACTGTAGCCTACCAGGCTCCTCTGTCCATGGAATTTTCCAGGCAAGAGTACTGGAGTGGGTTGCCATTTCCTTCTCCAGGGGATCTTCCTGACGCAGGGATTGAACCTGGGTCTCCCTCCTTGCTGGCAGACACTTTACCATCTGAGCTACCTGGGAAGCCCAAGACAGACTGAATATACACAAAAATTTCATTTTAAAAATATGCTGAAAAGAAAACCTCTTCAACAAGTGGAAATGATACAAAACCAACTTGACATGAGGTAAAAGGTAGAATGAGTCAAAGAAGACTTCCTGGAGGAGGTGAGACTGGGAAAGAGAAAAGAGGAATGAGCTTCAGGTTTGAGGAGGATTACATTGGAGGAGGAGAAGGGGGTGACAGAGGATGAGATGGTTGGATAGCATCAGTGACTCAACGGACATGAGTCTGAGCAAACTCCAGGAGATAGTGAAGGACAGGGAAGCCTGGCATGCTGCAGTCCATGGGGTCGCAAAAAGTCGGACACGACTTAGCAACTGAACAGCAACAACACTTTGGAGGATGGAGAAAGTTGTTTCTGAAGCAAGAGAACATAGAGGCTTGGGCCCATAACACATAGACAGTATTTGAAAAGTTCAGTGTGATCTCAGTTTTCTCCTTCTTTCCTTTAAGAAGGACTCTTCCTAATCCATCTTGGTTTGGCTTTTTTCTCTTCCCTTAGCTTGAATTTCCCTCATGTCACCTCCCAGCTATTGAGGACCATGCCCTGTGGGATGTTACCTAGCCTTGTTCATGGACTTCCCTGACCTCTGGCCATTTATCACAAATCATCAGCCAGGTTATCTCTTGACTTCTAGAATTTAAAGCTAACCTTCATTGTGAATGCCTGAGAATGGATTACGATGCTTTCCTTCCCAGAGAGCATTTATTTTTTAAGTTTCTTGTCATCAAAGAATTACTGTGATATAGCCAAAAAAAGAAACAATTTTATGCAGGGACCAACTGTGTAGGTATGTAGCTTGGCTGAAGCAATACAGTTAATGATAAGAGAGGCCAGAGTGAAGAGAGGAGGGGTAGGAAGGTACTGGAAACATTAAAAGTTAGACAGTGTAGTGCATCCAGAAGAGGCTTACTCAACCTCGGCACAATGGACAGACCCTCTTCTGCAGGGGCACAGGATGGGACATTAAAAGGGGGTGGAAGCATGCCACAGTGACCTTCCGTAGGTTTTTCTCTTGCAAGGTATCTCCTCTTGTTTTCTTTTATTCCCATCATTATGTGGGCTTCCCAGTGGCACCGTGGTACAGAATCCACCTGTCAAAGCAGGAGACGCAAGAAACATGGGCTTGATACTTGGGTTGGGAAGATTCCCTGGAATAAGAAATGGTAACTCACTCCAGTATTCTTGCCTCGAAAATTCCATGAACAGAGGAACCTGGCAGGCTATAGTCCATGGGGTAACAAAGAATCAGACATGATTGAGCAACTGAGCACACCACATAAGCGAGAAACCTGTCTTTGAGGTGGAGTATGAAAAAGCAGCATGACGTTTTAAGATGTAGGGGAGAATTTTCAATTAAAATCCTCATTCATAGCAGATAGTAACTATGATGACACACTTTCCCTCACTCCATCTCCTAAAGACCTCTGTCCACATTTTTATTCCTTTTTTTCTTCTCATTCCATCCTTTTTCTTTATATATTGTCACAGTATTTATTCAAGAGATAATTATTATGTATTTATTATGTGCAGAGCCTGTCAGACCAAGAACTGCCAGTACCGAGAGACTCCTTGCTGCCCTCAGGCCACCAGGTGGTACAAGCAAACCCGGGCAGGTAGCAACAACAGGAGAGGGAGGCATGAGTCCAGGAGAGGCAGGTGGGATGCGCGGAGGAGGCTGGCAACTGGAGAGGGGCAGAAGTCCCAGCTTCAGTCCTCCAGCCTGAACTGGGGTCAGGAATCTAGTCTCTTGTGAAAAATGGACCTGACAGGAAACTCTCCTGAAAGAACCGGGGTCCTAGGTGACTTACCCATACAGACACTGAGAAGAATAATGCAGAGCCCAGTGTTGGGAGCCAGTCCCCAACTGGCCAAGACCCCAGCTCCTCAACAAGGGCAGGGACACTCTGATCAGAGGTAAACACCTCTGCTGCTTCTGCTACTGCTCACTAGGTATAAAGTTCAGAATGACCGATACTAAGCTAGCTCAGCTTCTGGCCTCTGCTCCCACATTCCAGTGGTCCAGGAGCAAGGCTGGCCCCAAGCCTTCCGGGGAGGCCATCATCCAAGTGTATCCTCATCCTAAATGTAGAAGAGGGAAGCAGTATTGAACAAAATAGGAAAGAAAGGAGAATGCTGATGCCTTGTGATGCTTAGAACTCTGCTTTCTCAATCATCTGTATCCTTAATAAGAGAGCTTGGGTTATCATGTGTGTGTGTGTGTGTGTGTGTGTGTGTGTGTATGTGTGTGTCTGAAATAAGAACAGGTGATTTCTTCTCTGGTACCACAAAAAGTCTCATAATATATCCATTCTCTGAAATAAGTGTGCTTGACCTGATTTCCATGGCTGGGTTTGGGGAAATCTGTGACTCTGAAACTGTAAGCTCTAGTAAATTCTTTCTTCTTAAAAGAGAGGTCCTCAGCTTTCTTCAGCTTTCCAACGAATCTGTGACCCATGTAGCTAAAAAATAGCTGTGCTGTGAGAGGATCTTGGAAGACTGATATGTGACAGAGAAAGACCTCTCTATTCATTTCACCCCTTCTTTTCCTCATTTCCTCCCTTTTTGAAAGCCCCTTTACAGTGAATATTCTCTCAAAAATCCATTTTAGAACACAGAGGAGTATAAATCAGTAATACAGGGTCTGATTCCATCCAAACAACTTTGAACACCAGCATACCATACCAATGACTTTCATTTACATTATCTTACTTCTCACAACTACCCTAAGAATTAGAAGTTTTCCCTCTGTTTTTGCTGACAAAGAATCTGAGGCTCAGAGAGGTAAAGTGACTTGTCTAAAGACACACAGCAAGTAAATATTGTGCTGAGACACAAAACCTTTCCTCTGATCCTGGGAACAGCAAGTCATCTTTCCAACTATCCCATAATCCTGCCAGGCTGTAGCATGAAGACGAAGATCACTGTGATCAGAGATTTACCAGGGTCTGTTATACTCCAATGATAATTCTTCATAAGCACATAAGTCTCTGCATCATCCAATGCAGATACATTTAACTAATACAGAAACTGAGGTCAAGAAGAGACAGGGTCACCAAAGTAAAAAGTGCAGGGGACTAGATTTATTGATCATTGTTTCTCCTGAGGCCTTTAAACAAATAACAACAGTGGAGAACAGGCACTGAAAGTTAAAATTCAGTGTATAAAAATCTGTGTTGATAATTTCAGAGTTGGACTGTCTTGAATCTCTTGGGGCTTGTAAGGTTCCAAACAGGCAGGTCTACCCAGCCAAGAATTAGGGCCGTTAATCAGATTACTCAAAGTGAAAAAAACCACTATTGCCTCTATTACCTGGAGACTTCAGGCATCTTGTTTTTCTTAAGAGGTTTCTTTGGTCTGACTTATCTGGATAATCCCCTGCCTCCCAGCTTTGTTTTGCTTGATGCCACTCTGATCATTAAGGAGTTGGTATTTCTGCAGCAAAATCATTTAAAATTTTATGGAAAGAGTGCTATGAAAAATCATTTTTAGCAGGGAAGGGTGTCTGTTAAATAGGCTTTTCAAACACACACACACACACACACACACACAATTAGGGATTCTTTTTCTATGTGGAAAGAATACATTTTATCTATAGCCTTCTAAAGCTCCCTTCACCTCACGTAGAAATGCTGCATAATATAAACGTAGATCATGTTTATGATCAGTTCATTTTGCCCTTGTTCAGTGATCTCCCTCCTTCCCTCTCTCTCTCTCTCTCCCTCCCTTCATTTCTTCTCGCCGTTCAGGGCTTCTAAAAGCCCCAACAAACATCTGAAGAGCTGCGGTACCCACAGCAAGTCCTAGTTCTGTTATGAGCTCGCAAGACACACAATGCCAGCCCCGCTCAGTCATCTCCTCATCAAGTCTGCCTCTCCACCTTCCCATCCTCATTGCAGGAGCCTATGAAATTAATGAGACAGAAGTCCGCGCTACAGCGGTCGCCGTGTTATTGGTGTAGAGCGCCGGTGCTGTTACAGTGTCCCTGTTTTCTCTCCTGGGACGTTTAATTTCCGCTTCTCAAATGAGCTGCGAAGCTGTGAGGCCTGGCAGTGTTCATCCCCGGCACTCCGTGATGCAGATAATGAGGATACTGATAGGTGCCTAGGAGACTGTGATGGCTCCGAGCGCAGCCATGGTCTGATAATGCTTTACGCCAGCAGTGTCACAGCGGAGCCACTATCACCCCGCAAGGAATGGTTCATCTTCATGTGTAATACAGCAGCTGTCACCTAAATGGCTAATGGGGAAGCAAAGTAGAACCAGAGTGCTAGTCATCTTTGTCACTTAATAATTTTCAAGGTATCAGACTTCAGTGGCTCCGGCAAGTTCCAGTAAAAGCGTGCTTGCCGGTTTTATGCTGTTTGTGGTGGCTTTAAACATGGATGGAGAAATCCGTGGTGCTCTTCTGTGCAAATCTAATTTAGTTCATTTCAATAGCCGAGTAATTAAAACATATTGTAGGTATAAGATGCTGCGATGGTGGAGTGCCTGCATTTAAGAGGAAGATTTATTGGGCTTGCAGCCTCCACTGTGAACCTCCTACAACCACATTAGCTAACATCTGTTGGAAAATGTCGACACCAGGGCAGAAGACATGCACGCGGAATGTGTGCTTTCCTCAGTTGGAACAGCAAACCGGAAACACGGCTTGCACTTGCAATTTAAATTAATTAGTCATGGGACCTGTGTCTGCATGGGCACATGCAGGCATGCATGAGGGTATATGGGTATGTGAAGGGTCATGCGTGTGTACAGCCAGGTACATACAAACACGCATCCTTTCTAATTAACATCCAACCCCTGCAGAGTCGGAAGTGAAGTTTGATTGGATTTAAGGAGCAGGGTAATAAGAATGGGACAGTTAATACACACGATGTCGGTGTTGACACTGCCCCATTAGTATTTCCTGGCAGATTATTTTGTTTGCTTTGCCTAAGTGCACAAGATTATAGGGGATGATTTAGTAAGCTAGGGCACTGGATTCTGAAGGCAAGCCAAGCTAATTTCAATCACACCTACAACCAGACTGTTAATCTTTGGGGAGTTACTGCACCTGTGCTGGCAGAGGTTAAGAGGCGAGAGATTCTAGAAGGCACAGATAGAGCAGTTGTCCAGGGAAAGGAAGAGCAGTAGAACAGACTCATAATTCTCTTAGGGGATAAATTGACAGACATTTCGAAATCTGAAAAATATGTTCCTAGATAAGTGTGAGATATACCTTCCAAACAAACACAAAATGTGTTCCAAGGAAATATCGGTCAGGAGACAGTCAAGAGTGCTTGGTAACTGATGGGAGGGAGTCACATGCATGTGAAATGTGTTTAGGCAGCACTACATACTGCTTTCCTCTCTTTGCATCACTGAGTGGTTTGGACGTATTGTCAAATGTGTGTCCTGCTAGGAGAAAAATAACCGGGTAGGCTGAGGGAACTGAGGTTCCGAATGATTAAACATTTTCACTTCATCTCTGCTTTCCTAACCACTTTGCTGTTCTGTTTGTAAACCTCTGGTCAAAGCTACTGAGAAACTTCAATACTGTAATCAACCTTTCTCTAAAGACTGAGCTTCTCCTGCTGAAATCACTCACTGGAGGACTTTAGGTGATCATGCACTGAGGTGGGGTGGGGGGTCCACAGGTATAAATGTTTAGCTCAGGTCCCTAAAGTCTCCACCTTATTTACAGCACATCTCAGAGGATGTAGTCATAGCTGACTGTTTTGAATAAATATGTAGATTTTAAACAAGGTTTTTAAAAGCACTCTCAGGTTTGTGAAGCCTGAGCCAAAAACAGGTATTGACACAAGTGTTGGAAACGTTTACTAACACCTGCAGTCAGTCTCCTCGGCCCTGTGTCTCTTGGCAAGTAGGAAAAGAAACATAGATATTAACAGAGTCATCAAAAAAAAAAAATTAGACTGGTAATGCAAAAATGGAAAAAGTTTGCTTTTGCCTAATGGAATAATAACACAATGTTCAACATATATTAAAATCGGTAAAAATTTCTTCAGTATTCATGAGAAAATTGTTAATCACCATGAGCTTATGGATGTGATTAATAAGCTCTACACAAAGTCCATTCAAATTTAGCCTTCCTTAAAGCCCACTTTGGAGAAGGAAATGGCAACCCACTCTAATATTCTTACCTGGAAAATCCCATGGACGGAGGAGCCTGGCGGGCTATAGTCTGTAGGGTTGCAAAGAGTCGGACACAACTGAAGTGACTTAACACACACACACACACAGTCCACTTAATATAAAATGTTATATTTTAGGACAGATCTTCATTTCATTGCCATTTCAATGGGAAGCACTGTATCTAGGCTTTGAAAATCGCAGAAAAGATGATTTTTCTCGAGGGAGGAGTTTGAAAGTCAGTATTATCAGCATTTTTAAAAAAGAAAGTGAACATATGAAATGTCTTACTTTTCTCATTTATTCAAACCAAAGGCTGGGCTCCACACAGAGCGCAGAGGTAATGATGGTGCATCTGTTGCTGTAATACAGCGAACTGGGAAGAACTAACTACGTGCAATTCAATAAAGTATATTTAGCATATTTTCATTGCACCAAATATCAGCTGATCCACCTCTTATTAGTATAAATGGCATAGATTAGTGTCAGGCATTTTCAACAGTGAAGAAATTACAGGAGTCTGCAAGGCTCATTAGGCTCTGCCTGCATGTTAACGAGGGGCCAGGCCTTATTAATAAGAGGAAAAGATAAAGCTAAGCTGAGAGGAAAAAAAGGAACAAAATTCTTTAAAAAATTCACCAGCATTTAAAAAGTAACTGGACCGCACTGGGTGATTCTTTTCCTTCCTGATTTTCTAGACATTTGTGAATATCTCTACTGCCCTGTATTTATTTATTTATTTATTTTTGCCACATGTAAAAAACATTATTCTGTCTCAGTCAATGTCAAATACATAACAGAAACCATGTTATTTTAAACAAGTGAGATGGCTGTCAACTTATGCTTTCAATTAGCCATTCTGGAGTCAGGTTCAGGTCATGTGTTTACAGCTCCACTTTCTCCCACCGCAATCATTTAAAGAAGATAGGGAAATAACCTGCCTCAGACTTCAGCAAGAAGAGCATCTCTGTCTCCTCCCAGCTTCCACACCTCACTGTGTTTGAATATCTCAGTGGCAATATTAGAAGAGCAATCTTCCTAGGAAAGGAAGGTAAAGAAGAGCTTTTGGTGTCCCATCCAATGAGGATTGTCTCTATTAACCCAAAGGTCAGTGTGATGAATTCTGATTGGAGAAAAACAACTCCTTAATTGGCATTATGCTTAAAGTTTGAGAAATTATCAATAAAGGCTGACACCAGAGTACAGGGAAGATAAGAGCTATAACAAAACAGTAAAACTAAGGGTCTTGGCTAGAGGCCATGTTGATTAGGAATTGCGTCCAAAGGCAAAGAGCTGCAAGCACAGGAAAACCCTCGAGGTTCAGTATATGCTACAAGATGCTTTTGAAACAGGGAGAAAGAAGAGTTATGTACTTGTCAGTCTTTAAAATCATACACGTTCACAAACACTCATGTACACACACTTACATGGAGCAATTTTATTGCATAGCTTTTTAAAAGTAATACCAGAATAAATATAAATGATCAATTTTTAATGCAAAAATTAAAACCGCTTACACACTGCAGTTCTGTGGAGCCTTTCATCCAAGCATATGTCAATGTTTCTTTTAGGCTACATTCTTATAAAAAGATATGGGATTCCTAGGTGGCACTAATGGTAAAGGACCCAGCTCCCAATGTGGGTTACGTAAGAGCCATGGGTTTGATCCCTGAGTCATGGGTTCGATCCCTGAGTAGGGAAGATCCTTGGAGGAGGGCATGGCAACCCACTCCAGTATTCTTGCCTGGAGAATCCCCACGGACAGAGGAGCCTGGCGGGCCATAGTCCATGGGGTCGCTGAGAGTCGGATATGACTGAAGTGACTTAGCATGCATCCATGTTATAAAAGATAAGCTTTACATTAACGGAAAAATAACTGTGCTAAAGTAATCGTCTATTATTGAACAGTCCGTGGTAATTAATTTAGAGTTTCAGGATGTTTTGAATCATCCTTCATTATGTTTATAATATTATCCCCAAAGCTGAAAAATCACATTTCTTTCCTATCCATTTCCCTTCATTCTGGTTCACCTTATTGATTTCTCCCACTGTGTTCAAAGAGAAAGTGAAATGCCCGTGACTCCTGAGGCGTGTTTGAACCAGCATCATCACTGCTGTCCTTACCGTTCCAAAGCACTGCCATCTTTTGCAGGTGACGGTTGTGAGGTGAGATGGCTTTGAGGTGAGATGGCTAGATCTCAGCACCACGCCTGTGGTGCTAGGATGTGCCTAGGATGCACCATGTCTGCATCCTATGTGCCAACAGAAATGAGTGGATTCTGGAAGGTAGACCGCTAAGTATTCAAAACCCTCCAACTACCACTGCCTCACGTTGCTTGGAGGATTGAGGCAGTGGTAACTGGCATCTTAAACTACATTAATGTTTTTAAGCTTCTTTTCTCTACTTCACATAACCTGTTTCCACAGACCAACAGTTGGTTGCAAATTATTGCAGATATGCAATAATACATTTAGAAGTATTCCTCCTAGTAAAATTGTGTGTACATACAAAATTATACCCTCACATATTTGAATATATGCTTATATCAACACTAGTTTTTAGGGACTGGATGAGGCATTTTCTGAGATAGTTGAAACAAGTTTCTGGAAGGCAAATTTAAAAAAAATTAAGAATTACGTGAATGTGTCCATTTTAACCATATCAGTTTCATCAAGGAACAACTTCTGTGAAATAATTCCCCAAAAGTTCCTCACAGAGTCAACGGATGGAAGCAATTGTCTCTATTTTCTTTTTAATCTTTAGTATGGAGACATAGAAATATTTTCTGATCATCATCTTTCAAAGCAGGTTTTCACCAATAGAACTGGAATCCGGTTCAAGGAAACACTGAGAAGCTCAAACCTCCCCAATCCCCATCATGAGAGATCGTGTGTATTACTTGATTTTCTAAAGTGACAAGACATACATTAAAAATATATATATATTTCTCTTATTGTTACATTTCAGGCACGTTTACTGTTAGCTGCTTGGCTTCATTATGTATCATAGTCTGAATCTACAAATCAAGTATAATTAGACTTAGCGAACTGATTGGATTTCTAATTAAGCTACATTGGAGACAATGCACAATCAGTAAATACTCTGACTAGGTACATTTTAAAGAGCAACTCTTGGGCTTTTTGCTGATGACTAGACACCAGTGTCATTAAATTTGTTGGTGGCAAGCAAATTTTAAAGCTAAAATAGAGGCAATTAGTAAAGATCTTGAAATATTTAATCACGTTTGTCCAATTAGTGTGCAATTAGGCAGTGGTGTGGCGTGGGACAGGCATTCTGCTTCCGTGCTTGGTGCAGAAGGATCCCTTTGAAATTTTGCTGTTTAGTTTATTGATATATAAAAAGGAAGTTATGGTTGTAATTTCCAATTTAAAAAAAATACTGTGCAGATGGTCTGACTATATATTTAACAATGTTAAACAAATCCAAACAAGGGAAGCATGTTACCTGAAATTACACAGCTGTGATCTGTGAATAAGCTCTGGATCATGGTAGATTACAGCTGTGCTTATCTCGATCCTTGAAACCGCCAGGCATTTCTGGAGAAATTGGGAACCTGATAAGCTCGCCCAACAGGTCTTAGAATGATTGGTAGCTCCTTACTTGACCAGAGGCACCCTTCCTGGTTGGTTAGCTTAGCTTCTAGCTCAGCACCTCTGAGTTAAATCTGATGAAGAGGGAAAGATGGGAAGAGATCCTATAAGAAGTTGACTTGGGAGGTATCGGTAAGCTGGACAGCAATGTTATAATACCTGGTGTTCCCATTGCAAACCAACAACTCCTGTCTACTCAGCAATACCCTTAGGAAGGGGCCATGTTAGTGGGAGGTTTGGTATGCCCACTGCAAAAGAAAAGAAGAATGTCCCTTGTTTTAAACACTTAATTTGCATTGCTGTGTGCTGTGCTTAGTCACTCAGTTGTATCCAACTCTTTGCGACCCCATGGAGTGCAGCCCGCAAGGCTCCTCTGTCCCTGGGGATTCTCCAGGCAAGAATACTGAAGCGGGTTGGCATGCCCTCCTCCAGGGGATCTTCCCAACTCAGGGTTTGAACCTAGGTCTCCCACACTTCAGGTGGATTCTCTATCAACTGAGCCACCAGGGAAACATAATTTGCGTTGCCCTACCACCAAACTTTTTAGTTTTGCAGGAAAGCAAAGGGCGTTTTCCTGACATCCCTATTTGGATAATCTCTGAAAAGGCAATAACCATTTCTCTTTTAAGACAAGGTTATGGAAAGGTCACAAGGCCATTTGCGTCTCAGGCGGCCAATCAAGGAGGGTTAACTGACCTCAAAGATACCTGAAAAGTGTCATTCCATGAAGCTGCCAGATAAGACGATGAGATGACGGTAAGAGAAAGCAAGGAACATAAACGGTGGGAAGGGGTCATTGGGGGTAGGAAGAAGAGGGGATTCGAGGGAGTGGAAGGATGTACTAAGGGCTCCCCAACCTCCAGGATCTAATGTCTGATGATCTGAGGTGGAGCTGATGCAATAAAAATAGAAATAAAGTGCACAGTAAGTGTAATGCATTTGAATCATCCCAAAACCATCTCCCTCACCACCCTGTTTGTGGAAAAATTGTCTTCCATGAATCTGGTCCCTGGTGCCAATAAGGTTATGGACTGCTGATGTACTAAGAACTCATTATATACTCAGGTATCCTGTGGAATTTGCTTGAGACAAAGGAATGTCTTCCATTGTCTTCTGGGATATTGACTTCATGCTCGGTCAGATGTAACCGAGGAAATGAAAAAATATTTATAGACCAATAAGTTTCTCTGTCTAAATCCTGGTAACATAGTAGGGTAAAATATGTTGAATCTCAGGAATCTAAGGAAGGGTTTCTGGATGTAGACCCAGTTCTCCGAGGTGCACCAACATTTCATGTTACCATATGTAAGGATACTCTGTTTGGCTTCACTTGGAAGCCAGTGAGAGGAAAACCCCCTACGTACCTACAAATGTAAAGGGAAGAGTTCAAAAGAAAAGCAAAATAAAAACTGTCCTTGAAAAAAAATAACGAGTGAATTTATGTGGAGGCTGGGATTAGAGTACATAGAATACATGACCTTATAATAGGTTTACTGGGAATTTAATTTAGGAAGCCTTTATCATATTTACTTACACATCTACCTTCTTTCTCTAATTCTGAAGGCATTTTTTTTCTTTTTAACTTTCTGAAAGCAGGTTACAATTATCATAAGTCAAAGCCAGACATTTGGAAAGCTTTGAGTATAATTAAATTTTATACTGAGATTTAATTACATTCTTAATTAAATTCTATATTTAGAATTATCATAAATGTGTAATTCTAAATATAGTGAATTCTAAATTAAAAAATTTAGAACATCAGTGAATATATTAGCGATGGATTACATGTCTATTGCATTGGCCGTAAAGTTTGTTTGGGTTTTTCCATAGAATGAAAAACCCAAAAGAACCTTTCGGCCAGCCCAGTATCTTGGTCTTACATGAGCAGGAGAGAGATTCTAGACGCAAGACGTCTGCTGCTGTGCATGGTCGCAGACCAGTCTTGAGGCATAATGTACACTCTGCCACCTAAGCTGGTGAGGTAAGGAAGATTATGTTGATTTTTACAAAGATGTGGCAGAATGGTACTCGAGCGAGCTGGACAAGGCAAGTGATTTGGGGCTTTGCATAGTCCTTCTTAGCTTTGCGGTCTTTCTGCACTATTCCTCGTGCTCTCCCCTCAGGGTCTCCATGTTTCTCGCTGGGCTTTTTCCATGCCCCACTCTTACATCCTGCCCTTGGAAAGCTTTCTGGATAGGACTGACCACATTTAGCAAATAAAAATATTGGATGCCCTGGTAAATTTGAATTTCAGATAAGCCATGAATAATTTTTTTAGCATGAATATACCCATATATTACATGGAATATACTTATTCTAAAAATTATCGGCTTATCTGAAACTCAGATTTAGCCAGGAGACTTGTATTCAAGAGCTGTCATAGCTCAGTCAGTAAAGAATCTGCCTGCAGTGCAGGAGACCTGGGTTCAATTCCTGAGTCAGGAAGATCCCCTGGAGAAGGAAATGGCAACTCACTCTTGCCTGGAAAATCCCAGGTACAGAGGAGCCTTGTGGGCGACAGTCCATGGGATCACAAGAGTCAGACACCACTTAGCGACTAAACTACCTTGTATTCAATCTGGACCACATTCACACTAAGATATAAGTAATTAAGAAAAGCATCATCTTTCACCCAATGACAAGTCTTTTTCTGGTGTCAATCAGAAACTTAAGTGATAAGTAAATAGCCTAATATTGAAATTTTAAGCATCCATTAAAGTAATGATTTTCAGTATTGGTTGCATATTATAGCCACCTGGGGAGTTTTTAAACACTTAGGCTAAAACCCTAAATAATTAAATCAAAATCTCCAAGGATGAAACCCAGGCATCAGTATTGTTTTAAGTTCCCTAGTGACTCCAAGGTACAGCCAAGGTTATAAACTATTGAACTAAGGAAGGTATCCTAAACTAAGATTGCACATGAGAACCACTAGGAATTAAAAGGAAGAAAAGCGCTTATGCCTGGACTCCAACGCCAGAGGTTCTGACTTACCTGGTATTAGTGGGGGTCTGGCATCCATAGTTTTTAAATCTCCCTGTGAGATAATCACTGAGTCAGAAAATATGCAAAAGGGTCTTTTGATGAGCAATGGGTCATCCTAGCACTTTAGAAATCACACCAGAGTCCTTACATGCCCATATAAAAAGCTATACGAGATATTTGGTTTCTGGGGAAAAAGATCCCATAGAGATTCAAATTTGTCTGCTACCCAGTGTAAATCAGGGTCCCTTTTTTTTTTTTTTTTTTTTTGGACCATGGCCCACATCATGCGAGATCTTAGTTCCCAGACCAGGAATTGAACCCATACTCTCTACACTGAAAGCATGGAGTCTTAACCACTGGACCGCAGGAAGGTCCCAATCAAGGTCGTATGTTCAGGGAACACTTAGGATGCCCCTGACAGTTGCCTTGGGGAAAAAAATCAGATGTGACTGTACAGTATTGAAGGCAATTAAAAAAAAAAAAGAAGAAGAATAAAATAGACTACATCCTGCTGGGCCAGATGGGTAGATGAAGGAGTTGCCATGGAATAAATGACTATCAGGACATCTAGATGATCAAAGCTAGGAAGAGGCTACACACACACACACACACACACACACACATATACACACAATACACACACAACAATTTAGAGTCAGATGGGAATGATAAGAAGCACTCATTGAAGGCACGTTAAGGTTAGCTTGGTGGGAGATATTTTTGTTTCATTTGTGCAGGAAATGGCAACCCACTCCAGTACTCTTGGCCTGGAAAATTCCATGGATGGAGGAGCCTGGTAGGCTACAGTCCATGGGGTCACAAAGAGTTGAACACGACTGAGCAACTTCGCTTCACTTCTTTATTTTTGCCACAAACCAAAACAAACCCTGAGGATTGGATGTGTGTGAGTGACAAGCAGCAACTAGTCACTCCTAGTGACTGAACTCATACTAGCATATGCTGTTGAGCAAACTGACTCTAGACAGTTGATAGACATCGGCTCCGCATCATTCATGACCCAATGTGCCCTTACAGCAAAACGCATCTGTCCATCCGTCATAGACTATGTGGTTCAAAAATGGAAATTCCTCTGAGGCACTGGCCCTGACAAGAGAGTGAAAAGTGAAAGTGTGTGTTGCTCAGTTGTGTCCGACTGTTTGCAACCCCATGGACTGTAGCCTGCCAGGCTCTTCTGTCCATGGAATTCTCCAGGCCAAGAATACTGGAGCCGGTTGCCATTCCCCTCTCCAAGGGATCTTCCTGACCCAGGGGTCAAACCCAGGTCTCCCTTTATTGCAGGCAGATTCCTTGTCATCTGAGCTACCTGGGAAGCCCTGACGAGAGAGAAGCTAAGCTAACAACAGTTTGGGTTGAGGTCAGATGCGGGGGAAAACCTAGGGCATGCACCAAAGTCCCCTAAGAAGAAGAGAGTGAGCAGATCCGATAGACAATAGGAGAGGCTTACCCCGAAGTGAGGGGCTTCCCTGGTGGCACAGTGGCAAAGGACCTACCTGCCAGTGCAGAAGATGCAAGAGAGGCAGGTTCGATCCCAGGGTCAGGAAGATCCCCTGGAGTAGGAAATGGCAACCCACTCTAAATATTCTTGACTGGGAAATCCCATGGACAGAGGAGCCTACCGGGCTGCAGGCAATAGCGTCGAAAAGAGTCAAACATGACTGATGAGCACACCAATGTGAGTGCAAGTGTGTGTGTATGTTGAGGATGATTCCAGGTGGAGGGCCAGCAGGAGGTGAAGAGCAGGCCAAACAAGAAAATATTGGAAATGTATGCTAAAATTCCAGAGGAAGTTGCTGGGCAGCTTTCTGCTGAATCAGAGCCTCCTTCCAGTCCTGGTGAGCCTCCTCTGAGAGCATGGTCTTACTGCCAGATCCAGATGTGGGTCTAGAGGGGCACCAGGCTGGCTGGTAACACTGGCCTTGGATGGAGTCTCTTTGAATAATATCAGTTGCCTTGTTCAGGTGGCCTTGAGTGGAAAGGCACCCTCTTGCCAATGAAGGAGACATAAGAGACATGGGTTCCATCCCTGGGTTGGGACGATCCCCTAGAGAAGGGAATGGCTACCCACTCCAGTATTCTTGCCTGGAAAATCCCATGGACAGAGGAGCCTGGCAGGCTACAGCCCATGGGGTCGCAAAGAAGCAGACCCAACTGAATCGACTTAGCACACACCTCCCATACACGCAGGAGCAGCGGCCCTCAGGCCCATGTTCTGTACCATGTGACCCCCACTGTCTCACAGCTAACTGGGACAGGTGTAGGTGTCCTACCGCAGAGCAGAAAACTCTCAGGTTGGACAGCGCCTATACCTCTGTTCAGAAAAAAATTCAAACCCAATCAGATTTTCCCTCTTGGAAATACAAACAAAGACACTGTAAAAATATGTTCAATTGGTGGGAAGGGGGACTATTTGGCATCGAGTTGGGGTAGGAGAGGCCATGGTGGGTAGTGTTTAAGGGGACTGGAAACCTTCATGAGGCAAAGGCAGCCAATAATAGGAAAGAGATAGAGAGAGATCTGGCAGAGAGATGCGGAGAAAAGACAAGAGACGTGGACAGAAAGAGATGATACTGCCTTTGAAAGGAAGAGGAGCTGATCGCTGCAGCCTCATGGATTTCTAGAGTTTTGCAGTTCATGGTCCAGTTCCAATCTGTGGGCATCCTCCCAACAGCATTGTCCCCTTTCCTTGTATTCTGAATGGGTCTCTGTTGCCCTACCCACAAGTACCCAACTAAAACAGAAGGGCACAACACAGTTTGTAGTCTTCAGTGGAAAAAAGAGCTACTAGGCAACAGGCACGGAGAAGGCGATGGCACCCCACTCCAGTACTCTTGCCTGGAAAATCCCATGGACAGAGGAGCCTGGAAGGCTGCAGTCCATGGGGTCGCCAAGAGTAGGACACGACTGAGCGACTTCACTTTCACTTTTCACTTTCAAGTATTGGAGAAGGAAATGGCAACCCACTCCAGTGTTCTTGCCTGGAGAATCCCAGGGACGGGGGGAGCCTGGTGGGCTGCCGTCTATGGGGTCGCACAGAGTCGGACATGACTGAAGCGACTTAGCAGCAGCAGCAGCAGGCAACAAGCACATGGGAACCGCCCCTTGTCAACACCCTTAAGGAGTCACCAGAGGACAGGACAGGTGTTCTCTACTTCAGACCCTCCCCCTCTCCTCCCCACCTCCGCCCCTCCCCCACACCCCCCAAATCCTCCTGGCTTGGGAATGTTCCACCAGCTTTCTCCAAGCTTCCAACTAGAAGTGGCTATAATTTGTAATCTCACAACAATATTTTAAGCCATTGCTCATTTCAGCCCCAGTCTCGAGGAGAACACCCATCTTGATGATCTTAGTAGCTGCAGAGCTGTCATTTAGGTTGACAGGAAAAAAGAATCTGTCCCCTTGGACTTACCCTGTCTGTGCCTCATGTTTCTTATTTGTAAAATGGGGATTGTAACTGGAATTATGAGAAATTAAATCAACTAACACACGCAAAGCATTTAGGAGAGCATCCAGGAAATATTAAACTCTATGTCCAACACCGACATGGTTTTGGGTAGACTCCGGGAGTTGGTGATGGACAGGGAGGCCTGGCGTGCTGCAGTTCATGGGGTTGCAAAGAGTCAGACACGACTGAGCGACTGAACTGAACTGAACTGAACACAAGCAATGGTGTTCTCCAGTCCCTTTTGCTCTCGGGGGACTTCCATTCTTGCCATAAACTCTCCTGTTGTTTTGCGGCGCAGTGGTGTCTGACTCACTGGAACCCCATGGACCCTAGCCCGTCAGGGTTCTCTGTCCACCGGATTCTCCAGGCAAGAATACTGGAGTGGGTTGCCATGTCCTCCTCCTGGGGATCTTCCAGACAGGGATCAAACCCTCCTCTCCTGCATCTCCTGCATCTCCTGCATCGGTTTCTTTACCACTGTGCCCCCGCCTCGCCCCGCCTTATCCTGGATGTCCATTAAAGGAGAAGCGTCCCTTTACAGCCGGCCTGATCGTCACAGGCAAAGCCCTTGAACAATCCCCTCAGGGAATAAAAACAGAATCTGGATAATAAAGTCTAACCTGCTTTTCTCTTTTCCTTTGTTCTTCCGGTTTCACTTGCTGACAGGGAGCCGAGTGCAGAGGCCCGGCGGCGGGCGTTCCTGGTGTAAAATGGCTGCTCCGCACACCTCCCCTCAGCGGGCCCTGCACAGACTCGCTGCCCGGAAACCAAAGTCCCAGGTGAGGGCGGAGGGCCGTGTGCAGAGACTGCGGCTCCGCAGCTCGGCCCTTGACCGGTGGGCACTCTAGATCAGTGGGCCCTGACCTTTTTGGCATCAGCGACCGGTTTTGTGAGGGACAACTTTTCCACGAACTCGGGGTGGGGGGTTGGGGTTTCAGGCTGATTCAAGCGTATTGCATTTATTGTGCACTTTATTACTGTTATTGCATCAGCTCACTCCTGCTCTCGATCATGAGCTCATACCGCTCCTTTCTTTCATTGAAGAATGATTGCTTCTAAACCACCTCGGTCTCCTATTGGCTCCAGCAGCACCAGGCAGAAGGAGCCTTGTTGGAGACCGACTCTAGAGGGTGGGCAGCATAATGTCTTTGACCGACCCCTGCAGTATGCCGCCTACTTCCTCATTCCCTTGCTGAACTTGTTTTGTGTGGTGTCTCAGCTCTGGAAAGCACTTTAATATGCGAATGGAGACGATATCCCACCTTTGTTAAGGAACCCATTTGGAATTCCAGTGAAGGGAAGTTCAGGCTACTCTGAACAGGACTACTTTTAGGCTTGGTTATTCAAAATAATCATAGACCTTCACCACCACCACCACCACCCCCCCCTCCCTGGTGGGAGACTAGAAAGCATCGGCACCGTGTCAGCATCCCAGATCAGATGGAGTCAATGTTGGTCAATGTCTCCTCTGGTTATATTATCCAGGCTGCAAAAAAGAGCAAAAAAAAAAAAAGAGTCATTGAGCATAGCAAAATGACTAACCATGATTGAATAACATCAACAGAATCACAATGACCGTTTACTATTGACACCCACCAAAAATAAGGCATTATGCTGACGGATATATACAAATGATCTCCCTTAGCTCTTCAACAAGTCTGTGAACAAGTCAGTGTTTCAACTTTATTTTTATTGATGGGAAAACTAAGCCCTCAAGAGGTTAAATGACCTTTCCAACAAAATACTGTAGGAGCTTCCCTGGTTGCTCAGCAGCACAGAACCTGACTGTGATGTTCGATTGCTGGGTTGGGAAGATACTCAAAAGAAGGGCACAGCAACCCACTCCAATATTCTTGCCTGGAGAAGTCCATGGACAGAAGAGCCTGGCAGGCTACAGTCCATGGGATTGCAAAGAGTCGGACACGACTTAAGCGACTTAGCATGCAAGCACCTAGCAAGGGACAAAGCTGGGGTCTGAGTCTCCATCTGTGCTGTTCTTGGCCTCCTTACTGTGCAGGACATGAGCACCTAAGTGATTATCACTTGGTGCTGGTACAGAATTTCTGCCCTGCATGTGTTTATGTCCCATTCTGGGTGCCTTAGAATCCACAGTAAAGAGAGAAACAGACTTTAGAAATAAACAGAAGTATGTTGAGCGCCTCTGCACTTTTTAAAAAATTTTAATGTACTTGTTTTTAAGGACAGCGATACATAATTGAGCAGATTTTCCTTTTTGGACAGACTGATTTTAAGCTAAAACATTATGTATATTTTGGGGAAATCCAAAAAGTTCAGAGCAAAGATTTAAAACAAAGCAGATCATTGATCAGAAATACACTTAGACAGGTTTCCTGTGAATTTTCTTTGGCTTTGAGAATTCTCTGTGAATTTCCAGAGGCCCCTTCAAGTAAATGATGGCCCTCTGGAGGGTCGTGAAAACAGTCAGGGAATCTTTGTCCCTCCTCTCCCAGCCCCTCCACCCCCAGTTGGTTCTCTTGTTTTTGCTACACATTTTTGAAAGGGAGGGGGTGATCACATGCAGCTTTAGATTTTATTCATGCAAAAGTGTAGTTAGGAAGTAGGCAGCTTCCTTCTAAGAGTGATGGCTTGATGTTGCTCTGTGGTTAGTCCCCATGCTTCCTCAGTGAGCACTTCCCAGGAGACTGAATATAGTCATTTTTGCTGGTCCAAAGCTTTTTGGTGGGGAGATTCTTGTGCATCAAACTCAATCTCTCCTATAACCTACAGTTGTCTGCCAATCTATGCAGCTGGTGCAGGACTCGGTTACTTTGAAAGAGGAGGAAAGATGGCTTTTTTCTTTCACTCTCCCCCCAGCCTCCACCTCCTCCTGGTAATACTTCTCCCCCCTCTCCCCCTCCCCATATTGTAGAAAACCATGTGGATTTGCTGAACAGGTCTGTAAAATTAATTATACCGTGAGTGCTTGGTAACCAATGAATTGTAAATTGTACATTATTAAAACAGCATCAGAGCTCTGACTGATCTATTATTCTTTGGGGAATGAACAAAGATAAGAGCTCTATGTGCTTTAGAGGTCTTTCTTGCCACCATCCAGCAGGCACAGAGAGGAAATATCAAGTAGTCTCTTTTTTGGTTTTGTTTTGTTTTTCTGCAAGCCAAATTAAATAGAAAGAGTATCTTTTTTCCCCCTGTTATTAAATTGTTATATGTGCCCTCACAGTTCTGTCTGTAGCATCTAATAAGGTAGTGGGCACTCAATAAATACTATTCCCCCGCAATTGTGGTAATATGTATCCATATATGCTCATACACAAACGCAATGCCTTGTCAACCTACTGTGAACAGGAGATATATGATATGACATGGCATCGTAATGAAATAAATTGTGTTGATGTAGTGCCTCTCTGCAACAGCTCGAGAAGGATTCAGAGTAAACAGCAGGAGACATAAAAAACATCGGCTGAGTGTGTGCCAGGGGCCTCGTGGCTTCAGTTGAAAAGGAAGAATCTGGAAGAAACGGTTTTTCTTGTCTCTTTCTTCTAGACACAACAGGATGACCCCTGGGAGTTGTTTGTGAACCTCTCTTTACTGAACTATCTCCCTGGAGCAGAATTTCTCAGTATCTTTCTTCGCGCTACGATGATTTCTTCCAGGCACATCACACAGTTCTCCATGGAAACTTTCCCTTTCCATAACTGACCAAGCCTGCCGGCCCTGGGAATAGAAGAGTCAGGCACGTAGCATTACCCTCACACGCAGGCGTTTCAGCTAAGAGAACCAATGCAGGTAGAAGGTAAAGCTCACATCATTCCGCCACCCACCCCCCACCCCCTGCCAAGTAAGTAAATGTTTCTCAACCCACCATTTCAGGCACAATAGGATGCTTCAGAACTAGGCTGCAGAGAAACAGATAGGCAATTTGTAGGGCCCAGTGCCAAGAGAAAATGCGGGCCCCATGCTCAAAAAGTCTGAAGAATTTCAAGACAATGACAGCAAAGCATTCAGCTAAGTGTGGGCTCTTCCAAGGGCAGGACTGTAAACAACCCCACAGGCTACACACCCAGGAAGCCAGCCCTGGTGCAGAGAGAGAGTTTCTGAATGTTCGCTGCACTTTAATCTTCTCGGGGCCTGATTGGGCCATCAGACAAATTCAGGATTTCTTTCAGCTGGGGGAAGACAGTACCATCCATTCTTTTCCCCACCTGGAGCTACAGTGGGATCACTTTTCCATCTCCGTGGTCTGAGGGCAGCCATTCTCAATAAGAGACTGCCATGGGGGTCGGATGGAGCTCAAAGAAGCATGAGAGAGACACACAGAGAGATTGCCATAAAAGAGTAGACAGATATCAACTTTCTGATAGACCGGGATCCTTAGCCATGGTCTCTCATGGTTTTTCTGAGCACTACGTTGTTGCCATCTTCTCATTCTCCAAAGAACTCCCGTGATTTTGAGGGAAGATGACAATCGTTTCTTCTGTTTTACTTTCAGTGAGCATCTTCTTACCTATTGCTTCCTATTTTAGTTTGCTACAAGGAAACAGGAGAGATGACCAGCAGCCATGGGGACAGAGCGGTGAGATGCTAACAGGGAGGATTCGGGGAAGAAACCATTATACAGATGGTCTGTGGGAATGATGCAACCACAGCCAAGAGGAGCTGGTAGACAGGTAGGAGGGGAGTGGGGAGAAGGTGTATTAATGAGTTGTACCCAGCCCAGCAGGTCTAACTTCCTGCAAGACCTTCTGATCTGTCTGTGACTCTGTCCCCTCTGAGGCTTCCCTGTAGCTCAGACGGCTAAGAATCCACCTGCAATGCAGGAGACCCAGGTTCGATCCCCGTGTCGGCAAGGGAGAAGGGAATGGCAACCCACTCAGAATCCCATGGACAGAGGAGCCTGATGTGCTACAGTCTATGGGGTCACAAAGAGTCGGACACAACTGAGCGACTAACCCTACTACTACTACTGTCTCCTCTGTGAGGACCTCAGCCTGATCATTGTCCTAGAAGGGCAGATGTGTTCAGCTGGACGGGCATTGGGAATGTATTCAGGCACACACCTTCCTTTCAATAATATCCTTAGAGCCAGAAACGTGTGTGAGTACTTTAGGGGAATAAATAGATCAGCCCTGAGGGGCACTGGTCCAGGTGACAAATTGGGATAAGATAAGAAAACAAAACAAAACAGAACAATAGCCTGTCCTGTAATTCATCTGCTGCTTTGTTGTTGTAGAAAATGGTTTTTGCTGTCGACACAGAAGAAAACCGTCAGAGTGGTTAAAGTACCATTATAACACCGCTGGAATAGCCCTTGCTGGTCATCAGAAAACCAAGCTAGAAGCTTGAACCTGCCCATCCACCCACTCCGACCCTGACAGGCAGAAGAGGCTCCTGCAGGAAATGGGCTGTTTGTGATTGCAGTGTGCCCTAAGACTCAAAAGAGGGCAGCAGATAGCTGACACTGCCTGTCGAACCAGGAAAGCCTGTAACCTGAGGAATGTCAATAGAAAATCTGCAGGTTTATCAAAACTCACATCCTGCAAGGGTTAGCTGAGCCAGAAGTGTGTGCTTCTAGAACTGCGTGTTTAATATCTGTCAAAGCAGATATTTGATTCATGGGATCTAATGAGCTTTGGTGATATGGAGGGCAAGTGGGGGCCTCTTGCCCACCACGGAAGCCTCATGCCACGTGATTTAGGGATTGAAAACCTGTGATGCTGATGTCAGCAAAGTCACGGCCGAGACGCAGGAGCAATGGCCGTGCAGGGTGGTGTGGAGAGACTACCTGCGTGCTTTGGCGGCCTTGTAAGAGAGTTGGCTGATATTCTGAAATAAGCAAGACCCTCCCCACAAAGAGGGTGCAGTCTCTCCCTACCTGGTAAATTGCACAGGGACTGAGAATCACAGGATGTGGGAGCAAAGGATTCTCTTACTCTCTCTGAGATTTTCCAGTGCTTGCAGAAGAAAGCTTGTGATGGGAAGGACATGCCCCAGCTCCTGGGAGATTGGGGTTTCAGGGAAGCTGGGGGCAGGTAGGGTGAAGGAGGAAAAACACCGCTGGAGGGGAAGAGGCGTGAAGCACTTGGGTAGAAAGCAAAGCAGAGTCCTCAACCCAGTCTTGCAGAGTTTAGGATTTCATCCCAGGGTTCATCTCTGTGATCCTGTTTCCTAAAAAGACTGATAATCAGGTGCTGATTACTAATACAGCCTCCCAGAAAAGTTCTTCTATGTCATTTGGCAGGGAAAAACCGTGAACAGAAAGGAATTGTATTGTTAAAATCAACCCTGAAATGGTATTGCAAAGCTCATAATGATCTTTTAAAAATATCTGACCTGGTTTTAAGTAGTTATTTTCACTCTAGTTCCTTTTGTATTAAAAGCATTTTAAAATCATGTCAACTTACCTGGAAAACCTCAAATACTAAAAGAATCTAGAAGATGTTGCCTTTTAAAAGTTGAACTCCATTGATTTTGAGCATATTTTTTATTTTTAAAAAGAACTGATGTTTATTTATTTATTTTTTTACTTCTTCAACAAGTTCGATTGCATTGAAGAATTTCCCTTCTGCACTTAGTTGCTTTTTCCAACCCTATGAACTGTAGCTTGCCAGGCTCCTCTGTCCGTGGGGATTCTCCAGGCAAGAATACTGGAATGGGTCGCCATGCCCTCCTTCAGGGGATCTTCCCAACCCAGGGATTGAACCCAAGTCTCCCACGTTGCAGGCAGATTCTTTATCATCTGAGCCACCACGGAAGCCCAAGAATACTGGAGTGGGTAGCCTATCCCTTCTCCAGGGGAACTTCCCATCCTAGGAATCTGCACGTTATCTTTTTTATTTTATTTTTGTTTCTGTAACCTAGAATTAACAGCTGCTATATTGTCTAGGTCCACAACTGATGCTAGACAAAGGGTTTCTGAGAAACATGCCCTGAAATTTTAGACTGGTTTAATATTAAACAATTACCATGGAGCTGAGGAAATCTGTCCCTTTATAGATGTTGGCAAATAGAGGATTCTCTTCATATGTATCGTATTAAAAACCAGACTTGGCAAGAGCTAACTGCTCTACAGTGATAGTGTATTTCTCTGTATTCTCCAAAATATTGAGGCAGGAGATTAAGGAGATTATTTTTTTACTAGTGTTTCACATGTCATGAAATTAAGCTGCAAATTGATAAACAAATTAACAGGGTCTCTATTACTCCATAGGATCATAAAGGAAGTCTGGAGCTTTCTTTAAGTGTCCTTGTAGTCTATTTGGAGGCTACCCAGGTGGCGCTAGTGGTGAAGAACCTGCCTGTCAATGCAAGAGACTCAGGTTCTATCCCTGGGCTGGGAAGATCCCCTGGAGGGCACAGCACTCCTCTCCAATATTCTTGCCTAGAGAATCCCATGGACAGAGGAGCCTGGTGGGCTATGGCCCATAGGGTAACAAAGAGTTGGACACAACTGAACGACTTAGCATGCACCCATGGAATCCACTTGTAGAATAACAGAATCCAGAGTAATCCTGAGATCTTTCATCTCAAAATAATTCTAGGCAAAATGATACATTTCTGTTTTCCAGAGCAGTCATCTCCAGAATTTAAAAAAAAAAAAAAAATTGTTCTCCTGAACATAGCTCTCTCAGGAATGACCCCAGTCAATCCTCAAATTATAAGTGAAGAAAAACAGCAAGAAAGAAAAAGAGAAATGGCTGTATTTACACAATTTTTTTGAGAGGAAAATGATCCACAGGAAAAAAGAAATATACATGCAACAAATAAGAACCCGATGAGATAAATAACCATAAATCTGTTGAACTTAATAAAGTTAAGGAGACTGCAGGTTGGAAGTCCTGAATTCTGCTGGCAGCTCTGCCCCTCCATTAAGTCATCTTACGAAAGGCTCATTTTTACACTTTAGAGTCTCAGTTTTCTTCTCGGTAAAGTAAGGACATTTGAATTTACTTCAAAATTCTTATTTTATGATTCAGTGAAGTATAGCAGTTGACCTTGATTTCTTTACCTTATTGAATTAATCTTGGCTTTGCTGCTACTGCTAAGTTGCTTCAGTTGTGTCCAACTCTGTGCGACCCCATGGACTGCAGCCTACCAGGCTCCTCCGTCCATGGGATTTTCCAGGCAAGAGTACTGGAGTGGGTTGCCATTGCATTCTCCTGTAACTGCATAGTGATAAACTTTAGTTTATGATAAAGCATAGCTATCAGAAATTATGTTAAACATGCATTGTAAAAGGTACGCTTTTCTAAGCCATGAAGAGATACACAATTTTTAATGCTGTTTTAAATTTTCGTTTCTCTCTTAAATACCACCTGGACTCTTGTGTACCACTCCAGTGGTATATGTTTGGTTTTCAAAATTGTGTCGCTACCAGGAGAATATTTTTGGGTGCCAGATTATTCAGCCCTGAATCTGGGAGTTTATGTAGGGAGTTGCTCCCTCTGGCCCATCCTTAGCATCTGCCTCAGTCCAGTAGCCCTTAGCTATCTACTAATATCAGAAAGTAGATCACAAAGCAAACAAGCCTTCCGGCTGATCATGTTAACAGCAAGATCAACAGCTATTAGGCCACCGTTTTAATTTCCTGTAAGCCTTCATCTGTTTTTCTCTGCTTTCTTACCACGGCAGTTCTTTCTTGCCCTTCAGACTCCCACCTTTCCTCAAATCCTTCTTTGTCCATCAACATGTAGGTCATTTATATCTTTTGTATGTAGGTACCTCCGGGTTATTCTGGAGAAAAAGAAATGGCACAGAAAATAGTTTGTGCGTTTAGAAGATTTAAAATCTTGATTTCCCAGAAAGGTTGATACGTTGTTGAAATCCTTGCCCTGCATCCTGAGGACCCAGATACACACACATCCCTTGCTCCTCCATGCTTGTTAATCCCATTTTCATGTGGGAGGAGGGCAAGCACATTCTTAGGTCTTAGAATATGAATAGAGGTGCGAATGATTAGAAGAGAGAAACTAGCTTGTATTGAATAGTTCCTGTGGCTGGCACTAAGTTGGGGGCTTTGCACACATGATCCTCATAAAGAGTCATAAAGACTCTTACTGATAACTATTGTAATCCCATTATAAAAAAAGTTTTAATATGGCTCAGAGAGGTTAAGTACCTTGCCCAGTGCCACAGAGTAAGTGGCAGAGTGCACAACCTAATTCCACAGACTTCCTAATGCTTCCTTTTTTAAAGTTCTTATTCACAGCTTTAGAAGAATGGAAGCCATTGTCTCCACTGCTTTTTATGATTCATAAAAATCATGTAATTTTAGCAAGAAGAAATCTATTATGTGAAATGAAGGTACAATTATATCGTATCCCAACTTTACATGCGTATGGTATTTTAACATTTGCTAGCCATGAATTAGGACAGTTCCAAGTCTAACACAACAGATTGGAGCAAGACCAGTTAGACAGTATTTTTTTTACATCATGTTAAAGTTAGTCTCTTAGAGTGATATATAATGTACCAGGAGAAATGAAACATTTTTTCCTAAATCTGTTTATCCAGAAGAATCTCTTTACCATTAAAGAAATACTGCTCATTGTTGCCTGTGCAGGCTCATCTTCTCCAGACATTTTTTAAGTCAATACATACATGTGGTAAGGGAACCTAAATTTTGGAATGATGTATAAGAGGGTAGAAATTGATCTCTTTCTTTTGTATCTTTCCTTAGAAAATTTAAGATTCAGTGGGATGGGTAAAACATGATATTGTATTAATCTCTGCTTTTTACTTCACCTGGAAAGTGAGAGTGTTAGTTGCTCAGTCATGTCTGACTCTTTTCGACCCCCATGGACTGTAGCCCACCAAGTTCCTCTGTCCATGAAATTCTCTAGGCAAGAATACTAGAGTGGGTTGCCATTCCCTTCCCCAGGGGATCTTCCCGACCCAGGGATCAAACCCGGGTCTCCCGCATTGCAGGCAGATTCTTTATCATCTAAGCCACCATGGAAGGAAAAATTGGAAAGTGCTATAAAAAGAAGAAGAAACCCACCATGTGTGGCATAGCAACAGCAGCCTAAACCTATATGGCATTTTATGGCTTACAGTCCTGTTTCTTGAAGTGGGGTTCCTGGGAGACTTGCCTTAGATTCCTGGGGGAACACTGACACGCAGTTTCCTGGTTCCGACACTATACCTGATGAGTCAGTCTCAGTGGAGGGGAGGGACGGAGGGGAGGAACTCAGGAATCGAAAACTGAAAACTCTCTCCAGATGTATTTTTTATTTTTTGGCTATGTCAGGTGTTAGTGGTGGCATGTGGAATCTTCACACTTGCACTCAGGCTTCTCTCAGGTGTAGTGTGTGGCAGGCAGGCTTAGTTGCCTTGCCAGCATGTGGGAATCTTAGTTCCCTGTCCAGGGATGGAACCCACATCCTCTGCATTGGAAAGTGGATTCTTCACCACTGGACCACCAGGGAAAGTCCCTCAGATTTTTTTATATATACCAAAATTATAACCATTGTCTAATAAAATTTTCACATATGTTACTTTCTTTGTACCTTTCAAGAAACCTCTATGCAATAATAGGTAATTCTCATTTCACAGATGAGGCTATTGGAACATGGAAAAGTTACTTATCTGAGGGGACACAGCTAATTAGTTGCAGAGCTCTGAGTAGCATCCACTTCTTTTGCCTTGACCACATAGTCCATGACCCCTCCCACACCACGCTGCTTCTGTTGAATGGATGCAAGGGATAAAACGCTGGAGGATAACACAGGATTTGGGCTTCCTGGTGGCTCAGTGGTAAAGTGTAGGAGAGCCAGGTTTCATCCCTGGGTTGGGAAGCGGCAGATCCCTGGGAGAAGAAAATGGCAACCCACTCCAGTATTTTCTGCCTGGAGAATTCCATGAACAGAGGAGCCTGGCAGGCTACAGTCCATGGGGTCAAAAGAGTTGGATATGACTTAGCGACTGAACGACCACAACCTAGGTTTCAAGTCTCACGCTTTCTGTTGTTGGATCTAAAAATTCATCACCAAACCGAAAGTCACACAGATTTCTTACTATGTTTCCTTCCAGAAGCTTTCTAGTTTTCCACGTTACATTTAGGTCTATGACCCATTATGAGTTATTCTTTGTGAAAGGTGTAAGCTCTGAAACTAAGTTCATTTTTTTTTTTGGCACGTGGACATCCAGTTGTCCCAGCATCACTCATGGAAAAGACTATCCCTGCTTCACAGAATTGCCTTTGCTCCTTTGTCAAGGAGCTTTGATTCTTGTTATAAAAGTACTTTACCTCTGTTCTCCTTTTTAAAGGGCAGCCAGAATACAACAATTGAAAGATCTCTGGAGAAGGGAATGGCCACCCGCTCCAGTATTCTTGCCTGGAGAATTCCCTGGACAGGGGAGCCTGGCGGGCTACAGTCGACAGGGTCTCAAGAGCTGGATACAACTTAGCAGCTAAACCACCAACCATGAAAGAAATACAAGGCAACCAGATCAGTCCTGCATTTAATGACTACTTGCTTAGGATTTGGACTCCATCTTTTTAGAAGACAGCATGGGGCAATTTGTAGATGAGAATATGAGCTGAAAGAAACCCCCTAAGAGTATACTGGGACAGAATCCATCCATACTGAGGTTCGTGGTCCTGGATTAGAGATGGAAAAAACCAGGTTCTAGATCTGACTCCACCATTCACCTCTGGGTCATCTTCTGTCTCCTTCACTGGAAAACGGGACACATGCTGCTGCTAAGTCGCTTCAGTCGTGTCCAGCTCTGTGGGACCCCACAGACGGCAGCCCACCAGCTCCACCGTCTCTGGGATTCTCCAGGCAAGAACACTGGAGTGGGTTGCCATTTCCTTCTCCAATGCATGAAAGTGAAAAGTGAAAGTGAAGTCGCTTAGTCGTGTCTGACTTTTCGCAACCCCATGGACTGCAGCCTACCAGGCTCCTCTGTCCATGGGATTTTCCAGGCAAGAGTACTGGAGTGGGTTGCCATTGCCTTCTCCGTATAAGACATATGGCAGGTTACTAATTATCTGATTCTGCTTTTAGGGTCCTGGGTCATAGTAGAGGTAATGAAGCTTCCATCTGGAAAAGGGATTCTGATTCGGGCAGCAGGTGTGTTCTTTCAGAACTGACTCATGAGGAGTCACTGCATTTCTTGTGGCTGATGGACCCCACGTCCTGGGAAACAGAGTAGCCTGTGACACACTTAGAAACCCCATTGCACCATCTTCCTGCTTACACCCCAGACCCATCACATCCCACACCTGTGTGTGGTCATTGCTCCATGTTTTCACATCTGGCACTGAGGTGTCTTTGTTTATTTATCCCAACTTGGGTCAGAATTGTCTCTTGTTTCTTGGAGACCCAGCATCTGTTCAGCCTCTCCTGTCTTCAGCCCTTCCTTCTGATTCCCTCTGCCCAAGGCTGACCACACACTCCCTCACTCTCAAGAGCACACAGCTTATCTGTTTTCCACATTTAAGGCAGCCAAAGGCTTTCAGAGATAATGAAAATCTCTCAACTGCACTGTTGAGTTGTAAGGAATTTGCTAGATTTGCTGGCACCGAGAGTTACAGGAATGTTCTTCTAGTACTTTGTGGTCTGGAATCCCTAGAGGGTCAGGAAGCTACAGGAAACACAGACATGTGAAAATAATTATACTATAGCATGGGGTGTGTTGGCTCTTTGGGGGATGAAGGGGAGAGGCATCTTATAATTCTTGCAGAAGAGGTGATGGTTGGGTATTACAGGATGGGAAGGAGGTCAGTAACAGCCTAGACTGGGAGTGTGGGTGATGGGATCCAGGCGGGAGTAACACCACTTGCAGCGGAAAGAAAGCACAAAAAACCGCACCATGTTGGATGTAGCTAGTTCAGCCCTACCCACCAATGGGCAAGTGGACTTAGCTGGTTTGGCTGGCAGGGCAGGTCCCCTTTCCCACTCCACCCTCCATGTTGCATGTGTGTCCTTCTTGAGCCTGCTCTTTTGTTAACTCTCGGGAAATCAATCATACTCTGTCAGGACTAGAGAGAGAAGCCTGCTCTACTGGCTAGTATCCACGAGATGAGAACTTCGGTGCAGCTGAAGCATGCAAAAGTGTTAGTTGCTCAGTCATGTCTGATACACTTTGCGACGCTATGGACCATGAGGCTCCTCTGTCCATGGAATTCTCCAGGCAAGAATACTGGAGTGGGTAGCCGTCCCCTTCTCCAGGGGATCTCCCCAACCCAGGGATTCAACCCGGGTCTCCTGCATTGCAGGCGGATTCTTTACCATCTGAGCCACCAGAGAAGCCCGCAGCTGAAGTATAGACTATGCTTAAAGGCAGCCAGAAGTAAAGGAGAGAAAGGACTGATGGAAATGTGAGTTGAAAGATCCTTCCATCCAGGTCACAGGGGCAGGAAGAGGACCTTGCTTAGCCCTGGGTTCTGTTTTTATCTTATGGTCCAGCTCCAAGGAGGAAGCCACGCACCCTGTGTGACTGGGGGGACTTGAAGGAAGCACGAGGATTGCTATGCTCATCCTGCAGTAGTGGCGACTTGTAGGAACAGAACTGGCTGGCTCCCTGATCTTGGACTTCCCAGCCTCCAGACCAGGGAGAAATAGACATTTATTGTTTAATCCATCCAGTCAATACTACTTTCTTATGGCAGCCCAAATTGACCAAGGCAATAGGAAATCCAGAAAGAGGGACAAGTTTGCAGAAACCTTAAATGCTGTTTCAACTCTACTGCACTTCAGTGGCAGAGAGGACCAGAGGCAGGTAGATATGCTGGTCTCAAGTTCAACTGTGAATCACTGTAGATGAAGCAGCAACTGAGTAACAGAGCATTGGGAAGACAGATCCTCTGTTAATGGGCTTCCCTGGGGGCTCAGATGGTAAAGAATCTGCCTGCAATGCAGGAGGCCAGGGGTTGGATCCCTGGGTTGGAAGGATCCCCTGGAGAAGGGCACGGCAACCCACTCCAGTATTCTTGCCTGGAGAATCCCATGGACAGAGGAGCCTGGCTATAGTCCGTAGTTTTGCACAGAATTGGACACAACTGAGTGACTAAAACTTTAATTCAGTGCAACAAATACTATACCAGGCCCTGGTAAAGCACTGTAGGACATGCAAAGAAGAATCACATATAGCCGAATGTTTTAAGGAGCCTGTGTTTTAAGGAGCTCAGTTGTGTCTGACTCTTTGCTATCCCATGGACTGTAGTTCCTCTGTCCATGGAATTCTTCTAGGCCAGAATCGTGGAGCAAGTTTGCATTTCCTACTTCAGAGGATCTTCCTGACCCAGGGATCCAACCAGCGTCTCTTGTGTCTTCCGGACTGGCAGGCAGATTCTCTACCTCTGAGCCACCAAGGAAGCCCTTTAAGGAGCCTACTTTGTTTAAATTATGGCCTCAAGCTCAGGTTTAACATGTGCAAAAGTATTTAGATTTATTGCTGAAGTAAGGTGTAAAATTATGTCTACAAATTTAGATCTCTTTTTCTGGCTTTCTCTGAGGTTTTCCATGTAAGTTAGTTCCCCCCCTCCCCCTCCAGGCCTTTTCTTTCTTTTTTTCTTCAGATTTCTTATGAGATTAAGCCAAATTCTAGGAGATGATAAACATGAGAATTGATTTACTTGCTCTTTATTTTCGATCATTCTTTATGCTTAAACATGACATGACTAACTCACAGCAGTCCAAACAATGAAGGGTACATCTTCATGGAAATCGCCAATCTTAGGAATTAACGTGGAGAGAGAATGGAGGAAGGTTAAAACAATTTACTTATTTTTTAGAGTTAAACTTCTTTTTCAAACCTATCTTTCTGTATGTTGGTTAACTATTTTTAGATAAACACACACATACACACACAGTTACAGTCTGTCCGTTGACTGCTAAAGTTTATGAAATGGACAGTAGATATTTTAAAAAATGCTTAAAATATTTAAGAAAATATTTAAGGAACATTCTAAAATACATGAATTTGCATGAAGAACTGTAGGACTGCAGTACCTTCTTTTGGAAATTAAACATTGGAATAAAAGATGTAGTTTTAGAATGTGAATTTAATATGCATGCTAAAAGTGCTAATACGCACTTTTTATCATCATGAATTGAGAAACAGTCATTTAAAGCAAATAATGGTATCCTGTTTCAACAGGAATTTGCATATTTTGCCAATACCTTGGTAATATTTTAGGAAATCTCTTTCTAAAGTATGAGATTTCCTATTGGAAAAACATTCAGATTCAGTGAATTCATATGGAAAATTTGTCTTCGGTCTCTTTATTTAAATATTTTAAGTTCCTTATTTAGCCAGTGGAATACAGGTAACATATTTTGTTCTTCTTCCCGAGAAACTGATGTGTTTACTCGTTTAAGGACTCAAAGGGGCTTTTCAAATTAACTTCAGTTTTTATGGCCCCTTTTTCATATCCCTTGTGTGAATTTATTGTGGAGACTTATGAATGACGGAGTCAATTTCAGCAGCTGACTACCGAATTGCTTTGCTTCGGTGAGTATAAAAAAACTTTGGCAATGTGTTCAGACCCAAGTTTAGCGCCTAAGCAAAATTTTTTATAATAGCCAGGATATAAATCATCATGAAGGAGGCACTTGAACACAGAAACACACTTTTAAAAAATTCATCAAAAATTTGAAAAGCACTTTTAATTAAGTTTCTACGACTGCAGTTCATCTCTCTGGAACAAATGAGTTCCCTTTTGTAAGAGTTTTATCTTTTCAAGTATCTATTGTATCATTGCTCAAGGTAGAACTCGAAGTAAAATTACAATTTTAAAACCTTTTGGGCAATGGTTCTAATTAATATAATTAATATTTTAGCAAAATGTCATGGGTTGTAATTGAAAGAAACCATCTGGGTCTGAAGAGTACCTACTGAGGGCAACCCTATTAAGATTAATTCTGAGGTGAGTAAATTAATTTCCTGGACTTGCAAAGCAGCAAGGGGAAGCTTTTCCCTCTTCAGAAACCTGGAGGGGTTGGTCCTTGGCCCAGTAGAGACCCAAGGGCTATCTGGGCTGATTAACATATATATAATTAAAGTGCATCAGCTAGAAAGACAGAGCCAGTTTTATTTGGTTCTGCACTACTGTGAAATAATTTCTGTCAACATTATTGTGTGTGTGTGTGTGTGTGTGAAAGAGAGAGAGAGAGAGAGGGTTCTAGTTTCCCTGAGGATCATTCTGTTGGCTTTTTGGAATTCTTGCTCCCTCTCCTAGCAGATACCAAAGAGTAAACAAGATTTCTCTAGCATTCAAACTAGATTTCCTTTTTGTTCATATCACCATTTTCAAGCCACATTTTTCATCACCTGGTAAGGAACACTGTAAATAATTGAGGTGATCCATCAAAAGACCCATTCTTGATCATGAAAAATTGCATAACTCAGTAGAAGTCAATTAAAAACCACAAACTTCAGAACCCTTTGCTCAGTGAAGATTTATTATTATAGAAGGCATTTAATACAACAGATTATGGGGTGAAAATTTTTAAAAGTTCTAAAAATTCAGTTAAAGCTTGACAATAGACTTAAGATTTATACAATGTCAAAGTATATTAGTTCTTTGAAATGAAAGTTTTTTCTCCTTCAACATGAAATGTCTTGAGATGTTCAGGATTTTAAAACCACAATGAGAAACATCTCACCATGGGATGTTTTTTTTCCCTTTGTAGGTGTAAACGATTCTTACTCTTTGGTTGTGCCTATACATTAAAGGCAGACAAACTAAATGAGAGAAGTCAGTATTTTTCTGTGAAACCAATTATCTGAATCATTACAACTACATAGATAAATGACAAATGTTTTTATTTGGTTACTTGGTTAGGACACAGCCAACATTTAATAAAATGTATTATACAACTGCATATAAATTTAGTGAACAGTGACTTAGCTTCTTTAGAGACATTCAGTGCTGTGTGAGTGGCTGAGGGGAAAATGTCAAGTCTCTCAAATGTAACATCCATAATACTTTTTTCCCTTTTAGTGGTTCTTCATGCCCCAAATATGAAATTAATTAAGGAGCAAGACTTATCTTCAAAAATCAAAAATATTCATTTTGAGATGTACAATCTCCCAGCATAAGTTTAAGCTCTGCTTAAAAACTTAAGGATATGGTAGTTAGGCCTGACAAATGCCTAACTCCAACCAACAGAGCACATGTGACTTGCTTCCTACTGAAATTAAGCTGCCAAATAAAAAGGAGGGATTGTCCCCTTTCTTAATAACAAAGAATGCAATCGTTAGAATTCTTCAGACTTGGAATTCCAGCAGTGTTCTTGTGTTTTCCTCGATGTGTGACAAGAATGAATAACATCAAAAATAAAAATAAACCTCATCTAAACAAGTGGTCCTTTGACTTTTTAAGTTTCAACATCAAATACATCAAATTCTAAAAATACCTAAGACCAGTGAAATGTCAAAGCTGAGGGGATAACAAGAAGGAGACAGGGGACAGATTTTTTAAAATCTTACATTTTTTAGAATCTATCAGCATTAACTTTGTTCATTTCTGTTGAGATATTGCCATTTCAACTGACTACTAGAGGCCATATTTCATATTCATATAAATATTTGACTTTGACCTCATAAAAAGTCCCTTGGGTTTGTAATACTTTTATTCTTGTATAAGCTGAAACAAATCCTTTCCTTTTAAAAATCAAACAGACCACGTTACACACACAGTTGACTAACTATTTACAAAGCACCCAATTAAATCCTACTTAATTCTCACTCTAAAAATTCCATCTAACTGGTGTGTAGAGCACTGATCACATTAAATGCATAATGTTCACAAGCCCTGACAGTCCTATCTAACCCAGAATATACTACCTTCCTTCAAGAGAAAAGTCTTAAAAATAAGTGTTAAGGTTTTGAAGAAATGAGACCAGAAATCACGGTACAAGACAGATAAATCTACTTTAATAGTCACATGTAAAAGTTACACATCACAAGAGATTGGACAGTAGTTTAGCGGTTAACTAACATAGCTATAGTGAAAATCATTTTTATAAAAAAATAATCTAGATGCGGTCATCAGAATTTTTGGTCTACTTAAGTTAATGTTTGAAGATCGACTTTTATCCCTGCTTGAAGGATTTGCCATTATGCCTTAAATTTTTTTTTTCTCCCACTGTTGCCTATTAATATTCTTTGGAGGAAGGAAAGCAGAAAGTGTTCATTGCCAAGAGTTTGTCCTTTGGTAGCAAGCAGAGAACATTTTTCATTTCTATGATTTAAATAATCTGTACAGACATGAAACTCAGTGACATTAAGCTTTAGTGTAAAATGAAGAATGATAAGCATTTTTCCACTTTGATAAAACAATCGATTTCATAAACTCATCCGGATCCAAGCATTTCCCCATCCCGTAAGCAAAATCATTCCGAATCCATCTTGACCTCGGTTAAAAAAGGAAAAACAAACACTTACTCTTTATATATTACACTATCAAACCCTGTACTTAAAAACTGATAAAGCGCATTTTTCACATGTAGGCTTCAAATACAAAGATTTCGATCTAGGTTAAAGAAAACACATTTGAATGGACTCAGAACAAGTTTATTTTGTGATTAAACATCTCATGCAGTCATGCAGGATCACTAGCTATAACTGTTACTTCCGAGTCTACCCGCCACCCGGCAAAACAAAAACAAATTAAGAGCCAGACCAAACAGAAAAGACATTCAAGATTATCAAGAGCTCTTCAACTGAGCTGAAAAATAATTTTCCAAAAGAAATATTCCCACAGATTAAAAAAAAACACACACATAATATTTACAAAAAATATTTAATTAAAAATATCTTATAATTACAGTAGTCTATTAAAGCATATACTTTCTCACACTTATAGAGCATCTCTATATATACATGGTATGAAATGTCACTCAGTTATCTATACAATATGTAACATTCTTGCAGGGAACACAAAGTTCCCTGCCTCCGTATAAACATCTATTTTAAACAATAGATGTCAAAAAAAAGAAAAATATCTACAATGCTCTGGTATATTAGTAAAGCTTCAAAACAAAAATTGAGCTCCTTGGTCACAAAGTCGGTTTCTAACAGTCGGATTTACTCTTGATTCTTCTATTTATCAGTCCTGTCACACTTAAGCTTAAAAGTTTAACTGCACCTCCAAAAAACACAAAAAATGTACAATTCACAGCGGTTATAAATGGGACAAAAGAGAATACGTGTGTAGAATGTTTATGAACGTGCAAAAAAAATTTAACAAAGATGAAAAGTTTTATTTTTCTTCCCTCTCTCTTGGAATGACGAATGAAACGTTTCTAAGATTTGCTGATCTTTTTGTTGCATTTTTCCTTCCTCCGGTTGGCTTTTTCTCTAACTTCTGCTCTCTCCCCCTCCCTCTCTAGGGCTCCTGGCTCGGGCTCAGGCGGCCGCACACCTGTGGAAGAGGAATGAATAGAGGGGGTGTGTGAACCTTCCCGCTGCAGACTAACTGGCGCCACCGACCAAACTCAAGACATGCTTGATCAACAACCCAAAACAAACCACCGGGTCAGACTACACCCGCAGTCCGCCGCCCGGCCCGGCGCCATGCAGGCAGTCGCGAGCCCCCGGGCAGCCCGCGCAGGGCACCCACTCCGGGGACCCTGCCTGTGTCCTCTTTCGTGGGTGTCAGACTGCACGGGGCGGAGGGGGTGGGCGACATCGGGCCCCACGCCCACGAGGGTACCCTCACTTCGGCGGGGAGACCGGCCGATCACTGGGGGCGGCGGGGATACGAGGTGATCCGTCCCCCAGTTCTCGAAGCTAAGTACGGGTTCACTTACTAAACGGGTGGCAGAGAGAGAGAGAGGTGAATCTTCCTTGGGAATCTGCCCTCAGAAATGCTGGGGCGGGGGGTGGGGTAGGGTGGGGGGATGGCAAAGAACACCACTGTGCCTGACACCGGAAGGCCCCGGGGACGGGATGTCTCTGGTGACCGGCCACCCGAGAAGGGAAACGCGCGCTCACCTGCGACGCGCGGCTCAGCGGCAGAGAATGCTGTCGCCCTGCTTGTTCACCGCGCCGGCCTGGAACAGCAACCGACACCGAGGGAAAGGTTAGCGGGCGCCCCCACCGCGCTCCTCCCGGTCTTCCTCATCGGTTCCCGGAAGCCAGGCTGGCCCGCCGACGCATGCCCCCACCCCAACCTGCAGCCCCAGGGGGAGACGCCCCTTCCCCAGGGGGCACCGAGTGGACTTGACAGCCCAGGAGGCGCCCAGCCCCTGGTCCCCGCCCCGCGCGCCCACCCGGCCGGCCCCCAAGCTTGCTGCACCCAGCCCCCGGGAGGAGCGGCAGGACGAACTGTCACTCTCCGCCGCCCCTGCCCCGGGGAAAGGGAGCGCCCGCGTGCCTCCACCCGGCCGTCGCCCTCCCCGCGGACCCCCGCGGCATCCGCCCCGGGGCCTCTCACCGGGTCGGTGTTGAGCGCGGTGAGCGGGGTCCGCGGCGGCGCGGCCGGGCAGGTCCCGGCCGGGAGGTGCGGCGGCGCGGGCGGCGGCGGCTGCCTCAGCAGAGCCGGGTGCGTCTCCAGCGCCAGCTGCAGATCCAGGATGTAGTCGATAACGTGCTGCAGGAGCTCTACTTTGCTGACTTTCTTGTTGGGCGGGATGGTGGGCACCAGCCTCCGCAGGCGGCTGTAGCAGTCGTTCATATCGCACTGCAGGCACAGCGCCGGCTCGTCGGCCGCCGCCTCAGCCGCCTTGCAGCGCGCGGCCGCCGCCGCCGCCGCCGCGGCCGCCGAACCGCCCAGGCTGTGGCCGTGCTCGGCCAGGCAGCGCAGCGCCAGCTCGCCGCCGCCGCCGCCGCCGCAGCCCGACGGCGCCTTGCGGCCCGAGGGGCGCACCGGGCTCACCGCCTTCATCGCGCGCGCCCTGCGCCCTGCGCGAGCGGACCCGCTTGGGCGAGCGAGCGAGGCAGGCAAGCTCCGGCCCCCTCCCCTCGTTGGCGGCCGGCTCCGCTCCCCTCTCCTTCGCGCCCCGCGCTCCTGCTCTGCGCTCGGGGCACCGGAAAGCTCCAGGCGATCGCGCGCCCCACAACTGACCGGAGAATCGCTCTGGGCGACAGCGGGCGACACTCGGCCGGGACCAAAAGGCAAGGAAAAAAAAAAAAAATCAAAGGCACCGGAAAGAAAGCAGCCCACCGGGCGCCCGAGTCACTCCCTTCGGACCTCCGACTACAGCCAGCCCGCCGCCGCGGCCGCGCTCCCCCAGGCCCGAGGTGTCCCCAGTTCCTATCTTAGACTCACAACCGCACCTCCTCTCCGCTCCGGCCCGATCCGCCGCGCAGCTGTATTTATAAGCCGCGCGCTCCGGGGGCGGGGCCAGCGCGCCGGCCGGGTCGCCGCGCGAGCGAAAGCGGAGTCCGGGCTGGGCTCTGGGGGGCGGGTGCGCGGAGGGAGGCGGCGAGGGCGGGGGCTCCCGGCGATGCCGGGGGGCGGGAGCCGGGCAACCCGAGTGGAGGGGTGGGCGGGGGGTCGGGAGTGCCCAGCCAATCAGGCGGACGGTGCCACCTCAGGGAATGACGCTCGGGCCAATGGGAAGGGCACTCCATTCCGTCAACGCCGTGGGTGGGGGCTTTGAGAACCGAGAGCTGGGTGGGAGTCGGGCCAGGCTGGTGTGTGCCCTAGGGAGGCGAAAAGAGAGGGAGAAGTTAATTGCGAAGAGCTGCGGGAATGTGCGGCTGGAATTCACTCTCCCCCCCGGCTTAGGCGGTGGAGGGAGCGCCCGGGCCCTGCTCGAGGCTCTCCTGCCACTGCTAACAGCCTGGCGCCAGAGGACCGTCCACCACCCATCCCTCCATCCCTGGATTTCAGCGCCTTAAGAAGGACGCTGTTCTAGAAGGCACGTTCGTTCTCCTGTTTCCCCACTCCCGTTTCTTTCTTCAGCTTTTCCCAACTGCTGAAACCATAATGATGGAATGGAATGCGTTGCCTTTCCGTGCCTGTTTTTAAAACGTTAAAGCTTGAGGGGTGAGGGGTGGCGGGTGGGGAGGGGGAAATGGAAAAGAAGGCCGAATGCACATTTTTGGTGAAGGGACGTATAAATAAAACCGAGACGTCGTAGGGTTTTTCTTTTACCCATCTAGATGCAAAAGTGGGCTCAAGAAATGCAATTGCCTTGAACATTAAATTAGAGCACGTAAATATTAAAAATGCATGGGCACGGAGTATTTAAAATTCCACCATGACATATAATATTAATCCGTTTTATGTAAAATTCATACCTGTAACATAATGTAGGCCATTAATGCACTGCTTCACGTATGAGTCATCGTACCCCGCTTCAAATAAGATACTGAGAATGTCCAGTCTCCTCCTTTTGCAACGAAGTATTGAAATTCACACTTCCAGTCCCGGTAGTCCTGCTTGGGCCCCATCCTGCAGAAAAGTCTGCTAATTAAAGACGTTCCTGTGTTAAAGATTTCTAATGGGAAAGCTGTCCTTCAGCGGCTCAAAACAAAACTGCACAGTGAACTTTGATAGGGCCTTGTGTGTACTCTGCAAGAAAAACTTGAGCCCTTCAGATAAGAAATGAGCGTGAAAACCCTGTCAATGGGGACATGAATTCTGTGCGCTTTTAGCCTGCAAACCTCCCACCTTTAGACAAGCTAGATGAATTAGCTCTAGAATTTTCTTAATTTATATACCTTATATAAATAAGCGCCTTCATTTTTATAGATAATTGAAAGAAAGGGACATGGACTTCATTTCTTCCTGTCTACCCTCTGTAAGGAAACCCTCCCTTCCTTCCCAGAACTGAAATACCTGAATTGGGCGGGAATTTTGTTTAGCCACGTGCGTACTTTATGACTACGGCATTGCTGTTTCTCCAGAGTACATTCCTTTTTCCTGATGAAGTGAGGAGTGACTGTTTAATGCTGGTTTCACAGGGAGAGGCAACAGCCCTTCTTGCCCCTAAATCCTTATATATTAAGATCTCTGATGTTTGTTTGGAAGTGAGTGACATTCTTATTGATTCTTAATGTGCACACCTAGATGGTCAGCATGCAGTTATCCAGAAAAGCAGAATTAGAAAACCCAAAAGATTTGCTTCTAAATACAGGCATAGTTTTATAAATGCTTGAAAGTGTTAGCCACTCAATGGTGTCTGACTGTTTATGACCCCAGGGACTGTAGCCCTCCAGACTCCTGTCCATGGGATTTCCCAGGCAAGAATACTAGAGTGGGTTGCCATGCTCTCCTCCAGGGGATCTTCCCAACCTGGGGATTGAACCCGGGGTCTCTTGCATTGCAGGCAGATTCTTTACCATCCGAGCCATCAGGAAAGTAAAACTGATTAAATTGATATAAATAAACACAGAGTGAATATTGCCATTTTAGATAGAAAGCTGGGCAAGGGAACCCTTCTGGGTGTAAGTGATTCCCTTGGAGCCAATCACATCAGCAGATAATAGTAATAAAAGGATCTACGTACAGATGTTTTGTTCCACTGATTTTTTTCTCTCTTTCCGAGAGTTTAAAAACTGCTCCTGAATTAAGAACCTATGATTTTTCTGTTTGACAAAATTTGTGTGCTGATATGCCCAGGGTACCCTCACACGTCACAACTTTTCATAGCCTAGGTTGATTAGAATAAAATTTAAGTTTCAAATAGGTAACACTAAGGGACAATCATATCCATCTTTTTGAACCTAGTGAAATCTCCTGAAAGCCATGCCCTGGGTGTGGCAGGTGCCAAATACCGAAGTTTTAGGTTTTGTTGGGGTTGGTCTGTGTGTGACTGTCCTAAGTCAGAGAGGCTGAGTGACTGTTGGACTCTTAACGGGTAAGTTAAAGGAATGTACTCTGGCCACAGGATCGAGAACTCTCAGGAAAAATGTTATCTCCAGCTCTTACCACAGAGGGGGCAGAAATAGTCATTGTATATTCTTCTTTGTGAAGGTGGAAAGGCAGCAAGACAGTTTAAAAAAAAAAAAAATCACAGTTCTACCTAAAACATTATACTGTGGAAAGGAGGGAGATATGTATCCTGAGCCTTTTGACCCAGGAAACCACAGAGTACTAGGATTCACGCAGTGTCTGTTTTCGATTTTTATACACAATCACTTACGTGACGTCAAAGCTAAAGTCTCAAAAGACTCCAGACACCGCTAGTTCAAAACAGAGTTTACTCAGCAATTGCCAGCTTCTGTAGCAACCTCACGAGCTATATTATTTCTGCCGGAAGTTCAGTTTCCCATGACTCTTCCCTTTCACTTCAAACTGCTGCCCTCGCGCTTGTAAAAAGTAAGGCAGACAAGCCAAAAGCCCTTTGCTGTGAAAATGCTGGAGACTCCCAAAACATACTTCAATGGGAACCAGGGGTGAAATATTCAGAGGAGAGTTGCTGGGGAGTCCTGTTGACCAGAATGATGTGTACACCCCTTCCTCCAGACAAAGGGGTCTGCACCCATTTCTGGGGTTGCTGTCTAGATGCTAATCAGACCCTCGCTGTACTGCAACACCCAGGCTCTCAGAACTCACAATTGCCCTGTGTTTACATGAAGCATGGGTATCCAAGCATATTGTGCTATTCAGCCCCAATGCCTTTTTAGGACTTAATACTTCTTTCTCCGTGGCCTGCAGTGAAGCAGTGGGTGGGCTCAGGCGCATAGATAAACATGAGTGTTCCCATGCTTTGGTCCTTCTCTGGATGTAAGTGGTCACTGAATGAGGCCCATGCGTTCTTTCTGGGCATAGGAAACCATGCTGTACTTTGCTGCAGGAATGTCCCTTGCTGCAAAAGAGAAAATCGGGCAAAGAGGCAGTTCAAATCAAGGCTGCTTTATCTGGCACTAAGCTTTATAAACTTACTTGTGCTACCCTTGGACTGCTGATACCAGTCCCGGAAACACTGATAACCGCTGGGTTTACCTGGCCTTGAAAAAGGCTTACAGGAAGAGGACTTTGTATACTGAACATAGTTGGGCAGTCGTGGCCATCAACAATGCCCACTTCGGGAATTTTTCAAGGTAGTCTGTTGAAATAAGTTGTAGGTGATTTTTTAAAAAATCTCTCCTCAGATAAATTAAGGACAGAAAATGAGAAGACAGAAATGTCATTTGTTTTTACTGTAGAAGACATCAAGAACGTGGCCTCAAAATCAGACAGCCTGGACTCCAGTACTTTGGCTCCTTGATTTACTGTCTTATATCGTTAAGCCAGATTCTTAAATTCTTATATCTTTTTTTATATGAGATGAAGCTAAAACTGTATCTACTTTATAAGGTATTTATTATATATATATGTGAATTTATATAAAGTTTTTAGAACATTGGCACATGATGTGTACAATGTTCAAATTTATTATTTTTGATAAATAGTTCCTCCTAGTTTGTGGCTTATCTTTTTGTTCACTTAATCTTTTGAGAACAGAAGTTTTTAATATTGATGATGTTCAGTTTATCAATTTCTTCTTTTAGGGATCGTCCTTTTGGTATTGTGCCTATTTAAGGAATCTTTGCATAAGCCAAGGTAACATAGGTTTTCTCCTATGTTTTCTTCTAGAAGCTTGATAATTTTTAGGTAGGGTTGGTTTCACAGGCCTGCAACCTGTTCAGTAACACAGGGTCCCGCATTTAGAAGGGCCCCATGCTTGGGCTAATGCTTCTGCCATTGCTGTTTTGAATTTCTCAGTAATTTCTGAACGGGGGCCATGTCTTTTCATTTTGCTTTGGGCCCACTCAGGGCTGGTTTTATGTTTTATCTGTGATCTGTTTTCAGGTTCTTTTTGTATGTTGCTTAAGATATGGATTGAACTTAATATTTTTGCCTCTGCATATCCAGTTGTTCTAGCACTCTTCATTGAAACGGCTATCCTCTTTCCATTGGATTGGCTTTGCACCTTTGTCAAAAGTTGGTTGCATGTATGATGGGTCTATTTCTGGCCTCTGAATCCTGATCTACTGGTCTATTTGTCTGTTTTTACACTGTGACCACACTGTCTTGATTATACAGCTTTATAAGTCTTGAAATCGGGTCGTGCTGATCGGCTGATCCTTCAGCTTTGCTCCTCTTTTTAAGAGTTCTTTGGCTATTCTGGAGTTGTTGCATTTCCATATGAAAGTTAAGAATCTGTGAATTTTTTCAAGAGAGGACTTGTATCCAAAATATATAAAGAATGTGTACCCAGATTATATAAAGAACTCTCAAAACTCATGAATAAGAAAACAAACAACCCAGTTAAAAAATTGACACAAGGCTCCATAAGACTAGTGAGTGCGTGAAGTCGTTCAGTCGTGTCTGACTCTTTGTGACCCCAAGGACTGTAGGATATCAGGCTCCTCTGTCCCTGGGATTTTCCAGGCAAGGGTACCCACTAAGTAAAATACACAAATGATGAATGAGCACCCGAGAAGATGCTCAAAGTCACTGATCATCTGGGCTGTGCTTCGAAACTATAAGGAGATACTGCTACACACTTGTCATAACTGCTAAAATTAATAAGATTGAACATGCTGAATATGGGTGAGGTTGTGGAACAACTGTAACTCTCTGTACTGCTGATGGGAATGTAGAAGGAGAAAAATCACTTTGGAAAACAATTTTGTAAGTTCTTACAAAGTAAAATGTACACATGCCATTTGACCCAGCCATTCCCGTTAGGCACCTATCCAAGATAGATAAAATCGTATATCCAAGGGCCATGAAGGGGCATGAGAGTGATGGATATGTTAATTATCTTAATGGTGGTAATAGTTTCACAGATGTATATTGAAACATTAAGTTGTACAACATATCTGTATCTATTGAATGCCAGTTATATCTCCATAGAGCTGTTTAAAAGTATTAATTTAAAAAATTTACTTTCAAATCTCCGAAGAGTTCCTTCTATGAATCCACCAGGGTTTGTTTTCTAACTTCTACAGGTGGGCATTTTATGGTCTCTCTCTCTCTCTGTCTTTCCTTTAAACTCTGTATCAAATTGCTCTCAGGCAGGGATCATAGCATTAACGGAATGCTGGTGAGACACTGTCCAAAGCAGTCATGAGACATATATTGCTTTAATGTATCAGCTGTCATAGTAATGCATTAACATATTCAGTCACTTACTGGAAGTGGACTCTGCTAAAACCACATCCACTCCTTGCTGGTTCATGACCTGTTCTGTTGTGACGTGGGTTTTTGAGGCTCTGAGGAGGAGACTCAGCCTGACTATTTGAAATACTTTTTTCTTTTGCAAAAACTAAAGCTATGTTCTGGTTTCTCATCTCTGTTTCACCTCAGTTGTGACCTCTTCGGTCTCAATGATCCCAGATTAGCCGCTGCCTTGGGGCAAATGCACACTGGGTGGAGAAGATAAGATGCTTCATAACTCTGTTTTCAGGATGGCCTAGCATTTTTTCCTCTTCATTGTTTCCTTCACAAGAAAATACACAATGTAACAGGATTAGATGCATTCACTTCCAGAGCAGGGAGCACGAATTCCCAGCAGGTACCCTGTATTTGCTCTTAAAATCCTATGGCTCAATCAGTAGCCTCAGCTTCTCCACTGGCCAAGAGGAGGGACTTAGAGGGATGGAGTAAGGATTTGCTGCTTTGAAAGTCCCAGGAGAAAAGCAGTAAGTAAACAATAGGGGGCAGTACACTTGTGCATAATAGACACCAATGTCCATCCGTGTCTGTGCCATTATTGAAATGAGCTTGTAATAGATAAAATGATTAGGAAGAGGCCAGAGAGACCAGATTCTCGCTTTAGCTCATCATTATCCTTTATAGAGAAATATAAAACAGAATTTATTTATTTGTTTATTTACTATTTAAAAAACTTGTCCCAATAAATATTGATATATATCCCTCTGCCACATTCTTTCTTGGAGCAGGTAATAATGCGAGACTTTGCTAATAGTCTGTTCTATTCATGGCATAAGTTATGGCTAGACCTCACTGGTGGAGGGATTTTAGTATTTCCCTTTCTTTTATTATTTTAAAATATTTATTTTTATTTATTTATTTGACTGTGCTGGGTCTTCGCTGCATCATGCAGGATCTTTAGTTGTGGTATGCCAACTCTTAGTTGTAGCATGTGGGATCTGGTTTCCTGACCAGAGATCGAACCTGGGGCTTCCTGCATTGTAAGTATTGAGTCTTAGATAATGGACCACCAGGGAAGCCCCCTCTCTTTCTTTTAAAGTGAACACAAAATAATCCCAGAATACTACAGAAAAAGCTCAATTAAATGTATTTTAACTACTTAGAGGAGAGACACCAAGTAAACAGTAGTTGGCTTCACATCTTGGAACTAACTGAATGTTGAGTAGGAATTCAAAACAGCAAATCTGCCTTTGCTGAGAAAAATAGCTTTCCCATCTTTTTATATCTAGGTCATGGTTCCTAAGAACAGATACAATGTTCAAGAAACAGTTGCATTATTTTGCCCCTGAGGAGGAATTTTGGAGACATTTTTGTAGAACTCACACAGCTGTCATTGGTTGTTGGATGGTTCATGATGTCAGTGAGCTGTGTACCTGCCGTGGAAAATAAGTGTGTGGAAGGGAGAAAAACAGTGTGAAAGCTCACTTGTATGTAGAATAATTAAACTAGCACACTTTTCTACTAGCAAAACATATACAACAAAGCACTAAAGGAATTAAAGATGCAGAATTAAAGGAAAAGAGACTGAGTTAACTTTGAACTTTATCAACATTAGTAATTGTATATAAAAATAGTTCAGTTTGAAAAAACCACCCCTTGGGGAGGGAATACAGGTAAACAATTTTCTCTTAAATAGAATTAAATGATATAATCTTTCATAAAATATTTTTTCTTAAAAGATAACTGTTTGACCGGATAATTTAAAAATTTGTTAAAAGTCTTAGATAATTCTCTGGTGGCTCAGATGGTAAAGAATCTGCCTGCAATGCAGGAGACCTGGATTTGATCCCTTGATTGGGAAGATCTCCTGGAGAAGGGAACGGTGACCCACTCCAGTATTCTTGCCTGGAGAATTCTGTGGACAGTGAAGCCTGGATAGCTATAGCCCATGGGGCTACAAGAGTTGGACACGACTGAGCGAGACTAATACTTGTACTTGTGTGTGGTAGATAATACTTGGTCTAATGCAACCAGATCTACCATTTTAAAAACATCTTGTTCATTAGATCATCATCAAAGTATGATTCTCTTTGTTTACATTATGTTCTAAAAATGAATAAAACACATTATTGGGAAAAATAAGACAATCACTATGACAGTGTTGTAAAAAAAATGGTACATATATTGTCATTGCAGCTTCTAGGCATAAGATTGGAGTTATATGAGATCAAAGAAACTTACTGAAAATATTTTAACATGGGTCATCCACCCATTGGTTTGTCTTAATCAGGAATCTACAGCCTGTACTACATAAAATGATTTTTGCCCTCTGGCAGGTTCTTAAATGGGCAATGTTCAGCACCTTCCAATACTGTCCATCAGTAGCCTTCCCAGAGCTGCCAACTCCAATCTCTGGTGAACCGAGCTGAAAGAATGGTAGTGCTTTCTTTTTATCTATCTTCTAGAAGCTTCCTCATATACCAAAGGGATATATGCTTAAACCTCTATATTATAGATTAAATCAAACCCAACTCTTCAGCCTTACTTTTAAGATTCTCTGTTAACTAATCTTTCTCCAAAACTGTTTCAATTCAGTTCAATTCAATTCGAGTCAAACCTGCACACACATATCTTGTATAGCTATTATATGACAGCACTGTGTTCAAGAAAAATAAGCCCCTCCTGGAGCTTGCTGTTTACAAAATGGTTTAAACAAGTTAAAAAGTAATCAATGCAATACAAGTGCTTTCTGTGCAATAGTACAGGCATGGATGGGACACGGGGGAAGCAAAAACCAACACCTGAGTCCAAAAGGAAACATCAAAGAGGAAGAGTTATTCCAGCTGGGTCTTCTGGAAGATGACTTCATCAGTGGAAGATGACTTCATCAGTGGAAGACGACTTTTCAGGTAGTGGGAAGAGAAAGTGCAGAGGCTTGGAGGACTGAAGCTTTAAGGGTATCCCTCCTTCTCTCTGCTTCAGTCCAAACCCTCAACTTACATTTCCCTACAGTCACCTAGTACTTTTTTTCCTCATCTCATGATTTTCACCCCATCTAAACAATGTTTCACTCCTCTTTCTTCCAATCCAGACACACCAACTCTTTAAAAAACCATTGTAGGACTTAGATCAATGTGGTTTCTTCATCTGGGAAGCCATCTATCATGCATTCCCTCACTATAATTTTTTAGAGTAGCTTTATTCATTTTCCATTTTATAATAAATAAATGTATATACAAATTGGAAAGAAATTCTAAACTCAAAGATGAAAAGCAAAGGTCATGCACAAACCACTGTTAATATATTATTGTGTACATTTCCCATGAATAAAAATATTATTTCTTGAGCAAAGCCTTTAGTGTGCAATGCATACTTCCCAGAAAATCTAATTTTTCACTTCATATAATATTGGTATAGTTCCAGATCAATAATTACTTGGCTTTCTCATAATTTTTATGGTTGCCTAGTATTCTATTATACAGACATGCCATGATTTATTATAGATATTTTATTTTTTCCATTGTTTTGGTATGTCCTCTTATCAATAAGAGGGGCTTTCCCAGGTGGTGCAGTGGTAAAGACTCTGCTTGCCAATGTAGGAGACACAAGAGATGTGGTTCGGGTTTGATCCCAGGTTGGGAAGATCTTCTGGAGGAGGAAATGGCAACCCACTCCAGTATTCTTGCTTGGAGAATTCCATGGACATAGGAGCCTGGTGGGCTATGGTCCATGAGGTCGCAAAGAGTCAGACATGACTGTGAGACTAAGAATACACACATACATGCTTTATTATTTGTAGTTTTTTCTGTTTTCTTATCACATCATCAGTGTTACATGACAGTTTGTATTTGCTTTCATGCTACTATGTAATTCTCCTTAAGCTGTGTCAGGACTGTGTATTTTATTTATTTGTTTATTTATACCACACCACACAACTTGTGGGATCTTAGTTCCTGGGTAGGGATCGAACCCAGGGCCCTGGTAGCTAGAGCCTTGCATCCTCGCTCCAGGACTGCCAGGGAACTTCCAGAATTGTTTGTTTTGAATTTTCAACTGTCAGAAACATCTTATTGGCAAGGCCAGTTCTTCCTTATCTTTTGCTACTTATCATAGGCAGTAAAGAGAATTATCCATATACTAAGAATTCATCAGGCTGTTCAGGAGGGTTGACAGAATCTGCTAGGATGACACCCTAGTGAAGAGCGGGTCAGAGGTGACAGGCAGATTTTGCACAGACTTAAGAGTGTGGCTGACCTATTGAAGTGAGAACGGGGAAGGGCTAGGGCAGAGTAGTGGTGGAGCCACCAGCTCAGCTGATATCCCAGAAAGGTCCCTGTCTACTTAGCAAAAAGCCTTAGGTAGGCTGATAAAACTTTAAAGTATGCATTTGCTGGAAATTTCTCAAGGGAGGGATGTAGTAGAAAAGAGAGATCAGAGGGCTAGAAATACCTCTCATTTCTTCAACTCTTTATTTTCTTGATAAAGCGTCTCCTACAATCAGAATTTACATGCAGTTGCAAACAGATTTGACAATGAAGTCTATGTCCCTGATACACACCAATGAATCACTATATTCACCCACGTTGACCTAAACCTTTTTATTCCTCCATGTCTACACTACCAGCCTTCAGTAGTGACCACCATAATGTACTCCAATGGCAAAAGGTAAACCACCTGTTCTATTGATAAAAATTTAAATCAGGAATAAGTAAACAGAAAAGGCCTTTTTTTTTTTTTTTTCCCTGAAAAGGTTTATTGTGCACAGAGGGGAAGGGTTCAGTCCTTCTTGGCTGCCTCTCCCCTGATGATGGCCAGGACGTTGCTCAGCTCCTCTCTTCCTCTTGGTGTGGATATGTGTCCCTACCCTTTTTTTGATGAACTTGAGGGCCCACTCGTCCTTGGAGACCGTGAGCAGCTCCATGGCCTGCTGCTCATAAGGGGCGAAGCCACACACTGCTCGGATCATGTCCTTCAGGAACTTGGTGTGTGTTGGTGACGTACCCACGGCGGTGGCTGTGCCTCAACTTGCTCCTGTTCTTAGTCGCCTTGTGGCCCTGTGGAGGCCCACGGCCACGGGGGAGCGCAGAGCCTTGGCTGCTGCTGTTCAACTGAAAAGGCATTTTTAAAATAAAGTTCTTCTTGGACACTTAGGTGCTGATTCACTTTATTAAACAACCATAGAACTATGTCACTTAAGTGGGTACAAGGTTTCACTTAACTCCAGGAGTTTAGAAAGGGTGTTACCAATAAAACTTACCTATTTTGGCAAAATTCATCTTGGAATACAAATGTCCTTAGTATGAAAATGATTCTTCATTTTCTCAGTTGGAATATGATCAGTATACTACCTTGCTGATCATGAAGACAATGCTTCTGTAATTCAGGAGGTCTGAAGTCCATTATTTCATTTCTGAAGGGATAGGAAATAACAATAGGAGAGCACTCTTCCTTCACCCTGCCATAGCACATTTGTTGAGCCATCAGGCTCCTGGGGCATCTTTCTATATCTGTCCTGCTGAAATGAAAAAGAGTGGTTAGTGTTTTATCGAAATGGTGGTTCTAAGATCTTTATGTGCTTAGTCCCTCAGTCGTGTCTGACTCTTTGTAACCCCATGAACTGTAGCCTGCTAGACACTTCTGTCCCTGGGGCTTCTCCAGGCAGGAATACTGGAATGGATTGCCATGTCTTCCTCAAGATCTTTATGGCAGGTGTTATAAGGCACTTTCTCCTTCCTTCAGACTTGGAGTAACCTTAAAAAAACATTATCTGCCTTATGCCTTACAAAATTTAGAACTGTTTCAAAAACTGGGAAGACACAGTAGTCAGAGTTCTATCTCTGTTCTAGTTACTGTATTTCTAGAGGGTACCAGGTTTTAGGAGTGAGTAGACAGGGGCAGCCAGGGTGATAACCAACTTCAAAGACCATTTCTCAATAGTCCATCAACTTGCTAGTGGGATGGTCCATGGCAGAGGAGGGAAATTGGCCAAAGATCTCAAATGTTAGTTCTTGTTACCTTGTTATGAGTAAAAATCAGGTGTCTAGAACATTATGGCTTCTCCTCTTGGCTGGTTAATTTTTATAATTCTACCATGGTTGTAATACATGCCGAATAAAGGCTGTCTTGTAACCAGCAGAAGAATTTGGATTAGTAATTGGGAGGTCTCTGGGTACTAAAATAACAAATATCTCTGAACCAATATTTCAGAGATAACAGAGAAAATACAAGGGTTTGAGGTCAGGAATCCAGGTCTGACATCTAGGAAGGTAAATACAAGGAGGGAAAAAATGTGAGAGAAGGTACTTTGAACCATTGTTATTGTAATGACAATTCAGTTGCTGGAGCATGATATAAATATTTACTAGATAAAGACATAGGATTTCCTCTATATTCACCTATTTAAAGCAGAATATGAGGATCTGGGTGGGAGGTTGGACTGGAAATTATCTAGATCCTTTCCAAATGTAATTTCTATGATTTGATGGCATCCTTACATCACTCTGCACACTATTCCCACTTAATTTTCAATCTCCAATTAGCTTTCCAATTATAGTTTTAGTGAAATGCTTCACTGGTCTTCACTTCTAAATGCCTAATGCTACTTTACTAAAGAAAACAAAGAGATAAACAGACACCTTGGTGATAAAGGTACTTGGCCTATGCCAATAGTACTAATATATCATCTTGCAAGAGATTCCGCACTGATTTTAAAGCATCCTGTTTGCTTTGTGCATATGCGTTGAACATTACCATCTAGCTCAAGAATCTCATCTACAACTCAGAAGATATTTATAGTCATGTAGCGGTTGTGTTTTTGAAATACAAAGTATGGCTTTATGTTATCAATTTTGATTTCTGTAAGTCATCCAAGAAAACTAGTTTCATTACTCCATAGTCCTATCGCAAAGATGAATTCTGGCTATCTTCCACGTTGTTATTGACTTCTTTTCTAGGAAGTAGAGTTTATATAGTTCTAAAAAGGATTTACAGCATATACAATAGTGCATCATCAAATTCAATCTTCTAATGAAAGCAGGGAAATAGCCAGTTCCCTTCTAACTATGTAATTTGGAGCTTACAGTTTAGGGACACACGGGAGTTTAGGAAGGTACCTAAACCCCGACAAGGTTTGAATCATTGTATTATCATTCATCCATTATCTAGCAATTTGTACTTGGTCCTTCTATTTCCCCTAGAGATTTTAACCTTTATATAGTAGTAGTATAGTTATATATTTTAATTATGAGCTAAAGAATTATACTCTGCAAATATGGGTTACTTTAAGGCTGTGGTAAAATAAATCTCTTTTACCATCTTAAAAATCAACAGCAAAATGATGGCATTGATGAAATGGTAGGGATCAAAAGCAGACTAGCACATGTTGCCAAATGGTGGTGTGCATAACCCAATCATCTCCTGTGTACTTGCCTAAAATACAGATAACTGGGGACCACCCCTAGTTTTTCTGCTTCCCATAATTCAAAAGCAGTGATTCAAGGACCACATTTTGAAAAATACTAATGTCATCAACAGTAAATGTAATAATAAATCTAAAAAACAATGTACATGTGAGTTTTTATGAAGCCGAGGGGTTCATTTCCGTTCAGTTCAGTCACTCAGTCGTGTGCGACTCTTTGAGACCCCATGAATCACAGCACGCCAGGCCTCCCTGTCCATCACCAACTCCAAGAGTTCACTCAGACTCACGTCCATCGAGTCAGTGATGCCATCCAGCCATCTCATCCTCTGTCGTCCATTTCTTCTTCCCCCAATCCCTCCCAGCATCAGAGTCTTTTCCAATGAGTCAACTCTTCGCATGAGGTGGCCAAAGTACTGGAGTTTCAGCTTCAGCATCATTCCTTCCAAAGAAATCCCAGGGCTGATCTCTTTCAGAATGGACTGGTTGGATCTCCTTGCAGTCCAAGGGACCCTCAAGAATCTTCTCCAACACCACAGTTCAAAAGTATCAATTCTTTGGCACTCAGCCTTCTTCACAGTCCAACTCTCACATCCATACATGACCACAGGAAAAATCATAGCCTTGACTAGACAGACCTTAGTCGGCAAAGTAATGTCTCTGCTTTTGAATATGCTATCTAGGTTGGTCATAACTTTTCTTCCAAGGAGTAAGCGTCTTTTGATTTCATGGCTGCAGTCACCATCTGTAGTGATTTTGGAGCCCCCCAAAAAATAAAGTCTGACACTGTTTCCACTGTTTCCCCATCTATTTCCCATGAAGTGATGGGACCGGATGCCATGATCTTCGTTTTCTGAATGTTGAGCTTTAAGCCAACTTTTTCACTCTCCGCTTTCACTTTCATCAAGAGGCTTTTTAATTCCTCTTCACTTTCTGCTATGATAAAGGTAGACAATTCCAGACATAATTTTTTGAGAGTTATTTGTGTAGACATCCCAGGGGTTGACACACTATGAATGGGAATGAACTAGGGAGGGGATAAAATGGAGATGCATGTTGGTGGTGATGATATGACAGCATGTAAAACCTACCATTTATTGAACTGTGACTATATTTGGGCACTATGAAATGGTTTCACGTATAGATATGCATGTGCTAGGTCGCTTCACAGTCATGTCTGACTCTTGGCGACCTTATGGACAGGTAACCCCACAGGCTTCTTTGTCCACAGGATTCTCCAGGCAAGAATACTGGAGTGGGTTGCCATTTCCTTCTGCAGGGGATCTTCCCAACCCAGGGGTCGAACCCAAGTCTCTTGTCCCATGCGTTGGCAGGCAAGTTCTTTACCACTAGCGCCACATATAGATAAGTCATTTAATTTTCATGATCCTCAGAGGTGGCACCTCAAAATGAAGAACTGAGTGAAATTATTTAGCAGTTACAGTCCACAGAATAAATGTAGATTAAGAAAATCAAAAGAGTAAAACTTCAATCAGAGGCAGCTAGATTAATAATCCATGTCTATATATCAATAAGTAGGGGGTTTCCCAAGTGAAATTCTGGTAAAGAATTCTGGTAAAGTGAATTCTGGTAAAGAATTTGCCTGCCAATGCAGGAGAAAGAGATAACAGCTCGATCCCTGGCTTGGGAAGATCCCCTGGAGTGGGATATGGCAAACCACTCCAGTATTCTTGCTTGGAAAATTGCATGGACAAAGGAGCTTGGTAGGCTACACAGTCCATGGAGTTGCAAAGAGTCAGACATGACAGCGTGTATACACACAACCTATAAGTGAATATATGTACTCACTTTCAGAAGCGTATTCACTAATCATTCATATGCATGCTCTATTTTTAAGCTTAGACTTAAACCAGGGATGATTAAAGGAAGAAACTGTCAAAAAATAAATACAAAAAGAATCAGAGCAGGGTAAACTGGTTCTCCAAATATAGACTCTTAGGAGTGATAGGAGTGGCGGTTGCCCAGCCAAGTTTCACTTTGGAGGAGAACTCCCAATACAGTGTAACCACCGGGGCAGCTTTGGCAGGGCTGTTTATCATAGCCAGCAAAGGGGAGGGTGGAGCCCTTTTTCTGACAATGAAAACTCTTCACAGAGTTCGGTGAGAACAACATGAGCTCACTCCCTAAAGATCTCAAAATTCAACAGAATTATAAGTCATGAAAAATATATTCTTAGCTGTAGTACTTTGACTGAAGTTACATATAATGTATCTTTTCATGAAGCTGAACTACGTAACTTCTGTGATTACTGAATTATCTGAAGATAAATCAAAAGGTAGTTTCAGTTATGCAAGATGAATAAATGCTAGAGATTTATAGATAGAATACAGCATAGTGTTTATAGTTCATACTGTATTGTATACTCTAATAGCACACACAAGAATAACAGCAACATGAAGAAGAGGACGAAAGAAAGCAGGATAAAACTTTTAAAGGCTATGAATATGTTTATGGCATAGATTGTTGTAATGAGTTCATAGACATAGGCTCATCACCAAACTCATTAAGTTGTAGACATCAAATATTTACAGAAAAAAGATCAGCTGATTTGGGGATAAATATGATTTATAATCTGTAAGATATTCTGAAAAACTCATGGATTCCAGCCTTGGAGACATGATCAGACCTGCAGCCTAATCTGACCGCAGTCCTAACTGTACTACTGACTGCCTGAGATTCATGTAATATTTTCCCCTTCAGCTTCCCCATCTACCAGTGCAAGGAGAGGCTAGAACCGCTTAGTCTACAGGGTTCTGCCCAACTCCAATAGTCTATACTTTAGTTCATTTGTTTTCAAAAAGACTTTTGCAAGACCACATGATTTTCCTTCTTCAAGAATAATAGCAATGGCCTCAGCTATTTTAAGTAAGCATCCATAGGATATTGAGAGACATGACGGGGAGCCTAAGGCTGCTGTGTTGACACCATTCTACAGAATACGTGGACAGAGGTAGGCAGAAGGCTATCACAATGATCCAAGCTTTGATCGGCTGATTTAGCAAAAGTGGTGAGAAGTATTGGATATATTTTGGATTTACGGCCTGTGGGTTATCAGGGAAAAGACGAGTCAAACTTTTCTATAGTTTTTGGTCTTAAACAACTGAAAGGACAGAGTTGGCATTTACTGATAGAGAATCCTATGTGAGGGGCGGGGATAGGGGAATGACAGTTTAGTTCTGCCCGTATTAAACTGAAATGCCTACTAAAGATGCAGATTGGACCCAAACTGGATATCTGAATCTAGAGTTCAGGGGAGATGTTTGTGCTCGAGACATAAATTTGGGAGTGATCATCCCCACGTGAATGGCATTGTCTCCACAGGACTGGATAATGCAGTCTAGGGAGAGAGGGTAGCTAAAAAAGGGAGTCCAAGGATCAAGTTCTATATCACACCAAAGTTCAGAAGTTGGGAAGATGAGGAAGCAGAAAAGAATGTGAGAAGAGAGACCAGTGAAAATGGAAGGAAATAGTTTCAAAGAGCAGGGAGGGCCTTGTATATTGTGTTGTGTGTTAGTCGCTCAGTCCTGTTCTGTCTCTTTGGGATCCCATAGAATGTGTAGCCCGCCAGGCTCCTCTGTCCATGGAATTGTCCAGGCAAGAATACTGGAGTGGGTAGCCAGTCCCTTCTCGAAGGGATCTTCCAGACCCAGGGATTGAACCTGGGTCTCCTGCATTGCAGGCAGATTCTTTACTGTCTGAACCACCACAGAAGCGCTAGGGAGTGCCTTAGGTCAAATGCTCTTACAAATACAGGCAGTAAGAAACCTCATCTACCAGGGAAAAATCCAGTATCAGTGGGATCCACTTTATCTATCTCATCTTCCAGCTACTGCTTTGTACCTTGGGACAGCAAGCATAGGAAAGAAGGAAGACTTTTTAATTAGATGTATTCAAATAGGTGACAGATACAGATATTCAATACAGATAGGAAACTATCCATCCACCTAAAAAAATATTATCACCTGCTTCTAAATTCAGTCTGCTAGGGTGCCATGTAGTAATTGCTTCAAAGTAGAAATTTTATCTTTCTGTGTTTTCAGTGACCTGATGACGCAGTTGATGCCAGCTATCCAAATAGCCTACTTTCCAACTGGAAGAAAGCACTGTAAAAGGATTAAAAAAAAAAAAAAATCTCTAAGTAAGTATTTTTTTCCCTTCTTTTTTGTACTCATCATGTGAATGTATTGCTGGACTTCTCTTATAAATAGGACACATGAAATGAATGCATGAGGTCTAACATAATGTCTTGATTCAGTTCAGTTCAATCAGTCAGTTGTGTCCAACTCTTTGCAACCCCATGGACTACAGCATGCCAGGCTTCCCTGTCCATTACCAACTCCCGGAGCTTACTCAAACTCACGTTCATTGAGTCAGTGATGCCATCCAACCATTTCATCCTCTGTCGTCCCCTTCTCCTCCCGCCTTCAATCTTTCCCAGCATCAGGGTCTTCTCCAATGAGTCAGTTCTTCGCATCAGGCGGCCAAAGTATTGGAGCTTCAGCTTCAGGATTAGTCCTTCCAATCAGTCTTGTGATTAAGGGACACATTCTAGGCTCAGTTTCTCATAGCACTTTGCCCATAGCTCTCTGAGCAGTCCCTCCAGCTGGCACCTTTGACACTAAGATCTGTCACTTACAACACCTCTTATCTGCTCCTATCCTTTCAGCTCTGACTATTCCAGATCAGCTGTTTGCCAGGTGGTCTGTGAAGTCACCTATATTTTTTTCACTTCTTCAACTGTGGGCAGGAAGCAACTCTGACAGCTAACCAGAAACTCTGGGTATGAGTCTAATCTCACTTGTCCAGTTGCTTTGTAGGAATCAAAGAAAATTCTTCCTGCTTACATCATTCCCCCGGCCCCTCCGCTTTGTTATTGTTGTGTAATTGCTAAGTCGTGCCCGACTCTTTGTGACCCAATGGACAGCAGCCCACCAGGCTCCTGTGTCCATGGCATTTTCCTCACAAGAATACTGTAGCTGGTTGCCAGGGGATCTCCAGGGGATCTTCCCGATCCAGGTATTGAACCCATATCTTTTGCTTGGCAGGCAGAGTCTTTACCACTGAGTCACCTTTGAAGTCCCTGTTTTATTTGATCCTTTTTGCCTGTGGATTTCAGAATAACATTTATGAGGATGCTATTTTCTCATATGCTCAGAGAGAATGCTCTTCGTAGTGGTTTTGGGGTTCTTTTACTGCCTGTGGTCTTGGAGAAGAGTGACTCAACCACATCATTATTAAACTTACATTCTCTACAGTGTAAGTCAATGGATGCTTAAAGATTCTGGTCTTCAGTTACGCTGATCCTATCTGTATACGTGCACACCTTGAGAGTAACCCAGTAAAACATCCTGCCTGCTATGTTAACCATTGTTTACCTGACATTACCTGAAGCATCTGCTTGTCATAACATAATTTAGCATTTTATTCTGTTTCCACAATCACCTTAAATGCCAGCTAAAGACAGTATGTTCACTGGGTGCTTTCTTTCCCTCTTATTTATTGCAATGAAGTATTAATTTATACCAATAAAAACAAAATTATTTTCTGTATTTACTTCCTAAATGTTCCACAACAGATGTGAATTATTGTACAAAGAATAAAAAGAAGAACTACACCAGCAAAGAATTTCTACTGTAATTTTTTATTTTTTTGCTGTTCTTTATTTAGTGTTATTAAGGAGTATGGCTTACTTCCCAGTGACTTTTCTAGCTTAATGAGGGATCCTGGGAATATCAGTTCTGGGTAAAGACAATAAGCATAAAAAACAAGATACATATGCCTTTCCCTCAGAATACAAATATAAAGCCCAATCAGTCTGGAAGGCAAAAAGCAGCACAAAAGAATATTTATAAAGGAGGCCATAAATACTCTGAATTTGGGGGTGCCTAAGTCATTCCAGGGGATAGTACTACATCACAGGTCAGTCTTGAAGTGAATTTGATTTCTCTGTAGGTAATAGAGGATTCTCAGGTGGCTCAGATGGTAAAGAATCTGCCTGCAATGCTGGAGACCTGGGATCGATCTCTGGGTTGGGAATATCCCCTGGACAGGGCAATAGCAACTCATCCAGTATGGTGATACGTATGTTGTGAATATAATCCTTACCATTCTAACTTTAAAAAAGTAACCTTTTCACTTGGAATAATTTTGGATGTACAGAAACGTTGCAGAACTAGAACAAAGAGTTCCTGTGTACCATTTCCTCAGTTTCCCCAGATGTTAACATCTTTCATGATTATGATACATTTGTGATAATTAAGAACTTAACCTTGTTATACAGCTATTAACTAAATTACAGACAATTTGAATCTAACCCAGTTTTTTTCAGCTACTATCCTTTTTGAGGATCCAATCCAGGATACTACATTGCATCTCCAACTTTTGGGGAAAATTAGGACTGAGAGAACTATAAAGACCTCAGACAAAATGGATAGCTACTGAGGTTTGGAATCAGGAACAGTTAATAGAAATAACAAATGGGGAAAAGCCTTAACTTCAAAGATGTACTATCATTGTTTTACTTCAAGCAATTTATATATCTGATGCTACTGTCAGGTCTTCTGGTATTTTCCTTTATTGTCAAAATTTAATACGGGCTCTTTTAAGTCATAATATTGAAAACCCTATTCACTGTGCTATACTCCTGGACTTAAGCAAAGGCAGTATCTCAGAGATCTAGCAGCAGCATCTAGATGAAAACGTGTATGTAATGTTCAGAGATACAGTTATCTTCATACGCTGTTACTATCTTACGTATCTTATCTCCTTCCAGTTTATCCCTTATCCCTTGACCTACAGCTATGGTAAACATCCCCATGTTTCTTTAGTCTGCTCGTTCACCCAAAACAAGTATTGAGAACCACTTTGTGCTCAGTACTGTGCTGAGCTCTGTGGACCCATTAGTCTTTCGAGTAAACCGAGACAGGATAGCCACGCTTTACTGCGCAGTGGGTATTCCTAGAGCACTTGTGCCTGCCTGCTCAGTCACTCAGTCGTGTCTGACTCTTTGTGACCCCACGGACTACAACCTGCCAGGCTCCTGTGTCCATGGGATTTTCCAGGCAAGGATACTGGAGTGGGATGCCACTGCCTCCTCCAGAGGATCTTCCCAACCCAGGGATCGAACCTGCATCCCCTGCAGGCAGATTCTGTACCACTGACCCACCTGGGAAACTCCTTCTCCTCTTCACCAATGCCTAAATCATCCACATAAGAGTAGGCTGAAATTCTACTTCCCTCGAGAAACCTTTTTTCCCTACTCCTAAGATATACCTAGTCACTCCCTCCCATAGCTCTTTGCTCTTAACTCGTTTATAGTATTTATCACCAAGTAGTGTATGAATTGTTTGCTGTGTCTGTCTTCCTACTACAGCCGGATTCTCTAGGTCAAGGCCTCTGTCTTACTCATCTTATAGTCTTTAGCATTTAGGATAGTGCCTGGCACAGACTGTCTGCTCAAATATTTGATGAGTGAGAGACAGAATGAATATTTGCTGGTCGTGGATAGAATGCATGGGACAGTCGATCTTTCCCTTGCAACTGAACATTCACTAATCCCCAGGTTAACTTTCGCAAAATTCCATGCAGATCATTTAATTAGTTCAATTGAGGAAATAAGGAAATAAGACTCAAAGAAGAAATTGTAAGTCTTTAAGCAATTGATATAGATTAGAATTGTATGGTCACAATTAGATAATCAAAATTTGTGAGTTAGCAAGTAAAAAAGAGAAATGTTTGTGGATGGAAACTCATTGCAGAATATTTTATAAAAATGATGTGTGATTTACCTCAACTGTCTTATGTGGATAGAAATGTCTTTAGTTTGAGAGTTATCAATGCAGGTATATCAATTCCCTTGTAACTCAATTGGTAAAGAATCTGCCTGCAATGCAGGAGACCTGGGTTTAATTCCTGGGTCGGGAAGATCCCCTGGAGAAGGAAATGGCAACCCACTCCAGTATTCTTGCCTAGAGAATCCCCATGGACAGAGGAGCCTGGCAGACTACAGTCCATGGGGTCGCAAGAGTTGGGCACGACTTAGCAACTAAACCACCACCACCAAAGCAGGTAAGCAAAGTCTCTGTTGCTGCTGGGTGGTAACTAATTTTCTGGGAAAAGAACTTGAGTTAGCCTATTGAAATCCATGATGTCTAATTTATAAATAGTCCCTTAAACTTGGGGCAGGGGTCACAAAAACAAAGGCAGCCGTGCAATAAACTAGGATATGGCAAGACTTGTGAACTAGGATCACGCCTGACCCATCTCAAAGTGACAGCAGTTACTCTAATTCAAGGGACAGCTGACGTGCAGGAACATAGGGTCAGTTTGCTGTAATTTCTGTTTGTTTTTTCTTTTTTACAAGAAGCCAACTATCTAAACTTTTAAAAATAGAAACTGTATTTTTATACTAACAGTAAGTTTTAAAATGATTGATATGGTATAAGTGAATTCTCTTCCACTGATGACAGCATAAGTTCCACTGAGAGCAGCTAGAGAAGCTAGACTAAATATTTAAAAAAAAAAAAAAGTGTAAAATCAGTGCAAAGCCAGCAAGACTGTGAAGAATTGTGAAGTCAAGATCGAGAAGATGATGAAAGTCCATAGAGATGAACCTGGTATTTGGGTCCACTTTTCTCCTTAAAGTGATTGCTCATTTTGAAAGCTGGGGCTAAGAGGATGAGAACTGAGAGCTTTGGATGGACTCATGGAGGTAGTGCTTGCCAAGGAGTAAAGATCTTGGACAACATCTCAAGCTGTCAGTTTGGACTCAAAAGGGCTATACCCAAGAATAATAGTGAACTAGAAATAGACCAATTCTCATAGGAATTAAAAAAACCCAACTTCAGATGAGCTCCATTTGCTGATTAGATTAAGGAGTTTAGGGGTTATTAGTGCCCCTAACTGGAGAAGGCAATGGCACCTCACTCCAGTACTCTTGCCTGGGAAATCCCATGGACAGAGGAGCCTGGAAGGCTGCAGTCCATGGGGTCACTGAGGGTCAGACATGACTGAGCGACTTCACTTTCACTTTTTACCTTCACGAATTGGAGAAGGAAATGGCAACCCACTCCAGCGTTCTTGCCTGGAAAATCCCAGGAACCGGGGAGCCTGGTGGGCTGCCATCTATGGGGTCGCACAGAGTCAGACACGACTGAAGCAACTTAGCAGCAGCAGCGGCAGTGCCCCTAACCTAGCTGCCTGCCTAAAGCATATGAACCCTCTCTCTGGAGTCATATAGCATCATATAAAATCTCTTGACAATTATAATATACAATGTCTGGTGATCAATAATAATCAGCTAAAGAAAGAGACAGGTTATGACCAAAATCCAAAAGAAAAATGGACAAGACAAACAGACCCACATGGGATCCAGACACTGGAGTTTTCAGACACAATCACCATTCATATTTTAAGGAATTGAAAGACAAGATGAAAAGTGTCTACAGAGAACTAGAAACAATAGTAATGAACCAAAAGAAATTATTTTTACAGAATTGAAAATTTATTGACTCTCTGAGCCATAAAAAACATAACCAGGATATTAGATTTTTGAGCACTGCCCTAAACACTGTGAGTGCAGACGTAGCAAAAATGGCACCAGTGCAGAAAATAAAACAAATTCCATTCTTTAAGAATATTGCCAACTGAAGATTGTCCTGGTTTATAGGATAGCATACAGCGTTTGGCAGAAGTAATGAAATGTTTCTTTATGGGCCACAAAGGATAGCAAAGATTACAGTCATCAAACACTGTTGAGGGAATTGATGAGGTTCTGTTAGCTTTCATCAATGACTTGGACCTCCCAGAGCTCTTACATATAGGAATTAACCTAACAAAGCCTCCAACCTAAAAATCATACCTGAAAAGTTTTGGTATGGAAATACTGAGAGATGGCATACTGGGTTCCATAGTCTACAGGATCAAGGAAATCTAGGTTTGATATCTGAATCTTCTTCTTACTGTGAGTGACCCTGGACCAGTTACTAAACTCTCTGAATGTCCCATTTCTAAAATATGGATAAGAATTGATTTGTTGATATTGTGAAGAAAATTAGAAAATGCGTATGAATTTCTCAAGCACTATAGAACCATAGAGTTATTGGCACAGAGATGTCTTTACCCTCTCTTCTTTCTTCTCTAACCCACCTAGAACCCCGTCCACCCTATTTCTTCCCACCATGTGCATTTCTGCATTCTCTCCTTTTCTTCATTCCTCTTATTTTATTTTTGGAGAGAAACAGAATCAGCTTCATATCATTAATTATCATCATCTAGAATTAATATATTATCTTGAATATATGTTAATATCTATCTGAAAGTGAGTCTATTTTAAAACATCAGTGATTTAAATTTATTCTGAAAGTGCCAAAAAATGACCTTTTTACTTTTCTCACAATATGTCCAGAATAAAATATCAGTAGGAGTTACCTGTTCAAACTAAAAATCTATTAGGTTTTTTTTTTTTACTTCCTTGCCAAGGAGAAAGGGTTACAGCTTTATATTTGTGTTAGATAGCCTCCCTCGTGATAAGCAAGACAGCTTAGCGGGGTCCTGAGTCATCAGCAAGACCCCCAACTGCTTCAGTCAATGCACAGAATGCTGGCAGAGGAAAAGCTTTTGAATAGATAATGATCTAAAACCTTAATTTTGAGGCCATCTTTTCTTTCTTCCACATTCTCTTCTTTTAAGTGTACATTTCTATTAAACTATACCATATTGACAAATATCATGAGATATGCAAATTTTTGAGAAAAGTCTCTATTACAAATTATATTGAAATATGTATCATGGATAAAATGCTTTTTGATGTGTCGTTTTCCAAGAGTCTTCACTAAACTAAAAAAACAGAGAACAATTTTATGTCAAAAACATATTATATAAGTACATTCCATTTTCAATCTATGTACTTCAAATATTAGTGCTTAAGAGAACTGTAACACGTTTGCTTCCTTTTATATGAAAAAAAAAAAACCTGAAACTTTGCTCTTTATTAAAGCTATTTAGATGTTTTGTATCTGATCTCTATGTATTTTCTACCTCAATTTTAACATCTCACTATGATAAGGATGGTTTTCCTCCAAGTTAATTAACATCAGAAAAATGACAATATTCTTAAAGAATGGAATTTATTTTCTGCACTAAGATACTATTACTAGTTATTCATACAAAACTCTAAGAGTCAGGGCAAACACTGTGGAACTGGATAGTCCTACTAATTTTTTTTTTTTGTCAGCTTAAGTAAACAAAATACATTTTGCAGTTTTATTTATCACACACACAAAACATTCTCTTCACTACCTCTTGCTACTCTCTTACTGGAAAGAAACATTAATTTAATAATTATGCATTGGTAACTTATTAAAACCAGGGTTTGGGGATGTCAATCAGCATAATCTGACCAGTGTCCACAATCAAGGCACTCATGGGTCCAGGTGCCCAGGGTGTGTCCCGTTTCCTAAAGGTTTTGAAGGAGACATTCTCACAGGTTAGTTTGTTTGTGTTTTTCTTTCTCTCCTTCCCTCCTCGTCCCCTTCCTTCTTTTTTAAAAATAAACGTTAGCTTTTAGAACAGTTTTAGATTTACAGGGTCATTAGATAGAATGGAGATTGCATATACCCCACACTAGCTTCCCCTATTATTAACATCTAACCTTGATATCATATATAAATGTAATTCACAAATCAATCCTGGTACATTGTGATTAACTAAAGTTTACACTTTATCACATTTCTTTGGTGGTGGGGGTTTAGTTGCTAAGTTGTGTCCAACTCTTAACAACCCCATGCACTGTAGCCTGCCAGGCTCCTCTGTCCATGGAATTATCCAGGCAAGAACACTGGAGTGGGGTGCCATTGCCTTCTCCAGGGGCTCTTCCCGACCCAGCAATCGAACCCAGGTCTCCTGCATTGCATGCAGGCAGATTTTTTTTACCGACTGAGCTAGGAGGGAAGCCTTTATTACACTTCTTTAGTTTTCATTTAAGTCTTTTTCTGTTCCAGGATCTGATCCAGAACTCCACTTCATACTGAGTTGTCATGTCTCCTTAAGATTCCTCTTGACTGATTTCTTAGATACTCCTTGTTTTCCATGATTGTCAATAATTGTTTTTTGGGTGTTTTTCTTTATTGAAATATAATTGACTTACAATATTATTGGTTTTAGGTGTACAACATAGTGACTCAATACTCTTACACATTCCAAAATGATCACCATGATAAGTGATCTTTGTTTTTAGGAATAGTCTGTGTTTGCCTAAAAAATAAAAAGACTTGATCATAGGCTGAGAATCACATCTTGTGATTATTTTTCTAGTTGAGGCAGAGTGCCCACTCAACTAGACAGTCCTTTGGGGAGGGCCGTGCAGGGTTTATTCAGCACTGCTCCCGAGTACATCATCACTGCCCATCATCAGGGGCTCTTCTCTAAGCCCACCCACGAGGCACCTCCAGGCAGCAGCTGCATTTCAAATCACTTTCCTGGCTCTGGGCAATGATATTTGGCCTCCCTGGACCATTTTCGGTCTACCTCAGCCTCTCCAGATTCCAAATATTTCTTTATGCCAAAAGTCCTAATTGCTTTTTAAAACTAGCAATGAAGTCCAAATTTTCATCAGCAGAAATCTTGTACCTCCTTACTCAAGGGCAGAGAGAACTCAGTCTTTAAAACCCACAATTGCCTGGTCTCTGCTTCCTGGAGAGGAGGGGAGTTATTTGCATTCATCTTTCTTTTAGAACCCCTAACAACTTCTAACGCAGAAAAGACTAAACAGCTGAGTTTACATTTCAGAACAGAATGAACATGCATATACTCTGCTAGACATAATCACAGTAGCAGAGTTAGCATTGTTAACAGAGGTGTCTGCTAGATGCTGGAGGAGCAAACAGGAGGGAGAAATGAAATCTGTCGCTAAGTAAAAGGAATAATGGTGAGCAGGACTATAAAGCTTCTCATCAGTAATATCTGAGCTGAGTCTTCATAATATGTGATGGGCAGTGCTGGCATTTAGAAGCCTAAGCAAAGACACAAGGGCATGAACAAGAGTGGGTTTAAGGAACTGTGAGTAATTCTGAACTGGTACAAGTGGGAGTGGTAGGATATGAGATTGGAAAGGCAATCAGAAATCAATCAGATGGGAGAGTGCTTTTCTGCCCCTCGAAGGTCTAAGATTGCTGTTGAATGCTGTGAGGTTAGGTTACCTTGCTGGCAGAGTAGTGTGGTTTAAGATTGAGATCAGAAAGGGTTAGGATAAAAAAAGTCAGGAGTTAGGGCACTCAAGGAAAAGATGTATAATCCCAAATGGGACCATTTGGTAAAATGGTAAATCTTGACTTTTAGAGGTCTTAGCTTGCTGAGCCTGTGGACTGACTAAGAGTTGGCAGTGTAAGGCTTAAGACTAGGTTATATGAGAAACTGAAAACTTCGACTGTCTGGGACTGAGATGCTCTTTGGTCCAAGAGGAGTCCAGAGGCTATTTGCCCTCTAGTGGCAACGATCAAGTATTTTCTACCTTGCTAGAAAAGGACTAGAGTACACAGTACAGAATAGACCATCTAGGCAGCTAATGCTCATTGAACTTCATGAAGCTACTTGAATTACTACCTAGAGTCGAATAGCTAGCTTAATACACAAGCCTAATATGAATTAGTTGAAACAGAAAAATAATTTCCTAATAAAAACCTATTTTACATACCACTAGGTAATAACATTGTCATTGAAATTACTTATTGCACAGTTTTAATATTATGTTTAATAGACAGGAATGAAGGTTTTTAAGTGCAGAGATTTAATTCTTTTAAATGTACAACCTAGGAAGGTATTTGGAGGATAAGTGTCATTGCGTATCCAAAATCTATGTTAGGTTCTCTGGTTGTTCACTTATACTTTTTGTTTTTTGGCTGTGCCGCACAGCTTGTGGGATCTTAGGTGCCTGGCCAGGGATCCAACCCAGGGCCCCAGCAGTGAGAGCTCTGAGTTCCAACCACTGGCCTGCCAAGGAATTCCTGATTGTTCACTGGAGTCTACTACACTTGCCCTCAAGGGAACTCTGGGCGCCAGTTTAACTTTATAGAGTTTCCAGTTCATGTCTTTCTTCTTCTTCCTTTCTTTTCATATAAATGGTTTCTATCCTCCTGCTGTGCTGTGCTTAGTTGCTCAGTTGTAACCGACTCTTTGCGACCCCATGGACTGTAGCCCACCAGGCTCCTCTATCCATGGGGATTCTCCAGACAAGAATACTGGAGTAGGTTGCCATGCCCTCCTCCAGGGGTTCTTCCCAACCCAGGGATCGAACCCAGGTCTCCCGCATTGCAGGCGGATTCTTTACCATCTGAGCCACCAGGGAAGCCCTCTAGGAACGCTGGCTTTTTGAAAGTTTTTAATCTTTAAAGTGTTTAGCCTTTTGAGAAGTAACATTTTCTCCTGCCTTTGCTAAAGGCATTTCACCAAAACATTTCATTATTTATTTATGAGGGAAAGTCTTCAGAATAAGGTAATAGTACCACTGGCCTGGCACAGCCTCTGCACAAACCAGCACATTCATAATTGATGGGTCTATGCCACTGCTGCAGTTAGGGCAAACTCAAGGTCAGGTCTCTGGGAGAGCAAACCCTGTCATTACTTTTCTTAAGAAATGAACAAGAAGCATAAGTTTAAAACTCTAAAAGGAGGCATGCATGTGGAGTGGGTAGGGAAAGAGAAGGAGGTGTGGGAAAGAGGAGAGAAAGCAAACTGAAGGCAACCAGTCTAAAGGAGTATCTTGAGCTATGCCTTGCTAAGAAAGCAATTTTTGTTTTCTTTCTGAGCTGTCTGTCTTATTAGGGTAGATTAATGATTGGCCACTATGTTAGCCACTTTTTGCAGGCATTTAGGCTGGCAGCGAAACTGCAAGTCTTTGAGAAACAAGAGGATTAAGCGGCTTTAGGAAATTCTGGTCAGATGCACATCAAACAAGCAGGTAAGATTCTTCCTGGAATGCTTCTGCCCAGGTTTCCTTCCCTTGGAAGTGACATGATCTCATCAGAGAATTCCCCTCCATCGATGACTAATAATGAGATGTAAAGCTATTGACACACAATGATATCTACCTGTGCAGCTAAGGGAGTGGCTAGGGAACTGAGTTACAAAAGATATGCACAGTGTAACGCCATTTTTGTAAAATATATGTACGTACATTTATTTATATACACGTGTTTATACCCATGGGCTTCCCAGGTGGCACCAGTGGTAAAGAACCTGCATGCCAGTGCTGGAGGCTTAAGAGACACGGGTTCAATCCTTGGTTCCGGAAGATTCCCTGCAGGAGGGCATGACAGCCTACTCTGGTATTCTTGCCTGGAGAATCCCCACAGACAGACGAGCCTGCAAGCTACTGTCCATAGGGTTGCACAGAGTCAGACAGGACTGAAGTTACTTAGTACGGCATATTTATACACATTTTTTTCTTTTTAATTTTTTATTTTGTATTGGGGTATAGCACATTTTAACAACGTTGTGATAGTTTCAGGTGAACAGCTAAGGGACTCGGCCATATATAGACATGTATCCATTCTCCCCCAAACCCCCTCCCATCCAGGCTGCCACATAACACTGAGCGGAGTTCCATGTGCTACACAAAGCTCCTTGTTGGTTATCCATCTTAAATATAGCGTGTCCCAACATGTCTGTCCCAAACTCCCTAATTATCCTTCCTCCCCACCCCTGCAACCATAATTATGTTTTCGGAGAAAGCGATGGCACCCCACTCCAGTACTCTTGCCTGGAAAATCCCATGGATGGAGGAGCCTGGTGGGCTGCAGTCCATGGGGTTGCGGAGAGTCGGACACAACTGAGCGACTTTCCTTTCACTTTTCACTTTCATGCGTTGGAGAAGCAAATGGCAACCCACTCCAGTGTTCTTGCCTGGAGAATCCCAGGGACGGAGGAGCCAGGTGGGCTGCCGTCTATGGGGTCACACAGAGTCGGACACGACTGAAGTGACTTAGCAGCAGCAGCAAGGCTGTGAGTCTCTTTCTGTTTTGTAAGTTCATCTGTATCAGTTCTTTTTTATTTTTTATACATGAATTTGGTGAATACAAAACTATCTGGATTTGCTCTGTTAGTAAGCATTAGTTTAGGTTGGTGAGATTGTGGATAATCTGAGTCCCACCTTCTTTTTTAGTTATCTGTGTTTTTTGAATTTTTAAAGGATATAAATGTTTTCTTGAAACAGAAAAGACAGCTACACTGTAGGTATATAATTATTTGAAAATACTCATATTTATGTGTATATATATGACTGCTCTGGGCTTAAAAAATCATTCAAACTCAGGAACTTGAAAAAATAAAGATGAATGCTAATCTGATTTTTGAATGGCATAGATATTTTGTGTTAAAGCAAAGAAACAAAAAGGAAATATTAATTTATTTTATCACATAATTTTTAAAGCCTCTGTACGTTTTTAACTGGTATAGTCCATGGAATTCTCTAGGCCAGAATACTGGAGTGGGAGGGTAGCCTTTTCCTTCTACCAGGGGTTCTTCCCAACCCAGGGATCGAACCCAGGTCTCCTGAGTTGCAGGAGGATTCTTTACCAACTGAGCTATCAAGGGAGCCCTTTTAAACGGAAATACTGTTTGAATAAACATTAGGCACATACCAAACTCAGGTAAAATATTTACAGTGTACAGGACCAATTAAAAATGCACAGCATAACACCTGGAACAGGGTAAGGGGAGCCATATTATTATTATTAGTTATATTAATAAATATAAGCAATTTCTTAAAAATCAGTAAGAAAATTAAAAACTTCAAAATTGGACAAATGAAGTGAACAAACAACTCCCTATTATGCAGTGGCAAGTGGAATAAAATTTTAACTATCTTAGTGTTATAGAAATGCATGTTAATATATATAAATATACAAATATATATATACAACCACAAATCATTCTTTACCTACCAAACTAACAAAGGTTTATAAAAAAATTCACTTCTAGTGCTGGCAAGGTTTCAGAGAAATGGGTACTCACTATGCAAGGGGGAATATGAATCAACACAAATTTTTCAGATGGTAATTTATCGGTAAATATCAAAACCTTAAAAATATTTATGACTTTCAACTCAGCAATCCCATTCCCAGGAATTTAGCTTAAGGAAACAGGAATGTTAACATACACTCTCTAAAGACATTGTAATCTCAGATAGATGCAGGAGTTTATCCTGCAAATAAATTCAATGTGTGTAAAATGTCACAGATATGGGGTTGTGTATGCAGCTTTGTAATAAAAGATTGTAAATAACCTAGGTCACCATCAATAGGAATAAGATAAAGAACTTTATGGTACTTCCAGACAATAGAATATTATGGAGTTACAATAAAATGAAAAAAAAATAATGTCTGATATAGGAAAAAACTTAGCAATATTTTTAAATTAAAGATACAAAACAATGTAAAAATGTGGAAAATAAGAATCTATTTCTATTTGCTTGTATATTGATAAAAATACTCTGGATGGGTACATGAGCAGTCATTAATAAGAACAGAGACTTCTGTGGGCATGTGAGTGGGACACTGGGCAGATATGGGATGAAAATGAAGGGGAAAAATGCTCTTTCATTTGTTGTTTTTGTTTTTTAATAATGATTTGATTTTTTTAATTTGATTTTTTAAAACTTTTTTTTTAATTGGGGGAAAATTGCTTTATAATGTTGTGCTGGCCTCTGCCATACATCAACATGAGTCAGCCACGGGTATACATCCGTCCCCTCCCTCTCATTGCCCACCCCATCCCACCTCTCTAGGTTCTCACCAAGCACGGGGTCGAGCTCCCAGTGTCACACAGCAAATCCCCACTTGCTACCTATTTCACATGTGGCAATGTGATCCATACTGTCCTCCCAACTCTTCCACCCTCTCCTTCCCCCACTGTGTCCACAAGTCTGTGCTCTGTGTTTGTGTCTCCACTGGTTTTTGAACACATAGATGCATTAGGTTCTGTTTTTTAACAGAATGGAGTAAAATTTTAAAAATACAGAATTCAGCTGTAAGAGAGTGTGGAAAAGTCAGGTACATTTTAAAGGTACAGACCAAAAAATATAATACCTCACATTAATTGTTCTTATCCTTTCCTCTTTTAAAAAAATATTTTAAATTTAATATATACTGGGTCTTAGTTTCGACATGCAAAAGAACTCTTAGTTGCAGCATGTGGGATCTAGTTCCGTGACCAGGGATTGAACCCAGGCCCCCTGTATTGGCAGCACAGAGTCTTAGCTACTGAACCACCAGGAAAGTCCCTCCTTTCCTCTTTGAAGACAGAAAAATTGCTTTTCTTCTCTTGGCATCCTCATATGTGAAAAAGCCCCTGCACATAGTAGGTACTCAATAATTTTGGGGGAAATGAATGAACGAATGAATCCATGCAGGTTTAAAAATTAAATTAGTCGCCCAAGAGAAAGCCATAAGGACTTCTCACTTTTAGGATTATTTTTTCAGCAAAAACTAAATTATTTTTTGAGAGAAAACTGAAAATAAAAGTTCCAAGTAGGTATTTTAAGTACTTACCTCTTTCATCAGCTGTAATCCTAGAGAGGCTGTTAATGTAGATTGTTAAACCTAAGATAAAATCAAGTAAAATATCTGTAAGTCAACACATTGCCACACTATGGTACCATATAGTTTCATAGACCAGGTTTATCACTTCCATCCAATAATGTGCCAAATCACTTTTTCTTTTCTTGCCAGTGAGAAATATCAGGATATGTTCACAACTAAGCCATGACAGTTAATGAGGGATAAATGACATTGAGCTCAGAGAATGTGCTATAAACCATCAAAATCCACCACAAAATACACCAAGTATTAAAAATGATGTAGTGCTCATATAATAGTTAGCACTAGGGGTAATGTTCAGGGGCAGAAATGAAGTCTATGAAATCGGCTAGTGACTGTATATTAGGATTAGTGATTCTCAACACTGGCTGCACATTATAATCACCTGGGGAGATTTAAAAATTCTGATGCCAGAACTTCACTCCCAGAGAGTCTGATTAAATTCATGCAGGGTGGAACCCAGGCATTCCTTTTTTTTTTTTTTTTAAAGTTTCTGGGGTGATGCTGATATGAAATCAGGTTTGGGAAATACTGCACTGGAATCTGAGAAGGATGAAGGTAATTCTTTTACAGGAAAAAAAAGATGACTTAATTAGCTGGTTCCGGGCATTATAACTTATATAAAAATCCAAATTTTTCAGATTAAATCTTTCCCTTTATTTCCTCGTCTCCCAGATCTTATCCAGAATTCCATGCTTGGACTTTAGGTTATTTCCTATAGCTCTGTCTCTCCTGCTTTCATTCTTCCTTCATATTTCCAGCTTGCACAACCATAACAAATGGTTTTCCTTGTATCAAGAACTCTGTATGTACCAGAGATCACATTGCCAACATCTGTTGAATCACTGAAACAGCAAGAGAGTTCCAGAAAAACATCTACTTCTGCTTTATTGACTATGCCAAAGCCTTTGACTGTGTGGATCACAACAAACTGTGGAAAATTCTTCAAGAGATAGGAATACCAGACTAGTTTACCTGCCTCCTGAGAAATTTGTACGCAGGTCAAGAAGCAACAGTTAGAACTGGACATGGAACAGTACACCAGTTCTAAATTGGGAAAGGAGTATGTCAAGCCTATATATTGTCACCCTGCCTATTTAACTTATATGCAGAGCACATCATGCGAAATGCCAGACTGGATGAAGCACAAGCTGGAATCAAGATTTCAGGGAGAAATATCAATAATCTCAGCTATGCAGATGATACCAACCCTTATGGCAGAAAGCGAAGAACTAAAGAACCTCTTGATGAAAGTGAAAGAGGAGAATGAAAAAGTTGGCTTAAAATTCAACATTCAGAAAACTAAGATAATGGCATCTGGTCCCATCACTTCATGGGAAATAGATGGGGAAACAGTGGAAACAGTGTCAGACTTTATTTTGGGGGGCTTCAAAGTCACTGCAGATGGTGACTGCAGCCATGAAATTAAAAGATGTTTGCTCCTTGGGAGAAAAGCTATGACCAACTTAGACAGCATATTAAAAAACAGAGACTTTACTTTGCCAACAAAGGTCCGTCTAGTCAAAGCTATGGTTTTTCCAGTAGTCATATATGGATGTGAGAGTTGGACTATAAAGAAAGTTGAGTGCCAAAGAATTGATGCTTTTGAACTGTGGTGTTGGAGAAGACTCTTGATAGTCCCTTGGACTGCAAGGAGATCCAACCAGTCTATCTTAAAGGAAATCAGTCCTGAATATTCATTGGAAGGACTGATGTTGAAGCTGAAACTCCAATACTGTGGCCACCTGATGTGAAGAACCGACTCATTTGAAAAACCCTGATGCTGGGAGAGATTGAAGGCAGGAGGAGAAGGGAACGACAGAGGATGAGATGGTTGGATGACATCACCGACTTGATAGACATGAGTTTGAGCAAGCTCTGGGAGTTGGTGATGGACAGGGAAGCCTGGCATGCTGCAGTCCGTGGGATCGCAAGGAGTCGGACACAACTGAGCGACTGAACTGAACTGAATTGCTTCGTACAGAAGGTATGCAGTCTATATTTTCAGCTTGACTTCTACTGCAAGCGCTGTCATCACCTAACAGAATCATTTTTCTTCTCAGTTTCCTCATTTGCACCAAAATAGTCGGAGTTGATAACTTCTAAGAATCTTTTCAGCTCTACAATAGTAAATTCTCTATTTTATTACCCATCCCACCAGTAAATATCCATTTGGCACAGTGGTAAAGAATCACCTGTCAATGCAGGAGACATAAGAGATGCATGTTGATCGTTGGGTTGGGAAGATCCCTTGGAGGAGGAAATGGCAACCCACTCCAATATTCTTGCCTGGAAATCCCACAGAGGAGCCTGGAGGGCTGCAGTCCATGGGGTCACAAAGAGTCAGACTCATCTTTTGCACATACTCATCTTTTTAGTTTTCCCAAATATTTCTAAATTAAGTCCATCAAAATCCTCTCTACTGCCCTACTTATTTCTTGCTCTTTTCCCTCCAATGTCATCATTTATGCTGTTTCTTCTCCTGAGGTGTTTTCATTTCCCCTCAGCCTATCACATCCTCAGTCACCTGGCTCAAGTTCACCTCCTCTAGAGGCTTTCAGGAAATGGTACTACCTAATACCCATCATATTCTTACTCTAAGATATGATGAGTACTTTGTAGTGTAGACCTTCTTTACTCAAAGTGTGGTCCATGAGCCAGAAACTCTTGGACACCTATTATACATGCAGAATCCCATCTTGCTCCTGAGGTCTGCATGTCAACCAGACTAGGTACTTCAATGCACATCAACCTTTGAGATGCACTGTTCTACAACAGTTTAGTAGCTTCTTTAAAGTTTCAGTGATGGCTCAGTGGTAAAGAATCCTTCTGCCAATGCAAGAGACTCCAGTTCGATCCCTGGGTGGGGAAGATCCTCTGGAGAAGTAAATGGCAACCCACTCCAGTATTCTTGCCTGGGAAATCCCATGGATAGAGGAGCCTGGCCACAGTTCATGGGGTCACAAGAGAGTTGGAAACGGCTTAGCAACGCAACAACAAAGCATCTTCTTTGCGTTTCTAGTTTCTTACTTGGGTATCTTTAGAGGTTTTCAGGTCAGAGATCCTATCTCCTAACTTAAAAAAAAAATTCAATCAAAACTTCTAGTACCCTGAACTAGAATAGCAGCACCCTGAAATATTTGTTGAATGAATGTATGCTCTTCCTGTTGACCAAATACAATTATGGAAACAGTCAACTCAGAATTTTGTTTTAATGGTTGATAAATACTATGATGGGCTTACAGAATTTTAGCGATCTTGAGAAAACATCTCACCAAATCTACTTTTACAGATGAAGAAACACTGGAGGCTCAGAGAGGGGAATGACTGCAGCTGGGAGAGCTGGTTTAACACCTTCTATAATGCTCAGATCATACTTTTTACTTTTCCAGTTTCAGCATCACCAATCTTGACACCGCCAAAGTAACAAGTAATCACCCCAAACAGATGCTCAGCAATTCAGGGGGATTCATTTAACTCAAGCGTTTACTCGAAGATTATATGCTTTTGGGTTGTAGACGCTCCATCACAATTCAGAGTGCTTATCATGTGTCTGAGAGAGTGCTAAAGGCCGAGGATAGTGAAATAACCATGAAATAACTGAAATAACTTGGCTTTCTGAAGGTCACTGTCTAATGCAGAAAGTCAGGGCAGAGGAAAAACAAAACATGAAGACACTGAAAAACGGGAGCCCTTCACCTAGACCCTTTCAGACACTGGATAGTGCAGCACCACGGATTAATGGAAGACAATGCAGTCGGCTCTAAGTCTGATACATTTCTTTCTTCCCCTTATAATCTTAAACTCTTCTGAGCCCTCTGATTCTGTGTGTGCGTGCGTGTGCATGTGTGATTCCAGCACAATGCAGAACACAGTGAGGCCGCAGTGAAACAAATCAATACTTTCAAAGCCCACTTTATCTACAAGGACAAGTTTCATTTTGTTTTCCCTTTTCTCATGAGTAAACGGCATAGTCACCATAGGTGGAAAACAGGTCCCCTCTCATCGAACCGGGCCCAGCACCCGAGCCTTGCGAGCCTGCAGAGCTCGCGCCGGTGGGGGAATCCGCAGAGAGCTAGCGGGCCGCGGCGCCCAGTCGCATCCCAGGCGCGAGGAGCCAGGAGCGCCAGCGCAGCCTCGCCTGGAACGCGCCGGCCGCCCTGGGACCGGCGGGGCGGGGCGGGGCCGGGCGCAGCGCCTCCCCGGCCTGGGCCGCGCGGCTCCCGGCGCATTCCAGCACCCTCCTCCCGCGCGCCGCACTCGCTCCCCCGACAGCTGATTCATTGGCTCGGCCGCCCAGACTGCCTGGCGCCGGCCGCGTGACGTCACCCATTCACCGAGCCCGCCTCCCCCCCTCCGCTGGCGCCGGCCGGGCGGTCGCCTTGACAACGCCGACGCCAGCCGGCACAATGACTTCCAGCTGGAGCGTCCCGAGCAGCCCGCGCGCTCTCGCGCTCTCGCTGAGCCTAGGAGCGCGGGGGTGGGTTTCTTTTCTTTTCTTTCTTTCTCTTTTTCTCCAGGCTCCTGCGGCTTCCCCCTGCCGGGAAATGCTCTCCCTCTAGTTTTCTAGGGCTCTAATCCCAGTCTCTCCTGAAGCGTGCTTGCGGCCTCCCTTCCTCCGTCGCGGTCTCCCTGGGCTGTGTTTTGCTGGGCAGCATCCCATGCTAGGCTCGGCAGACCTACTGGCGGTTGGGTTCAGCCCTTGGAAGCGCTCACACCTGCAGAGTCTAGGCTCCTGCCAAAAGGCGTAAGGCAAAAGGAGGAAAATTTATTGCCATAATAGCGAAAATGATAAACCTCGGCTGTCCTAGAGAAGAATGTCGGAGTAGGTGTTGATTGCCTCCCACGATCGCAAAACAACTTTTTTTAAAGAAAGAGTTTCGCGCTATCCCCTCTTAAAACGCGGCGGTTCTTATTTTGCTTTTAAAGCAGACTTCAAGACTTTTAGGAACTTGAAGTTAGGGACTGGACGCTTCCAAAACGATGAATCATCCCAGGAGAGAAAACATATCTGGGAAGTTGTAGTGGTGTAAATAAGAATGGAGAGTATTTGCAAGGAGAGGGAGGGAGGGAGAGAGAAAGAAGAAGGAGAGATGGAAGAGGTTGCTGGTTTTCCGAGTAAGGCAAATAGTTCAGTATGCAACCCATTTCCACCCTCACCCCAGCCCACCCCCATCCAAAACTCTTTAAGCCCTGAAGGTGGGCGAGTTGGGGAGGTGAAGGGAGTGAAGAAGACTTAGCTATTGACCAGGGTTGGGTGGGAGGTAATCCTTTATGCTTTATTTCACTTTTATTTTTTTGACAAAACTCTTGCTTCAGAACATCTGCATTTTTGGAAGTAAGTCCATAGCAGAACTAAGCGAAACCCTCCCACGGATAGCATAAATTTGCATTGCCGAAGCTGCTGGTCTGCGGGATTCTTGAGCCGGGAGGAGGCAAATTCCCTTTCCAGCTCTTGCAAAAATACCTCCAGTAAAAGCAAGCCCTTCGGCCCCTTTCTACTTTCTAGGTTTCAGCATATACTTCTTTGTTTTATTTGTTGTTTATATGTTTAGTTCAGTCTCCAAATGGATTTTAAACACTTCGAAGGCAGAGAAGGACTCTCCTAAACTTTACATCTCCTGACTCAGTTGAATAGATGATGCACAGTGAGTATCTTTGGATGATGGTGCTAAGGAGTGATTACTAAGCACATTGGGCACAGTTATTTGTAAAGAGACTACGACGTAGTAGTTGATGATCATTAATATAACTAATATATTAGAATTCACGATCAAGATTGCAGTATTTACTTTTCACGTTTCCCAGGAAACTGCTGGTGGCAGTCATCAGTTTGTTAATTTTTTTTTCTTTAAACCCACGAACTCATTTTGTTACCCATCAAAAATGAGGACTCAGTGAAACATTAATTTTCTAAAATTGCTGCATATTTAAGTGTGATTGTAATTACTCCTAAGCATTTTAAAATTATAACATCCATACCAAGTGCTTTAGAATCCAAAGAACAATCTATTGGGGTTGACATTTTTTGTATAAAATGGTCTATAACTTAACGGATGACTGATTATCCCAGCCACATTATTTGGATTCATTTAAGTGCCAGGTTTCAACATGGGGGGACACTATTTAAAACAGATCTGCATATTTATTTTTTTCCCCTTCCTTTCTGTCTTCAACTAGACTTAATCACAGGTATTTCACTCACCTGTAATTTCAGTAACAGCATTAGCTGCCAGTGGTTCCAACCCTAGCCACACTTGAGTGTTACCCTAGGAACTTTTTAAAAAATATGCTTGGCTAGGTTCCTTCCCTAGAAATTTTTGTTTACTTGGTCTGGGGTATGGCCTGGGACATCTTTTTTTAATTAATTTCCCCTTATCAATTCACAGAAAGTTACAAATGTAGTAGAGCAAGGTTCAATATGTCCTTTACTTTGTTTCCATCTTGGTTTACATTTACATAACTATTAAACAGCTGTAAAATCAGGAAACTGACATTGGTATAAAGTGTCCCTGTGATTCTGTGTCATCTCATCTTTGCAGATTGTTGTAGCCACTAGCACAGTCAAGGCCTGGAACTATTCTAACACAACTAGGATCTTCCTGGTGTCCTCCTTTGTAGTAACCCAGCCCCCACCATTCCCTACGGTTGTCAGCTATTTGCCTATTCTTCATCTCTATTATTTTGCCCTTTGAGAAAGATTATATAAATTGATTCTTACAAGCTTGTGACCTTCAGAGATTGGCTTTTTTTACTCAGCACAGTGCTCTTCAGATCTGTACAAGGTGTTGCAGGTAACAGTAGTTTGTTCCTTTCTGTTACTGAGAGGTATTTCATCATATGGCTGTACCATCCTTTAATTATTCACCTATTGTAGGACACTGTGATTGTTTCCTTTCTTGGCGGCTGTTCCAAATAAAGTTGCTATGAACATTCACTTAAAGGTTCTTCTGTGGACGTAAATTGTCATTTCTCTGGGATAAATGCCCAGGAGTGTGATTGCTGGCTCATATGGTAAGTATATGTTTAGTTTTTTAAGAAACTGCCCAACTATTTTCCAGAAATGCTGTACTATTTTACTTTTCCAACACTCATACACGAGAAAGCATTTTTTATTTTAACTGTTCCAATATGTGTCTAGTGATATCTCACTATGATATTATTAATTTGCAGTTTCCTAATGACTAGTAATGTTGAACATCTTTTAGTGTCTTTATTTGCCATCCACATATCCTCTTCAGTGAAAGTTCTCTTCCTATTTTTTTTTGCCCATTTTTGTATTAGATTGTTTTGTTTCTTTTGAGTTTTGAGAGTTGTTCATAAATTCTAGATACAGATCCTTTATCAGACGTGGGATTTGCAAGTACTTTGTCCCAGTCTTTTTATACTCTTAAAAGGTTCTGTTGGAGAACAAAGTTTTTAATTTTGAGGAAGACCAATGTTTTGATATTTTAAAAAGGTATCATGCTTTTGGTGTTGTGTCTAAGAAATTTCCACTACATCCTGGATCTTGAAGATTTTCTTTTATGTTTTCCTTTAAAAGTTTTATAATTTCACATTTTACATTTAAGTGTATAATTCATTTTAAGTTCATTATTATATAAGGTGTAAAGTTTAGATCCAGATGCAAAACAAAAACCAGTCAGTATCATGCTGTACACCTGAAACTAACACAATATTGTAAATCCACTCTTCTTCAATAAAAAAAGACTCAGACAAGTTAGAATGTTAGTAAATGCCAAAAATGCATCTCTAGCATTGCCCATAGCTGTAGGGTACTGATGTTCACTGTTATAAGTTGCATGAATCATCTTGGCAATTGAATGTAAAAATTCAATATATGTATTTCCCTTGTGGGCTTCCCTGGTAGGCTCAGTGGCAAAGAATTGGACTGTCAGTTCAGAAGATGTGGGTTCAATCCCTGGACTGAGAAGATCCCCCGCAGAAGGAAATGTCAACCCACTCCAGTGTTCTTGCCTGGGAAATTCCTTGGACAGAGTTTGGCGGGCTACAGTCCATGGGGTCACAAAGAGTCAGACATGACTGTGTGACTAAGCAGCAACATTTCCCTTGTTATGTTGTAAAGTTTTTGGTTCTGAAGAACATCTGTTCCTCTCTGCCTCTTTCTGTCTCTGTTTTTCTCTTAAATCCAGGCAACAAGAAAGCATTCTATCTTTTCTGTAATTTAAAAGGTTTTTAGCAGGTCTGATTTATTTGAAAAGATCTGAATACCGACTCCTGGCAAAACAGAACTCTGTAGTCTACTAATTACAGAGGTACTTGTGCCAAACCTTATTCCTTTGTCTTCCTTGTTGGTATGCTTACATTCAGTCACTCCTTGTACTGCATCTCCTAAAGTAAGACAGAGTATATCACAGCTAAAGTTAGTTTTTTGTTTATTATTAGCCATACCACATGGCATGTGGGATCTTAGTTTCCTGACCAGGGATGGAAGCCGTGCCCTCTGCATTGGAACACAGAGCTTTAGCCACTGGACCACCAGGGAAGTCTTTTATAGCTGATGGTTAGTTTTATACTATAATAAGGAATCCCTGTCTGTTAGATATGAACTGGGGCTACCAATTCCATAACTGACAACTTGCTAACATTAAACCAATAAGAGTAAAGCAGAGTGATAGGATATCTAATTTATTGTACATGTTAATGAAAAAAGGACATATGTATATGTTCATATATACGTGTGTGTGTGTTCTTTTTTCCCTCCACTTTGCCCCATGCCCCCATATCTACACACCTCTATGGAGTGTTCCATTCATTTGTTGCCAGCACTGGGTCACATTCTTATCCCTTAGACTCAGTGGGAGACTTCCAGCCCTTTGTGTTTGGACTAAGTAGAATGTTACCCTATGACCATGTATTAAAAAAAAAAAAAAAAGAAAGAACCTTACAATCATTTGAAACAAAGCCAATTATTACTTTTAAAAAGCTACCTGCTTTCAATTAAGCAGGAAATTATCTAAGGAACCACTTAATTTGCCTTGGTCTGTAGTCTCACAACTGCTTTATGCTGAGTGGAGCATGAAATTAAATATGTAACAACTATTCTAATGGTTATGTTTCAGAATCCAGCATTTTAGAATCTTTAGTATTCTGAGTGGTGACAGATACAAAACATACAACTCAAAGAATAGGACTGGATTGAATTTGAGAAAAAAACGTAGATGTTATTAATGTCCTCTCAGTATTTTATATATGTTTTAGATATATATGTATATATATATTTTTTTAAACTGAGTTTTAAAAGATCTTCTATTAATTTATACATGCAGGAAGGGTAGCCATACCTATATAGAAAAATCTCTTTGATTTACAACAAAATGCCACTTTTTTTTTTTTTAACATGGAGATTTTTACACTAGTTTTTTGGATCTAAATATAATGTAGATTATACCTAGCTATATTAGAAGAAAAGGTCATAATAAAATTTCACCATTTTGTGAAGAAATGCTAATAGTAAATCCTTGCTCGAGGTATCTGTCTTTGTTGAGAGCCGAAACTACAGACTATTTGCAATGGAGAAACTGTTTATGTAGACATATAAGGGCACTAGTTTATGCAAGAAATTTTAGAAGCTTTGCTAAGATGACACTTCAATCAGTACTTAACAGTGTTGTAAATGCTAGATGGTTCTCAGAGCCTCTTATTTATTTAAAACATTTTTTACAACTTTAAAACTATTTTTGTACTAGATAAATCTTTTCAAACACTAATCATTACGAGTAAACATTAAAAAAAAATCTCTGTATAAATGTGGATAAAAGCATCCTTGTTCTTTTGTAGTTTGTATTCCAAACCAACCCTTTTCTTTCTCTCGCTCTCTCTTTTTTTAAACTAAGTCAGGAATTCTGGCAGTTTTACCAGGGAATTTTGACAAATAGAAAAATTTGACTAGATATCTTCCCCTGCTCCCTCCCATACCCAGCCTTGCCCCATTCCCCCACGATGTGTGAATCAGGAGGAGTTTGAGCTGAGATGGCTTGCAAGGTAACAAAGTTACTCTGAAACTCATTTATTTGATGCTAAAGATGCAACCAGTCCATTCTGAAGGAGATCAGCCCTGGGATTTCTTTGGAAGGAATGATGCTAAAGCTGAAGCTCCAGTACTTTGGCCACTTCATGCGAAGAGTTGACTCATTGGAAAAGATTCTGATGCTGGGAGGGATTGGGGGCAGGAGGAGAAGGGGACGACAGAGGATGAGATGGCTGGATGACATCACTGACTCGATGGACGTGAATCTGAGTGAACTCCGGGAGTTGGTGATGGACAGGGAGGCCTGGCATGCTGCAATTCATGGGGTCGCAAAGAGTCGGACACGACTGAGTGACTGAACTGAAAGATGCCTAGTTTCTATAATTGAATCTCTCCATACTTGATGATATTGTTAGAAACATTTTTCTGTTTTAGTAAACTATTTTCTATAAAAATTCTCTGAGAAGCAACAAGTAGACCTCTAATTGTTGGCAGCCCCGGAGGAGGATGTGGCTACCCACACCAACAGTCTTATCTGGAGAATCCTGTAGACAGATGCACCTGGTGGGCTACAATCCATAGGGGTGCAAAGAGTCGGACATGACTGAAGTGACTTAGCATGCACACTCACATGTATCATTTTAGAACAAAAAGTTTCTCCTGCATTTGTCCTTCAGTTTTTTGTTTTAATCAGAGAGTGAGCATTAACCTGAACCCCAGAGTCCTTGTGCCAGAATCTGTGCAACCTGGAGAGAATGGCTGAACCTCTCTGATCCAGGTTCCTATAAACTGCAGTATTGTTTATGTGTGCAATGGACATAATAACTGTCTGTCCAAATAGTGAGGAATTCTCGGGATAAGGTAAGACAAACATCCCTTAAAGTGACTGCCACACAGTAGGACCTTGTTATCAAGATTTAAGTGGCTCCAATTAATTGGTAGATCATCTGAGCTTTTTTTTTTTCTAGTTTATGTTCTGTTGTGTCAGGTCTTGTGACAAATGCTTCATGTCTGTTATTTCATTTAATTCTCCCAACAGCTTGACAAGCTCAGTCCTAATATTATTATCTCACTTTACAGCTGAGGAAGTCAGAACACAGATACTGATGATATGATCGTGTATGCCCATTTCAGACAGACAGACAGAAACAGGTAGGGGTGACATCCAGAATTCAAGAGGCCTCTCTGCCTGAAACTCAGCCAGAAGTTTTCCCTGCTTGTCAGACCTATGTGCCTTATCGTCGCCATTGTTTAGTTGCTAAATTGTGTCTCACTCTTTTGCGACCTCATGGACTGTAGCCCACCAGGCTCCTCTGTCCATGAGATTTCCCAGCTGAGACTGCTGGAGTGGGTTACCATTTCCTTCTCCAGAGGGTCTTTCCGACATGGATATTGAACCCACATCTCCTGCATTGGCAGGTGGATTCTTTACCACTGAGCCACCAGGGAAGCTCTTCTACCTTATTATAGTATCAGCCTGCAAAACAGTCTTCCGCTTTGATCGTGTGTCTTTTGACATGAAATATTAGTGACCAAGTAAAGGATAGTGATGCTTCTAATGCTGTTAGGATGGAAATGGACAGACTTCAGCAAGTGGAATTTGTTCCCAGCAAGGCCAAGTCTTTGCTACAATAAAAGATATTATAGAACAGTCCAATTGCATTTATTAGACAAGCATTGAAAGGCAAATGTAAAGATAGAAATAATGCCTTTCTGTACCTGGGAGTGTGATTTACTTATGCACAAGGGAGTTTACTCTTCCAGTTAATGAGCGGGGTCTATGCACACAGTGTCCATTAGTGCTAACGAATGATGTGTGTGGTGTAATAGATTGCTGTGCTGAACACGTGGTGCTCCCTGCCAGGAAGTAGATCTATAGATTATAATTTGTACATGTGATATCACACCTATGAAACCAAGAAAATGAATTAATTATACTCACAAATGTTTGGTGGAGTGACAATTTCAAGAGTTAAATTCTTTAAGAAACAGGAGAAAGTGCTTTACTAGGAAATAATTGGGTGATATTTTTAAAATCTCAACGTTGGGGAAAAGACATTTAATCCAAAGGAGAGAATCTGAAGACAGGACCTAAAATAATAGTTCAGTTCAGTTCAGTTTAGTCGCTCAGTTGTGTCTGACTCTTTGCGACCCCATGAATCGCATAATATTTAGAACCCTGCAATTCACAAGTCAAAACTGGTTTTGATTTAGATTAGAGGTGTCATTTGATCTTAAGGATGTAGGAGTAGCCTTTACCTAGCTAGGCAGTCACTCCTGAGAGCCTGATGTGGCTCCAGGAAATAGAGTTTCTTGTTATTTCTTTTCATGGAAAGTTGCATGGAAAGTAGAATTAGAAGATGAAAATGTATTTGGTTTTAGGGAGCAGTAACCAATGCTCAGCTGGTAAAATGTACCAGGTTTTCAAAATAAATGACCCAAATCTTAGGGGTTCATCCGTCTACACAACATACCTTCTGACTGTGGGCCACAGGGAACCACAAACTTTTCTTTCAAGCCATTCCTAGTGCCTGTGGCTGCCATGCCACCAAAAAAAAAAAAAAGAGGAAAAAGAGAGAAAAGCAACACCAAGCTATGTTCTTGTGTGATTTCTGTATAAGTTTTCTTTCTCTCTTTACTTGTAATGTACAGTCTCTTACTGAGATACAATGAAGAGTGAGCAACAGATGTGTATGCCAGTTGGACACCTGTATCAAAAATAAACTCAGCTTGAAGAGAAAGAAAGAAGAAAATACAACTACCTAAGCTTTGTATTTCTCGAAGACAATTACAAGTCTAGTCCCAACTTTATTTGAATTTACTCCCTGCCTGTGTTTGAATGTTAGACTTTTTATACTAAGCAAGGTATAAGCATGCAGTGAGTAAGCAAAAAAGTTCGTGAAAGGGACTTCTCTTGGGAAGTCACAAAAACAGAACATTATTTTAGAAGATACTAGAATGATTATCAGGACATCATGTTTCTTCTCTAATTTCTATGGTTAGAGAAACACAGATTCAGCTCTCTGGATTGCTACATTATGCTCTGTTACGACTCAGTTTCTTGCTTGTCAAATGGGTATAGGAACATGTCTCTGCAATGAGCAGGAAAGTTACACAAGGTGGATGAGCTATCATAATGTTTAAAAGACAGTACTGTTTTTTAAGCGAAGTGTTATGTAACATCGTTAATCAACATTGTTAAAATAATGGGACAAACCATAACAAGAATATCTTGTCCATAAGGCCCTATGAGGAAATGGTCTAAAGCATTTAGCTAATTCTGTCAATACTATTGGAGAAGGCAATGGCACCCCACTCCAGTACTCATGCCTGGAAAATCCCATGGACGGAGGAGCCTGGTAGGCTGCAGTTCATGAGGTCGCTAAAAGTCAGACATGACTGAGCGACTTCACTTTGACTTTTCACTTTCATGCATTGGAGAAGGAAATGGCAACCCACTCCAGTATTCTTGCCTGGAGAATCCCATTGATGGGGAAACCTGGTGGGCTGCCGTCTATGGGGTTGCACAGAGTCAGACATGACTGAAGCGACTTAGCAGCAGCAGCAGCAGTTGATACTATGTATAAAATAGATGGCTAATGAGAATGTACTGTATAGCACAAGGAAGTCTACTTAATGCACCGTGGTGACCTGAATGCGAGGGAAGTCCAAAAGGGAGTGGATTTTTGGTGGTGCTACTGGTAGAGAACCCACCTGCCAGTACAGGAGAGCTAAGAGACAACCACCTCAATCCCTGGGTAGGAAAGATCCCCTGGAGGAGGGCAAGGCAACCCACTTCAGTCTTCTTGCCTGGAGAATCCCACGGACAGAGAAGCCTGGTGGACTACAGTCCATAGGGTCGCCAAGAGTTGGATGTGACTGAAGCAACTCGCCATGTACACATACATAGGTATATGTATGGCTGATTCATCTTGCTGTACAGTAGAAACTAACAGCATTGTAACTCAACTATACTCCAATAAAAATTAATTTAAAAAGAAAAATCTCTATATTGGCTATTAGGAACCTATCATAGTTTTCAAAGTATATCTTGAATGAGGAACTAATAGTAAATGAGTGCCTATTTCACTTTTCACTTTGGGATTAAATAATTAAAGGCCATAGAAAAGGAATTGCAAAAACATATAAGCGTCTGAACGCAGAGTTCCAAAGAATAGCAAGAAGAGATAAGAAAGCCTTCTTCAGTGATCAATGCAAAGAAATAGAGAAAAACAACAGAATGGGAAAGACTAGAGATCTCTTCAAGAAAATTAGAGATACCAAGGGAACATTTCATGCAAGGATGGGCTCGATAAAGGACAGAAATGGTATGGACCTAACAGAAGCAGAAGATATTAAGAAGAGGTGGCAAGAATACACAGAAGAACTGTACAAAAAAGATCTTCACGACCCAGATAATCATGATGATGTGATCACTTATCTAGAGCCAGACATCTTGGAATGTGAAGTCAAGTGGGCCTTAGAAAGCATCACTATGAACAAAGCTAGTGGAGGTGATGGAATTCCAGTCGAGCTGTTTCAAATCCTGAAAGATGATGCTGTGAAAGTGCTGCACTCAATATGCCAACAAATTTGGAAAACTCAGCAGTGGCCACAGGACTGGAAAAGGTCAGTTTTCATTCCAATCCCAAAGAAAGGCAATGCCAAAGAATGCTCAAACTACCATACAATTGCACTCATCTCACATGCTAGTAAAGTAATGCTCAAAATTCTCCAAGCCAGGCTTCAGCAATATGTGAACCGTGAACTCCCTGATGTTCAAGCTGGTTTTAGAAAAGGCAGAGGAACCAGAGATCAAATTGCCAACATCCGCTGGATCATGGAAAAAGCAAGAGAGTTCCAGAAAAACATCTATTTCTGCTTTATTGACTATGCCAAAGCCTTTGACTGTGTGGATCACAATAAACTGGAAAATTCTGAAAGAGATGGGAATACCAGACCACCTGACCTGCCTCTTGAGAAATCTGTATGCAGGTCAGGAAGCAACAGTTAGAACTGGACATGGAACAACAGACTGGTTCCAAATAGGAAAAGGAGTATGTCAAGGCTGTATATTGTCACCCTGCTTATTTAACTTCTATGCAGAGTACATCATGAGAAATGCTGGACTGGAAGAAACACAAGCTGGAACCAAGATTGCTGGGAGAAATATCAATAACCTCAGATATGCAGATGACACCACCCTTATTGCAGAAAGTGAAGAGGAGCTAAAAAGCCTCTTGATGAAAGTGAAAGAGGAGAGCGAAAAAGTTGACCTAAAGCTCAACATTCAGAAAACGAAGATCATGGCATCCTGTCCCATCACTTCATGGGAAATAGATGGGGAAACAGTGGAAACAGTGTCAGACTTTATTTTGGGGGGCTCCAAAATCACTGCAGATGCTGATTGCAGCCATGAAATTAAAAGACGCTTACTCCTTGGAAGAAAAGTTATGACCAACCTAGATAGCATATTCAAAAGCAGAGACATTACTTTGCCGACTAAGGTCCATCTAGTCAAGGCTATGGTTTTTCCTGTGGTCATGTATGGATGTGAGAGTTGGACTGTGAAGAAGGCTGAGTGCCGAAGAATTGATGCTTTTGAACTGTGGTGTTGGAGAAGACTCTTGAGAGTCCCTTGAACTGCAAGGAGATCCAACCAGTCCATTCTGAAGGAGATCAGCCCTGGGATTTCTTTGGAAGGAATGATGCTAAAGCTGAAACTCCAGTACTTTGGCCACCTCATGAGAAGAGTTGACTCATTGGAAAAGACTCTGATGCTGGGAGGGATTGGGGGCAGGAGGAGAAGGGGACGACAGAGGATGAGATGGGTGGATGGCATCACTGACTCGACGGATGTGAGTCTGAGTGAACTCTGGGAGATGGTGATGAACAGGGAGGCCTGGCGTGCTGTGATTCATGGGGTCGCAGAGAGTTGGACACGACTGAGTGACTGAACTGAACTGAACTGAGCTGTACCACTTGTCCAGTCTTCTTTACTAATTTTATTGCTGAGAGTGAAGATAACCTCAGATTCTTTCTCAATAGAGGACCTCAAGACATCCCTATCAGTCAACTGGAATTCATATGCAAGAAAGTGTATTTGCAATCCTGAAATATTTAGTGTTAGTTGCTCAGCAACATTTAGAGAGATTAATAATCAAAGGGGGCAGGGTTAATAATGGGCGTGACACTTACCTGGGGCCTTTTAATGCTTGATGATCATGAGTATATTCAAACATACCATGAGTTTGAGCAAATTCTGGGAGATAATGAATGACAGGGAAGCCTGATATGCTGCAGTCCGTGGAATTGCAGAGTTGGATACAACTGAGCAACTGAACAACAATAACAAGGACACGGGTTTCCCCGGTGGCTCAGGAATAAGGAATCCACCTGCCAATGAAGGAGATGCGGGTTCGATCCCTGGGTTGGGAAGATCCTCTGGAGAAGGAAATGGCAACCCACTGCAGTATTCCTGCCTGGAGTATACCATGGACAGAGGAACCTGACTAGCTACAGTCCATGGGGTTGCAAAAAGTCAGACATGGCTTTGTGTCTAAACAGCAAAGGCAACAACAATACCAAGACACAGAAGAGTTGAAGGCTACATGTATCCCCCAAAGAGATGTCATTTTTGTGATGGCATGTGCCAATGTGGAATCTACTGTGTGATAAGTAGAGAAAGTATATTGATATGAAGACAATTACACATAGAAAGTGAAGTCGCTCAGTCCTGTCTGACTCTTTGCTACCGCGTGGAGTATAGCCCACCAGGCTCCTCTGTCCGTGGGATTTTCGAGGCAAGAATACTGGAGTGGGTTGCCATTTCCTTCTCCAGGGGATCTTCCCAACCCAGGGATCGATCCCAGGTCTCCCGCATTGCAGGCAGATGCTTTAACCTCTGAGCCATCAGGGAAGCCCTGTTACACATAGAAATTGTCTACAACTTACAAAGCAACTTATTACTATTGCTACTGTTGACAATAGAAAGGGAGGAAATAAAGAAGGAAGAAAAAGAAATTTCTTTTTTCTGGCAGTACTTGAGTTTAAAGCAAGGGTAGGCTTAAAGTGAAGCTCTCTTGGGATTTCCTTAGGGGTCCAGTGGTTAAGACTTCATCTTCCAATGTAGTGGATTCAGACTTGATCCCTGGTTGGGGAGCTAAGATCCTACATGCCTCATGGCTAAAATACCAAAATATAAAGCAGAAGCAATATTATAGCAAATTCAATAAAGACTTTAAGAATGGTCCACAACAAAGAAATCTTTTAAAACATGAATAAAATGAAGTTCTTTTGATTCCAGATTATTCAGTTAGTGTATAAAAAAAAATCTAGGTTTATATATAATTTGTGAAAGTGAACATCACTCAGTCATGTCCAACTCTTTGCAACCCCATGGACTATCCAGTCCATGGTATTCTCCAGGCCAGAATACTGGAGTGACTAGCCTTTCCTTTCTCCAGGGGATCTTCCCGACCCAGGGATCAGACCCAGGTCTCCCACATTGCAGGCAGATTCTTTACCAGCTGAGCCATAAGGGAAGCCATTTCAAAACCCAAAATAAAGAAATGGAATACGTGTGGTGCATACAAAGATGGGTGAGATGGGGGTCCCTGTCCCTGAGGGGCCTGGTGTATAAGGACGAGGTTGTTTGTGCTCAGTTCCTCAGTCGTGTCTGACTTTGTGGAAAGTAAACAAATAATCACGGTTTAATGCGGATGTGCTGCAAGCGTCTAGTCTAGGTACCTGGTGAATGAATCAACCACTGGACTATGGTGCTTGTCTCTCTCAAACACTGATAGAGACTGAAAGTGAAAGTGAAGTCGCTCAGTCGTGTCCGACTCTTTGCGACCCTGTGGACTGTAGCCCACCAGGCTCCTCCGTCCATGGGATTCTCCAGGCAAGAATACTGGAGCGGGTTGCTATTCCCTTCTCCAGAGGATCTTCCCGACCCAGGGATCGAACCCAGGTCTCCCGCATTGCAGGCAGATGCTTTACCCTCTGAGCCACCAGGAAAACCTGATAGGGACTGCTTCATGTTAAAACTATATATTTTAATGAAAAAATTATTGATATTCAAGTGATGAAAAAATTGTACCAGCCATATTGCTTTATAGAAATGTACATGTATTATGTGAGTGAAGTGAAGTCGCTCAGTCGTGTCCAACTCTTTGAGTCCCTGTGGGCTGTGTCCATGGGATTTTCCAGGCAAGAGTACTGGAGTGGGTTGTCATTTCCTTCTCCAGCGGATCTTCCAGACCCAAGCATCGAACCCAGGTTTCCCACATTGTAGGCAGATGCTTTACCATCTGAGCCATCAGGGAGATCTATATGTGTTATGAATAAGAAATTACCTTTTGTAGAATTTATGCCTAAAATTAATTCATACCATGCATTGTCAGCAGTTCATTTAATCCTAAAAGTTTCAATGCTATAATGATGGCTTTAAAAAAAAAAACTGAGATTTTAGGCTTTTTTTTTCTTTAGAAAAAAGTTTATTTATTACTCTTTTTAAAAACAGCAGTTAAAGTACAGGTTCAACAAACATCTGAGACCCCTCTCTCTTCCATGACCTCCTGTGAAATGCTCATCCATTTGCTGCCATTGTTCTTTGTTAAAAGATGCATTTATGGTTCTAAAGGCCCCTACAAGTACTGCTTTAGTTGCAACCCACATATCTGGAGAGTGTTCACTGCTATTTAGGTCTGAGCCACCGGGGAAGCCTCTATTTATTTTTAGATTTCCATTTTGATTTCTTAGTTGGCTCAGAAATGATGTAGAGGTATAGGGTCAGAACAGTTTTGGTTTTTCTTTTATTGTTTTGGTTGGGAGATAGGCAACACATTCAAAAATCCAAAAGGATTTTAGGCTTGTTTTAAAACCAAATGGAAGTTTCATTCGCTTCCTCGACATGTAATTACTGAGTACTTGCTATGGCCCAGACATGGTTAGCTCTTTTGATAGATTCTTTTGCAATCTAGTAGAGAAGGCAATGGCAGTCCATTCCAGTGCTCTTGCCTGGAAGATCCCATGGGCAGAGGAGCCTGGTAGGCTGCAGTCCATGGGGTTGCGAAGAGTCGGACATGACGGAGCAACTTCACTTTCACTTTTCACTTTCCTGCATTGGAGAAGGAAATGGCAACCCACTCTATTGTTCTTGCCTGGAGAATCCCAGGGATGGGGGAGCCTGGTGGGCTGCCGTCTATGGGGTTGCACAGAGTCGGACACGACTGAAGTGACTTAGCAGCAGCAGAGGAAATAAAAGCTGTACCTGGTACTATTACTACAGGGAAGAACGTAGCTTGCCCCATAAAGGACTCACCAATTATTATAGAGTTGTTGTTTTTTTTCTTCCTCAATTCCTGTGTTGAAAACCATTTAACGCCTAAGGGATAGTGTCAGGAGGTGGGGCCTTTGAGGATGATGAGGTTGAGAGGGTGGAGCCACCTGAAAACTCCCTCATTCCCCCCACCCCCACCATGTGAGGATACAGCAAGAAGTCAGCAACCTGCAGCTCAGAAAGTCTTCACTTGAACCCAACCACGCAGCACCCTGATCTTAGACCTCCAGCTTCCAGAACCGTGAGAAATAAATTTCTGTTGTTACATATCATAGTCTGTGGTATGTTTTGCTATGGCAATCCAGATGCCTATGACACCAATAAAAACTACTGAAGTTAAAGGTAGAGAAGATTTCTTCTAGCCTTGTGAAACTAGAGTGTGGGTTAGAGATAGTTCATAATTAATAGCACGTAGGTTAGGGCTTCAAGTAAAATATACAATCATTCTACCTGTGTATACACACATATTTTTATAGAAGAGTAGTGTACACATGACAGTGTAGTGTATGGCTTGAAATATTTTCACAAAAGGTATCCAGCCCTATAATCACTGCTCAGGTCAAGAACTAGACCATTATCATCTGGTCTATGATACTTCTTGAGGCGTTTTTCTTTTTTTTTTTTCCTGTGGTGGTTCATTGATTTCAGTACCATTTGTTGAAAACATCTTCCTTTCCCCATTGAATTTTCTTGGCATATTTGCCCAAATCAATTGACTCTACAGATGTGAGTCTATTTCTGTGTCTCTTCTCTTCTTAATGGTACCCTTTTAAATATAAATTTTTAAATTTGACAATAATAAACCTACTTTTACAGTGAGTGCTCATTCTGTCCTGCTTATGAAATGTTTGCCTACCCAAGGTCATGAAGATATTCTCATGTATTTTCTTTTAAAAGCTTATTGTTTTACCTTTCGTGTTTAGATCTACAGTATCTCTGGGACAGATTTATGTGTGTGTATGATATGAGGCGAGAATAAAGATTTACTTTTTTCCACGGTTATCCAGTTGACCCAGAACCATTTGTAGAAAATTCTGTCATTTCCCCAACGCATTGCAGTGAGTGGCTTCTTCATCCTAAATCAGATGACCTCATGTGTATATTTTACTTTCTGCATTCTATTCTGTTCTCTTGATATTTTAATGGTAATTTATACTATTTTAATGAATATAGCTTTATAATAAGTCTTGATATCTAGAGTGCAAATTATCTAGCTTTTTGTTGTTGCTCAGAACTGTTGTAGTGATTTTTGCCTTCTTGCCAAAATTTATTTGTCAATTTATATATATATGTGCGTGTGTTATATAATGTACATTATATATATATATATATATATATATGGGCTTGCTGGGGACTTAAGTATGATTGTATTCATCTATTGCTAAATTTGAAGAGCATTATTAGCTTTCTAATATTGAGCCATTCAATTTATGGATGTGGTATAACTCTCCATTCATTTACATCTTATAACATAGCTCGCCTTGTAATTTTATAGTTTTTTAATGCAGAGGTCTTGTAAATTTTGTTTTTTAGGGTTTATACCTAAGTATTGGATTTTTAAAATATTTGTGATAATGTTTTCATGTGTCAGCTTGACCAAAGTCCAGTAGACTAGACCTTCCTATGCTAGACCAGTGATTCAATCAAATACCGATGCTGTGAATATATTTTGTATAACTAGTCCCTATAACTGCTGGACCTTAAGTGAGGGAGATTACGGGATAATCTGGATGGGCCTGACTGCATCAGTTGGAAGGACTTAAAATCAGGACTGAGGTTTCCCTTTCAGAGAGAAGAAATTGGGACCCAGGATGACAGCACTGGGTTGTGCCCATGGAGATTCATTCTATTCAGGATGCTTCTATTCAGGATGCTTCCTGATGGCCTGGCCTTTGAATTTCTTAATGACTTAGCCCTCACAAACGTAAACCAATTTTCTGTAATAAATTATGTACGTACCTACCATCTTTCACTTACCTGTCTATTTAGTTATCATCTATCTCTCACTAGTTCTTCTCTGATTAAACAGTGATTGAAACAGATTTTGGTGCTAGAAGTGATTCCAGAATAATAGGAGCTTAAGGATGAGTTCTCTGAATTGGCGCAAGGCAGTTCGTGGAGTGATACAGCAAAGGAATTACTCAGATTATCGCCATTGTATGCCCCTTATTAGATACCACGACCTCAGAAAGATTAAAATATTGTAACCAATCTAAACAGCTGTGCTATGCTGCATCCCCATCCAGCACTGGGATTTAATTATAATAAATTAAAGTTTTAATATTCATACCCTATGTGATGCTAAATGTCTAAGCATCTTTTAAATGATCTTTTAAATTTTTGTATCATTGGAAAGAATACATGGTTTGGGGGTGTTGGATATGAGGAGAAATAGAGTGGAATGGTCCAGGATTTTCTGATAAGGTTTGGGATATTTTGTTGTATTCAAATCCTGATCTACTCATTTCTCAGAGCCTTGATTTTATTCTTCTGATGTCAGAGAACATATTACTTCGCTCATATTCAAAAGCCAAAGATTAAAAAGCCAAAGGGAATACATTTTTAAAAAAGTTTGCTTGGGCCTTCCCTGGTGGTCCAGTGGTTAAGATTCCCTGTTTCCAGTGCAGCGGATATGGGTTCCATCCCTGATTGGGAAACTAAGATCCAGCATGTCAAGCAGCGCAGCCAAAAAATGAAAACATTTTGCTTGCTGTTTACAGCAGGCTAGTATTTATGAGTCTTCTATTCTTGGAAGTGAGAATGAGCCCTGGTGGTCCTAATGGACTTGATTTCCTCGGTCAGCACAGGCAGACCATTCTTGCACGGAGATTTGCAGGCATCACAGCTGCTGCATTTTAATTTTTACACAGATTGAAAGAATATGTGAGCTGAATGCACCCTGGGCGAACCTGCAACCCTAATCTCCAAGGGAACCGGGAACTTAATGACGCCTCCGCCACCTCTGAGCAAACACATCCAGAGCAGACCTGGGAGGGATCAGGGCCAGACAAGCTGAGCACACAGCTTGGTCCCCTGGAGAAATGTTTTGTCTTTCTAATCCTAAAGTATGGGGTATAATGGAGTATAGAGGATCTGTTAGGAATAAAACAGCCAAATGAAAAAGGAGGGAGCAAAGAATGGCAAAACTTTGGGGTGATCACGCCAACCAAAAATAAAGAAAGCATGTATGGAAATAGAGGGGGAAAAAAGAGGTAACCCAAAGATGTAGCCCAGAGGGACCAGGGAGAGAGATAGCAGCACCCATTCTGCTTTTCTATATGGCAACAGAAACATTTCTGCTTCTTTTCTGTATGCTTCAGACATAAACTTGAGGTATTCTCTTGGGAGAGACATTTAATTAATTAAGGTACAGTTTGGCTGACCTAGGACTTTGCAGAAGGCTGTGAGAGTATTTGCATTTTCATAGCTCCCACAAATCTCTCGAGATGGCGTTGTCATTCCCGTTTTCCAGATGAGCTGAATTCAGTGACTGAGTCCAGTACAAGATCCTCAAGGAGGCTGAGAGACACATCACTTGACTATTTCTTGAGTAAGGACTTAAGGAAATAATGAACACTCATATTTCCAAAATACGGTTTTGTGAGTCTTTTTGTTTACTTATCACATAGTATTTTGAGGCAGGCAAGGCAAGGGTTATAATGGAAAATGTGCCTGGTTGAGGAAACCGAGGATTAGAGAAGTGGAGAGACACCAAATTTCAAGCTTGGAAGCTGGAAGCTTTGGACCCCATCTGTCCTGCTTGTTACACATCGCAGAATGACTTCAATGCAGGGACTTACACCTCTTTGCCTTTACCAGCCCATCTCCCTGAAATATCCATATTTAACTCCAATTCCTGAGCTAGGTATAGTTTCACTGGGAGCCTGGAGCTGATCCACCCCCCTATAACCATCAGACTTTGGGGGAAAGGCTCAGGGTCACTGCAGCTGGAGCTGAACCTGGGTTGGTACCTCTGGGGGCTCACATCCTCCTGAGTCTACTGGAAGAGGAGGCTACAGAATGTCCACCAACTCAGAAAAATTGACGCTCCTTCCAGTGGGCAGGGGGAAAAACTTGGGAATAGTAATACAAGAGGGAAGAACAAGGGACTAGCCTGGTGACTCAGATGGTAAAGAATCTGCCTGCAATGCAGGAGACCGGGATTTGATCCCTGAGTTGGGAAGACCCTTGGACAAGGGAATGGCTACCCACTCCCGGATTCTTGCCTGGAGAACCCCATTGGCAGAGGAGTCTGGCGGAGTACCATCCATGGGGCTGCAGAGTTGGGCATGACTGAGTGACTGACTCACTCATAAGAACAAATCTGACTCCATATTGGATCTATTCCTTTTCTTCTAACCTTCTGGCTCTTGTTGCCTGGGCTTAGGCAAGCAGGCTCTGCACCTTTTGTAAGAGAATGTTGCTTATAGCCTGAAATGTACGGGATAAGATATCCCCCCGGCTCTGAACTTTAATGGTCTGTATAGGGATAGAAAGTGGCAGAACAGAGAATAACATTTGTCTTGTTCAAGGTTTACAGGAACACCATGACCTGACTTTGGACAGCTTGCAAGATCAAAGGATTCTGATACAGAAAAGTTTGCAACAATTAACCACACCTCTCCCTCACCTTGTCTTTAAAAGTGTTTTGTTGAAACCCTTCTGGGAGTTCGTGGCCCTGCAGTAAACCTTTCTCTGCTCCAAGTCTGTTTTGGTTTGTTGATCTCACTGTGCATCAGGCACCTGAACATGTCCTACAGCTCCAGGAGTTGGTGATGGACAGGGAACCCTGCTGTGCTGCAGTCCATGGGGTCGCAAAGAGTCAGACACGACTGAGCGACTGAACCGAAATGAACAGATTCACCAGGTGAAAGTAATCCAGGTGTCCTTGCCTTTCGTTCGGCCATTTTCCAGCCCAAGAGAGGTCCTTTGCTTCCTTCGTTCCCAGAACCATCTGCTGACCAATCTG